>NC_062217.1:162729419-165129419 GCF_902686445.1 Sciurus carolinensis
CTCTCCTTTGAGTTGTACCCATTGTGTTTCCAAACAAGGGCGAGGGTTCATTATCTCCTCCCCCGAAGCCCGTCCCCCGAAGCCCGTGAGGAGGTGCCCCCGCTGATGAATTTCACACTGCCACTCGGCTAGGTATGACCAACCATGCTCACCTGCCCGGCAGCGCTCCCAGAGTTTAGCAGCAAAGCTGCCTGCAAGGGAGCCCGCGGCAAGTGGCCCTGCTCTCTCCCAGGTAGGATGAACGAGGTGGCAGCTCGGTGGAAAGGTGCTTCAAACATTAAATTGTAAAGGAAAGGTTAATCCCAACATGTCCTCTGATGTGGGCTCTCTGGGCACCGGATGTAAGTGGACAGTGAAGTAGAACATTGGACTGGGCCTGCTGAGGAAATGTCAGCTGACTTGAACTCCGACTGCCCTCTGTGGATTCCAAAGTAGGATTTTAGGAATTTCTTCTAAAAGTGCAGCACTCAAAAAATGTATGAGTTAGGTATCAAACATACAGGAGGGACTCGCACTGCTCACTGCACCTTCTGAACCACCTGGCAAGGCCAGGGTGCCATGCACACTGGCAGTCTGGTGACCAACAGTGCTAGGCGCCTTCCTGCTCACCTCTCTAACCCGCGTCCTATGCCTCCCAGCACCTTGGCAGGGTGGAGGGGCTGCTCATTCACGCCTTCATGCTTCTGAACACGCTGTCCCTATGCCTCCAGCTCTCCTTGACCTCCACGAATTTCCTATCATCCTTGAAGAATAAGCACTCTCTGCTGTCCTCACTATCCTGTCCTCTCCCCAGTGACAACCCTCCTCCTCCAGGTCCTGCCAGAGTAGGAATGAATGAATGCATGAATGAATGAATGAATGACACAGTGTAGTTTCCTGTCTTGAATCTCAGGGCTGGCAACAGGGAGCATCTTGGAGATACTGGAGGGCTTTGCACAAATGTGGTAATTTGAACATGCAAGAGATTTCCATTCCTTGCTCTATAAACCTGGCAGGTCGGAAAACCTTCCTTATTGGAAAGTCCCTGATCTCTGGATTAGTGCCACAAGGTAGTCATAGTGGTATATGGCTTGTCATTCCTGTGACATCAGATGGTCTCTAGATTGTGTGGATCCAGGAACTCCTGTCACTCTCCACAGCAGAGGCAGTAGGATGCACTCCACACAGAGCAAACAGTCAGGTGGCTGTACGGTGAAATCATTACTCCTGGTCAATGTGATGCCCAATCACAAGAGTCACGCCAACACTGAAGGTGTTCCTTGCTGCCAGGATCACCAAATGCATTCAGAAAATACACACAACCAGAACATGAGCTCCATCAGGGGCTGGGACCATGGAGGGGCGTAATGCCTAGTTCAAAAGATACTTGTTGAAAAAATAAATGACTCAGGCAAAAAATGCAGAAGGTGGGTAGAAGGGGGAGCTCTCTCTCCATTTTATTCATGGAAAAACTCTGTAGGTACAAAGAGGTTGCTCAGAACAAGTAGGAGTCACACCTCAGTCTCTGGTAGCAAGGTAGGAGGGCTGAAGGCCTTTGAGTAAGGCCAGTGCACAGGAAGGAAGACCTACTCTTCAGAGAAAAAGCCAGTAGTGCTGGGAGGACAGAGTCTGCCTGTGGACCCTGGTGTCCAGACATTGCTCAGCAGAATCTTGGAAGCCACCAACAATAAGGAAGTCCATGAGATTCTCCCCTCAGCTAGAGGCACTCCAAGTGAGCAGGACAATGGCCCAGAGTCAGAGCAGCTACTCTAGGTGCAAAGACAATGGGTGGAGGGGCAAGCTCACAGGGGCACAGGGTCCCCAGAGCTCAGTCAGCAGCAATGAAGCCCCAGCACTTGGTCTTTGGGACAGAGGTGCAGGGTCCCTCCAGGCATGGCATTCACATGCACACCCTGCCTCCCAATCTCTTCCTCCCACCAAACTTAGGGACTGCCCATCCTCCAAAAGCAGGGGCTTTGGAGGAAACAGCGTATTGTCATGGCTACACTTTAAAAACTGCTAGCACACACCCTGGCTGTTTTCAACTATGGCAATCCAACTATGAACAAAAATTGGTGAATTTGGTCAATGGGTATGGACCAAAATGGTGGAGAAAACCAAACCAGTTTTCTACTATGGCTTCAAAGTCCCTAAGGAACTTCCTTAGCTGCCTTCTGACCATGTCTTTCTGTGGAGGACAGAGAGAGAAGCCAAAAGCCACACTCTGGCCCAGTTTATTCCTGTCCCGTCTGTCCTCTAACCCAGCAGTTCCCACGTGTGCTCCTCAGAACGGGATGAAGGGTCACATAAAGGTTTCCTCAAATAAACCTGGGCCATCCTGATTTACAGGAAGTCGAGCTCTTGTCACCCTGTCAGCACCTTTATACTCTGGTGAGGGGTTCCCCAAGCAGGCAGCACTGTGGATCATGATGTGCTCCCCACCTGCCTTCCGAGAACGTGTCCCAGCAGAGGGGCAGTGCAGTTCCGCCCCCGTGTGTTAGGGAACCTGCCCCACAGCAGGGTGCTCACTCAGGTACGGAACTCAGTGTTTCCTGGACCCTGGGTCTGGCTGGGTCGACCTATCGAGGCTGCTGGAAACAAGCACATGAACTTGCACTCCATGTGACACTTCACAGACAAAGTGAGAGACCTGTGTCTGCAGAGGAGGCTGGGACAGAAAGCCTCTCTGCTGACCACCGGGGCCCCCTCGGGTATGACCACACATGGAAGTTCAAAAGGACACCACACTTCTTTGTCTACCTACCAAGATTGCTCTTAGATTGATTCAGAAAACAAAAAGTGAAGACACCTGTAATTCCGCCATTTATAAATCACATGAGACAGTAACTAATCCCACCTCCCACCAATAACTGAACCATAAAGATTCTACTTGGAACATTTTTCTTTACTAAGAGAGAATCATTTGAAATGTACTTTCTTTTTTTCAGGGACATTTTACCTGTCCTGTATGTGAACTGTCTCATCCAGATGATTAGCCCTGTTCTCCTCCCCTGTAAAAACTGTCACTTATTCCCCAGTCCCCTATTGCTGGATATAAAAGCCTTTTGGTTTTTGTCCTCAGGTTTTTATTATTAGTTGTTACAAATAATGTTGCAGTAAACATTCTAGAATTTATGTCTTTTTATATGACACACTAAATTCCTAGAAAGAGGATTACAGTCAAAGCAAAGGATATTTTTAATTTTAAAAGATATCGTCATATTACTCTCCCAAAGTGTTGTAACCATTTATACATCCCCACCAACACTGCAGAAGAAGGGTGCTTAGCACATTTTCACGACAGTTATTTGGGTATATGTCTCATTTCTGCAACTAGACAGAAAATGCCTTGAAGGCAGTTAGCGTCACTTATCCATCTCTGTGTATTCCTGTCCTTGATGTTTCATCTCACTCACAGGACAAAGATGCTCAAGGAATATTTGCTGGATGAATGTCAGTAAGAAATCATTAGACATCATTCAAGTGCCTGGGATGAAACCATAATCCACAAGCAATAAACTAAGATTCAGTGTTATACAACATGACAAAGGCGTACAATTATCTGTGAGAATAACTGTCCTAAATGGGTTGGAGATCAATGACCAATTAATGGGCAATATAAGTTTCACAAAGGGATATATTGCCTTTAACAAATCATGCATTTAGACAACCCCCAAGTGGCAGGGACCACCAGGCACACAGCCATGAATAGATCCAGATCCATTCACATGCCACGTTCAATTCTATGCACACCAGTGTGGGTTCCTGAAATACTTGGAAAGGAGGCACCTGTCGATAACAACAATAAAATATTAATTCTTTGGTTACAGGATCTTAATTTACTGCTCAACTCCTCATAGGAAATCCATGCAAGAGTAGAACAGGATTCATGTCTCTTTCAGAGAAGAATTCTGGGCAAAGGTGGCTCAGGTAGCCAAAGAGACCAGATCGTTTCCAGCATGGAGGATGGCCCTAAAGTCAGAACTCAGGCAGGGATAGGAGCTGTGATGCTAACCTGGAGATACACTGTGATTCTTCCTTGAGGGTGACGACATGGGGCAAGCAGAGGAAAGAATCAAACAGGACACAAACTCTTCTTGACCTTCTGATGTTCTATACTTTCCTAGTGTGGTCACTGGAGGGTCAGTTCTGCACTTAACTCACAGTGTTTGCTGTGTGAGATTTTCCAAGGCACTCACTTTCTAACATGCAAACATACAGATTCTCATCTCTGATGAACCCTGCCATACTCTCTAAGAACCAGTTTGGAAACAGAGTCACTCCTGCCAAAGAGCACAGGAAGCTGCTTAAATTACAAAGAAAGTTGATTCCAACTATGCCAAGAAAGTAGACATCCACTATGCAACTTGACTGCTACTTGTGCAGAAGTAATTGTAAGCCCATCTGCAAATGGCCCACTTGGCTCTGTTCCCACAAGAAGCAGCCTTTGGGACCATCTGAAACATGCAGAATCATTTCAGGACTCAATATCAGATTGGTCTTCTGCTTGTCTTCTGTTTACCAACTCTTTCTCAAACTCAAGGTATCTGAGCAGGATTATTTTTCCTGACTCCTGTCTTCTGGGATTATCCCCAGTGCCAACCACATCATGCTTTATCAGCTCTTCCAGAATCTTAAAGGCACCAAGATGCCTTAATCAGCACTCGCTGGACCTCGAGTTCACTCAGCCAGGCTTGTTTGGTCCCTACCTTGGATCTGAGCAGGAAGCAGTCAGGCCAAAGAGCCAGGACCCAAAATCTAGGTAGGAAGTAACCTAGATGAGAGAGAAGCTAAAAGCAGTGTGAACTCTAGTCTCAGGGTCCAGCGGGGGTATGTATATACCCGCTTGAGCACTGATAGCCCCCCAGCAACACCAGCATCCTGGGAAGGACTCCCCACCCTCAGCTGGCACCAGGCTTCCTTCTAGCCAAGCTCTGTCAGGTCTCACAGGCCCTGCTGAGGACGTTCATCCACAGAGTAGAACCTCTGTGAACATGCATGCACACACACGTGAACACACACACAACACCCAGGCACACTTGAGCATGTCACTTAATGGAAAAGCTCACAGGAAAAAAACAATGTTGAAAACTTTCAACTAAAAAAACTGATTTTTTTAAAAGACTATTATGCATTGTTCCAAAGGAGCTTGCCTGTGGTATATGTGCAGCCTTATAACATACACTATATAAACCACATAAAGGGTGAACTCTATGGCAAATAAATTATCTCTCAATTTTTAGAAAAAGAGCTTTGACTTAGGAAACATTCCCTTGCAAGGGCTGTACATGCTGTGGGGGATGAACAGTATGACTAGATTCACAAAGGCAGATCTGGGTTCTCAGTCAACTGTCTTGGATGCACCTGCAAGTGGAACAGGTTAAGAGGATAACCACCTTGCTCACTATAATGGTAACACAGCTGCTGACCATTTAAATGTCACATGCTGCTGTTGGCAGGTGGCCCCTGGTCTGCAGTGTGGTAAAGGCCAGGTGCCCCACTCTTAATATCCTCAGGCCTGAATGAGAAAAATCATGTAATGATCCATAAGAGAAGCCTGCTCATAAATAAGTTCACTAAACATCACTAGTTATTTTCCAGCTCTTTAGGAAGGAAAATACCATAAAAACCTATGAGTAGGGCATAACCCCATGCTCCAGTAACACATGCATACTGGGGAGCAAAAATACACATGGGCACTCATGCCCACAGATTCTTCCTCACCTCTGTCCATACCAGCAACCCTTGCTTGGATCCATCTACGCGAGCTAAGTGCCCACACACCAGGCACTTGCTTGAGAAATGCCAGAGGTCAAAGCTCAGCCCCACACCACAGACAGGCCTATTTACTCTCAACAAATTGAAGACATTGTTGGAAAACCATTTATCCACAGACCCGGATTTCCAACATCACTGGTGCCTTCAAGGCCCATTTCATCTTCGGTTGTCGGTTGCTAAGTACAAACTCCAAGCCAAGCCAACATCTTGAAATTCATGCGAATTCATGAATAAACACAATTTGCTGGTTGGAAACGTGCCTTTGTCTTTCCCACAAGGCCTCGCTCCTCTTGCCCTGGGCTGTGCTGGGCTGTTCTGCCCCACTCTTGTAGCATCAGATGGCCCGATGCAAATCTACAGAACCCAGAGCATGTGACCTCCACACAGATGCCCTGGTTCCTTCAGTGTCCCTCTTCAGGGTGGAACGTACCTGGTAACTTGAAAGGGTTGTGGAGGGAGGGGATAAGAATGAGCTCTGGTACCACACTCTTCTCAGTTGCTGGCCAAGACTTTCTCCATGCTGGCCTACTCACTCAGATTCTAGCAAGTGACACCAGGCCACCCGGGCCTGTGTCCCCAATTTTAATCTGTCTCTCCCAGCACCAGGACGATGACAGATGTGGAATAACACCAGGCCTTGTGCAATGTCACTAAGTCCTTGCCGCAGATGCTGCTACTAGAGTCTTGGTGCTTCTTTTGAGCTCATGCTATTTCCATTCCTTAACAGGTCTACACAGTGGTAGGTCAGGAGATCCCTGAAGGAACCACCAAGGGTAGCCACTGGGTCCTTCTCCGTGTCACATTGGTCCTAATGCCACAGACAGAATGCTGGTTAATCCAGGTTGACAAGCCTAAGACTAGACCCACCGGATGACTGTCATATCCCAGCTTCTCATTTACTGGGTGACTGAATGCACTGTGTCAGCAAGACGCAACCTGGGGCTTCATCTTATTCCCTGGGCTTAAAAATCAGCAGTACCTCCTGAGATCTGCATCTTCTTTAATAAAAAATTCAATGCTGACCCCCAAAATCACAGCTTGCTTTGTTTTTCAGTAGTTTTCTGTAACCAATTAGTCGCTTTTGTGCTCTCAGTCCTGCTTTGGTTTGGGTAAGAGTGAATAGCATTTAAAATAAAGGCATTGTTTATTCACAAATCAAATAAGCTCCCGACAGCTGCCCAGTGGCTTCCTCATTCAGCTAAATTAATGCCCAAGGCCTCAGGGTGAATGGTCTTCTGGGGAGAATGTGGGCATTTATTTTCGGATTTTCATTTGGTGTTGGGTCTTTTAATGCCAAATCCTACTTAATGTACTTGTGTTACGTTAAACTGTGTGCAAATCTATTCTATGCACTACTTGACAGAATTCATACTCTTAAAGTCACATGTGATTTGCACTTGAGAAAAAAACGGTCTCGACTTCACTTTCAAACAGCAGCAAGCCAGTGTTGCCAGGAGTGGAGCTTAAGCCTGATCGCACGCCCTGTCATCCCTCGGAAACCAGTCCCCATTCTCTTCCTGGTGACCACTGCTGGGAAAGGCATTGACAAGTACTGTAGCCATTTTGTTCTTATTGCACAAAACCATTTATACAGTTTTTAAAATGAGTTTCTAATTTAAAAAAAAAATCAAAAAAGATTGTTGTTCTTTTTAAGTATATAGCCAGTGCTCCTTTCCGATACTTGCTTTCTCTATCTGCAAGGGACAGACAGTTCTTAATAACATGTTACTGAGGTTTATGACTATCCTTCAGGCTGATAGCTTTTGGTCCTGAAATCCCTCGACTCCAAGATGTGGTTTATCCAAACCAGAGCTATGGCTTCTCCAGTGGCACTACCTCACGTCTCTCATTCTGCTTTCAACACCTCCTAGTCCCCAAACACAGCTCAGGAGTGCTCTGAATAGTGGACTCACAGAGGAGACTTTGTGCTGCAACATTTTGTCTCTGTCTCTCAACTGTTCTTCACCTACTATGGCTAAGAAGTTCCTTTAATATGTTTGAAAAGGCTGGTTCATTTCTTTCCTTGTAACATGGAGGATAGATGTCCCAAGAGGAAAACTCACAGTCAATGACAGGGCCCAGCTATAAGTCACATGAAATTGAACTTCCTGCTCTCTCACACAGTAAACCCAGATCAGCTATTCAACCTTGGCTGTGAACAGCATTTCCTTCTGTTGCCAAAAATCACTTCTAACCAGGATAAATCTGGTGGATTGCTATTGGTCTCCAGGCCACAAAATCAGAATTTTGGAACTCACTGTGCACTTGTTTATTGACTTCATGTCTCTCTCTCCCTCATCCTCTTCAGAGTATAAACACATTCATATCCCCTCTTCCTAAAACACGCCTTCCCTCAGCACCTCCACTCACCCTACCACCTGCTCCACGGTGCCATGCTGGGGTGGGGACAGAAAGAGAGGTGCCCATGCTTCAGTTCCTGTCCTCAACTGCAGTTCCTCCCAATCCTTACACTCTGATTTTGACTAAAATCTGCTATTTAATTTTTTCTCTTGAAAGATCCAAACTATCTGTCCTGAACCTCAAATCTAACTGTGTCTCCTCAAACCATGTTTTCTTTAACCTTTGAGTGGGAGAAGACTGTCACCCGTCTGCATCTTCATGGAAATTTCCTCCAGACGTCAGGTTTTGCTCATTTCTCATTTACCATGGGGGCTCTTGTAATGGGGGTGAAGGGTGCAGTGTCAATAACCACACAGACACTGGGAGCCAGGTAAGAGCAGGCGAGAGCTGCTGACTCATTTTATTGCAGAAATAGCACACTCTTTTATTTGGTTCCTATCCAATCAGCACTTCACACCACTCGAAACCACCAATCATTTAGTCTCCTAGAACCACCAATCATTTGAGGGTTTTGTATTTTGCACCAATGGGGATGTATGACTCCACACCCAACAGCTTCTCAAGCCTTCCCCACATCAGTACTCTGGGTAAGGAATTCCCAGGACTTGAACTTGACCTCTCCACCCTCACTGACTGCTTAATCCTACCCATCACTGGGGGTCCAGATTCAATAGGCCTCCCCTACCTGTGCCATTTGTCTTTTCTTCATGGAATGACCATCATGCATGATCTCAATGGTACTTACATTCCCACCTTCCTTCTCTGACCAGATCATAGGCTCATGGTGGGCAAAGGCTGTCCCAATCCTTTTAAAATCCTGTGGATTCAGCCCAATGCCTGGTACATACTGTCTGTGGAATGCTCAATAAATTCATTTTAAAAATTATTTGTAACAAAGTCATTTTCATTCCTTCCCAATCTCTTCATTGGACGCTCTCTTGGCACAATCATAAGACTAAAGCTCACAGTCTTTACTGGGCAGAACAGTCCAGAACCTGAGTTTAAAAACGGAGATTCCTAGGCTCCTTCCTCAGATAACCTGGGTCCAGGACACATCCCAAGAACTGGAAATTTTATACAGCAGACCAGTAACCACACATGATCTGAGGAACACTGCTTTATATCCATGATCCTCCTGAAATCATGGTCATGAAATACCAGGAGAGTTAATCCTCACGTCAGGCACAAAATGCATTTCTGATGGACGAAATTCTTAAATCAAGAGTTGATGGTCCAGTCAGGCATGGTGGTGTGTACCTGCAGTCCTTGCTACTGGGGAGGCGGAGTGGGAGGGTCACTTGAGTACACAAGTTCAAGACCAGCCTGGCACTGCTCTGGACAGAATGTGGCAGGAGTCAACACCAGAGCAACACCCCTGCCCTCCCGGGTTTGCTTCTTCTGAAGGAACCTGGCCAGTGTGTCCTCCACTATGGTGCCACTTACACAGGTTCCAAGGAAGGACCAAGGGCAAGGCAGGGAAAACCCAGCCCCTTGAGCTTTCAAAGTGGTCAGAACACAGGAGTTGTGTTGCCACAGCATGTGTGACCTCTTCCCACACTGGGTGGTCCTGGCCCAGTGTCCTTCTGGATCAGCTATTTCCTATTGCAAATGTCTACTTGCTGTTGTGTCACCCTGTGGTCCCAGCGTCCCTCTACTTGCTTGTCAGACTTCAGAAGGAAGGGCATCCAAGCTGGTCTGTTGCTCAAAGTCCTCTTCAAGTCAACTATGGCCAACAGGGAGTGAGAATGGGCCAGTCTGAGGGGGCTGGGCAATTCTTTTAAGGTCCCCAGAGAGCTCCCACTCCTGCTGTCTGCCAGGCAGAGGCTAGTGTTGAATCTTTCATGTGTATTGGCTGCTGCTAGGGTTGTTTTATTCATCATTACTTTTATTTGATCCAACTGTTTCTTGATGCCATCCACATCCAGCATGTAGATTACATGCATACCAGATTTTCTTGCAAATATAAAACCCACAATGACTCTGCTATGTAAACAATCTCTCAGCATTTTGGATCACTTCAATAGCTCCCCTTTGAAAACAAAACCCTCGGTGCTATTTAGACACAAGTTCCAGATGGGGTGGTTAAGTGTGCCTTGCCCCTGGGAAGTGAGCACAGTTTCCGTGCAGCAAGCGTGGTGGGCTGGGCCTCATTCCCCAGCTGTGTCTCTGTCATCTCCCACTGGTTGCCACAGCCACCACTGCCTCCAACTCCAGACACACGACTAACTCCACGTCCATTTCCCAAGGGCTCCACAGTTCCAACAGGCCTGACGACCTCATCCAGCATCCCCAAGTTCATCAAGATTCCCCTGGATTTGACTCTTATAGTTCACTCTTTACCTTTCAAAAGAAACCCCAGATCCTAAACTTGCAAATGTGAACTAAAAAACTCCTTTCCCCAAAGCCACTGCTGATCACCCAAAGACCTCCAAAGAGCTCTAGGTAAGGTTAGAACCAGACAGAAAGTCACCAGGATTTTCCATGAGGTGACACTGAGCCTCACTAAAAGGAACAAATTCAGGAAGCATCCTTAATTTCTATCTTGTAACATCTACTAAGTAAGTGGCATTGAAAAGGAACGGAGTGGTCAGCCTCACCCTCCCTCTGGAGTACACTGCTCACGGCCGTCTCACTCTTGGCTTTTACTTTCTCCACTGAGATAATTCATGTAAAATACCTGGACAATGACCTGGGCTTTGCACCTCCTCCACAAATGGTGGCCCCAGTCGTTCTTCTACACTCCTGTCTTTTGGACCAAATCAAAGGAAAGTTACACTCTAAGGATCATAAAGTAACAGAAGTCATTTTTGCACCCTCTTCCTCCTTTAAGCACTCAAAATGCAAGCTCCCTACCCTGTGACTTTTGGATGCTCAATAAATGTCTGATAGCAACTTCTTCAAGTTCATCAAAGCTTGGGAATCTTGAGGTAAAAGTTTAAAGAGGCTCAGAATCCTATTCTCCAACAGGCCTCTGCTTTTTTCCAACCTGATCTCAAAACAAACCACACTGTTTATGGAAATTTAAACCTAATGGTTCACAAAAGTGGGCTCAGATAAGCAGGAAAAGCCCATGAGTTTAGACGAGAAGGCACCAAAGAGCTTCCCCTGAAAGCTCATCTGTTCTCTGGGGGCCTCAATTTCAACAGCTGCTGTAGCCTTATGTCTAAAAATCCTGGAAGAAGAATTCATTGGAAATTTTCAATATTCACAGGACACTTCCTTGTGCAACCATAACCCACCAGGACACCAAAGTCATCTCTATAGCATTTGCAGACTAATCTTTTTATGTTTACTTGCAAATGCTGTCAATTAGGAAAGCCTCTCCCTCTGACAGTCAGGAACTGCATCCTATTTCATGTACACAGACATACAATGAATCACGGGCTTCACTAATCCTTTAAGAGTGTCAGAGGGCCCCTGGGACTATCAGAATCAAAGCAATCCCTGCCCTGTATTATGCTATTTCCTACTAATCCTAGGAAAATGAATGTTAATTTATCATGAAAAAGGGTTAATTATGCATTTATTTCCGACGTAGGTACATGAGATCAGGCTCAGAAATAATACTGAGTATAATTCTCTTTTAAATGAGGATTCCATTTTAAGCATTTTTATCAAACAGACGCTAAACTCGGGGCAACTGTGCAGAAGAAAGAGAGTGGCTGGGTAATGACAAGCCCCAACTATAATTTTAATTAACCTTCTGATCCTGCTTAAATATATTTTGCCTTGTAAAAATCTGTAATAACATCTATTTCAATCTCCTCTGCTATTAGTTATTAAATTGAAAATGGATGCCTAGACTGATTTGGCAAAGATATTCAAGAAATTTTTCTTTATTCTCTCTGGTTTATTAAAGTAATAATTTGTAGCATAAAAATTTCTCTGATTAAGTAATTTAGTGTAATTAAATCACCAGATTTATTAGGCTTCCTGGAACTGCACACACACGGCTGGAATGACGGTGCCTGTTAGCAGATGCTGATCCGTAAGCACATCTTGGCAGTGGCTTTCCTTGAATCCCCCTGCTGCCCAGACCAGGGAGTCTCCGTTTCACATGCCCTCTTCCACAGTCCCTGAGGTTCTGAGGCGTCTACCTACTGACTCTCTCCTGCTCACAATTAAAGGACAGACCCAAAGAAGTGACACCTTAATCTTGACAGAATATGCATCCCCAACATGGTCTTTGCCATGTTGTTCACTCGTGACAGTTAACACACCAGAAGGCCAAGAGTAAGACACAACAGTTTAGATGTCCTCTTGTCTGTCCACCCACCTACCCTGCATATGGACACTGACAGCCTGAGGCGTTCCCCACAGAAGTGGTATGGGGGAGATCGGAAGACCCAGCAAGCTACTCTCAGTATGTGTGGACTCCACAGAGCAGGGAGACCACAGGTGAGAGTACAAAGTGACAAGGCTGCCAATGGCAGAGGGGAGGCACTGCCTCCACTGGAAGAAGACACACAAAGGCTTCCTACAGGAAACGCACTGAGTCCTTTCTTAAAGAAGGAAGGGTTTGGGGAGCACAGGGTTCTCAGAGAACACACCAGGTGGAAGGACCAGCAGGTGTGAACACAGGAGGCTGCAGAGGGAAACTCAAGAAGACCAGCTGGCCTGGAGGGAAGGGCGTATGCAAGGAGAAGGCTGGAGAGTAGGCAGGAGGCCAAGGATGCAGGGTCATGTGTGCAGACCAAGGAGTGGGGACCTTCTTCCAAAGGGGCTTGGACAGCTGGTGCAGATACCCAGGGTCATGAGGTCAGAAAGTTGATAGGAAACATCCTTCACGTGACCTGAGCATCACTTTTCAGGGGTCACCTTTGAAGGAGATGCTATTCATTCAGATATATGAATTCTCTACTCACAGAGCATATACCTGTGGAGTACAGTCTGTGTCTAGTATTGAAGACAAAAATATTTATATGTAAAATTGGAAAGTTGCTATGTCGAGTGTCTTACATCTGTACAAGATTAAAAGCACTCCCATAGGAACGATCTGATCTTGACCTCACACATGCAGCCCTGGGTGTGTGTACACCCCGGTTCCTATAGCCGTGCTGGGGGACAAGTCCTTTTCCTTTTACTGAGCTCATCCCTTCTGCAGTCTGATCTCTGTGTCACAGAGTTGGGACCACAGTCCTGGGATGCATCTGATGGAGGAGTGATGGGTGTTAGGGCTTTCATGATGCAGATGAAGAAAATAAAGTTCAAGGGATCCACTGTCACATTGGCTGAGTGACAGAGCTGAGAAGGGAAGCGCCCTCCCTCTCTTCTTAGGTGACTTCCAGTATACTGTGCTACTTCTAGATAAGGCACACTTCATATTTTCACCCACATGGGCTGAAGCATGTACCTACAGCTTTATTGGAAGAGGCTTTCTCAACTCCACTTTTTCCTTTGAAGGACATAAGACAGAGGCAAACTCCCAAGGGACTCGGAAAGGTTCCCCTATTCTAAACAGAGACCCAGAGACTGATTTAAAACACAAAACACTGCACTGTACACCAGCCTGAGTTACAGCTTCCTGCATGATGACTATTTAGTTTGAGCTGAACAAGTCTGTATTTTTGGTTTTGTCCCAGGAGGAAAAAACCCCAATCTGTGACCAGATCTGCCAACCCTGATCTTTTCAACAAGTTAGGCTTTTCAGGGGAAAAAAAAAAAAAAAAAAGCACTGTGCCCTTTCTTTGCAAACTTGCAAAAAGTGATTGTGTCCTTGTGGGCTAAAATATGATTCCAGTATTTTTTTTTGATCTATATAAATTTACCATAGAACCAGGAAAGCACTTTTCAGGTTCAGATATATCTATATTTCAGAAAAGAGTGCTAAGTGGATTCTAACAAACGAAATGAGCTAATTCTGTGAATCTTCCAACTAGTCTTTCCTGCATTCTTCTCCTTAATAACCTATAAATTTTAGTCATGAGAATCATTCTTCAGTGTCTGGGGCAGTAAAACTCTTGCTAAAAATCAATAGTCTGCCTACTTTTAAGACTTCAACGTGCTGTTAGGCGGCAGAGGCTTTCTTTATAAAACTTCATAATGACCTAAAACAGATTTGATTCTAGAAATCAGAATTCTCACACTAATAGACTTTCATTTAAGAAGGCTCTCCTAGCTGAGAACAGACTACCAAATGGGTTAGATTTTTCAATTTTATACCTTAGTCCATAAGTGCTAATTTCTCAGTGGAACAGTCAGATAATATAGTACCAGAGATTACTGAAACCTCTAGTCACAGTTCTGAATTATTAATTTAAAAGGTTATGCACCAGTGCTAATATAAATTATCTTTAAAAACTATCTTGATGGGTAACATTTTAATAAACTTTAAAACATGATTTCCCTCTCCCAACACTGAAAGCAAAATATAATATATAATGACTCCAAGTGAGCTATGGATTTATTGTATTTTTTTCCAAAAGATTTGTGCGGCATTCCCCATAACTGATGATAAAGACCTAGCCGCGGATCCCGCCTGCAAATGCCCTGTCCTAATCAATTTAAGGCAGCAGGTGCACAGTCCTATCCCAGGACTCGAAATGAAATCTCACTCAGGCACCCCACTGTGTAGGGGGCTCTTTCTTCCACAACCTGTTAGAAAACCTGTACACGGCATTCAGGCGTCACCTGAGCATATGATGGGGAAGAGGCAGGATACGGTCAGGCCCCAAGGGAAGCAAATAAAATACCAACACTGCGGCAGCCTGCAGAAATGTCAGCTCTCCCCCAGGTTACAGCGTTTGTTCTGTGCCTAGTGTGCAATGCTTCCTGGGCTTTCTCCTCAACATGGAGCCATATCCTAGGAAAAGGGGACGACTTGGAGGAAATATGTGCCTTCTTAGCTGTCTAACTATGTGCCAGCTCCAAAAGATGGCTTGACATTTATCAGGAAGCCTGAGCAAGCGGGCGCTCAGCAGGCTGCCTTCCGCCAAGGACAGAAGAAGAAAAAAATGCAATGTTAGATTACCATGCATAGATCATTAAAGGGCGAGATTAATGCTGGTTGATGTTATGCTCCTGATAATCCTCGCCTGGGAACCACATCCAGATTTTTCTTGCGAGCTCTGCTTTTTGAGCTAAATTTGAAGCTTCAAAAAAAAAAAAAAAAAAAAAAAAAAAAAAAGCAGTGAAAGTAGCTGGTCCAGAGGCCTCCCCAGTCCTCAGGGTCCAGGTCCTCCGGGTCCCTTTGTTTGGCATCACCCTACCATGGGGAACCCTTTACTTCCCATCTCTCACTGGGAGGCTGCTTCATTACCATAGTTACAAGATGTAAACGTCAACATGGTAATAAAAGGAAACAATTCAGTTGCTTCAGTTGCACTGTTTTTCACATTGAAGAGGAAATGAAAGTCTTCTTGGTTTTTCTCTTTTTATGTGTATTGCCTTATTTTCCAAAGGGATCTGGCCATTTCAACTTTGCAGGGCCTGAGCATTAAGTCAAAAAGCAGGCCTGCATGTGAAATGGAGTTCCCATCTGGTTACCAAATGGCCTTCCTTTAGCTTTTTCCTAAGTGGACGTTGTTTTGTTTTGTTTAAAAAATAAAAAGAGGGACCACTAATGTCTGGTGCAGGCAGACAGTTTCTACCACAAATAACACAGCAATTACATGATGATTTTTTTCAAAAATGACAAACAAAACTCTAATTTGTAAGCAGAAAGACTTATCAATCTAAGTTTTTACAGTCAGAGAATTTTAAAGCACATTTTTCACAAACATATGTCAATCTGCAAATATTTACTAAAAACCAACTGATTTCCAGTGATCAAAAAAAAGTTTGTGACATCTTTAGAAGATGGAACAAAAGGGCCTGCCTGCGTAGGTAGTACTTTAGGCCTCCAAAAGGAATTCATTCATCCCTTTCTTCCATGTTTCTCCTGTTCCTCATCCTTCCACCCACCCATCCAGCCAGCCATCCACCCTTCCAGTCATTCTCACTGCCAGTCACATTGGGCCTACATGGACTACGCACTGGAGTTATGAAGGTAAGGCTCTGTGATAGGCCTCAGAACCTTAACTTCCAAGAACAGACAAAGCAGCCAAGCAGGGGACTGCCACACTGTGTGAGCATGGATGGGGTGGGCGTTGCTGTGGAGCTGTGGTCACAGTACACGACTTCAGAGAAAAAGGACTTTTGAGCTGGATCTGGAGGGGCAAGCTGGCATCTACCATGAACGTGGGAGGCGAAGAACACGGGCCAGCAGGAACAAAAGCACAGAGTCTGGAACCTACCTGGCTTGCTTGGGGATAGGTAAAAAGTCAGGTGTGTCCAAAACACAAAGGATGGGACAGAAGATGAGACTGGGAAGAAGGTGGAGGCCTGGCTATGAAGAGCTCTGATAGGAAATGAAGGCTTCCTGCTGTGACAAGGAGGAGTCATTAACGGACCTTCATCGGGACAATTACATAGCACATCTGGGAGTCAGGAAGGTGACCCTAGTGACAGCATGGAGGACAGGAGGCAGGAGACAGAGAGAGAGAGAGTGACCCGTTAGAATATTTTGCATAATGGTCCAGCAAAATAATGAGGTCCTGGACTAAGAAAGAAGACAGGAATGGCAGATGAGCTCAGGTCAAGGTGGCATTGCCATCTGCAATAGGGAACAGCAAGAGGGAGGCCTGGACTGATGGCCGTGGTGAGCCTGGGGAGGCCTGGGGAGAAGAGAGAAACAGAAACAAGGATCCGGAGCATGGGAGGAGGGTCTGGGGCAGAGCTGGCAACTGGCAGAGCACAGGCAGGAAATTAAACCAGGCAAGCAGATGAGAGGCACTGAGCACCCACTCTCATTCTCCAAAGGACCAAGGAGATGGTAATTAGCTGGGAAAATAAGGGGTATGCAGAGGACACAGTAAATTCACATCCCGAATAGCTGAGCAGTATCCCTAGAAGGATAAAGGACACCTCTGCCCGCCACCTGCTATTTCTCCCTACATATCTGCATGCCTAGGTACACTCAGGACAAAGTTGCCTGTCCCAGCTTCTGAGTGGGAAAAGGAATGTGCATGAAACTCTGTTCACCAACAAGCCCAGCTCAAAGCCAGAAGCAAGGACTCCACAAATCCCAGCTCCCAAGCCCTCTATGCTGTACCAATAATAAGGGGGGGTCCAACAGTTACTGCCATGATTACCTTTTCAAAATCTGACTTTGATCTCTCTTTATAAGTATGCACATTAAACACACAAAATTAGATATATAAAGTGCACAATTTCAAGAAAATGGGACAGTTCTGTCTGCAATATACCTGGGATTGAATTGAATATAGATCTTATTTGGGCCTGGTTTCCTCCTATCTGGTAAACCTTGAAGATTTCAAATAAAGTAGACTTATGAACCATTTGCTCTGTATTTCCTAATCATATAGATCTTAGCCATGCCAGGAGCCTTTCCCTGGAGTTCTCCCTGGTCTGAGCACAAGTGAACCCCACCCCACAAACTCCTACATTATCTACTCTCTGTACTGTCTTGTACTTTTAATTAACTATATCTTGAGTTTATTATTATTTAATTGCCACTTGGACAGATGTCAAGCTTCTTGAGAACGTGCAGAGTAACACTTTTCTGTGTGTTACAAAGCAGGTACTTAAGTGAGTACACCACTTCAAGAATCTAATTCAGCAGTTTAGGGAAGCTATCCAAGGCTTCAATATTGAATGCAAGAGACAGACTCAGATCCGATAAGCAACTGCATTAGGAGTCAGAAGAAGGGATAGACATGGTGTACACTGGAAACCCAGGAGAAGGTAGAGATGAAGTCCCGCCTCCATGTGATCGGGGTCAGCAAGGTGTGTGTCTTTGCCTGCATCAATGAATACTCTGGCATCAAGGGAGCCCGGAGGGAGCAGTGTGTAAGCAGAAAACTTGTCTTGTCTCCCCAACAGACTGAGGGCTTGCTTTCTCATTCTTTCTAGGGTCCTTCCATGACTGGGGTCAGCCTCTCTGGAATGCTGCGAGGAGAGACTCCATCGGTCCTCGGAAGTCCCGTGTGCACTGAAGCACTGTGACCTGGGGTGGACAGTGTCCGTAGGAGCTGGAGCTCCCGTCCTCCCCAGGGAGGTAACTGCTCCCACCCCTCTTTCCCTTACTGTCCAGTGGTACACTGGTCTAGAGTTCCATGCAGAGGGAGGTGTGCTGAAGTAGACATTCCCCAAGCAGTGCACAGCCCAGAAGAGAAGACCAGCACAGCTCGAGAGTTAACAAGTTACATCTTCAGTATCCAAGGGCCGTTCTCCAGATCTGATTTCACACAGCAAGCCTACTGTCTGGCTGCACGCCCTGAAGTGCTTTAGTAACTGGCAACTCCTTTGGCAAACCCCCTGTGGTTCAGTCTTTCCACTGCCATTTACTGAAGGAGGAAACTGAGGCATAGAGATGAAGGGGCTAAGCCAAGGTCACACAGCTCAGTCATGAGTGGTGGAACCAGGATTTGAACCTGGACAGTCTGGTCCCAGAACTCATGTTCTGTAACATGCTGCCCTTTACTCATGCGGGAGCCTGAGCTGGACCCTGGGGACAGAGGATATGATGGCCTTTGGGTTGAGTGATCTGAGACCAAAAGATGTGCCCTGAGCCTGTAATGATGCATGGGATTTGGACAAAAAGAGAGGATTGGGAAAGGCCATTCACTCCTGAAGACAAACTCCCACTCCTGAAGGCTCTCAAGAGCCAGTGAGGGCTTGGGAGGGAGCAGACACTGTGCACAGAGGTGCACATTTTCTGCCTATGGAAAGGCAAGGTGCAGGTCCTACAGTTCCAGGGTCCTCAGCCCAGAGAGGATGTCCTGGGTACTGCTCCCTAGATATGAGCTGAGGATGCCAAGTGTCACCCACCAAGCTGACCGTGCAATGGACATTTTCTTTCCTGCACGGAGGGTCTTCTAACACTGGCAACCCAATTTGCCAAACAAATTAGATTCCTTAATAATCATCATTCCAATCCATGCCAGTCAGCAAATATTTCTTTCCAAACAAATACATAATTAATTCAGACAACACCTTTTTGACTCAAAGGTTTTAAAGTGCCTGGCTGAGGTGAACGTTCAGGAAAAATAATGGTATTTCCGAAGGAAAATTCATACATGGTTCAATTTAGAATATTGTAATAAGACTCTGCAGCATAAATTCCAGCACACTGGACAGAAAACCTATTTGTGTAGCATGTGAGGACATAAATAAAAGCCAAATACTTATACTGTCCTCACAAATATGAAATTTTCTTTTGTGAATCTATGCTCCCTGACACATATTCCAAGGAAGTTGGGTCCCCTGATAAATATTGTGACTCAAAGGTCTTCATCAATATCAACTCTTTCTCATTATTCAGTTACTAAATAAAAAGGGTGGTAATAATGGAGTAACAAATAACAGAATGATATAATTAAAGTTATGTATCAACCTTCATTCAATATTCAATCACTGCAAATTTTGTCACTAGCCTCTTAATTTTTCTGCTAACAAAACTTATCTCATTTTATAGCTTCTATTCCTGCCAATGGCCAATCTATGATCTCTCTTTACCTATTTTTAAGCTCCTTCTAACCCTTTGATGGTTTCTTTGAGTGTTCTGTGTGGGTTTTGATGTGGGGGTAGGAGCTTCCTTTTTGGTTCCAGCTGGAAGTTCCCTCCCTATGGACTTCCCCAGTCCCCACCATCACCCCTCCAAATAATATTCTTTCTAAACCCTTCTGTAAATGGCATCTGTAGTCTCTTTTTCTAGAAAGCATCCCTTTTCTGAGATCTTTGTTCCATTTCTGACTGGTCTTTATGGGTTCACAATTTGAGCAAGGAAGGGCCATGGATTCAGAAACCTAATATTTTTCTCCCTTCCAAATCATCACACGAAGTTATGCTCATCCATAAATAATGTACTTCCTGGTAGAGAGTCGATTTTGATGAAGCTCTTGAGGTAGATGATGATAATGAACTGAAATAAGCCTACTGGACTTCATTTGTGAGAACCAAGGAACAAAGACGCTATTATCCTTATGCCTCTAAGAATTTATTCTTATGCCTGTAAGAGTAATAGCATGCTGGTGATCCTACCCTTTGCTCTGATATGTGGGAGGTACTGCTATCAGCTGTCAAGTAGTAGAGAGCAGGACACCAAGTAGAAATGGTGTGTGAGCAGAAATGCATTCAGGAGAGATGCTGGCCATGACGCCCAGGTCCCAGGTGCTTGGCCTCCACCCCAAGGAGCTGACACAGATGCACCTTTCAAGACCACCAAGCTCAGACTCCGACAGGCCCAAGTCAACCTGGGGCTAAACAAAACCAAGGTCGCTGGCCTACTAAGGGAAGAGGCATCAAGTCAGGGATCAGGAGTAAGGCCCAGCTCTGCCATCCATCTCAACAGGCAACCTCTCCTGGAGATCTTAGTTCAGTTATCTATAAAATAGTCACAATAACTCCTCACTGAGCTTATCACCCACTTTTTAAGGAATGTATCAAAAGCTCCTAAAGCAGAAGCTATAGACTAGCCACATGCATGCGAAAACATGGGTTGGTTTTTAAGTTTGGAGTAAAAATGGTAAGAAGTTGACCCAGGAACCTCAGAATCCTGGTTCCCCTGCATCCAGCCACAGTCAGCCCAGGCTTCTGTGCTGAGCCAACACTGTGCAGCTCACCTTTTGGTATCAGGGGCCCTCCTAAGTCTGGCATGTTTTGCTCTCTTATTTTTCTTTACTTTCCTGATGTTTTGCTAAGTCTTGAATATTGAAGGGAACATGCATTCTTTTCATTGGAAGAAACAAGTATGGCGCCTGTTGATCAAGTTCCTCTTCTCTCATCATTTCAAAACCATCTCATGACTGCACTCCCAACAAATGAGGAAAGGAGCCTTGCTCACTGCCTGGAGTTCAAAGCGGATCCCCTTGGGTCAGATGGGGCCTGGAGGGCAAGGCCAGCACCTCACACCTCATTCAAGGAGCTATGGCAATGGGTCCAACCCAACTGTAACAGTGCATACACACAGAGCACAGTAAGGAACACATGCCCATATCTGCTGAGCACCTAAGTGCATCATGTCATGTAGTCATCACAACAGCCCAGAGCTGACCTTTGTTAGACCTGTGCCATGGGGAATCTCAGTCTTAGGTCACCTTGTCCAGAGGCTGAATGTGCTCAGTCTGAAGTCACGCTCTCTGGTCCCACACCCACCCCGACTCATTCTGGCACCGAAGGGCAGAACCTGATGGAAGGTGAGCAACGTGTTCATGTGCTGTCAGCTGAAAGGCACGAGGGCTGGGGAACAAGCACCCCTTGCTCTGCCTCTTCCAGCCCCTCTCTCTCTGGAAAGGCCTGGGGCTCAGGCAGGCTGGGATGAGATGTCAAGCATTCTGCACTCTCTTCTTTGCTGCCCTCTCCCTGCCTCCTGCTCCTTACTTAGTCTTCCTCTCTGCCTACCAGTCCTACTCAGGGAGGATCACAGAGGCTGGTGCTGCTGACCCAGCAGTGTGCCCCCAAGCTCCTTGTATCAACAACACATGGGAGCCAATGATCTGAGCATCACTGCCTGCTTATGGGTCCTAGTTTCTGCTCTTCCCTCCCAGAAGGTCGGAAGAGCATTTGCTCCCTTTCCATGTCCCCAGAACATGCTCCAATCTCATTATCAGGACCTGGGACAGGTCTCCAGTTGCCCAGATGAATGCTGTCCACACTACCTTGCTGCTTCCCCTCAGAGATTTACTAGAGCGAAGGTCACAGCTTGACCCCAGTGCTCAGAAGCATCCAGGTGCTGCTTGCTGCAACTATCCAGATATTTCAGGGAATCTTTTTACACAATGTAGTGCCCATCCCACCAGAATTCCAAGGAAGTCATTTACTTTTGTCAGTCCAACTATTCATGAAATGCACAGAATCCAGATGGGTGGGCTTTCTTGACCCTCTGGAGATTAGTTCAGGGTGTCTCCAGGCATATGGAGGAGCTGCCCTTCAAGGCTCCCAGAAAGCTTGGGGAAACCCCTAAAAATCACAGGCCACCAGACCTAGTCACCACCTGGCCAAGTGTCAGTGCAGAGGTTCACGCAGTGTGGAGAGGAGGGATGGCAGCCTTCTCTTTGACCCACATGCCAGCCTGCGTAGTTCTCAGGAATGCCCTCACTCACCAAGCTAAAGACACCTGACTGTGTTTCCCCAGAGAAGCCATGTGTCTCCTCTTACTAGGCCTGGCAAGGACCTGCAGCCCCTGGGTACAGCCCCAAACCAACCCCCAACATGTTGAGAGTGGCATCTAGCCACACAGAAAGCTGCCTCTCTTTCCAGGCTCTGGCCTTGGGAGGTGGCACTGCAGCTGGGCTTCCTGGGCCAGTTGCTCTAGTTCTAATTGAAATGTGTCCTCAGAGGGTCACAGCAGAGGCCTGAGGCCTCCTAGGTACATCTGCCCCAACCCAAAATGAAGTGGGTACCAGTTTTCAAAGCAGGAAGCCCAGGGAAATTTTGCAGCATCAGTCACTGATGCTTCTGCACAGAGGGACACCACAGCATCTTGCCTCTTGGACCAGGAAGAGAGCAGAACCTCCTCAGGGGGACACCTATTTCACCAACAGCCTGCATGTCCCCAGGAGACACTGTCCATCCACAGGGCAATGCTTCGGCCAACCCTTCTGCCAGGCCCTCCTGCAGCTCTGGAGGTGGACTGGTCAACCCAGCACCTCTGGGCACCAGAGACAAGATCTTTTCACAAGTTTTTGCTCATTGAAATACTTTTTTCCTTGAGGCATTTAAAATCCTGAACGTTTAGCTGTTCTGGAAAGACTCTTGCTCTAGTGAAGGGCTGTAATTACTGAAATGTTACACAAAAACACAGAGACCCGAGATTGAGTGCGCAGAGCAGTGGGGCCGGGAGGAGCAGGGTTCAAATCTCAGTTCTGCCACTTTCTAGCTTCGCGATCTGGGACACTAGGCCTAACCTGCCACAGCTCAGTTTCCCTATCTGTAAGGAAGACTAATGACAGCACCATGTCACCTGTGATGATATATAAGGAGGTGCCCACGCCCGGCCGGGCCACCCCCGCCCCATACTGTGCTCGTTCCTGCTCAGAGACAGCACCTGTGGCCTTAGAGGGACCACCCCTGGCATGGGCACTGCCCATCCCGTAGGGTTGCTGGAGGTGCCTCTGAGCTTAAAGGTCACGTCCTACCAAGATGAGGTCCGTCCCCAACAAAAGACTGGGGATGCAAAGACCCAGCTTTTCACCTGAAGGCAGGACAAGCTGTGGGGTGTCACCTGTCCAGAGCCCCTCTCAGATCAGAACGAGCCACATCTGAACCTGCACCTTGCTTGGCCCCTCCACTTCTCTGTCCCGCCTCCCCTGCGCCCTTACTAGCTTCTTTAAGGAGCACTTCCAGAATGACTTTTGCCTAGGAATTCTCATCTCAGGTTCCTTGACAGTGGGTATCTAGACAGGGGCCCTGGTATACCTCGAGAGAAGCTGCAGTTTCTTCTTTTCATTTTATTCAACTTGATCCTCCCCCTCCCCCTCCCCCTCCCCCTCCCCCTCCTCCTCCCCCTCCCCCTCCTCCTCCTTCTTCCCCTCCTCCTCCTCCTCCTGTGGGGAGGCTACCAAATGGAGGTTTCTTCTCAGGGCTTTGAAGCACAGGATTAGCCAGCACCAGCTATTCTGAGTTGACCAGGACCCAACACAGGACCCAGAAATAGCATCACAGGCAGAAGAGGCCCCTCTGCCAAGCAGAGATGCTGGCAGGTGCTACAGAGCCCGTGACAGTCCCTGGGAGACAATGGGACTTCTGGTAGTTAACATAGCCCAGACAACCTTGCCACTTCCAAGCAGGTTTGTACTGCAACAGTGATGAAATGTGACTCCCCACAACCCTCCAAGGAACTAAGTGACAAGAGAAAAAAGCCACATTACTTCACGCAGAGGTGGTGGCAGCTCCTAATTACTGATGCACCACTAAGCAAGGTTTTGCCAACAGCCAAATGAGCACGTGCACTTACAAAATAAGGGCATGGGGCACAACTGATTGGTTTGCACATATGTCTGTGACATTACACAATTCGGAAAGGCCCATCTCTCTTTATCTATAGAAGTCAAATGAGAATGACTCTTGAAAAAAAAATCCACATTTAAATGTCACACTGTTTCCCATCCGGTTATCTCTGTATTCTGTACACAGAAGGGGAGGGGGGAGCTGGATGTTCATTTTCAGTGCCATCTATCATCTTAATTAATAGTAAGTAAAATCCTATTTGCATTTCAGGTGAACAGAACATAAAAGAAATGAGATTTTCTTGACAAATGAGAGTCCCATGTTTGGAAGGGATATGACTATCCTCCCAAGGAAATGTAATAACTTTCACTGCAATTTGTATCTCAGCCCCTGAGAGCTTTAAGCAAACTTCAAGTGCTTCTTCCCGCTCTTGGCTTAAGCATATGTCCCTTCAAGTTGTTACACCAAAAGACGACCTGTCTGCACAGGGTTACATCTTGGTCCCTTTCTCAGGACCCACTAATGTTCTTGGGAAACTTAATGTTAAAACTCAATGAAGGAGTAACTTGAGATTTTCTCAGGTGCTCCCAGTTAACTGTGCTATTGAAAAGATCAAAACACTGTGTGTGAATGGAAGATGGGTTTCAAAGGCAAAGAAGTATTAAAAGCCGATGATGGTAGTACTTAGTCAATAAAAGCACCAAGGGTTCTAGAAAAAGACTTCACTCTTCCTGAATGCAAATATTCTGTAAATATGTAGTATTTATATATTATTGTTTCATTTTAAAATGTCTATTTGAGGCCACAAGGCTGGAGCCCTATTCCGGTCTGCTATCCTAGCATCTCTGGAGGACCTTGGGTGTTCCCTGATGTCACCTGCTTACAATTATGTCCTTCATACAATGAGTGAATTGGATGACGTGCTCAGTGAGACTTTCTAGAACTAACAGGATAAGACTTTCGCTTTATTCAAGGAGTTTTGTTCTAATTCCCCAGGCCTGAAAACTGCTCTCTTATTTTCAATATTAATAAAGTCTAATTAACATAATAATCTAGGAGTTAGTGGTGTGGATAATCCAATGAAGGAGCTCATCCAAAAGCCATTTTATCTAGCATAAGAACACCGGGATTGACTTTTCTATGGTAAGTTTTAGCTTTTAATTGTGTTTTATTTAGGATAATATTAAAATTTGTTTACCTTCATCGAGCACACACCCATGCAGAGATATGAACAAACCAGTCCAGAACTTCATCTGGCTATGAGAGGGGAGCAGTTTAAAATCCAAACATTTGCCTGGGAAAATCTATACGAAGGCAGTGAAGACTCTAATAAGATTGACAGCATTAATTTCACATTGATCTCTAAGACACCCAAAGCACAGCCATGCGTATAGTCTCCTGAATGGTCATCAGCCAGGGATAGAGACAGTGATGAGTTCTTCACCCCTCCCAGCTCCCCATAAGAATTTACTAAGCACTCACTATATGCCAGGCACTGATTTGCACCCCAGAAATAAATGTCAACAGCAGACATCCCAGCACCCCCTTGGATCTTATGCTCTGATAGACAGTCAGCCAATGAGGAGAAACCACAAACCTGTATGTAATGCACACTGAGACAGAAGAGATGGATGGACACAAACAGGATGTAGGGACTAGGAGAAGGGAAGGAGACCTCTTCAGACAGGATGGTTGGGTGGGGGTCTCTTTGAGGCAGTGTCACATAAACTGAGACCTACAGACTCCTGGGTCCATCCCCCCACAGAGATGCCCACAGGAGCTCAGGTTCAGAGGAAGAGATGCCTACATTCCTGATGCACAGGAATGCCTTCAACAAGCTAAGTAGTGATTAAATAAAGTAGACACACAAGGGACTATCGCATGATTTCTCTTACAAGGGGTATCTAGAACAGTCCAATTCACAGAAACAGAAAATGGAATAGGGGTTGCCAGACACTGGGGTAAAGGGAAGCTATTATTTAACGGGTACAGAGATTCAGTTTGAGATGAAAACCTTCTGGGGATGGATGGTGGGGACGGTTGTATGACCAAGCAAATGTGCTCTATGTCACTGAACGATACACTCACGAATGTATCCGATTTTATGTTGTGTATATATCACTACCATTTTTAAAAGGTGGGCAAAAGATTAGGCATTTTTAAATACACCTGAGCATGCTCCCTGGGCCAGTGAATGAATCCACCTGCAGTTAGAGAAGTGGCCTGCATCTTCACAGACTTAAAAATGGAGTAATGTCCTTCTCCCACAAAGGGAAACTGTTGGAGGAGGTGAATCTTATCAGGAAGGCACCTGACACTGCAGAGCCTCTGTCTGTCCAAAACACAGCTCAAGAAATACTATCCCTGAGGAATTTCCTAGATTAGCATATCTTGTTTACCAGAGAAATAGCATCTCCTTAGCCCCAGCCTGCTCTCCGGTGTGTTCATTTATATCCTGTCTTCCCATCTGTCTTAGAGGGCAGCACTCATCCCACTTTCCCTCCTCTTGAACACTGTCCCCCAACCCACACACACTCCAGCTACATTCCAAGCAGGTTTTACCTTTTGGGACAACGTTTACTTTGTGGGCAGAACAGTGAACAGATCTGTGTAAGTGTACACCACAGCAGGGCTATTAGACAAACAGATTGTGAAATCCACTCATTCATTCATTCATACTTACTGAATGAAATATCTCTCAGCAATGAAAATAAAGGAAGTAGGAAGAAAACCATTGACTTCCACAATTTTATTCAACACTTTGATTTTCTATTACAGTGTACATTTCCAATTTTATCCAGTACAATGCTTTTTTCCAAGTCAAAGACAGACTTTTCTGTGAACCATGGATATATAATAGTTATCTATTTCTCCATTTATAGCACTCATCATTTTAGAAGGTCAAGGCAAATGCATCAGGCCAGAGGTTTTTTTAAGGTCTCCTTCCTGGATGAAGGTGAAGATAGGCAAAGATCTCTCTGAGAAGACAGATGCCCCCCAGGGACGCATTTTGAACCTAACAAAAGCCCCAGGCAAGGCAGAGAGGGAGACCAGAGCTCGGGGAGGAAACCAAGGCCTGGCAATTGGGACAGGCTGGGGGATGCGGCCATGGGGCAAATCTATGTGGTAAGGAGAGGCAACAGCATTCTGCCACCAAATGGGGAAAGATTGTCAGTCAACACGCTGACTGGGCTTCTCTTTGCTGAGCACAGTGCCAGCTGCTGGCAGTGCCCCTGCACCCACAAAGCCAAATCTTTCAAGTGCACAGTGCCCCACATGATACAGCAGGTGTACACAGATTGGATGGCTGTTTGAAATCAAACTTCTAGGACCCAGTATCTCCAGACTGCTCTTCCCTCTACCTGATCTCCACAAAAGCAGATCAGTGCATTCCTCATACTGGAATCAAAACAAAAAAAAAAAAACCCGACTGGCTCCCAGGAAGTCAGCTGCTATCCCAGCCCTTGACCCCCAAAGAGAAGCTGGGAGGAAACCTGGATGCCCACCCTTCTCTAGAGCTCCCATAATATGTGGTTCCTGGAGCAGCCTGAAGCGCTCTGCCTGGATCCCACCTCAGGGCCACCTTCTCCGCTGGGATACTGCCCCAACGCAGATTCGCTCAGTCCCTCCCCCAAAGTCTAAACAAATCCTTGCCTGAACCACAGAATCATGATCTGCCAATCGCCAAAAGCCATTTACAAGATGTTCTGAAAGTGAAAGAAAGAAGACAAGGGAGGAGAGAAGAAGAAAGAGGGAAGAAAGCTGGGTCTGTCTTTGCCTGAGGGGGAAAACAACCAAAGCCTTTCCTTCTCCCTCTGTGCTACCCATGTGCTGATGTGAGGCATTTATTTGGTGACAAAGCTTCAAATGCTAATTGAATGCATTAAAGGCAATAACACAACCCAGAGAATTGTTTTGCTGTATTTTTAAACTTCCAGTGTGCTCGGCTACCTACAGCTGAACAAGAACAGGTAAAAGATCTCCCTGAAATAAAAACAAGGCAGGATGGGGGGGGAGCAGGCACCTCCTTGGGAGTTCACCGGGTTCCCATGGAGAAAAGGGCAACTGCCTGGTGCAAGGCAGTTTGGTATCAATGCAGTAATTTCTGGATAGCTGCCAACGCTAAGGTTAAAAAGCAATATTACAAGGCTTCTATGATGACAGCCTACTGGGAGACATTTGTTGGAAATTGCTTTGCCTATCATTTAGTCAGCAAAAAAAGCCCACAGTACTAGTTATGCTCGAACTCTGTTGAGTGTGCATCTATAAATGATTCAAATTGTAAGTGCATAAAGCCCCCATACAGGTAGATGTAATCACCGTAAAAGCCTGGAGCCTCAGCCCTGTTCTTTTCCATTGATAGGCCATATAAATTTTCACCATATGTTGCCAAATAAGAAGCATAATTATAAAGAAAGTATATTCTGAGTTTTGAATTCAACTTTTGAAAATGAAATTAGAATGACTTTTTGGCACCAGGCAATAAACTTTTCTGGCAGCTCCATTGTGGAGAACTGACGCTCTAAAGCGTACGACTTTGCGCGGCCTGAATGAATTTTAACCATGCCCTTTTAGTCTATGAGAATGGGCAACTTAAACATCGCCAGGGGGATATTACAAGTTTTAACTAGACTGTCTCCTCAAGTCTCCAAATGCCTGAAAACATTTAAGTGAGCTAAAGTATGTAAAAGGAAAATAAGATCTGATATTTCAGTGATCAGCGCGGTGTGAACTAATCTGTTCGTTTTCAATTACCAGAAGGTGTTCAGGAGTTGTTGGTTGACATGACAGAGTCCAAATAAAGCCTTTCCCTTGCTCTTCACCAAGATTTAAGAAGTAACTTAATTTCTTAGTGGTTCGGGGCTTTTTGACTACACTGATATAAATGCCCCTGCTTTGAACAGGCAGCCTGATCCTTGTCCTCAGGGCCCAGAGGTATCCACCTTATTGCAAACAAATGAGTGTTCATTCCATGGAGACCAAGCATTTGGGTTACAGATTGGGTTGCTGCAAGTGTATGAGTAAGACTCAGGCTTGCAGGAAGGAGGCTGAGTAGCCTTCTGGACTCTTGCCTGGGACTCCCAGATATTATGGGCACATCATCACCACCACCTCCAGAAAACTCAGCTGAAGTGGTTCTCTCCAAGAGCCTCCATTTTCAGTGTCATTTCAAATCCTATCAGCATGACTCACAGTCTGGTGAAGGGCAAGGGAATCATTCAAAGCAATCATTCTAGCTTTTGTCTAAAGGCTGAATCTACAAAGAGAGGATGGCACCAGCATCCCTCTTTCAGGGCTGACTAGCTCCAACCCATTTTTCCAACAACAATGAGTGTAGCCTCTTAGAAGCATGTTTCAGAAAATTTTGCATGAGTGTGAGGCTGGCCCTTTACAGACACGAAGAGCCAAAGGGTCAGCCCAGAGACATCTGCAGGTTCCAAGAAGAGACAAGTCATAAGGGATGCTTCTCCTTCAGTCTCCACAAAACCGGGAAACCAAGGCAGTCCCAGGGAAATGCTGGCAAGTGCATTTTCTCTATTTATGCTTCCTTTTAAGAGGTCAAGAGAAGGTGGAAACAGTGCCATTGAGGAGTCATATCCCCACTGCCTTTCTACAGCTCCCCCACACTCACCCTGTCCCCAGACCCCTCCACTCACACAACACACCCGCCAACAAAGAGCTGTTTACTGGTCAGGCAGGGAAATCATACTTGTGAGGCTAATTTTCAGAAGTTATTAAAGTGAGCTAGAAAAAATGGAAGCCAAGAAGACTGAAGATTACAAAACATAAATAGATTTTTTTTTTTATTATCCAGGCATTTTAAGAGCAATTATGTTGCTGCAGTCATAACAGCCACTTGAGCAAACAGCAGGTTGGTAAAGTACAAAAGACTCCTGCCACCTCCGTACCCACTCCGGAGGCTGGTACAGTTTGGGGAGGGGAAGGAAACAGAAAGAATTTTTAAGACTTTGGGGTTTTTTGAGTTGATTCCTAAAAATTTGTTAACATTTTTTTTTTAACCATTCAAAGGAAAATAGAAGAACTGAACACAATTTGGGGAAATGAAGTGAAAAAAAAAAAAAAAACCCTACACATTGGGGATATAAGATAGAGTTTCATTAAATTCCAAGTTCACAGAAATGTCACCAGTCCCTTGCCTTAATCTCATCTATTTTGTGTTTTCTGCTACAACCAGCAGAGAAGGACTAGTCTCCTAAGAAACACAAATCCTGCTTTTATTGGGAAAATTCTGTGCCCTGTTACCTGAAAGACAGGCAGAAGGATGTGGACAAGCTCTGAGCCACCGCTGGTGTGGGCTCTCTTGGTTTGGACCTAGTTCAGATCCCCCTGCCTCCCCCATTTCCCTGGACCAGCCTTGTCCCAAAGCCAACTTAAGAGTCAACATTCTATAAAAAGAAGGCTCATTATAAAGCCTTAAATGAGGAGCTATAGGATGACTGGTGAGTTACTAATAATTTGCTGTCTCTCAACCTGCTGTATATGCAGAAAGTAGTTTCTAAATATGTCAGTGGATTTGTTTTACTATATACAAACTGGGTCTGTTAGGTAAATCGATGTTGCCAAAGTTGACTGAGAAATGAGAATAGAATATCTAAAAATAACCCCATGAGAACTTTCCCACCAGACAGTCAAGCAAACAAAGTCATCTCCAGTAAATCATTCCTGACCTGGCTCACCTTGCTAGATCAACTATAAACTACCCCTCACTGCAGATGAACCTGATAGATACTCATGTTTTCTAATTTATCCTGAAGAAATCGAAAGGGAGTTTAGAAGGTTAATTAAAATTTCTGGTATAGTTCTGGTCGATAAATAACTAAGTCCACAATAGTTACCTGGATCAAGAGTTGTGTTTCTGAAAAATTAAGTATTCTGGTTGATATAAAATTACCCTAGATCCATGGATTATCAATGCTCAGTAAACAGAACAGAAACAAGGCCACTGAGCAATCTAATATTTTTTTTTTTTAATATTCAATCCTTAGCCTTCTGATTCACACATAACAGAGCATCAATAACTATTTGCTACATGCCTGAATTAAGAAGATACTTGAGTACTTGGGAGTTTCTCTGAGTCTCTGCTAGGCTCATTTTGTCACTCTTATCAATAGCTTCATCTTAATTCCTTACAAAAACTGAGAACCCCTTCTGAAATTTCTCATCCAGTATGGCTTCTGATCAAGATCTGCCATGGGGACTGAGGAAGGCAGAGCTCAGACAATGAATAAGAGACACTTTCCCTGGCTCTATCTGCCGAGAGCCAGATAATAAATCATTTCAGTTTGCAGGCCATCTAGTCTTGTTGAAAAAAATTCAACTTTGCCACTATAATGCAATAGCAGCCATAAACAATATGTAAATGAATGAATGTGGCTGTGTTCCAATAAAACTTTATATATATTTTAAAAAACCAGACACTCTTCAGGCCATATTTTGCCAACTCCTCCATGAACTAATATTTTCTTTAATTTTTTATTTGTTCTATTTAGTTATACATGACTGTAGAATGCATTTATGTATTTTGATATATCATATAGGAATGGGGTATAATTTCTCATTTTTCTGATCATACATGTTGTAGAATCACATTGGTCATGTAGTTGTAAATATACATAAGGTAATAATGCCTGTCTCATTCTCCTATCTGAACTAATGTTTTCTTTTCCTTCATGGTCAAGTTTAAAAAACACCTCCTCCACTAAGTCTTCTTGAGTGCCTTCCTGATTAACTCTTTTTCTACTTCAAATTGCCTTACTAATTTGGTTCTATTTTTCATTTTGTTTTGTTATAGTTTCACAGTCAGACTGAGTCAGCAGCAAATCAGGAAGATGGAGCCCTTCAAATTGATACTCTTTAAATATGTTCTTAACATTCTTGTAGCAGGCACACTGAGTGCTACGTCAAGGAAGAACAGGAGGAATTCACAGTGGGACATTCAGGTTCCCTTGCCGAATTCCCAGCAATTCAGCTCAGGCCCACATTTGCAAGCTCTCTTCAGTGAAACCTAAGCCACCCTCAGCCAACCGTGCCCTCATTATTTACGTGCTCTACTGAGGAGGAGGCAGCATGGCGGACACAGTGTTTGGGAGGAGGATTAAAACCTAGTTAAGAAGGAAAAACACAAATGGGGAGAAAGACAAGATAAAACAGATTAGTGAGGCAGCACAGAGGTGACTGAAAGTCATCTCACAGAACACTACAGACTGTGCAGAATGAGCCTTGGAGGAGATGCCCCATCCTCCCTTATGCAGATGAGAACATTCAAGCATCAAAAGTAACTTTTTTCTACTATCACACAGTGGTTAGTTATGCCTTCTGAATGCCAGTCAACTGTACCATGAATCTTCTACTTTGTATCTAAACTCCTCTAGGTTTCACAACAACTACACTGTAGAGGCTCTGCAAAACAGAAAAGTCAAGGCTCTGGCGTGGAGGATTTGATATGGAGCTGATGCACACAAACACAGAAGCCGTGACCACAGACTGAGAGCCCTCCTTGAACAGGACACTGGTATGTACCTTCCAGTGGTAATCACTTTTCTACATCCTGTAAGAAGTTCTGTATCAGAATTGCTCTCACTGTCAGTCCATACACCATCCATCTACCGATCCATTAATCCACCCACTCACACATCCATCCGCCTGTCCAGTAACTCATTCAAACACCCATTAAATACCTACTGTGTTCCAGGCCTCAGACATAACAGATGAGGGAGATGAGTCTCACCCACAAGAAGCTTTTAGTCTAGTGAGGTTAACACAGGAAGCCCCTGTCTGCTAATCCTAAAGTCAAACCCTTTTTCTGATCTGGGCTGGTGCTACCATGCCTAATGATTTACTTGCTTAATTTAGCAAAATGAGCTTTGAAAGACCTTTAGGTTGTTTGAAAAAGCCTCATATAACCAAGTTGTGCAGTAGGAGGGGATATTAGAAAACCTGAACTAAAGACACTAAGCATGATTTTTATAAAAAGGTGCCATAAGGCAACAAAATAGACCTGAACTTGAGGAACAGAAGGACTCAATTTGAATCTTGACCCTGCCAAGTGTGTGACTTTGGGCAAGTTAATAAACCTCTCCGAGTATCTGTTTCATCAACCACAGATGAAGACAATTCCTATTTCATAGGGTTCGTTATTTTGACAAATACTGGGCACTTACATGTACCTGGCCTTCTCTGCACAGGGGGCTGTGGGAGTGAACAATGCAGTGCTCCTTCCTGTAGCTTATATCCTAACTGGAGAGAGAGGCAGGAAACAAGCAAATGCAAGAATGGAAAGTGATCTTCTAGGGTTGCTACATTTAATCACCACAAATTTTGTGGTTTAGAAAAAAAAATTTACTCTTTCACTGTTCTGGGGGTCAGATGGTCAAAATCTAGGTGTTGGCAGGGCCCGGCTCCCTTTAAAGGTTCTAGGGAAGACTCCTTTGCTTCTTCCAGCAGAAAAACTGTAATCCCTGCCTCTTCTTCCTATGACCTCCTCTGTGTGTCCTCTCCCGCTCTTCGAGGGACAGCCAGTCACTGGATTTAGGGCCTATCGAAATCTAGCACTTCATCTCAAGATCCTTAACTGCTCTGGTTTGAATGTTTGTGTCCCCAACATGCATATTTGAAACCTAATTCCCAGTGTGGTGTTATTAGGAGGTGGGAGTCTCTGGGAAGAGATTCACTCATGGGGACCCCAGAGAGCTGCCTTGCAAAAACCCAGCTAGAAGGTACCACTTACCAACCAAAAATCAAGCATCACCAGACACCCAATCTGAATCCGTTAGCACTTTGATTTTGAACTTCCTAGCCTCCGAGATTGTCAGACACAAATTTCCTTCTCCTCCTTCTTCATTTTTTGTTATTGTTTTTGGTCTGGGGGTTGAACCCAAGGACTCTTTACCACTGAGCTACATCCCCAGCCCTTTTTACATTTTATTTCGAGATAGGGTCTCACTAAGTTGCTAAGGCTGACCTCAAACTTGCAATCCTCCTGCCTCATCCTCCTGCCTCATCCTCCCAAGTTGCTGAAATTACAGCTGTGTACTGTGTCCAGCCTTAAATTTTTTATAAGTCACCTGATTTATGGTATTTTGTCACAGTAGCCCAAATGAACTAAGATGACTCTTATTTCCAAATGAGATCACATTCTGAGCTTCCACAGAGACTATTTGGGGAGGAGGTGGGTAAAACTTTAGCCAACAAGTCCAGAGAAGGCATTTTTGAGGAGGCAACAGTCTAATAAAGTGTATCCAGCTATAGAGGAATGTTCTGGGGCCCTGAGACATGAGTGAGCTTAGATAACAGGTCCAAGGCACTAAATGGAGGTGTTATAGTTTAGATATTAGGTGTCCCCCAAAAGCTCATGTGTGAGACAATACAAGAAAGTTCAGAGGTAAAATGATTGGGTTATGAGAGCCTTAACCTAATCATCGCATTAATCCACTTGAATGGATTAACTGGGTCATCACTGTAGACTGGTAGGGTATGGCTGGAGGAAGCAGGTCATGGCGGGGGCTTGGCTTTGGGGTTTGTAGTTGCTCCCGAGTGAGTGGAGCTCCCTCTGCTTCCATTGCCTTCTTCTGAGCTGCCTTCCTCCTCCACACCCTCGGTCCATGATGTTCCGCGGTGACGCAGGCCCAGAGCAATGGAGTCAGCCATCCACAGACTGAGACCTCTAAAACCGTGAGCCAGATAAATTTTCTTCCTCTAAAATTGTTCTTTTGATCACAGAAGCAAAAAGAAAGCTGACTAAACAGGAGGCCTGAGGAAATGACTGAACAAGGGCTGGGGGGGGATGCTAGCAGAGAGGGGGAGACTCAAGAGCAGCAGGTGGCTAGTGCCAGAGCCGGTAAGCCGGTGTGAGAAACGAGTGTGGAAGATCCCAGAAACTAGCACACACAAAATCCCTCTCCACAAGGGCTAAAAGGCTGCACTTGTAATCCGTTAGACAAAGAGCGGGTGGTCCAAGCTCAGGAAGCCCCAAACCACAGAAGACCGCTGATCAGAGTACACTAATTTATAGGCCCCCTTCCCCATTCCCCCACACCATACAGGTGGCTTCCTGATGCAGGATATTAACTTTCAGCTGCTGGAGGTCCCTAACCTCCAGGCTGGCCTGAAAGGTTTCCTCAGGTTTGGATAAGCTGCAGATAAGGAGCTGAACTTTGGCGGGCTTACAAGAACCACACCTGCGAACTGTCAGAGATTCGTTCATCATGAGCCTTAATCCATCTCAAATAAAACCAGTGTATGCAGACGTGGCTTCCCACCCATGGCTGTTTAACAAGGAAGGACTACAGCTTTGTCTGCTTTGCAAAAGCCTCCTGTGTTTACCCTGTACCCGTGGATTTAATTTCCGAGATTTACATTTTAATTCTCTAAAATATTCAGGAGATAAATGGATAGAGAGGCCTAAGGTTGAGACACAGCCCCTTCTGAAAAACCCACTTGCCTTTTCCTCTTCTTTTGCTTGTTTAATTTAATCTGATTTCCTTCTCCATCCTCCTCGGGGTTTCCTCCCTATGTTTCAGCTTCCTTCACTCTTTTCTGCCCTACTTCTCCCCGAAAGCACTTCCCTCATTTTGGATCACTCAGGATGGTCCTCTATAGTGGTTCCCCCCAAATTCACAACTACCCGGAACCCCAGAATATGACCTTATTTGGAAATAGCATCTTTGCAAATATGATTAAAATGCCGTCATAGTGGATTGCAGTGGGCAGTAAATCCAAAATGCCTGGGGTCTTCACAAGATGAAGAGAAGCCACAGAGGCTACAGAGAAAAAGGCCAGGTGAACATGAAGGGAGAGGTGGGTACCATGCAGCTAAGAGCCAAGGATTGCTGAGAACCACCAGAAATGGGAAAGAATAAATTCCAGTGGCTTGTGATTGACTACTGCACCATGCAAGGCCAGAGCCTGCTATGCAGCCATCTCTCACACACTTTGGCCCCTAAGCCTCCTCCTCGCCTGAAGCTCTGCACACCCCAATCCCTGCCTTCTCCTCCAGGGCTGTCTACCATGACTGAGGCCTTTATGGCTAAGAGAGGCTACATGCTCTCTGTTCAGATCCCATTTGGAATCTTTCTGTTTTTTCCCAACATTTTATCATGAAGTTTTCAAATAGGTAGCAAAGTTGAGTGAACTTCACAACGAACATTCATCGACCTCCCACTAGGATTCCACTATATTTAACATGGTATGGTACTTGCTTTATCACGTGTCTATACATCTATCAAAGCCTCTATCCATGCAGCAGTGAATGCATCTTATTTACTTTTTGGAAGCATCTCAGAATCAACTGCAGCCAACACTGCACTTGCCCCTGTGGTTCAGTGGACGTACCATTTACCACCCTCGCAACTTAATTAACCTTACAAAGGACCCATTCCTAACACACGGACTGGGGTTAGGATTTCAGCATATAAATTTTGGAGGAACACCAACATCTAGTCCACAGCAGGGTTTTATTCTGGGGGTATTAATGTATGTGAAGCATCTGTGCCTAGTACCCCTATGGAAGGAAGGAGAGGCGACCTCTACCTTCTGCCACCCAATATGTGACATGGACCATTTGATGGTGTGGAGAGTACAGGCTCTTTCTCTGCTCAAAAAGCTACCGTGGTTTTTGGGTCTTCCCAAAGCAAGTCTAAACTCTGCTGCCCGGATTTTAAAACAACCAGAAAATCGTGCTTAACTATAACATCAGGCTTATTTTCATGGCCTGGAATTTCATCCCTCAGTGGCACGGCCCTCACTCTGCTGATCAGGAACACGGAAGAGCTGACTGGTAGTTCTTGAGTTAAAAAAGGGGTAGTAAAATGAGTAATAAAAATGGGAAAACTCGATAGCCAACACAACTCATTGGGTAGACACAATCTTTTCAATCATACTGGAGATTTTTATGGTATGAGGGGAAAAAGCTTTTTGGCAATAAACAGTTTGTGAAGACTCCATAACCAGTCCCGTCTGATCCCGGCCCAGAGCCTGTGAGGTTCATTGCCTTCTCAACATCCCAGAAGCACACCACCAGGCATGTCTGTCTCCACCGCCATTCAGATTATCTTCCCCTGCCCTCCGGCAACACCCATCTCACCCCTGGGTTGGGTCTGCCTTTGTCCCCCTCACTCAGACTTTCCCCTTCTTTCAAAACCATCTCCAAAACCTCTCAGCAGCCTCCCCAACCCTCAGGGACCTGCCCTCCATGTCTTCATGTGGCACCACTGGGAGCAGACAGCACCGCTGGCTCACAGAATGACCAGCCCTGGATCTGGGGTGACGTTATCAGCTCCTGGAAGGCAGAAGCACTGTCTGCTAAGTCTCTGGCGCCCCTGTTCATACCTTCACAAACCGGAGCCCGAACCTGATGATCCATTCTAGGGTCAAATACTACTACCCTACTACCACACTGGGGAAAAAAAAAACCACAAAAGGCGATGGAGGAAGAGAATGGAGAAAGAGTTTTGGAATGAAGGACAGGATAGGATTGACCTGTATGACCATCTGTTACACTTCTAGCATTCCACCTCAACTTCACAAAAGGACCCGGACTGTCAAAGAGAAACATAACAGCTGTGTGTGCACACATATTTGTGTGTACACACCCACCACAGCCAGGTTCTCTAAGCCTTGTTATCTTTTCCATTTTCATTCATCAAACACTTACTGAGTACCTACTACATGCTCAGTACTGTGTTTTTTGCTAGAGGTTCCATATAAAAGATCCCATCTTTCTAGGAGGTCACTCTGGTTGGATTGCCAGACACTTAATCAGATAATGATAAGGGTGTGTGGTCAGTGCCGGTGGAGCATGGAGAGGCACCGGGCAAGGCCTGAGCTCATGACCCGGTGGGTGAGTCAGGACAACCTAGCAGAGAGGATGCAGGCTGATCTTTAAGAGCAACGAGGAGCTGCAGCACATGTAGAAGATCTCAGTGATCTCAAGTGAGTTGCCACAATGGCTGTGAATACAGCAGGGGACCGTGTGGAAATGAGAGAGCCTCTTCCACACGCCCTGGCAGGCAGGCACCCACCGCCGGGCTGTGATGGCAGAGCCTGGCTACCTGTCTGAGGGTGGGATGCAGATCACAGAAACCAGTGCTGGGACGAGAGCAGGAAAGATTCCACATAGAGGAATCAAGAGGTCCGAAGGCACAGAGGTGTGATCAAGCACATGGAAGAATAGGGATCCATCTGGTGCAGCGTCCTGAGGCCAAATGAAGTGAGATGTGGAAGGGGTGCTAGAAACGAAGGCTGGGCTGTGGTCAAGGGCCCCTAAGAGAAAGGAAGCAACTTGTCAATGAGGGCCCACATCCACCCCTGAAAGGGGAAGCATGTCACTGAGCCACTGTCAAATATGAAGAACATGTTCCAATCAACACTCTGACTTCCAGCAAGCCGAGTTCGAAAAACAACGGGAGAAGGGCTCCCCAACATCAAGGGCTTCAAGCAGCTTGCACTCTCTATTGCTGGGCTAAGGGAAGCAGGCGCAGCAGATGTAGCAGAAGGAATTAGAAAGTAGGAACTACCTGTCTCCACAGGTGCCCCGTGTGCCTGCTGATGGATACTGCGTCAGGGCTGGTCTCCAAGTCAGGAGACGCCTCTGCCTGGAGGGCCTCAGTGCTAGCACAGGCATCTGGGAGAGGAAGCTGGGGAACTGGGCAGGTGAGTGCCAGTTCAGATAAGTGGCTCGACCACGCAGGCACACAATCTGTCCCTAGGATGAATCTGGAGATTTAAAGGATGACTCTACTTTGGTCCCCCAAGAAGCACCAATCAATGTAAGGAAGGTACAGGGGTTTAGTCATTTAGCAGCTGGAATACTGTGAACAGACCCGCTGTTGTATCCTGGCTTGTCAGGCTGTGAGAGAAAGTACAAGTGCCCAAGCAACTGGCCTTTGCTCTAGCTGAGGCAGACGCACTGAACAGACTGCAAAGCTAGACCTGGTTGAGGGGTCACAAGAACAAGTTGAGGTCTGGTGGGGAAGCAGCACACAAAAAATTTGCCCTTCTGTCCCAATGGAATAGCTGAAAGTCCTTCTATAGGAGTGAAGACAACAGCTTGAAGGACCTGAACTCAGACTACCTGGGTTCAAATCCCAGCCCAGGTGTCTCATTGTGAAATGGGAAATTTCAGAGGAGCAATAAGAGGAAGCTGGAGTGATCCACGTGGTAGTGGAGTAGAGCTGGAGACAGGACTAAGAAGGTGTGCTTAACTTAATGCCAATAACGCCTGGTCACATATGGAAACATTTACTCATGTATACGTACACAGAGAGGTATACATGCATATTATTTCCTTGCTCTGTCACCTGAGAGGGTCTAAGAAATGACCACTCAGTAGCAGTAAGCACAACTAGCAACAAGATTTTGGTTTCTAGTACCATTCTTCAATAAGAGTAACCAGGACTTCTTAGTGAAAAGACTAATTGTAGCATTAGCGTGGAAAATAATGCATGGAGCATCCTGGAGAGTCATAACATATTAGAGAAAGGCTCAGAAACCATGTTTATGGGAATATGTCAAAGGCATAGGTGCCAAGTGAAAGAGCTCCCAATGGCCAAAACTGGAATAATTTGAGCAAGAAAATAAATAAATAGTATTGGGTTATAACTCAGACATGTAAAATTAATAGCCATGTTGCCATATTGATATAAATGATTGAATGCATTGCTAAATAAGGGATAAAAGCCAATCTCCAGTGCAGAAGAGTAATTTATGTAGATATTCTACCATTGATGAGGCAGAGCATAATCCCCTCTCCTTAAGGGTGGGCTGGGCCCAGATTTCCTTCCAAAGATGACAGTAGGAAAAGAAGGGGAAAAGGAACTTGACGGAGAAATTTGACAAATACTACTTCAACCAAATGATCGAGATCAATATCAACAGGCACAAATCCTGCTGACAGTACATGCCCTTGATATCATGTGATGAAGTGGCATTTGACCTCTGTGATCTTCCAGCATCTGACAACATACCTGAAAACTGTATTCCTCAGAACCGTCAAGGTCATTCCAAAACAAGGAAAGCCTCAGAAACCATCCACTGTAATCTGAATATTTGTCCCCTCAAAATCCATATGCTGAAACTCAATCCCCAGAGGGACAGTATTAAGAGGTGGGAAGTCCAAGATCAAGGTGCCAGCAGATTTGGGGCCAAGAGGGCTTGTCCTCTGCTTCATGGATGATGCCATCTAACTGTCCACACACAGCAGAAGGAAAAATGGTTCCCTCAGCTCCTCTGTAAGGGCCCTAATCTCATTTATGATGGTTGAGCCCTCATAATCTAGTCACTTCTCAAGCTCCCACCTCTTAATACTATCACATGGTAACAACAGGGGATACGAGGTATAGGGATGCTCTTTGTACTAGTTTCACAATTCTTAAAACCATTCTACAAAATAAAATTTATCAGTTAAAAAAGCATCCCTGCTACCCCACTCACTAGTTACACAAATAATGGCTAAGTCAATGCCACTCTGTGCCTCAGTTTTCTCCTCTGCAAAATGGGATCATTTGTTACGCTATTTCATAAAGTTTTAGAGTGGATTCAATAAGAAAATGTGTGCAAAGTACCTAGCCCGTGCTTGGACTACAGGAGGTAACAGATACACTGGCATTATTATTATCCCAATAAAATATTTTTAGAAGACAAAAACACTCTTAGTAGCAACATCTCCCTTTTAGTGGCCTGGCAATTTTAAAGCAAAAGTTAGGGGTGAAGACTAAAAACCTCATGCCAAACTCATGCCCTCAGATAGCAGTAGGCACACAGTGAATCTTCTAAAAGGAAAGATCTACCCCAAAGACACTTGGCAAGGAACAGGCAGCCCCACACAGTCCACGTGGAGTGTGATTAAGCATCCCAGAGAATGTGATTATTTAAATCTGTTTATGGTTTTCCTCGTACATCACACATCACAAAGTGTTCTATGTGAAATTAAGTGGCGATGTTTTTCAGTTTGGGCTGGAAGGATGGACGCCTTGCCTACACAACTCAGGATACTCTGATTCTGGACAGAAAAAGGAACTGGGATGCATGCACGGTAAGCATTAGCACTTAAAAAGTGTGACCAGGGGACCAACCACAGGTCATGCCTTTTCCCCGTTTACTAGTTGACTATCACATAACAGCTTCAAGTGTTTACCTGAAAATGGCAACAACAGATTTAATGCATTCACCCAAATCCCACACTCATAACAAAAACAATATTTCATAATATAAACCATTGAGGGACCATAATTTCTGGCTCAGAGGTCACAGCTTTCTTTATGATAGATGGGTTTTCCGAAGTGAGTGGTTAGAAAAACCCAAGATGCTGCCCAAGCAGTTTGACCAATAAGTCTGAAATATGCAAAAGAGCTCAAGTCAAGTTCATTATAAATGACAGTGGTCCCCTGGCTCCTCAAGCCCACCCTTACCATTAACAAGCTTGGTTCAGCCGGGAGAAACCAAACTATGATTTATTGTTCTCTTCAAATTAATAAAAGCATTAACATCCATTGTGAATTCCAGGATTCATTCACGTGAGAAAGAGCTGATGTTTCAAAATGGCCATGTGAGCAGGCTTCACTTTTGAAATCACATTCTTTAACCCCAATTCTCAGTCACTAGGGAGCCCCTCCTTTCACCCATGTTCTCTAGAGAAAAGCCAAAACCTGCACAAGGAATATGTCTCTACTCTTTTGACACAAATCCATGTAAAACTTCTCAAAATAGAGCATCAGCAGGAAGCCAATGGGTGAGGGTTCTCTCCAACTCTCTCATTCTATAGATGAGGAAACTGAGGCCAGAGGGCAAGGGCAAATGGTCCAAGCTCCCCCACAAAGACCAACTCTGTGTGGGTAGCAAAACTGAGGATCACTGATCACTGGCCACCAATCTGAAATCAGAGGCCATTCTGGTAGTTTAATTTGTTTAAGCTTTAATTAAAAACTTTTAAAATCATAAAGTTTTGCATATAATCCCAGATTCCTGGCTTCTCTTGAAAAGCTCAGGCATCTGTTGACTGTGGATCCTAATTCCTGGCCCCTAAACCTCCTGCCTGGCTTCAATATGTGATGCTGGGGAGTAGCTGCCTATGGCAATGGGCATGTGGTCTTCAGGGACCACAGTCCCAGGAACAAACTTCCTTCCACTGTAGGGACCCTGGAGACCTTGGAATTTGCTAATACTCCTCTGTCATACCCAGCTAAGGTTAAAAAATATATGTGAGATATTTGTTTACTTCATGTACAGTCATTCCTTGATATACCTGGGGGATTGGTTCCAGGACCCTCCAAGAAACCAAAATCTGTGGATGCTCTAGTCCCCTGTGTAAAACTGTATGGCATTTGCACATAACCTATGCACATCTTCCTGTTCACTTCAAATCATCTCTAGTGAATTATAACATCTAATACAATATAAGTACTACATAAATAGTTGTTACATTGTATTGTTTAGGGAATAAAGACAAGAAAAACAAGTCTACACACATTAGGTGAGATGCAACCAATGCAGACCTGAGAACATTTTCTATCTGTGGTTGGCTGAATCCATGGACATAGAACTCATGGATACAAAGCGCAAACTATAATATTTACGTAAATATTGAAGAAGAGTATATTATGTAATATGCAATACAACTGACTCACACATACATGTATGTCTTGGACAGTAGTGGCTTTTTTAAAAACATGAAAACACATAGGCATATTTCATTGATGCCCTTGAAGAGCATAGTTTGCCAGTCATAAGGAGCGGAGGTGCAAGTCATGGGCATGAGATCTTCCCAGTCATTGGCAGAGGCAAGCAGGTCAGCCACTTGACACTCAGCCCTGGTCCTGGTTTTCATGTATGGTTCACTGTTCTTATGCAGAATCTGAGCAGCTAGAGGGTCACAAGAAAGGACACACCATTCTTCTGAAAAACCACTGCTGACTTCCTTCCTCTGACCCCAGATCAGATGCCCTGCCGTTCTCCTTGCTCATTCCACACGACTCCCTCCTATGCTCACCAGCTCCAGCCACACCTGTCTCCTCCTGAGCCTGGCACTCCTGCCTGCCGGGCTTTCCCCCTGTATGCTCCTCTGCCGTTCTCCCAGATCCTCCAATAATTGACCCACCTTCTGGTCATTTCTTGGCCATGCCATCTGAGGTGGCCTCCAAGCCATTAAGTCTGGTACAGTTCCTACGTTTATCCCTCTCTGAATTTACCTAATTTCTGTGTATGCTTGGCTACCAAATGCCTGAGCTGTAGGAAAAGTGCCCCCATTAGCAAGATCCTAGTTCTAAGTAAGCTCAGGAGAGGGAGTGAGGCTATGCCTTTTCAGTCTCAGAGACTTCAGTTGACGTGGGGAGAGAATTAATTCAACGATGAGAACTTAGGGGCTTTAATACGCCCCACTGAGTGATATTGCTCTGATTTCCAAAACACTTGCTCAGTTTCTGTTTGATTTCAGAGTCATGGTTGATGGTATGAATAAGCATTCAAAAGGTGTTTCAGTAAAGTCAAATGAGGACCACAGCATGTGTGCACGTGTGTATACGGTATTTCCAACTGCATATGATGTTGGGGAAGAGCAATTGTATGCCACTTTGGAATTTTTGAAAACCACCCAATGGTTCATGAGCTCTGTAGACAACGGGGCATATGGGTCAATTAAGTCTCCTTGAAAATGTGGCCCTCTGGCCTGGGAGCTCTTATTTAGAAAGGCCCAGTGACAAGACAACTGGTCCTTGACCATTCTCAGACCCTGTGGTTGGAGCACCACAGCAAGTGGCATTTATAGATGAAAGAACCAAATCAAGCAATAAAGGGCCACGGAGCAGGTTAAAAACACACTCCCAAGTGCACGCACTGCAGATATAGCAGAGAAAAACCCAGCAGTAGCGGTTACACTGTCACCTACTGTAGCAAGATTGATCTGTAGTGAAATAAAAGATACCACAATCCAGAGGAAATAACTTCTGTTTCCTCCGAGAATGTCTGAGGCTGTCAACTACAAGCCCACACCCCCTTCAGCCTGCCATGGTACACAGCAGCGCAGACATGCAGGCGCGCCTCTGGGCAGACAGAGCACACATCTGCAAAGCAGCATCTCCCCACCTGCCCCACTCCTGGGCCAAGCCAAAATAAGCAGGGCCCAGATGCCCAGGGCATGCTCAGGAGGATGGAGCGCTCCAAGTTGCCACTGTGTGGATGAGCTCCAGAAGACGACCCAGGGGCATCTGTTCATGTGAAGCCACATAGTTTGTGCTTGTTTATTTCTAGCACAATTCCAGTCCCTGTGTTTCAGGTTAATGGCACAATTCAGCATACAGTTTCAATCCCAGAAGATGCTATGGAGATAGCAGATTAGAAGCTGTCTGCAATACACAGAATATTTTGTCTTGGTCTCATGTGACTGTCACCAGCTGAACATCATATGGGACATTATTTTCCTTGGCAGAATGGCCAGCAACAAAGGTAAGGAGGAGTACCAGCTGGTGAGCTCCTGGCCATCATTTCTGAGAACGTGTCTCCCTATGAAATGGTCCTTCAAGGCCAGAGCCATGTAAATAATTCACAAAGGCGAGTTTAGTTCTCTCCATCTGAAACCCTGGTAATATCTTAGAAGGGACCTGTCGCCCACCGTTACACAGGCAACGAACGGGTAGCTGTTGGCTTCCGTCTCTGGCAGATGCTATTAAGTCTCAATAGCCAGTGATTTGTAGATGATTATAACTTTTGCTCTGCATATCATTGCGACTGACAGGCAAATCCCATCAATCGAATGGTATGACTGATGAAAAAAGGAGGCAAACTTGACATAGGCAGTCGGATAAGCCATTTTTTATATCAATTACAACACCCGGGAACGCTCACCATGGTGTGCTGGAAAGTCAGATCTGATACAAAGCTTCTCTCTTCCCCTTCCCCGGGGGCCTCAGAACACGTGTTCCGGAAAGACTCCCCCAACTCAAGCATTTTATGTTTCAGGGAGAGAACGGCGACTGGCGCTGGGTGGTGTTTGCATTCCAGTTCACAGAAAAAAGAAATTCTCCTCCCAGAGCGGCTCACTGAACCCCCAATTTGTCAAGGAGGAAAACTCTCTGCAGCAACAGGCCTTGACAACGGCACTTTCATTACCCGAACAGTCACGGCACCTTTTCAATTTTGCTCGTCTCTTAGTCTCTAGCCAAATGGAACTTATTACTTATAGCTTGTTGGGATTTATGAATTATTTATAAAAGTAGGTCTATGACTCCAGACTCTTTAAAAGACAACACAACAGAACCCTCCTTGTTACCCACAACCGTGCTTCTATCAGAGAGCAGATATTCTCTAGAACACGCGCTGCATGTTTCGGGTGAAACAACAGTTGTGAAAATATCAAGCCTGTAAGAGTATTTGGAAGCTATTTATGGAATGCCTGGATGTATTTTTAAACTAGACTCTTTTATTCTAAGCCAGCCTTGGGTTCCAGAAAGATGCAGCAGACGTGTGCTACAAATACGTTTCCCAGCTTGAATATAAACAGTGAAGCCCGGTGGCTTTTACCCAGTAGTTCAAGCTGGGATGAAAGGCAGGTCCTCCATAAAGTGTGTCAACAAGGTTCCAGGAGGCCATGACCCACGAGTTCCTGCATCCAGGAGCATGGTGGCTGTGCCCTAAGTGGGGACTAGACTATGACCAGGAGACATGGTGTGGAGTTAGGCTTTGTTTTCCAGCATCCCTGAGAACGCGTGACCTTGACCCGTAAAACAGATGACAGGGCATACCCTCACCTGACTCTGACTCAGTAAGAGAGGTTGACAGGCGGTGAAGGGGACCAAGTAGCCAGTCGGCCACGTTCTTGCCACACCTCCGTTAGAATGACGCGTGCTCAACAAAGACGTCTCCACCCGACACTGGTAGAGGAAACCCTGACCAAGGGGCAGCTGGCTCTGCTGTAAGAGCCCTGGGAGACAGGATTTGTCACCAGCACTGCAGCAGCCCTGCCCCCTGCTGGGGACACATAGGCCCCCTCCCCATTTCCTCCCTGCCCCAATTGTCCAGTTCTCCCCCTCCCCACAAGCATGGTTCAGAAGAAGCATGGGCCACACAGCAGAGGCCCATGGAGGCCAATGGCCACCAATCTCATAGCTCCCCTAAAGTCCATGTGTGACATGTCCACAGAGAAGGTAAAGCCCCAGAACCCAAAGAGCAGATCCAATGGAAGAGCAGCCAGGCGGCAGTGAAACTTACCTTGCTGAAAAACATCTGCCAGGAGGAAGCAAAACAGGGGAGAGAAGGGTGGGGAGAGAAAGGAGGAAATATATTAGTAATGTTTAAAAAGACAGTATGGTAATCAGCAAACACGGACTCAGGGCTAAGCACTCTTCCTGTAGTCTTTCCTTTAGCTCAGGATGCAGTGGTTAAGAGCCCAGGCTAGGGAAGGAGACCACCTGAGTATAACTCCTGATCAACACTTCTAACTGTGTTACTTAAAGCAGGGAGGGGTGTTGGAGAGATCAGACGTGTTATTTTGCATGTCTTGAGGGTTTAGAAACATGTCCGGCACAGAGACACACAGAAAAATTGGTGATTATTATTAACATTAATATGATTATTTTCACCAAAAAAAAAATTATAATCATTCTCATTTTATAGACAGGGAAACTAAGGCTCCAGAGTGTAAGTACTCATCCAAAGTCACAGAGGAGCAAGCCAAGTTCAGATTGAATCCAAGTCTGTCTGATTCCAAAATCACCTCTCACCCACTACAACGCTGCCTACTTCATTTACAAATAACAACGAAGACAATAATGGCACATAAGAGAATAAACAGAGAACAGGTCTATGAATGTATGGTTCTGTATTTAAATCACATGAACAAAGCGGGTACAAATTCCTTTCAAAACAACCCATTACTAATAGCATTACGTCTACATAGTAAAAACCAGGCCAAAGTATGTCAGAAAGGTGAAAAATATTAATGTATTTTTTCAACAAGTATTTGAGAGGTTAGTCCAAGTTAAGTACTTTGGCAGTTATAAACCACTTCTACCCCCAAAAACACAAACATGCAGTCCCAAACATCTCCCTAAGGGTAACCACCAGCATGACTTCTAATACCATAAATACACTTACCTGTCTTTGAAGTTTATATGAACAGACTGATAAAGCATGAACTTTCTCTATGTCTGGCCTCTTGCTCAACACGATTATTCATTCCCACTCTATCACATAGTAGGTCATGTAGAATTCTACTGTGGTCATTCATTCTGACATACAGAATTCTACTGTGTGATTATAGTATAATTTACTTCTCCATTCTAATGTTGGTAGTTATTTGGATTATTTTAACATTTGGCGATCAGGAATCATGACGAACCCTTTCTACACATCTTCTGAACATATGCCAACTACTTTTTGACATCTCCAATGTGAACCTGAGCTGTCTTGGTTCTGTTGCCTCCCAATCAATCCAAAGGCACGCTCATCTGCTCATACTTTATCAATTACTAGCTTTGAGAAGGAGCGAACTCTGGCAGGGACACGCACAGCAGCACACAGGAGACAGTTCCTGCTTTGCAGGTTGTTATACAAAGGTAAGAAAATTTCAGAAGATAGTTTGGCAATAGAAATATAAATGTTAAACATGCATTTCCTTGACCCAACAATGCTACTTCTAGGACTTTAATCAAATTAAATAACTAAAGGTATAAGAGACATCCATGAGGATATTTATCACGGTATTATAAATAGCAAAACACTGGATATTATCAGTGTAACTGTCAATGGAAAACAAAACCAAAAATAATGTAGTCCATACAACGGATTATCATTATTATTGTTTTTGGATAAAAATATTGGCAAAATGAAATACATAACGTTGAGTCCATTTATGTACATGTATAGGGCTACGTGAAGACAGATGTGTGATGATGGTCAAAGAAATATTGTTTATCTTCAAGAGGTGGAATTTGAGGTCTTTTTGAATCTTATGTAAGATTTCTGTTATTTTTTTAAATTCTTAAAAATAAATGTGAACAAACACTCTTTTTTTTTTTTTTTTTTTGTACTTCACCACTCAGTTAAATCCCAGTTTTTTTATTTTTCATTTTGACTAAGTTCCTGAGCCTGCTCTCAAACTTTAGGTCCTCCTATCTCAGCCCCCTGAGTTGCTGGGATTACAGGTATGTACCACTGAGCCTATTCATTTATAATCTGAACTTAAATCTAAAGTTATTTTTATTTAAAAAATTAAGTTAAGAACTATATCCTCTGATTTTGCCATCAGTCATCACCTGAAACATCAGCTCACACAAGGTCAGGAAGAGTCAAGCATCCATGAGTGTGCAGATGAAGTATGCACGTGGTGAGTCAGTAGACTGCAAGGTGGGAAGACCTGTGTTAGAGTTCATCCCGTGTGGGCACACATGACCCCCATGAGGGGTCCCAAGGTGTGCCCAGGCCAGTGGCTGTGGCACAGGTGGAAGGGACTGCAAGCTCACAATTCCCAAGGAGTTTGCCACAATACCACTCTTTCTCCCACACTCACGAAAGCCAGCTGTGACATAAATGGGCCACATCAGTGCTGCTGCAGTTCAATCTTGGCTCTGCTCTAGTTTGTATAGCCAATTCTCGTATCAGTGGGTTCTGCATCCTCCAACTCACTCAACAGTGGATTAACCCAACTGTGGATCAAAAATATTCCCCCTCCCAAAACTGCATCTGTACTGAACATGTACAGACCTTTTTCTTTTTGTGATTCCCTGTGCAGTACAATCTAACAACTATTTACATAGCACTTACATTGCGTTAGGTATTATAAGTAATCTAGAGATGATTTAAATACACAGGAAGATGTGCATGGGTTGTATGTAAACGCTAGGTCATTTGATATGAGACTTAGGTATGCCCAGGGAATCCTAGCACCAATCCCTCAGATCCCAGGGGTTAATCATACATGCTCCACAGTATCCTCTAGTCTTCGTAACTCATTATTAGTACAAATTCTGACCCAGCAGTGAGCTGCCATTGCCCAGAGGCTAAGAACAGGAATGTTCAGCTCCCTAAATATACCAGTTTCACCTGTGATTGCTTCCTGGACCCCACAGTCTGAACCACCCACCCTCTGACCAGCCTGCACACCTGGAGGAGCCCTCCTACTCAGTCTTCAAATGTCACAGCCACTGTGGAATCTATCCCCACAGAGAGGGAATTCACTGTTTCCGCCTCTGTGCTCCTAGAGTAATTTGTGCATGTTGCAATTATAGCTCATATTATAATTAGTTATTTATGTAGACCATGAGTTCCTGAGGACAAGAGCAAACTGCTTTAATCACCTTCTTGGTTTCCAACTGCCTGGCATGGTACGCTGCCACCCAGAAGGGAAGGAAAGAGGCCTGATCTAGCTCAGCCCTCATCTGATCCAATCCCCTCATTTTTCACATGAGGAAACTGAGTCTCGGATAAATGAGAAATTTTCCCAAGGTCACACATGAAATTAAAGGCTGAGCCAGGACTACGTGAGATTCACTTACCCTTAATGAAGCACAAAAGCTCATCACTATTATTAGCAAGGTACAAATTAGAGATTTATCATTCCCCTCTAATGAATACAGACAAAAATTTCAAACCTTGAAAACATCAGTGAAATAAGATTAGTGTCTTTCAAATACGGATCCAGTCTCGACATCTGTCCAAGAATCCTCAAACCTCCTCTCCATAGCTTTTGACAAGGAGCACTTCCCTCAAAATTCAGTACTTATTTGAATCACTGTAAAGTATCAGTGGGTAGGGAGGAGGGAAATTCAGGCAGGAATTTAGTGACCTTATTCCTTCCAATTCTATTGTATATTTCACACTTTAGCAGACAAATTTGCATACAGTTCTATTCATACCTTCGATTCCAAAAACTCTTGATTTTGGTATAAGCTATTTCAGAATTTTTAAAAAATTCTTTTTCAGCCTTATTTACACATTACACTTTTTATTCAAATATAAATTTTAATAAACTCTAGTATAAATGTTGGAACAATTTTGCACATGAGTTGTCTTGTAATTTACACTCTAAAATTATGTCTTTTGTAGTCTGGGTGTAAATTCCATTCTTAGCATTGTTGTAGTTTTTTGCTCTGTATAATAATGACTTGGGTGCCTCTTTATTTAAAATTTCACTTTTCCAGATTGAAATAGCTACCTGGCATCAGGTTCAAATAACACATGGACAGGAGAATGTGAAATAAATGAGAAAAAGGTAGCTTCTGTGCTGCTTGGCCATATTTACCCCCTCAAAACTGTGGCCGTTGGAGGATATTTGCTATAGAAATACTCGTGCCATCCTCTGCTCTGGCGTTCATGTCCATCTGCCGAGCTCCTAAACCACCAGAAGTAGTCACTTGTAAAATCAAAGGAGCTCAAATGTAAGTGGATATTCCTCTTTCAGTCTAACCAAACACAAAGCATTATTTAGGGGACTATCACTGGACATCCTCTGAGCTGGCATTTCCTTATGGAGGACCTTAGGCATATTCTGATACCAATATTTTCCCATCTGCTGCTAGGGAGTCACTCTGAGAATCAGTGCCATCTTTTCTGTCCTCACAGGATTTGGGAATCACACAAATACAGAGCTGGGAGTCGCCAGTGACCACTATAACCACAATCAGGTTGAGACCAGAGGACGCCAGGGACACTGGTGCAGAGGAAATGAGCTCCTTCAGACAAAGCTCTGCTCATGCCCACTTCCCAAGGGAGGAAACCTCAGCCCCCATCATTCACGTGCACAAAGAAAGCCTGTTCCCCGGCCCCCGCCCCCACCCCCTGGAGCCCTTCTGGCCCTAGAGATAGATGAAAGGGCATGTGTAAGTCGGCAATTCAGATGTGGGAAGGAGAAAACGGGAAAGAAGGAGCTCAGATTTGCCTTTCTTAGCCCCTATGTCCAATTTCTTGAGTTAGGAATGAGTAGCAAGGACACTTGCCCCTCCCCGTACATCTACCGAGAGGTTCACACCCTAGAGATCTTTAATGCACTGAGTCTCCAGAGACAGGAGCCATAAAAAGACTAGATTATTTATTATTATTAATAAGTTATGGCAATTAGGCTGGGTGATTCCTAAACGTTGCTGATTAAAAACTTTCTTGAGTGCTACTTGTCCACATGGCTAGTGTTTACCTCGATTAAAAATGATTTAACTACACCCCGGGTGAACCCCTCTCTTGCGCCTGGGTTAATAATTAGTGGAGCACACAGCCATGTGGGTTAAGTGGGCTGGCTCTCCTTATTTATCTATTGCTTTGTTTTATGAGAAGTGGATGGCTGTCTTAGCGCCCATTCAGTCTGCTAAGAATAATTTACTATTTCAATCCACAGTCCACAGCTATGGTTAGAGAAACCCTCACTGTTATTACAGTATCACACTTAGTCTACACCCCACAGTATTCAAGAAATGCCAAACAGAGAAAATATGCATGACTTCCATAAGACTGGGGGAGGTGAAGTTACCAGTTCTCCAACAATGTAATCATACTCCTCTCTCAATTTTGCTTTCTTTTCTAGGTTAAATTATATATGAGGGGAGTTTAGTTTCTTGAAAATGCATGCACTTAACTCCCATTTAAGAAGTCTCACCTAGGGAGACAGCTGTCTTACGAGTTCTCCTGTGGTTTGAGCCACAGAAGGAAAATTCTTTTTCAAGTACAAGTGCTTTTACAGTAAAGCACTGTAAATTTTACTGGGACCCAGCTAACCCAGGATAAGGGAGGAATCTAGGGGACAGCTAAAATGAATGCTGCTTTCTTGAAAAGAGTCAGGTTCACCATTAACCAAAGTCAATTTCAAGATCAACAGAGCTACCTCTCTCTGCAAATTTCAAAACTCACCAAGTACTGCACATGGATACAAAGAGTAACCAGAGTTTAGTCTGTATACTTCTTCTGTCAATCTCTGTAAATAAAGCGAATTCTTTCTTTTCTTCGTTGAAAAGTGGGGCTCACTACTGCCCCACCTCTTATTAAGTACCAGCACTCTAGAAGAACTGTTTTAAATTGACAAAACCCAGGTCCAAACATGCAGGTGGGCTTTCCAAGGAAGTCAGGGTTGATCCCTCCTCTTCCAAAAATATGATCCAATGCCATGTCACCATATGGCTATGGCCACTGCATCCAATAACCTGGGATGAGATCCCGCCCCTTACCAAGTAGAAATCTAGGATAATCACTCAACCTCTTGTACCCTGTGTTCTTATCCACAAAATGGGCAGAAAAAGAAGCTCATCCCTGCCACAGAGATCATGAGGACCCAGCTGAACAACATCATCAGCACAGAGCACAGGGACTTTGTAGTCAAATACTAATCAGTTCAATCCTGGCAAAGTCAACTTTGTAGCCACCTTGTGTAGCTATTAAACTGTTTGAGTCTCAGTTTCCTCATTGGTAAAATGAGGAAAATAAAACTTATCTTGCAGAATTCCTCTGAGGACAACCAGGATCACAGATGTAAAGCAGTTGGCATGTGGTGGGAGGTTTATGGTACACATTTTATAAGTGAAAGTCAATGTTATTATAATAAGCAACAGAACAAGGTAGCAAAAAACTTAGGGCATAGGTTGGGCATGGTGGTGTACATCTGTAAACAGAGTGACTCGAGAGGCTGAAGGAAAAGGATCACAAGTTCAAGGCCAGCCTCAGCAACTTAGCAAAACCCTGTCTCAAAAACACTGAATGTATGTAGCATAGTGGTAAAAAGCACCCCTGGATTCAATGCCTAATACCAAAAAAAAAAAAAACAAAAAAACAAAAAAACAGAAAAAACAAAAACAAAAATCAACTTAGGGCCTAAAGTCAGAGCTGGCTCCATGTCTGCTTGTATGATCTTGAGCAAATCACTCAACTTCCCCAGGCCTCCGTTTTCTCATCAGCCTAACACCAGTACCAATAGCTAATTGTACACTACCATGGAGACCACGGGAAGTAGTGCACACAAGAGAGCACACGAGTGGTAAATGGAAGGTCTTCTATACACTGTAGTACTATTATTGGAACTGTTGCATAATTTATTAATCATCTACTGTTCAAAAAACCTCTGTGACTTATATAGGACTATAAAAGTATCATAAGAGGAAAATTAATTCAAATAAAATAATCATTTAAATTCCTTCTTATCCAGTGGCTATACACCATTAAGAAACCCCAAAGAAATTCTTAAATATTACCTTACAAATGAATTGATTCTTAAACTTTGAGATCAGAGATCCAGTGACATCCTATCTTCAAACACCGACGATGGAAGAGGTCATGATTAGAACCCAGACGTTTCAGAAAGCCAGGGCCTGGCCTTTTTTCTCTCTACCACTTACCTTTCTGGCAATGCCTACCTCCTCTGGCCCGGTCATTGTTTCTCAAGGTCACTGTTTAAGGGGCTCCCTCTCCAGCCACACTTCTTGTGGACTAAGGGTCAAAAGAAGTAAGGACTGGGTGGGGGTTCCTCTTCAAAGAGAACCACTCTGCACCCTAGAGGGGGTGCTAGCAGGAAAAGGGTTCCTTTGCTGTAGTCAATCAATTCAAGTGTGAGCACACCAAACCACTTAGGCAGAGCCCCTTCCTGTCTGGGTGCAGGTCTGCTGCTGGAGCCTGGCCAGGTCACACGCTCCTCCAGAGCCACCCGCCTCCTGCCCTGGCCTCAGTGGCACCACATGGGGCTGTGATTAGTTTTCAATGTCTCCAAAACCAGACATCTCAGGCAGCCAAGTAGCCACACAACCAACACCCATGACCCTCTCTTCCTCCAGGCACGCACAGGCAGGCACAGGCAGCTCAGGGCCAGCTGAGCACAGTGAGTTCTGGTGAAAGCTTTAAGGACAAACCTGAAGGCCTCTCTCCATGCCAAAAGCTGACCCACTCTTTGATGCTGGTAGGCCTTTTCTCTCACTCTCCTTTTCTTCCTGTCTTCTTTTGAATTTGGGCTGGGGAAAGTTCTTTTGTTTTCCTTGCCCCAGCCTCCACTATCAGCCTTTTATCATGTTAGAAATGAAGACCAACACTTGGCCTGTCACTATTGTACCTCTGAAGACACTCAGCGCTCAGTAAATGTCTTTTATTTGTGGAAAACACCAAAAAAAAAAAAAAAAGTATCTTCCTGCTACATTTTTTAGTGAATGTGCTACTAATATCAATCTTGGGCTTTGTGCTTGGAACCCATCAGCATCCACTGACTAGGGTAGTACAAGGGACAGGAGCTAGTAAAAGTCCCTAACATTTTTATGACAGTCTATCCCTAGTATATCTCATTCCTAGCACTGAGGGATAAAACTCTTAACTACTGAAAGAACATAAAAAAATAGATTTAGGAATAATACTTTTTATGATTGCATTCTGTATACTGTGAAAGTTATGTTCAAGTCTGCTAGTACTTTATGGAGCTGATAAAGTAGAACAGTATGGCTTCCCAGCTAACAGTGTATTTTATATCCGTTTAAAATGTTTTCTCTTAAATTGAATTACTTTTTGAGTAATTATAATAAGACTAATCTGGGTTTAATGAATTCATGTACAAATACTTTAGACTGCATTATTAAAATCTCTATGATATGAAACTATATTAAACTCAATCTCTCTAGCAACCAATGTTTTTCTTTGAAAAGAACACCATATACATGACTTTCTCTTGAATTCATTTGAATCAGCTGTGAAATCCTAAGAAGCCTCATTAATAACACAAGTAAAAAAAGAAGCTGGCAAATAACATTGCTCTAATTTTCCTAAACTTACATAATTGAGTATTAACTAGGAGTCACAAGATATTCTTATTAAGGTGGCTCACCTTCCAGGAGAAATTCCATTATAGTACTGAAAAACACTATTGGTAAAATACTAAAAGTGAGCCCATGGATATCAAGCCCTATATTCTAAAAAGCCCCCAAACACAGTAGTCTACATATCTGCATTCTAGTTCATACTATAGGCAAAGCCACTCAAATTGTCTAAAATTCAGTTCCTCCATCTGCAGAATAATTTGTACTCCATGATCTCGAAGGTCCCTTCAGTTCTAAAACATGGTGGTTTTAAGTTTAAAATTACACACATTATATCAAATGGGCTCTCATGGCATATAGCTTACTTACCATCTTATCTATGCTAAATTACATTCACAGAAAAAAAATTCATTCCCTGCAATTCACATACATCCACAAACACATCCATAACACAGCCTGTGATTTCAAATTTATCCAAAGATAATATCTCCGTGGTAAAGTATTTTTCCCATTACAGATAAATTATAAGCCACCCGAAACCCTTAAGGTTATGGTGCCTTCTTGAATCAATCTCTAATCTCTCCCCCCACACATCTGCCCAACATACACTTTCTAAAACATGCTCTTCATCTCCTTTTTCAAGCCAACTGAATAATTTTATCACAGATGTATTCCTCAGCCAGGTCTGAGATCCAGGTTTTTATCAGCTTCGTTACCCAGTCTCTTAAATTCAAACTGGGTATTTACAAATGTCCAGCAGAATAAATATCTCTTGCCAGGTGATCATTATCAGGATGGACAACTTTAAAGTAAATATAAGACAATGGTCATCATCATTATTCTGATGGCTTGGCACAAATTACTATCAAGAGAGCTCCTAGGAGCCAGAGACAATTAAAGCTGGAGTCCTGAGAAGCTACCCCCAACCCTGAGATGCTGATCATCATGAAACAGGGCCAAGTCTTGCAGGAGGAAGTTTGGTGATGTGGTACCTCCCTCAGAAGGTGCAGGTTCTGGTGTGGCTCTACTATCTAAATGACCCGAATGAACTTGGACAAATCACTGAAGCTTTCTGGGTTTCAAAGGCAATCCCACAAGAAAATAGTTGCAATCTCTTCCAGTTCCCAAGTTCTACAATGAACTTTACCAGGATCTTTTGATTAGAGCCTTCTGCTGTACGCTTCCAAATGACCAGCACATCTTGTTGGTGCACTAATATACACGTTAGTTTCTTTCTCTCTCTTTCTCTCCAACTAAGCTGACAATACCATGACGCCAGGGATGCCACGTCCACTGTATTTGCAAAGCCCAGGGTAAAATATTAGGGCACAGCAAGCACCTATTAATATTAATATGAACTAATGTGCTTTCAGAACTTTCCACATATCTGGTACGATTTTAAGCACTTTACATAGACAACCTTAATACTGTCAATCACCCTAAAAAGATAGCTATTATTAACATCCTCATTATAAAGATACGGAAACCTAAGACCAGAGGTTAACGAAGATTGTCAAAGGTCACTGGGAAGCAAGTGAGCTGAGATTCAATCACACCCTCTTGCTTCAGAGCCTAAACTCGTCCCCTCTGCCACGCTGTGCCTCAGCAATGCTAGATCAATAGACACACTGAAGACGAAGGAGCAAGCACATGTACCTCACCATTCCAAAATACCTCAGAGAGAAAAGCCACATCCATAATGCTCTCAGTGCCATGATCCCCATGTTTCTAGACCCCTCAACACACTTTTCCTATAGCTTTGCACTCTTTGGAGTTTGGGTTCAACTGTAGAAACCACCTAGAGGTACATCTACTTCTAAAAAAAAAAAAAAAAAAAAACTTTACGAATTCCCTTTTTTTAAAAAAATGTAACTATTTTAGTAGGTTAACAGCAGTGGCTTGGGTTAGATAATGACATGGGGAGAGGTCATTGAGTCAGAAGAAAAGATGACAATTCCAAGAAAGAGTAAGGAAAAGGAGAACAATACAAAACGAAGATGACAGAGCTGCAGAGATCTGAGCAGCTGCCGGGCCAGCTGCTATCCTGCCAGGGTTCATGAGCAAGCGGGTGTCCGGGGAGGGAAGGGACAGTGCCAGGTAAGAGGCAATGCAGCGCAGTTCGCTCTGGATCCTGGCTCTGCCACTGCAAGGATCAGACATCTTTTCTGAGTGTCAGCATCTTCATCTCGACCCTGGGACGACAGAGTTATGGGGCTGCTGTGAAGATTACAAAACATCAGGCTCCTAGGCTAACACAGCACCTGGCCCACAGATGCAGGTAACGTGGACAGACATTTAAAAGAAAATGAATTTCAGGATGTCATTAAGATCAACACAATTCTTTGGTGCCCTGGAAACGGTACTTCTTTTGATGAATAAAGTGCATGTGGATGACTACAAAACACAAAAATGAAAGGCAACCAGGAAAAAAAAAAATTCCCAAATCTACTGCCATGACCTGCAGCTCTCAGCATGGAATGATGCAGCCTGGGGGAAGGAGAGGAAACATGTCTAGCAACGCAGGCTTCATTTTCTCCAAGTCATAGGTGTTTCTTTGGAAGCAGGATCAGTGTTTGCCCATGAATAAGCTTTAACACTTAGAGCACTACCCCACACTCGATCACATGAGCACTAGTGTATTTCAGAGGCCGTTGGAAGCAGGTAATCAAATGGGAACTACAGGGCCTGCAGGAGTCTTTTAGAGCACAGGTCTTCCTTCTGGGAGGAGTACATTTTCTATGTCATCCGCTCACAGGCCCAGGTAGCTAACAGGGCTTCCCACCCTCCACCATCTCTTATCACAACTGTGCATGGCAGGAGGGCACACTGGTGGGGCTCATCTGCAAAGAAGTAGGAAAGCAGGAGCCAAAGAGCAGGAGGCACCTGACCAACCACCCTGCAGCTGTGAATGGACCACAAGCTGAAACGTGTCATCCCTGTGAAGAAGAGTCAGCAAGCCATAAATGCGGTTGGTATTTACTAAGGGTCCTTTCAAAAAAGAAGGGTAACTCCATTTGGCCATGTGATTTTTCTAAACCTGTATGATATTTTTCACTGGCTCAACACAAATCATGAAATGTAAATGTCATTTTCATTAAGAATTTGTGTAGCTGACTTGCCAGAAGTTCCCTGAAAAAAGAAAATCCAGCCTATTACAGAGCTTGAAAATTTCAATCATACTTTATATTTTTTCAAGCACCATGGGTAACACAGAGGTATTCCCCTCCAGAGCATGCAGCAATAAGGTGCCAACTTGAAAACAGGGCAGACCTCACTATAAGATCAAGCCTGCTGACACCTTGATCTTGAACTTCTCGGCCTCTATAACTGTGAGAAAATAAATTTCTCTTCTTTGTAAAATTACCTAGTCTTGGGTATCTTGTTATAATAGCACAAACGGACTGACACAGATGGCTATAGTAAAAAAGACAGATAATAATAAGTGTTGGCAATTATACGGAGAAATTATCATCTTCATGTACTGCTGATGGGAATGTAAAATGTTAGAATCACTTCACAAAACAGTCTGGCAAATTCTCAAATGGTTAAACATAAAATTTACCATATGATATAACAATTCTGCTCCTAGGTATATGCCCAAAAGAAATGAAAATATGCCCACATGTAAACTTGTACACAAATGTTTATAGCGGCATTATTCAGAACAGCCAAAAAGTTGAAATAATCTCAATGTCTATAAACTGATGAATGGGTAACTATAATATTTCATATCCATGTAAAGGAATAGTGTTTAGCAATAAAAAGAAAGGAAATACTATACATCTCCAATATAGATGAACTTTGAAAACATTATGCTAAGTGAAAGAAGTCAGTCATGAAGGACCACATATTACATGATTCCACTCACATTAAATGTCCACAATAGGCAAATCTAGAGACAGAAAACACATCAATGGGTACCTCAGATTGGAGAAAATAAGGGTATCAGGGAGAAGTGGCAACTAAGGAGTTGGATTTCTTTTTGGGATAATGAAAACATGCTAATATTGCATTATGGATGCACAGCTTTGTGAATGTACTAAAAGCCTCTGAACTGTACACTTTAAATGGGTGAATTGTAATGCAGGTGAATTATATCTCAATAAAGCTGTTGGAAACAATGAATACATTTCTTATGATTAGCGGTGATAAACTGTCTCTCTGAGCCGTAGCCAGCATGCCAGTCTCCCCCAACTGCATCCCCATGCCCCACCCTGTAACAATACATCTAAAGAACAACGTGCAGGAGCCAGACACCATGCTGGACCCAGAAAAAGTTCCACCCAGAAGAAAGACCACATCCCCTCTCCTCAAGGGTCATAGCCCAAATTACAATGTGCTCTCAGTGAAATCAGACACCAGATCTCAAAGATTTATTCGGCAAAAGAGGTGAAGTAGCTCACTAATAATTCCTTATATTGAATTACATTCTGAAATGCTCTGGATGAAGTGGGCAAAATTAAATGTTATAAATAAAATTAACTTCACCTGTGCTTTTTAAACATTTTAAATGTGGTACTAGAAAGTTTTAAATTACTTACTTGGTACACATTATATTTCAACTGGATAGTACTGACCTACTATTAATCTTTAAAAGTACTTTAAGATCTAGTACTGATCTGTAAAAATAAATAAATCATTGAAACTTTTCATGATCCTCAGTGGTTTGGAGGATTATATTATTCAGACTTCTAAATAGTAATTAACTTTGAAGTCCACCCGGCAGTTATTAAATGCCTGCTGCTCTGGAATTATGGAATCACAAATGGTTCCTTGTTCGCTGCCCTCTGCCAGCTGGTTCCCTGGGCTAGGGTGGAAGATGCACGGCATGGCCTTTAAAATATTGGCATACCCAAGGCTCTACAAAGCACAAATGTTTCCCAAATAAGGCAGGCCCAGAAAACTTCGCCTGAACTCAACCTTTTGTGATCAAAAGGTTTTTTTTTTTGTTGTTGTTGTTTTTTAATGATTAAAGATCAGACTGAGATGACAGATCCCCATCCACAGAAAGGAAACGTCTTCTCAAAGGGCTTCATCCAGAAGGGGCTCTGTGTGCCATCTATGAGGACCCCTCACCCCACACTGGTGAACCCTGTACTATTTCAGGGCTTTCTTGCTTCTCCTTCTTAATGGTCTTTTGATCCACATGTCCAGGGCAATGAGATCAGGGCCTGTAAGTCAAAAGCAAGCTCTAAATTCCTGGCTCTGCTTAAATCTTACCAAAAATCCAGAGAGGCATGGTAGGTTCTGATGATCGAGACGATCATGAAGCAGAAGAGCCATGACCCCTACCAGTTCATCTGGTTGCTTCTTTATTCAGCCAGGGCCCAAGATGCTGTGTCAAGTGACCCTTTCGTTTTTGCATTTGGAGTTAAGAAAGAAGGTGTGGAGATGAAGCAACACAGCCAGAGTTACAGAGCTGGTAAGAGGCCCAGTGTGATTCAAACATGGAGCCACCTGATCCCAAAGCTAATGCCCTTAACAAGCACAGCACTAGACTGTCACCACTTCCTGCTGTGTGCTAGAGGAATAGAAGGTTAGAGTTATTTTTTTTAAAAGATACATGAACTACAGACCTTCCCTTTCATACAAGATGAGTTAAATCACGCATGTACTTTGGTTCAGAATCTCCAGTGCATTGACATAGAAGAGTTTTGTTCACTTCATTGTCTCCATTTTGTGCATTATGGAAGCAGAGACAAAGCATCCCAGGATCTTGAATCTCTTCTGGGCATGCAACAGTCAAGGTGGGAGATGCAGTGCTTGATTCCACATCCTATTCCATTCAACTCGCTTCCTCTCTGTGCTAGGAAATGAGAGTGCATGGGATACCGTGCTTGTTACTCAATTGGGCATTGGCAGAGATGAACCCTACCCAGTCTCTGGCCTCCAAGATGTTCCTAAGTTAGAGCCCATCAACTTATTTTAAAGGGCCTGTGTGGCGGGCAAAGTGTGCTGTAAAGAACAAAGCTCATTTCTGGGACCAGTTTGTGGCTTGAGACATCTTCAAATTATAGCAGTTGTTACAAAATGTACCTGACTTCAAGTTTCAAAAGTCCTGGCTGTAATGTGGCTGTGTCTAGATGGCCTTCAGGCCTGGCTGACCAAAGCCCTCATTTTCCATTCTCCTCCCACCACTCCATTATCTCCCAGGCCTGGGAGTTAGTACTCAGTTGGCTGCTGGGTGGGGAGATTTGGAAAATAAAAGGCATTATGAAGGCAATGTCTCTGCAGGCCACCCAAGGCCTGGAAGCCTCTGACAGAGGTTTAAAGGTGCCTCATCATCTCTCAGCTGGGACCAACCAGGATGCCTCCAAAAGACAGCCAGGGGCTCCAAACCCTTCTCTGTCTCTGGTAAGCACAATAACGGCCCTCCCCAAATACCCATGTTCTAATTCCTGGATCCTCTGCATCCAGCAAATTGGAGAGCGAACTGAGTCTCAGATGGCAAATGAGACTCTGCCAGTGAGAGTAAATTAAGGCTCGAGAGACTGGGGATCAGCTGGATCTGCCAGGGGGATCCAACCTAATCTCATGCATCCCTTTCAAAGTGAAGAAACTTTCCCTAGAGAGTTGTAATGGGGGAAGAAGCATCAAGAGATGCTGTTTCTGACTTTAAAGATAGGGGAAGGAGGCCAGGAGCCAAAAAATGCAGGTGGCTTCTAGAAGCTGGAAAAAGCCAGGAAATGGATACTCCCTCAGGGGCTTCAGAAGGAGCCAGCCCTGCTGATCCCTTGACATTAGCCCAGTGAGCACATCGGACTTCTAACTGCAGACCTCTGAGCTAATAACTTCATATTGGTAAAGTCACTATAATTGTCTTCAGCAGCAACAGAAAATTAGTAGACTAGTTATACAGAAATAGTGGGATGGTCAGGCAATGAGGCCAAGTGACCAGGGTGGTGTCATTTCAGTAAAAAGCATGAAATATGAACCAAGAATAAATACCTGGAGTGACTCATGAATATTTGGAGGTAGCTTTCCTCCTAGGTTAAAATATAGACCTACACTTCTGTGGATAATCAGTTCTTCCCCTAATAAATTTGTTTTAAGCAAATATTTCACAGTGTCAGACTCAAGGGGATGGGTGGTTGGAGGAATGAATGGGGTCCTTCTTCTTTTTCCTTAGACGAATTTGTCCAAGAATAGTTTGTTTTACCTGACATCAATAATCACATTGGAGAGGAGGCTGCTGCACAGGACTCGGCATCCCTACTTGGCCCCAGTCTTAGGAGACTGCCCTTCCCACTCATCTTCCGACTTTCTGGAGGTCTCAATCAATGTTTATTCTCATCAACCCAAAGGGCATCATCAAATAGCAACTACGGTAATTGAGAACTTACACATCTGTCTAAATCGCTCTTCCTCACTAGAGTGAACCCTGAGCCCTTGATCTGATTCTTAGCTCCACCATGTCCTGAATGCCTACCCTATTCCAAGCACATTGCATGTATTTTTTAAATTTAATTCTCAAGGCATCCCTGAAAAACTGAGAACTCATTTTAGAGTTAAGGACTGAGACTGACAACACACACACACACACACACACACACATTAATGTAAAAAAAAGAATAAGTACTTTATCAAAGCTATCAGCAAAGTGTTATAGAAATAAGCAGTAACCACAGCAAATTAATTCAGTAAGCTTCAGAGGAGAGATACTCAGAAGCAAGATGCAGAAATACAGAACATTTCAGGATGGATGGATACTTTGTTTTGGGTCTGAAATGTCCCCACAAAGGCCACTGCTAAAGGCTTGGGCACCAGCCTGTGGTGTTATTAGGAGGTGGTGCAACCTTAGGAAGTGGGGGGCTACTTGGAGGAAGTAGGTCCCAGGGGATGTGCCTTTGAAGAGTTCCTGGCTCCTTCCTCCCCACTCGCTCTCTCCTTCCTGGCTGTCATGAGGTAAGTGGCTTGACTCCACCATACACTCCCTGCCATGATGTTCTCCCTCATCACAGGCCCAGAAACAACAAGATCAGGTAACCATAGACTGAAACCTCTGAAACCAAAAGCCAACACGAATCTTTTCCCCTTTAAGTTGATTTTCTCAGGTATTTTATCACAGCGATGGAAAAATGACTAACACAATGGAGCATCTTCATGTGCTCAAGAGAAAGGAAAATGGAGAGAAAGTCAGAAAGGTAGAATAGGGCTAGATTACACACAGGCAAAGACTATGAGGATGGGGACCAGGCAAGTTTAGATTTAATTTTCTATTTTAAAAATATTATTATATATATTTTAAATTCATTTCATGAGGAGCCAGGAAGACTTCCTAGCAGGAAAGTAAGCCCATTCCAGATGTGCTTTAAGGCGGTTCCTGAAAAAGATACAGGATGGACACAGGCAGTGTGTTCCTGAGAAGCCACCAACCAGGCCTCAGACCTTCCTCAGGACTTTTTTCCAAGAGTCACCAAGGTCTGGAAGCCTAGATTTCAAGTTCCAGCTTCTTCACTCACTGGGACTCTGTGACATGAATCAAGTTAAAAGACATCCCTGAGCCTTGACTTCCTGGCGTCTTAATAATACGGTTGAACTAAATAGTGGCACAAGTCACATCTATCTCTAAAGTGTCACGACTCAAGGTCACGGGCTTATACACATAATAGACATTGTGCCTCTGTATCATCCATAAATGGAGACAAGTATTTCTCAGATGATTATATCACACTGTGGATTCAAATTACATAATTGGTAAAAAGCATGTTTTAAAGGTATTTATGTTGGGTAAACCTGGGTGAAGACGCCTATTCTGACTGCTACACTGATTAAATAATGCTTTCCTTTCCCAGCGATCCCAAGTGTTCTCTTTTTCCCTTTCCCAAATTCTAGACCTTTCTCTTTCATCTTAACTAAAAACAGCTGCCAACCTTTTCCCAACTCACCTGCTTAGTGAAGAAAAATAATCTGTTGTAATACACCCATAAATTTAAATTCTAACTACAATATAAAAGCTAATGCCCTGTGACAGGCATTACTTCATATTTCCACAACACCTAAATCAAGACCTCAGCACACAGGCTTATTTAAAACGAATCCAACCAGGTTGTGAATCAATAGTATTTCCTTCTGCCAAGGTGACTATTCCAGAAGAATCTCCCTAAAACGTGGCTGTGTCTACAGTGGACAAGTGGATGTTATTACCAGGACCAAACTGGGAGCCCAGTGTGAACAGGACAAAGAGGAGCGAAGAGAGGAGACACAATCTAGGGACTTCCTTTCTTCTCTCTCCAAAGAACCTGACAATTCAAACCAATGAGAGTTCCAGGGAACAGGGTTGTCCCATCATGTCAAACTATCCAAGCCTGGATGGCTGGACTCTGGAACGTGTGAAAATAAATAGGTTAAAAATTAAACGTATTCCATACTGTTCAAAAATAATGTGAGCAAAAAAACGCGTGATTTCATCCTCCCGGGGAATATACATTACAGAATGAAATCTGGCAGCCCTCCAGGAGCTTGTCTTAAATGGCTGTTGGGTGATTTAAAGAGATGAGTATTTTAGTGCCTTGACTTCTCTTTAAATATACACCATTTGAATGAATCCATTTATTGTAAATATCAAGGCATTGTGTTGAAAATTTCATACCTGGGGGAAAAAAAGAGTTCTCTGCCATTTTTCTCCAAACCTTTTAAGACACTTAAGTGATTCCTATTTTTTTTAAAAAAAAAAATACTAATCCTGGTGTTTAATGATGATAAAGGACTTGTCTATTTTTGTAACGAATCACCAGAACAAAAAGCTATTATAGAGTAATTAAACACCACATTCGGCATAGATATAGAGAAAAGGAGGATTGCAAATTACTTTTTACAGCTTGTTCTGAAGTTTTCTGAAGTGGAACACATTTTAATCATTAAACTCCTCAAAGGTGTTAAAAAGTAATCAGGAGGGTTATGTGACAACCTCCAGTCCCAAGGTGCCAAAGCTTCAGATCTTCCCAGGGTCTCCAGCTGAGTGTTGTCACCAGACTGAGGTCCCTTCTTTGAGAGGCCCCTTCTGAGACAACTGCTGGGAAGTCCTTCAAGTGGTGTTCTGCTTTGGGAACCCTTTGCAGGGGCCACCAAGAGCTCTGACTCTAAAGATTGCTAGTTCAGGTCAAAGAACAAGTTATTTTTAAGTTCAGGACTAAATCAGAAATTGTAACAAGCCACCATTAGATCGTTCTTGTCATTTAAAAGTTAAGATTGCTTTCAAAAGTCAACTTTCTGAGTACACTTGGAAGTGTGTTAGTTAGCATATTAAAATAAACGTACTCCCCACCTAAGAGAGGTCCCAGGATCCACCCTCCGAGCCTCAGAGCCACCCCGTTAATGATTCCCTGCCGCAGACACCCTGGGCAGACACTGCTCCAGCCCGGAAGCGGGTCGCCTCACTTGAAGCATTCATGACTTGCTCTATGACACTCTCCCCTAGAGACCAGAAGTTCCCTGGAGGTGGAGTGGGCTACTCCCTGGTCACCTGCCCCTGCTCCACACCTCACCCAGGGCCACACCCATCATCATCAGTTGCTCCCAGTCAATCAGCAGCTTCACTTATCAAGGGCATTTGTTCTGCCCAACTGGCTTACTCTTTTAAAACAGAGTGATTTGAATACTTTGCCTGTTTTTGTCTTAACACACACACTTGATTTTCCATTTTTCCCCCAATGCATATTATGTACAAAGGCCCATCTTACATAAAAGGGAAAAGAAAAAATAATTATTTTCCTTAGCCTCCACTGAACACGGCTTTGGGGAAGACTGTCACTTACTATAATCGATGTTCCTTGCCGTGGATGTCAGGAACGGGCAGCTGTGTAATCGATTCATTTTTGGATATGGCTCCTCTTGTCTCTTCCCTCAGCCCTGGGGTTGAATGAGCATTTTAAATCTCTCTGCTCTTTGGAGTAGGTAGGCCATCCTTGTATTTACAGTCCTGATAAATGCAGACTTTCTGTGCTAAGCCAGAGCTCAGACTACCCAACGGTCATTTTCCTCATTCCTTTTTGAGGAAAATGCCTACCACCAGCTGCCTTTTTGCAGCCTCCAGTGAAACTTCTCAAGTCCTGGAAGGGCTTCCAGCTATGAGAACCCATTCAATTCTCTGCTGGCTCAGGTCAAACCTACTAACTGGCCCGCATCTCAGGGACCTAGTGAAATAAAGGGACCAGCATCAAAAGGAAATAGTTCCAGTGACTGTGGGAGAGAAGGTCTGGAATTCCAAGCAACCGTCAATCTTCTCGCCTGCGACAGGTGTTTCTCAACCTGCAACGTGTGGCTTAAACTCAGGCTACAGCGCAAAAGAGCGCTCACTCTGGGGAGGTCCATTCATTTGGATCCAATTTAGCAAACTCTTCCTAGATGTGGGTCCATAAACCCTGTCACTGGCCCCCAGATAACTCGATGGCTCTGCACAGTGCATGTAGCCTTCTAATGTCCCTCTACTATAAACAAAGACTGTGCAATGTAAGTTATATTATATACACACAAAAATATATTACTCAGGCCCTACAGCACAGATGTGGGGTAGAATTAGGAAACTCAATTTGAGCACCAGATCCACTAAGTTGGGGTTGTTCTTACAACCATCAAGCCAACACCAAACCAAATGATAAACCTGGAGCTCATTTGCCAAGGCCAGTCAAAGGAAGATTATGTATCACTAAAACAGTCACTGTGGTTTGCCCAAATCTACAGTTAGCCAGAAAGTCTCCAGCTGTTTAGTTTCTTCTTCTGACCTACAAGTTTCTTTTCATAAGAAATCAATCTCAGGGTGCATATCTGCTCTTTCCCCAACATGAATAAAATGGTACTGACATCTGATTGGCTATCCAAATATCTTGTTGGAGTCCTAAACCAAGGACCACCTGTACCCACACAAGGACACATCATCCCCCAGGAAGACCTTCTCCGTGGCTTCACCATGCTGGGTGAGAAGGGGAGACCACCATCATTCACCCCAACAGCTGTCCCCCTGCAGAGCTGACAAACATCCATCTCACCTGTTATGGGCTGGATGTTCATGTTCCCCACTACAAGTCACACGTTGAAGCCTTAACCTCCAGTGCGACAATAATTGGAGGTGGAGCCTTTGGGAGATAATCAGGGTGATATGAGGTCAGGAGGGTGGGACCTTCACGATGGGATCAGTGCCCTCAGAAGAGCCAACAGAGCTTGTCTGCTCTCATTCCCCGAAGCCCAGACAAAGAGGAGGGCATGTGGGTACACAGCAAGATGGTGGCCACCTTCAAGTCCAGAGAAGAGGCTTCAGAATGATAGCTGCCTTGCCAGCACCTTCATCTTGGACTTCCCAGCCTCCACAGCTGAGAGAAATACATTGCTCTTGTCTGACCATCCACCCAGTCTGCAGTACCTTCACGGTAGACCTAGCAGGCTACAACACGGCCTACCTCTGTGAGATCTGTCACTCTACTCTTCATCCTGGGCCAAGGGAGGAGTCCCAGGATGGGAGTAGTAAAAGCCACATCTGTTATGATCAGAAGCTACCTGTGCTTGGGCATTTATTACACTTAACCAACTGGCTGTGAGCATGGGCGCCCCCTAGTGCCCTCTGAGGATAACAACCCCCAACTCATGGTGCCCAAGGGGGACCCACAGAGCACCCCCTGCCCCCACCACCAACTCTGCTCTGCCCCAATCACTTATGAGAGGCCCTGAAGTCAAGGTCTTTGCCAGGAACCACAGAAGAGGAAACAAGGAATCCCCTTCAGTAGAAAAGGTGCCTGCGGTGGAAAAGTACCCCTCCATGCCCCCAAAGGGGGTTGCCAGTATCTTCCAGATACGAAAGGAGAAACATGTATCCTGCCTCATATTCACAAAAATTACCAAATCAGGACAAACCACTGTGAAGGAAAATCTAAATTAATAGGGTCCCCGCCTTCCAGGGGGCAGGAGATCTGAGAAAAAACAGACCCAGGAGAAAAAAAAAAAAAGACAAAAAGCAGGCAACTGATCAAAAAATACTGAATAAATTCCTGATACATATACAAACTGAACACACTCTGTGTCTCCCACATGAGGGAAGGGACAAGAGTTAGGATTAAAGGAGTGACTGTCAGCATTAAAGAACACATTTAGTTAAGCAGGAATGGAGGTGAAGAAGGAAAATAAGTCAGAAGGTGTAAAGTGGTCACCAGACTCAGGAGGCTTCCTGTCTTCCCCCAGAAAGCTGAACTACAGCCTCCTCTGTGATCCTGTGACAGTTTATACCTTCCCTTCTTCCCACACTGGTTATACCCAGCTATCATCTGCCTTCTCCACTCAACAGAAGGTGTTTCCTTCTTCTATGCAACTTTGTTTCAAGACCACCACCACAACAACCTTAGTAAAAACAACCTGAGTACTCCTTTGGAGCCATGGCTTTGAATAAGAACTGCAGGTACATTATCTCACTGAATCCTTTGCAAATTCAACAAGTCTTCAAAGCTATTCTATTATTTTATTTTATAAAAGGTAACATATTTATAGGGTTCAAAACCAAAAAAGATACAGAGTGAAAAGTTTCCCTTCCACTTCTATGCTGGATAGTCCCACACCTCCTTCACCTATATCTTTAATATTTGTGTCTTATGTATCCATCTAGCGTTTCTTTATGCATACATAAGCCTCCATATTATGTATACATAAGCCTCTGCCCTTTGGAACGTTTAGTTTTGCTAGAGATTGTTACATAGAGAGCTATCTCATGTTTTTACAGCTGTATAGTATTCCACTCCACTGACTGAACCATAAGATTTAGACAGACATATAGATGTTTCTGTTATCATATTTTACAGATGAGACAACTCAAGCTCAGAGAGGTTAAGTGGCTTGTCCAAAGTCACACCACATGTACGTAGCAGAGGAAGGACTCAAGCTGCAATTGGTTAGGTTCCAATACAAGCTCTTAAGCAAATGGTTGTGTTTATCATCTGGCACAAGGCCAATTACATAGAGATACTTAATGGACACTTGAATAGATTAATGAACCAACAAATGAGTCACAAACAAAATAAAAATAAAATAAAGCAAGAAGAGAAACTTTGCTCTCTCCCCCCGCCAACCCCCGTCCTTCACTGGTTCACAGTTCTTCTTGGTCTTTCTCTTGACATCTGCATCCTCATGCATCCACCTCTGCATATTAGCAAAATAGCAGAACAAGGACCTTTTCAGCCATTCAACCTTCTGCAAAACCTTGCCTGGTCCCCAGGCATTCATTTAAGACTAACCGACTCCTGGATAAAGGACACCCTAGAGCGGATGCAAGCTTCCCCTCTGCCAGCCAGCAGCCCCAAAGCTCTGCACAACAAGGTCACAGAGGAGAAGCGAAACGGGCTCCTGGGGTAAACAAGACCTGTGCCTCCTTCCCAGGCATCTCAGCGCCACATCTGAGAGTCGGTGCAGATCAGGCGGCCAACTCCCACTCCTCACGCCGGGCTCCCTCTGCAAGGCACCCATCCTGAAAACCTTCAACTCCTTCCAAACGTGCCATAAAGCTGACACGTGGAGCCTGGTTTTCACACTGTGTTTTACATTAGGCTCAGCCTTCCAATAAATTTAACACCGGAATTATACACATCGTGGAGTGCACGCAAGCCCAGCGGATTTCTTTGCAGGCTCTTTTGTGAGCAGCTGCCTGAATGGAGCGGCTTTTGACAACAGGAAAGCCATGTCTCTCAACGCGGCAGGCTCTGGGGAAGGCGGCCTGCAAGGTAACCTCCCGGTGACCTCGCGAGGTATCTGAGACGTTTACTTCATCTGGCTCGTAAGTGTTGGAAGAACAAGGCAAACTCCTGTCGTCTGACCCCAGCCTTCAAGCCCTCCAAAGACATGGAACGCCTGCCGGTCCAAGTGCCCCAGAGTGCCTGTCACAGATATTTACACATGTGACAGAGACCATGCCTGTCCACACTCTCTATGTTCCATACCCACGTGGAGTTTCTGGTGAGCTGGTGACTGATCAGAAAATGCACACCTGTCTTTCCTCTGACACTTCGCCCTCCTGATGGAGAATAAGAGATATTTATTTAAGGAGGGCTCAGAATTACGACTTAATTGGTTGTAATCTGCTCAATGAAGGAATAATGTTCTCCACAATTATTCTAATCTGATGCACTTAACCTAAAAAAATCTATGGGATGTTACAGATTTTCTGAGACAGAATATTTAAATCTCTTCCTCCACATTTAAGTTTCAACTATTGACATGCAAAACCAATGGCCATGCCTTTTAAAGACTATAGTACCCAAACAAAAATCTATGATTTTTATCCATGCTGAAGGCTCACTTGCTAGCTGTGAAATTAGGATGTGCAATTCCTCTCAAGTGAGAAGCTTCTAAGCTGTTTGTTTTTCAGCCCCTTCCACTGGGCTCACACTGAAATACGTAGAATAGAAATCTCAACATGATCCATGTCAGCTATATTAATGAATTAAATGTGAATTAGAAAATGCATTTTATCAAGGCAGCCTGAGAGAAAGGAGAAAGAGAGAAACAGAGACAGAAAGAGAGAGAGAGAGAGATTGAGATTATCTGGACAATCACCCCCCAAAAAAGTCATCTTCATTTGTTGATTTTCCATTAAAAATGTTTATATCTGTGGTTGTTCCTACCATATCATCTTGATAAATTTTGTCCAAACAAACCTACATCTAAACACTGTTCGGCTTTCTGTGCCTTGTATTTCTCAGGTTTCATACATAGTCAAGATGTAGATCATGATAGAATAATTGCTTGGCATTTTTGTTTTATAATTATTATTACTACAGTGCAATTCTAGTGGGGTTTTGGCAGATACATATCAGAGGTGAAAATCTTTTTAAAGTAAATCATTATAAAATCCCTTTTCTTTCTACTAAGCTGCAAGTGCAGTGTCTAAAGGTCTTTTGGGAAAATAAATAATGGAAATTTTGTTATTGATCTCAGGCAGTGAATCTAATGAGTTATTGTTATTTTACCCACAGCAAATATTATGAGGTCCAAAATAATAACATTCAATTAAAGAAAGCAAGCCTGATAGGGTGGAAGATAAAAATGTAACTTAACGATGAATTTCTTTCAGTGCTTCCTAAATACTAATTTAGGCTGTCATACATTTAGAATGAAATTCTTTTTAAAAAGTAGTTTCCCATGCCACCAGAATAATTAAAGTTATTATTTATCTTGCAATAGACAAGTATCATCATCAACAAAAGAAGGTTGCTGATCTTCATTAAAAGATAACTTATACTTGGGTTTAAAAAAAAAACTAACAGTAACAACAAAAGCCTTAAACTGACAGCCAAGTCTCCTAGGATTTACCAAAGTTTTTGAAGAATTAAATTCTGAGCCAAACTATCAAAGCCATTTTGAACGTGTCATACAATACAACACTGTTATAAGGCTCCTCGTTACAGGAATCAAGGGTCATCGAACTGAAAGGTCACAACATGGTCCTCAGCTTAACTAGATCCAGGAAATCACAGCACTTGAGAGAGGAGGAAAAGGACATTGACAAACAGGTGTTGTCCGATTTCCCTATGGTGCTTAATAAAAAATGGGAAACCATCAAATGATAAAATCTTGTATCTGGTTTGTCAGGCCACCAGAAAAATCCAAGGGACTTTGAGTTTTAGGAAGCAGCTGCTATAATCTTCCATCTTTAGGACAAAGCTCCCACTGTTTCTCCTCAGCTGACCCAAGGCACCCGCCTCTTCCTCCCCGTATGAGCAAACCCCTCTGCTGGGGTTCTTGCTGGGGGAGGAGACCCCGATGCCACGCCCTGTCACCCCCCTTCCCCTTCATATCCCCCTTCCTGCAGTTCAGAGAGTGCCCACCCACCTCCCCACATGACAAAAATCCAGATGAAATCCTTTGGCATCCAATGACATCCAATTTTCTTTCTCACACACGTAACAAAACCACATTTACCAAGAGGCAGATGGAGATAGAGTTGGATCCTTCAAGGGTTTGAGTCCCCTCATTTATTTAAAAAACACTCTGAGGAGTCAATGAATCCTATTGAACTCATGTCCTTCAGGGTCATCTAATGCAATAGGGAGACAGAGTGAAAGGAAGACCTTCAAAACTGTGGGGTAAACTGGAAAGGATTGTCCACTTCCCCTACCACAGGGCACCATGGTTAACCAACCAGCACAAGTTTGCTGAAGGAGGGACACTAGCCTTATGTACCCCTGCGACCTGGCACCCATATCCTTCTTGGCACCCAGCGTTTTAAAACCTCAACAAACGTCTGCAGCCTGAAAGGACCAAATGAATGTCAGTTAGCCTTGGCAAGATCACTGTATTCAGGGATGACAGGAGGCATTCTAATCTCCAAGACAATAAGACTGTCACCACTCAGATCTTCCCATTTGACAGATTATGAACCTGGGGCTTAAGGCAGTTAAGATGACCATCTAAGACCTGTGGAGCTGGGATCTATAACCAAACCATCTGCTCCAGAGCTTGTGCTCCCAAGCACCATGCTGAAGTGTTTAACAGATGAGTGAAATGGCACACAATCTTCAAACACAAGCCCATAGTTAAGATATACCCATTTTCACACGGTGCATAATGTAAAATCTCTAAGTTCATGAGAGTTCTAAAAATGAGTGTTTTTTGCAAAACAATACTCTCATATATCAAAGTGAAGGTGTCTTTTGCTAGAAGAATCTAAACAACTTTTAAAACCAACAACAGAGGGAGAAAACTACCTCGCACCTTTCCAAGAACCTGTCACCAAGAGGTTCATGGTCCCAATGCTTTCCTCCAACTAGCCTGTGAGCATTTCAAATTACCTGGAAGAGACTGAGAAAACAGAGGGGCCTTGGAGAACCAAATCTGTCAAAACAAATCTCAACCACACAATTTCACAGTTCTTCATTCTGGTGCAGAATGCAGGGTGTCCCAAGCCTCCAGCTGAGTGGCTCTGTGTTGTCTCCCTCACCCCATTAGCATCACAGCTGATCCAAACTGCATTCAATAAGTATTAATACTTACTGCCACAGGATGCAGATGATTTTGAGAAAGGAATTAAAATGCATTGACTGAGAGTCCACTTTGGCAATACACAGAGCTTCATCAGGAACAGGTACCATCTGGAACTGATGGGATGGTCAAATTGGATATTTTTCTAAACATGGAAGTATTTGCCATGCTACTTGTGATTTTCAGGCAAGTGGGAACTGTATCTGCTATGTGCAAGCGTGGGTAGCAATGGCAGGCCTACTGGCTCAATGATCCTAGAGATAAACTAGAAATATCACTCAATCCCGAAAGAAGTTTCTTCAACACCAAGAATACAAGAAACAACTTGCTACCCAGCCATTCTCATGGGAAAGCAGTGAGTAATATAGCCAAAAAGTGAGCTGAAGTCCACAATCCCCAAGCAAGAGTTGTGCTCTTGCAAAATGGTTATTTCCAAAAGGGAGATTTTTTTTTAAGTTGTCAATCATACAACAGCTGTGTTTACACCAACAGAGTGAAGTGGAAAAACTCAAGCAATTACCCAGATGATTTTAATCAAAACATCCCCTCAACTGAAATATCCAGAAAATCGAAGATATAATGTGGGGGATTCTTATTTTTTGGCTTGAATTATCCAGATAATTGCTTCACCCCTCCACTATTTTCGTGGAGGCACAGCCTAAAACCCATCCTGTGCGTTGGCAACTGAAAGTACAATTATTTGCAGATGCACATTCTTAAGGACGCGAGCATCTATGGTTACAATTATATGCAGATGTAGCCCAGCATAGACCAGAGTCAAGTCTAAAGTTTTGCAAGCATATTTTGAAAATGGGACAATAAACAGAGCTAATTCCTTTTAAATTCAACCCCCTATAAAAAGGTCACTGAAGCAGGTAATGACAGTTATATCCCCCCAACTAAATCTGACACAGTACAACATTTCCTTAAAGCTGCCCTACTTTGATTTTGAGAAAAGTTAACCATGAAAACAGAATTTTTATATTTTTTTTAATTTTTAATTTTTGTTTGTCTATTTTGTATTAAGGATTGAACCCATGGGTGCTTTTTCAGGGTCCTTTTAAAAACTGCCCCTTTTCACTTCAGAAATCATCTTTACAACAAATATCTTTTCTTCCTTTTTTATTATATTACTTATGATGCACAACATGATGTGTTGATATACATAAACAGAGTGAAATGATTACTGCAGCCAAGCAGATTAACATACTCACCTAATGTTTTCTTAAATCAGCTTATAGCTGATTTAAAACTACCTCTCCTTTAAATACCACTTCTTTTCACCTTGATTTCTGAATGACTATTTGATCCCCCAAACCTATTCCTATCATTTCCTACATGGCATTTAAAATCTTAGTGCATTTATGAGCCCCCAAATTTTACATATTTTGGAATATATTCTCCAGTTGCAGAATATATTCAAATATTTGTATCACAAAGGAACAGAGAATGCCACTAATTCAAATCCAGCCCTACACTATAAATTCATTTTAATTAAAGATATTTGATAAGCATCCATGCTGAAAGGAATGATGGGGGGAGGGCACTGGGAAAAGAGTTATCTTTTGCAGAGAAATTAAAAACCACTGAAGAATTCAATAACCCAAGGAGGCTGCTAGAAAACTTCTGTTTAAATCATCTTATCTATGCATGCTGCTTAAAATTTGGTACTTCTCATTTCTGATGAGGATGATAACCTGAAATGATGCGCATATATATATATATATATATATGAAATACACACACACACACACACACATACACACACACACACAGAGAGAGAGAGATTCCTCCCTCCTTGAAATAAGAAAAAAGAAATTGAAAAAATGCTAAATGTAACACATTAAACAAAAAAGAATTTTGAAAGCAAATAAAAAATTAAAACTGGGGGAACTGGTCACCTGCCTATTAAGGCAATTATTTTTATCCTGGGATGTGCATTTATAATCATCTGAGAGTTTTTAAAAAAATCTCTAGGGGACAGGTCCAGGTCTCAGGATACCAGAGCTCCCAGATAGTTCCAATGTGCATCCCATCTTGAAAACAGCTCTGACAGGGCCATGCAAGAGCAGCTACCACAGAAACAGACCCTCCTCCAGGAAACTCTCACCAAGTTTCCTACATGAAACCAGAGGCCCAGAAGATGCACATCTTGAAAACAAGTCCAGAGTATCTCTGCTCACTGACCTAGGACCAGAATTCAAAAGGCAGCATGAATCATTGAGAGTGGAGTCCCAAGAACATTCCTCCATGATGTGAGGAATTAACTTAAAAATGGGCATGCACTCATGTAACCTGAAAGACCCAGAAAAGAAATACAGATTAACCCATAAGGTTGCCTTTAAGACTCCATGTAGGACTCCAAGGGAAAGTCACTGACGCTAAAGATGCATTTAGAGTTGAGATGCCAAAACATCACCAAAGAGTCATGACAGAAACCACATAACAATGAATGGAAGAATTAGACAACAGCTCGATATGAAAGAAGACTTTGAAATACATATATTCAATGACATAGAGAAGGAATAGAAACCAAAAGAACATATTTCATCAAAAACAGTAAGATTTTGTTTAAATATACAGGAATACCAATATAAAATATAAAGTTGTTAAGATAAAAACTCTATAGACTCAAGGAAACACAGAAGAGAGTTAATAACTAGAAAGACAGACTGAACACCTAACTCAAAGTGCACACCAGAGAAATAAAGAAATAGAAAATGTGAATCTAAAATTATGAGAAGTGAGGAAAGAATAAGTTCTATCTGATAGAAGTTAGAAAGTAAGGGAATTATGAAACTAAAGAAGCATTAGAAGCAAAAACCACAGAATTTTTCTAAATTATCCAAAGAAGTATTCACGTAGGAAAAAAATACATAGCACTGAATGCCAAATAGGAGAAATTAAGAACAAAACTATGCCTAAATATATCAGTGAAACCAGCAAATTAAAAACAGCAGGGAAATCTTAAATATTAGGAAGAAAGAAAAATAAGAAGACAGCACAATCAATAGTTAGACTGACAACAGACTTTGCATCCACTACAACAGATGCCAGCTGGCATTGGGATATTGTAGAACCACTGAAAGAAAATAACTGCCAAACTAGAATAGTTTATCCCAGTAAATAATTATTTAAGAATAAAGAGTAAATAAAGACATTTTTAATCACAAAAAGACATAGATTGAAATATCTGAAAAATTTAACAAAACAACTCAATTTGTAAAAGGGGTAAAAGATGTGAAAAGACATTTCACCAAAACAGACATACAGATGGGAAGTAAACACATGAAAAGATGTTCAGTACCACACCATCAGGGATTTGCAAGGTAAAATAAAGCAGCCATGATATGCCACTGTACATCTATGAGAATGGCTAAAATCCAAAAATCTGACAATACCAAATGCTGATGAGGATGCAGAACACCAGGAACTCTCATTAGTTGCTGGTAGAAATGTAAAATGGTACAGCCAATTTGGAAGACAGTTTGGCAGTTCTTCCACGCTAAACAGACTTAAAATACAATTCAGCAAATACACTCTAGGTATTTACCCAACTGAGTTGAAAATTTAGGTCTACTCAAAAAATCTAAACACAAGGTTGATAATTTCATTCATAATCTTTCAACACTTAAAACAGAACTGGAAGAAAGAGGTCCTTCAATAGGAAAAATAGATAAACTGTAGAACATTCATATAAAAATTATTCAGTGATTGAAAGGAGTGAACTATCAAGCAAAAAAGAGAGAGAAAAATTCTTAATGCATATTGCTAAGTTAAAGAAACCAGTGTACAGACTATATGATTCCAACTATATCACACTCTGGAAATGGCAAAACATGAAGACAGTAAAAAGATTAATGGTTGCCAGAGGCTCTGGGGAAGAAGTGAGAATTTTTAGGGCTGTGGCATTATTCTGTATGATAATGGTGGCGTTTTGTCAAAACCCATAGAATTGTATAACACAAAGCAGGAACATTAATGTAAACTGCAGACTTCACTTAATAATGTATTAATATTGACTCATTAATTGTAACAAATGTAGCTCACTAAAACAAGCCATTAATGATAACAGAAGCAGAGCAGAGCACACACAGAACTCTGTACTGTCTACTGAATTTTTCTGTAGCTCTAAAACTTTCAAAAAAAAAATAAAAAGGCAGTCTAGTCATGAGAAAACTGGAAAGAAAAAAGAAAAAAATGCCACAACTACTACGCATGGAGACTTGAAATAACTATTAGAACATATGCATCAACCAAAAGAACACTTGATCCAGAGTGGTAAGCAAAGAAACTGGGTAGGGCTGGGGATGTAGCTCAGTTGGTAGAGTGCCTGCCTCGAAAGCATAAGACCCTGGGTTCGATCCCCAGCACCGAAAACAAAAAACAAAAAAAAAAAAACACAACTGGTTAATGTGCTGGAAAACTGAAAGATTTGATGACTACTTGAAACCAAAAACTAATTTTAAAACCAAAGTGAAAGTGTAATAAAGTTGTTACCAAAAAATGTGCATACCTCACAACCCAGTAGTCCCCCCACCGTATTCACAGAGTCCAAAATAAAAACTTTACTACAGAATTAGTTGTAACTTCAAAAACAAGGAAGTGACACCAATGCCCTGTAAGAGTGAAATATTATTCATGGAAAATGCATTTGGTAATTATACAATGGGGACCACGAACAGCACCTCCACAAACATGGGATTCTGGAGAGCAGAGCCTCCAATGAACAGAGGCACTGTGGCGTTCTTACGGACAGAATGGAAATCCAAGTCTACCCTTCCTGAAGCAAAAGCACCGAACATTCCTCCTGTCTTCCTCCCCTTTCAGCAAATGACACCATCACTCACCAGGTAAATGCCAACCTCAGACTGCCTAGAAGTCTTCTCTGGCTTCTCTCACTCCTGTCGCCAGTCCACCAGTACATCCTGAGAGGCCTCGCGTTGACCTGCTGGTCATCACTAACCCGAGGGTGTGCTCGCATGGACTCTGGAGCTCAGGCTGCAACAACCTCTTTTTCTGCCTCTGCTCTTGTTCATCGACCTTCTAGAGCTTCTTCTAAATCATAAATACGATCAGGACAAGATCCTCCTCAGAACCCTCCAGTTCCTCCAAGAGCTTCTCATCCCACTTGGACCAAAACCCATAGTGCTAATCCTGGTCTCCACAACCCTGCAGCCATGAGATGGGTCCCCTGGCTGGCTCTCCCAGCCCTCTGCCACTCAGTGGCATTCACACTTACCACTGTGGTCTTCAGACCCACAGGGTCCTTTCCGCCTCGGAGCCTGGCCACTGGGTGCTTCCTCAATCTCAGAGGCCCTTTACCAGACTTCACAGGGCTTGTGACTCTCCTCTCACTGGGCAAGATGTCTCCCAGAGAGGGCTTCCTTCACCTCAGACTGTTCCAGCTCCTGTCACTCTGCACCCACCCTCCTCTTTTTGGCCTCATTGAATGTTCATTTATTCTCTGTCTCCCCCTAGTCATATGTAGGCTTCTTGAGGGCAAGGATATTTTCTGACTTGTTCCTCACTATTTCCACAATATGCCTGACCCAGAGAAGATATTCAAAAAGTATCTGTAGAATTAACCAGTTGTTCAGTGACAATTTAGGGAGACTTTAGCAGTCCCTATAGCTGTTCCTTTAAAAGATGTGAGACCCCACAGCTAGAGATCAGGAGGCACCCTTGGACTTTTCTTTCACTTGCTATGAAGCTGTGAAAATCATGTACAACCTTCAGACCTGAGCTTCACCTGAAAACTGTACACTCACCCAGACTAGTGGAAGGCCATTGTCCTTTCCCCTGGACCTTTAGGAGTATTTTATTCAGCTTTTTTGCTGCTGTAACTTTAAGATCCAACCAGAACAACTGTAGAAAAGGAAGGGTTTATTTAGGGGCTCACAGTTTCAGAGGTCTCAGTCCATAAGTGGCTGGCTCCAACTCTCATGGCTCAAGGTGAGGCAGGAGGACACCAAGGCAGAGAGCGTGGCAGAGGGAACCAGCTCACATGATAATCAGGAAGCAGAGAGAGAGACTCCACTCTCCACATACAAAATATATACCTGATAGCCACGCCCCTAATGAACCACTTCCTCCAGCCACACCCCACCTGCCTCCAGTTACCACTGGGTTAATCCCATCAGGGACTAATTCACTGATTATGTTAAGGCTATAGCCCAATCATTTCTCCTCCAAACCTTGCATTGTCTCACATGTGAGCTTTTGGGGGATACCACATCTAAACCATAACAGGGGGCACAAAGGGGATGCCCTGGGGAAGAGAGGTGGCCAACCTCAACCTCCAGAGGACCTCAAACCTCCCACTGGTAGACAGCTGCAACAATTTACATCTCAGGAGTTTAACCAAAAAGTTCCTCAGTTCCTTGGGGTTCCAAAGCACTGGAACTCACTGTTTCAACTTGACTTGAATCTACTCCCCTCCCAGAGCTGAAGGAAACTCAAAAACAACTGAAAGGGACTTGCTCTCAAACTTAGTGTGTGCCAAGCATTTTGCCCTGGGTCATCTTCCAGCCTGTCCACAGGTCTAGAAAGTCCCTGGGCAGATACGAGAATAACTGCAGTTGAGGAAACTGAGTCTGGAGGTTAAGGGGTGAGGCTAAGAGAATGGGCTTCTCTGCTAAAAGCAATTGAATTAAGTCGCTCATTTGCCAGCACTTGTGCTTTTCCAGATGGTGGAATCGGTCCTTCTCAAATGTGACAATGACGACAGTGGCTAAGAAAACCACACAGGCCGCACAGTTCCCGCCACGGTGCATTCTGGGGCTTAGGGACCAGGCTGCATATGCAGGCCTACTCCATGGCTTCCCCAAGTCTGCTTCCTCCCACTGTCCCAGCCAAGATGACTTCTCCAGTCTCATCTCCCAGTGGCCCTTCTACCCTGCTCCCTGACACTAGGTATCTCCTTGAAACGTTCTTCCCACCCCGGCCAAGCCTGATCCTTGTTAGGGGCTCCTCTGGCAGCACCTACGTCTCCTTGGGAGCACTCTTTGCATGTGGAACACTCTACATATTTGTGACTCTCTGAGAGATGTCACTATTGATTCTGAAGGTGACACCTCCAGTATATAGGGCAGACCCAAGAGCTAGAGGTCAAGAGATCGTGTTCTTGATGGTAGTATTTGCCAGGCAGCTGCCTGGCCTGTGGACTTCTTACAAATTCCAAGAGCTAACAAGTTCTCAGCCAGGCGCAGGGGTGCACACCTGCGGTCCCAGTTACTTGGGAGGGAGGAGGCAGGAGGATTGCCAGTTCAAGGCCAGGCTGGGCAATGCAGTGGGAATGAGATCCCATCTCAGAAAAGAGAAAAGTTCTTGATCACACAAGCCTGTGTGATGTCAGCCCACCTAACGGATGTCCTCTCGGGTGAGTGCAAGCTGCCTAACAGCATTCCTGGTGCACCCGGGTGCTGGGCACCAAATGGGTACTATGACCTTCCTGGTCCCTACTCACTAGATAGCATTCATTTATTTATTTATTCAAATATGTCCTGCATGCCTACCATGTGGCATTCTTAGATTAGGGACGTAGAAGTGAACAAGCCTGGTAAGGTCCCTGCTCTGATGCAATTTAACGTTCTAGTGAGGGAAACAGCAACAAATCAACAGAACAATTTGGGACAGCAGTTGGTTCTAAGGAGATCACAAAACTGGGAAATGCAGTAAAGAGAGAACGAGGAGAGGAAAATGTTCAGCTAGGTGATTATGGAAGACCTATGGGTTAAAAATGGCAGGAAGTCGTCCAAGTGAAAATCATAGAGCAGAACATTCTAGATAAGGGTAGGGGGGAAGCAAGAACAAAGGCTTTGAGGCAGAGCAAGCCTGGTGAATTTGAGAGGCAGGAGGAGAGGGGACAAGATGAAGCCAGAGGGGTGGGCAGACTTAAGAGCTGTCTGAGAATGCAGATGCCCCCAGCACCAGAAGCCTCATCTCCTGAGTGTCGCTGTCTTCAGGCCTCTCACTGGGACAGAATCACACGGTGGGCTAAGGACAGAGACACGTGTCAGGGGCCCCACTGCAGGACCAGTGTGTCTCCCCGCATGCATCCCTTAATCATTCCAGGCTTTCCATTCACCTTCCATCCATCGAGTCAGGGCCTGGAGCTGGCCTGACAGCAGCCTCGTTCAACATCAGTATCCCATCATTATCTTCCTTTATCTTTTTTTTTTTTGAAGAGACAAATCCATAGAAAACATGAACCCAGCACTGACAGAGCACGCTGGTTTAAGAGATACAGTTTCAAAGCACACACCTGGAGTGTAGCAGGGCACAGTGGGTCACTCCGCGTGGCACTCAAACACCACATCCCCCATTCAGCCTGAGGTCGAGGCTGTATCTCAGTTCTAGAGTGGTGAAACGCAACGATGGATGCCTTCTTGGGTGAGGTACCTTAGCTCCTGACCCAAAAGCAGGTGTCATGACCCTGAAGCTTCCTAGTTCCCCACCACCCTGGTCCGTGGTTCCTGGCAGTGACCATCACTGGCCCTCCGCTCAGGGTGGAGGAAGGACATCATCACTGGCACACGCAGACCACACTGACCTCTTCTTCACTCTGGGGACCTTTGAGCTTTGCCAACAGTGCTCTTTGGCTGACGCTCAGAATGGCCAGTACCTCTTTCTCATACAGGTCTCAGTTCAGAGTCCCCTCCTTGGAGAGGCCCTTATCGACACCCTGGTATAGGGGAGTTCCCTTGCCCCCCTGTTTGCTATCTTACTGCTCTGTTCCTTCTTCACAGCACAAAACCACTTGTTTTAACTCATTCCATCTCCCTCATCAGATTATTAACTTCACAAGTTCAGGGCCATCATCAAGCCGATCAATGACAATGTCCCCAGATGTAGCAAAATGTCCAGATCTCAAAAAGATGGCCTGGTAAACATCTATTGCCAAAGGCAGAAGTCATCCAAAGACCTCTGACAAAGCACCAAAGAGAACATAGCAAGCCAGAACCAGAAACTTCCCAGGGAAATCACCATACAGCACAAAAATTTTCCAACCAAGCCGTCACATGATGTGTGTGTGTGAAATGCATCAAGACATCACAAAACTCCTCTCTGGGACAATGACAGCAGAAAGTGCATGATGTTGTCAAGTGAGAACCACCGAAACGGCCCAAACACCTGCTCTGCCAGAGAAGAAGAGAAGGGTCTAGAAAGAGAATTACTTACTTAATGGGACCTTCAGAGACTTTAACTTAGGAGTCTGACACACACACAAAGAATTTCTCAAGTCCAAGGCCAGCCCTCTAGGAGTCTAAACACTCAGTCAATAGCACTCCTTCACCCCTGGAAGCTACTGGGAGGCCACAGCGGCAGATGCCAGCACCCGGCACGAGGCAGGGGGCGACTCCTGGTGAGTGGCAGGTGAGGAGGTGCCTGGCAGAGTCAGGGCTTAGAGAGCAAGCATCAAAGTCATTTGGGGAAGGTGCAAGACTGAGAAAGGGACAGGGATGAAGAAGTGAGGCTGACTGAGGGGGAAGGGGCAGGAACAGCAGTGCTTCAGTGTGACCTCCATGTTTTAGCAGGCTCCCCCGAGGATGTGGACAGCAAAAAGGCCTTCTGGGGATTTTGTTGTTGCTGCTGCCATTTTCAATTATAAAATATAAAACCCTGAGTGTAAATTTTTCTATTTTAGGGTTTTCTAAAGATTTAACTTTGTGAATGTTTTACATCTAGAGTAAATATTTGTAGGTCATTTAAGGCCCACCTTAGAGTACTTATCTAAAAGGCTTTTTGGTTCCGCTCTTAACAGGAAGTGTCTCCATTCAATTCAGGCTATGAGCCCACAAGCACTTGCCCTCCTTCCTTCTACAAGGCCTGCCACAACTTGAGTAGCAAGCCCAACCTGCATAAAAGTCTTTCTGAACGGCTATTTCTTACTGCGTAAGTAGACTCACTTCTCTTAATGAAGGGTGAGGCATGGGGGTGCGACCTTCTTAGCCCTGCCAGGTGGCCAGAAAGTCTGGGAAAAGTCAGTAACCAAGAGGCAGGGCTGCAGATTATAACAAGGGAGGTACAGAGCTGGTGGCTACTGCATGGTGGGCCACTTTGGTTTTCAGGCAAACCAGGTAATCTGAGAATATCAAGTCAAATACAGAGGGGCCTTGGGATGCAGCCCGGAAGTGTAAGATAACTGCACCCGCCCTGGAAAGTTGCAAGAAGGAGTCCACAGACCACCGCCCTCCCTGGGTGCAGGGAGACATCTGGAGGCTGAGCAAGTTCTTGATTTTTGGTAAGAACTTCTACCACTGTGAGGTCCTTCCACATGGTGTGCACTCCTCAACATGTGGTCTCACAACAGATCCAACCCTCACAAGGACTCTGCCCAGTAGATGTAATCCACATTTTACAAATCATGAGCAATCAACATGCCTACATTATGAAATAATGAAGTTAAGATGTAAACACAGGTGTGGCACTAAGCCCACATTCTTTCCATGACAGCATTGCTCTCCCCAGTACATAAAAATATCTCCCTAAAATTATAATACACCTCTCCCTCATGCCCTGGTCTTAAGAGAGAGGAGCAGATCAATACGGAACACATTTGGGTTATGGCTAAAATATCTTGGTGGAACTCTTCAGCAGGCTGCTGACTACACATATTGCAAAGAGTTCAGAGACTTCGGAAAATACATCCATTGATTCCTGGAGTCCTCTGAATTCCATTTAGGAAATACTGGTGGAAGCAAGAGACTCCATAGAAGCCAGAGTTGCAGGCCATTGGCAACAAGGTGGAAGCAAAGACCCCAGGAGCTCCAAGGTCCTTGGAGGGCATTGCAGTCAATACAGCCAGCTAGGACAGGCCCTGGTCACTAAACCAAGGCCAAGGACAGGGAAGAATCCAAGACAACTTCTGACCACATCCAGAGCATTCCTCCTAAGCCTTTCTAAATTAAGAGATAGAATTATTTTTCCATTCAAATACATTTCCATTCAGACCAGAGGTAGCTGAGAATTCACCTTGTCTTTAGCCACTTTTGTTCTTAACCAAATAATCAAAAAGGCAGCCAGCGGGATGGCTTGTGAGGAGCTAAGCCTTTAGAGCTGGACAGACTTGGCTACAGTTCAGGATCTGCCACCAAACAGCCCTATGGCCTTAAGCAGGCCAATGGACTACTCTGAGTTTGGGTTTCCTTTTATGCAAAGTGTAATTAATGGCCCCCTCCAGCCTAACACTCAGGGCTTTTGTGAGAATTCAATGAAGCAGCCTATGAAAGTATCTCATACCCTATTTATGGGCACCCAGCAGACATTTCACAATTAAATCTTCTTTGTGGTTACTTGTTGGCAACCACAGCCAGCTCTGACTCTGACCTCAGGGCCAGGACTTGAGTGAGAGGCATCCCAAAAATGTTCCTAGGGAACCAGGATAGCTAAAGTTTCAAGCCTGAAGATTTCTATGGAAATCTGGATCCTTGCTGGTGATGCCTAACTTTCTAAGGAGGAACTTGTCACAGGAGGGGAATTTCAGAGACAGATCCTTAGAAAACATCTCCACATGACCAACTAGACAGCATTCAAAAAGCAGCTGCCACCAAACCCAAAAGGAAGTGCTATCCAGGCAATGCCCTTCTAAGAAAGGATTCTAGAGGGAACTCAAACCCAGACAAAGGGGACTGAGATAAATGGGCAGTGCTCAAGAATGCTGACCCTCTCCTGACCCTGTGCACAATATAGTCCCAGCAAGTTCACTTCTCTGCAGAGTGACATAGCCACCAACAGCTGCAGAATGTCAAAAGTAGGGCTTCTGGGGTCTAAAGTTACCCCTCTTCTACCAGGAGAGAAAGAAAACACACTATTGCATCTCTGCTTCTTTATGTTTTGCTTCTGAGCAACAAACGTCGACAAGATATAGGATACACTGCTCTGTCTGCCACCAAATGCACGGAACATAATTTTATAGGAAGCTACACCCGCTTAATTGTGATGCATTAAGTATTATGTTCATTGTTTCTGAAACTGGGTAGAAATGAATAATTTATTTCAGACAAAGGAAACTCTTGAATATGAAATGCCTCATCTTTTAAAATTACAATTTGGAAGACAAGAATGAAAAACTACCCAGAGCCAGTGAACCTTATCCTGCTAATAGAAAACAATGCTTCGACTGTTTCTACTTTGTTTGCAAACATTACATTTTTTTAAACATTCTTGAGAATAATCAGGGAAAAAATACACTAGGTTTTCACCACGCTCACATCTGCTCAACACAGGGCTCACATAGCCAATATTAGTTTTCTGGGATGGGTGAACACCCTTTCCTCTCCTACTCATGTGTACTGGCTCACCTAAAATCCACTGCCCACATCCTTATACCTCCTTCTAGAACTTTCTTTTCTGCATCCCAGTTCTCTTTTTCTCTGCTTCCCTCCTCTCTCCATAGCACTGTACTTTTCTTTCTAGATCACCAGGGTCTCCCCAGACACTAGCACAGTACCTTGGCAAGCAGTAAATTCTTGAAGAATTGAGCTACTACTATTCTGAGAGCAGATAGTCAATGTTCGGGAGTGAAGTGAATTGGTGATTGTTGTTTCAGGTATAGCTACTAGTGTTTCTCTCACTCTTTTTTCTCTTTCTTTCTTTCTCAGAGCAAAAGAGAACTAAATCTACTAAAAAAATCCACTATTTCCATTCATGTAAATAAATGGAGGGAGGAGGAGGAAGGGAGTTAAAAAGCACATAAAAGGAACACACGGAGGGCGCTCCCCTCCCATTTCCGGAGCAGTTCAGCAGGGTTGAAACATGCTGACTCCTCTAAGTGTGAACTCCAACAACCCTACAAACTGGTGTTTTTTATCCCATTTACAGATAGAAGAACTAGAACATTCTACACAACTATCTACCCATGTTCCCACAGCTAGTGAGTGCTGGAACGCAGAATTCAAACCCAGGCACGCTTCACTCCAAGACTTCTGCTCTCTACCACTGCTACTGTGCACTGCATAATTTCCTAGGATCAGCAGAACCTCACCCCCTCTGGATGCTCCCCATCCCTGCCCCAGTCTCTGGCTGCCTGCAGATGGTCCTCCTAGTGGCTCTTCATACTGCGGATTGCTGCCAGGCTTTGAGTGCTTTCCTTCCTGGGAGCACCAGCAACCCTCAGAGGGTCACCAAAGCAATGTCATAAACACACCCTGAGCTCAAGTTAGCACACACAGAGGGTTCCGGAGCTTCCCAGGAGCCAGCCCTGTGCGGTAATGGCTGGCTGCAATCCCTACAGCCTACCCTCCTCCGGGTGTGCCCTGCCGTTAGCAGGCATCACTTTCAATTAAGACAACTCCCTGCACTGGAAACCTTTGAGTTTTCATTCAGACACTGGCAAAATGTTCTGAATCAAGTTGAGAATTTGGTGCAGAAACCAGACAAGTTGAGACAGAAGACTCGGGAGCCAGATGAAGAAAATAGTAAATAGAAAATAGATTTTTAAAAAACCCATACATGGAGTTCTCCAAACAGGTCCCACTCATCAGAGTGACAGAGGTCCTCAGAGAGGTCAGGCAGTGCCATCCCTCCCAAGCGGGAGGACAGCGCTAGACTGGGGAACCAAAGTCCATGCCTGAGCCACTGTTCACAAGTGGGAAAGCAGAAGTCCACCCAGAACAGAGGGCAGTGTGGGTTGTAATTGGCATGCCACAGAAAGGCAGGAGGGAAGCCACAGCCCTCAGGGATCCAGATTATCCATATTCCCAGGGGGTGTCTCTCTCTCTCTCTCTCTCTCTCTCTCTCTCTCTCCTCCTTTTTTCCTTATTTTTTGTGGTATTGGGGATTAAACCTAGGGCCTCACACATACTAAGCACGTGCTCCACCACTGAGCCACAACCCCAACTCTATTTTTTTCTTTTTAATCTTAAAACTAAATTGCCCAGACTGGCCTAGAATTTGTGATCCTCCTGCCTCATCCTCCTGAGTCGCTGGGATTGCAGGAGGGTGCTGCGCCTGGCAGGAAACCTCTTTTCACCAGCCACATCACTCAACGTCTGCTGGGCCCCACTGAACAACTGCCAGAGACGCCCCCACCTTGCTCCTCCATAGTCAAAAGGTTCCCAGCTCCAAGGCCTTCGTGGTCTGGCTCCAAGCGACTCTGCGTGCTGCCCTCATTCCTGCCTGCTGTCATTCTCCTCTACCTATGCCCCCACCCACCATCCCAGGACCACCAGGGAGGCCTGGGCAGCCCCACTGACTCCTGCTCCTCTACCTGCCCCTGGTACCTAAAAGGCTGACTGTGTGCACTTCCCTCTTGCCTGGAGCCTTATGCACCTCTTACCCTCAAGAGAAGGAAATTCTGGGAGAAAGGAGTTTGACCTTGACCCACATTTGCCGTGACTCCAGCAGAGGCTGAAGCTAATGCAGCCTTCCTGGACTCATTTTTCACTTCCCCACAAGGTGCCTTCTGTGATGAGTTATTACTCCCACAGTAGGCCTATGTCATTCTCCAGTCTAGAAGCACCCAGAGCCCCTGTGTGTGCTAGTCGGACATAAAACTATATTAAGTTAAACCTCTGGAATTCTGCTAAACTATCGTCTTGAGCTACAAAAATGGCAACTTCATGCGATTCTACCTAAAAATTCCAGCGGTGCTGAGGAAAGTGAGCCACTAGCCTTCCTCAGTTCTACTCAGACAAAGGCCAAACCCCCAAACCCGGCAAATCTGCCTCTGCCTGGCTCTTCTCTCTCCACTCCTCACACCCAGGGCTCCACCACAGCAGATGGCCCACTGTCTGCCTCACCTGTGCTGTTGCTCTGCCTGCAACACTGTCCCTAGTCACCTCTATTTATCAAACTCTTCCCCATTCCACAAAACCCAGCTCAAAAGTCCCCGTCAGCAAGCTTCCTCCACCCACAGCCCCATCGAGTCAGCTGGTCCCTCCTCAGAGCTACCTATGAGCTGTACAGAGTTCTCCTCATTTGTCCTAACTTATTTTGTTTGTATCTATCCATACAAACAAAAGAACTAAGAAAAGAATTCTTAGAAGGCAATGAAAGAGTCCTATTTACCTCTGAGTCACTGGAGCCAACAACTAGGCCCATAGTAAGTTCTCAAGTATCTGATGGATGAATTTGGTGAGAAGGAAATTCTAGAAGCCTGAAAAACTGAAAACTGATGGAGGTCACGGAAAAGTGCCAATTCTTCTCTTCGTTCTAAATGCACATAACCTGGATTTTATATGTAACATATGCCTACATGTATTACATATGTTACAAATACAAAATGTGCATACTTATTATTCAGTAAATATTGGCCACTCATGCATCTGTGCACGTCATTGTCCTGGGGCTTTTCTCCTGCTCTGTGTATGCAGACGGGTGCTCTAGCCTCGGATCTGGAGCCAGACTCCCTGTATAAGAATGCTGACCGACTGTTCCTTAGGTGTGTATCGTCAAATGAGGGCCTCAGTTTCCTCATCCACCAAATGAGGCCAAGAATGCTTACTTCTGAGCAAGAATTAAACAAATTATTCCATGTCAAACACCTATGGCGTTCCCTCTCAGAAATGTTGTAATTATTTTTATTTCTCATGAATTAGCAGGGGGAGGGTAATCATCTCCATCTGGGGGTACGCTCAGAGTCTTTGCATGGTCACCCCTTTTCCACACAGATGCCACTTGCCTTTCCCAAGCACAGGGGAAAAAATAGTGGTTCCATTGAGGACTCCCCAGAATTTAGTGATCTCCTGGTATCTGCTTCCTCAAGTTTATTTGAAACTCCCAGGAACAAGGATCAATGAAACACTTCATAAACATGGGCTCGAGGAATTCTGCTGGCCTAGTCCTACTAGAATGCAAAGGATACTTATTTTCATACATTATTAAGTATACACAAAATGATAATGTGCAAAGGATAACAGAAATATCAGTTGGCATGGCGCTCCTTCGGCGATTCACAGGGACGTTAAGGAAAATAGTACCAGCATGGAAGAAGACAAATGAATAGCATATTAGGTCACCTTAAAGTGGGACTCAACTATGTATTCCTTTCTTTACCGCTGTGTAATGCTATTTATATGACAACATGACAAAAAATGGCCCTAGGCATTCTGCTCTACTTTAGAAGCCTTCCGTCTCGCACTGAAATGAAAAAAGATAGAATCCAGAAATTGCTTCTTTGGTTAATATTTCTGCAGTTCCGCAGGAATGGTTTTAATAGTGTGCGTGTTCTGGATTTTGGTTGTCAATTAAGAATCCATCAGAATTCAGGGCTAAATATTAAAATAATAGGTATTGGCTTATATTTCAATTTTTAAAGGTGCTTTGTCAAACAGTGTTTTGAGGTGGGAGACTAAGGAGGAGATGTCTGTACTTCAAATGTCATCAGGTAACAGTAGAAAGAACACTGATTTGTAGTTTCGGGAACAAGGTGTGAATCTGAGCTCTTCCAGGTATTGGCTGTTTGGCCCTGAGAACGTTGCTCAACTTCTCTGTGTCCAGGTTTCTTCCTCAAAAATCATCAAGCACAATACTTATCTTTTAGCAGGACACAGTTCCCAAAGAAACTTCTCTCCCCTCAGGCACCTCCCATTTAAAGATACGGCAGGACTGTACAACACATTTCTGGGAGGGATGGACAGAGTCCCAGGGAACCGTGGTTTGACCAAATATAGGCCATTTGACCAAATGATTAAAAGTCTGTCATATGCTAATGCGTGGACGGGGTGGACCTTAGGCCAATTTAGTAGGAGTAAATTGCAATTGATTTTTGAAGAAATTGCTTGTTCTTGCCTTTCCTCAGCTGCTTCCACAGGCCCACACAGCTGCCCCTGTCACAGCCAGCCAGGACCAACTGAAACACATGTCAAGGAAAATCTCTTCGAGGCAAAACGGTGGATAATACAGCCATCTGCACTTATGCACACTATAAATGCACACCCCACAAGCAGACAGAAACACAAACACTTCCAAACCTCTGTGTGTGTACACATTTTATATAGATGTCTTAGAGGGCTCGTTTTTAGCACTGATTCCGCTAGCAGGGCCATATCCTTCTGTATGTTTTGCAAATCCCTCTCTTCTGGAAAGCTGTCCTGAGTCGTTTTGGCTTTTATAACAACCAACTATTTGAAGAAAGATCATGACAGAGCACACCCCTAAAATCTTCTCTCTAAACACTCTGCAGCCTTATCTGCGTAAATCCCGGATATGAAGAGAAAATGGTTAAAAGATCACAGAAGATAAAAAACCATAATAATAAAGGTTAACAATGGCTGCTTTCACCCCTAATTTCTGATATGGTGATAGACCCTCTTAGAACATTAATTAGAAAGGAAAGAGAGATGAAAGCAATGCCCAGGGGACATAATAAATTAGCCCCTTATGCAAATTACCCATTCGTTTTCATCACTGACCCAGCTAGTTGAGTCTCTAAATTACGGGAAGTGGTTAACTTCTTGAACAGAAAATTCCAGATGAAAGATTCATTTTTTTTCCCCCTTAAATCTGGGGGCTGGGAGGGTTTATGGCAACAAATAATTTCTCATTCTTCCTTGCAGGCAACTCTGAAGGGGGTCGCAAGATATGAAGAGGAATGTTGGGCCACTGGTTCCTGCTACCAGAGACCTATTAATTAATCCTTGTTCCCAAACAATGGAGGATGACCCCCTTCACTGAAGCCCCTGGCTGGGGCTCTGCCCTGGCTGCCCATGGGAGGGACAAGCGTGGTCTCCTGAAGGGTGGCCAGATCGGAGCAGGTGAAGGACAAGCAAAGGGGGCAGGGCCAGGCCAGGGTGTGGAGAGTCCCAAATACCAATTTACAAACACACGCACACCTAAGTTCACTGTCATCACTGCTCCAGACAATTTATGTTCCACCATCCCACAAATTTATGGAACTCTCAGTTTTCTTATCAGTAAAATAAGGGAATTGGACTAGAGTCACCTCCAAAAGTCCTACTGCATCTACAATCAGGTGCTTTTATTTATCCCAGTAAAACAAACACGGCACTTCTGATAATTTAATTTATTTAAACAGTCTTATGGCATCTGTTTTGTCTCCTGAACTCACTTCTGGCTTCATTTTTTCTTTCCTACTCTGATTTTCCCTTTTCCCTATTTTCTATTATTTCCTGATAATTTTTTCTTTTTTTTTTTTTAACTTTATCTTCTTCCACAGATTGAAAACAAGATGCCTTAAATACATCTGAGCTCAAAGTAATGGACACGCTGAGTAAAAGTTGTCATTTACGAATGTTATTAATATGAAAGATATCCATGCCAGGATCACAAGTTTCTGTGGCACAAAGAAAATGCTAGAAAGAAAAGCAGTAAGTCCCAGAATAACACAAGATTCAATATACAAACCTTCAAGAAAGAGGGAAGATCTGTTAAAGATCACCCTGGTCCACTGCTGTCACATTGTAAAAGGATCAGATGATGCTCAAGAAGGGCAAACACTAGCCCAAGGTCACCAGCTAGCTAGAGGTTAACCTAAAAACAGCACAGGGCTCCTATTCCTGAACTCTTTGGACCGAACATGCCCAATTTGTATCTTCTCTTGAGAATTTGGTACTGTGTCCAAGAGAACAAAAAAGGACATCTTTTGGCAAGAGCAAGCGTCAACAGCAGAAAAATTAAGATAGAGTAGAAAGAAATACTTCAGAGGACTAAGAAGAAGGAATGAGGACAGACATATTGGCTATAAATAATTTTGCACCTTGTAACAATCTTCAGTTCCAGCAATTACCTGTCACTCACTGATGTTTTATCTCCCTTTTCTGGTACCAGAACTTACAGTAACTCTATGCAAAATATTTGACTGTGTCTACCTTCACAGCCTTCAATAGAACATTCAGGCCTTTGCCATAAGTAGATAGGACACTAGGATGTTCTCTTTTTATTGATACTGGGGATTGAATTTAGGGGCACTCAACCACTGAACCATATCCCCAGCCCTATTTTGTATTTCATTTACAGACAGGGTCTCACTGAGTTGCTTAGCGCCTCCCTTTTGCTGAGGTTAGCTTTGAACTCGTGATCCTCCTGCCTCAGCCTCCCAAACCTCTGGGATTACAGGCATGCACCACCACACCCAGCAACTAGAGTTTTCTACTGCTTCCTTCACAAAAGTTTTGAGATTGACATATAATCTAAATAATAAAATGCTGCCTTTAGGAAGTGGTCAGTGACGTAGAAAGACCCAGATTCTTCAAGGTCATCAGGAAGAAAATAAGAATATGTAATATGTAGACTAGGAGCCCATTTTTATTTTTTTAAAAAGGTATGTTTGCCTATGTGTATGTACAACATATACACTTATTCACCTATATAGGGAAAATCTGAAAAGGCTTATATCCACAGGTTTACAGTGGTTCTCTTTAGGCTATTGAAATTTATTTTCCTTTTTTTATCTGTTTGTAATTTCATATCAGTGCACAATAAAAATGGACTGCTGAGGGGCAGGAGAGGGAGAGAATAAAATCCAAAAGTAGTGGTCTGTGAAAATGAAATGTAAGTGTACTCAGCAGAGCCTCGGGGGCGGAAGTCTCTCCCAGGTTGAGGGCATGCCCTTCTCAGGAGCAGAAATTCTTCTACCAGGAGGAGCGCTGGGAAGATTTATGGGGTGAGGTTGGAGGAATGGGAATCAGTGAGGCTGAGAAGAGAAGGCTGATCAAAAGAATCCTTAAGCACAAGAAGAGTTCCTGCCCCCAGGTGGTCCCCCACAACCAACTCACCTTGCAACCAAAGAGCCCAGGACAGGAGCCTAAGGGAGGAGGAGAGACTCCAAGAGGGAATAGGGAAGCACTTCCACAAAAGGATAGGTCAGCTTCAAGTTGGGTAACTAAGAGGCAGGACTTTCCTTCGGGTCTTTTAGATAGGGGATAGATTTTCCACTTCTTGCTCAAGGAAGTTTACAAGCAGTTTTCCTGAAGGTTTGCAATTGCTGCTCTCTTCAAGATATAGAAAGATCAGGAAATACTGTCTGCAGAATAACAGCCCATCCTTTGAGTAGGAGTGAGCCCACACTAACAAGGCCTTTGCAGCGCATTCAAAATGGTGAAGATTTATTGAGAACCTAGTTTCAGGCACTATGACAGGGGTTTTCCATAAAGCATCATTAGTTCACACACAAAAACTACCAAGTAAATGTTATCATCACCTCATTTTACATCCAAAGGAAGCTGAGGCACAGTGAGTTCAAATAACCTGCCCAAGACAACAGGAATGGCAGGTCTGGGGGTCACCTGTATTGTGGAAGCTCACAGCATGCATCCTTCCTCCAGTACCAGTGGGTACAAAGGGGTGGCAGCACAAAGCTGCCCAGAGTACTGGCCAAACAGGAGCCAGTCCACCTGCCCTGTCTGTGAGACAGGAGGCTGGGGCAAGACAGGTTGCTCAGTACCACTCTGTGAAGGAAGACTGACCCAAGTCATCAAGGCACCATGATAAGGCCTGGCAGTGAGGAGGCCAGAAGGACCGAAAGAAAACAGACCCAGCGGAGGTCAAGGGGGAGCCCGATGCTAAGTTCAAGCAAGATGCTAAGTTCAAACAAGATGAATATATTCGGGGAATGGAGAGAGGGGAGCATTTGGACAAGGGCGAGCAGGTAATCTCACGAGGGTGGGCCTGGACTGAGGCCAGCAGGAGGGATGGAAATGACCCCACATTTTATTACGTAGATCACCAGGCAGATGATGGCACCATTATATAACCCAGGAGACTCAGGAAGAGAGGGTGTAAGGAGAAAAGGGGGAGCGACAGTAAGATCCGTTTGGACTTGCCGAGTTTGAGGTAGCTGAGATAGAGCCAGATGGTGTCATCCAGGATTCGGCTGGAAATAGTGGATTAGAGTTGGGAGAGGTGGCAGTAGGAGGGAAAGCTCTGAGTCATCCATGTAAGTGGTAGCTGAGGTCCCGGGAATGAATGAGGCTTGTCCAGAAAGTAGGCAGAAGAGAGGCCAACTGGCCTCCTGTATGGCAGTGTCCTGGCAAAGGTCCCTGAGGCTACCCTCAAGCACTGTGACCCTGGCCAAATGGCTTCTCTTCTTTGAGCTTAGGGTCTGTAAAAGCAGAGGGATGGATTAGATCCCTAAGAACACCTTCCCACAAATCAACCAGCAATGGTTGATGAGATGTCTGCTCCAGACCAAGAAGGATGCTTAGTTGGACAGACACCAGCCCAGCAAGCCAGTCTCTGAGTTTCCAGTGCAAAAGACAGAAACATAAATAAGTCCTCTCCATATGCCTTGATCAATGGCTGTCATAAAAGCAAGAGCACAAGGCAGCTTGAGGGAGTCCTGAGTGGATGTGCCTGGCTGAGGGGATTCCAGCAAGGCCCTTAGAGATGGAATTTGATCATGTCTTGAAGGAGTAAAAGCTTTCCAAGCCAGGGCAAGGACATGTGCAAAGGCACTGGAAAGTGGGTGCACACGGAATACCGCGGGAGAGGTTTGGCCCAGGGACCTCAGGTGAACAGGGATGTGGGGCTTCACGAAAGAGGAGAGCAGGCCAGACTATGCAGGGTCTCCCTGGCATGGCAAGGAGTATGCCACAGGCCACAGTGAGAACAGAGAACTAATGGCATTCTCAAATACAGGAGCAACCCAGTTAGAGGGCTGTGTAGAGAGAAAAGAACCCTCAGACTCTTCACAGGTGCTAAGTTCAAGCCTTCCTGTCTCAGTCTACAGATAACATCCTAAGGCTATTTTCCTACATGCAAAATTTTTGACTTTTTTTTTAATAGTGACATGAATGTTATAATACAATAAATCAGAAATGCTCAACATAGCTAGTTATTCATTACATCATTCAGAAAAAAGGGGCAAGACTCAAAAGAGCTTAGCACATCTCATGCTAGAGCAAACCATTTCCAACAACTCAGGCACCGATCTCAAGATCCTAAGGCTTCTGAGATTTAAACCACTCCAAGGACTTGCTAAGGAAGTAATGACAGAGTCAGAAGACAATGACACAGTCGTTCACCAAATCAGACTCAGGCTATCTAATCCTACTGCTGCTTCTTCCCTACACTCTCTCCACTTGACTCCTGTATGCAAAACCTCCAATTTTAATTCTATGCACAGACGTTCTGGCATCTTTTGATGCTTCTCTAAAAAACCCAGTCTCCCGATCAATACTTTGAAACCTTGGAACCTTCCTTTTCTCTTGCTGCTGAAGAGGGGCATTTATCCTCCCTCCGGTTCTCCACCCTTAGGCTTTTCTTGGTGCCCACTGTACTTTCAAATTTTCTTGCTGCTTTGTTCTTCCCTCCAAAAGAAGAAAAAATTCCAACAGGTTCATCATGCTTTCAAATCACTATTTACTTGGTGCTGTTGCTTGAATTTTTGGAAGAAGAAAAGGGGAAGCAGATCAGAGGTTAAGGCACAGAGAGCTGTCACTGAGAAAGGCAGATGTTTAGCCCTGCACTGCTGCTTCTGGGCCCCTGAGCCTCAGAGCTCCCTCTTGGCTTCCCGGAGACTTCCCTGCATTCCTTCCTCTACTCCAACATCCTCTTGCACTGGATCACTTTTTCCTTTGTGCACTTCATCTTTCAGACCCCCACAAAATCACACTGGCCCCAAACTGCAGTAAATGCACCTCCTTCAGCCCCTTAGTGTGCCATAGAGGTGAAAGACTCCTGCTATCCAATTTCCAAAAGAGGTGGCCAACCTCCTACTAAAATCTCATCCAATTAAGCCGCTCTTTTCCCCTGCAGTTCACACTTCAGAAAAAAAAAAAAAAAGAGATGACAGTTTTTAGACTTTGCCTTCCTTTAGTTCCCTTCCTTGTTCCCACCAGGACACTGATGCCTCAACGTGGCCCTTTAGCAAATAAAAAGTGGCAAGGATGGTTGTGGGTTTGAGGAATCCAGAGAACATGGAAGCACAACAGTATCAAGTATGCCTTATTCCTGGGAGGATTCAGCCCCTACTTATGCATGGGAGTGAACATACTCTTCACACTGGACAGAGAAATCCAAATGTGGAAACTGGTGGTCACCACATCCATAAAAGGCAAAAACTCTGTTGTCCAGGTTTCCTCAGAGAGATTTTCAGGACAAATGTTCTAGAAACTCAGATGAAACCATGAAAAGTGATATCTATCATCTAGCTTCTCCATTCTTCCTCATCCTAAAAGACCAAACTGGACAGTATGCATTATTCAATGACTTAAAACCTCTCAAGGTTCCATTTGGCTTTACTATACCCACTTAAGAAACACAGTCACTGTAAGAGGTCAAAGCTCATTCGTGCCAGAACCTAAATTCAATGTTCTTGAGATATACAATGAAGCTCTAGATAAGGCCTTCCTGGCTCTGCTGAATTCATTATGTGACTTCTGCATCCTTGGCAGGACAGGTCTCACAATCTCAGGATATTTGCTGTGAAAAGAGTTCCTGGTTGAGAAAAGGATCCAATAAATGAATGAGTGAAATCTGGACTATGCAGAAGAATCTCCAGTATTTATAAAATATATATATATATAATTCAGACAATCAGTAGTACCTGAGAATGAGGTACCATTCAAGGGTAGAAAAGAATACAAGAATTGGAAAGGCCATGAGAGTGCACAGGGGAGGGATTTGGAAGTTACCTCCATCTTCTTTCAGAATCACTGACTGTTAGGACTAGAGATTATTTATTCCACTATACCAATGAGAAATGAGTGACACAGAGAAGGAACAGGAGTCTGTGACAGACCCCATTCCTCACAGCAGTTCTGAAATTAAAACCCAAATGGTCTTTCTTCCTTGTCCACTTCCTAACTTCTCACTGCACAGGAAGGTCCATACCCTTCCAGTCAACAGTACAAAGACAGACAGGGGAGTCACACTCTATGGCACAGGCAACAGCATAAGGAAGCAATGGTAGCCCAGCAGCCATACCCATCTTAGTTCCTACAGATGACAGCTTGGATGGTCACATACACCTTATCTGTGCATCTCTCCTCCACTCAAGTCACTGTCCCATCTGGACCAACAGGACAGAAAACATTAGGGACATGAAACGGAAATTATTCTCAAGCTTCATGTACTATGAAGGACCCAGACCAGGGATCTCATTAAAATGCAGATTCTGATTCAGTAGCCCTGGGATGGAGCCCGAGATTCTGCATTAACAATGAACATCCAAGCAATATCAATGCTGCAGGCCCCAGGACTATACTCCAATAGCAAGGAGTAAATGTTAAAAATGTTTGCAATCAAACAAATTTGGGTTTAAATTCTGGTTTTACCATTCAGGAGCTTTCTGATTCTGGACTGGTATCCTAACTTCACGATGCCTCAATCTCCTCATCTCTAAAATGGAGGAGATATCACCTGAGAAGCACTGGATAATGCTTAAGTAAGTTAATGATGCAAAGTTACCAACACAATGCCTGGCATATAGTAAGGGCTTAAGAAATGTCAGTTGCTGGCTGCCTCTAAAACTCACCAGCAGGAATTATAACTGCCCAAACCACAGTAGGTGAAACACAGGAGGTGCCCTATGAATGTTGGGTGGATGAATGTCTAATATGCTCACAGATAGCATCAGTAGTAACATACTCCCTGGATTGCATGGCTTTTCCGAAGGAAAAATAAAGCATTTTAGAACACCAGAACCCTCCCTCAGTAACCAACCATCATCTCATAGGATCAAATTCAACATTAACCACATGTTTAACCACCAAGAAACACATAATCTGTGATGGCTGTATATACTTGAGAAAATGTCTTAACTGTAAATAAATAAAGACAACATCAGTCTGGAATCTGTATGTCATTAAGAGAAATCACTGCTTTGTCTGATATTTATGGGTTATCTGAAGGCAGATGTTACAAAAAACTTAATTCTAAAACTAGATTCCATTTCAAACCAAATGGAGAACTGCAAAGAGACAAAACAAACCATGGAAAGTAACATAACATTTTAAAGGGCCACTGGGACAGGAGCACATTCCCTTAGATATGTACATACTTGCTCAGGAAAAATTAGAAACAGAAGAATTGTCAACAAATGAGAGAGCTTAATCTTTTAAATCAAAGGCAGACAAATGTGTCCACCCAAAACTCTTCAACACTCTAAGATTATTTTCAGCTTCTCCTAAAGAAAGGGGCATCATTAGAATAGATCGCATTCAGGGAGGCATTGTGCAAGGTATGCAGCAACAAGAGAATATGATTGCCACCTACAGACAGAAGTGGCATTCCCTTTGCCAAGAGCTAGCCAATCATATTTTGATGTGAAAAAAATTCAACCAAGTCACCTCCCCCTCCTTCTTCCAAACCACCACACCACATTGCTTCATTTAGAATTACTTTTAAGTCATGCAATCATCAATAGGCATGCTGCCTCTTCATTATCATCATCATCCTATTTCTAATTTCCCAGAAACACTCTGCCATTCAACTGTCTACACTATTTGAGAGCCAAAGAGAACGTAAGCCAAGGGATTTCAAGCAGGCACAATCACAAGAGTGGAAGGATAAATTTGCTTACCTGATATGAAAGGGACCACCCGGAATATATCTGACAATCTGCTGTTAACTGGTTCATACGGGGAATCTTCAAGCAGGTCATTTCCTAAAAACAACAGGAAGATTGGGTTCAGACGTGAAGAACAGATATATTTCAAGCAGTGTTTCACTGCTGAATCTAAATTCTAATTATGTTATGATTGTGTAACAAAAAGATACTAAAACTTTCCAAGATTTCAAATGCATGTATTTGGCTATGGTTATTTCTTTTCATTCCTCTGCCTTTGTTGTCCTTGTTCTCCCCAGAGTGCCATGAAAACATTGGAGAGCAACTCAGTCTGATCTTGCCAGAAAACTCTCCCACTCTTTGCAAAGGAACAAAATCAGAGAGGAGAGAGCCTGTGACGTCACAAGCTTTGCTTGCCTCTAGGAGCCAATGGAAGAAAAGTGACCCAGAAGAGACCCCCCATTTGTTTGCTCCTAAAACATGGCATGTGGTGAGAAGGCAGGTGCCCTATTAAAAGTCCACCTCTGAAATAGGTTTTCATTCATAAATCTGGGAAGAAGTAGCAGCTGACAGGTCAAATTGGGGTATTACCAATTTGTGAAAGTGAGTCTCAGGAGAAGGAATGCACAGGATGTTTGTGTTAGGTTTACAAACTCAAACTCTAGCCACCTTTGATTCACATGTAAGCCCAAAACCTTCCCACTGGAATGGATGGTTGTGGCAAGTGATCTTCCAGTTCCTGGGTTACTTCTGTTTTAACCAAGGTTGAACCGCAGCAGCTGCTTCAAGACTCAGCTAATCTAAGATGACAAATGGTTTTTCACACATCTGCCTTTGATCGGTTTTGAGAGGAGTAAAGATAGAATGGATTCCACTGGCCCTTTTATACTTCTTTATCTTATGTCAGAATAGGTGGAAGGGAAGAAGAGGGGAAACCCCAGGTAAGATGCAGGGCAAAACTTTGTATCATCATTCTGTGAAACCAGCTAAAAGCCTGGGGCCTGCTGTCCTTGGAGAGAAGCTCGAGTTCCTTGGGTGACCTTTAATGGATTTCAACTCTGATGCTCTGAGCAAGTTTCAGAGGGGTCACAAGGGTCTTGGGGGTAGCCTCCATGTCCTCAATGGGTTTTTTTTTTAAACAATCAGCCCCAACAATGCTGCTCAGCCCAGCCGCAGCAAACACCAGCTGCTGCGGTCCCTAGGGGCCAATGAAAGGTCCTCATTCCGCAGCTGGGGAGAAGTGAGTGAAGGATGAGATCAGCTGGCCAGGGGACCGAGGGGCCCGCCAGCCTTGGGGGAGGGATGGGGGGTAGGGGGCGAGGGCTGTCAGCGCATACCCTGCAGGCTCTGGTACATGCTCCAGTAGATGCGCAGGCAGTTCTTCTCCTTCTTCATGCCCCGCTTGCAGCGGCAGTTGTAGAGTGACTTCTGCTTCAGGGCCTCCATGGCGCTGCGGCATTCATCCTTTGCCTCGAGGCCCGATGCCAGACTGAAGTTGGTCTCCTTGCCCGCCACGCACTGCCTCAGCGTGCGGTATTTAGTGCTGCAGCTCTGTTCCTTCAGGCACTGATCGCTGGCTTTCACGCAGTCCAGGCGGTCCACGCCGCTCACCTCCGCTGACAGAAGCAAATCTGCGGGGTGAAGGGGAGTAAGTCTGAATGCCGTGGGGCGGGGACCCCACGCCCCGAGCCCGGAGGAGGATGAGCGCTGGGACCAGGATGTTCGACCAGCCTACAGAGGCTTGCCGGGCGGGGTGCGGGTCAACCTTCTTGTTCCAGGGGGTCATTTTCCGGGTCCCCTAACTCCTGCCGCCGTCCCCTCCTCCCAGACACGCGGGAAGGTGGCTCAGATTCAGCGGTGGACTTTGCTCGGTCTTTCCTGGAGCCTGCGCTGCCTAGCGCGCTCGCCGCCCCTCCGCCCTAGGGCGACCTGGGCGAGTAGGTGCCCCGCCTGTCCCCGGTCTGCTCGCTCGGCCCTGCCCGGCCCCATCCCAAGGGCTCTGGGTGGAGGAGCTTGGTGGCCCACTGGGAGCCAGGCGCGCGCTGGGCGAGAGGCGGGCGAGCCACAGTCCTCTGTTAGCCCGGCGGCGAGCGCTGAAACGTTATTCGGAGAAAAGTTTTCCCTTCGAAGTTTGCTTTCCCTGCCCAATATCCCCCACTCCACCTGCCCGCCGCGCTTCCGCGAACTCGGCGGAGCTGGAAGGGGCGCTAGGCCTGGGCGGAAGGACTCAGACCCCTCAGGTCCCCTCCAGGCTGGATCATTAGAAAACAGGAAAAAAGAGAGAGAAAAGCACGGCACCCTGCAGGCGATGATGCGCCGCCACCGTTTCCCAAGCCCAGAGATTCGTGGTCCCCTTCCCAAAACGAAACTTCTTCCTCCCTCATCTACTGTACCCGCGCTGGAATTTGGGGGGACGGCCGCAAGTGACCCACCGAAAGACTTCGTGGGTTAAAAAATAGTAAAAACAATAAAAATAAAAAATAAAGCCGGCGTCGGCCTCGACTTACCCAGCAGCGGCAGCGCGAAGTACAGGGTCGCCAGGAACATGGTGCCGGCGCGCAGCTGGTCCCGCCCCCCCCAAAATCCCGAGCCGCCACTGAGTCTCGCCGAGGGAGCTCAGCATGCAGCGATCCCCGGACGGCCGCGCTCTTCTGGCCGCCCAAAGTTCAGCTCCATCCAGTGGGAGAAGAAACTCCCGATCCGTCAGCTGCCGCCGCCGCCGGCGACTCAGCTCCGGCGGTGGCAAGGGCGGAAGGCGGTTCCGCTGTTAGGGGTTCAGGTCCGACCCAACCTGGAAGGGAGAGAGCGCTTTGAAATGAAGCCCAGAGCGCTGAAGCCTCCCTCTACCGCCCCTCTCCCCTCCCCCTCCCGCCTGGGGGGACTTTCCAACGCCAGGGTGAGGACCCCCCACACACGCCCGGGTCGGGACGCAGGGGATGCATGTGGGTTATTCCGGGAGGGTGGGGAAGGCGCCGTAATGGGCGGCTGGGGGCTGGAGAGGTCGGACACGGGTTTTCAAAGTCCAAGGGGATGCCTATCCGGCTCAACCGGAGAGGCTGAACGCAAGCAAACAAATAAACGTTACTTTCCGAGCGCTGCGAGCAGAGCCTGCAGCTGCCCGGGGCCCTCGGCGGTGGCGGCGGCGGCGGCGGCGCGGTGGCAGCAGTAGCTCCCTATCCAGTCCGAGCGCGGAAAGAGCCCCTTCTCCCGGGAAGTTAGCCGCCCCCTCCTCTTGCCCGCCCGCTTGCTCGCTCGCTCTGTCGCCGGCCCTTGCAGGCAAACCACCAATCGCTACCCCTCGTCGCCGAACCCCCCACCCCTGACACACAGACACACACCACCCCCCGGGCTCGCCTCTTTTCGGAAGCAGCCGGGCTAGAGGGAACCGATGTCCCGACCAGGGCCGAACCCGGCTCCAGCGCCCCTACCAGCGGTGCGTCCTCCACTCCCTCCCCAGCGCAGCGCCTTTTACCCACTCACCCAGCGGCCAGTATCCACCACCGCCCTAGCAGAGCGTGCGGTCCGCAGCACCCACGAGCCCCGGCAGGTGCAACCCCGCGCCACGAGCGCCCCCCGGGCCCCAAAGTTGGCGGACGTCTGCAAGATGGAATGAGGTGGCTGGGGTGGGAGAGGGAGGGAGTGGAGATGGGTTCCCAAACAGAAGGAGAAAACTCCAAATACCACCAACCTGGACCCAACCGACCGCGTCCAGCTGCGGCGAGGAGCCCGTTTATTTGTTTATTTATGTATTCTTTGGGGGAATGTCCCCGCCCCCTCCTCCCTTTCCGGGCCCACTTTCTCTACGCTAGGGAAAAATGATGCGGTAATCTAGAGCTCCGCGGGCCGAATTGGCCAGGACGATTTCCGAGCAGAGTCCATGGTTCGGATGTCCATTAGGGACGTTAGTGGTTATTGGAAGCGGCACTGAGGATGGTGTGGCCAGATTTCTCCTGGTCAAAGGACCCTCGGCCTGTTTTTGTTCCCACTGCCCCGTAGGGCACCACCAGCTCCTTCAGAAGCTAGCCCACACGACCGCGGCAGATGCACACGCGCCGGCTGCCGGATCCGGGGGCGACCCGAAGCGCGCGCACAGGACTCGCAGCGCTATGCAGCGGGCCGCGGGCGCAGCCACACACACACACGCACACACACGCACACACACATTCATATTCTCTCTCTCTCTCTCTCTCTCTCTCTCTCTCTCTCTCTCTCTCTCTCTGTCTCACACACACACACGCAAGGGCACAACGCACAAGGGCTCTTTCTTCTTAGTGCAACCCAGTGAGATCCTTCTGAACACAAAGTTTTTCCCCCACGTCACTCGCAGCTGTGACTCAAGTCTTGGCGCGTTAAAGACACACTCCGACCCAAGACCCAAGCCCCCGGAGCGGCGATCGTGGTATGCACCCACCTTCATCCATGCCAGGGCATACACATTCACATATGCACAAACAGTAGCTACCTCTCTCTTCCAGCTTGAAGAAAGCAGAACCCCAAACCCATTTAAGCATTTAAGCTCATTTGGACCCGGCTTTGGGGAATTTATAAGGTGACCTCCATCTTGGCTGTTTCAAGAGTAAATTTAATTTTTTTTTTTTTTAAAGCCGAACACACACACACAGTGTGTTCGCTCCAGCTTTCCCAGGCATGCTGCTGAATCCCCTACTTCTCTTGGACACACAAGCTCTCCGTCCTGCACGCCGGGGGGCGCCCAGCGCATCAGAGTCAACACTGGGTTCAGAGATCTGATCTGAGGAATAGCTCATAGTGGTGGGTGGCCGTCTGGCCGCTCAGGACTTGTATTCGATATCTTTACTGATGTACAAGTTCATCTCTCAGGGAAACAGCTTTTGAATCAAGTCTGTGTGAGCCCAGCTGTCAAATCTGTAAACCTATCACACCAGACAATGGGTCGCTGCGGAACACAGAAAATAAATGCTCGTTTTGATCCAGGAGGGTTAATTGAAAAGGGCATGGGCTTTAGTTGAAGTTTGAGGCCCTGGTGTAAGGGCGGGGAGAAAAGGAGGAGGGGTGGGTAGCTCTCCATTCAACTACACATCAGCCAGGCGCGCCCTTCAGCTGCGGTGTCTGCTAGCGTGCGTGCTGCGCATTGTTCAGAGTCGCGCCAGAGTGTCTGCGCCTCAGTGCGCGCCTCAGACCCCGGGGACATCCCAATTCATGCACCTCTTCTGCTGTGCGCGTGTTCCTCAGGAGAGGTATGAGACTGATACTCTCATGAAGCGCCCCTCCCTCAACACACACACACACACACACACACACACACACACACAGTAACACCATACGCAGATTTCTAGTTCAGTGTATCAGTTTACACTTGGTTGTTGAGTAAACAAAGCAAACATATGTCACATTTTCACGACAGATGGTCCAAACCAAGGGCTACTTAAGTTCTCTTTCCCTAACAGTAGTAAGTGTAAGTTGCAGGGTAGACGAGCTGAAAATGTAATTAAGTCTTCCAATCAGTTTCTTTAACTAAAAGAATTTTATTGTCATATATTCACACACACACCAGAAAAATTCTGGGGAGGTGTTTTCACTGAAAGGACGACTAAAAAGAAATTAAGAGTTTATCTGAAGACTCTTGTTTCTCCATGGACACCCAAACATAGAACCCTCTTTCATTGTTCCATTTTATAAGTAGAAAATGAATGTCTTCCTTTGGGAAATCAGTAATTGGAATTCCAGTTTTCAATAGATGGACTGCTTATCATTGCTGACCACTTGGGATGGTTGAATGACAATAAGGTTTCATTTAAGACATCATCCACATCATTTATAAGTGTTCTTTGTTTAGAAAAAAAACCCCTCCATGTTGCCCTATTTTACAGACATCTTTAAAATCAAATTTTTAACAGAGGATGGAAGAAGGGTGAACTAAAAGTTCTCCAAATGTAGAATAGGGGAACTCTTTTAAAGATTATTTCAAATCCACTCCCTCACACTTATACTTATTAAGTTCTTACTGGTGATGAAAATAGAACTTTGCTTTAAAGCATATAATAGTAAACCACCAGCCACTATAACTATGTGCTCCGATACAATCGTCACTAGCTATATGGCTATTTCAATGAAATTAATTAAAATTAAATACAAGATGAATGTAGTTCCTCAGTAGCACTAATCAACAGTCACATGCAGCTAGTGGCTGCCATGTTGGATGGCACAGATATAGAACATTTCCATCATCACAGAAAGTTTCTGTGCCAGCCCTGGCCTCCAATGTTGGTATGAAAATAGTTATGGTGTATGCATTACGTTCTTAGGATAGATTAGTGCCATCGTAGAGTGAGTGCTTTACAAGCAGCAACAGTAGGGAGAGTTATTGTTTCAAGGACAATGATAGTAATGATGATGATGATGTTGATAATGATGAGGATGCTTTGCTACTCTCTTGGGGAAGTAAAAAAAGGCACAACCTGTGCCTGGTATGTTCTGGGCTCAGAATGAGATCAGTAGGGGAGAAAAAAAAAAAAAAAAACCAAGAATTAGAGAAATGGATATGTCAAAGTCAAAAGCTCATCTCCCCAGGAGAGCTATGAATGAAGAGGGATGGCCCCCAATAACCTAAGACTTCTCATGGTAGGAGATAATTAAAGAATCACTACTTTATAACTATATCCACTAACTTCTAAAGGTAAGAGAAACACAGCCAGGAAACCCTTGGAGTATAAAAGATAGAAAAGTGTTGTGATTGACTATATTAATTCTGCCTATGTTTCCTTGGAGCTTATCTGTTCTCATGTGTACAGGACTTATCTCAGGATGAAAGGTGACATCAAAACATCAAATATTAATAATTATAAAGGTTCATGCAGTCCTTTGTGACATGTTTTCTCAGCAGAAAATTGGTTTTAATGCTACAAATTAGTTTCAATCTACCCATAAGCACATGAAGTGAGCAATCTTCTTGTATTTCTTGATGTAAGTGTATCTTCCTAAGTTAACAGATGAGTCATGATAAGAATGACAGTTTTATTCCATGAGGCATTTTGTCTTTTACTCTTATTGCTTTGGCCCTATAGGAAGCTACATAAAATACATTGATTTTGTGAAATTAGACTCTCCAAAATCAGAACAAGTCCATCAGAGTCCAGCAGACAGTTTGATGGACTTACCTCTACCCAGATCCATTCACCTGTCCCCAGGTGTGCTATGCATTTATTTAGTTTTTGCTGCTATGCTTTTGCCCTGTGAGTTCCATCTGCTTAATATGTACTTCATCCTGATGTTTTCACATTCAGTTCTGCTGAACAAGTCAGTAAAGATGTCAAGACCCCTTCCTTCCCCTACAGTTCTCTGTAGTGTGGTCCATGGCCCCACTGGAATCTCTGTCAAATCTGTTGCAACATTGCTTTGTAGTTAGTTCTATCCATCTCCTCACCTGGAGTGTGAGCTCCTTGAAGGCAAGGAAATATCTAGTCATTTGCTTTGCATCCCCAGCATTTACACTTATGACTGATACACAGTCACCTCCAATAAATTCATATTTTGATTGCATGAATAATGAGTGATGCTGCTCTTCATTTTTCTCTAACACTATAATTTTACTGAACGATTTACATGAAATCCCTTTACTATATGAACAATACTAAATATAAGTACCTCATACAATTACTGGTATTTCTGTTCCAATAATAGTATCAAATATGTATTATTCCTTTGGGGATTTGACATTTAAATTTTTTTTAAAACAAAACCCATTATTGTAATAGAATGCTCTTTTTCTGGTTCACTTTAATAGTAACATATGACATATTTCATTTCTGGGAAATGATAGCTTGCCTTAGGTCATATTTTAAGGCATAAAGCCAGAAGCAGAGTAACGTTCCCACCTGAAGTTCTCTAATCATCTAGAAATGTGCCTCTCTCTGGGAGAAGGGCCAGATTACAACCACCCTGGAGACTTCATCTTCAAAGGCAAATTTTTAAAAGCCAAATTGTCCCCAAAGTGTTAAGAATTCTTCTATAAACACACAAGTCCTCTTGCAGTCTTTCAGGGAAAAAGAAAATATTAATCGTTCAAACGACCCAACTGGCGCAAGAGTCACTGTGTACTGACACAGACCGTGCCCCCCCCCCCTTCTAAGACTCTGCTTTGACACTTGCCCTTTGGCAATACAGGAAGAGCCCGTTGTTCTCAAATTTCAGAGCCCTTTTCCAGACTGACTATATTAAGATGTGTCTTTTGAACATGATTTGCAAATGGAAGTTTCTTATTGGCCATCAGGGTACTTGACCCCTAGGAACCTATCATAGGAAATCGCTCTTCCTTAGTTTTCAGGTAATTTTCCTTTCTTAGTGCTAATAAGTCAGTGCAAGGATTTTAATGCATTTGTGGAAGAATATTCTTGAGGGTTGAAGTCATTTGTGCTTTGGCCTTCTGCCACAAAATGCATAAGGTGTGCAGCCACGATGAAATAAAGTGCCTGTCGTGTCTTATTGCTTGAATATATGGCAAAAGATACCCCATCTTCTGAGGACTTGCAAGGTTTTTTAGTGATTGCCAAAGGTGTTGGATTAAAAGCCCTGAACGCTGTAGTCCAGGAAGGCTAGGAGCGCTGGGGCAGAGGAAACACCTTTTCTCTCCACCACACTCTAATGAGCCCTAAACCCTGTTCCAGTGGGACTGTTCCTTCAGAAGGGTAAGAGTGAAGCTTAATCCCCAGCTTTGTCCAGTAATTAGCCTCTCCCTCTCTCTCTCTGGAGGCAGCAAGCACAGATGCCCATCCGGATGAGCTCTGGGACGTGGAATGAAAACAAGACTGAAAACATTGACTCACTTCTACAGAAGCCTTTTAGCAGCCTTTAAGGCAGTAAAGACTTCTCATCTCTATTGATGTTTGTTAGGTCTGAAATGGGGAGCTGGTGCCTCTCCCCCAACAGTGATGAAGCAGCAGAAGCAGCGAGGCGACCAGTGACTTGGGGGTGAGTAGCGCAGACCCTGCTGCAACAATGAAGGTTCTGTAGCGCATCACTGCGCTCGTCCTGCGTCACGCAGGCGCATTTTGATAAATGCCATGGAAATGCACTGTTTGCCACAACCCAAACCTCTGGATGCACCACAGTCAGAGCCACTAACACAATTAGCTTGAAGTTAATGACAGTGCCTCCGCCACAACTAATGAAGTCAAGGGAACTTGTAGCACAAGGGCTCCCAGCCTGTTTTAAAGCATCTATTGTGACATCATTTAGAAGTCATTTCAAACTCCTCCAAAACCGTGACTCTGAAAACAAATGCAGTGCAATGTCCTTAGAGTTGTTGGTTCTATTTTCCCCTGTCAAAAATCTGACAGAAGTCAGTTGAAACTGTCAGAGAAAAAAACATCACACGATATGAGGTTTTCCTCAAATTTGAAGTCTACAGAAGGAATGACAAATCTGTTCTGTAGATTACTCTAGCACAAAAGCAAATTAGAAAAGACTAGGAGATACACTATCACAATGAAGATATGAGGGTGCCCTTGACACAGTTCATCAATTCAAGGCCATGACAGAGAATTAAAATGAGATCCATTTGGATTTGATCTGAATTGTCTGTACCACTTAAAATGCAGAAAAAACTATGGAACAGATATTTTTAGGTGCATTTTTTTTTCTATACACAACACACATTAAGAGACAAAAAAAAAAAAAAAAAAAAAAAGTATTTCCCATCTCTAGAAGACCCTCCTCCAGACTTCAGGCTTTGTTATTGTCATTTGTTTTGTTTTTGTTTGTTTTGCCTAGTTATCAGCAGAGACTTCCCCTCTAGTCTACAATATTCCAGGATTGTGTCTGTCTGTCTGGTGGCTAATGTTGTGAGATGGGCTGCCTGCTAGGCATGCAGGTTAATTCTCTTGCCTAAGGTCAGATCTGAGAGCTTCCTTCCCATGGTGGAGTTCCACAATGACTCCCTGGGACTCTTCTCTGACACTTCTATAGTAGTGCCTTTCAAAGTTCAGGTCACTCCTCCTTCATAGCCATAACCAACACTTACTTTATAAAATATGAAATGTAGAGGTAAGTATTGTTTCATAAAACTTGTTTCATGTGTTTGTGCAGGGTGCCTGTATTGGGTTGGCATGTCAAATGTATTTCTCATTGTGAATCATGGTTCAAAAATTTGAAAGCTTCTGCATGATATTAATAATATTCTGATATTTTTGTTTGGACATTGGCCACTCAGAATAAAGACTACAGTTCCCATCCTCCTTTGCAGCAAGGATCTGATAAATAAGATATGGCAGAAATGATATGAAGAACCTCTTAGGCTCTCCCTGCCTACACATGTCTGTCATCAGCCATCCTGCTATTTGATGTGCTGTGTTCAACTAGGCATATGAGAACCACACACAGGGATGACACAGCACCAGAATAGAAGGGGCTTGATTCCCAGGATGACTTTCTGGAGCACAGCTGTCTGCCTTCCCTCGCCTATCTAAATCCATACTATTGGGTGTGAGACAAATGAACTTGTCTTATTGGAACTGCTAATATATTGGGTCTCCAATACATGCAGCCTATCTTGTAGAACTAGTGTATCCAATTTCCAATAAAAGAGAAACAAAGGGAAATAAATTTAATTAATAGTTCTTTTCTGAGTATCTATCATGAACCAGCCCTCTGCTAGTCTGCTTTAGGAAATGCTGAAGAATATTGGCTCTGAAGGAAAGTGCCATCTCATTGAGGAGGTGAGCTGCATATCCAAAATAACCAAATAATAGTATAAAGCATAGGATGAATAACCAACATGAGTGAAAATAAAAATAAGGACCTGCAAAATCAGAGGAGCAAGGTAGAAAGGTAGAACATGAGTGAGAGGAGAAAGTAATAGAGTAGGAGGGACATTCTTGAGAGCTATGAAAAAGTGAAAGGAAAACAAAGACCTCCAGAATGGAAGTGAAAGGTCCCTTTATCCCAGGTCTCCCTTTCATCCCTTAATAGCAGTCAACCAGAGTGATTGGCAGGACTTCACGCTATAAAGCTGCCCATCTATGGACTTGTTCTCACCTAGACATGGACTTATCCTCATTTGTCAAAAACCCTTCTTATCACCAGCACAGACCGAAGGCCCAAGTGTCCCTTGTTAGAACCCCATGCAGAAGAGGATACTGTCCCTGTGGGAAGTCACTCTGGATTTGGTAACAGTAACTTCCTTTCAGGGTCCTACGCAGACACACCCCTGCTTTACGATGTGTTGGTCTGTTCTAGTATACCAGAGTTTGGTGCAACTTCTATTAATTTTCTAGGTAATTTGAAGTGCTAATGATATGGCTGTTCTGGAATTCTGTTTTCTGCACACCAACTGAAAGCCATTTAACACTCGGGCCGCCCCTACTTGGAAGATGCATGACTTGGAGACGCCTGGCTGGCAAAGCATGGGTCTGTTAAAAGGAAAAGTGTTATTTCAGCAGACTCGCCACAGAGGTATGTGTTAATTAAGTTAATTGTGCCATCGGTGATGCAGATGATGACAGTAACTGCTCCCCATAATGGGGCTGGGTTATTGCCATCATTTATTAAATGTATTGGTTTTCTTAAATGCAGTCGCTTTCTCTCATTTTCTAAGCGTGTGCACATACACACGCATACAATTTATAGTTTGCCAATCATTTTCTCATGAATTAAATTGCATTATTTGATCTTCACTCCTACTCTGTGATGAAAGAGAGACACTATTTTCTTTCTTCAGCAGCTGGGGAAACTGCAGCTAGAGTCACCTATTGAGGCTCACTCAGGGCCTAACTCTTTAGTCAGGGAGCCAACTAAGTTCCAAGCCAGGGTCCCTCCCCAGGTGCAGAACTATCTATACAAGATTCCTGATGTTCTGAGGAGCAAAACCCAAATTTTCATATTCTATATCCCCTAGCATATTGACTTGACAAGTTTTAAATAATAATTTATCTTTGAAAATGATTGGTGAATCATCTAATTGCTCCATTCATTAAATACTAAGGTAGAGGCTTCATAGCACAGGTTGATTAAAAAAAACAAAAACAAACAAAGAAACCAAAAAAGCCAAAGACAATCTGGATGAATAGAAATCTGGAACATTTGGACACTTATCCCAGACCCCTTCCCAAACTGCCTTTCCAAAATATTAGGGGGCATTTGGCTTAACCTGAGTTATTCTCACTGTAATTACCGTGAAGATGAATAACGGTTAAGAATGTCAAGTCAGTGTAGCCTTTCATTGAACTTGACAGAGACTTCTGATGAAATCTTCACATTTCACAGTGAATGCAAAGTCAGGGCTTTACCAAGTGACTGTCCTGCCAAAGTGATAGCCTACCTTGTTGGCTGAGGGTCCATCCTTAAAGCTTTGATATAGTGTCCCCTGTCAAACCGTAAACATCCTTTGGAGAGTTGATTCAGAAGCATTTTTGGTCAGGTGTGCTTTAGTGTGACTGAGTTTGTAACTCATTGTTTGGGTGGAGAAAGGCCTGTAGTACCACCATATGCGTTGGTCTGGAGTGTATGAACCCTGAGAACTCTAGAAGAGACTCATTTTTGGAAACTGGTAGTCAAGCATGGGTTGCTGTGCAGGCAAAGACTTCAACCGTGTCTGAGCACCCAACATCTTGAATGTCATTCTTGTTTTTTAAAAAAAATAAGCTCTCATTTTCACCTCATGCTCAAGCAAGTTGTAGAAGCAGAGAGAGAAAGATTTCTTCACAGGTAACTGCAACTCACTTGTGCATCAACTTTTACAGGCTTTCTTGAAGAGTCATCTGAGATTGCTCAATGGAGGAAATCTGAACTTGTTGACAAGTTCATCCTCTCAACCCAAGGAGGAAGTGTTAGAGAAGTTGATTTGTGCCTGAACTTGCTCTTTCCTGTTAGTGTAAACACTTATTAGCACAACTAGAATTTAGGTACATGTTAGGAAGACAGTGACTATGTAGCAGCTCCCAAGAGGAAACCTTGGGCACTGTATCTCTCACGAGCTTCCTTAAGTGCATCCTGTGACTCTTCTGGGAGAGGATTCTGGAAACTTAAGTCTGATTTCCTCTGGACTTAGCCCCATGCTTCTTTTCCTTTGCCAAACTTACTTTGTCACCATTCCCTGTGACAAATGACCGCCATGAATACAACTGCATGCTGAATCCTGGGAATCTTCTAGAGATTCACTGAATCAACTGTGATGGTTTTGGGGACCCCCAACATGGAAGTATTTTAAATGTAGTCCATGAAATGAATAGACAGTGGTGTAAGATTGTCAAGGATTATGTTGAAGCAGTCAAAGCCAGGTTGTCTTAATGAATGTGAGGGCTGTGTAGTCACGCAGGATACCTATGCTCAGAAGGGCCCTGAGCTTGGTTTACAATTTTCTGCCAACATTTTGAAATTCTTAAAAACTTATGCACAGAACCCTGCATTTTCACTTTGCACTGGGTCCTGCAAATTGTATAATTGATCTTGGGTCAAGGTGAGGCTTAGAGACAGAGTAGAACATCTGGTGGATCCAAATGCTTGCTCTCTCACCCCTAGGAATTTTTCACTTGGTTTCCTGCAGGGCCTTAAAGTTTATCTGTTACAGACTCACTGTGTGGAGGAGAATTCCCAGGAATGTGAAAGGGCTGTTAGTTATTTACAATCTAGGGCAACCATATTTACTCACTTGCTCACTGCATAGTCTCCTCTTTAACCCTTAACTGAGTTCAGGGTTCTAGTTCAGCATTGCCCAGGAGCTGATCTTTAGAAAATGGATCCCCATGAGATGCACAGAAAGAAAAGAGTTCCACTGTCAAGTAAGTCGTTGCTAGTTTATCCCTTCTCTTGGAGGCTTAGGGTCTATAATAGCATATTAAAGTCTTGCACTGAATTAAGCTGTTTAACTTTATTGTTTTGTAGGCTGGGTGGCATAAACAGAAATTTATTGTCCTAGTTCTGGGGAGGTCACATGTTGGCAGGGTTGGTTCTTTCTCTGTTCCAGGCCTCTCTCTTGGTGGCTTGTGGGCCATCTCTTGTGTTCCTTGGTTTGTAAATAGACCTCTCTCATCTTGTCTCCATGTTTATATAGTTTCTGTATGTGTGTGTGTGTGTGTGTATTTTTGTCCAAATTTCTCCTTTTTAAAATGCCCCCAGTCCTATTGAATTAGAGACCACCCCTGTGATTTCACTTTAAGTTGATAACCTCTATAAATACCCTATTTCCAAATAAAATCACATTCTGAGCTTCTGGGGATTAGGATTTCTACATATGAATTGGAGGAAGCACAATTCAGTGCCCACTAACTTTTCCCCAAGACACTTGGGGCATGGAGGACTAAGGTCTATTAACATCTCACAGAACCAGTGTTTCACAGGCTAGATGGGAAAAGGCCCAATCAGACGAATAGGGAAGGTCCTATTTCCTGGATGGCTGCACCCGGTGCTGGAGATGGGGAGTACAGAGTGTGTCATGGTCAGGGTTCGGCTGCTGAAGTAGGTTAGGGCCAGAGATGGCTCCAGATTCTGCACTCTGGGAAAAGCAGATTTATCAGAGGTTCATCTAGGATGTCTCCAGGTTTTCTTACGAGGGAAGTGACATTGTTAAACCAGGAAGCAGTTTGGAAATTTGAACAATGAGAGGTTGAAGGCAGGGAGACTGAAGAGACTATTTCAAAGTCTTAGGGGCATGAAGAAAAAGAAGTCTAAACCAAATTAACACAGTGGGGTGGAAGAAGGACTCAACTTGAAAGGCAATAGAATGTCAACGTTGTGCCCGTACATTCATTCACACGCACTGAAGTATATGTACATAGCTACAGACAGAGGTATTTACTTATACCTGTATCTATTTGGATATATATATTATTTAAAGGATTTCAGAGGAGGAGCTATTGCTTTGCTTCCTTCTATGATGAACTCATAGAAGGTTCATCAGGGGGATGTTAGGCTGGGGGAACCTGTTTTGTGCCTATTAGTGACTGTGACTGCTCTGGTTTCTAAAAGGCGAATGGAGACACCGGTCTTTGCATGATCTGCCCCAGCCTTTTCTTGCACCCCTACCCCTCATTTCCTAAGTACCAGCCATATCTGCCTCCTCTCTGCTTCACCTGAGTTTAAGACCTACTATTCCCTTAGCCTGGATCTTCACCTGGCCCCTGTTTTGTTTGGCTGACGGTCTCAACTTACAGGATGCTTCCTCTGAGGACCTTTCCCTGTTGTCCCCTGGCATTCTCTCATGAATCTTTCAACCCCTTAATCTCTCTCTTTTCTTCTGGATTCTACATTTCATGAGGACAGGAAGAAAATCTGTCATGGTCTTGCTGCATCCCCAGCATCTAGTGCAAGTCTGGCATAAGTAATTATCCAAATATAAATTGAATAAATGAATGATTTACTATGTAAAAAAGGACTTGAAACAATGTAATAAAGGAAATGACAAAAACAGATGAGGGACTAGATAATGCAATCATTTAGAAGTGAGTTCAGTACTCACCCTTACCAACATGACTCAAATTTAAAATGAAAGGCAATGCTAAAGGATTTCTATTAATTTAATTTTGTCCAGAGAAATTCGTTTTCTTAAGGCGGGGAAAAAGAGTAGTACCAAGATTTGTTTTAAAAGCTTCATAGACATCAAATAATTTTCACAAAAGAAAAAATAAAAACCCTTTAGATGAATGTATTTGAGTAGAAATGCTCAGAAACATGTGGATTGCATTTCCCTTAAACTCTCTTGGGTTTGCAAATTGGAAAGAAGGGTCTGGAATAAAATGCTTTTTCTATTTTCCTGAAGTCAGTATATTTGGGAAACTGCGATATTTGAGATATTCAGGAAACTGAAAATATGTGTGGGTACTTGTTTAAGTACTGTTATTTCCAGTACTACATTAAGTGGCTGATAAGAAAGAGGAAGTGGGCATTTAACATCTGAAAAGAACCAATTCAAAAAATTTTTTTTTCTGTGTAGCTTTCATACAAGAGAAATCTCCTTCTGCCTCCCCCCTTGACCACAATCAATATTTTAAGGGATGAAGGCAGGAGGAGGAAAGAGTTTATTCAGTCTTTTGTATGCGACTGAGCTGTGAAAACAGGATGAAGATTTTGCTAAATCTGTCCATTAAGTGCCTCTAAGTGCTTTTAAAACATGTCCTAGAGCAGAATGGAGGGCACGAGAAGGAGAAACTGGGAATTAAGGCTAAATTAGTACATTTCAGTGTCTTGATTGTGAAAATGTCAAAAAAAATAGCAAGAGTGACAAGAAGATAAAACTTCAGATACTCCACTTAAATCTTCTTTTGTTGAGTATCCTTAAAGGCTGAAAAGTTGTTTGAGTTTTTAAGTGGTCAAATTATGTAATTTTTGCAGAGTGAGAATTTATTTTTCTGGTTATCTATCAGCATCAATATATAATTTTTCCCTAGATGTGTGAGATAAGAATTGGGTTAAAATATACCAACCTACATGCATGGTATGATTACTAGACATGACAATAACTTCCCACTAAGTAGAGATTTACTTTCTAATTTTGATATTTAGAAGAACACTTTCAACATAAGATCAACAAGTTTAATTACATATAGGAAAACATTTTTTAAATAGAAAGAAAAAAATGAAAGAATATAATTTTGATAAATAATATCAGTAATATTGCATGTGGATAAAAATATGTTTAGATTATGTTAACCTCAATGTTTAGAGATAATAATGGAAAGAGCCATCCATTTTTACATTTGCAAATTACATCAGCTTCATTTTTGTCTGAAAGGTGGACTGCTAGAGCCCCCTAGCTGTGGGAAATAATTCTGTCCTCATAGGTGTAGATAAATAACCTAATTGCGAAGGCAGTAAGTAGTTCACCAATAAACCTACTGGAAAACAATTAAATAAAATCAGACAATGTGATTCCCCAATACTATTGTTGTACCATTTGGGTCAGCAGTAACATCTATACTTCCATAGGCATCCAAGGACATCTATGTTGGCCCTCCACACCTTGAACTTCTGGGCAGGTCAACTATAAGGACTCTATCATCACCCTTTCCTCTATTGTTTTGGTTAGTTTGAATTAGATGGTCTCCCAAACCTAGAAGCATGGCGAGTCTGATCAAGGCAGAAGATTCCAGTTCTGACTTTAATAGAAAAGGGTCCCAGGGACTTTGGACAGCCTGAGTCTTGGGACAAATCAGGGGGCATAAAAATCATGGACTACAAATAATTGTGTTCTATTTGATTTGCGCTGAGCTTTAAAAGCTCCTAAATAGCTATGTGGCTTATGTAAATTGGAACATTTGAGATGAAAATCCATATTTCCAGCTTCCCCTGAAAATTCCAATGATCTAGTGACTGTGGGTCTGAGTGTCTATATAGCAGCAACAGGCAAGTGCTAAATCATGCTTGACTCGTCCTCATGGCTCATACAATTGAGTCCACCACCACTTGTATCTCTTCATAATGGATAATCTAGTAACCATATTAACTGCTTGCAATCTGTAGGCATCTGAGCTAGCAACTTTTGATCTATACCCTGAACAATTATACTAATAATGAAAATAAGGTTTCTGGCAATTGATTGTTTCCATGACTCAGGCACAGAGCAAGGTTCTTTATGCTCGTTATCTCAAATCTTCAGATTAGCCATTCAAGACAATTATTGTACTTATCTTAATGAGGCTCTCATTCAAATTACATAACTCAACAAATATATAAAGGGCACCATTCTGAGCCTGGCATTTTACTAATTACTGAGGATATATTGCTGAAAAGGACAGCCATCACCCCTGCCCTCAGAGAGCTTTAGTCAATTACAAAGTGAGAGTGCAGATTGCCATGGGGGTATACAGTAGGAAGAATTTCATGTGGACTGTATCAGTGACCCCAAACTTGTATCAGAGTCACCTGGAAAGCATGCATTTTCCCTACCTGCTCTATTCCTTTTCCCTCTCTGCATTTTCTGATTTAACAGATCCGGATAGGAGCCAAGGAATCCTCACCTTAAAAAAAAGTGGCAAAATGTATATAATAAAAAATTATCATTTTAACCATTTTAAATATATAGTTCAGCAGCATTAGGTACAGTCACATTATTGTGCAGCCATCAATACCATCCATTTCCACAACTTTTATCATCTTCTCATCTTCTCCATGTAACTCCTCTCTTTCCTCCCTTAGCTGCATAATGTCTTCCAAGTTCATTTGTGTGATAGCATGGATCAGAATTTTTCTTCCTTTTTGAGACTGAATAATATTCCATTTATGTAGAAGTCACATTTAATTTATTCACTCATCTGTTGAAGGACTTTGGGTTGTTTCTGTCCTTTCAGCCACTGTTATGAACATGAGTATAACAGTATCAGTTTAAGTAGGAATCTGCACTTTTACCAATGATCTAGATGAATCTGATATAGGCAGGTCATTAGATTGACTGTGATAAATGATGATAAAACTATCTGAGAAATTGACATTCAAACTGACTGTCAAAGCTCAAGTAGAGTTGACCAGGTGAACAGAATTGGAAGCCTGAAAGTGTGGACTCCAACTCCTAAAATATTGAGATATTGGATTTGCCACAAGAAATTCATCAGCACCGAGGATTATGAGTGAGTGTCATAACTTAGTTGAGTACCTAAAACAAGAGTTTTTCATCATTCATTCCTGTATGTGTTAAGTGCCATCAGTCTCTCAGCACCTTGCCAGATATGAGAAATATACTGAGACCATTTTTCCATTCACTTGGAATGAGCTAGGCACTGTGCTAAGAGCTAAAAAATTATAGAAAATTGTTAAACCATATAATTTTAGTTGTTACACAAAGTCTACAGATATAATGTATGAACATTAATAATTTTCCTCTGTGCTAATCCCAAGAAATGCCAAAGAATTATTTAAAACTCACTGTGCCTATAGGTATGTACCTGAACTGATAACATTAGGTTTTATTTTTCCTTAGATTTAAGTGTGGGAATTATAACTGGTGATAATTTCCAAGTTTTTGAAGCATTCTTTATTTCAACTATTAATCCATCCTTTTGTTATTGATGAAATATTGGCATTGATTTCTTGGTTTCCACTTCTACAAATGAATCCCACATTTACCAGCATTCACAAATGCTATAAAGTTTACCTTGACACATTGATGAGAAAGCTGTGTTTCATTGGGAAGGTAAATAGAGGAAGTCTTTCATGGTTAAATCACTTTAGGAAGACCTGATATTATGAAAAAATGCCTGTGGTTCATGATTTTAAAATGCTTGATTTAGAGCTAAAGGTTTACAATTGCAGAAGTCTCAAAGACATTCAGTAGAGTGCTTTTCTGAAAACTTGTATCATTTAACTTGGATGATATTTTTCATAGTCTATCTTGCATTATAGGTTGTTATTACCAGATTGCAAGTTTCTTGAAGGTAAGGCTGTTTCCTTATCATCTTTGAAGAGCTCTCAGCATCAGCACTGAGTAACTCACAGTATGTTATGTGCCACACCCTGACATCATAATAAAAATCCAATAAAAATTCAATGATTGGACAAATAAATGAAATTGATTCACAGAAGAGCAATTTGGAAAGAAGCAAAAATGAGTTACTATTTGTTTAAAATGAGCTAAGAAAGGGATGAAATGTGTTAAGGAAGGTAGACAGCAAAGCCATGAAAACAAATACAACCTTTGCTTTTTCTTTTTCTTAAGGAGAAGTACCTCAAGAAGTTCCTGGCTCAATCTGCAGAAAGAGCCCTTCTCAGAGTATGACTACTTCTGTCTGGAACGGTAAACCAGACTAAGTGACAGATCAGGCCAAGAGAAGTTGAGTATCCTGTGCTGCCTGGAGTAATAGCCCTGTTGGGAGTGAGATGTAGAATTCAAGAAAACAAATATACAGGTTTTTTCATCTCTGCCCTGAAGAGTCCAGTGACTCAGACTGACATGATCATTGTTTTAGGTAGAAATGGGTAAGGAAAGAGGAAGGGAGTTGAGAATAAAGGAAGCAGATGAAAAGGAAAAAGAGGAAGATTTAACTTAAGTTTTAAAAGCTTTCCCCTCTATTCAAGAGAAAGAGCAAGAGTTAAATGAAGTGGCCATTTTAAAAGAAAATCAGGCCTCAAAATATTATTTGAAGGGACTTTGAAGCATCTTTCTCTGGAATAATGATTTTAAAAGTATTTTTATATTTGATCATTTTTGAGAGGAAAATTTTTGCAATTGAAGTTGTTTATATGGAAGTTCACATTTACCTGCTTATCTCCATCCACTATTTCTGCAAGCTAAATCATGCCCCAGTTACTGCTTCACTGGTTTTAATGGGAGTTCAAGAAGAATTCTGAATCTGTTTATTCCTATAGATTCTTGGTAACTGACAGCCTGGGCCTTTTTTTCTACTACCCAATGATTCCTGGTGTTTCAACGCACATTTAGCCAGGATACGTGCTTTTATTTATTTATTTATTTTCAATTTTTATTATCATTTTTTATTTTTATTTTTATTTTTATTTTTTACCAGGGATTGAACTCAGGGGCACTTAACCACTGAGTCACATCACCAGTCCGTTTTCTGTATTTTATTTAGACAGGGTCTCACTAAAACGCCGAGGATAGTTTTGAACTCACGATCCTCCTGCCTCAGCCTCCCAAGCCACTGGAATTACAGGTATTACACTCTGCCCAGCCAGAACATTTATTTTTAGAGGAACTTCAGTTGAGATCAAATTCTTTGAAAATGAGGGGGTGCTGAATTAGCAAAATAAGGATAGAATCTAAGAAGTCAAGAGAGAAAACTTGGAAAGACAGAGGGAAGACTTTGAAAATCCCTCTGTTTCTCTCCAAAAGCAAGAAATAATAAGGTCATGTTGGCTGCCATACTGTAACTTAAAGCATCTTGTTTCAAGAGAGAATAATGTTTATAAATTTTTAAATCCTGTCTTCTCATGGGGATGACTTGGGGAGCCTGGCAGGAGGGGTTCACAGTGTATGTCCACAAATCAAAATCAAGTATGTAGGCTGCATTTCAGCTTGTTCTGAACTGTGTCGGATGTAACCAGGAACAAAAGTGGAAATATAGCTTCTCTCCACTTTCTGATGCCATCTCATTTATCATTCCTGGTGTGTGTCATTGACTTTAAAAAAAAAAAAATTGAACTTTCCTTTCTTTCTTTCTTTGTTTCTTTCTTTCTTTTCCTTCCTTCCTTCCTTTCCTTTTATCTTTCTTTCTTTTTTTGGAAAGTTGAGAATTATTAACATAAGAAAATTATCATATAAGACATCTAATTACAATCTACTTACAGTAATTTATAGTTTCTTTTTTTATTATTTTATTGTAAACAAATGGGATACATGTTGTTTCTCTGTTTGTATATGGCATAAAGGCATACCATTTGTGTAATCATAAATTTACATAGGGTAATGCTGTTTGATTCATTTTGTTATTTTTTTCCCTTCCCCCCACCCCTCTCACCCCTCTTTTCCTTCTATACAGTCCTTCCTTCCTCCATTCTTGCCCCCCTCCCTAACCCTAACTCTAACCCTAACACTAACCCCTCCCACCCCCCATTATGTGTCATCATCCACTTATTAGCGATATCATTCGTCCTTTGTTTTTTTGAGATTGGCTTATCTCACTTAGCAATTTATAGTTTCTAAAAGGACAAAATCTGAGCTGCAGTCTCAGTCGCCAGAATGCTGTGCTCTGGAGAAACTCCACACCATGGCAGGAATCTGGTCCTTTATTCATCTCTCAAAACCTGGTTCATGAGGGAAGCTTCATGAATGTCTGTGGAATGAAGTGGATTGGAATACAATGATACTCTGCAGAATATTGCACAGCATATAGTTAAGAAGAACTTTCTAATTTGTAAAGCAAGCAGTTGCCCATGTAAAGTGATACCCAATATAAGGACTGTTACTCAGCTTAGATTAATTCAATTTTTTCCAACAGCATACTGTTTTTATTAGGTTGAACCATATGAAATTGCCAACACTTGCCCATTTTTGATCTCCCAAATGGATGTTTCATGTGGGTCAGTCCAATATTCTAATATTAAAAACTGTAAGTTGAACCAAATGACACTGCTCTTTTGTTTTTTAGGTTAAACACTATTGACAATTAGCAATTTCATGGAGCTCAACCATATAATACTATCTTATGTAAAAATAATTATTTAATAATTTGTCACTATATAGTCAAAATCAACTACTGCTATCTCTTGCGTATACACCATAGCCACACACTTTGCTAAACAATTTATGTACACTATTTTAATTAATCTTTGAGATATATGTTCTCATATTATCATTCAAATTATGCAAATATTCCCAGAAATAGTAAGACTTAAAAGTGTTGGTCGCTTTTGTCTTATGAGGTTGCTTCCTGTTGGACCTAGTGGCTGGCGCATTGACAGGGATGTAAGGGTTAGAGTTTGAGACCACATTCTTAGAGAAAACAAACTTCAGTAAGTCAGGAGCTGAGGCACACATTTCAATGCCAAGGCGGTTCTTTGTGGAACTCTGACTTTAATTTATGGTTCCCAATTGGTCTTGACATCACAGTTATGCCCGAGGACAGGTAATATGTACACCAGTGAGAGACAAGTCTCACACACACACACACACACACACATACACACATACGCACACACACACGTGCGCACACACACACCCTTGCAAATAGAGAAGATCTCTACAGACAAATGGCACACTGAAAGCTAGGGAGATCACATGTTGCATTGTGTCCATAAAAGTGTTGATTCCTGCCTACCCTCCTAGCATGATTATTGAAAACTTCTCATATCATGCTTAACAGCAGGGCCAGAACTGGGGGAATGAGGTAAGCAAGGTACTTGCCTTGGGCACAAAATGTAAGGGGCTCCAAAAAACTCACTAATTAAGATAGATCATCTTTTAAAGCAATATATTAAAAACAAAAATGAATGCAAAAAATTCATGATTAAGAAAATATCAACATTTTAAATAAAAGAAGAGTCAGTGTTACTGATTTTTCCTTTTACCTCAGGTTTCTGTGTGGCTCTGCATGGCACTGCTGAGAAGCATCTCAGATCAAGCAATAAATTATACGGTCACCTTAATTTAGAGTACTTCATAAAATAATAGTGAAAGCTTGTATAGTGATTACTAGACCCCAAGTACGATTCTAAAGTGTTTTAACTATGAACTAAATACAGTCATTATCCCCATTTATAACTGAGAAAACTGAGGCTTGGAAATTTTAAGTACACAGTTCATGCCAAGTAGCACAACTCGGAGAGGAGACCAAGATTTGAATCTAGGTAGTTGGGTCCAAAGTCCTCAGCCATTACATTAGGCCACATCTCTGAAAAAGAACTCAACAAATGTCTTTCCTGTGAAAGTTATCATAAATAATAAAGAAAGAGAGGACAGGTCTGGGAAAGGGTGGTGGGAGGGTAGGAAGTGGCTTTACCTACATCTCCATTTGGACAGAGCTCGGCCCAGAATACAGCTGTCAGCCAGCTGTTGTTTATCCTTTTTTGAGCCTCTGCATCCTGTCAAATGAAAAGTTTAGACCTGCTGATCTCTGAGGTCTCTTTCAGCTCCGGATAAGCCTCCTATTCTATGAATCCACGTTACTAGATAGCACTCTGGCTAGTCTTCCAGGGCACTTCCTTCTCTTTTTTTCCCTTCTGTTTTCAGCTCCTGTGTGCGCATCCTCCATCCTCTCTCCATATGGTTTTCTTTGGTGATCTCATCCATTCTCATGACTTCAGCTTTCACCTCTCTGTGGCTGACTTCCAAGTCTTTATCTTAGCCCCTTCCTCTCTCCCAAGGTCCAGACCTGCTTTTCCAGCCATCTGCTGGGTTCCCTCCAAAGTCTCAGACTGGAAACTGTAAATCAGCATGTCCAGGGCCCAGCTCATCACTTTCCATCCTCCACTCTTCAGACACAGCTTCCTGTCTTGTCCCTTGCATCCCCCTCTCAGGCAGGTGTTGAGACCTGAGAATTTCACCTCCATCATGACCTCCTGCCTTTCTTTCTGTTCCCACACTCCATTCAGACTCCAGCCTTCCTCCTGGACTTCTCCTTCTCACCTCCCCCAGTCCTCACTGCTGGGATGAACTTGCTGGACTAGGCTTGGGACGTCTCATTACAAGAGCATTCAATGGCTTCCCAGTATCTGCAGAGAGAAAACTAAATGCTTTTCCAGCTGTCTACTCCACTACCGAGCTACATATATCTTATATGCCCAAAGCTCCCTGAACACAGATGTATTTTCTTACCTTTGGCATATGCTGTTCCCATTGCTTAAGGTTCTTCCCTCCATTGTTCTTTGACCATCTTTTAAGAGCTAACTCAAAGAATCAAATTTGAAGTGTCAAATTCCAGGGCAGAAATCCTCTTTCCTTCTGGTAAATATTTATAGCACTGTACATAGTTCCACAGCACTTGTTTCACTTTTTATGTCACCATAGTAGGGCCTCATATCTGCAGGGTCACCTCTTTCATCTTTCTAACCCCTTATCACACCATCACACAGAAGAACTTGATTCAAATGTAAGCACTAAATCATTTGGTGGAGATTTTTAAAAAATTATCATGGCTGCAAATTACACAGTAACTGAGCTGGACTTTTGTATGAGTGAAAGGACAGAATACAGATTCCCATCCTTTCTCCCACTCTGAAGATTGCTCCTTTCTTGTGGGCAGCAGTATTGCAGGGACAAGTTTGCCCGCCCAGTCTAAATCCTATGTTCCTTTCAATAGCCTGAGAACATCTCATCATTCGGGAAGAGTCTAATTTCCCTTCCTCTTCCAAAGAAGCTTCTAGAATTTGTGGGTGGCAACTCTTTGGCTGCCTTTTTCTCTCTGGTATGCTACATCCAGATGGTTTGTGCAAGGGCTCATTACTCAAGATTGTGCAATCTGTAAAGAAGAAGCTTTCTAAAAAATATTATCCTTGAGTGTTTGAGCATGGGATAGTACATTTAAGGAGCTCAGAGAAAGTTTTGAAAGTGATCACTAACTGAAAACATGTAGGGATGCTTAACAGTGGTTAAGATAACTTTCCACATTGTGTTTATATTTGGTCTAGGATAAAAAACCAGAAATAAGTTACAAAGGTCATTCATTCTTAATCTAACAGCTAAAAGGCAACATTTTCAAAAATGCATTTCCTGCTCAAGTTTGTCCTTGGACTAACAACTGATTATGGAATTTTAATTTAATATTACAGCATATGTTGCTTTTCCGAATTCAAAAATCCATGACTTGACTCCAAAATCTTTTTGAGTACCGCAGAAGAACAGCCTTATAAAAATAAGGTCATCAGTGGTAGTATTTATAATAAATTTACAATTTCTGAAAAAAATGGAATCAATATATACAATTAATATTGCAAATAAATGTCAAAATGATGTACTTCCTACCATATAAATGAACCCTGTTTCACACATAAATGTGCTTTGTGGCAATGGTTCAAAATCCTTTTTCTTCAACAGTAAGCAGATTGAATGAAATAAAAAATGATGTGCCAGGACTTAAAGGTACAAATGGTACAAATTTCAAATTATTGATTGCTGACTGCGCTTACAGACATCAAACAATACTTTTTCAGGCAGCTATAATAGTCCACTTCAATGGAGATGTGATATATTACAGGAAAATTGAAAATGTGGGGAGTATTCAACTAGTCAATCATCACTTTAAATTATTAAGGTTTTGGGTTTTTTTAGGTTATATAGAAAACAATGCAAACTAAGTGAAATATTGTTAACTTCAAACTTTTCTTACTAAGCACCTTTATTGTAGCTTGTAAAGTATTTAGTCAGGATAGAAATTCACGTTATGTAGAAGTGCACATTTGGGCAGAATCCATAGGCGGTGATATACCTTAATGGAAAGCACAGCAGGACAAAGCAATCACTCTTGAGGGACTCAGAATGTATTTATGCATGTTAGGGACTAGCTTCTGATTTATGGGTGAGACATATGATCTAATAGAGTGTGAATCTGATCTCTTTCAACCTGCCCACTCATTTAAAAATGATTGTTTCTCCTCCCCCCAAGACATGGTCGAGAATAGCATCAAAATTAAGTCGATTGTTCTTTATCATTGCACTTGAAATGCTCTTTCTCTAACCTAGAAATGGGAAGCAGATTTGTGTATTAGAAATATCTATTCGTTGGAACCCTTTCAGTTGCAAGTGACAGAAACCAAACTCAAACCAGTCGAAGCCAAAAAAGATAATTTATGGTTGCAGGTTATTGGAAAGTTCAAGTAAGGCTGGATCCAGAAGTTCAGATGATGTCATCAGGAATGTGTCTGGTTCTCTCCATCTCTCAACAGTGATTCCTCTGAAAGACATTCATTCCCAAACTGAGCTGTAATCATGTGAAGGAGTCTGACTGTCAGGGCTGCTGGGAGCCTGTGCAGGCCAGGAGGAAATTTTGCTCAGCAAAAATTTTGCCCAGCAAGAGTGAACTGGTTAAAACATTTTCAATAGACTTCATAGTACCCTATTTGTGTACAATGAATCAAAACACAATCTGTAAAAATAAAAATTTAAAAAAAGAATGAACCCTAAAAAAAAAAAAAGTAGGCTTCATATTGATTTGCAAACTAGGACCTAGAGCACTCTTAGGGGCCTAGTGCCTGTGATATGGTGAGATGTGCTGTCTAAATCTCCTTCATGCACATGCTCATCCCTTATTTCCTCATTGGTTCAGCTCATAGGCCTTGATGGTTCTGCATTTTGGACTTCACAAGGCAGCAGTCTCAGTCTCTGTCTCCATCTCACTCTGTCTCTCTCCTCCTACCATTCTCAAACCATATCAAATTTCAAAGCAGGACACCCACTGGTACTTTTTGGGTAACCCCCAACCCTGATGCCCAGCAAGATAGATATTTTCATGAGCTTAGAATATGTCCAGCCCCTCCCCGTGGGAAGTGGAGCCTCTTTTAATGGACAGCTCCATCAATTACATGCACAGTGGGATGGGGGAAACAGTCCCCAGAAGGATGTGTTCTACCAAACACAAACAAGAATGGACCACCTCAATTATACCACTGTGCAGAATCCAGGGAGCTATTTTCCCTGAACCCAGTTTTCTGAGTTAGCTGAGAGCCACAGAAGTAATGGAACAAGTCCAATCTGGAAACCCTCACTAGGGTTTCCTGCCAAGGAAAGGAAGTCTTCTTCCTCATGTGGTGGCCCTGGATCTCCCCTTATCAAAAGTACATCAGATTTATACCTGTGTGCGTAGGCCCCAACACGTGAACACCGTGCTTGGCCATGGACCTCTGAAGCCGGTGGTCACCACAGGACATCAGGGGATGAAAATGTCTCTTCTTTTGGAAGTTGGTCAAGGAGGTCAATATTTCATTTTTGGTTTATACCTAGTTACCTCTCCAGTAGTGCCAGGCATTACAGGAACATATTGGAGAATTAAAAAAAAAAAAAAATCCCTGCCTTCATAAAACTAGATTTTAGGAGATCACAAAAAAAAAAAACCCAAATAGCTAACTACATATCATACAATGCAATTAGAACTGAGAATGGCATAACAGGGTGTTAAAGGAGCTAAGAGGAAGGAAGAGTGATTAATTTTGCTGGGATAGAATGAGCAGTACTCAGGGAAGTGGGGGTACAGGGTTGTCAGTGTAGGTGGCCCAGGGGGGTGACATCTGGCCTAAAGAATGATAGGAGGTGTGATGGCTTTGGGGACAACAGAATTTCAAGCAGAGGAAACAGTAAGAGGAGGGAGGGGGAGAATCAGTCCAATACCCTTTAATAGTCTCTGGCCAAGTTTCCAAGGCCAACACAAGAGGGAGGATTGAAGCAATTATTGAGAAAATTGTCTCAATTTTTCCTTTTCTCCTGGCTTTGGAAATTTGGCCATTGCTGCATTTTTGTAAGAGAAAGAGTTTTGATTCCAGAGACCACACAATTTTAAGTGATGGAAAAATTATTTTTTTAGACAAAACAGAAAAACCACAGAACATGAATTCAACTGGGGGAAAACTAGATTTTACAAGAAGAGGAAATGGAACCATTTCTTCTCTTTCTCTTTCTCTCTGTTGCTGTCTCTCACTTAATCCATTCTTCCTTTTTGGGGGGAGCGTGGTAGGTTCACTTTAAATAACAAATCCATAGAACAGGAGCCACAGTACAGATTCATAGGATGCCTTGTGAGAGCTTAGTAAATACTTATAGTAAGATGAGGGTAATTATTCAAGTAATTTTCAGGAGTTTACTGATATCAAAATCAAAATCAAGTACTGCTCCAAGAATTGATTCCCATACCCTCTTCTCTATTATCCTTTCTCCCCAAGGTCTGGGTAACTTGTTAGCATTCAAGACTTCCTTTGAAGATTAAAAAGCATTAAATTTTTGCCTTGCAAGGAAAGGGATTATGAATTTATATGAAAACAAGAGTTCGTTAGAAATGCCTGAAGAAATCTAAAGGGGAATAAATTCTGGTTTAAAGTCCACAAAGTGTACTACAAATGAATAGAAACTGAATGGACCTCAGTATTAGTATTATCACCATAATTTCTGTGCTATTTGATTTTGGGCAAGTTTTTCACATCTTTAACCCTCGGTTTTAAAACTGAGGTAGTGACAGTATCTCCAGCGTAAAGTTGCTTTGAGAGTTAAGAGGAATAATCCACACAGAAGAGATCAACATCGTGCCCAGCACACAGTTTTATCTTGTAATCAACAGAGTAAAAGAAAGACACACACACACACAAAAATTGCCCCAGCATTGGTACTAAGCACAAGCCAGGCATTAATTATATCTAGATTGCAATCTGGTACCATGTGCCTCACCTTTTGTCCCTTCATCAAAGTGTTGACCTTAATATGATTTGGTGACTGTTATAATTTATGACACTGACTCATGTTGGATACCACCAAAGGACCAAAGGGATGACATTGTTAGTGTTTTTGACCCTCCTATTTATTGGCAAAAAAGAAAAGAGAAAAACTTTGGTCATTCTTTTCTGAAAACCTTGGTTATTTGGCATCACAGGTGTTTGATTATAAAGAGAAACACAGCAAGTCCCAAGAGATGTTAATGCTGAGTCCAAAAGACCTTGACATGAGTCTTTCCCTTATCCCTGGGGGCAGAACTTCTGTCTTCTGAAAACGCACTTGGAATGCATGTCACTTGATAAGCACTAAATCTTCAAATTTGCTAAGGCTCAACATTTGTTTTGACCTGCATATCCTGACACAGTGAAGTCGAAGTTTCTTACTAAAGAGCAGAGTGGGTAGCAGTGGAGCTGTCTATTGGTCAAAAATGAGTATGAATGTTTCCTTTATGTTACGCTTAAGAAATAAATGTAATTTAGCGCTACATATCTTTAAAATATATTTGCCTATTGGGTTCTTTGGAAGTGATTTCTTACAAAGGAGCTAACAAAACTCTTCAAAGAGAATTTATGTGGAAACAGAAGTCATGACAGAATTTCTGGTCAACTGAATGGTAAGTAGACTTTTTATATCTTATTTTTAAATTTAACTATTTTGAAATATCACTAATATATCTTATTTAATATACTAAGAATAAAATATGACTATTTAGGATTATAGATATAAAATTGAAAATAAGCATCTGTAAGGGAGTGCTTAGAGTTGTACATATGGGCAGTTTCCCATGACATTGTTCACATACCTGCCATTTAAATTCACTTTTAGCCGGATATGTACACCAAGGGATATGTGCACTGTGATTTATTGGACAGTTGCAAGATATGGGTCCTAGTGGTCATCTATCATTCTGAATGATGATTGAATATGAAAAGGAGATACAGTTTATAAAAAGAACAGCATGAAGTTAAAATAGCAGGAATGGGCCACACCATGACTTGTGCTCATAACAAAACCTGAGAAAAATATTTAACTGGAAAATCATAAGAGATATGTTAGATTTTGCAAAATCAAATAAATATGACTATGTACAATGGACAAAAATGTGATTCCTATTCTATAATTAAATACTTGTTTCTTAGGTCAGATTTTCCCATGACATGAAAATGGTCTTTGGCTATGTTGACAATGAGTTTTCACTGTCCCTTAAAAGTGTAAAGTTGAGGGACCTTTTTTTCAATGAACAAAGAAGCTATATACTTTAAGACTTCTCAGTTCAGAAAAAAATTCAAACAAAAGTAGGGGATTTTTTTAAAAACATTTTTTGTTTATTTTTTTAGTTGTCAATGAATCTTTTATTTTTTTTTTTTTATTCATATGTGGTTCTGAGTATCGAACCCAGGGCCTCACACATGCCAGGCAAGCGCTCCACCACTGAACCACAACTCCAGCCCAAAGTAGGGGTTTTTGAGTCTATAACCAGACATGTCACTTTGCAAGCCAGAGCCTCAGTTTTATGATCTGTAAGAGTGATACATTCATGTCCTATTTTCAGATGCTGAGCAATTTATCAGAATGCTAACCTAGATCAGTGTCACAACATTTGGAGCTCCTGAGCAGAGGAACACTGAAAGGCCTGTGACCAAGGCCTCAGTAGCTGTCTGAACAGAAATCTATACCAGGATTTTTTTTCAGAACATCATAGACCCTAACACAAGTAAATATGCTTCATAAATAAAAAGAGCTTTGTGGGCAAATAAATTGGGAATATTGTATTTAACTAAATGAATCCAGTTTCTTTATTGCAGGATTTCTCAGAACCTTTAATAAACCAACTTGCATTGTGAATCTCCAAGGGGTGTCAGAATGCAGTTTCCTACCGTATTTTCATATGGCATCACTGATTTTATTTTTTAAAGAAAGCATGTGAAAATCTTGAGAAAAATTAGGGGTGCCTTAACCTGCAGATTGAAGAATACTTCTTTTTTTCTCAACTCAGATATTTTAGGTTGGTTTTTAATAAAAGGATGATAAAGAGCCCAAAATATTCAATGGAACGCTCTTTGTGGGGAGGTTTCTTGGAATTCTACATCTTTCACTAGAAGGTCTTAGGATTGTCATTTTTGGTAATGAGTTAATTATGGCTTGTCAGTGATTTTAAAATGAACATTTGAAGCCCTAAAGATTGCTCTAGAACTTAGTAGAACATGCAACAGAAAAACTAGGCACAAGTGTAATCTTTTTGGAGTCTATTGCATAATTTAGAGATGATGAGAATTTCTTTTTTATGGATTAAAACAAAGTTGTTAAATGCATAGCAGAAGTTGGGTCAGACAGATATACTGCTCCTGAGAATGCACTGATTACGATTTGTATTTTATGGTAGTTGAAAAGTTTGAGTTGCTTGCTAATGAGATCAAGCACCATTACATATATTACTGACATCCACAGAAGCTGCAGATTCATTTTGAAACATCTTTATGCTACATTTGTTCAAAGCATTGTCTTTCTGTTAAAAGAATTCACCTGCACATTGAATTTCCTCTATAATATACTACTGATAGTCTAAAGAAATATTTCCATGGATTTCTTTGTCTGAATTTGGAAGCTACACATTTTCTTTGAGTTCTGTTTCTTCTAAAAACTAGTTGTTGACAAATAAGAATGTCACAGTGATTGTAGGACTGAATTACCCTGTTGATTTCCTAATTCGCAGCTTGAATTGTAATGCCTCAAAATAAGTGCAGTCTCTCTAAAATATTTTGTCATCTTATACTGTTTGAAAGATAAATGGTTTTAAACAGAATAGTTGTTGAAATTCTTTGCTAGAATTGAAGTTTAAACATCCAGTTCTAAATCCAAGATGTTACAGTTTGGTCTGTAATGTCCCCTAAAAGCTCATGTATTGAAGACTTGGTCCTCCAAAAGACTCATGTATTGAAGGCTTCATCCCTAGCTGGTGGTGCTATTGGGCGGTGGTGGAAACTTGAGAAGGTAGAGGAAGTAGTTCATTGAGGGCATGTCCTTCAGGGTGTATTTTGTCTCTGACCTTTTCTTTCTTTTTTTTTTCTCTCTACTTCTTGGGCACCCTGAGGTGAGCAACTCTGCTCCACCACACGTTCCCCACCATGATGTTCTTCTTCCTTACCATAGACCTACAAACAGCAGAGCTAAGTGACCGTGGGCTGGAACTAGGAACCAAAATAAATCTTTCCTCCTTTAAATTGGTTTTCTCAGGTGTTTTGCCACAGTGATGGAAAGCTAACTAATACACAAGAGAATGTAGTTGGCAGGGATCTCTCTTTTGGAGGAAGGTTTTTCTAATCCAAGTGCTAGAATTCTAGAGTCAAATCCAAATTCAAAAAGAAAAGATAAAAGCAAGGGATTTCCAAGTTAAAAAGAGGGCTAGAATATGTATAAAAAGACTATGAGAGTGCAGATATATCTTCAAGATGCTGATTTCATTTCTTTTGGATACATACCTACAAGTGGAATTGCTGGATCATATGGTAGTTCTAATTTTATTTTTTTCAGGATCCTCCATACTCTTTTCCATAATGGCTATACCATTTACAGTATGTTTATTACAGCATTATTCACAATAGGCAAGATAGGGAAACAACACAATTGTACCTCGATAGACAAGTTGATAAAATGTGGTAGATTTACCCTATGATATATTAGTCTTCCACAAGAAAATCTTACCATTTGGGTTCATATGGATGAGGTTAGAGGACATTATGCTAAGTGAAATGAACCTGGCACAAAAAGACAAATGCACTATTATTTCACTTACATGTGGAATCTAAAAAAAAGTCAAACTCATGAAAACAGAGAGTACAACCATGATTTCTAGGAAGATGTTAGTCAAAGATACAAATCTCAATTGTGTGGGGCGCATTCATTCCAGAGGTCAACTGTAGAGCTCTGTGACCACAGTAAATAATACTGTCTTATACACTTAATAATTGCTCAGATGGTAGAGCTTAAGCATTCTTGCCATGAAACAAAACAAAAGGCAGCTCTGTGAAGTAAATGGGATATGTCAATTAGCTTTGTTATGCTAATAATTTCACAATGTATATAAATGGAAAATCATGTTGTTCATCTCAAATATATACTATTTTTATCTATCAACTATACCTCATTAAAGTTGGGGAGGTACAGTATTCAGGTCCAGATCTGTGATGAAGCCTTGGGTAAATAAGATAGCTGTCCAGGTGTCCATTTCCATATTTATGAAAAGAGGGAAATAGGTAAGTTACAACATGTTTTGTCACAAATTGGAAAGAAGGAAAAATGTGGAGACTCACAACTAACTCTGAAATTCATTCCACATTTTTGAATATGGGTAAAAAACCATACTGTTCGGACTCATACTTTCTATATTCCATTCCCCATATAGATCAGCAATAGCTATTGCTTCAGGAGAGATGGCATCTGTAAGTTTGACTCAATTTTCTGCCTAAAATTTTGTATATCATTGTAGGTCTAGAATTTTTTTTCTTGCCACTTCACATTCGAAAGGCTTTCACTTACTAGGCCTACAAGCTATGATATTCAGGCTCAATGCCAGTAAAGTTTAAGGAAAAAGAGTGAGAAAATTATTTAAAAGGACTACTTTTTGATAATGGCAGTGTTTTGACAGTTTTTGACAGGCAATTTGGAATAATGCAACCTCCTGGATCACAGCCAACCTCTGCAATGGGCTGTAATTTAGAATGATGGCAGCTTCTATGACCTCTGTATTAGAGAGTCCCTGGAATTTAAAAAAAAAAAATTCCAAATAGTTTAGGTCTATATTTGAAAACCTAGTTTAAATGTTCTGATAGATGGCCATTTTTAATGAAAGGATTTTCTTGTCCTATGCACAACTCCAAATCCTTCTCTGAAAGCTGGGAAAGATTTTCTGCTTTTCTCTGTGTGGTAAAACTCTCCTCAGATTTCACTCCCACCCAGATTATGGATATTCTGGTGAGCTGGCTATGGGTATGTCTGTCCCTTCTGTCCCCTGGATGAAATTAGACCCACTCTGGCACAGGGATCCATATCATGCTGTCATCCCTTGGATGGAAACTGAACTGTTACAGCTTCCACAACTTTCTTTCTTCACATAAATGTGCTGTCTCAGGTTCTGAGTTTGGTCCTTCAGGCTCCTTTGAAAAATAGATTCTATTACTCCCCTAATTCTGAGAGTTAAATGCTTTTTAAAGAGTCATGTAACTTAAATATGAGCTGGGTGTGCAGTGTAGGATTTTCAACTGAACCGCAATTCTCCAAACATACCAATATATTCCAAAATTGCCAGTTGCAGGCCATAAAATATTTACATTACAGAGTTAATAATGTATGTTTAGTAAGAAACAATGAAATATTTAGAGTTTTTCTAAAGATACTGTATGGGTTTTTTCCTCTGCCATAGCCATTTTTCTTAAAGTGGGCAAAATAGGCAACTTTCAGAGCTCAGAGAGCAACATGGAAATATCTCCAAAGGAAAAGAGTGTTCTGACGAAGTAACTGGGAAAGCCTCTGTAAAGATAAGAAACAGCATTGGATATCAAGATATGTATTTCATACAGTTGAAGGTCTAGGGAGGCATTAGCAAATGGTTTTCATATCCTTACCATTAAACTGAAGAGTTGCTAGGCTAATCATTGCTTTGACAAAGCTCTTCTGTGGGAGGAGTGTGACCCTAGAGGACGTTATGAACTTCCAAACTTCCAAATATGGTTTAAAAATCTCCCCACACACCCTCATTGACTTTGAACATGATCCAGAAAACCCAATCACAGTGTTACTAAATCTTCACTTTATATGTTTAGAAAAGAGCCTGAGAACGTTCTTAACAGAGGTTTCAACAGAATTGCTGGAGAGAATCTTACAAAGAGAGATTCATAGGCTCCCACCCCAAGAAATTCTGGTAGGATAAATCCAGCACAGGATCTGAAGATTTTCATTTTTTAGAAGATTTCCAGGCAATAATCATCCAGGTTTAGGAACTATAGTAGGCTGAATAATGGCTCTCCCAAATATCCAGGCCCAATCCCTAGAATCTGTGAATGGCGAAATACCTTCTGTGGCAAAAGGGAGGCTGTAGATGTGATTAAATTAAGAATTTGGTGATGGGAGATTTCCTGCTTAACCGATGGGTCCTTTAATGTAACCAAAGTGTTCTTACAAGAGGGAGGCAGGGGGAGACTCGACACAGTGCAGAAAGCAAGGTAATGATGGAAGCAAGATGCTAGGCTGCTGGCTCTAAAGAGGGAGCCCCGTTCTACCTACTCTAGGAGTGGGAGAAGGTGAGGAAGGAGATTCTACCCTAGATCCTGCAGAAGGAACCAGCCCCTCTGACATGTTGACTTTAGCCCAGTGAAACTGGTTTGGACTTGTGACCTTTAGAATTGTAAGAAAAAAAAATGTGTATCATTTTAAGCCACTGAGTATGTGGAAGCTTGTGACAGCAGCAATGGGAAACTAACACATGAACCATTGCCTAACTGCTTCCATTTGATGGAAGTTTAGCCCTGTACTGCTCAATGCAGCGCCTTTAAACACTGCTTTAAGGCACTAGGATTTAACCTGGTACCAAATGTAGAGGGACACAAAACAGGTTTGCTTCTAGAAAATATCACTGTCCCATCTTCCCATCTGTGCTGAGCACCTCCTCACAGTCCCATTCCCTTGAGAATTCCGTAGCTTCCAGAAGAGGCCAAGCAGCAGTGGGGGTGAGGGCCCGAGGCTAAAACCTGCATCCTGTAAGTTTGGACAGCAAGCCACAAGAGCTTATCATGCTGCTCCTGTGTGCTCAGCATTCTGTTCGCTACTGTAGGGAATTCAGAGAATCCGGAGAGGTCACTCCCCACTCTCCTGCTGAGCACAGACATTGCACAGCAGTTACAAACACTTAGGTTGCATTTCCAGGAATGTCAAAGCTGATGCTGCCCTGGCTCCAATGGATATTTGTCTCATTCTGGGACAGGACAAATGCATCATCACAGCTTAAGGGAAGAAGATGATGTCAAAGCATGGGCTTACCAGTTATACTCTGATTAGAAGACCTGGAAATCTAGTCATTTTCCCACAGTGTCAAGCTCTTAGGAAACTGAAGGATGTATTAACAGTGGGTAGGTGCATTCCAAGGTGGGTGAGGGTATATGTGTGGGGAGGGAATCTCTACATTTTATGGGTACTTTTCCCTATCAGAACTCCTCATGGTGAAAGAATGAGAGGGGGAGGGAAAAAAGATGGCAGCTGCGTAGAGCTGGGATAGCATCTCGTTTCTATGACAACAGTGTCTGCTCTGCTTCCAAGCTCCATCTGGTATTTTCAGGCCTAACAGTCAGGTAGCATGTAAATGTCGGGTGGGAAAAAAGGCATCAATAGAGATTCTTTGGATCAGGCACAAATGAACACAGCGACACCATGGCCTTTCTAAGGAAAATAGTGCATTACTTCTCCAGCAATAGGGCAACGTGAAGCTAGACCACACAGTACACAGAACACATGCAACTGTGTTTTATGCACAGAGCAAGCATAACAAGCACACAAAATTAAGTAGCTGTAGAGGCTGAAATGGGGTGCTTTCTTCTAAAGGCAATGTAGCAGTGTTCCATGGGACGATTCTTTCCTTCGCCTTGGCTTCCTTCCCCAGTCCTGCATTGTGGGATTGTGGGTGCTTCAGGTAATACGGACACAGCAGCTCTTACCTGCCTCACGAACCTTCCCTTCAGATTTTATCCTTGCTGATAACTTCCCTGGTAGCTCTGCAGAATTTATGAATTTCGGTCCTCCTTCATGGGCCCTGGCTCAGAGAAAAGCATGCTTTCAAAACTGCACAATACAACACAGCTGGTCTCTACCATCTCCTACCCCCCATTTTGTACATATCTGGTGAAAATGCCTTCTTTTTCTTCCTGAATAATACTATCATTAAAAACATAACATCTTTACAAAGTTATAATTTACCTAAAATACAATACAGAATTTGATTTTGTAGATAGGCTGCTGTGCACTGTTTGGCACACAGTTAGGCTAAAAAATTATTTGCTGTTTATCTGACATTCAAATTTAACTGGACATTCTGTATTTTTATTTGCTAAATCTGGCAGCCTTATTTATAGACAGGAACATAAGCCTTTAAATTCATTTGATCACTTAGGCTTTGATATGGTATGTGGAAATGCCACCACACTGAATCTAAGTATTGGTTTCCAGCCTTTTCTAGTTATTAAAACAAACATTTGACTGTCCATTGTTTACAGCAAAACCTGATGTCTATACCAAACCTTTGCACACATTCATTTTCCTTTATTCATTCAACCCAGTTATTGGGCACCTGCTATTTGCCTGATACTTCCAGAAGCCAGGAATGCATGGTGTGCACAAGACCCCAATGGCCCTTCCTAGCATTTCCTGTGGCACTTAGATTTTATTTCAAGACATTCATTCCCACTACCTATAAGTCACCATTTGATACAGAAAGACTCATCAGATATGTCTTCTGCTGGCCAAAAGGAGATAAACTAGATCAGCTATCCTTTACACATCTTAAAAATTTCCCCAAATCTCAACAACCAATCCCTTGGGCATTAAATTACAAAGTACTTTCAAAAGTCGTTAGCTTTCTATGCCCATTTTTCACACTGTTTTACTCAATATCCTAGATCAGGAGACACCTGAGTGTGGGGGAGTTGGGGATGATCTGGGATACCATCTCCCTCCATTTATGGAGTCTCTTCTTGTCCTCATGGGGATCTATCCACCTGAGGGTCCCTCCTCTGTCTTATTCCTCTCCTGAATCCTAATACGAGATTTGGACTTGCCAGTGAAAATTGTGTTCTTTCTCCCTCTTTCTCACTTGATTGCCCTGACTCTTTTCTCTTTTTAACTATTTCATCTATTTGATACTGGTACCTACTAACACAGGAGAGAATTAAAGGTATGAAGTATTCCAGAAAGTTCTTGAGACATTGGCCTATTTTAAGTTTTTCCTATATGACTTATATTCTTTCCTCCCATATCTCACCTTCTGACTGTGACACATTTTTTGTGAGCACTCTATGACTCTTATTGTATATACTCAGATATGATATTTAAAATACAGAGCTACCATGTAGATGGAATAATGGCCCCAAAGACATCCTCATCTTAATCCTAAAAACTTGAAAATATGCCACCTTACATGGCTAACAGGATTTTGGAAATGTGATTACTTTGCAGATTTTGTGATGAGGGTTTATACAGATGATAGGTGTGAATGCAATACAATCACAAGAGTCTTTATTAGAGGAAGCAGGAGTGTAAGAAAAAGAGAGAGATTGGAAGACATTATTATACTGTTGCCTTGGAGAAGGAAGACGCCGGAGCCAACAGAAGTGGGCAGTTTTTATGAGCTAAAGGGGAAGGAATTATCTCCTCAAGCCTCCAGAAGGACTATAGATACCTTGATTTTGACTCACTAAGACCTCTTTCAGACTTCTGACCGCTAGAAAAATATGATCGCAAATTTGTACTATTTTAGGTCATTTAATTTTGTGATGATTTTATTAATAGTAGCCATAAGGCACTGAGTAATCAGAACTAACATCGATTAGGATCCTTGTCAGCTAAGCCAGGTGCTAACCAGTTACATGCTGGTTTGTGGGTAAATCTGCATGTTGTGGAGGTGGACAGCAGAGGTGATGGGTTGGTACTGGAGGCTAGGGCAGTGATTCTTTGCTAATCAGTGTGGGAGTGTTTGAATGTATCTACAGTCAGAATGGGTATACCAGTGAATTTCTACTAGGTATACACTTAAGTATAGAATTTACTAAATTCAAAATTTAGAATGTAAAGTGGATTCTGGCATGACTCTTGAATTTTTCTTCCTTAAGACCTTGATATGAATCCTCAACCAAAGTGAGGAAGGCAATGATTCTAATGCATTTCTTGATTCATTTCTATGTGTCCTACAATCTGAAAACTCCATCTACAAGTTGTTTATTTCCTTTCTCCTGTTGCTTCCCTTTCTTCTACTTTGCCTCTCCTACCCCCTTTTGAAATAAAGTGAAATAAGGGGGAAAGAGAGTCAATGACTCACTCGAGGTCACATGGAAAGTTATCAGTCACACTGAGTCCTGGATGTGGGTCAACACACTCAATCTTGTCCATGATGATATGTTGTTAATCTTCCACCAAGTGAGCAGCACTTTTTTGTCATCTTATTCTTCAAATGCCATTATTGCTCTGCATATCTCTGTAGGGTCTTCCTCTGAATTTTGAATAAAATTCAAAATTCCTTCCATTGCCTTCAAGGCATGAATGATTGGACCCTGACCCTTTTGACAACCCATCTGTGCACTGATCCCACTGGCTTCCTCTCTGTTCTGCAGATGCCAAGTTCTGCCCAGCCTGAGGTTCTGTTGGAACATGAATGTGTTGCTCATACTGTCTACAGCAGGTCCCTATCCCACACTGTTTTGTTGGATACACTTCCTGTGTTTTCATTGAATTAGTGCATATGTGAACCTTGTTTGAGTTGCCCCTGTAGGATCTGTTAGTGCCAAGCTCATTTATCTTATTCACTGTTGTGGCATAGAGTCTGGCACACAGTAGGCCTTCAATAAATGCTTACTGAAGATCTCTGTAGTCATTCCTGATGGACTCATCCTGAGGCTATAACAACATTCTCAGGGCACAGAATTGCTAGTCCATCATGTACACCACTGAGACAGGCTGTCAATCAGATGCTGGGACTGAATAAAAGAAAGAAAGGTGTTTGGTCAGTTACATAAAATATCACACCCGGCTCTTAAAGGAAGTGGAAAGTAGCTTTGTGACCTCTGTGGTAATCAGTTCACACTGTGAAGCAGGAGATTTGAATCTCCTTATCTACTCCTAGATGAGAATATTATGTTTCATTTACAGTTACAGCCTTCTGGACTGAAATATCATATTTTATGAGTAATAGCATCTGTAAGTAAGATAAAAGACATCACAAAAGAAAATGAAAGCATTTAAAATACAACAATTACTGAAATAAAATCATCTTTAGGACATTTTCCTGACAAGTTCTCTTAGGTTTTATTAATTTGTTCTAAGAATATCACCATGAATCTTTTTTATGAGAGTTTGGATCCTGTGTGCACAGTCCTTTCATTTATTCACTGGAGGCTAAGGCATGATAACCATGTGGGATCTCAGCTGTTCTGAATTTTCTCTGGGTTAATGCCTTAAAAAAAGGAGATGGTAATGGGTAGATTATTGTGCTAATCAACTTTTCCATCATTGTGATCAACATACTTGACAAGAACAACTTAAAGGAGGAAAAGTTCATTTTAGGCTCATGGTTTCAGAGGTTTTAGTCCATGGTTTGCAGACTCCATTGCTCTGGGTAGGAGGTGAGGTAGAGCATCAAGGTGAAAGAGCCTGGCAGGTGGAAGCAGCTCAGGACATGGCAGCCAGGAAGGGGAGCAAAAGAGAGAGGGGGAGAGAGAGAGAGAGAGAGAGAGAGAGAGAGAGAGAGAGAGAGAGAGAGAGAGAGAGAGAGGGAGAGAGAGAGAGAGAGAGAGAAGCCAAGGGGACAAGATATATAATCCTCAGGGCATTTCCCCTAGTGACCACTTCCTTCAGTCATGCCCCACTTGCCTATAGTTAACACACAGCTAGTCCACTCAAATTATGAATCAAGAAAATGAATTAATTCACTGATTGGGCTACAACTCTCATAATCTAATAATTTCATCTCTGAATATTCCTGCATTAACACAGGAACTTTGGGGGGACACTTTATAGTCAAACCATAACCATCAAATGGTTTAGGAAACCTGTGTATGTAGATATTTTATAGGTAGAATGATGAGATATAACAAGTATAGAACTATAAGAGTATCAAATGATGACAAATACACAACTTCCTCAGCAATTCTAATATTTTGCAGTATTTCTTTATGTGTGTTCATATGTTTACATTCCTTTCATTCTTTTTTTCATGTCATTCAATCTATTTCAGAACTACTTACTTACCTAGGAAATACTCAGAGCATTCTTTGTTTAAAATGTTTCTTGGTGAGCTCTTTTATTTAAATGTTAACTAATTATTTCCTTTAACCATCTATCAGGGTTTTCTATATTCTATTATCAACACACCTGCAATGTCAAATAAAAGATAAGGTTTATGAGCCATGTAAACTATAATAAAACATTTTGAGCTGTCTATGGGATCGTGGAGGGAAAATAATGGCAGTGTCTGGTTTTTATAATGTAATGCTATTGCACTAAGGCCACTAAAGTCATTTTAAACATTGAAAGCATAAAGTAATTCAATCCTGATAAATGAGTAATTTAGCAAAGTGTTTTAAGAAGAAATAGTATTTATGATTCACTCTACCAATACACATATATGTAAATATGCACATTATGTTTTCCAAACTTTCCAGAGTCACTATGAATAATTCACAGAAAGTAATAGAAATATTAAAATTTATCCCAAATTTCTAAATAATTTCTATGACTAATTCACTGAAATTAAAAGAAATCTTCATTCATAGCAAATCTTAATTAGAAAGTAAATAGAGTAAAACATGTTATTTGCTCAAGTTCAGATCTACTCAACAACCAAAATGCAATTGTTTAGTGGGTAAGTAGCTATGTATTTATTATGTAAGCAAAATATATATTGATTATAACAACTAACTGACATGGAAAAAAGTCTTAATTTTCTTTTTTAGTTATTTCAACGTAAACCAAAAACCACTTCAATTTATTGTCATGGAGACTACAACTTGATATGATGAGATTGCAAGCTCCTTGTCTTATTTGTCTTTCCAGTACAAAATTCTTTCCTGCCTGACATAGACTTATTGAGTAAACAAATGAATGATACTTAGTGGAGAATAGTAGTCTCCATGTTTAGTTTTGGATATCTTTCCAGAGCCGACAGGCTGCTCTCTTGGATAAGACACCTGGGGCAGCCTTCCTAGTCCCAGTGCTGGGCTCTGGGCTCTGACAATGTAAAAATCCAAGCTCTCTAGCTATAATACAAATTCTTCTTTCAGATTTTTTGATATTTAATGATTCCTAAAGTGTTAATGGAATTTCTTCAATGTACTATATTTCTCAACCAAAAACAAGTTTGCTTTTCTTAGTGATGAAAAATTGACAGTTTACCTTCGTTTCTATTTGTAGCCCTATCAGACTGAAAATGATATTGATATTTTAAGCACTCGTATACCTGTATATTATTTTATCATGTGTATGTATATCTGTATATGTATGGATGCATGCATGCATGTGTCTTTCTCTATCAATCAATCAATCAACTGATCTACCATCTATTTTACCTCTTTAAAAAAGAAGGGTCCTTTTTTTATTGTAAACAAATGGGATACATGTTGTTTCTCTGTACATGGAGTAAAGGCATACCATTAGTGTAATCATAAATTTACATAGGGTAATGCTGTTTGATTCATTCTGTTATTTTTCCCTCCCCCCCACACCTCTCACCCCTCTTTTCCCTCTATACAGTCCTTCCTTCCTCCATTCTTGCCCCCCTCCCTAAACCTAACCCTAACCCTAACCCTAACACTAACCCCTCCCACCCCCATTATATGTCATCATCCGCTTATCAGATCATTTGTCCTTTGGTTTTTTGAGATTGGCTTATCTCACTTAGCATGATATTCTCCAATTTCATCCATTTGCCTGCAAATACCATAATTTTATCATTCTTTATGGCTGAGTAATATTCCATTGTATATATATACCACAGTTTCTTTATCCATTCATCAATTGAAGGACATCTAGGTTGGTTCCACAATCTGGCTATGGTGAATTGAGCAGCTATGAACATTGATGTGGCTGTATCTCTGTGGTATGTTGATTTTAAGTCCTTTGGGTATAGGCCGAGGAGTGGGATAGCTGGGTCAAATGGTGGTTCCATTCCAGGCTTTCTGAGGAATCTCCATACTGCTTTCCAGAGTGGTTACACCAATTTGCAACCCCACCAGCAATGTATGAGTGTACCTTTTTCCCCACATCCTCGCCAACACCTATTGTTGCTTGTGTTCTTGATAATAACCATTCTAATTGGGGTGAGATGGAATCTTAGGGTAGTTTTGATTTGCATTTCTCTTATTACTAGAGATGTTGAACATTTTTTCATATATCTGTTGATTGCTTGTACATCTTCTTCTGTGAAGTGTCTGTTCATTTCCTTAGCCCATTTGTTGATTGGATTATTTGTATTTTTGGTGTAGAGTTTTTTGAGTTCTTTATAGATTCTGGAAATTAGTGCTCTATCTGAAGTATGATTGGCAAAGATTTTCTCCCACTCTGTAGGCTCTCTCTTCACATTACTGATAGTTTCCTTTGCTGAGAGAAAGCTATTTAGTTTGAATCTATCCCAGTTATTGATTCTTGCTTTTATTTCTTGTGCTATGGGAGTCCTGTCAAGGAAATGATCCTAAGCCAAAAAGTTGAAGATTTGGACCTACTTTTTCTTCTATAAGATGCAGGGTCTCTGGTCTGATTCTGAGGTCCTTGATCCATTTTGAGTTGATTTTTGTGCAGGGTGAGAGATAGGGGTTTAATTTCATTCTGTTGTATATGGATTTCCAGTTTTCCCAGCACCATTTGTTGAAGAGGTTATCTTTTCTCCATTGCATGTTTTTGGCCCCTTTGTCTAGTATGAGAAAATTATATTTATTTGGGTTTGTGTCCATGTCCTCTATCTGTACCATTGATCTATCTGTTTATTTTGGTACCAATACCATGCCATTTTTGTTACTATTGCTTTGTAGTAGAATTGAAGATCTGGTATTGCGATACCCCCTGCTTCACTCTTTCTGCTAAGGATTGCTTTAGCTATTCTGGGTTTCTTATTCTTCCAGATGAATTTCATAATTGCTTGCTCTATTTCTGTAAAGTATGTCATTGGAATTTTAATTGGAATTGCATTGAATCTGTATAGCACTTTTGGTAGTATTGCCATTTTGACAATATTAATTCTGCCTATCCAAGAACATGGGACATCTTTCCATCTTCTAAGATTTTCTTTAATTTCTTTCTTTAGTGTTCTGTAGTTCTCATGGTAGAAGTCTTTCACCAAAGAAGGGTCCTTGCATTAGATTAATTGTCCCAGGCCAGCCCTGTACCCTGAGTGTTATACCCTTTCTTTAGACTCTTGAAGGAAAGTTCAATATAGAAAACAGATAAAAGAGGTGTTTTAACTGAAGTGGTTGAAAGACATTGGTGAACAGAAAAGATCTTTCATTAGAACAGAGGAACTAGGAGCGAGTTCTAGACCTAGCTCTGGTGTTAACAGTATGTACATAAATTGTGGAAATTCATAACTGCCTGGTCTCAGTGCTAATACCTAAAAAAATTAAAGGATCATGCAAGATGTTTTCAAATTCCCTTCAGAGCACTTGGAAGGAACCAACTGCTGACACCTTGACTTTGAATTTCTAGACTCCAGAACTGTAACAGAACAAATCTCTGTTGTTCTAAAGCACCCAATTGTGACACAGTGTTATAGCAGCCCTAGGAAACAAATATAAACATTAGGAAACTAATGCAGTACTTTGTATATGAATCTCATTTTTATGTTTGCATATTAGATACATAGCTGGTTATATACATATTTACACAAAGGTATGACCCATTCTCAATTGTTTTTCTTTAGATCACATTCTATTTTAGTTCATTTCAGAAGCACTGCATTACTAATCCATATTTTAGAAGTCTGAAAATGTCTTCAGGAAAAAATACTAATTGGTAATAAGCAGTTTTGGAAAATCTATCTGCCTAGAAATGGAACAGCCACTGGGATAGTTTCATTTCCTCTAATCTCTAGATTTTAGAGGCAGTGTCAAGTGGTTAAAGGACTATTGGGATTCAAATCCTGATTCTGCTACTTCTTTGCTATCGTTTGTACCTTGAATAAGTTTCTTAGCTCTTTTCGCCTCTGTTCCCCAAGCAACCAGAGCATTGATCTCATAAAGGTGTTGTGTTGATTAAAAGAATATATTCATGTCAAAGGTTCAGGTGGCAATTGGCACACAGAGAATGCTATGGTCTGAACTTTTGGGTCTCTTGAAAATTCATATGCTGAATTCTAACCCCTAAGGTGAGACTATTTGATATGGGGCTTTAGGAAAATGGTTAGGCAGTCCCTCATGATTTATCAATGTCCTTATAAAAGAGACAGCATAATGGTAGGTAGCATCTTCTACTTTGTGAGGATGGCGTGAGAAGACTCATTCCATGAACCAGGAAGAAGGCCGTCATCAGATACCAAATCTTCTGACACCTTCATATTGAGTTTCCCAGTCTCCCAAACTGTGAGAAATAGAGTTCCCTTGTTTTTAAGCTATCATAGTTTATGGTACTTGGTTATAGCAGCCCAAGTGAACAGTGACAGCAAGTTACAAAACATAGGCTAAGTGTCAGTCTCTTCTTTCCCAGCGCGTCTAACTCTGCCATGAATTTATGGCATAGAGCGACTTGGGCATGGCACTCACCTGTGCCAAAACATTACGTGGCTCTCCACTGTACTTGTGAAAATGGTAAACACCATACAAACATTGGCCCCATCTAATTTTAACCCGTTTTCTCCCTTACTTTCTATCTAGTGAAGGTCCGACCTCCTTTAAAACACAGTTCATATTTATCTGCTACCCATTAGACTTCCCAGATCATCTGTATCTGACTTTCTCTTCCTCCACCATATTCTATAGAACAAGTGTGAAGATCTTTTTCTAGTATTCCCAGGAGTTACTTGTGTATGTTGGTCTCATTTGATAGATTATGACCTTCAGGAGGGCAGGGCCTCAACCTTCCCATTTTGGATCTCCTATAATACACCAGAGAGAATTTAACATTTAGTAGATACCCAATAAATGGTTGTTAAACTTGGTTGAGCCCCTATATTTTTTCTTTGTGGTAGATGCCCTAAGAAAAACATAAAATAAATGAATTACTTTTCTTCTTTCCATTGTAAATATATGCCCTGGGCTAGTGAGTATTTGCAAGCCTGTTTTAGGACTTAGAGAAGTCATCAATCTAAGAAAGGCGAAGAAATGCATTTTAAATCACAAGAGCAATATAGCCTTACATAAGGCCTTCTAGCAAGGCACTTATTGATGAGCCATAACCCAGGTGCTGGTGTTATCAGAACAAAAGTCTGAGGTTGAGAGACAATGAGTGATCTTAACTTTTATACTCCATAGGTATGCAATTCAGTGAAACATCTACAGATGGAAAGTTTGGATTTGAGAGTCATATGTGGGTATCACAATGCAAATAATTGGCTTTCTTTCTAAAGAACATCTGTTGAAACATCTGAAAGCAGTTGTTTATACTGCTGCCAAAATGCTGAAAAATATAATAATTCTCCAATGAGGTTAGAAATATCCAGGGGAAGAAAAATGTTTTCTATGTAGTTCTGTTTTTTATTAAATCTTCTTGTTGTTTCTCTAATATGGCACATAGGAGATGTTCAATAGTATTTGTTGAATGAATGTTGAATGAAAAGCAGAAACTCATTAAACAGTTGTTGAATGAATCATTTCTCTTTTTTTGGACTTATAAGATACATTTTCAGAAAATAGTATGCTCACAAAGTTTTATCATGTCATATACCATTTTTATTTGGCATAAATTTAAGTAATGCTACTCTTGCTCTGTACATTATAGGACGTAATCAGCATATATATCTATAAGAGAAAAAAATCTTAACACTATACAAAATGAATGAGTAAAGCTAGATATATGATAGCAACATTTTGCTATCTTAATATGTTACTTTTATTCGTTATTATGAAAATGTAAACTTTGAGTTGTGAACTTTCATAATTATGCTTGCTTCAATAAACCAAATAAAAAATTAAAACCCTGCTAATACCTATAGTTGTAGTAGCTCTATGAAGATTCTAATGAGTTTTAAATGCAACAGAGTGATCTGGGATGTGAGGAAGACAACTGTGGAAGATGAAGATGCCATTTCTTCCCCCATTCTCCCTCTCTTGAATTTTCCAGCAGCTCTCTCTTCCGTACTCCCACGTGAGTGAGGCTATGGGCTCCAAAGGCTGCCCAAACTCGCTCTGCCAAGTTTCAGCACAGAAAGAACATGTTAAATAATAAATGGAGTTTGAATGTAACTAATAAAATTGGAATGTTAAATAGCATCATGCTTTTGAAAACCAGCCTCCTTGTGAGGCTGCTCCCTGTGCAAGTCCACAGGAAATAATTCTGAAGGGAGTGATATTAATTAGTAATATAGTTTATCTTCTGGAAGCCCTTTCTTTTGATGGCTGCTGTGGTACAGTTCAGAAGCCTCCAAACAAGTGCTCAAAGAAAATGACTCAAATCACAATTTTAGCTTTGTTTTCCATCATTGAATGGATAAAATAGTCCAATTTATTTCTGTACATCTAAATTATACACATGCATTCATAAAATGGAGGATTATGAGTTATAAAAATGCACTTAAGAAGGGTCTTGAATGAAATGGTAAATGCTTGTGAAGAGGAAAGACAGAGTAGAATCCAAAATTGAATTTATGGTTTCTGATTCCAGATTTCTTGGTTTCAGTTTTCTGCCATATACTAGGTTAGCAACCTTGACAAGATACAGGTTCAAAGCCTGATTCTCCTACTTCCTAGATACTGCAGGTGACCTTGGATAAGTTACTTAGCTCTCTCTGCCTCAGTCCCTCAAATATCAAGACCATTGATCTCACAGGGTTGATAAGTATACTAGAAGAATTAATATATCTCCAGACCTCAGATGGTCATTGAATCAAATCATTCACTGAATTCAATTTGTTCACTGAATTGTTCTGTGCCTCAGTTTCAATTATACTATGAAAGTCACAAAAAAAGACATCTTGAAAAAGTATACTCAGAATAGTACTTGGCAAATATAAGTTGTATTAGAGTACTTCATTAGAATAATATTATTTAATAATATTAAGTATTTTTACTATATTATAATAATACATAATTGTTGTCTATCCACAATAATTTCAAGTTTTGTAAAGGAAAAATGCTGGGTGAGGAGGGTTACCTGAAAGACAATAGCCAAATTTTCATTAATATTTGCTTCTTAATATACTTATGGGTAATTCTTCTCTGCTTCATTATACATGACTTGGTGGAAATTAAGGCAGAAATCTGGAATAGGTTAAAATTTATAACAGATTATACTACTGCACTTATGAAATATTAATTAAGCCTATTGTGATATGACAAAAATTTACTTTTATCTTATTTTACATAATTCTAAATACATTCTAACTAGAGATTACTTTTCAGAGCTTAACCAATGTCAATTTTACATTCAGAAATGATGTCAAATGTTTATTACAATGTCAATATTTTTACCTAATAAAACTAAAAATATTTTATTTTTTAATTAAAAAAAATTCCATGCAAAAGTCCCAAAGGTGCCTTTCATGTTTAAGCTTTAATTAGTAACCACTTTGGTCTCTGACACATATTGCACAGATATTGAAGTGTTAATATTACTGCAGCTTGATTACAAAAGGCAATGATTAATTTTAAAGCAGACAAAAAAGATATGCCCTGATTACAAAGGAATGATTAAGGCGGAATGTCAGACATTGCACATTTCTAGCACTCTCGCCATCCCCCAAGGATAAGACTTTGCAAAAGTTTATATTTAGAATCATGGGTCTTTTTGTATTTTGTGACACTGGATGTTTGTATTTTGGAACCTGAGCACCCCAGTCCCTTTAAGAACTAAAGACTTCCTGCTGTTCATTCATAGGAAACTACTCTGACTGCAGAAGGGGCCCAACCAGCCACCGTAGTTCGAAGTTCTCGCGAGGCCGAGGCCGAGGCCGGAAGTTGGCCTCAGCCCCGCCCAAGGGTTTCCCTCCCTAGCAGTGGTAACAAGTGCCATTTTGCCCGGAGTCCGAGCTCTTCGAAGGTCTTGTTCCTAAGAAGTGAGGCCCAAGGAGGAAGACTGGCCACAGGAAGGGCTGCTGGCCAGACTGCCCCTCTGAGCCCGGTCTCTGGGGCTGCGTTCCCTAGGCAAAGGACCGCGCTTGAGACTTGTCAGGGCGTCCGGGTTGGGCGGGAAACTGGACGTGAAACTGTCAAAGGGGAGACGGAGGCCATGCTGGGCGGCTCCCTGTCCTGGGCCTCCACTGTGGTGGGCCTGGGGCTGCGCGCTCGGCGTGGGCAGGGACGGGAGTTGGAGGCAGGTCCAGGAGTTGGAGGCAGGTCCAGGTGGGAACAGGCTAGAAGAATCCTTCCTTATTGTCTTTCCAGGATTCTCAGACCCAGTTATAAGGTATTTAACTGCCAGAAAAGGATTCGAGGGAGCGGGCCCGAGATGAGTTTAGAGTCCTTGTTTCAGCACATCATCTTCAGCGAGCACCAGGCTGAGGAGAGTCGCCGCGTGATGCGAGAAGGTCGGGTGTTTCTGCCCTTTGCTTGGGACCCTTTGTCTTCTCCAGCCGGGAGCTTGGGGAAGGTAAAAAACCCAAGGCAGTGGTCAGGGCCTTTAAGGGAGTTTGCCCTCCGCATGAAGGGGAAGAGAGCTGAAAAGTGGCCTACCAAATGCCACTGGAATGTGGACTTGAGAAAGATTGGTGTGTCTAAAGATTTAATTTGTATTACAGTAAGGTCAGAAATAACCAGGTGTCGTGAAAAAATTAAAAAAGCAACAGAGGAACTGAATGAAGAGAAAATCAAGTTGGAATCTAAGGTATTGACATGGACAGCATGCTAATTATCACTTGATAAAATCTGTATGAGCTTGGTTTTGGGGGGATATTTCATTATCTAATCACTTGTCCTTCAACTAGGACTCTCTGGACTTTCTGTGTTGGTTGGTGGAGTTTGCTGTCCTCTGATAATCTTTAAAATTCTGAATCTTGTGATAACCTTCAGTTCTACTATGAACTTGCCCAAAAGAAACCTGTTCAAGTAATAAAGAATTCATTATTCACTTTGTGGGATGGTTAAGGTTTTAAGAGTCCAGTGTCTTTGGAAGAATAAGTAGTCAGAACAGTATATAAATTGTGAATAATAAATAATTTAAGTGTGCTGTGTTGATGTAGTGAATTGAATGTAATTTTCTCATGAGTCCCCTTTTGTTTTTCATTTCTTTACATCTGGGGCATGTCTTTTCATCCAAAAGTATACTACTAGCATTTCTCTCTTTGCTGCAGCATTTATAAAGTTCTGTTATATTTTAAATTGGAGCAAGAATCCAGTGACTTCTTAAAAAAGGATTTTGAAGGGTGGCTAGTATTTTGAAAAGGCAGACAGAAGTAGTGGAGAAAATATCTCTGGAGTCCTGTTGGGGAGAAATCTAGTCAAAAGTAGAGAGCTACTACCTGAGAATAGGAGGAAACCATTACAAGTTCTTGATCAGGGAGAAATGTGATAAAAGTGGTTTTAAGAGGATCTCTCTGAAGTCTGATTTGGAAGATGGGTACAGATAGAAAACTGAAAACATCATTTAAGTGTGTTTGAATGAAGCCCTCAGTATATGTTGAAGCAGACTGTTATTAAAAAACATGTATTCAGTACCAAACGATGAACTAAGCAAACAGTGTGCAATGGGACATCTGAGCAAGTGTCTGCTTTACGTGTGTCTGTTCTAACTTACACTGTGAGGAATTTTCGGTTTTCTTTGTGAATGAAATGATCCTAGAACCTTCTCCACTTGGTGAGCTTCAGCTCTTTTCATATCCTGCTCAAACATCCATCTATAAAGCCCTCCCTGGACATCATGGTACAGTTCGATTAAATAACTCTACATGCTTATGTTCGTATCCCCCATTATTTTGTAAGCAATAGATTTAGAATTTTTTTCTTACCTTTTTTTGTTCTCATGTCCGTTGCCTAGCATATACTATACTTTAGTGTGTTTAATGAATTAATGAATACCAATTGTGTGGTAGATAAAAGGGAAAGTGCTGTATTTTTATTTAATTGACACAAAAATTATATATAGTTTCCATGTGATGTTTCTATACCTGTATACATTTTGTAATGCTCAAATCAGCATAAGCATGTCTATTCCTCAAACATTATCATTTCTTTGTAGTAAAAATATTAAAAACAGAAAAGATACTCTGCACATTATCTTTTGAAATACCCTGTACACTGTTATCTGTAGTCACCCTTCTTTGCAATAGAATACCAGGACTTATTTCTCCTAATTGTAACTGAGTGCACCATTGACCAACCTTTCTCCTTCCCTCCACCGCTCCCCATTATGACAGACAGCTAACTTTTAAAAGAGAATTTGTAATTATTATTTGGTGAGACCCTACTTCCTGTTTTGCTTGTGAATAAAATAAATTAGCTGTTACTAACATTACTAAAAGCTGGTGTGATAAGCAAAGCATAAACAATGTCATTATGCTAGCTTTCTTTTCATTGAAAAAGAATTAAAATACAGCTCCTAAGTGACCAGAAGCTAATATAAGTAATAGGCAAAGTATATATAACTAGGTCATGCATAGTTAATAGTGAGCACCTATAGGCTGGCACTGTTCTAGATACTTCACCTGTATTAACTCCTTTAATCTTGAGTCCTATGATGAGGCACCATCATTATCCTCTTTTAAAGGCAAGGAAATCAAAAGGTTAAATGTCTTGTTCATGATACGTAACTTAAAAACAAACTACTGTATTAAAAGTAACATTTGAGTAATGACAGCATATTTTATTAAACAGATTTCTCAAGTTCATCTTAAACTTTTTTCTTCATGACATGTAATAATACATTTGAAACTTTGCATTGGAGACAATAGTTTTAAGAGGTGACTTATGTAAGTTTTGTATAAAATGCATTTTTTCTAGATTGGCAAAGATATTGACCTGACATAACATTTTTTAAAATAAAAGCTTTGTTTTTGTAATAATTTCTGTGTTAAAAAATGTACTCTTTGTAATATTTTCTGTTAGGAATTTATTTTCCCTGAAAGTGGAAACATAAATTGTTCATATATGCACATATATGAAGAAACTTTGTGTCAATTGTTTGTATTAGGGAAAAGACAAAGCACATCTCTAACATTGTTTAGAAACATTTGACGAAATTCCTCATTAATATAGGCTCATAAATGTGCATTGCTTTTTAATCAACTCATATACTTGGGTAATAATACAATTGTATCTAACTAATAAAATTAACATATGAGGGTCATAGTTCATACAACACTAATTTGTAATTGAAATAATTTGATTTATAATTATAGTCAAGATGGTTTGTGTGTGCATGTAAAGATTTTAAAAGTGGAACTACAATTATAATGTAAATGACTAATGGGAAGAACTAAAGAAATAATCATAAATTGATTTCTTGTTTCTTTTATTCTCCAAGTTAATTATATGCCTGCCAATAACAATGAAAACATATTTACTTGAATATTCGACTTGGCATTTATTGACCCATTTGTCAAGTGGAAGCAACATAAAGAGAAACTAGAACACAATTTGGATAAGGCAGAGCTTGAGCTATTGTACGTCATACGTTCAGAAAATATTTGGGGCATTTATTTTGGAGGTTGCTAATGGTCAAAAAATGTATTTAAGAAGTACAATATTCATTTTTTTCTGTTCTGTAAAACCCAGATAGCATGTAATTAGAACTTGAATGATAGCATTTGCCTTTCAGGGCTCGATGAGTCCTTTAAAATATATGGTTGTGAAAGTCTCAGATTATATAGTATGATTACTTTGTGAATAGGACAGCTACAGTATGCCTGGTTAGGTTTGGTAATATGAAAACAGAAAGCTGAGAACATGCCTTGGATTTACATTAATGCTTACCAATATGCCCAAAGCTTCCAATAGTCAAGGAAAGGTTTTATAGTATTGATGATAGAGCAAACCCAAAGTAAGGACTCACAGAACAATTGTAGATTCTTTTAGGCATCTGAGTTTATTCTATTTTTTAAAAAGGCATACCATTTGGGCATTTAATTTTTGTAAACATATGAAACCCTAAATAATGCCATAATTCCTTAAGAGGGAGTACGTGGAGGAAAATCTGAGGCTGTTTTATGAATATTTTGTTTATTCTTCCAGTTTTAAGATTGCATAACTATAGCAATAATAAAATAATATTTCATGAATTTTTAAAGGAAAATTATATTGAAATAAAGAAGTAACCTAAGGTGACTTTGTTTACTTCTTTACTTTAGAATGTGCACATTCCTTTTTTTAATTGGTTAAAGTTAGGAACTCTCCCAGAACAGCAGGCAAAGTCATATCCTTTAGTACTCTGTTACCTAATTAGGGAAAGAACAAAATCACAAATTACCATCATTTATAATATTGAAATGGAGTCTCATAATTAAAGTGTTTTTTCCCTTTCTAGATTTTTTTTATCAAAGAACAATTTACATCCTGCCTAAATTTAATTTTATTATTGAATAAAAGTTTCTTAAAGGCCAAGAGCAGTTGCTCATGCCTGCAATCCCAGCTACTTAGAAGGTTGAGGCAGGAAGATGGCAAGTTTGAGGTCAGCCAGGACAACTTAGACCCTCTCTCAAAATAAAAAGTAAAAAAGGATGGTGGTGGTGGTAGATCACTCCTGGGTTCAATCCTCAAAAGGAAAAAAAAAATTTAAATATGATTGAAAGCTGGGCGCAGTAGCACATGCCTATAATACCATCGAGTCCAGAGGTGGAGGCAGGAGGATTGAGAATTCAAAGCCAGCCTCAGCAAAAGCCAGGTGCTAAGCAACTCAGTGAGACCCTGTCCCCAAATAAAATACAAAATAGGACTGGGAATGAGGCTCAGTGGTTGAGTTTCCCTGAGTTCAGTCCCCAATACACCCCACCAAAAAAAAAAAAAACATGAATGAAAGAAGGGCATTGTTCCTCCCCTCTAGTTAACAACTTGTTTAAATAGCATATGTTATTTAATCTCGACTTTAGAAAATAAAATGGAAATTGTTTTTCAAAATTCAATACATTCCTATATTTCCATTAATTGTGACCAATAAATTTTTTAATGTTTTTATTTGTTACAGTAATATATAATAGCAGGGTTCATTTTGACATATTCATAAATGTATGTTATATGATTTGCTCCATTTTAATCCCCAGTACTTCCCCTTTCCCTCCCCTCCTCCTTTTTCTCCTTCCTTCCCCTGATCCTATTTCTCTACTGGTCTTCCTTCTATTTATTTAGTGTATTTTTATTTGGCACATTATAGTTACATGTAAAATTGGAATTCATTGAGATATACTCATACATGTACATAGCATAAGTTGGTCAGTTTCATTCCCTAGTTCCTCATCTTTGCCATCTTTCCTGCCTCCCCCATATCAACTTCTTTCTACTACTCCACTTTTTCCTTCTATTTTCATGAGATTCTGTCTGTTGTTGTTATTACTTATTTCTCTAGCTTCTGCATATGAACCCTTGACTTTCTGAGTCTGGCTTATTTTACTTAGTATTATGTTCTGTAGTTCATTCATTTACCATCAAATGGCATAATTTCATGCTGCTTTTTGGCTGAGTAAAACTCCATTGTGTATGTGTACCTCATTTTTTTCCATCCATTTGTCTGTTGGTGGACACCTAGGCTGGTTCCATAACTTAGCTATTGTGAATTGCACTGCATAAACATTGGTTTGCTTATATGACTATAGTGTACTGATTTTAGTTCCTGGGGATAAATACCAAGGAGTGGGATAGGTGTATCATGTGATGGTTCCATTCCTAGTTTTTTGAGGATCTCTATATTACTTTCCAAAGTGGTTGTACTAATTTTCACTTCTGTCAACAATGTATGAGTGTACCTTTTCCCCCACATCCTGGTCTGCAGTTACTGTTATTTGTGTTCTTGATGATTACCATTCTAACTGGAGTGAGATGAAATCTCAGTATAGTTTTGATTTTCCTTGCCCTGATTGCTAAGGATGTTGAACATTTTTTATAAATTTGTTGACCTTTTGTATTTCTTCACTTGAGAAATGCCTGTTTAGATAATTTGCCCATTTATTGATTTTTTTTTTCTTCCCTTGGTGTTAAGTTTCTTGAATTTTTTATAGATTCTGGCTATTAATCCCCTATTAGGAGAGTAGCTGATGGAGATATTCTCCCATTCCTTAGACTGTCTCTTCACACTCTTAATTGTTTCCTTTGCTGTACAGAAGCCTTTTAATTTGAGGCCATCTTATTTATTGATTCTGGGTTTTATTTCTCAAGCATTAGGGGTCTTGTTAAGGAAGTCAGTGCCTGCACCAATATGTTAGAGTGTTGACCCTATTTTTTCCCTAGCAGTTACACTGTTTCTGGTTTAATTCAAAGTGACCAAGAAAATTTGGGACATAGTTACACTTTATTGCTTACAGTCTCTAAGTCTCCTTTACAGGAATTCCTTTAAACCTTTGACTTTAAAATGTTGACAGTACCTGGGGTGGTAGAAAGGGGATGGGATCCAGAGCCCAAGGTAAGACTTGACCTTAGACAAGAGGAGGGATGCCTCTTGTGTTTTAAAAACTAAAAATAAGTAACTAAATTATTATTATATACCAGAGCTTATATGAAGCATCTTAAACATTATCTCAGTTAATTCTCATAAGAACCCTATGAGGTGGACATTAAGAAAATTTGAGACTCAGAAATAAAGTTACTTGTTTGAGGTCACATAAGTGTGGTAAGTAATAGATCTGAGACTTGAATTTGTATTGGTTGACTAGAAGGCTCTCAGTCTTAACCATTATACTATAGTATAAAAGGAGGGAAAGAAGGAAAGATGAGAGTAGATGCAGGGAATTTTGAAGACTCAGTGACAGGAAATAAAGGGCATGATCACTCCAACTTGTTCCTTGCTTTATTGTGTCAAATTTGCCAAGTATGTGTCATGTGTGTTTAAAGAAGTTATTAACAGGAATGTGCCATTTCATTGTTCATTTGCTTTACCAGTTGAGTAGCCTGAGTAGCAAGAGAATACTATTCTTTTGGCAAGATTTCCCTGTAGTATGACTACTCATCACTAAAGATCAGTTTCGTTAGGATGAATATATTGTCCTTGCCCTTGGGAGACTAAAAGTCACAGAAAGGACTTTCTTAGAAAGGAGGCTCTTTTCACCGTAGGGTTATCTTGGTTTCAGGTAACAGAAATTCAGTTCAAAATGGCTTTAAACAATCTAGGGAAATTAATTGACTTATGTAATTGAAAATCTAACTTGATTTGACAGTTTTATCAGTTATAATTGAATCAGGTTGCTTTAACAAAATCTAGTCATGATGGCTTTATGAAATAAGGGTTAATTTTTTTCTTGTGGAATAGGGAGTCTGAAGGTGGGCAGTGGAGGGCCATTAAAGCTGCTCAAAGAAATCCTAAAAGACTCTAGCATATTCCTTTTGTTCTACCATCCTTGGAATGTGACTTTCTTCCTTAGAATCACAAGTACTGTTCTAGTTATAGCCACCATATCTGAATTCCAGCTGGAAAAAGAGGAAGGACTGAAATAAAAAGCTTCTCCTCATACAGCTTTGAATTGTTTTAGGGGAAGGGAATTCCTCCCCAGGGACTCAAGGTCTATGTCTCAAGAATTAGGATTTTGCTATATAATCCACACTGGTAACAGTTTGTGGGAATGTATTTTTAACTGAGTGTATTATTGCTCTGAACAAAACAGGAATTTTATTACTAAATTAGAATAATGTGCCCTTGTGAAATAATTTACTGGCAACTCCTAAGGTCATGTGCTTTTTGGTTCAAAATCAGAGAGAAGGATGTTTCCAGAAACTTTCTTTGAAAAGCAAGGAAGTTTCTTCCCCAGACCCTCAACAGATAACTTCTCTCTCCCATGTCATTTTCAAAAACTGTAACTTGTGACTACATTGTGAATCAGTAACTGTGGTCTTCCAAATTCAGTGTACTGTTGATCCCGGATGGTGCAGATTTCCAGAAAATATTAACTAGTTACTAAGAAAAGGAGGAATGCATGTCAGGGAGGCCACATAGTGTCTGCAAGAAAAATTCTCATCATTAAAGTCAAAGTGGTTATGCAGAGACTGCCTGTGGTTGGTTGAAGCATTTCAGGTTAATTATTGATTATGTTTTATCGTTTACTCTCTTAGTATGATTTATGACATGATAGACTATAATGCAAAATTTCCCCCTGTAAATTATTCCTTACTTAAGGAGTTGTTTTATGCTCAAGTCTTTAAAAAGCCTTTCATATTATAAAATGCACTTTAAATTCTTTTATTTTGAACAATAACTCAATTAATGATAGTTTCAAATACTTGGAAAAAATCACCTGATTAAATGGATAAAAGGGGAGGCAAAGACATTTAATGGACTTATTATTCCTGGGAGTATGACCTCAGAGTTCCAAGTACTGGATGTCATTGAAGTCTCTTAATGATGACTTAAAAATAATTAATAAATCTCTAAAACATAATGTGATTTAAAAAAAAAACTTATAGAAGTTACGTAAGTTTGGTATCATTTAAAAATACGCAAGCAAAAACATATCTCGTGAGGGACATATAAATATAGTAAAAGTCTAATGACATGCATGGGGATGATAAATAGCCCATCAAGATAGTGATTATCTTCTCTTAGTGGTGGAAGATAACTGTAATCAGGGAAGGGTATAAAGGGCACTTAAGCTACATATAATGCTTTTTTTCTTAAGCTCCGGGTGGGGACACAGCTGCTAGGTCACTTTACAAAATAAAAATACACTTAAGAAGCTACAAAGCAGTGATTTTTAGTCTTTTCCCAATAAAAGACTAAAAATTACTATGCAATTCTAAAACATTGTCTTTACCACAAGAGAAACCCTCTACGTATTAACAGTTACCCTTCTGTGTCCCTTGTCCCCAAAATTCTAGCAGCCCTAGGTCTCAGTTAATACATTTTTTTATCTCTATGCTGTCATATAAATAGAATTATAGTGTATGTGGCCTTTAGTGACTGACTTTTTTGTTTTTTAAAAATAATTTCTTTTGTTTGTTTTTAATATATATATTTTTAGTTATCAATGGATTTTTAATTTTATTTATTTACATGTGGTGCCAAGTATCAAACTGAGGGCCTCACATATACCAGGCAAGTGCTCTACCACTGACCCACAACTCTAGCCCCTGATTTCTTTCACTTAGCATATTTTCAAGGCTTGTCCACGTTGTAGCATATTATCAATATCTTATTCCTTTTTATGGTTGAAAAATATTTTACTGTATATGAACCACTTTCTGTGTATCAGTTCATCAGTTGAACATTTAGGTTATTCTCACTCTTTAGCTATTAGGAACAGTGTTTTTTAGCTGCTGTGAATACTTCCATACAAGTGTTTGTTTGAACATATATTGTATTGTTAGGTCAAACGGTAACTCAGGTTAATGTTGTTTAGAAAATGCCAGACTGTTTCCACAGTACATCCACCATTTTACATTCCCACCAACAGTGTATGAGGGTTTCAGTGTCTCTGACACTTTTTCTCTGTTTTTTTTTTTTTAGATGTTTTAGTGAATGTGAAGTGATATCTTATTGTGGATTATATTTCCAGGTCCCTAATGACACACATTGAACATCTTTTCAAGTGCTTTTGGGCCATTTGGCACATATATTCTAAACATGAATTCTTTGATTAATGATCATGTTTATGGTTACTATTTTTTCATGGGGAGACCTGGCCTCTGAAAAGTCTCTTCATAATAATCAAGTTGAAACGACTACATTTCTAAATGAAGTGAAAAATATTATATTTAGCATTTATTGGACTTCATTTTCTTAAAACTTTGTTTTTATGCTTATAAGAAAATCCAAAGACTATTTCATGGTTCTAGCAATTTAGAGAAAATATATACTAGGTAGCATTTTTGTTTATAAGGTATTTAGAAATCACAAAAATTGTGCATTTCTGTCTTGAATCCACAAAGTGGAAATCCACTGCACTGTTTCTAATTGTTAAATCTGGGTGTGCCTCTGTTGGTTTATTTTTTTAAGAGCTACTCTTAACAGATTGTTTGGCCTGAAATGTTAGAATGTTTTGAGCAGAAAAAAATGTTTTCCTTTTCAGGAACTGAGAGAACAATTCTTTAATTAAAGAACAGTAAATCCGTGACCCAGTATGCAGAAAGCATGAGATTAAATTTTAGTTTGCTAGTCTCATAGAGCTGTATAGCACACAAGAATGCCTTTTTTAAAGTTTACTTTATGATTTATGATTTCTTGGAAAATTAACTGTGATTTTCACTTCTAAATATCTCCAATCACACATTGGATAATTATTCATTCAACAAACATTCATTAGACAACCTCTAAATCACACCATGAATAATTGGCAAATATATCACTTTTCTCTTTAATGAGAGAATTGATGTCAAGCAACTTCAACTATATAAAACTTAACTCAAGATTTTTGAGGTTCTCATTTTTTAAAGTTTGTCATCAGTTTTAATTTTCTTTATAATTCTACAAAGAAAGTCTTACCACTTTTGTCATAAATAATTATCCAAAAGTTAGAAATAGGCAAAAGAATCAGGGTATCCTTTGAGCATCATATTGAGCATTATCTATGAGCCCATCTGCTTTGGGGATAATATGATTTTCTGAGGGTGTGCAAGTTTATAAGAGGTTCTTTCATTCTTGCATATACCAACCATTCTTTCATGGCCTTTGCACTTGGCGATTTCCTGTACTTGAAATACTTCTTCCCTCAGCTGTTATTGTGTCATGTTATTGTGTCATGTTACTTTATTTAGGTTTCTCTTGGTAGAGTGACTGTTGTGGCTGGGATGTGAAGTATCTTCCCAAAACTCATGTGTTGAAGGATTGGTCCTCAATATATCAGAGGTGGGGCCTTGGGAGGTAGATTGGATCATGAGGATTCTAATGTCATCAATAGATTAAATCCATTGAAGGATTCATAGCTAAATAGGATATTGGGAAACTTTAGGGGGTAGGATCAATTTGCAGCAAGTAGGTCACTAGGGATGTGCCTTTGAAGGGCATATTTTCCTTATGTGCCTTCCTCTTTTTTTAGCTGTTTTTTCAGGTATTTTGTTATGGCAATGGAAAGTTGGCTTATATAGTGACCAGCCATCCTGCTGAGAAGCAGGACTTGTAGTGCTAACATCATAAGGGTCCTATGAAAATCTTGATAGTTAAGTTACCCTAGGTCTCCCCTCAGTTGCCACATTAGAGCATTGATTCTTAAAGTGTATTTTCAGATTCGTAGAAATTTCCAAGATACTTTCAGGGATATTGTGAGGTCACACTATTTTTATATTAGTATAGAAACATCACTTTCCATTTTCATTTTGCTAATATGTGTCTTGGTATAACAAAAGCAATGGTGAGTAAAACTGTTAGCACCTTGGCACAGATCAAGGTAGTGGCACCAAACTGTACTAGTAGTCACTATTTTTTTCACTCACTCATTGTATTATGTATTCACGCAAAGAAAGCAAAATCACTAGTTTCACTTAATGATTAAAGTATAAAAAATATTAATTGTATAAAAAATGGCCATTTAGGGGCTGGGGTTGTGGCTCAGTAGTAGAGAGAGCACTTGCCTAGCATGTGTGATGCACTAGGTTCGGTTCTTGGCACCACATATTAAATAAAAATAAAGGTCCATGGACAACTGAAAAAATATTTTAAAAAAGTGACCATTGAGCATATGCATTTTCCATTATTGTGTGTGATGAAATTGGAAGTTCACTGAAAGCACTTCTGTATTCTAGAATACAGTGATTATCTCAAGGTAGAACACACGGGGAATTGAATTTTGGTATGAACTAGCTATGTTTTTTCTAAAACACCAGTTTTATTTGGATAAATGACTGTCAAATTGTAGCTACTTAGATGGGTATTTTTCATAATTTCCTCAAATTGAATGAAGTTAGCCTAACATTTCAAGGAAAGTAACTCATCTTACTATTTTGCCAATGATAATATTTGTAGACCAATATTTGCCACTATCAGCTTAACAGCTTCCCAGTACTTAGACTTTTTTTTAGTTTAAAAGTTGGTGATATTAGTGAATGTTATTTTTTGGTGCAGCGTTATAAAGTATATCAACATTGAAGGATCTACATCACTCAGTGAAGCAGTGTGTTCCAAAGGGCTAGTGCATAAAGTTACAAAACTGCGTGGATAAAAGATACACTGGGGCTGGGGTTGTGGCTCAGTGGTAGAGCACTTGCCTAGCATGTGTGAGGCATGGGGTTTGATTCTTACCACCACATAGAAATAAATACAATAAAGGCCCATCAACAACTAAAAATAGATATGTAAAAACAATTTTTGAAAAGACTCTTAAAGCACAAGATAGATCAGTGGATCTTATTGCAAAGAATGAACCATTCATTGAAATAGTTTCAGATACCACATTGCAGCTAACCTTTAAGGAACTACTACTTGTTGAATTTTGGTGTAGTATTATAGAAGAATATGTATAATTTTAGAAAGACAATATTAAAATACTCCGTCCATTTCCAAGTATGTATGTGTGTAATTTGTATCATTCAACCAAAACACATACTTCAAAATATTGAATAGAAGTAGACAGAAGATCCCAACTGTTTTAAGCCAGACATTAGAGATTGTAAAATATGTATATGTAGCACTTATTTCTAATTTTTTTGTAAATATTTTTTCATAAATATATGAAAATTCTTTTAACATGTAGTGAGTGTGTTATTGTCATTTTCAATGAAATGTTTAAAGAGTTTACCAATTTTAATATTTGATGAAATATTAATAGATATAACACAAAAATAAACAAAAGTTCTCAATTTTTTTTTGGACCGTGAAAGGGAAGTTAAGGCCAGAACGTTTGTGAGTAGCTTCTGGGAGCCTCTCTGACCTCTCTATCTAAATAATGTCAGCTCATCCAATCCCTGTCATTTTTTTATTCTTTATTTTTCTTTGTAGTACTTGTCACCTCTTGACTTATTTTATATTGATCTGTTTATTATTTTCCCCTCAGTGGAATGTAAATTCCATAAGGAGTAGAAGTTAATCTGTTTTTTTCACTGCAGTTATTCCCATAATATTGAACAGCTCCTTAATATCAGTAGATATCAAGCAAGTATTTATTACATGCATAAATTAAGAATTTTCTCATAGAATTGTTTTGTTTTTCTTTTGTCAATTCTGTGTATTTCATTTGATACCTTTTTATTATAGGTGGTAGCAATTTTCTTTAATGAATTTTGAGATTTTGTATTGTGAACTTAGCAGATCTTATCTATCCTGGCAGCCCCCCACATTCCCTTGACAGAAGAGATACCCCTAAGAAGTTTCACTCATGCTTCCAGGAGTTTGTAGTTTTCACTTGTGAGACACTTTGGTGTTGGTTTCTGACCTCAGAATTTCCGTACTGCATGGATAAGAAGTACTTGAATCTCACACCTATGAACAGTTCACTTTCAGGCTTACAGGTGACTCCTCTTCCACTCTTGGCTAAATGGGATGCAGTTTACTTACATGCTGTATCTCTAAACCAGTGTGTGGGGTTTTGTTACTCACTTTGTTAGATCCATACATTCTTATGTCCATGTTAGTAGACATTACCTGGCTGTGCAGTGAGCCTAGTCCAATTCCCTTGGCTTTCTTTTTGCTCTTATGTGGCCATTTAAAACACTAACCCTTAAACCCTAGTATCCTTTCTGAAAGATACCCTTGTGGGTTTGAATTTTAATACACCTTCCTTATCCTGTGTTCTCTCTGTTTCTGGTCTGAAGATTTCCCTCTCTGTCTTTTGTCATTAATATATATTTTAAACATTTTGTAATTAATATATATTTTAAACATTATTATATTTTATCCAGCATTTCTCTATGTTTGGAGTATAAAGTAGTATAGTTCCACATTTGCTCACACTGCCATATAAACCAAATGTCTTCACAATACATTTTTTTTCCTTTCTTTCTTTCTTTATTTTTAAAGGTGTAGTGTCATTGTTTGTTGCTCAGGCTGGCCTCAAATTGTTGGGCTCAAGTGGACCTCTTGCCTCAACCTCCCTAGTACCTGGAACTGCAGACAATGCCACCACACCCAACTGCATTAAAAATTTTCAAGGCGGGCTCTCTTCACGGGGCGATCCAAGATGGCGGCCTAGAGGGAGACTGCACCCCCATTCGCTCCAGAACGCAGGAGTTAAGAAGGGGAGGCATTGAGAGACTCGGACTGAAGTGGAGCCACGGGTGAGTCTGCCCACTGGGTAAAGCTCGGCCCGTGTGGCAGGTCCAGATAGAGGTGGCTTATCGGAGCCGGGCAGGGCAGCTAGAGTCATCCACAGGCAGTCCTGCGCACTCCGGCGGTGGGCCCCGCCCACACAGCCAGCTTCTCCAGGTTCTCAGAACGGAACTGGCCCGCTAGTGAGAGCCTTTCTGAACAGAGCAGGCTCCGAGTCCCGGAGCTGCCGCAGCGCAGTGTACTCCTGCAAAGAACCAGTGGAGAGCCTCGATCTGCAAACAGCCCCAGGGATAAGGGCAGGGCAGCCGGAGACCTCTTCAGGCGGCTCTGCCCACTCCAGCTGCGGGCTCTCTTCACGGGGCGATCCAAGATGGCGGCCTAGAGGGAGACTGCACCCCCATTCGCTCCAGAACGCAGGAGTTAAGAAGGGGAGGCATTGAGAGACTCGGACTGAAGTGGAGCCACGGGTGAGTCTGCCCACTGGGTAAAGCTCGGCCCGGGTGGCAGGCCCAGATAGAGGTGGCTTATCGGAGCCGGGCAGGGCAGCTAGAGTCATCCACAGGCAGTCCTGCGCACTCCGGCGGTGGGCCCCGCCCACACAGCCAGCTTCTCCAGGTTCTCGGAACGGAACTGGCCCGCTAGTGAGAGCCTTTCTGAACAGAGCAGGCTCCGAGTCCCGGAGCCGCTGCAGCGCAGTGTACTCCTGCAAAGAACCAGCGGAGAGCCTCGATCTGCAAGCAGCCTCAGGGATAAGGGCAGGGCAGCCGGAGACCTCTTCAGGCGGCTCTGCCCACTCCGGCTGCGGGCTCTCTTCACGGGGAGATCCAAGATGGCGGCCTAGAGGGAGACTGCACCCCCGGTCGCTCCAGAACCCAGGAACTAAGAGGGGGAGGCATAGAGAGACTCGGACTGAAATAGAGCCACGGGTGAGTCTGCCCACTGGGTAAAGCTCAGCCCGGGTGGCAGGCCCAGATAGAGGTGGCTTAGCGGAGCCAGGCAGGGCAGCTTGAGTCTTCCCAAGGTAGTCTTCCACACTCCGGCAGTGGGCTCTTCCCACACGGCCAGCTGCACGGTGCAGGCCCACAGTGAGAGCACTTCCGCACAGAGCCAGTTCCAAAACGTGGAACCAGTAGGGGGCTAGGGGCAGTATTCTTCGAATGAGCTGCTTTATCAGATTCCTCCAAGACATCAGGCTACTGAAGGCTGGGAGGTGATACACTGGAAATCTACTGGGACACTATAAGCCAATAGTGGAAAACTGCAATATCTCAGGGTCCCACTGACAACTGACCATTATGAGAAAACAAGGGAAGAAAATGTCCCAAACAAACCTAGATACTACATCAATAAAACCCAATGACAGCACAGCAGAAGAAATGTCAGAAAGGGAGTTCAGAATGTACGTAATTAAAACGATCAGGGAAGCTAATGAGGAGATGAAAGAGCAAATGCAGGCATTGAAGGAGGAGATGAAAGAGCAAATGCAGGCATTAAATGATCGCACCAATCAACAGTTAAAAGACCAAATACGGGAAGCAAGAGATCATTTCAATAAAGAGTTAGAGATACTGAAAAAAAACCAAACTGAAATCCTTGAAATGAAGGAAACAATAAACCAAGTTAAAAACTCCATAGAAAGCATAACCAATAGGATAGAACACCTGGAAGACAGAACCTCAGACATTGAAGACAAAATATTTAACCTTGAAAGCAAAATTGAACAAACAGAGAAGATGGTAAGAAATCATGAACAGAATCTCCAAGAACTATGGGATATCATGAAAAGGCTAAATTTGAGAATTATTGGGATTGAGGAAGGCACAGAGAAACAAACCAAAGGAATGAACAATCTATTCAATGAAATAATAACAGAAAATTTCCCAAATCTGAAGAAGGAAATGGAAAACCAAGTACAAGAGGCTTATAGAACTCCAAACATACAAAATTACAACAGACCCACACCAAGGCACATTATTATGAAAATACCTAACATACAAAATAAAGACAGAATTTTAAAGGCCGCGAGAGAAAAGAATCAAATTACATTCAGAGGGAAACCAATAAGAATATCAGCAGATTTTTCAATCCAGACCCTAAAAGCTAGAAGGGCCTAGAACAACATATACCAAGCCCTGAAAGAAAATGGATGCCAACCAAGAATCTTATACCCAGCAAAACTTACCTTCAAATTTGACGATGAAATAAGATCCTTCCAAGATAAACAAAAGCTAAAGGAATTTACAAAAAGAAAGCCAGCATTACAGAACATTCTCAGCAAAATATTCCATGAGGAAGAGATGAAAAACAATGATGCAAATCAGCAACAGGAGGCGCTAGCCTAAAGGAATAGCCAAATAAAGGAGAAACCAAATCATGTCAAAAACAAATATGAGTCAATTGACTGGGAATACAAATCATATCACAATAATAACCCTGAATGTTAATGGCCTGAATTCATCAATCAAAAGACACAGACGGGCAGATTGGATTAAAAAGAAAAATCCAACAATATGCTGCCTGCAAGAGACTCATCTCATAGAAAGAGACACCCATAGACTAAAGGTGAAAGGATGGGGAAAAACATACCATGCACACGGACACAGCAAAAAAGCTGGAGTATCCATCCTCATCTCAGATAATGTGGACTTCAAACCAAAACTAGTCAGAAGGGATAAAGAAGGACATTACATGCTGCTTAAGGGAAGCATAAATCAGCAAGACATAACAATCATAAATATCTATGCCCCGAACATTGGCTCATCCACGTACGTCAAACAAATCCTTCTCAATTCCAGAAATCAAATAGACCACAACACAATAATACTAGGCGATTTTAACACACCTCTCTCACCACTGGATAGATCGTCCAAACAAAAATTGAATAAAGAAACTATAGATCTCAACAACACAATCAGCAATTTAGACTTAACGGACATATATAGAATATACCATCCAACAAAGAATGAATACACTTTCTTCTCAGCAGCACATGGATCCTTCTCTAAAATAGACCATATTTTATGCCACAAAGCTACTGTTAGTAAATACAAGAAGATAGAGATACTACCTTGTACTCTATCAGATCATAATGGATTGAAATTAGAAATAAATGACAGAATAAAAAACAGAAACTTCTCCAATACCTGGAGACTAAATAATACACTATTATATGATGAGTGGATAACAGAAGACATCAGGAGGGAAATAAAAAAATTCTTAGAAGTAAACGAGAACAAAGACACATCATATCAAAATCTCTGGGACACTATGAAAGCAGTACTTAGAGGAAGATTTATTTCATGGGGTGCATTCAAAAAAAGAAGTAGAAATCAACAAATAAACGACTTAACACTACAGCTCAAAGCACTAGAAAAAGAAGAGCAGACCAATACCAAAAGTAGTAGAAGACAGGAAATAGTTAAAATCAGAGCCGAAATCAACGAAATCGAAACAAAAGAAACAATCGGAAAAATTAATAATATAAATAGTTGGTTCTTTGAAAAAATAAATAAAATTGATAAACCCTTAGCCACACTAACAAAGAGAAAGAGGGAGAAAACTCAAATTACTAAAATTCGGAATGAACAAGGAAACATCACAACAGACACGAGTGAAATACAAAACATAATTAGAAGCTATTTCGAAAATCTATACTCCAACAAAACAGAAAACCTCGAAGACATCAACAAATTTCTAGAGACATATGAACTACCTAAACTGAACGAGGAGGACATACACAACTTAAATAAACCAATTTCAAGCAATGAAATAGAAGAGGTCATCAAAAGCCTACCAACAAAGAAAAGTCCAGGACCAGATGGGTTCTCAGCCGAGTTCTACAAAACCTTTAAAGAAGAGCTCATTCCAATACTCCTCAAACTATTCCATGAAATAGAAGAGGAGGGAACCCTCCCAAACTCGTTCTATGAAGCCAATATCACCCTGATACCTAAACCAGGCAGAGACACATCAAGGAAAGAAAATTTCAGACCAATATCCTTAATGAACATCAACACAAAAATTCTCAACAAAATTTTAGCAAATCGCATACAAATATATATTAAAAAGATAGTGCACCACGATCAAGTGGGTTTTATCCCAGGGATGCAAGGTTGGTTCAACATTCGGAAATCAATAAATGTCATTCACCATATCAACAGACTTAAAGTTAAGAATCACATGATTATTTCAATAGATGCAGAAAAAGCATTTGATAAAATACAGCATCCCTTCATGCTCAAAACACTAGAAAAAATTGGGGTAGTGGGAACATTCCTAAACATTATAAAGGCCATCTACGCTAAGCCCATGGCTAATATCATTCTAAATGGTGAAAAACTGAAAGCGTTCCCCCTAAAAACTGGAACAAGGCAGGGATGCCCTCTTTCACCGCTTCTATTCAACATCGTCCTTGAGACTCTAGCCAGAGCAATCAGACAAACCAAAGAAATTAAAGGGATACGAATAGGAAAAGAAGAACTCAAACTATCCCTGTTCGCTGATGACATGATTATATATTTAGAGGAACCTGGAAATTCCACCAGAAAACTTTTAGAACTCATAAGTGAATTCAGTAAAGTAGCAGGTTACAAGATCAATGCTCATAAATCCAATGCATTTTTATACATAAGTGATGAATCTTCAGAAAGAGAAATTAGGAAAACTACCCCATTCACAATAGCATCGAAAAAAATAAAATACTTGGGAATCAATCTCACAAAAGAGGTGAAAGACCTCTACAATGAGAACTACAGAACACTAAAGAAAGAAATTCAAGAAAACCTTAGAAGATGGAAAGATCTCCCATGTTCCTGGATAGGCAGAATTAATATCGTCAAAATGGCTATCCTACCTAAAGTGCTATACAGATACAATGCAATTCCAATTAAAATCCCAATGATGTACCTTGCAGAAATAGAGCAAGCAATTATGAAATTCATCTGGAAGAATAAAAAACCTAGAATAGCTAAAGCAATCCTCAGTAGCAAGAGCGAAGCAGGGGGTATTGCAATACCAGATCTTCAACTCTACTACAAAGCAATAGTAACAAAAACGGCATGGTATTGGTACCAAAATAGACAGGTAGATCAATGGTACAGAATAGAGCACATGGACAGAAACCCAAATAAATACAATTTTCTCATACTAGACAAAGGTTCCAACAATATGCAATGGAGAAAAGATAGCCTCTTCAACAAATGGTGCTGGGAAAACTGGAAAACTATATGCAATAGAATGAAATTAAACCCCTATCTCTCACCCTACACAAAACTCAACTCAAAATGGATCAAGGACCTCGGAATCAGACCAGAGACCCTGCATCTTATAGAAGAAAAAGTAGGTCCAAATCTTCAACTTGTTGGCTCAGGATCAGATTTCCTTAACAGGACTCCCATAGCACAAGAAATAAAAGCAAGAATCAACAACTGGGATAGATTCAAACTAAAAAGCTTTCTCTCAGCAAAGGAAACTATCAGAAATGTGAAGAGAGAGCCTACAGAGTGGGAGAATATCTTTGCCAACCATACCTCAGATAGAGCGCTAATTTCCAGAATCTATGAAGAACTCAAAAAACTCTACACGAAGAATACAAATAATCCAATCAACAAATGGGCTAAGGAAATGAACAGACACTTCACAGAAGAAGATGTACAAGTAATCACCAGATATATGAAAAAATGTTCAACATCCCAAGTAATAAGGGAAATGCAAATCAAAACTACCCTAAGATTTCATCTCACCCCAATTAGAATGGCGATTATCAAGAATACAAGCAACAATAGGTGTTGGCGAGGATGTGGTGAAAAAGGAACACTCATACATTGCTGGTGGGGTTGCAAATTAGTGCAGCCACTCTGGAAAGCAGTGTGGAGATTCCTCAGAAAGCTTGGAATGGAAACACCATTTGACCCAGCTATCCCACTTCTTGGCCTATTACCCAAAGGACTTAAAATCAGCATACTACAGAGATACAGCCACATCAATGTTCATTGCTGCTCAATTCACCATAGCCAGATTGTGGAACCAACCTAGATGCCCTTCAGTTGATGAATGGATAAAGAAACTGTGGCATATTTATACAATGGAATATTACTCCGCAATGAAGAATGATAAAATTATGGCATTTGTAGGCAAATGGTCGAAATTGGAGAATATCATGCTAAGTGAGATAAGCCAATCTCAAAAAACTAAAGGACGAATGATCTCGCTGATAAGTGGATGAGGACATATAATGGGGGGTGGGACGGGCTAGCATTAGGTTTAGGGTTAGGTTTAGAGTTAGGCTAAGGAGAGCGGTAAGAATGAAGGAAAGAAGGACTGTGTAGAGGGAAAAGAGGGGTGGAGGGGTGGGAAGAGAGGGGTGGGGGGGAGGGGAAAAATATAATAAACATCATTACCCTATGTAAACGTAAAAAAAAAAAAAATTTTCAATGCCTCAGATTCTTCATTCTTGAGTTCTTATTTTTGATAATTAATTAAGTTCTTATTTTGATGATTAATTATGCAAAAGAGTTTTCAGGAAAAATATGTGAATGATAGTTTTTCTAAGCCATTAGTATCTAGAATTTCTTTGTGTTATTGTATTTATATGACAACTTATCTGTATACAGAATTCTTGAGTTAAACCTGTTTTCAGAAAATTTTATAGATTTCATGTAATCTTCTGAAATTTATTAATACAGAAAAGAGTAATGAATCAACATGGTTTTAAAAAAATTCTTTTTAGATAACCTGTTTTCATTTTTTTCTTCCCAGATTGCTTAAAAATTTTTAAAAATTTTGTAACTCCAAATCTGTGTACAGTCATATGCATTAATTTTGAAACAAAGATAAACCTCCCATTTTAACCTCAACTATTCTGGTTTCTTTTGCAAGTACCTTCAGTTTTTATAGTTTAGACCTTTTTTCTGTGTCCTGTGAATCTTCTATCTTGTTATTTACTTACTAGTCCTCTGGGGAGAACTTTTTAAGCTTTGTACTACTGATTCTGTGTTCTGCAGAGTCGGTTTTGTTATTTCTGTTCTCTGCAAGCTTAAATTGTGTTACCTTCCCCCCATTTCTGCCTTCCTTTGTATCTCATCTTGTATTTATATTATCTCTTATTTCCTTCTTATACTTATATTTTAAAAATACTTTTTGAGTTGTTGATGACTCATTATTTTATTTATTTATTTGCAATGCTGAGACTTGAACCCAATTCCTCACACATGTGAGGCAAGCGCTCTACCACTGAGCCACAACTCCAACCCCTTGCTCTTATTTACTTTTTAATGGATGTACCTTTTTTGCACCCTCTTTTTTTTTTCTTTTTTTTTTTGCAGTACTGGGGATCGCACTCTGGGCCTTGTGCTTGCGAGGCAAGCACTCTACCAGCTGAGCTATCTCCCCAGCCCTGCACCCTCTTGATTAGCCAAAAAAAAAAAAAAAGGCAGAAGAAGAAAGGAAGGGCATCTCACAGTAAAATTATGGAGGTATACTGCTCTTTCTCCAAAATTATAATTCTCCTCTGCTCTTCTGTTAACTATTTTTCATAGGGTTCATGGTGTTGTCCTGTAAGATCAGTTCAGAACACTAAAGAAAGAAATTGAAGAAGTCCTTCAAAGATGGAAAGATCTCCCATGTTCTTGGATAGGCAGAATTAATATTGTTAAAGCGGCCATACTATCAAAAGTGCTATATATATTTAATGCAATTCCTATTACAATCCCAAAAACATTCTTCATAGAACTGGAAAAAGCAGTCATGAAATTCATTTGGAAAAATAAGAAGCCCACAATAGCCAAAGCAATCCTTAGTGAGAAAAGTGAAGGAGGAGGCATCACAATACCAGACCACAACACCAGTTGTACTACAGAGCTGTAGTAACAAAAACAGCGTGCATGGTATTGGAACTGAAACAACATGAAGACCAATGGAACATAATAGAAGACACAGAAACAAACCCACATAAATACAGTTATCACATACTAGACAAAGGTGCCATAAAAATACATCGAAGAAAAGAGAGCCTCTTCAACAAATGGTGCTAGGAAAACTGGAAATCCATATATAGTAGAATGAAATTGCATCTATTGCTCACCTTGCACAAAACTCAAAGTGAATCAAGTACATAGGCAATAGATCAGAGACCCTACACCTATTAGAAGAAAAAGTAGATCCAACTTGCCACCGTGTCAGATTAGGAACTGCCTTCCTCAGTAAGACTCCTAAAGTGCAAGAAGTAGAATCAAGAATCAATAAATGGGATGGTATTAAACAAAGTATTCACAGCAAAGGAAATAATCAAGAACAAGAATGTGAAGAGAAAGCCTACAAAATGGGAGGAAAATCTTTACCACTAGCACCTGAGACAAAGAAGGCATTAATCTCTAGGATATCCAAAGAACTCTAAAAACAACAAAATAATAAATAACCCAATCAATAAATGAACTGAGGAACTGAACAGGTACTTCACAGAAGAGGAAATACCAAGGGTCAAAAAAATACAGGAAGAAATGTTCAATGTCTCTAGCAATTAAAGAAATGCAAATCAAAACTACACCGAGATTCCACTTCACCCCAGTCAGACTGGCAATTATCAAGAATACAAGCAACAATAAATGTTGGCAAGGATGTGGGGAAAGAGGTTCACTTATACATTGCTGGTGGGACTACAAATTGTTCACTCTTGAATGCAGTATGGAGATTCTTTAGAAAACTTGGAATGGAACCACCATTTGACCCTTCTATCCCACTCCTCCATTTATACCCAAAGGATTTAAAATTAGCATACTACAGTGATACAGTCACTTCAGTGTTTATAGCAGTTCAATTCACAATAGCCAAGCTAAAGAACCAATTTACGAGCCCCACAGCAGATGAATTGATAAAGAAACTGTGGTATGTGTACACAATGGAGTATTACTTAGCCATAAATAAGAATGAAATTATGGCATTTGCCAGTAAGTGGAGAGAATGTCATGCTAAGTGAAAGAAACCAAACCCCCAAAAGCAAAGGCAGCATTTTCTCCCTGATGCTAACCCACAACAAGGAAGGGGAAGATTAGAAGTTCACTGGACTAGACAAAGGGGAAAGAAGGGAAGGGAGAAGGGATGAGAATAGGATAGTGGAATGAATAGGACATATCTTTCCTGTCCTCGTATATGAATACAGGACCGAGAATAGGATAGTGGAATGAATAAGACATATCTTTCCTGTTCTCGTATATGAATACAGGACCAATGTAACTCCACATCACATATAGCCACAATAATTGGATCCTAATTGGAACAAGTAATACTTATTTTAAGTGTGTATACTATTTCAAAGTATACTGTCATGTATATTTGAAAAGAACAAATAAAAGTAAAAAATATATCAGCAATTCACACATACAGAAAGAAGGCTTTGCAAAGACTGGAGGAGGAATTGTGTGTTGTTTGAGGAATAACAAAGAGGTCAGTGGGACTGGAAGGGAGTGAGTGAGGAGAAGGCTAGTTGGAGACATGTCTGGAGAGGGAATGGGTGCAGATCATGGGATGCCTGATAAACCATTGTAAGGACATATTTCCTAATATTGAATCTTCCTTACCATATTAGCCTTACTATGTCTAAGTGAGTTATTCTTTAAGCATTGCATCTGTAGTTTAGCAACATTTAATAAGGTTTAAAAGGAACAAAACTCAACATCTGCCATTGATAAAGTATTCATTGATGTATCCTAATGTTTAAAATGCCTTTTATCATGGTTGTAACAACCACATTCTTTTCCTCAGTTGTTATGATTTTTAGAATGTAAAATCTACACAACTTTTTTTTAATGTAAAGTGTTTAATCAGCAAAATGTCAATTCCTTAAGGCTGAGATTATTTTTAATAAACAGTCACAACAAACAACAATGAATACCTCTGTATTTTTGCTTACTTGGACCCAAACATTCATTTAAAATCAGTCATTTTCAGTTTTCAAGTTCTTCTGATAGAAACACTCCTAAAGGCACCCAGACTAAAGGAGCAGTGAAGAGTCACAAATCATGCCTTTGTTGGAAACTCTCCTTGACCAGGTAAGTCAGCTCACTGGGAGAACTATAAGCTTTGTTTAAAAATCAAATATCCCAAGAGGAATAAAACAGGTAAAGGAAAAATATCTTTATTGCTGAGAGAAGCAGAATTGACCAGAGAGTTGGCACTGCTATAAATTAAACTTCTCCAGAACAGCAATGTTTTCTGACAAAGCTTGGCCTTTTGATTCTAGAATGCAACTTTAAGACTGCATGCAGATATTTTCATTTCTAGTCAGAGGACAGAGGGAGATGAGAGAAATTTGTATTCCTGCCACTAGGAACTTGCCACTCTTCTTTATATCGTTTATAGCCCCTTGGAATCTTGGGGTAACTTAGGAGGTGGAAGTTGAAGCTACCATGAACATGATAGTGCCTCAGTTCAAACCTCATTCAGAGAAATATGTTTAGAATTGTTTTCTGTGGCACAATTTCCTATCTCTTGTTACCTTCTCTTTTCTGATCCTCCCCATCAAGTTTGTAACAAGAGAGATTTCTAATGATATTCTGTGAAATGACTATCTTTTGATCTCATCAGTATACTCAGGGTTATATTTTTATATATATTTGAATTTTACACATTGGTGGGTCTAGTTTTCAAACAGGACAATGAAAAACAAGAAGTTGGGTTAACAGAACAAAAGGAACAATATAAAACATGTTCAACAAATAGGTGGCTATGAAAAGCTATTTTATTTTCTAAGATTTAACTTGTCAGAGAGGAATGGGAAAAGATACAAATGTTTTTGTCCCTTTAGTTTCTTTAAAATGTGAAGACTCTATATTATTAGAATAAGGCCTCATCTAGCTTCTACCACCTTAACCTATTGATGTCTCTCAGCAATGAAATTCAGCACATTGGAGGCTTTTGTTTTCCTGCTCCTAATGATTTCAGCTTCCCAAACTCCTGTCATTTTCTTTTATGCTATTTCCCATGCTTGCCAAGACCTTTTTGTATTAAGCGTTTTGATCATGATATATTGTAAAATTGTTACTGTAATTTGAAGTTATTGACTCTTTAGGTCTTGATGGAAAGCTGAAAATGTAGAAGTAAAAGATAAAGATAAATATAGAAAGTCAAAACAGAGATTAATAGTAAAAATAAATCCAAAGAAATAGACAAGACTTCAAAATGGATAATTAACATAAAATTTTAGAGATGAGGAAAGCTATAGATATTCCCTTTTTATTAATCTTTTGATTAGTTGTCTACTTTTTAGTTTTTGGTATACAGGTTTCATTTTTCAGGTTATGATAATACTATTGTGCCAATACATCATATAACTATTAATTGATATTCTTCCCTTTTAAGAAAAGACAGGGCTGGGGAGATAGCTCAGTTGGTAGAGTGCCTGCCCCGCAAGCACAAGGCCCTGGGTTCAATCCCCAGCACTGAAAAAAAAAACCAAAAACTTTGTTTATAAACTATCAGTAATGTGAAGAGAGAGCCTACAGAGTGGGAGAAAATCTTTGCCACTCATACTACAGATAGAGCACTAATTTCCAGAATCTATAAAGAACTCAAAAAACTCTACACCAAGAATACAAATAATCCAATCAACAAATGGACTAAGGAAATGAACAGACACTTCACAGAAGAAGATGTACAAGCAGTCAACAGATATATGAAAAAATGTTCAACATCTCTAGTAATAAGAGAAATGCAAATCAAAACTACCCTCAGATTCCATCTCACCCCAATTAGAATGGTTATTATCAAGAACACAAGCAACAATAGGTGTTGGCGAGGATGTGGGGAAAAAGGTACACTCATACATTGCTGGTGGGGTTGCAAATTGGTGTAACCACTCTGGAAAGCAGTATGGAGATTCCTCAGAAAGCCTGGAATGGAACCACCATTTGACCCAGCTATCCCACTCCTTGGCCTGTACCCAAAGGACTTAAAATCAACATACCACAGAGATACAGCCACATCAATGTTCATAGCTGCTCAATTCACCATAGCCAGATTGTGGAACCAACCTAGATGTCCTTTAATTGATGAATGGATAAAGAAACTGTGGCATATATATACAATGGAATATTACTCAGCCATAAGAATGATAAAATTATGGCATTTGCAGGCAAATGGATGAAATTGGAGAATATCATGCTAAGTGAGATAAGCCAATCTCAAAAAAGCAAAGGACAAATGATCTCGCTGATAAGCGGATGAGGACATAATGGGGGGTGGGAGGGGTTAGTGTTAGGGTTGGGGTTAGGTTTAGGGTTAGGGTTAGGGAGGGGGGCAAGAATGGAGGAAGGAAGGACTGTATAGAGGGAAAAGATGGGTGGGTGGGGAGGTGGGGAAGGGGGAAAAATGACAGAATGAATCAAACAACATTGCCCTGTGTAATTTTATGAATACACGAATGGTATGCCTTTACTCCATGTACAGAGAATCAAAATGTATCCCATTTGTTTACAATAAAAAAAAAGAAAAGACATGAATGCAGTGGGAATTTTTAGCTCTTAGTGTTGGTCACTGAAACAAAGCTTCCTAATTTATGAGTTCTAAAAATGTTTCTGAATTTAAATCATAAGTTTGCTTAAGTTCCATTTAAAAATATATTTATTTGATATGTAATATTTTCTTCACTGTCAGGTTTTGACACAGGTCTTTTGTAAGCAACAGGATTAGAATTCAAGAATTTTAATTCTGAAAGGCATAGTATTTCAAATACCTCAGTAGATTAAATCAAAGTATGTCCACACCCAGTATTTGGTCTCTGAAGCATTTTTTGTGGGCAGTCATTGTTGCTGTATATTTATGTATATAACATATATATGTAGTAATTTTTACACTCACATGCACACAGTTTTATTCCAACTTTTAAAAGTGGCATCTCCTGAGACATGAATATATAAATTGTGTGTGTGTATTTTTGTTTGTCCTTGTTTTCAATTTCTATATGATTTGGTAGATTTAGACACAAGTTTTCTAATTTCTGTCTTCTTAGATAGTAAAATAGTAAAATACCTTATTTTTCTTCCCCCAATTTTTAGAGTATAGTCTCAATTCCTTTGATCATGTTAAATGTTCCTCCCTAATCTTTCTCTCTCATGTGTTTCTTAAAATAGGGTTGATGAGGATGGTACCAAGTACTGTAGTGTAGGCAGATGTGCTGTGAGCTTATATAAATGTAAGATCATATTTTCTATTTTATTTCAGCCAACATTTCTTTTTAAAAATGCCAATATTTTTAGAACTTTTAGGCATAATATTTCAAAATGTCTTTCAAGCCAACTCTTTGCCTCTGGACTAGACTATTCCTAGGCTCTTTACTATTCAATATCTTCTGGGACAGAGATTTCACAACCTGCCTCTCACCTTGAGAAAGTTCTTATAACTAACATAAATCTTGCTTTCTGCAATTTAGTTGAATTTATATCTTTTTTCTTTTCTCTGTAGAGATGGGAACAGTCCATCTGAAGTGATACTTTCTTATGAGGGCCAAACTGAATACTACAGAAAAACTATTTTTAGTGCAGCATCATTTTTAACTTTTACATATCAAAACTCCCTGGCTTTTATTTCAATATTTGCCTCAGGAGATGCCATTTTTAAAAGTTAAATGAAATAATAGTTACATATCTATTATTAATGTTTAGTGTATCTTTTTCTGCTTAGAACCAAATGAGGTACTAAATTAAAAAATGAGTTCCTATGGGGAAGAGGAAATAGAAAAAAGGACAGATCCTTTCCCCAACACCATTGAGATACATCTCAGTTTGATTGTTTTTAGGGAAAAACTATTGATTGAATGCCTAAAGTAGGAGATGGGGCCTTCAGATCGTACCAGCTTAACAGCATTGCTAATCAACTGTTATAGGCTCTGAAAATAAAAGTGATCTTGAAAAATCCCGCCAGTAAAATTTAAAATGAGTTCTCAAAATCTGTTTGAGGAATTTAACAGGTCTATGTTTTATTTGATGTAATTATAGTCATGGGATTGGGGTTTTACCTGTGTTTTATAGATTTTATCTGTTATATAAATGCTTTATTCATCCATTATTAGTTGTAAGAATTGAAACTTGTTCTTTAAAACAAGATGTCTTGAAGCAGATTTCAATGTGTATAGTCAAAAGCTTTAGTACCTAACCTGAGAACTGTGCTAGGTTTGAAGAGGAAGAAAACACATTCCCTGCCCTCAAGGAGCTAATGGTCTTACTGGTAGAAGTGATTATAAAAGTATAATTATGTAGTACTTATAGCATATGTACAGTAAGATGTTTAATGCAAATTTTATTTTGCAAAGATTAATATGGAAAATGTTTTATACTATGTATATCTGTTCTATTAGCATAGATACCCTAAAATATCTAATAGTTTCATTCTGATTTCTGTACTTTGAAGGTTCAGCAGTTTTCTGAAAAAGCCTTCCTCTTACAGCTTTTGAAAACTCGTGAAAATGCTTTAGAAAGACAGTGCAGTGAAATCACAAACCAAAGGAGTGTGCTTCTCCAAACCTTTGTAAGTCTCCAACCACTTAGAAAAATCTGTTTCAATAACCATGTCAAGAAGTATTTCGATATACTTAGGTGTACTTTTAGAAAATTATCCATATGCATATTGGCAGATAGTACTATTCAGATAAGTAAAAAGTATTAAGTGCTATTTAAAACCAATTGGTAGAGTAATATAGCTTGAAAGAGATCTATTGGCAAGGATGTAGCAGAAATTATTTGCAATTGTAATAAGCTTAAAGGAAAGAGTGCAACTGATTTGAATTGCTCGGCTTTGAGACATTGGTTTTAAGGTTTTTGAAAGGTAGAAATGTTCATTCTTTAGGCACGTTTATAGATATGAGTGAAAGGATGGGTATTTTTATCTTTTTATCTAAAGTCAGAGGTAACAAACCGAAAAGTAGTTTTGAATGCCAGTGTGTTTGGAGATGTGACTTGTGATTAGTTGACATTTTAAAGAGAGAAAATACATTTAAAGATATTAAAAGTACAGGTCAAAAGTCAGAACCAAGAGATTTGATGGTTTTGAATGACAAGTCCAGATTCTAAATGTGGCTTATAATTATTTGATAAATCTTAAGAGAAGATAGAAAATAGAATCTAAAAATGTTTGAATTCTAACATTGTCAAAAAGTTTAGGGTTTTGTGTTGTCCAAAGTTTTGGTAATTCACTTTCCATACTATGTGTAAAATGTTAGTGTTGCTTTTGAAGTCAAATATGTAATTTTGCTTTCATCAATCTACATTTTAAAAAGTTTTCTTGACCAGGTACTGTGGTGCTTGCCTATAATCCCAGCAACTAGTAGGCTGAGGCAGGAGAATTGCAAGTTCAAAGTCAGTCTAAGCTACTTAGTGAGGCCCTGAACAAGTGAGACCCTGTCTCAAAATAAAAAATAAGAAAGTCTGGGAATGTGGCTCAGCGGTTCAGTGCTCCTGGGTTCAATCAATCCCTGGTACAAAAAAAAAAAATAGTTTCCTTGGATGTTCTTGTCTGTTTCTTTCTTTTCTTTTTTCCCTATAGGCATTATTCCTTTGAGTATATATTTTAATTTTCAAGTTTGGTCATTATTTTACCACCCCATTTTATATTGTAGTGCCAAAATGGCATGTGTGATCATAAAGTTTAATTTTATAAATAAACAGAGGTATAATGATGAATAGTAGAATTTCTACGTAAGGATAAATCTTTCATCTGAAGATAGTTTGTTGTTACTATTTAATAATTTCAGTTTTTTAACAATATAACTAGTGGAGTAAAGCCTTGTATAATAATACCAAAAGTATTATTTTATACTTTGTTGTTAATAATTTCAGATGATTGTATTTTAAATCATTAAAGAAAAATACTGCAACCAACATCATATTTGATCTTTTATTTCTGTATTTCAGGAGTCTACAAAGAAAAGAGTGACAGAGGAGGAGGAAAAATTTATTAAGGAAATTACAGACTTCAATAATGAGTATGAAATAACAAAGAAAAGAGAACTTTTGATGAAAGAAAATGTCAAGATTGAAATATCTGACCTAGAAAACCAGGCAAACATTTTGAAATGGGGTATGAGTGCATAGTACTGCTTTATTTGTCTGGCATTAATTAAAATAACTTATTTTGAATGAATTTTCAAGAAATTTTAGCTTTTCCATAAGCAAACAGGTTACTATATAGTTTTTTTTTTTTTTTTTTTTTGGGTGCTGGGGATCGAACCCAGGGCCTTATGCTTACAAGGCAAGCACTCTACCGACTGAGCTATTTCCCCAGCCCCTGGTTTTTTTTTTTTGCTTTTAATTTTCCTAATGAATATGTATATTTTGGGGGAGGAGGTTACTAGGGATTGAACCCAGGGGTGCTTTACCACTGAGCTACATCCCTAGCCCTTTTTTTCATTTTGAGATGGGAGTCTCATTAAGTTGCTGAGTGTCTCACTAAATTCTGAGACTGGCAATCCTCCTGCCTCAGTGTCCAGAGTGGCTAGGATTACTACCACTGTACCTGGCTGTGAATATGTATTTTTTTATTTTGAGCAGTATTAAATTCTTTAGAAGTACATGTGACATTATCATTCAGTCATTCATTCACTATTAATAACTATCAACTACCTGTTATGTAATAGACACTATTCTAAGTCCTAGGACTTAGAATAAAATTTTAAAATTTAAAAGTGGAAGAACCAAATAGGTAGGCAGATATTTTAGCACAATGTGACAGAAGCAATGATAGAGGTTAGGACTGATGCTGTGAATCTTATTTTACCATCACTCCTTTATAAACCAGAAAACAATAGGTTTGGGAGAGTTTCATTTCAGGAATACTGTTATGCTGGTAATTACAACCTCTGATAAGATATTAAAATAAAGCAGTTGCCACAAAGCAGAGAGAGAGAATTAACCCATTTTGTCCTATTATCCCAGATGTACAATACTTGTAAAAATTTACATATAGTTTATACTATATGTATTAGAGTTCTCTAGAGGAACAGAATCAACAGGAAGTATGATTATAAAAGGGGATTTATTAGGTTGGCTTACACGACCAGAAGCTGGATAGTCCACAGTGGCCGTCTATAGCTAGAGAGCTGGAAGAATCAGCAGCTGCACAATCCAAGACTCAGAAGCTCCAGAACAAGAAAGATCAACAGTGCTACCCTAGTCCAAGAGCAAGGTTTCTGGAAACTACCTGGAGAATCACTGGCAGAGTCTGCTTTGGAAGAGTGAAGAAGCAAGAGTCCCATATCCTCAGACAATTGAAGCAGCAATCAAGAACCCATTCAAGAAGAACTGAGCCTGTATCTGCATCTGCTTCCTTGTTCTTCCAGCTTTTATTCCATCCTTCTGGACGGTGCTGCCCATGCATAGGGAGGGGCTCCACTTCAGTTCCTATCCCACATTCCAGTCATTCCTAGACACACCCTCATTGACACATCCAGAAGCCTCTTAATCATTGGCATCTCTTCATCCAATCAAGTTGACAATTCAAATTAACCATTATACACTATATAGCTCTATAATACATAATTATACAATAAGAATCTGATTATAATTATACTATTGATCAATATAATAACACATAAGCTATAGATTATTGTTTTCAATCTCTTTTAATATACCTGTGTCAATTTTGTTGAAATACTTGCAAAATTGAAAACTTGGGATTTAATGGGTTAAAGGAATGTTTAGGAAGAATACAAGACTTTGTCATTCATTCATGTAGACAGAAATAGAAAAAGTCAAAAATAAGCCACAGTTTCCAAACATCAGATATTCTATTATAGCATTAAATTACAGTATGTCTTCATTTAAATCAGGTTCAGTGGCAGATGAGGTTCTTTGATTATCATTCCTTATGTAATTTCTTATGTATATTTCCTCTTGATCTAAAAACCTGAATGTAAAAAAGATAATTATTCCCTCACATGTCAAATGTACTATGATGAGAGAGACATAGGTTAAGTTGGACCCAGTGGTGCACGCCTATAATCCCAGTGACTTAGGAGGCTGGGGCAGGAGGATCCTGAGTTCAAAGCCAGCCTCAGCAAAAAGTGAGGTGCTAAGCAACAACTCAGTGAGACCCTGTCTCTAAATAAAATATAAAATAGGGCTGGGGATGTGGCTCAGTGATTGAGTGCCCCTGAGTTCAATCCTTGGTACCAAAAAAACAAAACAAGACATAGGATAATTTCAAGACACACTCCTGTTTGGAAAGGGGAAAAACAGGAAAATCACAGGTTTCATTGCTCCATCACAAATCTGAAATCCAGTTACAAAAATAATGGAAGTTCCTTAATTAGAATTCAATTATCATCCTGCCCAGAAATGGTTCTCCATGTCTTAGCTCCACCCTCTGTTCTCTTGCTTCCATTCCCTGTGTCATTATTTTCTTTCTTTCTTTTGTTCTTTCTTCCTTTCCTTTCCATTTCTTTTCTTTTTATTTTTTCTTTTTTTTCAGTAAAAGATAACTTGTATTTGTAGCACCTACTTTGGTCAGCCTGCTTCTGTACTGTAGAAGATTGGGTATTCAAAAACTCCTTTTTCATTGTTTACTGTCTCTATCCATTTCATTGCAAACTTTCTATGTTCCTGATAATACAATTATCTTAAAAACTTGGTGATTCTCACATAAATCTTACTGATGTTGACTCCATTAGGAAAAACTCAAAACTACAAATTTGTTTGCTCTAAGACCTTTTATCTTTGGACTTCTACTAAAACTGCTGAGGCACAAGATCTTTTCACTTCTTTTTTTAAGTTTTTTTATTTTATTTGTTCTAATTAGTTGTACAAGACAGTAGAATGCATTTATACATTTAAATAGATCATATATTAATAGAATGTAATCTCATTTTCCCGATTATACATATTGCAGGATCACATTGGTCATGTAGTCATACATGTACATGAGGTAATAATGTCTATTTCACTCCACTATTATTCCTTCCCCGATACCCCTTTCCCTCCCTTCACACTCCTCTGCCTAATATAAAGTAGCTGTATTCTTCCTTATCCATCTCCCCTAATTGTGAATTAGCTTCTGCATATCAGAGAAAACATTTGGCCTTTGGATTTTTGGGTTTGGCTTATTTCACTTAGCATAATATTCTTTAACTCCACCCATTTACCAGCAAATGCCAGAATTTCATTCTTCTTTAAAACTGAGTAATATTCCATTGTATATATACATATGCCACATTTTCTTTATCCATTCATCCAGCAAAGGGATCTAGGTTGGTCCTTTAGCTTCTTAATGGCCCTTTGGTTTGACTGGTTCTCTGCAGCATCCCCCTGGATTTTTCTGAAATCAAAGCTAAAGGTTTTAAATATACATCTTAGGTTTTGTCTTTAGACCATGGTTTCCTAAGAATGCTGTGGGTTTTATCTTTACCTTCAAACCATCTCTTTTTTATGCTTTTTATTTTTTATTTGTTCTAATTAGTCATACATGACAGTAGAATGCATTTATGCACTTGAATATATCATACATAAATGGTGTATAATTTCTCATTTTTCTGATTGTACATGTTGTAGAATCACATTGGTTATGTAGTCATATATGTACATAAGATAATAATGTCTGTTTCATTCTCCTATCTTTCCTATCCCCATATCCCCTCCCTTCCCTTCACCCCCCTCCATTCACTCCCCTCTATGTCATAGTATAAAGTAACTCTATTCTTCTTGAGTGCCTCCCCGCTTATTGTGAATTAGCATCAGCATATCAGAGAAAACTGTTGTCCTTTGGTTCTTTGGGATTGACTTACTTCACTTAGCATTATATTCTCCAATTCTGACCATTTACCAGCAAATGCCATAATTTAATTCTTCTTTAAAACTGAGTAATATTCCATCAGATATAAATACTACATTTTCTTTATCCATTCATCTATTGAAGGGGTACCTAGGTTGGTTCCATAGTTTTAGCTATTATGAATTCAGCTGCTATAAACATTGAAGTGGTTGTGTCACTGTCATATGCCATTTTTTAAAAGTACTTGGGTGTAAACCTAGAAGTGGGATGACTGGGTTAAATGGTGGTTCCAGTCCAAGTTTTCTGAGGAATCTCCATACTGCTTTCCATAGTGGTTGCACTAGTTTGCATTCCAACCAGCAATGTATGAGTGCACCTTTTTCCCCATATCCTCACCAACATTTATTGTTGCTTGTATTCTTGATAATTGCCATTCTGACTGGAGTGAGGTGAAATCTTAGTTTTGATTTGCATTTCTCTAATTGCTCGAAATGTTGAACATTTTAAAATATTTGTTCATTGATTGTATTTCTTCTTCTATAAAGTGTCTGTTCAGTTCTGTAGCCCATTTATTTATTGGGTTTTTTTTTTTTTTTTGGTGTTAAGTTTTTTGAGTTCTTTATATATCCTGGACAGTAATGCTTTATCTGAGGTGTAGGTGGTAAAGATTTTCTCCCAATCTGTAGGTTCTCTCTTCACATTATTGATTGCTTCTTTTTCTGAGAAGAAACTTTTTAGTTTGATACCATCCCATTTATTGATTCTTGATTTTACTTCTTGTGCTTTAGGGATCTTGTTAAGGAAGTCAGGTCCTAGGCTGACATGGTGAAGATTTGGGCCTACTTTTTCTTAATAATAGTTGCAGGGTCTCTGTTCTAGAGTCTAAATATTTGATCTACTTTGAGCTGAGTTTCATGCAGGGTGAGAAATAGAGGTTAAATTTCATTGTGTTACATGTGGCTTTCCATTTTTCCCAGCACCATTTGTTGAATAGGCTCTCTTTTCTCCACTGAATATTTTTAGCACCTTTGTCTAGTATGAGATAATTGTATTTTTGTGGGTTTGTCTCTCTGTCTTCTATTCTGTACCATTGGTCTGTGTGTCTGTTTTGGTGCCAATACCATGCTGTTTTTGTTACTGTAGCTCCATAGTATAGTTTAACGTGTGGTATTGTTATGCCTCCTGCTTCACTTTTCTTGCTAAGGATTTCTTTGGCTATTCTGGGTCTCTTTTCCAAATGAATTCCCATGATTGCTTTTTCTGGTTCTGTGAAGAATGTTGTTGGGATTTTAATAGGAATTGCATTAAATCATATAGCATTTTTGGTAGTATGGCCATTTTGTCAATATTAATTCTGCCTGACCAGAAGTATGGGAGGTCTTTCCATCTTTTAAGATTGTTTTCAATTTCTTTGTTTAGTGTTCTGTAGTTTTCATTATAGAGTTCTTTCACCTCTTTTTTACATTGGTTCCCAAGTATTTAATTATTTTTGAAGCTATTATGAATGGGGTAGTTTTAAAACAATAGTGCACCATAATCAAGTGGGGTTCATCCCAGGGATGCAGGGTTGGTTCAACATATGGAAATCAATAAATGTAATTCATCTTATCAGTAGACTAACAAACAAGAATCAGATGATCATCTCAATAGATGCAGAAAAAGCATTTGACAATTACAGCACCTCTTCATGTTCAAAACACTAGGAAACCTAGGGATAGTAGGAATATACCTCAACATTGTAAAAGTTATATATGCTAAACCCAATGCCAGCATAATTCTAAATGGAGACAAATTGAAAGCATTCCCTCTAAAAACTAGAACAAGACAAGTGTGCTCTCTCACCACTTTTATTCAACATTGTCCTTGAAACTCTAGCCAGAGTAATTAGACAGATGACATGATTCTATATTGAGAAAAAACAAGAAATTCCACCAGAAAACTTCTAGAACTAATAAATAAATTCAGCAAAGTAGCAGTATATAAAATCAACAACCCTAAACCAAACATGTTCCTATATAATAGCGGTGAATCCACTTAAACCATGTCTTAATGGCAAGAATCCTAGAGCAGAGGAATCTCATAAAAAGCCTACTACAGGTGTTTATTTTAATTCTGAGGATAATTAATATAGAAAAAATAAATACAAAAATTCATAGCTAAAAGGACAGTACATAAATTAAAAAGGAACCTTAAGAAATGTTTATGTAGTCTGAATGAAAGTGGGAAAGGGGAACATAGGAACAAAACCCACAGAGGATAGATAGAAATAATAAAATGGTAGAACTAAATCCATCTTTATCAATAATTAAATTGTTACTGGACTAATCACTACAGTCAAAAGGCAGAGCTAATCAGAATAATACAAAGACTCAACTCTACTGCCTATAAGAGAGTCTAAAGAAATTTTAAGGAAACAAAGAGGTTGAAACAAAATGGTGAAAATAATTCATTTAAACAATTACCATACAAAAGCTAAAAGGGCTATATTAATATCAAATGTAATTGAATTTAAGATAAAGAATTTTACCAAAAATAAGGAGGGGAATTTTATAATGAAGAAAAGGTCAATTTTTATTAAGTCGAGTAGATTGAAATCATGCATCCTATATCCTCAAGACATAGGGAGTAAATTAAAAATCAGTAACAACAAAATATCTAAGAAAACACTAAATATTTGGAAAGTAAATACAATACTTGCAAATAATTCTTGGACCAGGGTAAAATCAAAAGCAACTTATGAAATATTTTTAACTGAGTGATAGTACAGACAAAACATCAAAATTTCATAATTAAAGCAGTGCTTGGAGGTACATAGGTAGTTTTTAATGCTTAATTTTATATTAGTAAAAAGAAAAATGGTGAACAACAATATAAAGTTTTACGTGATGAAGCTAAAGAAAAGCAAACCAAACCAAAATGAAAAGAAGTGAATTAAAAAACTAAAATGGAAATTAAAGGAATAGAAAACTGGAAAAATTAGAAAAAGTTTGCACTCCCTCAAACCAAGGTATTATGTCACTAGCTTAAGAACAGGAATGTCGAGCACTGGAACAGGAAAGTACACAAATTGTCATGCATAGTGGTCAATTGGTTTTCAACAAAGATGGCATGGCAATCAAGTGGGGGAAGGTAGAGTCTTTTTCAATAAGTGATGCTGGAACAGTTGGACATCTATTGTACATTAATGATGATCTTTGACTCTTACTATGTTCCATATTAAAAATTAACCCAAAATGGACTTATATCTAAACATGAAAACAAATTACAAATCTCCCTGAAGAAAACTGGATAGAAAATCTTTGCCACCTTGTAACAAGAAATGATTTCTTAGATGGACATAAGAAACATAAACCATGAAAGGAAAAAAAAAACTATATTGGATTTAAAATAAATTGAAAAAAATACTTAAGGAAAAAAAAAACAAACCATGAACTTGGAGAAAATATTTACAATACATGTCTGCCAATGTTCTGTTACCTACAATATCATGAACTCTTGCAATGTAAAAATAGGAAGACAACAAAGCCAATTATAAAAGGGACAAAATAGTTTAACTTTACAATAGAGTACCAGTAGTAATCAGTGTGAACAGATACTCAATATTCTAGCCACTAATGAAAGTAAAACCACAATGAGATATCACTGTATATTCTTTTAATAAAAATTTTAAAAACTGATGAAACGAAGTATTGACAAGAATATGGAACATCTGAAACTCATATGGTAGTGATGAAAACATAAAATAAATGGCATAGTTGCTTTGGGACATTTTAAAATATTAATTATACATTTACCATATAACCCAGTCACTATACAACTAGATAATCCAGAGAAATGAAAAGAATGTCCACACCATTATTAGCAACTTTATTCACAATAGACAAAAATCAAACATAATTTAAATATACATTAAGAGGTGAAAGGATAGCCAAAATTGGCATGTCCATGCAGAATATTCAGCAATAAAATGACAAATCTGACATATAACATGGGTGAATCTAAAGGTAAATGGTGAGTAAAAGAAGCTAGGCACACTGCAAACTAATTTATAAGAATAAGCAGATAGTTGATTTCCTGGACCAAAATCAGTGCAAAGCGTCACAAGAAATCTTGGGTGGGTACTGTTTGTGGGAGTGGTTTCACAGGTATAAATGTCTGTCAGACTCATGGAATTGTACGCTTGAAAGGGATTTGCTTTATGCAAATTATTCCTTCATCAAATTGAAAGGAAAAAAAAGTCCATGATATTGCAAATACTGTTGGAATCCTCTGTGTCTTTTTTCTTCAGAAAGATATAGTTAATAGATTTGCTTCCGTGGTATCTGATGCTGTTGGTTCTTTATATTTCCAGAAGATCTGTCTCTATGTATACCATGGCATTTTTGTATCAAATTTAATCTCCATCATGACAGGAACTTTGTTTTGTTTAATGCCCCATCTTCACCAGTATGAATGAAATAAGTTGGTAACTGATTCAGAATGAGAGATATATTCTCTTGCTTCATATGAATGAGATACAGAGATCATGTAAGAAGTAGACCTAACCTGAACTAGGTAGTTAAGACTTCTCTGAGCAAGTGAACTTCATACTGTGATCTGAAGGATGACATTGATTAGTCACATTAAAGATTTAAGTGTAGATGTTGATTAGATATAGATGTTGAATATTTAAGTCAAGAATTCAAGACAGGTGTCTAGGCTGAAGTTATTAAATTTTAGGAATCCCTAGGGAGAGTGTATTGAAATAAAAAGAACAAAACTCTGAGGAAGATCAGGATTTTCAAGGCAAAAGAGCAAGAAAGTCAGCAAGGAGTCTGGAAATGAGCTTGAAGAAAGATGGGCAGGATATATTACATTGTGAATTCAGTGTTACCTAGTGGAGAGTTTTTTTTTTAATTTATTTTTATTGTAAACAAATGGGATACATGTCTTTTCTGTTTGTACATGGAGTAACAGCATACCATTTGCATATTCATACATTTATATAGAGTAATGATGTTTGATTCATTCCGTTTTTTCCTTCCCCCCTCCCACCTCTCTTTTCCTTCTATATAGTCACTCCTTCCTGCATTCTTGCCTCCCTCCCACCCCCCATTATGTGTCATCATTCACTTATCAGTGAGATCATTCGTCTTTTGGATTTTTGAGATTGGCTTATCTCACTTAAAATGATATTCTCCAATTTCATCCATTTGCCTGCAAATACCATAATTTTATTATTCTTTATGGCTGAGTAATATTCCACTGTATATATATACCACAGTTTCCTTATCCATTCGTCAATTGAAGGGCATCTAGGTTGGTTCCACAGTCTGGCTATTGTGAATTGAGCAGCAATGAACATTGATGTGGCTGTATCTCTGTAGTATGCTGATTTTAAGTCCTTTGGGTATAGGCCGAGGAGTGGGATAGCTGGGTCAAATGGTAGGTCCATTCCAAGTTTTCTAAGGAATCTCCATACTGCTTTCCAGAGTGGCTGCACTAATTTGCAGTCCCATCAGCAATGTATTAGAGTACCTTTTTCCCCACATCCTCTCCAACACCTGTTGTTGCTTGTAGTCTTGATAATTGCCATTCTAATTGGGGTGAGATGGAATCTGAGGGTAGTTTTGGTTTGCATTTCTCTTATTACTAAAGATGGTGAACATTTTTTCATATGTTTGTTGATTGCTTGTAGATCTTCTTCTGTGAAGTGTCTGTTCATTTCCTTAGCCCATTTGTTGATTGGGTTATTTGTATTCTTGGTGTAGAGTTTTTTGAGTTCTTTATAGATTCTGGAAATTAGTGCTTTATCTGAAGTATGAGTGGCAAAGATTTTCTCCCACTCTGTAGGCTCTCTCTTCGCATTGCTGATAGTTTCCTTTGCTGAGAGAAAGCTATTTAATTTGACTCTATCCCAGTTGTTGATTCTTCCTTTTATTTCTTGTGCTATGGGAGTCCTGTTAAGGAAGTCTGATCCTAAGCCAACAAAGTGAAGATTTGGACCTACTTTTTCTTCTATAAGATGCAGTGTCTCTGGTCTGATTTCAAGGTCCTTGATCCATTTTGAGTTGAGTTTTGTGCAGGGTGAGAGATAGGGGTTTAATTTCATTCTGTTGCATATGGATTTCCAGTTTCCCAGCACCATTAGTTGAAGAGGCTATCTTTTCTCCATTGCATATTTTTGGCACCTTTGTCTAGTATTAGAAAATTGTATTTATTTGGGTTTGTGTCCATGTCCTCTATTCTGTACCATTGATCTATCTGTCTATTTTGGTGCCAATACCATGCTGTTTTTGTTACTATTGCTTTGTAGTATAGTTGAAGTTCTGGTATTGCGATACCCCCTGTTTCATTCTTCCTGCTAAGGATTGCTTTAGCTATTCTGGTTTTCTTATTCTTCCAGATGAATTTCATGAATGCTTGCTCTATTTCTGTAAGGTACATCATTGGGATTTTAATTGGAATTGCATTGAATCTGTATAGCACTTTTGGTAGTATGGCCATTTTGACAATATTAATTCTGTCTATCCAAGAACATGGGAGATCTTTCCATCTTCTAAGGTCTTCCTTAATTTCTTTCTTCAATGTTTTGTAGTTTTCATTGTAGAGATCTTTTACCTCTTTGGTTAGATTGATGCCCAAGTATTTTGTTTTTTTTTTTTTTTTGAGGCTATTGCAAATGGGTTGTTTTCCTCATTTCCCTTTCAGCTGTTTCGTCGCTTGCATATAAAAATGCTTTAGATTTATGCGTGTTGATTTTATAGCCTGCTATTTTGCTGAATTCATTGATGAGGTCTAGAAGTTTTCTGGAGGAGGTTTTTGGATCCTCTAAATATAGAATCATGTCATCTGCAAATAGTGACAGCTTAAGTTCTTCTTTTCTAATTCATATCCCTTTAATTTCTTTAGTCTGCCTAATTGCTCTGGCTAGAGTTTCAAGGATAATGTTGACTAGAAGTGGTGAAAGAAGACATCTCTGTCTTGTTCCCATTTTTAAAGGGAATGGTTTCAGTTTTTCTTCATTAAGAATGATGTTGGCCATGGGCTTAGCATAAATAGCCTTTACCATGTTCAGGTATGTTCCTACTATCCCTATTTTTTCTAGTGTTTTGAGCATTAAGGGGTGTTGTATTTTGTTGAATGCTTTTTCTGCGTCAATTGAAATAACCAAATGATTCTTATTCTTAAGTCTATTGACATGATGGATTACGTTTATTGATTTACGAATGTTGAACCATCCTTGCATTCCAGGGATGAACCCCACTTGATCGTGGTGCACAATTTTCTTAATATGTTTTTGGATACAGTTTGCCAATATTTTGTTAAGGATCTTTGCATCTATATTCATCAAGGATATTGGTCTAAAATTTTCTTTCCTTGATGTGTCTTTTCCTGGTTTGGGTATGAGGGTGATATTAGCTTCATAGAATGAGTTTGGTAGGGTACCCTCCTTTTCTATTTCCTGGAATATTTTGAGAAGTATTGGAATGAGTTCTTCTTTGAAGGTCTTGTAGAACTTGGCTGAGAATCTGTCTGGTCCTGGGCTTTTCTTGGATGGTAGGTTTTTAATGGCTTCTTCTATTTCATTGCTTGATATTGATCTGTCTAAATTGTGTATGTTCTCCTGGTTCAGTTTGGGAGGAGTGTATGTCTCTAGAAATTTGTCAATGTCTTTGGTAGTTTTCTATTTTGTTGGAATACAGATTTTCAAAAGTAGCTTCTCATTATGTTCTGTATCTTAGTGGTGTCTGTCGTGATATTTCCTTTTGCATCATGTATTTTAGTAATTTGAGTCTTCTCTCTCATTCTCTTTGTTAGTGTGGCTAAGGGTTTGTCTATTTTGTTTACTTTCTCAAAGAACCAACTTTTTGTTTGTCAACTTTTTGAATAGTTCCTTTTGTTTCAATTTCATTGATTTCAACTCTAATTTTAATTATTTCATGTCTTCTACTACTTTTGCTGTTATTTTGTTCTTCTTTTTCTAGGGCTTTGAGCTGTAATGTTACGTCATTTAGTTGTTGACTTTTCATTCTTTTCTGGAATGCACTCCATGCAATGAATTTTCCTCTTAGTACCACTTTCATAGTGTCCCAGAGATTTTGATATGTTGTATCGTCATTCTCATTGACCTCTAAGAATTTTTTAATCTCCTCCCTGATGTTTTTTGTTATCCATGTTTCATTCAATAGCATATTATTTAGTCTCCAGGTGTTGGAGTAATTTCTCTTTTTTATTTTGTCATTGATTTCTACTCTCAGTCCATTATGATCTGATAGAACACAAGGCAGTATCTCTATATTTTTGCATTTCCTAAGGGCTGCTTTGTGGCATAACATATGATCTATTTTCGAGAAGGTTCCATGTGCTGCTGAGAAGAAAGTGAATCCGCTCGTCGATGGATGGAATATTCTATATATGTCTATTAAGTCTAGGTTATTGATTATGTTATTGAGTTCTATGGTTTCTTTGGTTGGCTTTTGTTTGGAAGATCTATCTAGTGGTGACAGTGGTGCATTAAAGCCACCCAGAATTATTGTGTTGTGGTCTATGTGATTCCTGAAATTGAGAAGGATTTGTTGGATGTACAGGGATGCACTGTTGTTTGGGGCATAAATATTCACTATCGTTATGTCTTCCTGATTTATGGTTCCCTTAAGCAGTATGAAATGTCCTTCTTTATCCCTTCTGACTAACTTTGGCTTGAAGTCCACTTTATCTGATATAAGGATGGAAACCCCCGCTTTTTTCCTGAGTCCGTGTGCGTGGTAGGTTTTTCCCATCCTTTCACCTTTAATCTGTGGATGTCTTTTTCTATGAGATGAATCTCTTGCAGGCAGCATATTGTTGGGTCTTTCTTTTTAATCCATTCTGCCAGTCTATGTATTTTGATTGATGAGTTTAGACCACTAACGTTCAGGATTATTTTTGAGATATGATTTGTATTCCAAGTCATTTGGCTTATTTTTGGTTTTTAAGTTGGCTTCGTTTCTCCTTTGAGTGGTTTTTCTCTAAGGTAGTTCCTCCCTTTGCTGACCTACATTGTTGTTTTTTATTTCCTCCTCATGGGATATTTTCTTGAGAACATTCTGTAGTGCAGGCTTTCTATTTGTAAATTATTTTAACTTTTGTTTATCATGGAAGGATTTTATTTCATCTTCAAATCTGAAGGTTAGTTTTTCTGGGTATAGGATTCTTGGTTGGCAACCATGTTCTTTCAGAACTTGAAATATGTTGTTCCAGGCCCTTCTAGCTTTTAGAGTCTGGGTTGAGAAGTCGGCTGCTATCCGTATTGGTCTCCCCCTATATGTAATCTATGCTTTTCTCTCACAGCCTTCAAAATCCTATCTTTATTTTGAATGTTAGGCATTTTCATTAATGTGCCTTGGTGTGGATCTGTTGTGATTCTGTACATTTGGTGTTCGGTAAGCCTCTTGTATTTGATTTTCCATTTCATTCTTCAAGTTTGGGAAATTTTCTGCTATTATTTCATTGAATAGGTTGTTCATTCCGTTGGTTTGTATCTCTGTGCCTTCCTCAATCCCAATAATTCTTAAATTTGGTCTTCTCATGATGTCCCATAGTTCTTAGAGATCCTGTTCATGATTTCTTACCATCTTCTCTGTTTGGGCAACTTTATTTTCAAGATTAAATATTTTGTCTTCATTGTCTGAGGTTCTGTCTTCCAAGTGGTCTAGTCTTTTGGTGATGCTTTCCATTGAGTTTTTATTTGGTTTATTGTCTCCTTCATTTCAAAGATTTCCGTTTTTTTTGTTTGTTTGTTTGTTTGTTTTTTTGAGAATCTCTATCTCTTTGTTGAAATGATCTTTTGCTTCCTGCAGGTGCTCTTTCAGCTTATTGGTATTATCATTCATTGCCTGCATTTTCTCTCTTATCTCATCCTTTGCTTCATGAATCATCTTAATCATGTATAATCTGAAGTCCTTTTCTGACATTTCTTCTAACATACCGTCATTGGATTCTATTAATATAGAATCTAGATTTGTTTGGATCATTTTCTTCTCTTGTTTTTCATGTTGTTCATGTATCTTCCCCTCTAGCAATGCACATCTGGGATATTGCAGATTTCCCCCTATAGGCTTATGGTGGCCCTATAGGTTTCCAAAACCCATTCTTTAAGGGGAGATCAATATTAGCAGTGCCCAAATCAGACACTATGCAATCCTAGACCAAAGAGCCCCTATAGGGACAATAACAAATTTGTCATAGTAAGCAAAATGAGTTCAAATATTATCTTTGGTAAAACAAACAGGTTTGCAATAAGGTCTGCAGTTTCTAATGGAGGACAAAGAGGATGCAGAGGGATGTAGAATGTGGCTGTTAATGGGATAAGAGGGATGTAGAATGTGGCTGTTAATGGGATAAGAAAAGAATATACAGAAGTTCTAGAAAATAGAAAGGGTGAGAGTGTAATCAAAAGAAATCGAATGTTAGCATGCAAAAAAGGGAGAAAGAGACTCTGAGGGAACAGGTAAACAAAAGGAAAAGAGCAAGAAAAGTAAAGAAATAAAAACTTAAATTTTTTAAAAAGGAGAAAAAAGAAAATCTACTATATAACAGTCATATACTAATGAAACCTCCCAGTGTTCAGTAGCCTGATGCATGAGAGGTACCTGACAATGAGCTTCAAGCCTCCAGCAGGCGTCGCAGGATGGAATTTGCCCCACCCAAAGATTGGAGTTATGGCTTCCAGGATTAATCAAGATGGTTGCTTTGGCTTTGAAATGTGTTGGCAAATGGGGAGCTGCAGCTCAGGGGTGGACGTGGTCAGCTGGAGGTCCTGGAGACGGGATGTGGTTGGTCCAGCAGGGGTCCTGGAGGTCCGGTGTGTTTGGTGTGGTTGTGGGATCCTGGAGTCTGGGTGCAATCAGTCAGTCTGGGGTCCTGGTGATAGGGCACAGTCAGTTGGTTTGGGGGTCCTGGCTGCAGGGAGCAGTCAGTCGATGTGAGGGTCCCAGAGGCAGGGAGTGATTGGTTGGGCTGAGGTACCCTGAGACGGGGCTCAGTCAGTCCGGCCAAGGGTCCTAGGGGCTTGGCTGTTGTCTCAAAATGGTGGCAGCCACATGTAATCAAACCTGCAGGTTCTGTAACAGTGAACTTCCAGGTGACAGCAGGTAGCCGGTGCTCCACTGGTGGTCGGTGATCAGTTTGCTGAGTGTTGTCGGACAATTGGGAGGTGAACCTCATGCGTTGGGTGATGGATAGGTGTAAGGCAGGCGATGGATAGGTGAGAGGCAGGCAAATGGCAGATGATAGATGCCTGACGATGAGCAATCTGCACTCAAAAAAGGCATCGATATGCTGGCAGACTGCAGGTCATCACAGCAGACAAATGGGGTAAACAGCAGGGGAACGATAAGTAGCAAAAACTGCCTCACCGAGAAACAGATATCCTCTGCTTGAAACCAGAGTTACGGAGCGACAAGGAATGCAGCCTCCCTCTAATCCACCATCTTGGATCTCCCTAGTGGTAAGTTTTTGAGTGATCGACCTATACTGAATGCTCCTGAGCTGTCAACCATAAAAGGAGTAAGAAGCAGCAGTTGGAGGTCAGTGATGGTCTTTAGAATAGTAGCAGATTGGGGTACTAAAAGAGGAAGGGAACATCAGTTAGTAATGGGTTGAGCAGCAGGACGAAAGGAAATTGTAACCATGAGCAAAGGCAAGTCAGATGTTTCTCTGTGGCTAATGTGGAATCTGGTAACAAGGAGATGTGAAGTCAAGGGGAAGTTTTCTAGTGAGGAAGTAGGGTCATCCTTTTTTCTTTTTTTTTTTTTTTTTTTTTGAGGTGGGTGATTATTTGCACATAATTAAATTTTGATCGGTTGGAACTAGTAGAGAAGTAGGTAGAGTTGAAGATTCAGAAATGAAGCAAAGTTGCCAGAGAAGATTAGAAATGGTGTACAGGTGGTAGGACTGATGGCAGGCAGTGTTTTGAGAATTAGTAAATGAAGTGAAAACATCTGAAAATAACCTATGTGACCCTCCATAGGGTACTCCAACTGGGTTTTTATCTCACTTTACCTTCGTGAAGATACTCATATGGTGAAATCTAATGAAATTGCTGAGTCCAATGGAAATATCTAGAACCTTAAGGCCAAATTGTGCTCCTTAATGTATTGAGCTATATTTCTTACCAAAATGATTAAAGGAGACTGCCTGTTTTCTTATATTATTTTCTTATACCATTATTAATCTGAGTATCATCAATAATTTTAGTCTTTGCCAATCTGACAAGTAAAAATATTCTTATTGATTTAATTAGCATTTCTTTAATTTTGCATGAAGTTGAATTTACTTTCCTGAATTTGCTGACCATATGTATTTCTTTTTCTGTAAATTAAAATGATTTGTCTGTATTCTTTATCTTTCTGGATTTCTTTGTTCCTATTGATTTACATGATTTTTTATAAGATAGGGAAATTAGCCATCTGTTATATGTATTATAAATACAGTTTTTAATTTTATTGTTTATCTTTAACTTTACTCATTGTGTGTATTGAGCTATATTGTGTACCAAAATGATTAAAGAAGACTGCCTGTTTTCCTATATGATTTTCTTATACCATTATTAATCTGAGTATCATCAATAATTTTAGTCCAATGCATATTACATTTTAAAATCTAATTTCATTGATACTAATTTCATTGATACTTTGGGACAATTTTAAATATCAGTGATGATACTAGATATCTTTCCTTGTTCCTGACTTGTATGGAAATGTGTCCAGAGTTGTGTTATTAATTATGGTGTCAGATTGAAAATCTCTTTCTTTTCCCTCTCATTCTCCCTCTCCTTCCTTCTTCACTCCTCTTTCCCCAACCCCACCATTCTGGGTACTGACATGCTTTTCTTACTTCATTAACATCATCAATTTTATCAATAAATAAAGTTATTTATTTATTAGTCTTCTAGGAGACCAATGAAATCTATTTGATACTGTTTTAAGATTTTTACATCAGTGTTTTTAATAGAGATTAATCTTTCTTGGGTGTGCATGTTATATTGACTTCACAAAAGGAATGTGAAAGCTTTCTCTAGTTGGAAAAATGTAAATACTAGGAGTTTCATTTCCTTCAAAGTTTGAAGGAATTCACCTGTGAAACTGTTTCTGGTGCCTTTTCTCTTTGGTAGCAGAGGTAGTGAGAGGAGTTGTTCAACTTTGAGCCATTTCTTCCCTGGGCATTGGAGTGTCCATTTTTCTTCTTTCCTGTTTGCTCTTCCATTCTCCCTCCTAATTTGTGCCACCACATCTGTTATTTCTGACACTTGAATTCTTCCTTTCTTCTTTCTTCCGTTGGTTTCTTTCTCTGACCTTTTCCACTGAGACTTTAGCCCTTAACTGTGATTAGTCAGCCAGTTACACTGGGTTTTAAATCTCCATTTTTAACCCTTCAGAGCTGTTTTTATATTTTTTACTACTCAAGAGTGTTTTTTTTCCATAACCAGACATCTTTCTCTATTCACTTCATTTTTTTTTTTTTTTTTTGGGTGCCAGGGATTGAACTCAGGGGTGCTCAACCACTGAGCTACATCCCCAGCCTTATTTTTTATTTTATTTAGAGGCAGGATCTCACTGAGTTGCTTAGTGCCTCACTTTTGCTGAAGCTGACTTTGAACTTGAGATTCTCCTGCTTTGGCCTCTGACCCGCTGGGTTACAGGTATGTATCACTGTGCCTGGCTGATTCACTATTTTTTAACTCCAGAGTTGAAGTCTGTACTCACACATTAAGATGACCAAATATTACCATTTTAAAACATTTTATTTAAAATATATTAATTTTAATGTCATATATATTTTAAAATTTATGATTTTAATATATATTTTAAAATGTATTATTAATACTGTACTATTATACTGAGCCTCTTAAGATGCTGTTTAAAATATCATGATAAACACAATTCCTCAACGTGTTTTACCATGCCCACACATCCCGGTATCTCTCCACCTACCAGCCTCAGCTAGCATTCTTTACTCTTTATGCTAGAGGTACACTGACGTCTTGTTTTCCAGATCATGTCATGCCTCCTCCTGCCTCAGGAACTTTGAATGTGCTCTGTTTGGAAGCCTTCCTTATCTTTTATCTAGTTAACTCAGTCATTCTTCTGATCTCATAACGAACATTCCTTCCTCAGAAAATTCTTTGCTATTTCCCCCTTCAAGTTCCATATGTTATGTCAGTTCCTCTGATTACATGCTCTCATAGGTCTCTTTTTCTTCAGAGCAATGTAATTATATACTTGTATGCTTATTAATGTCACCAAAGTGTTAACTGCCACAGGGATAGGAAATACATTTTGCTCACAACTGTATTTCCGAAAATTGCTTAGTACACTCATTTTTTTTTCAATATTTGTTGTGTGCTTTTTGTATATGTAGCACTGTTAAAGTCATCAATGTTACTGCAGTGACCAAAAAAAGAGAGAAAAAATCTCTGCCCTCATGGAGGCTACATTCAAGTAGTGGAGACAGGAAGGAAGAAGGAAGGGAAGGAGGAAAGTAAGGATGGATGAGGGTAAGGAGAAAAGTGAAGGAAGATGAATTGATAGATTAGGGCTGCTGTTGGAGACGATGTGTAGTACAGCTGCAGATGCCCAGGGAGGGCCCTTCTGGTCAAATGAGTTTTGAATGACACCTGAAAGAGATAAGGAAAGGAGCCAAATGAGCACCTGGGGAAAGAGCACTTCACAGATAGGGGACAGCTAATGCAAAGCCCCTAAGAGTAGGTTCTACTAAATCTGTTTTAGAGTAAAAGAGAAAAGAAAAGCCTGAAATCTTCAGAGTAAAAGAAGGGTCATGAGGTCAGAAAGGTGACAGGATAACTTAAAAACTCGTGGGCTATTCTGATGACTTTCACTTTTGCTAGAGTGAGGTTAGAAGCAACTGGAGGATTTGAGCAAAGTATTGAAAAGTCTCACATTTTAACAGGTTACTCTGACAGCTATTGAGAGCTCATAGGCGGTAGAAGCAGAAACAGGGAAACCTAGGAGAAAATGTCAGTAATCCAGATGAGAGATGATGTTAGCTTGAGTAAGGGACATAGCAATAGAAATTGCAAGAGGTATTCAGATTTGGGATATATTTTGAAGAGAGATGAGCAGGATTTCATGATGAACTGGATATGGGATGTGAAGTAGAGGTGTTAAGGTTGATCCAAAGTTATTGGCCTAGCTGGGGATAGAGCTCAGCTGGTAGGGTGCTTGCCTCATAAGCACAAGGCCCTGGGTTCAATCCTCAGCACTGCAAAAACAAACAAACAAAGTTATTGGCCTGAGCAATTAGAGATCTAGAAAAATTGGCATTCAATATATACTTGTGAAATTATTAAATGTTTATTCATTTTTTTACATCTGGTAATTCATATATGAAAGGTTTCATTGCTTTTGACTTCAAAATAATAACATAATGATTGTTGTAATATTTTTCTCAAAATGTTCCTCTTACTTTTCCCAGTTGTTAAATCAGTTTTTCTTGGATGTGAGGTAAGTTGTGTATTTCACTTCTTCTTTGTTTGGTAATGTCTATTAATGGTTTGCAATGAGAAAGACAACTCACACTAAAAAATGGGAATGAATTTTAATATTTTTCAGAACCTAGCTATTAATTAGAATGGAATTTTAAGGCATGGAAGAAATTAAAAGTTATCACCACATCAATTATACCTCAGTGAAGCTATAAATAATAAGAATAAGAATAAGGCAGTGGAAAGATGGAAAAGTTATCACTACAAACACAGTGTTTATTCTTTCAGTTCTATAAGCTTCATTAGGAAATGGCACATTTGTTTTATTTTTTCTTTCAAGAATCAGTCTTCAACTAGTTAGCCTAGGGAATCAGGAATAAAACAAAATAATATATCCTGTTTCAGAAATATTTAAATCCAAAGTTTCTCTATCATTCTTGCCTGAGTTTTACAAACATATTTTATCATAGGATGTCTGATAAATTAATAATGAAAATTAAAACTTTTATCTCTTTAAGATCATATTAATGGTATCCTGGGTCATATCTCTTAATTATTAGCATGTGGTTATATTTATGTTTTTAAGTTTTCATTTATTGAAGTATCAAAAGAACAAATATGAATCTTATTAATTTCATTTTTCTAGAACTGTCCACTTAATTACTTGCATTAATAGGCAAAAGTGTGAATAATCAAAGAGGTTTCAGGACAATTATCTGACTTATTTTAATTCAGTTCAACATACTTTCATGAACACCTGCTATGTGCTATATGCTCTCTATATACTATGCCAGGCATTATACAAGAATTGGCATTTAAAGATAAATGAGGGATAGTTATTGTTTTCAGGAAGATTAAGTCTAAAGCAACAGAGAGGTAAAGAGGATAATTTAAGTATCATGTAGTTGGCGTCCACTTACTTATGATCAGAAAGGAGTCATTTTATGAACTTTTCCCTTTTACCATAAACATCTAGAAAACTGGAGAAAATATTGTGGAAAACTCTTTCAGATATTAATATCTGTATATTATTAATATTCAGATATTAACAATGTGGACCTTTGATCCCTGAGAGAGGAAAAACAAATGAAGTAAGGCCTATGATTATTCCAGCTTTCTACCTAGATCCAGTTTTTGTACAGTAGTTCTGGGAGGAGGAATTTAAGGCATGAAAAGTGATCTAACTAAGTTGAAGACACAAAGACTGGAGGTCAAGGAGGTCAAGTCAGCTAGAACATTCAAGACAATGTACTTGAGAAGGCAGGTCCACATAGAAAAAGCTCCAGAAATTTGTATAGAGTCTATTGTATGGAGTCCCCTTGAGTCTTTGTTTATACATGAACTTGTGCATACATAGGGGAAAAATATTAGACTGAGTCCAGGAAAACTACCAGGGAGTGATAATGTGAATAATTCTAAGAGCTCACATGAAATGATAAAATATTTATGTTCCATCTTATCTAATAGAAATACTTCATTAACAGAAGAATCCTATCTTAACAGTGGGATTAAATTTACCTAGATTAAATGCTCTTATAGACTCACACTATAAAAGTATTGTGAACAAGTGTGAACCTCATTCATAAACAACTGAACTACTAAAACAAACATCAACATGATCTAGAGGAAGACAGCAAAGCTCAAAAATTCAATAAAATTGTAAACACAATGTCAAAAATATCTAGCTATGTGAAGAAGCAACAAATTAGAACTTAGAGCAAGGAGGAAATTGAGTCAATAGAAATATACTCAGAAATGACAGATATGACAGCAATTAGAAGATCAAGAATTTAAAATTTCTCTAACAAACATTATAAGTATCTTCAAGGACATGATCATAATGAGTAATTAAGTAGAAGAAGATATAAAAAATAGAGAAAAAGCTTGTGACAAGATCCAATATCCTTTAATGATAAAAACAACCCGGATAGAAGGGATTTTCTTCAACCTGATATAGGACATCTATGAAAAAACATATCAAATGTCATTCTTAATGGTGAAAGAATGGAAGTTTCCCACCTAAGATTAGGAATAAGAAAAGAATATCCAGTCTTACCATTTCTAATTAACACTGTATTCTAGGGTAATTCAGCAAGAAAAGAAACAACAGATATCCAGATTTGAAAAGATTTAAAAACATCTATATTCAAAGACACACAATCTTGTGTATATAAAATCCTAAGGAATCTAAGGAAAAATGATAGAACTAATAAGTTCAGAAAAGTTGCAGGATGTAAGGTCCATATATAAAATAATCATATTTCTATATGTTAGCAAATAATTTGTAAGTGGATTTCGGAAAATTCTATTTATAAGTGCATCAAAAAATAAATTTCATAAAAGCACAAGAAACTGCAAAAACATTGTTTAAAAAAATTAAAGAACTAAGCAAACAAATAGAAATCCTGTGCTTGTGGATTGTAACACAATATTATTTGGCAATACTCCCAAAAGTGATGTAAAGATTCACTGCTACTCACATCAAAATCCCAGCTAGATGTTAGCTAAAAATTGACCAAATGACTCTAAAATTCATTTGAAAATATAAATCAATTTGTTTTTTAATATATTTTTATTCTAATTAGTTGTACATGACAGTAGAATACATTTTGACACATCACACATAAATGGAGTATAACTTCTCATTTGTCTGGTTGTACATGATGTAGAATTACACAGGTCATGTAACCATATATGCACATGGAGTACGAATGTCTGATTCATTCTACTATCATTCTTACACCCATGCTCCCTCCCCTCGTTTCACTCCCTTCTGTCTAGTCCAAAATACTTCTATTCTCCCCCTGCCTTATTGTGAATTAGCATCTGCATGTCAGAGAAAACCTTTGGCGTTTGGTTCTTTGGGATTGGCTTATTTAACTTAGCATAATATTCTTCATTTCCATCCATTTACCAGCAACTGCCATTACTTCATTCTTCTTTAAGGCTGAGTAATATTCCATTGTGTATATATAATCACTGTTTATCCATTCATCTGTTGAAGGACATCTAGTTTGGTTCCATAGTTTAGTTATTGTGAATTGAGCTGCTGTAAACATTGATGTGACTGTATCACTGTAGAATTCTGATTTTAAGTCCTTTGGGTAACCTAGGAGTGGGATGACTGGGTTAAATAGTGGTTTCATTCCAAGTTATCTGAGGAATCTCCATACTGCTTTTCATAGTGGTTGTACTAATTTGCAGTCCCACCAGCAATGTATAAGGGTACCTTTTCCCCTCCATCCTCACCAACATTTATTGTTGCTTATATTCTTGGTAATTGCCATTCTGACTGGAGTGAGATGAGATCCCACTGTAGTTTTGATTTGCATTTCTCTAATTGCTAGAGATCAGTTTGGTTTTGAAAAGGATACCAAGATAATTCAAATAGTCTTTTAAAATATTAACACTGGAATAACTAGATATCCACATTCAAAAATGCATGTGCATGTCAGCCTCATGATATACATAAAAATTAACTCAAGATGGATCAAAAAGACCTAAATTATGTTAGAGCTAGAAATATAAAACTGTTTTTCAATGCTGAGAACTGAGAAAACACAAAACTCTTAAAGAAAAATATAGGTATAGATCTTCATTCATTAGGAAATGAATTTTAAAGAATGAATTAGTTGTAGGAGTAAAGGGAGGTAGGGGATTTTAGGTAGAAGAAATAATATTAGTAATAGTGAGAAAACTTGTGTATTGAGTACTATGAAATATCATTTGAAATTTAATTTAGTAGGGAATTTTTGTTTTTAGATATGAATAAGCAATCAAAGAGTATATAAATTGGATTTCACCAAAATTAAAAATACTTGTGCTTCAAAGAATACTATCAAGAAAGTATTTGATAAGGGACTCACATTCAGAATATAACTCTTACAAATCAACAATAAAGACAACCCAACTTAAAAATGAACAAAGATCTTAGAAGACATTTATCCAAAAGATAGAGAAAAAGCCACATGAAAAAATGCTCAATGTCATTAACCATTGGGGAAATGCAAATCAGAACCACAATGAAATACCACTAGAGTGGCTTTAATACACATGGACAATAATAGTGTTGGTGAGGATACAAAGAAATTGGAAACTTCATGCATTGCTGGTAGGAATGCAAAATTATGCAACACTTTTAAAAAACGTATAGCTGTTTCTCAAAATATAAACCTAGAGTTATCATATGACTTAGCAACTCTACTCCTGGGGTAGTTAAGAGAATTGAAAACAAAAGTCCACACATGAATGTTCATAGCAGCATTATTCACAGTAACCTAAAAGTGTAAGCAACTTAAAAGTCTATCTAATGATCAGTACAAAAATAAAATGTTTTATCTATATAGTAGTTTCATTCAGGCATGAAAAGGAATAACACACTCATACATGCTACAACATTGATGGTCCTTGAAATCATTGTAATAGTGAAAGAGGCCATACATGAGAGGCCACATATTGTATGATTCCATTTTTGTGAAATGTCCAGAATTGGCAAATCCATATTCATAGAAAGTAAGTTATAGTTACCTAGAGCTGGGGGAACTGGTGGAAATTGGCAGTGACAACTGACAGGAATGGAATGGTAAGAAGTTCCAAACTGACGTTATAGATGCAGAAATATGCAAATATAGTAAATCCTGCTAAATTATATACTATAAAGGGTTAATTATGTGGTGGGTGAATTATATCTCAATAAAAATTGTTTTGCAGAAACAATCAAAGGAGCTATAGGGGTTAGAAAATACAATAGCTGATAGTAACAATTGCCTAGAAGAGATTAACAAGATCAGAGAATGCAGAAACACAGAGGGAAACAAGACTTCAAAAACCTAAAAAGCTCCCCAGATACCTGTGGGATAAAATCAAGCAGACTAACTGGAGTCCCAGAAGTCATGGCAGAAAAGTTAAAATGTTTGAAAGATTAGATGAGTTTTAAAGGACAAATCGGAGTTTGTTGTGAGAATAAAGAGAGGCAGGGGATTTTAAGAAGAAATAATATTAGTAATGTTGAATAAGCTTGTAGTAAGGGAGGGTTGGGAGGGAAGAATAGAAGTTCATTGGATTAGTCAAATGGGAATGAAGGAAGGGAGGAGGGATGGGAATAGGAAAGGCAGCAGAATAAATTGGACATAACTTTCTGATGCTTATATATGAATACATGACCAGTGTAACTCCACATCATGTACAACCACAAGAATAGAATCTTAATTAGAATAAGTTATACTCCATGTATGTATAATATGTCAAAATACATTCTACTGTCATGTGTATCTAAAAAGAAAAAGAAAAAACTTGTAGTCATGTAGTATTATTAATGTTATTTTATTTTATTTTTATAGACTCTTTAATGTCAACAGACCTTTATTTTGTTCATTTATTTATATGTGGTGCTGAGAATTGAACCCAGTGCCTCACACATGCTAGGCAAGTGCTCCACCACTGAGCCACAACCTCAGCCCTTAAATGTTATTTTAAACATGATTTAGTTATGAAGGATAGTTTTCTTACAATCTTATGAGGAAGTTTATTATATTAGTGATATTACATGTTTTGCAGTTTTTGGTAACCTAACCATCTAATTTATCCTTTTGTATCCAGTTGGTGATTAATGAGTGCTGTTTAGTTTATTAAAGACAGTTTGTAGGTAGTAAGTGTTAGTCTTTTGGGGCTTAAAATTGATCAAATGGTACTTAAATTGTTCTTACATGAGAAAAAGTCAATAATACATGTTAAAAGGCTAAGTCTAAATACTTCAAAAATGGGTGATGTTTGCCCATTTGTTTCTAGACATTTTAGAAATTTGGGGTTTGTATTTCTTTGAAGAATGCCATTGGCATTTTGATAGGGATTTCATCAAATCTGTATATTTCTTTGGATATTGTGAACATTTTAAGAGTGTTAATTCTGATTCCTATACATGGTATATCTGTTCAGTTGTGTCTTCTTCGATTTCTTTCCTTCTTCAGTTTCTTTCATAAATGTTTTATAGCTTTCAGTGTACAAATCTTGTACCTCCTTGATTTTATTTCTAAATATTTTTGGATGTTACTGTTTTTGTTTCTAGAAATGAAGTCAATGGAACATGATAGTGGCCAGTTAAATGAACTTCAAAAACAAAAGAGTGAATTGACACAAGAATTGTTTATTATCCAGAGAAAACATAAAGGTATTACTTTCATGAGTTAGTTTATTTTGCTTACAAAATAGTTATATGCACATAATTGGGTTGTATCTTTCAAAATGCAATGGGATATTGTGCTAGTATTTTTATTGGCATAAAAAAGAAATAGAGACAACACTGAATCAATCAGGATTAGAACTGGTATTAACGTCATGCTTTTTGTAAAGATCTTTTTTGTGCCTTTAATTGCTATATTAAAGTAGAAAATAAAAATCAGTACATATATTTGATATGCAGCACAATTAAACTATTTCGTAAAAGTGAGTAAAGATGACCTTTATGTTTAATTTTTTTAAAATATTGTAAAACTTTTCATAATTGTTTAGTTCTTGAAGATGAAAAGAATGAAGCCATTCGTACAACTGAATACCTAGAGGCAGAAAAGATAAAAATTAAAGAAAAGCCTCAAAATGATGCTGAATGCTTAAGGTGAGAATTGTCTATTATACTTTGGTATAAAATCTGGTAATTTTAAAAGTTAAATAAACTTCAGCAAAATGTTTAGTGCATATGTATTTTTTAACAAAGTTCCAGATAAAGACATTATTTCCTTATTTGTGTGTTCTGAAACTTGCTGGAAAGTACACACTTCACTGGCTAGAAAGTGCTACACATAAGTTCATAATGCATTAGATTGATAATAGGGATGTCAGTTTTTTCTTTACTTCTATCTCACGGAATGTTATTCAGATCCCCAAAGGTAAGAGAACTCTCTTTTCTATTATTCCTATTTCAGGCGGAGACACTGAAATTATATCTTTCTAGATTTCAGTAGGTAGAGAATCAGAATCTCCTTTTTTACTTGAAATTTGTTACTCTGATTTGGTTCCCAAAGAATGAAAATGGTTTTCTGTGTGTAATATATAGGTGCTTTTAATGTATTTGAATAATGGAATAATGGCTGATGGTCTAACTTATATAGTCATAAACATAAGGAGAAAAGACTTCAAGTTTTTTATTTGACTATTTTTATCGATAATTCAGAGTTATATTTGCTGGCTTCTAATCTTTAAAATTCCTGTACTTTCTAGGCTTAAATAAGAAATGAAACCTCATTACTAAATCTATGAAGAAGCAAATGAAGCCTTTTTTCACATAAATCATAGAGGAAATATGTCCACTAGAGCTGAACAAATGCTTCATATTAGCAGTGTATTGCCTTTGGCCATAATTTTAGTAGATTGTGAGAAAATATTTGCAATTTAATTTTATGTTAAGTTTTATAGCATAAAATATCAACCTCTTGGGTGATATGTATAATACAGAATGAATTTCTGTAATGACAATCTGCTCATTGATTTCTTTATACTTTTAAAAATGGTAGTACCCACTGGTATCATTATACTTAGTAGTGAGAGCTTCCAATATGTACTCCACTTTTGTGGGTTTATCACTCAGTCATGAAGTTTTCCCTGAGTTAAAATTAAATACACAAAGTCTGTTAGAAAATGCCTTCTCCTACAGAAATGATGACAGAGGAAGCAGGGATAGAAGGAAACATCAGTTCATATACCTAGTCCAGTTTAGCAGTTATTAGTGAAATGCCAATATTTATCAATTCCCACTTTAAATTCTTTGATCTCTGTACTTAGTTTCCCTACTAATACGTTTTGTAAAAGTTTTCTCAAGTGAAAACTTTACCATATGAAGAGTAAAAGCAAGCATGAATGTAAATATTTTAGTAGAAAGGACCATCAATCTGACAATTAGTGCAATAACACTTGTGTTGAAGGTGAAATAATTATCCCTAATTGGGATGTTATTATAATTAAATTTCTACTTTTTTGAATCTTAACCAGTAAGAAAGCAATTACAAAAGAACACTTCAATATTGGTTCATCTCTGTGAGCTTATTATTTCCTCAGTTGTCCACTTCTTATCCATAATTGCTCTTTCCTCAGTTTCAGTTACCCTTGGTAAACTGTGGTATAGAAATACTAACATTTGTCTTGATTCTTTCAAGAGGAAGAGACCACATTCAGATAATTTTTATTAGAACATATTGTTATAATTAGTCTATTTAATTATTAGTTATTGTTGTTAATCTCATACCATACCTAGTTTATTAATTAAACTTTATCAGGTGTTATGTATAGTTATGTATGTATAGGAAAAAACATAATACAAATTTTAGTTTCCCCACAGTTAAGGGGAGACTACTGCACTATGTATTCCCTGTACATACATACCTACCTATAAAGTTGAATTATAATTTAGGTATAGTTTGGAAAGGTAAACCAGGTAATGTAGAGTCCAGTCTCTTCCTTTTCCTGTCATTTTGGAGGTGGGCCTACCTCAGACAATTGTATTCCACTGCTAGTCTACCCAGTAGGTTTTAGAGTGGTTTTAGAGTGAAGGCTTGTGGAGTCCAGTGCTACCAATAATGTTGTGAGTCATTAGTCTAATTTTGGGGTTCCGTTATGGAAAACCCTGGTCTGCAGATCTTAGCTGCATTCTCTAGGTTCTGCTGTATCAGTATTAAATGAGATGTTTTAGCCTCTTTTTTTTCTTTATTTTTTGATTGACCAGATGTGAGGCAGAAAAGAAAAGTGTTAAATGTTGGGCCCCATCCAATTCCTAGAACCTAGTATTTTTTATTATCATTCAATACCAGGATTACCAATATACAGTTCTAGATTGTGATTTTTTAATGTACTCCAAATACTAACATAGTGGACAATTAAAAATGTCAGGCATTTTCTTTACCCATAAGACTTCTTTCTAGAGTGATTTTATATTTTGTGTATTCAACATTTGTGCTTGTTAAATACAACAGAAAACATGTTTCAGAAATTAATATGTGAGGTCAACAGTATGAGATTTTCATTCTGAACACTTAAAAGATGCTGTGATTTTGTGAAGAGCTTATTTGCAATGGAAACTGCACAAAAATTAATCTACATCTGCTTCTGAGAGACTCTAAATGCATTTATGGGTAGCACTAAAGCAGTGCTGTTGCCTTTTTAGTGAAAAAGTCATCCAGTTAAGTTGTCATAGAGGTCACATTGATGGTTCTTAGTTTTATAAGAAAGCTTAAATATATCATGGTTATTAAAACACCATCAACCTCTCTACAAGATACACTGATAAACATGTATATATACATATGCATTTATTTATTTTTTTATTTTACAAGTAATGTGTGTGTATACACACACATTGTGAGAGTAGGCTATGCTAATTGAATAAAAAATTCAAACAGTACCAAGATGTAAAATATCAGTCTCCCTTCTCCCTTACTCTAATGCATGAAGTCTGATCATTGTTAAACATTTGCTATGTGTCTGTCAGGGTTTATGTGTTTCCTTGAATGCGCACAGGCACATATATGCATGTATATTCCAGAAAACATGGGATCATAGGATCATACTGACTGGATTGTGTTTGCTTTCTTGCTAAGCAAAATATTATAGACATTTTCCACATTAGTTTGTACTAATTAACTTCATCTTTAAATGTCATTGTATGGAGATGCTATTCTTAACCATTCTCCCATGAATGGATATACAAGACAGTTTCTAAATATTTATAGTTAGACATGTTTCTATAAATGTATCCTTAAATGCTTACAGGGGAGTTTCTGTGATACTCTGATAAACATTTGGTAGAGTAATAGGAATTGTTACTACATTTAGAAAGTTGTCCACATTTATTTTGCTCTTTGTTTTCAACAAGAATTAACTCAAAGTGGACAGGCGTAATAAAACCTCAGCTCTGAAGTTTCTGAAAAATGCTAGTCAAGTAATTATATGTCTGTGCCCAACCCATATTATCTCTCTTTTTTAAACATTTATAAAATATGAAAATCCTCATTTAATTCCAGGATCATTGTTAGCTATATATTTTGTTGATTATTTCTGTTGACTCTGCACTTTTTCTGGCAGAACTTCATCATTTATTTACTAACAGATGTGTCTCCACAGCATTGATTATGTAGCCTTCAAGCTAATAGAGATTCCTTGTTTTGTGAATTCTTGGCATATACTATAGTTAATTAAGGCTTCCTAAGTAAATACAGGGGAAATTTGATGGTAGTGTCAATTGATTTTTTTAAAAAGTTATAGTCTAATATAAATGTGCCTATTCATCCCCTAAATTTTGAAATAATTTTGAATATTACACAAGCAATATACAGTATTACAGTGATCACTTTCTAAATTGATTGGTATCTTTCATATCAGCACATAGGTTGGTTTGTTTTTTCATTTTCATGCTTCTCTTTATGAACATATCCCTTTTGGTGTGCAGGTGGGAAGATGACAAAAAATATCTGGTAAAAACAGTTACCTAATCTAGGCAACCCAGAGTGTGGAGGGAAGGAAATGCTGGCGAGACCCCTCCTCTTCCTGCTCTTTCCCACCAAGATTCCTCTGCCTATGAAGTTTCTTGCCTGTATGGTTGTTGCCTGGACTAAGGAAAGCATAATTAGAAAATCAATAATTCTACTTTCACACAATCAACTTTCAAACTCATTTTCAGAAGTAAATTGTATATGGAAGAAGGCCACTCTATATTACTTTTTTGAAAAGTAATTTTGTGTTCAAATGGCACCAACATAATTTTAAATATGAGTTAATCTAGAGAAATAATTTTTAAAAAGTCAAGCCATGGAAAACTTAGTGGAAAATAGAGAAGAGTACTTATTAAACCTCCAGTATGACTAAGGAAACTAAAAAGGAAAAGTGTAACATATAAGATTTAAAATTCCATGTGTTGAAAATGTCAGCAACATGAAGTGGTAAACTGGAAAAAATTATGATGATGACAGATTATTAAATAATCAACTGATTAAAAATCCATAAGAAAACACTAAAATCAATTGTTTTTCATTCATACATTTATTCAAGAAATAGATATTAAATCTGCTTTGTGTCATACACTATGCTAGTTACTGAGGATACTCAGATGAATAAGACAACCTAATTCAGGTATACTGCTTATCAGTGAAAGGTAAATTAAAACCACTCAGTATTTTTTATGTCAAATTTTAAAATTATTTAATAATTTTGAAATTATTAAAGGACCATATTCAAAACTGGCAAAAGTATATTATAGAGATGATTCATACATTGCTGCTATTAGTATACATTATAAATATTTGGAATTCAATTTAATATATATATATATATATATATGAATTAATTATCTTTAGAATGGTTATGCCATGTGACTCAATATATGTACCTGTGAGTTCTATCCCAAGAAAATGATTCTGAGTACAGAAGAAGCTTTATGCACAGAGAATGTTCAGAGTAGCATCCTTTATGGTAGAAAAAAATAAGAACAACTGAAATACCCTTCCACAAATGAATAATTAAGTAAACTCTGGTGTAGCCACTTGGACTACTACATATTTATCTTAAAGTGGTATTAATTGACATACATAGTTTACTATGGGAAATATAGTATTAAGTAAAAGAAAAAGCTAAACGGCAAAATTGTATAATCACTATTATATGGAAATTAAGACTACAATGAAATATAAACAAATTTTAACAGCATTTGAGTTTGGGTACAAGGGCTTTGGATAAAATTTGTCCTTCCTTCTACTTGAGTTGTAGTTGATAACAGTCTAATAGCTAAAAAGAGTGTGCTGTTAGTTAAGGCTTCTTTGTAAATGTCATTGAGAGGTAACTGAAAACAATTTCGGGTGGTGCAGGAAATCATTAAAATACATGGAACATAAATTTTGCTAAATTAACTAGCAATGTGAATTCATCCTGGTCATTATTTGATGATTCAGAGAAAGGTGACAGTAACCAATGCAAACTGTTTTTAGTTATTGCGCAGGGGAATGAAGGAACTCCTTCCTGTGTTACATAGGCAATCAGTCTTTGCACTGAAGCATGATTTCTGCTTATCATTACTTTGCTTTGACTAACTGTCAATGTATTAATATTCATACTATTATCATCTAGTCTCTTTTAAAGATAGCAATAGCAATCTGTTCTTACAGATCTAAATTCTCCAGCTTGATTATATGTCAAATAGAGAAATACTTCCTATAATTTGCTCTGAATGTCCTCCTTAATTTCGAGTCTCTCATTCTATTATTAAGTAACTAAATTCAAGAGTGGTCACCACCCAGGTCTGAGGGACATACATGAAAGACTTACAGAATATGTAGTCCATCTGAATTGCAGAAGGGGAAGAGAAAGTATTGATTGGATAGAGGAAAGAAAGATCTCTGCCATTCAGTTTGAAAAATATATGTATTTAAATGAGGACTTAGGTACATTTGTAACAGCAGCATCTAGATACATTGTACCAGCCCTGTACTTAGAAATCAAATCCAGGGCCAAGAGCAAGCTAGGCATGTAGGCAAGTACTCTACTGCTGAGCTACATCCCCAGCTCGTACTGCATTTAACCTTCCACTTATTCTTTAAACATATTTATTACAAGAATTTTTATGCTTGTGTACACATCTAAAGTGAAAATTAATGACTTGTTTTTCTTAACTAAGCATTCCTTTAGGAATTCCATTTAGTATTAAATTCTAAAAATTTCAGAACATAATGAACTTCACATATATAGGGTATTGTTTCCACATCCATCTTTATTATAAATATTATGTCTTTCTTCCCTAGTGGCTCTTAAAATAATATATGTAGACTCTTATATATTTTATAAATATAATAATCCATTGAATACCTATAAACTAACTAAACCATTACTAGTAATTGGCATTAGATATGGCTCCTCCTTTATCCTAAATGCTCTTTCTTATCCCATGTATAATTAATGTCCAATATTATATTTCATCTTCTTGTGAATGTGTATAACAGGACTTGGTTCATTTTCTTTATTATATAATTTATTTAAATTTACATTATATGTTTGTATATAATACATCTGCCATAGATATATATGCATGCCCCCAAAATGTGTTTATTATATTTTGTTTTTGAGTTGTGTAAAAATGGCATTATACTGCCTAGAACTTATTCTTGGTTCAATATTGTTTCTAAGATATAGCCATGTTGGTGACAAGATAATGACAGGCTATTTTTCAAAGTAATTAAACCAAATTATACTTACATTAACACATTATAAAATTTCCCTTTGATCTCCATTTTCCTTAATACTTTATTCTCAAACATTAAGTATTGCCAATCTTGTGAATATAAGATGGTCTTTTGTAGCTTCAATCAGCATTGCTCTGACAACCTATGTGGTTAGCATTTTTTCATCTGTTTATGGCCCATGCATTTCCTTTTCTATAAAATATCTCCAAATTATTTTTCCATGATGTTGTTTGAGTGTGTGTGTGTGTGTGTGTGTGTGTGTGTGTCCATAGTCAAGGATTTATTTCAGTTCTTTGTATTCTATTCCATTGATCAGTTAGTTTATTTCTGTTCAGAACTGTCTTTCGGTTACTTAATTACTATTCGGTACTACTACTCAGTTATAACTATTTAATTATCATACTTTATGTTGAGTCAACATAAGGCATGGCACACCCATCCTTATTTTTAATCTTCACCAAGAGTGACTTGGTTATTCTCAGTCCTTTGCTTTTTAATATAAATCTCTGAATCCACTTATCATTCATAAAACTCAGTTTTTGGTCACCTTTTTTCTGGTGGAGTGTGATGTTCCAGCATCACCTATCTCAACCAGGTATTTCTGGAACCAATTACTTCTTCAAGGAGCTCTGATGTACTTGAGTTGGGAATGATATTTAGAAATTAATCAGAGTGCTAGATGTGCTTCATTGCTACCTGATGTCATTGCTTCTAAGTACTTGAAGTGGGCAGACCTAATAATATCAGGATTTAAAAATCATGAACGTATACCTATCCCCTCCAATTCAAATCCAAAATGACAGCATTTGCCTTCTTGTTCCTATATTGTATTTGTATATCTATCTTCTTAACAGTAGTCATTTAGTTATTCATTTCCTAAATTCTACAATGAAAAATTGTTTTTAAATTAGTAGCTGTCTACGCCCACTACTAAATAAGATAACTCTGTAATTCATATGGCCTTACAACCAGTGAGGGTATATAGACTAACCATTTCCATGAGTTTCTGGTTTATTCTGCCTGTATTTCTTTTGCCAAAAACAAATTGACAAATATATATTTGTATGTCTTTTCTCTTTTTCAAGAGTTAATATATATAATCCTTTATATCTTACTGTTTTTCATTTAACAACAGTACATCCTGGAATTCACTCCATATTAGTCAGAATGAGTTCATTTTTATAGCAGCATAATACTTCATTATAATGGTTGTACTACAATTTAATTAACCCATTTCATATGAATAGATATGGGAATTATTTTCCAATATTTTGTGATTACAAATAATGCTACAATCAGGAACCTTATGAATATGTTATTTTGTATTTATGTAGTGTATTACTAGATGTGGAATGACAGAGTTAGAGGGAAAATGCAAATGCAGTCTTGTTAAATATTGCCAAGTTCTCTTTCACTGAGATTGTACCATTTTCAGTTCCCTCTAGTAATGTTTGACCACATTTGTTTCCCCATAGGCTCACCAGAAGAATTTTTTTCAAGTGTTTGAAGTTTTGACACTATGATAGATAAGAAATGGTATCCCTGTATAGTATATTCATAAATCTTTATTGTCAATGAAGTTGATAATTTTTTTATACTTTTAAGGACCATTTGTATACCATTTTCTATGAACTGCCCCTTCCTTCAGCCCCTTTTCCTCCCTCCCTCCCTTCCTTCTTCCTTCTTTCCTATTGGTTCTAACCCAGACCTCCCACACGAAGTGCCAGTTCATGACATTTCCTCATTTTCATATCAGGGTATCAGGGTTTTGGTCATATTCCCCTTGGATAGAGAATCTTTACATGCTAGAGAGATTTGTCCTTTTATGTGTGATATATGTGGCAAATATTTTTTCCAGAATATATTTATTTTTTGACTTTACTTATGGTCATTTTTGCTACGTAAGTTTTTTGCTTGTTTGTTTTGAGACAGAGTCTTGTTATGTTGCCAAGGTTGGCCTTGAATTTCTAAACCACCTGCCTCAGTCTCTCTCAAGTAGCTGGGGTTGTAGGCATGTGCCACTGCGCCTGGTGATTATGAAGTTTTCTAACCCAGTTGAATTTAAAAATATTTTTATTGCATTTGTATTTTTGAACCTTGATCATAACTTATTATTTCCTTAATATGGTATTGGATGCTTTTTAGCCATTTATATAAATGAAAAAAAATTACCATTTATAATTTTTGCCTTAGTATTTATAGGGGTGTGTGTGTGTGTGTGCGTGTGTGTGCGCGTGTGTGTGTGTATGTGTATATGCGTTTTATTTATAAGGTTTAGGTATCATGTTATGCTTGCTTCAGGAAAGGAAGTTAACTTCCTTATTATTTCCTTATTATTTCCTTATTATTTCCTTATTATTATGTTTTCCTTATTATTATAGTGTAGACCAGTTTATGTCACTTGTGAATTATCTGGCGTCTAAGTTTGTTTTTGCTTTTTGTTCATAATATAGTTCTTTACAAATCTTCTCTATAGAAAAAGAAACCAAAACCTTTCCCATTCTGCTATGGTGCCTGTGTGAGGAATAGACAACTTGAAATAGTTGTAACCTTTAAAGACATGTAGGAAACAAGAAATAGAAATTAAGGGCTCTGGAGAGGCAAAAGAAAATCATTAAATCAAAAACACAAAGTCCCTTCCCATCCAAATGATAAGAGAGCTATTGATTAAAAAACCTTCCTTCATTTCTGCAGAAGTCAGTACTCTCTCACCTGCATTGCTGTTCTTAGTGTTCTCCCGCGTGAACTGGACCTTTCACTTCAGTCTGTTTCATCACCTCTGGGACCCTTTTTATTTCTCTTCCCTTCCATTTATCTGCAGCTTAATTCCCTCCTATTGGTGTAGACTTTACAGCTGGATGTAGATGTTTATTTCCTTAATTAAATGTAACTTCAAGTTTGTAATATCCTCTATTTCCTCATGGTGTATGGGTGATTTCATTTGGTTTTCTTAGTGAGAATTTTTATTTATATATTTATTTATATATTTTTAATTTAGGTGATGGTTGCCATCTTATGAGAACCTAGACTCCTACCAGTGTCTTTCTTTTCTCTCTTCTTTTTTTAAGACAAGTTTATTGAAGTACAATTTACATAAAGTGAAATTCACCATTTTTAGTATACAGATTTGTGGGTTGAAAAACACATTCAGTCAAGTAACCACCACCACAATCAAGATACTTTCATTATCCCCAAATTGTTTCCTCTTGACTATTGATAATCAGTGTAGTCAATGCCTAGTCATAGGTCTTATTTTCTTTTCCTGGTTTTACTTTTTTCCATTATGTCATGTAAGTGGAATAAAATGCTGTGTAATCTCTAAGGTCTGGCTATTAAATTTGATATAATGCATTTGAGATTCATCCATACTGTTCCATATGCCAGAGATAATGGCAGAGAATTTTACAAAAATAATGAAATACTTTGAAGCATGAATGCATGGAGCTCAGAGAGCACCAAGCAGCATTAAAAAAAAAAAAAGGCAAACGTATATGCACCATATTCAAACCTCTGAAAAAACAAATATAAAGAGAAAATCATGAAGAAAAACACAAAGACACATTACATACAAAGGAATAATGGTAAGAATTTGAGTGTACTAGGCATTAGAAGTCATACAAATCAGAAGACAAATAGATGGCATTTTAAAGTAAGAGCTGTCAACTCAGAATTCTCAGTGAAAATATCATTCAGAAATGAAGGCAAATTAAGACATTTTTAGACAAACATGAATCGATTAAATTCCTTGCCAATAGACTACACTATAAAAACAAAGATTAGCAAGATTTTTAGGAAGAAGGAATTTGATACCAAATGGAAATTTGGAGCTACATGAAGAAATAAAAGAGTTTCAGAAATGGATGAAGACAAATATATGAAGACCCTTTTTCATTTTAATTAATGTAAGAGATAAATGACCAAAGTAAAAATAGTAGCCATGCATTTTAGGTTTGTATATATATATAAAAAGAGAAATGTAAGATGATAAAAGAACAAAACCATGTGAGGGAGAAATTAGAAACAAACTGATATAATGTTTTTGTCTTGTAAGTACAGTATTATATTTGAAAGTACATAATATTAAAATGAAGATGCAAGCATCATTGAAATTTAAAATTGATTGAAATAAGTCAATAGAGAAGATAAAAATGCAATCATAAAATAATCTCAAACTAGGCAACAAGATAGGGGAAAAAAGCAAAGAACAATGGAATAAATAGGAAACAACTAGAAAAATACTGTATTTTAAATCCATACAAGTAACTATATTAAGTATAAATGGTTTAATTATGCCAACTAAAAGATTATCATTTTAGATAAAAGAATAAGATACACTATGTGATTTCTTTGAAAATATTCACTTTAAATGTAAAGGCACAGATATATTAAAAGTAAAAGAATGGGATGCAATATCCTATGCTAACATTCTGAAAATTCTTGTTTCTCCATGACCCTATCAAGATTTGATACTGAACATCTTTATTTTAGCTATGCTGGTGGATACTTAATATGATTTCATTATATTTCTCTGATCACTAATGAAGTTGAACACCATTGCATATTTTTATTAACCATTGGATATTGAAAAACTATTAAAAGTTTGGTTTTGTTGTTTTGTGCCCATTTTCCATTTTGTGCCCATTTTCTGTCTTTTTCCTTCTAGATTTATAGTTGTTTATGTATTATGGAGATAACCTATAATATTCTTGTTTCTGCTGACTTATACTGAACTTCCTAGTTGTGTGCTTGGTGATGTTTGATTGTAAACTCAATTGTTTGTACTCTGTGGAAAGCCTGTGGGTCAAAATATAAGGTTTCCTTCAGAGGACTTTCTTTTGCTGTTTCTGGAATCTAGGGGATACCACTGGTCTGAAACCCTTTTGCCTTCACCTTGAAGATCAGAACTCAGCAAAGGTTCAGGCTGGTTGACACTTTTCACCTGGCAATGTCACTTTAAGTATATGCCCTCAGGGTAGCTTCGTACTCCCAGTTTCAGGTCTCTACCTCTGCAGTCATAGCTCCTGGCTTTTGATTATGTTTTTCTTTTTAGAAGAAATTTAGTCCTAATGGAAGACGGTTTCTTCACTATTTTCCATATTAAACCCAGCCATAAAGTAATTTCTTAAAAATTCAAATTATTTTAAATATTAAAAATTTAATTGGAGGAAAAGTATTAATGTTGCATTCTCACTCTCAAAACATTTAATTGCATGTGTATTATAAAGTATTGTTTAATTTTAGAACAAGAAAAAATGTTAGAGGGTTTTTGTTTGTTTATTGACTTGTTTGTTTTTATTTAAAAATTTTCAGGTGAGGTTCAGAAATACTAAATGATTGGAGAATATCATGCGAAGTGAAATAAGCCAATCCCAAAAAACCAAAGGCCGAATGTTTTCCCTGTTAAGTGGATGATGATATGTAATGGGGGTGGAGGGATGGCGAGTAAGAGAAGAATGGAGGAACTTTAGATTATGTAGAAGGAAATGGGGGAGAGTATGAAAAAATGGTAGAATGAGACAGATATCATTACCTTATGTACATGTATGATCACATGAATGTATGAATCTACATCATGTACAACCATAGAAATGAAATGATGTACCCTATTTGTGTACAATGAATCTAAATGCAGTCTGTAAAAATTTAAAAATGAATAAATAATTTAAAAAAGAAAGAAATACGAAGTGATTTAATCAAGCTTTGTCAGCTTGTGAGTGACCAGGACTAAAACAGAGGTTTTTCTGACATACTACTATATTTTTTCCACTGAAAAGTGTTCTTTTATTTACCATAAAGTTACTAATGATTATTATTAATTTAGCAGTTAATAAGTCTTTATTATTCATTGTACAACTTATTTACTTTATGGGAGTTTTTTCCTCAAAACTTTATACAGTCCTTACAGAATTATAGATAATTAAAATTTCTAAATTCTTTAGTATTAATTTGAAATTCTGATTTTTCAAGCTACAAACCTCCCACTGTCTAATAAAAATTATCATACAACAGTTTATTGTTCAACTAATAGAGGGAATTTTTCTTTTAAAACAGACTTAAAAAAGAATTAGAACTTTATAAGGAAGAGGACTTGGAAAGTGTTTATGAAGCCCTCCAAACAGAAATAGAGTTTCTGGAGTTGGTATGTCACTAATAGTTCAACTTCTGTTTTGCTTTAGTTTACCTTCAGGTAGGAATGGTTTTACTGAGTTATGTATCCTTGAACTAGTGTTTTGCTCCTCTGCAAAACCCGAAAAGCAGCAATGAATAAAACTAGATTCAGAACATAAATCTGTAACGTGTTTTGAGTTCCTGGAGAGTTAGATACTGCATAAAGCAAGTTATAGTCAAAGATAATATGTACAATTTCAAACTAAGTTTTTATAAATTTAAGTCTGACCTCACAGCATTTCCTTGACTGAAACTGTTCTGTTATTATAGGATTAATGCACTGAAGCAGTTTAACTTTCATAATGTGTAAAAGCTTTTTGTTTTTGATAGGTATAAATTATACTTTCATTATATTTGATCCTGAAACTTTCTTATTACAAATTTTTATGATATCAAAAACTTTGGATTCATTATTGGAAACTTATTTTCAGATTGTGTGAGAGCACTTTAAATTACTTTAACTGCTTTCTTAGGTTGTTTATAAAACGAACACAGTATTTGCCATACTCTATTTAATACAAGACATGCAAAAAGCATGTTAAAATATAGTTTTAATTTTATATATTTTGTTTCATGTTTATTTTTATAAACATTTTCTTGTTAAAAATGTTCTGATTATGTTTTGATTTATTATTTCTATAAAAACTTTCAAATAATAATCAAGAAATGCCCAGAGTTATTACTGTACTGAATGTAGATAAATTTTATGTGATTCCTTTATTAAGTATTTAAGTTGAGGCCAGGCAAGGTAGTGTACACCTGTAATCCCAGCTGCTTGGGAGGCTGAGCCAGGAGAATCACCTGAACAACTTAGTGAGCCCATGTCTCAAAACAAACAAGAAAAAATGAAAGGGCTAGGGATGTAGCTCAGCAGTAAGGTGCTTGCCTAGCATGTGCAAGATGCTGTGTTCAATCTGTAGCAACACACACACACACACACAAATAATTTAGTTTTCATTAGGACTATTTATCATATGTTTGCTTTTCAGACATTGGCACAGAAAGATATTCAAGAAAATAAATAACTTTTCAAGAGTCAATGATCCATCTGAACTTGACCAAAGCATCTTAGAATCAAATTGTTGTGATGGATGCATCAGTGGTACCCATTGTAGCAGATTCTTATGCAAAATATGAGGTCCAAAATATTTATTTGTTGGTATCTAAGAGGATGAGTTTATTGGCACATCAAAATTATATTTTTGTCTTGTCATTCACTCAAACTTGAAGGGTTCTTATGTGGTATGCTTTTGTTTTTAAAGGAAGAGGAAAAAAGTAGATATTGTGTTCCCAGGCTTTGTACAGTCCTCTGATCTTTAAGCTGATCTGTCCTTTCTGATCTATACTTTTCATTCTTTATTGTTGCTTACCTCAGGTTCAGTCAGATATGTAGGAAGGAAGAAGTGCTCAGATTATTGACTCAATTTTGTTGGTGCCATTTCCACCAACAGAGGTGCTTACTTTCATTTTAATCCTTTTCCAGTTGTAAGATGTCCACTGACAGAGGTCCTCTGAGGCCTTTCATCTGTAAAAGCTAGTGTTTTTTTTTTTTTTTTTTTCCCACTTTCTCTGTGTGTCTACAGAGTTAATATCTGGGGCACCTGCTGCCGTTTTCCAGCAATTTGTGCCTGCCAGTTTTCTTCCTAATGCCAGTGTTGGTTAGAATAAAAATAAGTCATCCACTTGGGGAGGTACATAATCTCCTTATAGCCATCAGGATTCATTTTCACTGGTGTCTTGAAACATTGCATCTGAAAACTATACTTATGGTTGGATCAAACTTAGTATTGCCATCAGACTTCCAACACACTTATTTTTCCATTGTTACTACTCCTGACTAGGTAGAAAGATATGTTTTCACTGTTGTCTAAAAGTGTGTTGAAACTATTTAATGAGACTTTAGATTGGGTAGGTGGGGGAAGGGAACAAAACTTATTCAAAATGTACTTTAAAGTACCAAGTTAATGTTAGATCCATGTTTTCTTTTGTCATTATAATTGAATCAGTGTAACATCAAGTAAGAAATGTTCATAAATGCCATAGATCTATTGACATTAAGGTAGAGGACTTAGGTCTATAGTCAGAGCAAATCTTATTTTGATAAAGCTTTTTGTATATATTATTTTATACCCTTACTTCTGAATAATTAGCACACTTAAAACCCTCTGCTTGGGATATGTGGCAATTGCCATCTGTTGAAATAATTTGCATTTTCAGAAGTGATTTCTATTTTTGTTTTTTAATATTTAAATTAATAATAAATTATTTTCCTTAAGAAAAAATTCTTCTGGGGAATTGCGACCTATTTTATATGCAAATATAGAGTGGAAAATGGTTATTGAGATTAGTTCTGACTTCAGTTCAGTCTTATTTTAGTCCATTTATCTACCCACATTCTAAGTCTTGTGAATATCTATTATTATATGTATATGATATTATTAATATACAGAAAGAGTGCACAAATAAAGCCATTTTACTTGCCAGTATTTTTCTTCAGTTTTGGTTTTATATCTAAAATATTAATGTGGACTAGAGATCTGCCAATTATTTGCCCAATTCACACACAATGATATATATGCAGAATAAACTGTTAGGTACTACTGTGCTTTCACATATATGCCTTACAGATATTGTAGATTAAATATTCAGTAATAGAATCAGGATTCATATGAACCAAGTTTGAGAAAAAAACTAAGGGTTTAGTATTTTTATTTTTTCAAATTATGCTTATTAAGACTTAAATTAATTTTCATATATAATCAAATGAATGATTACCTCTGCACTGCATGGTGGAGTAATGCAAAGCACTATTCATCTGATACCAATCAAAGTAACTAGGACTATTAGAATCAGTGTGATTAAAGAAACAAATTCTCTGAAGCAAAGAAACGATAATAATCAATAACAATCACAGTGTACAAAGCTACCAATATAAAATATCAGTAGTGGGTTAGGTCCATTTCTAGTTTTTTTTTAAAAGACTTTGTAAGTCATAAAACTCTTAAGTAGGAAAATTAATTGAAATTATTTGGGTAAAGATATGTCTGAGACTGAATTTAATCACTTTGGAAATAAGACTTTGGCTGTGGAGAAAGTCAATTTTTAAATGAATGTTATTCATTAAGTAAATTCATTAAATTTGCCATATTCTTAGTTATAACCAAAGCACAAACTAACCTGAAGTAATACTGATACTGCTCTGAGCTTCCTGGCATGCCACCAGAGTTCTTTAATGTAAGCAGTTCTTTCAGGGGCAACTTTACAATTTTCAACTCTCTGTTGGGGATAATATTTAAATGTACAGATAGTTTGCTGCATATTTTTTCCTGCTGATTAATGGAGCTATTTGCTAGGGGGGAAAGAGCAACAAAATTATAGGATGTGGAGCATGACCACTGGACTAGAAATTCCCTTCTTCCTTCCTTGGCCTAATTATTGAAATGGAATGAAAAAGCAAAGGTAAAGCTTTAACATATTTGTAATCAGGAAATTTCTATACTATCTATACTGTTTTGTCAATAATAGTGTTTTCTTATGTTAAAAAAAAAAAAAAAAAAGCAAAACAGAACATTGAGAATACTTTGCTTCCCTGCCTGCTTGCTTGTTTTTCTTTGGAACTTAAAAAACCATGGTGAGATTCAAAACATCTAAGATAAGATTGAGGTCATTGTATTATAATGAATAGAATCTAGAGAACAGAGTCATTTGGGATAGATTATTTATTGTAGAAAACAAATTATGTTGTGAAAAAATCTATTGAGTTTCTTACCAGATGAGTGGTCACTGAGTTTGCTGGCTGTAGATGGATAGACAGCATGCACTGAACAGGTCCTGTTCTAAGCTTTTGCTGAGGACAAAGTCCCTTTCTGTTTCATACCAATCAATCATATATAACTATCACAATATGATGAATTTATTTGCAGTTCCCAAAACAGTAGCAGTTCAGTCATATGATTAGAAGTAAACTTGAGACCATTTTAATCTTGGGTGTATCAGGGTAAGGTGTTCTGTCATTCAAATATTTATTTATAGTATAAAATTTGGGATTTGAAGTTGTTCAACATGCTAAAAAGTCTTTTAACATTTGAAGCTGACCTATTTTAGGTGAACTTTTGTTTCCTTTTTGACCCCTCTTCTTTCTTTTGACATCCTGAAAACCTTAAGTGAAGCAAATATGTTTGCTTCTCAGAATCTAGTTCAGAACATTTTCTGTCAAGGGAATTTTTTTTTGGAATGTGAACTAAAAATGAAAAATATATTTTTTTTTCATTAGCCTGAAGCAGGGATTAAGTCTCAGAGTTTTGTGGCCCTTTTATCTTAAGACAACTCTGTGTGTGTGTGTGTGTGTGTGTGTGTGTGTGTGTATTAATGTAAGAATGAGACTGATGAAGTTATCTTTTAAATGTTTGAGATAAGAATGTTGTATTGGTGCTTTCTGAATATTATATTTTCAACTTAAGTATGTTTTTCATGGTCAAATGGCCAAATCATCATGCCAGTCATAAACTTTATTTTCTTAATAATTTACTGACACATAACCCAAAACAATATTGGACAACATTGACTAATATGATGAAGAAAATGATGCAAGAACTGTCCCCTCATCTGTATGGAAGGATCAAGATATCAAGATTTTGTTTGCTGTTCATTTGTGGAGAGCCATGTTTATTAAACATGAGGAAAAACTGTGCAGGGCAATATGTGTTTTAAGAACATACTTTGGTTGGAGGAAAAAAAATGAAAGCATAACAAAGAAAGCCATGACTGATGGCAAAGTGCTCTTCCAGCTGTTGCTATGAAAGTATCAACAGCAAAGCTGTCAAAATTGAATGCTTATTTAAACAACTGCTTTTGATACATAGCAAATTTATCTTTAAAGGGCCTTTATGAAATCAACAGCACCAGAATTCAGCTGTCTGGGAAAATAAAGAGTAAGTAAAATGTGAAATTAATAACAATGACTGGCATAAGTAGCTATTCCAAACAAGGCCCATAGAGTGAGAGAAAATGATTTCATTTTTTTCTTACAACCAGAGGATCTACTCTACTCTAATAATTCTAAGTTAATTATTTTCATACTTGTAATAAATTGTCATTCCAATTAGTTGGTAAATAAAATCTTGTTAAAATGAAACCCTCTTAATCTACATTTAATAGATGCAAATACAGTTGCTAATGAATATTTCTGGATATGGCTTTGTGATTACTGAAAGAAAGTACTTGCAAATTCAAGCCACCATCAAACAGTGTGTTATTGAAACAGTTTTTGTGGACATTAGACAAAGAAAGCACTCCTGACTGAGTGTGGGTGAAATTGAGGTAGTCACAGGGTCACTATAATATCAACCCTAAAATCTAGTATCAATTAAGGTGTATAAAATACCAAGGTTATATTTAGAAAAACATTAAATACCAAGGTTATATTTATAAAAATATTTTTATCCAATAAGGTCAAAGCTCTTTATTGTGATTATAGTTGAAGACCTGCATATATCACAATTCTTACAGAAGTAACTGAGATTTTGATTGATGATCTGACTTGTGTGAGGTCACAGAGAGTAATGGGCCTCTTTACTTACAGTTTAATTGCTTGGGTTTCAGTTACAATATACCTTTAAAATACCTTGCTTTTGAAAATTTTCTTATGATAAAATCTCATACAACAAAAATATTAGAAGATTTGAGAATTATTAAAATCATCCTTTGGTACCAGAAAACATTGACCAGAATCAGCAAATATGAATCTTTAATTAGCTAAGAATATCTTTCCACAGTCCTTGAGAAGAAAGGAGTAAATCAATACCAAACGGACTCAAATCAAGCATTATTGAAATTTCACTTTCTGGGTCTCTGTTATAGTTTAGATATGAGGTGTCCCCTAAAAGCTCATGTGTGAGACAATGCAAGAAGGTTTAGAGGTAAAATGATTGGGTTACTAGAGCCTTAACCCACTCCCCTCCGAGGGATTAACTGACTGGTAACTGTAGGATGGTAGGGTATGGCTGGAGGAGGTGTATAATTGGGGGGTGCTTTTGAAGTATATATTTTGTATCTGATGAGTGAATTCCCTCTGTTTCCTGATCATCCTGTGAGCTGCTTCCCTCTGCCACACTCTGCTACCACGATATTCTGCCTCACCTTGAGCCCTGAGGAATGGAGTTAGCTGTCTATGGATGAGAGCTCTGAAACCATGAGCCCCACCAAAAAACTTGTCCTCCTCTAAAATTGTTCTTGTCAGTTCTTTCAGTCACAGCAGCAAAAAAGCTGACTAAAATAGTATCTCTTGAAAGTGATACCTATTTATTCTACTTTATTACAGTTTTTAAAAATCTATTTTCAGTACTATCTTATGGTCATTGATATTTAAGGTGATAACCGAGTGATAGTGATATCTTCAAATATCAAATAATAAGTTTTATTAATTCTTCAGTACCTGCTAAGGCAGGGATGTGGACTAAGAGAAAAATTCCAGAAAGATCACCATGTGAAAGTATCTCTGATTAACCTGGATTTAGTACTCTTGCTCATTTCATTCTTTTCCTGTTCTGTCCCTTCTTTCATCTGCCCATCAATCCTGACTCCTGTTTACCTCTGGAAATCAAGTCCTATCCCTCTCCTTCCTGCACACTCCTTTCCAGCTACATGGGCCTTCCCTCTGCTTCCCAGATTGATCAAATTTGTTCTGGCCTCAGGAACCTTTCATGAGCTGTGCTCCCTCGGCCTGGAAGTGTTCCTTCTCTTGATCTCTGCATGGCTGTCTGCTTCTGTCTGTCAAGTGTCTGCTGAACCATCAACATCTCAGAGAAGCCTTCCTTTAAACAATCTGTTGTAAGAAGTTACACGATCACACTACCATGAACCTTAGTTTCATTCTCTTCATACTTCTTATCATTTTTTATACCTTTCTTGTTTATTTTTCTTTCCATCTGTCACCATACAAATGCAGGTTCGATGAGAGCAGGGATATTTTCTTGCACACTGCTTTTCCCTTAGAACTTGTAATGGTGTTTTTGTGACATCTCGGAATATAGTCTGAAAAACTTGTTCACATAGCCCATGTTTATTAATTAAGTGAGCATAAATGATCAATTCTCTAGTTAAAGAAACTGAATTCATTTATTGCTGATTATTATTCTTGGTCGAATTACCCTATCTTCTCATTTCTTAATCTTTTCTGAACCTCTGTTTACTTAGCTGTAAAAACAGTAGGGATAATCTTTGATAATTCCAGAAACTATCTATGTAGAACAACTAATAAAAGCATTGGAAATAAACTAGAAGATAATGATCCCACATCCCATTATGGAAGAAGTTTGTGGGTCTCTCAATGGTCACTTACAGCACGCTATTATCAAGCTGTTGATTGGCAGATAATGGTTATGAATGCTTACTTTCTGCCAGTTGCTAGAACAGAAAGTGAAAATTGCAAGTTGCTTGCAAGCTATGAATGTGCATTAGAGTACCTTAAAAGCATTATTTCTCCATGGTAATAGGAAGTTTTGAAATGTGTTTGCTTCTATGGTTTATTCAGTTTTTCTGATCTGAAATACAAAGTTTAAATAATCCTGTTTTTATTTGATACCATGTTTAGAAAAATATGAGTGCCATCTACTGGATTTCTCTAGTACCACATTCAACAAGGTGATTCAACAACATCCTAGGAATTATTCTTGGTTCTCAAGTTTGTGAGTGACACATTCTTATAGAAGAGGATGACTTGCCTTCCCTTCCCCCACTCTTCCTCCCTTCCTTCCTTTTTACCTGCCTGCCTTCCTCAATTCCTTCATCCTTTATACAAATACAAAATTTAAATGTCTGTATATAATCTTTAATTGCTCATATATATATGTATATACACACATATGTAATTTTCAAATATGTATTTGGTACTAATTTTTAAATTATTATCACACATACCTTAGAGAAAATATACTCAAAGGTACCTAAAGGTGAAATGTTGGTAATATTATAGTACTGTTTCCAATTTTGCTAATCTTAAAAGAGCCAGATTGCTTTTATTAATCTATTTTTTAAAATTTTTGAACAACAACAACAATGGAAAAACCCTTTCAGTCTGTTTTTCAGTGTCTTTAGTTTTCAAAGATTCAGTCATGAATGTCACTTCATCAAATAAAGTGAAGTCACCCCACTTAGGATTTTTGATAATGACCTGCCAATCAGTTTACCACCAGTCATTTGTCTCCTTTAAAACTCTACTTTGAAAAACAAAGAGTCCAAATTCAGAATTCCATCCTTGATCTCTCATGCTAGGTGATTTACATAAATCATCTCTGATCTTCAGCATTAGCCTAAAATCTGGAAATATTGATGACTGTTCTATAGCCAAGAAGCAGAGGATGCCAGACTGAGAAAATTGCCAGTATACACCATTGGTTTTGAAGTGGACTTGAACCTAGGACTGCCTGGACTCAATATTCTCTAATAAATGCTATATTTCAGAATTCAGGATGCCTCGGGACTGACTTGCGTGGGATTAGAAATTCAATAAAGAGAGCCATTTCTTTCAGATACAGTTAGCAGTTTGCTCAGTACCAGGAATGTTTTAGCTTCCTCTTCTGAGGGAGGTCACTGGTTGTTCCTTCCCATAATATGTAGAGGTAATGAGAATGGGAAAATTCATTTATTTCCTGTCTTATACACATTTATTTCTCTGCCATGTGTCTCCCAGTACCATCAGGCAAATCGAACACACCTTCTTTGCCTCACAAAACTGTTTCAGAATGTGCATTATAGTATTGTCCAGTAGTGATATAACTATTAGTTTCCTCTGGATTGCAAACTCTATGAAGGCAAAAATTTTCATTGATTTATCTTAGTGTTTCCAGTACACATTTAAGTGTCTTAAGCTGTGAACAACTTCATACTTATGATTAACTTATACTTCTTATGCTTAATAGGTTGAATAGGTTTTCTAGACTGGCCTAATTATTTTTAATCTCCTGTATGAGAGGAAGTTCATTTTGAGATTTTACTAAGCTCATTAATGTTAAGTTTTAAAGACTAGGGGCCTACCTCTTTTTATTTACAAATCCTTGTTCTGGTTGTTTTTCTCCTAAAACTTATATTTGGGATCCAAGATGGTAGACTAGAGGGTAACTGCATCTCCTGTCACTCCAGAACTCAGGATTCAAGAAGGGGAGGTATTGAGAGACTCGGACCAACATAGAGTCATGGGGTGAGTCTCTCCCATCGGGTGAAGCTTGGCCCAGGTGGCAGGCCTGGACAGGGGGCAGCGTCTCAGAGCAGGGCAGGGCAATGAGAGACTTCCCCAAGAAGCCCTGCTCCCTCCGGCGGCAAGCCTGGTCCACAGCCAGGTTCTCAGAGCAGGCCCGCCCAGTGAGAGCTTTTCCACGCACAGCCAACCCCAAGCCCCGAACGCAGTGGGTCCCTGCCTGCAGGCGGCTTCTGGGACCAAGGCAGGACAGGGAAAGGCACCCCCCCTCCCCCGCAGCAGCCTGGCTCTCTCAGGCAGGGGCAGGCCCTGTCTATAGCCAGCTTCTAGGAGCAGGACTGCCCAGTGAGAGGATTTCCACGCAGAACCAGCCCCCATCCCTGGACACAGTAGCAGGCTAGGGGCAGTTTTCTTCGGAAGCACTGCATTATCAAGTTCCTCCAAGACTTCAGGCTACTGAAGGCTGGGAGGTGATATACTGGAAATCTACAGGGACACTATAAGCCAATAGAGGAAATCTGCAATATCTCAGAGTCCCACTGAGAGCTGACCAATATGAGAAAACAAGGGAAGAAAATGTCCCAAACAAACATAGATACTATATCAATAAAACCCAATGATAGCACAGCAGAAGAAATGTCTGAAAGGGAGTTCAGAATGTACATAATTAAAACAATCAGGGAAGCAAACGAGGAGATGAAAGAGCAAATGCAGGCATTGAAGGAAGAGATGAAAGAGCAAATGTAGGCATTAAATGATCGCACCAATCAACAGTTAAAAGAGCAAATATGGGAAGCAAAAGATCATTTCAATAAAGAGTTAGAGATACTGAAAAAAACAAACAAACAAAAATCCTTGAAATGAAGGAAACAATAAACCAAGTTAAAAACGCCATAGAAAGCATAACCAATAGGATAGAACACCTGGAAGACAGAACCTCAGACACTGAAGACAAAATATTTAATCTTGAAAACAAAATTGACCAAACAGAGAAGATGGTAAGAATCTACAAGAATTATGGGATATCAGAAAAAGGCCAAATTTAGGAATTATTGGAATTGAGGAAGGCTTAGAGAAACAAACCAAGGGAATGAACAATCTATTCAATGAAATAATATCAGAAAATTTCCCAAATCTGAAGAATGAAATGGAAAACCAGGTAGAAGAGGCTTTTAGGATTCCAAATATACAAAATTACAACAGACCCACACCAAGACACATTATTATGAAAATACCTAACATACAAAATAAAGACAGAATTTTAAAGGCTGCGAGAGAAAAGAATCAAATTACATTCAGGGGGAAAACTATAAGAATATCAGCAGATTTTTCAATCCAAACCCTAAAAGTTAAAGGGGCCTGGAACAATTACCAAGCCCTGAAAGAAAACGGATGCCAACCAAGAATCTTATACCCAGCAAACCTTACTTTCAGATTTGATGACGAAATAAGATCCTTCCATGATAAACAAAAGCTAAAAGAAATTACAAAAAGCATTACAGAACATTCTCAGCAAAATATTCCATGAGGAAGAAATGAAAAACAAAGATGCAAATCAGTAACGGGAGGAACTAGCCTAAAGTAATAGCCAAATAAAGGGGAAACCAAATGATGTCAAAAAACAAAAATGAGTCAAATGACTGGGAATACAAATCATATCACAATAATAACCCTGAATGTTAATGGATTGAACTCAACAATAAAAAGACATAGACTGGCAGATTGGATTCAAAAAAAATCCAACAATATGCTGCCTGTAAGAGACTTATCTCATAGAAAGAGATACCCACAGACTAAAGGTGAAAGGATGGGAAAAAACATACCATGCACACGGACACCGCAAAAAAGCTATGTGGACTCAGATAATGTGGACTCAAGCCAAAACTAGTCAGAAGGGATAAAGAAGGACATTTCATACTGCTTAAGGGAAGCATAAATCAGCAAGACATAACAATCATAAATATCTATGCCCTGAAAATTGGCTCATCCATATACATCAAACAAATCCTTCTCAATTCCAGAAATCAAATAGACCACAACACAATAATACTAGGCAATTTTAACACACCTCTCTCGCCACTGGATAGATCTTCCAAACAAAAATTGAATAACGAAACCATAGATCTCAATAACACAATCAACAAGTTAGACTTAACAGACATATATAGAATATACCATCCAACAAAGAACAAATACACTTTCTTCTCAGCAGCACATGGATCCTTCTCTAAAATAGACCATATTTTATGCCACAAAGCTAATGTTAGCAAATACAAGAAGATGGAGATACTACCTTGTATTCTATCAGATCATAATGGATTGAAATTAGAAATAAATGACAGAATAAAAAACAGAAACTTCTCCAATACCTGGAGATTAAATAATACGCTATTATATGATGAATGGATAACAGAAGACATCAGGAGGGAAATAAAGAACTTCTTAGAAGTAAATGAGAACAAAGACACATCATATCAAAATCTCTGGGACACTATGAAAGCAGTACTTAGAGGAAGATTTATTTCATGGAGTGCATTCAACAAAAGAAGTAAAAATCAACAAATAAACGACTTAACACTACAGCTCAAAGCCCTAGAAAAAGAAGAGCAGACCAACATCAAAAGTAGTAGAAGACAGGAAATAGTTAAAATCAGAGCCGAAATCAACGAAATGGAAACAAAAGAAACAATTGGAAAAATTAACAAAATAAAGAGTTGGTTCTTTGAAAAAATAAACCAAATTGATAAACCCTTAGCCACACTAACAAAGAGAAAGAGAGAAAACTCAAATTACTAAAATTCTGAATGAACAAGAAAATATCACTGCAGACACGAGTGAAATACAAAACATAATTAGAAGCTATTTTGAAAATCTATATTCCAACAAAACAGAAAACCTTGAAGACATCAACAAGTTTCTAGAGACATATGAATTACCTAAACTGAACCAGGAGGACATACACAACTTAAATAAATCCATTTCAAGCAATGAAATAGAAGAGGTCATCAAAAGCCTACCAACAAAGAAAAGTATGGGACCAGATGGGTTCTCAGCCGAGAACAAAACCTTTAAAGAAGAGCTCATTCCAAAACTCCTCAAAGTATTTCATGAAATAGAAGAGGAGGGAACCTGCCCAAACTCATTCTATGAAGCCAAAATCACCCTGATACCTAAACCAGACAGAGACACATCGAGGAAAGAAAATTTCAGACCAATATCCTTAATGAACATCAACACAAAAATTCTCAACAAAATTTTAGCAAATCGCATACAAAAATATATTTAAAAGATAGTGCACCATGATCAAGTGGGTTTTATCCCCAGGATGCAAGGTTGGTTCAACATCTGGAAATCAATAAATATCATTCATCATATCAACAGACTTAAAGTTAAGAATCACATGATTATTTCAATAGATGCAGAAAAAGCATTTGATAAAATACGGCATCCCTTCATGCTCAAAACACTAGAAAAAAATAGGGATAGTGGGAACATTCCTTAACATGGTAAAGGCCATCTACGCTAAGCCCATGGCCAATATCATTCTAAATGGTGAAAACCTGAAAGCATTCCCCCTAAAAACTGGAACAAGGCAGGGATGCCCTCTTTCACCACTTCTATTCAACATCGTCCTGAAACTCTAGCCAGAGCAATTAGACAAACCAAAGAAATTAAAGGGATACAAATTGGAAAAGAAGAACTCAAACTACCCCTGTTCACTGATGACATGATTATATATTTAGAGGAACCCGGAAATTCCACCAGAAAACTTTTAGAACTCATAAGTGAATTCAGTAAAGTAGCAGGTTACAAGATCAATGCTCATAAATCCAATGCATTTTTATACATAAGTGATGAGTCTTCAGAAAGAGAAGTTAGGAAATCTACCCTATTCACAATAGCCTCGAAAAAAATAAAATACTTGGGAATCAATCTAACAAAAGAGGTGAAAGACCTCTACCATGAGAACTACAGAACACTAAGGAAAGAAATTAAAGAAAATCTTAGAAGATGGAAAGATCTCCCATGTTCTTGGATAGGAAGAATTAATATTGTCAAAATGGCCATACTACCAAAAGTGCTATACAGATTCAATGCAATTCCAATTAAAATCCCAATGATGTACCTTACAGAAATAGAGCAAGCAATTATGAAATTCATCTGGAAGAATAAGAAACCCAGAATAACTAAAGCAATCCTTAGCAGAAAGAGCGAAGCAAGGGGTATCACAATACCAGATCTTCAACTCTACTACAAAGCAATAGTAACAAAAATGGCATGGTATTGGTATCAAAATAGACAGGTAGATCAATGGTACAGAATAGAGGACATGGACACAAACCCAAATAAATACAATTTTCTCATACTAGACAAAGGGGCCAAAAATATGCAATGGAGAAAAGATAGCCTCTTCAACAAATGGTGCTGGGAAAACTGGAAATCCATATGCAACAGAATGAAATTAAACCCCTATCTCTCACCCTGCATAAAACTCAACTCAAAATGGATCAAGGACCTCAGAATCAGACCAGAGACCCTGCATCTTATAGAAGAAAAAGTAGGTCCAAATCTTCAACTTGTTGGCTTAGGATCAGACTTCCTTAACAGGACTCCCATAGCACAAGAAATAAAAGCAAGAATCAATAACTGGGATAGATTCAAACTAAATAGCTTTCTCTCAGCAAAGGAAACTATCAGTAATGTGAAGAGAGAGCCTACAGAGTGGGAGAAAATCTTTGCCACTCATACTTCAGATAGAGCGTTAATTTCCAGAATATATAAAGAACTCAAAAAACTCTACACCAAGAATACAAATAATCCAATCAACAAATGGGCTAAGGAAATGAACGGACACTTCACAGAAGAAGCTCTACAAGCAATCAATGGATATATGAAAAAATGTTCAACATCTCTAGTAATAAGAGAAATGCAAATCAAAAGTACCCTCAGATTCCATCTCATCCCAATTAGAATGGCGATTATCAAGACTACAAGAAACAATAGGTGTTGGTGAGGATGTGGGGAAAAAGGTATACTCATACATTGCTGATGGGACTGCAAATTAGTGCAGCCACTCTGAAAAGCAGTATGGAGATTCCTCAGAAAGCTTGGAATGGAACCACCATTTGACTCAGCTATCCCACTCCTTGGCCTATACCCAAAGGACTTAAAATCAGCATACTACAGAGATACAGTCACATCAATGTTCATAGCTGCTCAATCCACAATAGCCAGATGAACCAACCTAGATGTCCTTCAATTGATGAATGGATAAAGAAACTGTGGTATATATATATATATATATATATATATATATATATATATATATATATACAATGGAATATTTCTCAGCCATAAAGAATGATAAAATTATGGCATTTGCAGGCAAATGGATGAAATTGGAGAATATCATGCTAAGTGAGATAAGCCAATCTCAAAAAACCAAAGGACGAATGATATTGCTAATAAGTAGATGATGACACATAATGGGGGTGGGAGGTGTTAGTGTTAAGGTTAGGGTTAGGGAGGGGGGAAAGAATGGAGGAAGGAAAAGAGGGGTGGGAGGGGTGGGGGGGGAGGGAAAAAATAACAGAATGATTCAAACGACATTACCCTATGTAAATTTATGATTATACAAATGGTATGTCTTTACTCCATGTACAGAGAAACAACATGTATCCCATTTGTTTACAATTAAAAAAAAACTTATATTTGCATTCAGTACAACCAATTGCCATTTTTCATTCACAGTACCACCTTGGTAGTATTAAAAGGAAAATAATAACCAGTATTGGAATATTTCAAAAGGGATGGAAGAAGCATGTAGAAAGATTAGCTGATGGCAGATTGCTGAAATTAAAGCATTAATTCGTATATATAGATGGGTAGAAGAAATTCAAAGGATGCTTTGGGTAACTTCATTCCACAAATAGAGAAAAAAGCAGACTCTGCTAAAATAACATATTATATACTTATGATGCTATACTAAATGGATTATATTCATGTTTTATTCAGTTCTTAATTAGGTTTAACTGGGAATATACTTGTTTGAAACAGGGGAAATCTGAGTCAGTTTGTGTTCTAAGAAAAAAGTGGTTTTTTTTTTTTGTTGTTTGTTTGTTTTTACTTAATACTTGGTTGAATAAAGGTCTATTTCTTTGCTTTAAAGACTAACATAAACCAGGACACACCTGTCATCCCAGCTGCTCTGGAGGCTAAGGCAGAGGATGGAAGCTTGTGTCCAACCTGGGCAATTTAGTGAGACACTGTCTCAAAATAAAATTAAAAGGGTTTGTTATGTAGCTCAATGGTAGAGCACTTGCTTAGCATCTGCAAGCCACTGAATTCAATCCCCAGTATGTTGAGGAAAAAAAAGTCACATAATGCAAGCAGTGCCAAAGTCGACTTTGCTAAGTTCTTACTACTGTTTTGGCAAATTAACACACACACTCAGTGGCTTAAAACAGTTGTTAAATCACTGTAGGCCAGCAGTCCAGTGTGGGTCTCACTGGGCTAAAGGCAGGGTGTTGCCAGGGAAGCATACCTCTGGGGGCTCTTGGGGATAATCTGTGCTCACACTTATCCAGCTTCTGGAGGTTGCCTGAGTTCCTTGACGCAAGGCCCCTCCTTCATCCTCAAAGACAACCTGTTGTACTGAGTTCTCTTGTTACATCTCTCTGATTATTTCTTCTGCCTCCCTCTTCCATTTATAAGGACTTTTGTGATTGGTGAGCCAGCCTCCATAACCCAGGATAACTCCCCATTTCATGTTCAGATGAGTAGCAACAGTAATTCCATCTGTAACTTAATTTCTCCTTGCCAGGCAACATAGCATATTCATCAGTTTTGGAGATTAGAATGAGGGCACCTTTGAAGAGAGGAATTATTCTGCTTCCCACATCAATGAAATGTTTGTGTTCTTTAAAATGGGTTAAGTATCTTCCTAAACTCTGCAGTACATTTTGTGTTATTTTTGTAGTAAATCCTTTTAAATTGAAATTTTCAGTATTAATGATATTTTACTTTTATGGTTTTTGCCTGCAATAAACTAAAAACATAATATAGTGGAGTGATTTCCCTACCATCAAGGAACAGAGTTCTGTAGTACTATAACAAAGACATTTTGTGGGACTTTTAAGTTACCATTTTTCTTTTCCACCTCCATTTCCTCCTTCTAATTGATCAAACCTCTACTTCTTTCTGAATGTCTTCCAAACGCACTTTACATCCTTTTCCATTTCCACTCTTCTTAAATAAACCACACTTAACCTTATTTATCTATTTTACTGGATTACTTCCAGTTGAGTAGTAAGTCAAACTATGTTCCCTTTGTTGTTTTAGATATTAAATTTAATGACTGAATCATAACTGAATCTCCCCTTTCTGTTGAAATCTTCATTTGGAAGTCTCCCTAATGAACGTAAAGTCTCAGGGTGACTCCCCCATAAACTAAGGCAAGAATATGTGCCCTCAAAGTATCTTTGGGTAAACCATCTTATTGGTTCAAATGTTAAGGATTTCTTTTTATTTTAAAAGACAGGATATTGCAAGGTGAAGCTATGTAATGCGGTCTCTGTGTGTCTTTGAAGGCTTTTCTGTGGTGACAATTCCTTTGGCAGAAATCCATCTTGTGACTCACTACACCTATCTATGATAAGCTCAGATGAACTTGTTCTCGAGCAAATTCATAAAACTATTAAATATATTAAATAGTTTTAATTTAATGAGTATTTCTTAAAGTTTCGTTCTGATAGGTGCTGTATGAGTCAATAATAATAACAACAACAACAATAATTGGTCCAAATCCACAAAATGGTTAAATTCAAGTAGGTTTTGTTGCATGACAAAATCAGCTTGGGTTTTGCATTCAAAGTATTTTTGCCTTTACCTCATCTTGTTCAAAATGGTCATGTAGTAGTGTTAGACTACAGTCCTTTTCTGGCTCTGCTTTTCCTTTGTGGTCGTGGGCTAGCTACTTAGCTCTTCTAGGTTCATTTTCTAATTGGTAATAAAAGAATTAAATAGTATCCATTTTGTTGGGTTGTTGTACAGATCATATGAGACAGTATATATAAAGGCTGTGGCATAATTCTGATTCTTAGTATATACCAAAGTAATTAGAGTCATTTTAATTGTTCTTGGCAAGAAGATAGTATGGCATAGAGAACTTAGCATGGTGTTAATATTTTTAGTGCTGCTCTTTATATATGAAATACACTTACTGGTTCACATAGTTTGATCTTTTGCTTTGAGTCACCAGATTTTCTTTGTGTGGATTGTATCCCGTGACTCACTTGGCTGGGGTAGAAGTGCAACCTGAAACTGTGAAACACATTTCCCTATGCAAACATAATTGGTATCTTTTGCCAAGTGTGGCACAACTGGACTGAGCAGCCTAGAGCCACTTTAGGGATGGCTCTGTTTGCTTTCAAGAAAATGGTTTGTTTTATACTCTGAGACACAGAATCTGAGAACATGGTTTTTGTGAACACTAAAAGACTCTCCTAAATTTCAGTTGAAGGTGGCAGATTGAACATAAAGCTTTACCTCCACTTCTTCCCCAAATTTCCACTAATATGATAGTAAAGCTATTTTCTTTTAAAGACCTAAAGGGCAGAGAGAAGATTCTGTTGTGGAGTTAATAGCAAGATGACTGAAAGCCAGGAAGTAGAGGGATGAATGGAGAGTGAATAACAGCAAAATTGAGAAAGTGTATCATAAACCTGTAGAGGGAAACAGGAGAATCATCTTGATTTTCCCCTAGAGAATCCTCAGAACTCTCAAGAAAAGCAGAACTCAGTACCTCTGGGAATGGAGCTGAAGGGAGGACTGAAAATGTAGAGGCTGGTTGAGTGTGTGTTTAAGAAACTCCGAACTCCTCAGATTCCCCATTTTAGCTGTGGAATAGCCTGTTTCAATCCTGGTGGAAGATTTTAGGTTTATTTTCTAGAGAATATAAAAGAGAAAGTCTGTAAACAGAGGACACCAGGCACTGTTGCTTATAGAAGATCAGAGGGACTAAGAAATACATTCTGAATGTTGTAATTGCCAACCTTTCACTCTAACAGAGATCTTCTTTGGGGTGATTATATTTATATACTCCAGGAAAGTACTCTCAAAGTGTAATCTCAGGATTATGTTAAGAAGCGGAAATGATATTTTGTGTCAATAGAAAAATTATAACATCTAAACTATCCAAGACCAGTTGGGAAGACCTAATTCAGTAGATCTATAATTTGATGATACAAAAGAGGTAGTTAAATCATGTCATCATGGCCCTAATGCATGCCAATTAAATATGGCACAGGTTATGAAAATCTTTGGCCAGAAATAAAGAATAGGAATTGTTTCTTGGACCTGGTCAGGAAGAATGACATCAGCCAGGCATGGCGGAGCAAGTCTATAATCTCAACTACTCTGGAAGGTGAGACCAGAGAATTGCAATTTCAAGACCAACCTGGACAACTTAGCCAGACACTATCTCAAAAAAAAGGGTATGTGTGGGTTGGGATGTAACTCAGTTATAGAGTACTTACCTAGCATGTGTGAGGCCCTAGGCTAGATTTCCAGTACCATACACAAAGAAAACAGAAAAATTTATGAAAATGACTGAGAAATGGTCGGTTGGTCTAAGGATTGATTCTAATAGCTTCATTTAGATATAAATGTATTTTGTAATTTTGCCTTGAGTGTTTTCATTCAGTACAAACACACACACAATATATATATATATATATATTTTTTTTTTGTTATATACATATATAACAAAACAAAACTGGACAACCACTCCTTTTCTATGAAATATAATTCTCATGTATATAGATTTGAAAGCTGGAAGAGATGTGCTACTCAGCTTTCTGTTATTGTAGTAAGTACCTAAGATAAATCAACTTAGAAATAGAAATGGTTTATTGTAGCTCACAGTTTTAGAGGTTTCAATTTATGATTGGGTAGACTCATTGCTTTTAGGCCTCTGGGGGTCACATCATGGTGGATGCATGTGACATAGAGAAAACATTCACCTCATGGATGGGATGTGAAAGGAAGAGGAAGCATTAGGGATTGGGGTCTCACTATTCCCTTTAAGGGCATACCCTCAATGACTAGAAGACCTCCCATCAGGCTCCACCTCTTAAGAGTTCTACTAATTACCTCCCACTAATGCCACTCTGAGGAACAAGACTTTAACCTGTGGGATGCATCTGGACCCAGTCCAGATCCAAACCATAGCAGAACCTTCAAACAGGTATATTAAGAGACATCAAAAATCTTACATCTATAGACTACTCCAGAACAGGAAAATATTTTCAAGGTAGGTTCAATTAAGCTGTGTGAAACTTAATTTATTCCTTTCCTTATGCTACTTATTGCTCTGACCTGGAATCCTATCTCATATAGTCTGCCTATTAACCTTTTATCCATTTTAATGGATATTTATGGAGCACTGAATAAATTGGGATGCTTTTACTTGTAAATGACCAGATACACAATTCAAACTAGTCATAAAAACTGAAAAAGGATTGTGCTATCTCACTGAACTTGGAAGGCCTAGAATGCATCTTGACCATAGGCACAACTGGATCCAAGGGCTCAAATCAAGTTATAGATCTGTCTCTCCTTTAACCTCTAGACTGGTCCTTCTGGCTTCATCTCTAAGTAAACTCTGCCTATGTGATAGCAAAGGTGGCTACTGGCAGCTCTGAACTTTTATTTTGGTATCAGTTTAGCTGTCCACAGGGACAGAGAACACTTTTTTCAGTATTTCTGGCTTCATTGGCCTGCCTTGTACTTAGGTACCTATGTCTGAACCAGTCTTTGTGATTCTGATTTACCAGGCTGGGCTTGAGGGTATAGGCAAGGAATAATGCTGATCTCATGCTCTGAAAAAGGGGAAGCATAGTTCACCAAGGGAAAATAGGAGTGCTGTTACACAAGAATAATAGTGGACACTACTGGCAAAAACTTACCTGTATTCTGCACACTTCAAATATCTACTTATTCTTTAAGGTTTGATTCATTCATGTGTCATTTTCTCTATAAAGTCTTTTGTATCCTGCTCAGCTATAGGCAAAATTAATCAATCCTTTATTTCCCTTTTAGCTTTTACATATACTTGTGATGACATATCATTCATGTTTCATTATAATCAATCTTCTTGCTTTATGTTTCCTGCAGGCTCCTTGAGGACCGAGACTATTTTATTCCTATTTGATCCCATTTACTCATTTATTTTGTTAACAAGTATTTTTTGAGTGTCTGCTACCGTGTACCACCATACTGATGCTGGAAAGATGGTGGAGTTCAATGAACACATTGTCCCTGAACTAATAAACTTATTTTTAGGAAAGAAGGTAAATTAATAAAGAAGGAATTACAAAGTATATGTTGAATTTATGAAGTATGGTTTTAAAGGGTTCTGTGAGAAGAAGGCACAAGGGAAAGATTCATGGAGAGGGTAATATTTTTAAACTAATACCTAAAGAATGAATGAATTATCATCAGGAAGGGTGGAGTACAGTGGTCATTAACTGTTCCAGGAAGAGGAAAGGGAGACAGAGGAATCAATCATGGCTTCCAGGTTTCTAGCTTGAATACTAGATTGCATAGTAACACTATTTATTGAGATAAGGTGTTATAGAGCAATGTCAGATTGAAGGAAAGTAAAGGGGAAACCAGTTTCATGGTGATGAATATGAGGTATTGTCAAGATATCCAAGTGGAGTAATCGAGAGGCTACTGGATATATGACCTGTCACTCAAAAGAGAAACACATATTGGAAATAAGATTTGTTGTCAACTTATGGACAGTAATTAAATACAGGGGAATGAGATGACCTGAAGAAAATGAGTGCACATATGAGGCCTATAACCAGCCCTGGAGGAACAACCAAAATGTAAAGTCAATTAGAGGAGGAGGAACCAGCAAAGAAGAGTGAGGATTGTCCTAAGAAGTAGGAGAAGATGCAGGTAAGTGTGAAGTGAAGAAATCTAGGAATGGAGCTTTCAAGAAGGAAGGAATGGGTAACTGTTTCAAATGCTAATAAAGGTAAGAACTAAAACATGTCCATATTACCAGGCATAGTACCTAACTTTACTCACCAAAAAATGACTATTTAACAATTGCACCAGGTTCAGTGGTAGGTACCAAAGATAAAAAGTAATAAGTGCTTAATAGTAATTGAATAAGTGATTTTTGAATAAACTGCTTTTGTTAAAATTTTAGATAAGAATATATGAAGATGGAATAAAACATATAAGTATATACTTCCTAAGAATGCTAATAGTTAGCTTTCTACTTCTCTTTCTACTTTCTACTGAACAATCTCAATGAAAGACATTGGTTTGAGCTTAATTAATTCAGGCCAAAGGAAGGTGTCGTGAGTAGTTAATGACCCACTGGCAGGATGTACAGAAGAAATTTTGAAATACCTTATTTTTCAGTGTAGTTGGCTCTCAGATCTCTCTCTTTCCATTCCTTGTGGAAATTCTACCACTTTTTCATCTAGTTTCACATGGAGCCTGTGAATCTTTTCAAAGTGTGCCCATCTAATCTAATAGCACTTGAGTAATTGTTTTTATCATAAGCCTGTTGGATCAAGATAAGCAAGATGGACCACTAAACTCTCCCTGTGACAGAAGGTGCACACACGGGGAATACAGCAAATCACAACATTCTTCATTTCTCATCCAGCATTATAGCTCATCAAGGACATATGAAAGTGATGACAAGGCTGACTGACCCTTGTTATACCTTTGTCATCTTAAGCATGTTTTGCTTTCACTGCTTATCATAAAAAATGGTATCATGTTTTTGTGTCAATTACTTTACATTAATTAAAATACAGCTTCATTAAATGGTTTAACTATTTTTTTTTTTTTTTACAGAATAAGCGTCTCTCCAAGGATAAGTCATTGGGGTAGGGGCAGGGTCTCACCTAAGTCAGGAGTATATAGAAAACGAATTATTTTTCTTCCTTCAGGACATTCCACACTACATACAGTCATGAGAAACTGGGACCACATATTTGCAGCAAATGATAAGTGAAGGGTTAGCAATGATAATACAGAGAGAAGTTCAAAACATTAATAAAAAGGAAATAATAGAAAATGGTCAAGGGACATTAATAATTAAGAGAAAAATACAAAAACTAATATTCATATGAAAGGATGCTCAAACTCATTTATAATTTAAAAATGCAAGTAAAATCAAGACACAATTTTTCAGACAAATCAGCAAAAATTAAACAGAAGGACTGTGCCAGAATAAGCAAAATAGGGAAAGAGGGCATCTTCTTATTTAACAATATTTTTAGAGATTGTATCAATATTTTAAGTTCATCACTTATAACCTAGCAGGCATTACTAGCTATCAGTGTGGATGTTTGTGAACAAGAACATAACACCATTTGTAGTTTTGAAAAACTTGAAAATGTCCTAAATATGAACTGAAAGGCATTGTTTTTTCTTAAATATTAATTATTTTTTAAATTTTTGTTTATTTTTTTTTTAAATTCTAATTAGTTATATATGATAGTAGAATGCATTTTGATACATTATACGTGAATGGAGTATAACTTCTTATTCTTCTGGTTTCACGTGATGTATGTAGAGTTACACAGGTCATGTAATCATATATGGGGCAAATTAAGTAACCATTGAAAGTTGAAGAATATCTATTATTTTTGGGAAATGTCCATAGTATAGTGTTATATGTAAAAAGCAATTTAGAAAATATATTAACATTTTAAATAATAAAATTATTTTTAAAGCCTATAATGTACAACTTGCATTGTGTATAGAGATATTATAAATAGATGAATAGGTAGTAATATATTTTATTAGTTTCCTATTGCTGCTGTGACAAGTTATCACAAATATAATGTAACCCCCCCCAACAAATATATATATAATGACTTAAAACAACATACATCTATTAACTTACAGTTCTAGAGGCCAGAAGTAGGAAATGGGTCTCACTTGGTTAAAATTAAGAAGTCTGCAGCGCTGGCTTCTTCTGGAGGCCAAAGGAAGGTGTCGTGAGTAGTTAATGACCCACTAGCAAGATGTACAGAAGAAATTTTGAAATGCCTTATTTTTCAGTGTAGTTGGTTCTCAGATCTCTCTCTTTCCATTCCTTGTGGAAATTCTACCACTTTTTTCATCTAGTTTCACATGGAGCTTGTGAATCTTTTCAAAGTGTGCCCATCTAATCTAATAGCACTTGAGTAATTGTTTTTATCATAAGCCTGTTGGATCAAGATAAGCAAGATGGACCACTAAACTCTCCCTGTGACAGAAGGTGCACACACGGGGAATACAGCAAATCACAACATTCTTCATTTCTCATCCAGCATTATAGCTCATCAAGGACATATGAAAGTGATGACAAGACTGACTGACCCCTGTTATACCTTTGTCATCTTAAGCATGTTTTCCAGCTGCTATAGGCTCCTTGCATTTCTTAGCTTGTGGCCCCATTTCTCCATCTTCAAAGCTAGCAGTATCAGGCTGAGTCTACTTGTACCTTCCCTTCACCGGCTTTAACAACTTGGTCTTTGAAAAGAACCGTGGTTTTGGACCAGAGTCATTAAGTGAAACAAGTCAGGCACTAAAAGACAAATGCCACATGTTCTCATTCATATATGGAAGCTAAAAAATTTGATTTCATAGTAGTAGAAAGGTTAATAAGTTCAGGGCAAAAGAGGATAGAATGGGGTCGAATAATAGCTTCCAAACTATATTACAAAGGAAGAATAATTTCTAAGATTCTGCAGCACAGAAGGGTGACCATAGTTCAAAACAATGTATTCTATTTTATAAAGATCTAGAAGAGAGGACTTCAAAGAAATGATAAATATTTAAGGAAACAAATGTCAATTGCCCTGATTTGATCATTACATGTTGTATACATGTATTGAATTATCACATTGTACCCCCTAAATATGTACAGTTCTGTGTCAATAAGAGTAATAAAAGAGTGCTTCTTATCCTTACCTCTACATTGGAATGATTTAGGAAGCTTTAAGATTTTGGCACTAATTTTTGTTTATTTTTTTGTTTTGATGTGATTTTCTCCAGCATCATTTATCTTTGAAAAAATTTTAATTATACATAACTAAAGGGAAATAATAAAAAATGTAAGAATATATTCTAAATTGGAGTATATTTAATATCCAATAAACTGTACAAATTCTAAGTGTTTGCTCCAATGAGCTTTTATTTTGATAAACTGCAGATAACAAAATTTGGCATTTTAACCCATTTTAAGTACAGCACATAATTTCGTGACATTTACATTGTTGTGCAGCTTTCACTGCCATCCAGCTCCAGAGCTTCATTTTATCCAAGTCAGGTTGTACCCATTGAATTATTGCTCCCCTTTCCTTCCTTTCAGCCCCTGACCGTCACCTTCCATCTTCTTTCTCTATGAATTCGACCATTCTGAGTACCTCATATTAGTGGAATATTGCAATATTTGACCTTTTGTATCTGGTTTAAGTAAGTAAAATGTTTCAAGGTTCATACATGTTGTAGCATGTTTCAGAACTTTTTAAGGCTAAATAATGTTCCATTATATGTGTATATCACATTTTGTTTTCCGCGCACCACCAAAGGACACTTGGATATCCCACCTTTTGGCTAGTGTATACGATACAGCTGTGGACATGGGCATACAATATTTATTTGATTCCCTCCATCTGAATCTTCTGAATATATGCCCTGTAATGAATTATCAAATTATATGGTAATTCTGTGTTTTACTTTTTAAGGAGCCATCATACTGTATTCCACAGTGGCTGCATCATCTTACATTCCCACCAGCAATAGAAATGTAAAATTTCAATTCTCCACATTTTCACCAACACTTGTTACCATTTGTTTTTTTAAATATATGTACAGTTATCCTCATGGGTGTGATCAATAAATAAAAGCATTTGTCTAATATCATCACCCAAAACAAGATATAGAGCATCCCCTCACAGTAGTAAGGATTCATTCATTCCTGCCCAGAAATCACTTCCTACTTCTCGCACCAAAGATTATGTCTATTGTGGTCTCTGTTTTTTCCACTGATTGACCTGTATTTATGTCAGGACCACAGTGGCTTGATTAAGTAGTTAATCTTAAAATCAAGGTGAAATTCTGCCAGCTCTGCCTATGTTTCAGGATTGTTTTGGCTATTCCAGACACTGCATTCCCAGGTAAATTTAAAATCAGTCTATGTGTTTCTTTACAGAAACCTGTAACTATTTTAATGGGGATTTCATTGAGTACATAGATTAAATTGGAAAGAGATGATTTCCAAACAATACCGTCTCTTTCAAACCACTAAAATAATATATCTCTCCATTTATTCTTAATTTGGGAAGCATTTCAGACTTTTCAGTGTAAAATTCTTGTACATCTTTTGTAAGATATTTGTGAGGTATTTTCTGAAGTATTTGATACCTTTTACTTAGTATCACTTTAAATTTAATTTTATAATCGTTCATGGGTAGTATTTAGTAATTTAATTTTTAAATATTACTTGTGTGTCTTGTGACCTTGCTGAATCTACTTTAGTTCTATGTGATTTCCAGAGTCCTTAGAACTTTTCACATACTTACTGACATCATCTGTAAATAATGATAGAAGTTTTGCATCTTCTTTTTCAATTTAGATATCTCTTGTTTCTTCTTGCCTTGATGCATTTGCAAGAACTTCTGGTACACTGTTGAATACAAGTGGAGAAAGCATAAATCTTTACCCTGTTTCCAGTCTTAGGGAAGGACCTAATGTTTCACCATTAAGAATGATGTTAGGGCTGGGGTTGTGGCTCAGTGGTAGAGCCCTTGCCTAGCATGTGTCAGGCACTGGGTTCAATTCTCAGCACCACATATAAATGAACAAATAAAATAAATGTCTATCAACATCTAAAAAATTTTTAAAAAGAAGGATGTTAGCTATAGTTTGTTTTCTAACAACCTTTGTCAAATTGAGGGTATTCCCTTGTCTTCCTAGTTTGCTAAATATTAGCATTTGCAGTGATATGTACCTTTATATATTTTATTCCATCTTCAAGCATCCTTATCTAAATTTTAACAAAAATAAATCATAAAATAAACAAGCAAACACAAACTGATGCCAAAACTTTAAAGCTCCCAAGTAATTTTGTTATTCTGTTAAGACTGACATGTACTCATGATGATTTCTGTGGCTTCTTTAGGGAAAACAATTTTTAGTTGGCCAGTTCCAAGCTGCTGTCTCATCTCCACATTGCACTGTATATTCCAAAGTTAGATTCCTCAATATTTGTGGTAGGAACAACCCTGGTCCAGGGTTCTTTCCAAAGGACAACTTGTTAAAATGGGTGAAGGGTAGGTGGAGGCGGAGCAACCTTTGGAATTGTCTTGTGAATTCTCCACGTTTGGAGAAGTGGAAGCAAGAAAGCGTGCCACCCCATTTGGTTATCACAGGACAGATACCAGCCTATAACGTGGGACATGTGAGTCTGAAGTAAATGAGTGGGTGAGTCTTTTGTGGTGACAGCCTTCTTCAGTGTGATGACCTTATTATCTGTATCATGCTCTCAGCCCGACCATTTGTGGACACATTGATGAGGGCAGTTCGTACAGTTCTTCATCTCATAGACTGCCTATGATCAACCAGGATGGGCTATTCGTTCACTCACATGCAGCCTGAGAAGCTATTTTATCTAATGATCTGTCAGCTGCAAGTAACTACGATACAATTATGATTGTGTCATAAAAGTTCTTTTTTTTTTTTTTTTTTGCTGGTGGCTCAGAACCTAAGATGATTGTTTTCCACACCTTTGGATTGCACTTTTGCAGGCTAGTGTGGTAATTGGGGAAGTCTGGTGTGGGTTTTACTGGTGTATCTCTGTCAGCTATTTCTTGACCTTTTTCTTCTTGTAAATCACTGGTGCTCTGTTCCTTTGCCTCTTCCTTGTCCTTTCTCCATGGGAGGGGAGGAAGAAATCACTAGATGTGGTCCTGGCCTCCTGATCAGTAACCTGGACATTCCCCCTATATCCTTCCTTTCCTAAGTCACTGATATCTGACTATGTGCATAAGGCTGAGTTTCTCTTTACCATTTCTGTTAGAAATTTCAAGTTGTGTTTATCTAGTCACCCTTTTCCTACTACCCATCCATTCCCACAAAACCTTTCACATGGTTTCTCTCTGTCCACAAGCCTGAAACACATATCCCTGCAGTCCAGGAAGAAACCTGTAAGCGATGTAAATTACACAGGTGTAATTGTAAAATAATTCTAGCACTTCCCTACTCTGAGACAGAATCAAGGGCTTACTTAGTTCCATTTCGTGGATGTCATTGTCCTTTAAGATTGAACATTTACTCTCTCAGCACCATCTGATTTCCAAATGTGAAGCAGAAGAAATTGTGGTTTGTGTTTGTAATGGTCTGGCACAAATTCAGAATTGAGTACCTGCTTGATATTCTAGAAGGCATCGCTCCGCTGGTGAATTTAATATCATGGAGCAACATTTTTCTAGTGGGCCATAAAATAATTCTGCAGTAGTTCACATTTATTGAACAAGAATGTGGTTAAAACTGAGCAGCTTGTAAGCCCTAAATATGGGTGGTTAGGTTCTTATTTGATGGCCTTTGGTGACCTCTCAAAATGCTCCTGTGGTTTGAAGTTCAGGATGTTTTTTGAAGTTGCTGGGTATAGCCCACTGGGGTTGTGTCACTAGAGTCTGAGAACCTCATCATTAACATAGTTGGTTTTTAGTTCCCCTTTATAACAAGAGATACACTCTTTACCTTTCAAATAAATTGCTGTATTGTCTGAATCCGGATGGAATTAGACCGGCTTCTATGTATAAACTCAGTTTATATTGTACCAGGCAGTCCTCCAATGACATTTTAGGAAATTTGCCAACAGCTTGCCTACACCATTTTGTCAGTTTATCGAGCCTGGATTCTTAATGGTATAAATCACTTCTTTCTCAAGATTTATTTCTAAGTGGTCAGCCTGACTTGCTGTTCTTCTCTGTACCATTTCTAGTTGTCTCAGCGCTGGTATTGAGCACTGCAATAGATCAGATGAGGAATTCACTGTTGATTGACTCCCAAGAACTGCAGTTGACATAGCTCAGTCACAGCCATTTCTGAGGGCTACTTACTGCTTGTGTTCCCCTTCCTGAGGCCTGTGCCTTTTCTAGACTTTCTTAGAAAGACACTTTTAAAGTCAAGATTACATGATTATTCACTTCCAATCATGAACTTTATAATTCCTAAGCCGTCATCCTAATCACATGTTCATTCAAGGTAATACTTCCTGAGAAATGCCCTTGAATTTACAGAAAAAAAACTTTAGGTAATACAGAGCCAGAGTCACATTGGCTCATCTCCTTGTGCTCCGATGCATGCATTTCCTGTGTTCTACTGACTGTGGGCAGCAGCCTACTGTCAAAGTACTATGGACATTAATATTAGAATGTTTCTTTAGTAATTTGTGAGATTAGGTTGTATGATCTCACTGACTGAGCTCACTTGGACTGAGTTCAGACAGAAAGGTTTCATCAGTGCTACAGTTTAGATTCTAAGTGTCCTCCAAAGATCCATGTGGTAAAGGCCTGCTTCTCAGGGAGGCACTGTCAAGAGGTGGTTGGGCCTTTATGAAGTGGGACATAGTGGAAGGCCTTTGGGTCACTGGGGGGCATTCCCCTGAAGGGCATCTTGGAACACCAGTACTTTCTTCTTTCTCTGTCTTTTTCTTTTCTCAGCCATGAGGTGAGAACTTTTGCTTTACCACACACTCTACCATGATGTGCCACCACAGTTTCAAAGTAAAGGGGCCAAGTGATCATGGATGGAAACCTCTAAAACCATGAGCCGTAGACCTTTCCTCTTTATAAGATTGTTATCTCAGCTAGTTGTTATAGTAATAGAAAGCTGACTGAGTTGGTAACTTCACATTAGATTTTGTTCTATGTCATCTAAGAAGTGCAAAAATTGAAATGCAAAGTAAAATATACAGGTCTTTAACCTAAGATTATAGTTCTTGGCCTCATTTTTGAAGAAATAATCTCTGAGCAATGTCTGATATTATGGTTCTAATAATCTAAGGTGCTACTCTAAAGCAGTAGATCTTAAAATTCATCAGCAGTTTCAGTAAACTGCTTAGGGACTTCTACTTCTTTTGCACAAACTGTACATTTTAAGGATCCAGGGACATCCCAGCACCAAAGGAAAAAAAAAAAACAAAAAACAAAAACAACAAAAAAATCAACATTCAAGGACCTACACTGATCAATAGCAATCTCATCTATGTGCCCCAAAGTGCTTATTTTAAAACAAAGGATCTCCAGGTGCATTGCTATGTGCTTGTAGTTTCAGCTGTTTGGGAGGCTAAGGCAGGAGGATCACTTGGGCTCAGTTATTTGAGACCAATCTGGGCAATATAATGAGACCCCCATCTCAAAAAAGTAAAAAAAAAAAAAAAAAAGAAGAAGAAAACAGGATCTGTTTAGGTACCAAGATGGAGGTCAGGCATATTCAGAATGAGTTTATCTGTCCCCTTTTGTCTAGTTTCTTTTTCAGTAGGATCCCATGTTTGTCTCTAGAAAATAGACACCTTTATTAGGGGAGAAACAATTCCAACCTTTCCTGTTCTAATACATATGTGTACATGTGTATATGTGTACATACAAACAATATAGAAATTCAAAAAGAAAAAAATTTCAGGATTGAATATCCTTGACACGTAGAATTTTTTGTTAGTTTCTGTTATGGTTTGTATATGAAGTGCCCACTAAAAGCTTCTTTGTTAATTTAGGAGTGTTTTGAGGTGGAATGATTGGATTGTGAAAGTTGTGAACTAATGAGCCATCCTAGTTTGATTGGGCTGGGTGGAAACTGTAGGCAGGTAGAGCCTGGTGGAGGGAGGTAGGTCACTGGGATTGTGCCCTGAAAGTGTTCATCTTTTTTGTGGCCCTTCCCCTGCCTCCTTTTCCCTTCTTGATTGACAAGATTTGAGCAGTACTTCTCTATCAGCACACTATGATGTGCTGTCTCACCTTGGGCCCAGAGCAATGAATTTGGCCCACCATGGACTTAACCTCTGGAATCATTAGCCAAAATAACTTTCCCCCCTCTAAGTTGTTCTGTTGGGTACTTTGATCACAATGATGCAAAGCTGACTAACAGAGGTCCTAATTTCATGGTATTTCTTCATTCTGTCCTGTAGTTGGTCACACACCAACTCAACATTTCAAGTCTCAATAGAAGGATGCATATTAATTTCTTCTATATTTAAGATAATAATGATGATTGCTTTTATTTTTTCTTTAGAAGTTACCCTTCAGTCCTACCTGATGAGATGTTGTCTTCTTTTCTAAGGGAACTTCTGGCCATGTCTACAAGTAGAATCTTAACCATTGGCCTTTTATCCATCATTAATTCCTTTAGCAATCTTCCTGCCTCCTTCTCCTCATTGTCTTACACTGTGCTAGATGCTGGAGGTAAAAAGATGAGTAAAACAAGGCCCTGCCCCTGAAGAACTCACAATGTAATGGGGGAGTTAGGCCTGTGCACAACCTCGCACCACTATGAGCTTACAACTGAGAGGTGACAAACACATGTTGCTCTTTTGAAAACAGCTGTGGAAAATAATATTACTTTACAGAGTGAAGGGTCCATGGAAATTTCTCCCTCTCCCTCTGAAGCTTCAACTCTCCAAGTCTTTTGAAAAAGACAGAAACCAATCAACAGGAGAAAAAGCATAGAGATTTGTTAAGCACATGTGCATAGGAGCCATATGAAATATGAAACTCAAATGAGGCCAGATGGTTGACACTTAAATACTCTCTCCACAGGGGAAAGGGAGGTAGGGGGCTGTCTGCACTTTTGAAAAGTGGTAAAATATTTTCAGGGGAATTGAGGCCAAATAGTGGTCTCAGGCAAACTTCCTTTGGCTCTAGGTGAGATGTTTGCTTTTCAGCTTGTTCTGCAGTTATTAATCCTTCCTGGATAATGGGCTTTCATAAAACTTGCATTTCTGGGAAGGGAACTTCCCTTAGTCAGAGAGGGAGCATCAGAAAAAGTCTCTCCCCACCAAGGGTCTTAGGTAATCAAGAGTGGCACACCGTGGGGCATCATTTCCTAAGCCCCAACGAGAGTAATAAAATCAGGGAAAGTATGTTCCATTTTAGGTCCACACTTGATTTTACAGAGCCAGAGGGAGTTAGCTAGTCAAAATTATCACCACTCTATATTTTGTAAATGATGAAATCACCTTTGCTTAGCATTAGGAATTTTATTTTCTACATTTAATAAATGGACAATAAATGCAAAAATGGATAGAGTAGATGGTATAAGCAATAACTCCCAAGCTTCTCCTTTGTGAGAATTTAGTTTGAAGCATGATGTAAACATTTAATACAACTTAAATTCTAGCCACTTCTGTGTATGATTTTTTAAAACAAAAATATGTCTGTAGGTTTTTAGTTTTATGTAGTTATAACAGAAGGTAAAGTAGGGGAAGAGGAGCCCACAGATTATGTGGTACAATATTCACTTTGAAGAAAAATAAAATTTAAAAAAGCTTAGCAACAGTAGCTAAGCAACACATTAAAGTGCACATTGATTTTTGTGGAAAGAAAATTGTTCATTGTTGTATGAAAGACTTAAAATTTTTAGAATACCATTATTTAAGATTGGTGTATTATGTATTGATGATACATTGCAGTTTTTATTCATTTGATACTCACTTTAACTGAAAGTCTGTGTTTATCCTCTAGGTTAATGAAAGAGAAAAGAATTACATTAGAATAAAATATCATTTTAAAAGATGTTCAAAAATATCCATGTTTCTCTAGAGTGAAACTTCCTAAGAGTGTAAATTTTCAAACTTTTTGAATTTATATTTGCTAAGTTCTTTTGTCTTTATGCAATTAAAATTTAGATAGTATTTTTCATTTCCTGCATTAATAGTTTGAAATTAGTTGATATGAGATTATCAATTTAAAAAATATGGGATGAAAACTATCCTGGTCACAGTTGATTTTTACCCCCTAGAAATTCTTTGAACTATTTTATTTTAAGATGACAAATTTCATTATAGTGATTATGCTTCCAAAAAAAAATCTGGTCTATTTTGTCAAATGGGGCTGGTCACATTCCTTATACACATTGATCATGGTGAAAACTGCTGAAATCTTTTAAAGATGACAATGTTTAAAGAATTTTAAAAGTATATGTTATCCTGAATATTCACTATTTTATGGGATACTTTTAAAAAAATATGTGAAGTTGTTTCAACAGGTGATATTTCCTCTATGTTATGTGTAGAAAAAAAAAAGTTGAGTTGCCTAAGACTAGATGTCTATGTAGAATGTCAGTAATAGAATTAGGGGCTGGGGATGTAACTCAGGGGTATAGCAACTGCTTAGTGTATGTGAGGCCCTGAATCTCATCCCCAACACTCACACACACACACAAAAAATCAGAAGATTGGTCACCTTGTAGGACTTCTTGGGAATACTTGATGTGTTTCTTCATACAAGTTTGGGGGCAGAGGTTATAAAGAGAGAGGAGTGATGTGCATAACAGAAGGAGCAAAGGCTGGAGTTCCTGGCACAATTGGAGAGGGAGGTTCTAAAAAACTGAGAGGATTACAGAGCAGAAAATTCAGGATTATATGGGATTATATAACTTGTTAAGCAGAATAGACATGATGGGTACTGGAGGATTCTTTGCATGTTACAGAAACCTACCCCAAATCAGCCTAAGTCAAAATATATTGATTGATGTAGGAAAGACTAAGTTTACATAGGAAGACCAGGAAAATCCTGATTTCAGAAATGACTGGATTCAGTGATTGAAATGACCTCATCACCAATTTGCCTCTTCTCCAGTTTTAACTCTGCTGTCTTCCTTCATGTTGGTATCATTTTGAGATAGAATCTTCCTATATGGAGGCAAAAATGACCACATACATTCTAGATTTCATTATTCTTTCAGGTAGTAACTCCCAAGACAAGGAAGCTATCAATTGCTTAAACGTATACCTGGTCTGGCTTGGGTCATGTACCCATTCAAAAATCCCAGAAGTGTGACTGAGCTGCATCAGCTGACATCTTCATAACAGATGGGAAGCAGAGTCGCTGTATCTCTGCCGGTAGGGAAAACCTACCAGAATAACAAAAATAGGAGATTCACACTATGCCATCTATAAACATTTTTGTAATATTTAGGTATTGGTGGATATATAGCATTCCATTTGAGGCGATGGGTATATTTTAGAAAGGAAAAATGCTATGAAAACATCAAACACTTTAATACAGAGATTACATACTGATTGCCATGGGGCTAATCTGGCTTGTTGACTTGTTCTGTCTGACCTATTGGCCTGTACTCCTTTTTGGTTTTGTTTTGTTTAATGGGAACAATCATTTTTCAGCTTCTCTTAAAAATATCTGTACTGATAATACTGGATCTGCATTCCTGCATGGAAACAATCAGGCACCTCTTTCATTTGGAGCCGCAGCAACCATCCCTTAGATGGGGCATTTGCTCTCCTTAGCCTCAAACACCATTACACCCTATTGTCTCTCTAACACTGAGGCTGATTTCAGTTGCTGCTTGCACTTGTTCCTCTTAGAATAGATAATTGCTTCTTTTGGACCATATATCCACTGACTGTGGCAAAATGAAGCTTGATTTGGGCACAATAGAAGAGATCATCTTTTATGAAGTGAAGAAAATTCCTTCATGTGTAATATGCAAATAAAAGATGACTATATTGAAAGAACACAATTTTAGAAGTCATTATGAAATAAATTATCATAAGACCTCTGACTGGTATATGGAGAAGATGAGGGATGAAGAATGTAACTGAAAAAAGGACTGAACTTTCAGTAAACAATTATTTTTGAATATGAATAAAACAGCTGATGCTACTATAAATGAGGTTACATATTAAGTGAAAAAATTGTCCAGGCACTAAAAGCTTTTACAGATGGAAAGTTTATAAAAGAGCATGGTAGAGTGCAACAGAAATTATGTGTCCACAATGAAACAAGCAAAAGGTAAGTTTTACTGGAAGTCTGTCAACCAGCGTATTGACATTATGTCTGAGCACTTACAGAATAGTTGTATGAAAACTGTCAAGTTAGTTGCATTTCTATTGCAGATGTGGAGAGCATAGATATAAATAACACCACCTAGTTAGCTATATTTAATTGGTCAAATTGATAAGATTTTTATGTATCAGAGGATGAGATGTTCTAATTGGAATTCAGCAAATGACTTAAAGAGTATTTTGCAAAATGTAACCTACTTGGTGAAAAAAAAGTTTGGTCAGTGTGACCAAACTCCTGCAGTGGAGAGCATTAATTTGAAAAACTTAAATTCAGGAAGGGAACATTTCCAAGAGACTTTGAATTTAGGTTTTCTGATTAGGTGATTTGCCAGGAATTGCTTTGTGCCAAAGAATTTAAAATGAATAATCTAAGCCAGATAAAATCCCATAACTGAAATTCAAAAACTTCAGCACTTCTTATGAATTAGATGTCTGGTGGCCTGTTAGAGTACATGAACTTTGTGGCTGAGTATTGAGAGTTATTTCTAGACATTTTAATATCATTCAAGAGAAAAATCTCTTTCACTCCCTAACCATGAAAAGTAGGTCAAAGTCTTAGACTTTTTGGTTGATGTTAGAACCTATAATCTTTGTGTATATGATGGATTTTAGACTCTGAAAGATTCATAAATAGCTATACAAATGTGTGATTTGATTTGCTCAATTTTAAGTAAAATTGTGCCTTTGAGAAACTAATTTGGCAAGAAATAAGTGAACCCTTTGGTGCACACCACAACCAAGTGGTGGGTTGAACAGAATCCAGAATGGTTCTCTGATTTTAAACCTTATAAAAATAAACTAATATTGCTTAAGTTTGCCTTCCTAGTTTGATATGTTATTATGAACAGAGAGGTACAAATTCAAGTTTTTAAGTCGAAAAGCAATGAGTGACTGAAAACTAATGTACACTGATGTCGGAATGGCAGAAGTGATCACACAACCGTAGACAATCACTGTTCCATAAAGAGAGTCTGAACCCTTTAAGTAGTGATGAGATGTTACAAACTCCATTTTTGCATATGAAACAGAGTCAATCAAATTACTGCTCATGGTTGAAGGACATGTGGTTTAGGTTTTGTGGTCTGATAGTGATATCTTATGTTAGGTAGGCTATAGTAACAAGTCAAGGAGCAACAAATTATGAAAGAAAATTCCAGTAATGAAATACTTTTATTTTTTTAATGTTATTTTGTATTTTAAATTTTCAAATATCACTAAAGTCATACATGTCTATTTGTATTGTGTTACAAGCTTATATCATTGTTCAGGAAACAAAGTAATTTTGGTTACCTTTCTGGTACTTGACTAGATTGACATCTAATCTGCTCTATTCACTTACATGAGTAGATGAGATGTCTCTGTTGCCCTTTGAATAACTGGCGTTGGCCCTGACCTAATTCTCTCATGATGCTCTCTTCATATGGTGATGAAAGACTCTATTAAAGAGAATAATCTATGTGAGGCTCATACACAGAGAGCCCAAAGATCAGTTATCGGTCAGAGTGTTTCCAGCACTATTGAGGGGGAATATGTACCCAGACCAGCAGCCTCAAGGATATTCTTCCTGTGGAGACAGAGGCATTGTCTTATTCTAGATTGATAACAGTGGCCATAATTTTCATTCAACTGGCCATCCTTGATGAGATGCAGTGCTTACCAAGCAGTAGGAGTGTTATTGATCTGGCAAAGGAGAGAACATAATTACTGGGCACCAGAGCCTCTTGTTTTCTCAGAGGTGATCCTATTCCTTGTACACTGATACATTTACTTTCTAGCTTCTATAGCAGCCTCTTGCCAGGTTGGGTAGCTAAATTGGTTGCTAGAGCCTTATCACTCTTGGACATCTTAACCTATGGACAACAGGCAACACCCTGCTGCTTGCTGATTTATAACTCAGTGCTCTAAAAATGTTTAGAGCATACCCATTACCCTTCAGCTGAAGTTAGGTGTGAGCGTATGGGCATAAGAGTGAGAGGCTCCCCTACTGTGGTCACTTAGAAACAAAATGGCTGTTACTTTTACTTTCAAAGCCCACATAAAGAGGATGAACTTAGCCACTGGTAAATATATTTGGAGACGTTTTGGGACTAATCAAGTGCTAATCAAAGTTGCTAGAGGGTAGTTCCAGGAAGAGATGTTTCTATGGATGCTTTACTTTTTCTTTAAATTTTAATCTAATTCATTGTCTTTGCATCTTGAAAATTTTACCCTGTAGGCTAGTTGAATATGGGTTTATGTGAACAGAAGTCACTTCAAAGTAGAGTAGGCTGAGCCTACATTGCTCTCAGCTGCCTTGTGAGGCTGCCAGCACTTGACCACGGAAGGCAAAGGCGGGCTGGTTAATGGTCCTCATAGGCTTCTCCACAATAAATTAATTAGTGTGCATTTACATTCTTCTCAGAGGCAAATAGGCATTCTCTGACATGCTTGCATTAATATAAATTATGAGACAAAGTATTTTAATTATATATCATGCCACATAAGGCTTTATAACTTGTACCAAGTCTGTCAATATTGAAGTCAATAAAAGTTGAATGACTGTGAAATAAGATTCTGAACAATTAATCTCAAAGCAAAAGTAGTATGAAGAGAAAATGGAAAGTATAGATGTATGTAAGTTTACTATATTAGTCCCATTTTTTCTAGTTTGTCTGATAGCAAATAATTGATTCCCTTTTTAAAAGTCCATCATGATTATATTGAAAAAAGTGTTTGAGTCTGCCTTTTAGAAATAGTTTTAAATGTGCTCTGTTGGATTTTCCTCACTGATTGAATTCTCAGATGAATTTTAAGTCAAGTATAGTATGAAATAGATAAACATTTCTAGAAGGAAAAAACACATCTAACTGAGATGTCTGGAGCAGATCAGATAGTCCTGGTGTGTGTGTGTGTGTGTGTGTGTGTGTGTGTGTGTAATCTCTACTATGGGATTTGATGGACTTAATAAACCACACATTTGTTGGATAGGATCTTGAAGGTCATGTATTGAACTTCCTATCAGATGTATAAATCTGTCTTACGTCACCTCAAATAGTCAGGCAGCCTCTCCTTGAACATTGCCAATGACACTGGATTTATTACCTTTCTACTCAGTTCATAAATTTTACTCTATCTGGTTTTAGAATTCTTTATGTATATGCCATACAACTTCAATGAGACTGTAGTTTCCTTGAGGGTGGAATTAATATTTAAATACCTAAAGTCTTGTTTATAACCAGCATCTTATCTGTAATGATATTCTCAAATATATTACTGAAATAATTAACGATTCTGATTGAGTGATATTTGAAGATTCATTCTTAAACTGAGCCCTTTATCTTCTGTCAACTGGTGCTCTTGTTTTCTTAGGTGTCTCCCAGCCCTAGGGTGGGCCTTCGTACTTTATGGTGAAGCTTAAAGATATGTAGCTCCTTGTTACTGTTTTCATTATTCTGTTCCGAATGGGAAAAAAGGTGATCTCATGTCTGTTATTTCAAAATAACAGTGGTATTCATGCCACTGCAAGGTCTCGGATTTCACTGGACATAAGTCAGTTTGTTTACTCATCAAGATGCATGAGCCTTTATTTATTTTCACTGCAGTTAAAGTCATTCTCCATTCTTAAAGTTTCTTAGAGATAATCCTGCTCCAAGAGAAGCACTCTTTTGTGAATAGTACCAAGAGTCACTGCCTATGATCAACACTGAGACAGCTCAGATGCCAAGAAATAATCATACTTTAGGATAGTTTTATGGTTTTTGTAACAGAATTAGTAGGTGTTTTTGCTGAAAGCACTGGCTTTTCACTTGAATCTGCAAATACCCAGTGGGGAAAAGCTTGGCATCTCTGCCTTCATTTTCTGTCTCCTTTATTACCTTAAACTGAGTCAGATTCCTGCTCAACTCTGCATATAGGTGTGTTGATCATTTAAGGAGTGTTCATCCAAAACTGGTAGTCTGCCCCCTTTGAGGCTGAAGATACCCATTGCTAAGGTATTTTCAAGATTTGTAGGTATAAAACAGTGGTCCACTTCGTCCTTTGAACATAGATAACCCTTGCTACTGTGCCACTGCAACTTATTTTTAAAAAGGACAGTTTTCTTTCTCTTCCTCTCTCTCACCCCTCCCTACTCTGGGGAAACAGGATTACTTTTCTTCCTCATCCTAGGCAGGGTTATCTGTCCTTGAGCACACATCCACCACAGGAATGAAGTAAAGTGTGAAGCCAAAAGATCTAAGAAATGACTGTCTCCCAAATTAACAAGTGAATTATGACACCCTCCCCAACATACACAGGGAACACTTGGAATGTAGCCTTTGAATCACATCTTTAAAAACCCTCTGTTCCCCCTTGATCACAGACTCTGGGACAGGAGTCCTTGTGTTTTCCTTTGCTAGCAAAACAAACAAACAAAAAACTTCTTTTTCCTATTTCTTAAAATCATGTCTTTATTATTGGATCAGCAAGGTCTGAGCTTTGGATAACACAGGGACATTCAACTGCTAGTTTTTACAGTGTGTTGTTTTAGACTTCCTGGGGCAGCACCTGAAGTCATTGCCCTACACTTTCTGGAGACAGTGGAACCCTGCAGGCAGATCACCCCAGGATGAGACTACCCCACTAAGCAGGAGCAATCATCTCATGGGAACCAGTTGCTTCCTTCCAGGATCACAAGTCTGACAGGTGAACCTCCTGTGAAACAAATGGAAATGACCTCCTCAAGCAATAAGGACTTCTCCTGAGCCACCTCACAGAACCAGAACTGAGGTAAGGATCAAGCAGACCATGGTGTGACCAAGGGTACTTGATTATGCAGACACCCTCCCTTGTCCCCTTCCTCTACTTAAACATAAAGCTCACGTCAAAACCTCCAAGACAGGACTGTGACACTTGATCTCACTTTGCCTTCCTAGTATGACCTCTTGATTAAAGTTCCTTTCCTGCTCTTTTTTCTGTTTTTTGGGATGAGTGACCACACCTGATTTGTTGGGGCTCACCAAACAAAGTCCTAACCTAGGACTTTGGTAACACTTATAACACATCATTTTGAGACAGGAAGAAAAATTGGTCAATTTTTTTTTCTCAGAAGAATCTACTCACATATCTCTGAAAGTGATCCTTAAAATTCAAAGTATAAAGTGTTTTAGAACCATGAAGGACCTTATATCACAAAGTTCAATATCTTCATTTTATAGACAAGAGAGCTAAGACCCAGAAAGAGTGTATTGTCCTAGATCATAGCTAGCTAGTGGAAGTGTGAGAAGTAGAGACCAAACCCCTTTATTTCCATTTATCTCTATTTCCAGATAATTCTTTCTCACAATACCCCTTTCAGATGTCAAATTGGGTTGTCTTTTCTGTATTACATAATGTCATGAAAAATTTAAACATAATCTTCCAGAAGAAATATGTGCTTTTGTTAAAATGAGTTATTTATCATATGAAGACATTAAGGATATGTATTAATAAACCTCCAATAGGTCACTGGCTATGACAAACCAAGTACTGGTTATCTTATGAAAAGAGAAAACTCTTTTGTTTTCAAGTTATCCCTAAGGCATCTTTTCCTATGTATATGAAGTTCATTAAAATTGACATAGCCATTTTGGAAATATAGAAGCATAAATAAATAATATTGATTTAGTGAATGATATAATCCTGTATTTGGCCTTGTTGGAGGTAAATGTTCATCAGTGTTAAAGTTCAATTCTTGAACCTAATGTGGTAGTACACACCTGTGGTGGTGACTCTGGAGGCTGAGACAGGAGGATTGTAAGTTTGAGGCCAGCCTGGGCAACTTAGCAAGACTCTGTCTGAAAATAAAAAGGGTTGGGGATATAGCTTGGTATTAGAGCACCCCTAGGTTCAATCCCCAGTATGGAGGAAGAAAAACATAGTAGAGTCTTGGCATTATTTGTCCTGGGAATATATATTTGTTGTGTTGGAATACACATGGCTATTTTAGTATATCAAAAAGAACAATACTTCGCAATCCTTGGATTTCAAAGAAAGGGAACCAGGCCTGAAGTTTATATTTTTAAAGTGCCTAGATATACTGAAAAACATGAAGAATGGAAAGAATGAACTTATAGGGTTGTTTTCTTCCCTGTGAGTCAATAAAGATTATGATTATTGAAATTTTGACCCACAGACAAAATTTTTCTTTTCCTTTTCCTTTTCTATGCTGGGAATCCAGCCCAGAGCTTTGTGCACCCTACACAAGCTCTCTACCACTGCTCCATCCCCAGCCCCTCTGTTTTTATATATTTAACCAAATCAAAATGGGTCAATTTGTTGAGTTTATTAATTTTCTGTTTATTATTTATCTATTAATTTTCTCTCTCTTGCATTCATTTACTTGTTAAAATGTATGCTCAAGCAGTGCTGAGTGTCCACCAAGTGACAGGCACCTTATGTAGTTCTGAGAAACATAAAGATGACTGTAAAGCATGAGGCATCAGTTTCCTTAGTCTCAAGGAGGTGGCCAGGAGGCAGAGTCCAATAGGTGACTGACTATAGTGTAAGAGCACCAGAGTTAAAGATAGGTCAATGTGAGCAGGGCCAGAAAAAGTGAGTTTCCTGTTAGGTGTTGGGACTCAGATCGAAGACTAGGTAAGACTCGAGTTGGATCTTACCTAGTAGAAGGAAAGGAAGAGTGTAGAAATGGCACCAGTGATGGCCCAGAGGTGTAGACACAGCTGGCTTGTTAGTGGTGTTCTAAGTGGTTGAGCCGGGAGGTTGCTTACAGTGGAGAGTGGTCAGAGACGTGGGTAGGGACGCTTTGGGAAAGGCGGTGCATGAATGCTTAGGAGTCTGGATTTGATCTCATGACAGATGATCAGATCTGTGTTTTAAAGAAAAGCTGTCCTAAGTAGGTATCCTAACAAGCATACAAGCATATACTCCTTGCCTTCATGCTTCCAATTTAGTAATGGAGAAGAAAAACTAGTAATACAAGATTTTTTAAGTTTTAAAAAGAATTTAAAATAATACAAAATAAAGTGTATATTCAGAAACTGGAGAAATACAACTGAGGGAGGGTAATTCACAAAAAAGTATTCATGAACAAGATCGTTACATTGGAGTGGACCTTCAGCTATGAAGAGGATCTGGGTGTACTGCGTGGAGAGGGTGGGGAAGGACTGTCCAGCTATAAGAAACAACCTGCATGAACGACTCAGAAGGTGATGGGGCAACCAGAGGGAAGGGACGTGAGCTTGAAGGTCCAGAAGGTAGGCTGAGGAGAGGACAAGAAAGTCCTTGATCCAAGTTAAATTATTTAAGCTTCATTCAATAGAGACATGTGAGGAGAGTGATAGGATATGTGATTCAAAACAGTTTATCTGTAAATAATACCCAGGATGCATGACCAGAAGATAGAAGCCTGGCATGGCAGCAATACTGCGTACTAGCGATGAAGTTCCAAGTGAGGGTCGTGATGGCGAGTCTGCTGGAAGCAAATGAATGAGGGACACATTGAGGCAGAACCAACAGGACCTGACAGCTCACTGAATGTGAGTGAGCGGCAGGGACCTTGGGACCATCAAAGATGGTGCGGACCCTTCCAGGCTGTGATGAACAGCAGTTCCAATGACAGGAATGGGGAAGGCATGGAGAACTCTGGAGAAACAGTTTCTCAGGGTTTGGATATGATGGTTTTATGATTTGGATAAAACACCCAGTTAAAGAAGCTCAAAGACAGTGATGTTGAGCTTTGGAAAGTATGGATTTTGTGATGGACTTTTAAAAGCCATCGTTAACTCCCTTATGTGAGTTTTCAAGCAGAACTGCCATAATTTCAGCAAGTATCCACAGCTTCACTAGTGTCTGGTCCTTGTTGAGTGCAATTGTTAAAGTATGGGTCTTCAACTCTCAGAATGAAAATCTCTCTAGAGTAATAATTTCCTTGAATGACGTGAGATCAATAAAATCAAATGCTGGTTTTTTTTCCTTTCAACAAATATTGACCAGGGACCTACTATTATAAAACTATTACTAGGTGCTGATGGCCCAGACATAAATGAAAACCAGTCCTTGTCCCAAAACAGTTCAGTCAAGGGTAGGAGACGAATAGGTAAATGCCTAATGATTCTATGATATTCTAAGTGCTATCACAGATTCACTAAAACGTCCTCTGAAAACATGGACAAGAAGATGATTTTAAAAGATCCCTATATTATCATTGTGGATCTTTGTATTTTTTCATTTAAAAACGTGTTTTAAGTACCCAGGATGTTCCAGACACTATGCTTGTCGCTTAGATGCAGGCATAAATGGGATGCCATCTCCTGAGAGCCGTTGTTCATGAATATATTATATTGTTCATTCTTATCCTACAGGTGTGACTGACAGCACTGATTCCTGAAGTGCCCTTGGAGATGATATGCAGTAGTCACTCGTAAGGTTTTAGAGTGTGCCTTTTCCCTGCTCTGGGTACCTACAATACACCAGGCACCAAGGTTGGTGCTGCTGACTGACCACTTCTCAACTGACTGAAAGTCTGCAAACCAGTGTGGACTGGCTGCCAAGAGCCAGGAAATGTTTCAACCAAATAAAACACTGAGGACTTGGAACTATTCTTATTCACAATCTCTTCTTTTCCTAATTCTTGCCAAATGTGACAAGGTTTGCATGAAAAGGCAGAGTGCCTCATAAATCATTAAAATTTTAATGCTGTTGTGGTAAGAGGAAAAAATTGAAAAAAAGAAAGATTTCAGTCATCATCTATGCATTTAAAACTTGAGACACTAAGACTATCTGTGGATCAAATTGCTCATTCCTTTAATGTAGTAGTCAAAAAGGCAAGTTTGCATTACATTAAAGTAGATCATGAAGGCTATGGATAATCAAGTAAGGGTGTAGTTAGCTATATGTGAACATAAATTTGCCTACTGTTATGGTTTAGATATGAGGTGTCCCCCAAAAGCTCATGTATGAGACAATGCAAAAAAGTTTAGTGGTAAAGTGATTGGGTTACGAGAGTCTTGACTTAGTCAGTGGATTAATCCCCTGAAAGGGATTAACTGGGTAGTGACTGTAGACAGGCAGGGTGTGACTGGAGGAGGTGGGTCTTTGGGGGTATGTCCTTGGGGTTTATATTTTGCCCATGGTGAGGGGCATGCTTTTTTTGGTGGCCACATCCTGGCCTGCTTTCCTCTATGACACTTTTCTGCCATGATGTCCTGCTTCTTCTTAGGCCCAGAGCAATGGAAACAGCCGTCTACAGACTGAAACCTTTGAAACCATAAGCCCCAAATAAACTTTTCTGCTCTAAAATTGTTCCTGTCAGGTCTTTTGGTCACAATAATAAGAAAGCTGACTAAAATACCCATATAATTTACCATAATTGAAAAACCACCAGAATAAACATTAGCATTTAAAATAGTACTGTGTATTAGGTACTATTCATATAATAAGTAATTTAAGCACCTAAATGACCCCATGAGTTAGGAATCACAATTATCCCCATTTTGTAGGTAAACAAAAGAATAGTGAGACTTTCTAGCCCAAGGTCACATTGCTAATAAGCAGCAGGTCAGAATTTGGGCCCTGGATTAGGCTGTAGAGTCAGTGCTGATAATCACAAGGTTTTACTGTCACACAGGAAAGAGGGGCAGATTTCAAGTATTCATTTATTGAACTCAGAACATCTTTTATCAGAGTCTATTTATTTTAAGTGCATGCTTACACTCAGAAATGTGTTAGATACTAATTCTGGCTTAGGAAAATTATACCTTTTAATTACTTAGTACCTAGTGTCTCAAATCCTTAATTTAACTTTCAAGAGTGATTCAGTTTGTGTTTAATCAAAATATCACTCATAATGAAATAACAAAGCCTTGGAATTCTTCATCTCTAATCACAAGATGTAAGGCACGCCCTGGTGATGTTATTTACTTTGCAGGACATGAGAATGCAATTTGATGCATGTTCTTCTGGACCTAGAGTTTAAATATTAGGTGATGTCATTTTGAAGAAAACCACTTAGTATTTTATAGTGGGGTGACTTTATAAGTAAAGATCTTCAAGAGGATTTTTATGTGACTTTTAAAATCACCTTAGATGCTTGGAATGTGGATTGCTACCCTCTTGTTCTTTGGCACATCAAGAGGTAAGGCTCATAATTTATAATCAGTTATTTTAAAAGAATGGGACTATTCATATCCAAAATGTGATTTATATTGACTTTATTCACTAGAAATTATTGTTTTTAATTTTTTTCTTAAAAAGTATCCTATGTTTATGAATATGTTGGAAATATTGGGTCTGTTTTTATTTTTATTTATTTGTCATAAGATCATCTGAGGAAAATGCCTCATTTTCTTAATACTGAATGCATCTGCTGATACCACAATGGGTTCCTGCTGCCTTGCAGCATCTTGTACTTTCTCTTCCCTTTGCCTGGAACTTTGGCCCCGCCAGATGTTCATGTGATTTGCTCCTCTCCCTCTCAGGTCTTAATTCAAGTGCCACCTTTCTAGCAAGGCCTGTCCTGGCCCTGGCCACCGATTTGAATTGCGAACCCCTTTTCCCCCAAACACATGGACACCTTTGTCCGGTCTGTGCTGTGTGTTTCTCCCAGCACCTGTGACTGTTTACCATACACCACATTTTGATTATTGGTTCTTCTACTGTCTGGCCCTATACCCACTGCTGAACGATGCTCTCCACCAGGCTAGGATTATTTTTCCCACTGCTGAATCCCGTGTTAACAGTGTGTGGCAAATATGTACTCAAATAAATATTTCTTGAATAAAGTATTGAGTCTGTTTTCCCACTTTTCTTTGTCATTGGAAAAGGCTCACAGTGACGCAGAGGAATGACTCATTCAGAAATTAGAAATTAGGAAAATAAGAAGTGATATGCCAATGAGTTCTTAACAAATCAGAACTAGCATCATGTAATGTGCTCTATTTCAGATGTTTCCTAAAGGACACTTGGGTCAAAGAGAAAACAAAACATTTCAGTTACAGAATATATTAAAAGATAATCACTTAAGAATTGAAGAAACTAGGAAAAGAACAAATAAACTTGAAGAATTTAATAAAAATAAAAATAGAGGTTAGTACATTATGAAAGAGAAACAATAAATCTATGTGACAGTTGCTTAATAAAACAATAAAATAGAAAACCATGATAGCAAATTTAAATAAACAAGGGGAATGACCTCAGATGTGAAGAAAATTATACTTTGCATGAATTCATAATAAAAGCCTTGAAATTCCAGATGAAAGTCCTATTCCTTGTACCAAAATAAATCTCAGAAGGGTGAACATTTAAAAGTAAAAAATGAAACAACAGAAGGATGAAAAGAACAGAGAGTGAAATTCGTAACAATCTTGGAGTGAAGAAGTCCTTACTAAACAAGACAAAACCCCAAAACCAGTAAGAATAAGACAGATAATTTTGATTATGTAAAATACAAAACTTTTATATGACAGAAGTAAAATAAACAAAACAAAAATATGAACAATTAACATATTTGCCAGATATAGTTGAGTAAAAGGTAGAAAATTTCTCCACTACTCAAATTTTTACAAATAAGAATATAACAAAAAACTTTAAAAACGCTCAAAGGACACAAAACTCTCACCCACCAAAAATGTACAAGTGGCTCCAAATGCACAAAAGGATCTTCGAACTTTCTGATAATTAAAGAAATGAAACTTAAAACACCAAAAAGTTTTTATTTTAATGGTACATATAAAAATGTACATCTGCAAACCCTTCCATGGTTGATTGTAGCATTGTCCCTGTCACTTACTCTCTCTCACTGTAAGACTCGCCTTTGACCACAGGACATAGAGGAGAAGATGCCAAGCCTGGACACCCTGAGGAGCCTACGCATGGTTCAGCAGCTGCATTCTGCTCATCTGCCCCAAGCCCGTCACCTTCAAAACTAGGGTTATTTCTTTAGTAGGATCCCAAGTGAAAAAGAGGAGCAGATCAGAGCCAGAGTCAACTTAAAACTATTGCAGCCAAAGTATAATCTGAGCAAGAAATAAACCTTAATTTTTATAAGCCAGTGAAATCTGAGGGCTATTTGTTACCACAACATAACCTAGCAAAACTAATGAATACACCTCCCTGATTCCACTTTGTGATAGAGTGACCTGCATTTGTTTCTGCAACTTAACAGCAGAACAATATTTCACTCCAATCATAACTTCTTCTTAGTCTTCATTTCCACATACATATGACACATAACCCAATTTTTTGCTATTTTAATTATGATTAATAAGACAAATTGAGCATTATTTGGTGAATAAGTACACTTTCTTTTCCTTTTGTGACTTTTTTGTTCCTCTAAAGGTAATTCATAGTCATTGAAAATCTGAGACCATGGATGAATATAAAGAAGAAAAAAAAACTGCTTGCAGTCTCATCATTGTTAATATTTTGGTATTCTTCCTTTGAATTTTATTTTTCTTTCTCCATTACAAATATCATTAGAAATCCTCTATGGATATTTTCAATGGTTGCTTAATATTCTTCAATACCATAATTGAAAAGCCATATCCTTTATTATGGGTTAGTTAAGTTGCTGACCCAATTTCAATTAATTTTATAGCAAGCACATCGCTTTTGGAGAACTCTTAATCTTTCCATTTTCTCTGAAATGGTTTTAATACCTTATGATGTTGCCCAGTTTGCATTGCATCTAGTTTCCTCTATATTTATGCTCTTTTTATGAGTATTTCCTTATGGAAAAGCACAAAGTGGCAAATAACCCTGGTCAATTATAGGCATAGAAGACTAGAAATAGTTATAAAAATCTTCTTTTCAAAATCCAAACTTTGAATAATATAGTCCAGAACCAGGATCAAAAGAAGCCACTGAATGCAAAAACTAAAGACAGACAGATATTCTAGGAAAACCAAAAGGCTGTATTCAAAAGCCATGATCCAAACATGAAATCCCCAGTCCAAATTAGAACTGGAGATACGTGTGCATCAGAGGAAAAGCAGACTGGAGTCCAGGCAGGGGGAATATTAAGAGGCCTTAATATACTAGAGACTCATTGAAGAAGGCACATGTTTACACCAACAGGAGAAAAGGAAAACAACTGGAGAATCCAAGGAGAAAAAAACAGCAGGAGAATGGCATGATCCAAAAAGGGAGCAAACTAAAATGCCACCGATCTCAAGCATTTCAGGCATTTCAAGTATTAGAGAAGAGATTGACTTGAATAGTCTCCTTTGAAGGGAACACATGTCTGAACAATGAAAGCGCAGATGGGGAAACAATTTTAGCACACTAGTTAACTTTGAAGGCAAAAATATTTATCTAGTTGTAATAATATAAATTCTGTTAATTGATTTTTAACTCTTTGGAGTCAGCCTACAGACAAAACATGGGAGACTTAATTATGATTATAGAACAAATCTGAATGTTATCCATCTTGACAGTGTGCAAGTGAAGTGCAGCTGACAGATCTGGGAGGCAGAGGGAGGGAGACGCAGAGGCGGCATTGCTGGAAACTTCCTCATATAAAGGTGGGAGTCAAGTTATAAGGGCTATGCGGTATGGACCAGAAATAGAAGATGACAGTTTAAATTTATAGTGGAAGCCAGTAAGTGAGTTAAAAACCATGGCGTTGACTGTATTGGAGGAGAGGGTGAGACAAAGTGGAGCTTGGGACGTGCTAGGTTACTATGCTGTTGTCTCCTGGCTTCAAGCTGAGTTTTGCTGGTCTAGGAGGTGACCAGTACTATTCTAACCTCACTGTGGTTCTAACTTACATTTCCATGATAATCAGAGATGTTGAACATCTTGTTGGCTGTTTGTGTATCTTATTTGGAAAAATGTTCACGATAACTTATCTATTTTTTTAATTGGATTGTTTTTTGCTATGGAGTTGTTATTTTTTTCACAGAAATAGAGAAAACAATCCTAAAATTCATAAGGAACCAAAAAAGACCCAGGATGACCAAAGTAATCTTGAGAAAAGAGCACAACTAGATTCTAATAAAATTGCTAATACTTGTACCTTTTAATTGTTCTTTTCATGATAAAAATAACTTAAAATCATAGTATCCTAAAGTCTTTGAGAGTTTGGTTATAAAAACAACCCAGAAAAATTCAAGAAATACAAAATAATGTTTGACACAATCATAAAATTATTCTTATTATATTTCATGTAATAAGACACTTATCTTCTCTCTATTCCTCACTCATAAAGTGAGATGGATAATCTCTATTTCTGCCACTCTTGTAACATACTTCTAAATCCAAATAAGACAATTTTCATGGATTATATTACAGCCGAGAAGTGGTATATAAAAGTAAGGTGTATGAAAATTCTGATATAAACTTTCCAACATTGGCTTGTAAATTTGCTTTGAAAAGCAAAGATTTTTATTTCCTTTCTTTATGATTAAAGTTATATATTGTGTTTTATAATGTTTTCATAAGGTTTTGTGCCGGGGTCCAGCCCTAGCAGGAGTCCATGGGTTCCACACCGGTAAACGGGGAGCGGGGAGACAGCGTCGGCGATGGATGGAGAAAGACACAGACTCTAGTTCTGGTGCAATCAATCCCACTTTATTCTGGGGAGGGCTGGGTTTATATACATTTTTCTTCAGGCTATAATGACAATCTTGTGGTTAATATTAAAGAAGTTTTCAAAGCATAGGCAGAAATTGTTTTTAACAAGGAACAGAAAATTATGAGAAAACAGTAACCTTACAGATTATCCTTACCTATTCACAATTGTTTTAAGAATATCTAACTACCTCGGTGAACTAATACAATATTTACTTCCTTAATATCTAAACTCTATGTGACCTAAAACTATTCTTAATATTCTCGTGGTTAAAACAATAGACAAGTAATCTCATGTGACTATCTCTACTAGGTCCATCTGGTTAATATCTGAATTGCTGAGTTAAGGGGTATAGGAGGGCAGCGGTCTCAATTGTAATTGTGTACCAACGTTTATTATAGGGGTGATATATTTTTAGTAGGAAGGAAGGAATGTTATGAAACCTTATTCTTATACCTCACCACCACACATGAACAAAACCATTGTTAAAATTTAACCAACCTGTTGGAGACAAAGGCAGATTTAAACTATTTTCTCCAGAGGCTTTCAGGGACTCATTGCACGGTTGCAAAATTATTATTAATTTTGTTAGTGGTAAAGACCCATTGTTTTTCAGATTGTAGGTAATATTTTCTGGAATTTTTGTTGTATTCCCTTCGTCCCCTTAAGCAATCCATTCAGACTGAAATGAGTAATATATTATCAGAGAAAACACCATGCTTCGGAGCAAAACATCCGGCAATTCCTTTTAGGATGAGCCTTTGCAATCATCCTCCAGAGGATCTTTGTCAAGCACTGGATGGAATTCCGGATGCCCCCGCAGTTTTGGTACTTTTACAATATTTAGCAGTAACTACTTCTTTAGCAAAAATGTATTAGAGAAGGTTGTTAAAAATGAAATTTAACAAAAGAATTTTGAACAACTTTGGAATAATTTGGAACATTTTACATGAAAATCTTCCACTTGAAAGAGAAGTTAAGTGCAATTAATTGTGTAATTATCCAAGTCTCATATTTCAGAACAGACTCGATCACCCATAACTACATTCCAGGATGAAAAACACAGCACAGTCATATGGGATATATGATGTAAATAAACTCTTTATACTGGTATGAATACTTTCTATCTAATGGGAACGTACTTTTCAGGGTATTAATGCATATTCATGGAAATCCTCCATCTGGTTATCCACATTATCCATATTCTGTGGACTCAAATGAGTTATCCATTTCCCATTTAGTTTTATTATGAACCACAGAGATCATGGTAGCAGATTTTTATAATCACTCTTGGGTATATTTTCACCTGAGACAATCTATTGAATGGTATGCTCAATTACTCATTTAAGAAAAAACTTTATATATTAACTTTATGAAATTAATTTTTTCTTTTATATTCAAGATTAATAGACTGCTAATATAAGAAATTAATGATTTACAAAAAGACATACAGTGAAGATAACATGAGTGCTTATCTCATTAAGGATTAGATAAGTTTTATATATATGTAAGGGCTGAGCCTAGCATATAGTGGGTTCTCAATACTGACTAGTATTATTTCTTCTATTTTTTTAAAAAATACTTTTAGTTGTAGATGGACACAATACCTTTATTTTGTTTATCTTTTTTAAACATGGTGCTGGGGAATCGAACACAGTGCTTCATGTGTGCTAGGCAAGCGCTCTGCTACTGGCTGCAACCCCAACCCAGCATTATTTCTTAATATGAAATGAAACATTGAAACACTCTGGTTTTCTTTAACACTTATTTCTTTAATGGTTATGATGAATCATTGTGCCAGGTATTTCTAGAAGTGGAAGATATTAACTGCACTAATTTTGACTGGACTAAGGATCCACTGGAATGCATTCATGCTAGAAGCAATCTCTCCATTGGGGGTGCTGGGGAGGCTTATCTTATTGATACTCTCATGGTAAGATGAGTTGGTTTTTAAAAAATTATATTTAATCTGTTTTTTTACTGTAACAATTTTGTCCTTATTAGCCTAAATAGGTTCTGAACGAATGCATGGTGGCCTGAAAAGCAGTTTCTTCTTACTGGAGAGCCTGTGGTTATACTAAGCACCACTAGGTGGCAGTGTGTCTACGTGGGCTCATCACCAAAAGTTCCCAAGGTCACTGCCTTGGTCAGTTTGTGGATCATCTAGGTTAGTTTTAAGCACATTATAAATCTGTCCTCAATGATTGTGAGCCATTTCCATCTTACCAATGCTGTTTGTTTGCAATGCGAAATGTGTTTTCCCACAGAAAGAGGGTCCATGACAGTGAATTAGGTTTATATACTGGTTCAGACACTAACCTACACATTTCCTAACAGAATAAAATAGACCTTGCTACTTGGGCTATATTACAAGACATTTATGAATCTCCATATGCTCCACCACTGTAGGAAATAATTTCCTACCCTAAAGATACACGACCTTTTTAGATTTTTAGGGAGGATTCATTCATCCATTCAAAAAAACATTACAGTCTGCATTTGCTGTGGGACAGACTTACAGACCCCTTTTCAGGGACCCAGTTGCCTGAGCGGTGGGCTCCAATACATCTAGTAAATAAACAGTAGTGGCTTATAGGAAGTTTGTGGAACTGAAGAAGCTTGTTTGCTCAATTGAGTAGGCTGCCTTGAAGGCCCAAGGTGAAGAGTGGGAGGGTAAGGGTATCCCAGTGCCCACTGGAAATCCAGGGGACAGACCTGAGGAAGGAACAACTAAAGAAACAGCTGAGTCTCCTCTCTGCCTTTCTGACATCTCATCGCAGGTAACTAGGCCACCACATTTCCCACCTGGACTGGTTCTGGCACAAGCAGGTGTCCGGGATGAGTTGCCAGACTGATGGAGAAGGAGAATGAAGGCAAGGAGGGCAGAGAGCTAATCGCACTCACCAGCCTGTGTAGCATCTGATTGCCTTGTTCCCCGATTAAACAGAGTCTGAGATGTGCCTGTGTTTGAATATTTCTATTCTGGGATCCTGTCTGCATCCAAAAATTGCGTGAGTCAGTGATTGAACGTTAACAACAACAAAATCTCTCCCAGAGTTGAAGATTAATTGCGAGATAAATGCTATTTCCTCTTTCTTTTTTAAGCACAGATGCTTTGATCAGATGCATGTTTATTTAATTGTCCTCCCCTCTTTGGGTTGTTCATTTGTCATCTGTTCACTTTTCTCTAGTCCCCTCAAGTTCTTTCTTACCATCTCTGCCTGGTAGCCCTGGCTCCTGCCTGTCCCCACCGACCCCACCTTCCCTTCTGAAGGATGCCCTAGCCTGCCTCATTCCTTAAGACCCAAATCCCCTCTCACCTTGTACTTCCACATCTTGATTGTCTTTGTTTAGTGGACCATCTCTCTCCAGGCTCTTTCAACAGTTTCTCTTCTTCTGCTTTCTTTTACATGTTGGTGTTCCTTAAGCTTCCAATCCTAGGCCCCTCTTCTCTCCTCAATCTATAATTTTTCTTTTATATTGAAAAAATAAAAACAAACCTTACAGCAAGCATGTGAGGCAATAAACACCCCAGAGCTGTGGCACAAACATTCATTTCTTGCTTGTGCCACATTTCCAGAGGAGTCAGGAGTCACATTTCCAGTGGGTCCTACTCACTCTGGAACCAGTCTCCACATTGCTGCAAAAAGATTTTGCTAAAATGTAAACCTGATTATATAGCTCTCCCCTTTGCAAACTTGAAACAGTTTCTCATTGATAGCCAGATCATGTCCAAACTTCTTGACATAGTTCTGATGATATCTGACTCCTGCTGTCTTCATTTCTCACCATATTCTAGAACTCTACACACCAGCCTTAGCAAACTGATTACAATCAGTCCTCTGTATCTACAGCTTTTACATCCATAAATTCAACCAATTGCAGATTGAAAAAAGATTCCATAAAGTTCCAAAAATCAAAACTTGAATTTGCTGCATGCCAAGCACTATGTAGAATTCAGGACAGAAATGATGTGTGGGCATAACTTGTCAGGGCCTTCTGCCACTTCACAGAGTCTCAGTCTCCAGCAACTGTTTGAGCATTGTTTACTTTATGTCTCACTCAAGTACTATGTAGTTAGGACTATGGTGCTTGTATTTCTACTGTACATGAACAAACTATTTTTCCTTATTGTTTACTAAACAATACATTTATTTTCATAGCATTTACATTACATTAGGTGTTGTAAGTAATCTAGAGATTAAAGTATCTGGGAAGAGGTGCATAGGTTATATACAAATATTACACCATTTTATGTAAGAGACCTGAGTAGTCTGATTTTGCTATCCTTATGGGCTCCTGGAACCAGTCAGTCCCCCATGGATACTGAAAGATGACTGTATGGTTTCCCAAATTTCCCAAATGTACTTAACTTTCTCACCTGGAATCCATGTCCATCCTCAGTTCTCCTCTAGGATGCTAATAACCATCTGACCTTGGATGACTCTTTTGGTCCCTAAGTTCTCTACTTGTATTTCCCATCTTCAACTGAACAAGAAGCATCTCCTGATTTTCCAAGACTGTGTGTCTTCATTAGCTTTTTCATCACTGTGACCAAAATATCTGACAAGACCAACTTAGAGGAGGAAAAGTGTTTTTGGGGCTCATGGTTTCAGTGGTCTCAGTCTATAGAAGGCCAACTCCTTTGCTCTGGGCTCAAGATGAAGCAGCCTATCATGTGGGGAGGGCCCAGTGGAGGAAAGCTTCTCAGCTCATGACAGGGTCAGGAAGCAGACTAAGGGAGAGGGAAGAGGCCATAGGGAAGATACACGCTTCCAGGGCATGCTCCCAGTGGTCTGCCTCCCTCAGCCACGCCCCACCTGTCCACAGGAACCACGCACTCAGTTCATTCAAACTAGGGTGGACCAATTAGGCTACAGACCAAAATTCAATCATTTTATATCCTTTCATTAATTCAGGAGTTTGAGGGAGACACTTCATATCCAAACCCCAATGTGGGTTGTATGTGACTTATCTGTGCTCGCACACTCCTCCGCTCGCCTCTGCCTATGCACTGATATGCTGGACTGAGATACCTTCCCACCCAAAGGAAATCTCCTTGAGCCTGAAGGTAAGTCTCACTGTTTATATCCTAGAGCTGAACCTAATTCCTGGTTTGATAAATAATTGTTGGATACAGAAATGAATGGCTATGTGAATGGATACACCATTTTAGAGATCGTTAGATATTTTACCAAACATTTGAACATGAGGCAATGGGTTGAGAGTTTGGACATCCAGCCTCTAAGTCCAGTGACCTCTAACATGCAGTGAACTTCTGAAGTCACTCACCTCTCTGGGCTTCAGGCTTTTCTTCTCTATTATATTAAAGTGTAACTTTGTGAGCCTTAACTGAGGACTAAGATTCTATTATTTTAACTGTGTTGCTTTGTAGATTCATCTTTACATATTGAAAAGCCCTTATCTTTTTAATTAATTTTTCCTGCATTCAGACATGGCATTTCAAAATCCTCTCTAATCTGCATTCTTATTATATATGTGATATTCCATACAGACCCTAAAATAGCTACTGTAATTTTTCTGGCTTTGTTAGCTGCTTTGGGAAGGTCTTAACACAGTTTTGTTTTTGTGCAGGATTCTGACATTGCAATATATACATACCCCACGTTTATAGACTCAGTTTGTATGACTACTTTTTCCCAAATGATTTGATCGATATAGGAGAGGACACTTTGCCTTCACCATCTGTGCTTCCAAAATAGCAGTATGGTCACTGTGTGCTCTTCTAGAGAAATCTTGGTTTAATAGAGATCCAGCTTCTACAGGGTTGGACCCAGCTGGACCATTTTTCACAACACTCCAAATGCAGTCAGGCTAGATTCCTCCATGCCAACTTAGTTGATGTCATTCACACAAATGCCACACACATCTTAGAGTTTGGTAAATTTCACTGAAGCATAGAGGAGATTTTGGAAAGCAGTTACCGTACTTTTATTTATTTTAGGTGCTGGAACTCTGAAGGCTTGTGGTCATTTTGACTTCTACAAATTGAAACATCCTCATCTTTTAAGTTGAACTAAGTGTTCACATCCTGAACGCATATGCCAGGTTGGGAAGACTTAATTACACCTTTATGTAAGTATTTTTCAATTCTTATAAGGAAGGCAAGTACTGATAAAACATTAAAAAAATTCTAATAAATGTTCCCTCCTTAGGTGGGATCCACAACCTTTTATATGTTTTAAGACTTCAAGATATTCTATTTTGTATTACATTTGTTACTAAGAAACCATTACTTTTAAAATTAATAGTTCACCATATTCCAAAAACATCTTATTTAAATCACAACTAATTATGAATATATATATATATATATATATATATATATATCTACATATCTACAGTGACCTAATATAAGAGAAGTCCTTGTTTAAGAGAAGAAGAAAAAGGACAATTCAATTATTGATCTCTGCTGACTATTTACATTTCTAAATTTATGCTACCTGTTATCTATTGCATAACAAGCTACAGTGGCTTAAAAGAACAATCATCTTATTGCCCAAAGTTTTGAGGGTCTGGATTCAGGCACAGCTCTGTTGAAACTCTGTTTGGTGTCAGTTAGGGTCCCTCATGTGATTGCATCTAGCTGAGCTCTGGACTGGCTAAGCTTCCAAGAGTTTCCATGCCCAGAGCTTTGGGACTGGTGATCTCCATTGAATGACCTATTATCTTTCTCCCTAGGCCTTTCTCCCTAGCTGGTTAGCCTGAATTTCTTAACATGGCAGCTGATTCTGAGACAGCAAGAATGGATGTGGAACGGCCTCTTAGAACTGAGGCCTTAGAATTGCACATGTCAGTTCCTCCACATTGATCAAAGAAAGTCACAAGATGAGAATGTCATCCAGGAGAGGTGGAAAAGCAGTCTCTCTCTCTCCAAATACTCTACCACTGAGCTATATCCCTAGCCCCATAGGCTCTTGACAGGAGAAGTGGTAACATGATATTGCAAAGGAGTTGGGGACCTAGGAAGGAGTGATTCATCAGTGGGCATTATCACAGAATGTAATCTACCATATATACTAAACCAAAATACAGTTTCTCAGGGATCAGCCTAAGCTGTGCAGTCTATGCCATTCAGTAATGATGTTGATGTTACTAAATAAGATAACGTAAGCATAAATGATTAGAAAACTATGAAAACTTCAGAATGCACAAATGTCTTTAGATCTGTCTTATTTATTATTGCAATAATCCCAACTTGGTGGCAATAATGACATGCTCAAAAATGACAAAACTAATTCGTCTTTAGCACACTCTCTAGCTGACACACCTTTAAGCTCAGCACTGGTTCATGTTGCTGACTGTTTTGTGACTTCAAGGGACTTGGAGTCTTTCCTGTAGAAACAGAGGAGGAGAGCATTAATTGGTCTAAGGTGGAGATGCTGTGTGCACAGGAACACTCACATCATAGATCCCAGGAAGAATTTGGAGATGTTAGTATTAAGGCACAGAGTCATCTACACTTGTTTTGCTTATTTAACCCTGCTTGAATATCCCTTAGATGCACACAATTATTTGGCACAAAGAAAATGATATGTAACCTTGATAAATGTTATGCAATATCCAAGTCTTAACATGAGGTCTGGATGCCCAAGTCAAGGAGCTGTCATTTAAAGTTGCTCTAAGAGATGGCTCATGCTGACAGTTATCAGTTAATTGCTACCAATTAATTGATAATTCTTTTCACAGATGTGGCTTCCTTCTTTGAATGTAGCTGTGCTGGAGACCATTGCTTTTATGTGGAAAGCCTTCTCAGTCCTGATGCTTTTATGGCTTATTGTTATAGATTCTACCAATCTTCTAAAGCAGTAAGTAAAGAATTTGCAGTGGAATTTAATTAGAAAATAATTTTTGAATCATGATCAGTCAGCTAAAACTAGGGGATTTGAGTATGTGGGAAAAATGTACCTTCCATTTGGGGAAATAATGGATTGCCTCTGTGCTGAGCACTGAACTGTAGCTGGGATTGCTGAAAGGCCAGAGTAACTGAAACAACTCTCTGTATTCTGGTTGTTTCAGCTCTTTTGAAGATTATATCCAATTTTGCTTTCTTGGGTATTTGTTATGCAGTAATTAGATACTGCCATGTAACAAGCTTAAGTCCAGGAAAAAATGTTTCTGTTTATATATTTTAAATGTCATCTTTAAAGATGCCCTGAGAAGGTTGAGTCAATCAATTGCTATAACCAAACATATTATTATTTACTTGGAACATGAAAATTATTTTATTAAAATTTAATTGTTTATATAGAGACTGAACTAAGGCACAGATAGCTCACAGGAGTTCCACACAGATCAATATGTGACAAAATACTAAATCTGATTTTGTTTCAGTCATAAAGCACGCTGTGCCAATATTAAGCTAAATGTATTTTTCATTTGGTTATCACTATAAAAAGAGAAAGAAAATCTATTTTATAGTGGGAAGTGGCAAAGATTTTCCTTCTTGTGCCTTCGAGAACCAATCCCCTGTTTCAGCAGGGTAAGAGGCCTGGGCCTTCCAGCTGAAGTTTACTGTAGCAGCACTTTGTGGATAAAAGCAGTGGTGGGAGCAGGACTAAACACTCCCCTCCTGCTCCAGAGGAGGGCAGGGGGTGCACTCAGGCTGTCCTCTCAGTTTCCTGACCCAGCTGTCCTTGCTCATAACATGCCTTTGTTGAACTACGATCTCAGAGAGCTCGACAGCCCAAACCTGGCACTTTCTATGCATCCTCCTTCTCTCCCGCCTCTCCCTCTGTCTGCCACAGATGCTGCTCAGAGTGGCGAGGGGATCCTGGCATTTACCATGATGAAGGCAGGTGGCAGGCCCTCAAAGTTATTGTATATTCAGTGATAAGGGAGTTAATCTGCCAGATTAGAGAACCCTTAGGAGCTGACTCCTAAGGGAGCTAACTCTGGGTACAAACTAGAGAACAAGTCAATTTCCTCGACATGTTTTATTGTACTTTGCTCAAATAGTCGTTAAATTGAATAGAATTAAATTAGGAGAGGTTCTAGTGCCAGGCCATTGGTTCACAGTCTTGCTCTATCACTTAGTGGATGAATAACAAGTTGTTTGACTTGTTTGTACTTCAATTCCTTTGTCTGAAAAATAGGGAGAATAAAAGCACAGTAATGAGAGAGTTGCTGAGGAATTAGCTAACATAAAATATTTAGAAGAGGGCCTGACTCAATAAATATGAATTTTTATCCTTTTATTAGATTTCCCTTCTTTAAAAAGTTTTAAACAGGTTCAGTGGCACATGCCCGTAATCCCAGCCACTCAGGAGGCTGAGGCAGGAGGATCAAAAGTTTGAGACCAGCCTCAGCAACTTAGCAAGACCCTAAGCAACTTAGCAAGAATCTATTTTAAAATAAAAATAAAAAGGTCTGGGGATGTGACTCAATGGTAAAGCACCCATAGATTCAAACCCCAGTAACAAAAACAAAAACAAAACACAAACTAAAATAGCAAATACTCAAGTATTGCTACTGGAATTTTTTTAAAGTTAACATTTTATAAGATCTACCTTACATTTTAAAACCCACAGTTAAAATTAAAGATTTGAAGTACTTTATAGTCACTTCATTTTCTTCCCTAAAACAGTTTGGAATAAATTTAAAATAAATCAAATAAGAATATAATAGTGTAATTATCTTTCTGGATTTGCTGTTTTCATTAAATATTGTAACTTTGAGATCTACACTGATGTATATATAAATCCAATGTATTTATTTTGTAGAAGTCAGTCAAAATTTATTTATTCATTACCCTACAGACATGAGCTTTGGTTGTTTCCAGTTTTGTTATTAGCAATTCTCGACAGTTTTTCATGGCACATAAGAGAAAAGATATTATTTAAAAAAATGCACATTTTCCCACTTTTATTGGACATTACCAAATTGCAGTCTAAAATGTCTACAAATGCTAACAAAAATTAAAAATGAAAGCCACATTTAGTTGTAACTCAAGGCCAACTACCCATAACTCTGTAGTCCAAACCTTCACCAACAAAGCACAAAAACATGAGCTTTACTTCTTTATTAATCTGATTTGGCAAAATTAAACAAAATGTTTCCTCCTTCATGCTTTATAAACTGTTGTAACTGCCCTAAGGGAGGTTTCTTGCCACCTTGATTGGAAGTATCCTGGCTTCAGAACTGTTCTGTTATATGCACAATAAACATTTTTTTTTTTAAGTACCAGGGAGTGAATTCAGGGACACTCAACCACTGAGTCCTATCCCCAGCCCTATTTTGTACTTTATTTAGAGACAGGGTCTCACTTAGTTGCTTAGCACCTCGATTTTGCTGAGGCTGGCTTTGAATTCAATCCTCCTGCCTCAGCCTCCAGAGCCACTGAGATTATAGGTATGTGCCACCATGCCCGGTACAATAAACTTTTTAAAATTGTAAAATTGAATCTGATTTTATTTTTGATATAACTTATGTTCACATCAGAAGCCAATGAGAATTCACCAATACAAGGTATTGCCAGTTTTAAAAATTTTGCAGTTCTTAGTAGGAAATTGTACCCTGTTTTAATTAGCATATCCCTGGCAATTAAGAAGAGTGAGCATCTTTTCCCATACTTGTTCACTGTTTGAATATCCTTTTCTGTGAGTTGTCTATTTATATCTTCAACTCATTTTTCTATTAGAAAGTTTTTCTTTTTCCCTCAGCTGCTTTAGTTTATTTGGTTTTGTTTTGAAAACAGGAATGGCCGCTTGTAAGGCAACTTGGTAATTTTTAATGTATATACAATATTTAAATTATGAAGTTTTACTATAATTTAATAATATATCATGAACTTAGTGAAGGAGAGTGTTTCTATTTATGTTACTGCCTCTTATTTTCTGTCACCAGGAAAATTGCTTCTATTTTTCCTCTACAAGATTCCCAACAATGGGTCATTTTGCAAATAGATTTCACCTAAAAAAATATGGAGACTAAATGAGTATATTATTTTTTAAATAATATAATTGACCTATAAGTATTATGGCTAAGTTTTATTGTAATGCTTTAAGATACTTATCTTTAAAAATTCAGCAGTTTTTATTGAGTGTCTACTGAATAACTTGGCACTGGCCCAGATTGCGGTTGCTTTGAAGAACAAATATAATGAGGTTCTCCATTGAATTCAGGCTTACTGGGAAGACAGCAAATGAAATCTCAGCTTTGATCCTCAGTAATAAACTTCCTGTTAGACTTTCAAGGTGCATAAAGTACATAAAGGAGGACCTTCCATAGCTAGTCTGGGAGCTTTTTGAGGGAAAGTGATTTCTAAGCTGACTCCTGAAGGCTGAGTTAGGAGGCAGAAGAAAAGGGGGTATTCTAGGCAGTAGTACCCACATGTGCAAATGATTGGAAGCAAGAGAGAGCAGATACACCAAAGAGGTCAGGTTTATAGAAACCAGGAAGAGAGGAATATGAGGTGAGCTGAGGGAGATTCATTGGGTCCCAGAGTGAACAAAGAGCCTCATGTGCTGTGTGGAAAGTTTGGGCTTTATCTTTGGCAGAATGGGAAGTCATTGAAGGAGTTGTAAGTATATCAATTGTTTTTTATGGAAAAATCATTCTAACTGCATGATCAGAGGGGGCAAGATGGAGGCAGAGTGCCTGATAGATCATTGTTGCAACAACTCAGGCAGAAAAGTAAAGAATGGAGAGATTGAACAAATAGTTAAAGGTAGAAGCAAAACAACTCAGTGAATTTGAAGGATGAAGAAAAGCAAGAAGCCAAGGACAATCCTGGATGGGGATGATATGTAATTGGCTGAGTTTGGTAGATTATCTGAGAGTAAGATGGTGGACAGGTTTCCAGCTTTAGGTACCTTTGGGCTTGAGAGAGTGCATGCCCTCCCCAAGGCTGCGAGAGATGGGGGTCTCAGCTCTAGGAATAGGTGTGGTCTACAGACAGACTGGGGAGTCACTCAGACTGTAATCAGAGCTTGAAAGTGAATGAAGTGATCACCTTTAGAGTTGTCAGATGAGAAGAAAAGAGCAGAGAAAGAGGCCCCAGAGGAGGAGACAGAGGAAAGGGCAGGGAGAGAGAGGGAAAAAAAGAGAAATTGCCTGGGTTGCATTTAAAAGATCCAAGGGGAGAAAGACAATGAGGAAGGGAGGGACCCTGTACTGCATCAAATACACTGAGAGGTCAAATGCGACTGGGGCCAAAGCTGCTCATTGGATGAAGAAACCATTCAACTGCAGGGGAGCTTGGTGAGGGTAGTTTTGGTGGAGAGGTGACAGCGGGAGCCATTTTCCAGTGGAAAGGGCTGAGGACAGAAGGAGATCTTTGGCAATTAATCCTTGAGCCAAAAAATATTCTCTGGTAGGTTGTTTTTCTCTTCAATTTTTTTTTTCAAATGTTATAGAGGAAGACTTTCTTTTTTCCAATTTGTTGAAATTCAAGGATGAAAGATCTGTTTAATTCTGTTTTTTTTTTGTTTGGTTTGGTGTTGGTTTGTTTGCTTGTTTAAACTTGACCATTGGTTAAGGAGTTACCCCACTGACAGACATTGTATTGACCTGTATCTGTATGGACTGGGCATTCTTAGCAAGTACCTTGCAGGAGAGGAAAGGACAGCTCACTTTGTTTCTAAGTGATTATAAAAGCAAATAACTTCTCACCCAGTACGTTTTCTATAATTTCTTCTGGATTAGTCGTGAACTATGGCAAATAAAAACCTAGCTATAGAAAGTAAGCATACCTCAAGTTAGGGTTAGGGAGGGGGGGCAAGAATGGAGGAAGGAAGGACTGTATAGAGGGAAAAGAGGGGTGGGAGGGGTGGGGGGAAGGGAAAAATAACAGAATGAATCAAACAACATTACCCTATGTAAATTTATGATTACACAAATGGTATGCCTTTACGCCATGTACAAACAGAGAAACAACATGTATCCCATTTGTTTACAACAAAAAAAAAACAATAGAGAAAAAAAAAAAAAAAGAAAGTAAGCATACCTCAGAATACAGAGGGCATGAGTGAAAGAAGACACGTGACTTCCAGTTTAAGAAGGTCTTCGTTGAAGAAGGTCCAGAAGATAAAAGAATTATCTTTGTAAGATATCACCCAACTATTTACTTTTGGAAAGTTATATATACTTTTATACACATTTTAAAATGTAGTTTGTTTGTTTTTTTTTTGTTTTTTGTTTTTTTACCAAATTCACTGGAACTAAAATTGTGTTTTTCATGAATATGTACAGCAGTGTTCAAATACAGCTCTGAACATTGTATTGACATTGATGTGCCCAGGATGCTGCACTTCTTGTGTGTTTTTACCCCTTTTCTTTCCTTTCCTTTCCTTTTCTTTTCTTTCTTCTCTCTTCTTTTCTTGTTTCCTTTTGTTCCAGGAGGCACAAATAATCTGACACACTCAGTGGCAACAAAGTCACTCAAAGGAGTAGATTTCTTCATGCAGAGGGACAACTGGGGAACAGAGTAGTTTGCAGTCACCAGGTCAGCAGAGCTAGGCACCGGTCTCTTGCACAGTGCAGGAGCTGAGTCCCGTTCTGTTGAACTGGCTCATTACTCTGTTCAGTCTTTTCTCTTCCTATGACCCTATGATTTGTTTTTACTTTTCTTTTAGGTCATGTTTCCCAGATGTAAAGGAAAAACCAAAATCTGTTTTCTCCATGGTTCCAACTAGAAATAGTAAATACCAGGAATGATGACATGAAAATACAGATCTAGATAATAAAGTAGGAAAAAAAATGAAAGTAGAGTGCACAGGGCCATTTCTAATCCAGTCCATAGAGTATTATACAAATATGAGCATTTTTATTTGAATAAATCACTAATTATGAAGTTGAAGATAGAAATAATTCTATCTTCAACAGTACAGATGTTCACTGTGTATCTGTTGATAAAAGTCCCCCTTATACCTTGAATTTTCCTTAGTCTTTTATTTGATCAGCCTTAGCATTTTTGTATTACCTATTTCACTTCCATTGTTTAATTCTGTAATTCATTTCAGAATTAACCTTATATGCACTAATTAGATGCTACCTATTTGTGAGCAGATGAGTGGATTATGTGTTTTATCTCTATAATTTCCATCATCTTCAAATAGTGAGTACAGGCACGAAAAGCAGGGATTCTGTGGTTATTTTGTCAGTTGAGGGATGCATCAGTATAATCACTCTGGCAGAGTTTCTGTACACCGCCTCGCCTCAGTGCAACTGCCTGTAAATATCAATTCAGTCAGCAATCCTCTGGATTCTGGGTGGTGAATACTCCGGCCCACTTTTTTAGCCTTGTCTCCACCATCTTTGTTCCTGGTCAGTTCTGTGGGGTTACACTGCTTGCACCACATGATGTGGAAGAGATCCCACCCTTCCCTCTCTTCCTGTCTTCACCCATGCTCTTCCTTTCTTCCCAGTACTCTTCCCTGGCTGAGCATATGTAATTTCCAGCTGTTCTTTAGGACTGCCTTAAACATCTGAGAGAAGTTCAATGCAATGGCGTGCCCATGACTCTGAGTCTCATGGGACACTGGGTAAGGCTGTATGATTTGTGTCCTGAACAAAGCCACCTGGTCTAGGACAGGTGGTCATGAATATTTAGTTTCTGTCCTTTTAAGATTTGTGGAAATGTTTCCATATCTCTGTCCTTCCTTTGGTACTGTCTAAAGAAGCAGTTTGTAATGTTGCATAGTTACCCAATCCTCTTTTAAGAACAATTAAGCATTTAGGGTTCAGAGCAGATTTTTCGTCTTGAAATGAAGTCAACTAAATGAATTTGTATGGTAACCTCTTCCTATTCTTCATCCAAGCTTTACCATAGGCTATATCTTAGTTAATTGGGCTCCAATTACACTTTCATAAAGGACTGCATTGTACGGGTGCTGAGTGAAGACAGTTCAGGAAATGGACAGAGGATTACTCTTAAGGACTGGGAAGAAAAGTTGCCCTCTGGTAATTAAATCAATTAATACTAATTTTCATGGAATAAGACAGATCTTAGGACTAGCAATATTCATCAAACATGTTAATGCCTCCACTGGGCCAGGAACTATTCTAATTGTTTGGGACATGGACACAGTCCTTCTCATAGGATACTTATATTCCAGTTTGAGGAGCCAAATAATAAATTAACAAAGGAACAGTGATGCATTACGAAGAAAATAAGACATGGGGCTATGGGAAGGAGGAAGGCGGGAACAGGTTCAGATTGGACTGTAGCCTGAACAGTTACTAATTACAGACTCATTTATATTATGGACACAACCAATAAAGGAGGATGATTACCAATGATCACAGAAAATGGGAGTCGGGTGCCCCTCTTGGAGGTAAGGGCTGTTGGTTTGGTTGCCTCAAGCAAACTGGACCAGAGAAAAAGGAAAGAAATGTTCCATCCAGTTTCATTTTGTCTTCAAGGGACTACACTTTGTACCTCAAGACAATCCTCTGCTCTCTTCTTTATGACCTGCTCACTGAAATATCTTTGAGCATGACTTGGTTATCAGTTCAATTACTATAGGTAAAGAAGGGACCAGGGAAAGAGTAGGAGAATACTCTAGCTAATAAAAAGGGAGGAGTTTCAAGATGGTGGACTAGAGGGTGGCTGCATTTCATGTTGCTCCAGGACTCAGGATTCAAAAGAGGAGATATTGAGAGACTTGGGACCAACTCAAAGCCACCGGGTGAGACTCTCCCATTGGGGAGGCATCCCAGGTGGGGCGGTAGTCCCGGAACGCAGAGGACTTTGTGAAGTAGAGCTGCCCAACGGGACACCCCTTCCCCCGCTGGAGCAGTGAACTCGGACAACTGGGATCATCGTAGAGGAGGCCGCTCAGCACAGAGCTTTCACTCGGAGCACCACTGGGGTTCCGGGCAGCTGCCCAGAGGAGGAGCTGCGCGGCAAGCTGTTTGGACTCAGAGCAACCACTCCTGAACACCGGGGGCTGCCCGGAGGAGGAGGAGGAGCACAGCGGGTCGCTTGGTCTCGGAGCGACCGCTCCTGAACATCCAGGGGGCTGCCCAGAGGAGGAGGAGGAGCACGGCTGGTCACTTGAACTCGGAGTGACTGCCCAGGGCTACGGGCGGTTGGCGGGAGGAGGAGGCACGCAATGAGTTGCTTGGACTCCTAGCGACTGCACAAGAACACCTGCCGGCTGCCTGGGGGAAGAGGCGTGTGGTGGGTCGCTGGGTCTCGGAGCGAATATACGGGGCTCCAGGTGACTGCTCAGAGGAGGGGCCGCATAGCCAGGCGATTAGGTGCAGAGCAGGGTCCCAGGACCTAGGCGGCTTCTTGGTGGAAGAGCCGCAAAGAGACACGCTTAGGGGTGGAGCGAAGGTTCCAGGAATGCGGGCAGATTCTCTGAAGAGAGGCAACCTAAGGAGACTTTTCTGTGAAGGGTGAGGCTCCCAGCCCCAGGAGGTAGGTACGGGCCCCTGGGAATGTTGCAGAGGAAGACAGCCCAGCCCAGGCGGTAGTTGTAGATTGAGGGGAACCTCTAGGAGGGGAACTGACCAGGGAGACCTCCCCACCGGGTGAGTCTTCCCTGCCAGGTGAGGTTTTCCCACAAGGATGGTAAAACCAGAGACACAGGCACAAACAGGCCTTGCCTCAGCCTGCAGCCTAGTTCCCCTTTGGATGATCATTGGTCAACAAGTGGAGGCACCTGTGCCCACTATCAGGGAATATACCCCACCTGAGGATCACCAACCCTAGAGAGGCAGCTTCCTTGTGGAGCACCGCATTATCAACTTCCTCCAAGACTGCAGGCTACTGAAGGATAAGAGGGGATATACTAGCAATCTTCAGGGACATTATAAGCCGATAGAGGAAATCTGCAATATCTTAATGACCCACTGATTCCTGAACAATATGAGAAAACAAGGGAAGAAAATGCCCCAAACAAATCTAGATGTTACATCAATAAAATCCAACGACAGCATGGCAGAAGAAATGACAGAAAGGGAGTTCAGAATGTACATAATTAAAATGATCAGGGAAGCAAACGATGAGATGAAAGAGCAAATGCAGGCATTGAATGATGAGATGAAAAAGCAAATGCAGGCATTCAATGATCGCACCAATAAACACTTAAAAGAACAAATACAGGAAGCAAAAGATCATTTCAATAAAGATTTAGAGATATTGAAAAAAAACAAACAGAAATCCTTGAAATGAAGGAAACACTAAACCAAATTAAGAACTCCATAGAAAGCATAACCAATAGGATAGAACACCTGGAAGACAGAACCTCAGATATTGAAGACAAAATATTTAACCTTGAAAACAAAGTTAACCAAACAGAGAAGATGGTAAGAAATCATGAACAGAATCTCCAAGAACTATGGGATATCATGAAAAGACCAAATTTAGGAATTATTGGGATTGAGGAAGGCTTAGAGAAACAAACCAAAGGAATGAACAATCTATTCAATGAAATAATATCAGAAAATTTCCCAAATCTGAAGAATGAAATGGAAAACCAAGTACAAGAGGCTTATAGGACTCCAAATATACAAAATTACAACAGACCCACACCAAGGCACATTATAATGAAAATACCTAACATACAAAATAAAGACAGAATTTTAAAGGCTGTGACAGAAAAGAACCAAATTACATTCAGGGGGAAACCAATACAGATATGAGCAGATTTTTCAATCCAAACCCTAAAAGCTAGAAGGGCCTGGAACAACATTTTTCAATCCCTGAAAGAAAATGGATGCCAACCAAGAATCTTATACCCAGCAAAACTTACCTTCAAATTTGACGATGAAATAAAATTCTTCCATGATAAACAAAAGCTAAAAGAATTTACAAAAAGAAAGACAGCATTACAGAACATTCTCAGCAAAATATTCCATGAGGAAGAGATGAAAAACAAAGAAGCAAATCAGCAAAGGGAGGAATTATCCTAAAGGAATTGTCAAATAAAGGAGGAACCAAGTCATGTCAAAAATAAATAAATAAATAAATAAATAAATAAATAAATAAATAAAATTTTAAAAATGAACCAAATGACCGGGAATACAAATCATATCTCAATAATAACCCTGAATGTTAATGGCCTGAATTCATCAATCAAAAGACATAGACTGGCAGATTGGATTAAAAAGAAAGATCCAACAATATGTTGCCTGCAAGAGACTCACCTCATAGAAAAAGATACCCATAGACTAAAGGTGAAAGGATGGGGAAAAACATACCATGCACATGGACTCAGCAAAAAAGCTGGAATATCCATCCTCATTTCAGATAATGTGGACTTCAAGCCAAAGATAGTCAGAAGGGATAAAGAAGGACATTTCATACTGCTTAAGGGAAGCATAAATCAGCAAGATATAACAATCATAAACATCTATGCCCCAAACAGTGGCTCATCCGTGTATGTTAAACAAATCCTTCTCAATTGCAGAAACCAAATAGACCATAACACAAAAATACTAGGTGATTTTAACATGCCTCTCTTACCACTGGACAGATCTTCCAAACAAAAATTGAACAAAGAAACCATACATCTCAATAACACAATCGAAAATTTAGACTTAATGGACATTTATAGAATATACCATCCAACCAAGAGCGAATACAATTTCTCCTCAGCAGCACATGGATCCTTCTCTAAAATAGACCATATATTATGCCACAAAGCTAATGTTAGCAAATACAAGAAGATAGGAGACACTACCTTGTATTCTATCAGATCATAATGGATTGAAGTTAGAAATAAATGAAAGAGTAAAAAACAGAAACTACTCCAACACCTGGAGATTAAATAATATGCTATTATATGATGAATGGATAACAGAAGATATTAGGAAGGAAATTAAAAAATTCTTAGAGGTAAATGAGAACAAAGAAACATCATATCAAAATCTTTGGGACACTATGAAAGCAGTACTTAGAGGAAAATTTATTTCAGGGAGCGCATTCAATAAAAGAAGTAAAACTCAACAAATAAACGACCTAACACTACAGCTCAAAGCCCTAGAAAAAGAAGAGACCAACACCAAAAGTAGTAGAAGACAGGAAATAGTTAATCTCAGAGCTGAAATCAACGAAATTGAAACAAAAGAAACAATACAAAAAATTGACAAAATAAATAGTTGGTTCTTCGAAAAAATAAACAAAGTTGATAAACCTTTAGCCACACTAACAAAGAGAAGACGAGAGAAAACCCAAATCAATAAAATTCTGAATGAAAAAGGAAATATCACAACAGACATGATTGAAATACAAAACATAATTAGAAGCTATTTTGAAAATCTATACTCCAACAAAATGAAAATTTCGAAGACATCAACAGGTTTCTAGAGACATATGAATTGCCTAAACTGAACAAGGAGGACATACACAATTTAAATAGACCAATTTCAAGTAATGTAATAGAAGAAGTCATCAATAGCCTACCAACAAAGAAAAGTCCAGGACCAGATGGGTTCTCAGTCGAGTTCTACAAAACCTTTAAAGAAGAGCTCATTCCAATACTTCTCAAAGTATTCCATGAAATAGAAGAGGAGGGAACCCTCCCAAACTCATTCTATGAAGCCAATATCACCCTGATACCTAAACCAGACAGAGACACATCGAGGAAAGAAAATTTCAGACCAATATCCTTAATGAACATCAACGCAAAAATTCTCAAAAAAATTTTAGCAAATCGCATACAAAAACATTAAAAAGATAGTGCACCATGATCAAGTGAGTTTCATCCCAGGGATGCAAGGTTGGTTCAACATCAATAAATCAATAAATGTAATTTACCATATCAATAGACTTAAAGTCAAGAATCACATGATAATTTCAATAGATGCAGAAAAAGCATATGATAAAATACAGCACCCCTTCATGCTCAAAACACTAGAAAAAATAGGGATAGTGGGAACATTCCTTAACATTGTAAAGGCCATCTATGCTAAGCCCATGGCTAATATCATTCTAAATGGTGTAAAACTGAAAGCATTCCCCCTAAAAACTGGAACAAGACAGGGAAGCCCTCTTTCACCACTTCCATTCAATATCGTCCTTGAAACTCTAGCCAGAGCAATTAGACAGACCAAAGAAATTAAAGGGATATGAATAGGAAAAGAAGAACTCAAACTATCCCTATTTGCTCATGATATGATTATATAGTTAGAGGAACCAGGAAATTCCACCAGAAAACTTTTAGAACTCATAAGTGAATTCAGTAAAGTAGGGGGATATAAGATCAATGCACATAAATCTAATGCATTTTTATACATAAGTGATGAATCTTTGGAAAGAATCATTAGGAAAACTACCCCATTCACAATAGCCTCAAAAAAAGTAAAATACTTGGGAATCAATCTAACAAAAGAGGTGAAAGACCTCTACAATGAGAACTACAGAACGCTAAAGAAAGAAATTAAAGAAAACCTTAGAAGATGGAAAGATCTCCCATGTTCTTGGATAGGCAGAACTAATATTGTCAAAATGGCCATACTACCAAAAGTGCTATACAGATTCAATGCAATTCCAATTAAAATCCCAATGATGTACCTTACAGAAATAGAGCAAGCAATTATGAAATTCATCTGGAAGAATAAAAAACCCAGAATAGCTAAAGCAATCCTTGGCAGAAAGAGTGAAGCAGGGGGTATCGCAATACCAGATCTTCAACTCTACTACAAAGCAATAGTAACAAAAACGGCATGGTATTGGTACCAAAATAGACAGGTGGATCAATGGTACAGAATAGAGGACACGGACACAAACCCAAATAAATACAATTTTCTCATACTAGACAAAGGGGCCAAAAATATGCAATGGAGAAAAGATAGCCTCTTCAACAAATGGTGCTGGGAGAATTGGAAATCCATATGCAACAGAATGAAACTAAACCCATATCTCTCACCATGCACGAAACTAAACTCAAAATGGATTAAGGACCTCGGAATCAGACCAGAGATCCTGCAGATTATAGAAGAAAAAGTAGGTCCAGAGCTTCAACATGTCGGCTTAGGACCAGACTTCCTCAACAGGACTCCCATAGCACAAGAAATAAAAGCAAGAATCAGTAACTGGGATAGATTCAAACTAAAAAGCTTTCTCTCAGCAAAGGAAACTATCAGCAATGCGAAGGAAGAACCTACAGAGTGGTAGAAAATCTTTGCCAATCATACTTCAGATAAAGCACTAATTTCCAGAATATATAAAGAATTCAAAAAACTCTACACCAAGAATGCAAATAATCCAGTTGACAAATGGGCTAAGGAAATGAACAGACACTTCACAGAAGAAGATCTACAAGCAATCAACAAACATGGAAAAATGTTCAACATCTCTAGTAATAAGAGAAATGCAAATCAAAACCACCCTAAGATTCCATCTCACCCCAATTAGAATGGCGATTATCAAGGATACAAGGAACAACAGGCGTTGGCGAGGATGTGGGGAAAAACGTACACTCATACGTTGCTGGTGGGGCTGCAAATTAGTGCAGCCACTCTGGAAAGCACTATGGAGATTCCTTAGAAAGCTTGGAATGGAACCACCATTGGACCCAGCTATCCCACTCCTTGGCCTATACCCAAAGGACTTAAAATCAGCATACTACAGAGATACAGCCACATCAATGTTCATAGCTGCTCAGTTCACAATAGCCAGATTTTGGAACCATCCTAGATGTCCTTCAATTGATGAATGGATAAAGAAACTGTGGTATATATATACAATGGAATATTACTCTGCCATAAAGAATGATAAAATTATGGCATTTGCAGGCAAATGGATGAAATTGGAGAATATCATTTTAAGTGAGATAAGCCAATCTCAAAAAACCAAAGGACGAATTATATCGCTAATAAGTGGATGATGACACATATTGGGTGGTGGGTGGTGTTAGGGTTAGAGTTAGGGTTAGGGAGGGGGACAAGAATGGAGGAAGGAGGGACTGTATAGAGCCAAAAGAGGGGTGGGAGGGGTGGGGGGAAGGGAAAAAATAACAGAATGAATCAAACGACATTACCCTATGTAAATTTATGATTACACAAATGGTATGCCTTTACGCCATCTACAAACAGAGAAACAACATGTATCCCATTTGTTTACAATAAAAATAAATAAATAAAATAAATAAAAAAGAATCATTTCCCCACTGTGAATTGATAAACAGGCTTCTGGTTTATATATTAGCTGTGTGTTAATTTAGTCCACCTGATTTCTTCATTTTCCAGTATCAGAAATCTGGTTTCTGATGCCACAAAGCCAAGATCAGATCTTTCACTATGGAGAGTTCATCAAGATAATGTCTTTTTGAATATTCCCTAAAAATCAGCTAGCCAAGTTTCTCATTTACCTTGTTCTTCTTGCAAACTTCAGAATCATACTACTCTGAGGTACCGATTAATGTGCGTGGAAACAAAATACCAACATACAAATTTTTCTTCCACAGCACTCACATGGATGTGTTTTCTTTCATACACCATTTTGGATACCCAGGATCTGCATATGAGTCTTTTTTTTTTTCTGTTTTCAATTGAAAATTTAATCATGACTTAAACAAAATCCATTGATTTAAACATTAATTGATGCAAACATTGACATGGGAAACATGACAAGTGTTGAGTTTGTTTGGAAGAAATGTTTGGACATTCTTAGGATAAATTTGGATATATCTTGAAACATGAATATATAAGTAAGCACTATTTTTTTATTTTCCAAACAAATTTTAAATTGTATAAATAAACACATAATCTAAAATTTGCAAGTAGTATAAAAATGTATATGACTTGAAATTTTGCAATTAAAGGAAAATTATTTAAGAAATCAATACTATATTTGCAAAACATATTTAGAAAATATCTCCTCATTGAATCGGAAGATCTACCAACCCTCCCCACCTGAGAATCACATTAAAATACTTTTTTCCCCTTTATAATGTTCAGATCTACCTTCTGCAGCCAGGACATTATAGGACCTAACACTGCTTAGATTCTGAAACAATCCTAATCCCAGATGCAATCCTGATGGATTTATGTAGTAGAAGCAATGAAAAAGAGTCTCTTTCTACCTAGTATCCAGATTCAACATGGCCCTTGTAAAATGAGACAGAAAAAGTATAGGATTGTTGTTGTTGTAGCTGTATAAAATGCTTATCCCATTGATTAACTTTCATATGTGCCTCAAAGACAGACTGAGTTCTGGGACTGAGTACAGACCTATGATATATAGAAATCTGGGCATCAGTGTTGAAAATTTTCTGAATAGGAGAAGGTGGTAGTGAAAAATTGGTTGTGTAAAATCACTGCACAAAAGCAAGCCTGTGTCTGGCTGAGACTTTGAAGTTCATTTAGAGTATTTCCAGATGGAAAAATCATAGTTCGAAAATGATTTAAAATGTATTTATTATGTTAAGTATTGCAGAGACAATTCATGGTTCTAGTAGGTGATGACTTCGTGGGCTGACATGTCTACCTATTAATAATGAGAACTTGTGAGAGAACACTAGTGTTCCTTGGTCTTCAGGGTGTACGTGAAGTCAGAGATTCTGGGTCTCATCTGTTTTGTGTACATCAGTTGGCAATGGGCCCTGAGAATCATCAGCCCACAGCGTGGTCCCCTTTCTCAGATTGTCTCCTCCATAGGAGAATTACTCATCTCCTGGGGTCTCTAAGTTTCCATTGCTAATTTGTATTTAGCCTAAAGGTAGCATTTCATTTGTAAAGCCCTTGAATAACCCTTTGTGTTTGCAATTATGGCATTATGATATTTAAATGTATCAATTATGTTTTTTCTTTTATTTTGCTTCAATTCATTCATCCTTATCCAGTGAAAGGGAAAGATGTGTTTTTGTTTGCTATTTTCTATCGCTAGGTTCATTATTTAGCCTATAGCACTGTGCTAAAGATACTGCTGCAAAGAGATGATGACAGATACTCTGCAGAGAGTTTCTTGATTCTTCTTGGTAACTTGCTGTCCACTGAACCTTAAGAAGAGAGCCCTGGCTGAACATGAATAAACCTGAGCTATGGCAGAAAGCAGAGACAGTTGGGTGACTCTCCCATTGTGCACTCTGAGACAGGAGGTTAATTGGAGCAGAAGGTTAGGTGGAAGGAGGAAAGGAGATACAGGCACTTTGGGCATGATCCAGCTGAGTGTCCTGCTCCCTGGTGGGCTAGACAAACTTAGACCTGCACCTAGGCCCACCTCACACACCATGGCTGTGAGCAAGCTCAGGAAGGAGAAACTGAACTGTACTGAGGAACTGTCACAGCCCCAGAGCTCACCAGCAGTCGGTTGGTGGGGCCAGCCCATGACTTGGGGGAGGGAAGCCTTCCCGTGATATGGCTATCCTGAGCCTGTGCAGGCAGCTGGGATGTAGAGTTATGGAGTAGATGGTGGCCTTCAGCTCCCGAGTCTTGGCCTGCCTTCTTGCCCAAGAAGTCTTGACTCTGTCTGTTTCTAGGCTTGACAAGACGAGTGAGAGGCAATTAACTTCTGAGAACCCTATTTTAATAAAGTATAGACTTTCTGTCCCATAGTTCTTAATATCTGTCCTCCTTTTGCATTATATGAATGTAGTGAGAATGAAAAGTGGTGCATGAGCTCTCTAGGGAAAGGAATTCCAGAAGTTCAAGATGATACAATTATTTTCTGCATGTTATTCCCTGCGAGTTCCCTGCATTATTGTAGCATGATATTTGGTGCCTGTAACTGTTGGGGAAAGGACTGTTAGGAACTTCTTTTGATTTGTAAATGGACTGTCATTAATGCTGAAAGGTGACTTCCAATCCAACTGTGGCTCTACTTCCTCCACACCCCATTGCCACTACCTTGACTCAGACCTCGTCATAGCACCCACAAGTGCCCACCTCCACAATAGCTACTGGGAGTGGTGCCCTCCTCTCTGACCACAGCTGCCTTCCCTTTGGGCTTGCTGAGTGACATGCTAGACTTTCTTGTGATTTCTGATCTATTACCCTTCTACTGTCCTGAAATGCCCCAACCTACCAACCCATTTCCTTTCTTACACAGCTTAGGATGAGCAATAACTTAGTTCAGTAACACTTGCATCAACCTCCTAAGTTCCCCCTCATTTCCCGCTTTTATGCCCTGTTAGACAAAAACCCAGCCTTGAATGTACCGCATTTCCTCTTTCCTTGGCACTGGGCCAGCACCTGATCAGTCAAGTGCCATGGGGCATTTGCACATCAGGGAGGACTGATGTAACTATAAATCGTGATCAACACCATCCTGAGATTCTACTTTTCTTTTCTTTTTTCCACATCCTAGCCCATGCTCTCTCCTACTTTATACAGAAACCATCAGATAGTAAATCTCTCCTCTTTTTGTTTCAACCTCAGCTACCTAAATCTGCATTGTTGTGTTCTTTTTCTTTCTAGAATGGAAGCTGCCCCTTCTCTCCCAGGCCAATCCCTGTCTGCTTCTTGGATCTCACTCTCTCCTGCTTTCTTGGGAGTACTCTGCTGGTTACTTTTTCTTTCTTTGCATATTAAACCTCTCATTGCATCTGATATTTAAAGTTCTATATCTCAATCTTAAATTCCCTCTGCTTCCATCTGGCCTCAGAACAGCTCTCACCGAGATCCCCAATGACCTCTAGCCGTGGGTTCCGTGGGAATTTACTCACCTACAACCCTCAGCAGAGGTCAACACCGGACAACCCCCACCCATTCCCTCTCTCTTTAAAACTTTAAAAAGTTCTCCTTTTAGTTTTTATTTATAAAAAATTTCAGATATTCATGACAGTAGAGAAAGTAGTAAAAGAGCACTCCTGGATACCTGTCAGCCAGCTAATCATTTTTGTATTTTGCTAATTCTATTTTATGCATGTATACACACACTCCCTGTGTTTTTTGTTTGTTGTTTATTCTTGCTGGAGTACAGTATTTTAAACCAAATTCTAGACAAAATATTTTGTCTTCCATTTTTGTACTTTAGTATGCATCTAAACAATAAACATGCTTAATTAGCATAACTACAAAATCAATTTTATAAATTAGCTCTCTCTCTAAAACAAAATATAATAAATTTAACATTCATTAATATCATCTTTTATTTAAATTATATTTAAACTTCCCAGATTATCTGAAAAAAATAGCCTTTTGGAAGTTATTTTAAATTGGGATCCAAGGAAAGTTCACACATGGTATTCGATTGCCAGGATCCTGTCTTTTACTCTATATTAGTTAGCCCTTCCCTTTCTTCCACACCAGTTGGTAAATAGATCAGATCACTTGTCCTGTAAAAGTGCTCACATTCAGCTGCTGACATGCCCTTGGTTTCATTTACTATCTCTGTTTCAAGTATTCACTAACTAGCAGTTAGGTGGAGAGGCTTGAGATCTGGGTTCTTCTTCACATAGGTGGCAGCCTAGAGCATGGACAATTCTAACCTTACAGCTGTCAAGCTAACTGCTGATGTTTTCCCCTTAAAGGGTTACAGGTATAATAGCATTTCATAAATTTGAAAGAGCTGACCTAACTATAGATATAGGTAAAAAAGAATAGAGGATGACTTGGAATCCGGCTGATAATGGCAGACCGGGAGAGGCCTGGAAGGAGGTTCCCCTGGGCTTCCGCAGGAGCAGGGTGAACAGCTGGGTGAAGATGCATTTGTTTAAGAAGCACTGGCTTCAGCACTCTGCCTCTGGCAGGAGGGGTAAAGAACAGTCTCCCCTGTGAAAAATAAAGGACAATTCAGAAGCCTGGTTGGGCTGCATGCCTTCCGGAGCTCCTCAGGTTGAAGTGAACCATAGAAATTCCCCTGCCTAATAGAGCCCCCAGGTTTGATGGACTGTAACTCTCCAGAACAAGCCAGAGGCCTCAGGAACAGAACAGAAGAATAATTCAGGCCAAGTTATTGTTTCCCAGTCTTTTAAAAACTATGTGTTCAATCAACATGAAAATCCCATGTCCCTCCTGGGGTCTTCACTCCTGTACCTGGAAAATCAGTCTTTTTTCATGAATCCTCTGGCCAAGAAGATTTTGTAAATCTTTACTTTCTATAGATTGTGTAATAAAAATGATAGGTGTGGTTTTGTGGTTTTATGTTGTTTCCCTCCCTCCAAAATACACGCTTATGTTTTAACACCAGATGGATTCTTTATTTCATGTACGCCTTCTAGTTCTTCCCTGAAGGATTGAAGCATTAGACTCGAGAGAGTGGAATCTTCTAGACTTCATTCCAAAGAAGGATGCTCAGTGTCTTTATTGACTGGGCTAAACAGTTTTGGCAAATGTTTTCTTCCTTATACAGTTTGAGTTTTTTAGATACTTAGAATTCATCTAGTCATATATTTTTTTCTTTTCTTTATAGGCTTTTTAAAAAATTCATTCATTTAACAAACATTGATTTTTTTCCCTTATGTCCCAGGCATCGTGCTAGGTAATGAGGTTACATGAAGAATAAGATACAGTGCCTATTCTTGAGGTGTACATGGTACTGAGGTGGAAACATAGAAGTAATAATTGGTTACATACAGCATGACAAGAATTGTAACAGGCACAAGGCAAGAAGAGCAGAAAAAAGAACCAACTTTCTTGACTACTCTTAAGACCTTTGCTCCCAACTCATTGATCTCCTGTGGAAGCAGTAACTACCGACAGTGCAACCAGTAGGTTTTTATTTCTGAATTCTGTGGTTGCCACATATTTGTTGTCAATTGAAATCCCATTTTGGAATTCAGTATAGTTTATTTCAGTAGGAACTACAGTCCTGGAGGAATAGAGCCGACATTTCCCTCGTCCACACACACATACATTGACCCATCAAGGGTGTATTGACTATCATCTATACCCAGAGGAGCAGTGATTTCCTTGAGAGTTCCGGACCAAGGAGCAAAGACCATACCCAATAGATTCAGTATGAAGCCCAGCACAGCATGACTAATCCACTCATTCTCAGCTCTCTGACAGGTCAGTGGCTCTAACCAAGTCAATGGCAGAACAATGACCATTGAGCAGGAAGACAGAGGCAATTACTAAGCTTCGAACCATCATTTAGGAATAACCACAGCAAACCTAACATATAAAATAGCAAGGCTACAGACAGGAGTATGTGGAGGAAAGAAATGTCACTTAAAAGTAAGACAAAAAACGCCATTATTCCCTGACTCAAGCTCAGAGAGCGCATGGATAGTGGGCCAGGCTTATGATTTGGTTCTTTGTGGGAAACAAGATTCTGAAGCTCCCTGTTTAAGATCTCTGTCCAGGTCACTATGCTGTGTACAAGGGTGAGAAGAAGGAAGTTTGGGGGGATCTCTTCTGGCTTAAAAATGAGACTGTCGAATGACATCAGTAGCTAAAGTCCAAGTGCTTAACCAAACTCCCTTTAGGGTTTACAAATAACATTTGCAACATTTTTTATATTATGCACACTGACATTTGCTTTTCCCTAAAGCTGCTGAGGAAGAATGCAACATTTTCTGTCTTATTTACTGAACTTTCTTTCACCAGCACTTACAAAGACTGATTTTCAAGGCCAAAAACTGAACTTCCATTAGCTACCACACAGAGCAAGAGCCAGGCTCAAGAGGTCCAGAATGCCAAACTTGGAAAAAGAAAAATGTAGAAGACACGTAGAACATGGGGCATGTATTATTTTGTACCAATGCAGATGATATTTTATGAACCAGGAGCAGAAATGTATTTCATTTGAACTTGTATTATATCTTCAAATTTAATACAATGAATGGAGCTTGGGATTGTGAATTTGAGGCTCTGGTGTCTTGTTTTGATTCTGGCATCAATTAATGAAGTGAACTCGGGAAAATTCAATTTCCTCTCTCAGTCTCAGTGTTTGTCTGTAAAAACAAGATAGTATTCCTAATTTCTGGGGTTACTTTCTTATTCCAAAATGCTTTAGGGAAGTGAGATGAGGGCAATGTGTATGTGAACAATGGGTAAATAGATCCATCAGTCAATACAGAGTAAGCTTTGCATTTTCTTTTGGGGTTCCCAGCCACACACAGTTCTCATTAGGTATTTCTATGTTTTTATGACATTCACTGACTGAACTAGATAAATTCATTTTTTCCAAAAGTGTGACTTGTCTTTTGCCTTGCTTGAATTTAATATATGAAGGTGCCCTCTAGTGGAAAATAAACATATCGTGTTGTCCAGTGACTCGATCATCAAACCACTGTACATTTAATATATTTTTAATGAATCAAAACTTTATGCTTCATGCAGCAAGTTTTTCCACTCTCAAGGTGTCCCGCTGGTTAAAATTCTGACTTGGAACCAGTCTTGAAATGTAAGAGTTACATAAAAATAGGATATCATTCAACAATGAACCTCTCCTGGCTGTCGAATATTGCTGATGGAGTAACCGTACGCTTTGTGCTACATAAAACAAGGACGACATCTTACTGTGCTCACGACATTCCTGATCATGCTCCATAAAGAAAGAGAAGACCCTGGGGTCCTGAGTCTGTACTGGTTTTCTATAAATTTTCCCAGCTTGTGTTTGGGACAGAGATGGTACCTGTATAGCAGAGAAGGGAAGCACTAACTCTCATAGAGGTGCCCTGGCCTCCCAGCGTATCCAGGGCATGGCAGCAGAAGGGGCACAGGCTGCACCTGTTCCCCAGGTCGCAGGCATTGGGTTATGGGAGAACTTGCCATCCAGCCTCTCTTGCTCACTGGCCTCTGCGTCAACATAATTGCTGCTGTTGTGACGATCGATACAGACATTTCTCTCTAGAGATTGAACTTTCCCCTTGGTTGAACAGCAACTGAAAGCACGTGAAGGCAACATTTAAGTGCTGTCTGCAAACCAATTTCACACGATTAACTGGTCAGTTTTGTTTTTTTAAAGTAACAAGTATTTTAGTCAAGGAATGAAGTTGATTTTTTTGAAACAGAATCTGACTGCATATTGATTTCAATTTTGATGTATCAATATACCAGCACATATAAAATATCACATTGGTTGTGTGTCCAGAGCATGTTATGGAGTAAGCAGAGGAATAGAAAGGAATGTGGCAAATTGAATATGGGGTTAAATAATTACTTGTATTAGTAACTTATAGGGCACATTTGATGTGGTAAGTTTCTACGGCAGCTCTTCATATTAAATTTAGGTCATTCCTCATAGCAAAAGGACAATATAGAATTCTGTGCCAAACTTTCTAAGACCTAGGTGCATTTCCATTTCTAAGTTGTAATTTTATTTCTTATTGACACAGAGTTGTTCATATTTATGGGGTACAGTGTGATATTTCAAGCCATGTTTGCAATATGCAATACTTACATCAGCGTCACTGGCCTTACACATCACCTCAAACATGTATCATTTCTTTGTGTTGAGAATATTCAAAAGCCTCTCTAGTAGCTATTGTGAAATATGCAACTAATTGTAGTCAATCATAGTTACCCTACTGTGCTACAGAGCACTAGAAGTCATTCCTTCTGTCCAATGGCACCTCTGCACCCACCTATTAACCATCCTCTCTCCATCCCCTTACTTTCCCTGACCCTGGTGACCACTGTTATATTCCATACTTCTGTGAAATCTGTTAGCTGCCATATAAAAGTGAGAACATGTGCTGACTAATTTCACTTAACAAAAAGTCCTCCAGGCTTATCCATGTTGCCACAAATGACAAGAGTTCATTCCTTTTATGGCTGAATAATATTCCTGTGTGTGTGTGTGACATTTTCTTTATCCATTCATCCATCTCTGGACACGTTGAGTCCACATCTTGGTGTCTTGGTCATTGTAAACAGTACTGCCATAAACATGGGAGTCCAGATGTCTCTTCTGCATCCTGAATTCATTTCCTTTGGATATTTACCCTGTAGTGGAATAGCTAGATCATAGGGTAGTTTATTCTAGTTTCTTGAGAAAACTCTGTACTATTTTCTATAATGGCTATACTAATTTATATTCCTACCAACACTGGTTTCAGTTCTAGAACCAAGGAATTATGGATTAATTTGATTTTTAAAAAATTTTTGATGGGCCTATATTTTTATTTATTTATATATGGTGCTGAGAATCAAACCGAGTGCCTCACACATGCTAGCAAGCACTCCACCATTGAGCTACACACGAGCCCAAGAATTAATTTTCATATATGGCATGAAGTATACTGAAGACCCATTTCCATAAGAATGTCTAGTAGATAACACTTACTGAAAAGATCATCCTTTCCCCCACTGGGTTGCACTGATGCCGTTATATAAATAAAATGGTTTTTGTGTTGGTTTGTTTCTGTACTCTTCTGTTCATTCATCTTTTAGTCTATCTTTATGCTAGTGCATACTGTTCTGTGTATCATATCTTTATAATCAACATTGAGATCTGGCGGTTCAAGTCCTCTCAACTTTTTTCTTTTTTTATTTGTTCTTTTTAGTTATACATGACGGTAGAAAGTATTAACATATTATACATACATGGAGTAAAACTTCCCATTCTTCTGGTTGTACATGAAGTGGAGTTACATTGGTCGTGGTTTCATATATGAACATAAGAAAGCAACATCCAATTCATTCTGCTATCTTTCCTATTCCCATTCCCCCTCCCTTCCCTTCATTCCTCTTTGTCTAATCCAAAGTACTTTCACTCTTCCCTACCCCCTAATTCATGTGAGTTAGCATCAAGTCCTCTCAACTTTCAAAAACGTGTTTTGAGTTTGTCATTGCTCTTCTCTTCCCTTCTCATTTCCATACAGCTTGGATGGGGCAAATTAGCATGTTTATAATATTGATTGCTTAAATCCATTATCATGGTATATCCCTCCATTGAGTTAGTCTTTCTTTTTTTTGGTGGGGAGGGGCAGGGATTGAACCAGGGTTGCTTAACCACTGAGCCACATCTCCAGCCCTTTTTCCTTTTTTATTTTGAGACAGGGTCTCGTTAAGTTGCTTCAGGCCTTACCAAATTGCCAAGGCTGGCTTTGAACTGTGTTCCTCCTACTACTGGGATTACAGGTGTGCATCACCTTGCCTGGTGAGTTAGTCTTTTTTAAAATTCCTTTCAAGATGTCCATAGAGTTTTTGCCCTCTGTCTTCAAGTTTTTTTCATCGGTTTTGAAGAAGTCTCAGTGAGAATTTCAAGCATTACTTTTGCTTCATTCTTTCTTTTCACCCCTTCTGGGACATCAAGCACATGTATACTAGTAGTATATTAGACTTCATCTTTGTGTCCCATAAGTTGCTTATGCTCTTTTCCACATTTGCCAGCCTGTGTTCTCTCTGTCCTTTCATCTGGATACATATTTCACCTATCTTCCAGTGTACGAATCTTCTCTTTTACTCTTTCTAATCTGCTATTTAAACCTATCTATTGAATTCTTAATTTCAGTTACTACATTTTTGTTCTTGATTTTTGATTACTTCCTCTTCATAAATGTTTTCTCATGAAATATTTCATTTCTTTATCTACTTTCTTGAACATTTTAATAATTACTTTAATTACTAATTATGTAATTACCTTAATTCACTAATTATGTAATTACCTTAATTCCATAATTACTCACTAATCACCCAATGCACTGAAAATGTCTTTATATGAATAACTAGAATTAGCCTATTTCAGGCAAAATTCTTTTTAAAATGTGATTACCTTGAAAATGGCTTTCTCTGAAAGTCTATGTATGAATTTTCATGACGGGAGATAGAATTTCAGTATCTACATAAATAATAATTTTTAAAATTTGTTCTAATTAGTTAGACATGACAGCAGAGTGCATTTCAACTCATTGTTCACAAATGTAACTCAACTTCTCATTTCTCTGGCTGTACATGATGCAGATTCATGCCGTTCATGCAATCATACAGGTACATAGGGTAATAATGTCCATTTCTTTCCAACATTCTTCTTACTCCCACATCCCCTCCATTCCCCTTGCTCCCCTCTACCCAATCCAAAGTTCCTCCATCTTTCCCTAGCTCTTCCCCCATTATAGATCAATATCTGCATATCAGAGAAAACATTTGGCCTTTGGTTTTTTGGGATTGGCTTATTTCACTTAGCCAACTCCATCCATTTATCTGCAAATGCCATATTTTCATTCCTCTTTAAGGCTGAGTAATATTTCATCATATATGTATACCGCATTTTCTTTTTTAATTTTTAAAAAAATTTATTTATTTTTATTGTTACAGATTGCATTTTGATTCACTGTACACAAATTGGGTACAACTTTTCATTTCTTATTGTACATGATACAGATTCACACCATTCATGTAATCATACATATACATAGGGTAATGATGTCTGTCGCATTCCACTATCTTTCCTACCCTCTTCCCTCCCCCCTATTTCCCTATACACAATACTTCTTTCCTCCAATTTCCCCTTATTCATCATCCCACTCCATTATTCATCATCATTTACTTATCAGAGAAATCATTCAGCCTTTGGTTTTTTGGGATTGGCTTGTTTCACTTACCCTGATATTCTCCAACTCCACCCATTTACCTGCAAATACCATAATTTTATTCTTCTTTATGGTTGAATAATATTCCATTGTGTATATATACCACATTTTCTTTATCCATTCATCTATTGAAAGGCATCTAGGTTGGTTCCACAATCTAGCTATTGTGAATTGAGCAGCTATAAACATTAATGTGGCTGCATCACTGTTGTATGCTGATTTTAAGTCCTTTGGGTATAAACTGAGGAGTGGGATAACTGGGTCAAATGGTAGTTCCATTTCAGGTTTTTTGGAGGAATCTCCATAGTGCTTTCCAGAGTGGCTGCACCAATTTGCAACTCCACCAGCAAAGTACAATGCACCTTTTCCCCCACATCCATGCCAACACCTATTATTGCTTGTGTTCTTGATAATAACCATTCTAACTGGAGTGAGATGAAATCTTAGGGTGGTTTTAATTTGCGTTTCTCTAATTACTAAAGATGTTGAACACTTTTTCATATATTTGTTGATATATATTTGTATATCTTCTTCTGTGAAATGTCTGCCCAGTTCCTTAACCCATTTATTGATTGGGTTCTTTATGTTTTTGGTGTAAAGTTTTTTAAGTTTTTTATAAAGTTTGGAGATTAGTGCTCTATCTGAAGTGCATGTGGAAAAGATTTTCTCCCACTCTGTAAGCTCTCTTTTCACATTATTGATGGTTTCCTTTGCTGAGAAAAAGTTTTTAGTTTGGATCCGTAAAATTTATTGATTCTTGCTTTCATTTCTTGTGCTTTAGAGGTCTTGTTAAGGAATTCTGGTCCTAAGCCAACATGATAAAGATTCAGGCCTACTTTTTCTTCTGTTTGGTGCAAGGTCTCTGGTCTAATTCCTAGGTTCTTGATCCATTTTGAGTTGAGTTTTGTACAGGGTGAGAGATAGAGGTTTAATTTCATATTGCTGCATATGGATATCCAGTTTTCCCAGCACCATTTGTTGAAGAGGCTATCTTTTCTCCATTGTATGTTTTTGGCACCTTTGTCTAGTATGAGATAACCGTATTTACGTGGATTTGTCTCTGTGGGTCTACCTGTCTATTTTGGTATCAATACAATGCTGTTTTTGTTACTACTGCTCTGTAGTATAGTTTAACTTCTGATATTGTGATACCTCCTGCTTCACTCTTCCTACTAAGGACTGCTTTGGCTATTCTGGTTCTCTTACTTTTCCAAAGGAATTTCATGATTGCTTTCTCTATTTCTGTGAGGTACATCATTGGGATTTTAATTGGAATTGCATTGAATCTATATAGTGCTTTAGATAGTACGGCCATTTTGATAATATTAATTCTACCTATCTAAGAACATGGGAGATCTTTACATCTTCTAAGGTTTTTTAAATTTCTTTCTCTAGTGTTCTGTAGTTTTCATTGTAGAAGTCTTTCACCTCTTTTGTTAGACTGATTCCCAAGTATTTTTTGTTGAGGCTATTGTGAATGGGGTAGCTTTCCTGATAAGGATTCAACTTATTAATAGAAATGCATTAGATACATGAGTATTGATTTTATATCCTGCTACTTTGCTGAATTCATTTATTAGTTCTAGAAGTTTTCTGGTGGAACTTTTTGGATCCTCTAAATATCAAAATCGTGTCATCAGCAAATAGTGATAGCTTGAGTTCTTCTTTTCCTACTTATATCCCTTTCATTTCTTTGGTCTATCTAATTGCTCTGATTGGTGTTTCAAGGACTATGTTGAATAGAAGTGTTCCCTGTCATGTTCCAGTTTTTAGAGGAAATCGTTTCAGTTTTTCTCCATTAAGAATGATATTGGCCAGGGGCTTAGCATAGATAGCCTTTCAACGTTGAGGTATGTTCCTACTATCCCTATTTTTTCTAGTGTTTTGAGCATGAAGGGGATACTGTATTTTATCAAATGCTTTTTCCGCATCTATTGAAATAATCATATGATTCTTAACTTTAAGTCTACTGATGTGATGAATTAGATTTATTGATTTCTGGATGTTGAACCAACTTTGTATCCCTTGATCATGGTGCACTATCTTTTTAATATGTTTTTGTATGTGATTTGCCAAAATTCTGTTAAGGATTTTTGCAAGTATATTCATCAGGGATATTGGTCTAAAGTTGTCTTTCTTTGATGTGTCTTTGTCTGGTTTTGGTATCAGAGTGATGGTAGCTTCATAGAATGAATTTGGAAGGGTTCCGTCTTTTTCTATTTCATGGAATACTTTGAAGAGTGTTGGTGCTAGTTTCTTTGAAGGTCTTGTAGAATTTGGTTGAGAAACTATCTGGTCCTAGGATTTTCTTGGTTGTAGACTTTTGATGGCTTCTTCTATTTCATTGTTTGAAATTGATCTGTTTAAATTGTGTATGTCCTCCTGATTCAGTTTGGGAGGATCATATGTCTCTAAAAATTTGTCAATGTCTTCCAGATTTTCTATTTTGTTGGAGTATAGATTTTCAAAGTAGTTTCTAATTATGTTATGTCTGTTGTGATAATTCCTTTTTCATTACAAATTCTAGTAATTTGAGTTTTCTCTTTCCTTTTCTTCATTAGTGTGGGGGAGGGTTTATCAATTTTGTTTACTTTTTCAAAGAATTATATATTTGTTTTGTCAATTTTTTGAATTGTTTCTTTTGTTTCCATTGCATTGCTTTCAGCTCTGATTTTATTTATTTCCTGTCTTCTACTATTTTTGGTGTTGATCTGTTCTTCTTTTTCTAGGGCTTTGAGATGTAATGTTAGGTCATTTAGTTATTGACTTTTTGTTTTTTTAATGTACAAGTTTAATGCAATGAACTTTCCTCTTAGTACTGCTTCCAGAGTGTCCCAGAGATTTTGATAGGTTGTGTAATTGTTCTCATTTACCTCTAAGAATTTTTTAATTTTTTCCCTGATGTCTTCTGTTATCACTGCATCATTCAATAGCATATTATTTAGTCTCCAGGTGTTGGAGCAGTTTCTGTTTTTTATTTTATCATTGATTTCTAATTTCATTCTATCATGATCTGATAGAACACATGGTAGTATTTCTACTTTGTTTGTATTAACTAAGGGCTGCCTTGTGGCATAACATATCATCTATTTTAGAGAAGGATTCATGTGCTGCTGAGAAGAAAGTGAATTCGCTCATTGATGGATGGAATATTCTACATATGTTTATTAAGTCTAGGTTATTGATTGTGTTGTTGAGTTCTATGGTTTCTTTGTTTGGTATTTGTTTGGAAGATCTATCCAGTGGTGACAACGGTGTGTTAAAGTCACCCAGAATTATTGTGTTGTGGTCTATTTGATTCCTGAAATTGAGAAGGATTTGTTTGATGTACAAGGACGTACCATTGTTTGGGGCATAAATATTTATGATCGTTATGTCTTCCTGTTTTATGGTTCCCTTAAGCAGTATGAAATGTCCTTCTTTATCCCTTCTGACTAACTTTGGCTTGAAGTCCACTTTATCTGATATAAAGATGGAAACCCCCGCTTTTTTACTGAGTCCATGTGTGTGGTAGGTTTTTTCCCATCCTTTCACCTTTAGTCTGTGGATGTCTTTTTCTATGAGATGAATCTCTTGCAGGAAGCATATTGTTGGGACTTTCTTTTTAATCCATTCTGCCAGTCTATGTATTTTGATTGATGAGTTTAGACCATTAACATTCAGGGTTATTTTGGAGATATGATTTGTATTCCCAGTCATTTGGGCTTATTTTTGGTTTTTAACTTGGCGTGGTTTCTCCTTTGAGTGGTTTTTCTCTAAGGAGTTCCTCCCTTTGCTGACCTACATTGTTGTTTCTTATTTCCTCCTCATGGAATATTTTGTTGAGAACATTCTGTAGTGCAGGCTTTCTATTTGTAAATTCTTTTAACTTCTGTTTATCATGGAAGGATTTTATTTCATCTTCAAATCTGAAGGTTAGTTTTGCTGGGTTTAGGATTCTTGGTTGGCAACCATGTTCTTCCAGAACTTGAAATATGTTGTTCCAGGCCCTTCTAGCTTTTAGAGTCTGGGCTGAGAAGTCTGCTGATATCCTTATTGGTTTCCCCCTATATGTAATCTGATGCTTTTCTCTTGTGGCCTTCAAAATCCTATCTTTATTTTGAATGTTAGACATTTTCCTTATAATGTGCCTTGGTGTGGATCTGTTGTGATTTTGTGCATTCGGTGTTCTGTAAGCCTCTTGTAATTGATTTTCCATTTCATTCTTCAGGTTTGGGAAATTTTCTGCTATTATTTCATTGAATAGGTTGTTCATTCCTTTGATTTGTATCTCTGTGCCTTCCTCAATCCCAATAATTCTTAAATTTGGTCTTTTCATGATGTCCCATAGTTCTTGGAGATTTTGTTCATGATTTCTTACCATCTTCTCTGTTTGGGCAACTTTATTTTCAAGATTAAATATTTTGTCTTCATTGTCTGGAGTTCTGTCTTCCAAGTGGTCTAGTCTTTTGGTGATGCTTTCCATTGAGTTTTTAATTTGGCTTATTGTTTCCTTCATTTCAAGAATTTCCTTTTTTTTTTTTTGAGAATCTCTATCTCTTTGTTGAAATGATCTTTTGCTTCCTGCAGTTGCTCTTTCAATGGCTTATTGGTATTATCATTCATTGCCTGCATTTGCTGTCTTATCTTATCCTTTGCTTCGCAAATCATCTTAATCATGTATAATCTGAAGTCCTTTTCTGACATTTCTTCTAACATACTGTCATTGGATTCTATTAATATAGGATTGAGATTTGTTTGGATCATTTTCTTCCCTTGTTTTTTTCATGTTGTTCATGTATCTTCCCCTCCAACAGTGCAGATCTGGGGTATTGCAGATTCCCCCCTATAAGCTTATAGTGGCCCTACAGGTTTCCAAAACCTTTTTAAAGGGGAGATCAATATTAGCAGTGCCCAATTCAGACAGTATGCAATCCTAGACCAAATAGCTCCTATGAGGATGTTAACAATATTGTCATAATAAACAGAATGAGTTCAATTATTATTTTCAGTATAACAAACAGATTTGCAATAAGGTCTGCAGTTTCTAATGGAGGACAAAGAGGATGCAGAGGGATGTAGGATGTAGCTGTTAATGGGATAAGAAAAGAATATACAGAAGTTCTAGATAATAGAAAGGGTGAGAGTATAATAATCAAAAGAAATTGGTTGTTAGCATGCAAAAAGGGAGAAAAAGACTCTGAGGGAACAGGTAAACAAAAGGAAAAGAGAGCAAGAAAAGTAAAGAAATAAAAACTTAAAATTTTTCAATAAGGAGAAAAAAGAAAATCTACAGTATAACAGTCATATAGTAATGAAACCTCCCAGAGGTCAGTAGCCTGATGCATGAGAGGTACCTGACAATGAGCTTCAAGCCTCCAGCAGGTGTCGCAGGATGGGATTTGCCCCACCTAAAGATGGGAGCTATCCAAGATGGCCGCTTTGGCTTCCAAATGTGTTGGCAAATGGGGAGCTGCAGCTCGGGGTGTGGACGTGGTTGGCTGGAGCTCCTGGAGGTGGGGTGCTGTTGATCAGGCAGGGGTCCTGGAGGTGGGGTGTGTTTGGTGTGGTTGCCGGATCCTGGAGGCGGGGTGCAATCAGTCAGTCTGGGGGTCCTGGCAGCAGGGAGCAGTAAGTCAATGTGAGGGCCCCAGAGGCAGGGAGTGATCGGTCAGGCTGAGGGATCCTGAAGACGGGGCTCAGTCAGTCCAGCCAGGGGTCCTACAGGGCCTGGCTGTTGTCTCAAAATGGCAGCAGCCACGTGTATTCAAACCTTCAGGTACTGTAACAGTAAACTTCCAGGCAACAGCAGGCAGCTGGCACTCCACTGGTGGTCGGCCAGCAGTTTGCTGCCTATTGTCAGACGATCAGGAGGTGAACCTTGAGTGGTAGGTGATGGATAGGTGTAAGGCAGGCAATGGACAGGCAGGAGGCAGGCAAATGGCAGATGATAGGTGCTGGACAGTGAGCAATCTGCACTCAAAAAGGCGTCCATATGCTGGCAGATGCAGGTGATCAGAGTAGACAAATGGGGTAAACAGCAGGGGATCGATAAGCAGCAAAAACTGCCTACCAAGAAACAGATATCCTCTGCTCAAAACCCGAGTTACAGAGCGACAAGGAACGCAGTCTCCCTCTAGTCTGCCATCTTGGATCTCTTGTTTTTCACTTTTTCCTCATGGAATATTTTGCTGAGAATGTTCTGTAGTGCAGGCTTTCTATTTGTAAAATTTTAACTTTTGTTTATCATGGAAGAATTTTATTCCATCATCAAATCTAAATGTTAGTTTTGTTGGGTATAAGATTGTTGGTTGGCATCCATGTTCTTTCAGAGCTTGAAATATGTTGTTCCAGGTCCTTCTACCTTTTAGGGTCTGGGCTGAGAAATCTGCTGATATCTATATTGGTTTCCCCTATACATAATCTGACACTTTTCTCTCACAGCCTTTAAAATTCTATCTTTATTTTGTATGTTAGGTATTTTCATTATAATGTGCCTTGGTGTGGATCTGTTGTAATTTTGTACATTTGGTGTACTGTAAACCTCTTGTATTTGATTTTCCATTTCATTCTTCAGGTTTGGGAAATTTTCAGAGATAAATTATTATTTCATTAAATAGGTTGATCATTCCTTTGGTTTGTTTCCATGTGTCTTTGTCAACCCCAACAATTCTTAAATTTTATCTTTTCATGATATTCCATAATTCTTGGAGTTTCCATTCATGATTTCTTACCATTTCTCAGTTTGGTCAACTTTACTTTCAAGAATAAATATTTTGCCTTCATTGTCTGAGATTCTGTCTTCTAGTCTGTTGGTGATGCTTTCTATTGAGTTTTTAATTTGGTTTATTATTTCCTTCATTTTAAGGATTTCTGTTTGTTTTTTTCAGAATCTATCTCTTCATTGAAATGATCTTTGTCTTCCTGCATTTGCTCTTTTAACTTTTATTGGACTGATAATTCATTGCCTGAATTTGCTCTCTTATCTCATCCTTTGCTTCACAGATCATTTTAATTATGTACATTCTGAACTCCTTTTCTGACAATTCTTCTGCCATGTTGTCATTGGATTCTATTAATATAGCATCTTGGTTTGTTTGGGACATTTCTTCCCTTGCTTTTCATGTTGTTCATGTGTCTTCCCCTCTAGCAGTGCAGATCTGGGGTATTGCAATTTCTTTCCTGTAGTCTTATTGTGACACTGCTGGTTTACAATACCTCTCCTTTAAGGGGGAGATCAATATTAGCAGCACCCAATGCAAACAATATGCAAACAAAACCAGATAGACCCTATGAAGATGTTAATAGTATTGTCATAATAAATAGAGAAGATGAGTTCAATTATTATCTACAGTATAACCAATAGGTTTGCAATGAGATCTATAATTTCTAATAGAGGACATAGAGGATGGGGAGGGGTATAGAATGTAACTGTTAATGGGATAAGAAGAGAGCATATAGAGGTACTATATCATGGAAAGAGTGAGAGTGGGATCAAAAGAAGTTCATTGTTAGGATGAGAAAAGGGAGAAAGAGACTTCAAGGAAACAGGTAGATAAAAGGAAAATAGAAGAGTGAGAAAAAATAAATTAAAAATTAAAAAAAATTTAAAATCCTATAAAATACAGTCATATACTATTCAAACCTGCCAGTCTTCAGTAGTTTGATGCATGAGAGGTACCCGAGAATGAGCTTCCAATCTTCAGCAGGCATCTCAGGATGGGAGTTGCTGCACCTAAAGATGGTGGCTTCCTCTTTCAGGATAATCCAAGATGGCTGCACCGACTTCTGAACACTCTGGTAGATGGGGAACCACAGGAAAGAAATTGCAAGCACCAAGCGTGCACTTGGAGTGGGTGGGCCGGGGTCCTGAAGCCCACATTTTCTTTATAATAAATATAATTGGCTTATGTTTAGTTTGGGATCATTAACGATAATATATAAAATGAAATATTAATTATGTGTCACTCTGGGTCTAGCAATCTCATATTTAAATATTTTAAAGCTCAAGTTTGGCAATATGTCCATTTTATAGATGACTCACTGGGTTATTTGTTGAGTGGGTAATATTGGTCAGATAAGTTGCTTTGGAGAAAGAAAAATTATTAGGTTTGGTTAATAAAAGTAAAATAATTCCCTTTAGGAAATGTAAGGAAGATTAAACAGGTTGACATTATCTCATACAGAAACCATTTAAATCAGAAATCTAAAGAATAATAAGAAACACTAAACTCTATTGGGCATACAATGTATGTCAACTAAATTCTAAGAGAGTCACACACTTTCTGAATCAGTTTTCACAACAACCCTACGAGGTAGGTTCTACATACAGATGAGGTACAGAGAGGTTAGGTAGTTGGCCAACAACACACAGTTGGTCAATGACAGAGAAATGGTGTTCAGATCTACACAGTCTGGCTCCAGAGTCAGCAGAACCACAGAAAGGCAAATAATTTACCCATTTTGGACCACAGGAGTTATGGGAACCAAGAAAACCTTTGGCCCTTGACTAAATAGAGCCCAAAGTCACACTGACTCTAAAGCGAAAGCTCACTATTTACAGTTGCCTTGGCAATGAGCCACTTTAATAACAATGAAGGCCAAATTGGGGGGGTGGTATGCAAATGAAGTAAGTAGTAGTGGGGCAGAGAGACTGGGAGAGCAAACAGTTCCACTTGGGGGAGGTGCCTGATTTGGGAGAGTGTGAGTGACATGCGTGGCTGCATAGAGAGAAGCAGCATCTGGGTTCAAAGAAGGGGTTGAAACCAATGCCATGTCCCAGATCATCACCCTGTCATTTCTCTCACAATTTGGTCAACACAGTCAGAAATTCAGAAGTAGAAACTCACTGTGTCTCATGGTTTTCTGCCCGTCATCACTTAGATCTGGAAGGGATGACTGCAGAACTCCTCAGGGGCCTGAGCAGATTGGCTGGGGACTGGGGGCAGTGAGCTGGTTGCTGGGTGGCTCCCCCTGCAGTGGTACTAAGAGCTCTTGCTGACAAACAGCAGTATTTGCTGGGGAAGAAAACCAATATATTTGTGTGTGTGTGTGTGTGTGTGTGTGTGTGTGTGTGTGTGTGTGTTTGGCTGAAAGAATGTCTTTCATATTTTCAGTTTGTGGGTTAATATTCCTAAAACATTAACAACAAGAAAGAGAGATTTTATATATATATATATATATATATATATCTGCACTTAGAAAATAGGATAATTTATTCATTAATTTATTAATGATTAATAGTGGTGAGAAAGAAAATAGACTGGAAATGATAGACAAAAGTTGACTTTTCTGAATGTACTTGGTTCTATAGATTTGACTTTGACAACATGTTTTACATTATCATTTTTTAACCATTCTTTTTTTTTTTAAAAACCCTTTCAAGGACATTTTCTAAAAGGTCTAGAAATAATGACCAAATCAGTGGTGATGAGCAACCTAGCACCCAAAATGTGACCTCCAAATGCCATTTTCCTCTAAAAAAGAAACAAAGCTCCTTGGAAAAGAGGCCTATTCCAGGTAAAAGGTGGGGCTGGCACATTTTGTCAGACCTGAAGGCAAGGAAACTATCAAGGATTGCTCGGGTCATATCAAAAGGACTAAGGAGCTGACTTGAAAAGGCTCCTACTGTTTGCCTGTGGTTCTCTATGTGCATCAATGAGCAATAGTTGTACAGCAATGGATTGAAGTATTCTAAATGTGTTTTTATTCATGAGTTCAAAATGATTCTAAAAATCAAAGCAAAATCCTCACCCATCACCTTTGAAGGATACCAAACTCATTACTTTGAAAGTTGACAAATAAATGGGAGATCAATCATGGATCCTGGGTTTCCAATATGAATTGTAACTAAAGGTAATTGGTTATTAAAGAGGCAAGTAATATTAAGTAGAGAGACAAATTTTCTTTGTAGAAATAGTCTAGCTAGTGTCTGAAAAGGATGATGGGATTAGAATGCCATCATTTTCAAACCCTGAAGAAGGAAAGGATGAGGCAATGATGTCCATGGCTGATAACATCACAGAAACAGAGATAGCCAGATATCCATGCTCATGAGAGTCTAGGAATACTACAGAGCGCTGCCGTGTAGAATCCCCAAAGGTCAGCTTTGACAGACAGCTGCCTGGTCATGCTGCGGGAAAACATCAAATTGCAGTTCCCTCATAGACTTTATCACTGTCTCTCAAATTTGTGTGTGCAGCCAAGTCATAAAAAGATGCATAATTTTTAAAAATACTGAGCCCAAAATACTGTCCCTGAGCATATGATCCAGTAGGTCTCAGTTGAGGAATGGATTTTATAAAATCCCAGAGACACTTATGATGCTCAGTCAGGCATGCGAGCCATCCACTTGCCTGTTATTGGACAGAGCAGGCTACAGGCAGGTGAAGCCTTGGGAGTTTTTGGAGAATCCATCAAAAGGTTGATATCCTCAATCACTCCTCCACTCCATGGCACCTTCAATTTCGCCATCAGCACCTAAAGCATTTAGCTTTTCACTGTCAAAATTACTAACTAAGATGGGAATGGAGAGCACATGGCCAATGCTATGCCATTTTTCACTTGCAGCCCGTTGCCCCACTGCTAATGGATCACCATCCTCTTTCCCACTGAAATCAAATGTGACCTCAGAATCCTTCTCACTTCAGTGCTCCCGGCAATCACTACCAGTTAATTATTGTTGACACACAAATCAAAAGCGTTTTGTCATCCTTGGCTCTGGCATGACTGCTAGCCCTTGTGCACTTTGGGTAGTCAGGAGAATGTGATGTTTGCTTCTGCCTCTTAACAAGCACAGAGGCCTGAGGGTGTAGGAGGGTGATGAGGCCCATGAAGCCGGGACCCTCCTTGTATCCAGGGCCACCAGGTGGATGTGCACGTTCCATCCGTGTGTTTGTAGAGTTGCCCAAGTCCAGGCTCCAGAGGGGCAGCAGGGCTCAAAAGGAAACAGCACAGCACGCTGGCCCTTGGCCTCCTGGAGTTCTCTGTTCTACTCTTCTTGGAGGAGCTTCTGTCAGGAAGTGAGCATATAGTTTGGCAGTTTCAGGGATAAAGCAATGGTATTCACACACACTTGACAAATATGAAATGCAACGGGTACAGTTTCCGGGACTCTTGTTCCTTTCTTAAGCAACAGCAGCATGTGCTGTGAGAATGGAACTGGTCCTTTGTCCTCAGGGGCCACTGCAGTGAACAGGACCCATTCTTCTCCACTGAAGCATTTTCACACCATTTGTGTGTTTATTTTTCAATTGAGCTTTGTTAATTTGCATAATTTCACTGTTACTCCCAGGATGGTCACAGCCACAGTGTCACCAAAAGGGATCAATGATTCCAAAGTTGTTCACTGAGCTGGGAAATCAGAGATGACAAGAGCAGCGTAAATACCACAGCACAGAGTAATACAATAAGCCTAAAACCAGCCCCGAGTCAAATGCATCTGGAAGTATGAGAGAAATTGAACAGCAAAACTTTTTTCCATTTTCCTTCAGGTCCCTAGTGCGTAAACATTTTTTCCAGAAGTGGCACAAAGTTTTTGACATTCTCATGACATTTTTAAGAAAAATGCAGTGACTTGGTTAAGTATAGTGAGTATTTTTTTCAAACAAGCAGAAGTTATACTTTCCAGTATGGGGTTTGTGAATGGGAGGTGAGCTCAAGAACACAGAGGCATCACGTGGTGCTGTGTCCCTGGCAGAAACAGGTGCAAGTCACAGTGCCACAGGGAGCTCTGAAGCCAGTGACAAGTCGTTTTGAGAAAACACAAAATACGCTCTCAGTTAAGATCCTTTATCAGACGAAACTGCTGGACGTTAGGCCATGTCAGCAGCGCACCACGTGGGCCCACGGCTTGCGAGTGCCAGCAAGCTCATCCAGCTGTGTGAAACCTCACCTATGAAAGCTGGGCGAGGGAGGAGGGCCTGACGACTTTTTGTCCTCTTTATGACTGAAAGCCCTGCTGCAGGAGCAAAGATTTGCATCCAGCTAAATGACGGGTCTGTGAGTCGTTAGATAAAGTGGAAAAGGTGCGGTGGGATCAATGCAGACAACACCAGTTGTGTGTGCAGCAAAGTCTGCGAGGACACGCTGAACAAGGTGATGCCAGAATGCCACTTCATGCATGGCTGAATTCGCAGAGAACAGTTGGTCCACAAAACGCCTCTGATCCTGACACCATGCGAAGAAAAACAGTGACATTTTGAATATGACAGCATGGTGGACATGGAATATGTGTCCAGCATGCTGAATGAGGGAACGGTCTCCAGTCTGGAGGGTAGTGTGCCCATGGTGAAGGAGACAGAAGCATTTGCCTGTCCACTCTCAGGACCCTTGATGACATCTATGCCGTGATTTCAAGCGAGGTGCCTCAGCAATATGTTCCATTTCTTGAACAGCCTGAACTTTTCACTTCCTGGAAGAAACATCACCATTTTTAATGCTTATGATTACATTTTAGAAATTCTAGGAAGAGCAGAAAACTGCTTCATCCCCAAGATTTTATTCTTTCCCATCACTTGGTAATTCTCCCCTTCACCTCCTGCCCCTCCACTACCAGACACATTTCTAAGAATAAAGAAGAATCTTCCCCAACACCCTCAGTTGAGGATTCTCAGGTATTCTTCCTTCCCTCTATAAAACACCAGCTGATGCCCACGGCACAATGGCTTAACAATGACTCAGAGTGTCTGCTCATTCCTAATCATATTTACCAGTCGTCCTTGTTAATGTAGGTGTGTAATTTCATCACTCTGGCTAATGGGTATACAGGAGTACACCAGCATCTCCTAGGAAGCTTCGAAAACCCTGACAACCCGGCCATCCTCCAACCCAATTCCATCAGCATCCCTGGGCATGGCCCCTGGCATCAGAATTTAAATTTTTTTTCAAATGATTCCAATGTGCAGCCAAGGTTGAAAAATAAAGATTGATCGAAAAGCTCTCCCCAGTATGGAACAAAAGAAACAATTTGGCACAAATCATTAGCTTGGACTTTTTTTTTCCTTTTCTTTCTTTCTTCCTTCCTTCCTTCCTTCCTTCCTTCCTTCCTTCCTTCCTTCCTTCCTTCCTTCCTTTCTTTCTTTCTTTCTTTCTTTCTTTCTTTCTTTCTTTCTTTCTTTCTTTCTTTCTGTCTTTCTTTCTTTCTTTCTTTCTTTCTTCCTTTCTTTTTTTATCATAGCTCACAACAACCAAGCTATCTTTACTGGATCTGAGAAATTTTACTTCTTTTCCCTTTTGATCCTTTTTCCCAAGTAGTGGCATTGGAGAAGTCCTGTCATTACCACTCTAGGCTCTTGATGTAGCCTACATTTACATAACTGCAGCTGACTTTTTAGATATGTGAAGGGAAGTCCCTCTACTACCCCTGCTCCAATGGTGTCCTGAGTGTGCAGGCAAAGTCAGCCGTCTTCATGGCCCAGTAAACACAGAGACAACTGAGAAGGCTGCAGGGGAACAATTAGCGCAGGGAGCTGGACTTGAGGGCAGCACCGGTGGGCAAGATTCTGTGCCCAGGAGGGGATTGTTATACAGATAGACCCACTTACCCCACTGAAAATAATCCTTCCCTGAACAAAAGGGAAGTGAGAAGAGAGCAGAGGGACGGACTGCCCTAAGACCCAGGGCCCTTGAGGATTTCTGCTGCTGTACTGAACAACATTTTAGAAGCTCACTGCTGCCTCTGGGGTCCAGATGGGAACACACAAGTACTGCTTCTCTGGAAGCCTTAATTTGCAAACTTTCAAATGCATGCTCATTTATTCATTCGGAAAAAAATATTTACCTGTGGTAGGAGCATGCTTGGTTTGTTTGAAGAACAGTGTGGCTGGAGCCAGAACCCAAGGCAGAAAGAGAGGAAATGACGTCAGTGAGCAAAGAAACCAGCCTTGTAAGAAGCAGTGGTGAAACCATAGCTCCGATTTCCCCTGCTCCAAGGAAAGTGGGAAACTGGAAGATTTCAAGCATTTCCTGTAAGTCATCTCCCTCTGAGGAACAACTTCACCCTTAACCTTGTCAGAGCCATTAGCTAAAGATGTGTCCCTCTCTTTGTGGGGTTGGGGATGTAGCTCAGTGGTAAAGCAGCACTTGCCTAGCTTGTATGAGGCCCTGGATTCAATCCCCAGCACTATCAAAAAAGGCGGGAGGGATTGTCCCATTTTTGTGAATATGTGTCAAAGACTAGCATAAACTGGATGGCCTTAGTAATATTGATGGGTGTTTTATTTAATGAGTCAGTTCTTCTGAAGAATGACTTCCTTGCAACTTCCTAGAAAGGAAACGTCTTCTTTTTCTTTCCTGGTTTTTGTTTGTTTTTGTTTTTTTTTAAGAATTTTTTTTTATTGTAAACAAATGGGATACATGTTGTTTCTCTGTTTGTACATGGCGTAAGGCATACCATTTGTGTAATCATAAATTTACATAGGGTAATGTTGTTTGATTCATTCTGTTATTTTTTCCCTTCCCCCCACCCCTCCCACACCTCTTTTCCCTCTATACAGTCCTTCCTTCCTCCATTCTTGCCTCCCTCCCTAACCCTAACTCTAACCCTAACACTAACCCTTCCCACCCCCCATTATGTGTCATCATCCACTTATTAGTGATATCATTTGTCCTTTGGTTTTTTGAGATTGGCTTATCTCACTTAGCATGATATTCTCCAATTTCATCCATTTGCCTGCAAATGCCATAATTTTATCATTCTTTATGGCTGAGTAATATTCCATTGTATATTCCACAGTTTCTTTATCCATTCATCAATTGAAGGACATCTAGGTTGGTTCCACAATCTGGCTATTGTGAACTGAGCAGCTATGAACAAGGATGTGGCTGTATCTCTGTAATATGCTGATTTTAAGTCCTTTGGGTATAGGCCAAGGAGTGGGATAGCTGGGTCAAATGGTGGTTCCACTCCAAGTTTTCTAAGGAGTCTCCACACTGCTTTCCAGAGTGGCTGCACTAATTTGCAGCCCCACCAGCAATGTATGAGTGTACCTTTCTCCCCACATCCTCGCCAACACCTGTTATTGCTTGTATTCTTGATAATCGCCATTCTAATTGGGGTGAGATGGAATCTGAGGGTACTTTTGATTTGCATTTCTCTTATTACTAGAGATGTTGAACATTTTTCCATATGTTTGTTAATTGCTTGTAGATCTTCTTCTGTGAAGTGTCTATTCATTTCCTTAGCCCATTTGTCGATGGATTATTTGCATTCTTGGTGTACAGTTTTTTGAATTCTTTATAGATTCTGGAGATTAGTGCTCTATCTGAAGTATGATTGGCAAAGATTTTCTCCCACTCTGTAGGCTCTTTCTTTGCATTGCTGATAGTTTCCTTTGCTGAGAGAAAGCTTTTTAGTTTGAATCTATCCCAGTTATTGATTCTTGCTTTTATTTCTTGTGCTATGGGAGTCCTGTTGAGGAAGTCTGGTCCTAAGCCAACATGTTGAAGCTCTGGACCTACTTTTTCTTCTATAAGATGCAAGGTCTCTGGTCTGATTCCGAGGTCCTTAATCCATTTTGAGTTTAGTTTCATGCATGGTGAGAGATATGGGTTTAGTTTCATTCTGTTGCATATGGATTTCCAATTCTCCCAGCACCATTTGTTGAAGGGGCTATCTTTTCTCCATTGCATATTTTTGGCCCCTTTGTCTAGTATGAGAAAATTGTATTTATTTGGGTTTGTGTCCGTGTCCTCTATTCTGTACCATTGATCCACCTTTCTATTTTGGTACCAATACCATGCCGTTTTTGTTACTATTGCTTTGTAGTAGAGTTGAAGATCTGGTATTGCGATACCCCCTGCTTCACTCTTTCTACTGAGGATTGCTTTAGATATTCTGGGTTTTTTATTCTTCCAGATGAATTTCATAATTTCTTGCTCTATTTCTGTAAGGTACATCATTGGGATTTTAATTGGAATTGCATTGAATCTGTATAGCACTTTTGGTAGTATGGCCATTTTGACAATATTAATTCTTCCTATCCCAGAACATGGGAGATCTTTCCATCTTCTAAGGTTTTCTTTAATTTCTTTCTTTAGTGTTCTGTAGTTCTCATTGTAGAGGTCTTTCACCTCTTTTGTTAGATTGATTCCCAAGTATTTTATTTCTTTCGAGGCTATTGTGAATGGGGTAGTTTTCCTAATTTCTCTTTATGAAGATTCATCACTTATGTATAAAAATGCCTTAGATTTATGTGCATTGATCTTATATCCCACTACTTTCCTGAATTCACTTATGAGTTCTAAAAATTTTCTGGTGGAATTTCCTGGTTCCTCTAAGTATATAATCATATCATCAGCAAATAGGGATAGTTTGAGTTCTTCTTTTCCTATTCGTATCCCTTTAATTTCTTTGGTCTGTCTAATTGCTCTGGCTAGAGTTTCAAGGACGATATTGAATAGAAGTGGTGAAAGAGGGCATCCCTGCCTTGTTCCAGTTTTTAGGGGGAATGCTTTCAGTTTTTCACCATTTAGAATGATATTAGCCATGGGCTTAGCATAGATAGCCTTTACAATGTTAAGGAATGTTCCCACTATCCCTATTTTTTCTAGTGTTTTGAGCATGAAGGCGTGCTGTATTTTATCAAATGCTTTTTCTGCATCTATTGAAATTATCATGTGATTCTTGACTTTAAGTCTATTGATATGGTGAATTACATTTATTGATTTCCTGATGTTGAACCAACCTTGCATTCCTGGGATGAAACCCACTTGATCATGGTGCACTATTTTTTTAATATGGTTTTGTATACGATTTGCTAAAATTTTGTTTAGAATTTTTGCGTCGATGTTCATTAAGGATATTGGTCTGAAATTTTCTTTCCTCGATGTGTCTCTGTCTGGTTTAGGTATCGGGGTAATATTGGCTTCATAGAAGGAGTTTGGGAGGGTTCACTCCTCTTCTATTTTATGGAATACTTAGAGAAGTATTGGGATGAGCTCTTCTTTAAAGGTTTTGTAGAACTCGGCTGAGAACCCATCTGGTCCTGGACTTTTCTTTGTTGGTAGGCTTTTGATGACTTCTTCTATTTCATTACTTGAAATTGGTCTATTTAAATTGTGTATGTCCTCCTCGTTCAGTTTAGGTAATTCATATGTCTCTAGAAACCTGTCGATGTCTTCAAAATTTTCTATTTTGTTGGAGTATAGATTTTCAAAATAGCTTCTAATTATGTTTTGTATTTCAATCGTGTCTGTTGTGATATTTCCTTGTTCATTCCAAATTTTAGTGATTTGGGTTTTCTCTCGTCTTCTCTTTGTTAGTGTGGCTAAAGGTTTATCAATTTTGTTTATTTTTTCGAAGAACCAACTATTTATTTTGTCAATTTTTTGTATTGTTTCTTTTGTTTCAATTTCGTTGATTTCAGCTCTGAGTTTAACTATTTCCTGTCTTCTACTACTTTTGGTGTTAGTCTGTTCTTCTTTTTCTAGGGCTTTGAGCTGTAGTGTTAGGTCATTTATTTGTTGAGTTTTACTTCTTTTATTAAATGCGCTCCATGAAATAAATTTTCCTCTAAGTACTGCTTTCATAGTGTCCCAGAGATTTTGATATGATGTTTCTTTGTTCTCATTTACCTCTAAGAATTTTTAATTTCCTTCCTAATATCTTCTGTTATCCATTCATCATATAATAGCATATTGTTCAATCTCCAGGTGTTGGAGTAGTTTCTGTTTTTTACTCTTTCATTTATTTCTAACTTCAATCCATTATGATCTGATAGAATACAAGGTAGTGTCTCTATCTTCTTGTATTTGCTAACATTTGCTTTGTGGCATAATATATGGTCTATTTTAGAGAAGGATCCATGTGCTGCTGAGAAGAAATTGTATTCGCTCTTGGTTGGATGGTATATTATATAAATGTCTGTTAAGTCTAAATTATTGATTGTGTTATTGAGATCTATGGTTTCTTTGTTCAATTTTTGTTTGGAAGATCTGTCCAGTGGTGAGAGAGGCATGTTAAAATCACCTAGTATTATTGTGTTACGGTCTATTTGGTTTCTAAAATTGAGAAGGGTTTGTTTGACATACATGGATGAGCCACTGTTTGGGGCATAGATGTTTATGATTGTTATATCTTGCTGATTTATGCTTCCCTTAAGCAGTATGAAATGTCCTTCTTTATCCCTTCTGACTAACTTTGGCTTGAAGTCCACATTATCTGAAATGAGGATGGATACTCCAGCTTTTTTGCTGAGTCCATGTGCATGGTATGTTTTTCCCCATCCTTTCACCTTTAGTCTACGGGTATCTCTTTCTATGAGGTGAGTCTCTTGCAGGCAACACATTGTTGGATCTTTCTTTTTAATCCACTCTGCCAGTCTATGTCTTTTGATTGATGAATTCAGGCCATTAACATTCAGGGTTATTATTGAGATATGATTTGTATTCCCGGTCATTTGGTTCTCTTTTAAATTTTATTTATTTATTTATTTATATTTTTACACACCTTGGTTCCTCCTTTATGTGACAATTCCTTTAGGATAATTCCTCCCTTTGCTGATTTGCTTCTTTGTTTTTTATCTCTTCCTCATGGAATATTTTGCTGAGAATGTTCTGTAATGCTGGCTTTCTTTTTGTAAATTCTTTTAGCTTTTGTTTATCATGGAAAGATTTCATTTCATCGTCAAATTTGAAGGTAAGTTTTGCTGGGTATAAGATTCTTGGTTGGCATCCATTTTCTTTCAGAGCTTGAAAAATGTTGTTCCAGGCCCTTCTAGCTGGATTGAAAAATCTGCTGATATCCGTATTGGTTTCTCCCTGAATATAATTTGGTTCTTTTCTGTCACAGCCTTTAAAATTCTGTCTTTATTTTGTATGTTAGGTATTTTCATTATAATGTGCCTTGGTGTGGGTCTGTTGTAATTTTGTATATTTGGAGTCCTATAAGCCTCTTGTACTTGGTTTTCCATTTCATTCTTCAGATTTGGGAAATTTTCTGATATTATTTCATTGAATAGATCGTTCATTCCTTTGGTTTGTTTCTCTAAGCCTTCCTCAATCCCAATAATTCCTAAATTTGGTCTTTTCATGATATCCCATAGTTCTTGGAGATTCTGTTCATGATTTGTTACCATCTTCTCTGTTTGGTCAACTTTGTTTTCAAGGTTAAATATTTTGTCTTCAATATCTGAGGTTCTGTCTTCCAGGTGTTCTATGCTATTGTTTTGCTTTCTATGGAGTTCTTAATTTGGTTTAGTGTTTCCTTCATTTCAAGGATTTCTGTTTGGTTTTTTTTTCAATATCTCTAACTCTTTATTGAAATGATCTTTTGCTTCCTGTATTTGCTCTTTTAACTGTCAATTGGTGCTATCATTCAATGCCTGCATTTGCTCTTTCATCTCATCATTCAATGCCTGCATTTGCTCTTTCATCTCATCATTTGCTTCCCTGATCATTTTAATTATGTACATTCTGAACTCCCTTTCTGTCATTTCTTCTGCCATGCTGTCATTGGATTTTATTGATGTAACATCTAGATTTGTTTGGGGCATTTTCTTCCCTTATTTTCTCATATTGTTCAGGAATCAGTGGGTCATTAAGCTATTGCAGATTTCCTCTATTGACTTTTAATGTCCCTGAAGATTGCTAGTATATCCCCTCTTATCCTTCAGTAGCCTGCAGTCTTGGAGGAAGTTGATAATGCGATGCTCCACAAGGAAGCTGCCTCTCTAGGGTTGGTGACCCTCAGGTGGAGTATATTCCCTGATAGTGGGCAGAGGTGCCTCCACCAATGGTCATCCAAAGGGGAACTAGGCTGCAGGCTGAGGCAAGGCCTGTTTGTGCCTGTGTCTCTGGTTTTACCGTCCTTGTGGGGAAACCTCACCCGGCAGGGAAGACTGATCTGGTGGGGAGGTCTCACTGGTCAGTTCCCCTCCTAGAGGTTCCCCTCAATCTACAACTACCGCCTGAGCTGGGCTGTCTTCCTCTGCAACATTCCCAGAGGTCCGGACCTACCTCCCGGGTCTGGGAGCCTCACCCTTCGCAGACGAGTCTCCTTAGGCTGCTTCTCCTCAGAGAATCTGCCTGCAGTCCTGGAAACTTCGCTCTGCCCCTAGGCGTGTCTGTGTGCGGCTCTTCCACCAAGAAGCCGCCTAGGTCCTGGGACTCTGCTCTGCACCTAATCGCCTGGCTATGTGGCCCCTCCTCTGAGCCGCCACTTGGAGCCCTGTACAATAGCTCCGAGACCCAGAGACCCGCCACACACCTCTTCCTCCGGACCGCCGCCCAGTGTTCCAACGTAGTCACTAGGAGTCCAAGCAACTCACTTCGCGTCTCCTCCTCCTGCCAACCACTCTAGCCCTAGGCAGTCACTCTGAGTCCAAGTGACCCGCCCTGTTCCTCCTCCTCCTCCTCGGGGTAGCCCCCCGGGTGTTCAGGAGCGGTGGCTCTGAGACCAAGTGACCCACCGCACTCCTCCTCCAGGCAGGCCACCGGGGTTCAGGAATGGTCGCTTTGAGTCCAAACAACTCACCACTCGCCTCCTCCTCTGGCAACTGCCTGTGGTTCTGATGCAGTCACTCCTAGACCAAGCGACCTGCTGTGCTTCTCCTCTTCCTCTGGGCAACCCCCCAGTGTTCAGAAGCTGTCATTCTGAGTCCAAACAGCTCGCCACGCAACTCCTCCTCAGGCAGCTGCCTGGAGCCCCAGTGGTCGCTCCAAGTCCAAGCGCTGTGCTGAGCCGCCTCCCCTACGATGCTCCCAGTTGTCTGTGTTTACCGCTCCAGCGGGGGGAGGGGCGTCTCGCCGAGCAACTCTACTTCACAAATTCCCTGCGTTCCGGGGCTACCGCCCCATCCAGGACGCCTCCCCAATGGGAGAGACTCACCCGGCGGCTTTGAGTTGGTCCCAAGTCTCTCACTATCTCCTCTTTTGAATCCTGCATCCTGGAGCAACATGAAATGCAGCCGCCCCTAGTCCGCCATCTTGAAAACCCAAGATTAATCCAACCTTCCCTTCAGGTCAACAGCATGTATATTTGCTTTCCTCTGAATTAAAGTCTCTACCATCAGCTTTTTTATACTTTATGGCAAGTAAAACTGGTGTGTGGCCATTCTTATATGTTAGAAAGTTGAACACAAAAATATATTCTCCCCGGAGAATGGGTGAAAGTCTTTTCTAGTTACTCCACTGATAGAGGATAAATATCCAGCATACATAACTCAGAAAACTTCATACACTCCAAAAATAACCTCGGAACTCGCTTGGCCCGATCTGCCGGTACTTTCAGTTTCAAAACTGCCTCTTCACTTTGGCTGCGGTTCAGCCTTGAGGGGCCCGACGTTGGGCGCCAGATGTCAGGGTCTTAAGCCCCCTTGCCCTTCTCGACCAGCGGCAAGGGAAGGGGACACTCCCCAACAAGGTCAGATCAGGATAGGTAAGGCCGACTGACCGCCCGCTCCCCAGTCCTCCCAGCGGAGGACAATCAGACGTGTCAGGGAGACCCGTCACAGCAGGAACTCCCTGGTTTTTGTTTTTAAGAGATGCTTTCACACAGCCACTGGCTCAGCAGGATTCCAGTGGCTCAGAACAGATGGTCCTGAGACCTGCCTTTCCTCTTGTTGGCACTTATGACTGGTGGGTACCTAAGTGTGGAATGGTGACCTTAACAGACTAACCCGAGATGTGATGTACGTTGGAGACTGGGTTTGGGTGAGGGGAGTGGGTTTGGGTGGCAAGTCCAAGCAGCCCACCTGTGGTACACTAGCGACCTCTGTGTACTGGGCCACGGGGCATCTTTGAACCTTCGTAGATGGTATCTGGGACCTAGGGAGTAATAGGGGAAGTCTGCCCTGGGACTCTGTGTTTCACTTGACTTCTGCTGCCTGGGAATCACAATTCCCATTAAGTGTGTTAAATAACTCTGATATTCTAGTCCTATACCGAGGCACAAATTTTGGGTTATTCAGGGGTAACAAATAAAAAGGGACTTTTTTCCCCCAATGTAGGAAATCTTCTTTCAGTATATTAGGATTATGCATAAATACTGTTTCTTCAGAAATATTCATAAGTGCTGCCTAAGCCATTAAGGATGTTTGCAGCCCAGTAGGAGATGTTTTTTTACTTGAACTTTTAATGGACTTCAGGGGGAAATCAGTGAATAATGAAATACTGAAATACTCTAAACTATTTTTCTACTGGGAAATAAATGGCACTCTAGAGGCCTGAATAAATCATTACAGCTAATAAAATTTCCTGATACTGCCTCTAGTGAATTTGCACCAGGAAGATTGAATTTGTACAGATTTATACAGTCAAACAAGGTCAGTCTATATAAGGGAAAGCTGTTTATCCAGCATTTGGGCAACATAAATTTCAACTCTTCCTTATGTAACCACACCTGCTGTGCATGCCCTTTGCAGTTTTCCTGTGAGACTGGAGAATAGAAGGCTTATGTGAGGTTGCTAGTAATACTTATTGCTGCTGGTAAGAGAGAACACTGCAGGGTTTGTTCCAGGGTCATTTGAATCTGAAGTCTGTGTCTTTAGTCATTGCAGGCCTTTGGTTTTATTTCTTATCAAAATGACATCTCATTTTAATTTCCATTTTAGTTACATCTAATTACATTTTATACATAATTTTGATTTTTCATTATTATATATACACAGATTTTAAATTTCTGAATTTCCTATTTGTGTGCTTTACCTACTTTATCTGGATGGCTTGTCTTTTCCTTATTGATTTGTAAAAACTCTTTGTATATCAGATATTAATTTTTTTCTAACATGTATATTGCAAATATTTTCCCCAGGTTGTAGTTTATAATTTGTCTTTGTTTTTATGCTGTAAAGATGTTCTTAATTTTTATGCACTAGTGTAAGATATGGGATTAGGATTGGTTTTACTTCCTTCTTCAAATAGTCTAATTCATAGTTTTTCCATTGATTTATGACACCATTGATTGTTTTTCTGTGGATAATTAGGCCTAATGCTAGATTCTTTATTCTGTTGATTTGTCTACTTTAGTTTCTCATCTTTGGCACTGTTGATGTTTTGGTCCAGATAGCTTTCTATTGTCAAGGTAGGAGCAGGAACTCTCCTGTTCAGCAGCATACCTGGCCTCTACACATTAGATGTCAGTAGCACACAGTCACTGGGTGATAACTAAGTGTCTCTGGACATTGCCTAGTGTCTTTGAGGGGCAAAATGTCCTAATTGAGAATGCTGGCCTATTTCCATTTCAATTCACCATTATTTTAATGACTGTGACTTTCTAGTATATTTTAATATCAGGCAGGTCAATTCCTTTTTCACAATTTCCATATTTATACTTCCAGAATTTAGAATCATCTGGTGAAATAAGAAAAGGAATCTGATGTGAGTTATACATCGATAAAATTGCTATTTTTTAAAAAAAATTTATCAGAATTTTATTGGGTTTGAGTTTAATTCAAGTCTAGTTGGAGAAGAACCAACATGATGCTCAGCCACCACTTTCACATGGTCTCCATGGAGTTGGAGGGTTTTCTGTGGTTTTCTTGGATGAAGACCTTGAACCTTGGTTCAAATCCTGACTGTGCTGTTTGTTATGGGCTATTATATAAATTCATATACATTTTTTATTTTATTTTTTTTTAGTAAAGGCTCTTCTTTCATGATATCAAGTGTTTCCATAGAAAGGAATCTTGAAGTGGCAATCATCAAGAAGAAAAGCAACAATAAATGTTGGTGAGGATGTGTGGGCAAAGGTACATTCATACATTGCTGGTGGGAATGCAAATTGGTGCAACCCCTATGGAAAGCATTATGGAGATTCCTAAGAAAACTTGGAATGGAACCACCATTTGATCCAGTTATCCCATGCCTTGGCATATACCTGAAGGACTTAAAATCAGCATACTACAGTCACACAGCCACATCAATGTTTATAGCAACTCAATTCACAATAGCTAAACTATGGAACCAACCTAGGTGCCCTTCAACAGATGAATGGATAAAAATCTGTGGTATATATGCACAACGGAATATTACTCAGTCTTATTTGGTGGTAAGTGAGTGGAACTGGAGAATATTATGCTAAACAAAATAAGCCAATCCCAAAGAACCAAATGCTGAATGTTTTCTCTGATATTTGGATGCTAATTCACAATAAGGGGAAGGGAAGGATAGAGGTATTTTGGATTAGACAGAGGGGAGTGAAGGGAGGGGAGGGGTATGGGGTTAGGAATGAAAGTAGAGTGAATCAGACATTATTACCCTGTGTGCATATATGATTACATGACCTGTGTAACTTTACATCATGTACAACTAGAAAAATGAGAAGTTATACTCCATTTATGTATGATGTGCCAAGATGCATTTTACTGTCATGTATAACTAATTAGAACAAATATAAAAAGAAAGGAATCTTGATTTTTATACATAGACTTAACAACTACCACTTTACAGAATTTCCTTACTATTTGCAATGTTTCTTCATAAATATAGTGAGAGGATCTGGAGGTAGGGAATATTGCCTCCTTCTTCCCAGATGACATTTCCACTTGTCACTGTATTGTTGCAGTACAGTATTTAAGAACAATTCAAAATACCATAAATAATGAGCATCCTTGTTTCTGGTGTGAATGAAAAATGTGTCTAGCCTTTCACCATTGAGTGCTCATTCCTGAGAAGTATTACTGTTATGTTTCTATTCCTACTTCACAAAGTTTTGTTTGGCTGGCTTTTAATCAAGAATAAGTATTGGCAGACAGTAGAACAGCTCCCAGGGCCTGGAGGAGAGGGAAATGGCGGTTGCTCATCACTGGGTGTGAAGATTCAGTCACGCATGCTCTAAAGACCCGCTGCGCCATGTCGTGCCTGTGGGTACTCTTCCAAGTCTGTAAGAGGGCAGATCTCATGCTGTGTCCTTACCACAGTCAAATAATTTTAAAAAGAATAAATAGTATGTAAAAAGACAAAGAGACCAATGAAACAAAACAGAGGAAACATGACCCATATAAATACAGAAATGATAATTATGGAATTGGCAAATGTAGGTCAGTGGGAATAGATTGGACTTGTCAACAAATACAGTTTGGGAAACTAGTTATACATATGAAATTGGACCCCCAACATCATGCCATATACTAAAAAAATAATTCTAGGTAGATTAGGACTTAAAATTAAAAGAAAGAACTATAAAACAATTAGAAAACAACATTAAATATCTTTAAAATTTCTGAGTTGAGGAAGATTTTAAAAAATATACACATATATATATCACACCATAAATGACAAAAATAATATTTGATCATACTAATATTAAGAATTTCTAATCAAAAAAAGAAAACATAAGAAGGATGAGAAGCTCATCTCACCACTGAAAGAATATCCTGCAACATATATAACTAGAAAATTATAACTGGAATAACTAAGGGATGCTTGTAAACTAATAAGAAAGAGAAAAAACAACCCAACAAAAAATGAGGCACTTTACAGAGGAAGAAACACCAATAGTGAAATAAAAGGAGCCCAATGTCTTTGGCAATCATGGAAGTGCTAATTGAAACCACCAGCTGTTTCACTGTCAACAGATTAGCAGAACAATTTAAAAGTCTGATAACGTCAAGTTATTGTGAAGATGTAGAGCAACTGAGGTTGTATAGTGCTGATGGGAATGTAAACTGGAAGAGTCTTTGGAAATAATTTGACACTATCAAGTAAAGACTAAGGTCAATTATGGAGAACCCATAACCTATGACATCTACTCTGAACAGGTAATCTGAAAAAATTTACAGTTGCACAGGGTCATGTTCAAGAATGTACATAGCAACAATTTTCATAACACTGAAAACTAGAAACAATCCAAATGTCCAAATGTCTACATGTACCCAGCAGAAATGATACACTTATAGTGTTGAGATCATATAGCAGAACATGGTATGTATACAAGAACTACATTGCCGTGAACACCAAACCGAAGTTACACATGACATGGATGAACTTCAGAAGCAACAGTGAGTGAAAAAAGTCAAATCACAGGAGAAAGCACAGAGTAGTCTCTGTTGATAGCCCAAACTCACAAAACCCAACAGTGTTTTTTAGGGATACAAATATATATTATGTATCGAACATATGAAGTATAAAGTAAGCAGTGTAGAAGGAACACCTTGAGATTCATGGTCACCTCTAATTGGGAGGGAAGAGGATGAAAAAGAAAGGGGTCATGCGGGGTGTCTGTCCCCGTTCTTCAACTGGGTATCCATGTGTGGGCGCCTGTTCAGACCTGCATTCAACACGTGTGGATTCAGACCCCACATCCAGAGGGAGAGCGGGTGGTCTGCCCACTGGGGCTAACTTCTGATGTTGACATACGACAAAAAGTCCAACTCATAAGTGGTGTGTGTGTTCTGTAGTGATCAAAGCTGACACATTTTTTAATGGAGCACAAAGGGAGGAGGAGAAGTATTGGCTGGAGTGGGTGTTGAAATTGTAAGTGGGTGACCTGGGAAGGGCTCACTGCGGAGATGGCATTTGGGTGAAGCCCTTGAGGACGCAAGTCTCAGCCCTGGGGGCGCGGGGCAGAGCTCAGTAGACAGAGGAATGGCACAGGCCAGGGCAGGAGAGGAGCCCGTGCAGGTTCTGCTCTAGGAAGTGGGTGAAGATAGGGGTAGAGCCTGGTGAGCGGGCAGTGGGGGCCAGGTCAAAGGTCAGGGAGCAGACCACGATGGTATCCACTCTGAAGAGGTTGTAATACCTCTATGTGGTTTTGAGCAAGAGTGACAGTCACTGTGAGTGATTCCTTACCATACACTTACTTTGTAAGTAATTGCTGTGGTCTGTGCATGTGTGTACCTGCAAAGCCCCCACGTTGAAACCCCAACAGCTGAGGTCATGGCACCAGCAGTGGGGCTTTGGCAGGTAATTTGGTTATCCCTCATGAATGGGATTAGTGCCTTATAAAAGAGGTCCCAGAGAGTCCCCTGGTCTCTACTATGTGAGGACACCTGGAGAGGACACTACATGTGAAACCAAAATCTGCTGGCATCAATTTTTTTTTTTTTTTTTTTGTGGGTGGGGTATCAGGGATTGAACTCAGGGGCACTTAACCACTGAGCCACATCCCCAACCCTTTTTTGGTATTTTGTAAAGAGAGAGAGCCTCACTGAGTTGTTGAGCATCTACTGATACTTGATCTTGGACTTCCCATGCTCCAGAACTATAATAAATATCTTTTTTTCTAAGTCACCCGGTTTATGATATTTTGTTAGGCCAGTCTAAACAGACTAAGACAGGTATTCTTTTTCTGGCAACTTAATATTTTTTAAAGCTATTTAAAGAATAAAGTGAGTTTCCTCCTCAAAACCCAGCACCCTCTGCTTTATTCCCCTGGGTTTGTAGGAGAGGAAGTGAGTGAACATAGAACTTGAATGTTTTGATTAGTAAACGAGCTTGGAATACAGCTATAAATAGCAAAGACTGCAGCAATTAGGGCTTCAGTGTTGTCTTTCCTACATGGCAGCCAGGGGCTGTCAAAAAGAATTAGCTTATGGCTGTGACCAAAGGGTTGACTTGACACTTACAGGACCAAATACCTTGAAAAATAAGGACTCTTATTCTTAGAGGTCTCTGTTTTCTGATGTTTTTTCCCAGTTTTGAGATAATGAGAGCTCATTAAAATCCCAGCGTAAGGTTTTACAGGCAGCTGATGTGATGAGGCCCATTGAAGAAGATAATTTACTCTACTGTATCCATAGCTAATCTGATTTATGTCGGAACAAGTTCTTTTCTCCATGTTGGGCCATTGCAAGCACATCACTCCGCAAACCTCTTGATCCGTCAGGATACACAAAGGTCTCTGCCCCTCATTTGTCTTGCTTACTTTCTTCTGCACCTTCTACCTTAGCTATACACTGAATGTCTCCTGTAGGGACACATAGGCAGACCCTAATGACACCAACTCTTTCTTCATAATGTACTACAAAGCCCTGCTCTTGTCCTCACGGGACTGACAAGTTAGTGGACCAGACAAACACCATATAAGCAAGCTCCAGTTCCCTCAAGATCATCTTTTCTGACTTTTCCCTAGTTGGAATTTTCCAAGATGATTCTCGTCGTCCTCTCCTTGTCATCATTTTCTCTGATGGTCTGTAACTTCATCTTCCTTGATGCTTTATCCATACCTCCTCTGTTAGCTCACTTCTTCTCTAGATTACAGGTAAGAGGTAGGGCTGGTCAGACTTTATTCTAAGTCAAAATAACAGTTTTCTAGAATGACTGAATAGCCTTGTTGGATTAGCAGTAAAGAATCATGGTTAATTTTCTGTTTCTTACTCTTCTGTGGGCTAGATAAGCTGTGCATAAAGAAAGCATGTGGGCAGGTAATATTTCTTATGTTTCTTTGTCATAATAGACTCTGTGGTAACAAAGCCTTTTCAACCATAAGCATATGAACACCCAGAATTGTAGAATAAAATAGAATCACACTGGAAAGGTAGCTCATTTAAGCATTTATTACCCTGATTCAAAGATAATTTTTATGTGTGCATTTATGAACTTCCCTCTGTTGTTATTGATATAAGCTTTTTCAATGGTTAAAACTGGGGACATATTCTGGGAACCTTCTTTCTTTTCTTGTTTGTATTCAATGGTATTACAGGAAAAAGGAAACATTTAGCTATAAAAAAAAATAGCGTTCATATTCTGGCATGATATATGGAACCTTCCGGAACTGCCTCAGACTCAGGTCACAAGTAGAAAATCTCAGACATGTTGGAAAGGAAAATATTTAGTCACGATGGAAACCTTAACCTCTCAATGTAAAGCCTATAAATTAATGAATTTCTTATGGTTTGGATGTGAGATGTCCCCTGAAAGCTCACAGGTGAGAAAAAGCAGGAATGAACAGGTGAGATGACTAGATGATGAGAGCTGTAACCTAATCAGTGGGTTCAACCATCCGATGGATTAATAATTCGAATGGACTAATGTGTGGTTACTGTAGGTAGGTAGTGCATGGCTGGAGGAAGTAGGTGTCTGGGGATGTGACCTTGGGGATTATGTCATCCCTGGCTCCTTGCACTCAAGTTCTTGTTGCGTCCTGGCTGTCCTGAACCTAGCAACTCTCCTCCACCAAGCCCTTCGGTCATGATATTCTGCCTCATGTTAGGACCCACAGCTATGGAGTCAACCAACATGTACTAAATATCTGCAACCATGAGCCAAAATGAACTTTTCCTCCTCTAAATTGTTCTGGTCAGGTCTTTTGGTCACACCAATTAAAAGCTGACTAATACAGAACTGATTATATGTACTTTTTTTAAAAAATTGATGAATATTGTTAACATTTTTGAGGCACAATGTATTCAATATATGTATAAAATGTATAATGATAAAAAAAAAAAGCAGAACTGATTGAAAAAATGGTTACAGCCACCTGCCTTGAGTGGGGAAGATAAGTTTGAAAGTATGACTGACTTGAGAAATGGCAGGAAAGACAGCTTACTTCCTTAGGGAAAAAGGACTCTTGCCACTGATAGGGAGACAATTGTCGAATTGTTTGGAGGTTTGTATGTGAGTTGCTGGGAGGAAAGTTGGAGAAGAAATACATACTATGAACTTTATTTTAGTTTATCATGAACCATTGGACAGACAGAAATTCTTAATTCATATTCCAGATAAACGGTTATCCTTGAAACCAATTTTGGAAGACTTCCATGTTTTCCATAGGTATCAATTCTAGAAAAATTTGTAGCAAATTTGTAACAACGAAGGCAACTTTCACATAAGCCTACTTATTGTTTGTATTTTATCTAATCCAAAGAAAACTAAGCATGTAATATTTGTTTTTAATTTATGACCCTGCAGTTCTACTCTTTATTTGGAGTTACCAGAAATTATAGCCTGTCCTCACCAAAAGATGTTCGGAATTACTCATAGTAGCTTGATTATAATAGCCTCAAACCAGAAACAATCCAATTATCAGCAACAGGATGGTTAAGTAAATTAAATACTGTCCAGCACTGAGAAGAAGGAACTATTGATACAGGCAACGACATGAATAATCCTCACAGACATCATGTCGAGTAAGGCTGTCAGATACAAAATGTGAAGATTATTCCACTAATATGAAGTTCAGATACAGACAGAACTGATAATCAAAGATGATATAGGACAGAACAGTCCTGGAAGTACTTACTGACCAGGAGTGGTCCTCTGGAAACCGTTTGGCTGCAGAAATATTCTATATCTTGATCTGAGTGATGGTTACACGGGTACATACATATATAAAAAGCACTTAATATTTATGTGCTTTACTGAATGTAAGCTTCAGACAGTGAAATATGTGTATTTAGAGACCTTTAAAATCAGGAAGCTCAAGTATCATGTAATTTAATTTTAATTGATTTATATTGACATTATTTTTGTTCTTCCATTTAATAATGTAGTCCATTCAAGATTACTTTTTGCTATGAAATGGAGATTTAGATAGTATCTGCCTCATTGAGTTATTTTTAAAATCCACTTCGTTATCACCTGTATTATTTAAAATAAACTGCACTCATTGACACCATACAACCTGACAAGTTCTGACAATGGTATGAGCCTATGAATCCACCACCACAATCAGGGCATCAGGACATACCCCTGGAACTTTCCTTGTGTTCCTCTGCAATCTATTCTTCCCTTCACCCTGGCCCCAGACAACCACAAATTTTTTGTGTGTAAAAAGATTAGTTTGCCTGTTTTAGAATTTTAGGTAAGTGGAATCAGGCAGACTGTATTCCTGTGTGCCCAACTTCTTTCATTCAGTGGGATGATTCTGAGACTTATCCAGTTTTACATTCATCAGTGGTCTCTTCCTTTACAGTAGTAGTATTCCAGGTGTAGATATGCCACATATCATTGATCCATTCACCTGCTAATGGACATTTGGAGAAGTCTGGGACAAAATTTGATGTCAGAGGTGTGAGGCAGCAGAAGCACACTTCCAACCAATGGTGAAAAAGAGCAGTGTTACCTCATGCTCAGCCCAAGTGTCAGGTGGTGTGCGGACTTTCCCAGGACTTGAGAATCAGAGGCATAATTATTTAAGATAGACATGTTAGATGGCTGTGTAGATAGATAGATAGATAGACAGACACATACATATACACATACATACATAGAAAGAATATGATCATGTCAGAGTGAAAAAAACGTAGAACTGAGATTATGAGCCCTGACTGGTACTTTTGCCCTTGGCAAACTATTTCACCTACAGCCTCAGTTTATCCATTTATGAAATACAAAAAAGTTTACAATTATTTCTAAGGTTACTAACTTTATAAAATAATTGTGGTAATAGGTGAGGATATTTCTAAATTTATTTTGTTATTCTTTTGTAAAAGTGCTCACACTAATGATTCTCCTTTAATTGTGCTTTTGACATTTTCCTCTGATTATAGTACTTCATCTACCTTATAATGCTCTAATGTAATCTCAGCAACTTGGGAGGCTGAGGCAGGAGGATCAAGAGTTCAAAGCCATCTCAGCAGTTCAGCAAGGTCCAAAGCAGCTTAGCAAGACGATGTACAAAATAAAAAATAAAAAAGGTTGGGGTTGTGGCTCAGTGGTTAAGCACCCCGGGTTCAATTCCTAATACCAAAAAAAATTTTTAAAGTCATAATTGAAATATGCACTTTTGTTTGAAATTACTTTTTATAGTAATTTCTATACAATAATTATAGAAACTCAGAAGCTTTTGACTAAAAAATACTGATATTTTCATCACTGGAAAACTTTTGCTTCTGTTCAATATATTTAGTTGAGGGGCCCTCTAGTGGAAGAATCTGCATATAGCGTGACAACAGCTGCTTCCAGGTTTAAAAACCTGTGATACTGCATTTCATTCATTAAAAAATAGTATGTCTATATTACAGTAAAATATTCAAGATTCAATATCTCAGCTTAAACTTATAGTTTGAATTCAATATTCAAATGTGTAAGAGACTATGAATGTAGGATTATAGCATTTACATTTTTCTATCCCAATTATTGCGTTTTGCTATTAGATTAACCATGTGGATGAGAATGTCTAAAATATACACAATTTTATTGTATCTATCTAAAATATATTAAAATGGAAGGTACTTGGGCTCTGAATGACCTCTTTCACAAATATATGGTTCCTCTGTTTCTCAGGTGTCTAAGATACACATAACTGTGTGTATTGGGAAAATGAGTGGTGAGAAAACTGTGCTAGTCATATGTCCAATACTATAGAAAAATACCTGAAATAATCAACTTATAGAGAGAGAAGGTTTGTTTCGGCTCACAGTTTTGCAAGTTCCAGTCCATGACCAGTTGGTCCATGATCAGTTTGGGCCATGATCAATTTGGGCCTCTGGTGAGGCAGCATATCATGGCAGGAGTGTGTGGAGGGGCAAAACCACTCACATCATGTCAGGAAGCAAGAAAGAAGATGAATGGCCCAGGTTCCACAATCCCCATCAAGAGCATGTCCCCAGTGACCCAAGGTCTTCCAATAGGCCCCATCTCTCAAGGGTTCTACCAACTGTCAATAATGCCACTCTGGGGGCCTTTGGCAGACATTCAAGTTCCAAACTATAAGAGAACCAACGTGGGATTTCTTGTGGGTATTTTTCAGTAGCTGTATCCAGGCTGCCACGGAGCCCACTGGCTCTGATCTCTGGAGCTTGCTCTAAGGCAATACTGCAGTTCTCATCATTGATAAAGACCTTACTGTCCTTGGCACTGACTTTCCCTTAACAGAAAAGTACTGTAGTGATGGCTGTTTTTAAGCTTCATTCAAAAGATAATTTAACCTCGTTTACCAGTGCTTTCTGTTTTTTTAAATATATATATATATATATATAAACTTAATTAAGCAATTAATTTGGTATTTAAACTGAATTGCAAGCATTATTAGTTTCAATTTTAGTAAATGGACATAATTCATCCAAAACATTAAATTGGTTGTGTTATAGGAAACCTCATGGAGTAAATGAAAAGCTAAACTTAACTATCAGAAAGAGAAATGATTGAATTTTATGGGATTAAGTTATTACTTTTATTATTATTTTCTTAAATTCTTTTGAATAGGAAGTTCTGTAATGACCCATAATTAAATTAACTTCCTCTTTGTAGTAGGGGGACAAGATAATGACTCATGACAACTACCTTCAGAGTCAGATATACTCTTTATTTTCTTATACAGATATGAAATAAATGCGTGAGCAGTAAATATTTGGAGTGCTCTCCTATATAATCTTGAGTGGACCCTCATTCCTACAATATTTAATTGCTGGCTCATTCCAACACAAGGGGGCACTTTATCTTCTGAGATTTGAATCATTGTTGCCCCCTGGGCTCCCATTCTCCTGGGGAGACAGGAAGGAGAGCAGGGGGGCCATCAGGTAAATCCCAGTCCAACCTGCAGCCCAGGTGTGACAGACAGTACATAGAAGACGGCACTTCCAATAGTTACACATTAACCTAGGACAGTGGTTTCCAAATACCTTCAGTCCTAGACCACACGATTAGAAATTCAGGGTGGAAAGGTTGGTGGTATGCACGATTGTTTTTTTTATTGATACTAATATTGGAATTGGCAGAGCATATGGTTCACACATAAATATTACCCAAGACTCAGAAGTGCTTTGGAGACCTAGTTCCATGATGTAATATAAGTAGAATTAAATTCGTAGAGCTCAAAATGTATAATTACACCAATAAAATATGAAAAAACCCAAATGCATAGTTAATTACAGTCAGCTTCAAATCTCAGTCACTCATTGATGCTGAGCTGCCAGGTGGACTCCAGGTAGTGTCAAATACTCAAGAGTAGCAGGGAAGGAGGTCAGGCTTTCTAGTGCATATTCACTGGATAATCAATTAAGCCTCTGGTAGGCTCTAGAACCTATGGACCATCTGTAGGCTACAAGAAACTACCTGTCACCTGCTACCTTGGCTAAATGCATTCACATTGTAGATTCAAGTCACATGGATGCTACTCTTATAATCCCCAAATGGATTAGGGGCATTTTAAAAACCAGAAGCCATCTCCTCATTATTTCTTCTCTGTGCTAATGTGAGTCTCTCTAATCTACTGTGGCTTCCCTGAACGTTGCCATTTCTTCAGGAATATAGGTTGTTCTCAGAAGTTCTAGAAGAACTATTTGGTATTTGGAATTTCCAATAGGTTTATTCACTAGAGAGAAGTTCTCCATCATGGTTGAGCTGCTTTTATGGAGTCATCCATCTCTTAACCTCAAGGAGCTGCTGGTCCTCACAATCAAGCATCCTTCTCTATTTGCAACAGCTGCCATTTGCTGGGTGCTTACTATGTGCCAGAGACTATGCTATGCCTTTATACACATTATATCATACATTCCCCACATAATGCAATTAAGTTATTATTATTATTATTGTTCCCATTTTACAGAGAGAAAAGGTGTAGGAAAATTGGGGCAATTTGTCCATACAAATTATTATGTCTGTAACATAAATGGAAATATAGGAGATTTTACTTTGGAAAATGGTGGGGAATCTTGTCCCATACATAGACCCAATCCTAAAGCTAGAGTTTGTGGGAACATTCATATTACAAAGGCAATGCCCCGATGTATTTGCATCTATGCCATTAGCATGAAGCATATGTCAAGCAGGGAGATCCAGCTACCAATCCCAAGTGAGGGCAGCAAAGACCATAATGACTGTAGCCACTAGGAGTAGAAGCCCACTTGGACTTGACTTGGACCCACTACCTCTTCTATGGGTTTGGAGCCCCCAGAATTTGCTATACAAAGAGTTGGTCGAAGCAACACTGTACTCACAGAAGAAGAGACCAGCATGATAGGCACTGTGCTGTGTGCCCGAGTCTCCCATGGCTGGAAGGTCCCTCCCCATATTCACTGGGGGTGATGGTTTGCACTTAACAGAACTCTTCTTGTTCGGCTGGCAAAGACTCCTGTTCCCTTGGTAGGTGAGAGGAGGATGATACACTGGTGGGGCAGTCAGAGGCCGTTTGTTGCACATGTTTAAGCAATTCATGGAAGTTCACTGCATACTCAGAATGGGGAAAGTTTTCTTCTAGTAAAAAGTGTCTGGGACTAAGTGCAGCTCAGCACCCAGCTACCTGATAGAGGAATGCTCCACATCCAGTACACTGATGGGCAGACCCAAAGAAGGTGGGTTGGTCTCACAAAGGCTACTTCCCCAGTGGTATAAATATTGTTTTAGGATTGGATCCTCCCATCTTAGACAATCCTAAGAATGCCATTGCAGTCATATCTGTAGTGGATGCAAGTTGTATAGATGCTGTACACATAATCCCCAGATGGGTGGCTCCTCCTTTACCCAAGTTTGCAAGGGTTATCAGCTATTATTCTTTGGATAGAATTTGATCAACTTCATCTTCTCCTTCTTATCTACAAACAAATGTATTTTTTTTTTTTTTTCAAAACGGCGCTGGGGATTGAACCCAGGGCCTTGTGCACACGAGGCAAGCACTCTACCAACTGAGCTTTATCCCCAACCCTTCTCCTTCTTAAAGTATATCAGGTTTTGGAATGAGTGAAATTGATGGCATCCAAATCATCATCTCTCAAATTTCAATGTGCACATTGAGTACCCTGGAGATTCTGTCAAAATGCAGGTGCTGATTCAGCAGCAGATCCAAGTGGTTTTTGCATTCTTAACTAGATAGCTCCCAAGTGGTGCTGAGACTGCTGGTTTATGGACCATGCTTGAGTAGCAGTAATCTAGATTTTTTTTTCCAAGTAGAGGAAGTGAAACTTCATATATAAAAAGAATTTTTTCCCTCTGTAGACAGAGACTGAGTCTGAAACTGTAAATCCATTTTGTATATAGAAAGATTTCTCCAGGAAAACATTATTTTTTGCCAAACTCACTAAATATTTGATATTATCCAGTTCTTATTTTCTTTAATGTAAAAGGAACTGAAACATTGTTTCAAAGACTGCCAGAGTTCTGTGAGGATTCTACTAGGGCAAGAGAAAATAAGAAAACTGTTAGAGAAAGAATGCTTATTATAAATATTTCATTGAACTAATCTGGGTTATCCATTAATTAAATTAGACTCATATAAATGAATCGTCTTTTTTTTCTAAATTTGTTTCATACTTTTATCTATGATCTGTTTGAAACAGTTCTTGGGAACTACAAAATGGGTCATAAGACCCAAATTATCCTTCATGGTTGTAATGTCTCTCAATATGATTCTGATCCAATTGACAATAATCTACTGCATTGCTGTATACTGAACAGATTGCTCACTAGACAAAAACAACTGTTATTAATGTGTAATCAAGTCTGATTTCACTTAAATATTTTTTCTGGTAGTACCTTACCACAGATAGCTCTGCAGGATCGCCTGGCCTTTCCCATAATGTTTAACCAAGTAAAATATTTGTCATGTCCTAGCAATGTCCAGGGAGTAATATCACCCATTAAGAGGGGAAAAAAGGGAATACAATATTATTTCCAGTAATTTTTATGACTCATACAATTTTCTGCACATTATGCATTTAAGAAGTACTTTACCTAACTACTTATCCAAGAAAGGATATTTTAAAGAAAATTTAATTTAACTTTAAACTAAATTTAATTTAACCTCAATTATCTAAATGACTGCCTCATCTGAAATATTTACTTTTCTTCCACTTATTGGATCTTCTCTAGAGAAAGTTGTTTTCACTGTGTAAGAGGGAAAATGTCATTGGTTTCATCATCTGGCTTTGTGTTAATTGTGATTTTTGTTATGCATTATGTGAATTGTCAGTTATTTATTATAATCAATATTTTAAAATATGTATTTATTTAACTGAGACTTGATGATGTATATCATTTTACAATTGCAATATCACATTAAATGAGTGATATTAATCGGAGGTGAGTTCCATTAGCTTAGAAGAGGTGGAGAGAATGAGTTTAACTACAGGAAGTAAATTAGGTTATGTGAATAAATTATGCAAGGCCTATAGTAACACAAATATAGTAGAAAAAGTTAAACAGAGTAACAACAAAAGTAATATTTATTAAGGTCTTACTATGTGTCAGGCCTTATACTACCTGCTTTGCCTATCTCATTTGCTCTTTACAAGAACCCAGTGAAGTAGGTTCTATAATATTCTCATTTTACATGAACAAACTGAGATACAAAAAGCACAAGCAACAAGTCGAACATCACATTAGCACATGATGGAGTTGGGATTTGCACCCGGAAACCAGTTTCTGAGCCCACATACTTTACCCCAGAACTGTAGAAAGTTTTGCATTATTTAGACCTGGGATCTGCAAACTGTAACCCACATGTGTGCCACCTTAAGCCTGCAAGCTAAGAATGGTGTTTGCATTTTTTTTAATTGAAAGAAAAATTACATTTTTGTGACACATGAAAATTATCCGAAGTTAAAATTTCAGTGCCCATAAATCAAGTTTTATCAGCATGCAGCCATACACCCCTATGGCTGCTTTCATGTTCTATCAGCCAGGTTGAGTGGTAACAACCAAGACCATACAACCCACAAAGCCTAAGAGATTTACTACCTGGCCCATTATAGGAACAATTTACCAATGCCTGCTGTAGACCTCAGGAGTGAAGGGAATGAAAAACAGTATGAATTTGAGAAAGTACAACAGAGAGTCTATCCAAAATGGCCTCGGTATGAGCCGTGCAAGGTTATCCAGCAATGTGGCCTCTCCTTATAATGAGAAAAACCACATGCAATCAGAGAAATGGGTGTCTAGCCATAAGAAAAGCCACACACAGTTAAGTAAATAACAATCAGAGAAATGGTGTCTAGCCAGCTCTTCCTGGGGGAAACTGCAGGAAGGAGTTTGGGAGGAAGTTCTGAGCAGCAGGGAAGGATAAGGGCCCAGCTTCTGGACAGAGGAATACCTACTTCCCCCCACAGATTTGGTAAAATTCAGAACTCGTAAATCAGAAAGGACAGAGTCTCTCCTATGTGCTGTCATCACTGCCTGCAAGGGATTGTGGACTAGAGAGCAGCAGATGTCTTCCAGGTTAGGGTCGGCTGGGACTGAGGGACTGTAGATAGTCTTGGGTGGCATCATGGCGGGAAGGCAGGAAAGTCCCTCTGTGCCACAGATGAGGCATAAACTCATGTGCCCTTGTTATAGAGTGGCAAGGTATGCTGAAAGCTATTTGCTATGTGTTTTCCCTGGAAAATGACCTTTCAAAGGATTGTTTTTTAAACTATTATTAAGATTGCTTACCTTTCAAGTAGAGGTTACTGGAAGTGACTCCAGTTCCCGAAAGGTGAAATCACAAAGATGTATTTATTTTCATGAGAATGGGAACTTCCCACACTGGCATAGCTGCCCAGGTGGGCGGTCATGCAGACACTTTGGCTGGGGAAGACTTGAAGTGGGTCAGGTTGGTGCCAAACCGCAGGAGACACTGGTCATTTTGCTCACAGGTTCTAGTGCGCTTCCTCAAATGATGAAGTTCTGTGTAAAGTGAAAGGTATCTTCTGTGGAATCATGTTTATACTTAAAGATGTGCCCTTCAAAGAGGGTATGATCAGTTTGGGTAGCACAGTCATTGGATGTGGGCCCTAACTACTAGATGATAAGAAAGTGAATGTCTTTGTGTTAAAAGTGGTTTGCTTTTTGGAACAGATTTTGAAATACCTGAGAATCTTCCGATGTCTGTGCAGGCTGGGGTGAGTGTCCAACAGGGAAAAGGCAGCTCAGCCATTAGTTTGTGAAGTCCTTGGGTGGCAGCTCTACAGCACCCTGGGCATCCTGAGAGAGAAACTAAGATTTCAATCAATTCCCCAACCCAGAACTTTGGTATCCATGTGCATGCATCAGAATCACCAGGCGAGCTTCCTAGACACACAGTTCCTGTAGGACACCCCAAAGAATCTAATGCACTAGATCTGGGCTACATCCTAGAATCCAAACTTCTGTAAGGTTCCCAGGATGAGGAGCCACTGATTTACATGTCTCTTATTTTCACAAATATCTTAAGGTAGGATTGGAAAATGCAGAACAGATTCGCTGCCTTTCCTTCCTCCCAGCACATAGCCCACGTTGCTCACTTATCTCAATTCTCTCCCCTGTGACCAAAGATATAACTCTGAGTCTTCCTCTTCCCAGAGACCCAGATAGTCACTAACAAATGAATGTAGTGGACATACCAATTAAAACCTTTTTACTGGACTGGGGCTGTAGCTCAGTGGTAAAGTGTTTGCCTAGTAAGTGTAAAACCCTAGATTCAATCCCCAGTACTACAAAAAAAAAAAAAAAAAAAAATAGCTTTGTTTAAAAATATCTGTTTGCCATCTTTGGGTTTAGTAACTATTTTTACTAATATGTCTAATGGAGTTTATGTTGATCAGGTAAAAGTGTAAGTGGTATGCATTTCTCTTGCTATTTGCATGGAAGTCTTATAACAGATGCTGATCATGTTCACTAATACATGAATCTAACTGTTCTTGGAGTGATGTGGGGAATTGATAAATTCATTAATTCAGTATGTACTTAGAGATGGGCCAAATCCTAGTCTAGGTATTAGAAAACTAAACTTGGAAATATGACCATCAAGGAGTTTTTTTTTATCTCTAATTTGATTTTCTTAAAGTGTAGTCCATCAGATGATAAATCAGTCTGTTAGTGCTGCATAACAGATCATCCCAAAATTTAGTGACTCGGAGCAATAACACTTATGATTGTTCTGTGGGTCAGATGGACTGTTCTGCTAATCTGGGCCAAGTTGCTGACCTTGTTTGTTCCCATTCATGTTTCTCTGGGAAGCTGGCATGTTGGCAGAAGGCTGGCTGCCTTAGGGTGATCTTGGCTGGTTTGGCTCTCCTAAAGCAACCTCTCATCTATCAGCAGGCTGGTCTGACCTGTGGACCTTGAACTCCAAGGGATCCAAATAAACAAATGTATTCCAGAAAGGCCTACTAAGGCCTGGGTTTAGAACCAGCAAGGTATAATTTTCACCTCATTCTATTAGACACAGCAAATCACAGGGTAAGGCCAAATTCAAGGATGGACTCTACCACTTGATGGGAGTCGTATTACAAAGGGCATATATAGAGAGGTGGTTTGTCAGTTCTAGTACAAAATGTGAGTAAAATTCTGCTCACTACATTTGACACATCTAAGATGCAAAATTTATGAGGATTTTCCCCTTCCATTTTTAACAATGGTGGCCATAAGTGGTGCAGGTGGTACCTGATGTTTTGTCTCTGCCTCATATCCTTACCAAGAAATAGTTCTGTGGGCTAAAGTATTTTCACATTATTTGTGTGTGGTTGTTCATTCATGTGTATTAAATTTGCATTTTATATTAATTCTATTCCATTAGATTACATTCTCATTTTGGGGAGGTAGACAAATAAATAAATGAAAGGATCAATGGCTAACAAGTTTCATTAATGTGAAAAAGCAGCAGTGCAAATAACTGTGGTAGCACAAACACCATAATGCAGAATAAGTCCATGAACCCAAACAGTGGACAGGACTCCTGTGAGAATCCCACATATGAATATGACTTGGAAAAGTGGAAAATAAGATGATCAGCTAAACTCAGAGTATGGTAGATTCACGTTCATATGTCCTGTACGGTGTCCTACACACAGCCCTCAGTCTGCAGTGGTTTGTGGATTTGTCCAAGATGGAGTTGATGATATTGGTATTTTCAAAATATTTCCAAATAGTGTATCATTCTACTCAGAATAAAGTGTTTTTCCAGTAGAAGCAACAAATAATGCTTTACAAGATAAAATCAATTAACTTTATGACTAAAGGTGGAAATAAACCCAAGACTGCATAGACATTATTCAAAGTTACATTTATTTCAGTGAAAACTATGGCAAATCATATACTATCACAGAGGAGCCTATCTCGTTGATCACAATGATGATATACGAATTAGTTTGGGAAGGAAAACAAAGAATGAACTATCAGACAAATTCCCTTATCAGATGACATTGTTGAATGTCATACAGTATTGTTGGCATACGGTATTAAATTATTATCTGGAGTGTGCCAGGGAGCTTCTTCACATTACAGTTGAAAGGCCCCACTCATGTGTGCGAGCAGGAATTGCTTCCTCGCACAAGTGGCACAGGAAGAATGCTTTGCACACTTTTTGTCTAGTTGATAACTGAATTTTCAATTAATGAATAGCAAACCAAAATACAGACCCAAAATCATGCACTGAGATCAGTAGGGACAGAAAACAGAAGGGTGTGGTTCTCAAACTATAAAAGGTGGCAAAGAATTCTAGACTCAGAGAGTAGCTGGTGTTCAACTAAATGCTTCAGGTCTGGAGTGTTGAAGGGCAAAATGAAAATCGTAACTAGAAGGGAAATCGTTCTCAATCCGCCTCCTCCTAGACAAAGCGTGATTTTCACTCCTGTTCCCCATTCTTACGCTCAGCTCTCATGCTCACCTTTTGATGGTGCCACGTCCCTGTAACATCTTCTTCTCCATCTCCATTGACTTCACTTTCTCTTGGTCCTCCTGTTCCTTCTTCCCTTCCTCATTATGCTGGGCTTTTTTTTTAAAGCATTTTTATTAGTTGTTTATTTATTTGTATGTGGTGCTGAGAATTGAACCCAGTGCCCCACACACGCTAGGCAAGCGCTGTACCACTGAGCCACAATCCCAGCCCCTATGCTGAGAAAAACATGGTAGTGCCTCAAGTCTTAGTACTTGAATAGCTCTCTAAGTGATCTCAGCTAGACTAATGGCTTTAGGAAAACTGATAAATACCAAATTTATATTTCTAACCTGAACTCCTCCCCTGGATCCATGCATAATAGCCTGCTCACTGCCACTACTTAGACTCTACTAAGACATTCATTCAAACTGACCTCGGGACCTCTGCCCCAAGACTACTCCATTGGTGTGCAGACTTCCCCAGGCTAGTTAATGCAACTCCACATTTCCATTTGCTCAAGTTAAAATTTGGAGGCGTCCTGAATGGAGTTTTCTCCATCCCCATACTCTCATCCAAATCCTATCAGTCTTTTCTTCAAAATGTATCTAGAATCTAGAGAAACCACAGCATTTTGGCTGCTAACATGAGCAAATTCTGAGTCTTAATCATCCCAAGGACATTTGACAGTAACTAGGAAGTGTGCACACTGGGAACATGCAGAAAATAGCCACCTAACGAATTGGAAGAATGCATGAGTGAATGAGTGAATTACTAGGATCAAAATATAAAGAGTAAGATGATTGTCAGAATTTTCCAATTGTCACACACCTTGAATAAGATTCAAGTCAACAAATAGTTCCTGAGTTTTTATTATGAGCCAGGCATATAATTTTTTCAACATTACTGAAGTATAATTTACTTTTTCAGGCAACAAAGAGCAGAGTAGCCAATAGCCTGCGAAGCAACATGTCCAAGTTTTATTGTGACTACTATAATACACTCCTTATTCTTGACTCCATCTGTGAGAAAGATACATTGTAGTGGTGGGAAACACAAAAATACCTTCAGAAATGTCTGAAGAGCAAGTTCAAAGCTCAATTGACAAAACAAAGATTGCATTTCTTTCTTTTTTATTTTATTTGTTCTTTTTAGATATAAATGACAGTAGAAGATATTTGGGTATATTATACATATATGGAGTGCAACTTATTCTATTTAGGATCCCATTCTTGTGGTTGTACATGAGGTGGAATTTCACTGGTCATGTATTCATATATGAATATAGGAAAGTTCTGTCTGATTCATTCTACTATCTTTCCCATTCCTATCCCCCGCTTCCCTTCATTCCCCTTTGTTTAATCCAATGAACTTCCACCCTTCCTTCCCTCCCCCTTATTGTGTGTTAGCATCTGCATATCAGAGAGAATATTCAGTCTTTGGTTTTTTGAAATTGGCTTATTTTCCTTATCATGATAGTCTTCAGCTCCATCCATTTACCAGTATAAGTCATAAAGTCATTCCTTTTTATGGCTGATTAATATTCCATGTGTATATATACCACATTTTCCTTATCCATTTACCTGTTGAAGAGCACCCAGGTTGGTTCCATAGTTTAGCTGTTGTGAATTGAGCTGCTATAAACATTGATGTGCTTATCTCTCTATAGTATACTGATTTTAAGTCCTTTGGGTATATACCAAGGAGTGGGATAACTGGGTCAAAAGGTGGTTCCATTCCAAGTTTTCTAAGGAATCTCCATACTGCTTTCCAGAGTGGTTGCACTAATTTGCAGTCCCACCAGCAATGTATGAGTGCACTAAAGGTTGTATTTCAACAAGGAAATATACCTCCTGCTTCATTTTCTGCTCCTCCCTGCAGGGCTGATGATCCTACTTTCCTCCAGTCTCCCAGGTCTTCCTCATGTTGTTATGATGTCAAGCACTATATACAGGAAGTCCTCCCTTAAGGCCAATGATAGAACCTCCTTCTCTGGAATGATACCAACATGACCTGCTTCTAGAATGAGGCTCCCCATGGGAAGCTTCCTGCCAATGATGCCTGAGCCCCCAATGCTGAGATCTCCCACCTGTCTCATGATGGTGTCCACTTAGCCAGAAATGATTGGTAGGTAAGGATAGACAGGAGGCATCTTTATTTCCATTTTATACTAAGGTTCTACTTCACTAGATCACAGTGCTGTACCCTGGGTGTTATCTAATAGCATGACAAGGGAGAATTATTCCCCTTTCCCATCAAAGAGAAAATTGTTTTGGAAGGGAGAAGAGGGAAGGACCATGTACAGTGTTCATTTGTATTGTGAAATGTGAAAATGCAATTGTCAACTCTTCTAGGTAATCAAAAAAGTACCCAATTTAAGAACATAGTTCAGTAAGTTTTATGAATGTATATGTCTGTATAAACAAACAAGTCACTGAAGATTAACTTTGCCTGTTTTAGAATTTATGTAAGTTTAATAATTTAGTATGTTGTTCTTTTTTCCTTGGGTTTCTTTCATTTGGCTTAAGATCTTTGTGATTTATCCATGTTGCTGCACACATTGGCACTTCATTCTTTATTAACTGAGAAGCATTCCATTGTATGAATACAGCATGATTTTTTTCATCCATTCGGTTGATGGACATTCCCTTGTGGGGCTGTGAATAAAGCTGCCACGAACACTTGTGTTAAGTCTTTTTGTGGATATGTACTTATATCTCTTGGACAAATACCAAGGTGTGAAATTGCTGGTTCATGCATAAGTGATGTTTATTAGAAACTCAAAAACTCTTTTCCAAAGTGTTTGTAAATTTGATAATTTCACCAGCAGTTTATGAAAATTCTCTGTGTTCCACATATATGGTATACTCAGGTTTTTGTAATTTCTGAGTTATAATTGAATTTCATTGTGATTTTATTGTGTATTTCTCTGATACCTACAGATGTTGAGTGTCATTTTGCATGCTTATTAGATACTCATACATCTTATTTGTGAAGTGATTGACAAAATTTCTTGTGTATTTTTATTAAGTAGTTTGTGTTATTATCAAGTTGTAATAAGCCTTCTCATTTTTTGGAATCAAGTCCTTTGTTAAAATATATTGCAAATACATTTTCCCAGTCTTTTTTTCCTTTTCATTTTCTTAAAAATACATTCTTAAAAATATATTTTGAAAGGTAGAGTTTTTAACTTTCATGAAGTCCAATTAATCTATTTTTATAGACTACTTTTTATGAAATCTTTGTCTACCTTAAGATAGAAATGAGTTTCTCCTACTTTTATAATGTTTAATTTTAGTTTTTACCTTTAGATCTATGACTTTCAAAACTTTAAACCATTCCATTGTCTTCTGACTTGCTTGTTTCCATTGAGAAGTCTTCAGTCATTCTTATTCTTGTTTTCCCTAAATATGATATATCTTTTCCTCCTCCTTTTTCTGCCTTTAAGATTTATTTTTCTTTATCATTGGGTTTTAGCAATCTTACTGTGCTGTAGGGTTTTGTGTGGTTTTCATTGGATTTATACTGCTTGGGATTGTTGAGCTTCCAGGACGTGCAGATTCATTCTTAAAAACCAATACTGGACATTTTCAGCCATTATTCCTTTAAATATTTTATTTAATACTTGCCCCAGGGTTCATAGTCTCTTATTATTCTATAGGTCTCCAAGACTCCATTCAATTTTTGGACTTTTTTTCTTTCATTACTTCTGTTGGGATAGTTTCTTCATGTTTCTGATCTTTTCTTCCCTTTTCATTTACTTTCTTAATAAATCCATTCTTAATAGCTTTTACTGATTCCCTCCTTATGTCTACTGAATGCTCTGCTCATTTAATAAAATTTATTCTGTTGGACTTAATGTCTCCCAGTCATGTATAAGCTCCAGAAATCATTCAGATTATAAATGCCCTCTGTAATTTTTCTTTCCCTGATATGTGTTATTTTACCAGCCTCACGGAATATCAGTAACTGCCCAAATATTCAATATTCAATATTCCCATACCAGTTTACTATCTCCTCAGCTCAGTGAGTCTACCTTGCTCTGTTTGGATTCTCTAACCGTACAAGGCTCTAAGGACTGCCTCTAGGCATGTAGCTAAAGTGATTGAATATCTCACCTAAATTATTTTCATTTATTAAAGTTTGTTTATACAACACTGCTTCATATGTTTTGTCCATACTTTTAATTATTTATGGTAAAATGGAAAGTCTGATAACAGTTGTTCCATTGTAGCAAAAAATGGAAATCCTCAGCTTTTTGTGTTTGAAATAAACTCTGCTACTTGGCTTACAAGGTAAATTGTGAAATGCATGATACAACACCTCTGGTTTAGATTGCCTATCTATAAGAATTCTAAAATCATTTCTATCTGTTGGCTTCAAGATATCATAGGTAAGTGTATAGTTAGGGTTCTCCAAAGAAACAGAACCAAGGGGCAGGGATGTAGTTCAGTGGTACAGTGCTTGCCTAACATGCATGGGGCCCTGGGTTTGATTCTCAGCACAGCAAAAACTGAAGAGGCAGGGAAACCAGTATCTATCTGCTCAGTCCAAGAAATCAGAAACCTTGAAAGGAGTGTGAAGTCAGTGTTGTAGATACAGTCTGAGGCTGAAGGTCTAAAAAGTCCCTGGAAAGTTACTGATGCAAGTCCATCTTCAAAGGCTAAATATCTGGCATCTATGTCCATGTATGACAGCAACAGAAAAACATACCCCCTCAAGAAGGTTCAAGCAAGTATGAGCTAGCATTCCCTTTTGCTTTTTCCTTCCACCCAAACCCTCAGTCTATTGGATGTTGCTGTCCACATTCAGGGATGGTCTTCCCTACTCAGTTTGTTGACTCACAAGCCAAATTTTCTCTGGAAATATACTTAAAGACACACCCAGCAGTATGCTTTGCCAATTTCCTAGGCAGTTCCAAATGAAGTCACATTGACAACCAAAATTACTCATTAGTAGGAATAAAAAAAAGCATTTGTTAAGACATTCTCTTTCTTTTCTCCTTTGTTCTTTCCTTTCACATTTTCCTTTTACATTACATCCCTGATTGCCACACTGGGATCTCTGGTTCTGTTCTCTACCTACTTTCTCTCTGCATCATCAATTTCACCTGGAAACTCCTCTTATTCTGTTAGGTACCCTATAGATGGCTTCCATTCAAAACTCCTTGAGAATTCATATTTCTAAAGGAATTTAGAGTGGTTAGAAAATGGGTCAAGTTGGTATATAACTGGATCAATCAGGTTAGAAACCTAATAGAAGACAACCAGAATTACAAAGTATTGTTTTTGATGTCAAGAAGAGTAAATGTTACCTGAATTGTGTTATCAGATACAGGAGCCACAAGCCACATGTGACCATTGGTCATTTGAATATGGCTAGAGTTACAGGTGAAAAACATAATATTTTGGATATATTAGTTATATAAATTATTAAAATTAATTTTGCTTGTTCCTTGTTACATTTTTAATTTGGCTTGCATTATATTGCCTTCGCTCAGTATGGAGCAAGAAAGCAAAGGCCAGGAGGAGGAGGACTGGGTTTCATGAAGTACAGTAGCATGACCACTAGAACCATAGACATTCTAGAACCACTGGTCTCACAGTGTGTAAAGGACAGACATGAAAGCTCCAGAATGAACTCTGTTTCTTACCAACTGTGTCTCTGGACATGTTGCTTGAACTCTGAGATTTGCTGTCTTCATGAGAAAAATAGCTAAAACTTTCATGGGTTTGGAGACAGATTAGGTGCAAAAAATGAAAAAGCATGAAAACCAAATACTTAATGCATGCTATAAATGACATATATGTTTGCACAAATTAAACAATGCATATCAGTGGAGGGCCGACTATAGTTTTACTCCCCAGGTCTGGGTGAGCTAAATTCCCTCACATTCAGCAACATGGTTGTTCTGGAAGCCGTGAAGCAATAACAACCTCTGTCATTAAAGAATTTTTCTGCTCAGGGTAGTTTGGGATCTTTAGGCAAACATGCCCTCCTTCCCATGGAGAGCCCTGGCAGTAGCTGAGCTAGATAAGGGGAGGATAGGACAGGCTCTCTGAAGGCTAAGTAAATGAGACCCAGTTTGTCTAATGTGTGGTTATCTGGCCACGCAGGTGTTCGTGGGCCTTTCTTTCCCTCATCTGGAGTTTGGTATCACAATGTTGCCAGAATCAGAATATTTCTTAAGTGAATATTTACCCCCTCTGCAAATAGAGCTAATTTGATTAGGAAATCCCCAGACTGCCATTATTATTTTTAAGTGTTTAAGGTCTCTGTGTCAAAGTTGAGTGTGTATTATACAATGCTCTGGTGAATCTAGGGCACATGCCATTAATTTTCAGTGGGACCCCTAGGCATTCAGTGTTATGGACTACCTGAGGAAGGGGCTTCCAAGGCTCCATTACCCTTCACAAGGCTGACCTTCAAGCCCAAGGTCCCAAGACCCGAAGAGCAAATGCCAGAGACTGGTGGAAAGTAGGGTTTGGGTAGAAGCTCCAGTCCCTACTGATATCTGAGAACCTCCTACATATGCAGAACATCAAATTCAGCCACTTCAACTTCATATTAATTCCGTCTGGGAAACTAGACAACATGGGGTGAATTTTCATAAATCCTAGGGTACCAGATGACCTCTATGCCTATGAAATAGTGGTCCCCATCTAAAAAAAATGTACATGAAATTAAAACTCCACCACAATAGGGTGACGCATTGAATATTTTGCTTTTGTTATTGTTTATTTTTTGATTCTGTATTTGTTTTTTTATTTTTGTAATTTGAAAAGTGTCAAGCAAGGGGATTTAAAAAACCAAGTGTTAGGGGAAAACCTTTGAAAGAATTGGTATTGCGCATAAGTACCATCCAAATATCATGGTGAGATATATAGTCCAGGAATGGTTGTTTGGTACAAGAACTGCTTGAAGAAGTCAAAGAAACTGTATATAGTAAATAATTTATATCCATTATGATAATACTAAATGCTACACCCCTATAATTCAGTGGTTAAAATAATAGGAATGTATTTCTTGCCCATGTAAAATACAAAAGTGATGCCTGTGACTGTTGAGTGGCTTCCCCCAGCAAGGGACCCAGGCCCCTTCCATCCTCGGGTTCTGCAGCTTCAACACACGGCGTTCAGGGTTGCTGTGCTTGTCTGCATCAAGACATTGAAGCATGAGCCACGGAAGACCATGTGTGAATTTTAGGAGTAGAACTGGACATGGTGGGCATCCATGAGCTCCCATGACACCACCACAAGGGGCCCATGTGGCCCCATCTCCCTGCAAGGTCGGTTGGGGAGTAGAGTCTAGTTCTGCTCCCAGTAGGCAGCCACCCCAGTCTCTGCCTCAGAGTACCTGCACAGACCACCCCAGACAGCAGTATGCAGTGATGTCTGAGTAAAACAGTGTGGTTGATGACATTTCATGACTCACGTAAAGAGTTCAGCAGGACTGGGTTGAGGGGAAGTCACTCATATGCAGCTGACATGATAGACTGCTGCTTGTTTCCCATTCCCTTCCCAGCTTTTGTGGATGTGGAAAATGGAATCTTCCTGAAACACTGTAGAATATGAACCAATTTCAGTTTACAGAATGACTTCCCATAGCCTCTAGTCTAAAGGTTCTCCTAAATATAGGTTAAATTTTATTCCATCTAAAATGCCAACTTAGAAATACTTTGTGAATTATTTGATTATTTCCACAACATATAAATTACTTCATGATATACCCAGAATGAACATTGACTCCTACAGGATATGACTATAGAATCATGATAGCATTATCATGAGTACACATGATAGAGACGTAGGACTTCAGGTCTTAGAAGTTTCTGGAGTGTTTTTGTTTCTATTGTTTTTGTTTCCTCCTAATTTAATAAGAGACTTGAAAGTCCTTTACTGTGAGATTGTGTAGGAAGACTTAATTGTGGCAATTATGCAAAATATGTTACTTTTCATATTTGTTCCTATTGTGTTTTAGATCTGGAATGTTCCTCAAAGGCTCCTGTGTTAAAGGCTTGGTTCCCAATACAGCAATGCTCAGAGATGGAGTTTGGGGAAGTGACTGGATCATGAGGTCTCTGACCTTAACAATGATTTAACCCATTTTCAGATTCATAGCTGAATGGAATCCTGGGAAGTGGTGGAACTGTGGGAGGTGGGACTTAGCTGAAGGTAGTGGTCCTTGGGAGTGTGCCCTTGGAGACATGGCACCATCCTCCTCTCTTCTCTCTCTCTCCCTTCCCCACTGCCATGAGGTGAGCGCTTGTGCTGTACCACACCCTGCCATCATGACGTACTGTCTCACCACAAGCACAGAGAAAAGAAGCTGGCCAAATGGAGACTGAAACCTATGGAATCATAAGCCAAGTCATTCCTCCTTTAAGTTGTTTTCCTGAGGTATTGTGTGACAGCAATGTAAAGCTGACTAACACAATTCCTTTTCTGTTTGCTCATTCATTCAACAAGGGAGTGTTGGTGGCCTGCCATGATACAAGCCCTGGGCCTGGATGCTCAGTCATGACAACAGGGCCCAGAGAATTCCAGCCCTCCTCAGTTTATGACCCACCAGTGACCGTGATGGGTCTCAACCGAGGGAAGAACTGAGGAAGGCCTTCTCGGCACGACCAGGGAACCAACCAAAGGAGGGCCGGAGAGGCCTCCCTGAGGAGAGATCAAGGCTGACATAGGAATAATTTCTCAGGAATTTGAGAGGCTCCTGTCCATGGATTCCTTTCTTACGCCTTCTGTTTTTATTTTAATATTTCCCTTGCCAAATATTCTTGAACTTTTTTCATATACAAAAATTTTGACTCCTCTTTTTTTTTTTTGAAATATTTACCTATAAATTGTTTCAGGAAACTGAATTATTATTTGGTCATTTTTGACCGACAAACGTGGCAATTTCATACATCTTAATATAAATCTCTGACTCCTTAGGCAGAACAGTTCTGGTAACTTAAAATAATGGTGTCTCATTCCAGTCCTTTAAAATGCCATTTAAGCAATCTACCATGAATTAAAAAGTTCCAGTTTCAACCAGAACCTTCACCACAGTGCCATGATGGTGATTCTGAGCACTGTATAACCACATCGAAAGAGATTTCCCATGAGCACTGTGGAAAACTACCTCGCCTATCAATACGGGCTTATCTGTGATTAAAATTAGAAATATGTCCTTGGAACCTTCTCTCTTTTCATGCCACTTTTCCATGGCACGGCTCAAAAAGATAAGGTTGCCTATAAAAGGACCTGTCCGTGTTGTCCAGCTGTCCGTGGAACCTGCCGGATCTGCCACGGTGAGTGGGGAACATGCTTTCAGGCTAATTTATCAGATTTCGCAGATCCCACCATGTTCTCCAGAGATGGAAGTGATCTTTCCAACCTCACTCTGCCAGACTCAGCTTCGTTTTTGTCTTTATGCAGATGCTGCTGCTGTGGTCGCTGGCCCTGCTGCTGGGAGCAGTAGCAGGTAAGAAAAGACACTGGGCTGAACTTGGAGAGTCTCGCTGCTTGGTCTTCTCCAGAGGCCTTGAGAGCTAAATTCAAGGCATGAAGGGGACCAGGAATAAAATGAGCAAGGTGCAGGATTAAGAGCTCAAGATCTTGAAGTGGGTTTGCCAGATCAAATCTACAATGTCCATCTAATGCTGCATTTGAGAAAAGCGAGAAATAATCCAAAGAGTGAATCACTGACATATTTATATAAAAATTTTCCTGTTTAACCAAAGTTCAAGTTTGACTTGTAATTTTCATCTGTGAGTCTAGCAGCCCTAGCTTGGGTTCAACAGAAGGGTTTGAACACTGGTTCAGTTTCCTACAACTCAATGACCCTGAGCAAAATCCTGAGCCCCTCTGTGCTTCAGGGTCTTTGTCTGTGAAGTGGGGAAATGATGTTACCCTCTCCTTGGCTGACCGAGACACTTAGGTGAGATGAGTGGACCATCGTGCCCAGCAGCTGGCCCATGGGAAGATGTCGAGGGACGCAGCCCCCGAGACAGCTGCTACTCTTACTCCTGCTCTTCATGTGCACTTCTCCTCCGGAGCCCTTCATGGAGTTGTCCCTCTATGCAGTAGCATGCCAACCAATTGGGTGAAATCATGCATGTTGATTGTTTCTGAGTACCTTCTTCATCACAGGAACCCACAGTTGTCCTCAAATCTAGGTCAGAAATTGACATGCTCAGTTAAGGTGGAGATATGGAGTTCAGGCCCTTGCCTGAAACCTGACCTCACACCCAAAGTGCAAAGCCACAGGGCTGCCCCTGGGAGACAAGAGCCTCAACACATGTCCACCCTCACCACAATTAGGACACAGGCTGCTCCATTCCTGGGCACCAGTAGCCCAAGGATGACATCTGGGTCGAGAAGCTCAAGTGAGTCCCTGCCTGGGACTGAGCAGAGACACAGGAATGTGAGGTGGTCCCCTGAGGCAGCAGGGAGGAGCAGCAGCCTGTCTGCCAGAGAGGCATCTTCTTCTGAAGCTGCTTTGTGAGAGTGTGAGTTGGAGGGTGCTTGGGAGAATGGAGGGCGACCGTGTGCCATGAAATGTAGTCTGACTCATATTTTGGTTGAGACACTATTGACGACTGCATTCTGGTTCAACTAATATCCTTGAAACTCTTCTGGGTGGTTCAGGAAAAGAAGTCTGCTACGATAGACTCGGCTGCTTCAGCGATGACTCCCCATGGGCAGGAATCGTGGAAAGACCCCTGAAAATACTGCCCTGGAGTCCAGCAGATGTCAACACCCGCTTCCTCCTGTACACTAATGAGAACCAAGACAACTACCAGGTGAGAATCCTCATGTGTTCAGCCCTCAGTTCCATCTGCTTTGTGTAATTAGTATACTACCTACCCAGTCACCTGGGAGCAGAGATCAGACAGTGGAGTTTGCATCTTTGTAGGCTTTTAGGGTGGTGAGTTTAAATATTATTTCATGTAATTTGTTTATAAAAGTTCAATTAACTTCATATTAAAAGAATAATTAAATTATCCTACCTCCATGGTACCACTGAAATATATAAATGCAGGGAAAAGACATATGCAATACATATATAAAACATATAATATCCAATATTTTATACACACACACGCACACACACACAGATGGGCCCCACCTGGGATGGCTCAAGTTAATAACTTTTTGACCTTACATGGTAGGAAAACAATATGCATTCAGTAGAAACCATCTCCTGAATTTTGAATCTTGATCTTTTCTTAGCTAGTGCTAAACCATACTCTCTCAAGGCGGTAGCAGCTAACCTGTACTCCAAGTCAGATCACCAGTGTAAACAACTGGTTCTCTCCAAGGGCCCTTGCTAAGTTCTGATGTTTGACAGCTTAGCGGTTTTCAAAGCTTTATCAACTGACAATACTTCAATGTACAATAGGTATTGACACAAAGTCCAAACATAACTGGAGGGACATCTATACACACATGTATCTCACAGTGTTGGACGAATGAGTAGATTACAGATACACAGAGATCCACACGCATAAGACTTATGTGGTGTGGAAATATGATCTTAATGACAATTATAGCAGACACATCAGCCTAAGTTCAACAACTGTAAAAATACTGTGATGCCTGGAAGGTGGCAACTTGGGGAGGATTGTGGATAGTGTGGCCGTCACGGAGTGATCAATACTCACGAGAATCCCAAATCCCAGTAGACTTCCCTTACCTATCACCTCTCTCCACATAGGAATGACTCTAGAAGATGCTATAAGAAACTTGACCTGTAACACTTTTCTTCCCCAAACAGCAAATCACTGCGGATTCTTCCAGCATCAGGAGCTCCAATTTCAAAACAAGTAGAAAAACCCGCTTCATCATTCATGGATTCATCGACAAGGGAGAAGAAAGCTGGCTGGCCAACCTGTGTAAGGTGAGGCCTGCTAAACTCTGAAGGGAAGCTTGTCACAGGGGCAGGTAAGACACTGGCACCGACCACAGAGGAAAATGCTGGTCCCCACCATCCTGAAGGATCCTGTGGCTCCTGCTGAGCCTGAGTTCCTAGGGCAGGTGCAAGAGGAGGTGGTGGATTTAGGGACCTGGGACGTCTTTTCATTGTGGAAAAGCCTACTCCTTTACCTTCAGTAGATTTATGTATTAAGGGGTCCTTCCTGTCTTCCACTCATTCAGTAAATGTTTATTGAGCACCTACTCTGTGCCAGGAACTAGTCTAGGCACTGAACAGTGAGAGACAGGCAATGTCCTTTAGCAAGGAACATATAGTATTTAGGATGTTCTAATGAGACAACCCATTGTACCACACATCTGATAAATTTTTGTCTGAATCAAATGTCTCCGCATGTGTTTCAGTAGAAATCCCAAGAATCCAGTTCCCATAATGACCATGCCTCAGGTTTAGAACCAATCTTAAACTTTTGGAGGGATTCTTTATCCATTACAGACTAGGTGTTTTGTTCAAAGCTTTGGGGCTAAAAGTGGCATGATACTTTTCAGGTCAAGGTGAGATTTTACCCTGGTCCTCAAATGTGTTAATCAGTTATCAGGAATGATCCTGAATTACTAACTTATTTATTGTGTCTCTTGCATCAGAACATGTTTCAGGTGGAAAGTGTGAACTGCATCTGCGTAGACTGGAAAGGTGGCTCTCGGACCGGATATACCCAGGCCTCTCAGAATATCCGAATTGTGGGGGCAGAAGTGGCCTACTTAGTTGATTTCCTTAAGGTAACTACCTCTTGGTTACAAAAAAGTTCATGCACATTGCTTTCTGAATTCTCTTTCTATAATACAAGCTGACAGTATGACAATTTTGATAAAGACATTTCTCTACTGAGATATGGCTTTGAACTTAGTTAAACAAAGGACAGAAAAATCTAGATTTGGGTTTCATCAGTAACTTAATTCAATAATCTAGTTTTTGTTTTTAACTAAGTGAATTGGTGGATGGTATCTACTGAATTCTACTGGTATTTGTTATAATTTTACCAATCATTACCATGTTGACAATGTTAACCTCAAAGTTAAACTAATTTTTTGCTTTTGTTCATGTTTTTGAAGAGAAGCACAATGATAACAAGCTAACCTACTTGGGTAACCAAAAATTTAGAAAATATTAAACCTGAATGTGCTTAAATAGTCACTTTTGTTTTAGTTCCTAATCCAAACACTAGATGCTTCTTTTCTAAGGTAAAAATTTCACCATATCCTTCAAGAATTTTCTCTCCATGGTATTAAAACAAAATAGGCTCTATGTGCACTAGTTTAAAAATCAAATCCTTTTCCACTTTTCATTATATCTGTTAAAGAAAACATCAGTCAACTGCTATCAAGGAATCATATGTGCCTTCTTAAAAATCAAGGTTTGGTAGTCACCCTGTTGCGCTCATCAGGAATTCTGCCACACTCGGAAACATTCTGAAGAGGTTTTCTTTCCAACAGACTGAATTAGGATACTCACCTTCCAATGTCCATGTCATTGGCCACAGTCTGGGTTCCCATGCTGCTGGGGAGGCTGGAAGAAGGACCAACGGGGCCATTGGACGAATCACAGGTTGGTCACAACAGCAAAAACTGCAAAATTAGATTGCAAATGCTTCTATGACATCCAAAAGGAATTACAGGAAGAGAATTTGGTGCAGCCTGCTTTGTTCCTTGTTTGAATGGGCTGCATGATCAGAAATCAGAATGTTCTTTGACCAACTAGGCTTCTTATTGCTGTCAATCATTGGTGTTCAGCATATCACTTAACATTTAAATATATTACAAGTGACTAACTTGTGAATTAAGAACATTGATAAATATTATATCTATTTTCCCATTTTCAGGTATTCACAAAAATATATCATGAATAAATGCCATAAATAATAGAATAAATGAAATTTAACCCTCAGAGCTCAAATGTGTATAATTAATTGTACTGTACTTCAATAGCAATGGTTAACAAACCCAAATCTTCTCAATCACTATACCAGAGCTGGCAGAACTGGGGCAGAGGGTCAGTCTGCCCTGGGCTGCCAGTTCTGGTGCTGCTAATAGATTTCAAATACTATTTTGCAAACCCCAGGCAGGCTGCATTTGGCCAGTGGTTCACATGTTGAATACCTAGGTCCTAAAACAACCCAGATATGACTATTCTGAAATTCCCCGAGGAAAGACCACTTTCCTCTTCCTCTCCCAACTTCTGTGTTGACCTGGTGATTCTCTTTTTAAATACAGTGCATACGCTGGTTGCATTTGGATTGATGGGGGCATTTGGAATTTCTATCTGTTAATTTTCTGAAAAGATGTTCTTCCAGAACATTCTTTCCCATCATTTGTAAATACTCACCACAGCCTACTCAGCCATGCACTGTGCCACAGCAGACTACAGACTCCATGACCAGGAAAATTGTGGTCCTTGTCCTATGGGAGGTACAGTCCAGTGGGGACCCAGCCTGAACAGCATTTAGTTCCATGTCTCCCAGATCTGTCTCTTTTATGGCAACTGTGCTAGTGACCAAGATTCTCCTAGGGACTAAGCACCTGTAAGTAACAGCAAAGTTTATAGTCTGGGGAAAAGTCTTCTTCAGGCAAATAGCAAACTAGAAACATATATCCCTTCAAAAAATGATAAGGTGGAAAAGAACTTGCACCTCATGATTACAGTCAATACTTGCACTCAGGTCTGTAACTGATGAAGCAAGGTGAACCCTGACATAATTAATGACAAATCCTATTTTCTTTAGGATTGGATCCAGCTGAGCCTTGCTTTGAGGGTACACCTGAACTTGTCCGACTGGACCCCAGTGATGCCCAATTTGTGGATGCAATTCACACTGATGCTGCCCCAATAGTCCCCAACTTAGGTGAGTTCCACAACTTGTTCTTCTAGAAGATTTTAAGTCTACACATCGAAGTGCTTTCTAGTGTCTTGAGTCTATACAGTAATGTGACCATTCCTTTATTTTAAAAACTCCAGGGTTTGGAATGAGCCAAACTGTGGGTCACCTAGATTTCTTTCCAAATGGAGGATTAGAAATGCCTGGATGTCAGAAGAATATTCTCTCTCAGATCGTTGACATAGATGGAATCTGGGAAGGTAAAAATCATTATATGTACAAGGGGATTTTCACTGGGAAAAGTTTACATTTTGTTTTTCTTTGGAATTGTACAGGGGTCACATTTTATATGCTTTGAACTGCATCCCCACGGTACAGGTTCCCATTTGAACAAGGGTGCATGAGGAGATTGTGGGAAAGAAAGTACATTCATTGAGAGAATACATTACTAAGTGGCACTTATATCTGTGTGGACCAATCTTCCTTCTCAAGTTATTTTTCCTTTTCACTTAACAATAGTATTAACTATTATATCCTAAAACAATATTTAACTTCTGATTGCTTCACAAATCATAAAAATCCACTACCTAAATGATTTTGTGCTGTGATCTCCATGATTTCACACTAATTAATGAAATCTATTCAATAGCCATATTCTGATCATGATGTTAATTTGTAAAAATAAAATGTTACTGATGTGTAATCATGTCTATTTCACAGGAACTCGTGACTTTGCAGCATGTAATCACTTAAGAAGCTACAAGTATTATGCTGATAGTATTGTCAACCCCACTGGCTTTGCTGGATACTCTTGTGCCTCTTACAGTGTTTTCTCGGCAGTAAGTAGACCCCACTTTCTGAAATTCATTCATTTGTTTATTTTATTTCTTTTTTGTGATGCTGGGAATCAAACCCAAGGCTTTGCACGTGTTAATCGTGCACTGTATCACTGAGCTATAGTCTATGCCCCTCCACTTGAATTTTGTGACTCACTTTTCATGACTGATAGTTCGCCAGTTGATCCCTTTCAAACTTCTCTCAAAGGGCCGGGAAATCCTACAGGTAATTTGGTCAGTGTGTCTCCCAAAGGAATGACTCCAGGGTCCATTCATGCCAGGTCTCTTGGTAACTCTAGGTCGTATCCCTGTCTGCCTTATGGAGGGACCCACTTCTAGCATTTAGAGATGAAGTCTCTTACTTGTCTACTTTTTTGGTTTGGGCATTGTCCTTAAAGAACTTTGGCCATTTGTTCATGACTGGTCAGTTGTCCATTAATGTAATAGATGCCAACCCTGAGACTCTGCCATGTCTGTCATCTGGTCCACCAGTTCAGGAGTCTACCATATGCTTTTTCTGTGCAGTAGCTTTCCCCTTCAGAGTGGGAATATGGACATTGTCCTCCACAGCCTGCCTTCCTTCTTCTTCCCTTTTACCACTATCACTTGGTGCATAAAGAGATATTTTCTTATGAAAGCCTTCTCCAGACAGAGGCTAACTGGAGCATTTTTGGGAGAATTCTGAGATTTGAATCCTTCAGTTCTTGATATGCTAAATGAAAGGGAACTAAGAAAAGGCTGACTTTTGAGCACATCTTTCTCCTAATGGTTCTGTTTTACATATCACAAACTGATTACCACCACCTATTCTTTCTTATGCAATTTTCCAACATAAAATTTAGCAACCAGGCAGGAAGCAACAGGGACCATTTAAAGAAGCAGAAGAGAAAAGAAACATCCCACAGGCACATGCACACACATACATAAATTCTCCCATTATGCAATTTCTATACTGTTTTGTTATCTAACAGAGAAATTGCTGATTTATCCTTGTGAATCATGAGATGCACTGCTAACCTTTGCTGAGACATTATTAAAGTCCCTTTTACCATTAGAACAGAATTCATTTTAGAATATTTGAATTGCAACATGTGGGAGAAGATGGTGCAGCATTCCAAGAAAAAGCATTCTCATTCATCATTTGTTTTCACTAGAACAAGTGCTTCCCCTGTCCAAGTGGAGGATGCCCACAGATGGGTCATTATGCTGACAGATTTTCTGGGAAAACAAGTGGAGTGGGCCAGAAATTTTTTCTGAACACTGGGGATAAGAGTAATTTCTCACGTAAGTTTCTATATTATTTACTTTAGATTCTCAATGCTATGTATTTTATCCTATCCACTGATAATGTGTGAAATTGCTTTTCCATTCAAAAGCTATAAACACCTTTCCCCAATGCAGAAAAATGCACAGTGCACAGTAATGATGGCTGATTCGGGCAGCAGAACAGAGTGTGGGGCCTCAACTAGTAATGGCCCCAGACATAAATTTCTTCACAGTTGATCCTGGCTGAACTCAGAAGGCTTCCTAAGCTCCACTCTCTTTGATTCAGTCAAAAGTTCACTCAGCAGAACTGTGAGGTTTTGTACAAGCATGAAAGTAACTCCAGAGAAAGATGGCAGGAGTGGTGGAGGAAAGCACTTGACAGACTCAAAAGATAGTCCGGATCATAAACCCCAGGGAGAATGGGAAGTGAAGGTGTGGGAATGAAGAGGCCTGAGGACAGACTCTGGGACAGACTTAGATGGCAGTGAGTGGGGTTAAGAATATAGTAAAATTAAAGACAGACGTTATCCCATCCCCTATGTCCCATTTTGAGCTAAAGGGCAAAACCTGTTAGTTTGCTTTTGACTATTACCAAGGCAACTGTCTTTCGGTTGCCTAAACTGGTTCAATTCCAAGGGCAAGGGAAAGTTAAAGTATAGAATTTTTAAAATAAATCTAGACTATTTAGGCAAAAGTATGGCAGTACTCTAAAATTTGGTGATCAGAGAGAATAAAACAAACTTATGAATATGTCACACTACTACTTTTCCACGACCTTTTAATATAGAGTTCTTAGACTATTCAAGAACAAATTGTCAAGTTGAAAAATTTTTAAGCGAATCATACTCCTTGGCTTGAAAACATAGCCATCGGTTTTGGAAATTCCCAACTAACCAATAACTGTTCCCTGAACACTGAGCTATAGGAATGACTGTGACTATTTCATTTGAAGAATTACCGCCATCATGTATAAGTTATCTAAAGTTCTGCAGTAGTGAGATGGAAATTAACCCGTTGTCAATGTCTCTTATTTACAAGCTAACGCTCGGTAATTTAACTCCCTGTGCAGGCTGGAGGTACAAGGTGTCTGTCACACTGTCTGGACAGAAGGTTACAGGACACGTGCTAGTTTCTCTGTTTGGAAATTTAGGAAACTCTAAGCAGTATGAAATTTACAAGTGAGTAAAATATCACTCTAAGCTCAAATGTTGAAATACTGTGCCTGTCTAACGTATGTTATCAACAGAAGAGTTTATTTATTCTTTACTGTATGGGAGTAGAGTACTGTCACATATAACATAAAGAAAGTTATTCTTTCACATTTGCACCTTAATATATTTCAAAATTGTAGTTCTGAATTTTTCCCTTATTTTTTTCCTAAGAAAATCATTAAAGTTCACTTTGATGCCTAGCATTGGGTTTTATAATCAATAAATAACTATTCCCCACAAAACAGTGGGGAGATTGATACACAAATACCATTATTTATTGAATCATGGTGGGAATGTGGCATGGAGGGCATTGTGACTGAAACATGTTAGAAGTTTTATTAAAGTAAAGATGTGACTAAAGAACTCTGAATCATTGATTTTAAAACCTACCACTGATTTACCATACATATGTGAATTTATTTTATATATTAGAATGACAAATGCCTATTGATCATTTTGGCTAGAGTTGCTTTATAAACTGGTTTTAGAAAAATGTTTGTATGCATATATTTATACATATGATTATCTTATGTATATGCATAAACATTTTTGTCATTTCTTCACTCCCCAGGGGCACTCTCCAATCAGGCTATACTCATTCCAATGAGTTTGACTCTGATGTGGATGTTGGAGACTTGCAGAAGGTCAAGTTTATTTGGTATAACAATGTGATCAACCCAACACTGCCTAGAGTGGGAGCATCTAGCATCACAGTGGAAAGAAACGATGGAAGAGTGTAAGTAATAAAAATCCAAACGGCTGAGAAGAATCAAGTAGTGTTCACAGTTCTATCCCCTTTAAATTTATTTCCTTTAAATTTAACATTCTACAATAGTTCACCTGTACCCAAGCCACAACTGCTTTCTAATATCTTCTGGGTCTTTAGGAGAAAGTATAGTACTTTAGGAAAAACAACTTAGATAGGTTTGTAGTAAGAGTTATGTTATCTGATACAAATTAGGTATGAGAATGAGAATTTGGCTTCACAATCCTAAGGTGAATAGATTGTCTCACTGGGCAGATGAACCTTTTACTGTATATGACATCAATGTGTGTCTCCCCCAAAGTTCATGGGTTCACCAAATTGTTCCTTAAATTGTTGGGAACTCATTAACTTATCAGGGAACAGATATAGGCTGTTCCATATCACTAGACTTAATGAAGACAGTGGTCCATAAGATTGATCCTTGATTCTAAGTAAGGTGTTTCTGAGCCAAAGGATGTTCACCAAGCCTAACTACCAGAAAAGGTGAACTGATGATCATTGTCATAATAGCAACTTTAGCTGAAGCGTTTTTGAGTGTTAAGCCAAACCCTGATGCAGAGAGCAGTGCTGCCATTTTGTCCACGTGAAGACCCCAAATTTACTTTCACAAATGAAGCAGCAAGAATCCAGACAAAATATATGAAACAATGGTTGTCAAGACACTGACCTTCAAGCAAAAAAGGACAGTGATGGTCTTGCAGACAAAAAACAAACAAGGAGGAGCCTTAAACCTGCTCAGCTTACTGCCAGAGACTCCAGGGTGTGGCACAGGCAGGCCAAATGCAGGCAGAATCCAATTGAAGAGATCATCTCTAAGTTGAAGAGATCAAGCTAGGAATCAGAAAATCTAAGCAACTAGATATCATGGCACATCCTACCAGATAGTAGAGACTTCAAGAGGGAGAATTCAGAGCTCTGGAAACACCCCTTAAATATGTAGCATGGTACCAATCAGCATGTGACTGTGAGCAAACTAGGCATGGTCGGGAAAACAGGCATTTGAAGGATTGGAGAGAACAGTGCCCTGGCCGGTAACAGTGCTTGTTTCCACCAGCCTATAATTCAAGGGACATTGGATAGAAGGTTTAGGACAGTCTTCTCTCCTATGGGAAATGATTCATATAGATTTAGCAAGACTTGAAATGATCCAACTACTTCCAAATACCATACATGAATTGGTATACTACTACTTGGAAGTAAAATGCTATAAGTTAAAAATATGTACAGTCAGTTCTAAAGCAATCACTAAAATGATAAAGAATTATATAGTAAACATACCAACAAAGGAGATAAAATGAAATAAAAAATAATCTAAAAAAGAGCATAAAAAAGTAAAAGAGAACTAGGTCCAGGGAGACAAATAGAAAACAAATGGAAGGGTCAATGGACTTATACCTAGCCAAATCAATAATCATATTAAATGAAAATGGTCTAAATGACACAATTACAAGGCAGAGAATTTACACTGGATTTAAAAAAAAATCAATATCCAATTGTATTATGCCTACATGAAATACACTTTAAATATAAAATCACAAGTAGATTGCACAAAATGAAAAGTCCAAAAAAGATATTCTATTTATCATTAGAAACATGTAAATTAAAATCATAATGAGATAGCACCATAAATCTATTTAAAGGTTAAATTTTAAAAAGTGGACACTACCAAGCAGTGTTGAGGAAAACAAGAATCTTGAACTCATGCACTGCTGATGGTAATATAAACGATGAAGTCACTTTGGAAATCAGTTTGACAGTTTCTTAAAGAGCCAAACATATACCTACCTATAATTCAACCATGTGGCTCTTGGGCACAATACTCTCCCCCATCATAGTTTTGCTTTGGGTGATTTCAGTCACTCATAGTCAACCATAGTGTGAAAATATTAAGCAGAAAATGAACCCTACCAGTCCTTTAGGGTGTGATTGACAGCTCCTCTGTATGCTATTTGCACAACCACATTACAAGATTGGAAAGGAGGTTCAATCCTTTATAGGAGAGGTCTCCCTAAGTCAATGTCCCACCTTGGGCACAGGGCATGCCCCCTCTCAGACTGTGGTGGGAGTCGTGGGGAGACCAGTGGTTGTCCTCATGCTCAGCACTTTAGCTGGTGCCGGAAGACCTGACCTATTGTTGTTTTCCCTCCACAGGTTCAAATTCTGTAGTGCAGAGACTGTGAGAGAGGATGTTCTGCTCACCCTCACTGCATGTTAGAAGGCAGCTTACATGTGTCACTGTATATTACTGCTAATAAATCTAGTAGTGAAGCAATATACTCTGTCTTCTGTCATCAATGTCTGCTGTGTCCAGTGTAACTTTTGGATATTGTGATTAAAATCCAAACCTGCAGTTAGTCTGAAGGAACACAAATGACTGTTGAATGTTACTATATACTGTGTGGCACTGGAGCTTAGGAATATTGTTTACACAACACTATCATCATGTCCATTGTTAATATTACTGATGTCATTCTGATCACTCTAGGCAGATTTCCAGACCCAAAGTGACCTCCTTGGTAGGCCACATGGAAAGTACCACCTTTGTCTTTGTTCATCATCTCTAAGCTCCGTGTCTCCTCCTCATCAGACATCTCAGGACTGATGACACAAGAGGAGATGAGAATGAGACACATCTGAGGCATCCTGACTGGTCTTCCTGCTCCCCATGGGTCTCCCCAGATCCCTTGCCTCTCTGCAGACTATGTGATCTTCCTAAAGCACAAATCTCCCTCCAGTGATTCCCAGGACAGAATTCACATTTTTTAGTGACTCTTATAAGACTGCCCTTTGTTTGCCTCTCACATGGGAATCCAGTCTCACCTCAGCACATTCCTTCAGGAACTCCATATTCTGGCCCTGTTCCCAAAGAGGGTTTTTCTCTCAGATGCTGCTGGACATTTGCAAAAACTCTTTCTAGAATGTTCTTTCCTTGTCTTTCCTTCTGTTTAACTCCAACAATTTTGTCCAGGAATACTTTCTTCACCTCCGTTATTCACAAACTGTAGATTGAATTAAGTTTCACTCTCCATATTCCCACTGCACCTAGAATTTTCCCCTTCTCAACACTTATATATCCATGTTGCAATTACAGATTCTCTTCTCTGTTTATCCCATTCTTAAACTCTTTAAAGGGGTTACATTTGTAAGCATCACATTAGTAGGAAGAAAGAATGAGGCCACTAATGTCAGGTATTTAAAATTAGGCCATGTCCAAACAATAAAATCCTATATGAGAAAAGGATATCTATGCTAGGTTTTACAAGAAGGGTAGGGAGTGGCCAATAGGACACAGTGGCAAAGGCATTGCAGAGAGAGGGAATCAGATAGGCAAAGACACAGGGGTATGAAAATATATGAGAAATTGATAATGCCTTTCATTTCATGTTTCACCAAAATACTTTCAGGTTGACCATGAAGATTTGTTCTTAGGGTCATCAATCTGTGTCAAGCAGAATGCTTTCTCTTTCATGAACCAAATGTACCAACACACACTAGCTCCAAGAACAAGGAAATGTATTGGCCCATGCAGGTGGAAAGTCCAGAGGTCAGAATGGTTTTGTTGATGCAGCAGCTCAATGACTTCTTTTCTTTCCATGCTCTTCTGTGCGTGGGCATGCTTTTATATCAAGGCTGATTCCCCTCCCACTTGAAGGGAGCTACAGATCTCCTCTTTTACATTCAGTAAGAGAGAGAAAGTGCATCTCCTTTCCCATCTTCCCTGACAAAACCCCTGAAATACTCTCTGATGGGCCTACTGTGAGTAAAGTGGAACATGCTGGTTGTCTTAAGTCAGAAGATTTTTTTTTTTTGTCACATGAACTAGATGTGTTTTGCTCTTCTTAATTCCATTTTTGTATTTTCCTCATAAACTTCTTAACTGTTGTTGGTTAGTGGCTTACAGTAGTACAATTGCTAGTAAAACAACCTGATTTAATTTGAGATAATATGCCATCACCTATAGGACAGACAGGATATAAGACTGACTTCCAGTACTAAATGACCCTAATTAAATGGAAGGGGTAAGTAATGGTAAAGTTATAGACATTAAAGTTAAAAACTAGTGCTCCTACTTCAAGATTGGTAAAACTGGCCTACTAGACTTTTAAAACCAAAAGTTGGAGATTAAAGTTAAGAAAATAAAAGGGTCAAGAAAGAACATAGCCAATATTTGACTCTTGCACTCTGAGGTAGCTCAAATCCAGAGAAAGAGGGAACTTCTCTAAGGGCTTTACAACTCTTGGCCACATGACCTCCCAATCAGGGAGATCAATGAGACCTTAGAGAACAGGAAGCCAACCAGTGCACCGGCTCCAAAGAGGAGGGTCATTGGAGGGGAAAACATCCCTGATGCTTACAAGGGAAGTCACATGTGGTCAGCAAGAACCTAACTTATCCAGGCAGATGGCACTAAAGAAATGAAGAGGCTTCTCCCAAGTTCCCAAGAGTGACCCCCTAAGGAATCTAAGCTGACCCTTAATAGTAGATTTTTACTAGCTTGGTGCCACAAAAGTGGGCATGTCTTGCTCTTTTATAGACCTACCCCTTCTCTTTCTTCTCTGTGTATGTGCCTAAGGGAGGAAGGGCCAGCAGAGGGGGTGATGTTAGCAACTCCAGGAAGGTGTGATCCAGAGGTTAGCAGGTAGCAACCCATTGTCTCTTCTTTGATAACCAGCCCTGTCTTCTCACCCCATCATTCATTATCTATACTGACTGCCAGGTCTTCCACCCCCTGCCTCAGTTTGTTGAGGACTGTGACATTCCCTGTCCCCTCAAGCCAGGCAGGGCTTCAGTCTGATTGCTTTTTGGCAAAGGAAGCATACAGGGAGTCAGTGCAGTGGGCTCACTTTATAGTTATCCTCTTACCCTCCTGTTCCCATCATCCTCGTCTACTTGTCCCCTTACGCTCCCCACTTGGCTGCTCAAGTAGCTGGGACTATAGTTGCAGAGCACCAAGTCCACCTCCCATTGCTTCTTTTTGATGGGCCACCTACTCAGCAGCCTTTGGGCAACCTTGCTATTCCCTGTACAGGATGCCAGAATTCAGCCTTGCTATGTGTAACAGCAGCCAATCGAGTCTATGCAAAGTCATTTCTTTTCTCCCCAGCCTCCCACAGCACTTACACACACATACACGTGTGCATACTTACATAATACACACTTGATTCCCAAAGGATAGCTGAGAGAAATGTGAAAGCAGACTCCTCAAATGCTAGCAAGTAAAAAATTCACAAATCTTTGCCCACTATTTATATAGCTTAAAAATAAAAAAATATGACAACAAATGTAAATGCTTACATGGCTTCTATTTGCAATTCTTTAATAGGACCACATCTTATTCCTTGAAATGAAACACGTGTTCCAATGAATCAAAGAGAGGAGTTTGACTTTATAAACAGTTAAAGACCAAAAAACAAAAAAGCACAAAAGGAGAACAAAAGAATTATTTCAGAAGTGTTTTCCTTATAGAGTTAAAACAGAAGGTACATCCATATTACACTGACTCTGGTTAACCAGATTCAAGGTTCATAGAGATCATTCACTTCCATAGTCAAATTTATTCCTGAATTTTAAAACATTTGTTGTGAATGGGATCATTTTCTTGCTTTCTTTTTCAGATAGTTCATGATTAGCATATAAAAAAGCTGCTAATTTTTGTACATCAAGTTTGTATCCTGTAGCTTTACTGAATTCATTATTAGATCAAAGAGTTTTTGGTGTAGTCTTTGGGGTTTTTGAAAGATAAGATCACGCTGTCTACCAACAGGGACAGTTGGACTTCTTCCTTTCCAAACTGGATTCTTAGTATTTCTTTCCATTGCCTAATTGCCCTCACTAGGACTTCCACGAGGTGAATAGAAGTGGTGAAGCTGGGTGTCAGAGGAACAGATTTGAGTTTTCTTCACCTGCATCATGCTAGCTGTGGGTTTGTCTTCTCAAGAGCACATGAAGCATTCTCCAGAACAGATCATATTTTAGGTCACCAAAAAGCCTCAACAAATTTAAGGACTGAAATAATTTCAATTATCTTTTCTAACCACAATGACATAAAAGTAGAAATCAACGACAGGAGGAAATTTGGTTACTTTGTACATATATGGAAATTAAACAACCGTCTCCTGAACAGCTTGCAATTCAATGAAGGGGTTAAAAGGGAAGTTAAAGTTTTCCTCAAACAAATGAAAATGGAAACAGAGCATTTCAAAATCCACTGGATACAGCCAAAGACATTCTAAGGGGGAAGTTTATAGGTATAACATGTCTACATCAAAAAAGAAGAAATATCACCCATAAACCACCTAATGATGCACCCCAAGAACTAGAAAAACAAGAGTCAAATAAACCCAAAATTAGTAGGAGGAAGGAAATGTAAATATCAGGGGAGGAATAAATGAAATAACAAAAAATACAAAGGATCAATTACATGAGATTTGGTTTTTTAAAAAGAAAAGCAAAAGCAACCAACATGCAAGTAGACCAAGAAAAAGAGAAAAGAGTGAAATAGCGAAAATCACAGGTGACAATGGAGACATCAGAACTGATGACACAGAAATAAAAAGCATCCTAGGGACTACCATTGAAAAATTACACACCAATAAATTGATCATCAGGAAAGGATGAGAAATCCCGACACAGACAGCCGACCAAAAATCTGAATATCCATGAATGAGGAAATTGAGTCAGTATTAAAACCTTTCCAACAAAGAAAAATCAATGACCTCATAGTTTCATTGCTGAATTCTACTACCTATTGAAATAAGAACTAATATTAATTCTTCTCAAACTGTTAAAGAAGATTCAAGAGGGGAGAGGACTTTCAGATTCATTCTTTGAGACCAGCATTAGCCTGATACTGGAAGAGTAGAGAGAAACACAGAGAGAGATTGAGAGAGAGTCGGGGAGAGAGAGAGAGAGAGAGAGAGAGAGATAGAGAGAGAGAGAGAGAGAGAGAGAGAGAGAGAGAGAGAGATGGAAGGAAGGAAGGAAGGAAGGAAGGAAGGAAGGAAGGAAGGAAGGAAGGAAGGAAGGAAGGAAGGGAGGAAGGAAGGGAGGGAGGAAGGGAGGGAGGGATTGACTGATTTAGAGCTGGCTGGCAGTGTGTACGTACAGGACAGACACAGAGGGAACCTTCTGAAGACAGGGAGAGCAGGTAGAAGACTACTGTGATGGCCCAGAAAAATGGTTGTCATATTCAATATCTCAGAAATAAATTTCTAGTTGATGAAATTTCCATTACTACATTAGTGGCAGGGAAGAAAACACAACTTAATCTGAAAATAGGTTATTCAAAATGTGTGCATGTGCTGGGCACGGTGGCCCATGCCTTTAATACCAGCCACTCAGGAGGCTGAGGCAGGAGGATTACAAATTCAAGACCAGCCTCAGCAACTTAGTGAGTCCCTAAGCAATTTAGTGAGATCCTGTCTCAAAATAAAAAATAACATTGTAATAATAAAGTGTGTGTGTGAATTTGTTCTGAAAATCAGATACTGAGTCTTAACCAGGTGTCTACACACCCATATGAACACCTTCCACTCACTCGTTCTTGACCCCTTGTTAGATCAACTGTATACTAACACCCTGGGAGAATGTGATTTTCTATGAATTGACAAAAACAAACCATTCAGAGCTAGTGGAAAGAATGTGCTTCCAAAATGAGCTCTACTTCTTACCAACTCTGTATCCCTGGGTGGGTTGCTTAAACTCTCTGAGTTTCACTGTCTTCATAAGAAAAATAGCTGAAACTTCCACAGGCTTGGAGATAGATCAGATGCAAAACAATGTAAAAGTAAGGAAATTTTTGGAGCGCTAATTGCAATTTTATTTTACTTCCCAGGTCTGGGTGAGCTAGACTCCCTCACATCCAGCAACATGGTTGTTCTGGAAGGCGTGAAGCAATAACAGCCCATCATCCCAGTTTTTGCTGCTCAGGAGAGTTTGGGATCTCAGGCAAACATGCCCTCCTTCCCATGGAGAGCCCTGGCAGTGGCTGAGCTAGATAAGGGGAGGACAGGACAGGTTCTCTGAAGGCTAAGTAAATGAGACCCAGTTTGTCTAATGTGTGGTTATCTGGCCACAGGTGTTCCTGGACCTTTCTTTCCCTCATCTGGAGTTTGGTATCACAATGCTGTCAGAATGAGACTATTACTTAATGAATATTTACCTCCTCTGCAAATAGAGTTATTTTGATTAGGAACTTCCAAGACTGGTATTATTTTTAAGTGTCTAAGTTCTCTGTGTTAAAGTTAAGTCTGTGTTATGTAACGCTCCATTGAACCAAGGAGACATGGAATTATTTTTAAGTGGGAGCTCTTTCAGCTTTCAATGCTGTGGGGTGCCTGACGGGGCGCTGTCCTGGATCTGTCATCCTACACAAGTCTGACCTTTGAATCTGCAATCCCAAGACCTTTAGAGTGAGCACCTGAGGCTGGTGGAAAGCAAGATTTGAGAAGTAGCTTCAACCCCTTCTGGTATTCAAGAGCCTCCTGTGCATCCAGAGCACTGAGCTGCTGCACCTTCAGGTTAATTGCAGCTAGGGTACCAGGCAACTTGGGGTGAGTTTTCACTGAATCTTGTGCTGTCCTAGGACCTCAGACAGCCTGTGAGGCAAATGGTCCCCACCAGGTGATGAACTAGAAAATAGATATTAATATTAAAATTCTACTAAAATGGAGGGAGGAACCAAATAGAATTTTTTAAATTTGGGAAGTGGCAGGAAAGGGGCTTTGGAAAACCAAGTGTTAGGGAAAAAAATACTTCAAAGTGTGGCTAACATCCAAAACTCACAGTGAAACTTATAGTCCAGGATTGGATGTTTGGTACCTGAATAGTTCATGGAAGTCAGAGAAACATGATGACTTTAAGAGGTGCAGTAAATGATCTCTATTTGTTAAAGCGATGCTGTTATAGCCTTGAATCTCAGTGGATTAAAATAATAAAAGTTCATTTCTTGCTCTGATAAAATTCAAATTAGCATTTCCAGTTGTTGAGTGACTCCCCTCCAAACAAGGGACCCAGGCCCCTTCCATCCTCGGGTTCTGCAACTTCAACACACGGCCTTCAGGGTTGCTGTGCTTGTCTGCATCAAGACATTGAAGCAAGAGCCACGGAGGACCATGTGTGAATTTTAGGAGTAGAACTGGAACTGGTGGGCATCCATGCGCTCCCATGACACCACCACAAGGGGCCATGTGGCCCCATCTCCCTGCAAGGTTGGTTGGGGAGTAGAGTCTAGTTCTGTTCCCAGTAGGCAGCCACCCCAGTCTCTGCCTCAGAGTACCTGCACAGACCCCCCCAGACAGCAGCATACAGTGATGTCTGAGTAAAACAGTGTGGTTGATGACATTTCATGACTCACGTAAAGAGTTCAGCAGGACTGGGTTGAGGGGAAGTCACTCATGTGCAGCTGACATGATAGACTGCTGCTCCTGTCCCATTCCCTTCCCAGCTTTTGTGGATGTAGAAAATGTAAAATATGAACCAATTTCAGTTTACAGAATGACTTCCCATAGCCTCTAGTCTCTGCAATGGCAGCAATCCTGAGGATTATATAATAACACAAATACCTGCCATCTTCTCATCTTAGGAGCGCTGTGGAAAACATTACCTCCTCTATCAATATGGGTTTCACTGTGATTAAAATTTGGTGAATTTGGTCTTAAATCTATAGCCCATATGTAAAGAAAGGTCACCCTATATGTGCGTTAAATTTTGCTTCATTTAAAATGCCACCCTACAAACATCATATGACATGGTAAGTCTCTCCAAGTGTCAGATACTTCATAATACACCCAGATGACATGGGTATGACTGTAGCATCAGTGTAGCATTACCACGTGCGGATACCGTAGAGATGCAAGACTTTGGTTCTTAGAGTTTGTGGTGAGTTAAGTTTTGTTTGTTTTGTTTTTTGGTTGGTTGGTTTTGCTTAACTGAGTAAAAGAGGCTTCAAAGTCATTTACTCTGAGATCGTATTGGCAGTTTTGATTGTTACAAGTATGGAAAACAAATGGTTTTCCATATTCATTCCCTTTTTGCTTGTTCATTCATTCAACAAGGGAGTCTTGGTGGCCTGCCATGACACAAGCCCTGGGCTGGATGCTCAGTCATGACAACAGGGCCCAGAGAATTCCAGCGTCCCTCAGTTCATGACCCACCAGTGACCGTGATGGGTCTCAAGTGAGGGAACAACGGAGGGAGGCCTTCTTGGCAGGACCAGGGAACCAACCAAAGTGTACCAGGGGTGCACTTCAAGCTTTGAGTGTGACCCTGATGCTCTGCCCCGTGGCTTATTTTAAAGCTGATTTGTTCTTTCTCCTCTCATCCCCATGTCTCCTCTGTATCCTTCCTTCTCCTATGGGAAGCAAGATGAACCTCCTTCCCATCCTGGGCCAAGTTACCCATCCTCTCGCTCAGGGACTACAGGAATGAAGGACCCAAAATATGGCACCAGAGGGCCCATGACCCAGCTTCCTCTCAAGTCACAGGTGACAATGACTCCTGACAGGGCACACTCTTTCAACCCCTCTTTCAACGCCTCCGCCTGCCCTGACAGAATCCCAGCCTCTGGACAGGTGTGTCCTGTGTTTCTCCTTTGCTAGCAAAGCAAATAAAACTTCTTTTCCCTCTTTCTTAAAAACTTGTTGTTAGTGCCTGGGGACAAGGACCGAGCTTTCCATATCAAAAGGAGGGTAGACAGCACTTCCTCAGGAGGGTTCAAGGCATTGGAAGGGTTTTGCAGGAATTTTGTCAGGGTTCCCAGCCATGAATTCCCCACCCCCACCTTCAGCTGTTGTCTTAACATTTTCCTTACTAAACATTCTTGAACTCTCCTTGTCAACATTTTTTTTGTTGCTTTTTCTGTACCTATAAATTTGGTCAGAAGACTGAATTATTATCTGCTCACTCTTGGCCCACAACAGTGGCAATTTCATGTCTGAATCTAAATCTGGAACTGCCTCAGGTCAAATGGTTCTGGTATCTTAACATTATGATGTCCCATGGCACTCTTTAAAAGATGCCATTTAATCCATCTACTGCTAACTAAAGAGTCTCAGTTCTTTTATATCAAATGCTGTTCTTTCAGAGCACTTTCCCAAGATCTTTTTTTTTTTTCCCGATTAAATTCTACTTTTCTCTCTTGCTCATTATTTCATCCAATGTTGGGGTCACTAATCGGACCTCTGTTCTCTCAGCAATAGATACCCTCAATTCCTTTTGTTACCTTTCCTATATGCTATTGAGAAATAAGTTAATGTAACAGAGATCATGGATGTCAGGTGGGTTCTTTGTCTCATGAATTCGAAGAATAAAATCCATGGGCACAAGGGTGAGAGCAAAATAACAGGATTTATTAGAGTAATAGAAAGTTCCTGAAGAAGGAGGGGTCCCAAGAGAGGGATGCCCGATGGGCGGCTGTTGTCTAGGGGTTTCATATGGATCTGTAGGTATAGGGAAGTCAAGCCCAGCCCAATCCTGGGTAAGACACTCCATGCCCACAAGGTGTTCAGGCAGGTTTTACTTTAATCAAAATATTTGACCAGGCACTTTTCCTTCTTTGAAGAGGCTATGGACTCCAGTTCACATATGTCCCAATTTTAAAATAACCCTTTTGTAGGCTTCTCAGCAAAAATCTGCAGCTGATCTGCTGCCCAGGAAACTCCCCAGGTGCCCATTTCCCTATCTGCCCAGGCTTATCTCTTCTTCCTGGTCTTCATGAGTTCTGAGGAGTTCAACATAGGACACCAAGTGCTTTTCTAGAAGGGATGCACTCTCTTGAAGGACTCTCCTATCAGGCAGTTTGAGGGGAAGGTGAGGGAACAGAAAGCTGCAGGAGCTAGGGAGTCCTCAGGGTTGGCTTTCCAGGAGACTGCTGTCCAATCCCTGCAGAGTCCGGCTGCACGCTCATCCCAGCCCACCCCTGATCTGCACCGAGAAGCACAAAGAAACAACAAGATCCTTCACCGCAATGACAGGACAGTGATTCTGAGCACTGTATAACCACGTCGAAAGAGACTTTCATACCTGCCACTTTCTCATCTTCCCATGAGCACTGTGGAAAACTACCTCGCCTATCAATACGGGCTTATCTGTGATTAAAATTAGAAATATGTCCTTGGAACCTTCTCTCTTTTCATGCCACTTTTCCATGGCACGGCTCAAAAAGATAAGGTTGCCTATAAAAGGACCTGTCTGTGTTGTCCAGCTGTCCGTGGAACCTGCCGGATCTGCCACGGTGAGTGGGGAACGTGCTTTCCAGGCTAATTTATCAGATTTCACAGATCCCACCATGTTCTCCAGAGATGGAAGTGATCTTTCCAACCTCATTCTGCCAGACTCAGCTTCGTTTTTGTCTTTATGCAGATGCTGCTGCTGTGGTCGCTGGCCCTGCTGCTGGGAGCAGTAGCAGGTAAGAAAAGACACTGGGCTGGACTTGGAGAGTCTCGCTGCTTGGTCTTCTCCAGAGGCCTTGAGGGCTGAATTCAAGGCATGAAGGGGACCAGGAGTAAAATGAGCAAGGTGCAGGATTAAGAGCTCAAGATCTTGAAGTAGTTTTGCCAGATCAAATCTACAATGTCCATCTAATGCTGCATTTGAGAAAAGCGAGAAATAATCCAAAGAGTGAATCACTGACATATTTATATAAAAATTTTCCTGTTTAACCAAAGTTCAAGTTTGACTTGTAATTTTCATCTGTGAGTCTAGCAGCCCTAGCTTGGGTTCAACAGAAGGGTCTGAACACTGATTCAGTTTCCTACAACTCAATGACCCTGAGCAAAATCCTGAGCCCCTCTGTGCTTCAGGGTCTTTGTCTGTGAAGTGGGGAAATGACGTCACCCCTCTCCTTGGCTGACCGAGACACTTAGGTAAGATGAGTGGACCATCGTGCCCAGCAACTGGCCCATGGGAAGATGTCGAGGGACGCAGTCCCCGAGACAGCTGCACTCTTACTCCTGCTCTTCATGTGCACTTCTCCTCCGGAGCCCTTCCTGGAGTTGTCCCTCTATGCAGTAGCATGCCAACCAATTGGGTGAAATCATGCATGTTGATTGTTTCTGAATACCTTCTTCATCACAGGAACCCACAGTGGTCCTCAAATCTAGGTCAGAAACTGACATGCTCATTCAAGGTGGAGATATGGAGTTCAGGCCCTTGCCTGAAACCTGACCTCACACCCAAAGTGCAAAGCCACAGGGCTGCCCCTGGGAGACAAGAGCCTCAACACATGTCCACTGCCACCACAGTTAGGACACAGGCCGCTCCATTCCTGGGCACCAGTGGCCCAAGGATGACATCTGGGTCGAGAAGTTCAAGTGAGTCCCTGCCTGGGACTGAGCAGAGACACAGGACTGTGAGGTGGTCCCCTGAGGCAGCAGGGAGGAGCAGCAGCCTGTCTGCCAGAGAGGCATCTTCTTCTGAAGCTGCTTTGTGAGAGTGTGAGTTGGAGGGTGCTTGGGAGAATGGAGGGCGACCGTGTGCCATGAAATGTAGTCTGACTCATATTTTGGTTGAGACACTATTGACGACAGCATTCTGGTTCAACTAATATCCTTGAAACTCTTCTGGGTGGTTCAGGAAAAGAAGTTTGCTATGACAGACTCGGCTGCTTCAGCGATGACTCCCCATGGGGAGGGACCTTGGAAAGACCCCTGAAAATGTTGCCCTGGGATCCCAAAACTGTCAACACCCGCTTCCTCCTGTACACAAACGAGAATCCAGACAGCTATCAGGTAAGAATCCTATCTTGGCAGCACTCTCTTCCATTTCTTTTATGTTGTGAGGCTATCTCTTCACCCATTCTCTGTTTCTGTGACAGAATAGTTTAACAGACTGGGTAAACTGTGTCACCAACTTGATATTTATTTGGCTCCCAGTACTGATGTAGGACAGAAGAAGTTGGATACCCAGGGAATTTTCAGGAAGCAGGTTTATGGTCTACAGGGTCCAGAGGACTATTACCTTAAACATTCTCTAGACCAAGAGTCTGGAAATTCTTTGACCTTTTTACCCAATGGAAGGGACTTGAAGATTTACATTACAAGTGCTTTTTGTTCCATTTTTTTTTTAAGACTAGACAGAGATTTTACAAGTTTTTTTTTTCTTTCCGTAAATCTGGCATTTACAAAAAAGAGGAACTGACAATCCATAATGCCTTCTGCAGAAGTGTTGTTGTTGTTGTTGTTTTTTTCCTACCTGATATCCTATGTAAAAAGCTTTCTGACAGAGAGAGGAACTTCTATGTTACAAATGTGATGGGGGTTTCTGCTTAATTGTGGTAAGGGTATTCTGGGTGGGGGGTCTCTGGTCTGCTTCAGTACCAGAGGCAGGGAAGTCAGAGGTTGAATGTGGAGATTGGAGGGGGCTTTCCTGGTGTATCACAATGTAGCAAATGGCATCACATAGTGAGAGAGGGGACGAGAGACGGAAGGAAGAGTGGGACGAACCTGTGCTTTCTATGCTCCTGCAATTCTCCACTCTTGCCACAACCATGGTAATGCATTTGTGACAGCGGAGGCCTCCTGACTAACCACCTCTCAATATAATCCCAAGCAAATTAAATTTAAACATCCATTTCAGAAGGGACATTCAAACCATTCTGTTCCCTCTCTGACTCCCCCCAAATTCATGTTCTTCTCTCATGCAAAATACATTCCTTCCTGTAGCCTTAAATGTCTTAGCTTATTCCTGCTTCAACTCAAACATCCAAAGTTCAGACTAAATAGACATGGGTGAGACTCAAGGCTCATCCTGATTCATCCTGAGGCAAATTCCCTTAAGCTACCAGCCTGTGAAATCCAAACTTCTCTATTTCCAAAATATATTGGTGGGACAGGCCTAAGATAGACATCCTGTTCCAAGTCAAAAATAAGCAAGGAAAAGAAGGAACAGCCCCCCAGTAGGTCCAAATCTTCTAGTGAGGATAACATTGCCTTGAGACTCTAGTCTTTCACTCCAAGTGCCACCCCCTGCACACAGGGGTATAGCTGGGCCTCCAGAGCTTGGACTGCCCCACCCCATGATTTGCTGGGCTTGTTTCATGCTCTCATAGACCACTGCCCTTGCAGGCTGTTATTGCACCCCGGGAGCTCTGCAGTGCTGAGGTCCCTGGGACTCCCCCACCCCCACAGCTCCACTAGGCATTACCCTGGGGGGGGTGGTTCTCTGTGGTGGTTCCACCCCAGTGACATTGTTTTTGCATGGGCCCCCAGGCCATCCAGTGGAGGCACATGCCCTCAGAGACCTTGTATGCTGTAAGCCTGAAGACTTAACATCACATGGACACCACCAAAGTTCACTGCAGGTGCCCTCCATAAAGGTGACCTGAACCACACCTGGGCCTGCTTGAACCCTGGCTGGGAAGGCCGAGGAGCAGTGGGGTAGAATGGGGGAACAGAGACCTGAGGCAGCACTGGGCAGCCGGCCCACGAAGGGCACCCGGCCCACGAAGGGCACCCCAGAACTACCCCAAACCATTTGCCCCATAGAGTTATGGTGATAGAAACAGCTTCAAAGATCTGAGCAATGCCTTGGGGACCATTTCCCATTGTCCTGAAGCATCAGACCTGGTTCTCTTCTCTCCATAGTAATCTTCTCAGAAAAAAATGGTCACTTGGTTATATACTTCTTTTGCTCTTCTAATGACCCCTTTTTACTCTCTTCATGCCCAGTATGCAAATTTTCTGAATTTGTCTGACTTCCTTTTTAATTATGAATTTCAGCTTTGGCCACTTCTTCCTTGTGGCTCCTCATTCTATATAGAAGTTAAAAGCAGTCCTGTAGCAGCCTGATTGATTTTCTTCTTAGATATTTCATCTGCCAAATATTCTATTTACTGCCCTTAAGTTCTGCATTCCATAAAGTCCTAGGACATGGATACAGTTCAGTCAAGGTTTTTGCAACTTATAATAAGGATGGCCTTTACACAAGTTTCTATTACCTGACCCTCATTTCCACCTGAGACCTGATCAGAATGAACTTTATTGTACATACTTCTCTCAACAGTCTGGTCCTGACCACTCACACAACCTTTAAGAAGATTCTGACTTCCCCCGTAGCTGTTCTCTTCTGCAGAATGTTCACCAGTACCATTGTTCAAGCTCTATTAATGTAGAACAAGCTTTTTCTAGCCTGATCCTTCCAATTATTTCAGCCTCTACCCATTACTAAGTTCCAAACCAGCCTACACATTTTTCAGGAATTTTTATAACAATAACCCCACTCCTGGCACCAATTTCCTGTTTTATTTAGCCTAATTCCTGGTGCTGTAATAGGATACCATGGAATGGGTAAATTATTTAAAAAATAGAAGGTTCTGAAGGCAGGAAGTCCAAGATCAAGAATCTGCATCTTGCAAAGATCTTATTGTTGTGCCATTAGATAGAAGAAGGTTTCACATGGCTAGAGAACATGTTGAGAGAGAGAGAGAGAGAGAGAGAGAGAGAGAGAGAGAGAGAGAGAGAGAGAGAGAGAGAGAATGGTAAAGACTGAACTTCTCCTTTTATGAGGAGCCCACTCCCACAGTAACCATTTCCACAATAATGGCATTCATCTGCTCCTAAAGGCAGAACCCTCATGACATCTCTTAAAAGTCCCACTTTGAACATCATCACAATGGCAATTAAATATCAACATTTTGAAGGGGATATTCAAATCACAGCAGATACTGAATATTCAAATCTTCTAAGGAGAATTAGATGGTGAAATGAGCATCTCTGTCGACTTTCAGGGAAATAAGCATAAGTTTTATTTTATTTAACTTTATAAATGGCCCATTAACTTCATAATGACTTTGTATTACTTCTCTGATACCTTAGCAAATATTCTAAATATGGGGGTGGGTACTATGGTTTGAATGACTCTTCCAAAACTCATGTCAAAATTTATTTGCCATCATGATGATATTAAGAAGAGGGACCATTAAAAAGAAGAAGAAGAAGAAGTGATTAGGCCATGAGGGCTTCATCTTCAAAAATGGATGAACATAGTTCTCATAGTAGTAGATTCCAGGTAAGAGCAGTCCAGTTTTCTGCCTCACGTGCTCACTTGCCAATTCAAAGTCCAACAAGGGAAGACAGCACCAAGGCCCATGCCATGTTCTTGGGCATCCCAGCTTATATAACCAGGAGACGAATAAACTTCTATTGTTTATAAAATTATCATAGCAGTAAGAATGGACAAAAATAAGATATACATACACATTATACGTAAATGTATATCCCATACATATCTTATATATATGTATATCATACATAAAAGTCATTATATATGATTTAAAATCTCATGTTACACAGTCATATAATCTCCTGTTATTGTATATATCTATGAAATCTCCCAGTATTTTATATGTATAATGCACATATTTATACCCATAGCATATATACAAATGGGAGAATTACATGTATCATATATGCATGCATGTACATATACATTCATACAAATGCACACACATGGACATTCATGCACACACAAAAAGCCCTCCATTATGTGGAGATAAGACCTTATCACTGATATCATAGCAGACATTTTATCCCAAATTAAACCACTAAAAAAAATTTTGTGATGCCTTTAAAGTAACAACTCGGGGATGATTGTGAATAGCGTGGCTGTCCTGGGTGACCTGTACTCCCGAGGATCCCTCATATGAGTGGTCTAGAGGATGCTAAAAGAAACTTGACCTGAAACACTTTTTTTCCCCAAACAGCAAATCACTGCAGACGCTTCCAGCATCAGGAGCTCCAATTTCAAAACAAATCGAAAAACCCGCTTCATCATTCATGGGTTCACAGACAAGGGAGAAGAAAGCTGGCTGGCCAACATGTGCAAGGTGAGGCCTGCTAAACTCTGAAGGGAAGCTTGTCTCAGGGGCAGGTAAGACACTGGCCCCAACCACGGAGGACAAATACTGGTCCTTACCACCCTGGAGGATCCTGTGACCCCTGCAGAGCCTCAGTTCCCAAGGGAGGCGCAGGAGGTGGTGGTGGTGACTGGGGTCCTGTGACAGCCAGGGGCAGTAATGTGGGCAGGCATTTGGTGGCTCCAGAAAGTGGTTATTTAATAACAATTCCAGGGGTGCTAGGAACTCAAGCAACGGAAGTTGTCTAGCAGATGCACCCCGCTGTGTGCTCATTAACTTTTAATCTTCTCAGGAAGAGCTAAAGAACTCTCTTTTACCCAAACTAACGCTTTCCCTTCCATCTTCACTGGTCCCACTCATCTCTGGTAGCATTGTCTTGAAAAAACCAGTGAGTTTTCATTTTTGTCTTCTGTTGTTTCAGCAGAAGGGATCCTGTTTTCTTTACTTTGCTTTTGGCTCCGTTGCCAGATAACAAAGATTGAAAAGGCAGCCAAATAGAAAAAGTTTTCATAGTCACTGCTAGTGTCTGAGGAACGTTGATTCATTTATTTGCATATTTCTTCTTTTTTTTTTTTTTTAAACTAAGTTTCTGTGGCACCTGTGACACAAAGCTGTGGTCATTTCCTCCAAAGTGTCAAGAAGACACAAAGGTCTTCCTAGGCCCATTTGACTTCCCACCTGTCTTTGACCCCAAAGGCAGAACAGAGTCAACTCCGAGCATTAGGTAATCATGGAGACAGAGGAGCACACTAGAGTCCATTCACCTCTTACCTTTAGAAGCAATCTGTAAAACCACAGCCTGCCTTCTAAAATACTTTAAACAGCAAAGAAAAAAATATATGTGATTCTTAACTGAAAGGGAATATAATTTAAGATTGACTATTCATTTTTTTTCTAAGATTCCCAGAACAAATTATTGTTTCTTTTTTTATTTGATTTGACTTTGGCAATAATGTTACATAATGATAAAAAATAATTAGTGGATTAAAATTGATGGTAAAAGCCCTGGATTCCAACCTAGACTTTATCCGAGTTTACCATGGCATTAGTAAATTGGTTTCCTCCTTTGGATTTTTTCCTTCTATAAAGCAAGAGTTGAGAGATGATTTCAAAGGTTGCTTCATTATTCTTAAATTCTTTGGAGAAAGTTGGGAATATACAAAAACACGCACTCAAACGATTTCTACCAGAACTACTCTGCATGAAACCATAATTGTGCTCCAGTAGGTACCTGGCAGGCTATGTTTTAGGTGAAATAACGTCAGTGATGTGCAAAGAAATTCCCTCATCCAAACATATGATTAGTCTTTTCATCATGAAAAAGCCTACTCCTTTACCTTCAACATATGTATTAAGGGTTATGGGGTCCTGCCTGTCTCTCCACTCATTCAGTAAATGCTTATTGAGCACCTATTCTGTGCCAGGAACTGTTCAGGGTACTGAGCATGCAGCAGTGAGAAACAGGCAATGTCCTCAGGGGCGCTCTAGCAAGGGACAATGTAGTATTATGGCATTCGGGATGTTCTAATGAGATGACCCAATCTACATTGTCTGATACTGTGGTCTGAATCAGTTGTCAATCTATGCTTCCGTTGCAGCAGAAATCCCAAGAAACCAGCTCCCTCGATGGCCACACTTCCAGTCTGGAGCCAGTCTTAAGCTTTAGGAGGGATTTCTTATCCTTTACAGACTTGGCCTTTTGCTCATAATTTTGAAGTTAAAAGTGACATGATACTGTACAGATCGGGGGGGAATTTGTCCTGGTCCTCAAATGTGTTAATAAGCAAATAATAATGGTCTTGAATTACGTTGCCTGTTTCTTGTGCCTCTTGCATCAGAACATGCTCCAGGTGGAAAGTGTGAACTGCATCTGCGTGGACTGGAAAGGCGGCTCCCGGACCGGATATACTCAGGCCACCCAGAATGTCCGAGTTGTGGGGGCAGAAGTGGCCTACTTCATTGATACTCTTCAGGTAACTACTTCCAGATTATTTAAAAACTCATTCACATTGCTTTCTGGGTTCTCTTTCCAAAAGAAAATTGTAGATATGCCAAATTTCTTGTTTAAATTTATTTTTTAACTGATACAGAAAAACAAAAATTGTACATATCTACAGATCACCTTGTGATATTTTGATACATATATACATTGTGTTGTGTTCAAAACAGAGCGAACATATAGCTCATCAATCATTTCCTTTTTTGTATGGTTCAAAATAATTTCTTCTAGCTTTTTAAAATTTATGAGCACATTATTATGTATATTCACCCTACCAGAAGGTCTTATACCTATGACTTAGGACCTGGGGACCAGAATTTCCCCCTCTCTCCCTGCTACTCTTTCCAGCCCCCAGTAACCATCCTCCTCCTCTCAACTTCTGAGATCAACTTCTCTATATGCCACATCTGGAAGTCATGTGATACTTTTCTTTCTGTGACTGGTTTATTTCATTTAATATACTGATCTCCAGTTCCATCCAAATGACAGGATCTCATCTTTTTCATCACTGAATAGCATCCCACTGTGTTTATGCTCACCCTTTCTTAATCCATTCGTCAGTTGATGGACACCCAGGTTGTTTCCTGGGTGAATAGTGAATAGTGAATATAGTGAATAGTGAATAGTGCTGGAATAAACATGTAGTGCAGATGTCTCAATTATACCAATTTCGGTTGCATATCCTTTGCTTATGTGCGGAGTGGTGGGATTATTGGATCATATGAAGGAACATTTTTGCTGTTTTCCACCATGTCTGTACTGATTAACCTTCCAGCAACGGTGTGCAAAGGCACCCTTTCCTGCACATCCTTGCCAGCACTTGTTATCTTTTGTCTTTTCGGTACTGTCCATTCTTACTGGAATGAGGTGATAGCTCATTATTGCTTTGATTTGCATCACCCTGATGACTAATGATGTTGAGCATTTAAAAAAATATATTTCTGTTGATCATTTGTGTGTCATCTTTCGAGAAATATCTCTTTAGGTCTATTGCCCTTTTTTACATCAGATTTTTCCCCTTTTTTATGTCTGCTGTGTTGCTTGAGTATCTTCTGGATAGCAAACCTTTGTCAGATGTATACTTCTACAAATATTTTCTCCCATGTAATCCCATTTGGACATTTCTGCTTTTGATTCCTGTGCTTCTAAGGTATTGTCTAAAACGTCCTTTCTCATGCCAAATCCTAAATTAATTATGATAATTGACAGACTTTTTTTTTCTGCTGAGATATGGCTTTCCCATTAGTTAAAAAGAAAAATGAAAAGAAATTTAGATTTGGGTGTTGTCAACAAACCTCTTTAGGTACATAAACTAGTTTTTGCTTTTTTTGTAAGTAAATTTATTCAAGCAATTATGCAAATTATTTCTAATGAATTCCACCAGTATTTGTTTTAGTTTTGTTATTACTAAGTATACATGACAATGTCAGCTTTGAGATTAAACTAGTTTTTTTCTTTTTTAAAGAGAGGCATGATGGGGTAACAACCTAACCTGATTAGGTAGCCTAAAACATATAAAATGTTAAGTGTGAATATAGTTAAGCAACTGCTTTCATGATGATTTTCTGTTCTAAATCCTTGCTCCATCAACTCTGCCTAACAACCCATGCCTTTCAAGGTCCTCTCTATATAGCAATAGGATAAATAGAGGCCTTTTTCCATCAGCTTAAAAGTTTAAACTCATTTTTATTTTTCATTATAGTTGTGGGCAAAAACCATGAAATCACTTACTCTGAAGGGACAGTGTTTCTTAAAACATCAGGCTTTGGAGTTTGTTCCGGTGGTCCCTACCTTGAATTCTGCAATACTTGAAAACATTCCAAAGAGATTTTCTTTAGAGGCTGTGGACCTCCTCTGCCCATCTTTGCTCTTATTTGGGATCTTAGGTTGGATCAGGAACCATGTTAACACACAAAAATAGATTAACAGGGGAAAAGCATACAGTTTTTGTTAATTTTTCTATGTACCTGGGAACACACACAAGATGGTGACAGCCCAGAATATTTACATGTTTTGGACAAAGAGACAATTTTTTTTGAAGAAATGACAAGACAAAGGAGTGTGGGTGAGGGCTAGTAAATTCCAGTGGAATTAGTAAGAGGTATACAAAGGGACGTAAACTAGTGGAGGAAAGGGTTGTTTCTGTAAGTGTATTTATCCATTGCAGCATCAACTCTCAGACGCTGGTGACAAGAGAACTTCTCATGTTGGTTCAAGGAAGGCAACTCTCTTCCAGAACCTTGTATGTTTTCCTATAGGAAAGACAAAGCAGTTCAGACAGCCCTTCCTGCAACTGCTTCTCTGGGACCTTCGGCTCAAAAATATTTATGCCAAGGAGGCATGTGGTAGGGCACCCTTCTGGTTTTTTCTAGTCTTCATTTGAGGCTTCATTTTCAGAATGTTTTACACGGCAAGAGCCAACTTGGTAGCTTTTCAGAGATTTGGATTAGGGGTTCTGATATCAGAGATGGGTAAAGGGAGAGAAAAACAGACTGGAGTAAGCAGAAAAGACCAAATTTGAGTACAACATCCCATATCTAACTGAATTAGTCTCTTAGTCCTAAAAATAGACCAATTCAATTAAATATGAAAGAATCGTGTTTCATTTTTAGGAGCTGGTACTGAACTGAATGTAGGATCTCGTTAACTTTAGGTCTCTATGGGGTGCAAGCATACAGGTCATAAATAAGAGGCATTTCTACAGAAACAGAAGAAAAATAAAGACCAATGATAGGAGTAGTCTATAAATTAGTCTCTGGTTCAGGAGGAAAGCCAGAGGAGAACATGTTTAGATACTGAGCTCGAAATGTCTTCAGTGGACCAGGGGCAGGTAGTAGCAATAGGACATTTTTTAAAAAATTATTTACAGTTTGAATGTCAACCAGTTTCTTCTTCAGGAAGACAAACAAAAGCATTTCTATTTATTTTGTTTTTAGTGATTCCTAGTCAGAAAGACAGGAGAAAATTGGAAATATTAGTTTGGGGATTTGTAGCCAGATACCGGAGGAAACCAAAATAATTCAGGATTTAGTCCAATTTACAGGTAAATAATAAAATCTCAAAAACAAAACAAAACAATGAGCTAGAATCTAATAATACATGCACTACACGGTTTTGTTTTCTCTACATAATCATATTTACCATATTTACCAAAGATAATCACAGTGATTTATTTGCAAAATAAGTTTAGTCTCATCGAACTTGGCATGATTACTTACATAAGTGCAACAAGAATAGTGATTGACTCTTTTTGAAAATTCTTTGTTGACACTTTCGATAAGAAATTTCAGATTAGGCACTTAAAAGCCTCTTGAGGCTAGGAAGCCAATCCAAGAACTCAACTGCAAATTGTGACTGATGGATTCTTTTCTCCTCAAGGTTCCCCTAATAGCTAGAGGTGCCTGGGTTGGTTAGGAAGAGACATTCTTTACTCATCACAAAGCAAGAAACACTGTAAGGGAACTGTGTATTTAAGGAACCAATGCAGTATTTCCAGGTTTTTTTTTTTTTTTTTTTTTTTTTTTTTTAACTAGCTCCATAAAATCAACCTCAGTCACTTAAAGCTGTCTGGTCATATTAAAAAATATGACATTGTAGTCAAAGCCTTGATAATATGACTAGAGTTTCCAAGTCTGTCCTGTTGCAGTGAACAGATTCCTAGTGAACTTGTGCCAAGAATCATGCTGCCATAAAAATACAAAAATACATGAACAGTTTCTGAATCATGGAGGGATCAGGTAGGGAGAAAAAATGAATGTTTCAATTGTTTATGTATTTTACCAAGTTGCCGTAATCTTTAGATAGCTTAAAATAATTTTTTCTTTCTTTTTATTTTTTTGAGGTTTTCTTCTCTTTTATCAATTTGAAAAACAACATATAGAAAGAATCAGTAATTTTTCAAACAAAAAACTCATTGAAAAATCACAATCCTTCATTAGTTTGGTTCCACATAATTAATTGATGCTCTGCTTGGTGTTGAATTAGCCTACTGGTTTCATGAACCTATCACTTTCTTTATTAGAGTTCTTGAAATTTTTACCCATTCTAATGGTTCTTTAAGTTGTGTTCTTTAAGTTGTCAGAAACCTATTTTCATAAGTACTTGTCAGAGTCTTTCATGAATTCGCTTGAAAAAAAAAGAAATTTGGGATTGTAACTGATTGCAAATGCTGTTAGAGAAGAACCAGCCTAAAAAGTAACTGTCTGGGTACAATTGAATACTTAGAATGATCCATGGTTTAAAATATGATGAGAGTTCATAATAATAATTCACATGTAAATCCAGTTATTTCCAAGTGTTGTGATATGCAGCATTTTAACTTACCAAAATTGTGATTGATAGCATTATACCAAGACATATCATATTTCTAGGAATTTCATAGAGCTTCTGGGACACATATTAAAAATATATCCATTCATATTTTAAAAGTATTTTTAGTTGTAGATGGACTTAATACCTTTATTTTATTTATTTATTTTTATGTGGTATTGAGGACCAACCCCAGTACCTCATAGGTGCTAGGCAAGCACTCTGCCAGTGAGCCACAACCGCAGCCCCATATATACATCCATACATATTTAACGCAAAGAAGGTGAAACATCATTTCTTATATGCCAATGTTTTCCAGGTAATTTAATGCCAATAACCCTAGTTGGCTTACTGTCTATCTTTGGATATTGCAGGGGACCTCTGGAACATCCCCCAAATTAGTTTCAAGTCAAAAAGACTTAATTTAGAATTTTATTTGGAGAAGTTCGCAAAAATTTTCAAAAGACTGACAATACTTAAAAATAAACAGGATCACAAGTCATTATAAAACGATAGCCAGTCATTTAACCAAAATGATAACAAAATATTTAAAAGGCATGTACAGGAAGTCATATTGTTATGAAAAAAAACTTTACCTCTTTTCAGTTTTCTTAAGTAATCAAAGCTCTACCAAAAACAATGCAAAGCACAGAAAATTATTTTGAGAAAATACAGAATCTCTTTCTTCTTCCTCCCCCAGATGAATTTAAAGAAGAATTTTTATTACTATTATATCACTACCACAAGAAAATTCTGGTTAAATTCTTAGTTTTGTATTGATATACTTTTGATATTAAGACTCATTTTTAAAACCTTTATGATAAATGTACTCAACTTTAGTCAGTTTGGCCACACAAGATATTCTCTCTCTTTCTCTCTCTCTCTTTCTCTTTCTCTCTCTCTCTCTCTCTCTCTCTCTCTCTCTCTCTTCTCAACTTTTTATAATCATTCAATTCTATCTGTAATAGTCCTTTCTTTAGTTAGTCCGAAACTTTAAATAACCTTTAAATTAGACAATATTACTCTTTTCCTTAATAACAAAACACATCTTGTTTTCCTTGTGAGCTTTGCATACAGATATGGTTTTTTAAAATTGTTTTTAGTTGTAGATGGACACTATACCTTTATTTTATTTATTTTTATGTGGTGCTGAGGATGGAACCCAGTGCCTTACACGTGCCAGGAGAGTGCTGTACCACTGAACCACAACCCCAGCCCTAGATGTGGGTTTTTTGGATAGTTTTAATTTATTATGAGATAGAATTTTAATTCCTAGCAGTTGTGAACCAAGTTCTGTAGACTAGTGCTATTTATGATTTCTAGAAATTGTGCTTCCTCCAAGTGCAATTTTTAAGCTTATTCATAGAACCAAATATCTTTAATTTCTTTGTAATAAGAAGCCAAAAATAGACAAAATTAAACCACATATTCAGTAATTAATGTTTTAATGTTTCATCTTAGTCAGAAATAATCTAAACATTTAATAAATATCCATATTTAACTAACAAAACTTTAAAGTTATGGTTACCAAATATATTGTTAAAAATATCATTTTAAAATTTGCATCTTATATGTTACTTAATTTACTTGTATTTAACAATTAACTCCTCGAAATTAAATGAGGCATTAGACAAAGTGAGTTATCCCCTTTAGCTATTTTTTAATCAACCATTTTTACCACAAGGACATGTCAGGCGAGCACCACAAAAGCAAGAACCCTGAAGTTAAATACCTGGGCACTTTGCTGAAATACACTCTGTTTTCATTAAAACAAAATTAAACTAGCTTTATTTATCCAAGATTACTGAAGTCACATGAGCTTGAAAAAATATTTGGGTAAATTCCTATATCTGTCAGTTTTAGCTATATTTAATTTACAAGCATTCATTTATCTGAAAACCAATTTGAATATACTTTCTTTGAAGGATTTTATATTCTGTAAAAAACCATAAACATATGTGTAAACATAAACCTGCAGGCAAAACAAAGACATCACAACTTTCATTTAACATGTTTAGCCATGAAACAGGTGTGATAATACGAAGCTCATCATTTTGTAAGAAGGACTGTTGGATCCAAACCATGTTTGTTATTTTTTCTTTTGCTTTTTGTTTCTTTTTTTTTGCAGATGGGACAAGTTAAGTTTACCTGTTGACGTGGCTAAAGACTTTTAGTACTATTACTAGGAAAGACCTAAGATTTTTCATTTGCCTGTTGTTCAAATAGTCAAAAGTAAGGCCAACAAGAAAGGACGCAAGCAGAGGAGGCAGAACATATAGTTAGCAGCAACTGGAGAAGAAGGGTTTCAGTCCCATGAAAAGTTCCCATGAGACAAGCAGGATTTAATTAAAAGAATTACAGATGGAATATCAACTTTCGATTGCCAACTTCTGAGTATGCAGCTCTTTTTAAAATATCCCTTTCCTTCTCTATATTTGCCTATTAAAAGTCCAGGGAAACTACTATTTAAATTTTTCCCTCTTTTAGTGCAGGACAGTCCCATTTCCAATGTCCTGACTTTTCACAGTATCTGCAAACATCCTGAGATGAACAGATGAGGTTTGAGTATTGGTAAAACTAGAATCACTTCTAGAGATGCATTCTACTTCAGTAAAGACTCTATTTGCAAGATAAGGGCAGTTGTTTTTAATTCCTCAAAAAAATTGTGCTACAGTCTGAGTGACATCAAGGGACTGTTTGAACATCTAATTGCATCGGATTAGGGTTTATTTTCATAAATTTATTTACACACGTCTGTTGTAGCACTAATTCTCAGTTACTTGTGACAAGGGTCATCTTCTTGTGTTGTATAGGAAATGCATCTTTTTATAGGAACTTTTATGGCTTGCTCTAAGTAAGACAAGACAGTTCATATAGTCCTTTCTGCAACTGTTGATTCTCAAATGCCTTCAGCTCAAAAATATTTATGACAAAGAGACATATTTTGGGATAACATAGTCTGGTTTCCTCCACTTTTCAACAGTCTCAGTTTGGATATTCACTTTCCAATGTCCATGTCATTGGCCACAGTCTGGGTTCCCATGCTGCTGGGGAGGCTGGAAGGAGGACCAATGGGGTCATTGGACGAATCACAGGTTGGTCATAAAAGCAAATCTTCTAAATGAGACTACATGTGGTCTATTGGGATCTAAAAGGGAATACGGGAGGGAAATTTGGTGCCGTTTCCTTTTTATCTTGTCAGACTTTCTGAATGGCCCACATGATCAGAAATCAGGCCATGCAATTTATTGACTCTTGGTCTACAGTATCCTCTTTAAAATGCAAGTATATTTCATGTGCCTAAAATGAGAATTGAGAACATCTAGAGACCTTATTCACCGGTGTTTACCCAAATCCCATGAATAATATAGATACCAGAAAATAATAAACTATATGGAAATAAAAGCCACAGAATTCAAATGTGTATAATTTATTGTATTCCATTTCATAGCAATGGTTAATAAGCCCAAATTTTATCACCCTCAGAGCTGGGGGAACTGGGGCAGACAGTCAGGCTGCCCTGGGTTGCCAGTTTTGGTTCTGCTAACAGACTTCAAATACTATTTTGCAAACCCCAGACTTGCTACACTTAGCCAGTGGGTCACATGTAGGATACCCAAGTCCTAAAACAAATAGGATGTGATTATTTTGAAATTTCCTGAGGAAAGACCACTTTCCTCTTAGTCTCCCAACATCTTTGTTGACCTGGTGATTCTCTTTTTAATACTGTGCATAAGTTGGTTATATTTGGATTGATGGGAATATTTGAAATTTCTGTTAATATTCTGCAAAGATGTTCTTCCAGAACATTCTTTCCCATCATTTGTAAGTACTTACCACAGCCTACTCAGCCATGCACTGTGCCACAGCAGACTATGGACTCCATGGCCAGGAAAGTTGTGGTTCTTGTCCTATGGAAGATACAATCTAGTGGGGACTCAGCCTGAACAGCATTTGGTTCCATGTCTGCCAGGTCTGCCTCTTTTATAGTAACTGTGCTAGTGACCAAGTTTCTCCTAGGAACTAAGCACTCATAAGTAGTGGCAAAGTTTATAGTCTGGGGAAATTCTCTTTAAAGTAATTAGCAAACAAGAAGCAGGTTTCCCTTCTGAAAACACTAAGGTAAGAAAGAACTTGTTTATTATATTGTTACATTGTGTGCATATATGAATATGTAACAACAAATTCCATCATTACATACAACTATAACGCACCAATAAAAAATATGGGAAAACAAACAAAAAACAAGAAAACAGAACAGAAAGAACTTGTTTATCTCTTTCCATGCATGACTCATGATTACACTCAGGTCTGTAACTAGTGAAAAAAAAGTGAACACACATGAATAATGTCATAATTAATGACACCCTTTATTTACTTTAGGGTTGGATCCAGCGGAACCATATTTTCAGGATACACCTGAAATAGTTCGACTGGACCCCAGTGATGCCAAATTTGTAGATGCAATTCACACAGATTCTGCCCCCATGGTTCCCAACTTAGGTGAGCTCCACTTGTTCTTCTAGAAGGTTTTAAGTCTACACATTAGAGCATTTTACAGCGTCTGTACAGTAACCAAAATATCCCCTTATTTTAAAAATTCTTCAGGATTAGGAATGAGCCAAACTGTGGGTCATCTAGATTTCTTTCCAAATGGAGGAAAAGAAATGCCCGGATGTCAGAAGAATGTTCTCTCTCAGATTGTTGACATAGATGGAATCTGGGAAGGTAAAATCATTATGTGTACAAGGGAATTTTCATTGGGGGAAGTCTGCCTTTTGTTTTGCTTTCTAATTGTACAGGGGTCACATTTTCATATGTCAAAGGGCTTTGAACTGCCTCCCCACAGTACAGGTTCCCATTTGGACAAGCGGGCATGAGGAGACTGTGGGAATCAAAGTACATTTGCAGTCAAATGTGTAAGGATCTGATTCAGGGAATATATTACTAAGTGGCATTTATATCTATGTGGACCAATCTTTTTTTCCTCAAGCAATTTTTCCATTTCATTTAACAAGGGGGCATTAACTATTATAACCTAAAACAGAACTTAATTTCTGAATGCTTCACAAATCATAAATATACTTCATAAATGATTTTGTGGGATGACCTACATGAGTTCACACTAATTAGAGAAACCTATTCAACAATTATGTTCTGCTCAAGACAGTAACTTGGAAAAATAAAATCCATCACTGATGTGTGATCATGCCTGATTTCACAGGAACTCGTGACTTTGTGGCCTGTAATCACTTAAGAAGCTACAAGTACTATACTGATAGTATTGTCAACCCCACTGGCTTTGCTGGATTTTCTTGTGCCTCTTACAGTGATTTCTCTGCAGTAAGTACCCACATTTCTTTTAAAGAAATTTGTGACTGTCCTTCTCATGACTGACTTGGTTCACTGTAATGACATCATTCAAAGAATGTTTATGTTTTTATTCTCTTAATCTTGGAAATTTATTTCAATCACGGTAACCCTGTTACCTATCACTTCTCTATGTATCTGGTAAATACTCCAATTTGTTATAGAAATAATCCTAAACAACTACAACGACAACAAAAAATCTAGTCTCTGGACAACTGAGGTGTGTTTATAGGAAACTGTTGAACTATACATTTTCCTTGCATGGAAACTTTCCTTAAATGCTGACCTTTTAAACTTTAGTTATCAGCATGTGAACATTTCTGTGCATTTTCATAATACTCAATATTTCTTTGAGCTTTCATCTTGTTTGGGATTCTCTTGATAGCTAAACTAGATTCTCATGTGTGTTCTTGAAAATGACATATCTAATGTACATTTTTTTTCTCCACAAAATTGGCTTTTCTTCTCCCTATAATTTTTTTTTCAAATCATTATTTCTAACTTATGCCATTCAATAAAGAAAATTTCAAGTGGTATCCTCATTACCAAGGAGACATACCTAGTAGTTAAGAGAGTACCAAAATCCAAGTTTCACCATTAAATAACTCAATGACTCTGTGCGAAATACTTCCTTAAAGTAGTTTCTTCATCTATAAATGTAAATAATAGTGATAGACTCAACATATTTGGTGGGAGAAGTTAACGACTTTGATGTATGTTAATTACTTAACCTGAACTAAAATCATAATAATTATCCTTCTGCTTATGATACAAAAGGGGTCACATGTTTTATTCATAGTATCTATACAGTAAGAATATACAGTAAGACAAGAAAATCCCCGTCTTCAATCTTTGTTTTAATTCCTATTTCTGTCTCTTTCAATGCCCAAATAAAGATAAAACAAAGCAAACAAAAAACCTTTAGGACTCATTCAGTTAAAACAAGGTCATATTCAATAGTATAAACAAACCTTTTAGGTAACACTCAGCACTTTCATAAAAATAAGGTCTCGGTCTTGTATATTTCTCTGCCTTTGGACCCCCTTTCTAAACTTCTCTCCAGGAGACAGTGGGGCAGCTAATCCTGGTAGTGGAGGTGCCAGTGGTCAACATGTGTACCCCAGAGGAAACGATGTGGGACGTCCACTGGTGCATGTCTCTTGGGTCCTTTTGGATTCTGACCCATGTCCCTGTCTGCCTTATTGATGGGCACACTCATGGCATCGAGAAATGCAGTCTGGAGCTTGTCTACTCATGGCTTTGGTGAAAAGGTCATCCTTTTGACCTTTTGACGAAAAGGTCATCCAAAGAGACACAGATGATCTGTTAAGAAAGGGAATTTATTTGGGGTAGTAAATTGCAATTTGAGGAACACAGTTTCCAGTAGAAAACAGGATGTGTCCATTAGGGAGAGGGGTTTCAAGGGTCCTTTTAAAGTTGGAGAAAAAAGGAAGTTTAAGTGATTTACATAGGTTGTTTGTAAATAATTATGATTGGAGAATAAATTAATTTCTATAGCTCATTTTACCGACATGGACGAACTCAGATCAAACCATACTTTTAGGGACAAGTTTAGTTTTTACAGTCACCAGGATTTTCCTTCTCAGCAAATAACTTTCTTTTGTCAAGTCAGCAAGTTCATAAAGTGGTCACCTCAGCCCAAAATGGAGTCTGGGTCACACTTCCATCAGCTTTTTTCCACACAACTTTGGCCACTTCTTCCTTGGGGCTCAGTCTCCCCTTGGCTTTTGCAGGATGCTGAGTCTGAGGCTCTGCCGTGTGTCATCTGGTCCACTGATTCAGGAATCCACCACCTGCCTTTACTGTGGAGTAGCTTTCCCCTCCACATGGGAACTGCTTGTCTTTCCAACTCTATTCTTCCCTCTCCATTCCTTTTACCACCAACCCTTGGCCCAGGAAGAGAGGATATTGTCCCATAATGTATCTGTGTTCTCGAGACTCTGACTTCATGGTTAAACCTTAATGGCCAGCTAGAGCATTTTCTCTCCAGGTGGGGAGAATTCTGAGATGTGAACATGCAGTTCTTGATATGCTAAATAGAAGCTTTAAAAAAAAATGGAAACTGTTCTCTTTTTTTGAGAAAAGCCTGACTTTGGGCCTGCTGTTCTGACACTCCTATGGGCATCAGAAGCTGATGATCATCTGATATTCTTTCTTATGCAATTTTTCTAAAATAAGTTCAAAGGTTGGGATGCAACTCAGTGATAAAGTGCTTGCCTAGCATTCTTGAAGCTCTGGGTTCTAGCCTAAGGACCACAGTCAATCAGTTAATCAATAAGCAAGAGCATTCTAAACACCTTGCAGACAGATGAATACCTTCAGGCAAATAGGGCAACTTAGAAAAGCAAAAGAGAAAAGAAAATACATGCACATAAATTCTCCCACTTGTCTGGTTATTATTATTACGTTACCCAACAGTGAGATTGCTGATTTATTCTTGTGAATCATGAGATGCACTGCTAACCTTTGCTGAGACACTACTGGAGTCCCTTTTACCATCTGAACAGAATTCACTTTAGAATATTTGAATTGTCACATAGAGGGAAAGATGATGTACTATTGAAAGAAAAAACATTCTCATTCATCATTTGTTTTTACCAGAACAAATGTTTCCCCTGTCCAAGTGGAGGATGCCCACAGATGGGTCATTATGCTGATAGATTTGCTGGGAAAACAAGTGGAGTGGGTCAGAAATTTTATCTGAACACTGGGGATGCCAGTAATTTTGCACGTAAGTTTCCATTTTATTTACCTTCACTTCTAAGTGTATGTGTTTCATCATGTCCATTGGTAATGTGTGAAATTGATGTTCTGTACGATGTGGTAAATTGCATGAGACTGCTCCAGGTAATGACAGCTGATTTGGGTAGCAGAGCAGAGTGTGGGGCTTCCATGGGACAAGAATAAATTTCTTCACAGTTGATTCTGGCTGAATTCAGAAGACTTCCTATGTTCCAATCTCTTTGAATTCAGTCAAAATTCCAGTCATATTCAGCAGAATTGTTGGGGCTTTGTACAAAAAGAAAGGAATTCCAGAGAAGGATGGAAAGCAGTTGACAGATTCAAGAGATATTTAGGATGGCAAGCTCCAGGTGGCATGGGAAATGGAGGGCGTAGGGATGAAGAGGCTTGAGAATAGACTCCTGGGTTTCTTTTCTGGGCAAGAGAGGAAGAAAAGGTGACTGGAGTGAAGGATATTGTAAAAATAAAGATCAATGTTATCCCATCCTCAATTTGGTTCATATTAGCGCTTTTAGTTTTGCTGTTGACTAGTACCAAGGGAACTGCCTTTCGGTTGCCAAAATTGGTTCATTTCCAAGGACAATGAAAAACTGAAATAGAGAATTTTTTAAATAAGTAGAGAGTATTTAGACAAAAGCATGATAATACTCTAAAATTTGGTGATGGATGAGAATAAAACAAACTGATGAAAATGTCACACTCTGCTATTTTTCCACAACCTTTTAGCATAAAGTTCTTGGAACATTTATGAGCAAGTTACTATATTAATAAATTGAAAGCAAAATATACGACTTGGTCCTTTGACTTAAAAACACTTCAGGTTTTGGACATCACTCCCCCACCCCACTCCTCAGTACCTGTCCTTTGAGCACTGTTGTAAAGGAATGTCTAACCTATTACATAGAAGTAATAGCACCCTATATAAATTACTCCAAATTCTGTGCTAGTGGGGTCCTTATTAACCTGTTTCAAGTGGGTCTCCTCTACAAGTTGACATTTTGCCAAATTTCTCCCCCTTGAAGGTTGGCGGTACCAGGTAGCGGTCACGCTTTCTGGAAAGACAGTTACAGGACATATCTTAGTTTCCTTGTTTGGAAGTGGAGGAAACTCCAAGCAGTATGAAATTTACAAGTGAGTAAAGTATCACTAGGCTTCTGCAGTGGTAAAATGCTGTGCCTGTATGATGTATGCTATCGACAGAAGAGTTTGTTTATTCTTTATTCTATGGGAGTAGAGTGCTATCACATACAATAAAAAGAAATATATTCTTTCAGATTGGTACCTTAATACATTTCAGAATGCAGTTTCTAAATTTTTTTCTCTATTTCCTGAGAAAATTCTTAATGTTTGCTTTGATGCCTAATATCTGAATTATCAATAGTAAATAATTATTCTCCCTGCAAAAATCTGAGAATGGTGATAAAACAATAATAATATTAATTGTGAAAGGATAGTAACTAAAACATGTTTGCAGTTTTAATAAAGAAGATGACCTGAAAGGAATATGAGTCATCGGTGGCAAAATCTACCACTGAGTTAATGTGTATGTGTGGACTTATTTAATGCACTAGGATGAGAAATGTTCTATTAATCATCTTGGCTAGACATGTATTATAAACTGCTTTTAGATATATGTATGTGTACATTTGTATTTACATGTATGTTTGTTATGTGTGTGTTTTGATATGTTCAAGTATGTTACTTTCTTATCTCCTCAGGGGCTCTCTCCAATCAGGAAAGACTCATACTAGTGAGTTTGACTCCGATGTGGATGTTGGGGACTTGCAGAAGGTTAAATTTATCTGGTATAACAATGTGATCAACCCAACACTACCCAAAGTAGGAGCATCTACCATCAGAGTGGAAAGAAACGACGGGAGAGTGTAAGTAATAAGAATCCAAAGGGCCGAGAAGGCTCAAGTACTGTTCTCCATTTTCCCCTAAAATTCTCCTTTAAGTTAAACTTCCTACCGTGCTTCACCTGTGCCCCAGCCACACCTGCTTTCTAATGCCTTCTGTGTCTTTAGGAGAAAGTGCAGTACTTTAAGAAAAGCAACCTCACAGATTTGTAGTCAGAGTTGTGTTATCTGATGCTAATCGTTACAATGAGAAGCTGGCTTCACGAGATCCTAAGGGGAAAAGAAATTCATTGAGAAGATGAACCTTTTGCTGTGTATGTCATCAGTGTGTGTCTCCCTCGAACTTCATGGGTTCAACAAATTGCCACTTAAATTGTCAGGAACTCGTTTAAGTTTTCGGGGAGCAGAAGCATGTGCTCCATATCACTGGTCTTCTTAGTGAATTCAGATACCCAGGAGATCAGTCCTTCCCTCTAACCGTGACTGGGCAATGTGTTAGACAAAGGGTGGGTTCCAAGGTGAACTACCAGAAAGGGTGAACGGATGATGGTCGCAACAGTATCAATTTTAGTTCCAGAGGTTGTGAGTGTTGCGCCAAACTCTGATACAGAGAGCAATGCTTCGATCTCAGCCCATTTTGTCCTCTTAAAAACCCAACGAAGGGACTTCTTCTTCTGGCAAAGGTGGAGTGAAGATCCCACATTCACCTTCACAGAGGAAGCAACCAAGAATTCAGGCAAAAAATTTTTTTCTGAAAAAAGAAACAACAGTTTTCGAGACACCGCATATTAATCAATAAAGGGTACTGATGCCCGATAGATAAAAACAAACAAACAAGGGGAGCCTGAACACTGCCCCAGGTCACTGACTTGAATTTCCGGGGTGAGGCCTGGGCAGGAGGAATGCAGGCAACGTCCAGTGGACACGTTTGAAGTAAAAAAGACAAGGTTAAAAAACAGTGAATCTAGGGCAACTAGACGTTATGGTGCAACCAACCAGACAGTAGAGGATTTTAGAGGGGAAATCCTAGAGTTCTAGAAAATCCCTTGAGTATCCTGCGCTGTACTGGTCGGCTCATGTGTGTGGGCAAAGTCTCCATGGCCAAAGAAATAATCATTTGAAAGGATTGGAGGACACAGCCCAGTGACCTGCACTAATAGTGCTTGTTTCCACCAACCAGACTGGAAAAAGTTACAATGAAAGAGTCATGGAGTAGACCATGTAGGACAGTCTTCTTTCCTATGGGAAATGGTTAGTGTAGATTCAGCAACACTTGATGTGATCAAACTGTTTCCAAATAACTGCATCTCAGAACAAAGCTAAGTAAGATTTATAGAGATACATAGTTATTCAGAGCTAACAAGATAAAATCCACAATATCTGAAATTAACTCAAAGATTCCCAACTAAAGAAGCAGGACAAGACATCTATAATGAGGAAAGTAATCAAAGAATTGGCACCACGTCAGCACTGACACAGATGTTAGAATCAGCAGGCAAAAAGAAGTAAAGCAGTGAGAAATATCTATTTTGTTTTGTTCAAAAAGGTCAAAGGAGACATTGCATATAGAGAGAAAGATCCAAATTGAACTTCTAGGTATGAAAAAACAATATTTCACTGGAAAAATACCCTGAAGACAATTAACAACAATTCAGACATTGGAGAAATAAAGGTTAGTGAAGTTGAAGTCATAAGAGAAAGCATCAAAAATGAAACATGGAAAGAAAAAAGAACTTCTAATAGGCAGAGAACATCAGTGACCTGTGGGAAAATCTATAACACTAATGAATTTGTCTTTGGAGAACACAGAAAAAAATACACTTTAAGAAATAAAGCCTCCATAATTATCAGACTTGGTGAAAACTGTAAACCAATGAATCAAAAAATGAAGGAAACAACACCAGCACATATCAAATCAAATGACTCAAAATAAGTTAGAAAGATAAAGTCTTAAAAGTCGCCAGAGAAAAAAGACACATCTCATACAAAAGTACAGTGTGTCCCACTCCATCCCCCCGGGGCACGAATCATCCCTGTGTCCGGTGTGTTAATACCTTACACACCACCCACTCATTAGTTTAGCTCTTTGGGTTATCAGACTTGACCGTTGATATATTACTGTGCTTGGGTTCAAGTTCTTCTTATTTTACTTAATACCCCAAAACACAAGAGAAGCCATCAGACCACAGGAAGGGAAATTACAATAAAGAGAAAGTAATTTTTTTCTGAACACTTTGTATGGGCCAGTTACTTTGCATATGCTAACATATTTTATTAGAGGAAATTAGCTCCAAAACATCTGAAACATTGTTTAGTCTAATGAGAAAAATGGGTCCTTTCAGTTCAATTACTGAATTAAAATAAGAATGGCTAGCCACCATGAGGACCTTCAGAGCTTCAGGCAGGGCTGATTTCTTGTGCTGTTGGCTCTGCTCTTGGTTGCGTTGGTTAAGTGCCAGCTGTTCAGCAGCTGCTTTAAGGACATAACAAGGGAGCTCTTCTTGTCCTTTGGCACATCCATCGACAGCTCCTCTCTCTGCTGCTTGCACAACTGCAAAACAAAATCGAAAAGGAGAACTCAGTCCTTCAAGAAGTCTTCCCTCAATGTTCCGCCTGGGGCACAGGGTGCGCCCCCCACCCACACGGAGGAGGGCAGTGGCTGTCCTCATGCTCAGCACTCCAACTAGTGCCAGGAAGATGTGACCTATTGCTGTTTTCTCTCCCCAGGTTCACATTCTGCAGTTCAGACACTGTGAGGGAGGACGTGCTGCTCACCCTCACCCCGTGTTAGGAGTCACTGGATCTTACTGCTAATAAAATCTAGTGGTGAAGCAATACATTCTTTTGTCATCCATGTCCATTATTCCCAATGAAACCTTTGAATATGGTGATCAAAATCCAAAATCTGTAGTTTGTGGAAAGAGCCACAAATGATGGTTGAACTTTGCTGCATATTGTGTGACATTTGAACTGGATACACTGCTTACATGATATTGTCACCTTATCCATTATTAACATTGCCAACGTCATTCTTATCACTAAAGGCAGATTTCCAGGCCCCAAGTGACCCCTCTTGGTAGGCCCACATGGAAAGAAGCACCTTTGCCTCTTTGTTCGTCATCTGTAAGCCTGCGTCTCCTCCTCATCAGACATCTCAGGACTGATGACACAAGAGGAGATGAGGATGAGACACATCTGACTGGGCTCCCCAGACTGCTGCCTCTGTAGTCTATATGATCTTCTTAAAAGTAGAAAGATTAATGACATCTGAAGAGAAACATGAGTAGCTGTTATGGTTTGGATATTGCAGTAATAGAGGTGAAATGATTAGATTATAATAATTGTAACCTAATCTGTTCACACCAGTTTTAAAGGACCAACGGGGTAGTAACTGTAAGCAGGTGGGGTGTGGCTGGAAGAGGAGGGTCACTGGGGGCATATCCTGGGAAGGTGGGTCCTCTCTACTGCCCCTTTCCCCCTTCTCTCTGCTTCCTAGCCACCTGAGCAGAGCAGCGGTCCTCTGCCACACCCTTCCGTCATGATGTTCTGCCTCACCTTAGGCCCAGGGCAAAGGAGTCTGTCGACCATGAACTGAACCTCTGGAGCCATGAGCCAACATAAATGTTTCCTCCCCTAAGTTGTTCTTTTCAGGCATTTTGGTCACAGTCACAGAAAACTAACACACACAATAGGCCATTTGTTCTTTCTAAAGCACAAATCAAGTATCCTCTGGCGATCTGCAGGACAGAATCCACATTCCCTAGTGAGTCTTGCAAGGTGGCTCTAGGTCTGCCTTTAACCTCAGGCCTCAGCTTCATCTCCCAGCACATTCTTTCATATTCCAGCCCTGTCCCCCAAGGGGCTCTTGATCTCAGATACTAATGGACATTTGCACACTTTTTCTTTCTAGATTGTTCTTTCCCTGTCTTTCCTCTTTCCATCTGTATCTGTTTAATTTCCACTGGTTTCTTTGTTTTCTGGTACTTGGGATTGGACTGAGGGGTGCTCTACCACTGAGTTAAGTTGTCCAGGCTGGCCTCAACTTGTGTTCTTCCTGCCTCAGTCTGCCCAGCAGCTGGGATTACAGGACTATTCCATGGAGCCCAACTATTGGCTCTTAAAGAACTGTGTTGATTTCATTCATCCAAGAAGGTTTTCCTCACCTCCATTACTTACATTGCCTAAGATTGAATTATCCCTCTCTGTACTCCCACCACACCCAGAGTTTCCTCCCTCTAAACTTCTCCATAAGGTACTTGAAGACCGCGTCTCTGTATACAGCCTTTGTAAATTCAAGGGGTTTACATGATGCGTGCCTGGTATATGTCTGGCATGTGGTAGAAGGAAAAGAAATATTTTAAATAATTCGTCTCACTAACAAAAAGAAACAATAAATTCACCAGAGTCCAGCATTTAAAATTAGGCCATATATAAACAAAAATACCCTATAAGAGGAAGGGATATCTATGCTAGGTCTTACAAGATGGGTAGGATGATGCCAAGAGGACATGGTGGCAAAGTCACTCCAGAGAGAGAGAACAAGACAGGCAAAGACACAGGGGTATGAAAATATGAGAACTTGATAATACCTTTCATTCTGTGTTCCATCAAAATACATTCAGGCTGAACATGAAGATTTGTTCTTAGGGTCATCAATCTGTGTCAAGCAGGTTGCTTTCTCTTTCATGAACCAAATGCACCAACTCACACTAGCTTTTACAACAAGGAAATGTATGGGCTCATGCAGTTGGAAAGGCCAGAGGTCAGACGGTTTTGTTGATGCAGCAGCTCAATGACCTCTTTCTCTTTCCATGCTCTTCTGTGTCTAGTGATGCTTTTACATCAAAGTCGATTCCCCTCCCACTTGAAGGGAGCTTCGATCTCCTCTTTCACATTCCATAAGAGAGAGAGAGAGAGAGAGAGAGAGAGAGTGCATCTCCCTTCTCGTCTTCCCTGACATTCCCCTTCCTGAGATTCCCTTTGACTGACCAGTGGTGAGGAAAGTCAATCAGGGTCAACATCTGGGCAAGAGAGAAGTTCAGCACCCTCAGTGTGCACAGAGCAGGGGGAGGAAGAATGGAGACCTATGTGAGAAAAAGAAGTCATCCTGGTCCTCCTCATGGTAGAAGAACGGAGCTGCTGTTGGCTGAAAGGGGTAATGTTTGGGGAGGAACAGGTTTGGGAGGGAGGTCAGAATGTCAGTTTTAGTTATGTTACATTTGAGGTGTTCATCACACTTCCAATGGGCCGTGTCAGGTGGGCAGACTGATACACAGCACAGAGTTGAGAATAGAAGGTTAAAGAAGTGAACTTTGGCATCTTCAGTGTACAGATGACATCTTTAGAAGCCCTGTATTCATTTGCAAAGAGGTTGGCACAATGCTCTCCACATGTAAGTGCCTAATAAATGTTTACAATTATATGAGTACCCCATGTAAATATCCTATGGCATTAATAAGAATGATGAATGATAAGTAAAATCAATGAATGAAGGTGTCACCTGCAAATTAATTCAAGTGATGAAACAACATAGTTTAAAACAATCCAATTTTAAAATACATTTGCTAAGAAGAATTTTCATTTTATCAAAGTTGTCAGAATCAAAATAGCATAGTTTTTATTTAGCTGTAATCAAAAAATAAATAGATAAAGCCAGCAGGTTATAACAGCGGAGTCTCATGCATGCATGCTGATGAGAACTGTTCACAAAAGGCTCTGCCACAATCACAACCATGCTAACTCACACCCGAGGACATCTGCCCACCAACTGTCTTCTTCGTCTTGGACCAATGCCACTCTTGCTATTGACCCATGCAACCCATGATTATTGTTTCAAAATATCTTATGGATTTCTCCTCATTTTGCCTTGAAGAACTTCTGCCCAGCTTGAACCTGCTGGAAAACACATAATTTTATAACATGTGTGTTCTTCTTTCAATGCTGTGTTTTTCCCAAGTAAATATTTTCTTTGAAAAATCTCTCTCTGATTATAATTTTTGGACAATTCTCATGATAATAAATCTGTTTGAAAGTCACTGTTTTTCCAAATGAATACTTTTTTTTGTCTTTTTCCATTTCTTTTCACTTATTTATTTATTTTAGATATACATGACGAAAGAATGTATTTTGAAATATTATACATACATGGAGTATAACTTATTACAATTGGGATCTCATTCTTATGGTTGAACATTATGTGGAGTTACACTAGTTGTATATTCATTTATGAACATAGGAAAGTTATGTCCAATTCATTATACTGTCTTTCCTATTCACATCTTTCCTCCTTTCCCTTTATGCCCCTTTGTCTAATCCAATGAACTTCTATTCTTCCTTGCCCCCCACTATTGTATGTCAACATTCGCATATCAGAAAGAACATTCAGCCTTTGTTTTTTTGGGATTGACTTATTTCACTTAGCATGATATTCTCCAACTCCAACCATTTACCAGTAAATGCCATAATTTTATTCTTCTTTATGGCTGAGTAGTATTCCATTGTGCATATATACCACAGTTTCTTTATCCATTCATCGATTGAAGGACATCTAGGTTGGTTCCACAATCTAGCTATTATGAATTGAGCAGCTATAAACATTGATGTGGTTGCTTTACTGTAATATGCTGATTTTAAATCCTTTGAGTATAAATCAAGGAGTGGGATAGCTGGATCAAATGATGGGTCCATTCCAAGTTTTCTGAGTAATCTCCATACTGCTTTCCAGAGTGACTGCACCAGCAACTCCACCAGCAATGTATGAATGTGCCTTTTTCCCCACATCCATGCCAGCACTTATTATTTCTTGTGTTCTTGATAATAGCCATTCTAATTGGAGTTAGATGAAACCATAGGGTGGTTTTAATTTGCATTTCTCTAATTACTAGAGATGTTAAACACTTTTTCATATATTTGTTGATCGTCTGTATATCTTCTGTGAAGTGTCTGTCCAGTTCCTTAGCCCATTCATTGATTGGGTTCTTTGCATTTTTGGTGTAAAGTTTTTTGTTGTTGTTGTTTGTTTGTTTGTTTGTGGTTTCAGGGATTGCACCCAGGACCTTGTGCTTGCAAGGCAAGCACTCTACTAAGCTATCTCCCCGGCCCTGGTGTAAAGTTTTTTTTAAGTTCTTGTAAATTTTGGAGATAAGTACATGTGGAAAAGATTTTATCCCACTCTGTAGGCTTTCTTTTCACATTATTGATTGTTTCCTTTGCTGAGAAAAAAACTTTTTAGTTTGAATTCATTCCATTTATTGATTCTTGTTTTTATTTCTTGCACTTTGGGGGTCTTGTAAAGGAAGTCTGATTCTAAGACAAAATGATGAAGATTTGGGCCTACTTTTTCTTCTATTTGGTGAAGGATCTCAGGTCTAATTCCTAGATCCATTTGGAATTGAGTTTTGTACAGGGTGAGAGGGGTTTAATTTCATTTTACTGCATATGGATTTCCAGTTATCCCAGCACCACTTGTTGAAGAAGCTATCTTTTCTCCAACGTATGTTTATCGTGCCTTTGTCTAGTATGAGATAACTGTATTTATGTGGGTTTGTCTCTGTGTCTTCTATTTTGTTCCATTTGTCTTCATGTCTGTTTTGGTGCCAATGTCATGCTGTTTTGTTACCATAGCTCTGTAGTACAATTTAAGATGTTGTGATGCCTCCTTCTTCACTTTTCATGCTGAGGATTGCTTTGGCTATTGTGGGCCTCATATTTTTCCAAATGAATTTCATGACTGCTTTTTCTATTTCTATGAAGAACATCGTTGGAATTTTAATAGGGATTGCATTGAATATGTTTATCACTTTTGATAGGATGACCATTTTAACAATATTAATTCTGCCTTTCCAAGAGCATGGGAGATCTTTCCATCTTCTTAGGTCTTCTTCAATTTATTACCTTATGTCTGTAGTTTTATTGTAGAAGTCTTTCCCTCTTTTGTTAGATTGATTTACAAGTATTTTTTTGAGGCTATTGTGATAGTTTTCCTAATTTCTCTTTCAGTTGATTCATCATTGGTGTGTAGGAACACAATTGATTTATGTGAGTTAATTTTATATCCTGCTATGTTGCTGAATTTATTTATGAGTTCTAGAAGTTTTCTGGTGAAGTTTTTGGGTCTTCTAAATACAGAATCATGTCATCAGCAAACAGGGATGATTTGAGTTCTTCTTTTCCTATTTGTATCCTTTAATTTCTTTCTTTTGTGTAATTGCTCTGGCTAGAGTTTCAGGAACTATTTTGAATAGGAGTGGTGAATGAGGACATCCCTATCTTTTCCCAGTTTTTAGGGGGAATGCTTTCAATTTTTCTCCATTTCGAATGATGTTGGCCTTGAGTTTAACTTATATAGCTTTTACATGTTGAGGTATGTTCCTACTATCCCTAGTGTTTCGAGTGTTTTGAACATGAATGGATGCTGTATTTTGTCAAATGCTTATTTTGCCTCTTTTCAGACAATCGTATGATTCTTGTCTTTAAGTCTATTAATGTGATGAATTATGCTTATTGATTTCCAGATGTTGAACCAACCTTGCATCCCTGGGATGATCCCCACTTGATTGTGGTGCACTATATTTTTAATATAATTTTGTATATGATTTGCCAGAATTTTATTGAGAATTTTTGCATCTATGTTCTTCAGGGAAATTGGTCTGAAGTTTTCTTTCTTTGATGTGTCTTTGTCTGTTTTTGGTATCAGGGAAATACTAGCTTCATAGAATGAGTTTGGAAGGGTTCCCTCCTCTTCTATTTCATGGAATAATTTGAGGTGAGTTGGTATTAGTTCTTCTTTGAAGGTCTGGTAGAATTCAGCTGAGAATCAGTCTGGTCCTGAGCTTTTCTTTGTTGGTAGGCTTTTGGTGGTGTCCTCAATTTCATAGTTCGAAATCAATCTGTTTCAATTTTCTATGTCCTCCTGATCCAATTTGGGTAGGTCATATGTCTTTAGAAATTTGTTGATGTCTTCAAGATTTTCTAATTTTTTGGAGTAGAAATTTTCAAAATAGTTTCTGATTATCATCTATTTTAGTAGTGTTCATGAAGATATTTCCCTTTTCATCATGAATTTTAGTAATTTGAGTTTTCTCCCTTTCTCTTCATTAGCTTGGCTAAGGTATATTTATTTTATTCATTTTTTTCAATTTTATTCAATTTTTTGACACCTTTTTGTTTCATTGATTTTTTTGAAATTTTTGTTGTTGTTGTTGTTGTTTCACTTTCATTGATTTTGGCTCTGATTTGAATCATTTCCTGTCTTCTACTACTTTTGGTGTTGATTTGTTCTTCTTTTGTTAGGGCTTTGGGATGTAATGTTAGGTTATTTATTTGGTGACATTCTATTCTTTGAATGAATAAGCTCAATGCAATGAACTTTCCTCTTAGAACTGCCTTCATAGAGTCCCAGAGATTTTTATAAGTTGTATCCTTATTCTCATTTACCTCTAAGTATTTTTTATTTGATCTCTATTTTCTTCTACTATACATTAGTCATTCAATAGAGTATTATTTATTATCCAAGTGTAAGAATAGCTTCTATTTTTAAATTTTATTGTTGATGCCTAATTTCATTTCATTATGATCTCATAGAATGCAAGATATTATCTTTGTTTTTTGTATTTCCTAAGAGTTGCTTTGTGAACTAAGATATGGTCTATTTTAGAGAAGGATCCATGTGCTACTGAGTAGCAAGTTTATTCAGTCATTTATGGATGAAATATTCTATATATGTCTGTTAAGTCTAAATTACTAATTGTATTATTTTAGCTCTATAGATTCTTTATTTAGGTTTTTTTGGAGGATCTATCCAGTGATGAGAGATCATGTTAAAGTCACCCAGTGAGAGGTTTTCAAGATGGCGGACTAGAGGGTGGCTGCATTTCACGTTGCTCCAGGACGCAAGATTCAAAAGAGGAGATAGTGAGAGACTTGGGACCAACTCAAAGCTGCAGGGTGAGTCTCTCCCGTTGGGGAGGCGTCCCGGATGGGGCGGTAGCCCCAGAACACAGGGAACTTTGTGAAGTAGAGTTGCCTGGCGAGACGCCCCTCCCCCACTGGAGCGGTAAACACGGACAACTGGGATCATCATAGAGGAGGCGGCTCAGCACAGTGCTTGGACTCGGAGCAACCACTGGGGCTCTGGGCGGCTGCCTGAGGAGGAGCTGCGTGGCGAGCTGTTTAGACTCAGAGTGATCGCTTCTGAACACCAGGGGACTGCCCGGAGGAAGAGGAGGAGCACGGCAGGTCGCTTGGTCTAGTAGTGACTGCATCAGAGCTACAGGCGGTTGCCAGAGGAGGAGCTGCGTGGCGAGCTGTTTGGACTCAGAGTGACCGCTTCTGAACACCGGGGGGGGGGGCTGCCCGGAGGAAGAGGAGAAGTGCGGCGGGTCGCTTGGTCTAGGAGTGACTGCATCAGAGCCACAGGCGGTTGCCAGAGGAGGAGGTGAGTGGTGAGGTGATTGCACTCAAAGCGACCGCTCCTGAACACCGGTGGCCTGCCTGGAGGAGAAGCGCGGTGGGTCAGTTGGTCTCGGAGCCACCGCTCCTGAACACCCGGGGGGGCTACCCCAAGGAAGAGGAGGAGGAACAGGGCGGGTCACTTGGACTCAGAGTGACTGCCTAGGGCTACAGGCAGTTGGCGGGAGGAGGAGACGCGAAGTGAGTTGCTTGGACTCCTAGTGACTGCGTCGGAACACCGGGTGGCTGTCTGGAGGAAGAGGTGTGTGGTGGGTCTCTGGGTCTCAGAGCTATTGTACAGGGCTCCAGGTGGCGGCTCAGAGGAGGGGCCGCATAGCCAGGCGATTAGGTGCAGAGCAGGGTCCCAGGAGCTAGGCAGCTTCTTGCTGGAAGAGCCGCACACAGATACGCCTAGGGGCGGAATGAAGGTTCCAGGACTGTGGGCAGATTCTCTGAGGAGAGGCAGCCTAAGGAGACTCATCTGCGAAGGGTGAGGCTCCCAGGCCCAGGAGGTAGGTCCGGGCTCCTGGGAACGTTGCAGAGGAAGACAGCCCAGCCCAGGCAGTAGTTGTAGATTGAGGGGAACCTCTAGGAGGGGAACTGACCAGTGAGACCTCCCCACAGGCTGAGTCTTCCCTGCCGGGTGAGGTTTTCCCACAGGGACTGTAAAACCAGAGACACAAGCCCAAACAGGCCTTGACTCAGCCCGCAGCCTAGTTCCCCGTTGGATGACCATTGGTCAACAAGTGGAGGCACCTCTGCCCACTAGCAAGGAATATACTCCACCTGAGGGTCACCACCCCTAGAGAGGCACCTTCCTCGTGGAGCATCGCATTATCAACTTCCTCCAAGACTTCAGGCTACTGAAGGATAAGAGGGGATATACTAGCAATCTTCAGGGACATTATAAGTCGATAGAGGAAATCTGCAATAGCTTAATGACCCACTGATTCCTGAACAATATGAGAAAACAAGGGAAGAAAATGCCCCAAACAAATCTAGATGTTACATCAATAAAATCCAACGACAGCATGGCAGAAGAAATGACAGAAAGGGAGTTCAGAATGTACATAATTAAAATGATTAGGGAAGCAAACGATGAGATGAAAGAGCAAATACAGGCATTGAATGATCGCACCAATCGATCGTTAACAGAGCAAATACAGGAAGCAAAAGATCATTTCAATAAAGAGTTAGAGATATTGAAAAAAACCAAACAGAAATCCTTGAAATGAAGGAAACAATAAACCAAATTAAGAACTCCATAGAAAGCATAACCAATAGGATAGAACACCTGGAAGACAGAACTTCAGATATTGAAGACAAAATATTTAACTTCGAAAACAAAGTTGAACAAACAGAGAAGATGGTAAGAAATCATGAACAGAATCTCCAAGAACTATGGGATATCATGAAAAGGCCAAATTTGAGAATTATTGAAATTGAGGAAGGCTTAGAGAAACAAACCAAAGGAATGAACAATCTATTCAATGAAATAATATCAGAAAATTTCCCAAATCTGAAGAATGAAATGGAAAATCAAGTTCAAGAGGCTTATAGGACTCCAAATACACAAAATTACAACAGATCCACAACAAGGCACATTATAATGAAAATACCTAACATACAAAATAAAGACAGAATTTTAAAGGCTGTGAGAGAAAAGAACCAAATTACATTCAGGGGGAAACCAATACGGATATCAGCAGATTTTTCAATCCAGACCCTAAAAGCTAGAAGGGCCTGGAATAACATTTTTCAAGCTCTGAAAGAAAATGGATGCCAACCAAGAATCTTATACCCAGCAAAGCTTACCTTCAAATTTGACGATGAAATAAAATCATTCCATGATAAACAAAAGCTAAAAGAATTTACAAAAAGAAAGCCAGCATTACAGAACATTCTCAGCAAAATATTCGATGAGAAAGAGATAAAAAACAAAGAAGCAAATCAGCAAAGGGAGGAATTATCCTAAAGGAACTGTCAAATAAAGGAGGAACCAAGTTGTGTCAAAAAATAAATAAATAAATAAATAAAATTTTAAATATGAACCAAATGACCAGGAATACAAATCATATCTCAATAATGACCCTGAATGTTAATGGCCTGAATTCATCAATCAAAAGACATAGACTGGCAGATTGGATTAAAAAGAAAGATCCAACAATATGTTGCCTGCAAGAGACTCACCTCATAGAAAGAGATACCCATAGAATAAAGGTGAAAGGATGGGGAAAAACATACCATGCACATGGGCTCAGCAAAAAAGCTGGAGTATCCATCCTCATTTCAGATAATGTGGACTTCAAGCCAATGTTAGTCAGAAGGGATAAAGAAGGACATTTCATACTGCTTAAGGGAAGCATAAATCAGCAAGATATAACAATCATAAACATCTATACCCCAAACAGTGGCTCATCCATGTATGTCAAACAAACCCTTCTCAATTTTAGAAACCAAATAGACCATAACACAATAATACTAGGTGATTTTAACATGCCTCTCTCACCACTGGACAGATCTTCCAAACAAAAATTGAACAAAGAAACCATAGATCTCAATAACACAATCAATAATTTAGACTTAACAGACATTTATAGAATATACCATCCAACCAAGAGCAAATACACTTTCTTCTCAGCAGCACATGGATCCTTCTCTAAAATAGACCATATATTATGCCACAAAGCTAATGTCAGCAAATACAAGATGATAGAGACACTACCTTGTATTCTATCAGATCATAATGGATTGAAGTTAGAAATAAATGAAAGAGCAGAAAAACAGAAACTACTCCAACACCTGGAGATTAAACAATATGCTATTATATGATGAATGGATAACAGAAGATATTAGGAAGGAAATTAAAAAATTCTTAGAGGTAAATGAGAACAAAGAAACATCATATCAAAATCTCTGGGACACTATGAAGCAGTACTTAGAGGAAAATTTATTTCAGGGAGCACATTTAATAAAAGAAGTAAAACTCAACAAATAAATGACCTAATACTACAGCTCAAAGCCCTAGAAAAAGAAGAACAGACCAACACCAAAAGTAGTAGAAGACAGGAAATAGTTAAACTCAGAGCTGAAATCAATGAAATTGAAACAAAAGAAACAATACAAAAAATTGACAAAATAAATAGTTGGTTCTTCGAAAAAATAAACAAAATTGATAACCTTTAGCCACACTAACAAAGAGAAGATGAGAGAAAACCCAAATCACTAAAATTCGGAATGAACAAGGAAATATCACAACAGACGCGACTGAAATACAAAACATAATTAGAAGCTATTTTGAAAATCTATACTCCAACAAAATAGAAAATTTCGAAGACATCAACAGGTTTCTAGAGACATATGAATTGCCTAAACTGAACGAGGAGGACATACACAATTTAAATAGACCAATTTCAAGTAATGAAATAGAAGAAGTCATCAAAAGCCTACCAACAAAGAAAAGTCCAGGACCAGATGGGTTCTCAGCCGAGTTCTACAAAACCTTTAAAGAAGAGCTCATTCCAATACTTTTCAAAGTATTCCATGAAATAGAAGAGGAGGGAACCCTCCCAAACTCATTCTACGAAGCCAATATCACCCTGATACCTAAACCAGACAGAGACACATCGAGGAAAGAAAATTTCAGACCAATATCCTTAATGAACATCGATGCAAAAATTCTCAACAAAATTTTAGCAAATCGCATACAAAACCATATTAAAAAGATAGTGCACCATGATCAAGTGGGTTTCATCCCAGGGATGCAAGGTTGGTTCAACATCAGGAAATCAATAAATGTAATTCACCATATCAATAGACTTAAAGTCAAGAATCACATGATTATTTCAATAGATGCAGAGAAAGCATTCGATAAAATATGGCATCACTTAATGCTCAAAACACTAGAAAAAATAGGGATAGTGGGAACATTCCTTAACATTGTAAAGGCCATCTATGCTAAGTCCATTGCTAATATCATTCTAAATGGTGAAAAACTGAAAGCATTCCCCCTAAAAACTGGAACAAGGCAGGGATGCCCTCTTTCGCCACTTCTTTTCAATATCATCCTTGAAACTCTAGCCAGAGCAATTAGACAGACCAAAGAAATTAAAGGGATACGAATAGGAAAAGAAGAACTCAAACTATCCCCATTTGCTGATGATATGATTGTATACTTAGAGGAACCAGGAAATTCCACCAGAAAACTTTTAGATCTCATTAGTGAATTCAGTAAAGTAGTGGGATATAAGATCAATGCACATAAATCTAAGGCATTTTTATACATAAGTGATGAATCTTCATAAAGAGAAATTAGGAAAACTACCCCATTCACAATAGCTTCGAAAAAAATAAAGTATTTGGGAATCAATCTCACAAAAGAGGTGAAAGACCTCTACAATGAGAATTACAGAACACTAAAGAAAGAAATTCAAGAAAACCTTAGAAGATGGAAAGATCTCCCATGTTCTTGGATAGGAAGAATTAATATTGTCAAAATGGCCATACTACCAAAAGTGCTATACAGATTCAATGCAATTCCAATTAAAATCCCAATGATGTACCTTACAGAAATAGAGCAAGCAATTATGAAATTCATCTGGAAGAATAAAAAACCCAGAATAGCTAAAGCAATCCTTGGCAGAAAGAGTGAAGCAGGGGGTATCGCAATACCAGATCTTCAACTCTACTACAAAGCAATAGTAACAAAAACGGCATGGTATTGGTACCAAAATAGAAAGGTGGATCAGTGGTACAGAATAGAGGACACGGACACAAACCCAAATAAATACAATTTTCTCATACTAGACAAAGGGGCCAAAAATATGCAATGGAGAAAAGATAGCCTCTTCAACAAATGGTGCTGGGAGAATTGGAAATCCATATGCAACAGAATGAAACTAAACCCATATCTCTCACCATGCACGAAACTAAATTCAAAATGGATTAAGGATCTCGGAATCAGACCAGAGACCTTGCATCTTGTAGAAGAAAAAGTAGGTCCAGAGCTTCAACATGTCGGCTTAGGACCAGACTTCCTCAACAGGACTCCCATAGCACAAGAAATAAAAGCAAGAATTAATAACTGGGATAGATTCAAACTAAAAAGCTTTCTCTCAGCAAAGGAAACTATCAGTAATGTGAAGAAAGAGCCTACAGAGTGGGAGAAAATCTTTGCCAATCATACTTCAGATAGAGCACTAATCTCCAGAATCTATAAAGAACTCAAAAAACTCTACACCAAGAATGCAAATAATCCAATCGACAAATGGGCTAAGGAAATAATAGACACTTCACAGAAGAAGATCTACAAGCAATCAACAAACATATGGAAAAATGTTCAACATCTCTAGTAATAAGAGAAATGCAAATCAAAACCACCCTAAGATTCCATCTCACTCCAATTAGAATGGCGCTTATCAAGAATACAAGCAACAACAGGTGTTGGCGAGAATGTGGGGAGAAAGGTACACTCATACATTGCTGGTGGGGCTGCAAATTAGTGCAGCCACTCTGGAAAGCAGTGTGGAGACTCCTTAGAAAACTCGGAATGGAACCACCATTTGACCCAGCTATCCCACTCGTTGGCCTATACCCAAAGGACTTAAAATCAGCATATTACAGAGATACAGCCACATCAATGTTCATAGCTGCTCAGTTCACAATAGCCAGATTGTGGAACCAACCTAGATGTCCTTCAATTGATGAATGGATAAAGAAACTGTGGTATATATATACCACAGTTTTTTTTATATATATATATATATATATATATATATATATATATATATATATATATACACAATGGAATATTACTCTGCCAGAAAGAATGATAAAATTATGGCATTTGCAGGCAAATGGATGAAACTGGAGAATATCATGCTAAGTGAGATAAGCCAATCTCAAAAAACAAAGGACGAATGATATCACTAATAAGTGGATGATGACACATAATGGGGGGTGGGAGGGGTTAGTGTTAGTGTTAGAGTTAGGTTTAGGGAGGGGGGCAAGAATGGAGGAAGGAAGGACTGTATAGAGGGAAAAGAGGGGTGGGAGGGGTGGGGGGAAGAGAAAAAATAACAGAATGAATCAAACAACATTACCCTATATAAATTTATGATTACACAAATGGTATGCCTTTACGCCATGTACAAACAGAGAATCAACATGTATCCCATTTGTTTACAATAAAAATAAAGGAAAGAAAAAAAAAAGTCACCCAGTGATATTGTGTTGTGGTCTGTTTGATTCTTGAAATTTGAAGGGCTTGTTTGACATATGTAGATGCTGCACTGTTTGGGGCATAAATATTTACGATTGTTATCTCTTGATGATGTATAAATCCCTGAAGCAGTATGAAATGACCTTGTTGGTCCTTTCTGACTAACTTTGGTTTGAAGTTCACTTTATCTGATAAGAGGATAGAAACCCCTGCTTGTTTATGAGACCCACATGAATGGTGTTTTTTCCATCTTTTTACCTTCAGTCTTAGAATGTTTTTGCCTTTGAGGTGAGTATTTTGAAGATGATATATCGTGGGTCTCTGTTTGCTTGTTTGTTTTTTGGGTACTGGGGATTGAACTCAGGGGCAGTATATTGTTTTTTAATCCAATCTGCCAGTCTATATCTTTTAATTGATGAATTTTGGCCATTTACATTCAATGTTATTATTGACAGATGATTTTTATTCCCTGTCATTTTGATTTATTTCTGGTTTTTTATTTGAATTAGTTTCTTCTTTGATTGACTATTTCTCTAGTGAATTCCCATCTTTTGCTGGTTTTCTCTTTTATTTTCATTTCTTCTTCATGAAATGTTGAGTATGTTTTGTAGTGCAGTCTTTCTAGTTGTGAATTGTTTTAACTTCTGTTTATCATGGAAGGTTTCCGTTTTAACAATTCAGAAGCTTAATTTTGCTGGGTATAGTATTCTTGTTTGCATCCATTTTCTTTCAGAACTTGGTTTCTATTATTCCAAGGCCTCCTAGTTTTGAGAGTCTGGGTTGAGAAATTAGCTGCAATATGGATTGGTTTTCCTCTAAATGTGACCACTCATTTTTCTCTGGCAGCCTTTAAAATTCTATATTCTGTATGTAAGGCATTTTCACAATAATATGCCTTGATGTGGGTCTGTTGTAATTTTGTATACTTGGGGTCCTTTAAGCCTCCTGTGTCTGATCTTCCATTTCACTCTTAAGGTTTGGGGGAAGTTTCTGATATTATTTCATTGAAAAGTTTGTGCATTCCTTTGTTCTGTTTATCTCTGAGCCTTCATCTTTCCTGATAAATCTTAATTGTTCTCTTCATGTTATCCCATATTTCTTGGAAGTTCTGTTCATAGTCTCTTAAAATATTTTCTCCATGGCCAGCTTTATTTTTGAGATCACATAATTTTTCTTCATTGCCTGAGACTGTGTCTTCCAAGTAGTCTAGTCTGCTGGTGATACTTTCCATTGAATTTTTAATTTGGTTTAATGATTCCTTCAAGGATTTATGCTTGATTTTCTTTTCAGAATCTCCATCTCTTTATTGAAATGATCTTTCAGTTCCTGTATTTTCTCTCTGATTTCACTTCTTACATTGTCCTTTACCTCACATATCAATTTAACTATGAACTTTCTAAACTCTTTCTCTGACATTTCTTCCACTGTGGTGTCAATGGATACTGCTATTGAAGTATCCTAGTTTTTTGAGTGTGACTTGTTCCCTACTTTTTCATGTTGTTTATGTGTCTACCCATCTAACAGTATAAATCTGAGGCAGTAGAGTTTCTACCCTGTGTACATATAGTGTCCCTGAAGATTTCCAGAACCTCACCACTTAAGTGGAGACAAATAACAACAACAACCAATGCAAACAATATACAGCATTAAACTAAATAGTTCCTGCTATGACATCTACAATATTAATTTTCACAATAAACATAAAAGATGTTATCAGTTATTGCCATAGTCATAACAGTATGTTTGCAAAAGTGTTTATAATTTTAAGAGGTGAAGAGGGAGAGAACAGAAGGAATGTAGGGTGCGATGAATATGAGGAAGGAGGAGAGGAAATAGAAGTAAAAAAATTAAAAGAAGAACAAAAGAGAGAAAAATAGGAATTGGCTGTTAGCAGAAGAAAAGAGAAAGATAATCAAGGGAAACAGATAAGTGAGAGAAAAAATATAGAAAGTAAAAATTTTAAAAAGAAAATGAAAAAGAAAAAATTCAAAGCAAAACCAAAACATATGAATCAAATATCTTAGTCTTCAAAATACTGATCCATGAAAAATAACTAGCTTCAAAAATGCTAAAAATCAGAGAAAAAAAAAATATGAATATGTATAAATGTCCATGAGTCATTCAGGTCACAGGTAAACAGAGAAAAGAAGAAATTTAAAAATTTTTAAACAAAGAGTTATTGATGAAAAGTTAAAGAATTTTTTCCTTTGGCATTCAAGTGATCCTCAGCTTCCTTTCTCAGCAGTGTTAGGTGGTGTAGTCTGCAAGTGTGACTCCTGCTTCACCCTCAGGATGGGGTTGCTGAAGTGTAAGAGGAAATACCATAGACATAATAACTTCTGCAGGCAGGGTTTAGGCTTAGGAATCTCTAGATTTTTTGCTGAATGGTGATTGGTCTGAAGATTTTAGATTAGTGCGTGTTATGGTTTGGGTGTGAGGTGTCCCCCAAAAACTCATGTGTGGGACAGTAAGAAGGTTCAGAGGAGAAACGATTGGGTTTTGAGAGTCTTAACCTAATCAGTGAATTGATCCCTGAAGGGATTAACTGAGTGGTAATTGGAGGCAAGTAGGATGTGACTGGAGGAGGTGGGAATTGGGGTGTGGTTTTAGAGTTTGTACATTTATATCTGGCCAGTGGAGTCTCTCTCTGCTTCCTGATGATGTGAGCTGCTTCCCTCTGCCACACTCTTCCGCCATGATGTTCTGCCTCACCTCGAGCCCCAAGGAATGGAGCCGGCCTTCTTTGGACTAAGACCTCTGAAACCATGAACCCTCAAATAAACCTTTCCTCCTCTATAATAATGCTGGTCAGATCATTTAGTCACAGCAGTGAAAAAGCTGATTAAAAAAGTGCACCTCCAGGCCCAGCAGTTGCTGGCCCACACTGGAAGACTAGACCCCAAGGATCTCCTCTAGGTTTCAGTTGTGTGGTAGAGGAGCCAATTCTTAGTCCCCTCCATCACCTGCAGACACCACATTTCCTGGTCTCTTGGGTTTAGACTACAAACTCGATCTCTCCTTCTTCGGCCCTTTGGAACTCCCAGCCAGGTGTGTCTCTCCCAGCTGGTCCTGCAAGTGGCTAGATTGGAGTAGAGGTGGGAAGCCTGTTGGTTTTCCATGACCAATATTTCCCACATTTGGTTTTCTCCTTGTCCCTTAGGCACATTTTATGTCATGAAGTGTGGGTTTGCAAGGCCTGTACTTTGGGCCACATTTGAATTTGCCAGGAATCAGCTCTCCTCAGTTGTCAGACCCCTGCAAAACGTTTCCTTCCTCTTTCCTCTGCATGCAGTTAGGAGAGATGTGATTTCTTTCCTGCACGAGGATATTGTGCAGCATGCCTTTCAGTGTAGTTAGTCAGTGTCTTTGATCTCTGATCTCTCCATCCCCAGACATGCCTCAGGCCTCCTAAAATGCAGGTTTCTTTCATTCCCTTATCCCTCCGCTTTGCTTGGGAAGAGACCACTCTGGTGCATCCAGTGGTGGTAGTGGAGTGGTGCTGGGGATTTCTTCCTTATTTTATTATAACCAACCTCCTGAGCCCCCAATCTGAGTTGAATGTCCAGTATTAAATCCCAGTAAAGTTCCTCCCTTTTTTTCCACCCATCTGGTTGAGAAGCTGCCTATCTGCTTTCTTGGTTTCATGCCACAGAGCAGCCAGGAAAGTGACCCTGTCTATTCTGCCATCTTGGAAACCCTCTCAAATGAATTATTTACTGAAATTATTTACCTATTTGTGAATTCAGTAAATATTTAGAAAAATTGTTATTTTTAGAGCCCTTAAGCAAATCTTTTCTTTCTTTAAGGCAGGAAGAAACTTTCTATCAGTTTGAAAAGATGGGTCAGTCACTACTTAAATGATTTTTCAGCATGTGATTTTTAACATGGTTCTAACATGATACATTTCTGTTTCCTAGGATTGGGTGTAAAGAGTCAATTTCTTTAGCTCCTGTGGTTCAGCCTGCTCCTTCAAGAGGGGCTTTATAGGAGGTAACTGGCTGCCCCACATTTTTTGTTTTTGCCAATGCACACCTATGCTCAAAGTGTGCCAGGTACTATTCTAAGTGTTTTATTCACATTGAATCATTTATCCCGACACTACCCTGTAAGTTGGTACTTTTATCCTTCCCATTTGCACATGAAGCAACTGAAGGACAGAGATAGGTGGAGCTAGGTTTTCTCAAGGACATCTTGGAAGTCAAATTTTCCATCTCCCTTTTTGATCTGCTAGATTACTTATTGACTTTTGACCAGTCTCACCATTGCTGCACTAAGATGCTAGGATGCAGTGTTTTATACAACAGCAGCCCAAGTTCAAGACTTCACAAAGGTATGTCTTTTAATCCCAGATCCCAGCACTCATACACACGTGTAACCTCATAAAGAAGAATGGAATTATGTCATTTGCAGGAAATGGATCTTGAGACCATTATGTTAAGCAAAATAAGCCAAATTCAGAAAGTTCCCAAAAAGAAAGGGTTGGGCTAGGGGAATGTCTCAAGAAACTTGAAGAGAAGCCAATAGAGGAGAGGGACCATGGAAAGGAGGAGAGAAAGGAAAGAGTAAATACTGGGGAATGAAATTTTCCAAATTGTATTGTTGTATCATGTCATATGTGAATAAGTAACAATGAGTTCTTCCATTATGTGAATTATAATGCACTAATAAAACTACGGGGGAAAAGTGGTGCTTCCTCTCATTTCACAGCCCTGACATTCACTCTGAGGACAAGGGCAAAATGCCTAGAAAATGTTCACATGTAAATTCTCCCTTTCATTAATTCATAACCAATTCATAACCAGTGTCAGGTTATGAAAGTTGGGAGTAAAGCAGAGGCCCAAACAGGTGAAATCTCTGTCCTCTTGGTAGTACATTCTAAATGAGAAAGCCACACTGCTAATAACTCAGCTGATAAATAAGGAAGATCATGATAACATGGATCAATTGGCCTGAAGGAAACAAGGTACTGGGAACAGGAGTCTGGGGTCAGCGGGTAGCTGTGGGGGAAGGGCCTTATCTAAGAAGAGTGAAGACCCCACTGACTCGATGAGGTGTGAACTAATTGTTGAATGACAAGGGAGGAGTCAGCCCAGTGAAGGTCTAGAGTTCAGAGTTTTAGACTATAAATGCAGAAGCCCTAACGTGGGAAAGGACTTGGTCCCTGGGATGGAGGTCAGCATGGCCGCATCCAGAGGGTGAGGAGGAAAGCAGTGGAAAAGGGTTCGGGAATCAGGCAGGCCTCCCTGTTGACCCACCATTGGGCTCTCACAAGTCTCTTCCGGCGTCAAGCAGGTCATATCAAAGAAAAACACAAATGACTTTGACTTCACCATGATCTACAGTCCTCCAGCACTTCCCAAACCACTGGACTGACTTCCAGAGCTCCAGCAGATCACTAGATGGGCCAACCAGATGGCTCAGTTGGCTGAGTTGAAGGGAAGTCTGTTTTCTACTGTGACTTATTCTACGTAAGCACCGCCCTTCCTCTGTGTGAGCGAGGCTCAACAGATCTTGTTGAAGACTTGCTCAGCATAACAAGTTGTAGAATGTTCAAGAGCTCCTTACTTCATTCTGTGCAGCCTGGATCCAAACCCCACCTCTTCTCCCATCACCTGTGTGACTTTGTAGGCTCGCTCTTTCTTTCTTTCTTCCTTTCTTTCTTTCTTTCTTTCTTTCTTTCTTTCTTTCTTTCTTTCTTTCTTTCTTTCTTTCTTTCTTTCTTTCTCTTCCTTTCTCTTTCTTTCTTCCTTCCTTCCTTTCTTTTTCTTTCTTTCTTTCTTTTTTTTTTTTTTTTCATCTCCATTTCCACATCTTTAAAGGGAGACCAATAATAGTGCCCACCTGGTGTGGCTGCTGTTGAACTTAAACTAGGTCATGCACATAAAGAGTCTGGAGCCCTAATTGTGCTTGGTGAGCCTCTGATGTGGCTGCCCTGGGGAAAGTCACGTTCGTTTTCTTGACGGGAGGACCCATAGGCCTGTACCCCAGTGTTCGGGTTATTCAGAGGGGTGACATTTGACACGCATATTTAACTTGGGGGCGAGGAGGGCACCCACAGTGTTTGCCCTGGGAAGGCTTATCTGTCTTGTGTGTGAACTGGCCAGGCTGCACACAGATGTGCAGATCTGTGGGTGAAGCGTGATGGCCTCACAGGGGCCGCCTCTTTCTTGCAGGTGTTCAGTCTTTACAGGACCTGGGAAAACTCAACAGATGTGACATTGGACTGGTGGTGTTGGCTTTGGGGGCTCCTGAACCTGACTATTCAAATTATAGTGAGAAACTGCCATGATTGCTGTTTGAAACCACTATGTTTCAGATTAGTTCCTGGCATAGCAATAGGTAACCCGTAGTGTGGGGAGACTGTGGGAAAGGCCATGGCGAGGGCTGTCAAATCTATCCCAGTAGAACCTGTGCCCAAGTGTTGCCAGTCTGCCAGAGAGGGAGAAAGGGGGGGTACAGAGAGAGATTTTCTTAGAACTTGCCTTTGCTTTCAGCTATGTGAAGGCATTTCCAGCCATTCTTATGGAGAACGACCACCCTCCCGTTGATAGGGTTTGCTGCTTCTAAACTACTTGGTGATCAAATAGAAATAGAAAAACATGACCCACTGGAGGCACAAGTCCTTGCATAGATGCAGAGGCACTAAGTTGGTGACTTTCCTCCCCCTTTTATCAAGTATTCTTCCATCTTCTCAGACTTGAGAGAAGACTGGCTGCCATCACTAACCTTGTTTTGTGTATTTGAACAGATTAAATTATTAAGTACACAAGGCATGTGCTATCATCACTCGCTGTTTCTTGTCCAAATGATAAGGCTGGAGTATAAAAACACATCCCGGGGGAGCTGGAGGAAGGGAGTGCCTGCTTCTGAGCCAGGGTAAGCCACCTCTGCATGCGACTCCCTATCAGCTGAGAGGTGGAGCCAAGGCAAAGGCTGGAGGGTCTTTGCTCACTGACCTGAGCACTCGGTGAAACTGAGTATGTTTGAATTCATTGCAGATGCTGATCTTCTGGACAGCCGCACTGTTCCTGCTGGGAGCAGCCAGAGGTAAGAGATCCCACACCTGCCCCACAGGGGAGCACAAGCCTGAGCCCTCAGCCCTGGCTGAGCTTCAGCGGCTGCAGGTTGCCGCAGGTTCCAGGAACGGAGGGGTGACAACGTCCAGGAGGATGGACTAGGCAGTGTGGGGGGCCCTGCTTCAGAGCATGCCCCCTGGCCTGCCTTCATGCCAAGGGCACTTGTGGCCAGAATCTCTAGGGAAATCATTAAACCCCTGCCTGGATTAGCATATGGCCTCATCAGTACCCTTATCACATCAGTCAAATAGATATATCACAAGAGCTTGGGAGAGGACTTAGAAATTAAAGTCTTGGATGCGACTGTAAGTGAAGGCACCCTTGGCGTCCCTGTGGAATCCACAGGGACCGGGCCCAGGTCCGTGGGTAAGCACTCGGGGAGAGGAGGGGTAGTCGAGGCGTGCGTCCTCGTCTGCAGGCTGCCCTGCGCAGAGGAGGCAGGGCGGGAGCTTGGCCTCAGGAGCTCACCCTTGAGCAGACTGGTTCTTCCTCTTTAGGAAGAGAAGTTTGCTATAAGGACCTCGGGTGCTTTTCTGATACTGAGCCCTGGGCTGGAACTGCAATCAGACCCCTGAAAATTCTCCCTTGGAGCCCTGAGAAGATCAACACCCGCTTCCTGCTTTACACCAATGAAAACCCAGACACCTTCCAGGTGAGACCTCGGGCTGCCTAGCATCCCTGGGACTGGGCGAGGGGCTCCCCCAGCCCCATGGATCAGGAGTCCCTTTATCTCTGTGTCTGGTCCCTCCACCCTTCCCTGCCCTGCCCGGCCCTCCTGTTTCTCCCACCTGGGCCTTGTGACTCAGAGTAGGCCTTCTGTAAATGGTGGCTTGATGAGAGACTGGTTCATGGGTGCCAGGTTCTTTAGCTGGTTATGTGGTGTTGGGCTGAGCAAAGGAATTACTGTCACCCAACAAGACACATGGGACAGCAAACCTACAAGCCACAACCCAGATCCCATGGAGGCAGGGGAAAGGACTTGGGGGAAAGAGAGCTTCCTGGAGGAGGCGGCTCTGTGCCAGCTGTGGAGGGCCAGGGCACGGAGGCATGCAGAGATGGGGCGGGGGTGGGCTCAGGGTGGGACTGCAGAACCGTGAAGACTCGGTCTTTGTCACAGATTCTCCAACTCTCTGATCCATCTACCATCGAGGCATCTAATTTTCAAACAGACAGGAAGACCCGGTTCATCATCCACGGCTTCATAGACAAGGGCGACGAGAGCTGGGTGGGAGACATGTGCAAGGTAGGAGCCGGCTCTGTCCGCCGCAGCTGCCCTGCCTGCAGCCACTTCCCCTGACCGACTCTCCCACTCATTTTACCCAATTGTAAGAGACAATTCTGATGACAGCAAGCCCCTGCACGCCAGTTCTCTTTATGCAATCGAAATGCTTCTCTTCACAAAATTAAAGTCCCTGCATTCCCATATGACTTCTGTGGCTGGAAGCAGTGGCATCGGCCATGTGAACAAATAGGCCCACTCTCTCATTTCTGGTTAAGTCGAGGTTGGGTGTTTTCTGCTTCCAGTTTTACTAGGGGTACTTTGTATTTCTGCAAGTGCGGAATTAGGTTCTTGTTTTCAAATCTCACCCACATCTCCAGGAGCCGGAGATGCCTTGCTGGAACTATCTGAGATACGGAGACCTAAGATTGACAAAATCGTCAGGACAGAGACAGCCACAATGACATGTGATAGAGCATCTGCCAGTCAGGGTACAGCACCAGAAGCATATAGACGTGATCCACACACACAAGCACACGTACAGACACTAAAGCACACCTGGACAGCTGTGCACACGTGTGCATAGGCACACACCCTCATGCACAGTGTATGCCCCTCCTTTCTCTTCAAGTGTACACTGAGGTTCAAGCTATATTTCTGTCCCCTAAGAATTCTCTCCAGCAGTCTGCCTTCCAGACACACATTAATTACAACGCCAACTGATAGTGTCAACAGGAAAGATCACAAACCCCCAAATTAACCACTCTGCATTTGGTGTGGTTTGCCAAGCTCTTAACTCTTGGCACCTCTCCTATCATTAATCAGCATCTTCTCAATATGGCTTATCCCCCCAGTTGTCCAGGTTATTAAAAGCTTCCTCAGGGTCGCTTTAGAAGTAAAAGTCCTGAGAGAAATCTACGAGTGTCTCTGCGCACGCGATCACACGTTAGTAACGTCCGTGTGAAAGAGTTCCACGTGGACTTTAAATGTGTAGTGCTAAGCTGGTCGCGTGGACAGCCCGCCAGAGCTCCTGAGGATATATTGGCTCCTTTGACGTCCAGGCGGTTTTTCCCTCAGAATTCTTTGATCTCTTTTGATCAGTGCAGTTCTTTTCTTCTCTCTCTTTAAATGTCTGCAGTGTTTCCCCCCCCAGGAAATGCTGTGCCACCTTGACTATTCAGAGTGAAGAATCACTCCCACTTTAAAGGTTGGGATATGCCCAGCAGGCCGGGGTGGCACCAAGAGGCAAGAGGACCCCTCGAATCCGCAAGGAAATTTAGACACCAGCCCCTGGAGATGGCCCTTGAGTTTTTCTTTTTTAAAACAGGACTCTTTGGCCAGGTACAGTGGCACACGCCTGCAATCCCAGGACTCGGGAGGCTGAGGCAGGAGGATTGCAAGTTCAAGACCAGCCTCAGAAACTTATTGAGGTCCTAAGAAACTTAGAGACCTTACCTCAAAATAAAATAAAAATAAAAAGGGCTGGGGATGTAGCCCACGGGTTGAGTACCCCTGGGTTAAATCCCCAGTACCCAAAACAACAACAACGACAAAACAGAACTCTTTGAAGGTTGCAACTGTTTTATCCCATATGATTGATGTTACCTGAATTTGACTGAAGAAACCAGAAAGTGCCCAGCTTTTAATCAACCTGTGAGCTGGAGAGGGAACCACGTGCCCTTCTCGAGTCCACCCTGAGGGGTAGCTCCTGCTGGACTATGGCATCTCTGACAGTTCTAGTTAGTGGCAGTGGCCCATCTAGGAAGCAAGAAAGTGGTCCTTTCTGAGCCCAGTTAGAAGGGTTTCTGGGTCCCCATGGTAATGCCTGGCCTCTCCCCAACACCAGAACATGTTCGAGGTGGAGGAGGTGAACTGCGTCTGCGTGGACTGGAAGACCGGCTCCCAAACCACCTACACACAGGCCGCCAACAACGTCCGGGTGGTGGGCGCCCAGGTGGCTCAGATGCTCCACATCCTCTCGGTAAGTCAGCTGCAGGGGCAGAGCTGCTGGTCCCTGACCACGTAGACCACAGCAAGCAAGTGGTGTGTCTCTCAGGATTTTGCCTCAGGAACTCTGACGATTGCCTTAATGACACACCAGTGAAAGAAAAAGTTATAACAGCGAACAATTAGCAGGCGGGGGCTTGATTATCATCTTCAGTTTACAGGGAAGGAAACTGAGGTCCAGAAAGAGGTTTCAGTTTGCCCCCCAAAATCATAGAGCATATAAATAGAAGAGTTGTCTTTGGGGTTCAGGCCACCAGCACCAAGGGCCACCCATGACACAGGTGGGCTCCATTTGGGACAAAACACGGCATGACCAGGGAGAACCCAATGGAGCCAAAGGCATATTCGGACATGTTGGCCTATGAATTTGGATCCTATTGACTCTGGGAAATTTCTTCTGCCTTAGTCATTTCAGTTGTTTCTTCCTATCCTGGTCTTTCATTGTAGCCAAGTCTTCAGGTCTTTCATTCTTCAAGTTAACTCAGTAACTCTTCATGACCATTTTCTATGCAAGGCAAAGAGTCCCGTCATTTCTGTCTCATAGCTAACAAGTCTGCACAGGAACCAATTGGTTCTCGCTACTTGTCACCCCAGCAGAAATAAAAACCACGGTGTTCGTACAAGAGGCACCCGGTGAATATCCTCGAGGCCAGCTTGTGCAAACACCTTAGAGCTTTGTTTGCTTTGCTTGTTGAGTCCGTGATTTTTGGAGGATCGTGTCAGGGGTGTGAAAGGAGGTAACCAAATGGATGAGGTCCCAGGCCCTCCAGGAGCCTGCAGGGAGGATTCCAGTGGCTGTATCGTGAGCTCTTGGAGCGCTCTGCTGGGGAGCGCATGGGACAGGGAACCCAGAGTAGGGGTGGGTACTGAGACTACCGAGCGCAGAGCTGGAGCTATTTGATGTTGGCTGGGCAGCTGGGCAGGAGGACGGGCAGCAACGGGACAAGCAGGCCCAGAAGTGAGGCCATGGGATGTTTGAGGGCCCGAAACCCAACAAAGGGTTTGGTTAGAGAAGAGGCTAAAAAATAGATGAGGAGTCAGGAAAGCTCCGGCTCAATCCCAAGGGCCGGGGAGGCGTGGCAGGGTTCCCCAGAGTGGTGACTCCATCAGGTTGGCATGTTAGGAAAACCAGAGCCCAAAAAGGACCTGAAAGTACAACCTCCCTCTCCAGACGAACTACAGCTACTCACCTGCCCGAGTCCACCTCATCGGCCACAGCCTGGGAGCCCACGTGGCTGGAGAGGCCGGGAGCAGGACCCCAGGCCTGGGCAGGATTACTGGTAAGGTCCCCGTTGAGGCCCGAGGGCTGGGCCTCAGTAGCCACAGAATGTGGTCACAACCTGCAGCCCAGCTTAGAGCCACCGAAGGAGAGCGTGGCCTTCAGCATGGCGGGGCTGGGTGGAGCCTGCGCGGAGCATTTTAGGAAGCCCCAGGAAGTTCAGGGCCATCTCTGTGGCAAGGACGGCGGTGGTCCTGTCCCCCTCTGCTTCTTCCACCTCCACCCTGGCCCCTCCTCTGGGTCCAAGTTTGTGATAGGGGTCATTTGGCAGCACTGGACACCCGGGGAAAGGCAGAATAAGGTAGTTCCAGCATTAGCAACATTCAGTTCTAAAGGGAGCACAGGATCACTCCTTTCCCCTTCTCTTTGAAGTCCAGGGTGGAGTAGAACCGGAAAATTGTTTTCCACTTTCTCTGCTGATAAAAAAATCTCAACCAAAGCATCCTTCAAACCTAGGAAAATCCTTAAATTACAGCAGCAACAAACTATGTTTATACCATATAATAATATTAGTGCCATTATAATGATTTTAGCAAGCACAGATTCAGTGCCTGATTATCCCTAATCCTGCACACTGTCTTTTACTTTTCACATTGAATTCTCAGAACTGAAGCAAAGGGCCCAGGAAACCCTACCTTTATAAGAAATATGCCGTTTCAGTAGCTGATGATGTTCATGTACATACCTTTTCACCTGCTCTGACCGAACCTTCAAAACACTACTAACAAATCCAGCACCCCTGCCAGAAGGAAATACAGTCAAAAGGAAATAATAACTAACATTCTATTTACACACCCATGACCATAAGCCAGGTACTGTGCTAAATGCTACACACTAATTTACATAATCTATAACAACTACATAAAATAGATGCCATATTACCTTCATTTTATAAAATGGGTCAACTTCACAACAAAAGATTGAGTATTCTGCTCAAAAAGTATACTTGCCCAAAAGTAGGAATTTGGAACCAGGCAACCTAGCTCAAGAATTCTTGTTCAAGGGCTGGGGAGATAGCTCAGTTGGTAGTGTGCTTGCCTTGCAAGCACAAGGCCCTGGGTTTGATCCCCAGCACCGCAAAAAAAAAAAAAAAAAAAAAAAAAAAAAAAAAAAAAAAAAAAGAATTCTTGTTATGCATCTGCACTCCTCTATACCAGCCACCAGAATTCTCTTGTAATGAGCGACATTGCAACTTTATGTCCCCATATTCAAAACTCAGGGTCACTACACTGCACCACCCCAAAATGTGCTGCCCTTTGAGTTGGACAGTGTGCAGCCTAGGCAACTGTACACCTCTGTCCTTCTGGAGCCAACAGTCAGGGCTGTTGTTCTCCGCTGCTGCCATCTCTTTCAGGACTGGATCCTGTGGAAGCAAGTTTCGAGGGCACTCCTGAGGAGGTTCGGCTCGACCCTTCGGATGCTGTCTTTGTGGATGTGATTCACACAGATGCAGCACCCTTGATCCCATTTCTGGGTGAGTCCTTCAGTGCTCCTGCTGGACTGTGAGACTGTGTGACTGTGTCTGGGTCCCCAGATCCCCACTTCACCAGAGGCTTGTTGCGGTTCCTAACATTGCAGGTTTTGGAACAAACCAACTGATGGGTCACCTTGACTTCTTCCCCAATGGAGGAGAGAACATGCCAGGATGCAAGAAGAACGCCTTGTCACAGATTGTGGACCTCGACGGCATCTGGTCAGGTAACATCCTGGAGGGGACGTGGGTGGGGTCGTGTCGGGGAGGACGTCCCCTCCCTGGGGTGAGCAGCACCTGCCATTGAAGATGTAAGTGATGAAAACACCTCTTCTTTTAAAAACGCACAATCCCCCTTTCTGGATTTCTGAGAAATAGAGAGCTCTGCTGTTTCTATGTCCTTAAAACGTTGTCACAGGTGTCCCAGAACGCATGCACAACGAGAATCACAACTGCTGGTGGAAGTTGTAGCTTCCGTTTGCCTGAAATCCCAGCGACTAGGAAGGGTGAGGCAGGAGAATCGTGAGTTCGAAGCCAACCTCAGCAATGTAGGAAGGCCCGGGGCAACTCAGTGAGACCCTGTCTCAAAATAAAGTTCAAAAAAGGGCTGGGGGTGTGGCTCCGTGGTTAACTGCCTCTGAATTCAATTCCCTGTACCAAAAAGAAAGAAAGGAGAGAGAGGAGAGAGAGAGAGAGAGAGAGAGAGGAGAGAGAGAGAGAGAGAGAGAGAGAGAGAGAAAAGGAAGGAAGGAAAGAAAGAAAGAAAGAAAGGAAGGAAGGAAGGAAGGAAGGAAGGAAGGAAGGAAGGAAGGAAGAAAGAGAAAATCTACAGGTAGCTGCCTAACATAAAAAGGAAATGTCATAAAAGTAAACATCCTTTCTACATCTAAGAGAATTTTCCTGCAAACTCTGCCTTGGGACTCAGTGATATGGTTCAAACTTATCCAACTTCCACATAGTAGCCTTGAATCTCTCCAGTGGCTTCCACGATGAAGCCCTCAGCACCGTGAAGCTCGTTGCTCACTTAGGTTGAGTGGGAAGAGAAGCAGTCACAGCAGGAGGCTGGAGATGATCTCTTCTCCCTGACTAAGCACACCTGGAATGAGGCCATCCGTTGAGGAGAGATTCCTACTGAATCTGCTCAAAATGGATTGGATGCCCTCAAAGCAGATATTAAGATGAGGACGTAGGAGGGTTTCCATGGAAAAGAGCGGCCAGATTCTGCATCAGTAATAGCCAAGCAAGTGCAGACCACGCCTAGAAGGTGTGCTGTGACATGTGTCACTTGGCCTGAGTCACAGGGAGTCAGAGGGTGTGAAGAGGATGTGTAGATAAAGTCACCCAAAGCCACCCAACCCTCCTTTTTATTTGTATAAGCAAAGAGCAGAAATGAACTTGTGCTGGTTTTGTCCCTTGTGGGAGGTCACGTCACAGCTGGATGTGTCTTGCAGACATACCTGATCCTGGGACCCAGAAGGGCACAGAAGTTAGAGGGACCGGCTCATGGACCAGATGGGCTTGGGTTTCATTAGGGTTCACGCGCAGCCCCCTGTGGATGGAAGCTTGTAATCTGTAGCTATTTCTGTGACAGGGGTAAGAGGGAACGCTCCTAGGAAAGGTGAGTTTCCAGGGACAATGACCATAAGGCAATCAGAGCGTTGCCCAGTCACCAAGTACCCTCTGCATGTGCGTTGCCATTGTGTCACTGGATTTGGGACTTAAGTTTCTGAAACTGTGACCCTGCTTTGGAGCCATTCCACGTGGCAAGGGCATCCTAGAATCTGTCACAGCCCGCCCCATGCACCTGTGCAGACTCCCTCCTTTATTTCCCCAGGAACCCGGGACTTTGTGGCTTGCAATCACCTACGAAGCTACAAGTATTACTTGGACAGCATCCTCAGCCCCGATGGGTTCACCGCGTACCCGTGCATGTCCTACAAGGCCTTTGAGTCTGTAAGCTGTTCTCCTGTGACCTGGGCACTGGCTTTGTTTATGACTCGCGGGGCTTCTCACTGTGTGCTTGCCTTTCCCCTCCAAGTTCATGGTCCTGGGGGTGGAGGAGAGGCAAAGAGACTCTAGGCAGGAAGTAGCAAAAATTCTAGATCAGATGAGTCGTGCAGGAGAGGAAGAGTCCTCCTCGGGTGATGAGAGAGAAGAGCGGCCTGGCCCACGTGGTCTCGGAAGGCTCCAGCAGGAGGCCACTTTGGAACCTGGCTTGCCAGATGACAGATGAGAAAGAAGAGGGGCGCCCATTCCTAATGAGGCAGAGGAAGCGTCGAGGACCCTGCGAGAGAGGAGCCGCCCACCAGCAGGAAGGACAGGCAGTGCTGGGTTCCACGGGCCAGGCGGCCACAGTCTGGCTCCCCAGAGCCGGTGTGAGCCTCCCTTCCCAACTTCCTGTCCTGGCGCTGGCAGCCTGAAATTGCCCAGGCCGGGGTTTTACACCTCTGAAACCCGTAAGTGCTACGGTCAGGGCCTTTTGTCCAGGAAACCAGCTGCCGATCACCCACCAGCACGCTGCTCTACAGAAAGTGGCTGCTGGGGCAGGGCCCAGGCCTCGGAGCATCGTGAAGCTCCCCAAATCCTGTTACGAATGAGGACAGGGGCTCTCGGAAGACAGAGCATCACTGTTCCAGCTGGCCTGGTCCTAAGACCATGAATTCTGTCTCCTCACAATAGAACAAGTGCTTCCCCTGCCCAGATCAAGGGTGCCCGCAGATGGGTCACTATGCTGATAAATTTGCTGGCAAGACGAGCGCAGAGCAGCAGAAATTCTTCTTGAACACAGGCGATGCCAAGAATTTTGCACGTAAGTTGCGCTTGACTGCTCACCCAGGCCAAGAAAGTGCAGTTTCTGTTACAAATGAAGGGTTGCCTCTAAGCCCAACTGTCTGTGGCACATCTTGAATATCTTATAAAAGGAAGCGTCCAAACTATCCCCTAGGAGACTCAACTGTGGCATGAGATGAGCGAAGGCAGACGTGTGTTGGGTGGGTTTATGGCAGTGGCCTGGCTTTGCCAGCAACTACCTGAATTGTCCCCACTCCACACCCAGCTTGCTGTTCTTCTCCTTTTTCGGATCATGTCAGACACACCTAAACAGCAAACTCATTTGGAAGTAGCTCTTTGCCAGATCGGGGGACCCTTCAGGAGTTCCCCTGCGATTTCCTGACTGCCCCCGTCCGTCTATGCAGCCCTGAATCCCAGAGGCTTCTTCCCCAGTGGGATGGGGCTGGGGTCAGGGGCGATTTCTTTCCAAAGCCTGCTGAATGGACAAGAGTGTGGGGCAGAGGTCAATGTGTTTGTGCCACTTGGTGACAACCTGTCCTATAGCAGCTCCATAAGGTGTTGCCAGCAAAACCAGACTGTGCTTTGTATAAATATAGTACTTAGAGTATCAAGGTGAAGCTCATCCATAGTTCTGTGCATTTTGACAAATGGATAGACGTGTAACTACTTTGACTATCAAGACGCACATGTTCATCCTTTGGTAAGACGACTCGGTTAATCAAGCCTTCCAATGGAGTGATGCACAAACCACTTGCTACATTTTAAAAACAAAGTAAGCATCCAAGAACCACACACGTATTCCTCAGCCCATGTTTATTTATGGGTCACAGATATGGGCACCGGACGCTGGGATGTAGGGATGAGCATGATCTGCCACTCAAAATTTCTAACTCGTCAAAGCTGAAAGTTGAGCAACTCCAGTGTTGCTGGGCTTGCTGGGTTGCCGCCCTAGCATGAGGGGACAGGGGAGCTAGCGGAGTCAGAGGTGGGGACGGGACAGTGTCTCTGAGGACACAAAAGATGCAAAGCAGCTAGGCCGAGGCGTGTCTCTGTGTGTTCATGTACGTATGTGTGTTCACGTAGGGGGTGTGCACGTGTGTGTGTGGGGTATCGCTGTGTGTGGAGTGTGTTTAAATTCGTACGTGTGTGTTGAGTGTGTATTTACCTGTCTGTGTGGGTGTGGCTGCTTAGGCCCCGTGTAGGCATCTGTGTGTGTGTGCAGGTGTGTGCACACTGGCACTCTGGGTCCCCGCCCAGTGCTGGCGGCTTCCTGGGGCCTGGAGCATGCAGAGACGAGACAGACCTGGCCCCTGGGGCTCCGCAGTCTGCACCCTGAGCCACCTTCCCACATGTGGCTTGGACCCTAGCTCCTTTCCCACCTTAACCCCCAGCCCTGCCACTCTGGAGTGGAGCTGTCCCGCAGAACTCTCTGCAATGATGGGCATGTTCTGCCCCGCGGAACCCAGAAGACATTCACCTGCCTCGCACCTTAGCTCCTGAGATGCAGCCAGTGAAACTCAGGAGCTAAAAATTTAATTTTATTTGAATTTAAGTGGAAGCAGCTACCCATGTCTAGTGGCCACCTCACTGGGCAGGACAGGTCTAGAGGGCGTCGCTACTACGGGTAGGTACTCTCTTTAAGGCCTAGTTTGAGGTGTGCATTAATAAGTAGACTTGCTCAGGTTTTAATACCTCGAAGGATCGGGGCAGGATCTGGGATTTGGGTCACTTTTTGTGTGTGAATACGTCAAACCCTTTCATGCTCTGTGCAGGCTGGAGATACGGGGTTTCTGTAACACTGTCCGGAAGAACGGTCACTGGTGAGGTCAAAGTGGCTTTGTTTGGAAATAAGGGAAACACTCGCCAGTATGACGTCTTCAGGTAACCCTGCATAATGCCTTGTCTCATCCTGTGGTCAAGCCATGCCCCCAAACACTGTCATCTCGTTCTGTATTGATAGGCTTCAATCATTTACATACCAATGTTAATCTCGGACTTCTGTTAATGTTTATTTTCTCTAAACCAGTCGTTTAGTTCTTTCTTTCTCAATAGGTCAAATTTAAAAAATAATAAATTGACTATAACCCCAGAGATCTGGCTAATTTATTACTATACAAATAATTCTTCCAGAAAAAATAATATGAAAAAATTAAATCATTTTCTAGGGGAAAGTTTTGAAGAGAAATTAACCTGAGTTTGAAAAACAATCTTTAAGCCATGGTTTGGGGCTTCTGACAGTCAGCTTTTGCATCTCTCCACCCTTTATTTGTAAATTAATTTGGAAGAAGACTGCTATTTTTTATTTATTGGTGAATTATGATTATACATAATAGTGGGCTGCATTATGCAATATTCATACATGCACATAACATAATTTGATCACTCTTATTCCCAAAGACAGTGATCAACCTAACGTAGAAGAGAATGGCATGACGGTCCCTGGCTATTAGTGTGCACTTCCGTGAACAGTTTCTACTTCTCTGTTTCAAGGGGGATCATCGTGCCAGGTTCTACCCACTCCAAGGAGTTCGATGCGGAGCTTGATGTCGGAACGATCGAGAAAGTCAAGTTTCTTTGGAATAACCACGTGGTGAACCCGACCTTTCCCAGAGTGGGCGCAGCCAAGATCACCGTTCAAAAGGGAGAGGAGAAGTCAGTGTATGTACCTTTGCTGGCTGGGTCTCCGGTGTGCTGGGGTTCATGTCGGTGATGGAAACTCACCCCCAGAAAGTCAGAGTGGTCAGGACAGAAAAACCAAGAAAACCTGCCCATCTGCAGCACTTTCTCCCCAGCAAACAACAGCCGCCAAGAGCAGGAGACATTTTTAAAAAATTTTTTAGTTATACATGACCGTAGAATGTATTTTGACATATAATATATACATCCGTGGAGTGTAACTCCCCATTCTTGTAGTTGTACGTGATGTGGAGTTACACTGGTTGTGTATTCACATAGGAACAAAGGAAAGTTACGTTCAATTCATTCTACTATCTTTCCCGTTCCCATCCCTCTCTCCCTTCGCCCACTTCTTGTCCAATCTGGTGAATCGCCACTCCCTCCACCCCCACCTATAGTGAGCCAATATCTGCATATCAGAGAGAATATTTGGCCTTTGGGTTTGGGGGATTGGCTTATTTCATTTAGCATGATAGCTTCCATCCATTTACGGGCAAATGCCATCATTTCATTCTTCTTTATGGTTGAGTAATATTTCATTGCATGTATGTACCACATTTTCTTTATTCATTCATCTATTGTAAGGGCACCTAGGTTGGTTCCATAGTTTAGCTATTGTGAAGTGAGTTGCTATAAACATAGATGTGACTGTGTCGCTATAGTATGCCAATTTTAAGTCCTTTGGGTATATGCCAAGGAATGGAATAACTGGGTCAAATGGTGGTTCCATTTCAAGTTTTCTGAGGAATCTCCATACTGCTTTCTGGAGTGGCTGCACCAATATATGGTCCCACTAGCAACATATGCATGCACCTTTCTCCCCACATCCTATTGGGTGAAATTTACAGGTGTTCTTTGCACTACCCATGGCAGTACGGCAGGTAGGATCCAGCCTTCATGGAAAAATAAGAAAGTAAAACAAGGAACTCATTTCTAAAGGGGAAAAGGTTCTAAGTGTGGACTGGAGAGCCGCTACATTTTGAAGAGGGGAGGACGTGTGACATTTCAGGACAGAAGATGGAGAAAGAAATCAGTTAAGAAAAGAGAGTAGAAAGTTTTGCGCTCAGACAGGAGAGCACTGAGTTGGCAAGACTTGAGGGGTGTGTCTGACCAGCAGCCCCTTGCTGGGTGCCCGCACAGGCACAGGGCCTAGAGCAGGAAGAGAAGGCAGTTGGTGGGCGAGGGGACAGCGACCTGAGAGGGCAGAGAAAGGCTTGACCCCATGTCTGGTCGGCTGGACTTTCCTGGTATGGCTTTGTGGGAAGGGGACCTGAACTCTCAGTCGTGGTCTTCAAGCTGGGAAGTTAGAGGGGCTGCTGAAGACAGAGCCCTAGGGATTCTCCCAGGTGGGAAGGGAGGGCTGGCAGATTGGCCCTGGGTAGACACGTGTCATCAAGATGGATGACCCTCTGAGGTTCTTCCTGCCTCCTGTCAGCAGAACCAGGATCCCTCTCACCTAGAGCATAGCATGGAGGTGGCCAGGCCTGGCTGGGAGCCCTCTCCTCAAGTAGCAGGCCCAGCCCAGGGCTCCCCTCTAAGCCCCACTGGAAGACACAGCCCTAAAGTCAGCTCCAGGGTCCTGTGGGTATGTCCCATGGTCTGCATCCTCAGACCATGTGGTACCTCAGAAGAAGGTGGCATCATTAGGATCTTGAAAATGAGAGGTACGTTCAGGAAATTTCTCACAGGTAAGAAATATGAGACCAAGCAGCAGGGCACAGCAGCTTCCAGGTTTCTAAGGAAAGCCCAAGGCCTTATTAACTTTCTATAGCTAAACAGCTATAGTTGAGTCCACCCCTCAGGCCCTGCACCCATGGGCTGCCCCTGAGCCCACCCATGGCTGAGCCCAGTGGACCTGGAGAGAATCTTTGGAGAAGCCCAGGTGTCAGACACCAGGTTTTTAAAGTATAGAAAAGTCAGCAACAGCTTCAAACCTCACCAACTACCTTGGGGAATTAAAGAATCTCAAATAGTCAAGTTACTCAGACTATTTGGTGTTATGAACATAACAAGTCATATTTTCTTAAATAGCACTAATAATTGCAAAGCTAAAGAAAATCGAGAATTGGGTCTCAGTTCCCCGCTCAGATGTTTTAGTCACCTGGAGAGGGTTCCCAGTGCTACCCAGGGACCTGCAGACTAGAATTCCCTCCAGGGTCAGGAGACCAAAAGAGAAGAGTCGTCCTCACCTCCCTTGCTTCTCCAGCCACCTTTTTAAGTACCCATTGTCGATGGGCCTTTGTAATGACGTCATTCAGTACCTCACCTAGCCTAGCAGATAGGAGGGGCCGCTAGGCCGGGGCCTGCTCTCAGGAGCTTATAGGTCAGCTGTGGAGGAAAACCAGACCTAAGGGGCACGTGGAAGGTCCCGGGGCTCACCACAAGGGGCCCAAAGAGAAGCCCAAGAGAGCAGAGGGCTCCAAGGAGGCTGTGGCGGGAGGAGGGGCCCACAAGACTGGGGCGATGTAGGGGGAGGGAGAGAAGGACAGGAGCTGGGAACAGGGACAGGCGCACAGGGCAGGAGGCGCCAGGCCCTAACGACAGGGCTCAGGGTGCAGGGCAAGCCAGGTTAGGGCTTCTAGGAAAAATAAGATTCAAAGGAGCACATGGCAGGGTGTCAGGAAGATGGGAGAGGAATTGGGACAGAGCTTCAAAGCTCAAGGAGGTGAGGCCACAGAGAGGCCCTCGGTCCTTGAGCAACTATGACAGTACCCACTCATGTTTGCATTACTGTCACGGGGATTGCACTGTTGCAGGGGATTCTTGATCACCGTGAGAGGGATCCCTCTTCTGCAGAGGAAGACAGCATCAAGTAACAAGCCCGCTTCTGAGCTAGGAGGTGGAAGGGGCTTGGGGGACAGGGGAAAGCCCGGCCAAGGTCCAGGGAGGTTTGACACGTGACCTGCCATGCAAATTAGGACTGTGGCCTCAGGTGGACCTGTATTTGTATCTTGGTTCTTCCTCTTACCAAGAGCTTTCCGTGCCTCAGTTTCCTCTTCTGTAAAGCAGAACTAATAATAGCACCTCTTCACATGTGTGGTGAAGGTGAAGTTCACACACAGGAATCATTTAGCTAAGAGAATATGGCAGTTCATGGCTACTCTCATGTTCAGATGGGTCTCTGGAGTGAAGTGTCACCTTGACACCCGCTAGCTCCACTCACAGAGGCCCGACGAGAACCTGTGCGAGTGAGAGGAGGGCGGGGTGCCGTCTCCAGGAGCCCCCGTCCTGACACTCAGGACCCACCGCAGGGCCCTTCCAGGGTGACAGCCGACCCTGTCCCGGGCCTGGTGGGCCTCTCAGACTCACAGCCCACGCACCTCGCTCCTCCCTTCTGAACTGTGACCAGCAGCAGCCTTTGCTGCACAACCTAGGTCCCTGTGGCTTCCCCAAGGACACCCCAACATTGAACAGGCATTCATTGTTCTCCCCAGGTACAACTTCTGTAGCAAAGAAACCGTGAAGGAAGATGTTCTGCTCACTCTCACGCCCTGCGAAGCCCCAGATACAATGTGATCCCCCATGAACACCAATAAAGTCCCCCACTGCCTCCATCCGTGTACAGCGCCTGTCTCAGATGTCGGCCGCCACCTGTGGGATTTGAACCTTTAAAAATTTCATGAGCATTTCTGTTCACAGGGGTCTCTTGCCATTGACGTGGGTCACACACCACCTTTCCCCAACTTTCTTGGTCCCCATGCCCACTGTCTTCCCTTTCCCTGAGGGGTCGAGATGAACAGCACATGTACACAGGGATGGGGACAGTGTCATGTCCACAGTCCAGCTTTGCCAGGCCAGCAGCGTAGGCTGTAGACAGGCCAAAGAAAGTGCCCAGAGACAGCATGCAAGACACGAGATTGATGGGGGAAGTTCACCAGTGCCCAGAGACTGCTTGCTCCAGGAGGAGTTTGCGGTGACAGCTGAACAGAGTGCATCCTGGTCCCCCATCCTGCAGGAGCTTCACCCAGTAGTGCATCCTCTCCCTCACGACATCTGGTCCAGTGATGGCCGGCTGGACAAGTGACATGTGCCCTTCCACGGTGCCCTCAGTCCCTCATCTGCCCCCCCGAGAGGGTTTTAGGTGCAGAAGCAGTGACGTCATCAGCACTCGCTTGCTTAGTTAGCTTATCTGACCAGCAGCCAAGGCGCCACTGTCCTGGCGTATGTGCCAGAGAGTAGCTGTCGAGAGACACCCCCGACTGTGAGGGAAAGCCAGGGTCCTTCAAGACGAGGCGGACCTGGACTTCCGACCCAGGCTTGCTCTCATTGTCCCCTGAACTTGGCTAGGTTTGGGGCAACAGAAAGGAGGCTCTCCGGGACGTACTGTTTTCCTGCCCCCTTTTCCTTTGGGAATGGCACAAGGGGTCTCAGCAGGACCGCTGTCTCCATCCCTCATCTTGCAGCAGGAAGCTGAGCAGAGTGGGGAGTGGGTTGTGCAGACGCCCGGAGTGCACTGGTGTCCCGTCAGGACCCAGGGCCGGGCCCTGCCTCCACTCCCCACGCTCCTCCCTGACTTGCTTGGTAACCTGGAGGGATCATGGAAAGATCTGGGATGGTGTGGCCTCTTGGCAGTGATAGATTTGGTGGGAATGGGGTCACCTGGTGTCCCTGGACCTTGATGAGGTGTCCGGAGACTCTGATGCACAGGTGCACACAGCACACCCAGGCTTCCAGACCCTTGGGCCTTCTTCCTGTCTTGCAGGCAGAGGCCGTCCCAGGGCAGGCTGGGCCACTCAGGAGGGTCCAGGAAAGAATCTGAGGAGTGCGCAGTGCAGGCCTCAGCTGGGGCAGGACTCCTCCATCATTCGATTGACCAGGGCCGTTGGGGGGTTCTCGGCCAACCAGTCTCCACAGGCCCACCCACAGCACACCTGGAAGGAGAGTGTGTTTCCAGGTGGCCTGGTCTGGGCCAAGATCATCTGGGCAGGTCACTGCCTCCCTGGAAGTCACCCCTCTTGGTCTCCTGGTCCCACATCCCACCCCAACAGTTACAGTGACCCAGCTTCTGTTTCTAACCAGTGGTCCTGTCAAGCCATCCGTGAGCTTCAGGTCTGAATTGAGTAGGCTCTGGGCTGTCTGTGGACAGCAGTGCTGTGGTGAAGAAGGAAGGGGTGACCGTATTAGACAGCCTCACAGTGTAACCAAGGGAAAACCTAAATAAAACCCCTGGCTTCCCTGGTGTTTAGTTACCTTTAAAAACCACTACTTTGGAGGTCACACAGCCCAGCAACATGTTATAAAACTCCCACCTGGTGTGTGGGTTCTGAGGATGATGGTCGCCTGGGTTACTTAAAGGGACTGAGGCTGCTTTAGTGAAAAACACCAACTCTTCACCTGTCCCAGGTGACTAAAGCAGAGTGACAAGTCTGGTATCTCTGCATCCACATCATGTCTGTCTCCTCGGCCACCTTAACCTCACTGTTTCTGCTCAGCTCTGCACAGACATCTTAGTTATTTAAGAAATGTCTGTCTGGAACTGATAGAACAAGGTTAGCTTACCCAAAACTGCCCTAATCTTCTCTTCCTCCTTCAAGGCTGAAGATACCAAGAGAAGAATACATAAGATATTTTCAGGATTTATGGGGGCGTCACAATCAACAGATTACCAACCACCAGGGTTTGCACATCGCATTCCAGATTACTGGAGAAGGGTCCATGAGTCTCCAATCATCACTCTTTTCCTCTCTTGGCCCCGCTTCTTGCCCCTGTGCATAAAGATAGGAGCTTGACATTCAGGCTGAGTGAAGACGCTCACTTCGGGACATCGGCCACCATTTTCTCACCTTGCTGGCATTCCATATGGACCCTTCTCATTGCCTCAGCAACGTTCCCATTCACTGGGTCCCTTTTCCCTCTTCAAATGGCAAGTAAACTGACTTGGATTCAGTAGCAATGGCACAGGGCACAGGTAAGGGCTCAATAAACCATGGTACAGAAGGTGATAGAGATGATGGTGGTGGTGGGGGACCCTCAGCACTCAGTACCTTGGAACTAGGGGCACCACGCAAGAGAGAACAGCGTCCCAGGCTGAAGTCAGAGCTGCCTAATATGAGCAGCCCTTTGCCAGCACCGGCCCTGAACCTGCACCCTCGGCAAGGGGTACCATGTTGGCAAAAGAGTTCAATCCATGCAATGTAAATTCTAGAAACACTTGCATACCACTCTGCTCTTGCCACTTGCCAGGCACAAGGGACAGAGGAAAGCTGAGGCCACCAACCCTGCAGGGAGTGCAAGAAGCAGGGAATGCCGCATCCAAATAAATAGTACCATGCTGCTTTCTGGGCACAAAAAGCAAGGTATGTTCCGCAACAGGGTGCCCAGAAGGGGAAGGAGCAAGACAGCAAAGGCTCCAGAGAGGCATTGGTTCTAGAGTCAGGCTTGAAGGAAGACATCCTCCAGAGTCTGCAGCCTGGGTGGACAGCGTGAAGTGTCTGGGACTCAGGACAAATGGGGTCCTTGGTAAATGTGATGGAAAAGAATTTCAGCACACACCATTGACAGATTTACTTAGGAAAGCAGATAAGCATTCAAGAAAGAATGTGGACTACATCAAGGGAGAGACATCTTTTGGGGTAAAGTAAGAAATACACATTCAAGGGAGCATGCAGGCCACCTCTAGAGGGAGAGAAAATTACCCCTTGGCATAGGAGCTAGTATTTATAGAGGAACAGTAGTTAGGAACTGGACTAGAGGTGCAGCCAGGGTAAAGTAATGCAATTTCACCCTGGTTTGTTCTATAACCTCTGCAATGCCTTTATGTTACTTTTTGCAGGCAAGGTCAAGGGTCAAGGGTACAGGTCAAGGGCAAGGGCTAAGGACATAGGTTGCATTGTTCACTAATGCTTATCTTGCATTTCAAAGGTTCATGGGTGTTCACTGCATTCCAAAGGCCCCTGGCCACTCCTCTTTTGAGACTCAGTTTACCTTTCCTTTTCTGTATCCCTAATTTGTATCTCAGAAAGACAGCCAGGAGGAGGCAGTTCCTGTAGATACCCATGCCGGAGGGCATGAGGACACCTGAGGTGGGTGAATAGAACCCAGACCTAATGGGGGGTTGCCACTGGTGGCCATGGGTGACAGCCCTGCTCCCTGGTCAAGGACAGCCTGTCTCAACTTGTGCACCAGACTAACAGATACGGATGATGGCTTGAGCAAAATGCTTTAAAACAAGAGGAAGCTGAGGAGAGCGTGCAACTTTAAAGGGAGGAAGCCAGTTGAGAAGGCTCCCCGAAGATGTGGGCCAAGCCATGCAGCCTAGACATTGCCCTGAGCCTCAGGGTGACCTGAGGTGACCTGGGTTCCACCACAGGTGCAGACGTTGTCATGTGCTCCAGGGGTAGAAGAGACAGCCAAAGGGACCTCAAGCTGGAACAGGGCCAGGCCTCTGCCCTCTCCTCCCCGTTCCTTTCCTGGAACATGTGTCCTCGGAACACACATACAGCTGGAGAAAACTCCCAGGAAGGCAAGAACAGCAGGTTCCAAGATGGCCACGTGGGCTTGACTACTAACCAGCATGGTGGCCGAGCATCCACTTCCTGGCACCACTGGGAAGTCCAAACTCAGCCCATAGATCCATGGTCCAAACCTGCTGACCTAGGAAGATGGGAAGACTGGGACTCCCTGGGGTCACTCTGGAGGAGACCTGCCATGTTGATGTGGCCCTGGACAAATGTGGTACAGTCTCCAGATGTAAGAGGCTGCATGAGGCCAGTTTGATTGGGCTTTGTTTTTGTTTAGTTTGGTTTGTTTAGTAACAAAAATAATGTAGTATTCATACTTGTGAATATGATCTTTGAAGTAATGGAATATGCCATAGCGCTCTGTAGCTTTGAAATGATCCCAACACTTACACAGTTGGCTACATGGTATTTTGTTTCTGTGTATCCCCCTCCTTGTAGAGCGCAGCCTTTGATCAGACCTCATCTGTGAGAACTTGGAGTAAGTTCCCTTTCCCCTCCCCTTGTGAATGTCACCTTAAGCTTATTAGACCTCCATATGTGAGTTACTGACCTCGGCTTATAACACTGGTCCACTTTATGCCTTGAATGTAGCCCTTGCTGCTCTGCCACCGAGACTTATTTTTAAAATGCCCTTGTTCCTTTCTCTTCCTTTCTCCCTCCCCCTCCCTAATCTTGGAGAAACAGTTTTACCTTTTCTCTCCATTCCTAGGCAGAGTTGTCTGTCCTTGAGTACACTTCCAACACAGGAACGAAGGAATTCAGACTTGGGGATGGCACCGGAAGACTTCAGCAATGACCATATTCCAAATTAGCAGGTGAGTTACAACTCTGGACAAAGAACACATGGATGGAGCCTTCGAATCACCTGTTGAAAAAACCCTGTTCCCCATGACAGGCAGAATGCCAGCCTCTAGGAGAGCCCTGTGATTCTCATTTGCTAGCAAAACAGTACAACTTCTTTTTCCTTTTTCTCAAAACTGGGTCCTCATTATTGAATTGGCATCAGGGACAAGGACTGCACTTTTGGCAACAAAAATACCTATAAACACAAGGGTTGCACAATGCTCTGAGGACCCGGGCTGTGCCTGGCAATGCCCCATCAGCCTCAGGAACTGGCAGCCTCAGTCTCCAAGACAGGCTCTGCCCTCCAGCAAGGAGGCACCTCGTGTGCCCTCCAGGATCTCTCCCATGGTGCTCAGGCCAGTTTCCCCCAAGAGCCACTCTCAAGAAGTGGTTAGCCTCTACTTCCCACAGAGACCTCCATTCTGTCCAAGCAATCGGATTTTAATAATTCTGGAATTCATCCACCGCGTGCTTGTTCTACCTGGTCTACCAAGCGTCTTCCCTGGGTGGCTTGTTCTTTTTACTCTCCCCCTCTAAAAACTTTGTGAATCTGAGAAAAGTTTTCTCTGTACATCAATAATCTGTGGGATTCTTTTTTTTTATTATTGTAAACAAATGGGATACACGTTGTTTCTCTGTTTGTACATGGCGTAAAGGCATAGCATTTGTGTAATCATAAATTTACATAGGGTAATGTTGTTTGATTCATTCTGTTATTTTTTCCCTTCCCCCCCACCCCTCCCACCCCTCTTTTCCCTCTATACAGTCCTTCCTTCCTCCATTCTTGCCCCCCTCTCTAACCCTAACTCTAACCCTAACACTAACCCCTCCCACCCCCCATTATGTGTCATCATCCATCTGTGGGATTCTTGAACTCATACTTTGATCATCTCTTTATTTGCACCATGCACAGCCCAGATTACTGTTTAGTGTATTGACATAAAAACCAGATTTATTATAGCCCTCTGTTCCACGGTTTCAGTCCATGGTTCCTTGTTCCTGTGGTGGCACAGTACATCATGGCAGAGAGGCCTGTTTACCTCATGGAGACCTGGAAGCAAAAGAGAGAAAGAGAAAGGGGACAGAGTCCCAACAACCCCTTCAAGGGCACGCCCCCAATGACCTAACCTCCTCCATGGGGCCCCACTTCCTGAAGATTCCACTACCTCCCAAAAGTGCCACAAGCTCAACACACGGGACTTGGGGGCATTTAAGATCCCAGCTAAAGCACCAGAAAAACATCCAGCACACTGCAGCCACGGGGATAGGAACAGGCCTGAGCAAACCAGTAAGTGAGTCACACACAACAGGAGCTACCATGGGATCAAAACCGAGGAGGACGTTAGGAAGTCAGGGAGCCTGTCCTGGAGTGCGACACGCAGCCTAGAGAGAGGGGCTGCCAACTGAGCAAGAGCGAGGAGCAGGAAGGAAGGAGAGGGGACAAACGTGGGACAAATGCAGGACAAACGGGCCTCAGGTACAAGAGGAGGAGGCCCCAACTGACCCCAGCCCTGAGCAGCTGCTGTGCCAACTGGCAGGGCTCACCAGGCCCTGGCCCTGCTGCCTGTCCGCCATGTGGTTGGCAAGTGAGTTTTCCCACAGGTGCTGGCCTTCACTTCCTTCCCACTGCAGCTGAGCTGGCCCTGTCAAGGGCAGGCAAGAGGGAGCAAATGTGTGTCCCTGGGACTAGTTGGCCTGCCTTGAGCCACCCTGTGGAAGAGGCCCAGACAGGTTCTGGACGGTTCTGGAACACCTGGTACATCTTCCCCAACCACTAGTGACTGCGGCAGGGGACCCAACCCGCTTTGGAGGCAGCTGGGTGCAGGGATGATGTTCCTAAATCAACCCAGATTCCAACCATTGCAAAGATCAGCAGACTGAGACTCAGAGGAGAGCAGTAGCACACAAGGAGGTCATGGAGTCCTGAGATCAGAGCCAGGATCCTCCACAGCCCCTTGCACCAAGCCCCTTCACCTTTCTGGGCCTCTGTGGTTCCAGCTGTAAGGCAAGAATAAGCCAGGGTCTCTGTTTTCTGAGCATGTTCCAATCCCAGGAGCGTGGACCTTGGAAGTGAAGCACCCACGTGAACACCTGCTTGAGGCTCGATTTCTACTCAAGACAAGAGGTCAATCGAGTGAGGCGAGGTCCTCACTCTGCACCAGCAAAACTCGACTCTATTTTTCAGTGAGTTCAGCCTTGGCAAGTGTTTTCTTAATAGAATGGATCCGCCTCGTGAGTTCCTCAAGAGCAGGGTGATGATGACCTGCCGTTGGCATTCAGAAGAGAGCTGGTGACCCAGAAATAAGAAATATCGCTTCTGCCCTAAAGGAACTGAACCCTTCTCCTTCTGTCTAGTTCTGCTCTCTGAGTGGTGTCGACCAGATAAAGCTCCTCTACTCCCACAGGGGAGAAGCTTTCCCCGAATTTCTTGATGAATCTATGGCAAGAACAGGCAAGCAAGCATACATGGCAGAGTTTCTGGAAGCACCTTAGCTAAACCTTTGCAAAAGCCATGATCAAGTTACAGAATGATTGAGTGCTGCAAGTATGAGTGAGCAATCAAAAACCATACAACTACAGAAACCAAAGTCGTCCCCTAATAAAGACAGAAATCCTCACTAGGCAGAGGGTACAGAGTTAGAAAAGTGAGGTGCCCAAGACCTGGCTTATCCCCCCAGACTGACCACAGGCCTCTGAACAACAGGATCACCTGCTCTCATGTCATACCACTCTGGCTCATCAAGGGGCTGTTTACAGAGGGTTGGACAGAGCTAAGGGAACCAGACACGGGTGGCGCCGCAGCCGGGGGTCAGCAGCAGCAGGAAGTAGCTCTTTCTTCCTTGGGGCCTGAAGCATGAAGGGAGGACAAGAGATGAATCGGAGAAGACCCGGGGCTAAGGACGGAAGCGTTTGAGAGGGTCTGCGGCCTGAGGGCAGGAAATAGCGATGTGGCCCAAACAGGGCAGTAGGAGCAGGAGCCACGTGCACACTCCAGCCTCTCCCTGCTCCCCACACCCTTCGCGGAGTGGTCAGCATCTCCCGTTGGCTGAACCCTGCCATAAGGACAAAGGCAAGTCACCCAGAAAGGCACCGGTGGAGGTGGCCTCAGGCAGAGAGCCTGGAGAAGGTGGCAGGAGGCCAGACCTGGGAGGCGAATGGGAGACATCAGCTCCCCATGACTCACCCTGGAGTCAGTGACTCGTATCTCCCACTCTTACACCCAGGAAATATGTCTTAATCTCCTACTATGTGCCAGTGCCGTGGGCCCTGGCAGCACGGCAATGACTCTGCAGACCTTGACCCTGCTGTCAGGCAAGATCTAAAACAAAATCATCCTTTGAGATTTTTGGAAGAAGAAACAATATGCAGAGACAGGCGCTTTTGAGGGGCTACCTGGAGTTTCTTGGGCAAGGGAAGGACACACAGGTGCAGCTGGGAGGGAGGCAGGCCCTGAAGGTCATGGTGAGGAACTGGGATGTTTTCCCCAAGCTACAGGTGGTCCCTGGTCCCATGCTAAGGGCCCAGGTTTCCGGTCTTCCTGATTTGCCATGCCAGCCCCCTCCCTGGGGTCCCTAGAGTCAAGCCTTAGACCTGACCTCCTCCCCTGCTGCTCTCCCCCTCCAGGGCAGCAGGTGGCATTCACTGAGGCTCAGGTGACCCCAGGCAGGTATCCTCATCACTCTACTTCCTGCCTTGATAAGCCCACTGGAGATGGGAAGTCCATTCCTTAGCTGCCACCAACTCCACACATCGCTTGGGTCCAGCCTCATAAGTTTGAGAAGGAAGTTTCTCACGATGCACGCACACAGGCAAAGATTCACACACTCACACACACACACCACTCATCTCCACTTGAAAGCCTCAGGAAATTGCTGGCAATCTCTGTACTTCTGGGACTGATCAAAGGGCAGCCAGGGAATGTGCAGCACCCAGCCAACAGCTGTGTGTGACGTTGGCACCGAGGCACCGCCCTGGAAAACTGTTGGGCAGCATCTCCTAAAGCCAGCCTGTGCGTGTGCACCCCAGGACCCTTGCCATTTTCCCGGGGATAAGCCCAAAAGACATGAGAGCATGTGTTACTAAAAGCTGTCCTAGACTAAAATGAGCCTAGCTCCAAATAATAATAGCTCCAAACTGGAAAGATCCCACGTGTTCACACACAGTAGAATGGAAAAACACGCTGCAATCTTTTTCTTCAAAAAATGTATTTTACAGAAATATGTCAGTTCTGCACAGCAATAAAAAAAAGAACCAGTACTGATACGAATAACAACATGGATGACTCTCTAAAATGTCTTGTGTGAACAAATCAAAGCACTCGGGAGGTATCTCCATTTACATAAAATCCGAGGACAGGCAAAACTGGGGATAGGAACCAGGGTGCATATGGTGACGGGGCTGGTGGTAGAAGAGTCGTGACAGAAACTTTGGCTACTGGAAATCCTGATCCGGGACATATGCATGTATCGTCAATGCACACTGAACTGTAGTTAGGTTTGAAACTTAAGATCTGTGCACTTGGGTGTACCTGCATTAGATGCCAGTTTAAATCCAGGCAGGGCAGCACCTGGCTATTCACCCAGACCTTTCTCTTAACAGTGAGGGAAAGAAAACACCCCCACTGCTAATCTCCAGGTCAAAGTGCAACCAGCGCAGCTCACAAGCACTTTTAAAATAGCCTATGATTCCTAAAGGAGGCTGTGTGTGAACAGGGTTCGTTTTGTCCCTGTGAACATCCGTTTGCAGAACTATCTTCATTTTCCACACTGTCTAGGTTCACTGGGGCCAGGGGACTGCTCATCACCCACCCTGCCCCTCAAGTAGCCGAGGTGCGTGTCTTCAGGGACACACATTCCCACTCGGCAGCAAGTCCTCGGAGTCCATCCTTTCACAGTCTGGCAACAGCACTGGGGCAGAGAGAGGTGTCTGGGGTCCCTGCTGTCTGAAGGGAATTTGATTGAGGAGTCCCCACAGCCTGATGCTGCCCTGTTATTGCTTTGGAATAATCTTTGGCAACTGCACCTGTAAAATCAGATTGATGGAGCCCCTTCCCATCCCCTGAGTGGTGTCATGCTGTCCTCTGGTCCCGCTCCTTGCACGGCCCTCTCCCGGGTTGAGCTGGCTCTATGTGTTCATGATAACAGGTTCAAAGCGCCCGTGTGGGCCCTATCTACCCTGCCCTGGCCTTTCCCCAAAGGAGTCCAAAGGATAAAGCCTGGTTATAAAAAGCCACGGCCAACCTGCTGGGCGTGATTGGAAGTCCCGTGAAGCAGGGCGGCAAGGTAAGTCACAGTGCCACCTGGACAGGTGGCAAGCCAGGGTGGGTAGCAAGGGCCGCCAGGGGACAGGGCTCAGAGGGGGAGGCTGCTGCCAGGGAAGACCCTGAGTCCAGAGTCCCAGGGCAGCACCTGACTCCCTGTGCCTTGGGAGGCCTCACCGCAGTGTCCCCACACCACGGGAAGGGCCTGTGCACCCAGTCACTGGGCTCCACTCATTACCCTCCAGGGTATGCGCCCGGGTTCCTGCCCTGGCTGGGCTCTTCCCTGCCAGCCTCGCACCTGTGCCCACGGTGTGGTGTGTGTCTGTGTCTTTGCAGATGCTGCTCTCCTGGACCCTCGGCCTTCTCCTGCTGGCCACTGTCAGAGGTGAGGATGCTGTCACCATCCTCTGAGGAGGAAGTGATGGCCTATGCCAAGTGTCACGGAGATTTCAAGATGAATGAATAGCACCTCTGCTGCACAGCCCAGGGGCACTTGATCCATACTTGGTGTCCGATGATGCTGGATGTGGAAAGGGCCAGCTGGGGTCTTCCCGCACGAGGCAGTTTTAAGGCAGCAGGTTGCAGACTCGTGATTCCCCAGCCTGTCTGATGAGGGCCCCACTTCAGACCCTCTGCATCAGAACCTCTGAAGGAGGGCCAGGGGTGTGTACAAGTGACATACATGTTCACCCAGAGGGCCTGGTGGTTCTTACCTCCACAGAAGTTTGGGAGACGCAGACAGCAAAAATGAAGAGCCACCTTAGCCAGCCCTGGGATCCATCCTGGAGTCTCCCTGGGTGGGTGGACATGACATTGCTCCTTTCTAGAACCTCATGAGTGTCTTGTTTGTGGCTCTTCCTACCCCAGGGAAAGAGGTCTGCTACGAACCCTTTGGCTGCTTTTCCAATGAAAAACCTTGGGCGGGGACTCTTCAGCGGCCTTTAAAGATATTTCCCTGGTCCCCAGAGGACATTAGCACCAGTTTCCTTCTGTACACAAATGAAAACCAGGACAACTACCAAGTAAGAGTGGAGATGGAATAACAGCATGTGGGGGCAGAGGGGGAACCCCCACATGGTCATGTAGATTTCCAGAGCATAACTCAATTCACTGCCTTGGAACGTTCCAGAGGATACTGCCCACCCCCAATGTTAGAACTAGAGCCATCTTGGCTGTAGAGATCATAGATCCCAGAGTATATGATGAAATCATGGAACCTAACCTAAAAACACTCATTCACACACACACCGGTGCACAGACCTGCAGGGGCCACCCCAGCATGAGCACCTGTTCCCTGAAAAGCCAGGTGTATCCCAGCAACACCGGGCAGTGCAGATATAGAAGCCCCTTAGGGTTAGGTGTAAGAGGACATAAATACTTCTGAGGAGCTAGAAGGCAATCATAAAGTGGACAATTAACTACAGAAGAGAAAAGGTGACATCCCCTGGAGCAAACTTCTGTACCAGAAGGTCTGCCAAGTGGAATCAGGACAGGTTTGTTCCAGGTGATCAGAAGGGACCAGGAGACAGTTTCAAGGAAGACATTACTAAGAATTCAAGCAGCTCACAGTTCTGGTCCCTGATAGAGGTTAGAGAGCAGGTGTCTGTCTCTAGGTCCCTGAGGTCACCATTGTGGTATTCTACATGACACATTTCCCACTGGGTGACCCCAGCCTGGAATCTGTTTGGACCTGGTTGTTGAGCCACTTTTATTATGTGATCCTTCTGGTGTCTGGTCCTGGTGACTGGTGGAAGTGGGCCTTACCAGGCCCTTGGGCACTCAGGTGTCTTTCTGGAGTCTCCTGGTTCCACTGAGTCTACCACCCTCCAGCCTTCTGCTTCTGGCCAGGGGTTCTTCACTTTTCCTGTCCAGGGACCTCTTTGGCCACTGTGGGAAGACGAAGAACCCCTTCTCCGGACAATGTTTCTAAATACATAAAATATATTGGATGACAGAGAAAATCAGTTATATTGAAAAAGAGTTATCAGAACATTAAAAAATTTACAAATATGGAATGTACGTATTATAGGTGCTGCTTTTTTATCTCACTAAATAACAAGATCTGGGGGTTGATCTATTAACTATTATAATTTAAAATAGTAGTGAATTCTACTATCGTCACATTATAACAACTATAATGTGACATGAAAATGTCTGTGACTTCAACTGGGGCCAGAGTCACAGGTGTGGCTAATTCCACTGTGGTTTGCTGCCTGATCTCAAGATTAGCAGAAATATTAGATTTTGGTTGGAGGTTCATGAAGATTAGAAGCCCATGAACTTGGACTTTCTGAATCCTAGCCACAATCCCAGGTCAGGAACTTCTCCTAGGCCCACCTGGAGGCTTGTGATCTTGGACTCACTGTTGCCGCGCGCATGGGCCTTGCAGGCAGCAGCCCTGAGCTGTGATCTTGGACTCACCAGGACTGGCTGTGACGGGCCCACAGCTTGGAAAGACTTAACATCTGAATTCATCTTTTCTACCTAAACCAGCTGATCACTGCCGACCCAGACACCATTGATGCTTCAAACTTCCGACTGGACCGCAAGACGCGCTTCATTATCCACGGCTTCATAGACAAGGCGGAGGACAACTGGCCACCAGACATGTGCAAGGTAGGGGCCGCCTTCCTCACCTGGCCACGTCCTGGTGAGGCTGGTACCCCCCCACACACCTTTAAATTCTGCACTCCTGATGCCCCTAAGATGAGGAAAGGAAATACTCCAGAGAGAGAGGGGTCTTTTGTACAAACACCCAGGAAAACATGGTTACCTGGGGCATCCATTGCCAAGTTGTCACTACCCATCAATTTATAGTCACTATCTCTTCTGCAGCTGAAGAGACCCAGAGTCCAGTCAAAAAGTCTCAGAGGTGAAGGCCACACAAACCACCTGCTAGTCAAGTAGCCCACGCTTTGTCTTTGATGGTATATAAAACCCATGCATGACATTTAAAAAAAATGATTAAAATTTGCCCTGTAAAACCCTGCTATCCCATAGATGTTCTGAGATGACAGAATTGTTTTCTATTTGTGAGGTCCACATCCAGAGCCACTAGCTACTTGTGGTTATTGAGCCTTTGAAATGTGGCAGGTCCAACCTGGAACTGAATTGTAAATTTTATTGGGTAGTATTCATTTGTACCTGATCTAGTAAGTGACCTTCTGGACCTGACGGTGTCAATAACCATCTGAAAAATATTAAACAAGACACTTGCCCGTTTCAGGTCTCAGTTTCCACATCTGTTAAGCAGGGTGAGTAAATCCAGTTTATAGTGCTGCCCTGCAAGTCAAGTTAGGACACAACCAACCTGTAGGAGGGATATTAATATCTGACATCAAAGCGGGCCCTTGATGGACCTGGATTCATATCTCTGGGGTGTGCAACTTGGAACTGTTGATAAATTGGTGTCTCTCTCTCTTCTCTCTCTCTCTCCCCGCTCCCATCTTCTCCAGAAAATGTTTCAGGTGGAGGAGGTCAACTGCATCTGCGTGGATTGGAGGAAAGGGTCCCGCACCACGTACACACAAGCCGTGCACAACACTCGGGTCGTGGGGGCGGAGATCGCTTTCTTAGTACAAGTGCTTTCGGTAAAACCCTGTCTGGGCCCGTCCCACGGGTGGGGCCGAGCGAGGGCCGGGAAGCACCGCACTGCGCCCAGGGCAGCAGGGACCCGCAGGGAGGGCTGGAAGTCCAGGGACCCAGGTTCTCCGTCCCTTCCTTAAATTCCTCCCTTGCTAAAGACGCAACACCGCCTCGCTTCCTAGCTGCGGGGTCCAGGGAAAACGGACCTCAGTTTCCCCTTTCGAAATGCACACTTCCTTAAAGGCTATTCAGGGAACCCGCGGGGCGGCCCGGCAGTTCCAGCCGGGAAGATGAGTTTTCCCGCTCCTGCAGCCCCAGGAAGGCTCTTGACACCCGGCCCTGCGGCCACCGCTGCAGCCGAGGAGCCGGCTCCCACCCCCAAGCGCCCGCCACCCGGCCAGGGACTAGGACGGGGTTCCGCGGCGGCCACAGCTGGCACCGGCCGGCCGGGCGGAGGCGGCTGCAGTTGGCGCGGCGGCCGCTGGTCAGCACTGTTGCCGCGCGCACGGGCCTCGCAGGCAGCAGCCCTGAGCTGTCTCGCTGCCCGGGGCGGCGTCCCCCTGTCGCAGATCGTACTTCCCGAGTTTCCAGCTGGGTCTTATCCCTGCCCTATCCACGCTTCCCCACGCGGTCCTCGGGGTCCCCTGACGCGCACTCTCTCCGCAGACCCAGTTGGAGTACAGCCCTGAGGACGTGCATCTCATCGGTCACAGCCTGGGCGCGCACGTGTCCGGGGAGGCGGGCCGGAGGCTGGGGGGCCACATAGGCCGCATCACAGGTAGGGGTCAAGCGGGCCAACTGCGCAGCGAAACCTTGACCCATGCATTTCTCTTGGCAAAGGTCGCCCTTACTGGTCCTCTGCGAGCCACTTTAAGCGATGCTGTGGACTTAAATTTTAAAAATGATTGTCCAAGTGTCTTAACGTGTATTAGAAAAAGATTACAAGTTAATATGGATTGATAAAACAAGAAAAATATAAATAGTACATTAAACCAATGATTTCAGGGTTATTGCTAGAGTATGACAAAGTTGAAAAAAAAGTCGAGTTTTTTTTTTTTTTTTTTAAGTATACATCAGCTCCACAAACGTTCCTTAAATATTTTTGCTGTGTTTGGCACAGACAGAAAATGAAAGTAGGTAGCTGAGACTTGCCACATAGGAAGTGCTTAATAAAGAATGAATGAATGAATCACTAGGCAGAATAAATCTACCAAGAAAGACAGACATCAACAACTACTTATTTTGTGGAGCCAAATCAGTATGTAACTTGGGCAGTCAGTTTGATACAACTTTTGATGAGTGTCCCCTTTTGCTCAAGGCACTGTGGGAGACATCCAGAGAAGGATGACAGGATAATAGTTCATTATACAGAATTTTTCCAGTTACAAAGTCCTTTCTCTTAAACCTTTTCATGAGGTTTTCCCAATAACCCTGTAAGATAGATGTCCTTATTCCCACCTTCTGGATGACAGACATTTGACCTTGAGAAGAACCAGGGCAAGAATATAGGTCACTGTGTGCCACACGCCCCCACCCACCCTCTGCTTCTCTTTGAAGATGAACTGGGCCCAGACTCTGCTTCAGGAAAACCACATTCCAGTTCAGGAAGCAGAAAACCAAGGGGGCAAATAAAATTCAAAGCAGAATTAATAAGTTCAAAATAATCCAGTGACTGGAAGGGGCCAAGAAAGGAGAGGGTGTTGGAGCTGGGTCTTGGAGAAGAAAGATTTAAATGAAGGAAGAGCATGGGAAGGACACAGCAGACCGGGGAACTCATGAGATAAGACACAAAAGCTTATCAGTGTGGGATCTCAGGAACTGGGAGTTGCTGGGTGAGGCCAGGGAACACACAGTCTCCGAGCAATGGCCAAGGGATAACGTGTGAGGAAAACAGGAAAAGGGAAATGAGGAACACCAGGCCCGCCCAGCCCTCTCAGAGGCAGGCACTGGAGATTTCCAGTTGTTCTTCAGCAGGCAGTGTCCCCACTCACGGCCTTTCCCTTCCAGCCTTTCCCAAGCAGACCAGGAGCTACAGACCCAGTCGGCTGAACCATAGCCACTGGGGTTTTGCCCAACTCCTCACGTCAGTTGGTGGGTGCTGGGTGTAGATTCTGGTCCTTGTCAGAGTGCAGCCTGTCTACGTCTCCTTTCCAGGGCTGGATCCAGCAGAGCCATGCTTCCAGGGCACACCTGAGGAGGTTCGGCTGGACCCATCAGACGCCATGTTTGTGGATGTGATTCACACAGACATTGCTCCTATAGTTCCTTTCCTGGGTGAGTTCCTCAGTCCCTCTCCCTGGTGACCAGCACTATGACTGACGACATTGAGTCCGGGCAGTCCCCAGTATACACACGAACTTTTCAAAATGGTTAACTATAGGAAAGGTTGGAGTGTCAACCAGTTGAAATGGGAGCCAGCCACAAATGAGCTGCCCGCACAGGACTAGTGGTATCAGCTTGTAGCCCTTCTGTGGTCTACACAGGTTGACACTCAATCTTTGAACCCTGTGTCATTCCCCAATCCACCAGGATCCAAAATGGCAAATGTATTTATTTTTGACACTTGACCTGTCCCTACAATTTACAAAGTTAATTTTTGAATTTTTTTTTCTTTTCTCAAAGCTTTGGTTATGACTTGTTCTCCTGGAGACTGTAGACATATATATTCCTTTAATTCTTCTAAAATCAGCATTTTTTCCAACATATGTAACGGTTCATGAAACTTGCCAATATAGGTTATGTTTTTAATGGTGACATTGATGTTGACGATGATACCATCACTTAATTAATATCTACCACATGCTGCGCTAGATGTTGTATAGTAGCAGCTCATTAATCCTATAACATCCCTAAAGTGGATATTATCCCCATTTTATGACTGAGGAAATGAGACTCGACGAGGTTAAGTAATTGCCCAAGATCACAAAGTCTGTAAATAGAAGTGGGATTTGCTCACAGGTCTGTGTGCCTCTGAAGCCAGAGTGACCCCCATGGTACCATGGCTCTCAGTAGAACAATATACTATTATGTGGTCTCAGCACTTCAATGTAGAAACCAAATTTTTAAAATAAGTAAAGAAAAACAACTCATACTTAATATGTGCCTATTGGATGCTTAATGGCCTCAGGGAATATTGGTATTGTCGGGGCCTCCGCAAGACAAACAGTCACACATAAAAATGTATGTGTGCAACTCCCCCAGAGCCCACCTCCCCCCTCATCTCACTTCCTGGGCGCTCTCCTCCCTCCCCATCCTGCCAAGCTCCGTCTCAGATCTTTCTGCAGAGCTGGAGGTAGAGAATTTACCCAGAAGGCTGTGCTGAGGAGAGAATTTACCCAGGAGGCTCTCACTCTTGTCAGAATGAGTTGAACATCTCACTATGGCCATGACCTAACTTTGGTACCACTGCCCCGTTCGCCTCTGCTTCACACGTTTCAGGTTTTGGAATGAGTCAAAAGGTGGGCCATCTGGATTTCTTTCCAAATGGAGGAAGGCAAATGCCTGGATGTCAGAAAAATATCCTTTCAACCATCATTGATATAGATGGACTGTGGCAAGGTATGTTAAGGAAAGAGGTAAGGCGGCGACTGCTGTATTGGGGTAAGGGGGGATGTGTGGGTCCGGCCCCCACAATGCTGAATTGGCCACCCTTGTGGCATGCTTGCTCTGTCAGGTGCTTTCACAACAACGCCAGAGACACTTACTCTCGTCAACCCCATTTTACAGATGCAGAAACTGGGAATCAGAAGGGTCACCTAGCTTGTCCAAGGTCACCCCATATTAAGCCCATTTTCTGACTGCAGAGCCTGGCTTTCATCCAGCCCATGGCCTCTCCCCCAGTTGTCAGGATGCTGGGACAAGGGCTGGACGGGCACATTGGCAGACACCGATCCTACCTTCTGCACCTGCTCCTTGAAGAGCCACGGAGCGTAAGCAAAGATCTGGAAGCCTTGACTTTCTCCTTGGTGCTCTCAGGTCCTAGGAGTAGAGGCGTACTGAGCTGACAAAAAGAGCAGGGATGTGCTCTGTGGATTTGGGCTGGGGGGCACAGGGGAGGCCTGGAGGTCTGGGGACCCCTGGTGGATCCTGGCAATCCCCTGTGTTCATCTAGGAAGGCAAAATCCCCACCCCTAACATCAGGTGACCTCCCATGTCCTGACCTTTGGCTATTCCTCTGGTCCCTCCCCAGAGCCCAGGCTTCACTTTTCTCCCTGAAAGAGGAGGCTCTGGGTCTGTAATCTATTTGTCTTTATTTTTCTGAACTAGAAGTTCCCCACAGCTAAGAACTATTTCTCAGGCACCCAGATACTCCAGTACCCGTTCAGGGCCCAGGCCAAAGTGTACATTGAACACACTTTGTTAAATGGCATTAATCTTGTGTGGCATTTTAATATTCTATGTGCTTAATGTCAAAGAGCAGAGTCAATAAAGCGACAGCCAGCCTCCCCTGGCAAATCAACGGAGCTTTTCAGCTCTCAGCTCCGCACCAGGTAACTCTTAGGAAGACGTGGCCATTCCACTCTCCCTGAAGGAGCCCTAGAGTCACAATAATAGCTGCCCCCTCCCAGAAATGACGAGCAGGGCACACATAATAGGAAGGAGCCCAGGTTTAATTAAAGAGGCAATTTAGAGTGAACAAGCCCATGAGCGCTAGAGTGTGTTTCTATTGTACGGAACTCGAGTCACCCAGGCGCTGGGCCCTGGGAACAATTAAATCCACTTTCTCCTCTATTATGGGTCCCCGGGCAGCAATTTTGGATGAAAGAAACAATTAAGTTTAAAGCAGGTTCTGTTGTCTGGCGAGGAGTATTGGCCTGGGTGCTGGGCACTGGGGATTGGCTGGCTCGGCTGGAGGGCACTGGGCAATGGGCAGGGCTGGGACCTGCGAGAGTGAAGCCACCCTGGCACAAAGGGGATGTGCCTTCCAAGGGGCGGTGCATAAAGTCCACCAGACCCCCAAGAATGGTCCCCAGTTGTGTCCAGGGTCACCGTGGTACTCCATGGGAAGTATTATACTGAGTCGCTGGAGAAAGAAATATCAATTTTCCAAACAAGAGGAGTTTGGTTTAAAAAAAAAAAAAAAGGTGGTAAATAAAATGCCATGAAAGAATGACTGGAGTCTCCTCGTGCTCAGCATCGCAAAGATGGGGGCAGCTTAGCCTGAGCAATTAGACACCGACAAGGCGGGCTCGAGGGAAAGGTGTCAGTGTGGTCCAGCATCCTCACGTGTGGCCCCGGATGCACGTTACAGCAGTGTGAATGGCCCTCGTGGGGATGGCTACAATGGGAGTGCACTGTGATCATTGAAGCAGGCAAAGATTTTCACGTACAAGTCAAGATTCTCAGGAAAAATCAGAAGACCCAGCAATCCAGGTCTTTAACTTGTAGCAACCAGCTGGGCTGTGTGGACTCCCTTGAAAGCTATTATCTTCTCTGCATGTGTCTCTGTCTCCTGTCTCTGTCTGTCTGTCTGTCTCTCTCGCTCTCTCTCTGCCCCGTCTTTCTCTCTCTTTATATATATAAATATTCATACTGTTTCCATGTCTCTTTCTCTCTCTCTCCCTGAATTTTTCTGCCCTCTCCGTCTCTGTCTCTGCCTGCCCACCCTTACCTGGTCCCAACCTCCTCATTCATGTTACATTCCAGCCCCAGAGCACTGGACACATGTGCCTGTTAGGACTTGTCACTCTTCAATGCTTGCCCGGTCCTAGCTTATGCCCCAAAATGCTGAGGCGCGCCCCCACCCATCCATGCAACATGGAGGGAGGCGCAAGGCCTGCAGCGTGGTATGGTCCACGCGTCAAAGGTCAAAGGCCTCCTCCAGCTCCGGGTCTCTGCTTTCTCAGGAACCAAAAACTTTGCAGCCTGCAATCACCTGAGAAGCCACAAGTATTATGAGAGTAGCATCCTCAACCCCGATGGCTTCCTGGGCTACCCCTGTGCTTCCTACGAAGAGTTCCAGGAGGTAAGGCACCCAGGGCCTGGGAAGATGGCCGTGGCTCTGGTGTAGATTTCGTTCCTGTGACTTAGAACAGAACAAGGAGATGTATGTAACTCCACCCCCAGGGGCGGAAATCATGGAAGTGCCCAGGTTTCCAAAACCTTTCTCCTAGGGGGCAGAGCAGGCTGCAGGGCAGACACACAGCTGGCTGTACTGGGCCCTCTCGGGGCCTCCAGCTTTCCATTTGGGACAATCTCCAATCTGCACAGAGGTTGAAGAAGGGCACAGGAAGGCCTGGTACACCTGTCACCTAGACACATCAATTGTTAGCATTGTGTGTGGTGGAGGGGGTATTCTTTTTTCCTAAATGATGGGTAAGTAAATTAAAGATATTAGGACACTTTGCTTGTAAATATGTCAACATTCATCTACTAAGAGCATCATCATCCTCCTAAAGAACAACATTCAAGAAATTTAACTCTGATACAGGAAGAGCTTCTAATATATAATCCATATCCAAACTTCTTTAGTTATCCAAAGAATGTCCTCCAGAACTGTACCTCCCTCCCTCCCTCTCTCCTTTCCTTACTCTCTCCTTCCTTTCTTCCTTCCCTCCCTCCCTCCCTCCCTCCCTTCCTTCCTTCCTCAGCCTTTCTTTTCCTTCCTTTTCTTGCGTCTAATTTATTGCCTCGTCTCTACAGATTCTTTTAATCTGGAAGTTTCTCATTTTTCCTGGTCTCCCAGGACTTGGACAGTTATGACAACTCCAAACCAAGTGTTTGGTAGAATATCCCACACTCTGAAATTGTTTATTTCTTTGTGATTCAGCAGGTGATATTAGGTCCTTCTCAGTGTACACAATCAAAGGCATTTGTTAATGGAACTGTGCTTGATGATGTGAATTTGGATTACTTGGTTAAGGTGGTGTTTTCCAGATTTCTGTATTATGAAAGTACTATTTCCCTTAAATAATCTATTAGGTGATATTGTTTCCCAACAATAAACCCAACAGAAGTTTTGGGTTTCTATGGAGAATCCTCGCCTAAATCAATGACTACATTGCAGGTTGTAAAACTCATATTTTAAAATATATTTTCTCAAAGATAAAAATAAAATGTGCATAAAGTTAAGTCTTTTTTCCTTTCAAAACTGATTTTGATCTTGACATGGTGAGATGAACTATGACCAAAAGGACCTCCTGTCTGATCCCCGAGGTCAGTCAGTGTCCCATGAGCAGTCCTGGTGGGTGGTTACTGCTGGGGCACAGGTAGCCACAGGGCTTCTTGTAACTGTCTTATGCTTTCCAAATCACAAAGTCACTCTGTACACTCTGAATTTTGGATGCAATATGAGGCCAAACAAAAGAACATTGGTGCTGTGACACAAAGTACTCACCTGATTTGAAGGCCTACTTAATGAACTTGGGGGAGTACTACACGGGGACGAATTAGTCGGGAGAAATAACTCACATTAAAAATGAAAATGAGCAAGGGTCTTTGCTTCCTCTTTCCTTCTAAAATAAATTGCCGTCTTTCCCATTCACTTCTCCCTCGAGGATTGTCTTGCATTCCCCCTTTCGGACTTCACTGCTTCCCATACATGACTTGTCTTGAAGCTACACTCTCAGTTTTCAAGAGTTTACACTCTGCTGGGTGCTGTGCAGGCCTAGCACAGTCCTATGCACAGTCCTGAGGATGGATGCATGGGTGCATGGGAATGTGGGTGCATGGGTAGAAAGATGCATGCTTGTGCGGATTAGTGGGATGGAAGAGTAGATGGACGCATGGAAGCATAGAAGGGTGAATGAGAGGATGGGAAAGAGATGGACAGGTGTAGGTGTCCAGAGCTGTAAGAACAGATAGTTATAGATGAGAAAGTGAGTTCATTGGTAGAGTGAATGAGGTAAAAACCTAGTACTAACAGATAATTTTTTCCCCATTAGAATGGCTGTTTCCCTTGTCCATCTGGAGGATGTCCCAAAATGGGGCACTATGCTGACCAATTTAAGGGGAAAACCAATGCTGTGGAGCAAACCTTTTTTCTGAATACAGGAGATAGTGGTGACTTTACCCGTAAGTTTCCCTTTTCCTGAGTTAAAAATTCTTGCAGAAAAATTTTAAAAGGTGTACCAACCATATTGGTCACGACTCATGGTAGCCATTGGCAGAAACCCAGACACAGCCGCAACCAGCTGCAGCTGTATTGTAAGGACAGGAGAATGGCACTTGTCTTGCGTCTTATGCTCACCCTTTAACAATAATCCCCAAAAAGCTGCTGAGCACAGGGTAGTGAGTGGCCCCAGCCAGTTCCCATGTCCACACACCCATGTGGCAGGAAGGCTGCATCTATTAACAAAAGAAGCAGGCAACGTGAGGCAATGTCATTTTAAGTGAAGAAGTCACAGTAGTGACACTTGTCAAACTGGTCTCCGGACACACACACACACACTGTTGTGCCGTGTTTTTGTTTGCCCAGCTTCTCATTAAAAGGAATAAGATGATAAAAATATCAAGACTAATTTTGTATAAATAATATCATATAATGCCTGGAAAGAAGAACCTTATTTTCCAAGGCAGTTTGAAATTTAAAAAATAATAACATAGCACTTTATAAAACACTTTTCATATAGAACATTTCATGCAATCCTATATTTGCCACAAATACTAGCTTGACAGTGTCTGTAAAGTCTTATATGCTTATACCTTCAGCCCAAACACCTGATTCTCAGAATGCACCACAGTGCAAAAGAATTATTCAAAGGTGCTCACTGTAGCATTGTTTGTTAATAACAAAAGATTGAGGGGACATTCTCAGTGTCCACAAGTTGAAAAATAACAAATTGCTATAGATTAAATGTTACATATAGCCATTAAGAAGAAGGATAGAGTTCTATGTACTGAAGAGAGAAAACCTGTAAGTCCTGTGCGGTAAAAAAGCAAACAGCAAAACAACATTAGTCCACTTGGCTGCAACAGAATACTGCAGACCAAATGGTTTAGGAACAATAGAAATTGACTTCTCACAGTCCTGGAGGCTGGAAGTTCAAGATCAGCATCCAATATGGTCAGGTTCTGGTGCACACTGCTGGCTTCTTGTATTCTCCTTCACGGTGTAAAGGGGACAAGAGACTTTTCTAGAGTCCTTTTTATAAGGACCCTAATCACACTCAGGAGGGCTCCACTATCATGACCAAATTATCTCCCAAAGTTCCCGTCTCCTAATGTTATCATGTCAGGTGTTAGAATTTCATATGAATTTGGGGGACACAAACATTGAGTCCATTGCCTCATTAGTCAGGGTACACAGGTGCAGTGACAGATTGCCCTTCGTTCTGGAGGGCACGTGCTTTCCTCTGCTGAACTCTAGTACTTACCGCCCTCTGAGTCTCCACACTCCAACTAGAATCTGAATTCCTGGACCCCAACTCCACCTAAGGAAGCCGTTAGTCACAGTACCCTTGGGCTCTCGCTCGTGGGGGATTCAGGACTTGATGGATTCATTTGCTTCTCTTGGGTCCTTGTTTCAACAAGATAAGTTTCTTGACCTGACTGCATTTCTTTGGACAGGTTGGAGATACAAGGTAACAGTCACACTGTCTGGACGGAAGAAAGTGAGTGGGTACATCAGGGTCGCTCTGTATGGAAGTAACGGAAACTCAGAACAGCATGAGGTGTTCAAGTAAGTTCTGCAGGAAAGTGAAAAATGGTCATACATTTCATAATAGATTACACATAAAAGATTGGAAATAAACTGTATAAGTCCAGGTATCTATCCTATAGAACCATTGAATTCTAGACCATCCGAGCTAGAAGGAAGTCTTTACATCTAGCTCAATCCCCCCATATAGAACAGTGAGGCCCGGAGAGAGGAGATTCATTATTTAAAATGAATCATGTGCTAACTTTTGTTGGAATATCAATCGCCTGATTGGGTTTTATGAATATGAAATTCTCGTTGAGCCAGGTATATCTATGTGACAACTCTTCTCCAACACATGCTCTGCCCCTGCCCCAAATATGCATGAAGTCCAGGGACACCGGTTTGTTGCTCTGGAGGCCTTGGCTCTTGGTTTATACTGGATAAATGAGGACCTTAGTAAATAGGTGTTGAACGCATGCATAACCTATGTGTTAAAGTCAACTTCTGTTTTTGCACTGACTTTTAAAACTCAGCATGTGAGTTAAACTTCTTTGACAACCTTTTGGGCTATGTATGACATGTTGACAGTGTCTAGCTGAACCACATGCATCTTTAAACAAAAGACACTGCATCAGCTGTCTTGTAGCAAACTTATAGATTATGCCTCCAAATATTCATTTCTCTCTAGGAAAAAACTAAAATAATGGAAATCCGAAGTCCAATCTTTTTAAAAAGAGCAAATTTCAAAAACATGTGTGTTTTGGGGCCACCCCAGGATATGCATGAAGTCATCCTAATTGTTTGCAGAAAACTAATGACAGCAGCTATTATTTGGAGAAATAATAGATTTCTATTGTCCTATATATTCATACATCAAGCTGATGAGACATTTTATCTCTGTATTTCCAGGGGATCCCTCAAACCAGATGCAATCCACGTGCGTGACATTGATGTTAAACTCAATGTTGGAGAAATCCAGAAGGTTAAGTTTCTCTGGAACAACAACGTGATAAATCTTTCCCAGCCCACACTGGGGGCTTCCCAAATCACAGTGCAAAGTGGTGAAGATGGAACTGAGTACGTATCTTTTATTCCATCTAAGTCTGATTATTTCTATTTAAGTATCACTCTGTCTATGCAGTCTATCCATCTATCCAATCACCCATCTACCCATCCTTGTACATATCTACCTATATTTGTCTATCTGTTCCTCTGTTTTTGTCCTATACATCCACTTAGTTACCATCGACCCAGAATCCAGCCATCCCTTAATCTTCCCATCCATCCATTAATCTACTCATCTTTTCATCTCAACTCTCCATCTATCCACCTGATTTACTTTGAAAAATCAAATGCACTTTCCTTAGGCAATATTCAATTTGGCAGGAGCAAGGCACTTATTTCAAGGCATAATTTCAAGAAATAGGCAAATACGAAACTGTTTCTTCTCCAACGTTAAGGAGAACCTCCAGAAGTACTTGGAGGGGCTCTCTGGTCATTTTCAGCTGGTGCAGTTATTAATGTAAATTGATTTGTTTGGGAACGATGGCATGGGAGGGGTATAGACGGTGCTGGGAATCTGGCTCACAGAGGCCTGCTTTGTCATTCTGAAGGGACAGCTCATACCTGGCAGGAGTTGGGAGAGGGCATAACTACTTTGGAAATCTAGGAAGAAGGATCCCTTGAAAGGGGATCCTTAGGAAACAATGGGCTTCTGAGACTGAGGGCCATGTCAGTGTCCCCCCTCGACTGCTTGCCCTTTACGATGAGGAAAGTGAGATTTGGAGAGAAAAGTAACTTATCTAAGGTCACAACACAAAGGCTTTAAGGGAAAATATTGGACTTCAAAATGTTTTTGAAAACACACACACCAAGACCGAGCTCAGGACTGACTTGCCGGCTGCAAGACTGGCAACAGTCCTGGTTCCTCCGCATGTGGTCAGGGGGCTCCCGCGTGATGGCTGGGTGTCATTATTTGGCGCGTCACTGCTTTGAATACTTAAGTGCAGAACAAGTTTGGGGCATGACGAGGACCAGGACACGGGTCTTCCGCTGCCATCGGCGCTCTTTTCACTGAGCCCCTCGGCTCACTCAGCGGATGGGAGCTGAGGAGTCCTTGATTCTGGCCTTCGATGCTCTGTGGAAGGCTCTGGATGTCACCGTGGTTAGATGGGGCGGCATCATTACGTACAATCTAGTCACACGCCATACACCCAGACACCACAGTCCCCACCTCACGTAAAGCTCCCTCGCCGAGGAGTCACATCCTGAAGCTGAGCCCTGCGGCAGGGCTGGCTTGGCCACATCCTTCTCCTTTAGCCAAAGACTCCTACGGGGAGGAGGGGGTAAAGTGCCCTGCACCTGGTGGCTTTTGGCGATCTCCAACCTGATCAGCTTCCACTGCCCCAAACCTGATAACCTTCCACGGTATTTTTTAAGAACAATGTCTTCGAGATGTGATTTCCATACCATACAAAACACAAACGCCCGTTTAAAGTGTACAATTCAGTGACTTTTGCTATATTCAGAGTTGTGCCCCCATTGCCACTGTCCATTTTAGGACATTTTCATCATCCCCAAAAGAAACCCATACCCTGAGCCATCATCCCTCGGTCTGCACATCCCTCTTCCCAGCCCTAGATGTCCACTACACTGCTTTCTGTCCCTGTGGACATTTCATATAAATGGATATGTGTTCCTTTGTGATTGGCTTCTGTCACTTAGCATGTTGTGTTCAAGGTTCATCCAGGTACATGAATCAGTACCTCATTCCTTTTCAGTGCCCAATAATATTCTAGTGTGTGGATATAGAGCTTTTTATTTGTCCATGTATCAGTGGATGGACATTTGGACTATTTCTACTTTGGGAGAATCATGAATAGTGCTGCCATGGATATTCACATACGAGTTCTTGGGCACCTCTGCTCTCATTCTCTTGGGGATAGACCTAGATGTGGAGTGTCTGGGTCCTGCAGTAACTTTGTTTAACCCTTAGAGGAATGGCCAGACTGTTTCCATATCTTACATTTCCAGCAGCAGTGTCGGAAGGTCGTCTATGAACTGGATGGGGATGTCCCTCCAGGCTGGTGGCTGGGTCACTGCTGGCACCTGAAACTCATTGCTAGGCCAAAACAGCAGGCCAGCTCAGTGACAGACTTTGGTTTGACATGGCTGGGTCGCTTTTGGCGAGTTAAAAGCCCACAGGAAGAGGAAAGTGTTCATCGAGCAGGGTTTGTGGTCAGGACCACTTGGATCCTGCCTGGTGTGGCAGAGCTGCCCAGCCAGAGGGAGCTGAATCTGGGGTCAGTTAAGTGCAGAGTGGCATTCACACCAGCCAAAGAGCCTCACGCTGTGGCCGTTCCCCTCCACAGGTATCATTTCTGCAGCAGCGACACTGTGGATGAAGACGTCTTACAAACTCTCTACCCTTGCTGAAAGCGTGATATGGTTCCTGTCTCTTTGTGGTAATAAATTCTCTAATGCACTTCTCCTGAGGCTGAGTATTATTTTGATGTGCTCCATATTCTGGGGTCACAGTTTGGAAACAATTATTAGGACTGGAACCAAGCTTACCACAGGCAACAAACACCTGGAACATTCTACCTACCCAACTGGTCACCTCTGCCTTTTGGGGCACTGGTGCCGCCTGTGCTAATGTATCTTGTTTCCTTAGACAGTGAAAATTTCCTGTTTGGAAAGGACATCGTGGCTTCCACATGTTACCCATCTAGTTGTTAACATCCTATGGATAGAGACCCCACATAAGAGCAGTGTTACTCAAAACTACCATGTGTGGCCTGTGTTACTCAAAACTACCATGATTTAGGTTAAAATCCACCCATGATGTGAAGGCAGATCTTTAAAAAAAAAAAAAGTTACCATTCAAATGATACAGAAGAGTGTTCTGATAAAAGCTATCTCTGTCCACTCTTGCCTGCAAGTGTCGGTTCTTTCCACAGACAACCTGGATTTTTTTTTTCCAGAAATATCCTCCATCTACGTATGCATGGATCTCGCCCGTCTCAGTCACCGCCCACCCTTCTGTCCAGCATGGGCAGCAGCATACTGTACATGCCGTTACCCTGCTTGAGTGATTCACTAACAACAAACTGGGTATTGTTCTCTCCTAGTACAGAAACAGCCTCCTTTCTTTAGAGGGCTTTGTAGATTCCTCTGAGAGAGACACACGGGGTATATGGTGGGACCCACTGATGGCCACCTAAGTGTTTTCCAAATTTCCTTACTACTAATATTCATGCAATAATGTGTTTTTATGATATTTCCTACTTTATCCATATTTATCCAATAAATATTTAGGATATACTCACTTTGATCAATATTGCCAAAATGCCCTCTGTAGCAATTGCATCAACGGACTCTCCAAAAATGTGGTAGTTGAACTATGTGAAGTTGCCAACTTCACTATGCTAGATATATTACACATGTGTAATATATATATATGTATATATATGTGTGTAATATATATGTATATATATGTAATATATCAAGCATTGACAATGACATGTGGTTCGTTTTAATGTGAGAGTGGTTCATGCCCTCAATAACGTGCTATGTTGTCAAATCTTTGGCCAACTTGATAGGTAAAGTGCTTTGCCTTAAATTGCAATTTTTATTTATTGTGACTAAGGGTAAACATCTTTAAGTGTTTAATGACTCTTAATACTTATTTCTCTGTGAATTGACCCAATTCTTTGTTAATTTTAGGCATCTTTTTAATATTATTTTTACTTTAAAGAGCCCCTTTCATATTAAGAGAAATGAAATGCTTTGGTGTATACAGATATTTTCCCCAATGTAGCCTTTGGCCTGGGAGAAAATGGGAAGCCAATGGAAAGGTCTCAGACTGGTTGATCCCTGGCTGGCCTGAACTCCAGCTGGTACTTGGAGGGTGCTACAGGGTCCTGTGACCCCAGTGGCTGTCCATAAGGCTCTGACTGCCTGAACTCAGCCTGGTCAGGTCAGGAGAGGCAGCCAGGCCCAGTGTCCAGCTTGCTTTCTGGAGCTAGATACCAGCCTCCAGCCTGCCTGGTCTTTCTCCAAGGTGGTGCACAGTTTTGGGACACTTGGCACCTCCTCAGGGCAGAGCTGCTGGGTCCCAGGCAGTGTGTGGCCATCCCAGCCTGGGCTCCTGTCCATGAGCTTCTTCCTGTTTGCCCCCAGCAGAACTGCCGAGTCCAACTGGGGCCCCAGTGGATAAATGAGCTGGTGCCAGGTAGAGTATCATTCCTGAGGCCTGTGGGCATGAGGTCCAGGGGATACCTGGTGGGCCCAGGTGGGAGTAGTCACTGTTAAATTCTTGGAATCCAGAAAAGGCCTCTTTTAGCAGATTCCAAGCAATGGCTGGTACATGAAGAGAACTGCAGGTGATTCATCCCCTGAGATTCAGAGAATGGGGATAAAAGGAGTTTGCTGTTCCCTCTCAGGGAGGCCACCAATCCAAAATGAAATGAAAGTGCTTTATAAAACTCAGTATCTTGGGCTTTTTGGCTAATTCTCCTCCTTCCTTTTTCTTTTCTTGGTATTTTCTAACTTCTTTCTTTTGAAGTCATGTACAGCATTTAAAATCTTAGCCTTGTGCATAAAAGAGGCCCTTGTCTGAGACCTACTAAAAAGTTCTAGATCTCAAAACAACCACAAAGCACAAGACAGAAATTCTCAGGCCTAGCTACATCTTAGAATCACCGTGGAGCTTTAAAAGAAAACCCCATGTCCAGGTGATACCCTGGGCTAATCATTATGTTTGGGCTGCAGCACCAACATTTTTAAAGCTCTTGGAAGACATAAAGCCAAGAGTGGGGCACACTGGTACATTTTCTTCTCAGGGTTTATAATGACACTTCCTTTCCCTCCTCCTGCCAAGTCTCATGGTATGTATAGGGCTTAAACACTCAGCTCCACCGTCAGGCCCAGCTGGCCTTGAATGACAGCTTCGTCTCTTTCTACCAATACTACCTGGGCTGGCTAATTAACTCCTCTGACCTCAGCACTTACTCAAGAGTAATAGTAGCCTTGCCACACAGGGAAACTAGTAGGATTAAATAGATAAGCCATGCCAAGCAGGTACCTCAGCACCTAGCGCATGAGTGACCAATCAATGAAGCAGGGAGGGCCGGTCTTCCCAAATTATTCTTAACGAAGACAAAATTATAGTTCACGTAAGGTCTCAGAGAAGTATTTGAGGTGGATACAATGAAAGACAAGCACTCAGAATACGTAAAGATAAGGATAACTCAATAGAAAAATGGACAAAGGACAAGAGCAGGTAATCCATGCTGAGGATGTCATAGTCTGTTCGTGTTACTATAAGAAAATACCTGATGCTGGGTAATGTACAAAGAAAAAAGGTTTACATGGCTCACCATTCTTGGGGCCAGAAAGTCCAAATGGCATGGAACTGACATCTGGCAATGGTTCCCCGGCTGCCTCACAACATGGCAGGTAAGCAAATACATGCAGAAGCACAGGTGTGAGAACCAGGAAAGCAAAACTCACTTTATAACAACTCCTTCTCATGAATACTAATCCAGTCCCAAGAGACCTGACCCACTCCCAGGAGAGGACATTGATCCCTGGTGCCCCAGAGGCCAGCTCACGTTTCAGTAGGCCCCACCTCTTCAAGACCCGTCACTTCTCAACATCACCACACTGGGACCAGGCTTCTGGCATGAGAACCTTAGGGCGCAAACCACATCCCAAGCATCGAAGGAGAAAGTTAAGCTACAAATGTTTGAGACTCAACCTCACCAATAACCAGAGGAATACAAATGAATCCTAGCAAATAACATTCACATCCATCAGAGTACCCAAAATATAACTTTAGCAAAGTGAAAGAACGCAGTGGGGTCCATTCCTGCTAACAAGGGCAGAGCCCCGGATGTTCTCTTGAGGAGAAAGGCAAGGGTCAGGAGGATACCCTAGGACACAGAAATGACGAGGACGTGGTTTTTATTCAGAAAACGACGACTGCTCACCACAGGGGTGGTTCAAAATACCGGAACACCACCCAGAAGATCCTGGAGAAGCTTCTAGATGGCCGCTGACGTCACGTTTCTTTTTCATTACAGAAGGAAGTGAAGTAAATGCGGTGAGAGAGTCATCTTTTCTGATCCTAAGGGGTTAGTTTGTCAGTTGTTTTCTAGTTTTAATTTTTTATGGAAATTTAAGAGAAAAGGGAGGGAGAGAGGCATTGACTGATTCGGGGCAACTGGGAGCCCACGTGAATTAGGATCGCGGTGTCTGGGAGCTCAGGACGCGTGGGGCAGGAGGAAGGTGATGGGTGGCTTTCCTGCCCCGGGGTGGTGCTGCATCTGTGTTTGTTCAAATGCTGATTTATCTGCCTCCATTCCAAGGCGTGCAGTAAGCACCTCTCTCCTCTCAAAGACGTGTGTCTGTCCCAGCAAGCCGTCCCTCTTCACTTCCTGACCTCTTGCCACTTGTCCCCAGTGTCACACTGTTGTCCCCGTACCAAGTGCCAGTACCGATGACGAGGCCCTGGGTAGCACCCTGCTGGACCAGCCGAGAGCACCGTGGTGCAGACAGCTTTATTTCAGAGCACTCACCTTCCCAGACACAAGCCCCATAATTCCGTAAGATTTTCCTGAATCGCGACCTTAACAGGAACAAAGGTGAGATAAAGAGTCATCCAGCCCATCTTTTCCGCCTCCACAGGGAGAAAACATGAATACTTTACAAAGCCATTTCATAAAATGTGATGTTAAATGAATAACAAATTACTTTCTCTTTTACTAGCTTTTAATGCTAATAGTGCCATTTTTTCCTGACCTTCAGAAATATGAGATGTTTTAAATGACAACATAAAAGAATTCTTGTTTGAAAACTTTAGATGGCATATTATGACTTATAAGTATAGTGTGAGCCAGCTTCGCCCATTTCAGCGTTCCATTTGTATCTAGCTGGTATATATTTCAGTTGACATTTATTGTTCTCCTGCATACGTGTCAAATTCCTTAATGATGACTCTGACAAAGGCCTGGTGCTCGGGATATATAAATTACATTCACTACCATATAATCAGTGTTATCTATTAGAATGCTATTTGTGACAAATCATGTTCAAAATAAAAATTGTATTGATTTTTCTGTTATTTTAATATTGTGCCGCTCGCAGCAAGCCTTTGATTGAATCTTAAACACTTTAATGCTCTATTTTTGTTTGAGGCAGATCAGAGATGGAGTTTGTACTATTCACAAAGCTAAAACAATTTATGAAACAACAAAATCAAATTTCAAAAAGCATCTTTATTCTCAAGCCCAGGGAATAAATTTGGTAAAACTATCGTGATGGGGATGCGGCTTGACAACGAAAGCCACGCGCACCCGTTTAATTTCTATGCATCCATTTTCATCTAAATTAGATTTTAACTTTAATGCAGGGTATGAAAAGCCTCTCCCAGGCCTTTGTCTCCCCTTCTCTCTCAAGCCCCTGCAGGTTTTCTCCCAGTTAATACGAGCTCCACATCATCCTTTGTCCCCAACTCTCTTGGCAAGGGGTTTGGGCAGCCTTCTCAGGGTTCTGGCTGCAGAATATTCTGTTTCTGGGATCCTCCAAGGGGGTCCCACTCTGGGGGTGGTGGTGACCTGCTCAACTCAGATTGCCCACCAAATAAATCACAGCTAGATTCTGGCTAGCACCATGTTCTTGGTTTATTTTGTGGTTTAGAACAGGAGCTGGTGAATTAGGGTCCACGGGTCACTTATTCTTTTTATGCCCCCACACCCTGCAAAGAATGAACTTCACATTTTTTAGTAGTTTGTTTTTTTCCATATTTTTGTTGGTGCATCATCATTATTCAGAATTTCTCCCTCCCCTTGATCCTTCTCCTCTACTCTTACTGGTCTCCCTTCTATTTTCATGAGATTCCCATCTCCACCTTTATTTTCCTTTTTTTCTCTCTAGCTTCCACATATGAGAGAAAACATGACCATTGACTTCCTGTAAGTTTGACTTATTTCACTTAACATATTGCTCAAGTTTCATCCATTTTCCTACAAATGACATAATTGCTTTTTTTTTTTTTTTTTTTTTTTTGGTACTGGGGATTGAACTCAGGGGCACTTGACCACTGAGCAACATCCCAGTCCTATTTTGTGTTTTTTTTAGAGACAAGGTCTCACTGAGTTGCTTAGCTCCTCACCATTGCTAAGGTTAGCTTTGAACTTGCGATCCTCCAGTCTTAGCCTCCCTAGCCACTGGGATTACAAGAGTGTGTCACTGTGCCTGGTCCATAATTGCATTCTTTATGGCTATGAATACCATATTTTCTTTATCCATTCATCCATTAATGGATACCTAGGCTAGTTTCATAACTTGGCTATTGTGGATTGTGCTGCTATAAACATAGGCATGCCTGAATCACTAAAATGTGCTGACCAGACTGACTCTTTAGGATAAATACCAAGGAGTGGAATAGCTGGGTCATGTGGTGTTCTGTTCCTAATCCTTTGAAGAACGGCCATACTGACTTCCACGCTGGTTAGACTAACTTAATTCCACCAATAGTATGAAAGTGTTCTTTTCTCCACATCCTCTCCAGCATTTATTATTTGTATTCTTGACAACTACCATTCTGATTGGAGTGACATGAAATCTCAGTGTACTTTAAATTTGCATTTCCCTAATTGCAAATGATGAACTTTTTCAGATATTTGTTGGCCGTTGTAGTTCTTCTTTTGGGAAGTGTTTGTTTAACTCACTTTCCCATTTACTGATTAGGTTGGATTTTTTTGTGGGGGGTGATTTGAGTTCTTCATATATTTTGGATCTTAATCCTCTGTCAGAAGAGTAGCTAGCAAATATTTTCTCCCATTCCGTAGGTTCTCTCTTCACATTCTTTTCTCCTTTGCTGTGCAGAAGTTTTTTAACTTGATACCATCCTATTGATTAATTCTTGATATTGTTTCCTGAGCTTTAGGATTCTATCGAGGAAGTCGTTGCTTAGCCTATATGTTCAAGTATTAACCCTACATTTTCTTCTAGTAGTTGCAAAGTTTCTGGTCTAATTCCTAGGTCTTTGATTCAGATAGGGATTTAGTTTTATTCTACTACATAGAGATAACCAGGTTTCCCAGCACTGTTTGTTTAAAAGTCTGTCTTTTCTCCAATGTATGTTTTTGTCAACTGTGTCAAGAATCAAATGACTATGTCTGTGTAGATTGATCTCTGTGACTTCAATTCTCTTCCAATAGTCTAATCTGTTTTTATACCAGTATCATACAGTTTTTGTTACTGTAGATCTGTAATATAGTTTGAAGTCAGGTATTGTGAGGCCTCCGATATTGCTTCTTTAACTTAGAATTGCTCTGGCTATTCTGGGTCTTTTATTCTCCCAAATGAATTTTAGTAGTGTTTTCCTAGCTTCATGAAGAATGACTTTGGTATTTTGGTGGGGATTTCATTGAATCTGTAGATTGTTTTCAGTAACGTAACCATTTTAGCAATATTGATTCTGCCTATCCATGAACATGGGAGGTCTTTCCATCTTCTAGTTATCTTCTTCAATTTTGTTCTTCAGTGTTCTATAATTTTCATTGTAAAAATCTTTCACCTCCTTGGTTAAATTTAGTCCTAGGGTTTTTATGGTTTTCTTTTTTCTTTTCTTTTTTTTTTTTTTATTATTTTATTTGTGTGTGTGTGGTGTGTGTGTGTGTGTGTGTGTGTGTGTGTGGTTTTGTTTTTGTTTTTGAGACTATTGTGAATGGGCTTATTTCCCTGATATCTTTTCCAGAGAATTTGTTATTGGGGTATACGAAACTTATTGCTTTTTATGTGGATTTTGTATACTGATACTTTCCTGAATTTACATATTAGTTCTAACAGTCTTCTGGTGGAATGTCATACTATCTGTAAACAGTGGTAATCTGATTTCTTCCTCTTCTAATTTAATCCCTTTAATTTTCTTCTTTTGACCAATTGCTTTAGCTAGAATTTCAAGCACTATATTGAATAAGAGTAGGGAGAGTGGACATCCTTGTCTTCTTCTGGATTTCAGAGGAAATACTTTCAGTTTTTCCCCAGTCACTATATTTGGCTTTGGGTTTGTCATATATAGCCTAGTGTCTTCAGTCTTTTTATAATGAATTGGTGCTGAATTTTGTCAAAGACTTGGAATAACTGTGGTTTTGTCCTTAATTATTTTTATGTGGTGAACTACATTTATTGATTTGCATATGTTGAACCATCTCTGCATCCCTGGAATGCAGGCAACTTGGTCATGATGTATAGTCTTCTTAATATGTTGTGTTGAATATATTTGCTAATATTTTATTAAGGATTTTACATCTATGGTCATCAGGGATACTTGTCTGTAGTGTTCTTTCCTTAATGTTTTTAATAGTTTCTTAAAAACTCAAAAGAGGAATAATATATTATGATATAGGATAAATGAAAAATTCATTGTTTATCAATAAAGTTTTATTGGAACACAGCAGTCACTCATTCGTTTATGTATTGTCCTTGGCTGCTTTCTTGCTGAAATGGCAGACTTTCGTAGTTGTGACAGAGTCCAGGTGTCCCATGAAGCCTAAAATATTTGCTATCTGGCCCTTTATATTAAATGTTTTCAATCCTGCCTTAGAAGAAAGGTCTTGGTGACATATCCTATTAATGTGGGGGAAGGAGTGGTACTTTCGGTGGGGGAACAATCAGGTAAAACACCTCATTTGTGAAAATCAATCTAATAGAAGTGTTTTATGGACACACTGGCTAAAAGATTTTCAAAGTGTGAGTAAGTAGAAAAACTGAGGAGAAAAGAACAATGAAAGGATACAAGTCAACCCCAACTTCACAAAACTGCAGACGTAAAATTACCAGAAACGCCCTCAGACAAATAGGTTGACAAATACTTGGAATGCTCACAAAAATTGGGGTGAGTTTAACAAGTAGAAGTGGTTTCAGGCCAATTGACATTGGGCAAAGAGTCTGTTACAGCTGACGTACTCCAGGATCCGAAGCCAGCGTATGGGATTGTGCGGGGGTGCTGAGGGACCCAGGGAGAGTTTCCATGTGACCTTTAGGATAGTGCCTATCAGAAATGATAGTTGAAGGATGCTGGCTGGTGCCCAGGTGCCCAGGTCATGGAGTAGCTGATGTTCCCATGCTGGTCAAGAGAAGCGAGGTATCCATTCCCTCTTAGCATTTGGGGAATCAGACAAATCTGATCTGAATCTAAATACGCACATCTGGCTCTTATTGGAAACACATCTGCCCCTGGGTGGAGGGTGGGGCCACTCCTCCATCTTTTCTGTCAAGGCCTGCTTTGGGAAACCCGAAGGAGGCTGCCGTGCCTGGTCCTCCCCTACCTGCCCTATCAGCTGAAGAGGCTGCCGAGGACAGGTGGACAGATGGGGGCTCTGTCACCCCACGTTAGCTCCCACTGCACAGTCCAGACAGGGAAAACTTGGGACATTTTCAGACGAGGTCATTTGTTTATGGAAGCCAGAGGCCTTCTGGGAAGGAAGGAGTCAAGACGCCAACTCTCGCAACTCTTTTAATGGGCTGGGGACTGAGGGACGTGGCCTAAGGGCAGGGGAGAGGGATGAGGGAGTCCAGTCCCCTGCTGAGCCGGACCTCTTAGCTCCTGCCCTTGCCGCTGTCATCCTTCCTAGCGCTTTAGCTGTGACACAGGCCTGCAAGTGTTCTGCCTGCAAAGTGCCATGCTAAGTCCTTTGTGCTAAGTCCTTTCACTTCATTCTCCAAAATCATCTCACCAGGAAAGTCTCAGTAGAAGACTAATTTCTAGCAGAAAACTGAGGCTGGGAGCAATGAAGTTTCGTGCTCCAGACCAAGAGCAGGAGGACCCCAAAGCCCAGCTCACAAACCCTCAGCCTGAGGTGCTGCCTCCCTCGAGCTACATTTTCGCCTTCCTCTTGCCTCTCCTCTCCTCTGTTTTCTTTCTGAATTGATTCTGTGTAAAACCACGACTCATTTAGGAGTAGCTCATTTTACTGTGACTACAGGCCAAGGCAGTATAGCATAAAGGTTAGGTGTGCAGACCTGGCCTCAGACTGCCTTGCTCTGTCACTTACTGTCTGTGTGACCTCAAGACCCTGAGCATCTTTTTTTCTTTTTTTTGAAGGTGCTGGGGATGGAACCCAGGACCTCATGCATGCTAGCCAAGTAATCTACCACTGAGCTACAAACCCAGCCCCGTGCCTGCCTCTTTTCTTATACCTAATCTGCTGGGTAGACACTTTTGTTATCTTATTTTACAAAATAGGAATTTGATGTCACACAGCCAGAAAAAGTCAAGTTGAGATATGAACATTGAGAGTCTACCTCCTGCCCATACCTTTTGTAGCTGTGCTTGAACAAAGTTAAAGCTGTGATCAAGATCCTGTTCATGAGAGCTAGCTGATCACCACGGTGGGAGATGAGGCAGGGACATAGAAACTTGGTGTCTTCTCCTGCTGGCCTCTGGGGGGACCTGTCGATTCTTGCACAGAAAGAAAAAGAAGTTACCCCCTAAAGGACCACAGACGCCAAACTACGCTGACAAAAGACCCAGTTTGCCCAGGGAATTTTGTCTTACCAGGTAATGGAATTGTTTTTAGTGGCAAGAATGAGCTCATTACAGATGCAGCTTGTGCTAATAACGATAATTTGCTGAACATTAAAATCACCTCTCAACACCTCCCCCGGCCGACAGTCGACGCTTTAGAAATTATAGGCTAGGGAGAAACAGAAAGGAGAAAGATTAAGGGAAAGAACTGCAACACAGAACTGCTTAAACAAAAGGACTCAGTTCTGTACACTGAACTTGGTGATCTTAATCGTGAACTTGTGGGAGACTCACAGAATTTTTGAATCACCTTTATTCACCTTTGTTACCTCTGTCACGGGGTTGTTTTGGGTTTTGTTTTGGTTTTAAAGTCATTTTTTTTAAAAGTTGTGCCAAATGAATTAGTCAATGACTTAAATTTTGGTGAGCAATACGATCTGTGAATGAAGACAATGGGGACATGTCTGTCCTGATACCTCCTTACATGACTTGCAAAGACTGCAACAGCCTTGACCCCAAGTGGCCATCTGCAAACTGGGTTTGGAAGAGGGGCAAGGCAGACACGTCTCTCAGGTGGGCTCATACCTGTGGGGGCCGGAGAGGCAGTGCCTGGGCCACACAGCCTGCCTAGGGAGGGATCTGTCTCCTGGTGTCCTCTCTGGGGCTGTGGGGTCACTCCTTCAGGGTTTAGGAAAACCGGGGGAAATCCCAACTACCCACATAGGTTTGCCCCAGCCCTTTGGAGAGAATGCCAGCTGTCTTCTATTGAGAGGTGATATTTTAAATTTAATTTGCAAAGTATTTAAGTATCTTTTTCAACAGTTCAAACAACAAGGAATTTTTAAGATGATATTTCCTAGTTATGAAAGTGATATCTGGTGGTTATGGAAAAGCAGAGAAAACATAGAAAATAAGTAAGTAGCACCATCAACCAACTCGCCATGGTGAATATTATGGGCTAGCCCCCCATTTTTATTAAATAAAAAAAAAGTGTGTGTGTGTGTGTGTTTTTGAGAGACAGACAGACAGACATAGGTTCACTGCACATCTCAGGACCTTCCTTTTTCATTAACTGAATCGTAAATGTTTGTCCACAAATGTTTTCCCATCGCATCATCTTTTACGTGGTAGCCTGCACTGCAATCCCGGATCCCACGGGACGGGGGCGGTTTTGTTCCGTGAGACCATCGCTCTTTACAACCCCCTTGGGCACTCTGTTCAACACTGTGTGACAAACCCCCAGGGCCTCTCCTCAGAATCATGTTTTCAATTGTCTCCGGAGAAATACGTAAGATCACAAAGGAAATGGTACCAAAATATTCAAAAGGACAAATCTGTGTGCAACAGGCCCGTGTCTCTCTTCCTTTGCTGGATGTTAGTGGGAGAATAGATGCTGAGGCTCTAGTGACTGATCGTGGAGGGAGGGGATTGGCAGGATTTCTAGCACGTGTACTGTGATAGGAAAGGTCTGCGGGGCTGAGGTAACAGTCACTTACCTTCGCAAATGAAGGAAACACTTGGTCTGTAAAACGAAGTTGGAACTTTTTCTCATGGAGATGCTCCACCCTCCTGACCTCTACCCTGGAACCTGGAGCCCAGGGAGTCTGGCAGAAGTTCTTGCCTTGGGAAGAAGTCCCAGGAGCAGCTTGCTGCAGCTTCGGTTCTGCGCGTTTTTTTAGTTTTTTGGTGCTGATCCCTCGCTGGCCCTGCAGCTGCTTCAGATTTCAGGGAGCTGAAGGCTGCAGAGGAGGGTCAGGAACAGCACCTGTCCGTGGCAGGCAGTAGTAACCAGTGCTGCGGGTGGCACTGTGTCCCTCAAAAAAGGTACGTTGACGTCCTGGTCCCCAGGACCTCGGAAGGTGACTGGTTTGCAAAAGGTCATTGCAAGTGAAATTGGTTTAGATGAAGTCGGACTGGAGGAGGGACCTCCTACTCCAATGTGACCTGGTAAGAAGTGGCCAGGTAGACGCAGACACACCCTGAGAGAACACCCTGTGCGGAGGAGGCTGGGATGGGAGTCACATGGCATGAGCCGCCACAACTCCCTAGGCAAGGAAGAGGCAAGGACTTCCTTTTGGGTGTCACAGGGAGTGCGGCCCTGCTAACAGCCTTGATTTGGGACTTCCGGCCTCCACAACCGTGAGACAATAAAGCCACCCAGTTGGTTGTGCTTTTTAAGGACAGTCCTGCGAAACAAATGTAGTTGTGTGTCTGCTGGTTGGAACCTCTTGGGGACGAGGATTCTAATAAACCAGGGTAGTTGCAGGCCAGTGTTGGGGACATACCACACCAGGACCCCGCATGGCTGACGTGGTTAGAGCCCTGTGCTGAGGCTTCAAAGAGGAGTGCAACCCAGCTCCAGGAAGCTCCCCAGGGATTAGGAAGAAGGTCAAGGTCAACACAACCAGAGAAAAACCCACAAAGACCTTTAGCACCCGGAGAAGTCTCCTCTTTATTCCCACACAACCGAAGATGTCTTTGCCATTGCTGACAGGCCACGGCGACAGCTCAGGGTACAGGCAGCAAGGAGTCCTGGCCGTTAAAACTTCCCGATTGCCCTCTGGAGTTCGGATGAGGACTGACGCAGGAACAGCAGGCTCCCTGACTCCCCTGGGGTCCACCTGGCTCTGGGGGGCCGTGTGCCTCTAGCCCTCTGCGTTCTTGGCTGAGGACAGTGGCCCTAGATAAATCTTCCTGTTGCATGACATATTTGACCTCTGAGCAGAGTCACATGTCACCGGAGCTCTGGGGTCTTGGCTGGGGGGTCTTCCAAGGGCAGGACAGCTTCCACCTGGAAGAGAAACCTCCCCAGGAGTTGCAGGCAGGTGGCCCAGCTCAGCAGGGGGCGCTGCGAACACACCACTGCCCTGTAAACCGCAGTGGAAAGGAAAGCAAGCACCCGCCCTCACCTGGGATGGAGAAACCTGGGCTTGGGGGTGTCGGCTCTTCCTGCTGCAAAACTTGTGGGGAAGGAGCAGCGGCCTGGGTGGGGCTAACTCCACAGAGTCTAGAGCAAGAACAAAAGTCCAAAGTTACTCCTTTTACTACCAGAAGAAAGAATAAATATCACACACACAGGGTCCTGGGGGGGCGTCCTGCTTTCATTTCCGATCCTTACAATTGATCCTAACGGTTAGGATTGTTGTCCCCTTTCTCAAAAGAGAACACTGAGGCCACAGGAGCCACCAAAGCAGTGTCCATGGCACCCTGGGGTCTTCCTGGGGCACACCTGGACAGGTGGCCCTGGGGGTCTTCTGCCAGACCCTCCCTGCATCCAGCAAAGACCCAGCAGGGCTGCTGGGGAGAGCGAAGCAGGGTCAGGGGCAGACAAAGGAGGCAACTTCCGTACAACCAGTCAGGCCCAGGTGGCCGTCTGCTCTCCTCCCGGCTCCTGCAGCCCAGGTCCTGCAGCCCACTCACTCCTCATAGGATCTGAGGCGCGCTCTCTTGGCCCGCTCCACGATGTCCAGGAAGTCCTGGTAGCAGTTTCTGGCCATGACCGTGTACCTCGTGGCACAGCCTAGTTCAGTGACCTTGGCTCTGGGAAGGTAGCCTGCCCAGCCGGGGATGGGGGGCTCCTGGAGAGGCTTCTTCACGTTCTTGCATTCTGTAAAGAGACAGCACGCTCCCTGAGGGCTTGGGGAGCGCCACAGAGCCACAGAGGCCACTGTTCTCAAGCCAGCGGGCACTCGGCAGTTAACCCAGGGGAATTCCTAGGCCAGGTTTTGTGGGAGAGGCTTTACCTATAGTATCTCATTTAAATCTCTCCCAAACCATACAGGTTGGTACCACTATCACCCCCAGCACATAGGGGAGGAGACTGAGACCTGCAAGAGGTTCAGAGAGACTTGGCCAGAGTCACACAGCCAGAAGGTATAGGGCCAGGACCCAGAGCTGGCTCCGTCTGAGTCCAAAGTCCAATCTGCATCCTTCTCGGATAGACGAAGGAGATTCAGACATCCCGACGTGATGCTTTACATAAGGCAGGGAATCAAAAAAGCACTCAGCTCAGGAAGCAGCTTTCAGACTCAGTACCAAGAACCTGCTTTCAGGTCATGACTGTGACTCAGGCTGGCTGCGTGACCCTGGGCAAGTTTCACTGTCCCCATGGCCTCCTCCAGTTGCTTAAGAACCCAACGAGGCCACGGAACTGGAGGACACCCTAGAGAGCATCTAGTCAATCCTTCCCTGTTTAAGAAGAAACTGAAACCCGGAGAAGGGAAGTAAGTTGTCTCAGGTCACACAGCAAGTAGTCACAGTAGTGGGCTAAATCCCAAACTGAGGCAGAGATTCTTTGTCATGTTTGGAAGATTTTAAAGCACAGCAAATATGTAAATTATCATCTGTCCTAGAAAAATCCTTGAACAATTATAGTAAAAACAATAAAAGCAATCAGTTCCGTACTTTTTCTATTGACCTTTAGGCCTTAAAATGATCTAGGTCAAATCCTTGCTGTGATGACTGTTTATAATCCCAACATGGTTGTCTCCATCGTTGATGTTCAGTGAGAAACCCCTTCCTCTAGAACTAGCACCCAGAAGAGCCCGGATCAGACCCAGGGCTGACTTCAGCACCCCTTATGACCTCGGCCAATGACAGCAGCTCTGGAGCCTCCCTTCTCCTGTCTCTAAAATGGGAATGACAGCCACAACCTCAGAAGGTTCTTGCATGTGGTTAGGGAATAACTGTTCCCACCACAGAGAAAGCAACTGGATCGCGGTGCCTAGGGATCCAGAAGCTGAGGCTTCCAAGTGTGTTGCGACTGGCCAGGACCAGGACTGGGTCCCTTTCCCAGGGAGCGTGTCTTTCTTGTGTTAAGAGATTGAGCCTTTTCCTTTTGCACTGAGCCCCGGGGACTTGGAACTCTGCTGGACTCTGGGCTCTCTGTGACCTCTGGGGTATGTGCGTGGGTCAGTCCAAGCCGCAGCTGGTTTAGGGGCACCCATACCCAGAATCATGGGGTGGTACTTCCTGTAGTACTCGTGCAGAGCCCGCAAGACGTGGTCCTCGGAACAGACGGGCTTCAATTTCGGGGCCGTGGCCACCAAACGGTGAAGTTCCTCCTGCCGGTCTACGTATTGCTGCCTTTTCTCCTGGAAGTTTTCCAGGCAGTGGTCCATGTGGTCCTCGCCGGAGGTGCCCTGGCAGCTGAGGTAGGGCACAAAGCCTGCAAGAACCCGGCAAACTGCAGCCCTGAGCCCGCCAGCCAGAGAGGAAGCAGGGCCTGCCCCTCCGCCCCAGCACAGCCCACCGCTGGGCATTTCCTCCCGGCTGAAGGCCCTGCGTTTTTCCAAAGGCCATTAATACAAGCAGTGCTGTTGTTTCCACTGTGTCTGGCCCTCCCAAGGCCACCAAAAATGACCTTGGAGCTGGGAAGCGAAGCCCCATTTCAAAAAGGCGATGACAGTCATATTCTTTGATAGCAAAGCCCCTGATGTCAGCCCGAACGGCAAATGTGGAAAGCATTTAATGGGCCAAAATGATAGTCTGAGGAGTAATTGAAATTATTCATCTTTTTAGAGAGAAAGCTTATTTTCCTTGACACTTCCCAAATGCAATTTGGGATCTTTCTTGCTGGACCATGGGGAAATTGCAGGCTTATTAAAAGCAGAGACCTATTACACAAAAAGGTAAACTCATTATCTGCAAGACCCACCCCGAGAACAATTTTTCACCATTGCCCACAAAATAACATATAATCATTACAATTAGTATGGGTAAAACACAACTACTTATTTAAACTGGATGCTGACTCCTAAGTACTATAATATTGTCACAATAAAACCATTTTTAAAGAGAACAAGTGAGAAAAACTGGTTAAGAACTTGGTTTTAAACTGCAAAGTAAATAAATAAATATCTCTCAGTGTTAGAACCCAACCTTTTTTTTGCCTTTGTCCCTAGGGAAAGAAAACCTGGCTTTGGGGTTGAAAGCAGCAACTCCCAACCCCTAACCCCGACTACGAACCACCTCTGGAAGAATCTAATTAATCGACCTTTATAAAGAGGAAGTCCTTCACCCACCATCCATCTCTCCAACCCTCGGGCAATGCAAAGTACCCCAAGGTCACAGGGAAGTTGACAGAAGCCCAGGAGCCTTGCCAACGTGGCTTACCTGCCTCAGGGCCTGCTTCGATCTGCATAGATTTTATGTGTGTTTGTATGTGTACACACAGCACCACACGCAAGCACACACACACCACACACACACAAGCACACACAGGAATACAAGCTATTTTTATTGAGTCTAGCTAAGAACTCAGGCATTTAAAAGAGCAAATGTCATGACAGTCACGGGGTAGTCTCTGCAGTGGTGTCCCCCAGATAGACACATCCAAGTCCTAACCTCTGTGCGCATGGTCTTCCCTGGGCTGAGGGTCTTTGCAGATTCCATTAGGGATTCAGATTGAGCTCATCCTAGATTTAGGATGGACCCTAGAACCAATGACTCGTAACTTTATAAGTGAAAAAAGGGGGAGTTTGGAGACACAAACCTAGAGGCACAGGGGAAAGGCCACGTGAAGAGTCATGTGAAGATGGAGACAGAGCCTGGAGAGATGCTGCCACAAGCCAGGGGACACCTGGGGCCACCAGAGCTGAAAGGGGCAAAGGAAGGACCCTCCCCTAGAGAGGGACATGACCCTGCCAACACCTTGATTTCAGACTACTATCCCCTAGGACTGGGACAGAATAAACTGCTATTGTTTTAAACCATCCAGTTTATGGTAATTTGGAGCCCTAAAAAATTAATACATCTATTTTATAGAATTTTTTACTTGCCACAGAGCTGTCATTTACAGTCACATGGAAGGTGTCAAGCAGAGACTTGAACCAACTCTGAGTTTGTCAGCCCCCAAAGGCTGGGCAACCATGGACTGTTCCCCAAGCACCCCCTTCCTCCTGAGAACAGCTATGTGTGAAGGTTGAGGGACCGCAGGGACCACTGGGTTTGTCAACCAGGGGGATGTGACATATTATGTTCCCAGTAGCCCAGGAACCTGAGAAGGAAGAGCCTTTTGGAAGGGTGACCAACTGTCTAGTTTGCCAAGGACTGAGGGGTTCTGGACATAGGACTACCACCACGAAGGTTCCAAGAAAACCAAGGCAGTTGGTTGCTTCCATCTGGGGGACACAGGAAGACATGGGAGGACAAGGACGGCCCTTGAGGGAGACTAGAGAAAGACCAACTTGGGAAGAACAGGGTCCCAACTAATGTGTTGTGTGTATCCTCATAGCATCGTGTCTATGCTGGTCTCAGTTTGTTGGAGGGACATGAAGTGCTTCCCATACCAGGTCAAGTCCCTCAGGATGCAGCCTAAGTCCTTTCTCTCCATTTATCAGAGTCCATCTGTCAGTCAACTGCAGCCCTGGGAACTCTCAATGTGTCTTAAAAGCTGGAGCACAGACACTAGCCCAGTCTGCCGGAGCAGCACGCACAGAGGGCAGAGGCAAGGACCAAGACCAGGGCCCCAGTTCTGCCGAGAGTGGTCACTTACCACTGTAGCCTGGTGTGATCGGTGGATTTCTCATGAAGGTCTTGGAAGTCTCCATGACTTCAGTCTCTGTTAATGAAGGGAAGAAGGAATGAATTGGTCTCATCAAGTCCTTGTCACAAGAATTTACTGTGCCTGCGCCAGAGCCCTTGGGAGTAAAGATGACTTTGCCTGGGGCTGGGACTCAGAGGTGGCACCACCATCTTACTCCAAGCTGGCAGACAGAGTGGCTTCAGTCATAGCAATGACCTGGCACCAAGGGGCGTCACCCTTTATCCCACCTTCAGATAACAGATGAGCAAATCACTGTCCTTCCCAAGGAAGCCCCTCCCTCCCATCTAGCCAACAGTCATGAACGATACACACACCGTGGCCATGAAACGTGAGAGGTTGGGAATGTGAAGATGGACAAGACCCAGGAGCCCCCACATAGGGCTCATGAACCTTGCGGGAAGGGGAGAGATGAGGCACCCAGACTCCAGAGCCAGTTCTTTGTGGAGGTGGACTGTGGGTGCAGTGGTAATGTCTGCCACCACCCCCTTCACCCCCAGATCATTTGGCATCATCTGGGGACATGTTTTATTATCACAGCTAGGGGGATGGGATGTTCCTTATATCTAGTGGCCAGGATGCTACCAAACATCCTCCAAGAAACCAGAAAGTTCCCTGCAACTAAGAATCACTGGTAAGTTCTAACTCAAAGAGGTCAGAAAGTCCCAAAAGGCTGGCATGGAGCCTAAGGGGAGGGACATAGGGTGGTGGGGGATTCACGGCAGTACAAGCTTATGTGGCTGTTGTCCCTCAGTCGAGACTGCGTCCCACCTCCAGGATCACGAGTGGCTTCCCCAAGAGACCCAAGGTCTGCCTCTCCATGCTGTGGTTGCTGCCACGTCTTTCCTGCCAACCACAGCATCTCTATAGCAATGCCCTTGAGGTTGGGAGAAGGAGCTTTCCGGTGGCGGGAGAGCCACGGTCACAGGTTCCCCAGCAGTGCTGGGAGAGGCAGAAGCCCCTCAGCCCACCAGGTGGAGGGCAGTGAAGAAGGGACTGATCTCATCTGGAGTCTACGCCTGGGAGGAGGGACCAGCTGTGAAGCCATGCCCAGTACACACTGCCCACCTGCTGACCAAAAATCGTCCTCCAGGCTTTACATCGTCCTGGCTCGCCAAATCCTCTCCTCCGTTCCACCCGTTTTCCAAATGATGATGGAAAAGGCAGCACATTTCTAGAACGCTGGCTCAGCAGACCAGGTGGAAGGGACCCGCATCCCCGTGTACCCCCACGGCGTCCCCAGGGCGAAGGCCTATTGGAGTTCCCATGTTACAAATGAAAGATTGGGTAACATGTCAGAGGGCTCTGGCGTGAACAGGGACACGAATGGCAAACTCCGAACTCTCAGGGGCAGGATGTGTCACCTGGAAGTGTCTGCCTGGAGGAGGTGGGCACTGAGGGGCTTGGCGAGGAGGGCCCGAAACAGATGACACTGACCCCAACCCTCCCCTGCCACCCCCTTCCTGCCCCAACCCCTGCTCTCACCTGGGTGGACTTGGATCTGGGCCCTGCACTGGGCCAGGCCTCCGCTCTCCTGAGCCTTGGCCCACCCGGCTCTCCGCCCCATACTCCAGGCCTCCTGTCCCATCTCCTGGCCTCCCACTCAGGCTTCCTGGCCTCCACTAGCCTTTGGCCTCCAGGCTTCCCACAGCCTTTGTGAGCTCACACTTGGGTGGGGCAGGGTGGGGTAGGTCTGCCCCTCCCCCTCCCGCCTCCCCTGGGGATACTCCCTCCTCCCCTGCAGCACCAGGGATGAGATGAGCCCAGTGAATTGGGGGGCACTTCCCTTAGTGCCCCATTTAATCCAGCCCTGAGTGCAAAATCCAGGCTTTCACCCAACAAACACTTGCCCTTGGAGCTCAGCACAGAGCCTGGTCCCCCGCAGGAGGGTGCTGCTCTGGGTCAGAGCCACATTCTGCTGGTGTAGACCGGGTGGGGAGTGGGCAGAGAAACAGGCCTCCTTTGCTTCTGCCCTGCAGGCCCAGGTGGGGTGGGGGGTCAGGGCCCCTTCGGTTCAGCCCTGGCTGTGTGAGGAACATGTGGGCAGGAGGAAGCCTGGAAGAGGAGGCGAGGCCTTGCGTCCCCGATGGCCTCCTAGCAAAGCCTGGCCCTCTCTCTGTCTCCTAGAAGGGGCCGGACTTTTCAGCAGCCCAGTGCAAGCAAAGGAGCAGTTTACCAAAATGAAGGCACGCCCGGGAAATCGGCTCGGACCTTTCTGACCTCATTTTACGAGTGCTGGAACCTTCATCTCATTGGCTTGAAATCCACCAAGATATCCCTGAGTGACCCAGACAGGGAATGGATGGCCTCGCCGGAGGCTGAAGCCCTGCTGCCCAGGGGCACTGCTGCTCCTTCCAATTCCTGTCTGAAGTGTGTGCAGGGCACCTCCCAGCCTTCCCGAGCTCACCCTCCTGGGAAGTGAACTTCAGATGAAGGCAGGTGGAGCCAACCACCAATTTTATCCCTCTTATGGTCCTGGGACCCCCGCCTCTGGCTATCTAGAAGCTTCTAGAGGCAACTCAGAGAGTGACCCAGGTGTGGATTCTGGAGGAATCCCAAGACTAGATGAAGCCAGTGTCACCTGCTATGATGCCAATGGGCATGGCACTGTCCCAAGCCTTCTTTTTTAATGACTTCCATTTGGGTGCAGTGGAGTTGCCCGTAGTCACCTCTGCATATGTACCTACTCTCTGGCTAGACTACTTTGTTCCTGTTTGGAGGGAAACAGGATTCTGTGCACATCAATGGAGCCTTGTTTCCCAGCAAAGGAAGGGCCAGTCACGTTGGAATGATTGTTAATAAAGCTTATTGCCTTCTAGGAAAGACCTGGAAATCGCCCTGGAGATGGGGTGGAGAGGGCATCAGTAATGACCCATTCAGACTTCCACATACAAAACTGAAGTGGGGGGGAAAAAAATTCCTGGGCCATATGAGATCCAGAGTTTTACTTTATTAGACATCAGTGAAGACAAGAGAGTTTGCAGACATGATCCTGTCCAGTTGTGAACTGCTGCGAAGTTCTGTGAAGTTTGGATTTATCCTGTGGTGAACAAGACCCTGAATGGCTGAGACTGTAGAATATTGTTCCATAATTCAGGCAGATGAGAGGTGTTAAGTGACATTATGGCCAACGACTTTTATACTAGTCATCCACTTAAGTCATTTCCCAGCATACATACGCAGCTTAGTCACAGCGATTACATCTCTACAATGTGAAGTTCGATCCTGGACTAATAATGCATTTGACTCCTGTTTAAATTGGTGCATGCGATTCTTTGCTACCCTGGCGATTAACCAGACCTGGACTCTAAAAGCTAAACTTGGTCTAAATAACATTCTAAGGGTGGGGCAGGCTCTGTAATCTGGACTCAGCCATCACTCTGCAAATACACTCCTGTGGTTCCTCCTCTCTCCTAGCACGTCTGTAAGTTGTCTGTCACTCATTAATGCCTGCTGTGTACAGCAAAGGCAGTGACAGAGCACATCAACAATTCTGCTTCCAAGAAAGCTGACTATCAGATAATATGCCAGGGACAACTGAATAATGGGTGGGGACCACAGGCCTTCTAGAAACCTTCTAAGATTAGGAAATGTGTCCAAGTGTACTTATCCAGTGCTCTTACTCTAAAATATTTCAGTGGGGGAAAGGCATGGATTTGGGAGTCTTGTGTAAGGAGTTGGATTACTAGGGTTGCATCTCTGGGGCCAGAAGAAAGTCCAGCAAAATTGCCACCCCTTCTCTATCATCCATTTGCCAACGCTGCAGATTTCTATCAGTGTGCTGAAGAGAACAAGTAGACAAGGAGACATCCTTGATTCAAGGTGGGAAGAGCTTCAGGTTAGCAGCAAACAAGGGACTTGGCTCACCCCTACCCAAGAGAAAAAGCTTGGTTTATGTACCACTTGGTTCCTGCCTTTGGCCCTGGAGTATTGAGAACAGTCACACATGGACACGCTTTGTCCTCAGAGTGACTACTTTGCCCCATGAGTACAGGGTGACAACCCAATGGGATGCCAAGAGTTTTGGTGGGTTTCTCTGCACAGTCATATTGCTTATCAAACCAGAATGTTCAGCTCTCCAAGTCTGGACAGGAGAATTGATACATTACGCTTCTTTAAATATAACTCCTGAATCTTTGGAAACAACCGCACATGTGGAAGGATCTGAAGAAGCTGTTGATCCAGGTGGTCCCTGTGTTCAGAGTATTCTGACCCTAGGCACCTCCGTCTAATGCTCAGTCTTGCATACACTTGCACTTGGTATCGGCACAATTCAGTGGTTAGTGAGAACAATTAAGAAATGAAAGTATGAAATATTAAGGTTAGCGATGTCATCAACAAAAATCAAAGAGCATTTTCCTTTTTTTTTAAGCAAGAAAAAACATTGTAGAAATAAAGATTCTGTACAAGATTTTGTATGTACATAAAATTATATTACTCATAACTAAAAGGAAAAGTCTTATTTGTAGACTATGGTTGGCAACACCAAAGAGGGACCCATAACACTAAGCTTCTGAAGCAGAGCAGGCAGCAGGAGACCCCAAGAAACACACCTGGGTGCCTGGATATGAAATTCTGCAACTCAAGTTATGGAACTAGCCTTCTCCAGTTCTTGGCTTATTTGTATTTCACTTTCTAGCAGGGAATTCTGCAGCAGGCGAAGTGAAAAAGAAGACGTGCTAAAATGAAATCCGAAGTGCTGCTTAGGATCTGCATATTGGCCTCGGTGGTGGGTTGTGAATCTGACTTGCATTCAAAGCCCATTCTCTGTCCTCCATTCGCTATGCCTGCCTCCAATGATTTGAAATTGGAATGCCTTCCAGCAGGTAGAAAAGACTGCTTCGAACCGATCAGAAGGTCTGTGATTCAGATTCTTGATTCTCTATGCTCAGTTGGCTCCTGAACGTTGGCAAAAACCGACTTTGTAGGGTGGGGGAGGGGAAAACTCAGACCCACCAGCTTCCTTTCACGCCATCTTTTCCTTGCCAGACCCTTCCTGTGAGGATTTAAAGGGCCATCCCAGGTGACTGAGCCCCAACCCCACTTACGGAGAGGGCAAGGTGTGGAGTACGCCCTCGTCCCTAAGAGAACTCCAATGGGAAGACGAGAGGGCTCAGACTGTGGCCCGTGCTTCAGCTTTGACAAACTAAAGTAAGGAATTCTCAAATTCCAGCTGAACCCCAGTCACTTCTGGTATACACTACAAATGCAGGTTCTGGACCTCTTCAAGTTAGCTTCTGCTAAAAAGAGATGGGATCCAGGAACCCGCTCTTAGCAAGCACCCAGGCGATTCTGATGCAGGCAAGCCACAGACCTGCTTTAGAGAACAACTGGCTTGGTAATTAGATGGAAATGGAGAATATCATGCTAAGTGAAATCAGCCAAACTCAGAAGCTCAAAGGTCAAATGTTTTCTCTTATATGCAGAAGCTGGAGTAAAATAAAGGAAAGGGGGAGGGAAGGATAGGGCAACATAAAGAACTGGTCAAATACACATTGATAGACGAGTGAAAGGAAGTTAGTAGAGGAAGGAGAAGGGAAGAGGGGAGGGGAGGAGAGGGGAGAGGGGAAGGAGGACGGGAGGGAAAAGGAAGGATCACGACCAAAATCAATTTCCATGTATGTATGAGTTTGTCGGGACGAACTCAACTACTATGTATAACTATAAGGCCCTAATTCTAAAAAAGAAAGAAAAGAAAACAGCTGGCTTAATGCATCCAGTCTCGATCTACACATGAATTTAGTTGGATTTGGAGAACTGGAGATTTTTAATGAAGCATCTCATAGAACGGACTCTCCTGTGGTATTTCACCGATGTATTCTTTTCACAAGGTGGAAATGAATGGCCAGGACTCTTAGGGGGCTGGAGACCAGCAGGAAGGATGGGGGCTAAGGTCAGGTTGGGATGCTTTGAGGGTCAAGGGCTGTCCTGGAGTTCGGGGGTAGGAGATGTGAATAAGGCCATGGCAACCTCAGGTCCTCACAGTGAATTCCTCCGAGATGAAATAGAATTACTCTTGAACTCGGAAATCAGGATTTGGCATGCTGTGAATTATATCACAACACATGTAGTGGTTTCTCCTCATCCATGGTTTTAGTTACCATGGTCAACTGTGGTCCAAAAATATAGCAGAGTACAACAAGATATGTTGAGAGAGACCACATTCATCTAAATTGTATTACAGTTGGTTTTTACAATGGCCTTATTTTGTTATTATTATTATTAATCTCTTACTGTGCCAAATTCATAAACTGAACTTTATCATAGATATGGAGATACAGGAAAAAAGCATTATCTATGTATATATAAGGTTTGGTACTATCGGGGGTTTCAGGCCTCCACTGTGGATCTTGGAACGTATCCCCCACAGACGAGGGGTCTGTGAATACTGTGATTTGGCTGAAAGTCAGCAACTCTTCCATATCCTTTTCCATCAAAGCAAGTTTTTACCTGCTGAAAAGCTGAGGTATCAGCATTCTTACCCCCACCCCCCAAATCCTAGTGGTTTAGCCAAGGCTGCAGTTATTCTTCCCCAAACCTCCTTGGAATTTAGATTATTTGAGAACCTAAAATAGCCCCCAGTGTAGGCAGTCTTCTCCCACCAGCCGACAACACTCCAAGTTCCCTCTGACTCACTGCTGTTCATTCCAGGATGAGAAGACACTGACTGCAGATGGGTGGCATTTTATATTGAATGTCATCCAAAGGAAAAAAAAAATTTTTTTTTAAAAGATCTCAGATGAAGATTTCCTCCTGGCTCAAAGATCTCATTTCAAATCTAGAAAGAAGGCAATAGGGCATCATCCTAAGTCCTACTTAGCAGAGATCTGTTGAAAGCAAAGTTCCACCACGGCCGCAGACAGACCTGTACCCGTCCCCTTTCCGGGTGGTTGGTTCACTACTTTGGTACCTGTGAAAACTAGCTGCGCTCCTAGGATCCTTGAGTTTCCTGTTCCTAGACCTCGATTGTAATTTCCAACTTTTTCTGACTCTAGTGTACCCTCAAAAAATCCCCTAGCTATCTCTCACCCTGGTTGTTCTCATCGTTCCTGCTGAAGTTCAGGTGGGCAATGGCAAGGGTCAAGGTCGGGGACAGGACAGTCAAGGATAAGGTCAGCAGATGCAGATGAGCGGATCCTAGGGGCAGGGGACAGGGAGGGTGGTTAGTAATTTAAGAAGTCGATCCCCACTTTGACACTCTTTGAGGTGGCTACGTCGATGGCTGTGGCCTTGATCTCGGTGTCCCCGAACTGCATGAGCGTCTGGATCTCCCTCCTGGCAGGCACCGCTGTGCCACTGGTCCCCGTGAGATCCAGGCGGAGCGTGCCGCACTTCTTCACCCCTGGGTCGGTGATGAAGCTGACGGCGTCGTGCTCGGAGCTGTAGATGTTGATGACGATGACCAGCTGGGAGGGCTTGGCCGGGGTGTAGCTGCGCTTGACCAGCTCTCCCAGGGCCACCGACTGGTCAGCAGAGATGAACTTGTCAAACACGTCGGTGCACCAGCGAGTGCCGTCCTTCACCAGCAGCTTCTCAGGCGGGTGCTTGCCCTCCACGTAGCGGTTCAGTACACCCACCCCGTAGGTGAGCGGGGACCTGCGCACCTTGATGACGGCGGGGTCCAGGCCAAAGAGGACGGCCCCCTTGAGGATGGTGAGGCCCACGTCCTGGGGGATGATGATCCGGCACTTGTCACCAAAGGCAGCATGCACGGCCTGCTGCAGGAGGGGCGCCTCTGCAAAGCCACCTACCAGGAAGAGGAACTTGACCGTGCAAACCTCAGGCTTCTGAAACAGGTCCCCTGAAAGGGAAGAAGATGGAGGAAGGTCACATCAATAAAGGCCAGCAAGCATGGGAGAAGGAGGCTGCTTCTCTCTGGGGAAGGGACCAAACCACCTGAGCCCACGGGACCCTGGCTTGGTCTGAACTCATTGAGTGCTTATCAAGTTGGTCTTTGGTAGAAAAGGAGTGTTCACACCCGTGTGCTCAGCAGCAAAGACCAGAGCAGCTGCCGAGCAGAAGCCCATTTGAACAGAGGGGCGGTGATCATTTCAAGTGGAACTCCCAATGCAGAAAGGAATCTCTCCTTCCCTGTGGAGAAACAGGATCCTCTGATGTGCATAAGAACCTCAGCCCGCCTTTAGAGGTTCTGATTTGGAAGGCGAGGGGTGGGTGGGAAGAAGATGGGGGGCTTGGATCTTGGAAAAGGCCCCTAGTGAGTCACTGCCTTCCCTGGATGAAAGCCACCAACTCCGCAGGTCAGCAGTGTGGCCAGGTTCAGGAGCCTTCTGGGTTCCCACCACAGTCCCTTCCCTGCTAGCAGGTAGGATTCCTGAGCTGTCCTGGTGACACAAACAGGACGTGTGCCCTCGGGCGGTCGCTGTCCCAGGACAGGGCTTCACAGCTCCCAGCTCTGACCTCTGGGGCCAAGCTGAAAGCCAGGACAGGTTCTCAGCTACTTTGCAGTAGGACAGGGATCCACAGCCTGTGCCCAGCAACCTCCCTCTGTGTGCCCAGGCCCTGCCCACCCCTGCGGGGCCCAGTTCCCTGACTCCCGGAACCAGATCCTGCCAACCCGACTGCACAGTACTGGTCGGTGATGCTGGACGGTCAGTCCCCACTCTTGGCGGCCAAGCCCCTGCAGACACTCACGGAGGTGCTCAATGATGCTGTCTATGGTGGGCTTGAAAAGGGCGTTCATGGCGTCTGGACTCATCCGCAGCATGCCCTGGGAGGACCACTTCACAAAATCCACACTGTGGGAAGCGGGCACAGATGGGAACAGGAGTGAGGGAGGCATGTGCTCCGGCAGAACAGCAGGCACGTCCCAGGGCAGAAGTGAGTTTCAAAGTCGGAAGCACCCTTGCGCACCCCGCCAGCACCTGGGCCCTCAGAAGCTCAAGGACTGACAGAACCTCTTACACTTCTCTCTGCTTCTGACCCTCCCCTGGGACCATGGAGGCCAAAGTCTAGAGCGAGAAGCAAGGAGATGAGTGGAGGAGGCTCTGCCGTTCGGATGCAGGCATGCCCGGGGCCGTGGTGCCTCGGGCTACGTGGGCTACGGATGTGCGCGCAGGCGTATCTCCACAGCCTGCGGGGAGCTGTCCCATGACACGGACACACAACATGTCTAGCAGCAGCAGCGTGGAGCAGAAGGAGCTCTGGACGGGGAGCCAGGTGGCTGGGCTCCAGTCTGGACCCCGCCACTTGGTCACTTTGGGACTTCAGGCACATTGGCCTGTTTTCTCGGAGCCTGGTCTTCTCTGGAAGTCAAGGACAATAGCACTCGCCTGGCCCCCTCACAGGGCAGATAATGACGATCAAGGTTTCTTCTGTCCTATGTGGACCGGGCGACCAAACTACCCAGGAGAGAACTCCGTCCTGTGGGAGTATTGCAGCTATGCTAACTGAAGAAGGAGTAGTAAGTTCAGATGGTAACCCGGTGGCCACCCCGTGAATGGACAGACCCAGGCAAAGCTCATCAGTCCCCTGATAAGATGCAATAGGAAACACCACCACCCACTCTGCAGATTTGCCAAAAATCCAAACTGGAATCCAATTAAGCCATTAAGTCAATCTGCTGATTTGCAAAAACATGAGGGGACAGAATGACAAGTTTTAGGACACCAAGTGCACACGGTGAGCAAAACCCAGACTGTGGGGACCTCTGTAGCACCGTCAACCAGTTCTACCATCTAATAAATCGTGAAGAAAAGAAAAAGGAGGGGAACCCACACGCCAGGTGGGATTTGAAGGGTTCGCTAGGATGCTGAAGCAAACGGAGCAGCGCGTAGGAGACAGTTGGGAACACTTAATGTGAACTGGACACTCGATATTGAAGAGTTACTAATTTTAGGTGTGGTGATGTCATGCTTACAAAGTAAAATTTATCTCCTTTAGAACCATATGTTGACATGTTTATGGATTGGATGACAACCTGTCCGAGATTTGCTTTCAAATAACTGGGAGACGGTTGTGAGATACAGACTGTGTGGGGACCAACAAAACTGAAGTTGGGTGATGGAGTTTCATTTCCCATATGAAAAGGAAACTATGGAAAGTGAAGGGTATGTACATTTCTTTGACTGTAGTAATCAATTCCCTATGGATATACATACATATATACCTATATGAAAAACAATTTTAAAGTTGTTAGAAACCTATGATTTTGTCTATTTTTTTAAAAATTCAGCATTAAACCTTCTTCCTAATATGTTTATTTTGCAACAAATAGTTGCTTATAGCCAAGGGACTCAGAGAAGCAGGAAACTCAGATTCCCATGGGATTCATTCAACAAATATTTACTGAGCACCTACTATGCACCAGCTTTTCTTCTAGACACTGGGATTCCAACAGTGGTCCAAACTAAACTTCCCTGTTATCATAAATCTGATTGTTTTTAGAAATGTAATAACCAGCATAGGTGACACTTTTCAGGTCTCAGGTATTATGCTAAGAACCTAATGTATATGAATTTGTTTTATCCTCATAACTCTAGGAGGTAAGCAGAACTATTATCCACACTTTCCAGATTTAAAAAAAAAAAAAAAAAATCTTGAGTAATAGAGAGGTCAAGTCACTTGCCCAAGATAGCAACTGTGTGGGACTGGAACTCATCACCTTCCCACCTCTCACCAACACCACCCACCCCCAGACCGCCCCGAGCCGAAGGTCGCCCAGCTCACTTGCTCTTCCTCAAGGCGTGCTCCACGCTGTGCCCACGGAACTTCTTGTAGTAGTCGATGAAGGAGAAGGGCAGGGTGATGTTGAGAGGGTTGGTTCTGTCGGGAGCAGCGGCTCTTTTGCGAGACTCAAAGGCGATCATTAGGTCAACCCAGGCTGCGGGACGCTTGATTTTGAATTGTTCGATGAAATCCTCTCCGAATATTTTACACAGAAGTTTTTCAAATTCATAATCTACTCCCAAGGATCCATAGGGCCCACCTGGGTCAGGAATGAAATGGGAACGTGACGGTAAGAGCCACCAGATTACGTAGAAGGAAATGAGAGGGAGGTATGAAAAATGGTGGCATGAGACAGACATCATCGCCCTACGTACACGTGTGATCACACAAATGGTGTGACTCTACATCGTGCACGACCAGGGAAACAAAATGATGTGCCCCACTTGTGTACAATGAATCAAAATGCAGCCTGTAAAAAATTAAAAAATAAATAAAGAATAAAAAAAAGAAGAAGAACCACCAGAAACCAAATCCAAACTCTGAGAAACACCTTGTGTTCTTCTCTGATGTGCAGAGAAATGCAAACAGGGACCACTCAGCCAGCAGACTCCAGAACCCTGAGGTTCTTCTCATTCCATGTGCAGAGATTTTATTTTTTTTACTACAGAAATCTCTCATCAGCAGTTGTTTCAAATAAGAGCAATACATTTAACTAATGAGGAGCAAGAACATTCTTTGGTTTGGTGCACTGGGTCCAGATGAGGTGCTGTGAGACCTCCTGGAAAGCTGGCCTTAGCTCCGAAATCATAGGTGACGTTAAAACTTTCAGAAACCAACTCCCTGGGCCAAGCTCACAGGGTGCTAAAACTCAAGTGCAGGTGGCTTGGGTGGGCTTAAAAGAACATTTAGCTGCATTTTCCTGTTGGTGGAGGCCCTCCACCTGGGGCCCCACATGCTGGTGACATCAAGAGAAGGAAGCACCATGTGGAGTCTGAAGACCGAGAAGTGCAACTGTCTGAAAAGGGCTGGTGAGAACACAGCTGCTGTGGCTCACCTGTTGCTTTATACAGTTCCTTCAGGTGTCCCTCAGGTAGCCGTATCTGATGGACTGTCAGGTCTACGGTGCCTCCGCCGCTGTCCACCACCACATACTTGTCACCTGGTACAGACACAGCCCTTCTTTACATAGACCATTTGCCAACCCCATCTGAAATGAGCTGGTGGAGGATAACTGGGTCTACCCAGCTAAGCACTGCCCACACTCCACCCTAGTACAGTGGTTTTGCTAATTAGTAGCACAGCAAGTTATTCAGAGGGCCAGCTAAGCAGGGACAAGGAAGAACCCAGAAGAGGACTCTGGAAGACCACTGCATGCACATCACACAGTGCCACACACCTAGCACGTACCGTTACCTGCTGCTTAACACAAGACTTACTCCAGGATGGGGAGTTCCAGTTCCTACCTTCTTTGGGAAGAGGCTTTACAACATGCAAAACAGCAGCTCCCAAAAGGGTTCTCCCTGGGTGAGTGGCCTTAAAAACCCACTGACTTTGAACATTTTCCAAAAGGGCAAAAGGAGCAAGTGGGAATGCAAAAACAGCCGCACACGCAAAAATGATAAATAAATAAAATTCAGCAAGGGCAAAGGACATTCAAGGACACTACCTTCCTCCAGCTCGGACCAGATTTCTCCTATGACATTCTCCACCAAAAAGGTCCGACTCTGACGATTACGCCGTACGTGTTCCTTAGCTAGCGGCCGACAGAAAGAAAAGGGCGATGGGTAAGAAAGCATGAAAGAGCGGACAGTCATCTGCAGATGGCGGAGATAACAGCACGAGGAGGTTCAGGAACGGAATGTCTACTGACACGCGATCAAAACGATTAATAAGCACCCCACTGGGAATCGCAAAGCCAGTTCTTCTGAGAGAAGGTGGCTCTTTGCACCAGCCTGCATCTCTTCATCTGCTGGACAGCTGAAAAGCCCGCCCTGAGGACATTCCCTTCCTCTGGTGACATTTTTGGGGGGAATGGGTGAATAAAATCAACCAATGTCCCAGCTTTGCTGCTCCAGGGAGGAAGCCCTGACCAAGCAGCCTGCACTGAGCTCACTTAAATAATTTCACATCAACGAACTTTGATACAAGGAATGTGGGGTATGTTTTCCTAATCTGGATCTGGATTAATGGATGGAGCCCTTTCCTGACTCTGTTGAAGCCAATGTACTATTCAGCCACAAGGTGGCGCTTCAGCCACAAGGTGGCATCTGAACCTTGCCAGGCTTGGCACTTCCTTGCTCCTGAATCCTGGGGACAACCTCTGCGTGAGTCCACAGGCCCTGCCTTGGCTTGGGCTGCTGGGACGGGAAGACGATAGGGTACTAACCAGTGTCCTATGTTCAGAAGAGGAAACCAGGTCAGGTGAGGTGAAGGGACTTGCAACTCTTGTCTTGCAGCTCAAAATGAACCCACGAACCCTGAGACCTTTGAGATTGAACAACTTACAGGGAGGTTTGATAAAGCAGAATAATGAGATGTTAGAGATGAGAAAGAGGCTGTGAGAGGACACAGCCAAGGTGGGAGTTGGGGCAAATCGCTTAACTCCTCTGAGCCTTAGTTTCCTCATCCATAAAGTGGGGATGTTGGTAGTTGGCCTCAGTTCCTCTTTAGCACACAGTAGGTGATAATGAAGGCAAAGCACTAGTATCAAAGGACACTACCAGGATTGAGTCAGAGCAGGATGAAGGCTCTGCTGCCCATCCCACCACTCACCCCCACCACCGTTTTTTTTTTTTAAGTCCCCGAGCTGCTGCTGCTGTCTCGGAACTGCCCTTGGTTGCTGGGAACCCAGTGAAGCACCCTTGGCCCACAATCCTTTTTCAGCAAGGAGCACAGTGTTTGCAAAACAGTTTCACAGGGGATCAGAACTTCAGATGCCCAGCCAGCTCGGCCGACTCCAAGTTGTCAAGGCCTGAGATGGAGTGGAGAGGGAGGTGTCCCAGAAGGGCCCCCACATCAGGGCCTCTCTCTCACTTCAGCACTGGCTCCAGAACTTGCAGTGGGCCTCTGCTGTCTCTAGATGACACTGCGATGGCATTCACAAAAAAAGCCACACAGGGCCAACAGAGCATGTTCTAGCTCTCAGAAATTATCCTATTTTTTTTAAGGCAGATTAAGCCCAAGATTGTGAAAAAAAAAATGTGTCCTATATTGATCTCCTTAAACCCTTAGGATAAAAACGCCAATGACGAACCCTGCATGCTGGGGGCCGAGCGCCAGCTCTACTCCTCAGGGGGCTCCCTGGCCCCCCACAAGGAAGCCTGCAAGCAGCTCGCTCAGTGTCCTGAGTTAGTGCTCTGCCGCAGCACCCCTCCTTCTGGGAGAGACGTCCAGTTGTAAAGCGAGCCTGACACCAGATCCCTTGCCTTGTGGCCCCTCCGAGGTGTGGTTCCCATAATTGGAGGATTTTGACATCCAGGAAGCCCCTCTGAACACACAGAGACAGCAAATTCCACAAGCCCACACAGAGCTACGATCAAAAATCAGGTGCCCCCGAAAATATGTTCTACTCAGTTATAGGAGGAGCTATGCCAGAATTAGCTGATTGCAACATGAATTTCTTTTTATGAACAACTGAGAATTTACATGTAAGACATAAGCTCGGTCTTTCCCTCTTTTTCCGATGAAAACAATAAAGAAGGAAACCCAAACACATATACATGTTGTCCCAAGTGTGCAAGTGTTAATGTGTTTGACTTGGTGAGTTGGAAGGCCAGCCTCGACTTCCCTTGGGGAGGCACAGCATTACTGAAAGGGGCTCATCCAGCCCTGGGATTTAAAGGGAAGCCTGTGGCATGCATTCTGGGGAAATCAGCTCTAAGGCACTAACACAGCCCTGGCGGGCTGTGGCTGCAGCCTGGTGACAAGCAAACCTTGTGCCGCCGCCTCCTGGCTGAGGTTCAAACTCCAGGGATTCAAATGCAAAGAGGTGGACCCTGGGGCAGTTACCCTGTGAAGAGGAAGAGGAGCAGCCTGGAGAAGATCCCCCATTCCCCCAGGGGCAGGAATGTGTATCTGCTCAGGGTCAGCAGAGGCTAGGGCCTTGGGACACACTCGGGCTTCTGGGGTGGAGACCCAGGAAAACTTGAGATCAAGCTTGCCAGCGGGCAGCTGATGTCTTCCTCCTACTCCTGGACCTGGGGCCTGGGGCACTGGTGACAGGAGGGTTTCTGCCTTCCCTGTCCTCATCTGGGAACACAGCAGAGCCCAGACCCGTAGTGCGCAGGACCCATTAACACCCATACATATGCGGTGTTCTGACTCTGACCCAGCCTGTCTGCAAATGCTGAAGCCCTGAAGACCCACAGAGCCCTGGACACCAGGGAAATCAGTTCTGGGGACCAGGATTGTGACCAACTTGCATGCAGGTAACTATTCAAAACATAACTATTAAAAAGGAAAACCTCCTCCAAATACTCACCCTGGGCCTCCCCAAGTGGATGCTCTTCCCGCAGCTAAGTGAGCATCCCCTGGGCCAGGAGGTCAGGTCAGCCCATGTCATATGTATTTGAACCTCAGCTAAGACACATAATGAGCTCATCACACAGAAAGCAGCCCCACTGAGTGAGTCAGCAGTACATGGACAGTCTTAATGGAGGAATTAATAACAGGAAAATGGGATTAGAGGAAGAATCGGCTAATAGGCAAGGAAGATTGAGAGCTAGAAAGATGAGGTTTGGGGGTGTAGCTCAGTGGTAGAGGGTTTGCCTAGCATGCACGAGGCCCTGGGTTTGATGAGCTACTCTCTGGCTACCTTCAGGTTCTTGAGAAGCCCCCTCCAGGCACTAGAGGGTGATAAGCCAGGTGACAATTGCTTAGTTTATAGGTGTCCTCCAAGAGGCCAGGAAGGGAGGCCAGCACAGAGAGGCTTAAAGCCAGGCTCCTCCTAAAGTATCTCGATCCTTCCTTACAGCACTAAGAGCCTCTAAATCATCAGAGGCAGAGAAGCACCCAGGGAGGGAGGGGAGACAGGAGGGAGGGAGAGAGAGAGCAGAGGTACCCTGTGCAAACCCCGCTCCTACTGTGTCACTGGCGCTGTACCCATTGACGGCCGCCTTGCCACTCAGCTCAATCATCTGGTGCAGACGCAGCTTCCGGCAGTAGATGGAGGCGGCTTCGGGCTCCAAGGCAATGATGAGCTGCTCCGAGTTATCGGGGGAGGCCAGGCCTGCCTGGAAGACAGAAGCTGAGGCTGGGACCGGGCTCCCTGTGCAGGCCACTCAGAGCCACTCAGGCCTTGGTCTGACACTCCCAAGGAAGGAACCCTCAAGCTCTGCTTGTTTGGGACATCCTGACAGGCTTTTGCAAACCAAGCCCCAAACACCTCAGGAAGGCTAAAGAAAAGGTACAAGCACCCTCCTGACCAGGTCAAGAAAGACAAGGCTCTCCGCTCACGGGACCTCTTGCACTTGGACCTTGCTTGACCCAGAACTGAGAAGCACCAGGGAGGAGGCAAGGTGTCCCAGGGCGGTAGGGTGCAGATGGGGTTCTATCCCCAAATGGCAGAAGGACAGTTTACAAAGCTCCCAAACTTAGAAAACCATCATGGGACAGAAGGCAGGTGATCTGTTTCCCTGGTTACAATGGGCCACACAGCAGGCACCCATCTTGTAGACCTCAGCCAGGTAAGCATCTGACTCGGCTGTAAGGGACTCTGATTTGCTGTCCCCAGAACGCTGGGAGGGCTCCTGCCATTTTCTTCCTTGGGGAGGTGTATGAGCAGTCACTCCTGGAGGAGGAAGCCCCTCCTGGAATTCCAAGGAGTCCCTCATTTTCTAGAATATGGGCAGTCATCAACAGGTATCTTATCAAAGCCTTTATTCTTCTCATGGTTTGTAAGTGTAAACATACATATCAAATACAGCAGTAAATATTACACACCATGTCAAATATAGTTGTAAAAACATGGTCCCCAGGTTCTCATCTGTGGCCTCCATCTGCATTTGGAATCTCAGCCTCCAGGAGGCAGAAATGCTTCAGTTCTGTGACATGTGACCTGTCCCAGTCATGTCCCCTCCAGGTCCTAAGAAGGGCCAGTCCTGAAGCCCCAGAACCACCTTTCTGAAGGTGCTCTGAGAAATGAGCCTTGGCCTATTGCAGATCCCTGCCCACTTCCCACGCCCCTGAGCTGGAGCAGGAGGGCTCACAGCGGAGGCTGCTTGGGTGCACACGGGGTTTCCTTGGCCACCTACAGGATGGAAAGAGCACAGGTGGTTCCTCTCACCACTGTGCTGCATTGTCAGTGTTTCCAAGGAAGCCTCGGGCTGCGGCCCTCATGCCACACCCCCTTGGGAGGAAGCCCCCTGGTCCATGGGTGGAGGAGGTGAAGAGCGTCATTACATGACACTGGTTCTACACCAGACCCTGGAGGTTTTGAGGATTCTTCTCATGGACCAGAAACGGAAGTTCTCCTAATGTCGGGCCTGCACAAATCACCTCTCATCAGGAGGAGCTGGCCTAGGGTCAGAGGGGCTTAGGAGGGCCCATCCGGAGAAAGGAGGAGGCAGATTCAGATGGGATGTCAGAAACGTAACAGGACTTCCGAGCCTTCGTTCAGCTCCTTCACCTAATGTAGAAAGACCAAGGCCCAGAGTGGGGGACCAGCTCTGCCAGGTCACTCAGAACAGAGGGATTTTCCGGAACGTGAGACTTTCAGTGTTAAAGCAGCACAGTCCTGCTCAAGGGTGTCCAACCTGAAGTCCCACCCAGCGCAGGCTGGGGACTTGAGTAATATTAATCCACTTTTCATTGTGATTAAAAAAAGAAAGAAAAGAGCAACTTAAAGGAGGAAAGATTTATTTTGGTTCAGTCTATGATCAGCCAGCTCCATCGCTTTAGGCCTGACGTGGGGCTAAACGCCATGACAGAAGGGTGTGGTGGAGGGAAGCTGTTAGCACATGGCAGCCCAGAGGCAGAGGTGGAAAGAGGAGGCCAGGGACAAGATATAATCCCAAGGGCACGCCCCCAGTGACAGATTTCTTCCAACCATGCTCCTCCTGCCTGTGGTTTCCACCTGCTCCCCGTAGTCCATTCAAATTATTAATCCATCGAAGGAGGTCCTCAGTCAATCACTTCCCAGAATCCCCACCTCTGGACTTGGCTGCTTTGGGGCATTTCATATCCAACCCATAACACGAGCCCTGCGGACCAGGCTCTGAAGGGCTCACTATCTCCTGCCGTTAGTGCCTCCAGTCGCAGGTCCCCAGCCAGCCCTGGTACTTTGGCAAAACCCTCCCGTGCCTCTCACACACCCTCCTGGGCCATTTCTGAGGCACCATGTTTCACCCACTGATTCTGGGGCGGTATCAGATGACTCACTGCCTGGACAGGCTGTCAGAAGTTCTCCATAACAGCCACACCCAAGAGGAAATGCCGCTGATGATGTCCTAAGGCCATATGACCAGCAGATAGGTGACCTGCTGGTAAATACCAAATGTCTCTCAAGTGGCAGAGCCCCTCTGGAAGACAGGCTTTATAAAACCAGGAGGGAACCACACCCTGTCTGCACCATCCACAGGAAGCCTCCTTCCCCACTGCCCAGTACCCACCTAGGCAGGAGGCCTGTCATCCTGCTCCATGGGTGGAGGAGGTCAAGGGCACCCTTACGTTACACTGGTCAACAGGCCACTGACTAGGGCCTGAATAGATTTTCCATTGCTCACTGAAGCAATTAAAAATCTCTGTTTCTGGGCTGGAGCTGTAGCTCAGTGCTTGCCTCACATGTGTGAGGCACTGGGTTTGATCCTCAGCACCACATAAAAATAAATGGATAAATAAAGTTATTGTGTCCATCTACAACTAAAAAACTATTTTATTTTAAAACAATCTCTGTTCCCCAGCATCACTGTCTCCCAGAGTCAGCTTAGACATCCTTTCAGCACAAAGATGGTTGAAAGTTAAGGTGCACAAGGAAACAGGATGCGGGTCACAACATGCAGTTCCACCCAAAATTCTGAAACTGCTGAACCGAGCGAGTTCCAAGGGTCCCAGAGGAGGAAATCCAAAATAAGACCAGGAGAAGCCCTTCCGAAGGACAGCTCCTCACTGTTTTCCACTCCCGCACTGCTGTATCAAGGGCCTCCTGGAAGAGCAGAAGCTAACAGGGAGGACTGGCTGCCAAGGAACAGCTGGGCCTGTGTGGCAAGATTCTTGTGCTAAGTTCAGATTAGAAAATAAACTAGGCAGCGGTGGCAGAGGGGGCTGGGGGACGGAGCCCCCGGTGCAGCCCACAGACTTAGTGTTAAGGAAGACCCTGCCGACCCAAAGCCACATTACCGTCATCCTGTCCCGCTGGGATGTCAATCTGTCAGGCAGGATTGCCACAGCAGGACCCCATGTGCCAACCAGAGAGACACGGGTCTGGGCTTTGGCAGGAGGGGGCAGGAGGGGACAGGAGAGGAGAAGGAGCTGCACATGAACCCCTCCACCTGACCGTTCCTGAGATTCTGAGCGGAGACTCTGACTTAGATGGGGAATCTGTCAATGGAAAATCAAATCAAGAAGTTCAGAGGCATGAAGAGCCTTATCCGCAGTTCCCATATCCTAACATCAAAAAGAGACACCTGGCGGACCCCAGTCCTCTCCAACAGCTCCGCATGGGCTGGACCTGCAGGGGGCACCTTTCATCTGTCCCTCCCCAGCTGGGCTGGCCTTGGTTCCATGACAATAGTTGTGACACATTTCCTTGGGGGGAGTGGGTTTCCTCACTGCACCCGGAAGAAGATACAGACAAGGGGTGAAGAGGGCGCGACCCCAGAGGGGAGGAAGCAGCAAGGTCAGAGAGGGGTCTGGGCAGTGCGGGGAGACCAGGACAGAGCAAGCACCCTCCTTTGCTTGACCCAGCCCCCATCACAGTCTCCAGCAGAGGGACTTTGTTCCCACCAGCCACTCCAGCAGAGCCACAGAGGAGAGCTGCAGGGGCGGGGGCGGGGGGGGGGGGGATTGGGCTCGGTACAAATTCCATCTCCCCAGGAGGAATCCCAGAGTCACTGGAGGCTTCCGAGAACAGAAAGAAATGCAAAAGAATTCTTGCAGCCACTCACAACAGCAGCCCTCCTGGAGACGCGTGGCCAGGGTCAGCTGCAGGACATGCCCTCTGCCTTTGCCGATTCTGCTATGGCACTGCTCCTATGCCAGCGAGACGTGTCCCTCCACAGGGGCCCAGGTCAACACTTCACTGATTCTGCCTCCACCTAAGTAGACGGTACCTTTTCTAAGGGCATCAGTTAGGTCTTCTTGCCCTGTAGTGCACAGTAGTTGCTCGGGAGGCAGCTGCAAAGGCAACGAATTGACCGCCCCTCCAGCTGGCCTCTCTTCTGCACTTCCCGACCCTTGTCTCTGCTGAGCGCACACGTTCCACAGACACGACCTGGGAATTCTACAAAGTGCCTGAACCGGGAGGTCAGCTAACTGCTACCCCGGACTCCTCCAGGAATCCGGGGCAGCGGGAGCAACCTCCTACGGCTTTTCAGAGCCTCACTTGGTGATCATGAGCTCCCCAGCAGGAGCAGACTCGGAGCCTGTGGAAGTGGGTGTTTACCCCCACTGCTCAGCTCCCCGATTCCGCTCCTCCCCCTCTGCAGTCTGCCAGGAGGATCTGCCAAGGGACTGTGTCCACAGCTGAGAAAAGTGACCAGACCTGCTAAGTGCTCTGCCGGCCTGTCATCAGGCTAAAGAGGGCTACAGCTGTGCCACTGCTGGATGTGACGAACTTCTGTCTCCCCGTAGGACTGTTTCTCCCCACAGCTTGTTCGGACAAGGAGGAAATGCAGCTGTGACTCCATGTTAGAAGAGATCACCATACACATGGGACCATCATGTATTTAACAGGTTTCTGGAACCTACTAGAGTTACACATTTTAGGCAAAATGCCTTTAGAAAAATCTGGAAGTAGTTACTACTCATGGTCAGTTCAGTGGAACTCTCTCCCAGTTCCAGGTCTTTCCCAAAGGACTTGGAGGGGGGAATCAGCTGTTCTTCCCACTACCATCTTGTCGCCGATGCTCTTAAAGGGTCCATAAGTGTCCTGAGTCTGTGAATTATAAACGATGGCAGTTTAACCCATTTCTTCAACAAGCACTGAGACCAGACAAGCCTGGTGTGTCCTGCAGATGAAATGTACCTGCCTGCCTGGCTCTGCAGCCCCCAGGCAGTGATCTGAGCGGAGGCCCCCAACCAGAAGACAGGGAGCAGAGGGCCACCCCCGGTCTGCTCTCACCTCTTTCCCCTCCACCTGGCAGGTGGGAGGGTGCAGCTCAGCCCCACATGACTGTGCCATGAACGTGGGCCCGGGAAGCCTCCATAAGCTTGGAAGGACTCCACATTTCCTGCCCAAGCAGAGGACGTGCCCAGTCCCCCCTGTCCTGACGGCCCACCCATCCTGCTTCGTTCTTCAGGCTCTTATGCCTGAAGTCAGGCTGGTGGGATGCTCTGTGGGCAGAGGGGCAGGTGGGCAGTCACCACCTTGTAGAAGGAAACAATATCCACCTGCAGAATCTCTTCCAGAGAGATGGATGCCCCGTGAGCATGCTCAGTGGTTACTGGACTGAGGACTACAGGTTTTGCTCAGGTCTGCATTAGCCAGGTTCTCCAGAGAACCAGAACCAATAGGAGGTAGGGAAACATACAAAGAGACCAATTGGAAGGACCTGGCTCACAGTTCCAGGGTCTGACAAGTCCTAAGCTCTGCAGTCAGCAAGCTGGAGTCCCAGGGGGGGCCAGTGGTGCAGATCCTGTCCAAAGGCCACAGGCTGGAGGCCCAGGAAGAGCCACATTTCAGCTTCAGTCCAAAGGCAGGGAAAAAAACCAAGGTCCCAGCTCAAACACAAGAAGGAGGCATTTTGTCCCTCTCAGTGCGGGTCAGCCCTCTGCCCTACCCTGCCTTCCGGGGTTGGCGCACACCCAGCCACGAGAGGATCTGCTTTACTCAGTCTAGCCACTTAAATGCCAAATTCATTTAAAACTCCAGAATAAATTTTAGCCAAGTAGCTGAGCACTTCCCTGGCCTAGTCAAGCTGACCCATAAAATTTGCTATCATGGTATAGTATCTTCCTTATTCTGTCTAACAATGGCGGGGCGGGACAGCATGGAGAGACGCAGCAAACCTCCCTTGGTTCTGCCCTCGAACTCTTCAGAAGACAAGCTGAAGAGACCACCTATAAGTCCACAAAACAACCGTGCCCCTAATGCACCCCCACCCCCAGTCCCACCCCCACCGTGGCCCCAAACTGTGAGCTGCTCTCCCATGAGCAGCAGGAGGGCAGGGACCTGTCTCGGCAGGAGATGAATCCAGGGTCTGCCACAGCCCAGGCCCACAGAGGCCTGTAGGTGTGTCTAGTGAATAAAGAGCCAAGGATGATCTCTGCCATCTTGAAATCCACTGGGCCACGTAAATTGAACACAAGGATCAAAGAAAAATTATCAAGGTTTGAAGCCTCGACAGCAAGAATACTGGCCCTGAAAACGTTACCCAGCCTGGAGAAGCCAGGCCCTGCCTACAGGGTGCCTCTGGGCTTCAGAAAGCAAATTCACCACGCTGGTCACAACTGTCCCTGACCGGAGCTGCTGGCCCTTTTCTTTCGGAGGGACCATTTTAATTCCACAGCCCTCCCGGCCTGGTTTCCCCCTCAGGCTGTCCAGTGTGGGGCCCCACCCATTCAGAGAGGCCATCCTAGGAAAAGCTCCCGGGGGCTCCTGGCCCTGATGAACTGACCAGGAACTGCCCCTCTTTTTTTCTTTTTCTTTTTTTTTTTCCAGGCTAAAAATACAGTTTGACCCTTTGAGGGGTCACAGATTGGTTGCTGAAGTTTTCCTGTGGCCTGGGAAATTTGAGTCAGAGCCTTGACTCTTGAATCTCCTCCTGAGAAAAGCTCTGTGCACAGAGGGGCATCTTCCCAAGTGGCCGCGTCCCACTGTCCCGTCTTTGGACACTGAAGGGTGGCGCTCGAGAAGCTCGGTGCTGGGGGCTTCTGTGAACAGTGAGACTGCGCTTTCCCCCTGTCCATCTTAAAGAAATTGCCTTTCTGGAACCTCCACCCTCTCCTTTCATCCCTATAAAAACAAGTCTATTTTTGGCAGATCCATACAGGGAGCCAGATTCCCAAAGGAAGGGAAGAGCGGAGGAAGCAGCTCAGGAAAGGGGAGAGTGTGAGGAAGGGGGTTCTCCCCATCCTTGACCATTCGCAAGTATGCTCTGGGTGCTGCGAGGAGTAGGGCCCTGAGCATCCAGCACAATGCGCCACGCTGGGGCTCCATGGCCGTTTCTCTACACGTGGGCTCAGGGTTGACTCTGGGGGTTTATATAGAAAGGCTCAAACATGCGGCCACAAACCTCATCAGACGGTCCCCCCTGGGAAATGTGGTCAGGATGTCTCCTGAGAGGTGTGATGGAGGCAAGGGGACATCTACTGCCTCGGCAAGGGGTCCCGGCTGGGCCTGAGGTGGAAGACTCAGAAAATTGACTCTCAGGATGTAGAGAGTTGACCCAGGGGTTGAAGTTCAACAGGAACCAGCTCTGCCCCAGAGAAGGGAACCATTCTTGCCAGAACTCAGCTCCTCACAGAAGTCCAACATGGCTCAAGTTGTCTTCAGAGCATGAGGGCTAGAGACCAGGAGGATTGGTAGCCCTGGGCCCATGGGGTGGGCTGGCCACCAGCATTGGAGGGTCCTGTCCCTGAAGCTCAGAAGTGCCCTGTTGACTGACACACCTTGTAGCCAGGCCACTGCCCTCACAGGGTGCCTGCCTCCGCCCACCTCTCTGGGTGCCGTGGCGTGCCCGTGTGGCCCGTGTCTGCCCAGGATGATCATGCACCTTTATTTCCAGGCTGCAGCTGCGCAGCATGGTTCACGACCAGTGGTCAGTGCCTCGTCTTTACTCTTTTCTTATTCAAATATTCTTGTTTTCCAAAGCCTTTTTCTTAAGGCCCTCACTTCCGTTCATTCACAGAGAAATGTCTCTGAGTCTCTGTCGCCTCACCCCAGAGAATCACAGTGGAATCATGACCTGGAATCGTAGAGAGCCAGAAAGAAAACTGAGCCCTGACCCTGTGGTTGTCAGACTGACCCCCATGTGTCCCTCAGGGGGAAGCTGAGGAATGGGAGGCTCTTGGTACCCCTCAAGTCCCTTTATGCCTCCTTAGGAGGCCTGTGAACACTGGGTGATACCTGAGCAGGGCTACGGTCACCACCATGAGCATCCTGGGTCCTTCTGTGCCGTCCCACCCGCCCCGCCCCCACCCTCACCTGGTAAGCAGCTTGTCTCATGAACTGCTTGGCCGGCTGTTTCCAGATGGCGGGCACCGTGATGACCCATCTGACATCCGAGTTCTCAAATTCTGAACCCGCCTGGTCACTCAGCTCCTAAAGTCAAGGAAGAGACACGCTGTGGGTCAGGGGGCAGTGCTAGTCCAAGGGCATGCGTCCCCAGGCTTTGCTGAGAATCCAGCTCCCATAGCGGGCTCCCCAGGTGTCTGTTCCACAGCTCTGCAACTTACCCGGGTTAGGAAGCAAGGGTCTTTTTCTTTTTTCTTTTTTCAATATTCAATAAGCAGAGAGCTCACTGAGTAACTCAGAAATGAGGGAGGTGGGTCAGAGGGAAATTCCTTTGGTCTGCCTGATCTTTGGACATCGGACAAATGACAACCCCCTGGTCCTCAGTTCTCAGGTCTATACAATGGGGATAATAATAATAAGACCTAGCTTGCAAGGTGTTGGGGGATCGAGAGCTACATTTACTGAGGGCCAGTGTCAGTCCCTTTGAGCACTTTGAGGACTTTATCTCTGCAGGAGGCCATGCAGGAAGGGATACTGTGTCCCTTTCCTACAGATAGGAATGCTGAAACTTGGACACACTCACTTCCTTTTTGACCAGCTAGAAAGTGGCAGAGCCAAAATTTAGACCCAGACCCAGGTCTACCTTGACTCTAAAGACCAAGGTCTTAACTAAATTGTCACACGTGGTCTCGTGTCTAGAAGGGTGCTGGAACCCACAGGCACAGGACTGGTGTTGGCTTCCATCAGGGTTGTCATCTACCTTACTGCAAGCCCAGCACAGGAGGGGAGTTTTCCTGCCACGACGGGAAGGGAGAAAATGACCTCACCTAACCAAGAACCATGCTGCCTTCAACTTTCAGGTAAGGTTAAATTGAATCGGGGGTGATGGGATTAGCATAAAGAGGATGGCAAAAGAGGTTTTCACCTGGCCTACATAGATAAGTTGCCACAATAGTTCTCAGATTCGTATTCACATCTGTAAAATGGGGACAATAAAACAAATCTGCAGCATTATTGGCAAAAATCAAATGAAGCACAGGTGGAATGCCTCTGATCAACGCTACAGCCTCTGATCAACACTAGAGCCTTCCTTCCCCAACAGGGGAATCCTCCTATTGCCACATTTACCAGAGAATCTGAAATCAGACCTAAACACACACTAAGGCACTTCTGTCTCAAAGTCAGTTCTGAGGACACAAGAGTAACAGGCTGGTTAAAAGAAATCTCTTTTCTGACTGTGTTGATATCCCCTATTGTTTCACATAGTAATCTCAGGTCTGACCCACCCTCTCATGAACTCACTTCCTCTTTGATCAGTAGACTGTTTTTCTTTTTTTGCCTTTAAAAAATAGTCCTAATTTTTAAATTGTGGTAAAAATATAGTACCATAAAATTTGCCATCTTAAACCATTATTAAGTATACAGACTAGTTGTGTTAAGTACATTCAGTAAACATGGTTTTAGAAACACCCCTGCCTTTGGTCAACATAAAGCAGCCTTTTTTTTTTTTTTAATCATTACATTTTGATTCTTTGCAGGTCCCTGCGGGGCTTTGAAAAGCAGGGGAGCAGGCTGATGTGTGGACGCCAGTCGCCAGGCAGGCTAATTTCAGCCCTTTAAACAGGAAAGGGCTCAGAGCGTGAGGGATGGGCTTCCCTGGGCTGTCTGGGAGGCTGAGGGACCCTTTGCTCCACAGTGACCGGGGAGCAGCTGGAAGGCAAAGACGGCCGCGATGTGGCTCGGTGTCGGAGCCTTGCCCAGCGCGCGAAGGCCCTGGGTTCCATTCCCAGCACTGCCAACCCCTCCCCCCATAAAAAAAGCAAAGCAAAGGCACCAACACAGAGCATCGTATGGTGTCAGGCTCCCCACCAGCTCCCCTTCGTGAGGGCCGGCTTCCTGACCAGGCCGCCTCATGGATGTGATTTCAGGCGTTCCACTTCGGCAGGTACTCTACCAGAGCGCATCCTGGCCCGGCATGCCGAGCCCTCCCCTCTGAATCCACTCTGCCGTCCTCAATGGCAGCCAGGCCCTGACAAATTCCCAAACAGCTTTCGCCGTGGCATTTCTTCACAGCATGCTCCCAGCTGGGAGAAGCTGCTGCTTTGCAAAAGAGCGCGGCGCGAGCAGGTTCCCAGAACCTGTCTGGAAGAGCCCACGAGCTCGCGCGCACACACACACATGCACACACACACACACACACACTCATGCGCACACGCACACGCACACACGATGGGATCCTGGCTGATATTCAGGGTCCCCTTCGCTCCACCTCCTCTCTCCCCTGCTGAATTGGAAGGCCGGCTGCTCACTCCTTTCCCTCTGAAGAACTTGGAAGATGCACCAATGTCATGCACTTTCTCCAGTCCTCAATTCCCCCATGTCTCCTCCCAACCAGGAGTCCTCCGCCCGTCTCAGACTGGCCTCGAGGTTCCAGGTGTGCCCACGTGGACCTCCCGGGCCACCAGGCGTGGAGCACAGACCCTGCGTGGTGCACCTCTGTGTGCTCCTCCCTTCTGCTTTCTGCTCCTTGGAACGGTGGCGCTCACCCCTTCTCTGGCTCCAAGCAGGCCTGGCCCCGCTCCTATCCCTGGCTGGTGGCCACCTTCCCAAATACTAACGCCCTCCCCTCCCACATCTCCCTCAGTTCTCTCCCCTCCCGCTTTCAAGGGGACCCACTCCTGCCCAAAGCCAGATCCTCTTCCTTCTGGGTTGTCCGGTTCGCAGCCGGCCCCACCATTCCCTGAGTGTGAGCCTCACTCTTGCTCTTCCCACAAGCCTTCCTAGGATTGGACTCAGCTGCCTCTTCCCGGTTTTCCTCCTCATACAGGCTATGTAGAAAAAGGCCGCCCTCCCTCTCTGGTATGGTCGGAATGTTTCCCCAAAATTCATTTGTTGGAAACTTAATCCCCAGGGAGGCCAGGTTGGGAGGGGGCACCTAGGCGGGGAGAGTCCACCTTCGTGAATGGATCAATGCTGCAGCCAAGGCCTTGCAGGGTGAGCTCACCCTCCCACGCTCTTCTGCCACGCTCTGCAGGGTGCAGAATCCATGGCTCCATCTGACCAGGCCTTTACCAGACACCAAACCTGCCGGTGCCCTGACCTTAGGCTTCTCAGCCTCCGGACTGTGAGAAATAACGGTTCTTTCTAAGTCACCCCATCTGTGGTGGTCTGTCACAGCAGACACTACCTTGGTGGCCACGTCATTCCCACTACAAATCTTCTGATGGCTGCCGTCACCCAAGAAGTCCCTTGGCGTGGCATTCTCAGATCTGGGCTCGGCATGCGGGTGTCTCCTGCGGCCCTGCCCTCCTCCTGTGGCTGCCCCAGCTGCCTGCTGTGCTTTTTACCCCTGAACTGCCCACCAGCTTGAAATTCCCACGGAATCCCCTCCCAGCCCGCCGCCCTGATGTTCCCCACTGGACAGGATCTCCGCTTCCCCCAACAGGACCCTGACCCGAACCACATACTCCTGTGCGCTGGGTTCATTTCTACGCTGCCGCAACTAGTGTCGGACCTGGCACGTTAAAGGTGCTCCAGACAGAAATGAGTGAGTGGAGGAAGGCAGCACCGTGTCCTCGCTTCTCCTCTTCTCCCTCCGCCTCATCCCAGGTCTCACCTGATTCCTTCTAGTGACCGCCTCACGCTAAAGGCTTCTGGCATCCTCAATCCCCTCAGACCAAAAGCTCACGCTGACTCAGCCCCATGGCCACACCTGGGGAGGAGACCCTGAGCCATAGTCCACTCAGCAGCCCACGGGCTTTGGCATTCTGGGCCAGCATGGTCACCCACCTTTTGCAAGAGAGACTGTCTTCATCCCTTTTCTGTCACTATAACTAATATCACAGACTGGGCGATGTATAAAGAAGAGAGGTTTATTTGGCTCATGGTTCTGGAGGCTGGGAGGTTCATGGGCATGCAGCAGCACCTGCTGTCATCTGCTGAGGGCCTTCTAGGGGCCATAACAGGGTGGAGGGCACCACGTGGCCAGGCAGAGTGAGCACACCTATTCTCATAATGTCACCAGTGACATCATGAGGCCCCCATCCTCATGACCTCCTCTAACCCTTATTATTTCCCAAGACCCCACCTGAATATACCATGATCATGAATTTGGGGGTTAAGTTTTCCAACACTTGAACTTTTGGGGGGCACATGTAGACCATACCAGCATTGCAAGGGCTCACTCACACACTATCAGTTTCTTCCAACGCGTCTGGTGTGCATGGGGAGAGGAAAGACAACAGCCACCGTTCAACAAGGTTTGCTCCCTACCAGGCCCTGGGGCACTTCATAGTCCGATATTTCCCTTCGTGTCCAAATGACCCTCCAGGTATGGTGATCTGCCCTACTCTTCAGGGTAAGAAAGTGATTATGGGGAAGATTAGGCGCCTGGCCCAAGACTACACACTGCAACTGTGTCTCCTGTGGTCTTTAATTTTGTTAACTGTGATATGATCCACATATATGATGGTGTCCTCCTTTTTAAGCTGTGTGACTCATTGGGTTTTAGTAGCACCGCACGGTCGTGCAATCACCCCCTATGCTTTGGTCTCACACCTCATTCCCACCCCCTAGCCCCTGGCAACTATAATCGATTTTCTGCCTCTGCAGATCTGGCTTCTTTTGTTTCATATGGTGTTTCTGAGATTCATTCATATGGTGGTATGTATCAGTATTTTGTTCCTGATCATGGCTGAATAATATTCCATTGTGTGGATATACCACATTTTGGTTATCCATTCTTCAGTTGGTGGACATTTGGGTTGTTTCCACTTTTCAGTCATTATAAACACTGCTGCAGTGAGCATTCGTGTATACACATGTTGGTGTGAATATGTTTCCATTTCCCTAGGTATATATCCTAGAGTAGCACTGCTGTTGCATGGCATCTTTAACCTTCTGAGGGACTTACAAACTGTTTTCTGAAGCATCTGTGCTATCTTCCACTCCAGCCAGCAACATCTGAGGCCACACTCTGCTATTGTGAACCCAAAGCCCACGTTCTCTCCCTCCAGGCCGCACCTCTTCCTAGCTGGCAGGTGCATCACCCGGAGCTGGAGCCTAACCTGGGCTGACAGGCATCAACCGCCACCCTACCTTCAGCGCCTGCTCCTTGAAGTACTGCAGGGCATAAGCAAAGATTTCAAGGGCTTTGACTTTCTTGCCATTTGCTGCCGTCAGGTCTGTATCCATGGTGAGGTCCTGGTGGGGGGCGGAGAGGAATGAATCACAGTAAGACAAAGGAGAGATATACCTTCGACTTTGGGAGGTGACGCTGGGAAATCTGGGATACCCCGGTTGGCCGTATTTCATGCTTTCCCACATTTGACAAGGAAGACTAGGATGGTGTGTCCCCCACAATGGGGCCTGGCAGCCGTGTTCCTTTCCTGTGTGAGAGGCTCGGGCTGCTCCCCCGGGCTCCACTTTACTCCCACTTCTTCCCTCCCTCCCTCTTTCTCCCTGGACCTTCTGGGGGTTTCAGGGCACTAGCAGAGGATGGAAGAGAAAATGGGCAGCAGACACCGCGTCCAATGCAATTTACATACTATTTCCGCATCTGGTCACACACAGTCACCCTCGGAAGGCCCCTCGTGGAGGCCTAGTTCATGTCAACTCACCGCTACGCATGACTCTAAACAAACACGAAGCTCTCATTCCCCAATTAGCTGCCAGCCAAGCCACCGAAACAGAAGAGCCCCTATTTTCAGGCCTGCCCTGTCTCATGGGCTGGGAGCACAGTATCACCGCCGGCAGTTCTCTGCCAGAGGCCAAAGCAGCTGCCGCAGGGGACTTTGGACAGAGATGCTCTGTGGACCCCAGATGCTGGGTGGACAGAGGTTATTAAAAAATGATCAGAAAAGTGTCCATGGGGTGGAGGATGGGCAGAGAGTGGGACAAACACCAGGAGGAGACCCTGGAACCAACAGGCTCATTAATGCTCAACAGCAAACAATCCAGGGGCCCTGGGATTGATGGAGGCTGGGTGATTATGCTTTGCTTTTGGAGAGAGAAGCAGCGGCGGGTAGAAAACCAGCATGGTGGAGCGCTCCGCATGTGCTTGTCCCGCCTGCCACCTCCCGCTCCTGGCGCTTAGCAAAGGTAACCCAGCCTTTGGCTCCCAGGCTCAGGGAGCCTGTGGAGCACCAGGAAGCCACAGCTCTGAACTAAAAAAATGAACTTGAAGTCAACAGTGTGCTGCCTCCAGCTGCACAGTCCTGACACTCAGTGTCAAATCCCATCAGGGGAGACGGGAGGAGTCACTTCCGGCCAGAGTCCGCGTCAGAGCGAGAGCCATGGTACGTGGTGCTCACAGCGCCTTGGAAGGCAGGGTGCTGGCTGCTGAGTTTCCCCTTGAAACCTTTGCCAGCTGACAAGGGAAAGTGATGCTAATGGGAACGAGCCCTGGACTAGAGCCTACCCTGTCCCAGGCAGAGTTCTGGAGCTTTCTGTACTTCCTTCCTTCAGTCCTTACAGTTCCCTCACGAGCAAGGAGGGTACTGTCATGTCTCCATTTACAAAGTCAAATGAGGCGCAGGCGGGGTAAGTAACTTGTATTAAATGTCGTGAAGGTACCAGAGGCAGCAGTTAGCCCGAGGCTGCCGGGCCCCAGGGTCCAAGGCCTCACCCCACATCACCATCTGCATCTCCAAGTACTGGGAGTTGAAGAAAGTTTTGGGGGTGAAAATGCTCAAATTGAAAACAATTCCAGCTTCCTATGCAGCTTCGAGCTTCAGCATCTTTTACCCAACTGGCTTTCTGGGAACTGAAGTGAGGCCACCGCTCTGGCATGTGAGCCTCCTGTTGTCGGGTTTGGTGTCCCAAGTTCCTCTTTCCCCACGCAGAGGGTAGATGTGCCAGCTATCACTGGTTGTTTCTTCCAAATTGATTAGTTAATAGCCACTGCCTTGAGCCCCCCAAATGTCCCCAGACCCTGAGGTCTTCCCTGTGGAGAGAGGATCTCCCGATACAGTCCAATAACCGAAAGGGGAACTCCGGGCACAGAAGGGAGCCCAGCATCTTGTGCCCAAGCTGTAGGCAGGGTCCCTTCTGACTGGTCAGTTTCCAAGACAAATGAGTAGTTCAATATTCTGAATGTATCCCTGCCTATATGTCCATCAGAAAGCACTGTGTATCCCACAAAAAGTGTCACGTGTTCAAGGTAAAAGGACCTTAGTTTCTATTTGGGAGAAACCCAAGGGCCCCTGGGCTGGGACACCTCCCGCCCCCCAGGGCTGGCTCCTGTGCAGAGCTTGGACCCGGCCGTGGCTCTCTCACCCCTGTGGTATGCAGCTTCATCTTGAACTTTTCCAGATACAGCCACTGCTTGGCCTCGGTGGGATCCAGGTCATGGTAAAAGTCCCTGGCAGCGTACCCAAAGCTGTGGAACTTCCTCTCGGGGGTCAACAAGATGGTGGTCGGGGTCTTCTGATTGGACACACCAGGATCGCCTCCCTCCCATCGCCTGCCACCAAGGAAAGGCAGAGGTTAGGAGGCCTTTGAAAATCCCAGTTCAGGTAGCAAGTAGTAAGCACCCACTGTATGCATGACTGTCATAGACGTGAATGCTTAGGTACACGCTGGTCCAGCTGCCAGAGACACAAATTCAGATAGAAGGAGAAGGGGCAACTGGCAAGCTCTTGCTCAATAACGAGGTCTGCCTTTACCCTTTCACTCAGCACTTACTGAGGAGCTACTCTGTGCCATGTGCTGGTGACACAGGGACAAGACATTTATGCTCTGCCTTCAAATAACTCAGTAGGTAGTAACTGGTAGGTAGGTAATTTGTTTTGGCTTTTGGAGGGGGGGTTTAATTTGCAAGCACTCAACAGCATCAAGTTGGCTTGAATCCTCTTTGAAAAAAAACATATAAATACCAGCCCTCTCAGGTGGAAATGAGGGGACCAGAGAAGTGGCCTGAGGGGTCAGAGAAGGCAGAAGTACCAGCCCATGTGGCCAGGAGCGTGTGCAGGACTCAGGGGGACTGAAGAAGCAAAGGAAGATTGGATCTCAGAGGAAAGAAGGACACTCCCGGGGGCTGGAGGTGAGCAGGTCAGGGCTGGACGACGTGTGTAAATGAGAAGCGCAGCTGTGTAACTGGAAGAGCGAGCGACGAGACTGGGAAGTGGCAGGCCCGGCTGGGAAGAGCCCTACAGACTTAAGAAAATCTGGGGAGCCGCCAAAGGTCTTGGGTCAAGGTATGACGGAATCAGAGCTGCTGTTCATGAGAGCAAACTGAAGACAGCGGACAGGAAGCCAGGGGCAGATAAGAAGTCAGGCCTGGCCTGGAAGCAGAGATGAACGAGCCATAGGAAGAGAAAGGTAGGGATAGAGGTGCAGAGCCCGTCCAAAGGGAGAAGTGAGCCAACTGGGCCTGGCCTTCGAGCTCAGGAGCCCAGAAGAGGGGACACAGTCACAGCACTGAGCGCTGGGCCAGGACAGGCTGGAGGGAATGGCAGGGAGCTCCAGTCAAGTGTGTCAAAAATACAAGCAAGGTATCCCCATAGCTCAGGGACAGCCATGGTGACAAGATGGGATGGGAAGACTGAGGAGGGAAAGGGCCACTAAGGAGGAGCCAGAAGAAAGGCAGAAGAGACACAGGTGGTGGAGCAGGGCAGGGCTAGGCTGAACCCCAGAGAAGCTTCCTTCCTTCTGTTGCCCAGAAAGAAAGGAGAAAGAGGGAAGTGGGGTGGAGAGGGCAGGTGACTCATGCTTCCTGTCTTCACTGCAGAGAAGCCAGGCCTGCCAAGAGCCCAGGCTGTTCCCTTCCACACGACCCTGTGAGCAGCCTCAGGAGGAGACTCAGCACGGAGGGGAATGAGCCGCTTCCCCTGGCCCACTGGGGTTGTGGCTGCACCCCTGGCTGAGCTTAAACCTGCTCCCTGCACCGCATTATTGAGCATCAGTAGGGCCATGGTGGTCCCGATGGAGCGCCGACCTCCAGCGAGATTTGCCGCTTGATGGCCCTGGAATCATCCCCGGCCAATTTTCCAGCCAAGCTCCAACAGGACGCAGGCTTCCACTCCAGGAGCCCAAGTCCCCGAGGTGACCGCATGGAGACACAGGGACAATTCTTATGCCAAGCATCAGCTCTACACACGGCTTTTCACAAACAGTCTTGTCATTACTCTCCACAGTGACATCAAATTTTTAGTCCTCCATTCCTATTTAAATGCAAAATATTAAATTCCTCCTTCATACCTTTATCAGTCTGTATCAGGGTTATGTTAATATGTTCTGACTGAAATAAAATCCAGGCAGAACCAACCTCCTCCGAAGACCCTGTAATAACTAAGATCTGTCTCTAAAGGCCCGAGCCACAGTGGCCGTCCTTAGCGCTCCTTCCGGCAAGTCCAGAGCTGTTTTCGCTCCTCCTTTTCCACTTTCACTGCCTGACTCTCCTGTGGAAATAACGTTTCTGAGAACAACTACCTGGAAGCAGATAAGCCTTGACTGGAGGGCAGCACAGACCCTAAAGGCACCCGTCTGGCTCACCAGAGGTGGGATGCTAGGGGACGCTCAGTGCTACATGGTCACCAGGGTTCACTAGTAGAGCTGGCTTTCCGTCATTTCCTAAGGAGACGACACCCAGACACCCAAGGGCCTCTGGAATCTCTCACAAGTACAAGGGCCTCAGGCTGATCCACTTCTGGTTGTCAAGAGGAAGTAAAGCCACACCTCGTAGGCTGGTAGGACCCACCGGTATTTTTACACTGCACTTCTTAAGGACACCTAAAATCTTACTCTGGGAGTGATGCATATCAACTCCACAGTTAATCAGTTAAAAGAAAGACAAAACCAGTTACAATGTATTTCAAACCCTCTCCTATATGGAAAATCGGGCTTCCAAAGATTTGAGGGGCCACAGAGGCTGCAAGAAGGTCAAGGGTCAAGACTGGGAGAGCCGACACAGGCGCCAGGACAGAGCAGAGTCCTCACAGACACTGGTTTCCAGGGATGGATGGTGTGAGGGCTGCCGGGCTGCTCTGCGCAGCGGTGGGCGTTGGGGAGGGGTGATCTGGCACACAAGGCCCCAGGAGGCCAGGGCCACTTTGCCTTCAGGGCCGTGTGGCCGAGATTCACCCCTGGCTGCCTTCTCCTGGGCCCGGGCCTTCAGCCTTTGTGGCCTTTCAGGCCTTCACCTGAAAGAGCTGGTACTTCTCTGCATGCTGAGTACTTGATAGGGAATCTCATTTGCAGGAGGCAAATTCACAGGCACCACCACTATCACCATTTCACAGATGAGGAAACTGAGGCTTAGCTGGTTCAAACCAGAGTCACACAGCAAGTGGCTGGGCCAGCACCTGCACCTGGACCTCCTCCATCACAGAGGCCATGTAGGTCAGCTCCTCTCACCAGGCCATACCCTGGCTCCCCTGGCCAAGCTTCAAGCTAGTGCCTGGCCCCTCCCCCAACCAACTGTATCAGAATTAAACCAGGGCTTTGGCCGACAGGAACCTGGAGCCTGTGGGCCAGAAATGGCTTGCCCAAAGTGGACACTGGGTCTCGGCCAAGCTGGGCCAGAAGCCAGGGTCCTCCTCCTAAGTGCCATTCACCTGCCCATCGATGGCCCACAGCACTCACCTCATCACGTGAATACATTCTGGCTCCTTGGTGAAGCTGTAGGCGTAGCCGCTGGACGTGGTCCCGAAGTCGATGGCCACCACCACGAGGAACGTCTGCTGTTCCGAGACGTTGGGGTCCGCATCATTCTGCGGATACAAGTGAGGCACTGTGCCCGGGCCAGGCCTGGCTTTGGGGGGACAGTTCCACCCTGTCCAGCTGTGTACTCACTGCAGGCAGAAGGGCTTCCACATTCCTGCTCAGGTCTGCCAGGTGGCAGCCCTGGGGACAGGGCAGGCCAGCCTCAGCCCTACATGAGTGGCTCAGGGGGGATGGAGGTGCCCAAGTGGGGCCCAGGTCGCCTGGCAGGGCCCTGCTTGCACTCATCAACCGTGTGTGCCCATGGCTAATCAGGGACACGCTACCGTGGAGCGGAAGCTGGTAGCTCCCTGGTGAGACACTGTCTCCCCATTGCCCTCTGAGTCCCTGCCACCTCCAGTCACTGCCCAGAGCCCTCTGCCAGCTGTGCCCTTCATGCCTCCCAGTGATCTCGCCACCTGTGCCGGCATTTCATGCACCTGAACAGACTGGGCACAGGCTGGGCACACCCAGGACCCTACCTGATCCTGCATGCCAGTCATGTGTCCCTCCACACCCATAGCCTCATTCGTCAGAACCCATTTTTTTTAAGCAACGTAGACTTCCTTTCTTTTAACTCCCACACGACTCAGATCATAAAAGCCAACACATGTTGAAGCTGGTGTATTGGTTGAAGCAGGAGGTGAGAGCAATACCCACTTACCCACTGGCCTGTCCTCCCCCTGTCCCCTACCTTCCTCCCCACCAATCTGAAGCTCCTGTAGGGAACCTTCAGGGTGCAGCGTTTGGAAACCACGGGACCTGGCCACAGGTGACCAACCCTCACCACTGCCAGGACTGAGGGAGTGTCCAGGGTGCAGGTCTTTGTGTGCAATAGGGGGACAGTTCCAAGAAACCAGGACAGGTCGACATCCACTGCCAAGCTCCGAAGCTCTTGCCAGCAGGGTCCTTGTGAGCTGCGCAGCTCAGGCAAAGCTGCCCTTTCCTCAGGCACCTGTGGTGGCTGCGTGGATGCCCCTCTGAACAGCAACCCCACAGGGACCACCTCCTCTTACAGTGCAGGGGAGGGTGGGGAGGGTATGAGCAATGGCCCAGGCTCCAGCCCCTCACTGGCGAGAAATCCTGCTCTGGTCTTCTCTCCTGGGCAAACTGTTGCAGAAGCAATACCCCAGCCACAGGCTCTTAGACGTGGCAGGTAGCAGCGGAGGGCAAAGCCACTGTGTTTCACTAATTCACCTCCTTCCTAGCGGATGCCTGTGGTGGCTGGAACCGGCCTTTAAAAGCTGCTCCCAGCCTGCCTACTGGTGTCACTCACCCAGGCCGGCGACTCTGGAAGCCCGGGCCTCGCCGTGGAAAGCCTTTCTAGACCCAGAGTGGGGAAGGGGCTTGGCAGGGCTCACACGGCTGGTACCTTGGGCAGTTAAATCTCCACCCAGTGGACGTGAGGGGCTGTCCAGTGGCCTGAACAGTGAGAGCAGACACAGAAGGAAAAGGTAGCCAGTCACACACATGCACGCGTGCACACATGCACACACTTCTTACCACAATATGGGAAGGAGACAGAGGCGTGATTCCTGTGTCCCCAAGACTCCGGGCTGGAGATGAATATGCAGAGGTGGGGGCTGTTTCTGAAAGGAAAGATGAAGTCCCCCCTTAGATGTGGCACAGGCTGGTCCCAGGAGCAGAAGTGAGGCCTGTATGGCTTCGCTCCTCAGGCACCGGGCTCCCTGGAAGCAGGGCCCAACCCTAGCCAGAATGCAGGGTGTCCATGTCCATAGCAGTACCCCTTTGGGTTTGGTATTAGAGCCTGACCCAGTGAGATGTCCCTGTCCCTTTTCTCCCAGGGACTATAAATTCTCTCACTATGCCACCCAACCTCCACCAAGCAGGAGATACATACAATTCAGTCCCCAAAAGGCCCCAGCATTTTGTTTGGCTGCTCTGGGGCCTTGCTGGACCTGTGTGTGCTCTCTCTGGGGACAGAGGCTGGACCCTGCACCTATGAATCCCAGGAGCCATACTTGGTGTGTCCTGCTCCATTTAATGTGTAGCCTAATAGCTGGTAGGAGGGCTCAAGGTGTCTGGGAAAGGCCTGGCTGCTTCTGAGGCGGCACGAGGAGCAGCTCCATCTGCCTCTTCTGCTAAGTCACCTTGCATTAACCCCAGGCTCCTGCAAAATCTTCTGCAATTGTGTGGGAACTCAAACAGCATCATCACAGCGAGAACCCAACAGCCAAGGGATGAAACCGAAAGACCTGGAATCTGCACAGCTGCCTCCCCTCTCTGCAAGCTCATGCTTTCTCCTCCCCACGAGGCTTAGCTCCAGCTCTGGGAGAGCCACGAGATTACGGAGGTAAAAGGTTGAATAGGCATTTCTCAGAGAAGACATGCAAACGGTCAGGAAGCTTATGAAAATGTGCTAAATGTCATTAACCAATTAGAGAAATAATGCAAATCCAAACTATGAGATACACCACACCCACTAGGATGACAACAATTTCTTTAAAAAAAGTAAGGACAGTAACAAGTGTAGGAAAACATGAGAAGAAATTGGAACTCTATGCATTGCTAGTGAGAATGTAAAATGGTACAGTCATCCTGGAAACAGTTTAGTGGTTTCTTAAAAAGTCAAATATAAAATTACCGTATGACCCAGTAATCCTACCTCTAGGTATCTCCTCAAAAGAATTGAAAACAGGGACTTGACTTGAAGAGGTACTTATGTGTGAATGTTCATTATAGCACTATTCACAACAGTCAGAACACAGAAACAACCCACGTGTCTATGAACAGATAAGTAGATAAATAAAATGTGGTACATACATATGAAGGAATAGTATTCAACTATAAAAAGGAATGATATTCTTATACATGCTACCACAAGGACAAAACAGAAAACATGCTAAGTGAAATAATCTGGACACAAAAGAATAAATACTATATAATTTCACTTATATTTAATATCCATAATAGGCAAATTTGCAGAGAGAGAAAGTAGATTAGAGGTTACCAGGAATTGGAGGGAGGAAGAATGGGGAGTTATTGCTTAATGAGCACAAAGGTCCTGATTGGGGTGATGAAAAGTTTTAGAAATAAATAGCAGTGAAGGTTACACAACATTGAGAATATAATTCATGGCCCTGAACTGTACAGTTAAAAATGGTTAAAATGCCAAATTTCATTACATACACTTTATCATAATAAAAAAGTTTTTAAAACAAGTGCTCATCTGGTGGGGGGGAGCGATTTATTTCCTATTTCTATTAGATCCCGTGGTCCTGTGCTTTTCCAAAGAGAATGGAGGTAATAATGTTAGCTCATGTACATAAATGACTGCAAGATTGATGTGATCCTACAACACGTACAATCAGAAAAGTGAGAAATTATACTCCATGTATGGATGATTTATCAGAACGCATAAATGCATTCTACTGTCACGTACAACTAATTAGAACAAATTTAAATATTAACAAAAAATAGAGAATGGAGAAGTAAGCTGCGTTCCTCCACCAGCCTGCTGAACTCCGACATCTTTGCTAATCTCCCAGCACAAGGGTACCACCTTCCATAAAAGAAGGGGGGACTCTGCCTCTCCACTGAGGGTCCCAGTCCGGTGATCCTTCCACCCGTTCATGATATTTCCTTCCTGCCCCTTGGGCAGCCTTTGGAGAGATGCCATCTGGCCCCAGGAGCTGCCCTCTCTCCACCTGCTACCTGGAAGACCTACGGCCATGTGTCCACATTTGCACAGAAGGTCTTGGAAGAAACCAAATGTCTAATTACCCAGAAAATCTGGTGTTGGCAATTAGCAAACAAGCTATTATCCACTGACAATCCATCCACCCTGCTGTTGCTTGATTCTAATTATCCCATCACTCAGCCCTTCTCCAAGCATGTCCTGGGTCATCCCACTGACTTGCAAAATAGCATGGGTCTAGCCACACACTGAACACATGCCTTGGACCCCAGGGGACTCTGAGGGCAGTAATCAAGGATTTTTTGTTGCTGTTGTTCTCCCCATACCTCCCTGTCCCACTGCCTCTGGGGAAGTACTAAACAAATCATTTGACTTGCTGATTACTCTCTAGGCCTAGAGGCAGTTGAACTTCATGAACTTCTTCCATCATAAATTAAAATTCAGCTACATTATGCAATGATTTAAAACTGATCGGCTTAGAAGGAATGGAATGGAAACATTTTCATAGGTATTTGCAAACTGGGCACACCCACATCTGCACATCTACAGAGTCCAAGTTAAAGATAACTCACCAGTGAGTGCCCACCAACCCAGCGGAGGAATATACAAAGGCTGCAGAGACACATTTATTTTCGGTTGATCTCTCTCTGTGCTATTTAGAATGTCAAAGTGGTGCTCAAAACTTCATGGGGAAAAGACTGTGGAAAAGCCGACCTTATCCCCTGAAGAGTAACAGTGGAAAGTTCAATTAATTCTGGTGTGCCAATGATCCCAATAAGGCTTGCGATCTTTCACGCCTTAGGACTAAACATGAAAAGGTCAGTGGTGGTTATCTATTCATCTATGGCTATCTGAGCGATATGAGCTAACAGAGGACAGGCAGCGCGCTTCCCTCAGCCATGCCGAGCCATCACCCACAGTAAGGAAGGCTACACACCATTCGCACTGCCTCTGCAAAGCTAGCTCAGTGACCTCTGCCCCAGGCTGCTTCCACCTATGCAAGTTTCCAGTATACACAGGTCGACTGGGGCACATTGGGAACATACGAGAAGCCAAAAACTCAACCTGAATAGAGGTTTCTATATGGCAGGTTTTTATATGGCAGGTTTAGCCGAAGAAAAGAAATTTCAGGCCCCAGCTGTGGAAACAGGGAAGAAAGACTACTAAAAGAGAGATGAAAGGAAAATGCTTTATCAGGAAATGTGGTCAAGGGCAGAGCCCAAGGATCTGGAACACTGAAAAACACCTACCCACCGCTCCAGGTAGATTACATAAAGACCACCCAGAGCACCTTTCTTGTCAAGCACTAAGTTACCCTGACATCCACGACACAGAGGGATTCCATGGTCTCACAGAATCGGAAATACGCTGACCGCTTCAAGAACGCAAATCATCAGTCACAAAACTGGTTAAGTAGAAGGGAAGAGACCCTGGAACTTACTATTAACCAGCAATGAATCATCAGGTCTGCTTTGCTATTAGATAATTTAATACCACTTTGGTCACATAGTGTGCAGATGATCTTCTAAAGGTTAATGAATATAAAAACAAGTTGGTCAGAGTGTTCACAGGTTTGCTCTTAGACCTCAAACCCTCCTGTCCCTAACATACTCTTCAACCATGTCATTTAAAAATAACATTTGCAGCAAAGAAGAGGGTATAAATAAATTTTTAAAAATATTTTGAAGCAATATACAGGGCAAATAAATAAAAGAGTTACTTGAACAACAAGTTTCCTACCACGGGGCTTTTTGGAACCCCAAACCAGGCAGTCGAGGGGGACCTAGTTTAACTTGGTCATTGAATCCTCCTCACTTGCCTTTCAATGGAGCAAGAATTAAATCTCAGGCTTCATTGGGGTTCCTGCTATAAAATGCAAGACATGTACAATTCAAACACATTTTTATTTGCTCCCAGCTCTAATGGCTTTAATCAAAGCAGACATTCTTAAAATTAAAAAATAGCCTTGCTGAGAGAACCTCAAAGACAGTCATAATTCACCAACTCACTTCGCTCCTCTGCAGGAGACATTACTCAGCAAAGGGCCGTGAGCAGAACACAGGCTCTGAGACACACAGATCGATCCTGCTCCGTATATGCAACGCTTTTAAAGATGAAGACAGAACCATTGGGCTGACTTTATTCCATGGAGCTCCAGACTCTTGTGAAAGTGACAGGTGGTCTCAACAATAGCGAACAGGCTCGAGTCTCCAAACAGTCCTTCTCACCAGCTTCGGATTTAGGTATCTATCAAAGAAATACCCATTTCTAAAGGATTTTTAAGGTCTGGTCCTTATTTTAAAAATTACACACACACACACACACACACACACACACACACACATTACACACACGCGCATGTGCATGCACATGAATTTTTTCCTCATTTCTCTTTTCCTGCGGGCTGTGAGGACAGGCATCTGCTGACCACTGCCTAAAATTAGGCTTTTTGAATAAAAGCCCTCTCTCTTTCTCTCCTTATGCACCCTCCTCCCAGTGTCCTCTTTGAAAATTGATCAGTTCAAGGTCATGTGTAGGTTACTTGCAAATGTCTTTTAAGAAGAAAATAAAAAATCTTTATGACCCTCTAACAGGCATCATGGCTAGCTGAACTAATGCATTATTACCGTAAGCTGAGCTTCCATTTCAGTAAATAATTTATGGGCTTTTTTTTTTTAATCACCGTGGTTGATGTCCAGAGTAAATGGAAATTTTATTGGCATGAACAGGAGACCCTATGAAGAACACTGGGTGTAAAATAACTGCTCTCCAAATGCTAAATAACAATTATGGAAACGAGCATTTTCCGTGGTGGAAAGGCTGAATGGAGGTCTGCACCAGGTCCACGACACTGGGCAGCCTCTTCTACTTACTCTTCCTGCCTCCAGTCCAGAAGACGAGATGCCCCAATGGGAGAACAGGGGCACTGGGTTTCCCCAGAGAGAGTGAAACCCGAGTCACTGCCACCCCTGATTGTCAATGGGCGGTTCACTTTCCCTCTCTTAACCACAGGTTCATGCACTGATTTGTGGACCTCCTACTTGGGCCTCTGTGTGCCCAGGCAATTGCTGGGAGAGGGGAGGAAATACTTTCTAGACCAACAGTTGTCAAGAATTATATTCGGCAACCTTGCAGCCCCTGCCCAGCTGCCCCCAGTATTTGGCAGGGCTCCACCAGATCACCCCACACGTGGTTCCAAGATACTCCTGTCCACCTGGCCTCTCTTCCACACAGACTCTGCTCAGTGGGGCAGGGTTGTGTCTTACTTCATCCCTGACTCTCCAGCTCCTGACCTGTCACAGGTACTCACATGTTAAAGGGATGAGAGGAGGAAGGAAGGTGGATGTTGCATGGATGGATGGGGATGGGGAGATGGATGCTTCCATGTGTGACCAAAAGTGAATTCAGCAGCTCCAGATTGGAAGGGCCAGTGAGGCGTTTTGCAGCAGGGGTAGCCTAGCCACACCGGGGTCAGGACACCAGCAATGCACATTGCGAGTTACCTCTGACAACTGGGATCAGCTTCCAAATCTCCTGGATCCATCTCCCTCCTCAGACACCCCTTTTGCCAGGGAACCATCGCTGCCCAGACAGATCAGCTGTACTCAGTCCCTTCTCCTTCTACCCCCAAGGCCTGACAGTCCTGCTTCCTAGCATCTCTCACATTCACTGTCCCCTGCCAAGTTACCACCACAGCCTTGCTCCAGATCCTCCCAAACTGGACCAGGGCTCCTGTCCTGGGCCTGCCCCACCAAGCCACAGTCACCCTGTAAATCAGAGCCACCTGGTCAGAGCATTAAGTCTGCTCACATTCTCAGCTTTGTCAGGAGTGTCCCTGACGACTACTCCACACTGGGTAAAATCCATCCCGTCAAAGCTGCACCTCCATCCATCCGTGGCCCCCTCTCTCTATTCCGTCTTTGGCCGGCCAAGCCCACCCTCAGACCCTAGAACATCTGTGCCTGACCAGCCTCCAGGCTCTGCACACACTGTCCCCGGTGTGGAAGAGCGCTTGCCCTGCTTCCACAGCACGCCAGCTCTGCCTTGTCCTCTGAGACTCTACCACCAAAGGCCGGCCCCCTCTGAGAGTGGAGAGATTTCTCAATTCTGTGGGTACCAGGAGAAGGGAAACTGTCAATCAGTGACTGGTGATCAACTGGCAAAACCCAGATGTGGGAAACTCTACAATAGCCACATTTCTCCAAGAAATAAAATTAGGGGAAATAAACAGGCAAGGAGCGGAAACCTACGAACCAGGATTCTCAAACTCTGATGTGCATTGGATCCTGTTTCTGGTCCTACCCCTAGAGCTTCTGATCCGGTAGGCCCAGGCTGGAGAATTTGCATCTGTCATTAGCTCCCAGGCTCCTCCACTCTGCCCTGAGACCAAATGCTACAGCTTAAAGAGACTTAAAACAGTTCAACTCCAGTAACTGCCCAGTGTGGATGTTCATGGGATCCCAATTCAAAAATCCAAAAACTTTTTCATTATGAGATAATGGGAAAGGCAAACACTGGCTGGATGTTGATAACATTAAGGATTATTATTAATGGTATAGTTACATAATTTTTAAGTCTTTGTCCCCTAGGAATACATTCTGAAATGATCACAGATGAAACATCTTTTCTAGGATCAATGGGACGGGAAGGGCAGAGATGAACAAGATCGGCCACAAGTTAATAATGATTAAAATTGAGGGCAGATTCATGAGAATTCGACACATTGTTTGCTCTACTTTTATATGTCTTAAATTTTCCTTAATAAATAGTGGCTATTTTAACACCCCCAGTTACATGGAAGATTCAGGAGAGCAAGACCAGGCTTTTCTTCTGCAGTCTGTGGAGCGCCTGTGCTGCCACAGCAGGCTCCACCCGGCCATCTTAGGTCAGTGAGTTCGTTTAAACCTGTACACACCATGTGAAGGTCTGGGGAGGTTCGGGACCTGGTCTCAGGGCGGGTGAAGGGTGTACTTCGAGCTGGCTCCTCTGGGGCCAAGGCCGTGGAGGTGCCCCTGACCACCAAGACAGAGCAGCCAGCAGCTGGACACTCACTACCAGGATGGTTGCTCCATCCACTCAGAGACAGGGCCCTCTGGCAATCACCCATAGCTCCTAGACTTGGTCACCCCTCTGCAAACCTGGGCCTCAGAGGAGGCGTGGGGTTGTTCCCTGGCCCACTATTGGAGCCCCTTCCAAATCTGAGAAATGGGGGAGCCTGCCCTGGCAGAGAGGCAGCGTCATCTTAAGGACCAGGACACACTTGTTTTGCTTTGTTCATCCAATGAGCTGGAATTCTGTGCTGTTCAGGAGGGGCAGTAAGTCTTAGTGACAGCCTGGCATCTTTCTGTGGTTCTCACCCCAGAGAAGAAGGGCAAGCTGAAACACTGATGTCGGAAAGCACCTCGTGACCCTTTGTGCCACAGAGCAAGCCCTGAGTCCTCCTGCAGGGTGGATACGGTGCGTGTTCCCGCGAGGTCCCAGCATGCAGTCACGGTGTCCTTCACTCTCAGCCTGGGTTGACCTTGGCCTGGGGGTGCAGGGGTGGCAGGTCAGGTCATCAGCTTGGGGTACAGACCTAAAGGATATGCCTCCTAAGAACCAGGGAAGCTGTGGAAAGGAGCGAAGCTCGAGTGGGCTCTTTGGCTGCTGTTCTTGGAGAAACATAGGAAAACAAAGCAGCTCCAGACAAAGAAAAAATACTGTCACAGCAGGTAGAGGGGGCAGAGGTGCGGAGCCTCAGGAAGCTGCCTCTCCTTGGGTCCCACTCTCGCTCTGTGAAGTGAAAACTGGCCATCCCAGGGCCCCCGTCACCATGCCTCAATGAACAGAGGAGGAAGTGCCTGAGAAGCCCTCTGAAATAGCAGCCCGCCAACCATCCTTGGAATTCCTCCATGGGATCAGATATTTATGTCTATTGTTTACTTTAGGTTTTTTCTCAAGGTTATCCAAACTCGAATTATTAATTTGAAATTATGAGGAATTACAAATGCAGAAGTCTATCAGGAAAGCTCTCGTAGTCCACTCTTGATAAAAGTGAATTGTGGGCCAGGCCAAGAGCTTGACAGGAGTATCTCAGGAAATCCTGCCTCATGGGGTTGCTGTGAGGTGCTCCTGTTGTTCCCATTCAATGCATAAGAAAAGTGAAGACTAGAAGTTTAAGAAAGAAGCCCTCGCGGTCAGTTGGGGTCCAGTTGAGATCCAGCACTCTCTGACTCCAAGCCTGACCCCTGTATTAGGCCAAATGCAGGGCCATGTGCAGATTTCATTCCTCTTAACAGACAGAACTACAAGATAGATGTTGCTTGGTTCATTTTGAGCTGCTATGACAAAATACCTGAGACCGAGTAATTTATAAAGAACACATTTTTTAGAGTTTGGGAGGCTGGGAATTCCAAGGTCTAGTGGCCAACATTGGGCAAGGGCCTGCTTGCTATGTCATCCCATGACAGAAGGCGGAAGGGCAAGAGAGTGAGGCAGGAAGGGTCAGAACCCCTCCTTTCATCAGGAGCCCACTCCTAGGATGAATGCATGCATGAGAGCAGACCCCGAAAGACCCATCACCTCTGAAAGGGTCCGCCTCTCAACACCGTTGCATTGGGGATTCCGTTTCCAACACATGCAATTTGAGGCACACATTCAAATCACAGCTGATGTGAATGTAAATCCCCATTTCACAAATAAGCAGATACTGCGGGGGAAGTCAGGAGGTCACAGTCACAGGGCTTCCCCAGTCCTGGTAGTCACTCTCTCTACCTCAGGCTCAGCTGACCACATGGCTCATTCTTCCTGAGCTCCTAAGAAGAACAGGGGTTCCATTTACAAAGCATTTGATTCTTCAAAATCCCAAGATTGAGATAGGGGAGGAGTCTACTGAGAACATGGAGGTCAGAGATACAAGTTCAGAGTCAGGAAAGCCCGAACTCAAATCCCAGCCTGGCCACTTCCCAGACGCATGCCCTAGGGTGAGCTACTTAACTTCCTGTTCACCTAGAAAACTGTAGTGGTAGAGGTGGTGATTGTGGTGACATGCTTTATGGTAGCTAAATGAAATAAACACTATAAAAGTTGGCACATGGCAAGCACCCAGTAAGTTATAGATGTTATTTTGTTCCCTATTGTAATCATTCCCACCATCATCATCTTTATCATCATCATCATCATCATCAAATCAGTCCATCTTCTACTGAGATAAGGACCAGGCCTTTCACCCTAGGAAGGCAGAGTCCTCGCTTAAGTATAAGGTCAGCGCGTGCACTTCCTTCACATTTTCTTCTCCAGGCTTGTTAATCTCACCAGACAGACACTTGGCAAATGGAACCTTCAGGGAAACTCTTAGTGACGGGAAACATGAGGGCTGGTGTTGCCAGGGGTGAGGGAGTCCCACTCAGGCTGTCTGCTCAGGGGCACTTTCTGAAGAACCAAGGAGAACTTGAGAAGCCACATGGCCATGACTTCAGCTTTCTGTCTTCTACAAGGAAGCCCAGTTTCACATTTTAAAACTGAGCAGGTCAATGTACAAACTCTTTCCCACTCCAAGAAAGATTTCACCTGCCTGGGCCCCGAAGTTCCAGGTTTTTACTTCCCCAATTCATCGTGACAAGCCTCAGGACAGATCAGCCTGCAGAGGCTATGGTACAGCTGCTACAGCTGTTCTGAGGCTAAGGAAAGCCTCTGCCATTCCAGACCAGTTGGAATGAAAAATCCTTCATCTGTCCCTGGATGGGGAGAGGGATCAGGATGTGAGGTCAGGGGAGATGGTACAGCTGGATTCACCTCCTTTCCACTGAACCCTCTAATGACAAAGAGTTACATTGCATCCAGATAGAAGCCCACCTCTCAACCCACCACATGACCTATGCCTGGGGAAACTGAGCACAAACTTTCAACTTTGTCAATGCCTTGGGAGTTCCTTAATGGCGGTGATGTCCCAGGATAGCTGTGCAGTTTGTGCACTGCACAGAGATACTCACTTTGGGGAACATCCCCCAAGCAGGGCTGGATCCATCCAAAGACAGGAGCACCATGTTCTTTTTTGCGGTGCTGGGGATTGAACCCAGGGCCTTGTGCTTGCGAGGCAGGCACTCTAGCAACTGAGCCATATACCCAGCCCAGGAGCACTATGTTCTTATACAAAGGTGTTGTGCTAAGGCATGAACTGAAGGGCTACATCACCTAGCAGGCAACCTCTTCTGAATTTTTGCATCCAAAACACATCTTGCTCTAAGCTGCATAAAAGCACAAAGGTATCCATAACACTTAATAGCAAAAAAGACCAAAAAAAAAGGAAATTCCCGTTAAAGCATGAAACTCCCTATCGGTACAAGAGTCAAGCAGAGGCAAGATTTATCTGAGCCACAGAAGAGCAACAGAGGGTCAAAAGAATTCAGGGAAGTGGGGTGGGAACTAGACTTTCTGGATTTGTGTAAGAATCACTAAGCACCTGCTATGTTCCCAAACTGCAGAGGCTGTGGCTGCCATTAAGCACAGGGACCTTGGACCTGGGAAGGCTGAGTCAAACCCAGCTCAGTCACTCACTGGTCTTAGAGGATATGTTATGTCCGCCCAAAGTCATTTCTCCCTTCTTAACTAGAACAAAAGTTTAGGGAAAGAGATGTCCTGACTCTTAAGTGGGCACCCTGGGAATAGGACATGAAGCCAGCACCAGAGGCCACCATTGTGAAGCCAGTCAAACCACAGATGCAGCCATCACTGGATGAACCTCCATGAGTAGCAGAGATAGCTCGCCGGGGAGTCCACTGTACGTCTGGGCTCCCCAGTGGGGAATAATTAATTTTCCTTTTCTGTGAACAAGTCAGGTTTTCCCCACTTTGCAAATCAAAACTGATTTTGTCAAAGCTATATCACCTTGAACAAATTACTAAACTCCTCTGCAGCTCAGTTTTCCTTATGTATGAATTTGGGATAATAATGAAGCATACCCCCCAGGATTAGTGAGCATTAAATAAGAATAAGCAGACAAAGGTCTTAAGTGCAGCTATCATTACCTACAGTGTCTCATTTTATCCCTAAAAACAACCCACAGAGATAGGATTTGCCCCATTTAATAGCAGATAAATACAAGGAAGAAAAAGATAAAAATCACATAGCCAGTAAGTCCCTTTCTGGATGCCTGAGCCCCCTCCCCAGTCACATCCCAGCTCTGAGGGCCAGGACTCCATGGCTGACTGGGATCTTCCCCACCAGCAGGGGGCAGCAAGGGGCAGTGACAACTAGAGCTCTGGGAAATGGGCAGGACTGCTGGTTGGCACTGCCTTCTTCACAAGGTGATGGAAACTTTCTGGAATTTAATAGCAAATTCTAAAAACCACTGAATTATATACCTTGAAATGGCAAATGTTATGATATAGGAATCATGTCTCAATTTTAAAAAATAAAGAGCTGCTAGAAACAGTTTTGTAAGGAAAACTGTCCCCTGCCCTGCCTGTCCTCAGGAGCATAGCCCTGGGTCCTGGGAGCAACATCCCCTACCCCCTGCCCCCTGCCACCTGGGCAGGCTCCCTCCCTCCTCCAGGGTGAATCTGGCTGCTGACTCCAGACTTTGGGACCAGGGCTGAGGCAGCCGCTGGCACTGGCCCGTTCCCAACACCCCATGCTCTGGCAACAGAAGAACGTGGGTACCAAGTAGGGGCAGCACCCATCTTGGCTATGTTTTCACTTTTCACTTAGATACTCTGAAGTCACTGGCCCAAGAACAAGCCAGTTATCCCCAAGGTCCAGGCATCCTGCTGCTGGCAGAGGGGCTGAGCTCCCCGCACTCACCCCACACCCCACTGGTAAGACAAGCAGCAGGCACGGAACAACCTGCAGGAGGCACAGCCTCACCGTTACAGGAGGGCACGTGCTGTGACCATTGCTTGGGTCAGAACTGCAGCCTTCAGAAGGCGAAGGGAAGAGAAGACAAATGCCAGAGGGGCTCAAAAGGTCCCTCGGGGAGGACAAGCCAGGACCGTCTTCTGTGGCCTGGGGAGAAGTCCTGGAGAAGCTGCCCAGGGCAGAGGGATACACCAGCAGCCACTGCCCCACTGGAAACAGGCCACCCTGGCGTGAGCAACACCTTCCCCCATGGCAGCCAACTCACAGGTTAGGAGGAAGGAGAGCAGATCCTTTCACAGACATTTAAGACCATTTAAGCTTAAAATCCCTAATTGCTCCTTACTTTCTAAATACAAAATCTTCAGTGGGAGATTTACCTTCTTACAAAAAGAGAATTAGTAAACTGGGTCGAGTTATTGATTAACATTAGATTTTGCTAAGTTAAGCACTCATGGCAAAATTTCAAAAGTAACTGCTCTCCGAGGGAGTTGAAATAGAATATCGTAACTTCCAGAGCCAGACAGGGAGGTAAAACAAAGATCTCACCAAACGAACACTTGATTCCCCCAGGGCTGGATTTGCTCAAGTCTAATCCCAGAAATACAAAGCCACAGAAAGGTGCTTCCTAGGGAATAGGGTTTACCTCCTGGCTTCTCCACCGAGCAGGGGGAGGACCCAAGGGCCCCCCTCCAGCATCCCTGGCTCACATAATGCCAAGCAGGGTGACGAGGCTGGCAGGGACCCCCTCTTTCACAGTATACCTGACTGTTGCCCAGCGAAGGCAAACCTGGTCACCAAAGTTTGTCAGCTTTTGAATTTGAACTTAAGGCAAATCAGTATCACTTAAAACAAAATAAAAACTCTGGTGTGAGCAACTACAGCAGGAACAGAGCAAACAACTCCCACCCCCGCTGACTCCCCACTCCTGCCCCAGAACCAAACGAAAATGCAAACACGAGTCCCTCCAAATTCTTTACTGGGCTGTGGTGAGGACAGCAGTCCTCACAGCCCACAGAAATGCCGGGAAATAACACAGACACTGTGTTCAGGGGTCCTGGGGAGACCACTCAATAGCTTAAAATATTCAGACTCATCACGGTGTTCACATGTCACTGCGTGTCATGTACACACGAGAGTGTCAGCAGGCACGGCTTCCAGGGCCCCTTGTTCCAGCCCCCACACTCCAACCCACAGTGCTTGGGTCCAGGGAACAGGACTTTGCACACTCACAGCCATGCAAGAGGGCCAACAGCCAGAGTCTGGGTTCAGGGAGGAGGCTGTGGGCACCCGGGTGGTCCGTCTCTGGTTTTGCATTATTGCTGTCCCACAGGCCTGTCCCTCCCAGGACGCAGGCCTGCCCGCCTGATTAAGCCTGAAGGACGGCCTCTCTGACTTCATTGTTATCTTTAACAGCTCTGTCTGGAACTCAATTAAGCAGCTGCCCTCTCCTCTGCAGAGCGGAATGCTCCAGACCCATCACAGAGTGACCAGGCTGACTCCCTCCAGGCACACCCCACTGAGCCCGGAATGCCTGAGTCCAGGGTACTGGCTGTGGGAGGTGTCCACAGGAAGGCCTCAGACTAGGAAAAGTGGGGACAGTCTCAGGGACACCGGCCCAGGCCCACTCTCCCCACCCTCGACCTCCCGGCCTCTCTCCCTCTCCACAGACCTAGTCTGGGAGGGTCCTGAATAGTAAGGACACAAAGCTCAGAACATTGTGGGTTAATGAACAAGGAGGTTCTAGGAACTAAACATGGAGTGGGGAAACAGGCCCCAGAGCAACCACTTCAGCACTGCCTGGAAAGTAGGACAACGAGGGGCCATGAGAAATGCCCCCTCCCCACCCAGCCGGCACCCCGTGTGTCTGCCCAGCCCTCTCTGCCACCGGCCAGGTGTCAGTCAGTCGGGTCCAGAGGACATGCGTCACAGGTCTTTCGATCATGAGTCTAACCGCGCATTTTCAGGGAGTGACTTCAAATGAAATATTGCAAATAAAAGCACTGTAAACTTTTATTCTGCAGGTAAGCTCATTCTGACATGCTGGGGTCAGGGTCTTAGAGGTCTGAGGACAGGCTGACAGAGGGAGGCGGGTGGGGAAGGCTCTGGGAAGCCATGCTTGGCAGGCCGCTGCGAGGGCTGGTGTGCCGAGTGAGCAAGATGGGAAGGGTAGGGCGGGGAGGACGGCCCAAAGCTCCGCAGGATCTTCCTAGAGGGCCCTGCACCCTCCGCCTCCAGACTGTCCCCCGTGTCCGCATGCAACCACCTAGGTCATTCCCAGCCTCAAGCTGGAGCTCTGGACTGCCCTTCGTAGCAGATCCAACATAACCAATTGGGAGCCTCCGTTAGCCTCCGACCACTGCCTCCTGTCATTGCTGCCCCTCACACGATCCCTTGGACCAGCTGGGCTGTGCTCCCTGCCATCTGGGAAGCCATCTGTCACGCCACAGCGAGTCTCATGCATAGACTCCAGAGAGAAAGGCGCTGCCGTGGAGGAGCTGACCTCATGGCTGCCCTCCAGACAGACGCAGCCCTGAGCCACTCTTCCAGGGGCGAAGGATGGGACTGAGGCCCAGAGTGAGCTGGAAGATACCAAGGGGGATACCAGGTTCTGTCCTCCCCAGCTCTGAGGCAGACAGGACTCTGTCCCTGGCCTCAGTTTCTACAACCACAACTCTCCCACTTACAGGGTTACAGTGGGGACCCCAAGGGAAAGCTCCAGCCTGCCGTCCCTTCCCCAGACCCGGAGGGCACACTGGCTGAGGGGTCCCAACTGAATGTGCCACCTCGCAGCCTCCAAGCCCTCTGCCTGGCCCAGGGAAAGCACCACCCTTGTCACCATGTCACTATACACTCCAGAAACCACTGCAGACAAGCAGGCAGCCATTAGCACCTGTCCCCAAGCCAGCTAGGCCTCCCTCCTGCGAACAGTTGAACATATGCCCACCCCAGGACCACCACTAGTGCTCTACCCCACCATGAGCACTTCACCCATGAGAAACGAGTGTTTGCATCCATGAGAAGGAATGTTCCAGAATGTTCATAGTTTTTTTCTTAATGCCCCCAAAGTGGAAACAATCTAACCTCAATCCCACAGGAGTGGGGATAGACAAAGGATGGCACACCCATGCAAAGGATTACTACTCCCAACCAAAATGGAGCCAGCTACCAACATAAATCCCAAAGCACCACAGAGAGTATGAGATCCTGGGGACCAAGGCGCACATTCGCTACAACTCCACTCACAGGAAGTTCAAGAACAGGCACGACTAGTCCAAGGGGTACAGGCACTGGGAAGGAGCACAGAGAACTTTCTGGAAGGATGAAATCATCCTGTATTTTGACTGGCATGGTTATATTACATGGATTCCTATTGCTGCTATAATAAATTACTGCCAACGTAGGGACTTAAAACCAGACAAATTTATTCTCTGACTGTTCTGGAGGTCAGACGTCTGAAATGGGTCTCACTGGGCTGAAGTCCAGGTGTCAACAGGGCCAGTTCCACCCGGAGGCTCCAGGGAGAATCCATTCCTGGCCTGGAGGACATCTGCATTTCTTAGCTCATGTCCCTCCTCCAACTTGGAACCTCTCTGCCTCCCGTTCTCCTGCTTTCTTTCATCTCTAAGGATGCTGTGATTACACTGGCCACCAGACACCGCAGGATGACCTCCTCATCTCCAGGTTCTTCACCTAAGCACATCTGTAAAGTCCTTCTGCCATGGTAACATGTTAGGAATGTGTCCCTGGGGGCGAAGGATGGACACTGTCTTGTTCTGTTCAGGCTGCTCCAAGCAAATACCACAAACTGGGTGGCTTATAAACAACAGAAATTAACTTCTCAGCCCTGAAAACTGAGAAATCCAAGATCCAGTTGTGGGCAAATTCAGTGATTGGTGGCTATCAGAGATGGCACCTTCTCACAGTGGGGGCAGAAGGGCAGGGCAGCTCTGGGGCCTCTTTATAAGGGCACCAATCCCCTTTGTGAGGGTTCTGCCCTCGTGACCTAATCACCTGCCAAAGGCCTCACCTCCTACACCACCTCCTTGGTGACAGGGTTTCAACATATGAACTTGGGGGGACCACAGCAGATATATTGGGGGGCATTATTCCACCCATCACACATAGGTATAGCCATATGCAACAATCCATGAGCTGCACACTTAACTTTGAATGCCCTATGGAACATAAATTGAGCAAAAAATAATAATAAAGACAAACAATTAAGGTCCCTAACCTGGGCTGCTGAGGTCACATCCTTACCCAGCTTTGCCCTCTGCCCACCTTCGAATGGTGTCCTCGCTCCACCCTGCACCATTACGCTGCTTTACAGAAACTGACACGTAACAGGGATAAAGCCTCCCTTGCAGCCAGCAAGAGGCAAAGTTGACTTGAATCCAGGTCTGATGACTCCAAGCCTGAGTTCCATCTGTGCACACAACAACTTTCCCTTCGCTCCGCCCTAAGAAAACATCGGTACAATTGAGATGAAGAAGAACAATACAGCTGAATGACGGACCCGTGGCGTGAAGAAGAGTGTGCAAACTGGAGAGCCGTGCCACACAGGGACAGCCAACAAAGCCGTCAGAAACCCAGGCTTCCCTGTGAACCCTCTCATCTTTTTAATTACAGGCAATGCATTCAATTTATCCAAGATAATGGATAAGCAAATATTTGTCACCAGGCCCCCAACATGCCACCATGTGCCCGGTACACTGTCCCCTCCTTCCATCCTGCTGTGCCACCAGCAGGCAGCAGCCTCACCCCAACATCTCTGCCCTCTGCAGGAGATAGGGCACCAGCATTAGCACCAGCTAATAGGAAGCAAAGCTGCCCGGTGACAAGGGACCTGGGGAGACCACTGGAACACCTGGAATGAGGCTTCCTGCCGGCTGCAAACACACATTGCGGTGGGAGCAGAGGCCCCGCCTGGAAGGGAGCTCTCTGCTCGCTCCGCTCTGTAGAACCCAGCTGCTTCCACCCACTGCCAACACACCTCCCGGCAGAGGGGCTGGGCCTTCCAGACTCATCTGTCATTTTGCCTAATGCCCAGCTGAGGGCCTCTGTCCACACCCCAATATCTAGGCCAGGGTCACCTCTGCCCAGGCATGAGCCATGCTCTGCTTGGTGGAGCCATGCTCCACCCTTGATGGAGTGGCCCCAGGTGAGGCACCACAGCACCAGCCCTGAACTCTAGGAGGAGAGCTGGGGCCACTGTTCAGGTCCATTTCTGTGCCTTCTACTGAGCCTGCAGCTGGGGAGTGTCCAGTCCTTGCTCCTCCTTGGGAGGGACTGACTGGGTCTTGGGAGTGGCTTTTTGTGGTTTGGGACAAGGCCACAAGGAAATGTCACAAGAACTATCCAGGGTAGGGATGACTATCCAGGCCTGGGCTCAGAAACCATCAGGTGGCCACCACCCCCTCTCTCCCTGTGGGGTCTTACCTTAATCTTTGGCTGCTTTTCTCAGCTCCATCCTCCAGATGAGGAAACAGAACTGAAAGTTCAGGAAGGTTCGGGGCCTATCCAGGCATCCACCACAAGTAAACAGAGGGGTGGAGGCTTGGACCCAGACTTGAGCTGATCCCCCAGTATAACACTGCTTCCCAAAGAGAGCACGTGTCGGAGACCCTACCAGAAGGACTCTAGAACTGCCATGCCCACTCAGCCCACTGCAGGCCCCAGTATTGCTTCTGGCTTCAACCCTTGACCTCCCAAATGGGACAGAAATTCTGCCACCCTGCAGGGGAGAGAATCCAGGACCTCACACAGAGCCCCAAGCACCTGGCTTCATTGCTGACCAGCTTTCCAACTGGCAGTGACCTTGGCTTTAATCATTGATGTGGTGAGAGTTCTGATATTCAGTTGCTAAATTTGGGAGCAAGCCAGGAGCTGGGAATGGCGGTGTGCACAGGATGGTCACATGGCCCCAGCAGGCTCTGAGCCCTGAGAGGAGGGGGTGTAAGTAGGGGAGGCGTACCTTGAATTTTGTAAGCAGATTCGGAGATGGAAGCAGTCTACAGATCCTCTCTTGGGAAGACACCAGTCATGGGCTGGAGCCTGGCGAGGTGTGGTGTGGAGAGGATCCTGGGAGAGGAGCAGGCTGCTATCCTGGGGCAGAAAAGCCTGGGTTTCCAGAGAGTCATAGCAGAGCAGTCATCCCACCACAGAGCCCCTGTGTCTTTGGCTTCTGTGTTTGTGTCTTGCTATTTATTTGAACCTTGTTGCTAATATTTCATTAGAAAGTGGCTCCTCCTGCTCCCCCTGTCCACGCACCAAGATTTTGGAGGGAAACAGTAAAAGGACCCAGCTTGCTTGTGTGCCTAGGGTCTTACTCCACAGGAAGGCCCCGCCACTCCAGAATGCCACCCAGCAAGAAAGTCAGTTGCTGTGAGCATGCATTCAACCAAAAATGTGAAAATAAACCAAGCAGGACCTGGTGAACCCTGACATTCCCCTGGTTCTTTACTAAATCCCATCCTGGGGGCTGGTCTCCCTTCCCAAGCATGGCAGGCTCTGCCCCTCCATGTGGCATTTGGGAGCTCACTAGGGAATATTCACTGAAGGCCCAACAAGTACAGTGTTGGGACAGAATTGATGTCTGTGACCAGCCCTGTCCTCGTGGGTTCACATCTGAATGAACCAGAGGAGCCCCAAGGGAAAACAACCAGAAGCTTCCAACTTCTGTCTCTCTCTCTTCCTGGGTCTTCTCTGTCTCTCTGCCTCCTTCTCCTCCATCTCTATTACTCACTCTCCCTCTCCCTACACACACACGCACATTCACAGGCGTGCACACATGCACACACACACTCACACTCCCAGCAGCCTCTCCTGAGAAAGATCTGGCCAGACCCCACAAGCAATAAGCAGAATTAGGTACTTGCTGGGTCTCTGGTACCACTTCCTACGCATTTTCTGATGACACCCCCAAAGGTTGATCTCCTTAGGCAGACAATTCTCTGCTTCCCACAGTCCCTGCTATGGTTTGAATGTGTGCTCCAAAAGTCCAGGTATTGGAATTTTAATCCTCAATTCATATGCTTATATTTGCAGGTGGGGCCTTTGAGCAGTAATCAGGATAAGATGAGGTCCTAAGGGGAGGGTCCCCCAATAGCATTAGTGGCTTTATAATAAAAGGAAGACAGAGATCAGAGCTAGCACACTGACCCTGTGCTACCTTCCACCAGTTATGCTGCAGTAAGAAGGCCCCCACCAGATGCTGAGCAGATGGCAGCACCATGTTCTTGGCCTTCCCAACCTCCAAAATCATGAACCAAATAAACCTCTATTCTTTATATACTACCTGGTCTCAGGCATTTTATTACAGCAACAGAAAATGGCCTCACAAATTCTCCTTTTGGGGTGCCCTCCCAAACCACCAGGCCCAAGCTGAATGCTGTGACCCCACAATCCCTTCCTCAGCCTCCTGGCCACCCCAATATCCCATGCAGACATTCAGAGTCTTGGCTTGCCCTGAGGAAACAGCATGACTTCATTGCCAGCAGGGGTGCTTGCCAGCCGGTTGTCACTTTCTAGGGTTCTGTTTCTTCATCTGGAACATGAAAAGGTGGCTCACCAAACACTGACAAGACTCTGATAATCTCACTCTGATAATCTAAGTCACACTAACTGGAGTGCCAATGACATTTAAAGATCCAAGGCTGCTGCCTTAATCTCCAACTGCTACCCAGATCTCTACTAATTGAGTCACCCCAATATGTCTCAATTTACCAAGCAGCAAAATCTCCCCCTCCCCAAAATCTGAACAAGTGTCATTACATTTTTATTTTGCCAAAAGCAGACATGAGGACATTAATGATATTAATATTATTAAATCCATCCTCTATCTGCTACCATGTTCAGTTCATAAAAGAAAGGAAAAGTAGGACCATACCAGTTATGTACTGCTACTAAAATATTTTTTTTCACTCCAAAGTTTAGTGGTTCAAATAATTGCACATGTGCACAGAATTTCACAATCTGGGCTTTTCTCATCGGAGTCAATCCATGCAGCTTAAGTCAGCTGAAGGTTTGAGTGGCACTAGGTGGTCCAAGGCAGCCTCGCTCTGGTCTGATGCCCACCTGGGCTGTCCAGCAGGGGCCTCAGTTACCCTCTATGTGGCTTCCCCAGCAGGACAACCTGGATTTCCTAAATAGCATAAGTGGGCAAGTATCAACACATTGGCAGACATCGCTATAGTTTGAATGTTAAACGTCCCCCAAAAGGCTATGTGTTAAAGTTTTGGTCCCCAGCTGACACTACTGGGAGGTGGTGGAATATTCAGGAGGTTGGACCTAGTGGGAGTCTCATAGTTCATTGGGCATGTGTCCTCAAAGGGGATCCCTGGTCTACTCTCTCTCTCTCTCTCTTTTCCTCTCCCTCTCCCTTGCTTCCTGGTCATGAGGCAAAGAGTTTGCTGGGCCATAAGCTCCCCATTATGGCCTCTGGCACCCCCACCAGAGACCTAAAAGCAACAAATCTGTGGATCAAAGATTAAGCCTCTAAAACCATGTGCCAAAATAACTTTTTTCTTTATAAGTTAATTCCCTCAGGTTCAGGGATGGAAAGCTGACTAATAGCCAATATCGTCTTCTGCTAGTTTCCTTTGCTGACATGCTGTTGGCCAGAACAAGTCACTTGCTGAGCCCCAAGTCCAGGTGGGGGAAGGCTCCACAAGGTGTGAGCGCCTGGAGATAGGACTTATTGTTGGCTGTTAATGTAACACTCTGCCACCAGAGCGTGCTACCAGAAACTCTTTTTGAGATAGAATAAATTTAGCTTCATGAAACCTACTCCCTGGTGCTCTGGGTGACTTCCTCACAGACCACTGTAGGTCTCACTGATCAGAGACTATCACTTACTGACCCAAAGGCTGGCATTTGGGAAACGCAGCACTTAGCAATTATCACATTCTTTCCAACAGAGCCAGAGGTGGCCTTGGACTCCTCAGCACAGCGCTGCAGACAGCCTGCTCCCTGCCTGTCAGAGATGGCACACACAATTCAAGGCTCCTCGCCATCGCTTACCTAGCAAGGACTTCATCTGTTACCCTTGACAAGAGGACACTGGGGAAATAATGCTCAGCCCAAAGGAACCTGGCACCAAATCACGTCTGTGTGACTCAAAGACACTCAACCCAGTGTTGGAACTCCCAGGACTCTGGCAGCGGCAGGTGCAGGAGGCCCTGCTCAGTCCTCAAGCCATGTCCTTCTGGGTGGGGCTCACTTTGCTATCTCTCATGTACCAGGCAATAATTATCCAGATACAAGGGTCCTCAAACATCCCTGCCCAGGGGGCCGTGTGCAAGCAGGGCCACGCATCCTCCCTTTGGGCCGAGCCTCACCAGCGCTGGCTCTCTGGGTACTTCACACAAACATGGGCTGTGTCTCAGCTCTCAGGCCATTGGGTTCTCAGCCTCGGCCTGGCAAAACTGCCCAGCCCAGGCCTGACCACGTGCACCTGCATGTTCCAGCCTCCCTTCTGCAGATCCAACGGGAGCAGGTTGGGAAGGCCCACTGACACCCTCTCCCAAAGCCTGGCTATCAAAACCCCGGGGCACAGACTGGGATCCTGTCACTGGGTGGACTTCGGAGGGTCCTTCCTTTACAGGGCCTGGTCCAGACCTTAGGATCCCCTGCAATCTGGGGCCCTCCACAGACAAGAAAAACCTTGTATCCAAAATTCCCTGAATGATGAAATGCTCCCAGGTTGGAAATATTCTGTATATTGACGTCATGGTGGTTGCATAACTACAAACCTTTATCACATCTCATGCAACTACATATCTACAAAGCATGAGTTTCGACTTATGTAACTTGTACCTCCATAAATTTGACTTTAAAAAACTTTCCCCGCAGAGAACTGCCCCCCATTCTTAGCCAGTTCCCCTCTCTAGCACCCCCTCCCGAGTCCCTAGAGTACCCAGCGGGCCTTACATAATCAGGACAGCGTCCGTGTTCTGTGTGCAGGGCAGGTGCTTTATACACTTACACAGGCCACCCTGCTTTTCAGATGAGGTCCAGGTCAGAGAGGTTGAGTCACTTGTTCAGGCCAGTCAGATGCCTAGCGGTGCGGGAGCCAGGACTCTCCCGGAACTTTCTAACTTCACTAAGCTTGTTTCCCCCGGCTCGGAACCCAGCCCATACTAACTGCCAGCCATGGTGTGTTAGGTGCTTGTTTACACTTAATTGAGGTCCAGAGAAGCTAAATGACTTGCCTGAAGTCACACAGTTAGTAAGATGTGACACCAGAATTTGAACCAAGCACTACTGGATTCCAAGGTACTACTCTGCCTTAGTACCCACAAGGGAGGCCTGGGGTCCCTCCCACCCCATTCCAACTGCTAGCCCTCTCCTCACGGACTGCCTGGCCCTGGGTGACACCCTACCCTATCCCTGACACCCCCCACCTATCCCAGCAGGTGTCCTGGCCAAGACTACCAGACCCAACCCCAAGGAAGGGACTGTCACTAATCTCTTCAAGACCCCACGCCACGGAAAGATGATGAATTCAGTGTCACCAGATGAATGATGTGCCCCTTCTGCTCTGCTCTAACTGCTGGCCCAGGGAAACTACAGGGACCTCATGTCCATGGTCTCTGGACAGCTGGCCAGTGCCACATGGCCCAGCAGGCTCCAGGACAACATGTCATAGGTCTATACCTCAACGCAGACCAAATGGCCAGTTATCCCATGCAGCATGAAACACTTAGGCGGGAGAAAGTAGACTTTCCATGAGGTTGCACGTTCATTCCCTATGTACGCATGGCCTAGGAGCTCCCTACTGTGCGTGGCTCATCAGCTACCAGTACTCTAACTACTTGTAGGAGACAACCACCTCTTACAGTGGACAATGCACCTCTTTAATCCCCCCATTAACAAGATGACCCTGTCCTCTGGCCAGGGATAACTGTTCCAGGGTCAGGTTCCTAATCATTCTGGAACCTAGGGGCATCCTCTGGGAATGTGGATTGGGGAGAGAAAGACAGGAAAACAGACAGATGGCAGACCTTCGTGGAACCGGGACTTGTCACTTCAACATTAGTAGGGTCTGTGGCCACACTGGCCCTGAAGACGGGGAGCACATCAAGTGAGTGACAGGCAAGGCAATGCGGAAGCCAGGGAGGGGGAAGGGACCGTCGGACTCCTGACACTTCCCCACCCAGATCCTGTACTCCAGCAGCCACCCCAGGATCCTCATTTGAAGCTACCTTTTTGACTTCCCCTAGCTAAAGGGAGTTTGGTTATCTGCCACCAAAAACCCTAATGAACAGCCATTTAGCTGACATGTGCAAAGGACAAGGCACAGAAAGACAGGCAACCACCAAGGTTAAGTCCAAGGTCAAGTGAGAGACCAGGGGAGAATGCACACAGGAAGGCTCTGCCTGGGCTCCACCTGAGGGCCTCTCTAATTCACAGCAATTTGATTTCACACCTTGTTTCTCTGAGTTAAGCTCTACTTCTTCAAACAATGTTTTTAAATGTAACTGCTGCAGGGAGGGACAAGTCATTAACTTAATAGTGGCAAAGAGGTTTAGTTAGATTCTCATGCCATCTCTGACTGATTGAAGTGGCTGCTGGATTCTAGGGCCATCTCTGGGTTGGGGTGGGAGGCGGGTAAAGGACATCAGCAGGCTGGATTCTTATCCTGACTTTGTCAAGTAGTCTGGGGCTTTCTCTCCCCTCCTGAAGTTCAATTTGCCAACCTGTAAAGTGAGAGGGTGGAGCCACTCCTGATGTCTGACAACCCAGGTTCCCTGTGGCAATAGAGGCCACCACGAGCTCTGTTTTCTGACAATAACTTTGGAAAAAGGACTCCTGACATCCGGGCTGGTTATTCCAACAGCACAAGAGATGGTCCCTCAGGGACAAGGAGAAAAGGGAAAGAAAGGAAGGAAGTGACCAGAGGAATTTAGCCTTTAGCCCAAGAAAACCTAGGGGGAAAACAAAGAGGCCAGCCAGAGGCCTCAGAGTCAGCAGGCTCAGCCCACATGCCTGCATCTCTGTGTCCCAAAAGGAACCTAGAGGGACCACTGTTCCTAGTCACAGAGAAACCAGCAAGCCCATGGCTGATTTATATCAACTAGGAGGGAACAGGGAGGTCATTTTTCCAGTTTATAGGAGACAAGGGACACTGGCCACACCCACTTCCCTCTGAGGTCTTGGGGTGCTGGGTGGGTGGGTGAATCAGCAGCTCTACCCTACAGAACTTACCACCTTCCTGGAGCCTCAGTTTTCTGGGGTTAAAACCAGAACATGGTAGGCAAAACCACCCAGATGCCTGCCAACATCTGGGAAGTTACGCAGTCTGCAAGGTTCAGTCCAGATTCTCAGATGGGAGGTGAGGATGAGAGACGAGACCAGAGGCCCTTCCTGTCAGCTGAGCCTCGCGCGGCCCCACCCTTTTAAATGGACACCCATCCCACTTGTCCCACGCTAAAGAAAATAGAAGCAGTTCTGCTCTGATGTGCTCTGATGTGATTTCCTGAAAATCTTCACATTCTGGAAAAACACACACTAACAATAACAGGATTCTCAGGGAAACTGAGATGGTGCACCTCACTCAACACCTATGGAACCTCATTACCAGAACTGTTCAGAAGCCATCAGGGCTAAGTCACAGTCAAGCCGAGGCTGGCCAGGAGCTCCAGCGCCTCCTCCGAGAAGAAAGGCCTGGGTCTTGCTTCTTAGGAGAGCATCCTCATCGACACTTAAAACCCACGCAGGTGTCACCTGCACCCACTGCTTCCTCAGAGGGCAAGGTCCTTGCAGCTCCTTCATGTGGCCTCAACCTCCCTGTAGACCTTAAGGGCGTGGACGTCACAGAAACAGCCATGACGTGTGGTAAAGGCAAGTGTCTATAACCTTTCAGCTTTTAATTTTTTAAAACTGTTTAGTTCTTCATATATTACTCTTTAATCATTAGAAAGCACAGCCTGATCTACCAAAACACAAATGTGCTGGGAAACAGCAAAGGAGCCGACACAACTTTCACACTCCAACATCATGTCCCATTCACCTGCCAGGGAGCCGCACGGTATAGCACAACAATTTTCATGGTAAAATGATCCTGTGCACTCACGGGAAGTCTTGGGAAGATAGAAGATGCAACCTGCAAGCTGCTGTTTTAAAACATAATACAATTTGTCAAAGCTTACACTTTTAACATTTTAGTCAAGTTGACTCTGTTAGATTAAACACGGTCATAAATCCTTCACAGGGCTTCCCACTGAGAGCTGCAGTCCACTTCTCCACCCTTCATATCTGGCAGGTCCTGCTGACTTGCCTTGGCCACCAGAATGCAGCAGAAGTGATTTTACATGGCTTCCCAGCAAGGTCTCAGAGATCCTGGAACTTTCTCCTTTACCCGCTTGCTACCCAAGACCACCATATCAAAGAAGCCCCCACTGGCTCCCAGAGGCTGAAAGCCCAGCCCACAGCCTGCATCAACCCCCACGCCTGTGAGTGAGACCATCCTGGGACAGCAGAGCCACCAGATGGTTGCAGGCACATGAGCCACCACCAGCAAGACCAGCACCACCAGCAAGACCAGCGAAAGAACCACCCATCCGAGACCTGCCCACAAAATTGTGAGCAAATGAAATGACTATTTTTAAGCCATTAAATATTAGGGTGGTTTGTGACATAGCAAAAGAAATGGGGGGAAAAAAGAGCAAATGGAATGCAATAATTTTTTGTAGATATTTTGCTAATTCTTTAATACTTTGAAAGTTTTCCCTACTTGGGAGTCAGTAAGCCTTCATTCTGGTCTGAATGATACCCTGGCCCCCTGAGAAAAGGCTAAACCAGATGGGAAAGTGGCAGTGTCTCCAAGGACCCTGGTGAAATGGGATAAAGTCAAGGATTGATCAACATTCCAAACTCCAGACCAGGCAGCAGGTGCAGGAGGTACGTCCAGGTAGGACACGGAGGAGGAACAATTGCCAACATTCCAACGGCTCCCAAGGAGGCAGGAGCCTCTCTAGCTAACACTCCCAGATCCAGGCAGTCCCCAATCTTTCTGGCTATGCTGGGCTCAACAACAGCACCCCAGATGACCACGTCCTAATCCCCAAACCTATGATTATGTTACTTTCCATGACAAAAGGGATCTTGCACGTGTGATTGAATTAAGGATCTTGAGATGGAGAGATTATCCTGAATTCCACCTGCAGGCTGCATAAGAGTCCTTACATGGGCAGGGTCCTGGGGAGGCAGGAGGGGAAGGGGCAGACTCAGAGGGCAGCAGAGAAGCAGAGAGTGGGGTGATGGGCTTTGAAGATGGAAGAAGGGGCCGTGGAAAGGTAAGGACATGGTTCGTCTTAGAGCCTCTAGAAGGACACAGCTCTGCCAACACCTTGTTTTTAGCCTGGTGAGACCCGTTTGGGGCCTCTTTCTGACCTCCAGGAATGTAAGATAATAAACATATTGTCTAAAGCAACTACACTGGTGTTAATCTTTTCAACGGCAACAGGAAACTAATACATTGAATAAACCCTCCTCCCTTATAAGAATAAACTTGATGTTTGTTCATAATTATAGCAACAGCTGATAATATAATAGCACTAATTTAGTGTCTACTTTATGCCCAGAACTGTAGTAAGTGCTTTTCTCAAATCAATTAATTTAATCCTCACAAAAGCCTATGAAGAAGACATGATTACAATCTGTATTTTACAGATGAGAAAATGGAGACTTTAAGAAGTTAAGTAACAAGGTCACAGAGCAGGTAGATGACACAACTCAGATTTGAACCCAGGCAGTCTGGTCCCAGGAGCTACACGTGATCATCACACCTCCCAAATCAACCTAATGAAGACAATATCGAACGACACTTACCGCAAGCTCTCCTTACAGCGGCTCTTGCTAAGCACTTCATCCGATCCTCTCACTTAATGCCAGGACCCCAATGCAGCAGGGGTTTTTCATCAGCCTAGATTACACGGCAGAAACTGAGGTGCAGCAGTGTTAAACCCGGAGGCTCGACACTTCTGAATCCACGAGCGTCCAAGCCCAAAGTCCAAGCTTAAGCAAACCCTGCTGCCTGCCTTGTCCCACTTGAGCCCCAGATGGCTGAGAAGACAAAGAAAAGTAGCACAACCCTGTGATCACCTTTCAAATGGGAATGTTCAGAACATGAAAAGAGTCACTATTAATAATCCCACTGGGACAAGAGGCATACACTAGAACTATCCCAGCAAAGCAGGACACAGCACCCTGAAGATAAGGGCACTGAAATCAAGGCCCAGACTCGGCAACTCAGGGATTCCCAGAAGGGGTACTGTGGAGCAGCTGCCAGCCCTGTGGGACGTCTGTAGCCTCCAGGTCACAGTCAAGGCTGGTGGAGGGAGGATGATCCCAGCGAGCTCAGAGCAGCATCCACAAGGGGCTCCTCACAGCAGGCAGAGTATGCCCAGGGGCTGGCGGGGAGTCCACCTGAGGACAGAGGTCAGGCAGCCCTGGACAGAGTCCAGCGATGCGAAGACCTTAAACCCCAGTGGCTCCCTAGTCAGAAAGCTCAGTGAGAGCTCGGGTTGTGCAAAGGGCCATGGTGGGGCCGGCAGTCTAAGACACACAGCTTTCTTCCAAGGTCTTGAACCTGCTGGACGAAAGGGCTGTGGCTCTTATCTGCTCCTGCCTGGCTGTGGGGTCCCAGGCTAGCCCTTCTCCCCTCTGAGTCTTCTGAACAAAATGCAGCCACTGATAATCGCCCCCACCTCCACGAGAGTCATAGTATAAATAAGAATTGCAGATAATGGCAACGATGGCCCACATACAAAGCATGCCCAGCACTTAGCATGGGTTATGGGATAAATAAAATCTACTCTGAATATGTACTATTACTCCCACTTTACAGACGAGGAAACTGAGGGCAAAGGAGCAGGTAACTTGCCAGAACCCCAAAGCTAGGGTTGGAATCCAAGCTAACTGACCCTGTCAAATCCTGATAGAACATTCGTTCTTCTCTTCTCATTCTCCCCAAAGCAGTCCACACTGGTGTAGGCGCCCTGTGAGGAAGATCCCATGCCCCTGGTAGACAGGATGTGACTGTGGGGTAGGCCCCACACCTCATACGGTTCCTCCCAATTTTAGGATTCAGTGGTGAACTCTGAAAACACACATTCCTAGTCCCATTTCCCTGGAGGATCAAATTAGAGCAGGTCAGGAATGGGAATTATAAATGTCTCCTACTTCCTAAAGTTTCCCTTTCTGTTCAAGTCCCTTCCAAGCCTGATTCCATCAAAGAGAACATGTTAGTCTGGTGCTGTCCCTTAGCCCCCTCTAGAACCTTCTAGGCTTCCTTTGGTCCCAGAATGCAGCCTCTGCTCAAAGCCTCCTGTTGGTAAGAGTGTCTCCCAGAAGTGGAATGACCTCATTTGAGCCTCCATGCATTTATTCCTGGGATACCCCCTATTTACAACAAGTGACATAGGTGTTCTACTTATGGAATTGATATAAATGGTCTTTCTAGAATAAATTCATTTTTGAAAAACAGTATATTGATTTTAAAAGAATCAGTAAATCACTTTGGGGTGGGAATGGTCCATACACCAAGCAGAACCAGGAAGGTGACCCTCAAGTGGCTGAGACTTGGAAAGAGTCCTCTGAGAATATGACATGACATGCCTATAGCCAACAACCCCAAGCTCTGCTCTTGATCATCCTCAGGAGCTGTGACTCCTTGGGAATGAACTTAACTTCTCTGAGTCTCAGTTTCTCCCTGTGAAGAATCACCTACTTTGTGGGGTATTGATGAGGAAAGATGATACAAGAGGCAGTTGTGGTCATACTCACCTGTAGTTCCAGATGCTCAGGAGGCTGAGGCTGGAGGCTCACTTGAGTCCAGTTTAAAATCAGCCTGAGCAACACAGAGCTCAACAAAATACATATATATATTTACATATATACATGTACATATATAAGTACAAAATATATATAATATAGGTACAGAGCTGATGCTTGAGAAAGATTTGCTGACTCAGACAGCCCTGAGCCAGGAAGTGACCAGTCTGCTGCCCCCTGGCCCTCCACCCCACCTTCAGGTGCCGAGGCCCAAGTTTGACACTGAATGTGTAGGACTCCCAGACCAGCAAAGTTGACTGTCCACTGGAACACAGGTGGGGCATCAGGACTTTGTAGAAGTTCTCCAGGTGATCCCAAGAGGAGAACCACTCAGGCAACTGGCCCCAGCGAGGGACATCATCTGGCCAAAGAGAGCAGCTCCCCACACACATGCTCCCAGCCCTAAGTGGCCCTTTGGCTGTGATGGCTCCACCATCCTCTGCCCTGTAGGGGCAGGAGGAGTGCAAGGGGATACCCACACCACTTCCAAGGGGCTTGCTTCAGACAGTGAAATACTGCAGGTCTAAAGGAATTAGGACCTGAGCTTGTCCCCGTGTACCCCAAGTCTGAAAAAACCCAGAGCACAATCTACCCTTCTCCTAAAGCCTCCAAGGAAAGTAGACCAGCTTGACCCACCACCAAGCCACGCAAAGAAACAGCAGTCCTTTGGGCACAGAGGCAGGGGCAAGAAGGCCACTCTCACTTCCTCCTGTGGGCAGCCTGAGGGTGGCAAAAGCATTCCCTCCCATCCATTCTCTGGACAGACCTGGGCAGGTGCTGTGCACCCCATTCGCAGTCTAGGAAATGACAAATCCAGCTGGAGTTTTTACACTCTAGGCCGCTCTGTTCTCCTGCCCACCACACGTATGACTGAACACCTGGGAGAACAGGACCAGAGTCATCCTCAATACCAGGAGTGCAGCAAGAGTCTGCAGGCCTGGCCTCATGGGCTGGCTTCCTTGCTGAGTTCTGCCCGCTCCTCTCTGGTATCTCCTTGGGATGCCCAGCCCCAGCCCAGGCCTATGCCCACAGGGGGCAGGGGCTCCCTCCCTGCCACATGCTACTCATTCATTAAAAGCCCCCGATTCCTCTCTGCCACTCTAATTATGCACAGCAGTAATAAAAGAGCTCTCTCCCTTACCAAAGAGGCCTATTTATAAGACAAGAGAGCATTTCGCCCCCACAAGATTGAGTCGTCACTCAAAGCCTTGTTGGAATCAAAGCCACATCTCTTCAGAGGCCCCCCTCCCCCGTCCAGCCTGGCCCACTTCTGAGCATCCAAGTTTCCAGAAGTGCCACTGCAGAGGGGGCAGGCTGTGAATGCCATTTCTCTGCTTGCTGGCTGATACTCAGTCAACACACAGTAAGACATCTATTGAGTACCTACTACGTGCTGTGCCCTTACTAAGAATATGGAAATGAAAGATGCAGTCCCCACCCTTGTCAAGATAAAAGGCACTGAGAGAAACAAGTTTTCGGGGTCCATGGCTGACTTGCATTCTGACTCTAGCATTTACTGTCTGGGCAAGTCACCAAATTTCTCTAAGTCCTCAATTGTCCCAGCAGCAAAATGGGGTCAAGATAATACCAACCTCACAGGGTTGGTGGAGGAATTAATGGGAGACCTGCAATAAAGAGCACATCACAGGCACGCGATAAACACCAGGGCATTACCAATGGCTAAGTACCAAAGGCTTTGGGACTACACAGGTAGAGTTCACCGGTCCGCAAGAATCCAGGAAGACTTCCTGAGACTGACACCTGATCTGAGTTCTGAAGGACGAACAGCAGTTTGTTAGACAAAGAAAGATGTTCCTCGCAGGGTGAACTGTATATGCCGAGGGCCAAAGGAGGTCATAGGTGCAGAGACATGTTTGGGTAACCCTAAGATGGCGGCTGGCGTTGAGCCAAGAGGTGGCGCATAACTAGTGTTAACACAGCGTGATCTACTTTTGCCTGAGTAGTTAATGTCTCCTCTGTGCTAGTGGTCAACAGATATTCCTCATTCTTTCTTGATTGGTACCGAGGGGTGTGCTTCAATTGTGCTAATCCTAAGCTGATTGGCTGCCTTAGGTATATAAGACACACACCTATAGGAAGCACCTCGGATAAGCAGCACCTCTGATAGATCGCAGAACGCGGGGGTCACAGGTTGCAGTTCGCAGATCGCAGGACGGGGAACTAAGAACACACCTCTAGGTTGCTAGGTTGCAGAATGAAGATCACAGAACACAGAATTAAGCAGACACCTCTAGGTCGCAGATCGTAGATCGCAGGATGGAGGACTGAGCATGCACCTTTAGGTCGCAGGTTGCAGGACGCAGGCTGCATGCCGCACGCCGCACCCCGCACCTCTAAGAAGCGACCCACCTTTGAGAAGCAGTAGACCTTTGATAAACGTAGCCTCTCTGAAAGAGTAGCATCTCTAAAATTAAGCAGTCTCTTTTCCTGTAAGCAAAGTCTCTTTTCCTCTAAGCAAAGTCTCTTTTCCTCTAAGCAAAGTCTCTTTTCCTCTAAGCAAAGTCTTTCTTCCTCTCAAAGCCTCTCTTCCTCTAAAATCAAAAATTAAGCTAGTCTATAAACTAGCGAACAAGCAAACAAGCAAGGAAGTAGCCCAGATAAAGATAATAGAAGTAGTTCAGTTCCAATCCACCTCCAATAAATTACTGTGAGATTGTTGCTGCAGGTGGCAACACATAGGGCTCATAAGACACCATGTGGGGAGGGCATGCACAGGGGACACAGCTGCAGAGGCAGGTATAGGCACAGGAATGGATCACACCACCAGAACCCTAAGCTGTGATGTGCAGAGCATCACCTTGACCTTGTCTTGGTTCCTTTGGGGGCCACACACAGCACCTTTCCACCTCCACCTGTAGTTTGGTGACCAGAAAGAGTGGGACAGCCATACTTTAAATTATTAATAATACAAATATTATTAGTCACGGGCTCATTTACTTAAGACACCCAACACAACTTCCTGAGGGCCCACGATGGGCCATGCATATGCTGGAAGAGGCTGCCAGCTTGACCACCTGGGCCTGAGTCCAGTGGCTGAGGCCCTACCTGCAGCACCAAACCTGTCAGCTTTCTCCTCAGACCCCCTCCCCACCCATCGAGTCAGTCATTCAACAAGTGTGGGAAGGGCTACAGGAGACAGCTCAGTGCTCCCTGGTTTCAGCATACACAAAGTCCTTGATAAATATCAATGACTAAAATGTCTCTTTTCACTAAATACCAGGTTGTAAGAAACCCACCTGCAAAGTCTAATACAACACCTCCAGAGGGACCCTGCTCCCTGGAAACTGCCTTCCCACCACTGGCCTCCTCAATCCCCACTCCCAGAGAAAATGACTGGGCATCCACTGTCCCAGCCTGCCTTAACTCGGTCACCAGAGGAGCTATCCACATCTGTGCCGCTCTCCCTACTCAATTCATCTTGTTCTTCTGGGACTCATGTGTCAACAACTTAGGACATGAGGAAGATGCGGGACCAAGGGTCTTCGGCCTCCACTGTCCACACTCCAGAGACGAAAGGCTGCCCTTCTGAGTTTGTAATTTAACTCATTTAAATATTCTATTAAGGATATGTGCAAACACCTACAAAGTGAATAGTAAGGAAACACCACCCACTTACCACCCAGCTTCAACACTACCAACATACTACCATTTTTGTTTCATGGACACCTCCACTTGCTCCCCACCCCAGCATTTCCAATACTCACCACCACAGGGGTCCCACTGCACAAAAGTCCCAACATAGTTTGATGCCTATGAAATTCATTCTTTTGCACCAATAGCATCCTTGAAATAACCTGCTGAAAGGCAACCATTTTATCTACCAAATAGGATGGCAACCTTTGACCATATCCAGGAGTCCAGCCCAGGAATCAGATAGTCTGAGTACCAATCAACACTTCTAGATATGAGACCTCAGACAGGTCATTCAATCTTTGTTTAAATATCCCATCAGTAAAGGGACTGCTGGTAACAGGCTTGTTAAGAGGTTTCAAAAAATAAAATAATGTATGTTAATTGCCCAGCACAGAATGTGAAATGAGGAAACCTTGGAAATAGATAGATGTGGAGGGGGACAGACTCTGCTCCTATGAGATGCTATTAATATCCCCCATTTTGTAGATAAAGAGATGGTAGCACAGTAAGCTTCCAGGGAGAGCCTGTCTTCTGGGCTCTTCCAGTTGCTGGGTCCTAAGCCCATGCACCTGAACTCACTACAAGCAAAGAAACACTCTGACAGATTCAGGAGAGTGGCGGCAGGTGGCCCAGCACACCAGCATGTGTTTTCCCATCCTGGGTGGGGATGTCTCCCAGGTGTGTGTGTGTGTGTGTGTGTGTGTGTGTGTGCGCGCGCGCGTGTGTGTGTGTGTAGAGTAGGAGTGCTGAATGGTTTTATGAGACAAAAAGGTAGTGGGAAGTGGGTGCACATCCGTGCTTGCAATTCTGATTTGACAAATCCTATGCCCAACCTTGCATTTGATACAACCACCCACTTTATCTCAGCTTGAGAGACAAGAAACGGGCTCACTAACTCTCAAGCTTTAGATCATCCTAAATTTTGTTTTCCAATTTAAAGAAAAAAGTGGGAATAAAAAATGAGTCCATCCAGCTGCTGAGTGGTGTTCAGACAAAGACAGTTGTCAGACCCTTGGCCGAGCCTGAAGGCTGAGGAAGGTCAGGGGAAAAGAGCAGATGCAGGGTGCTTGGTGTTTGGTCACTGTCTGGGCTCTGCACCTCCCCTCCCAGGAGTGAGCCAAGTCAGGATCCCCCAGCCCCCACCCTGCACTCCCCCATCACTGCAGTGCCGTGTGGGGAGGCACCTCCCAGATCCGCAGGAACAATGGGCTGGGGAGGGGGCAGGTGCTGCTCCGAGCGCAGCAGAGGGCGGGGGCCGCGGCCACCGACCGCAAGACGGGGGACGCAATGCCAATGGTGGCGGTGCTGCTGCTGGCCTCAGTTTCCCCAGCACTGGGGTCCCGGCAAAGCGGGGCGCGCCTTTCCTGGCAGCACCCTTACGTCCGGGCATTTTAATTCGTCCTCGCAAGGCGGCTTGCCTGGAGCTCCCGAGAAAGCCGCTGGGCCGAGCTTCTCTCTGGCGACTGCTCCTGCCAAGGGCCTGCAGGTCAGAGACGCTCGGCGCCTTCTGCGCCCAACTTTCCCCACTTGGGACTCACAGCCATCCCGTCCCCACCGCGGGCGAAGATTGATTTACTGCCCTGGGCTCAAAGAGCTGCTCCTCCTCCTCCTCCGGCCTCGTTCCCTGGTTCTCTCCGGCTCTCCTCCCTCCATCTGTGCCCGAATCACTCCCCAAAGACAGCAGCCCTGGCACATTGGCAAAATGCAAACGTCCGTCCTCCGCACTGTCCCCACCCTGACAAGGAGGGGACAGTCAAGCCCCTGCCGCTTCGCCCTTCCCAAGCCCAGAGAATCCTTGGAGATGGGTGGGGAGGGGAGGGGAGAACGCACAGCCCAAGCTGTCGTTCCCACTCCGGCGCCTGGGTCCCGCCGCGGCAGGGCGGAGTGAGCGGACAGGTCGGAATCTCCGATCTCCCCCAGGCACCCCCGCGCTTCGCTGAGTCACGGAAATGACCCTCGGGGGGCACCCGGCCACCCCGCGGCCGGCCTTTCACCGGGTCAGCCCTGGCATCCCCAGCACAGCGCACAGGGGATGGACAGAAGGGCGGTTCTTATTCGAACTCGTAATCGGCCCCGCCGGAGGCGCCACCCAGAGGCGGGGACAGAAGGGGTGCTCCAGCGGGGGCTGCAGTCCTCGTCGCAGTGTCCGCACCCTGGCCGGAACAGAGCACGTGACCCGGGGGCCACCTCCAGCCCCCTTCCCGCCCGGGCGCTGACCCTGGCCTCTCCCTCCCGCGCGGGCAGGATGGGGCGGGGGCACCCACTTTCCCACCGCCCGCCCGGCGGTTGCGGGGCGCGGGTCCGAGCGCGCCTCATCCTTCCCCTGCACTGCCAGCCGCAGCCGCAGGACCCGCGCCCTGCGCTCACCTCGGGGCCCGGTGTCGCTGCCGCCGGCCTCCTTGTCCGCCATGGTCGCTCAGCCCCGGCCCGCAAGAGGAGCCCCCGGCGCAGCGCCGTGTCAGTGCGGGTGCGGGTTCCTGTCCGCGTCCTCGGCAGCGCTTGGGCCGGGTCTGAGCGCTTGGCAGCTGGAGCACTGCTCTGACGCGGCCGCCGCAGCCCGGGCTCCTCCCCGCGCTCCTCCCCGACCCGCCCGCGCCCCGCCCCGCCGAGGCCAGGCGGCCCGGGAAGGTTGGGAGGCCGGCGCCGCGAGGGGCCCCGCCCGCCCAGAGTCGCCCCTCCAAGGCCGGGCCCCTCCTCTCTCTTCGCCTTGCAGACCCATCGCTCGCCCCAGCGTTGGCGATGGTGGCGATGGGGGTGGCGCGTGCAGAGCCCAGCGGCTCGCCCATTCGGCCGGACGCAAAGCGCGCGCAGGGTACAAGGCTTGGCGAGCAGTTGGGGATTGGTATCGGAGACCCTGGGACCCTCTTTGGAAGGCACCATGTGGCGGAGCCCGAAGCCATCAGCAAGCACATCACACACAACCTCTTCTCCCGAGGATGCTCGATCCAGTCCCCACCAGTTTATTCCCCACCCCCAGCACACTCCACAGTCCCAGAGGAGCAGTCCGGGACAAGTGCGGTCGCCGGCGCGACCTGGAGCCAGGCTGCAGACCCAGGACCTGTGCAGCGAGCAAGCCCAGGACACCGCCGCGGGCGTTCCCCTCCAGGCGGCCTGCGGGACTCCATGGCAACTGGAGACCCAGGGAGGCGCTTGCAGCAGAGACCGAGTCGCGCCTTCCATATATGGGAGCCGGCCCTGGCCCCGTTAGAAGTCTAAGAAAAACGACATTAATAATGCAGGGCGTCCACGGTGAATGATTCATATTCTCTGTCCTCTGGCTTTACCACACCACACGTGCCGCCAGGCACCTGTTAAGACCTGGCTAGGCAGCCGCTGGGTCCACCGTGCCATCGCCTTATTTTGGCAAGTGATAGAATCTAAGGACCACCTCACTGGGTGGTCTTTCTCTGATGCGATAAATACTTCAGTGCATACCTTCTTTGCTTCTCATAACTGTAACATTTTGTAGATAAGGAAAGCGAAGCCTGGCAGGGTTAAGAGGTCTCAATCTCTCTCTCTCTCTCTCTCTCTCTCTCTCTCTCTCTCTCTCTCTCTCTCTCTCTCACACACACACACACACACACACCAGGTAAATAATGTGACTGGGACACCTACAGAGGTGCCAACCACCAGCTATCCCTAATTTCCTGAGATGGACCCAGCCTCTGGGATCTGCTTAGAAGGTGATTAGAAGGTGAGTTAGAAAAATGAAACTTGGTCTGAGGACACAGCTCAATGGTACATTGTCTGCCTAACATTTACCAGGCCCTGGGCTCAATCCTCAGCACCAAGCACAAAAAAGGATGGAAGGAAGGAAGGGAGGGAAACTCGTCTTCTGTTTGCATTAAAAGTTCCACATATACACTGTATGTGAGTCCATGGTCAAGTTGTATAACCTCTCTGTGCCTCAATACCCTCATCTGTGAAATGGGTCTAACAGGAGAATTCATTCACAAGACAGAAGAGGATTAGATGGGATAATGCATATAATATGCTCAGGTCGGGACCGAGCACATGGTAAGCAGTTCAAAACACATTATTTGTTAAATCGAGACATCTTTTTAAGGACAGACCATGCCCAGTTGTGCAGGGCAGCAGAGTGCACTCCAGGGTGGATGGCATGTTCCCACAGAGTGCGCTTTCTCTGCCAAGGCTGCTTGCTTGTTGAGATAATACCCGCCACGTCAGGCAGAACCAACAGTGAGGGTCCTGGAGACCAGGAGGCTGTGGCACCCAAATGCAGACAGGAGGAAGGGTGGAAGCAGCTCTCCTGGGCAACAGACTGGCCCAGCAGGCTGAGAACCAACGAGGAGACAAAGAGGGGCAAGGGCTGGGCCCCTCACCCACCTCCACCGCGGCCTCCCAGTTCTGCTCCATCTCCTCACGGAGTGAATCCGGCTGGGCTGAGGCCACGTGGGTTGGCATGTGAGAGGGCAGGGACAGCCGCCCGCACTCTGTCCACTGAGTACCAGTGTCCCATGGACATATGTCTGGACGAGGTTGCCAGAAAGAGCTTGCGATTCGAAAGGTCTGACTGAGCCTTCCTGTGGCAAACTCACGCTGCGCTTCCCTGCCTGCGGGGAAAGCTCTTGCTCTCCACTGAGATACTCAGCACCTCTGCCACTCACAAGCCCCACACTTGCGCCTCTGTCGCCTCTGTCCTGTCTTCCAGCACGCTCTCCTCCCCACCCTTCCGGTGGCTTCCATTTCCTTCTCTTCTCCTCCTTCACTTCCCTCCTCTAGCTGCCCACTTCTGGGCATGCTCAGTGTCCCAGTCCTGTGCCCCCTCCCAGCCCCCACGCCCCTCTGTTTAGCTCCATCCTCCACTGTTGGTCAGTCAGCTGGGCTCTCAGGAGGTTCCTCTGTCCATCTGTGGGGATGCCCACCTCTCCACCCAGGGCTGGACCTTCCCCTAGGACTCCAGACCTACTGAGCAGCTCCCAAGGGTGTCACCCAGGTCGCTCATACTAGAGTAAAGCCCAGGCCATCCTCTCCCGCCCTTTCTCCTGGGACTGGGGTCTCTGTAAAGGTGGCACCACCCACCAGTAGCCAGGTCAGACACTGGGCATCCACTAACTCCCCTCCCTTGGGTTTACCCAAGTCAAGTCAAGTGTGGCCCTGTGGCTTCTGACACCTCCTCTCCATCCTCCCTGCCCCAATCCTCGTCCAGGTCCCTCGCTGCCTATGAGTCTGCAGCAGGCTTCCCACGGTCTCCTCCCCTGCCCCACAGTCTACTCTCTGTGACTGTCCTTTCCTGCTGCAGATCCCCACCGCTGATCTCTTCAATCCCACCCCGTCGTCCCTGCCTCTCTTACACTGGCATTTCAAAGAAACGGAATGTGTGCCTGGGTGACTCCTTCCCTCATCCCCCACCACCAGCAACTTCTCCCTGGCCTGGACACCCCAACTCAGGAAGCCCTCCCTGCACCCCTGTGCTGGCTGGCATGGCACGCTGTCCCTCCTCATCAGGGACCTGACCTGGCATCAGGACATTCGCCTTGGCAGCCTGTCAGAACCAGTAGGAACCCTGCAGCACTCCCCCATCTGCCTCCTGCTGTGCAAAGGCCTGGGGCTCCCTCTGTCCTCAGCAGCACCCCAGTCACAGTGACACGAGGGCGCATGAGGAGGATGGGAGGTGACACGCAGGCCCGGTGCTGGCGGCAGAGCGCAGACAGTTTTGCTATTCGGGGGAGCATAAAGGCAGCATATGCTCTGCCTCGTCTTTGCCCTCACAGTTTTAAAATTCATCATGGAAATTAAGAAGCGCCCTGGAGCGCACGAGGCCCTGCGGCCAAGTGCACTCATGGCCTCACCTAATTCTCCTGGTGGTCCTTGCTCTTTCCACAGGACAGGAAAGGGAAGCACCCAAAGGCTGAGGTCACACAACATCAAGGAAGGGCTCCCACTTTCTTCCCTTGACCCTGTAGTTTCTTCCACAAGAGCAGCCACAGTGAGGTCATGTGACCCTCTCCTACCGGGTCCTGCATGAACTGGTCTCCCGCTGCCTCCATGACCTGACCCCCCACATACCCAAGTGCACACCGACATCCCTGATTTGACTGTAGCAAATTTGCTCACACAACCCAGCAGGGAAGCCCAGGGTGTGTTCTCTCATTTGCTTCATGAAATAACCCCTTCCAGACCTCCCCAGGCTGCTGTCTCACCCCCCTGGGGAACCAGCCACTCGGGAGCAGGAACCCGGACTGCTGCCCACCTAGCGCACCACTTGGCGTGGAAGCCTGTTATCCACTCTCCTCCTAAGGGCTTGACTTGGATGTTGCTTCCTCCAGAACACCACCTCCAAGACTGCGAGAGGCCCCTCCTCTGGCCTCTGTGCCCAATCCCCATGCCCTCCTGTCATTTCACTCATCACAACAACTCTGAGGTCAGGGTCATTATTAACCACATTGCACACATAAAAAAATGGAGGCCCTAAAACATCCTTAAGCCCAGAAACTGCAGAGTTGAGATGATACCCTTGAAACTAGAACTCAGGTCTTTCCTACTTCAGATTGCCTATCCCCTCTCCAGATGCAAACTCCCCAAAAGAAGGTCAGCCATGCCCACAGCCAGAGCCTCCACAGCCAGTGCCTGGCACGGAAAGCCAAATGGTCAGGGAAACAGCTCCTTCAGTACAGGTCTTTCCCATTCTGTCCACGCTCCTCTTTGCCAGCCTGCCCCCGGACACTTCTCTGCCCACAGACTCCCTCTCTGTTCTTCACCCCAAACAGTGGCATCCCTCCACCACCATATCAACTCCGGCACATAGAAGCCAGAGCCCAGAGGCAGGCCCAGCTAACACCACCAGGCAGCCCGGACACCCTGTCACCTGTACCAAAAGCCAACTGTGACAAGAACCCCATTTTGGTATGGTGGCTCATGTCTGTAATCCCAATGACTCAGGAAGCTGAGGCAGGAGGATCACAAGTTCCAGTCCAGCCTCAGCAACTTAACAAGACCTTAAACAACATAGTGAGCCCCTGTCTCAAAATAAAAACTTTTTAAAAAGGGGGTTGGGAATGTGGCTCAAAGTACCTCTGGGTTCAGTCCTCAGTAGGAAGGAAGGAAGGAAGGAAGGAAGGAAGGAAGGAAAGAAGAGAGGGAGGGAGGGAGGAAAGGAAAGGGCCCAAGAATCTGACACACACTGGATAAGGAGGTGAACAGGGAGTTGGTTTGGTCCTCTGGTCCCCTTCTCAGAAGAAACTAAGGAACAGACTTGTTGATGGATAAGCTGCTGAGGCCAGTGTGTCCTGAGGGGACATCAGGATCAGGCACAAGGAAAGCCAAAGCAGAGTAGTAGAGAGCCCCAGGTCAGCTAGGACCTCAAAGGACCTGGGGTCAGCGGGGACCTGGGAACCCAGGAACGCGCCCCTCTGGATCTGTTTCTTCACCTGTGAAAGGGGCACGAAGGCTATAGGGAGGATCGTTATGGGAGACGCACGTGTAGGACCTTCAGCTTAGGGCTGGGCTACATACCGCCTACTGTTCAATCATGTAATTTTCATATTTGGACCACAAAATACCTTGCAAAGGTTACAGAATGGATTGAGGCAAAATGCCCTTGCCTGTTGGGAACTTGCAAAAGACATAGCGTAATTCATTCTTTATTTTTAATGTTTATCAAAATTTTTTTTAAAGTTTAAGAAACGCTGAGACTAATTCAAATCTGAACTTTTACGTAGGAAGCTTCCAGAAAAAAGCTGCTTTGGATATGATATGCCTCCAGAATTTTGTCAGAAAACAATATCATAAAAGTAACTCCTTGGGCTGGGGATATAGCTCAGTGGGTAGAGTGCTGGCCTTGCAAGCACAAGACCCTGGGTTCAATCCCCAGCACAGCCAAAAAAATAAAAGAAGTAATTCCTTGATTCCTTGGTAACAGGACCAAGACTCGGATGCCCAGGGAAACTTTATTTACAGGAAAAATCTGGGCATGTGTCACCCTCCTTGTCCTCTGACCTTCCGCACATTCTTGAAAATCCAACCTCAGAACCAAGTCCCGGAGGCCAGAGTATACTTCTTTCCCCTGGTTTCCCACCCCATCTGGTGGGAGTCAGCCCCTCCATTAACATTCCAAAACACACTTCACATACACAACATGTGCTACCACGTGACCTTTCCAGGGCAAAAATTCAAGGACCAGAGGAAATGATTTCTCCAAATATCACAATCACTTGGGCCTGTAATGTAAACTTTTGAAATGCCTGCTCAGGTGATGGAGGGTTATCCAAATATTTTTCAGAAGTATTTCAAACAGTGGAGGGATCTATGGTTACTTTCTCGGCAGCCTTCTCACAACTTCTCAGACCCTGGCCCTGCGGAACTCCTAGTCCACAAAAAGCTGGGGCATTCCAGAAGCTGATCTCCAGGAAGACGGTGCAAATGAGAGACAAGGCTGAGAGAAGGAAAACCGAGATGATCGCCTGGCTGGGAGAGCTTTCACCAGGGCTGCGAGGAACCACAGATGACCACGGCCAAAGGTTCCGCGCTGTGGAGAACAGCTACTACTCTCCTCTCCAGCCCACAGTGCACCCCTGCTCACAATGGGTGCTCAGTAAGTGTTCATGGAAGAAATAAATGGATGGTCCAGAGCATAAATAATGGAATGAAAACCAGGAGCCACAGAAGCTAAATCTCTTGTTCAAAATCTTGTTCAAAATTGTCTAGGGCCAAGCTGCAGCTCACCGCTTCCCAGCTTAGCTTGACCCCCATGGACCCCCTCTGTGGAGTGCCGAACGGGAGCCAGCTCATGCCCAGAGGCAGCCCTCAGCTGCAGTTACCAAGGAGGAAGTGGCAGAGAAACAACTGCTCCCTGGGCAGTCCACTCTTAGTGGCGTATCCAGGTCTATCCTGCCTGCTCTGAGGAATCTGTGCAGGGCTGTGTCCCCAACACCTAGCACAGCACCTGGCACCTGGAAGGGCCCCAGTGGACATGTGGAATGAGCAAATGATCTCACCGGAAGACAGAGTAACAGTTTACAAAGCACCCCCACATCTCCTCTCTCCCAAATCCTATCGCAGCGAGGCGAGGGGAACATCGTTATTCCCAACTATTTTAAGATGAAAAAGCTGCAGGCCCCGTGAGATCCAGAGCAAGCTTGGCCTGCAATCATGATTTGAAAGAGCTGCTTCAAACCATTTGTTTCTTTCAAATCTTGTGCTTTATTTAAAAGTCACTTATATTTTGCCTTCTATTGTATTATTATAGCTATGTTTTCTAAACAAAAACTAACATCTCAAATTTCTATCAACTGCTTATAGAATTTTTATTGTGGATAATTAAAAGCATCCACAAAAGTAGAGATAATACTGTCATGATCCCCCAGGCGCCAATCACCCAAATCTCTTAATTTTTAAAAACCAGGGCTGGGGAGATAGCTCAGCTGGTAGAGTGCTTGCCTTGCATGCACAAGGCCCTGGGTTTGATCCCCAGCACTGCAAAAAAAAAAAAAAAAACACAACAACAACAACAAAAAACAATGTGCTATGGTTTGGATATGAGGTATATCCCCAAAACTCCCATGTTACTGCAGGAGGTGAAATTAGTACGTTATGAGAGCTGTAACATAATCAGTGGATTAATCCACTTTCTGGATTCATAATTTGAATGGACTAATCGGGAGGTAACTGCAGGCAGGTGGGGCATGGCTGGAAAATGTGGGTCACTGGGTCATGCCTTGAGGATCATACTCTAGTCCTCTTGGCTTCTCTCTCTCTCTCTCTCTCTCTCTCTCTCTGTCCCTGGCTGCCATCTCGTGAGTCACTTTCCTCTGCCAGGCTCTGCTGCCATGATGCTCTGCCTCACTGGGGGTCCAGAGCAATGGAGTTTGCAAACCATGGACTGATACTTCTGAAATCATGAACCAAAATAAATCTTTCCTCCTCTAAGTGGTTCTGGCCAGGTATTTGGGTCACAGCAATGAAAAGGTGACTACCACACAACTTCTTAAGTAAAATTAACTCCCAGGAAGAAACCACAGTGGCTGTTATTCACACTTCACATGTAAACATGATCATTTAATTGTCCCAGTCCTCCAAGAAATACATGCCTCTACTACAGGAGGGGCAGAGCTGAGCGTCACCCTAGCCAATCTGCATAGACACCATGAGTCTGGGCAAACAGTCTTGGAGGTCAAGCTCTAAAACAAGTCAACGAGATGGGTGCAGGTCCTCTTTCTTTTAAGCCTAAAGTTTGCATTAAAACTGCTTGGTTTCTGGAAGCATCCTAGTCCCCATCAGCCTAGCACATTTATCCTCTCCCCCACCATGCTCACTCATCCTCTTCTCCACCAGACTCGGCAGAACCTAAAGTCCACCCAACCACAGACCCAACCCTCCAGGGGCGTGGGGCCTCAGCGAAAGGGAGAGACAGATGTAACCAAAATCCCTGGCAGATTTGATGAGCATCCTAGCGTGTGATATTTACAAGGAAATCGCTGCAGGCCTTGTCCAGCCTCTGTCTCCTCCATCAGGAAGCAAGGGCAGGGGCAGGGAGCAGAGTGGGTAAGGGTGTGGGTTGGAGAGTTAGGTTATACTTGGGTTTGAATCCTGGCTCCCTCCCTTGCCTGCTTTGCAGCCTTGAGTGAGTCACCGACACTCTCTGTTTCACCCATTAAAAACGGAAAGTTGATAAGACTCCCGGATGTTAAAGCCATTAGAATATTACATGAGAACGTATAACCCGGAGTCTGCAGGAAAGCCAGCTCTCCATCAGTGTTGCCGTTGCAATTGGCTAATAGCCGTAACCTGTACTCATGACTCTTGGTAACAAAAGTGAGCTTGCCTAAGTGAAGCGGAAGTTTGGAGGAGCGTTCACATTCTCAAGTCCTCTAGGATGGTGTTTCTGCTTCCCCCATAAAAGCACTCGGCTCCTGAGCTACGTTCTCAGCCCCTAGGGTGTTTTCCTTAACCAGCCTCTCTTAGGAAGGTCTGCAAGTTTGGAAAATAAATAAAATAAAAAATAAAACTCAGCCTTCCGCTTGACTGGCCAGGGGATGTCGGCCACGTGTGAGAAGAACAATCTGGCAGTGAGTGGAGCCGGGACAAAGATTCCCTGCTGTTTTCCAGCCTGGCCCTGGCACTTTGGTGCCCTGGCACTTTGGCAGCCTGGCATATGCCAGTAGGCACATTCCATGATCCTGCTGGGCAAACCCACGCACGGTAGAGCTGAATACCCAGAGTGAGGCTGTCAGGCGTGGGCGAGCCCAGGTCCCGCCAGCCTCTCTCCAGGACCTCCTGTGGGTGGATAAGACCAAGAGCACCCCAGCAGGACACCTCGCATACAGCAAGCACCCACTAACTCAGTCATCACCATGAACAGTGATGGCAGAGCAGCAGTCCTGGTCTCAGGACCCCTGGCTCCAAGACCAGACTCTGTCACATATTTGCTGTGTGGCCTTTAGACAGGTCACCTATGCCTAGATGTCTGGGCATATTACATGCATAGTATACTAAAATTATGCCTTATATGAACAGCAACTACTCACAGAAAAATCAGGCAGTCATGTTAAGGTGTGGGGAGAGCGAGGGGGCACTTGTCTTTTCCAGGCTTCCTTTAAGACTTTGTCACTGTTTTCCTACCCACCTCTTTCTCTAAACTCTCTCCGGAAACGGAGGCCTTTCACTTCCAGGCAGGGGCTGTATCCTGCCTCCATTTCTCCTCTGGCTCCCAGTGATGCTGCTGCTGCTTGAACCTGCAGCCCTGGGAACACACTGGCCAGCAGGCACGAGAGAGCCAACAAGGGCTCTCCAGCAAAGACCTGTGGTCAGAGCGAACACGTTCAGGAAAAGCTGCTGGCCAGGACGGCCGCCCTTGGACATGAAGTGTCGGTGCCCACAGAAGGCCTCTGAGGCCTCGCGAGTGAGGTCAGAAGGGCTGCCCTTCCCCACACCTGCCGCCGGGCAGGCGCACAGCCTGGGCCCGGTGCAGGGCGGGTCTCACTCAAACTCTTTTTCCAAAGATCTGTGGCCACCTCTCAGCCTGGACTGGACTGGTAAGTGCTCAGACTTTGCCAAGCTTCTGAGGGGCTAGTGGATCTACGTGGTGGGGGTCCTTCATTCATCCACTCGTTCATGCTCTCAAATAAGAGGTACCAGGACTCTGTTATGCACCAGCCTTGAGGTGGGAAAACAGGGTCCCTCCCCTGAAGGAGATCATAGTCTCCAGGGAGACAGAAAAAAACAAGAAAAGACAGCTTCCAGTGGATCCAGGTGGGGCCAGTCCAGGTGTGAAGCTGTGCCAATATCAGAAGCCAATATTATTGAGCACCGACTGTATTCCAGACATGGTTCCAGGGCCTCCCAGAGGACAAGACTCTGTGTAGATTATGCTTAGTTCACTTAATTTCTCAGTGACCCTAGAGATAGGTCACAGTATTATTCTCACGCTACAGATAAGGTCTTGGAGGGTCAGAAAGGTTTGATAACTTCTTCAAGGCTGCTCAGGGAAGTCTGAGGCCTGGGACCCTGACCAGGCCCGTTCACTCCAGCACTTGGGCTGGGAACCAGGCAGCCTCTGCGACAGTATGGCTTATCAGGGAGAGAAGGGGCAATTCGGAAAAGGGAGGAGGCCCCCGGGACCCCTAGGGTTCTCTATGTGCTATGGCTCAAATATGATTTGTCCATTTCAAAAATCATGTTGAAGTTTAATCCTCACTGTGAGGCGTAGAAACCTAATCAGACTACCATATTTAGAGGTGGTTAGGATAAGGTCAAAACCCCCACCCCATCCTATTAAGTCCTAATGGCTTTATAAGAAGAGAGAGACCAAAACACAGCCTTGTCTGTTGGCATACGATGAACTGCCCCACCTCTGGACTGTGCCAGCAAAAAGGTCATCCCCTGAAGTGGCCCCTTGCCATTCAACCAAAACTGTGAGCCACAATCAGTCTCTTTTCTTTATAAATTTCCCAGTCCATGGCTCTGCATTATAAGCAACTGCAAATAGACTAAACACAGTGAAGACCGTTCATCAATGTCCTGATCCTAAATCCTGCGAGTTGGGTTAACCGCATGAGTCTGCAGGGTAGACCTCGAGAGGGCTGATTCCCCCAGACCTGAGCGACAGGGCTGAGGACCAGGCCCAGACACTAGAAATCGCTCACTTCTAGCCACACTAAGCACATCTGAGTAGACAGCCACACCTGTCTCCCAGGGTCACCTGACTTCCCTCTAAATGCCCCTTCCCTTCAATAGGAAGGGTGACAGATTAGTTTCAAGGAGTACACATGAACCTGGGCAGACACAGCATCACATAAAGAGACAGAATATCTTCTGGGCTGACATGAGGACAGCAGAGAGGCAGGGCAGGGCAGAGGTAAGGGCACTGGCCTGGGCTTCATTCCTGGCTGCATCTGTAAATAATAACTGCAGCTCTTCACAGGGATGTGTGTGAAGAGTCCCTGAGTTAAAACCTGTGCCCGGAGCAGCAGCTGACAGCAGAGTCTGTCCCAGTAAATGTCAGCTACTATTGACTCTGGATTGAGTGAACAGAGCCAGTGGCTAGATAAGTTCAAATGCCATTGATCTTTCTAATTTTCTGTCTATCTTCTCATAATCATCCAGCCTATGCATTTAAGAGACTGGAAAGAAATGTGCTAACATATTGAGTAGTCATCTCTCTCCACATACTGAGATTATGAGTGATTTTTATTTTTTTCTTTTCACATTCCCTTGCACAATATTTTCAACAGGAAGCATGTTTTTCTTTTGTAATCAGAACAGAATACACAGAGGATTCTTTAAAACTGAACCCCCCCCAAAAGAGGGGAGAAGTGGCTTAGAAACAAAGAGTGGGTCCAAAAGGCATATTTCAGGGCTCCGTGCCTAACGCCCTCTGAGGAGGGGACCTCTAGGCACGGATTCCAGTCCCCTTAGAATCTTCCACATCACCCTCTCTTATGGTATGGATGTGAGGTGTCCCCCAAAAGCTCACATGTGAGACAGTGCAGGAAGGTTCAGAGGAGAAATAATCAGGTTGTGAAAGTCTTAACCAAATTAGTGAATTAATCCCTGATGGGATTGATTGAAGTGATGGGGTGTGGCTGGAGGAGGTGGAAATTGGGGTGTGGCTTTGGGGTATGTATTTTGTATCTGGAGAGTGAAATCTCTCTCTGCTTCCTGATTTTGGTGGGGTCATTTAGTCACAGCAGCGAAACAGCTGACTCGAACAGCCTCCATTGACCCCCACGTCCTGCCTTCTGAGAAACATTGCTAACTCTGGTCACCCTGTTCACACTCACTGTCCTCCCACCCGCAGACTCCACACCTCCCGTAGACGCTGCCTGTGACTTCTGGTGGCTGTTTGTGGATCACTAATATATGCCAAGCTTGGGAATAGCTACCACTCCAGGTCATCTCTGAGCTGAGGTTCAGAAAGCAACAACTTTCCCAGGACCACCCAGCCAGGAAGTGTCACAGCTGGAATTCAAATTCAGATCTTCTCACTTGAGTCCAAGGCCCAGGATGCTGGCAGCTCTGTGATCTGGAGAAACCGGGGGTTACCAACCAACCAGAGGGTGTGGTGCCTGTTTCCTGGTTATAATCCTTGCCTGGGGATCACTGTGCACAAGTGTGTTTGTGTACGTGTGCATGTGTGTATGATCTTATGTGTGTCTTAGGAAGAATATGTTTATCAAATGTTTTTCAGAGACTCTAAGGATAGCAACACATACAGTTTGCTCAGGTTTTTCAAAGAATCAGAGAAACTGAATTTAAAGCCAAGAAAATAAAGAAGATGGACTCCGATGAGTAGAAAATGGAAAAATCTGACCCTGAGGAATTCTTTAGGGAGGAGGCAGGCCTGGGTTGAGTTTAGATCCTTGCTCTTGACCACAGCATCCTGGAGGTTCAAGGTCATGAGGAACCTCCCGGGTTGATGTTGTGGAATCCAACTCATGCAGAAATTCCTCCTGCCCCACCCCTGAGAGCCAGTCTTTTTCAATGTCTCCCCGGAAAGGAACTGAGTACCTAAGGTGTAGCACAGCCCTTCAGCTCAGAGTGATAACTGAAGCTCTTTCTCTCATAGCTGTATTTCCTTTGATTGATTAGCTCCATTCTCTGAAGTAAGGTGGAATAAATCTGTCCTTCTAACCAAGAAAGTTTCTGTATTCTTTAGGATACTTCTAGCTGCAAGGAATGGAGGGTCCTGAGGCAATAACAAACAATTCCAAAGTCGTTCTGTTCTCTGCCCAGTTATACTGTCGGCTTGGCCTCAGGGGCCAGCAAGATGGCTGCTGCAGAGCCATGGTCCTGTTGAGCCACAGGGTCCATAAGAAGAAGACCATGTGTCCTCTCATGGCTTTCTTCCCAGGACCCCCACACCCGGCCTCTCCTCACTTCTCAGTAGACAGAACTACACCACATGACCACTCTGAAGTCATAGCCAATCATGGGCAAGGACAGTGGGAATACCTTAGTTGGCTTAGATAGATCTGGGTTTACCTCTGAGTTGAGGACAGGCTCACTTTCCATGGGGAAGAACAAAATCAAGGTATTTTTCACCAAAGAACAAGGGGGAAATTGATATTGAGTGAACCAGGGTGGCCTGGTTTGCAGAGTGGACAACATCTCCGGAGGGTGACATTGATGCCTTGCGGTCACTCAAGATCCAGTCCCCGGCTGCTGTTGGCAGCACCTTTTGTGGCTCTGAGGAATCACTTCTCCTTGAGACCAGCAGCCCATCCTCTCCAAGGGACTGATCAGCTTTTCTGGTTATTCTACGAGCTGCCCACGTCCTTCTAGAATGCTCATTTTTTAGCTTCAGTACCCAGATCCAGTCTCTGCTGCTTACAGCCAGAAAACTCTAACCAGACCATCAGATGGAAGGGCACTGGGAGCTCCATGATCCATTCTTCTGGGCTGGCGGCAGCCTAGGACAATGAGCAGAGCCCTGGAGATTAGAACCTGGGATCAAGAGTCAGAATCTGGATTCTCAACAGTCCTCTGATTAGCTGTGTGATCACAGAGAAGTCACCCAACATCCCTGATCAGCCCTCCCCTGGCATCTCCTTGTCCTCAGCAGGGATTGGCCAAAAAGCACACGAATGTTCTCATCCAACTCAAGAAATCTCACTGCCGTCAGAGCCCTAATAATAAGCCACAAATCCCCACCTACGTGCTCAGTGAATTATCAAATTCCAAATCATATCACCTCTCTATGCCTCGGCTTTTTCATTAGTGAAGCAAGGATACAAATAATATCAGAGTTTTTTTTTGATAAATACGTGGAATATTGATAAAAGACTGTCAATACCACGAAAGGCAAGGGATTGATATTCCCAATATGTGCTGGAAATGTTGGCTTATTTATTCACATAATAACTCAATAAATGATATCAAGTGATAAATGTGTGCAGCCTTCTCCCCTCCTTGGTTCTACAAGGATGCTTTCAGCGTGCGACCTGGTGCTTGGGATCCTATGCTATTCATGGAGATGAAGGATAAGACACGTGCCAACATGTAACACAGCTGGAGAAACCAGAGATGCGGAGGGAAGAGGAGGGGGGAAGAACGGCAAGTCTCAAATATTAAAGAAGAAAATTAAAATAAATGTTTAAAAACAGCCTAGACCAAAAGGTGAAAGTGGAAAGCGAAAAGGAACAAATCTTAAGAAGAAAGTTTGGTTGTCATGAATACGAGCAGTGAGAGGTGGGTGGGGGCAGGCAATGATAATTTAAAGAATTATTTCTAAAAGTTTTGCCGGATGGTCCTCCTTGGCATTCTCTTGAGAAACTGCAGGAGAGTTTCAATTTGCTCTTGACTATTTTAGAATTCTGCACTGAAGCCTATTTGAACGTAATATGGTGCTAAGCTGGTTTGAGTGGCAGCCCAGTTTTTTATGGATTACACACAAATATTCACTGAGCTACTCAAATGCGCCAGACATTGTGCCAGCTCAAAGACACCATGGCTCTGTGCTCTGGGGCTTAGGGTGCGGCGTGAGCATGTAGGTCCGCGCCTGCCTCGCTTTCCTCTCCTGGGGTCGCCAGTCCCTGCGGATCTCCACAACGGCTCCTCTTCAGTCCCACAGGCACGTCTTCCCATCAGGTCCTTGTCATTTCTCACCTGATTACTCTGTCAATTTGTCTCCTGGCTCTTGTCCCACCCCTCACCCCTAATCCATTTTCTACACTGCTGCCAAAGTACTTTTTAATAAGATGCAAATCCGACCATGGCTTGCTTCTATTTTAAATCTTGACTTCATCTTCGTCCCTTACAGGATGAAGTCATAATGCCCAAGCTCTTGGCATCTGGGCCTGGACAAGTCCGTGACCCCTCCTCCCCACATCGGCTACATCTCACATGCATGAATTTTCTCACGTCTGGAATCTCTCTGCCCCTCCCTGGGCCTCCTTTTCACCTTAGAATCTCCTCTTGCTCCTTCAAAACCTAGTTTGAGTCACCAACCTCCATGGGAAGCCATCGTTCACCCTCACCACTACCTGGGGCAAAGCTAACCGGGCCCGTCTAGGGCATTTCTCTCTGTACGTTCAGCAGTGGTTTCTATGTGTCTGTCTCTGACACTCAACTGCCACCATTTTTGAGACAGTAGCTGCATCATGGTCACCTTGAATACAGCCAGGCATGTGTAGATGCACAAAGAAGTGTGTGGCTAAATGGGACAGAGCTATCAGGGTTGGGAGATTATATCCCCTTTTGAGGAGAGAGCTTAGTATTCACCTTGAACTGGTCTCTGGTGGAAACTTGCTGAATGGATTTTTTTTTTCCCCCCTATCTCAGGGCACATGTGGACCAGGAGAAGAGAAATAAACTTTAAGCTAAATTTTAAAATAAAATATTTTTTTTTCAAATGACACCAGTGAAACACCATCATTTTCAAACAGTCACCAAATAACAATCAATGTAAAGAAGAAAATAAAAATCTCTGTGAACCCACCACCCCAAGACACCACTGTGACATTCTGATGGTGATCTCTGCAGACCTCTTTCCTGTGCATCTATTGTGTCTGTTTAGGGTGACATGATCTAACCTCTCCGTGCCCACAGGGCCTCAGCTTCCCAGAATCTGGGTAGAACTGCCTCCAGCAGGGTGGGGCCAGGGGACCCTCTCTTAGGGGCCCTGGCCCTGGGCAAAGCCACAGCTGGCCCCAGTCCCAACTTGGGGCCTTCCCCAGGCAGACACAAAGGGGTCATTTTTCTTTCTCTTGTGTACAAAATGTGCTCTGGACTGGAACTTTTTCTGGGTTATGAGATTCGACTCAATAAGAAAGGATCATCTGAGGTTTTCCAAGAAAGTCAGATTTAAAGACGGCAGAAACTAGAGCTTTATTTTTGTCCAAAATAACCATGAATTATGACAGCCATTGACTGGACCCTGGGGAAAGAGCAGGCTCTTGTAGGGTATAATCTAGGGGCTGACAGGACCTGAGTTACCTCACTTCCCTGCCTCCTTGGTTCGGCTATTTGTGCTAGAAGCCTATGACTGCAGGCTACAGGTAAGTTAGTGCCCTGGCTGAGTCTCACGGAACTCACTGATGGCCCTCTGTCAAGTTGAATTCCTTTATAGCCAGCTTAAGGGGAAGCCCATCCACTGGTACTACCCTATGGAAGTCACAACGGTATGGAATGTTCTCTTTGATCTGGTGGTTCCACCGCTAGGAATCTACCTACAAATATGAATTATAAGGCAAAAGGTTATTGTTGTAGAATGGCTTGCCATTGCAAAATATTGGAAACAACACAAATGGTCATTCATAGGCAAGGTGAATATAAACTATGGTACGTTCACTCAATGAAATTCTATCCATCCATAGAAATGAATGAAGAAGATTCCTATGAATTGATGTGGAGCAATTTCCAGGATCTATATTATCAAATACAACAAACAAAATACAAAAGACTGGATAGAGAGAGTATTCTACATTGGGTCACTCTGGCTTGGAGGAGGCAAAGTGTGTTCCTGGGGATGTCAATCTTCTCCAGAAAGCTCCTGGGGATGCCCCTGCACAGGCCTTAGCATTGGCAGACTGTAAGTGAGAAAGGAGGCTTCCTGCCTCCTCACACAAGGCTGCCCCAGCCCTCAGCTCCCCCCTGATTGCCTGAGACCCTTCTTGAGATCATTCAGAACAAAGTCCTTTGCTTCTGCAGTGATTTTAATGCTGTAAAGATTTAACCCAGATTGTGATTTTTCTCCCCATTGAGTCAGTCAGCGTGGCCTGGCTCATGGGAAGCCCATTCATTTAATCACGTTTCTCCTCAAAATCACTCGAGCTAGGAGCAAGGTACTCCATTCACGTATCTTTGGTTTGAATCATCTCTCATCTTTTCTGGCCTCATAATTTAATAAACTATCAATTTCATAGAGAAACTTCCTTTAAATAAAATGCCAGGGATTTAAAAAGAAAAAGCCAACATTGGCACCTGCAAGTTCCAGGGAGCTTCTGGGTTAGTGTCTACCAGTCATCCCCAGGAAGATCCCTCAGGCTGACAGCCAAGCCAAGGGGGTGGGGAGCAGAGGGCTGCAGCCCCTGGAGCTTGATGTGGCTGACGCGGCCTGCTCCTGGCTCAGGACCCTCAGGTGGGCCAGCTGGGGATGGAGGGCTGCAGACCTCCTGGGGATGCAGGAGGAGCCCCAGGCTGGTCCCGCAGGTCTGATGAGTCTGCACCATCGTGCCTCCTTCTCTTCTGATCGCCTAGGAGGGAAGACTGGACCAGCGGACACAGGGCCCAGGAGGAGGCAGCAAAGGTGATCAGAGCAAGGGCTGAAGAGGCAAAGGGCTTCATGAGGGCTGTTCAGGGCTGTGACTGACCCCACCTGTTAACCGCGCTGTCAGTGACGGTGAGGGGACTAGAAGCCCTGCTCTGGCAGAGTACCTCACGCAAGGCAGGGCAGACAGGAGACCAGGACCCTGCTCTGTGAGCTCTTAGGTAGAGGGTCAGCCCTGGGACCTAGGGAGCCTCCCCAGCATTACTCACCCCACACTGCCCTGGTTTCCAGCCTCAGCCCTTCACGCCTGCTACAAACAGCCTGGGGCGAGGCATAGTGGTTACAGATTCTGTTTGTCTGCAGAACCCCAAGACAAGGGAAGAGAGGTTATTCCTTAACTTTGCACTATTACCAGTGAGTGAGGTCACTGCAGGACAGTGGCACTTGGCTCCCGCGCTCAGACTCAACACCTCAGGCCACAGGAGGGCTTCAACCTAAATTCTGGGTAGGAGACCCCTTTCCTCTGCTGCCCAGGATACGGCTTCTCGGCCCAGGCCTTGCTCCTCCTGTCACCCCTAACCCTGGCTGAAGTCAAGAAGGCTCAAGCCTGTTACCCCCAGCCCGGGGTCTCCTGCCACAGGCAAGGAGGCTCAAGCCAGCTCTAGGTTCTCCCCCTTGGGTTCCATGGGTCTCTCTTGGCTCTTTATTTTCTGACTGCATCCTCTTCCAACAAAGAGTAATTACCTCTTCTATATCTTATACCCAAAATCTCGCAAGAGCAGCCTGTGAAAACCGTGAGGCAGTCCCTCCAAAGTTAAAATAGAATTATCAAATAACTCTGCAATCCCTCTTCTAGTTACATAGCCAAGAAAACAGAAAATCTAACTTTACAAAATACCTTTACATAAGCATTCATAACAGCACTTATTCACAATAGCCAAAAGGAGGGTATGACCCTAATGTCCCTCAGCAGATGAATGGATAGATACAATGTGGCATGTTCATATGACAGAATATTATTCACCTACAAAAAGGAATGAAGTACCAACACATGCTACAACATGCATGAACTTTGAAAACGGTATGCTAAATGAAAGAATCTGGACACAGAAGTCCACATGTTGTATGATCTCATTTATATGAAATGGCCAGGGTGGGCCAATCCATAGAAACAGAAAGTGGATTAGTGATTGTCAAGGAGTCAGACAGGGAGTAGGAAGGACAGCTACTAGGGACCGAGTTTCTCTTTGGGATGATGGAAATGTTCTGAAATTAGATAGTGGTGATGATTGCAAAACACAGTGAATTATATAGAATCCCCACTTTAAATTATACACATTAAAATGGTGAAGTTTGTTATATAAATTATATCTCTTTCTTTAAAAGCAGCTTGCTGGAGTCCCCTGACTTTGACCCCGGCACAGCCCCAACCTCCCTGGCAAGCTTGCTCATCTAGGTCACCTTTACCTCCAAGACCCTGCTTTCCCAGACTCACCCAGCCCTATGTGTCCCCAGGAACACACTCTCTCACCTGAACCACAGGATTGGACATTAAGATTCTGCCCAGGCCAAATACTCCCACTGAATGAGAGAAGACTCTCAGGGCAAGAATGGAGAGAAGAGGGGAAAGACATTCAGCACAGCACAGAGAGACGTGAAAATCAGACCATCCAAGCCCTCCTTGACTTTGGAAGACCCTTGGTCAAGCCATCACCAGGTCTCCTCCATAGTCACCTGGGCCTTCCTTTCTTCCAGCCACAAACTTCCTGCAGGGCAGACCCTCAAAAAGCTCCTCTTTCAGTCAAACAAGCCTAAGGTGTGGCCCCCCGGGAACTTCCTACAAATGCTTGCCTCCTCTCTCTGCTCCAGCTGAGGAAGCAGGAGGCCGCCATGCGGAGGTGGGGTCTGGCTTCCAACATGGAGCCCTGTCGTCTCCCAGGGACAGGTGCGGCCTAAGCAGGAGGAACTTGCCCACAGGAGCTGCGTCTTCCTGCCTGGTCATTAGTTTTCCTCGGAATGATGCTGTCATTAAGATTTGAGTCACCACACCCACTGCCACTGCCCCACCAGCCCCGGACATTTTCTTGGCCCAGGGCAGCCACACGATCATCTTCCTCATCTAAGAGCAGGACTCCAGCTCCGCATGGCTCAGAAACATGCTAATTAGGTTTAGGCAATAGAGCTCAATAAATTAGAGCAAAACAGCTATTGATTCAGTTATCAGCCCCCCTGGAGATGCAGAAAGCCGTGCTCCAAAGACCACAAAGAGGAGCAGACACACACCTCAGGGGCCTGCTTCCCTCCGAAGCTTTGGTCTTCACAGGCATTTGCTTTTTTAAGAAATGCAGGCTGAGGAAGACATGGTAACAAGGGCGGGCCTCACCTTCTTGTGCTTAGAATTCCTTCCATCTTCCACCTGAGGCTCCCTCATTCGAGTGCCAGCTCTATGGGAGAAGGCTGGAAGAGGACAGTGGCTGCAGAGCTCCAAGGTCACTGAGCCATTGCCGTGCCTTGGAGCGGGGCTGGGCTCCATGCCTCCCCCACATTCACCATACCGGGTGGTTCCTTGTGCCAGGTGCTCAGTGTGGCCTATCTTGGCCCATCCTCAAAAGGAACTAATGAGGTAGGTAGAGTGTGCTCCTCATGTTGGGATGAGAAAGCCAGGGCTCAGAGAGCTTGGTAACTTCGTAGAAAACAGCAAGGAGCCCCTAGTGTCACATAACTACCAAGAGTTTGCTTCTGTTGACCCTGTGAGCCCTGCTGGTGAGGTTCAAAGCAAGTCCCCAGAGGAAAAGCCTCTGGCAGCTCTGACAAATAGGCAGAAGGTGCAGACGCGGGGAGTCCCTCCTAGAAGCCACCTTTGTGTACTTGTGATGTGGCCAGATAAGGGACTCAGCTGACAGACAAGCCCAGGGTAGCCAAAAAGATGCCCTCTTTGGATTGGGCCTATTTAAGAAGTTCAGAGAAGGGTGCGGAATGGTTCAGGACTGTGGCTCAGAGCCAGGAGGCACTGGGGACAGCAGGAAGCAGACCCAGGAGGCAGCAAGGTGTGGGGAAGAGAGAGCGTGACCAAGGCTAGGTAGGAGGAAGCAGGTGGCAGAGAAAGAGGCTGGGATGCCCGCTGGTGTGCCCCTAACCCAACTGCAGCTGGAGGGGCAGAGGGTGCCATCTTGCTACAGCATGCCTGGCTGCGGGGCTGTCACCAGGATCTCGCCTCCGCCAGCACCCATGCTCTGTCTCAGGGTCGCAGGCCCAGCCTCCCTCCCCAGCCTTCTCTGGATTTGCGTACAACTTGAGGCCTCACTGACCAACAGGCCTTTCTGAAGGCCTCCGGGGCGCTTGGATCTCTCTGGGTGGATCTTTATTGTTCGAAGGGAAAGGGCTTCTTTGCCAGGGCTCTGTACATGGTGGGGCGAGGGGCGGTGGGAAGCAGGCTGGGGTGGCATTCCCAAGTGTGTTCAAGGGCCCTCAGTTTGCAACCCACTGGGGCAGCTCCAGGAAGGCAGGGTGTGGGGGACAGTGTGGGAGGGCCACCTGGATGTAGACGCAGCCAGAGGTTGTCCTGGTCCGGAATAACCCACAGGACTCCCAAGTCCTGGGTTATCCCAAATAACCCAAATTGGTGGGTTCCCAAGACCCACTCTGGGTCTAGGTGGGCTGCTCCAGTGACGGTGATAAAGGACAACAGGAGGCTCACTGGGAGCTGGTGCCCTCGGCAACCACCAGCTGAGGAGACCATGCAAGGGGGACGGAAGGACTGCCAGCCTAGCATCGGTTCTACCAAAGGCCTAATGGGGACAAGCCTCCTGCAGAAGAAGAAACAGAACTGCTGGAGGAAGTGGAATCACTCAAATAGTTTAAGCTGCGCAAGAGGCCAGGGCGGGCCAGAGCTGGAATCATGTCCAGGTTGTGGACAGAGGCTGTTTCTGAAATGAATAAACCCAAAAGGAGGGAATGGCAATTGCGAAATCCCATCCCGGGGCTTCCAGTCTGCCAGCGTTTTGAACAGGGGCTCACAGCAAGCAGAGGGGGCGGCAGGCAGTATCTCTCGGCACTGAAGGAGTTTTCTCTCCCAGTCCAGGGGACCGTGCCTGTCAGCCCACAAGGAGCCTTGGATGGCGCGACCAGAGCGGGGGGAGGCAGTGGACATTCCACCCACACCGATACCAAGCCCAGTCCAGATGGGCTGCCCAGGGGTTGGGCCACCCAGCAAGGCCGCACTTGGACATTATTCCCCAACTTATTTCCCATTTCTCCTATGTGCAGGTGAGCTACACTTGAGGACCACGGTGACAGGTGATATGAGAGAGGGACAAGCACGGGGAAGAGGCTGGGATCTGTGCTTGGGCAAATGGGTGGATGCCAGGCCACTCCCAGAGACGAGGGCACAGGAAGGGCCGGGGGAGCAGTGAGGACGCCGGTGGTTCTACCTTGAGACAAACCAACGTGGGCATCTCCGGGATGTTCAAGCCGACATGTCTAGACAAGGCTGGATCACAGGGGACCGTCAGCACGGGCAGAGGAAGAACTTGATGTCAGCAAACGGAGGAGCTGGTCCTGGAGCCATCCCACAAAAGAGAGGAGGGCCAAGGTTGGAGCCCCAAGACCAGACATTCAAGCAGCGGCAGAAGAGGCGGCCTTCAGAGCTCACCTCACTTGCTCCAGGGGCCGGGACCACAGGGCCACACGCCAGCCTCTGGAGCTCTGTCTACGTGGAGGCCTTTGCTGGGAATATTCCTTAAAGTCCTTTTGCAGATGTTGGAACCGAGCCCCAGAGAGGTTAATCACAGCTAGAAAGCAGGACAGCAACTGGGGCCTGAAGCTGTGTGGCTCCAAAGTTCCAAGTGTTATCCCTGGACCCTGCCACCTCTGCTCTAGCAGAACCTGTGGTTCTTCAGAGAAAGGACCTTCTCTAACCAGGACCAAGGCCCCTGGTTGGACTACAAGGACAAGTGGGTCATGAGACCCCAAACACCTTCACCCCAGTGCTTCCATTCACTCTGGGGGCCTCCCTCCTTCCATTCCTTTTCCTCTGAGCAGCCAAGTCCCAGCAAGGCAGCAGCAGGAGAGAGGCCTGGGATGAACTTCCGGTAGGGACAAGGCCCTCCTCTCAGACAGAAGCTTCATCCAGCAGTCCCAGCAAGTAGCACATCCCTTCTCAGAAAACTCAGCTCTGTTCTGGGACTGCCTGGTGACTCCAGCCCAGTAGGCAGCAGGGCACAAGGCCTTGGGGCTGTGCCTTGTTCAGGAGAAGCCTGTCAGGGAGGGAGGACGGCCTTCCTGGCTCCCAGCAGGTTTTGAAAAGAATAGCAGGGCCAGGATGCAGTTCCACGGTCTTTCTGTTACCTCCAAACCTTGACCCTCACTGTAGCCCTGCCTCCCATAAGACCAGTATTCATTAATTAACATTAATATTAACTGTATTAACTGACATTAATATTAACTAATTAATAATAAGAAAATTGTTCCCCTCCTTCTGCTCCTGCTAAACTCTCCATGGTCTCTCAAGGGTCACCACTGACCAGTCCCAGGAAGGGATTCCACTCAGCTGCTAACTGTTAAGAAGTCCTGACTGGTCCCAGGCCCTGGACAAAGGAAAAACTGCAAAACAACCCACAGGGAGCTCACAGTGCCTATGCTGATAATGATGACAAAGGTTGTTATCACAGTGAGAGAGCGGAGGACTTGAAGCCACAGACCTATCTGCCAGCTATGACCCTACCACCATTAGGTTGAGTGTCTTGGGAAGATGACTTACCCTCTCTGATCTTCATGTCATTAGTGATGATGTGGGTGTCTATGTGTAATATCTGCCACTGAGCACAGTGTGATGATACAGGAGACCGAAGTCCAAGACCTAGGTCAGCAATTCTCAAAGTGTGGTCAAAGACCATCAGCATACTGTGACCTTAATAGAAATGCAAGTTCTCAGGCCTATCTCAGCTCTACTGAACCAGAAACTCTGGGTGAGGTCCAGAGATGTGCTTCACACTGTCACCAAAGTTTGAACCCCAGAGGAGAAATGCCAGCAATCCTCTTCACTCTCTTCAAACATGTGGCCCTGCCAGAGAATGTGCCTTTTGAAGCAGGAGTTTGTGGCCAGATACATCTCTTAGGAGGAAATAGCAGAGGGGGCACTGAGGGGATTTCTGGGCACCCCTAGTTCTTGCCACACAAAAACCCAGGGGTGCTACATAGGAAGCTCCTCCCCCGTGGTAGGCCTTGCCTCTGAGCCACTGGCCTGATTCCGCCCTGTGGACCACTGGATCCTCGAGGCCCCCTTATCCTGGTCCCCAGCTTCTGCATGTCCCACTCCTCCTGTCTCACGGCCTCCAGCTGGTACTTCATGTTGGCAGCACTGCCCAAGGCTTAGCAGGTCCAGCTGCTGTCCCGTCACTCCTGCCTCCTTCAGGCTTCCGGACACCCCACTCCCCCAGCCAACGGTCCACATGACCCCCCAGGCTCCTCCTACGGGACACGGCCAGGCGCTTCTCCCCACCCACCACCCTTCCTCCCAACTGCACTACTGCTTGGGGGAACCCCAGCATTCCTTGCTCCCTCCAGCCCATCCTGTGGCCCATCTCTGTCCACTTACTCTTCACTGGTGTCCAACCAAAAGCCTGGCATGGGTCCCCCCCAAGGACGGTGCCAGAAGTCGAGAACAGTGATTGCTGCCATTGACTGAGAAATCACAATGTGCCAAGAAAGTGTGTCCTCTACATCTGTTCTCTCCACAATTCACGAACCAGCAGAGGGGGCACCAGGACCCCCACCTTACATGTGGATGATGAAGCTCAGGAAGAAGACCCAGGGTAACAGAGCCATCGAGAGGGGAGCCTGGCATTTGAACTTCTTCCATCTAGCTCCAAAGTCAGTTCTGCCACCCCATGGTGGCTTCTAGGAGTCCTGGGGAGTGAGCTGGGGACCTCAAGTGAAAGCCTGAGGAGGGAGTTTCCATAGCTAGGAATGGCCAGTGTATTTTCTAGAAGCAGGAAACCGAACATCGACTGTGAACTTGTTCCTGGCCTTTCTGTGTTAGTTCACCTTTTCTCCTAATCTGGAGGACACGTCTGTTCCTGCTTGCAGCCTCGTGGTGCTGGACTTGCAGAGCCCCTGAGAGCACTAGGAGCAGCAGCTCCCTCCTCTCCCCGACAGGGATGCTGGATGAGTGTTGGCTTCCCTCCTGGTGGGATGGCGCGGGGGCCACTTCATTTGCTTTGAAGGGAGAGGCAGCGCCCAGAAGACCAGAGACCTTGGAGACATGGAGCATGGAAGTAAGATGCAGATTGTGAGCCCTGCCCAACTCCTCATGGATGGAATAGCCTGGCCCAACCCTGAAGCTCCAATGCCTCCATCTATGGCATCCACGCCAGAAACTTCGCTGCAGGCGGACGCACCCTGCCGCTAGCTCCTCACGGGGCCCAGAGCACAGCCAGCCTGCAACGGACCTGCCCTTGTATGTGCTGATTCAAGAACTGGCCTGAGGGCAGCAAGTACCAACAAGGACATCAATGTGGCCTCCGGGTGTGGTAGGTGAGAGGCTTCCAGGTCCTCTCTGGCTTCCAGTTAAGTGACCTGTCCTGCTCACATCTGCCTTGCCACATTGACTGCCGACCCCACGTGCACACTCTCTGGGCCCCAGAACCCAAGATGAGCTCATTGCTCCTGGTTCCCAGGTCACATGCTCAGTGGCCACTTTGCCCCAGCCTGTCTTGGCATCTTTGTGCCCCTCTCCTGGGTCTTCTGTGGGACACAGGCAGGTTTCGGAGGTCGAGCATCACAGCACATACACGTGGACGCCTCCTCAACTCAGGGTTTCTTTCCAAGTGGCTGGGGTGGCGCTCCCCCAGCTCCTGGTCTTGTGCCTGCAAACCTCTCCCGGTCAGGACAGAACATTGTCCCCGTCACCAAGCCATCTCCTCGGAACTCCACCTCCATTGTATGGCTTATGGTAAACTCTGTGATCAAAGTTCACCAGTCTTGACTTTTCATATTTAGAGGGAAACTTTGGAATTTAGAAATACTTCTTATTTCTTAACAAAGCCTGGCTTTCAACACTATAGTTTTGCCAAGGAGACAAAAACGGAATCAAGTCTAATTTGATTGTCAAAGCTGAGCAATGAATTTATTATTATTGTAGCAGAAACCCACCCCTTCCCCGAAGTGCTTAAGCCATTGATTCAGTGGATGCACAGAGTATCAGAATGCAGGGGTGATTAAAAATACATGATTTTTTAAAAATTATTATTTCCGCACATGTTCAAACTCCAAAATCTGGTATGGCATAGATTTAATGTAATCTTATTTAGTTAGAATTATAAACACTATTTAGAAATGTATTTCTTTTGTGCAGGTACCTTTAAAAGGGTGATGTACGTATGATAAATCAGGAATGCCAAGCATCATATAAACTGGTTAACGACTATGCTAGGAACCTGGACCAAGTTCAAGAATGGGAGATATTGACAACTTGGCCTCCATTCAAGTTTGCTTTTAATTTGATTTACTCTTAAAGCATCAAAGAAGCAATACAAAGGATAAATAGAAGCTAAGAAAGCTTCTGGGTGGACCATGGGTCCAATGTATCCCACCGACTGCTAAGAGATGATGTTGAGGCTGGAGGGGTACCAAGCTGCAGACTCTTTTCCTTTGTCCACAGTCTTGCCACCACCTGGGGGTTGACGCCTTGCTGTGTGGCAATAGGCCCCCACCCCACATCTGAGACTGCACTGCAGCCTTTTCCATTTTGTCCTCTCAGGAACTTTCTGTGGGCAGCTTGTCAGTTGCCGCACTGACAAGCAATGGAAAAATCTAAATAATAAAAGAAATAGTTTAAAACAGTATTTTTGGAATAATGATCACCTGTTTCTTTGCAAACTCTGCATCGACCAAACATTAGGAGTCCTCCAGTGGACAGAGCCACAGGGCAGCTGCTGGCCTCTTCCTTCCTCCCTCCCCAGCCTCGGCCTCACCCTCACACCCTGTCAATTCCAAAGGGCTCACACTCAAGCTTCCTCTTGCCCAAACTGGACAGGGACATCTGCTGCAGGATGGGGCATGCCCAGAAGCGTGTTTGTAAATGTTTAAAACTGGCTCGCTCATGGCTGATTTCTGCATAGGGTTTGCAGATTTCTGGGGCATACATATTCCCACCATGGCCAATTTTAAGCTCGAACATGCTGTCACTGAAAGAGGAGCTGGCAGAGAGGCAGTACATGATTAATGCTCCGGTACTACTACAGGAAGGGTATCATGCACCATTACAGCTCAATTACACCATTACAGTAGTATTTCCATCATTTAGCTATGATACAAATAACCTTAAGTGCACAGATGATAACATGCACTACATTAATTAGTGCTGAGTTTGTGTTATTATCTTTGGTTTAATAAAACTTATTTAATTGTAATATCCTATTGTTTAATTTTTAATAATGGCTGTATTTAAAAACTGGCTCACAAACTTCCTGCAAATTTACCATTATCATCTCCTAGGAGCTGCTTTGGGCTGGCTCCAAGCCATCACTGGCCTATGATTTCCGTGGGCCATAGCAGGTTGGGGAAGGAAAGAGAAGAGCATGCCTCTGCCACTAGACAAAAGATGACACTTCCAAAACAATGGAGCCTTTAAATATGCACATTTTTGCTAATCTCTGGTAAGATTTTCTCCTGGCAAATTCACTTAAGGTTGGGTAACGCAGTTGATTCACAAGAGATGATGGCGCTGACCACGCACACTACAACCTCAAGGTGGCGCTCTAACAGCAGACCCTGAACAAAAGGTTCAGAGAGGGAGCCAGTTCTCCTGCTCCAGGTCAGGCGTAGTGCCCTGAGAAGCTAATTCAAAAGGAGCCGCAAGGAGCTTTGTGTTGTTTGTCCTGTCAACAAATGGACGAGAGAGTCTTCTTGTCTGTAGTTCTCATAACCCAAGCGTGGCTTCATCAGAAAGACAAGGGTAGAGCAGAAGGGCCCATCCTCTCTTGCTTGTGTGGCAAAGACACTGAATTCAGTTAAGTCCTTTCAAGTGAGGCAACAAAACATCCTGCTTAAATTCTCAAGCCAACCATCACTCACGGGGCGGGTTCAGAGCCAGCCCAGGCCGTCAGCTGGTGGAGCTCTGCTGCCTCACACATCACCGCATCCTGGACAGAGGGGCTTAGAAACAGCTGCAGTGGCGACCTGTCAACACTAAAGGGCCAGCACGATTTAGACCTGAAGGATGTTCAGGTACACAAACCAACATGAGTCTCAGGGTGAGACACGTCCCCACTGAGGGACCAGACCAGGGGGTCTCAGGTGGGTCTTGAGGGATGGACAAAATTTCCCTAACGGGGATAGAAGGTACAGCACCTCAAGGTCATGTTCCCCTCCTTCAGAGAATTATATCCCTGCCCTGCTGGCCTCAAGTGTGGTCACATGACTCTCCCTGCAAAGAGATGTAAGGGGAAGTGATACTCAGTGCCTAGCTGCCATCTTCCTTCTCCCCTGCTAGGGGACAGGGGACAGGGAGCATCCATACTGGGTAAAGGCTGCTCTGTTTGCCCCAGACCCTGGAGCAGAGCTGCACCCAGCCCAGGATGGAATCTGGGGGTGTTTTGTTCCCAAAGCTATAGTTCGTCTCTCCTGGGCAGTCCAGGGGCAGATGGGAGTGAAATTGGGTGGTAGAATAACACGGGGCAGGTTGGGGAACAGCAGAGCCCAATGTGGGTGGAAAGCAGGGTGAGGTTGTGTGGCCCTGGGGGGCGGGTGAAAACAGATCCTGAAGGGCTTAAGCACTGCAGTCCCCCAGCCTGCTACCCTCCACACTGTGGGGACCCTCAGCAACTCCCACTCAGGGGCTGCATTAGCCCAACCGCCCAGAACGTGGATAGGTACCAGTGTGCCCACAAAGACTTCAGATCTACTGAGATAAGGCAGACACCCAGGCAGGCCACTGAGAAAGACCACCAATCAGACCAGAGCAAACTGCATCAGAACCAACCCATGCCCACCCAAAGAGCAGGGGTCTGCTGTCATCCACCGGGACAGTCCATAAATAAGGAACAGCAGTGATTACCTGTCAGGCACTATACTCTGGGTCATCCTCCCCTGAGCTGCTCTGAGAGCACAAGACAGTATCTTCCCTGTGGAGAAGGGTCCTCACCCTGGAGTCTGATCCTCAGCTTACCATTGGAGGACACGGAGGGAGGCATCCTCGGAATGTTTTTAAATGCATAAAATAAATAACAGAATTACCAAGGAACCTAATTGTTTGTCAATGCGAATACCAAATATTTCTAAATTCTAAGCGCTGCTTCATTCACACATTAAATAGCAAAGAGCCAGTGGAAGTATATGACAACCATAATCTCGAGGTAGCTATTTCAAAACATCTTCCAAAAAAAAAGCGGGGGGGGGGGGAGATAAAAGTATCTGTGATGTGTGATGTTCACAGGTGACACCGCTAACACCGGTTTGTTGCCCACACTCATAATTGGTAGGTAATGTTAAATTTCAGCCAGCGCTTAATGAAAATAAGATCATAAATTGATTCCTGCTCAAGTCTACTGACCTCTTGAGCAGAGCCACCGAGGCCCGCGCCCGGGGCTGTGGCACCCCGCTCCCCGCTCCCGGTCAGAGCAACCCGTCCATCATTGTTAAGGTCCACGCGGCTCCGCCCGCCCCGAGGGATTTCGCACCGCGCACGCGCAGACGCCCTCCCGGGTCCACGGTCCCCTCTTTCCCGGGACAAGCGCTGGCTCCAGGAAGGGGCTCAATAGAGGCGGCGGGCAGGCGTGGGGGAGGGTGGCGGCAGGAGCCACGTGGTCGCGGGTCCAAGGTGAGGCCAAGGGCGCCCGCTCCTCCGCCTGGCTGCGGGTCTCAGGAAGTCTCTTCCCCTGCCTGCCCACGGAGATTGCTTAATTGTTGCTAAAAGGATCAAATTCAAAGCACTCAGCCTCCCTCTCCTCCCCGGTGGCCATCCTCTCGCCTCGCTCCAGTTTTTAATCAATCTCCCAGCTGTCAGTCACACTGAGAGCCCCAGGGGCTGCCGCCAGCTCTGCCTTCCCTGGAGGCCCTGGCCACCTGGACGGGGCTGGCTCGTGGGTCCTTGGTCCAGTTATTAAATCTGAGTCAATGCAGAGAGGATTTCTCAAAACATGCAGCCATGAAAGAGAAGACTGGCTTATTCTACGAGGTTAAAATTAAGAACATCAAAAGATGCCAAAGAGACAGTTAAAAAAAAAAAAAAAAAGTCCTGGACAAGCAGGCGGGGCTCATTACACCTATAACTGACAAAGGACATTATCCAGGATGAATAAAAACGCCTGCAAATCAAAGTTCAGAAGACGCCGCATTTAAAGCACGTCACAGGGGCACACAAGGGCAAAGAGGCATTTGTAGAGGTGCGCAACCTCAGCTGGGACCAAAAAGATGCAGACCATAAAAGGCTGCGTTTCTGTACCCCCTGGATGGTACAGATATTAATGTAATAATCTCAAGGGTGGTGAAGTTGTAGGTGTGTAGGCAGAGCTGGTGAGAGGGTAATTGATTCAACCCTTTTGGAGAGAAAATGGGCAAACTCTGGAAAAGTTATAATGATAGATGAACTTTGATAAAGCGATTCTACTCTTAGCATATCCTAGCACCTGTGCCCCTAAGAGCTGCACCTTTCATAACAGCCAAAATCTAGAAGAAGAAAAAAAAAGATGTCCTTCAAATGGATAAATAAATTGGGTATTGACATTCCCATGGAATACTATATAGCACTGCAAAGGGGATGTATGGCAGGTATAACATGGTAACATGGATGTCTCAAGATGGTAATGGCCAACAACAGGAAAAGCAAGTCACTAAGGAATACCTATAAAGTGGTCCCACTTTCATGAAGCTCAAAGCCAAGCAAAACCAAACACATTGCTCAGGTAAGGCTCATATATATGCTGTCAACTGATTTTTAAAACACAAGGGATTCAGATCAATTTCCCTGATGAACATAGATGCAAAAATTCTCAATAAAATAAATATGGCAAATCACATACAAAAACATATTAAAAAGATAGTGCTCCATGATCAAGTGGGGTTCATCTCAGTTTCACATCTGGAAATCGATAAGCATAATTCACCATATCAATAAACTTAAAAGACAAGAATTACAGGATTATCTCAATAGATATAGAAAAAGCATTTGACAAAATTCAGCATCTATTCATGCTTAAAACACTAGAAAAACTAGGGATAGTAGGAACATATTGTAAAAGCTACATATGCTAAACCCAAGACCAACATAATTTTAAATGGAGAAAAACTGAAAGCATTCCCCTTAAAAAATTGAACCAGATAGGGATGTCCTTTCACCATTCCTATTCAACATAGTCCTGGAAACCCTAACCAGAGCAATTAGAAAAAAGAAAGAAATTAAAGGCATATGAATAGGAAAAGAAGAGGTCAAACTATCCCTATTTGCTGATGACATGATTCTGTATTTAGAAGATCCAAAAAACTCTACCAGAAAACTTCTAGAACTTATAAATGAATTCAGCAATGTAGCAGGATATAAAATCAACACCCATAAATCAATTGCATTCCTATACATCAGTGATGAATCAACTGAAAGAGAAATTAGGAAAACTATCCTATTCACATTAGCCTCAAAAAAAAAAAAAAAAAAAAAAAAAAAAAGAGAAATAAATACTTGGGAATCAATCTAACCAAAGAGGTGAAAGACCTCTACAATGAAAACTACAGAACACTAAAGAAAGAAATTGAAGAAGACCTCAGAAAATGGAAAGATTCCCCATGTTCTTGGATAGGCAGAATTAATATTGTCAAAATGGCATACTAACAAAAGTGCTATACAGATTTAATGCAATTCCTATTAACATTCCAATGATGTTCATCATAGAAATAGAAAAAGCAGTCATGGAATTCATTTGGAAAAACAAGAGCCCAGAATCACCAAAGCAATCCTTAGCAAGGCAAGTGAAACAGGAGACATCACAATACCAGACCTTAAATTATACTACAGAGCTATGGTAACAATAACGACATGGTATTGGCACAAAAACAGATGCAAAGACCAATGGGACAGAATAGAAGACATAGAGACATACCCACATAAATACAGTTATTTCATCCTAGACGAAGGTACCAAAAACATACATTGGAGAAAAGAGAGCCTCTTCAATAAATGATGCTGGGAAAACTGGAACTCCATATGTAGTAGAATGAAATTGAATCTCTCTCACTCTGCACAAAACTCATCATGGATCGAGGACCTAGGAATTAGATTAGAGACCCCCACACTTACTAGAAGAAAAAGTAGCCCCGAATCTCCATCATGTCAGCTTAGGAACTGACTTCTTCAATAAGACTCCTAAAGCACAAGAAGTAAAATCAAGAATCAATAAATGGGATGGAATCAAACTAAAAGCTTCTTCACAGCAAAGGAAACACTCAGTAACATGAAGACAGAGCCCACAGATTGGGAGAAAATCGTTACCACCAGCACCTCAGATAGAGCATTAATCTCTAGGATACACAAAGAACTCAAAAAACTGAACACCAAAAAACAAACAACCCAATCAATAAATGGGCTAAGGAACTGAACAGGCACTTCACAGAAGAAGAAATAGGAATGGTCAAAAAAGATCTGAGAAAACGTTCAACATCTCTAGCAATTACAGAAATACAAATTTCTGAATTTACACTGAAAGAGGGCATCCTTGTCTTGTTCCAGTTTTTAGAGGGAATGCTTTCAATTTCTCTCCATTTAGAATCATGTTGACCTTTAGCATATATAGCTTTTACGATGTTGAGGTATTTTCCTACTCTCCCTAGTTTTTCTAGTGTTTTGAACATGAAGGGGTGCTATATTTTGTCAAGTGCTTTTTCTGCATCTATTGAGATGATCATATGATTCTTGTTGTTAAGTCTATTGATGTGATGAATTATGTTTATTGATTTCCGGATGTCGAAACAACCTTGCATCCCTGGGATGAACCCCACTTGATCATGGGGCACTATCTTTTTACTATGTTTTTGTATGTGATTTTCCAGAATTTTATTGAGAATTTTTGCATCTGTGTTCTTCAGGGATGTTGATCTGAAGTTTTCTTTCTTTGATGTGTCTTTTCGTAGTTTTGGTATCAGGGTGATAGCCTCATAGAATGAGTTTGGAAGGGTTCCCTCCATTTCTGTTTCATGGAATACTTTGAAGAGTATTGGGGTTAATTCTTCTTTGAAGGTCTTATAGAACTTGACTGAGAATCCCTCTAGTCCTGGACTTTTCTTGATTGGTATTCTTTTGAAGGTATTTAAATAAGCCAATCTCAAAACACCAAAGGCCGGAATGTTTTCTCTAATATGCGGATGCTAATTTGCAATAAGGGGACAGGTAGGGAAGAATCAAGTTACTTTAGTTAGAGGGGAGTGGAGGGAGGGGAGAGGGTAGGGGGTAGGAGGGATAGTAGAATGAATCAGACATTATTACCCTATGTACATATATCACTATACAACCACTGGGATTCTACATTATGTACAACCAGAAGAATGAGAAATTATACACCATCTATATATGCTATATCAAAGTGCATTCTACTGTCATGTATAACTAATTAGAACAAATAAAAAATAAATTTTTAAAAAACTAAAATGAGATTCCATCTCATCCCAGTCAGAATAGCAATTATCAAGTAACAATAAACATTAGCAAGGATGTGGGTGGAAAGGTACACTCATACAGTGCTGGTGGGGCTGCAAATTAGTGCAGCCACTCTGGAAAGCAGTGTGGAGCTTCCTCAGAAAACCTGGAATGGAACCAGCATTTGACCCAGCTGTCCCACTTCTCGGTTTATACCCAAAGGACTTAAAATCAGCATACTACAGTGACACAGCCACATCCATGATATGGCAGCTAAACTCACAATAGCCAAGCTATGGAACCAACCAAGATGCCCTTCAAGAGATGAATGGATAAAGAAACTGTGGTAACTGACAGAAAGTAACTTTCCACTGGCTCCCCATGTGCTCATAATAAGATCCAAAGTCCACCCCAGCCATGAGGCCCCGCCTGCCCTTCCTGACCCTCGTCCAGCACATCAAGCTTCAACCCCACTCCTTCAGACCCCATCCTCACTGTGCCCTTGCCTGTGGTGGTCTGCATGTGGTCTTCACCTGGGGGGCTCCTTGTCATTCAGGTGGCAGTGTCGAGGGTCTCTGGCCAGTGTCTGTAGCACTGCTCTGTCTCTCTGTCCTGCTGGGACTTTCTCCTGTCCTGATATTTTGTTATTTACTAGTTTATGGCCTTTCTCTTCCACTGCAGCAGTAACCTTACCTGTCTTGGTCACTCTTTGTAAGCGCAGCACTTAACATAATACCTGAAATCTAGGTATTCAGTAAAGCCTTGTGAATGGATAGACGGATGGATGGATGGATTTCTAACAAGCAAGTTTTGAAAGTCAAGTTTGCATATGTTTGGCACCTATGAGATCAGCTGCCCAGCACCTCTTTAGGAAAAACTGTTCCTTCTCCTGCTGCCCATGGTTGCCCTTGGACTTACCATGTTCTTAAAGCAGGGTCTGTGCCTCTCAGCCCAGCTGATTGACTGAGGAGTGAGTCCCTGCCCAAGCTGGGCCAACGAGCCCCTTCCCTGGGATCTCTGAGTGGAGAGGAGATGGCTGGAAACCCACACAGAGAGAGTCTCTGTGTGCTGAAGCTGTGCCACTGGATTCCGGGCTGTGTCTGGGCTGGCAAAGCTGAGCGTCTTACCTGCAAAGGGACAGGGGACGAGCACTCCGGACAGGAGCCAACAGAAGGGCCAGGCCTGCTGCCCAGGGCTCTGCTGCCTCCAGCCTGTGGGCTTGGCGGAGCACCATGTCCTGATCACAAGAGCCCTGTTGCTTCCACTGACGAGAGGGGCTCCTGCTCTCACAACCAAGCGAGTCCGAGCACTGGAGGACCAACAGAAAGCGCTGGACCTGGGTTCCAGAGGACACGTTTCCTGGCCTTTGGAGGGAGAGGCCTGGAAACCCTCACGGTGCCCCGTCCCTCGGCTAGCCTGGAGCCTCCATTCCCGCTCCTGACTCCTTTCCTTCCTCATCCTACCCCTGCCATGGTTGGAATGCTGAAGCCTGAGATGGGGGCTGTGATTTCTAGAAACCAGGCAGTGACTGGCACCTCGTTTGGGTGCCATTAGCCCAGAGCCTCATGTTGCTGGAGGAGGAAAGGCTGGGCCCAGACCTGCGGCAGAGGGACAGCACGAGCACGCAGAGCCATGGGCACTGGGCAGTCCTGACACCAGCGAGGCAGCCAGAGAGGCAACCCTGGCTCAGCCCTGCCCTGAGCTCAGCACCCACGTCCTGGCCTCCCCGCCGACTCTCCCTGGGAGGCAAATCTTCCACAGACATGTCTACAGGTGTCCCTGGCCAACCTCTGCCTCTCTCCTGGTGCAGGGGGTACAGTTTATGCTCTGCTGTCCACCCTACCCTGCTGTTTAAGATCCCCCCATGCATGCCCCAAAATGCCCACTTGCCCTCTGAGTGCCTTTGTCACCTGTCCCCAAAGGTCCCAGCCATCCACCTGTTACCTCAGCCAGTAGCCAAGTGCCCAGCTGATCCTTCCACCAGCCCTCTGAACTGTGCTGCCCCTCCTCCTAAAATCCCAAGAAATAGGCTATTCCTTCCCTTGTCCCTCCCACCACACAGACTGCTGGTCCCTCCCATGGCCCTGCTTCACCCTGACAGAGTGGCCCCACATGACGCCCCCTTCTCCCTGTAGCCCAGAGACGCCCCAACTCATCTGCCAGTCATGAGCCTCTGCTGATCCACCCCCACACACGTGCTGCGAATCTCTGCAGCCCCACGAAGTTCACCTGCAAGGCTGGTGCCAGAGAAGGGGACAGAGGGGGCTCTGGAGAGGAGCCTTTCAGTAGATCTCAGCAGTGGGCACAAGTTGAAAGCCAGGTCCATGTGGGGCTCCAGGGGGACCATCAGAGCCGGGGTGCAATGGGGTAGGAAAGGCCAGGCACACCCACCGGGGCCTGGTCTTTAACCTGGGCCTTTGCCTTGGGAGGTCTGAAGAGCCACTCGGGGGTCTGTTACCTCCTAAATCAAGGCACACATGCCTGCACACATTTTCCTGGACATGAAGATACAGTGCTTTCCTATGCTTATGTCTATGATCCAAGCAAGATCTAAATCACTGTTCTCAAGGAAAAATATTCATCTTCATATATAATTAAAGAAATGTAAATTTAAATCAATGAGATATTTTTCATCTGTTTCGGTGGCGTTCAGTCATGCCAGCCCATTAGGATCTCCTGGGGAAAAAAATGTAAAGGCTGATGCCCAGCTCCCCACCCCCACCCCACACACAGTCAGATGCTGCTTTGATCCACCCAGCATACAGAGCAGGGCACAGGAACTGGCCATTTCAGAAAGCTCCCTGGGTCATTCTGACTGGGGTCAAGATTGAGAACTAGAGAACCCTCACATTGGTGAAGGGCAGAAACTTCAATGGAATCTCACGCATTCTGGACGGGAATGCAAACCAGTTAGAAAATTCTTCGGAGAACAGTTGGCAATGAATCCTAAAATTGAAAGTTCTGGCAACCTCTGACCAGCAATTCCACTCCTAAGAATTCCGTAGGTCTTGCTCTAGTGCTTGGCTCTGTGTACACAGGATACCCACTGCCCACTGCTCCTAATAAGCAAAAGATTGGAAAAAGCCCAAATGTCCCCCAGTAGGGATGGTTAAATCAGGCGTGGCACACCCACATAATAGAATACTCTGTAGCCAGCAAGAAGCACCCGCAGGCAGCTCTCTGTGGACTCCTCCGGAGTTTCCAGCATCACGGGCAGATGCAAAAGATGAGCCGGGAGCTGGGAGTGGGGAGTGGTTTTTGAACATTGACGTGCACATCTATATTTGGATTTGCATTCAGAATCTCTGAAAAGGTATGCATTTCTAAAACCACTTAATGGTTATTGCCTTTGGGGAGAAAACCACAGAGTTAGGGAGGGAGGAGGGGAGACTTGGGTTTCACCCCATCCCCTCCTCCACATTGACTTTTTGTCATGAATATGTATTACTTTTTCAAAAGAAAAAATTAAGGTGAAAAAGAAGGGAAGGGAGCACAGTAGGGAAGGGAAGGCCTGGCAGCTATTTGGCACAGGGACTAAGATGGGAAGGACCAAGTCACAGAAGTGGGACCCACCCAGAGCTCCAAAGGGGCCTCAGCCTGGGGCAGGGGACACCCTGAAGGCCCCTGTTTCAGGTCAGGTCCTGGGGGTAGAAGTCTGCTGGATCTGAGGTGGGCGAGGGGTGCAGTGACACACCTGAGGGAGAAGGAGAGCCAGATGGGTGCGTGCTGCCTGCAAATCCCTTCCTCATGTCACCTCCATGTGACGCCGTCGAAGGACATCTAAAATTGCTACCCCAAAAGCAGAGGTAGGAAAAATATCTGTGTCACGGCGCAAACTGGAAGCCAAAGGACGTACGTTGGTCTCTGCGCTGATCAGCTGGTAAAGCACACCCTGCAAGATTCTAGACCCCTGAGAGCAGCGGGAGGTGGCCGGGCGCTCAACGTCCTGCGCACACCGCCCTCTTGTGGTGCGGCCGGCGAACTGCGCACAGGTCCACAATCTCGCTGCTTATGCGTTCAGAACTGGAGGAGGAAAAAGTACAATTTAATTCTGAAGTGAGAGGTAACACTCAATAATAAAAGTACAGACGCTGATACAAAATGCATATCTTAAGTGTAGTTCATGAACTACACTTCCAAATAACTCTTCTTCCAAAATAAAATAAAATAAAAACAACTTGGGGTTTTTTTTTTTTTTCCCAAAAAATATTCTTGTGAAAAAATAAAGCTGAAAGAGAAAAGACACCTGTGATCACCAGACTGTTAGCATTTTGGTGCACATTCCCCCTTATCCTCTCTAAGAATAGATGCAGAGATGCATGCAGATTTGCTGCAATGGGGCTGTGCAGTACACACTATTTTTAGCTTAATTTTTTCCTGTCTCAATAATATACTGTGGACATCTGCACATGAAACACATGTTATAGCATCACTTTAATGTGTTTTACACATTGTAAAAGTTGTGTTTGTGTAAATATACTCAGAGATCAACTCCCACAGATGAGATGAATTGATTGTCACTTACAGTGTAGCCAGGCAGGAGAAAGAGCTAGGATAGTGAGATAAGAAACTTGGACCTCTCTAAGGTCAGGTTTTCTATATAACAAGGCTGAGAGACCGTAGACACAAGCCAAGCCTCATCAAGGTCAGGCCGGATCCTGTTAAGTAGAAAAACTAATTGATAGACATCTGTCACCTAGTGCCCAGACCCCTTCCAAAAAAGGCTTGGTAACCTGATTGGACCAAAGGGCTTGTGAAGAAGCTGTGGACAGTGAGTGCCTTACCCAGGATTGGGTCAGGGGCTAACTTCCTAAACCCCATAGATTCATATAAACCCCTAGGCAGCAGACACCCCCTGGCAACCCTCCCTTGGGACCCCGCCTCCTTTGGGAGCTCTGCTTGCTTGCTTTCTGTTACTGGAATAAATTCCATTGCTTCACTCTCACCCTTGTGTCTGTGGATTTCATTCCAAGAATCTGCGAGACAGAACCCACCCAACTGCTACATGCTTGCTGCTACAGCAGTGTATACATTCAGTGGAATATTATGCAGTGTATACATTCAGTGGAATATTATGCAGCTAATTAGTCTGATGTGCTGGCGTGGAAGTGTGTCAGATATATCATGTAATGAAGTAAAATTGTACCACAAAATTAGGTATATTCAAGTATCCTGGCTCTAGCTTACAAAGATTATACAGATAATTTATATATCTTGTATTTATATTATATATAGAAAGAAAATTATGCCTGTATCTGAGGAGAAAGTGTTTCTTGAAGGATGCTCCAGAAACTCTCTAAGGAAATAGGATAGAGAGATGAGTACAGATTTAACTCATCTCTGTCCTGAATGATTTTAGAAAAATATTACCCTTTATATTATTCCAAAGCCTGAAGTTGCCATATTATATTTAAATAATCTTCTGTTAATGAGCATTCAGTTTGTTCCTGATTTTTCTACTAGGAACTAAGCCACAAAATCCATCCTGTATGTGAGTCACTGTGAACTTCTCTGATTCTTTCCTCCAGGGAAATCCCTAGACATGCGATTCCTGGATCCGCTTTAAATGTGCATTATCTGTGACATTGACCATCAACATATGGCGGGCTGAGTCTTTCATATGCTGGAGGCTCTGTTTCTCCAGTTCCAAATGTTCCCTTCTATTTGTGGCTACACCTCTGTGTCTGCTGTCATCTCATGCCCCTGAGTCTAGTGTCCCTGCTACAGCCAGTGGAAGCCTTTTACAAAGGGGCTTTACTCCATACTGCCAATCAACCCAAGGCCACGAAGCCAGGCACAATGACTCCCGGTGACTTTTCCAACCTCATGTCTTCTTCCTTTTCCTGCCCTGACTCTGCTTGGGCCAGATACCAACCAGCTTGCTGCTTCCGGAACTCCAAGTATTCTCCAGCCACAGGGCCCTTGAACTTGCTGTTCCCTCTTCCCAGAATGCCCGTCTCTAAATAGTCACAAGCCTCTTTCCCTTGCTTTGTCCACATCTCAACTCAAATGTTTCTTCCTCTGAACAGCCTTCCTGACCACCTGGCCATGAAAGGCACTGTCCCTTCCCAGACGCTGTCTCACTAACCAGATTCCATGTTCCTCTCTATGTTAGAAACGTCAAACCTCCCAAGAGCAGGAGACAGTCTTGCTGGTGCCCTGGCAAGTGTGTGGTGCTGGAGCCACTGTGACGCTGTCACCACCCAGCTGTCCGAAGCTTCAAGAGCCTATATAGGCTACTTCTCTCCACTGCTAGAGAATGGGGTCAGGCATGTTGAAACCATTTTTTCCATAGATGGAGCTTCATCAGGAAAACCTGACAGGACCTTTTTAACGCAACAATTCGGGAGAAAATTTGCAAATAGGTTATTATTCAGGAAAAAAAAAAAAAAAACCCACACCTTTCCTCCAAACCGAAGCAGCACATCTACCCAACGCACTTACTTCTTTAGAGAAAAGCAGAAAGGTTAATATGGCCCCGTCAGAGTAAAGGAGCCAATTAATGCAACTGTGATTCAGAAGAAGAATAGAGGTTAATTGCTTGGAGTCCACATGTCTCAAACGCCTAATGCTATCTCATTATTTTTTAGCTACATATTATTCATTTCATACACTTAAGTCTTCCACCTTATTACTAATTAGTAATTCCTTATCCTCAAATTTTACCCGATTCAGGCTGTCATCATAGGGCCCTCCTCAGCCCCCGTTTGCCCCAAGATATAGCAAAACTGTTGAGAAGAGCTTGGCACCTCCTGTTCCCTGCTCCCGCCCCCAGCACCTCCTGGGGTCCCCTCCCCTCCCTTGGGCAGCAGTTCCCCTGGCTGCTGATGCTTGAATGTCCGGTCTCCACACCCAGGCCTTACTCTTGTGCTTGGTCCTCAGCATCTGCCTGGCACCAGGAGTAGTCCAAGTTTATCTTTAGGCAAAAGATGCAAATTATTTCTTCCTGCTCAGGTGACCTTGTCCTTTTGAAAAGACCCATGACTTGGTGTCTTGGAAATGGTTAAGTCAACGGATCAGTATCTCCTGACAATGTAAGAAATAACATTAGCAAGAATAATGAAGGCCAAACAAACTTTTTGAGCCTCTTTACATCCTAGCATGGTGCTATGAACTCAATGTGCATGATGCGAGCCCACGCACCGCTGTGCGCATGCACGGAAGAGCTGTGCACCCGCGGGTGGCAGCCCCGAGTCCAGCCCCAGTTCTGCAACTGTGCAGCAGGACAGAGCCACGGGAAAGCTGCTTTCTTGTTCAGGTTCCCCTTCTGTTACCCGAAGTCTGTGGTTTTGGCCTACCCTCTCATCCTAAGAGGCTGCCAGGTGGGCAGGAATTCTTCTCACCTGTCCTTTTGGACTGGTCTCTCAGGGATTAAAAACCATGCTCTTCCTTCTCCTCATCAGAGACACATGGGTAAGGATAGGGAGGATGCAAAATCAGCCAGAATTCCAGTCCTACCGTGGACATGCTGGAAGGTGGAAATTCTGCCCTAGGAAATGACCAATTTTCAAGGTTGTCTATGAAACCAGAACTGAAAAATGAGGAACCTGGGATGGAGGCCTGAGCTGCTTCTCCTCTTCCTGGGGTAAAGGTGCTTCTGATAAACTGAGTGGGGTCGGGGTCCCTTCTTTTCTGGAATTAACAGTCATAGACTGTAAATCAATTATGTTTACCCAAAGATGAACTTGGAGTATGTGCAGGGAACAAGAAACTAAAAAGAGAGACGAAGTTAACTTGGAAAAGAACAATAGGATTTCTAGAACTGCAGGGTATGAGGAGTACAGTGAAAACCTCCCACATCAGAGAATCAGTCATTGGAAGACACATTTGAGTGAACTATCCATCGAGGAATAAGAACTAGAAAGCGTGGAAGGAGGTTAAGAGACAAAGAGTCTAGACTGGGGGCTCTAGGAGGAAAAAGTTGAATGGAGGTGATGTGAGAAGAGAAAAGGGTGAGAACCTTCCAGAACCGACTAAAGCTATCAACCTCTGAATTTAAAAACCCAATAGATGCCAAGAAGAAGAAGAAAAAAAAAAAGAAAGAAAGAACTCTATGCTTGACTCATCATAGCAAAACTACTGAATACCAAAGACAGAGGGGAGATTTTAAATGCAGTCAGAAAGAAAAGACAGCCATCAACAGAGCAGCAGTTAGACAGACAGCTGTCCCCTAATCAGCAAGAATGGGAGTCAGAAGAATGGTATGAAACATTCAGTGTGTGGAGACAAAGATAACTGTATCCGGAACTCTCTGTGCCCAGTGAAAACATCTTGGAACAAGGTGAAATATAGGCATTTTCAAAGCAATAAAAACTAGAAGAATTTGCTGCCATCCAACCATATAGTAAAGGACACTCTGAAGAATGCATTTCTGGCAGAAGAAGAGTGATCTCATTTTGAAGATCTAAAATATAAGAAGGAATAGAATGCACAGAATTTTAAATAAGCATTGACTGTATAAAATAAAAATGATTACTGTGAAGTTAAAGAAAAGAAAACAAAATTTTAAAATGCCACCATAGCCTGCAAATCAGAAGAGGGAGAATGAAACCAAAGTGCTCTGAGATCCTTGTACTGTGCAGAAAGAAGGCAAAGTGTTGATTATCCTCACATTTTGATAAGTTAATATTATGATTTCTAGGATAATCATTAAAATAAGACATATAATATAGTTTTTAATCTATTAGAGGAGGCAAATAAAATGAGAAAAATAATCCAAAAGATAATGAGAAAAAGGAGAGGAGGTAAAAATCATAAAGCACAAAATTATGAAGATGGTAGGTAAAAATTCTGATATATTAATAATTACAATAAATGTAAAGGGACCAAATCCTCCCAATAAAAGATAAACATTATAAGGTTTTTAAAAAATATTTTAGCAAAGGGGCCAAAAATATGCAGTGGAGAAAAGATAGCCTCTTCAACAAATGGTGCTGGGAAAACTGGAAAACCATATGCAACAGAATGAAATTAAACCCCTATCTCTCACCCTACACAAAACTCAACTCAAAATGGATCAAGGACCTCGGAATCAGACCAGAGACCCTGCATCTTACAGAAGAAAAAGTAGGTCCAAACCTTCAACTTGTTGGCTTAGGATCAGACTTCCTTAACAGGACTCCCATAGCACAAGAAATAAAAGCAAGAATCAATAACTGGGATAGATTCAAACTAAAAAGTTTTCTCTCAGCAAAGGAAACTCTCAGTAATGCGAAGAGAGAGCCTACAGAGTGGGAGAAAATCTTCGCCACTCATACTTCAGATAGAGCGCTAATTTCCAGAATCTATAAAGAACTCAAAAAACTCTACACCAAGAATACAAATAATCCAATCAACAAATGGGCTAAGGAAATGAACAGACACTTCACAGAAGAAGATGTACAAGCAATCAACAGATATATGAAAAAATGTTCAACATCTCTAGTAATAAGAGAAATGCAAATCAAAACTACCCTAAGATTTCATCTCACCCCAATTAGAATGGCGATTATCAAGAACAGAAGCAACAATAGGTGTTGGCGAGGATGTGGGGAAAAAGGTACACTCATATATTGCTGGTGGGGTTGCAAATTAGTGCAGCCACTCTGGAAAGCAGTGTGGAGATTCCTCAGAAAGCTTGGAATGGAACCACCATTTGACCCAGCTATCCCACTCCTCGGCCTATACCCAAAGGACTTAAAATCAGCATACTACAGAGATACAGCCACATCAATGTTCATAGCTGCTCAATTCACCATAGCCAGATTGTGGAACCAACCTAGATGCCCTTCAGTTGATGAATGGATAAAGAAACTGTGGCATATATATACAATGGAATATTACTCCGCAATGAAGAATGATAAAATTATGGCAATTGGCAATTTGCAATTATCCAATTGCAAATGGATGAAATTGGAGAATATCATGCTAAGAGAGATAAGCCAATCTCAAAAAACTAAAGGACGAATGATCTCGCTGATAAGCGGATGAGGACATATAATGGGGGGTGGGAGGGGTTAGCGTTAGGGTTAGGGTTAGGTTTAGGGTTAGGGATAAGGAGGGTGTAAGAATAGAGGAAAGAAGGACTGTATAGAGGGAAAAAAGGGGTGGGAGGGGTGGGGGGAGGGAAAAAAATAATGAATCAAACATCATTGCCCTATGTAAATTTATGATTACACAAATGGTATGCCTTGACTCCATGTACAAACAGAGAAATGACATGTATCCCATTTGTATACAATAATAAAAAAATAAAAATAAAATAAAATATTTTAGTTGTAGATGGACACAATATCTTTATTTTATTTATTTATTTTTATGTGGTGCTAAGGATTGAACCCTCTCATGTGAGAGGCAAGCGCTCTACCACTGAGCCACAACCCCTGCCCCAAGTATTTTTTTTAATCTAACTACTTTCCATTCGTAAGAATTGTAACAAAAACTTAAGGACATAAAAAGGTAGAAAATAAAAGGATGAGAAAACATATACAAGGTAAGCAAACATAATACTAAGAAAAATGATCATAGAGTACACCATAAAGCCATTCCCAACAAATTTCAAAGGCTTGAACACACACAGATCATTCTCTGATCACAATTCATAAACCCAGAAATCTATAGCAAAAAGATAATTATTTTTTAATTCAAGTCTGAAATTGAGAAATACATTTTTAAATAACAGATTGGCCAAAGAAGAAATAAGTGAAATTAAGAAAAATATTTAGTTTGAGCGATAATGAAATAAATACTCTATATCAAAACTTACAGAATATAGCTAGAACAGCAAAGAGCAAAGTAGAGCCTTAATTCCTCATATTTTTAAAAAATAAGAGGAAGAAAAGGTGAAGATTTAATGAATTAAGTACTCATCTTAGAAGTTGGGTAAAGAAAAGCAAATCCAAACATTTTCAAAGGTTCTTGACACAGTTCACACCTGAAAATGGGAAATGGCCTCTCCCACCCTGCAGGGGGCTCTTCCACTGGGAAGGTGGTGCTCCTCCAGCCCCAAAAGGCTGTCTTCTGTCAGCACATCAGATGATTTTTGATGACGCTTGGGCACATGGCTACTTTAATAGATTTTTAAAAAATGGCTTCTTCCTACTTAAGACAGGTTATGCTAGTTTTCTATTTATAATAGTGAGACAACTTTCCTTTTAAAATATAGTTATTTACCAAGATGATGGAATTCAAAGGAACACATTAAATAAATTACAAAATAGTATTTATTTGGCAAAAAAAAAATCTCTTTTCTAAAATGGACGTAAAAGTTCATGTCTTCTAGCATTGTTACTGGGGTAAGTTATAGGATAAGCTTACAATAGAAAATCAAACTTCACAAAGTATTACTTTTAAAGCAGTTGAACAGTCCCTGGTACTTAGTGAGAACTCAGTATTGTAGGTTGTTGTCCTAATAATAACTTGAGTAATTAAAATTTGAGAAATGCTATTCCAATCAAGGCTCCAAAAACATGAACTTTAGATCAGCAAGGAAACCTGCAGGGCAGAATGAGAAGAGAAGACTGGGCTGGTCTTAAGCCACCTCTTCTTGTTACACCCTCTCCGGCTGCTTGTGGGGCTGGTTGTCCAGGGTCTCCTCCTTCCTCCGACTGTCTCTGACCCAGGCTGCTTCTGTCTCACCATCCACCTTCAAAGCTAGAAGGTTCTGAACGGTGACAAACCCTTCTATACTATGGAGTCCAGTGCAGGGCTGATGGGGCTTACAACGTCGCCCCTTCCCCAGGGAACCTCGCTTCAAAGGGCAAAAGGCTTTAACACTGCAAGAGCAACCCCCAGTTATGGCTTTGACGGCATCCTAGCTGAGCTGCAGGGCAGAGGTCTGAGGACAAGGTGTCCAGTCCTGGGACAACTCCTAGAGCTGAGATCCTCCCTCCAGCCTACACTCCGCTTGGAGGCAGAAAGTGTCCTGGAAGCAACCCCGTGCTGAGGGTAAATGGCCTGTGTAATTTGGCAAGAGTGATTCTTAAAGGTGTTTGCAGCCTTTCGCAAGAGGAAAATGTCCCAATTTCCCTTTTGCGGGGTAGGGGGCTACAGGGGATGGAACCACTGACCTACATCCTCATCCCTTTTCACTCTTTATTTTGAGAAAGGGTCTCGCTAAATTTCTTAGGGCCTCGCTAAATTACTGAAGCTGGTCTCAAACTTGCCATCCTCCTGCCTCAGCCTCCAGAGTCTGCGGGATTACAGGCGTGCACTACCGCGCCCAGTCCAATCTGTCATTTTCAAACGCTCCCTTCGTGATTTTTTCCTTATTGTTCCCAGACGATTAGCAGAGGTGGTACGTGAGCCCTTCTCCTTGGCAATATTTTCCCTTTTCATGAACGATTGTTCCTGCCCTTGACGGCGTCCTTGAGGCCCTCCCGGGAAACCCCACTGAGTGAAACCCACGACCCTGGGGACGCGCTTCCCATCTCAGCTGCTGACTGAGAACACCGACTTGCTGAAGCCGCCAGGGGGAGCTATAGCTTTCCCTTTGGCGCCCCAGAATTCAGCCTTAGTTTCTTGTCATCTGCTAAGCAGAGAAGTTCCTGGGACACTAAGAAACTCACAAGGGGACACGTCTGTGTGAACCCGATCTACTTCGTGGGCTGATGCACAGGGTCTACGACCTCGCTGAGAGCTGCTTCCTCATTGGGGAGCCTTAGGTCGTGGGCCAGCGTCTTTGATCCCATGGGGCTTATAGTCTGAGGGGTGGTGGAAGGACCTAGCCACCAAGCGTCACGCTGATGATTATCAAAGGCAGGTCATATATAGGTATTCTGTTTGCCCGGGAGCCTAAGGGAAGGAGAGCCACGAACACCTTGCTTGCAACTAAAAGCATAGCGAGAACACACACCACACCCGGAGCCACCAAGGAGGAAAATCCATCAGCTCCCTCTAAGGACTGGGCCTGGGGAAGGGTTCCTAGAGAACCAGAGGGGACAGCAGGCTTATACCAGAAGCCCAGATGGAAGGACATTCCCAGCAGAGGACACTTTGGACAAAGACACAGCCGTACAAACTGAACAGTTTCCATTTGGGGGAACATAGTGGCTTTGGAGGGCTGGTAGAGGCCAGGAGCTGACATGTAGTACAGGAGAGAACAGAACACTGTCCTCAGTGGTGCTTGGAATCCATCTGGCAAATGGACAAGTGGGTGAGTGAAGGATTTTTGTTGCTGTGGTTTGTTTTTTTCCAAGGGAATCCGTCAGGAAAACCCACTTCCTCTTAAAGGAATTCCATCTCACCCTCCTCATACCCAAATGGAAAAGGATGAAATAGAAACCTCTTCTCCCCGAAAATGAAAGCCAAGAAAGCTGACACTGTGGGAGACTGAGTACCAGGTGAAAGCCACGGCCGCCTCTGACTTCAGTGAGACTCAAGTTCACCCCCCCCAGTGACAAGATGGCCTTGTAGGGAAACAAAAGTTTTCTCAGTGACCTCAGGCTTGCCACCCACTCATCCCAGCTCCCAGAGTTGATGACCCCCACTCCAGACCTTCCCTATCAAAGGACAGCTTGGTGTGTCACCAAGTCCCAGGACACCTGGTGGGTTCTCAAGTCCAACCCAGCTCCTAGATCCCACTGTGTCCTGAGGACAATGGTCTCAGCTCTGTATGAAACCCTGTCCCTCCCTTTTGGGTACAGAGGCTGGTGTCCAGGCAAGCAGGGGCCACCAGCTGCCCAGCACTGCCAGGTGCCTTGGTGCCTCACGTTCTCTCTCTTCTCATCTGAATGCTGGCTGACGACAAGAAACCCAATGGGGCTGTCTACTTTGTCTGTCTCCCAGACGGAAGGACACAGAGTGATTTACAGGATGCACCTGGGCTCTGAGGTGCTGTCACCTTGCAGGTCTCGAGGCTGCGCCAACACTTCCCACAATCAGATGAAGCCCCTCCTTGACACCCTTTCTCAATGTAAACAGCAAAACTGTCATCCACAGATGCAGCCTTGAAAAATTCTCACTTCACTCTTAATGTACCACAACTGCAGTGGGGGCCGGGACAGAAGCCGGCAGGAGAGCAAATGTGCACAAAAATCTAATTTCTGTGCCCAGGACACTGCCTGCCTGCAATTTGCTTTGACTCTCTGATGCAGAAGGATATGAATCACAGTTAAATTCTACCCAATAAACAAGCTATGTTTTAAAGTTCTGTAAAACCTACAATTTTAGCAAGGCTTGATGGGGTTGACACTAAATTGAATCCAACATGTCCTATTTCCAGTCTAATGCTGGGTTCCTTTCATCAAGAACAAACAGGTCCACAATGCCTTGACTCTACGTGAACAGACTCAGTGCAAATACACAGGAAGCTCACACACACTAGTTTCCTTCCTTGTTTTAAAATAAAGAAGAGATGGTGTGTTTTATTTCTCAGAGATGAATCTCCCACCAAGTTTGCAGGGCGTGCCCACCTGAGGTTTCCAGGTGAAACCATCAATCATGCCGCAAACCAAAAGCACACATTGGGGTTTTCATCTTAAATGCTCACTGAGGTCAGGAGGTGTCCTGAGTGTCAGAGACCCTGTCCTAAAGGTGATCGAGGGAAAGTTGGAGAAAATGAATTCCTGGTACCTGGTCACCGTACTGAAAAACTGAACAGCCTGCTTTGCCCTGGATCTAAATTCAGGCAAGAATTCAGAAGGGGGTGGCAAACAAAAGTACATAGCACAGAGGGGGGGGGGGGAAGAGTTTATTTCTTATGAAGAAAGCTAACATGTATTAGGTTTTAAAATCTTTGTGACAAATTTATACATGTGATAAAATTTCATATAACTATTCACCAAAAAAGAAAAAACCATGCATATAAAAACTGTGGAAGACAAATAAGGCTTAGTTCATAGTATGGTCAATATGAGCTGAGGTTAGGTAAGAGGCCATCTTTGGAGGGTGCTGGGGGAAGGGTACACGGATTGGGCTAATTTTTCTGTATGAAAGTGCATGACCTCTGGTTGTTCTGTGCTTGTGGATTCTAAAAATTATTTCAAAATAAATTTTAAAAAGAAATCACACGGGCTGGATAGAGACAGGCATGCTCACTCACCACCCTGGATGCAGGTACACACTGGTAGTGTTTCAGGAGAACAATCTGGCAATATTCATCCAAATGTAAAATATACCAATCCCACCATCCACTGCTAGGAATCCAGCTTACCAAATTACGTGTACACATGCATGTAGAATGTTCTTTGCAGCATTATCATAGGGAAAAAAAAATAAAAGCAAACTAGGAGTAGGAAAAGAAGAAGTCATCATGGAACGCCAAGGGAACAGGATGTACCCAGAGAACACAAGGCAGCTCAGCGTGAAGGTACCTCTAATTTACTCCCATACACAAAACGTGGTCACCAAGTCCATGAAGGTAGGAGGAACCCCTGTTTCCCTGGAGCCTTAGGCATGTGCGTGCAATTACATGGTTCGGCAAGCTTGGAAAACATTTGAGAGGCACACCCTGAACAGGCCAGAGTCACTGCTTCAGAGAGGGGACATTCTTCATAGCGATGATAAAGGTCACTTTGACTTTGTTTGAAATATAGGACAGTGAAAATGTGTTACTTTCAGAATTAGAACAACAGGAACAGAGAAGAAAGAAAGACAACGGAACCTGGTGGAGACGGTCAGAAGTGTACAGGGACCTGACCTGGGAGCGGGGAAGGGCTGGCCCACCAGGCCACAAGAAAGGAGATGATGTAGCCCAAGTGGCCAGGCACCGGAGGCAGGCTGAGCCCATCTGGGCTCACCTAACCTTGTCCCTATATGAAACCAGAAGATACAGATGTCCCTGTCTGTGGCCATGAGATATGCAGGGCCTTCCCATAGAAGAATCTCCTTCCCTGCCTGGCTGTTAGGCTTGCGACTGGCTTTTGCCAGTGGATGGAACTGGAACTGTGGAGTTTGAGCAGAAATTTGAAGCCTGGGTCCACCAGTTCTGGGCCTCTTGCCCCTTTGCATGTCACTGACGGGGGAAGCCCTTTTGGTCTGGGCCCTACAAGGAAGGAGACTCAGGTTGCAGAGTGACAGGCAGCTGGCGACAGCCACAGAATGAGGGCAAGATATAAAGCACTCTTGGAGCAAGCCACTGAGAAGGGGGCATGTTTGTTCCTGGATTCACTGGCATGGAGCTCCCAGGGTGCGTGGGGGCAGAAGGAACAGTGGAACTGGAGAGAGACACCCTGAGGAGAAAGAGCCCACATCCCAGGCCCTGCACCACTGCGTGTGTGGGTATCTGACGCCCACAGGCACTGGCCAGGCTGACTCAGGGCGCTAATGAAACATAAAAGCCATCAGACAGCTTAACACCCCCAGTCCTGCTTCAAATCAAAGCTCCCAGGAGAATGGCCACCACTGGAGATTCTGGGTGGGCCCTTTGTTCCGGGGAGATGGACTCTGACTACTCGAGAGCCCTCTGGGTGATTATGTTCTATCTTGGAAACCATCAGAGTGTGACTGTTTCCAGAAACCAGCTGTTTCTCCTTAGGACGAGGTGCACCCTCCTCGGGAAGACATTCTCTGGCAGGAGACAGAGGGACAGGACACCCACGGCGGGTGCGAATTCCAAGCACTCCCTCCTCTCCCTTCACCGTGTTATCATGGTTCATTCATAATCTATTTCAGACAAACCGGCCACTTGTAACACTGTCCTCCGAATCTGGACATTTCTACTTAAAGACTCCTGCTCCTTTTCAAAAATGTCACAGGTAGGCCACTCTTAGGTCCCTTGGTAAGGGACAGTCCAGCGAGCACAACGCGAGCCTCCCGTCCCACCCTACTTCCCCCAGCTGGCTCCCCACACCCCACCTCCTTTCTGAGCATCAGAAAGAGGTGCCTCTGCGGCCCATTTCCCCCTCCCTAACCTAACCCTAACCCTAACCCTTGCCTCCCATCCTTCCTCTTCCTTCCGGAAGTGCTCGCTTTTCTTGTTTTTTCTTCCTGGACATGTCTGGGGCCCATTCCTGAAGCTCTGAGCGTCTGTTTGCGTGTGAGCAGTTTGGGCTGCTAAACTCAGAACACACGGAATGTGCTCAGTTCTGTGGGGGATGCCAGTGGAAAGGAGAAGGGAGGCTGGGTTTGCCATGAAGCTATTCAAGTCACCTTCAGGCAGAGGTGGCACCAGACTCTCTTGGCATCCTGCAATGTGAGGGGTTGGGCTTTGGGAAAGCAAAACTTGGGGTGACCTCTGAGTCCAAAACTTCCAGAAGGGGCTGAAGAATCTTCGCCCTGTACGGGACATGCCCTCCCTGAGCCCCTGGTTCCCAGCTGACTCGGCCTCAGTCTCACCTGTCACCTTCCCACCCCCAGGTCCACCCGCCCCTGCCCAGGCCTCAGCAGGACCACTCAGCAGAGATATAGGCACATTTGTGGGAAGAAATGTTCCAGTGTGTTCCTATGCAACCAAATCAAGGGTCTGTGTAGGGTTCTGTTTTTACAAACTCTCCTCCTTGGTTGTTATAAGATTAAAACAATTTTCTCCCTCAGTAAATGCTTCCCTTCAAAACCACTGGAAGCACATAATTCGCCAGCCCATTTGCGGCTCCTATTTTCTGGGGGCTGGGAGGAGATCGCAATTGAGGGGCCCGTTTCCTCGGAAGAGGCCAGGTTGGAACAAGTGATGGACATGAAGAAGTAATGTTTCCATGACAGCTCTGATCAATGTTTCATTTATTTTTGAAGTTCAAAAACGATAGGTGAGCATCCCAGGGCCTGTGGGAAGGCACGGAGAGTGGATTTGGAGGTAAATTACTCTTTTATCCTCTGTACATTTAATGGACACTTTCATTAAAACTGCAGGGAATTTTAAGGTAGTTCTGTGCCTATTTTAAAACTACGGTTGCGGATTTTATTTTCCCCCTTAACTCCTGGATCATTTCTTCTGCAGAGAAATCTAATCATTTTAACCATTCAGTCCATTTTCTTTTCTTTCACAATGGTGAGAAATTCACACATACCTGAGGATATGGAAACACTATTTAAAACCACAACGGATTTCAAGGGAAAATGTATACAAAGGAGAAAATGGAAAAGCTGGCCAGCTGATGTGGGGTGGGGGAGACACCAACTTATGTTTGTCCTTGAAAAAAAAAAAAATACATTCACCTGTCACCGATCAAGGATGCCAGTTCGTCACCACGCTGTTCAGAGTGTGCCTGCCGACTGCAAACGACTCCGTTGTGTGACTGTTTACATAATTACACGGCAAAACATTGCAATCTTTCTGATTTAATACATGTTTTTAACAAGCCCTTCAACTCCGGAGTAGGCTTCTATAATCAAATCAAGTCTTTTCAATTAAAACACAATTAGAAAAGGTGTCATGGTGTCACTGCTACACTTTGTCACATGAAAGGATTCAAGAATCACTTGTCTGGAAATCTGAGCTAACCAGGTTGCCTGTGCTTGAACACTGCTTTGGACCACCTGGGAGGGCGTCCCAGCTCTGGGTCTTCGGTCCTAGGGGAGATGTGGACTGTCATCCTTGGTTTCTTTGTGACCAACCAAAGACAGCAGATGAAAACCCACATGGCTGGAGGCACCTATGACTCTCCGCTTGAGCTTCAGGTGCCAGCCGGTGTCATGGGCGAGAATGGTGGGTACAAAGTTGCCAGAGAGACACCTACCTCACCCTGGCATGAACAGACTAGGGGTATAAACTATTTTAGACATACTTGATCTCACTGCTTCATTTTAAAGACGTAAAAGGAGTCTCATGGAAGACACGTGATTTGCCAGAGGCTGTACTGTTAAGAATTTTGTGAAACAGGAAATGTGCAACCCCTCTGCCGCCCCCCAGCTGAAGGTTATTTAGAGCAGTCGGGCAAAGGAGCCCTGGCTTCAGCCCAGTTCCGAGAGGCCTTCAGGAGACAGGCGGCCCCTCCATTGCCTCATCTCAGAAGGTCAGATGCAGAAGGTCAGTGTAGCGGTGGGAACAGTGGCCTCCAAAACGGATGTGCTCATGTCAAACCCTTGAACCTGTGAATGTTACGGTATTTGGAAAAAGGACCTTTGGAGATGCAATTAAAATTGGGGACCTTGAGATGAGATCAGCCAAGATGACTTGGTCATAAATTCAATGAGGTGTCTTCATAAGAGACAGCCACTCAGACCCAGAGGAGAAGGTAATGTGAAGATGGAGGTAGAGATCAAAGGGACACACATGAAACCAGAAGAGGCGGAGAATTCTCCCCTCGGCCCTTCAGAGGGATGGTGACACACTGATTTGGAACTTCTGGTCACCAGAACTATGAGAGAATAAATTTCTACTGTTTTAAGCCAAACAGCAGTGGCTATTTGTTATGGTAGTCGCAGGAAATTAATATGGTTGGCAAAACCCAATGACCACATGCCTGCTCTGCTGTCCATCCAGGGAAGTTGACCGGAAGAGTCACTCAGTGGGCCCATCTAGCTTCTGGCTGGGCTCAGCCAGTATAGGGCCTGGAGAGAAGGAGGAGAGAGATGTGAAATCCCTGGCTCCTCTCCTCACAGAAGTAGCTGGTGTGGCCCTCAGCCCAAAGGTCATAGCTCCCCACAGGTAGCTTCTCGAGGGAGTCCCAGCTTCTGGACCACTGGACTGGCCCCTTCCTCGCACCTTCCAGCTTATCAGCCCTGCTGCTCGCCCTGGTCTACCTGATGTTCTGCTCATTCCTTTATCAAAACATTCTCAAGTGAACTCAGTGTTTTGCGCGCATCCTGCCAAGAACCTGGTTAATATGGTTTATTGAAGTAGCAATACTTCTATTTTAGGGTGCATTTTATCTGTTTTATGCTGTATTTTTATCTGTTTTATGGTACATGTGATTTATTGTACACACACCGACTTCTGGGCACTTCACTCAGTGCAGGGCAGTCGATTATTCCCTATTTCTTTGTGAAACGGATGGTGGGTGTGGCCACCACTTGACCAATGAAAGAAGCAGGGATCGCAGAGGTGAAGTGTCTCCGTGACTGTGGTGCTGCAAGTGTGGAACAAAGCAAGTCACAGTGCAGCTTTAACTCCCATTTCCAGGCTCTTTCCCACACCAGGCTGTAGTCCAGGAATGGTGGACAAGCCCGGTCTCCTGGCTGCCGTGCCTCCACATTCACTGCCAGGGCAGACATCACCAATCAATCACGGCACTTGTTCAGACTGAGACCAGGCTTGTCATTCTGTCGCTCTCTGGGAGGCCAGACAATGGGTCAGCATTGTTACACAAGCGTGCCCTCTCTGCTCTGGTCCAGTAGGCTTCCTAAATGCCCTGTGGGCCTCTCCCCCAAGCCACTACGGGGTGGGATTTCCCAAGGACACTAGTCCTCTAGGTTCCAAGGCAAAGCCATCTTTTTCTCTGGAGAAAACTGTGGGTTTGTGGATTATCTGAGGGCCACCAGGGCTTCAGGAGGATCAAAGGGCACTAAGAAGACTGGTTAAGGAGCCTTCTGTGGCGGGAGAGGACCACCAGCTGAGGGGGCTCACGGAGGCAGGAGGTAGGGAAAGGAGCTTGGCTAGTGGTCACTCTGAGATGGAAAAGAAGTGCCAGCAGCCCCTGGGGAGGGAACTTTGGGGGAGCATCTGGAGAAATTAAAAAAGAGAATTTTAGGAAGTTTAGATGCCAGCAGGATGATGTGACTCCCTCCTCCTTTGGTCACCCCTAGGTACCTTCAGTAAAAGTCTACCTTACTGTGATTCTTTTGCTGTCCGATATGTGTGCTTGCAGATGTACCAGGGTACGAGGTGGCCTTCCAGGTTGAACTCCACAATAACCCGACAAGCAAAGTCTCCATGAGTCCTGCAGTAAAGGGCCTGTGGGACTCTACCATGGCATTTCCCTAAACCAGTGCATTTCCAGAACCTGCTTTTTCATGGTTCAGTATATTAATATCCCGCGTGCATCTTATTCCACTGAAGAGTCTGATGTAATTATGACAGAATCCACAACTCTGCTGTCATCTTTATTTAAATTATGATTTAAGAGTTCTTTGGAGGACAAGTGACCTTTGAAATCCAGGTGGTCCTGTCTTTTCCACACCTGGAACTCTGCAGCTCATATTCTTGTACAGTGTTTATTTATGGATATCCCTGCTCTGCCTACCCTGTGTCATGGTCAGACCAGGGCAGGGCTAGGGCAAGGTGGTGCCCACACCAGGCAATGATTCATGTCAGTCCCCCAGCCTGGTGGGGACAGGGAGAGAGGACAAAAGGAACTTCTTCCCTAGGGTTCTCTTCCTCCGTCCTCTCCTCCTTTAATAATTGCGAACCCTAACTCCATTATCCCCAGCTCCAGAAGAAGCCAGGCTTGGCTCCTGCTTCCCAGGATGCTCACCCATCTCTAGAGATAAGGAAGACCTGTGATCGTCACATATCCTCTACAGCTTTTCCCCATATAACAGACTAGAAAACTGAGACCCATGGTAACGTGTTCTTGGTCAATTGTTTATTCACCCAAGTATGCAAGACCATGCGAGGGCTTAGAAATACATTCATGAAAAAGACAAATGTAAATGTGGCCCCGTCCCCATAGAATTCAAAACAAATAAACAAAACACTAAACAAAGAAGATCACCACAAACACTAAACAAAGAAGATCACCATAGGTTGTGATCTCGCCAGCAGGGAAAGAAGCACAGGGATAAGTCTGAGATGAACTGAGAAAGGGCTTCCTGGGACCAGGTGGTCAGGGATGGCTTCCTGGAGGAAGTGGCAATTCCACTGGAGCTAAAGGCTCCCACATGAGCAGGAGGCAGAGGCCAGAGCTTAGGCAAAGGCCTTGGCCTCTTTCAGCAAAGGAAACATTAGTGCTGTTGGAACTTGGTGAGCAAGGAAGTCTAAATAGGGCCAGAAAGAGAGGGGCAGACGGACATGGAGAAGAAGGCTATCCAGGACCTCCAGGCCACAGAATCAGTTCCCCATAGAGCCAGACTAGGACTCTTGGCCCTCAGGTCACCTCCTCAGGTCTCCTGCTATCTGCCCTCAGACTCTGCCTGCTGGAAGAGCCTTTGGATCCAAACCACCAGTCCAGCTCCTTGGACCTTCCAGGAGCTTGTCTCACTTGGAAGCAAGGCACCTGGTCAAGCTCTGGACAATTCTAACTGATATCCTTCCGTGGGTCTAACTTGGATTCCTCTTTCATTTGGGTATTCACAAAGGTGATCAGCCTCGTCCTTCTCATCCAGGCTGAACATCTTCACATCCATTACAAGACAGTGTGACAGTGGGGTGAAGAAGGAGAGTCCCACAATCAAACTGCCTGTGCCTCAGTTTCCCCAAATCTAAAATGGACTTAATAGTACTAACCTTCATGCTGTCAGTCTGTCGTGATGTTTAAATATCTTGAAGGGATCCAGTAGGCATCCGGTGAGGATTAGCTGCTATGAAGTGCTCACAGGCCATTTTCCATTTACTGCACCATGCTATTGCCCATCCCTTGATCAGCTGTCACCCCTAGGTGTCCCAGCCAGGCCAGAATATGGTGGAACTGTTCCCTCTCCATCTGGCCATGTGTGTTCTGGAATAAAACCAGAGTCTGACTGAGATAGAAAGAAGCATCACCACTATATTCCTCTAGGGAAATGGCCCTTTTCCAGAGGACTGTGACATAAGCACACTTTGTGTATGTTTGCTCCTTGCCTTAATGAAAGAGCTGGGCCCCCACAGCACTCAGGAAACCTGGTTTTGTCTTCTGTGTGAGATGGAGTGGACTCAGCAGACCTTCCCTTGCAGTCACACCAGCAAGGAAAGCTGAGATCAAATATAGGAATACTTGCACATGGAACTGGAGAAAGCAGCAGCAACCAGGGCTTATGGGGAAAAAAATCTCAGAGAAGGGACAAATGGATGGTGAGATGAGCTGACATTCTGCTGCCACTTTCTACTGCAGGGAATTTTGCTAATTCTGGGTATGAAGCAAGCAGCTGAGGATCCGGCGAAGGAGTCAGACAGTGGATTGCTCCACAGAGGCAGAGCAACCAGCAGAGCTGGTGGTCTCGTGGGAATGAGGCACAAAAATTAGGGATGAGAGGGGCCCAGATTCCTCCGAAAAGTAAGGATAGATAAGTTGTCCCTAACCCACTTTCCCTGTGAGATGTTTGCCAAGTTCTAAAACTAGCCCAAGCAGAAGGCTAAAAGCTAAGCAGGATGTTTTTGAAGAGCAGAGAGGAATTTCCAGCAGTCTTTGGATGCTTAAAATGATAAGGACCTGCCAGAGAAGAGGGGCCCGGGTGAGCACTCTGGGCTAAGTTGTAGCACCTGTAAGTATGATCATCCAACAACAGCAAGCCACACGTGAGAGAGCTAAGACCTTGACAGGGTATAGCCCCAGCTCCCACTTCATCTGCCATAAAAGACAGAGGCCCCTTCAGAGTTTTTCACATTTTTATACATAATGTCTCACATTCAATAAAAAAAAAAAATTCTAGTAATAGACTAGACAAGCACTCAAATAGAACTAAGTCATCAAAATCAGCCAGGGGAAAAGACAATAGAAACTCAGAGGCATTCCAGATGCTGGATTAGCATACATAGTTTTAACGGAGCTGATGGGAATGTTCAAGAAATAGAGAAATAGATGGAGAATTTCAGTAGAGTATTAGTACAAATGTTTAGAAAGAGTTAAAGGGAATTTCAAAAACTGAAAATGTAATAAGTAAAATTAAGAAGTCAAAAGATGGTTTTAAGGGCAGATTAGACACAACAGAAGAGAAGATCAGTCACTGTGAAGATGTGAGAAGAAAATATTCAGGAGAAAGGCACACAGGGACAACATAGGAAAAGCCAGAGAAGATTATAAAGACTAATGAAAACAGGAAATGTAAGGCAGAGGAAGCCGGCTGCCGATGAGGGTCCCTACAGAGACCCTTCTTTTTGCCTCCTAGGCTTTTCCCTTATCTTGCTCACCTGTGACGTACCTCAGCAAGCAAAAAGCCACATTTGTTATCTACATCCACCTCCAACCATAGTTGAACTTTTTTCCCACTTGACTTTGTACCAAACTCCAGTCAATGGTGGCCTTTAAAATTTTCACTAAACTGTAAAAACCAGAATTTCTCTGCTGGCAAAGAAATCCCCCACCTACCTGTGTCCTAGTGAAAGGGCCACACCAGACTGCTTTGTTGCAAACGGGGAAGGGCATTTCTGGAACCGCTGAGCCACCATTAGGTAGGGACCTAAGAATGAATACCTTAAGCCAATGCAAAACTGGTATCATCTCATTCAACCCACACCTTCCTGTTACAACCTATCCTCTACAGAAATAATGATTGATTTTATATATATAATATATATATATATATATATACATTAATTTTTAGAACAGACCCTATACTACAGAGAGGGAAATAAGTCCCAGAGCTATAATTTAATTTCCTAAAACTCATCTGATGGGGAAGAAACCCAGAAGGAACATTTTTACCTTTTCAATAAACAAGGATAAACCCTACACCGATTCACATGCCCCCTAGTTCTGTAAGTATGCAGTTGACTTGTGCTGTTGACTTTTAAACCTAAGTACAGAACTCTAAATTCATCCCAACCCAACATGGTTTTGTTTTTGTTTAACTAGCATCAACTCTTCTCAATCAGTCAGCCAGCCATCCTCTCCCAACTCTGAGTCATAGAAATCTGGCTAAAGTAGTGGAGTTCCTTTGCCTCTGGTCAAACATTCAAAAATAAAATACAATAAACAAACAAAAATCCTGGAAAGGAGCTGGGAGATTGTTGCCATTTCGTACAAATTGTGTGAACTGTCCAAGATGATGCGGGCAGGGCCAGGGCTCACCAATCTCCTTTGGACCTGCTCACTTCCATCCCCCATCTGAAGCTGCCAGTCACAACTTCTCCCCTGAGGGTGTCGGGCTAGCTGCTCCGCCTCTGCTGTTGAGGTGGCTGGAAGAGCTGCACTCCCACGCGGGACACCTCAGACACAACGTGCACCTCCCCGGGATTCATGTTCTGCTCTAGCCCTTGGCTTCACCTTCCTCCTCAGCTGGAGGAGTTGTGCTCTTTTTAGGAACACACATTTGTTGAGCACTTACTTAGCGTGGGCAGGTGCTGTGCCAAGCTCTACAGCCTCCATCAGACTCTTGCACATCCTCTCAGGTGAGAAATTATTCCCTCGTTTTAGGAAAGAGGAAAACCAAGGCTTGAGAAGTCAAGGAAATAACAATGCGGGTGAGGGTGTGGAGAAGAAGGATCCCTTATGCACTGTTGGTGGGAATGTGAATTAATACAGCCACTATGGAAGTCAGCATGGAGGTTCCTCAGAAAACTGAATATAGTACTACCCACCCATTCATCTAACCCATTCTCGGGTGTATACCTGAAGGAAAAGAAGTCAGCATACAAAAGGGACACCTGCATGCTCATGTTTATTGCAGCATTATTCCTAATACCCAAGACGTGGAATTAGCATGGGTGTCTGTCAACAGAAGAATGGATCAAAAAAAAAGCACCAAAAACCTGAAAGTAAAAAAGAGGGTAAACACAATCAAAGCAGATATAAGCTTGTATGGAGACGTCCCGGTGAAACCCACTAACTTGTACGATTAATATGTGTAGTAATCATTAAAAAGAAAAAAAGTCCAGCAAGTGCAGGCTGGTGGCCGTTAGTGAGCGCACAGCCCGATCTGGGTCTTGGCCGTCGGGGACATCGGCCTTGCGCAGGCAGCCACTGGCTTACCCTTCCTGAGCCACCCTGCAGCCCCTTCCAGCTCCGAATCATCTGTTCTTCCCGCAACATTTGTATCATCCGGCCCCTGACGGAGGAGCCACTGTACGAATCCCCGAAACCATTGTTCTGCCTGCGCCGCTGCCTTCTCGGAGGCGGGGGACGCCGGCGGGTCTCCGCACCCGCACGCCGAGCCGTGAACGTTGGCCGGGTGCCAGGCCGACGATGCTCCAAATGATCGTTTGATCCATGCACTCGCGACCTTTCCTCGAGGCCCTGCAGTTTTCAATAGCGCCCGCCCCCGACCTCGGGCGCCAACTCACTTCACTGAAGGAGCGCGGAGGAGGCGCTTGACGGCTGGCTTCTGACTTCCCAGCCCAAGGCTGGCTGATATGCAGCTTTTGAGAGCATAAAAGGTGCCATCTTGCTGGTGAGCAGCAGCTCAGAGGTGGAACGCAAAAGGCCTGAGCCGCCGGGTTCCCAGAAAACCTGCTGCTGGCAATAAATGCCTTAAAAACAGGGCTTTCCTTCTTTTCAGGGTGATGTAAGCTTTTCCCATGAGAAACGCCACAAGGTCTAACATTACCTGGAATCCTCCACAGTTTGGGGGATTGTAGTTTAAGAGACTCCTTTTCCTGCTGTGGGTTAAGAAATGCTTCCAACCACACAGTTGCTCAGCCATTATTGCATTGTGGTGGCCTTTATGTTTCCGATGGGGAGTGGGCTCACTGGGGTGTGTTAGCATAATTCCAATGAGGGGGGAAATAACCAGTCACCCAAAGAAAACAGAGATTTCAACAATGGCATCCATGTTTAATATCTTTCTTTGTTTATACGTATTAACTATACTGTTGAATGTTGAAAAGGAAATCTGCAGTTTGCCAGAATCATCTAGATTGTTAACTCTAAACTGTATTCTTTCCTCAAACAGAATAAGTATTTATGGCAACCTACCCGCCCCTTCCTTCCAATCAGACCTATTTCATATTTATTATTATTATTTTACAATCAACGAAAGGAAAAGCCCAATATGACTTTTTTTTGGGCGGGGGGAGGGCAGGTCTAAGTATCTGGAATTGAAACTTGTACTGCTAGTGGCTTATGATTTCCCCCAGCTCTTTAGAAGTCTCTGAGACCTTTTTTTTTTTTTTTTTTTTTCTTACAGAGGCTTTGTATGTAGGGAATGAACCCTGGCTACAAAGTTAGGTTGCTTAAAACAATGGAGTTCCAGAGACAGTGAGAAACCAGATGCTGCTTAATGTGCTGGGCACTAACCTGCAGCATGGCCTCAAGTTCAGGGACCGGCTGTCCCTCTCTCTGCTCCTCTACAGCTTTGGCAGAGGACATCCAATGGAGCATTCTCATTTCTACACATAATGAGTCTCTGTTCAATATTTCTTTGTGCTCCATCACACTAGCGATATGTCACTCTGATGGTTCTCGGGATCATATTTTACAAGAACTGTGAAATTAACAACCCAAAATTGAAATTAAGAACACAATCACATGCTGGGCGCAGTGGTGTACAACTGTAATCCCAGCAACTCTGGAGGCTAAGACAGGAGTATCACAAGTTTGAGGCCAGCCTCAGCAATTTAGAGAGGGCCTTAGTAACTAAGGGAGACCCTACCTCAAAATAAAAAATAGAAAGGGCTGGGGATGTCACTCAGTGATAAAGTGCCTCTGGTTTCAATCCACAGTACCATTAAAAAAGAAGAAAGAAAACAAAACAATCTATTTAATAACATAAGAATAAAATATTTAGTAATAAATTTAACAAAAGAAATATGAAACTCTGAAAAATACAAAACACTGTTGAAGGAAATGAAAGAAGATCTAAGGAAAAGGGAGGACATTCCATATTCATGGACCAGAAGATTTTTAATATGGTTATCATATTACCAATATTCTCCAAATTGACCTATGGTTTCAACACAATACCTATATTTATATGGAAATGTAGAGGCCCAGAACAGTCAAAACAATCTTAAAAAAGCAGAAGAGGATTGGAAACTTACTTTCTGATTTCAAAACCTACTATGGAGCTTCAGTCATTGAGATAGTGTGGTACCTGCATGAGGATGGAAAGGTAGATCAAGGCAACAGATGGAGGGTCCAGAAATAAAGCTTCACAGTTATAGTCAATTAAAATGTGTGTGAGTGTGTGTGTGTGTGTGTGTGCACGTGTGTACGCATTTATGGGCATGTGTGCATGCACTGGGGATTGAACCCAGGACCACTTTACCACTGAGCTGCATTCCCCAGTCCTTTTGTATCTTTTTGAGGCAGTGTCTTACTGTCACCAAGGATGGCCTCAGACTCGCCATTCTCCTGCCTCTGCCTCCCAGGAGTTTGAGATTATAGGCGTGTGCCTTAGTGCCTGGCGCACAGTCAACTCATTTTTGACAAGAGTATTAGGATAGTTTAATGGGGAGACGGTAGTCTTTTAAATAAATGGTACCGGGACAACCAGATATCACATCCACTTGCTGGAACAAATGGCATGACAAAAAGTGACTTGGTCACACCAAGTCACACCAGACACAACCAGAACTGACTGTGCTTCAACTTCTTGGGCTGCAGTGATTTTTCAGTTTGTACAAATTGAAAGTGTGTGGCAACCCTTTGTCCAGTAAGTTTATTAGTGCCATTTTTTTCAACAGCTCAGTTCATCATTAGTATTTTTTTAGCAATAAAGTAGTTTAAATTATTATACTTTAAAAATAATGTTATTGCATACTTAACAGACTCTCGAATAGTGTAAACATACTATTACATACACTGAGAAACCAAAAATTCACACGACTCAATTTATTGAGATATTCACCCTGTTGTGGTCATGTGGAACCGAACAGCAATATCTCCAAGGTATGCCTGTACAAAAAAAGAACTCCAAATGGGTGAAGAAACCTGAGTGTCAGAATGAGAAGTCACGAAACTCTCACTAGAAGAAATAAGGGCGAAGGCATAGGTATAAAATTTTGTGAACCTTATTATTCCACAGTGGCTTCTTAGCTTTAACACCAAAAGCACAAGCACCGAGGAAAAGATGGATACACTGGAATTAGCTGAAACTGAAAGCTTCTGTCTTTTAAAAAACATCATCAAGAAGGTGAGAAGACAACCCACAGAATGGGAAAAAATGCAAATAATACATATTACAAGGACGTTGTTTTTAGTATATATAAAGAACTCTTACAAATCAGTAGTAAAAAGACATCACCCAATTTAACATTGGGCCAAAGGATTTGAACAGGCATTTCTCCAGAGAAGAAATACAAATGTCCACTAAGTACATGATGAGATGCTAGTATCATAAAGTATCAGTGAAATGCAAATCAATGAGTTGTCACTTTGCATCCATGAGGAAGATAATAACCAAAAACACAGATAATATAAAGTGTTGGCAAGGACGTGGTGACATCAGGACCCTCAGACTCTGCTGGTGGGAATATAAAATGGTGCAGACACTATGGTAAATGGTCTGGCAGATTCTCAAAAGGTTAAAGAGAATTACTATATGACCCAGCGATTCTACTCCTATGGGTATACACTCCTATGTATATACCCAAGAGAAGTGAAAAGATATGTCCACATAAAAATTTGTACATGAATGCTCACATCAGCATTCTTCACAATAGTTTAAACACGGAAACAACTTAAATGTCCATCAACTGATAATAAAATATGATATGTACATATATATGTATATACATACACACACACAATGGAATACTATTCAGCAATAAAAAGAAGTACTGATATATACTACAATATGAACATTATGCTAAAAGAAAGAAATACAGCCTACAATTTAATTGCATTATATGACATGTCAAGAATAAACAAATAGGGGCTGGAGTTGTGGCTCAGTGGTAGAGCACTTGCCTGGCATGTGTGAGGCCCTGGCTTTGATCCTCAGCACCACATATAAATATAAAGTAACAAATCCATTGACAACTAAAAAATATATTTAAAAAGACAAGAATAAACAGATCTATAGCAGTAGGAAGCGATTAGTGGCTTCCCAGGGCTGGAGTTTTGAGGGGGAAATGAAGGAACAGTGACTGTTGATGGGTGCAGTGTTTCTTGTGGGAAGGATGAAAATATTCTAGACCAGCCTGTGGTGACGGCTGCCGAACTGTGACATGTGACAACTCCCTGAGTCACACCTTTGAAGGAGGGGACGATGCAGTAGGTGAATGAATGACAGCTCAGTGAAGTCATGATTTTTAAAAGGGTGGGGGTGTGAACACACTGGATCTCAGAATGTGTGGCCTCCCATCCCAGGAAGAAAATAAAATGGAAAGACTCCAGGGGAGAAGGCATCTTCAGAGACCAGCTCTATCATGTGGAAAGGGGAGAAAGGGGAGCAGATCTCTGTGGCCGGGAGGCAGCCTCTGCTCGACCCCCCCCCACACACATCCAAGAACCTGAGGCCCCGTTCACGTGGCGGCCTGTCACCCCCCAGAGAAGCCTCCCTTTGCGCCCTCACCCCTCATTTTTGCTGTTCATTGTCCATGTTCCTCACCTTCAAAGCACTGCCATTGGTGGTGACACAGTCACAGAATTATTAGATGACAGTCTGAAAACCTCATTAAATAACCAGTCCCATCTAGGGACCCTGCTGTTCCTGTTTCATTCATCTCCCCAAAACCTATCTCCATGCCTGGCATTTAGGAGGCACTCAAGTATTTGTTAACTGAGTTATGAATGAAGCATAAGTGTCACAAACAACCTCCTGAGAGTCAGGGTTGACCATGGATGCAATGGGCTGTCCCGAATGCAGCCGCACCTCCCTGCCCTGGAGCTGTCCAAGCAACCAGGGACCGAGGTATCACCCACGGAGCCAAGGAAGGCACCAAAGAGATGACGAGATGGGATCGTCTCCCCTTCCATTTTAAAATCTTACAAATAGTTCATTTACACTGAAGAAATCCTAGAAAGCAGATAAAAAAAGTAATTTAACCAAATCACCTGTAACCTCTCCCCATGCGATGAACATGGTAGCATGTGGGGCCTGGGTCTCGTCGATGCGGCACCCCACTGTGCTAACCACCAGTACTTCAGTTAATGGGGGACGTCACTGGATGCTTGGTTTGTGCCAGGCACTGTGCTCAACACTCCAGGTGCACTTGCCCCTAAACCTTCATATTATCCACAATTCATATCACAGATAGGGAAACTGGGGGTGGGAGAAATCATGAGACTTGCTTAAGATCATAGACTAGTGAGTGGCAGAGCCAGACTTGGACCCAGGGATCTCCCCCAGAACCCTGCAGGGGTCCCGCAGAGTCTCTGGAATGACTGGCTCATGAAGGATGTGCGCTCAGCTGCCCACTAGGGGAAACTGAGCTTCTCTTAGTCCCTTACGAAAGCTCTGAATCTCATGTCACTCCCATCTCGGTGGGTCACCGTACCCTAAGGCTAATGATGGGTCACTGATAGCATCGAGAGGTTTTCTTTGGCTCCTACTCCTCCCAGCTATTGGAGAAGTCTTCCTTGAGAGGGAGCCCCAAACACCTCCTTGGTTATGACTCTTCATGTCTCCCACTGCCCAGGCCTCTGTCACCCAAGAGCCAGTCACAGGCCATGCTGTTATAGGCCATGCTAGGCCACTTCTGGCCACTTGCGCCCCACACACTGGTTGCTGCTGCTATGTTGCTGTGTCCACTTCAAAGGTGCTGGGGCCACCTCTCCTGCTGGCACAGGTGCTGTTAGTGCCGGTGCCACCGCCACCGCCAGTGCTGGTGCCACTGCCACCACGCAAGTGCCACCAACACTGCCAGCGCCGGGCTCACCGCCGCTGCTGCCAGGTGGCGTAGAGGAGCGAGGAGCCCTTGTGTGCTGTTTGCTCAAGTCCCACCCAGGTTTCAGGTAGATGGGGGACAGTCTGAGGGACAGGACACCATGAAGCAGTCATCCCTCGTTATCCAGGTGGGAGTGGCTCTAGGACCCCTGCAGATACCAAAATCCACAGGTGCTCAAGTTCCTTACACAGAGTGTCCTAGTATGTCCCTGTAACCTGATTCCTTCCTTTATACTTTGAATCCCTCTAGATGACTTATAATACCTAATACAGTGTAAATAACTGCTATGCCATTTTGTTCGGAAGAAATGACAAGATCAAAGGAGTATACATGTTCAATGCCTTTCCACACTTTTCCCCAAAATATTTCCATCCATGCTTAGTTGATTAAATCCACGGATATGGGACTAAAGGATGCAAACAACCCACTGTGCTCAAAATTTCCCTGTACTCAAATGAAGCTTCACTGGGGACTGTCTTGGGATTTTCAGGAGACAGATTACTTGGTCCCTCGGGCAAACAGATTCCTAGAATGCCCAGCTTACTCCCAAGATATCTCTACCTCCTCCAGGGAGACAGTGGAGGCCAAGTCCAGACTTGCTTCCTGCCTCCCCGACTCCGCCCGAGTGCAGCTGATCACTGGTGTCTCTTTGTTCCGCTGTTAGGAAGCTGAGGACACGTTGGTGGCCCATCTTTTAAGTCAACAGGACCTTGTGGCAGTGGGCTTACCATTGACTCTGCCCTGGTTCCCTGTCAGTCCTGCTTCTCAACAGTATCTGTCGTGCCTATCATCTTATTTTAATGCATGTCTAAAAAGTCTCTTGTAGAATAAGACAGAGGGTTATATAAGTGAAAGGAAATTAGAAACGAAGAGCTGCAACATGAATGTATGTTACACATTTTAAAAAGAAAAACCCATTTCTGAATTTAGGGATTTTTTTTCCCGTAGGCTTCAAACAAGCCAATAATCTTGGTCAACTGACTTGGTATTTCCAGGCCAACCATGGGGCTCTGGGAAGCTTGACTGCAGAGGAATTACAGGATGACCGTTCACCTCTTCACCCTCGGTAGACAGACATCAAGACCACTGCTAGGCCTGGCTGGCTCCTCCCACCTCCACCTCCTCCAGCCCAGACTCCTTTCTGAAAGAACTCCCAGGCCCTCCTGCCACCCAGCTGGGCTGGAATAGATTAATTCATGTTAAGGTTTTAGAGCTGTAACTCCATACCTAGCCATCCAGATAGGTGGCATGACCCCCAAAGGGGTCACATAATTCAGGGAACTCTGCAAAATGAAAATGCGGGACCCCTCATTCAAGGGGCTACAGATGTAGGTCATTGGTAGAGGACATGCCTGGCATGTGCAAGGCCTGGATTCCATCCCCAGCACCACAAAACAAATACATCAAGTTCAAGATGACAACAGCAGAGCATCAGACTGTGAAGGCCCTTGTGTGACTGCATAGGCAGGTATCCAAGCCAGGCCTGCATCGAGGATATATAAAGGTGTACTTTAGAAAGTTATTTTTATATATAACCACAAGTTCTGATGTTCGTGGAAGAATGCTACATGTTTGCAAGTATTTTTAACAATTGAACGGAAAACCTTCCAGTCATGTCACTCCTACAGAGGTACCAGCTGGCTCAGCACTGCAATCTGGACTCCTTTGGTGCCAAAGCATGAGGAACTCCACCGTACCAGTTACCATGTTTTCATCCAAGCCACCATACCCTGCTAGAGTGTTGCATGTCAGAACAGAAGGCCAGAAGGGCTCAGGGGCTGCAGCAAAGCAGGAAGGGCAGGGCTAAGGCCCTTGTACATAAATGGCACGCAAACTCTTTCCCACTAAGAGCAACAGTGGGAGACCAGCAACAGAGGGTGAGAGAGAGGGTGCTGTCCTGGAACTCCACCCAACTCCCCAGAGCTCCGTTCAGCTCGAGTCCTAGTAAAGCCTTGTTTGTGCTCAGGCACTCGGTCATGAGTCAGCCTGGCCCACTACAGGAGGGCACTGTGGGTGTTTGTGGCAGAGGAGGACACCTGTGCCCACCGTCATTAACAAGGACAGGCTGAGGGGACTGAATGATGAGAGGAAAGGCTTGAACAAAGGAGGACTTGTCACTACCTGAGACAGTGCAGGGAGAAAGCTCAAGAATACTGTTCCATCTGGGCTTCCTCCTCCTCTGTTGAACTTGCTGACCCAAACACACCATGACGCACCCGGGCAGGACTTTGAGAGTTCAGAGGAACGCAGGACGCAGAGTCAGAGAGACCAGGTAACACAGGTATATTCCAAGAGGCTGCAACTGCTCCTCTCGTCCCACCTCTCTTGCTCTCATAAAAGTATGTGGATATGTTAATTCATGTGTACAGCTATATGTGTAAAATTTGGTACATATATCTCTATGGGCATGGTATATATGTTATACATGTGTACATTAAATACGTGTGTACAGTCATATATAAAGCAAGAAGACAGGGATATATGTATATGTATATAAATGTGTATACATAAAATATGCATATACATGTATAGAAACACATAATGAATATGCATATATTATGTTATGTATATACGCATACATTTATATGTATATGTAAAGAGCAAGGGCGGGTGGGAAGAATTGCATATCATATACACATACATACACATATACAGTACAGTTCATTTCAATTTTTTAATATTTGATGAACATTAAGAGTCTCTGCCATGTGTTGGCCCTATGCTGGGCACCAGGACACAAACTTCAGTAAGTGTCACCAGTCTCAAGGAGCTCGCTATCCAGGGAAGGGACAAACTAAAAACCCAAACACACAATCTATCAGCATGGTGGCACTTATAAAGGGAGGCAGCATGATTGGTGGCTCTGTATTGAGGATAGTTGATGACAAGGACTTCAGTCAGCCCTTCTGGCTGGTCCAGCTCCTGGCCCCACCACTTTGAACCAGTGCAACATCAAACATGCAACTTGAGCTGCAGGATCTTCATCATCAAAATAAAGATCCCCAATAGTGCCTCTGTCATGGGGTGGGCAGCTTCCATGGTACCCCAGGGGAAAGCCTGATGCGTCCTGAGAGCCAGAGTCCCCCAGTAAACAGAAGCTGTCATGATCACTATGATTACTGTTACAATGATCAAGAACCTAAGGTTCTGTAGCGGCACAAAAGAAGAAAGGTCAATCTCGCTTGGGGAGGATCAGGAGCAGCTTCGTGGCAGAGGTGGGATGGAGGTGACTCTTCCCTAGGAACAGGTGCTTGTCAGGAGAACAAAAGGAAGAAAGGGCTTATTCTGAGGATAAGGAAGAGCCTGTTCAAAGGCTCTGAGGCATGAAACATCCCAGCATGTCCAGAGAACTGCCTGCACATCAGTACCCAAGTAAGAGTTCACTGTCAAAGAGAGGCTAGAGCCAGCTCTGGAAGGGCCACCCCCAAACCCTTAACAATGGAATAACAACTCAGATCTGCCCATCAGAAGGTTTAGGCGATATCCAGCTGAAGGTAATTTCACTTTATGAGGGCAGGGTCACCACAGGGATCACGCAGATCTCATGAATACCTCCAGAGGGCATTACGCCATAAAGCAGAGGCCTGTTCATCTGCACGATCCTTCCTCTGTTCACAAGTATTCAAAAGCTCTGTTTGTTTTAGTTTTCGTTAACTAATTGGCTTATTTTCCCATGCTGATCTGGAGGCAGCGGAGGGCTTTCCAGAATGATTTTTAAATACTCATCTTCCCAACCACAAGGAGAGTCTTAAGTGGCCACTTTTTAGCACTTAGGAGAGTCACCCAAATCATTGGCCCTCCGAGTGTAGGCAGCAATTGCAGCTTTGCAGGTCAGGACTCAGACGGAGGTGGGTGAGGGAGGCAGAGCCAAGAAGGGGTCAGAATGGTTCCCAGGAGCAAATAATGCCCTGGACAAAAACTATATGAGAAACAATAGTCCATAGGAGTAGCAAGAGAGGCGAGAAGGTCACCCAGGAAGAGGAAAAAGAACACGTGCTGTGGCGTGAAAGGGGCAGAACAAACAGGACAGGGCAAACATGCAAAGGGAAGTTGGTGACAAAGGAGGACCCTGGTAGTGCAGTGTGTGAGTCTGTCAATGAAACTGCTGGACTACGTCTAGATCAATCTGTTCACTCATCATTCATGAGGTCAGCTGATTAGTCAATGCTATTTATTTCTCCTGGTGCAAATGTGTCCCAGATAGCCTCCATACCAGACTCTGAAGAGGCAGAGCTCAGTCAGCTCTGGTCTCTGTCTTCGCTCAGCAGCTCACCTGCTAGCAGACTGAGAAGGTAACTTCACACCACAGAGGGTGGCTGCAACCACGAGGGACCTGTGAGGCGGGGAGGGAGTCCCTGCTAGGGCGCACCTGGCACGTCCCAGGTATGGTCCTGGGTGTGCTTACGTAGGCTGCCTCACTTCACCTTCACCACGCTCCTGTGCAAAAACAATCTACTTTTTCTGGCCCAAATCTGCACCATCTCATGGTAGAGAAAAGAGAAGCAGTAAGTGGGCAAGGGGGTCGTCAGACAAGGAAAGGAGGAGGAGAGCTCAGAGCGTCTGCTGCCTTCCTCTTAGACCTCCCTTCTTTGCACGACTGCCTCCGGATTGGGGCTTAGATTTTCATGCAACAAACACTGGCTTTTCCGTTTCATTTTTTCCTTTAATTTTAATGCAGCACTCTCCCCAAATGCCCACGTGTTAATCCTGCTGTCACAGCTTCACAGACCCTCGGAGGTGCCTGCATGTGCACGTGAATTTGTGTGCCCAAGTGCAGGTGGGTTCAACTCAGGCCCAGCCAAGGAGTGCCATCATCCCTGCAGGACCCGCCGGAGTGCCGAGTCCAAGAGCTGGACACAGATGTCCCATCATGGCCATGGGACCACCTCCTTGTGTTGTAGTTGCTGCAGCCTGGGGGTGACGTTATGCTTGTTTTATGTTGTTATCAAAAGAAAACAAAACAGAAAGCAAGAGTCATATCAGCCCATAATGTGGGACTCCAACTTTGCAGGTACTTTATGGTCAGTTAAGAAATTCAAAGAACATTTCACAACAGTTAGAACAAGCAAAAAAAACCAGGAGTACCTCATCTCTATCAATCATTTTTTGGTCTCTCAGATAATCATTTTTCTCCTGAAAAATCAAATCAAACAAAAACTATTTAGTAGGCATCTACTATGTGACAGGCACTATCCAATCCATTAATCAGTTTAGGATTTTTTTTTCATTATCTTCTTTTCTTCTTTCAGATATTTAAGGTGCTGATCAGACTACTTCAGCTGTTTTCCCTATAAACAGTTTTATTATTTGCAATGTCTTCAGAAGTTTAACACTTTAACGGTTACCAAGAGCTTTCTGTGTAGATTTTCTGTTTTGTTTTTCTTGCTACTGTTGTTTATTACCTAAAACATTCCTTTTCTTTTCCTACTCTCTGATTTTTAGGGAGAAAAAAAATCTAGCATCTGGGGTCTGAGACCACTTGAAACGTCTGGGCTGGGATTGCTAATGACCTCCCAGAGATAACCCAAATTGCTGATTTAGCAAAGCCCATTCTTGACCTTGACACAAGACAAGACAGGCAAAGGGGCAGGACTTGGGAGGGGGTAGTGAAAGAAAAAGGATCATAGAAGCTCTCAGATCTCACCAAGCCCCCTCCCCCATTCAGCAAACACCTGGCTGAGTTGGAAAACATGACCGGTCCAACCTTCCTATTGGCACCAATTGAAGCTGTCAGCTCTCGCTTGTCACCAGTTGCACTGGGAGGCCCTGGGCAGCCACAAGAGCCCTAATTAGGCAGAAATGACACTTCTACAACTGACCTGCCAGGACCTTTGGCAAACCATTTAACATCATTAGTTAACATTTTTTAAAAGTGTGAATGTAAATGAACAGCCAGTGGCTTTCAATGGAGTTTGTCGGTGGCATCCCCCCCTACCACCAGCAGCCCCTCACTCTTTCTCTTTTTACATGAATAGTCCACTTGTTTTCTCCAGAATTGGAGGGAGGCACGGAGAAAGAAGGAGGAAGAGGACCGGTCCTCTGAGCTGAGAGACGTTAAAGCATAAACAAGCCCAGAACAGCAGAGACCATCTCTTCCTGCCTTTAAAAGGGTTTCAACAGAGACAATCTCCCAGGGCCACCAGAGCAGAGCAGGGAGACAGCATGACACTCCCCCAACCCCAGGCTAGGCTGAAGTCAGGTGCCCCTCCATCAGCTGTACTGGTGAGTGTGGCCGGCCAAAACCCAGGATGTCATTTCCCGACTCAAGGGCATCTCTGAAATACCCTCTTCCAAACGTCTTCGGACTCGTTGGCATTCCGAACAGCAGACTATGAGGCTGTGACTTAGCCAAGGCCTTGCGAGTGCTTAGCCTGAACGTGCCAGTTCTTGTGTACCTAGTCCCTCTGGAAAGGTGCGCAGTTCTAGGGTGGTTTTCTCAGACGCCAGTTGGATACTTACACAAATGAGCTCATTTCCTACCTGCAGCGGTTATTTCCCACCTCGAATCACACTTCATCTTGTTCTTCGCTTTACACCCACAGAATCCGTACACGCCGACACTCTCCATCTGTGGGAGGGGAAAAGAGTTTCACGGTGAACAGGTCGTTTTGTCGTCTCCCCGTTGCTCAAAAGTCACCCACTCCTGCTGGCTGACGGTCGGAAAAGGCAGCCCCAGGGACAGAAGAGAAGACAGTGAGGGGGACAGCAGAGGAGGTGGGTTCCTGGGGCCCTTTGCACTTACCACCCACTTGTTGTTGTGTGGCCTTGGGCAAAGTGTTTAGCCCTGAGTCTCAGATGTTTTCATCTGTAAGACAGAGATAATGCCTCACTGTGTCAAGTGAGAAGAAAATAGACGCAAGTACCGTGAGAACGGGAAAGTAGAACACAGAAGGACCAGGCCACGGGTAAGAGCTGCGAAAACCCAGGACCCACACCTGGCTCTCCTCGCTCACTTATCCTGGAGAGGTGGCATGGAGAGCGTGTCCCCTTCCCCAGGCACACTCCACCAAGTCACCAGCACCTCCCAGGCCCCTCCGCCTATCCTGTCCACCCCCATTCTACTTAATCTCAAAAGGGTTTTAAATACACAAAGACAAGTGCAGCCGCATAAAACTGATGCCTCAAAACCGCGGTCTCCTTGGCAAGCCCTGCACACGGTGGTGGGTACACCACAGAGGCGCAGTGGCTGTTGACTGAGTTCAAATGCAAGCACACGGCTTCCAGATGTGCTCTTTGCAAGGGCGGCCCGGATCCTAAACTGGGCATCGGGCTTGTCCCTGAACTAAAGATAAGTAAAGCCAAGCAGGCGGTGTGGGCTGCATGCCTGTAACTAGCCGTGAGAGGGAAGCCAAAGAAAACAATCTTAGTTTGGGGCAGAAAGAGAGGGAAAATACTGGAAAACGTCCTTAATAACAGCAAATGGAGGAGGGGAAACTGCTCATCATGATGGAGTGTTTAGTGCTTTTAAGCTAAATACCTCAGCATATTAAGCAAATAGAGAAAAGCCAGCTAGAAGATGTCATCAAATTGAACCGCGCAGCGCTCAGAAAGCCTCTAGGAGGTGTCTGGTTTGACCCCTTTTCCCATCACATGCCTGGTCCCAGCCCGGCTGTTTAGTATTGCGGCTCCTCTCCAGCTGCGGAGCTTATTGAAAAGCTCTCACTCCCTGCCTGGTTTTGGCACATTTTCTGCAGGTGCCTCCTACTGCGGCCACAATGGGTTGCTCGGGAGGTTTAGACCTGTCAACAGCTACAGGGGAGGGGGGCAATAGTGGAGGGAGCACAGTCATTGTCTTAAAGGGCCAGTGACATTGTTTGCCGCCACCGCAGCCTGCAGCACTGGCACCTGCTAATGAGATGAATCCTTTCTCCCGCTCTGTCTTTCGCTCTTTAATGATTTAACTTGATCGCTTTGGTTCCTTTCTGGAAGGGGAATTGCTCCATTGATCATATAAAGTAATTGCCTGTAAAACACTGCTCTGCAGCAACTACTACTACTTCCCTGGCTGAAAATGTCACAGCAATTGAAAAGCTCTTAGCCCAGTTCAAGAATGAGGTTGCTAAAGAGAACAGTCTGCATTCAGCCCCAAGTACTCCCTGTGTCCTGAGAGTTACAAGTTTTGGGTGTGACGGATTTTTTTTTTTAATACTCTGGTGGTATAGTGTGATTTTTTTGCCCAAGAGTGTGGGAAACTCACCAAATACATCAAAAACAAAAGCAAAAACTCCCTCAACACTGAAATTAGATATTTTCATTCAGAAAAAGAAATTATTTTCTTAATCACCCATGGGTTCAGAAAGACACCTACGGGGACAAATTAGGAGAGAGAAGAAAATGATACCCTCACCCAGGAGCCGGCAGGGGCCTTGGTTCGGGGAGTAGGGAATGATGCTCTAGTTGTCTAAGGTTTGCTGATGTTTCTGACCTGTCACTTGGCGGCAGCAGTGACACACTGTGGGAATGGGGACCACACACTTGAGGAGTTTTCGTAAATAGCTTTATTAAATAGTCGTTGCCACGCCAATGTGTGGGAGTAATTCACCTGGGGGGAAAAAATCACTTTTCGATAGGCAGGAATCTGCCAGGGAAATAAACATGAAGCCTGACAGTGATGTCACTTCCCCCGACAGGTGACAGCCTCGGCTTGTATCTGAGTGAGAGAGACTTTTTCAAGGTAATTGGTGGGAAGCACCACTTGCTGCACGTCCTGCTGCCAGTGACCAATTTGGGAACAAAGCTTCAGGTGAATCACCTTTCATCCAGATAAGCCACAGATTTTTTTGGGTAGCTGATGAACTTAGGGCAGGAGAGGTGGTTATTACTGTAGTTTCTTAAGAAGGTGAAAACATCCGCCCGCTTCTTGACAAAGGGCACTGAGCTATAAAAAGACCATTTACAATTATAAATCTGTAAAGCTGTAGGACTTTTTACATTTAAACGCTGTGAAAGGTCATGGTACGAGTTCCATAATTGTATATAGGTGTCGTTTTTTTATTTTCCCTTGGAATTTAGGGACTTGGGATTTTATATTTTAAAGTCCTTTAATATTGCAAGATTATACAGGACACTCAGGGCAATCACACATACAATACCAAAATACATAACATTAAAAGTTATTTTTCCTTATATAGTGAGAATATAAAAGGGAGGGGTCTTTAAATTTAAGCCCATTAAGTAAACCAATTCCTGGATATGTAGAATTAGGTTGAAAGCCTTTAACTAGAAACTTCAACTTATATTGGAAGGTCTTTCATTTTTGTCTATAAAAAGAAATAATCAGAGATATAATCAATTAACATAGAACTAGATAAAATATAGAACTAAAGGATCCCAAAAGTTCTGCCTGGCTCTGAGAAAGTTTAGATAGTCTCTTATAGAAAAAATACATGATTGGAAAGAGACAAATGAGTGGTAAATACGACTACAAGATTATTCCCAGCAACTTTGCCTATTAGTTAGGAGGTCAGGACAGGAAAGTGGGTTTAGCTCAAGAAAAGGGGAGCCTGAAAGATCATGGGGTAAATCCAATGCCCCACTGGCAAAGAACAGCTCAGGAAGCTGGAATGCACAGGGGAGGCCTGTGAAGGAGGCTCTCCGGCTCTCTGGCTGGGAAGGAGCCGGAGGGTGGCCAGCCTGCTGCTGGTCCTCCTCAGGACTCCCAGAGTGAGAGTGTGTGTGCAGTTTCAATACCAGTTCACCACATTTCTTGAGGAAGTAAAGGGGAACATCTGGAGAGGAGAAAAACAAGCCAAGCAAGCTCCACATCAGAGGAATGACGTCTGATCTGACAGCAGCCACAGGACTGGCCCCGCTCCGGCATCCTCCTCTGCTGCATTTGTGCATAACGCAAGAGCTCTGACTAGCATCCAAAGTTCCCGAACAACGAGATCCTGCTTTACAGCATGCTCTTCTTGGGATCTCGTAGCACATTCTAAACCACCTGACTCCACAAGGCAGGAATTATCCTCCAGCTAAGTATATTTGAACTTCATACTAAATGGGGCTTATAAAGAAGCTGGGCAGGCATTTAAAACTAAAAGCACGCATTTTCAAATGTTGCATTAGTCTTGTGTCCATGTACACCAAACTAATTAAATGTACTCAGAGTGATGAGGATTATACCCCAGCCTAATGTGTGATGGTCTGAGTGGTAACTGCTAACACTTCTTAATTAGGATCTGTAAATTTACTATGTAGTGAGAGTCAAACACACTTAAACCTGAGCACTTTATTTACTTGGTATATCCATGTGTTTACATTTGTTACAGACAAATATCTCATCCACCAAAACTTAACGCACAGAAATGCTAAGATCCTTTATACAAGAACAAAAAGGTAACTTCGAGCAGATACATAAAAGTACCTATTGAACCATTTGTATTCAATATAGAAGGTGCATGTATTTTCCAGTTAGAAAACGATGTCAATCTGAGCTTTGCTTTATAGCTCCTGAATTAACACAGAACCATCAGCTAAGGAAAGAACAAAACTGTCCAGTTTTATGCCTCTGCAGAATACACTGGATTGTTCTAGATGAAGATTTCGACCACATCGCGTATGCTGCGGTCAGACATCACTGAGGCTGCACGAGCACAAGCCACTCCCTCCTCCAGGAGGAGGCTTGGTTCACGTTTTTGTTCCCTTCGATTTTTTTTTTTAGAATGCCATCTGCAAAGCTTCCTTTCTTTCAAAAGTCAGAGAGCACTGAGTAACCCAAGGAGTTTCCCATACTCCTGGTGTTCTCAGCCTGCTGCAGATCACAGCCCCTTCCTCCAATCATATCCTTCCAGAGTCCCAGCTTACTTAAAAATAGCCCACTAAAATGGATGTGCTTAACTAATAACACGAGTGTGGCTGATTCCGAGGACCAGTTACAGATGCCTCCTCTAAACAAAGCCTAAAATCTTCCTTACACATTTTGTCAAAAACAGATGAGACAGGAGACATGAGGTACATAATCCCCAAGCCTAAAAATTAAAGAGCCAGGTGAATCTGTCATAAACGTAATCATAGTATGGACCAATCTGGACATGACAGCTGAGCCTTAACCCCAGAGGACACAGGTATGTGTGTGACATATCTGACCACCAGCCAGGGGCTAGTTTGTGCCAAGAAGGATCGTGATTTTTTTTTTCTTTTTATCCCTTGGCATTAGGACTTGAAAAAGAATGTGAAAAGTTCAAGGCAGGCTCTTAGCAAGTCCGAGTCAAACACACACACACAGATTCTTTTTGTTCTCATACACCAAATAATAATAATTTGTGTAAAGTCTATTTTACACATAAATCGAAACAGTTCATATAATTCTGAATTATTCATTTTTTTAAATTATTCATTTTGATTACATCTTTGGCTTTTGCAGATTTACAATTATCTCTCCCAAAAAGGCAACTAATTTTCCAATTTTCAGTGTCCCAAGTACACAAAAAATATTAATTGAACAGTTAATATTTTCCTTGCAAAGGTCTTAGTTAAGATTTTTAAATGGTTGTATTTTCAGTAAAGCAATAAATGATGATACAGAGAATACTATTTATTCTAAAGCTTATAAAGTGATAAACACATAGTTTATTCAATATTCTTTAAAATGCAAAAAAGTTACAGTTATAACCCTTTGTTCTTATCTTTAAAATGATGGACTTTGATTCTGTATTTTCAAAATCAGCACAGGAACTCTATTTTCCTGCCAGTTTGACTATAAAGAAAACATTTAAGATCAGGCAACTGAAGTTCAGATTAGATCCACAAGTTAAGTCCCAGCAACTGTTGGCATGGAATCATTTAACACTCAAAAGAAATGTTAAAAATAGGAATTCTGCTTTAAAAATTCCAAAGGTAGAAAATTCCTGTAGCAGGAACAGAGATCTGAGTTTAACCGAGATGGCTCTTCTCTACAAAATGCCCTGCCTTGGGAGTTAGTTTTACATCATCTCCATTTTCAAATTCTCATCAAGGTTAAAAGATTAGAGTGCAAATGCCTGGAAGTTAACTTTGAGAAGGATGACAACCTAGGAGAGTTTAGTGATATTTTAAATCCATCGACTGCTCTTCAGTCGGAGAAGAGTCTAACAGAAGCTGCTGAACCTACTCAGCCTGGGGTGGCAGGGGGTTGCTAGAGCTCACAGGGCTATGGAAGAGCACGAACCTGGGTTTCTTCCACGGCTTCCCTGGGAGCCATCTACAGGCACACCAAATGAAATGGGATCAGGGAAGACACCCAGAAACTTCTACTCCAAACCTCAGCTTTGCCTCAATATTTATTCCAAGTGAAAGTACCTCCACATAAAAGCATCAACTCAGCACTCCATCCTGAGCACAACTGTGTTAAATCCCTTGCGCTTTGCCATCTGCAAAGTGCAGCAGTTGAAAGACAGCCACGCTGACGACAGCCCAGGCCCAACGTGGGCATCATCAGTGACGTGTTAAAAGCAATTCCACTTTAGCAAGGTCCCAGTCTTCCATCCTCACCAAACTTTTCTCCTTCAAGTATTAATGGAAATATCATTTTCTGAGAGACTGATTCTGATCACTACTACTAGTTCCGTAATATCTACCTACGGTTTTGAATGTACAACCACAAAATATAACAATTTTACTACTGAATCATACACTGTCAGGATCGATCACATTATCCTTTGTTAGAATATAACATGATTTGGTGCATTTTCAAAATTTCTATATTTTAGCAATTCATTTACATATGTCACCCTAAATGGATTCAATGATGATCATTTATATATGACAGTTATAAATGAAAAAGATGGAGTTAAATCATTATTGAGAAATTTGCCTAAAATTATTTTATTTGATACAAGTCCTGGGAATGTACTCCTCCAAATCATGATTCTTCAAGAAATAATTCTCATTCTGCATTTGTGACCAGTGTTTTATTAAAAAAAAAAAAAATACTGAAAGAACGAGAATTCTCAGACTTCTTAAACAGAACAAAATAGGTGGCATTTCCAAAGGGCAAATCGAGGCAGAAAAAAGAGACAATAACAATCAGGACACAAAACAACCACCATCCTATACTTGGCCAATAATTAATATTAAGAGTCCTGTCTCAATTTTTTGACAACTGATTCTTTTTTAATTCATAATAATTATTTTGAAGCTTTAACACTGTCATGAAATTCATGATCAGACCTATAGAAATCATCAGATACAAAGGTAGAGACAGTTTTTTGATTATGCTAATAAGAAACAGATAAATCCTCTTAAGCGGATTCACTTAAAGTATATTTTCAGGGAAGTTCAAATCCCCTTCAATCAGGTTCTTAAGTTCAATTATGAAAGTCAAACAATTTGTTGACTCTCATTCAAGAAGAAGATAGAGAGGCACGTAGCCCCCAGGGGCTGGGGCTCCCACCCAATCAATATTCACAATAGTAACAGAGGAAACACTTTCAGCCACAACTTGAGGAACCATCTAACTGGTCCTCTTAATTCAAATTCTTTCTCTTCTTCTTTGCTGCCCCCCTATGTAGAAAATATGTCCAATATTTTCTTCACTCACAACGAATTAATAGCATTTTTTGCTACTTGTATATGAAGAAACACAAACAAGAAAACAGGGGCTTTGTAGGATATTTCAAAAGCACTTCTTCTGCATTACTTGCCCTGTACTTATGCCATGAAAATACCAATAAGCTGTATCATCTTCTATAAGGTTAAAAAATTATCTATTTAAAAATGGCAAAATATGGGCTGGAGTTGTGGCTCAGTGGTAGAGTGCTTGCCTAGCACGTGTGAGGCACTGGCTTCAATCCTCAGCACCACATATAAATAAATAAAATAAACGTCCACTGACAACTAAAAAAAAAAGGCAAAATAGCTTGCTTAAAGAGTTTCTTTGCCTGATCTCTTCCTTTTCTCTCTACTGTCTGAATTCACTAGATAATTGCCCTACTTTCGTTTCATTCTGCCCATACAGAAATTGTGTCTATTCCCTGAAAAATACCAATTAAACTGCCAGCGTAGCACCTCCAACAGTATCTTTGGGTCTTCAGTGTCAAAGGCCTTTGAACAAATGACCAGAAGGCTGAATCTAAAACAGCCTTTGATGGGATACCAGCTCAAACACTCACATTATGACCATGGTCCCAGCTCTCTGCTTTATTCGGGAAGCAAGAAAGAAATAACACATCAACTTTATAATTCTGTACGAATGGGAAAGGTTAAAAGAAAAGTGTTAGTTTGCCAGTAAACTTAATACCCCCTGAAAGGTCACAAATATTGTTTTTAAAAGGGGGCCCTCTTTATTCAATTAAACCTGGATTTCTGTACAAAACTGAATAAAGGTTTTCAAAACAAATACTAGAAAATGGATAAAAATGTTACATTTCCTTTTCCTTAATTTTTCTGGTAATAACATTGTTTCCTCTGTGTAAGGCCCTCTGAAGAAGTTGCATGGATTTTTTAATTTAATCTCATAATGATACTATGAAACTAAAATAATTCAATGAGCCAGCTAGGAAATGGGCTCTAGGAAATAGAGAGGTTAAGAAATTTGTTCAAGGTCACACAGCTGGGAACTCAAAGAACCAGGATTTGAACCCATTGACGTATGATTCCAAGATCCAACACTTCTAGGCTTTCTTGGCTGCATCCAATATCAAATCATTCCCAGGTGAAGCCTTGGTCAGCCTTTTAGAGCAGTGGTTCTCAACCTTGGCTGCATATTAATACAAATACCTATGTGTGAGCCCCATCCTTTAGAGATTCTGATTTAAGAGGCCTGGAGAGAGGCCTAGGCATTGGTATTTTGCAATAACATAGCAGTGAATAAAATAGACAATGTGACTCTTTATGGTGCTAAACTTCTAGTGGTGCTTTGATTCTAGTAAAATCCAGAATAGAATCCCTAGGTAATCTGATGTGCAGACTGGGAAACAGTGATGGAGAGATTAACACCACTTACCCCCAGTCCTTTCTCTAAGATCTCAATATGACCAACTCACTGGTTCCTCTGGACGGAGGGCACAGGGGGCCTGAAAGAGCAGAACCTACAAAGAATTCAAGCTTGGAGAAGCAGTGGAGCAGAATGGGAATGGAATCCGCAGGCATGGGCACTGGAATCAGCCACACCTGGGTTCAAACTCTACCTCTGCTATTTATTAAGGGTGTAAGCTCAGGCCAGTGACTTACCTTTTGCAGTGGTTCTGTAGATTCATGGGATGATGGAAGTAAAGTTCCAAGCTTATGAAAGAGCTCAAAAGCAGTTGCTGTGTGGGTTTTGTAGATGGTATTGCTACCACAGGGGCAGTGACTGCTGCCAGGAGATTTCAGCAATGAAGCAACAAATGTTAAAAAACAAAAAGAAAAAAAAAAAAAATTTTTTTTTTTTTTAATTAGTGAAACCATTCCTACTTCTGTATTTTACATAACTAAGTGGCTGGCAATCCTGTTCCTCACTCATGACAACTGGGCGAGGAAGGTTAGCGTCATCACTTCCATCTTCTAGATGGGAAAGGCAGCACTTTCCATCTATTGTGTCTACAGTTTCTATGAGTCTGTGATTAAAGGCACCTGCAATCATGCTCATTAGTTCCCTATGAAAATGATATTCAACACAGATGTCAAACAAAAGGAAGAATTAACAAGCACTTGATAGCAACCCCAAAATAACATCTAAATAATCACTTCTGAACATTAAAGTCATGGCAGACAAGTTCCAATTTAAATGAAGGTGTTGGGTAGCAATAAGGAAAAATGAACAAATACCTTTTTCCTTTATCCTCGTTCATTTAGGAAATGTCTGATAGAGCTTAGACATTCTTTTTGAAATGCAGATAAAGAATGGTTAATTTCCTCTAAGAAGGGTCTTCAATCAGCATGTTGGAATAGACTAATAAATCCTGATATTCTATCTTGAATCGGAGCTACAAAGTAGAAGTGATCTAAGATGGAAAGACCCAATTCAGTGGTTCTCAACCAAGATCATGGAGGAAACCTGGGACTCTGAGGAAGGGGCCCCCAATTCCAAACCCACACCTAACAACATCCCCCTCCCTGCACTGAGTAAAAGCTTGATGGTACATCTGTTCTTTTTCATGTGTTTGGAGTTTCCTTAAAAGGAATATAGATGCTTCTAGAAGTCCTACTGAATTTATGGTCATTGTATGTAACTGCTATGAAATATTGGGGTGGTGGGTGCTCCATATTTGTTGTTAAAAAGGAGTCTTCATATCTGAAAAGTTAGGAAACCTGATCAGTCCAAACCTTGCTCTTTACTGAGAAGTCAAGATCTTAGAGATGACTGGGATTCCATTCCAGGGTTTCTCATTCCCAAATTGTCCCTGCCTCACACCATACATGCTTTCCCATGCAGGCACCAATTCACAGGATGGCAACAGGCCTGTATCCTGTCCCTGCTTCCTCTTTCTGAAGGAGGAGAGCTCAGTCCCAATCTCTCTGCCTGGATAAGTTCTAGATCTACTGAGTTCTCCAGAATTATTCTTTATTTTCCTTCCCTCCCATCTCCAACCCTCAGAAGGGTACTTGAAGGTTAGCACTGCCCTCAACCCCTTTCATGCTTTGGAAGTATGCCAGGACATTAAGTCTCAACATGAAATGGAAATATGGTCACCAAAGTCCTAAAACAAGGACTATGTAATTAAAAAAAGAAAAAAAAAAAAAGCATATGTAGAAGGAAAACCACTAGTGCGTCTAATAACTACAGAAAATAAGAAAATGGGAATATTCAAGAATCATTTTATTGATTCTGGATCTGTCAACACTAATAGGCTGCTAATAAGTCCATGCAAATGAACTTCCAAAAGACTTTCACTTCTATTATTTCAGTTTATTGCATAATGACTCTCTCAATGTGTGTGCTCCTGGAGTGCCACCAGAACTTGAGGTGTCACTCTAAAGTGTTACTGCTCTTTTGTCAATGCCTAAGACAGTGCCTGGCACATGGCAGACATTTAATACGTATTTGTTAATTGAACTATGGAAGGAGAACAGGATGGCAGTTTATCATTATTATTGTTTATCTTCAAATAGTCTCTTCTACAACCTCCTGTAACCTTTGACTTAACATCCTTCCCCCCATTATTTTTTTCTTCCTCTTTTTTGGTACTGAGGATTGAACTCAGGGATGCTCTACCACTGAGCTGCAGGGTATCACTAAGTTGCCCAGGCTCCTTCAAATATTTTTAATGGAATTTTTTAAAGTCATATGAGAAATTCACTCATTTTAGGAAAACCAGAAATGACCAATATATAAAAAGAAAATAAAAGATCCCTATGATCCTATCACCCAAAGGCAACAAAATTAACATGCTCAGGTACACCCTTTCAGACTTTGTTCTATGCATATGCACAAGTACAAACACCCACTCAACATATTCCCAAAAGTCTCTGCCCTCGACTTTGAGATTTGGAGTTTTTCCATTCTCTTTAAGCTTTATGTTTGCTTCCCATTATGGCTCCTTGCCTTTGTCCTATGACCTAAATCTACTTCTTCTCCAATATTTATATTCCTTACTTCCAGAGCATTTTTCTCCCCCATTACCCTCCAGAGCATTCATCTGTCTTTATTTCATCTTGTAATTCCATCAGGACAACTTTAATTGGCACCTTCGGTCTTCCTTTTGCTCTGGGACACCAATGCTCCTCAAGTCCCACCCAACTTTAACCCAGAACAGCATGTCCCATGGAGACCAGACAACTCATTTAACCCATTTCTGACAAATGCAGAGAACTATACACTACCTCAGGAGTCTTTGGTTTTCCATCCCCATCCAATCACACAAAGCCTTTTCCATCTTTCCCTCCTGCTCTACTTCATCCATCTCTTCTCATTCCTTCCATCACTGTTTAGGCCCTTACGCCTACATTACTTTCTACATGGGTCTTCTGCTTTCTGTAGAACCAAATACCCATCAATCCTACCCTCTACTGCGAGTTAACTGCTTCTATCTAGTCTATCCTGTATTCAGAAATGTGAACTTCTCTCTCCTACTGAATGGGTCTCTAGTTCCTTCACAATCTCCCCAATTTTGTCATCCTCATTTCTCATTATTCCTGAAAACAACTGCTTTGCTCCAAACCAGACTGGTGTATTCATTATTCATCCAACTCCAAAACACTTGCGAGTTAAGCATTTATTAACCAATTATTATATGTAAAACCCATTCATTCATCCGACAAATATTTACTGAGCACCTGTCAGGTGATGGACTGATGCTGTGGACACAATAGTGAATGAGACAGACTAAGTCTCTGTCCTCACAGAACTCAGAAGTCAATGAGTTATTGAGGACAGCCCCTGAGACTCGATGGTCCCAGCCCAGGATGCTTTCCAGTCTTCCAGTAAAATGTCAAATGATTCAAGACATCCCTGAAGGCTGAAATTTGTGGTTCAGGCTGAAATTGGGGGAAGTAGTTCAGAAGAAAGGAAGGGCTGACCGGAGGGAGAGCTGTGGCTTGAGGCTTCTTTAAAGATGTTGGGATTCAACCTGGATGTTGAAAGATGGGTGAAGGAGAGTCCTGGGTATCTTCCATCCCAGGATAGAGGAAAGGCTCAAGGGTGGAATGGAAACAAGGGTGACATTATTGTCTTCTTTTGTATAAAAGTCCACTGGGCACCTAGTCGGCAGAGCCCAGGCTCTTTCCTGGCAGGGCCCCAGGCTCTGCAGTGGACGTGCAGATGACTCAGCATCAGCTCCTAGCATCAGAGGATTTCCATCCAACAAGGAGGGTGAGGCAGGTCATTGATGCGCTCATGCCACAGAGAGAGAGATGCTTCCTGAGAGACTCAGAGAAAATACTGAGGGAGCTCAGAAGGGGTAGGTGCGTATCTGGGTTTGTATAAATATTTATAGCCACACAGTTTTATTCATCTATCTTCACATGTGCCTCTATTGAAAATAACTATCTTGTTTCCAGGTGCTTTCTAACTTGCTTCCTCATGTTATGCTAAGTGACTTAGGAAGCAGGCAGAGTAGGTATGATGATGTTTTCCAGATGAACAAGAGTGGTGTAGATGTTTTAAGTGATCTGCGTGAGTGGGAAACCAAACAGGCAAAAGTAGAACAAGTACACCCTGTCCATCTCCGCCCAGTTTTGCAGCAGTGGAACTACCTAGAGCGGAAGGTGCACTTAGGAAGTTCTGTGGCCACATGATACCTGGCAGGTGTAAGGCAGCCAGGCAGGCACTTTGGGTTTAGGAGGGCAGGATGCAGGCAGCCTTCCGGGGAGGGAAGGCCCTTCTTCCATTCCCCATCACCTCCCAAAGGCCTGCCTGCATCACCCCCAGCCCTAAGCCTATCCAAACCATAACCATCCCTCAAGGTCCATCGCCCCCACCCATTTTTTCAGCCCACACTGGGGTGACCTCGCATTGCTTTCACTCCCACTAATCGCCCTGGGGAGGGTGCATGACCGTTTCTCTCCTGGGCATCACCGCAGTCCAGCCAGCACACTGCTCGGCTCAGAGCAGGTCGTTAACAAACATGGGCTGAATGAACGAATTCCTGGGACGGCCACAGTTCGTACCGATACCTTGGCGGTCAAAAGGCTCCCCCAACGGACCAGGCCTGCCTGGTACCGGCCGCCCTCGCGACCAGAGGAGCTCGCTGCCGGCGAGGAATGAGGGGGCGCGTGGGGAAAGCGACACGGCCGAGTCCCAGGGCCACTGGGAAGCGACGCGCCACCCGGGGTTCGTGTCCCAGCTGCAAGCGGGGCTAAGACTCCCCTGCTCCTGCAAAGCGCCCTTCAGGAAATGGCTGAATGTCTCCCCGTGTGGAAAATCGTCGGGGAAAAGTGGTGAAAAGGAAACTGGGAGAGCGCGAGTCTCGGAGCCCAACCCCCGGATCAACCCCTCGGGAGAGGGTGGGAGGCGGGCGCGAGAGGGTCGGGAAGGAGCGAGCGGTCCTCACTGCAGGAGGAACCCACGGCCGGAAGCCTCGCGAGATCTGGGGTCGGGATTTCGCTGCGTTGCCTAGCGACGGAAGGACGCTCGCGGGCCCCCAGGCTAAACCCCGCTGTAGCCTTAGATCTCCTACCATGGGGGAAGAACGCGGCGGCCGCAGCTGTGGGATCACTAGGGAGCTGCAGAAGCTGAAGCAGCAGGCGATGGAGTACTACCGGGAGAACGACGTCCCGCGCAAGCTGGAAGAGCTGCTCAACTCCACCTTCTACCTCCAGCCCGCCGACGTCTACGGACACCTGGTAGGGACCTGGGACGCGCACCCTCCGCCCTCAGCCCCTCTACCCCCGCCGCACGCTGCGGCAACGCGCTGCGCCTGCGCCAAGAGTCGCGCATGCGCGGCATGCCAGCCGACGGTGGTGCTGCTGAGTTTGCAGGCGGCAAGAGGACGCGGCGACGACCCCTGGGGCGAAGAGATCTCTAGAGAGAAAGTGCTGGAAAGAAGGCAGTCAGAGCAAAAAGGACTGTAGGCAGATTTGTAGCTATGACGACAGCCCAGAGCCTGGCCGGCTTCCTTGCTGCCTAAAGGGCCTGGCTGCCTCTGTGCCTTCTTGCCCCGTAACCTTTTACATGTAGACTTGAGTGGCCTCAGTCATCAACCTTCAGCGGCCCCATTTCTACCATGGGACGAACGCTGTGGCATTTGCTTGGATTTGGTCTCAGCCCATCCGGGGCCTCATCCAGCTGGCTCCCCTTGCTTCCAATGTCACTCAGATTTCAAGCCTACGCTCCTTGGCTTGTGCAAGCTCCTCTACCATAGGGCCAGCTCCTCCTTATACTTCACATTTCACACGGAAGCCTTGCCCACGTTTTCCTGCACCAAACGTCCTTGAGTGGATCTATGACATTTCCTATGTGTACTGTATTCCTTTGAGTCAGCCCTCGGTAGCTGGTGAGCTCCTCCTGAGAACAGGGGCCTTTCTTACCACGTCCCAGGGTCCTGTGCCCAACCCTGAAAACTGGCACATGCCTTAGCCTTCCTTAATAGTGAGTAGTTGAAAGGAAGGCTCGTGCTTTCTCCCAGATCCCTAACTACTAGGCAACACATCTGGAAGGCGGCGTGGTTGGGCTGGTGGAACTGGTGATGGGAAGCAAGGATTTGGCAGAAGGACCAGCAAAAAGTGCAGGTGCTGTGAAGGAGCATGATGTGCTGTGCGCATACAGACCCACGTCTGAGCAGTTGATGCTCCATGGATGTCCTTTCCTCCATGGTGGGGGTTTGAGGTGCCTCATGTTCACTGAGACCCTGTGTTGTGTGCTGAATGTTATCTCACTAATCCTTAGAACCACAGTCAGGTGAGAATGATTCTCCTTTTCCAAATAAAGAAAAGAGCCTGTAATCCTGGAATTTAAATTATTTTCTCAAGTGACAAAAAGGGGGGGGGGGTCTGCGTCCTTTGTATGTAGCAGAGTGCATGGTCCACCAACTATGTGGGACAAATGAGCAGATGCTGGACTGACTGCATTCTCTTTCTACTGTCTCCTGCTAAAGGAATTATTGAAAGCTATCTAGTCCAACTTTCTCATTATACAAAGGCAAAAGCCCTGACTCACAGGTACTTAGTGCATACATTAAGATTAAAAACATGAATTCTTATTCTCCATGTTCTCCTTTCCAGTTACCAGGGTCTATTAGGCAGCCAGAACCTGGTGCATACAACTGTCTTGGAGCTTATAAATTGGTTAGGGACACTAGCCACTGATATGTATAATAATGGAGTAAAAGCTACAGTGATAAATAATTGTGTGCTACATTGAGGGGTAGCTCACTTTATGTCTATTAAAGGAATCCAAGGATAGGGAAGACCCCTGTAGGCTGTAATAGCCAAGAAAACCTTGGCTTGAACTTTGAAGGATGTTCAGATATTGCATTGGCAAAAAGGTAAACTTCTTTTCATTTTCTGAGTCACTTCCCTATTTTGGGCCATTTCTAGTCTTTCCCTCTGTCAAGTCCATCCTGCACAGTATATTGCCTGAGCAGTGTTCCTCATGCTCAAAACTCACCAAAATCCTCTTGCTCAGAAACTTCTTGAGATTTCCCTTTCCTTGCTGAGTAAGATCACACACTTCGATGTGTGTGGTACATGGTGCATAAGCCCTCCCTCCATTAACAGGTTTATCTCCCACTCCCCCATCCCTGCTCCTCTACACTGGACTACTGTCCCTTACTGTCTGAAGTTTCTGACTTCCTTCTCCTTGCTCATCTGCCTGAAGAATCTGTCCTCCACTTGCCCCCATGTCTGCCTGTGGAAATACTACCCATCTTCTAAGTGTTTGCCTCGATTGTCATTTTGCTGTGTTTCTCAGGCTTCATAGGAATTCAGGGATGGAGAAGATCCCTGTAGGCAACAGCAATACAGTATGTTTCTTCATCAGAAAACTCATGAATGAAAGAGCCTTTGGATTGGAAATCAGGCAGATCTGGGTTTGATCCTTAGCTCTGACACTTACTAGCTATGGGAGATTATTACAATTATGGGCCCCCAATGGACACATCTCCAGTGAATTCCCTCCCACATTGACTCTAGGCTCAGCCATGTGTCTGGCTTTGATCAATAGGACCTTGGCAGGCATGATCCAGAGGCTTGATAAGTGCTGGCATATGGAGGAGGCTTGTCTTCTTGGAAGCTAGTCCTCATGCTGAGGAAGTCCAGTTACCCTGCTGGAGAGAGAGAGACCATGTAAAGAGGCCTTGGCAGATGTCAGGCAGCCAGGGTACCCTGTGAGAAAGACAGCTGCCTGGCCAGCCCCTTGGACAGCTGCCCCGGCAGAGGCACTTGAATATTCTGGCCCTGGTCAAGGTTCCAGATTTTTTTTTTATCTACATATGAGAAACCAGGCACAACCAATGAAGAATGTCCCAAGTTGAGTGCAACTCAGCAGAAACCTGAGCAAATAAATGGTTTCTGGCACTGCGTTCTGGGGTACACTCTTGAAAGCTTTAGATCATTAAAGGATGGGAATGTGATCTTGGACAACTTATTTCTGTGGAGCTCAGTTTGCTCCTTTGTGGAATGGAGATGATACCACCTACCTTAACCAAATTGGGAATTTGATAACATAATGTACACAGAGTGCCCACAGATGTGTCTGACATTCATTAATTTAAATAGAATTCTATTAATGTCAGACATTATGGTGTGTCATACAGCGAAAATGAAGATGTAGTCACTTTGAGGTCCACAAGAATGCTTTGCCAGAGGTGGTGGAGGCAGAGGAGGTGGAAAGGGGCCTGGCAGTTAGCACCACCACCCAGTCGGTCAATGAAATGTATATATTAAGCACTCAGAAATGTTAGTTCCCGCCAAGAAAAAAAAAAAGGCAATGTTAGTTCCCTTCTCCTCCAAACACATTATGGCACATCGAAGGTGCTTGGTGCTTGTTGAGCACAAATTGTGTAAGCTTAGAAACAGTTTTCCTCTCCTAATTATATCCAGATTCACTTGGGCACTACTCTGTCACCTACAAACCACCATCCTTAAAATGCACAGGTGGCTGGAAAATTGCTTCTGCTTCAGTTCTGCAAAGGCCCCACCTTTGAGCTGACTCATTGCTGTGTATGTTTGTCCAGGCCAAAGTCACTGGATCTTGAATTGAATGATCAGAGACCTGGTCTGCTAAATGGAAATAGAGGATGAGGCGGGTGCAGCTTCACCTTCCTTCCTTCTAGTCTCTCCTCTCCCAGTTCCTCTCAGTGAAACACCACCTTGAGATCCTTCACCGGAGTGGACTTTCCACTCAGCTCCCTTCTCTTTCCTCACCCTGTTCCTTGGATCGCTTCTAAGCATTTTCTGCTTTTCCACCTCAATGAAATGGCTATTTCTAAGTGCCCTCCCTACAAGCCTGTTTGACCACACAGGACTATGCGTGACCTAGGCCAGTGAGATGCAGTGACTGCAGAAGTCCTCATCCTTTAAAGATCAGGTGCCTTTCTGGGAAGAATAAAATTCAGTCCCCTTCAGTGTTCTTAAATTTGAAGGTGTCGCAGTGTTCTGGAGACCAGCCGACCCTACCTTGGGCAGAAGGATAGGTTAGGGAATTGGGCTAACTATCGGAAGGCCTGCTAAAGCGTGACACGAGGCCTTTCAATTTCCATTAAGAAAAGTGTCATAGTTTCCATTGAGATTTCAAAAGATAACACATTGCCCCATGTGCCAGAGACTCATCGTAGGGCGGAATCCAAACCTCAGCGATGGTGAGGGCAGAGTGGTTCCAGGAAGGACACTCATGGAGAGGTCTAGTTAAACTAGTGCAAATGTGAACAACCTTTTGAAGATAAATTAGATGCGTTATTCTGATTTTTGTTTTTGTGTGTCTGTGTCTGTTGAAGGCAAACTACTTTTCTAAACTTGCAAAGCCTCCCACCATATGCAAAATAGTGGGGAAAAATGTACTGGATGGACTGGGGCTTCCAACCCTGCAAGTGGAAATATTCTGCACCATTCAAAATTTTCCCAAGGTAGGAGCCAGTTTAAAATGTGTTCTTTAACACATCCTGAATCCACTGCATTTATTAGCAACTTTTGTCTAAACTGAATGCTCTGAAACTCAGTGTTTGTAAAAAAAAAAATAGATACACACATATATACACTATTTATTCAAAGGTAGTCATGTAAATGTGAGCCAGTCAACCATGTTTTTTTTTAATTATGTTTAAATGTAATTTTGATACAAATGTGACATGCTAACCTGAAGAAGATTCAAGATGAACAACAAAAATGAGGCAAAAATAGTTTTAAAACTCTCACATTTCTAATATGCCAAGTTTGATAAATCAACATATAGGCTTATAGGTTTGTATGTTTATATATAGATTTACAGATATGTAGGTTGATTTAAATAAGTTAATTCATTTAAATAATTTTAGAAATTCATTTTAATTCACTTTAATTGCTCCTTATTGGTTAGAAATAAATTTTGCTACAAACTCTGGGAGAATAATTATGATTAAATATTTTTATATCCTTGTAGCTATTTATTGAAGAGGTAGTGATAAAAAAATGAAGTTCAGTGTAGGGCATTTATAGGGGTATTTTAATGAAGTAGTAATTTTAAATGTTTCATGAAATCAGGTTTCACAGTGCTTCAACAACTATAAAAATATCTCAAAGAAAATTAAACATAATCTCATTTCCTTTGGAATCAGTGATAAATACTATGCATATTAAAAGCTGGGTTAATCCAGTTTTCTATTTCCTGTGAGAGGTAGGGAAAATGTGGAGCACACTCATGTCATTTTCAGCACATCTGTTCCGTCGTGATCCCCACTCACTTTGAGGTCCACGAGAATGCTTCGCCAGAGGTGGTGGAGGCAGAGGAGGTGGAGCGAGGCCTGGCAGTGGGCACGGCCATACAGTGGGTCAATGAGACCATCACCGAGGAGCTGCAGGGCGTGGCGCCCTCCAACCAAGCCCAAGTGGATCACATGCTCAGGTACAGTTTCATTTTCGAAATAGAAGCCATCAAGAATATATAGATGTCTATTGTCTTTTTATCTGCCCTTAACTGTGAAATCCGCAGTTAGGGAGTCAATTTAAGAAGCATATGTTACAGCAGAAAAATTTAACATAAAATATGAACTTTCTGCTGAAAATCCTGCTAGTAAAATCTTATTATATAAAGTTACATAGGGCCTTTGGTCTCTTTTCAGGCATAGAGCATCCCTAGGATTCAGCACAAAGTTTCTTAGGAAAGGATAAAGTTACAAATCCAGATAATGTCCTCTCCCTCTCCTCACCATCCTGGGCCACCTTTTGAGCTGCTCATATCCTTCCATGTGTTCACAATGGCTGTTGCTTATACTCTGTCCTCCAGTCTCAGCCAAGTCTTCCATGCTTAGCCCCTGGATTGACTCTAAAATTCGAAAACCAATGAAGTATGTGTCAGGACTGTGTATGTACAGCGCAATACTGCACAAAGTAATGGGTTAATTACTTTTCCTTTTGTGCAGGTATAATGCCTCAACCCCCTTGGCCAAGCAAAGGTCAACTAGATTTTTCCTTAAGCTTTATCACTTGTCTAATGGTGTATAATGTAATGCTTTAGTTTGCCTCAGAGTCAGATGATGACCTTTGTAAAAGACTTGGTAAGATCGTTTTTGGTTCTTTGAGAGTTTTGGAATGCTATTTCACATATTATTTGAAGGAGGGCAGGCTTGCTCCTGGACTGGTTCCTCTCTGGATCTACTACAGAGATATCGTAAAGACATGTTCTCCTGTTCCTGGATTCCATATTTTCCTTTTTCTTGATTTGATGGATTATATTCTTGGAAAGTACAGGTGAGAGAGGGTATCTGGGAAGTAAGGTTGTTGAGTTCTTATGTGTATGGCAATGTCAGTACTTTGTTTTCATGATTGAGACTTTAGCTGAGTATACAATTCTATGTCCAAATCAGTTTCTCTCAGTCCTTTAAAGGCATCAGATCACTGGGCATCTAGATTATTCATAAATATAATGTAAATCTGATTCCCATGTCTTTTTTATTTGCTTGCTTTTTGTCTGTGGAAGCTTTCAGCCTCTTCTTTTTACTCTGGGGGAGTAAAATTATTGCATAGTTGTTCTTAAGTGGCATTTCCCAAACATTTTTTGAGTATTCATTTTAAAGACCCCCACTTTCCTCTTCTAAGAATAAGACATCATCCACATAATGCTTTATTTCACTGTGTATTCTGGAAGATTTGTCTTCTGAATGTCATTTATACAAAAACAATTGAGCAGCCCTTAATCAAATTATGTCTTCAAATTTTACTTTGAAAATGCACACAGAACTCAAGTAACTTAAAAAAGGAGCCCCTGAAATCGTTAAACATTTCTTGCCAGGCCAAAATGAATTTCAGTTCTTGAACACGGTTTTATAACAGCAGCATTATTTTTAGGTCTTAGAAATTAAAGCTGATTTGTTCTGAAGTTGCCAAAAAGCATATTATTGAAGCACACCGGGGTCAGGTCAACTCTAAAACACAACCAAAAGCACACAGCAATATTCCTAAATGTCATTGTGAAACCATATTTTCTTGCCATTAAGGATGTTCTTCACAAATAAAGTACAAGAAGACAAGGAGAGAAAAGAACTAGAGAAGAGCCTGGAAGAGTCAGCAGTGCCAGCACCTCCGCCTATAATGCCCCTGGCGCCACCCCCTCCACCTCCTGCCAAAAAGAAAGGACAGAAGCCAGGTTGGTGGCCAGGTATCTTCAGAACCTTTAGTGACAAACGTGAGAGGAAGAAGGGTCCAGCCAGGTGCCCCACCCCCACCCTCCTGCCATGCCCGGCTTGAGGCTGCTGTGCTGAGTGGAACCCACACCAGCCTCCATTTTTATTTTTAAGAAAAAATGATGAGTCTCCCACTCAGATGTGAGCACTTGTGCAGGAGGACCGTGGGTGCAGGGCAGTGTAGAGCACTTGCCTAGCTAGTGCTGGGTTTGATCCCCAGCACTGCAAAAATAAAAATATGAATAAGTTAAAGTGCACTGAACAGTGGTGACACAGGGGTGGGGTGGGGATGGGATGTCACTGGGGACCTTTCACCTCCTTGGTAAATTTCCATTAAGGAATCAAAAGGCCACTCCATATTTTAAAGAGTACTGAGAGTACTGAAATCCTTTGGTACAAACCAACATGTCCATGTAAATAAACATATTCTTTAAGAAACTTGAGTATTTTAAAGCAAATAATACAGGGTATCACTTCAACTTGCCCTTTGCTTCAGATCTTCCAACAGGGAACTAACCTCGGCCCCTCCAGTGTGTGAGTGCTGGAGCTTCTGCTAGAATCATGTTTTTATGTCTACAGAGCAGAGCGTTCCCTGAGGGCATGAATGAATCTTGCCTCATTCAGCTCGCCATTGCTAGGGTCTAGCATGATGCTAGGCACAACCAACCACCTGGTAAATGTGGGTAACAATGAATAGGAAAGCACCAGACCAAAAAGGGACCAAAGAGACCATGGAGATAGGTCCTTTATTTCATTAATAGCAGCTGCGGAAGTCCAGCAAGAGGAAGAGAATTGATCAAGGCAAAATGTTACTGGGACCCGGGCCAGAGGCCTCCTGGAGTCCTGACTGGCTAGATTCAGTCACACACCCAAATCTGAAATGAGAGCAAATGATATAAGAAAAATGAATTTAATCGTAATTTGGCCCAAACTGGAAACACAGCTAATCTGCCTTCTGAATGTTATGATTTATAGGAACAAAGCCAGGAAATATACATATGTAGATTCAGCCAGTCTGTGCTAGCTGAAAGATTATGATTCTGGTTTTCCAAATTGTGCTGGTGCCAGGGATTTGGGGGCTGGGGCCGGGGAAGTTTAGCTTCCATTCTCAGTGTGAGATTGTCACCTGTAGGATGCTGAGATGGAGAAAATAGCTTAATGAATAGGTTAACAGGGAATGGCTGGGGTTTCTGATTTTAAATGGGTCCCATTACAAAAAGAATCATGTTAGACCTGTCTTCTCTTCCGAGCATGTGGTAGTCACTATTGAGTTACAGGAAGAGGCCACCAATGGATGTTCATTTGGCGTTGCTTTTGGCTGACAGAACTTGGACTTTACAAGAAGAGAAAAAATAGGGGACAGTAGCTTGCTAAGCACTGGATATCTGCTAGGTGCTTAGGCATCTCACCTCCACTGAGGACCTGAGCCAGGTCAGTAGGTTTGGGGGAGAGGACAAGAGAACATTACAGGTTTATCATGAATTCTGTGGTACTTGATCACTGAGAACTGGTGAGAGTGAAAGGCGGTAAGATTCTGGGTAGACCTTTGGATCCAGGGCATTTCTAGAGATGGTAAATAACACAGAAGAAAACATTGGTTTAGGATTGGTGAAGAAGGTAGCACGTTAGGTATACACAACTAGATGTTCAACAGAAGGTGGGGTAAGCAGCCACTCAATGAAATATAGAGAAGCAAAGGATTTGGAATTCAAAGACTGTCCAAATCCTTTCTTCATTCACTTCCTGTAACATATTGGACGAGTCCCTTAATCTCTTGAAGCCCCAGCTCATTTACATGTGATGTAGGATAACAAAATCTACCTCATCCAACAGTTGAAGGAGTTGGTATTGAATTGGCCTTGAATTGCTTAGATGAAATCCACAGCTCAGAATTTTGGGGGGATCAGTATGTGAAATCAAACAGAAAACTTCTGGAGGGTTGAGGTGGAGAACAGTTTCTTCCCAGCCTGTTTTCAACCTTCATTTTTGCTGGGCCGTCAGTGAAGAATTTAAAAAGACAGTCTTATGATAGTCCGACTTCTTAGAATCTTTTCTCCATCTTTTTCCTCCAGGAAGGAGGGACACCCTCCTGGAGAAACCTATCACACCTGCAGAACCTGCTGAACCGGTGCTCTGCGGCAGTATGGCCATAGGGGCTGTGTCACTAGCTGTTGCCAAAACCAGCGCCATACTGGGCAATGCTCCTCTCTACTTAAACATCGCATTGCTGAAGCACGGTCAGGTTAGGATCTGTTTTCTTCCACCACGAGAAGTCCTGAGGGGCTCAGTGTGAAGGAGCCATGTTTCTCATTTCCCCCCGTTTTCCTCTTATTTTAGGAACAGCCAGCAACACTAACTATGCCTTTGCTGATGGTATCTCTGGTCAGCTGTGGGAAGTCATCACCTGGAAAATTAAATTTAATGAAAGAAGTGATTTGCATTCCCCATCCTGGATTGACAACCAGACAAGTATCTTACATTACCCCCAGACTACTTTTTCTTAAAAAAAAAAAAAAAAAAAAAAAAAAAAAAAAAAACAGGAAAAAACACTCTATCCCAATATCCATCATTGATGATTTTTTAGCATAGTTCCCTTATGACACCAAAAGAGAGGGAATTAAATACAAAGTGAGAAAAAATATTTTGGGGAAATCAGGGAAGTGGGAAGAAGTCAAGACCCCAAAAAGGAGCAGACCCCTTTAGCTGTCTGGTTCATCACAGCACAGGCTTATGCTGGTGAATCACAGAGAAGCCAGGAGAGAATGACTCTGGAGACCTCTGAGGTGTGGGATGGTTGTTACCTGGAGGATTTGGGAAGTCTGGGTCCCTTTTTTTAAATTTTTTAAAATTTTACTGGCAGTAGCAAGTGGAAGCTGGCACCTTCCTGGCAGCCCACTCTGTGAAGAACTCCAGGCCGAGCGGGCTGCCTGGCACTTAGGGATGCTCAGTGCTTGTTTATGGAAGGAATGAATGAACCCTAATTACACCTTCGTTTCTCAGAGGTGTTGTCTATATTGCTCTTCAGTGGCCTGAGAGAGCCATTATGCCTCTGTGAATCCCCATGAATTCTGCCAATTAGGAGAGCTAAAGTTTATGTTCTGTAGCGTGTGCTCTCAGAAAAGGTTCAGGAAGCTTCCCCCAACCCCTCCAAGAAGAAGGCTGATATTTTTCTAAGTCAGTGGAAATACTTTAAACAATAAACCCTCAGGATGCTTTCTTTATGATAAAGAATTCTTTCTTTCTTAAGCAAACTCATTAGTACCTTGCAATTTATCCATCAGAGGAGACAGATTGGTGTCTGGCTCACCATCTGCCAGGTCATGCTCAGATCCCAGGATATTTCCTTTGGATAGTACCTGTGCTGCTCGGGTACCAGAGGCCTCAGCGTGCCTTCTTTATGCAGATGTCATCGTCCTCAGAGCACACTTTGAATTTTTAAGCAACAGTGGATTTAAACTGATTCGGCCACTCTTATCTAGACTTCCTTGATGACCTGTGACACATATTGCAATAGCACTGGCCAGGATGGATTAAAGTCCATGAAAGAGACTGAAATTAACTTGGTCCAATCACAGGGGTCCATCACTGTCACCCAGTGACACTGTCACCCAGTGAGGAGACTGAGGCAGAGACTTTTGCTCACACTCAGGCAAATTCAAGCTGGGGGCTGGAGATGAACATTTACTTTTCCGACTCCGCAGCTCACACTGTCCACCAACTGGAGCCATTGTCAGGGACTCTATAAATATTCTGAGGAATAGACACATGGTGTAAGTGTTCACGTTTAATATTTGTAGAGGACAGTTGTGGAAGATTATGGTTACTGTACTTACAGGGTGTGGAGATGCTTCTGGAAATTCGGAAACAAATTAACAAAGCAATGGAAACGGTATGTAGAGAGTCTATAGTGTCTAGTTACTGACCTTTGCCTTCTAGCATTCAACTCCTATTTCATTTTGGCATTAAGTTGATATTGTTATTGCTGCTATGGAAAATGCATTTATTCCTTTTGGGTTTCCCATGCAAACCAAGTGTGTACATTCCTCATTTGTTACGGATTCATTTTGTATAAGTACTAAACAATCTCAGCTTGAAGATATTATTATTTTATTTTATTATATTTTTATTCTGAGACAGGATTCACTAAGTTGCCCAGGCTGGTCTGGAACTTGTGATCCTCAGCTGGGGGGTGGGGGGCGGCAGGGGGGACAGGCTCACATCATCCTTAAGGATTTATAAAGGATTTAAGGACTGTTGGCTATTTCCAAAAGTCAAATCCATTCTTCAAGAGAAAGTGTTTATACCCTGAGAATAAACAATACATTGGACCTATAGAAGCAAATCCCATGGTAGTAGGTAATACTCCTTGAGGACCAGAAGGAGATTTTGCATCCTCTGGCAAAGAGGAGAGGGCCTGCCCAGAGCAGGAGCTCCCACCTGATGTGCCAGCATGTCATTTATACCAGGAAAAACACGGATCTGTCTGCACGCACACCTCTGCATGTGACTGGGGGCAGAGGCAAGGATGAACCGAAGGAAATATGTGCTTGAATTTGAGAAACAGTATGGGACTTAAAAAGTAGGAAGCAGCGGGACTCCTCCCCGTGTGTGTGCGTGTGTGTACGTGTGTGTGAGATTTGCAGCGTGGCTGCCCAGTCCCCATAAGTGGGCGGTCAGAGGATCTGAAGCTCTGCTTGCTGCCACCACTGTGTCTGAAAGTCCCAAGTGGTTATGTTTTTATCTTCTATCCCACAGCCCCCTCCTCCAAAAGCAGAGAACAAAAAAGGACATGACGTGAGCAAAAGAGGTCAAGTGAGTATCCGTACTTGTTCCCCACCCTTCTGCAGGACGCTTGATACACACCCGCCTCGTTTCCCTCCCGTAGTCACTTTGCTACAAGACAAATGAAAACATAGGGTGACGCTGCTCGCAGGGCCCCAGCCCAGAGCTGGAAGGTCAGCTGGCCACTGCCTTTCCTGCGCTGCCAGCAGCTGTCAGCCAGCCAACGTCTCGGAGGACTCGGGAGCAGTTATGAGTGACAGGATTATATCTGACCCTACAGTGAGGGCTTGGGAAGCTGAATGTCCCCATAACAGCTGAAAGACTTTTAGATGTCTTAAATTTTAATTCTGCCACTCCCAACGAGAGAATGAAAAGGCACAGAAAGACAGCCATTCCTTCTCTCTGGTTCTCAAAAGGCACCAAAGCACTATATGATACAAGCTTGTGTGGGAACTCAGAGTTTGCTAGGAGACTCGAGCAAACTGTCCTTACGGAAAGTGGCCACTGGCCTCCAGAGCCTTGGGAGAGCAGCTGATCTTCATCAGTCGGTCACTCTGGTGACGGTGAGTGCTCTGATGTATGCACCTATTATACGCCTAACTTCCCAGAGTACTGTCAGTGAGAACCTTGGAGATGATACAGGCGGGTGAAGGCTGTTCGTATCTACAGCACCTCTGTGCAAGGCAGTGATCCCACCCCACCCCACAGTAGGGACTTCAGAGTCTGTTGAAGTCAACAAACAGGGGGCAGTACAGAAAGGAGAAGACTTGATAATGACCAAAAAAAAAAAATGTCTTTCCTCAAGATGTGGAAGGTGAAAAGAGGAAAATGTGAATAAATTCAGCAATGAGTAAAAGCCTTGGTAGTTGTATCTGTTGGAATGAGCACAACACTCTAATGAGGCCTTGTAAGAGAGGTGGGGATGGTGAAGAGCTGACCAACCAGCATTGTCCCCTTCATTCCATCACGTTGTCTTACATGCACTTTGGCTTAGGCCAAGATATGCCTTAACTGTGATCAGCTTCACTTTCATTTTTTTTTTTTTTCTTGTTAGAAACAGGTTAGATAATAGATTCTGGAGAGCTGCCACACCAGAGTTAAGGGTGTAGATTCTAGAACTAAACTGCCAATATTAAAATCTGCCCTGAATTACTTCATCTTGGTAAATCTTGGAGATAATGACAGTCCTGCTTCATGGTGTTGGCATAAGGAACAAATGCATTTGCTTCATGTAGTCCAACTGTAACTTTAATAAACTCAATTGATCGGCAAAAATTTCCCCTTATTCCTTTACTTGCTCAATAGAAGTTTCCCATTGTTGACATGAAAAATGTTGGGTGGTTCTTATAATTAGCACCATCACCAACATCTATACTTGGTTCTGCATCTGCTCTTAAGCCCTCAGAAATACTGATGCTGCTTCACCCTATAATCATATAGCAGCAATACAGGTGAGGATAGGGCATGTCAAGGCTGACCTTGCAGTAGAAGCAGAGAGCCACCTTTTCCTGGGGTCATTTGGGTCCCCAAATCTTCCTTCACTAAAATCCATCCCCAGTAGTGCATCTTTTTAACTGAAGTCTTCAGTCTTTTTGAAAACAAAACCTTTGCTGAAGGAGCATTACATCTTAGTTTTAGCAGTTATGTTCATCTACAGGAAAACAGAACTTAGGAAAGGGCAGGTTTTGAGGAAGGGGACTGACCGAGTTGGAGACTGGTGGACATTTACAGGGACAGCCTAGAGATTCACAGATCTGTTGGTGGTGACTCAGGCAAGCTAGCTCCATGCATAGCGACAGAGCTGATAAAACAATAATATAGGCCTGTGAGAGAGAGAACATGCAGATAGTGCAGGGGAATCGTATGCCTAAAGTCCTGCGAATGGGACTTAGATGTAGGATTAATCAAGAATGGAAGGACCTGGTCTTGGAGAGCTGTGGATCTATGGCTGTCAGACCTTAATGTGCTCATCATTTTCTTCTGATTTTGTAGCAGCCCATCACTAGCAAGATGTCCCATCTTGGCTGTTTGATCATTAACTGTGACACCATAGAACAGCTGCTGCTCCTAATACAGGGAATCTGTGCCAACCTGGGGCTGGAATTGGGAACCAATCTGCATCTAGCCATCAACTGTGCTGGCCATGAGCTGATGGACTATGTAAGTTTCCACTAGTGACCATTCGCATCTTGTTGAGTTCCATGACTTTTAAGTTAAAACTCAAAAGAAGAACTTATCTGAATATTTTCCAAACAGATGCAATTTTTTTTTAATACTGTGTGAGGGATCTAAATCTAAATAGAATTGAGAAACCCAAATAAACACATTACCAAAAAATAACAACTATATAATTTTAAAAAATAATAAGAGAAAATGCCATACTCATATATAGGAATTCTATAATAAGTTGAATAAAATAGGTAACTTACATTGTAATGGTGAAAGCTATTGAAAAATAACTTAAACAACTGGTGTATTTTGCTGAGTGTAGTCATTTGGTTGGTAAATGCTGAATTTGTAAAACATGAAAGATGGATCAGTTGTAGCAAGGACTTGATAGGCCCTTCTAAGCAACTGGTTCTTAAGAATTTATGCTGTGACTCACTTTTTATTTTTGCAATTCTGGGGATCAAGCCTAGGGCCCACACTTGCTAGGCAAGTGCTCTACCACTGAGCTGCATCCCCAGCCCTCATTTTTTGTCAAAAAATAATTCCAAGTATTAAAGATTTTATCCAACTAAATACATTAAAGTATTGTACCCAGTCTGGGTTGGGAAGATAGACCCTCAGTGATGATATACCCACCTGCTGATCAGGCCACTAGAGAGAGCTTTGTAAAAGGAAAAGAATGGAAAACAAGTAATGTCCTCACTCCCCCAGATTAATACCACAAAGTACCTTTATACTTGGGGAATCTGTATGGTAGGAACTGTATTGGAAGTTTTTCTGTCTCACACACACATATACTTTCCATTTTCAAATATACAAATGCTGAGTCTCAGTTTTACAAAATGGCAGCCTCTTGACGTGCACTTATGGTGAGTTGATAATTAATGTCAAATTCGGGGGACATGACAAAATACAATTTTTCTTTAACTTTGATTCTAACTTTGAATACAAAGGAAATTTTGAATGGTATATAAGAGCCCTAAGTTTGGGCTGATTTCTAAAGTTCTTTGACTTTTCTAAAGAAACTAAGCACATAAAGGAATGTTTAATTCCCTATTCTCCACATAATGATTGGTTCCTAGGCACACCATTAAGAAAAATAATTGCACGTTTTCACCAGCAATGTATACCCAGAACTATGAAGATACTGACTGCTACAGCTGACTGGAATGGGTATTTATTGCTTATATTCAGTAAAATGTATTAGCTTTGTATCAGATAATTCTTACAATCATGTTAGTTCAAAGTCATTAGCATTTTCTCCCTGACAAGATAGGATTTTAAACTTTTGCATCACTGAAGCTAAAAGTTCTTACTGCTTCATAATGTTCGAGAAAAGCCCTATAAAAATCTCTTCGGTTACAGACTCCTTCAGAATCTGTTTCATTCCAGTGGAATCCAGTTTGTCAGCAGTAGAGGCAGGAAGGACATCAGTCAGCCAAAGGGTCACTCTCTCTGTCCCATCTCCCTCCCAGAGCCAAATACCCCAGGTACCCCACCCCACCAGACTTGAAAGTCAGGAGCTTTGTTTGGCAAAAAGACAACCCTGGATCCTCCAGCCCTGTTCACTGCTATACTTAATAACTTGGGGGCTCTGTAGGCTTCAGATAGTGAGGTTGCCCTAGAATCCCACAGTACGGTTTCTACTGTTTTCATGCTCCCTGAAAACAAGAAGCCTTTATCCACACTCTGTATTGGCTGTTAGTACTCCAAAGCTTGGCCCTGCTTTCAAAGTTTAGAATATTTACAGTAAAGGAAACAAATTGTTTGTTCACCACAAGTTGCAAGACGGTGGGTTCTAGAGAGTGGGCAGGTTTGCATTGCTATTCTGTTCGCTCTTTTACAAATTTATGTTATTGTCCACCTACCCAGGCAGCTGGGCACCTGGAACCATGTCATAAGCCTAAATAAAAAACAATTCCCCTCCCACTCTGTACCTGTGGGGTTTTTGTGCAGAAGGCTCCATCTGATGTCTGTGGGAAGAGCTCCAAAGGCATCAAGAGGAACAGTGACTTGGCTTCCCAGGATAGTATTTTAAAGATATTTAAAGCCAAATGCATAGATTTCTTAGAGGAATGTGACTTGAAAAGAATCTGCTGACAGTATTTCTGATGAAATGAACAAAAGGGAATTTGAATCACATCTTTAACACCTGAAGAGTCCAGCGCTCATTCTTTGTTTTACTGCTTTCCTTATGTGTGTCAGAGCAAGGGGAAGTACGAAGTGATGGCGGGCGTCTACAAGAGCGCGGCCGAGATGGTCGACCTGTACGTGGATCTGATCAACAAGTACCCGTGCATTATAGCCTTAATTGATCCTTTCAGGAAGGAGGTAAGCAGGGCCCACCTTTGATGTTTTATAACATATATTTCATACGCTATAAAGTAAGCAGGCTTACCTTTTGCATTTCACAACAAAACAGAATAAAACCTCATTCTTGTGGATCTCTGTCATTTGGAATGCGTTGTAATTTGGGCTGGGGTTGAGTTGCTTTATTTTGGCATTTGTGAAAAAGGCACTTACTAAGCAAATGAATAGCAGAAACACAATTACCTGGGAGCATGCCTGTCTGTGGAGTGAAACAAGCCATTTGCAAGCCCTTCAGGAGCACCTGTATATTTACAAGCAACCTAGCTGATGGAAGCCGCCCCCGCAGCGCTCACTGGTGCTTCTGTGGGTTAATCATATGTCATTTTCATGTGCTCATGGAAACAGGACTTCTGTGAGGCCAAATATTTTTTAACCTAAATCCAGTAACTATATATGCACAAAAGTAACAAAAAGCCATCTTTTAAAAAAAGGTTTGAGATACTGAGATTTTGTCATCTATTCAAATGAATGCATCTGACAAGCATTGTCTACAGACCACAGAAGGCCATCTCTCCCCCACTTCAAACACACTCCAAAGTTAGAATTCTTGATTCTGTGAATTTGAGAATCCACAGAATATTGAAAAGACAGACTAACAGACACCCTTTCTAAGATTAACTGTTGTGATCTGGGGACAGTATGAAGGCTGGATCTTTACTGGAGTCCCAGGGCCTCTCAGTCCCTTCTTCCCTTTCCTGGCTATTTATTGGCACTCTCAGAAAACACCTGCTGAGCTCAGTGCCAGATCAGCCTTGTGATGACAGTCCCCAGGCTCTGACCACAGCTTTTTTATGCAATAAGATGCACCTGCGTGGTCAGTTCTAATGGGGTAGGTTGAAATTAGCCTAGTGGCTGGGATGACCTTTGCGTGTAGATTTGTGCACATACAAATATATATAGGCACATGCACAACTTATTAAATAAGCATTTCATTTCTTGTGACGGCCTCACTGATAAAAACAGCAGAGTGTTCAGAAAGACAGCTGAGAGCCCTGGCAAGCGCCTTTCTTTTTCAGTTTTATGTTTATCAGAAATAACAGAAAAATCTTCTATCCAGGAAGTCGTGAACAGCATTAGGGATGGTATAGTGGATGAGAACAGCCTGGGTTTGCAGAACTCCAAGTCAACGTGGGAATGGCATTTAGCACATTAACATTTTATTCACAAGATCTTTAAACTCAGATCACTTGACTTGTCTCTTCCATGAAGCTTGCTAATTTGCATGGCTATGGTACAGGAATCACTCAGGCATGGATATGAGAGTGTTTTGTGTGTCTCAGGAAAAATGTATGACTTTGATTATGTGCTATATGATTCCTGTTGTTTGTGATTGTGTACATTAGAATGATCAATTCTTAAATATTTACCCAGGACACGGAACAGTGGGACAGCATCTATAATGCTCTCAGTTCCAGGTGCTACATAATTGCAGGAACTGCATCCAAAAGCATTTCTAAACTTCTAGAGCAAGGAGGCATCGGCAGCCCCAAATCCCATGGACTGATCATAAAACATACAAACCAAACTACCATGACTGACTTGGTGGAAATAACCAATGTTATTGACAGTGAGTAAAATATAGATCTGAAAGTCTCGTAATGATTTGGTTATACAACAAGCCAAAAATATGTGGTGTGCCCAATTTAATAAAAAGCAAGGAATAAATCTCAGAACAAAAGAAAACCTCAATTCACAATAGCTAGATGGTGGAACCAACCTAGATACCCTTCAATAGATGAATGGATAAAGAAACTGTGGTATATATACACAATGGAATATTAATCAGTTGTAAAGAAGAATAAAATTATGGCATGTGAAGGTAAATGGATGCAGTTGGAGAATATCATGCTGAGTGAGACAAGCCAATCCCAGAAAACTGAAGGCCGAATGATCTCTCTGATAAGCAGATGATGATACATAATGGGGGTGGGGAGGAAAGCAAGAATGGAAGAAGGGGGATGGATTGTATAGAGGAAAATGAGGTGTGGTGGGGGAAGGAAAATAGAATGAGACAAACATCATTAACCTATGTACATATATGATTACGCAAATGGTGTGACTCTACTTCATGTACGACCAGGGAAACAACAGTTGTACCCCATTTGTGTACAATAAATCAAAATAAAAAAGAAAAACCCAACCATTTGTGGGAGAGTAAGTGCTAGAAAACAAACCACAACTTGGTGATTCACAAAGTTACAGAAACAACCCAAGTCTACCAGGTCATCCTGCTTACTGAGGGCCACCACACAAGTGTCAAGGCCACCCCATCAGCTTCACAGTAGGGAGGGCCTTTCTGCCCCTAACAGGAGGATGAAGACCTGTTTTTTGTGCTAAGGCACAGCCATTAGCACCTTTGTCAATTTGCTTGAGGCTGTGAGGTTAGGTGATAGAGAAGCTTTAGAGAAACCCAGAGGGATGCACCAGCCCTTGCAGCTAAAGGCCAGGTGGCAAACTGAATCATGGACAGTGGAACAGCTGGTACCCCAGTCAGATTTCCAGACACAGCACAATGTTTACAACTCAGGAAGTGAGCTTAGCACTCACAAAAGGCAAGGTGTCAGGCACCGCCAGGGAGCTGCAGGGACGGAGGCAGTCACTTGGCCCTCTCTGTTCACCATCACTTTGTGCTCTAGGTCCCTCTCCTGGCACTTTAAGAACAGGGAGCAGAGCCCAATTACAGAGTAAGGCTGTAATAGTTACTTGGTGGCAATGTAGCCACTTGAACTTGAACTTGCATTGTCTTGGGGAAGTCTACTGGAGGGATCAGAATTTGGAACTGATCACCTGCAACAGGGGATGGGTCTACTTCAGCAGTTAAGAAAACAGGTAGCAAGAGGATGCCATCAGAAGCAGCAGGCAGTTTTCTGTTCCGTGCAGAGACCACGGACAGAGGCAGGTTCACCTATAGCACTGGGAAGCTGCAGGGCAGGTGGGCAAACTGGGTAACATCAAGGAAGCATCTGGAAGCAGGCCCTTAGCCCAGCTCTGGGGACAGGTGAAAAGCTTTTCTCCTTTTTTTTTTTTTTTTTTTTTTTTTTTTGGTGGGCCTGGGATGCCAGAGAAGAGCAGCTGTGTGTAGTGCCAACCATCAGGCATCTAGCTTTGGATTTGATCCTTAAAGCCATGCTGTGAAGTGCACAGTGCACACCATCCCTCCATTTATCTTGGAGAAAATGAGGCTTGGTGGGGTTAAATATCTTCCCCACAACACTGTGCTCACCCCACTGCCCATTTGCTTTTTAAATTCCTCAACTTTCAAACGCTTTCTGTGTTTCAGCCTGAACATGCTATTCCTTTGCCCTAGAATGCTATTCCCTGTACCATCTACCCAGCTAGCTACTTCAGGTCCTAAGTGAAATGCTGCAGATGCATAAGGTCTCCTCTGACTTCCCCCCAATTCTGCTCAGAACCTTCCTTGTAGCGTCTTGTAGTTTCTTTTTGGAGTGCTGACCACAGTGTCTAATTATTTAATGGCTGATGTCTCCCACTAGACTGTAAACTCCAGTTAGTTCCAGTGCCTTGGGTCCTCATGCACTGTGACTGACACATGTAAACGCCATAAATAGGCTCTGGAAACTAGGCACAAGGCAGTCTCAGACCCAGAGCAGGACTAAGAGCCTGCCTGGTAGCCAGGGGCCAGGGCAGGTGCCATAGGATGGAATGGCAGGCTGGGCAGGGCTGACCTGGTAGAGTCAGATGGAGGGACCCACCCCACCCCACCCCTTAATGGATATTCTGTGTCACTGCAGATGGCAAAGTGTCATGACAGTAAGAACTCTGGCCTGTGCCCTTCATAGGATCTGGCAAACTTTAAGGGGTACTGAGGCCTTCAAATGATTCAGTACTACCCATACCACTCTTGTAATAGATACTCATAAAGACATGCCTCTGAATAAAGTTCTATATGAAAAGAGAAAGTCATGATACAGGTTACCAACTCAACAGACGCTGCCCATGCACTTACCACATTTCACTGACTTGAAGATGCACATTTTCTTATGTTGAACAGCAACAAAATGAACCCTGACTTGGAGCTGAGGTCTTAGAAACATCTGATGTGAACACTTCCCCCATTCTAGTGGTGATAAAATGAGGGCACATCTTACAAGTGACACATCTTAAGTTTGATGGAATGTGGTGTTTAATATTCACAACATCTAAGCTTAGAAAAAGGACTAAACAGATAAACCCAGGGCAATGTTCATATGAGAAAATGCAAATGTTTGTCTTAGAATTCTTAGGTGGTCAAAAAATTGAGTCTTCACAGGGAAGTTTTAAATCTCTGGCCAATTTCTAATTTTGACCCCTTGGCTGTTACGTGTGAACTGTTTCTGCAACCACGCAAAACTAACAGGCATTGCTCTCCTAGGTAAGAAGCACCTCGCCATCCTTGGAAGTACTGAAGGAGAGTCTTCTGATGACAGCCTTGTCGATTTGGTAAGTGCTGAAGGCTGGTCAATTGCAGAATTGCCAAAACACTGCTTTTATCATGAATTGGTATTTCAGAGAAATGCAGTCTTCGGTGGAGAAAGTCATGTAACCTTTTATGAAATAGACTTGCTTCCTCCCAGACAGCTACCTTTGCAAAGAGCTAATCCTTGAACTTTTAAAAAGAAGCAAAATTGAAGTCCAGGGAAAATGACACGCGCACTTAAATGACTGGGGTACGTACCTGCAATCTTCCCTCCTAAAATGAAGTGAGAGAGGCCAGACTGTTCTTAGGTAAAATCAGCATGCTTACACGACTAGTAAAGCGCCTGATGGACAGTCAGTCACACCATCTGCTTGCCTTTCAACACTCTTGGCTTGTGAGCAGGCCACTTTACTTGCATAAAGATAAAAAACGAAGGTGTAAGAGGAAAACCCCAACAACACACCACGATTCCTTTCTCTTCTCTTTAAAGCATGGTTGTAGCTTAGCAAAACATGTCTCTCCCTTTCAAAATGTTTCCCCTTCAGGCTGTTGGACTTGGGGTCCGGTTCATCAAGTTGGGGGGCCTTTCTCGTGGTGAACGGGTGACTAAATACAACCGCCTTCTGACTATAGAGGAGGAACTGGTCCACAGTGGAACGCTGGGTATGTACTGCTTTCCTGCTTTGTTTTCACGTTGCCACGAATAGGAGAACAAAGATGGGACCAGGGGGGACAGAAGTCCCTCGGCAGGAGGGCGGGGGAATCCAAAGACTATAAATAAGTGCTGACAAAACCTGGATGGCACTTGCCACAGTGCACATTGTTGTCTTAATGGATTATCTATTTACCTGAATGTTTAAAACTCTGGCCCTTCTTCCTGTTGAATGGGCTGCGTGATGCTTTTCAATAGAATTAATTGATTGGAATCTCCAAGCCTACCTTTTGTTATGGTCCAAATAATACTTAAGGTTTCTCTGCAAGTTCGTGAAAGTTAAAGACAGATGTTTTTTCTAATGGTTCTTGGAAACAAGTTGGTTTACTTAAAATAAGGAGGCAGTGTGTTAATTCTACCGTATGTTGGGAAGGCTGGGGTTTCAAGAGAAATGAACTGACTGTTTAGGAAATGCTACCTTTATAAATCTCCATGTGTGGAAGCACCTTGTGTACTGACTGGAGAGAAACATCCTAAACATGCATTTTTATCTTTTATCTTACTATTGTGATAGCAGGAGGCCATGACACGCAGGGATACTAAAAGAGAGCAATAAAAATTGTGATTTTTTAATTTTGTCATGTTTACCTATGCACATGGATCTTGAAACAAACCCTACGATTCATAGAAAATAACGGTATAATTGGGAGACCAATTTTTGAGTCATGTAAAGGCAGTTGAATGTGGGTCTGGTTGTTTAAGTGTGTAACACAAGAGCTTGTTTTTTCAAATATGTCAAATTATATTGTTCCACATGTTGTCTGTCGTCCTGACTTGTAAGGAACTTGTAGTTTCCTTAAATGGCCTCTCACATTTCCATCCACTTCACAGGGAACACAGCTGCTTCAGAGCACAAGAACCTTAGGGAGGGCTGAGATTGTGGCTCAGTGTCAGAGTGCCTGGCATGTGTGAGGCACTGGGTTCGATTCTCAGCACCACATAGAAAGAAATGAGTAAAATAAAGGTGGGGGGCTGGGGATATGGCTCAGTTGGTAGAGTGCTTGCCTTGCAAGCACAAAGCCCTGGGTTCAATCTCCAGCACTGCAAAAAAATAAATAAAATAAAGGTCCGTCAACAACTAAAACAATATTTTTTAAAAAAGAACCTTAGGGATTAGAGGGATGAGCCCTTCTCAGGTGCTAGCACAGCCTCCTTGGGGGTTACAGAATGGATGAAGGGATCAGTGATCATTTCTCAGACTGGTCACTACATGCTAAGGGAACCCAAAAGAGGCAAAGCCAATCTCTTCACTTCCACCTTTGACTAGGGGATATTGGCCACATCTCAGCAACTAAAAATGCCATCCTGGGCCTGACTGGAGTAGTCCAAGTCTGCCCCTGGTCCCCTTGGGGCAGCTGGTCTACATTCAAACAATGTGGCCTTTCCCCTAGATTTTCCTGGTACCCTTTCCTACTCAGCCTCTGTTGCTGTACATCAAACACTGCAGAACGTCATATGAGGTATGTGTGATACGGCACAGTTAATGCCTAACCAAAGACGGGCCCGCTTTTAAGTGGTTCTGGATCCTTTCCGATAGCGATGTGACTCACGGACGGTTTTGATGATGTCCTTCAAATCATGATAAATAACATCAGAATTGACATGGCTGGATTAGACAGTAAACTTTATTTTTGTTGTTCTTCATAGGTTTCAAGGAAGAACACACCTTTTTTTACTTTCATGAGGATGCTGAGAGGGCTCCTGAGGTGGCTGCTGGCACTGGTGAGCCCATCTTCCCCACAGAGGTTGTAGAGGAATTGGCCAAAATATGAGCCTCTTCCGGCCAGGCTGTACCTGCGGTGCCGTGAGCGTCGGGCCAGCAGCGTGAAGCACGTCTCTGCACTGGGTCTGCTCTTAGGCGCCACTGACTCATGCTCACTCCTTCTATTCTTTTAATTAACTGTCTGGTAACATACACACAGGGTGTGTTTGCCTGAAATTCCATCTGAGACCTTTCTTTAAAACCATCACATTTCCATAGGGACACGGTTTCTTTCCTCCACCTTTCAAGGTCATGTTCTACTTTTACTACAGGCCTATAATCGTATTGTCAAAACAAAGTAATTTTTTTGCTCTGGTTTCATTCATTTAGTTATAATCTGACTCACAGTTGTGGGGCACCCTCTTCTGTGTGACATGTTGACATTCAGTCAAACACCTCATCCTTTACAGAGAAGAACATCTCAGAAGCAGAAACCAAATTCCACAAGAAGCTCTTGGGTGACAGGAGCAGGTGCCACCTTCTGGGCTCACCTGACAGCCCCATATAGACACCTGGCCTTTCCCTGGCCAACCTCACGCAGGAGCACAGAGCACAGCCTTGTTTTTAACAGTCGAATAGCTTCATCTACTTCCCTACGCTCAATTCCCTTTCCTCTTATTCCTTCCTCCTCTTAAACTTTAGTTTTCCTTATATATTATCTTTGTGAGTCTCCTTAGATCTGTTTTAGAACAAAAATGAGTATAAATTAATAAGCACATCAGTGAATAAACAAGCTTACAGTTATTAAATGCCCAGTTATTTATATTGCAACATTTAAAAAGTGACCAGCAAGTGGTTGGAAGTGAGAAGATGCCTATGTTGGTTGACCCACCTCTCTGGAAGCAGGTGTTACAGCAGAGGAGACCATAAATAGACTCACTCAAACACACGTCTATAGATATGACAATGTCCTGCTGCTTTATATGATTGGGTTCTGTGTTAAAAGGGCTACCGTTTCCTTTAGCTAAAATTTACACAAATTGCCATGAACTGACCTGTAGGAGAGCTGGCTAAACTTGGACTTCAGATACAGTCTCTACATTTTTACCAAGCACACTGAGGGCCTCTCCTTTCGAAAAGTATGAACAAGGAGACTTAACGTCCTTGTGGTACAGCCAAAGCTACAATCGGAAGTTGGCTCTGTGGCAGACTCAGAGCAGGGGCAGGGAGATGGCTGGCATCACTCTAGGCTGGGAGAACACTGTGGGGGGACAAACTGGAAGGAAAGTTCATTTTAAAGGCAGGATGAACATCATAGAATGTCCTCAAATGCACACACATGCACAAATCCTAAGTGTGCCCCAGAACTGTGACACAAGTTATAATGAAACCAACGAGGTACCTTATCACCTTCACTAGATCAGCACTTTGGTTTCCACACAGAGCACAGTCCACTCACGCTAACCTCACTTGAGGTCTGGGCTCATCTACAGACAGCAAGCATTTAAATTTAGACTTAGAGTGCCGAGCACAGTTTCAATTTATATTTTCTGTTATTTAATATATAACATGTATAATAACAATATCACTATCTGCATTAATAGAGGAAAGAAACTAGGCACATCCCAGTTTAAAAATGAGAGGGATGGGGAAACGCTAGTGCTTAGAAGGAACTTCCAGCCATTCTCACCCTTAGACGAGGACTGCCTGCCCTTCCAAGTTCAGTCAGGATGGCAGATGGTTACCCGCTGTCCACAACTGTCGGCACAGAAGCTGAGGTTATCCCATGACGATGTGATCACACTCATGTAGTGTGCATTTAGGAAAATAACCCAGGCTCTATTTTTAAGATTCTCTGACACAGACTTTCACCTGACATTCAACCTAAGAATGGTCTGGAAAGAGAATCAACAATAATTTGTACCTGTACTACTCCATTTCCAACAAACCTTTTACTGTTAACAAAGGTAAGGAAGGAGGAATTATTGATGAATAGCTGGAGCCAAAATATCCATCTTCTTTTTTACTCAGGCCAAACAAGCTAGGTGCTAATGGCCCTGGTGACCCTATCAATCAGAACTTCCATGGGGCTGATCAATTGCTAAAATGACTGTGGGTGAGGAGTTTGAGACTAGCTCAGACACAAAAGGTGCAAGAATTTTAATTCAATTCTTATTATTCTTCCAGAGAGGAGAGAGACATTTTTCTTTTTTTTTTTTAGCAGCAACAGCACAAAGGACCACCATTCCTCTGTCTCACTGTGGCTATGAAAGTACATCAACATTAGTTAAGAAAACTAGTAGAGACTTAATCTATTATTTCCCCAAAGAGAAGGAAGAACAAATAAATAACTTTTTAGAGAAAACAAAAACATGCGGTTCCTCCCAATTTTTAAAAAAAATTTTTTAGTTGTCGATGGACCTTTATTTTATTCATGTATTTATATGTGGTGCTAAGAATCGAATCCAGTGCCTCACACGTGCTAGGTAGGCAAGTATTCTGCCACTAAGCCACAACCCCAGCCCCATCCCAATTTTAAAGTGGTATAAGTTTTGGGTGCAAATAGCCAAGAATATACCTTGAACACAAGCACTGGTTTCTTCCTATCTGGGACCAACTGCTTTGTTGACTGTCAGCCCCAGCAGGGGCAAAACCTCAAAACCAAGGTAAAGGTGGGCACGGTGGCACATGCCTGTAATCCCAGTGGCTCGGGGAAGCTGAGGCAAGAGGATCATGAGTTCAGTGCCAGCCTCACCAACAGTGAAGTGCTAAGCGACTCAGTGAGACTCTATCTCTAAATAAAATTCAAAATAGGGCTGAGAGTGTGGCTCAGTGGCTGAGTGCCCCTGAGTTCAATCCCTGGTACAAAACAAACAAACAAACAACAACAAAAAAAAACTGAGGTGAAAAAGGAAAAATTGTAGGAAAAAGGTGAGTCAATGACCTCCATCAAATATCTTTATATCACACTAACTGGGGCTGGGGAGATAGCTCAGTTGGTACAGTGCTTGCCTTGCAAGCACAAGGCCCTGGGTTCCATCCCAGCACCACAAAAAAAAAAAAAAAAAAAAAAAAAAAAGGTAGCTATCACACTAACCTAAGGTACCCCAGGGTCATGGGGAAGTAAAGTTGGCAGCTTGGAAAGAGAACACAGAAAATACCATGCTGACTGCAGCCTGGCCCAGCTGGCACGTCTCACCAGAGAGGAACCATTTCTGCTGGAAACAAGGGCGTCTTTATAACAATGCTATTCAGCTGATGTGAGTGATAAAATATGTCCACATTCCCACCTGTACGTAAGACACACCGGCAGACAAGAGCTGCTCAATGGAATCCACCCTAGGGATCATTAAAAAATTACTGAACTCATCAACTCATACAAATTTTCTATTAAAGAATGTCAAGACTGGCTCAGTGTGGGGGCTGGGAATGTAGCTTAGAGGTAGCACATGCAAAGCTCTGGGTTTAGACCCCAGCACCACCAAAACAAAAGCAAAATCAAAAACGGAAAAAAAAAAAAGTCAATAACCACAACTGAACCTTAATGGAAACTGTTGGTGCTTTTTTTTTTTTCTTTCTTTTAATACTTTGTGATGAGGAGAGTTCAAATCACAGCATAACAGAACTCATCTAAGCGAATTAATCAGTTTGTAGTTAGCATATCATATAGCAGTATTATTCAGTTAGGGAAATATACAGTTGAAAAAACATTACATTTTAATTCCCCACGAGTAAACTGATAGGAAACCGGAAAATCATCACTGGAAGAACATGGAAGGAGTGGAGCATAAGAACCTACAGGAAGATAATCGTCTCCGCTTGGAGGAAGTGCATTCACTGCCTCCCACCTCTCCAAGGCTATGCTCAAGCACACGTGCAAAAATACAATACGACTACTGCAATTATTACTATCATTTTCTCCTGCCCTTAGGTGAGAAACACCTGACAGCTACATGCTGAGTCATGCTAACAAAACTAAACCTTTCACTTTCTTTAATAGTAAAATTACCATTACTGAATCATTGTCATAAAAAAGTGCATTCAAGTACATTACCACTTATTTTAAATAAACACCAATTTTGAAACAATCAACTTTGAAAAGCTGCATAAGTTTTTTAAAAAAAATCCCTGATTACATTTCTATTTATTCACTGTGGTAGTCTCAAACATTGTATTTTTAGAGACTACCACTTAATTTCTTTGAGGGAAAAAAAAAATAAACGTGTGTAATGTAGAACAGCAGTGAAGCAAGAAAAATGTGTGCTTGTCACTTATCTTCACTGTACATAAGAACTGTGATAAAATATGGTACTTGTGCCACATTAGTATATGGGAAAACACAATTAACTCATGGGACAGAAAACATGGTTTACCGAGATATTACTGTGAAATTCGAGGTTTAGACTTGCCCCTCCATTCTGTATTCAGGCAACCAGAACATTCCCACTGAAGTCCCTGGAGGCACCAGGCAACAGTTACCATCCAACAGTAAACAACAGTTAACACTGACCTACGGGACTACTAGTTTGACCAGCTCCTGAGTTTGAAGTTTTTCTGCGTCTACCCTTGAATATAACTTGTATGCCACAGCACCCAACCACTTCCAAGTTACTGCAGTTTCTCCATCAAGAGAGGACCAGACCCTAAACATAAGCTTCTCTGGGGGCTTTTTAGATAATGTGGAGTTGGTCAGTTCTGTTTACCCAATTACTTACAAGCACCTTGAACTTTCAGCCTTACTAAAATTGATGAGTGGTATGCACATTTCCTAAAAAGATATCCACATCTGAATCTTCTGTAACCTTCTAAAAGAAGTCATACTTAATACATACAGTAACTAGGAAATACCTTATCCCTATAAAGATCAAAAAACGAAAACTACTTAGAGTGTGTATTTTGCTAAACGGCTCGCTTATGCTTATAGTTGCTACTTACAAAAGTGACACCAGAAAAGATAGATTGAGGACAGTGACCAGAGAAAAGTGTCTATAGCCCTTGACAACACACCAAGACGAGTCATGTGCTTATTGAAAAGGACTTCCCAGCAGCCAGCCTTCTGGTCTGCGGATCAGCAGCTGGAACTGTCCGCCTCTCTCGTGGTTTCAATGCTGTCTTCTTTGAATTCTGGTTCGGTTTCGCCTTCCTCCTCCTTGCACTGAGTTGGATCTTTTTCAGCAACCTGGTCTTTGGTTTGGGGTTCATGTGCGGAAACAGGATCTAAAACTACAACTGGTTCCTCTTGTTTTTCACTGCCAATGTATTTTCTCCTGTATCCAACATTACTGGGAGGCCTATGGGATGAAGAGTTAAATGGAAACATAAAAAGCAGAGAGAAAATATTTGTCTTCCATATTTCTGAATTCAGACTATCGACAACAAACGAAAACGTTTTAAGTCTAATCAACATGCATATAGCAGTCTCTGAGAAGACAGCCATTAAAAAAAATAAGAACAAAGCTCTCAGATTACATATTAGGAGCACAAGGCCAGGAGGAGGAAGGCAGAGTCAGAGCAATTAACTACAGGAGTGTTAAAAAGCCAAATGCACCTACCTGCTTAACTGCTTGCTCTTCTCAGGAAGTGAAGCGCTTAGGGATCCCTTGGGCATTCCCCCAAGGCCTGCTGCCCAGACACCTGCCCTGCCGCCCTGCCTCGCGGGAAGGAGCCAGTCTGCCCCCTTCCCTCCCTCTGGCACCTGGGTGCAGCTGGCTGCAGATTAGCTTGGAGAAGCCTGCCTGAAGAGGTGAGGCACCCCCGCCACTGGTGGGCAGGTGAGGCATGCCAGCTGCAGCCGTTACCAATAAGGACAAACCTGACCTCAGGGGGGCAGGGGATAAATGAGAGAGTCAGGAAACAGGCTCAAATGCTAAGTTACCATAAACTTCTCAAAACAGGAAGACTTAGCTCCTTGAGGAACTTCTAACTGAATTTTTCAAGACAGTTGATTTTTCCACAGAAGCCACCTCTCTTCTGATGCAAGAAACTATTGCTTCTTGAGCTGGATGGGTGTTTCCTTGTGGGAACAAGGTGTCCCTGACATGTTTTCTCTTGCTACATGTCAGAAAACCAGGCGGCTGGCACCCATCCTCAGAAGCTCTGGTCTGCACCCCCATGGGAGGGAGGTACTGGGCTGCACTGAGCCTATCAGTGGTGGCAGCTAGTGGTGGAGCCCGGGCTCTCTACACTGGTCTGGTCCTCCTGGACAGTTCCAGGAGTAAGTCATTTTGTCCCAGAGAACGGAGGGTTAGCTGTTAGCCTACACACCGCTGTCCTGCCTGACCTGTGCTGGGGAGCTGCTGGCCAGCACCTGCCTGTCATTCTGCCAGTCCCTCTCCAGGAGCTGGATCCCCCTATTCTGGCCTCTTGAATGGGTGGGATCTTCCGGCAGACATTCTTCCTTGGTGGACTTACCAGAGTTAATTAGGTGTTTCATGTCTGTCTCTTCCAATAGCATACAAGCATCCACGAGGTGGGGGTGTTCAGTTTTGTTCAGAAAGCTATCCCCAGCACCTAGCACAGATCTTTTTTGGAATAACTGAATGCGCAAATACTAACAAGCCAGCAAAGACGCAGAATGAATGGGGAGAGACCGTGACTCTAGTGTGAGTGGGCTTGGAGGTCTCTCCTATACAACAAAAACAACATAAAAAATGATCCACTACCAGAGAAAGTGGTCTGCACAATGCCATTCACAGGCACAAACACTGAAACCTAAGGCCCACATTTTTATCAAATGCTTGGAAATCATTCTCTCTGGTCACCAGATTCTATTAACTATGTGACTTGGCCATCATGATAGGTGACTAACATATAACTCTGTCCTCCTTGGGGGTGGTGAGATCAAAGAGATCATCAGGAACCTGAGAGGACAGGCTGTGCTGCAAGGGACAGATTCTTCAACTTTCTAGAAACCATCATGACACCTACTTTGGTCAATGAACCACTTCCTGAGACATCTGCTACTACCCTCTGGGGATCAGTATGGGATGTAGGCTCCCCTCTGGTACCTGTTTTGACTTTCTCTGACCCAGACAACATCTAAATGCTGAGAGAAGCAGAACCACTAAGTGATGTGAAGACTATCACAGGAATTAGACCTCAGGCCATGGGGAGCACTAGCAGACAGTCTATGGGAGTTTCTGCCTCTGCATCCAATGTAGGCCCTGAATTCAGCCGTTCTGGCAACTGGGGGCCAGGGCTGGGGGGACGGCTGTAAAGTAGCAGAGACTGAGGACAAACTAGAGATGCATCTGTCACCTACAAGCACGGATCCTGATGATGCACACACCTGCAGGGTAAGCTGGAACCCTTGCACATGCACCTGGTCCCAGGATGTGGAGGAGCTGAGGAGGAAGTGGGTAGAGCTAGAGAAACCAAAGGCCAGGCACTGCCACATGCCAATTAGATATGTTAGCACATCGATGACACCGTGCATGAGCTCCAACAGAGCCTTCCCCACCCACACCTTCATAAGGTTAAAAACGTTTGCTTTAAGGATTAAAACGTCACTTCTACCATCTAAATCTCATGCAAATTTCTCTTCTGGTCAACTCTGGAAACAAAGGGGTAAGGGAATTCTAGGAAGCGAAGCTGCGGCCTAGCTTGGGTTTCCAGGAAAGCCACAATGAAGTCTGCAGGTCAAGTCTGGTCTGACTCCACCAGGTTAAGTCTGAGACCTCTGCTACGAAAGCCAGCCGGTCCACTGGAAGCATGCAAAGGAGGTATTCGTCTCATTTGGCATTCTGGGTGAGCCACTTCCATGAACCCATACCAACCTTCATCACTTCTGTAGAACATGGAGGTTTTCATGCCCCTGTGTATCTGCAGGTGAACTGTTCTAGAAAAAGCTGTCATCAGCAGCTGGGGCATAAACACTGCAGGAAGTGCTCTCAGGTCTCCACAACAGCAAAACAAAACAAAACAAAAAAAGGTTGATTGAACTGAAAACTCGGAAACCTTGTGCTGTCAGGCTGCAACTGTCCTGGAATCGCCTCAGTCCAAAGAACTGTTCATCTGTCCTGAAGTGACCTTCACAACTGCAAGTTAACCTCTTAAGTCACTTGTGGGCCAGTCTGAGAACCCCTCTGTTAACTGTCACTGAACGAGGCACGGTGGGCCATTTCTCTGAATCTTCACTGAAGCAGAAAAAGTGGTTTCTCGAGGCTAATGACCACTGCCTCGGAACCCCAGTGGGTTACGGCAGGAAGGGACCAGGGCAGCCCTGCAGTCTGATCTGCCCTGCAGGTGAAGATGATGACGGGTGCAGTGGCGGGGAAGAGCTGGCCTAGCACCACACAGCTCATCAGCGGCAGAGTCAGTGCAAGCGTCGGGCACTGTCCCCGCTCCCGCCTCGTCCACAGCACCATGCTGTTCCCCAAAGGCACCTTCTCCGAGAACCAGGGCATGAATACCACAAACTAATTCTGGCATGTTTATGGATTTACTTCCTTCCAGACTCCCATTTACACCTGCTCTTTCAGAGCCATAACTGAACAGTCCATCCCTTCGAGCTATCCCTTAGTTTGTTTGGATGTTTTTTTCCTCTGTAGTTTGGACTCCCCCTGGTTAGATATCATTAGGCCCATTCCTTGTTTCCCTGGGGAGCTGCCCAAGGTTCCTTCTGGAATGAGGGGCTTTCCTGTGCCTCATTCTATTCTTTCCCACCCTATGGGGGTGGGCAGAGAACCCAACCCAGGCTCTTGTCAGGGCAGCCACAGTGGCAGGTTCTGGAGGGCCAAGTCTGAAGTTCCTCGCCCAAATCAAAATCCTGGAAGCACAACTGCAACAATCCAACAGGAACTGTGCTTGACTATTATTCTTTTCCATTTTTACTTTAACACAGCAACTGAAGACACGGAGCGCCAATAAGTCAATGACAAGTCAGTACTTATAAAAAGTGGTAACAACAGCCCTCCTCCCGTATGTAGCAAAGTCTACAAGTAAAACTTAAATGTTATTGGTGGCAGGAAGTCAGACTTCCACCCTGGGATGTTCTGGCTAGAAGGGACCACTGATGTGAGCCAGACTAAGTCCATTGCTTGTCGGGTGAAGACTCTAGAAGAGTGAGGTGAAATGATTTGCCCAACAGCACACACTTGTTAAGAGTAGGTAAAGGACAAAAACTCTGGAATCCTGATTTCCTGGCCAATATTTTTTTTCTTGCTACAACTTACTGGCAGTCATTTATGGTCCATTCAAATGGATTATTTTTCATGAGTCATTTTGGACCATGTGCTCAAAGGTGATTCTGAGACAAAAACAAAAACCCACAAGCAAAATAAAAGCGAGGACACAATATACCAATCTACGCCACTCTACAAAGCCTAGTGCCCAAGTACAACGTGGGTGCCCTTTTAGAGAGCAGCTGCTGTTCCCAGCTGCAGGAGAGTCAGAATGTGGGGCTTCGGCAAGCGGGGCCCCTTGCTGGTAAAAGGAAAGACCTGACTCCAAAGTGTACCGGTACCAGAAGAATCAGAACAACTGCAAACGGTTCCGCCAGAGCTGCACTTGATAAAAGGATTCCGTGATTTCTCAGACTGTCACAAGGGAGGAAAGCGCAGCATTCTAATTTTTAAAAAGCACATCATTGTTTGCATTCAATGAAATTCCTTTCAAAATCAACTTTCCCCGTTCCAATTATATTCAACAACATTCGAGCTAACATTTCGACTGCAATTCAAATTAACTAATGCCCAAAAGAGCCCTAATCGACATGGTTCTGAGCTCAATTGAATACAATCAAAGCTCATGAAATGAAGGGGGAAATGCTTATTTCATGCAAATTCTGCATATCACTCAAGCTTAATTTTACTGATAATATAAAGGTGGGACATTTTGAACATTACAGTGAATGAAACTTTTAAGCGGTGAGAGTTATTTTATAAAATGCTACCTCTGAAAAGCTGATTGCCAAACAGTATAAAAATGGTTTGAGGCATAAATGCCAAGTTCATTTCTATTTCACTTCTGAGGTAACTATCTTTCAAATCGCAACAGCTGGACTATTTAACACAATCTGGTGAATCAAAGTATAGCTCTTCTCTGGGCTCCCAGTGGGACGTCTGCATTAGTCTGTGGCAGGCATCCAACAAATGACGCACAGTCGGACGGTCTGAACTCTGTTTCGTTTTCAATAAAAATGGATAAAACCGCAATCATATTTACCACCTTCAAGGACAGAAAACGGAAAGATTTAAATTTGTCTTTGTAAAGTAGTTTCCTGGGAAAACTCCAAAGAGGAAGTCAGCTTTCTATTTTCCTTGGTGTAAAAATAACTTAAAAAAAAAAAAAAAAAAAAGCCCTTTACAGTGACAGAAGGGAACAGAAGTGGCATTACAGCAGAGATAGTTTTTGTTTCTTCCTGAAACTCTATTTTGAGTTTTTTTTTTTTTTAGAGCTTTTCCCATACCTGTCTAAAACTTTACAAAATAAAAAGTTTCAAACATAAAGGTGAAACTTTCTATCAGTTCTAGTACTTACAAAGGAGGCAGACAGCACTCAGTTTCTTTGACTTTGTGTACTTTTAAAATCTTTTTTAGCTGAAGAAATAGATTACATTTTCAATTGAGGTCTATTTCTATTTGCAGGGGAAATAGATTTCATTTTTGTTTATAAAAAATAACGTTGTTTAACAGAATATGACTGTTTATAAATCTGATAACAGTTTCTAAAAAGGATTTGCCCTCAAGATTAACAAGAGTTCCTCTTGAACACAGGTAACAGTGGCTGGGCAAGGACCCCCCTGTGTCCACAGCTCAGAAATATTTCCTTTAGTTCTAAACTGCCACACAGGCAGCGCAGCACAGGGCTCAGACCCAGGGCACGGGCACACTACAAAGCCTGAACCTGTTCTTCTCTTCCGCTAGTGGAAGGTGAACTGCAGACAACCATAGATTCCTAAACTGGACGGTCCTTAACAGCAAAAGCAACTCTGGTGATGAGGCAAGTGACTGGTTTTAGCTCAGCGAAGGTTATGGAACACTTGGATACTTTTCAGAGGCTACTTCTGTACCTTTCTGTAATTCTGCACATTTTTAAGTCAACATGAAAAATACTTTCAGATCCAAGATACTAAAAGCTCAGTGTTGGTCTAGGCATGTAGCCTAGTGGTAGAGTGCTTGCCCAGTGTGCAGGACCCTGGTCTATTCCCCAATGCCACAAAATAAATTAAATAAATAGGTAGATAAATAAATAAATAAATAAATAAAGGCTGATTATTATTTACAAGACATATGTTAAAAAAACAAAGTCTTCCATAAATTCACCACATGTGATACTGGCTCCCTAAAATAGCTGTCAGGCGCGTGCCACACACACACACACACACACACACACACAAATTGCTTGTATTTTCAAGACTATTTTTTTAAAAAATTATAAGTTTTTTCTTTCAATTTACTATATTATATAGTAAAATTCTCTTTTAAGATGGGAAATCACACCAGGCACGGTCATGCCTCTAATCCCAGTGGCTTGGGAGGCTGAGGCAAAAGATCAGGAAAAGTGAGGCACAAAGCAACTCAGTGAGACTGTCTCTAAATAAAATACAAAGTAGAGCTGGGATTTGGCTCAGTGGTTGAGGGCCAGAGTTCAATCCATGGTACCAAAAAAAAAAAAAAAAAAAAAAAGAAAGAAAATAGGGAAGTCACAAAAACTCAGTTTGCCACTTTTCATGTAGTTATGTGAAATGATCAAGTATTTTCCAAATGAAACGTGTTGGTCAGCTTCTAATGTTAGGTCAGTTTATGCGCAATCTGAAATTTCTGTTGCTTTAGTCAGCTACTTCTATTTGAATGAATTTTTTAAAGAGGGCTTCACCATGTGCAAATCAAAAGAAACAACGCTGCAGACTACTGAAAAATGGTTTAAAAAAACTAAAAAGTACTAAAAGCAATCTTCAGAAATGATACATTTTATACAAAGTCTTGTGAAATCCGAGGGGCTTGTGACTGAAAGCAAACGTCAGAAGGCAGTTGGTTCTCGGGGAGAACGGGGCTACTCAGCAGCAGGGCAAGAGGAGCGTCCAGATTCACTCGGCTGCATTTTACCAGCCACTTGCACATAGCTGTAATCCATCCTCAACAGCTAATCTGGAAGGAGCTGCTGTCTACACGGCCCCTCAGAACATGTGGAAGACAATACCGGCTGCAGGTCTTTCCGGCAGCCCCAGGGTAGCTCCTTGTGGGGGAGGAAGAAAAGACTAAGTGAGGGGATCTCAACTTCCAGAACATCCAGTTGTTCTGCTAATTTTGTTGTTAAAACTTAATTGTCCATGTACAGGCCACATGGAGAACCATTGTGGTGGCGCTCTGCGGAACAGGGCTGCTTCCCGCAGCGTCGGTACACAATTCAGCAGTGCTGAGATTACAGCCGAGAGCACAGCAAATCCTTTAATTGTGTAAGAGCATCAGATTAAGCAGCAAAGTCCATGTGGCTCATTCTGCTGGCTGGAAGTCCCTTCGAGGAAATAAATGTTTACTAAGTGCCGGGAAGGTGCCTCCCCGTTTCCTGCCATGCGGGGGACCCACACGTGGACGGACACACACGCAGGACAGAAGGAGAGAGGAAGTGATGAGCAAATGGAGGGGTGGGGAGTAAGAGGAGGAAAACCGATCCTTCCACCACGAGGCTAAAAGAACTTCCTTGGTCTCCATCTGAACTGGGGACCCGAACTTCTCTTTAAAAATGGTTATATGGCTGACGAAATTAATTTTCAGCTAGGACCAACTCTGGAGAAAATAATTTTATGCCAAGTTTCCCTAAAAGAAAATTAAGACTCTCAATTTCTATTTGCTGGTATCTTTCAAAAGCTCAGCTTCTCTAACTCCAATTATTAAAAACAGGACTTTCTCAGTTCATTTTTCTGTATTAGTTTCACACTGGAAAGAATGAATAAGACTGAAGGGCCAGGTAGAGGTCAAACCATGATAAAATCAATCCTACTTTTAATTAAAAACCTGAAAGGCAATTAGATTTTTTTTTCTTTCATGGAAATGTTTGACTGGTCATACCAACCATGAGACATCTAAAATTTCTCTTTTATAGGCTATGCTTTGGTATTCAGTTAATGGCCCAAACAAGATGAACTCTTACAAAAATAAATTTGAGTGGGGCCAAAAGTCACATGTATTTAGAGATACCATAGATATAGAAATTAAAGGCGAATTAAAATAAAAATGGTTTCACTGGAAATGGGACATTTTTCTATGGAAATTGAAGTCCTCTAATTGCTACATGGGTTTTTTGTTTTTTTAAATTATCCTAGGGTCGAATGTGACCTCTTTTGACCCCCTCAAACAAAAAAGCAAGCTAACTGCCTGGTAGTTTGAAAGGAAATTGAAAAGCACTTGGTGATGAAGCCTACAGTTTGGGAGGACCTGGGCAGAAGGGACGGTGGTAAATTAGGGAAGTTTTAACTGGAAGAGCCTCTGGCAACTGTGCCTCAAGAGGACCTGTGAGAATGACGAGGAGGAGAGAACAGGGTTGGGAACACTCAGGGCACACTGGGACCGTGGAACCTGGCTCCCTGGACACGGGCTCTCCCTTTGGAACCATCTTGAGGCTGACCGCCTTGTTTAGCTATAACCGCTAGGAGTCATTAGTGGGAAATGTGGATACGGAGGACAAAGCTCAACTGAGATGAGCGAGGCCACGTCCAGATGATAGTTTCAGGGACAAAAAAGCAAGACGGCAACAACACAAAACCCCCAAGCTCTGGCCGGCCACGAGGCAGAAGCCACTAAGATTGGTGTAGCTCTTTCCCTACTGCAGGTCCTTTTGTCCTACCTCTCTTGGTGACAACGGTGTCCTCAAACCAAAGGCCAAAGGACAGTTAAGCACAAACTTGAAGGACTCAGTAACAGGAACAAGCATGCTGCTCTCTCAAAGGGTACAGTGCAAAGTGGATACAATGATCAAATTTATGTGAGGCTTTAGCGTGTATGTTTTTAGAATGAGAAGATTCAAAGATAGTGATTCACCTTTATGTTGTCATGTTGGGTTGTCATTAGTAAAGCACCCTTCTAATCCAATGATTAGAGCCAGGCATTTTCAAAGTATGTGACTTCAGGGAAGAAACTACTCTTACGACATGTTTGAAACATCCAATAAAAAAAAAAAAAAGTTTAAATGAAACATATACTGAGGACTAAAGTAGCTTAGGCTAATGTCCTAAGTTCGTTTTGAAGCATGCCTCTTTATTGGGTATTTGGCATGAAAAATGTTAAAATGATCTCTTCCCAATTATTTGTCAAAACTGTTTGCTAATTTAGACTGGCTCTCCTTTTCAGAAATCTTAGTTTTGAAGGGTGACCTTTTCATTGCTTATACCAGCCTTAGGAGGAAAGGCAGAAAAGGAGGAGAGGACACTACCCATGTGTGTGGAGGGCAGAGGGCAGGATGTGTTAGAGAGCCAAGGGAGTGATGTAACTGCAGAATCGCTGCTTCCGTTGGAAGAAACCTTTTGATCATTCTCTCCTCTCCCCTTCCTTAAGCTCTTAATACACAGAATGCTACAGTTCAAAAAGCATGGACTCTGGAGACAGAATAAAAAAAGGTTCACACGTAATCTGACCCAACTATCAATTAAGAGTATGATTCCGTGCAAGCTGTTTATCCCAGAGCCTCAGTTTTCTCATTTGTAACATGGGGATAACATCTAATCTGTGTTTGGGAAAATTAAAATAACACATAAAAATGCCTGGCTTAATAAATTTTAGTGCAACACAGTGACAAAAAACAAACCATCACAGAAGCAAATTCCAAAATCCCAAATTTCCAAACTAGAAGCCTGTTTTATGGTCCATAGCCTCTGTCTGTGATCAACAAAAACCTCCTACCTGCTACAAATTCAGCACGTTTCCTCTTGGATGTATATTATTTTACTATGAATATACATTGATGCGCAAGGAGAAAATATTAACTTCTAGCTCAAATGCTGTAGACTTTCCCCCAATATTTTTCTAATTTATTGCAACTACATCAATCAGCAACTTATACATTCTGTTGATAACAGAGTTTCAGGATCTTGCATAGGATTAAAATGGACGTCTAAGTCTACTGGGTTTTCTTATTGTTCAACCTATGCTTCTGTTTCTGAAATACTGATCTTCTCCTTACCCATCAGTCAAATGCCCCAGCATGCATGGGGACCAAGCAACCTGAGTGAAAGAAGGAAGGCCACCTAGTGCCAGCATCAGCCTGACTGTGCTTCATGGCACTCTGTGTGGTTGGGAGTTGTATCAAGTCTCTGTGTCACAATAAAACACACACACGCCGGCAATGGTGGCAAATCCATGGCTACTCCCCTAAACTAAATCTACTTCCAAAAGCCAAAGTCATGTGGAAACATGCTGAATATTCAGTGGTGATTAAAATGGGGCATATCATTTTTTGATGCAAATAAGTACTTAACTAAGTCTCATATAGGACCATGAGAGCAGCTCTGAAGCAGTCTTTCCTTCTCATCTTTTTTAGAAAAAAAATTTTTTTAATTGTCAATGGACCTTTATTTTGTCTATTTATACGTGGTGCTGAGAATTGAATCCAGTGCCTCCTGCACGCTAGGCAAGCGCTCTACCACTGAGCCCCAGCCCCAGTTCCTCATTACTTTTTCGACTCCAAAATAGAAAAAAATTTCCAATTTCCTGAGACCAGGAGTTTCTAACCCAAACAGTAACTTGAATAGGACTTGTGAGTGCTGATAATTTATTTTAAATATTCATTATTTTACATTTCTGTGTTTATGTGTGTTTTACAGTAAGTTTATAAAGTATTAAAGTACAGGTTGTAGATAGAAAATATGTACTTAACATCTTGTTTCTAGCTGAACATTTCTACCAAGCAACCATATTTGTTAGGAATTTGGGGGGACTGAAAGGGACTCAAAAGAGTGCCTGCTCTATTGCTCAGTTTTAGCTCAAAAGGAACACAGCAAAAGGAAAACAAGGTGTAAATGACATCCACGGCTTTGGAAGTGGCAGAGCAGTAGAGCCCTTGCCTGGCATACTGAAGTCCCTGGGTTCCATCCACAGTACCACATCCACACACTAAGACCTCTCCAAGGTCACCTGGCCCACAGTTATCAAGTACTCAGTATCTTAGCTTTCAGCTCTAACTCTTGTCTTTGGCAATCCATTATCCCAGCATTATAATTCTAAGATAGGAATGAACCGAAACGCTTTTCATATATTATCTAACTTAAATGACAACCATGCAGGGCAGAGGTTAACGAACCCAATTTATATAAGAAAAACTGAGTCATAGATTCAGCAACTTGGCAAGGTCAAGACAGTGAACAGCAGATGTGAGATCTGAACCCTGGACTATCTGATATAATGATAGAGTTCAAATTCTGGGAGCAAGGGGACGCTCCTAGCCACCCTGAGCAGATGTGGAAAAGGCCAGGTTTAGAAAACTGAGCATATTGTTTCCTTGTTGAGTCCCCCTCTCCCCTGGCTTTTGTGAACAAAGACACAACCATTCTTGTTTTCCTGACTCTGCAACACTTGGACAGCCTATTTTCAGGTATTGCAGCTGCCTGAAAGTAATAAGATACCTTCTTTTCTTTTTGCCATGCTGGGGATCAAACCCAGCATGCTAGGCAAGCGCTCTGCCACTGAGTTCCCCAGTCCCCCAAAGATAGTTTTTTTTAAAAAGTCTGTAATTTTGGACTTCCCCTCTTTTAGACTATCTCACCCACTGACTAGCTTGAATCAAAGAATTTTACTACATTTTAACATTACTGGATTATCAGACTTTAACATTATCAGGGAAAAGAGCACAAATCCTGTTCATTTGCCGGGATGACTCCTCACCTTTCCAAACATAAAAGGAGCTGCAAGCATAAATCCCATTTGCATTACAGCCAATTAGCGTTAATGAAATTTAAATTCACCATGAGATTTAAGACATCATGACTAGGTAATACATACTTATTGGAAATAAAAGGACACGATATTTTAAAAGCTATTATTAAAATAGAAGCAGAAAAAATAGGTTTCCAAGTCCTGATTATCTTTTATCTTCTTGTTAAAAAACAAAACAAAACAAAACAAAAACAAAAACACCCAGACCTTACTTTGCTTGTACTGGTGACAAGAACACTAATTTTAGTTAATCCTTGTAATTAATTATTAAAAGTATCTCTTGCTTTCTCATAGGTCCTTAGGAAATATATCAATATGTCTCTGACTTATAGTTTATACATAGGAATTACTCACAAGTGGAACATATATATTTGATTTTAGTAATTTATTGAAAAGAAAAAAACTTTGTAGGCAGAGTTAATTCAATTTTCCGGGTAAGTGAAGACCTTATGCTGAAAACACCTTTGTTTCTACCTTCACATTTGAAAACTTTCTGGTTTGTTAGCAAACATCCCTATTCGAACCATCCAGTGGGCACGGCTTCATCTCTGTTTTAACAGAATATTCCAGGGTCTCCGGTAACCTGGGGTCAGTAGAAAGGTGAAAAAGACATGGAAGACTAACTTCTAGGCACTTAAAAAACTTTTCAAAAACCAAATGATCTAACCAACCAACCAACCAACAAGTCTCTATGATCTAGCTGATGTACATATGTAACTGCTAAATAATGAGAGAGTTTGGTCAATTGAGTATCCTAATTAACAGATATTCTGTTTCATTCACATTAAAAAATGTGCTCCCCATTCACTTGAGCGCCTACAGCAAGACAGGAACGGCCCCAGGTGTTTGTGAAACACTAGTGAATGAAACAAACTGAAAAGTCCCCAAAAGTCCACTGAGCTTACACTTCTGTGGAGGAAGAGAAAAAGCCAAGGATAAAGAGAGCTCAGTGTACAGAGTGCCAGCAGATGACACCCACCAGTGGGGAAGTGGAGGAGGGTGGGGAACTGGAGCTTGGAGGCAGCTAAGCAAGTGGTCAGGAGGCTGCCTGAGAAGATGGAGGCTGAGCACAGAACTGCCGGAGGGCAGGGGGCGAGCCACGCAGGCCTGGGCAAAGCGTGCTAGGGCGAAGGGCCCAGAGGGGAAAGCAACCTGGCCACAGTAGAGAGAGCAGGCGGGAGCAGCAGGGGTCAGAGCAGGAGTGACCAAGGGTGGGTGAGGTGCACACACACACATTGGAGAAGGATGTATGTCCTAGAGGCCACGGTAACGGGCAGGGTCCCTTGACCCTGACTCCCATCAACAGCTGAGGGTGCACACGCCTGAAATGCCATGGTTGTGCTGCCACTGATCTAAACCAAGGTGCAACCACTAGGGTGTAAAGTCGCTCTTAAAAAGCAAAGGAACGTTTCGTTTTTTAATTGCTGTTCTGACTTCCAAGTGCTTTGCCAGTTCAAGTCCATGAGGCGGGACAATTTGTCCCTATAAATCTTAGTTATAGCAGAGCCAGCCAGAAGCAGCCCTGGAAATGACCCTTCTCATTCCTGGCAGCTAGACTGGTTTCAAGAAATCCTAACAAATAACACAAGTTTTTACTTTTAAAGCTTGCAGGTAACTCCATTAAGTTAAACTTTTAGTCATTAGAATGCTAGGTCTAAACACAGATGAATGAAGAGTGCCTGTCTGGGAAATGAATAATTGCCCTGCAGATATACAAAATTCTCTGATTCCTTTGGTCTAGCTGTACTTAGGGAACAGAGTTTTCAGAAAGGTACCTTTATTTGCTGAATGCCTGTCAATACGAAAATAGGTGGCAGTAGTTATTTCAGCTACAGAATGTCAAGAACTGAATAATCAAGCATTAGGTTACAAAGTTTAAAAGTTAATACAGCAGCACACAGTATTTGTATTAGCGCTTTAAGTGGATAAATTAAATTGAAATGTGTCCCTTAAGCAGTCATTGAACGAGCAAGATGAGAAATAAATTGAGCTGCACACCGGCCTTTATGGCATCTAACAACTGTGTCTGTCAACACATGGATCCTTTTCACTGTCAATTCGACGCACATTTTGCAGACCTTGGGCCTGCAATTATTTCATTTCCTTTCTTGGAAATGTGATTTCCACTTACTTTTGGAGAATAAAAGGCAGACAAAAGGAGGAAGGAGTTGCAGTATTCTCTGATTAAGATTATCTGTGTAAAATGGTAAAGGAAAAAAAAATCTATACACACACACTGAAGCATTTCTCAGAAACTAACTTGTCTCAGCTAAATTGCTTTTGTGTCTGGGTATTGGTTCAAATGTAGCCAGATTGTTGATGTCAAATTAGGTGTTAAACAAATTTAATAGGAAAGATGAAGAGTGAATATAGATCATCTTTCTGTTAGAACCGTGCAAATGACCCCAGTCAAAAGAAAGGAAATGCATGCCTGCAGGAGGAAATGTGCTTTTAAACACAATGAAATTAGATAAAACTGTAAATCAGCAAGAAGGCCATTCATTCCAAAAGAGGGGGGGAGTTAATAGCACCAATGAGAGAAATGCGAGAGAGGAAGAAAATACCAGTTGGCAAAAATAGATTCAAATTGAATTTCAACTTCATTTGTCCAGGTTTCACCTTTTAAGCTAAGACAGCTAAAGCTACAAAAAAAGGGGCTCTTTCTCTCTTGACAGAACAGGAAATCAGAGGTTTAATTAACTGCGATTACAATATTCGGCTGATCTGATTTGCCTCACCTCTTCCTTTTCTTCAGCTGACAAACTAGCTGACATCCTGGCAAGAGAACTAAAGCAAAAGTGTAGACTAATCTCAAAAAGAGCTTGCCATTGTTATCAAACAAATTGATCTTCCACAAGAACTCTCTGACAAAGTGTCACTTTGGAGCCAGTCTGCGTACATGACTCCTTACACAGGACGTTTTCATCCCTGGGAATATAGCAGGACGGAAGCACATGTTTCACAGAGGACTGGGAAATAAGGTTGTACAAACGAATGCTCCAAAGTGGCCTCTGCAAGATCTAGCACTTTCTTCGGCTGCTCAGGAACCATTAAAGAGGGATGAACTAAGCATTTAACTTTGAAGGTCTAGGTGTCTCCAGATGTGGAATTAAGTATCAGCCAGGTCAATTCTTTGTGAACCTGTTGCCAAACTGGTTTAGGGAAGGAATTCCCTTTAGACATGGTATTTGCTCTGGATCTGAAGGATAGCTGTGGGAGAAGAGCTTAGAAGCAACAGTTGGCTCATCAAAGGAAGGAGGAAGAGAACTGCCTAGCCAAATCAAAACTTCTCTGAAGAGAAACAAACCAAAGAAGCACACGTTAGTCATACAGATTTTTCTACATACTACTTAGTAAAGAGCATCATTACTTACTGAAACGTAACCTTGGAACTTGTGCATCCTTCCAATTTACGGGGCCCTTCACCTGGCTCAGGTGTTAGGGGGGACGGACTGTTGAATTCTGCCTCCAGAGTTTTCTTGGTCAAGGCTGTTTTTGTTACACTGGATACAGAACCCAACACTGGCATGGATTTGGACTCTGAGGTGGCTAATATCCCGGTAGGACCTTAAAACCAAACACATACCTCAAGTTTAATCATTCTGTGTGATGCTTATTAATAGGGTACTGAAAAACAGATTAGGTGAAAATCCCTCAAGAAGTGAAAAGGACAAGTCTGTTAAAAATTTTAAGAGCATGCTGAAATGCTCCCCCTGGAAATCAGCTCTGTGTTGGTGGCGCTGCCACTTTCCGACTTACCAGGAACACGCTGAGGAATTGTGCACAGAGCTTTGGGAAACCACGAAACCCAGCCTCGGTTCCCTCGCAGACCAGAGTCCTTAGTGACCCTGGAATTGCGGAAACTCTTTTCTGCCCCCAGAGTATGGCTTCCTGGCAGCCCTGCTGAACCACCTCACCTCTCAAGAGTTAATTCTTCCCAAAACTCAGCTCTGTGTTTTACACGGAAAATGGACCGATGTCAAAAGGCTCTTTTTAAAAGGCTCATGAAGGCTTCTTGAGCATTAAACAGCTTTTATGAACATTTTCATTTTAATGTGAATGAGAAGTAAGTGGATTTATTGCCTCTTAAAATACAGACACAGGATTATGAAAATTAAGTGGCAAAGGGTTTGCCTGTTTACCTTTTTGACTTTTCTGTTCTTTGGGACAGGATTGAACAACTACAATAGGACTTGTTACTGAAATTACTGGCATACCAATCTAAAAATCCTGGGCATGCGAACTACACCTTGTCCTGGCTTTTTTCTGTCTTTCTGTAGAAAGACCGTGTCCTAAGTAGTTTTTTTCTTAGAGTAAACTTCTGGTATATCTTTCCTGAAACTTCAGAAGGCATGCTTTTGAAACAAAGAGATTTACGAAATAAGTCACAGATATGAAAACTTAATGATGATTTCTAAAATTTTGACAACAACCTTGAAAGGCATGACACTAAGAAGAGGACATAATTTGGGAGTCTCCATATTCATAAGAAATGCTGGATCATCTCCCAAGATGGGAGCTTCTGGTGGATACAGTCCGAAGTGCTAGCTAATCCTGGTCATTAATATTTAGCTCTTGAATGTTACTCTTAAATTTGCTATAAATTTGTCTGGGATACATACCCTCTGGACTGGAGAGAGCCCCAGACCACAAAGCACTGGTGTGTGACGTCCTTACTTATTTTATCTGTACCATTTGGGGAGACGGGTTGGTGACACTACTGAATATTCAGATTGAAAAAGTCTTTTCCTCCCAGCTCTGTTAAGCCTTGTGCTGCAGGGGGTGTGGGAGTAAAGAGAGAAGGGCAAAGAGAGCTAGCTCCTGGAAACATGCATAAGAAACTGAATCCTGGACTTGCTGCCGACCAGCTCTCTTCTGCCTTCGGGCAACTGATGACGTCAGCACTGGACAGCGTGAAACGACCTGCCCTTGCAGGAAGGCATGATCTGCTTCTGAACACACCATCCCCGCTGCTTGTTCTGCAGCTGAAGCCAAATAAAGAGCAGGGAGAGTAGCGAGCTGAGCCAGAGCTCTTATTTTTCTTATATACAAAAAGAAATAAAGAAACATGCAGGATGTTTGAGATTATTATTACTTAAGCTTAAGCTGCCCAGGGCTTTTCTAGGAGGCACTGGCTGATCTTCAAGTTGTCAGTCTGGCAGGCCCCACGGCTAAGGAAAGCAGGGGAACATCATTCAGCACCAGAAGAAAAAAACAAAGAAATGACAGTGCATGCCTAGCTCTTGGAGTGACACCGCGAACCCAGGATCTGAGTTCTGCAGAGTCTGGGTCACCTCCCTTTTGATGCTTCCTTTGTCCACAGTTTCCTCCCATCTACTCTGTCATAATATTTTGTGCACTGAAGCAAACAAGGTCAGAGACTTCTTTGTACCTGAGGCACAAACCTATCCAGGACCTCAGCTCTGTCATCAGACCCTTGCCATGCATCTGCCAGTTTTCAGCTGCTTTCTCTCCCCTGGAACTTGACACTTGGTCAATCCAGTCTAGAAAAAGATTCTGGGGGTAAATGCTGCTTCCAGACTGATGCGAGGAAAATGTACCACCAAAACAATGGTATGATCTCATTTTTGATGATGAGAGCTTGCCAGTCTGTTTTTTCCCTTTTTCCTTGGCTACTAAGAAGCTCAAAGAAAATTTCTGTTCAATTGCAAGTCACTCCCTCAGTATATCTCTACCTCGCCAATGATGGTTCTTATTTCTCTATTCATGTATTAGTGGTTCTACTGAATTTGTTATCTTTACTTCTAACTTCCCTCAAATGATACATTGAATATTTGGACACTGGTGGAATATAATAATATAAAATGAAAGGTCCTCACCTTGCCTCTAAAATGTGTTCCTTTCTCCACTCTTAGAATTATTCCTATTTCAATACTCACTAAAATGAAAGTGCTTCCTCATTTCTTCCACCAAAAATTATCTGAACAAAATGAGAGTTGCATGTTTGATGAAATTTGTGAATGAAATAATATTCCTGGAGGAACACAAAGGTCTACGGCAAAGCACAAAATGTAAATGACAGCACACTAAAATGTCATCCATCAAATCCTAAAACACAGACAGGAAATACTGAAATGACTGATTAGTAACAACTCATACAGAGGCTGTGCAAACACTTGTACAGCAACCTAAGAAAAGAGTGTCCCATGCGCCCCTTTGAATTTCCTGAGAGGTGGTTATTTTGGGGATAAGAGGAAGAGTCTTTGCAGGATTTTAACCAAATTTGCAAACCAAATTGCAGACTGAACAGCTAAATTATATATACATACATATATATGAGGTTTCATCTTTTTATGGCTGGAATTCTGCAGCTTTGATTCAAAGAATCAATTCACTCAGTTGTGTGAGTGAAGTCTTTCATAAAAACTAGTGCTTGAAGCTGGTTGGTACACACCTGGAATCCAAGCAACTGAGGCAGCTGAGGCAAGACTGCAAGTTCAAGGCCAGTCTTGGCCACTGAGTGAGACCCTGTCTCAAGAAAATAAAAATATAAAAGGCTAAGGATGTAACTCAGTGGTAGAGTGCCCCTGGGGTCAATCCTCAGTGCTGCAAAAACAAAACAAACAGAAAACCTAGAAGCTGATCATCAAAATCCACCTTTATATTCTCACAACTTAAATTTGGTCAACATGGCTCAGTATTTTGCAAATTTAAAAGTTACAATGGACTATTTAGAATCAACCAAGTTGAGCCTAGAAGATTCAGTCCATTAGCTATGGCTGTGATCTGTACTTAGCATCATTTTTTCAAAGCTAGCTGCCTACCTGGCCACAAGGGGGAAAACTTCATAAAGGTTTCTGCTAATTCCCACGACCAGGCAGATGAAATCCACCAAAGACCTACAAAGTCAGTTCTGGCACAGAGTTTGAGGCCCAATATGTGGCTAACATGACTGGAACACACACTGACCCTGGGTCTTGTTCAGATGTTACACCTTTAGTCTGGGACAGAGCTGGAATTTTTCATCCACTTGAGTTCCCAGGCAGAGAATGAACTATATGGCCATGAAGAGAAAAGGTAGTTTCTCTGCATTTGCAACTGATGTGTAATTACTACTAAAACTACCAATTATCAGGTACTTACTCAGTGCTAGGCACAGTGCTAGCACTATTCATGTACTGACTTCCTTAACCCTGAGAACAAGCCAAGAAACAGTGCTTTCATTGTCCTCATGTGATAAAGAAATTAAGACCTGAGGACAATCAGCAAGCATTGACAGAGGTGGGATTCAAACTCAGGCAGTCTGGTTGCACAGTTGGGACTCGATGCTATATTCTTGCCCAAATGCCAGGGCATCTCACATTATAAATGCCTGATTACCTGCAAACGAATAAGTAAAAAAACACACCAATGAATAAAAACAAGCAAGTTCTGAGGAGATATCCACAAATACCTTTGCCCATCCAATACTTCTCACTCATATTAAAAATAAGCATTTTTACCATTGATTTTTAAAAGATGATTTCATGCTAAAAGGAACTGAAAGGAAGAGGTTTCAGAGGTGAAGAGAAGGACTATGGAGAATTCAAATGGCTTACTACTGCTATCTGCTTCTGCTGTCAACTTTCTGCGACGCAAAATCCTTTCTAACTCAGTCTCAGTTTCACTGTGTTCAGGGTCAAGGGATTTTAAGCTTCTTGAACTAGTGGATTTGTTAAGTGTCCCCTAAAGTGAAAACAAAACAAAAACAAAAAGGTTAATGTCTTAATACAATATACAAAATAATACAAAAATCAAACCAACAGAACATTACTGGAACTTGAATGGAATTCAGGAAACAAAACAAATTTGCTGTACATATATTTTAAATGTGCACATCCTCAACAACACAGAGTGTCAGAGCATTTAAGACGATGCTGCTGATGGAGGGAGATGCTAGTTTTGCATCAGAAGAGCGGAATGAGAACACCTCTTGATGAGCTGAATGTGAAGCTCAGCAGTGGGAAGGTCCTTGCCCAATGACCTTTAAGATTCTAATGTGTGTGGATCCAACCATGGACAAGAGAATGGATTTATTAAACTCACCTTAGAAGGGAATCTTAATACAGCAGCCATGAGCTACTGAACCCAAATCCTTACGGCACTAAAAAAATGTGTGGCTGATTCTTTAGAGAGAGGGTCTCTCACTGCATACCAGGTGACAATGGTGTTGTGGCTGCGAAGGAGGCAGGCCATGCTCTCCCAGGTGGCCTAGCTGAAGAAGGGCTGCCCTGAACACACCTTGACTTAGGTGTGCAAGAAGAAAGTTAAAATCACACAGGGAGGCATCTAACTCCATGTTCCTAACAGAGGTGACAATGAATGTATTGTGCAGGGCCCAGAAGATACTGGAAGAAACAAGAGAGGCATCCAGCTGTGCCCCTACTGAAATTGGCACTGACTTCCAAGAAGACAAAGACTCCTGAAGGGGTTCCCTGCCCTGGCGACAGAGGGAGAGCTATGCTTTCCACTTCCATGTCCAGTCAAGGGTTTGTAGAGAGTGTGGGTGATGTACTTCTCCACTGTATTAAGGATTTAGCACTACGACATTGCAAGGGTTGCAGAAGAAAGGTTCACTATTTCTCTGAAATGGTCCTGCTCAGCTATGCCAGAGGCTTGGGGTGGAGGGAGGAGCCAGGAGAACCATGATCTTCCGATCAGAGGATAAAGGAACTCAAGTCCAGTATGACTTGCCAGACTTCATGTTTGAGTTAGAGCGGGCTTTCGTCCACCCGCTAATAACCACGCCAGCGTCTGTAACAGCTGAACTCACTAAGGTCTTGCCTCGTTCCTGTTCCTGCCCCACTGCCAACTTCTGGAAGATTCTAAAGAATTCTACTAGCTAAAAATGGTACCTGTGTTTCTTCTTTAGCCTATAAAACAAAAAAAGCTCCTTGTAAAATCAGATGGTTACAAATCTCACACTGATACAGGTTATTATGTTGTTTTTGTTAGGAAAAGTGCTCCCTGCCCCCAACTACCTGCTTGAAGTTATAGAAAAGTAGTCTGCTGACTGGAGGGAAATGGACTAATAAGATTAGGGGATTATATTATATTGCTGTCAGCTACCTTCACAACTCATGTGTGAGACACTTAGATAAGGCTCCTATTTCAATTAGATAAGTCTCACATTTAAGATAAAACTTGTTTCTCTGGAAGTACCTCTTTTTGCTTTTCACTTACTACAAAAATTCACAAAATAGGGTTGAGGTTGTAGCTCAGTGATTACAGCACTTGCCTAGCATATGTGAGGCACTGGGTTCGATCCTCAGCACCACATAAAAATAAATAAATAAAATAAAGGTATTGTGTCCACTTACAACTAAAAAATATTTTTTAAAAAACTCACAAAATACATAAAAAGGAAAATCACATCATGCATAATAGCACAGTAGCTTATTTTATAATTAAAAAACACAATGACATGGTTTATTTAACATTGCAGGTCAGTATTAAGTTGAAGAGAAACACAGTGAGGTATGATTGACACTGACAAAACAGAACTACAGTCACTTCAGATAAACTTGAAAAGAATGTACTGGAACAACTATCCCCCTATCAGGTGTATTTATGAAGCTTAACACTTACCATCTATATGATTTGCTAACAGATGTTTGAAAAACTTATGATTATTACTACTGAAAAAACTCATGAAATCACTACATCGTTTGAACGTCAAGGACACTGTGATTTTTCCCAATGGCTGGAATTAATTCAAGGAAAAGGTGCAGGGATTTTCTATTGATGAATTTACCTTTCGCAACATCCTCTAGATTTTTCATGTTGGATAACAGCATTATTCCCCCCAATTTTGGACTACAGTGAGCTATCCTGTCACACCTGAGAGGGAGGAAGTCTATTTTCCATGCCTTAACCTTTGAACTCCAAATTTCTTCCTCCACTTACTGCCTGATGTGGTTGAGTAAGCAAATACAAAAGTAAACTTTAAGTATACAGGCAATCATGGATGATAAATATTCTAAACTCTCAGCGGACAGGAAGAGCTGAGCTCATAAAGCATAGGAGATTATCTTGGCTATCTTTGTGAGGATCACAGAATTTGAGAATGAGAAACTGGCTCAGAAACCATGTGATACATACAATTCTTCACTTTACAAAGAGAATTCAAACTCAGTGAGCTACAGGGTCTGGGCCATGTCCAACGCTGGAACGAGAACTTAAGATCTGTTAATTCCCAAATGAGGGCTCCTACTTCACACCACCCGGATCACTTAACCTTCTTAGAGTCCAAGTTTGCTAAGTGCTCATCACACTGACTGATCCAATCATAAGGTGGCAAAATTAACCATTCAACAACTCCTCTGTACTTTGAAAAACTGATAATGTTTGAAAAACACCCAGAAGAGAATTTGTTTAAAGTTGCTTTTGTTTCTTTGGTTTAGAGTCAACCGAATTTGAGACATTTAGATTAATTTATATTGATTTATTCTTCAGAAATCATTATTGTCCACTTAGAGTGGCTTTTAAATGATTGGGGTAACTCAGGAGGTTCCATTCCTGAACCTTAAAACTTATGTGACTATGAGAGAAGAAGAACTATACACATTTTATCTACAAAATATACAGCTTTAAAAAATTAATTGGAAGTAGGTTTGGAATAATGAGTTCCATCAACACTAAGACTTTAAAAATTGGCTTGAGAAATTACAACTCGAAATATAGAGTAGGGTTTTCCAACTCCCCCAAAATCAGTGATTTGTTTCTTCACGTGCACTCACTCAGCAGCAAACCATAACTCTAAGGCTTAGACCCTGGGTCACATTCCACTGCAAAATATCCTTTACTTAGCTGCTTCCTGGTTGAGTACTGGAAGAGAACTGAACACATATTTCCTAGTGTCTCCTGGCACAGGTGCTTGCTCTCCACTCCAGGATGAAACTGAACTCTTGGTGTTTTTCCACATTTGCTTCTCACGTGCTGTGACTGTAATGCTGGCACCATGTGCTTTACTGGGTACTACCTTTGATAATCCTAAGAGTCCCAGCAAGAAGCACCAGAAGCAGGGTAAGCTGGGGGCTGCTTCTGCCTCTCATAAGAATGTACAGTTTCCTAACTCCAGCTGATTGGGAGTTACAAAGGGTTTACCATCCCTCAAAGGAAACTTCTTCTGGGGCACCGGAGAGTTGCAGTTTAGCAAAGAGGACGAGACAGGATTATGAGGTCCACTTTTAAAAGATACTTAATGCAAAGAAATAATATTGTCGAAATAATAACTATTAGAGATGCATTAGTGCCAAGTAGGTTGAGTGATTTAATAGTAGATCCAGGGCAAGAAGGATGGGACCAACTTGCAAAACATGACGTTTAAAAATTTTTGTAATTTGTAAATAATTTCTCAAATTTCTCTCCTTGGAGTGGCAAAAAATCATAGTGAATATGATATTCAAGAATAATGTTGGAGCTGGGGGTGTAGCTCTGTGGTACAGCGCTTGCCTGGCAAGGGTAGGGTTGGTCTGGGTCTCCCTAACCCCAAGAAAGTAATGCTGAGATCCAGTAAACTTGTTACCATCCAGCAGATCAGGAAAGAGGACATCTTGAATAATCAAGTGCTATCATATGTTTCTCATATAAATGTCTGATTTAAAAAATAAACCAAATTCCTAAAAGTCAAATGCAGTATGTCCTCTATACAAATTGAGAAGATCAGAATTCTCTCTGGCACCTCAGAGTGCTCCTGGGGACATCTTCATCAACATTAATTAGCACCCTACTGCAGAGACCACAAAAGGGGCTGTCCTAGGCAGTGCTCCTTCACCAAACACCGGACAATAAAATCCTGATCAGAGAAGCCATTTGATAAAAACCACATCCTTTTTCAGTGGTTCTAACCCTTTGATTCTGTAGGTGGCCCACCACTGTCAGCCGGTGATACACCTCTCTTCAGGGCTAATCCCACTTACTTAAAACTAAAGCAAACTAATTAAGCCGTTCTGTGTTAAGTCTACTGTTTGAAGACATGCTTGATGAAAATAATTCTGTTTGCCATCATTATGTGATGTCTGCATGCAATGCATAATTAGCACAGTAACAACAAAAGGGGAGTATCAGTCCCACACCTCCGCCCCCACATTTGCAGACTCACTGCGCAAAATAAGGGGGATTGGGACTGCAACAGGGTCTGAAAATAGAGCTCTGTGTCTGAAGCACTTGCTACGTGAGGTGTTTGTCCCTGAAAGGGACATTTGGAGAGGGTAGCAATTTCCTCCACTGGAAAAAGCTCCCACTTTGGAAAGCAGAAATGAAATTAGAGATGGATGTTGTGTACATTGTCCAATAAATATGAATTATCTTTAGAAAATGAAGTTAGTATACAGAAATGGACTCTTGCTGTATCCTCCAATTTTTCATTAAATGATTGTTTTGACTGTGAGATAAAGCAAACTGTGACCCTGAGATGAACACATCTGGGTGGGAGCTCAGGTTTACATGTAGGTGTCAAGAATCCCACTTTCACATCTCAAGGGAAAGCGCTCTCCATGTAAAGCGCTACCCATCTATTATAGTTCTGTTATTCATAGACACATACGGATCCCCACATATGGCCAGACACTTGACCTTCATGCCTCAATGCCAGGATTAGAGGGCAAGAACAGGAAACAATGACTTTGGTGGAAGTGTAACCACTCTTTCAGAATAGAAAGAGCAAAGTGACATTTGATACATTATTAGCACATGGGTAGAGGAATCCATAAGTACAATCAAGTGAGCTGTCAAAAGAAGTGAGGCAAATTATAAATGGAAAGAAAACATACCCCAAATAATTACCATTAAAAAACAGACGGTGACAATATTTTCCTTTCTTGTCCCCATGAACTCAACAATAAACCAGTATCTATTCTTACCAGTATTCCTTTTAGTTCATTCACTGCACTTTCAGAGCCTTTTGAAGATTCTGGCTGCAATTTTTAAAAGAAAAAAAAAATTTACTAATTATTCAGTTTAAAATTACCAAAGATATTTTGTATGGCATACTGTTGACAGCTTACATTGTTGGCATGTACAGTTGTGTATTTTTAAATTAGGCCTACATCTTAAGGTTTGGAAAAGCTATAAGCCATGTTAGTGCTCCCAAGCGGGAACTGAACCAAAAATTAAGAGTTATATTAAAAACAAAAGGATTCAAGTTACCATCTTCTAAATATCATTTTGTTACCTCCTGGTTATCATTACAGATGGGAAAGAGTTGGCAAACACCAGGTTTTTAAAGATTTGGTTCCAAAATGCTCAGAATTTTTTCTATCAACTGTTCTCTACATGCATGGCTGGACCTCTGCCAGTAAGCAAGGAAGAAAGAGAAGAGAGTGCAGAGCAGGAACCTGCGAGGGGCTAAACGCTCTGCTCCGGGAGCTCCAGGAGAAGCCAGCTTATGGGGGACTGGCACGTCTTGCTTCATGAATCTCACAGCAGGACTGAGTCAGGAGAGAAGGAACTGGAAGAACATGCTCACATTAGCATGCCTGGCTGCCAGAGCAGTAAGTGGACTCTGAGAGGCCCAATTACTCCCTCTCATGAGGAAAGGGAGGATTTGAGGCAGGCGTTTAGAATCCAAGTCCAGTTCTCTTCTGGACACACCAAGAACAACATAATTTCAAAGAACTTCTGGGTAATATCTGCCTACTCCACAATACCTAACAGTCTCTGGATTCCTCAGCTAACTTAGTGGAGGGCAAGTTGGCCTGAGCCCTTATGCAAAGCAGCTCAGGAAAGGCCTTGGATCCCCTGGCCCCCACTTCCTTTCACAAAAAATTGAGACGAGAAAGCTTGGCAAGATACAGCAGTGGGAGCCCTGGAACCTCCCATGCCTAGAAGAGAGTTGAGGAATGGGAAGCAGTTAACATCCATATTCCTTTCTTCTCAAAAGGTAATAAAAGAATAAGATCCCATTTCAATTTTTTTTTAAATAAAGATAGAAAAAAATCAGACTGAGGCATTCGGATTCCATAGGCTGGATTCTCTGCGAACCACACACGCCCGCAGTGCCAGACTAAAGCTCTAAGACACCAATTCCAAAACGCCAGCACCACCTGCAATGTCAAGGAATTTCAAGAACACACCATTACATTAGTGTTCTAGGCTGCGGGACTCCTGCAGGAAAGCTGCTCGTGGCTCACTCTAACTTCCCAACGCCCCGCGCGAGGCATACAGGCCACCCCCCTGAGCGGCCCTGATGAGGCAGCCCCCTGGCAGCCCCTCACACGGGGATGCCTTAGAGATGCGCTGATGGTACTGGGGCGGCAGTCCATACTCAGGCCACAGTGACCCTGGGCTCTGAAGGTAATCGACCTGGCGATGGGTCACTATGTCTACACAGTTTGATGGTCACCAGTGAATAACCCAGGCATCCACTGATCCCTGTTCAGTCGTTTTCCTGATTTTGAACTGACATTAAACAATGTGTAACTGCTGGAAGAATCATGGGAAGAAAGAAAGATCACAAAGCGATATTCTGAAAATGAAAAGTACGTGCGAACACTGATTGCTTACAGTTTAAGAAGCTTCCAACGTTTCTCTCTAAACTAATTTTGTTTCTTTATGACACTGCATTTTTCTCTAGGAATAGTCTGGTTTTGCTTATTCTTTCCATAATAGTTGTGACATGAAAGTCATCATAATGTATTCTTTCCAAGGTGGCACTCAGACCCTGCATTTTCAAGTGTTTTTATACTTTATTTCATTTGCTCCTGACAACAACTCATGAGTCAGACAGGGAAGGTGCTGTCCCCATTTCGTGTGGGAAAAGGTGCAGGAAGCTGGTGGCGGTGCCAGGGCTCCGACGCCGACCACAGGGCTCGCCACTCACCAGAGGCCAGTCCTCCACCCGTCACCCGTCATGGGGTCATTCTACACTGCTTCTCTTCAGATTTGTTTTCTGTCCTTTGCTTGATAAATGGCTTCCAGGTCATTGGCACAGACCGACCTACTCTGCCTGAAGTTGGGTCCCACCAGGTGTACCTCCACCCTTGGGGCTGACATTCCTGCCCTCTTGTTCATCGCCTTCCCGTGCACAGCCGTGCCACGGCCACCCCTGCCTCGCCTGGGTAGCTGCCTGCCTGTGGTCACTTCAACGGTTCACCAGAATTACTGTTGGTCACCACACCAGGAGACTCAGGAAGTGAAGAGGGGCATCCTTCAGTGAAGAGAGAAAAAAACAAAGTCTGGTGAAAGGAAGAAAACCTGTCTGTTCACACCTAAGTAGAGCAGGGGAAGAAAGAACATTTTTCAAAAAAAAGTCAAGAATTGTTACTGAGCCCATTTCAATGTGACAGACACACACGGGGAGGGGAGAAGTACTGACTAGGCTCAGAGCCTTGGCAGATTCCCCCAGCACTGGCTACGTCTGGTTCAGGAGACCGTGGGGGGGTGCAGGTTAGACAGGCAGCCCATCCTGGTTCCTTTAGTTCTCTACTGCCTTAGCTCTGCTCCACCACTGTCCTGAGACCCCCACCAAAACTGAGCCTCAGGAGGCAAGGCCCCTGGTGGCTGGCACAGAGCACTCACCAGACTCCCGTCAAAGGCCCAGGAGCCAAAGAAGGAAAGGAAACGGCAATGGTTAATCGTCTGACATGACAGTTCATATCAAAGTCCCTCTGGAGGGGACAAGAGCACCCTGCAATAACATGGCTTGCTTTCTATCCCAATTAGGTTCACCAAGGGACAAAAGTCCCCCAAACAGGCTTACATGGAAGTCAAAAGCCTTCATGACACACTGGTTTTATCCAAAACTCCACAGCTGGTCCCAATGTAGCTTTCATCAACTTGCAAATTTTTACATTCAAAAAAAGAAAGGTCAAGGGAAAAGAGAGGAGGCCACTGGTACCTTCACCTTCGGTCTGGCTGTCTGATTAACAGGTCTGAGGTGGACTCCCTTTTTAATTCTGTCCATCATTTCCTCAACTGCTTGCCTCTTCAGATCCGTGACTTCCTCCGCTGTGCAAAGAAAACAGACATAAGTCATCTTAGGTTACAAGGAAACAACTAATTCCTATCTTCGGGGACTTAAGATTGCACTATGTAATTAATCACAGTCATTTTCAGACAGTGGCAGAACACAATAATTCACTAACGTTAGTAGTTACCAAGTAGGAACACTTTCTTTAAAAAAAAAATTTCTTAACATGGAAGATCTGATCAGAAGAGTAAGAATTATACAAATTAAGATCAAATTTGTAACATGGAAGTCAATACTGTCTCACCTATGTTAGAGTAGATTTTGTTCATTCATCAACATAAGAATAAACTTGGATATCTCAAGGTATTTTTAAAATGCAACTTTGTCCCTTTCCAAATAATCATTCTACTTTGCCTCAAAGACGTTTTTTTTTATAATTTACAATACATTCTATGTCACAGAAATCAGTCCAAAGCCTATTTGAAAAAGAGATCAAAGAGATGTTTTTCTTGTTGGAAGAAATCATAGTCAAAAGATGGATAGCACAGAGGCAAAATCTATTTTTAAACTGCCACCTTTGTTTAGGAATCACATGGAACGGAAACATTTAAACAAACCTTTTCAAGTCTTTTAAAGCTGTTTATGTTAACAGAAAACATACAGCCAGCAATAATAGAGATTAGGTAATTAAATGTCATTAAAATTTTCAACTATTATCTAACCTTTCAATTATTTTGCTGCAAAACAAACAAACCTGTTGAGCTATATATCAACTAGACGAACGCAACTGAGGTAAGCTTAAACCTATTGATTAAATCACTGAATTTGTCTCTCTTGTAGAATAGCTTGGCCAAAAGCAAAGAACCACTTTGGAACACTTGTTACCACTGATACGGTTCTAGAAGTTGTGTTCATCTCCATTTAACTCAGCCAATGTATTGAATTTGGGTATCTCATGAGGACCTTCTAGTCAGCATCTTTAGTAGATGCCACATTGCCTGACAGAAGGCACTCGACAAGGATTGACTGATGGATGACTTCTAAAGTTTTGACTTTAACTGGATGTTAATATTTTTACTATTTGAGTGGAAATGACCCTTCATAGGTTGGCTTCTAAAGAGAAGAGATCATACCTGTACCCCCAAGTTAACTGGGACTCATGTTAGGCCTTGAACTACAGAGGCCTAAATCTTGGCTTGTGCTTCTGGAAAGGCCTCAGGCTACCCCTAGGGATCCCTTCCTCTTACTTGAGTGCCCAGGGGAGCAGTGAGGGAGCCCGAGGGGGGGGGGTTCCCCGTCCTCTGTAGCAGCACAATGACAGCTTCTCTGGTACACTCATGCTGTTGTGCTGCTGATGCACTCCTAACTTCAAAGAGCATTTTGTCATCATAAGAAGCCACCGAAAAGCTGAGGACTAAAATTTCTCAATATCCAGACAGTTTTCTCAATATCCAAATAACATTTTTCAATTCAGAAGTCAAAAAAGTGTCTTTTGCTTGGCAGCATGGGAAACCTGGTCACCAAAGGTAGAACACATCCACCAGGTGACAAAACTGCAGGCCCATCAATCATGGGCCCTTAAAGGAGCATTTTTCTGGGCATCTTCTTCCAATGGTTCACTGATACCAAAAGGCGGACAGACAATAAATCACTGTGGGCAAAATTCATTCATTCACTTGCTCATTCATTCACTACCTGAATCTCTATTGTGCACTCGGGTGATTTTGCTGACCCTGTTCAAAATCAGGAGCGATAAAGCCCACATCTGCCATGGGTATGAGAGTCATTCCTGGGAAGTGAGAAAATAGCTACAAAACGCATTTGATTTTTCAGAGAGGCTGCCATTTTGAGTGAGACTGGGAAGAGCTGCATGGCAATAGGAACACCGCCTACAAACAGATTAGCACTTTGCAAGGAATGACTGAAACCCAATTAAATGCACCATACAAAAACTAATTAAGGCAGACAGATGGAGAATTATGGTCAACACCATTCAAATCTGCTACAGCATCTAACATAGCAGGAATTTAAAGTAGTTTCTTATATTTGCTTGCCAGAATCATAGTGATAATTCAGAGAAGTGCCACTATCTGTATTGTGTACAGATTATAAACCAGGCTTTAATTTCTCAGCCTTTTTCAAATGTAAAGGCTTAATTGGTCTTAAGGAAAAGAAATCGCTCTTATCAGATTCCCTGCTCAGGCGCAACACAAGGGCAGAGCTAGGCTGGCTGCACAGCTTTCTCTCTCACCGACCCTGTTTTTGAAATCGCAAAAAGCAATCTATATGAACTTCTAAACTATTAAGCAGTTCTAATAAATTGGCAAGAATCACCTACAGAGAGCTCATGGTATGTTTTGTAATTCTTTCTGCAATCACGCAGTTGGTAATTGTCTCACAAAAGCATGTAATCAGGGGGACAATAGAAATATGCAGGATACTGGAGATTAAAGAAAAGGGACAAATGAAGACAACAGGTCTAATGTTATTGAACTGCCACAGGAAAATATAATCAAATGTTCTTTGAGTTAGTGCTTCAAGGTCAGTCTTGGATCAGAAAGCTACATGTAATTAATTGGGGCTTAAATTTTAAGACCCACTTGAAAAATAAGTTAGCTTCTCAAAAGAAAATAAAAAAGAAAGAAAAAAAAAAAAACCCCACAGATGAAACCATCACCTTGTTACTCAATAAAATCTTCTGTGTAAGAAACCAAAATAAATTTCTAAATCCCACAGGATTATTTTTCTCTTCTGCTAACTTTCCTTAAAAAGACATTAAAAAGGAAAAAAACAAAAAAAACCCCACAAAAATCTCATAGCATCAGGCACCATGATATAGAAAATTTCTTACAAACACATTGTGGCAAATAAATTTAATATTTTCCACAAGGTCATAAAGTTACAGAAATTTCTTTAATTACAATATTGCTAGAATCTGCTGAAATCAGCAGTTTCCTTGCCCTCCCATAGGGCAACTGGAATCTTGTCCATTTTCCTTAGCTAGCATTTTGAGTATTTTCTATGTGCCGGGTCCTACACTTTTCATGTTATGAGACCCAGAAATTCTCAGAACAATGCTATAAATGTGTTCCAAGATGCTCAGTGGGTACCTGAAATCTTGGACAGTATTGAACCCTACATATATTACGTGTTTCCCTAAACATGCATACTTTGGATATGGGTTTAAATTAGGCACAGTGAAAGCTTAACAATAACCAAAAACAGAACTATGGTAAGTATATATTGTAATAAAAGTTATATGAATGTTATTTTTTTCTTTCAACTGCCACTGTGTGGGTAGGATATACAGTGTGGATACACTGGAAAAAAACATTAATTCACATTCTGGTGTGCCAGAGCAGGAAAATATGGGATTTCATCACAGTATTACTTTAAATAAGCAATACAAAACATATAGTGGTTTCTAGAATTTTCCTTTAATAGTTTCAGACTGTGGTTGATCAAGGGTAACTGAAATCATAGGAAAGTAAACTGTAGATAAGAACTTCTGCACTATTATGCCTATTATAGAGATAAGCAAGCTGAGGCACACAGAGGTTAAAACAAAATCAATAAATTAATGCCTGAAATATATTATAAACAGCAGGCATACCTTTGAAATCTCAGAATTGACTTACTAAAAATTCTTATCAAAAATCAGCTATTAGTTTCAAAGTTTATAATAATTTATCTTATTCAAATCTTAAAACTACATCTAAAATATTCCAATGATCTCCCAATTTATTACCAAGCTTTCTAAAAGACAAAACCCAGAAATTTCCCACTCATAAGTTCCGAAAATCATATCAACTGTATGTTAAAAGCCATCATAAGGTGCTGACATAAGAAAGAAAACAAATGGTGATTGCACAACAGTTCCTACATTATAAATGACGATTCCAACGTGTCCCAGATAACCCTAACGTTTGACACTCTGCTTTCGTTCACTGTGCATTTAATTACCACGTGCACAATTAAGGAGACACTATCGACAACTACACTGCCAGACAGATAGGATGCTGCTCCAGCCGCCTGTAGCTACAGCACATGTCATTCAAGCTGCATAATTTTTAGGTCTCTTCATTACAAAATCTCATGAGTAACTTCTGTGTCAGTAGCTCTATTTAAGATTCCCAAAATAACAAACCAATAGCTCAAGGATTTGGGAGAAAATACTGCCACATTTCATGAATTGTTAATAAAATGCCATTTGCATGAGGAAAATACTATGACTTCTGACACTATGGGGTTAAGAAGTTCTAGAATACTTTTTTTTAATCAGAAAGATCTGAATTAAAAATACATTTTTATGTTCAGATTGACAAGATGCTGTGATCTATTTTGAAGGGAAAATCACTCTATTCTGACTGCCCTCCTTGAAGATATACTAATTATTCCTCTAAAACTATGCAAAAAATTTTTAATTCCTGTGTCAGGCAAAATCAATAGCCAGTAACCCAAGAGCGGAGCTGCCCTGGAAATCACCAAAGGCCTCTAGACTGCTTGAGATTCCTGCAATGCCTCTTGCAAAGCAGAATTTGCCTCAAAGCCCCATTAATGTGCAGAAAAACATATCCAAGGGGCAGCAGGAAGCAGGCACAGAAAGCTAATTCACAGTGATGAAATCGACTTTCATTTGTTTTGGTGTTGCAAGGTTCCTGCTCAGAAAGACTAAGTCCAAACCCATTCAATACCTAGAGCGCCGTGGGCTACGGCAGAGAAGAGTAAACCTGCAAAGAGTTTGTGATCTGCTCACGGAGCAGATGAGTAACTGGAAATATCTCCAACACCAGACTCCAGAGTGAAGGACATCAAATACTTAAAGTAAAAGAATATGAAGTAGGATTAGGGATGCCTGGCAATCATGAGGTCCTGGGTTTGATCCCTGGCACCACACACAAACAACAACAACAAAAAAATTAAAGTGGAATGCTATAGCAACTCATGCTAATGAGTCATTCATTTGTATTATTAATACTAATACTAATTAGCAGGAAGAGGAGGAGGAGGATCCTGGAACACCAAGCAGTCTATAGGCAGAATATAAAATGAGAGTTTTGTGCTGGTGCAAAGAAAAGCATAGCATGTCATAAAATGTAGGACAACACAATTAGATCTATGAACAGAACATGTCACAGACCAATGGCATGCAACAGCTGGCCTGAAGTAGGGAAAAGGGGCTCTGGAAGGAGGTCACACACACCTGGGCTCCATCCAGGCAAATGCTGGGGCTTTATAACTAACAGATCAGGTTCTACAGGCACCAAGTGATAGGGGACAGACAGATGTGAGGGGCAGGAACAAGTTAAGGGAAAAATTCCATAAAATGGGCCCAATGGCTTGCCTCCACATGCTTTCTTTTCCAAGAAGCAATTCACCTGCAACCTGCCTGGCTTAAGTGGACATGATATGCCACATTCCTCAGAAAACAATCTGTCAACTGCAGGAGAAATGTAGGTCCTAAATAACGTCAATAAGAAGAACCCAAGTACCCTGAAGGAGGAGACTTTTGTGACCCTTTTCACAGATCAGATTCCAGAACTCAGGGAGATAAGGACAGTTCCTCCTCACCATAAAATCTGTAAGAATTGTATGGTTAAGAATTCAGTTAGAACCAGTCAGCATGGGCCAAGGCGACCTAGAGTTGTCATGGCAGTAGGGACTTGAAAGTCTGATGTCATTCTGCTGTCAGTCACATGTCAAGAGGTAGACCTGGGTGGAACTCTCTGGAAACTTCTCTGGGATCTCCAATAAAACTGGAGTACAGGAGAGGCACACTGTCCCTCTCCTGAGAGAGCCCACTCTCTCCCCTTTCCCTTTTCTTATCCATTCAATAAACTCATGCTTGTTATTGTGAGTGACATGTCTATAATCTTTCTGACTTGATCACAAGAATCAGAGTTTGAAGGAGGGCCTTCCTGCTGCCTCAGTTTCCTGGAAGGCTCCAGACCTGTAACAAAAGGACCAAGATTTGGCCCCAGAGTTTTAAGCCTTCACTTTCACAGTGGCTGCACCCCAAACTGCTGACTGGCAGCTCTCTGCATCTTCTCCCTCCATTCCATCTCCTCATGCTGTCTTCCCGGCCTCCATCCCCAATGACTTCTACAGTCCTGTGAATTCTGCCTCTCTCAGTAGTTTCTGAATTCATTCATCTTGCCACAACCTGAACAAAGCCACCATCAAGATTCAACTGAATGGCTACAATCTTTTCTTGTCCATTCTCATCCTTCACAGTCTGTTCTCTGTTTGCTTACTGAAGAAAGAGTGATTTTTTTTTAATTTAGAAAAGAAAAACCTCATCACAAATACACCCCTATTTTAAAAGGTCCCGCGCTCTTAGAAGAAACTCCAAAACCTTGGCCTCGGCCTCCAGAATCTGGCTCCTCCTACCATCAGCCCTCCTTTCCTATTCTCGTGCTCCATTCTCAGCAGCGCTCTCCTGGTTTTCTAATACGCCAAGCTCTTACCTCACTTCATAGTTTTGCACCTGTTGCTTGCTACCTGGACTGCACTGACCCTGAACGCCCCCACCCCACCCTGATGTTCTGAATGTACAGCCACTCAGCCTGAGCATCACCTTCGGACACCAGCGGTCCACTCCATGACCTCCGAGAAGCCTGTACTCCTCCTCACAGTACTTATCCCAGATTGTATTTAAACAATCATGCATTGGTATGGATGGTCACCTGTTCATACCGTGTGTAGTCACACTGGACTGTAACTTTTATGTCTTTCATTTCCAGTAAGACACTGGAGTAGTTCACTGTAAGTCCTTGATGAAGTCTCCTTCACTTGCTATCAACTCTAGGAAGTCTTTCCTCAAGCCCTCATTTGGAAGCCCTCCCTCTCCGTTACACCCAAAGCACTTGGTTTTTAATGAAGACATATTTCTTGGTGTTCCTTCCATTACCGTTGTGCGCATGTGCTTATCCCCTCCCATCGATCACCTGCAGGAAGGCGAGGACAGTTCCCTGCTTCACTTTTACAGCTTCTTTCACTCTTCCAACAACTGTTCACAGTCATACTGTTCATTCAACATGTGTGTGAACTGCTGAAAAGTGTCACCACCAACTGCTTAAGGGAACCCAAATGCACAGGATGCTTACTTGTTTCTGGTGGAGTTGCCTTTTCTTTCTTAGCACCACTGCCACTGGGGTGGGATCGTTTCCGGATCATGGACATGAGGGATCTTTGGTAGAAAGAAAAAGACCAACACATCTTACTGGAGATTACTATGTGCCTTATGATCCAACAGATAAAATGTATAGACTCTAAATGATCAGTAAAAGTCCAACTCTTCTGCAGATGCATGGATACATAATTAGAATTTAAGTAGTCTACTTTTCGTTTTTGATGCTGTTAAATTTTTTCATCTTTCTAAAGGAAAGAAATATGTCTTGTTCCTTTCTGTGCAAAACCAAACTAATTACCAGAGGGAGGGACTGCTGTGATTACTCATACAATGCATACATATTTACAAATGAAAACACACACAGAAAAAAAATCACTGCATATGTAAACTTCAGAAATGGCTATCTAAGTACTACATTTTAGGGTCAAGGGAGAATGAAAGAACTAGGAAATGTATCATATAAAAAAGCAGTATATGTTATCAATAAATCTCTACTTGTCAAATATTAGCATAGAAGTATCTGAATTTTCATGCTGTAGACCAAATATTTAAGGATAAAATATATTTGGACCACTGTTTCTCTAGCCTGCTTTTACAATCCATATAAAACCCAAATTATGAAAAATTAAACCACATTAAAATTTTAAAACCTCCATATGTTAAAAGATACTGTAAGGACTAAAAAAGACAAATTACAAAATAAGTATTTTTTTTTAAAAAAATCAATGAAAACAGCAAACACAATTTAAAAAATGGACAAAAATCTTCAGCTGCCACAAGAGAATGTCCAAGTTTCCTATGTACATATAAAAAAGGTGCCTGACTTTCTTAATTTTTAGGGAAACACAAATTAAACTCATAGTTATCACTATTTACTCATCAAGTATGCAAAAAAAAAAAAGAAGAAGGAAGAAGCCTGATAATATCAAGTGTTGGTGCTGAAGAATTCTCAAACCAGAGGGTATATAAACTGATATGACATTTTGGTGGAGCTAAAGATGTACATATCCTGTGACCCAGCGATTCCATGACCTCACACTTCACAGAACTTCAGGCAAACACTTGTGCTCTAGGATACATGTGCGAGGATGTCACACAGAATTTCTAGAATTTCCGTGAACTGGTGATGACTCAAATACCCATCAGCACCACAATGGATAAGCACCTTTTGAGACATTCGTCAAGGGGATTACATATCAATGAACAGGAATGAACCTCAGCCATGCAGCGTAACATGGAGAGTTACAATCTAACATGGTGTGAGAAGAGCAAGACACAATGAACATGTGAAAATTCCAATTACAAATGTCAAAAATGGGCCACACTGATATTTATAGTAGTATAGGGGCTCTGGGGGCTCAGAACACAATACTGCAAAGTACAGCACCCTGGTATGCTTAGAACCTTAAACTGAAGGACACTGAGATGGCCCTCGAAGGTCTCTCACCTTCTACTGCTCTCCTATCTCCCACCCCTGTTTTTCGCCCAGGAGCAGTTCATAGAAACCAGAATTCCTCTTCCCCTGGGTAGGACACAGAAACCAGAAATACTACTCTAACCTTCCCTGGTCTTTCTCTGTAGGAACTGGCCATACCGAGATTCTCTGACCTATCTCATCTGACAGCAGGTCATGACACCCTCCTTCAGAGGGGTCCTATCTTATACCCAAGGGGAAGGAATGCTAGAGAGGCCAAGAGCTATCTGAACACAGGCCTTGCCGGGTCCCTCCTCGGCCTGTTACCATTAGCTCCTACCTCTTCCTCCAGTCCCATTTCCACATGGCTATCTGCTCTTCCTCAAACCTAAGCATGTCAACAGTCTTCCCTGGGTCTTTGGGCCTCCATTCTCAAAACTTTTGTGTCACATAAAACTAAGTAAATCAATTGTGCTTCTTTCTTGTTAACCTGTCTTTTGCTACAGGAGTGTCAGCAGGGACCCTTACAACCAGCGAGGAAAGGTACAATGTCTTTTTCTACCCCTATAAGACACACAGGTAGACAAGACAAAATTTCCTTTAAGAGAGGCAAGGAAATGATGCCTCCGTGTGCCACCATTTTCAACTGAATGGATAAAAGCTTCAGGCATCTGTCACCCTACGCGGAGCATCGGTGGTGATTTTCACCTTGTAGTTCCTCATGAACTAGTTAGAAGTGGAAGACAAACATGTCCTATGAACCAGGGGAAGGTGTGAACGTCAACCTGACTGGGCCGTGGAGTGCCTAGATATTTGATCGAATATGCTCTGGGTATTTCTGAAATGTTAATTTCATTTAAACCAGTAGACTGAGAAATGCAGATTGCCCTCCCCGATGTAGGGGGCCTCATCCTACAGTGAACACAACAAAAACACTGGCCCTTCTGCCAGGAAGGAAGAACTGCTTCTGCCTGATCACCTTCAAACTGGAACACTGGCCGTTTCCTGCGTTTGAAACTGACATTGCCACGTGCTGGGCCTGGAGCCTGCCAGCCTCTGGAACGGAGCAGCACCACAGGTTCTCAGGCTGGAACTGTACCGCCATGCCCTCCGTACGGTCCCAGCTTGCTGACTCTCCCTACGGATCCTGTGACTTAGGAACTCCCACAATTACATGGGCCAACTCTACCCAGTCACGTGCCACAGAACAACGTTTCAGTGACAGATCACACATACGGTGATGGTCCTCATAAGAGTATATTATTGCCTAGTGATATCATAACCATCTTAGTTTGTGGAAGTATACAGCATGATGTCTGCAGAATGAAACTGTCTTAATATGCGTTTCTCAGAAGGAATCTCCGTGGTTAGCAACACGTGACTGTTTGTGTCTACCTACATCTGTATCTGTACATACACCTCCTACTGGGTCTGTTGCTCTAGAGAATTCTAACTAATGCACCCAGGCCTCTCCCCAGGGACCATACTTGTCCAGGACCTGTCCTACCTTCACTCTTTGTTATTTAAGTTGTGGGCTCCCCCAAAAGCTCCCACGTGAAACAGTGCGAGAATGTTTTGAGGTAAAATGATTAGGTTATGAGAGCCTTTACCCAATTAGTGCATTAATCCACTTGAATATTAACTGGGTGGTGAGTGTAGACAGGTAGGGTGTGGATGGGGGAGGTAGGTCACTGGGGGTGTGCTTTGGGGCCCACATTTTGTCCCTGGTGAGCGGAGCTCTCTCTCTCTGCTTCCTGACTGCTGTGTCCTGAGCTGCCTTCCTCCTCACACCTTTCCCCCATGGATGCTGCCTCAGCTGGGGCCAGAGCCAGGGAGTCTGCCATCTCAGGGCTGATTCCTCTGAAACCAGGAGTCCCAGAGAAACTTTCCTTCCTCTAATTGTTCTTGTCAGGTCTTTTGGCCACAGTGCCAAAAAAGCTGACTAAAATATTCCTAATTCAAAATGACCAAGGTATGCCCTCTTCCTCGCTTTCCTATGGCCTACCTGTCCTCCAAAAAAAAAAAAAAAAAAAAGAGTTACAAAAAGGAGAGGGAAAGTAATGAAGCCACTTAAGCCATGCGTCTTAGCCCTCGTCCCCCACCTTCATTTCTACCTTTATCTACATCAGGGTAAAGCACATGGCTCAGGAACAAAGCTGGAAAACCTTGATGGACAGGTCAAAGTCCATCAAAACTTTTAAAACACATACAAATACATTTCTTTGACCGGAAAGTATTCCTCACACAAAAAAAAATTTCTGAAAAATTATCTCCTCTCCTATTTAAGTTCATCTTAAAATAAAAGCCATTCATATTATTCAATAAAATTTTATTGAAAGAGGCTTATAAAAGAGTTCGTGCCTGAGACAGAGTCCTGAATCTTACATCCCTTTCTCAATGTATCTGTAAAAATTCTATTTAGCTAATACTTTTAATTCTAGGGGCTCTCCACATTTCTGAGACTAAAAATTACAGGCCAACAGCAAGACTGTAATTGCTTTTTAACAGTTCTCCCTCCTCAGAGAAGTGACCTTTCTTATCAGCTCAAAATTCTAAACCTTAGAGAAAGATCAAAGTGATGAATGTCCAATTTTAAATGTCAAATTTGGAATATCTCCTACAGATTTAGCTACCCAGGAGAGAAAGAATTTAAAATACCTGAAATTCTTTCAATTAACTCTTGGATCGATCACGTGTAAAAATTATTTAGCCTTAGCTACTTCAATGGCTTAAAGTAGATTATGTCATCCCTACTCAGTGAGGAAAAGTAATGAGAATCTTTTTAAAAGGCAAAGTCCCATTTTCATAGTCATGTGGGAGGAACATGCTACACATTCTATTCAGATAGATCAGCAAAGGTGCAAAGCAGGAATAAATGGCCTCTCTGTGTGAAAGGATTAAACAAATCGCATGAGTTAATGAAAGCTAAAAAATCTTGCACAAGTTTAAATGCCATTTGTTCAGGAATAAAATACACAAAGCAGCTAGCACTGTGGCACAAGGAGGCAAGTGGTCACCACTGCAAGTAGGCTGTCTCCTCTAATTCTGGATGGCAACCTGGAGAAGCACAGAGGTCAAAAGTGACTCTAGCTCTCCTTGAGGACATGATGCTCCAGAGAGGCACTCACTACCGTCACATCACCTCGGTCTTCAGAAAAAAGTGAATTCCTGTCTGCATATGTAATTTAAGCATGAATTATTATCCTTTCTCAGCATTATTTGAAGTTTAAATGTATGACTAGCGATTAAAAAGAACAAGTACTTTTAGATTAACTACTAGTTTGTAACAATTAAGTACAAACTACTTGGTTTGTACTTAAGTAGGCTTAAGTATTAGCTTAGTACTTGTATTTTAAAAATAAGTACATCAACTACAGCTTTTCGAATTCAAATTAGTGAGAAAAAAATGATGAAAACATTCTGGAGACATTCTTTGGTCTTACGGGATTTTACAAAGGAAATCCCAATGTCATAGAATGAAATTTTTAAAGTAGAATATGTAAGATGAAAAAGCAATGTCTAGTTCCTGGGTTTGGAACATCCACGTGGAATCTCAAGGTCTACCACAGAGAAACGCATTTGCCAAGCGTTTCAAAGTCTATACTCTACATATTACAGGAAGGGAATGACACACTGGTCTTTACAATTTTTCCAAAAGAAACACCAGTCACTCTTTTATGCTTTTTACCAACCCGCTAATGATTCAGTATAAGCTGGTATTCAAAAGAAAACGGCTATATCCCCAGCACTGCTGGCAAGGTCAGAGGAGGACACCGTCCCTCCAGCACTTACCGGATGGGATTGGGCGGAGGAGGGGGCAGGGGTGGTGGAGGCGGTGGAGGAGGAGGAACGGAATTCTCAGACTGGTTCACCCGTTTCTGGAGTTCATCGACTGCACAGAGGGCAAGCATTCAAAAGAGAGCAGAAATAAGCAACCTAACATCTTTTAGTCATATAGACGAAGAGACATAACCTCCCTCAAAATCAAGTATTTTTTATTGAGGCAAAGTTAGAAATTTCAATATGAAACTGAGGATTTTCAAACTGTTTATTACCTAGTCTATCACTAAAATGAGAAAGGTCTTCCATCTGGTATAGCAAAATGTTACAATCTTTCTCCTGCATATATAACTTCAGAAAAAAATTCAAGACAATGGCTAACTGGTGGGAAGTAAGGGTTGAGTAGGTTGAAGAAATATTTGTAACAATGGAGCATACTACTGGAACACTAAGAAATTGTTAATGCTTGACTTTAAAAGTGTATGGACCAAGAGTTACTTTTAAAGATGACATTTAGTCATGGATTTTAATAGCTGCATACTTCTCTCCTCCGCTTAATTTCCTTCAGAAACTTACTGTAAATGCAAAAGTTCTTGATTTTAACCAGACTCACATTCCTAAATGCCTGTAACCCAGAAACTTTCTGCTTTTTGAAGAGCATTCTGGAAATATAATGTATTCACTCCATTCATCCAAGTCACTAATGAGACACATTTAATAAGCACCCACAATGTGAAAGAGCCCATAGCATAGCACTTGTTGGAGACAGTAGTGTTCCTGACTTTAAGGAGTTCAATTTAAATTTATATCACAGGGCTCAAGGCACAGCTTGGTGGTAGAGCACTTGCCAAGCAGGCCCATGGCCCTAGGGCCATTCCTAGCACTGAAAAAAATGTTTATTTACAGATGCTAATCCTGTCAGATGCGCATCAATAGGTGACAGGTACTGAGTACTGTCTGCACTCAGAGGCAGCACGCTCTGTCTATGACTGACTCCTGCTTTCCCCACACACACTTAAAGGCAGTGTGGGCCAAGCTCTCAACACCAAGACTCCTCTAGTTACTCCCCATGCATACATCATTCTCTCTAAAGGGATTCTGAGATCATCAAAGACAAAAAGAATGGTTTCTTTTCTCCTGTATTTTTTTATACCCTAGAGCAGGACTGGGGACACACACGGCAGATTCTAAATAAAAGTACTCGAATTGAATCTAAAATGTCTCTAGTCTCTGCCACTTCCATTCTTCATAAAGATGGCCTTGGTTACTCTGCTACTTGCTTAAAAGAATGGAAAAACTCTTAATTCTGGATCAATTTTTATAAAACAAATTGCAATCAATTTTCACTGGGGATTAAAAAGCACTGAATGTTTTTAAAAGAAAAAAAAAAAGAGCCTACATGGTTCTTCTGCAGATTTCAAAATTCTAGTATAAAATTAACCAAAAATATCTGAAGTGAATATTGAAGCTGTTATAAAGCGAACAGACCTGCCTCCTTAAATTACCCACCTTCTCACAGAGACTTAGACTTATGCTGTGTAGTAATCCAACTTGCACATTCCTGCTAAGCCTTCCAGCCTGAATGAATAAATCCTTTGATTTAAGCATCCCCTGGTGTTTTAAAAGTTTTTTCCATTTAATATACATATTGTTGCCCACTTCATTGTTAGGTGTGGCACAGGAAGTATTATTTCATGTGTATAATTAGACACCGAAGACAAATGGGGTATGAGCACCAAAGAAGAAGGCATTACTTTTTAAAAGTTTAATTCTTGTTAAAAAGAACTCTAAAATGAACAAAATAAAGTACTTAATGAACACTTGTCTCTGGAGCCCTGAGAAATGCTGACATTTTTGGTCTTCCCGTGCTAATGGCATCGTTGTGTCTTAATTCTGTACATGATGTTCACAAAGGCTCCACGTCCAAAATGAAGTCTGAATATTTGAGAATGATCAGGTTATAGAGACTATCCTGTTGAACTGTGATAGTTAGAAATGAAAGAATTAAAACAAATCTTGGTGTTTTTTATAGCACTCACTAGAACTATGCGCCAGGTTCTGCCCTTGGCATGAGATCTACAGGTGAATGAAGAGACAGAGGACCCTACTCAATGCACTTACCAGAATGCTTTAAGTTTCTGGCCTTCTCCTCAGAATTCTGGTATTTCAATTCCAGTTCCTTCTTATCTTCTTCTAGAAGCTCCAGTTGCTGTTTGAGGTTATGTATCTCTTTGTGCAGAGTTTCATTTTCCAGTTGTTCCTCTAATTCTTTGACCTGTAAATTAGAAACAAACAATGTGGTTTTAGGTTTTCCTTTGTTGACGAGTCAGGTATTTTCATTTGACTTTGCAGAAAGACTGCAACCCATCTCAAAAGTCACATAAATTTTGGATAATACTTAAATCATTACTGGTTCTTTGATTAATATAAACTTACTAGAGAGTTATGTACCAAACAAATTTTTCAATGTGAGTCACAAAAGTAAAATAATACCTAAAAAACACGCCTAAAGTAGAGTAATACTTTCAATGCCCATTTTCAAGAGAAAAATCCAAGTAGTAGTTAAAAAGGCCCCTAAGGATCACAATTTGGTAATAAGTGTAGTACAAAAACAAAAACAAAAACAAACCAGTTAGTCCTGGTGGTATGTGACTATATAGTCCCTGCTGCTCAGGAGACCGAGACCCCATTTCAAAAAAAAAAAAAAAAAAAGAAAAAAAGAAAAAAAGAAAGGCTCAAAGGCCTTTATGATCCAGTAATCCTACTTTTAGGAATTTGTTTTAAAAAATACTCAGACAAATGTACAAATAGATTCACTAAAATGTTCCTTACAGCAGTGAAAGGCTGGAAATTACCTGAATGTCTACTAGTCTCTGTACTGATTTAACATATTAGGATGTCATTAACTGTAATACTATGCAACCACTTAAAATCACAAAATTTACTGTATATTGGAGATGAACTGAATAAAGTCAGATTATAGAATACTATGTTATAAATACTACAATACTATGTATTTAAAAAAATACACACACAACATATAATCATTAAATTGTCCACTTACACAAAGTTTACATAAGCACCAAAATATGGGATTCTTGGATCATCTTAATTTTAACTTTTTCTTTACTTCAAAAATTTATTTTAATGACCAAATGCTATTTTTATAATTGTAAAAACAACACAGCTGTGTTCAAAAGATCACTGATTCTCCTAGGGAATTTGTCAAGAAGAAATATTTTAATCCACACACATGAACGACTATCCAGAATAAATGTATTGTACAACACTTGCAGAAGTAGTGATTGCTGTATCATTCCTAACTTTTATCTAACTTCAGCATCTCTACCTCTTCCATAACCAATTTAGTCCTATATTCAGTTCAAGTCTATACATTCCAGGCATGTATTATTTACTAAACAGATGAACTATAAGTAGTTGGACTTTCCCAAACCAAAAGCTAAATTCCAGCATAAACTGGGCATGGTGGCACACTCCTGTAATCCCAGTGGCTCAAGAGGCTAAGGCAGGAGGATCTCAAGTTCAAAATCAACCTTAGCAACTTAGCAAGGCCCTAAGTGAGACCCTGTCTCAAAATAAAAAAAATAAAGAGTCTTGGGATGTGGCTCAGTGGTTAAATGACCCTGGTGCTCCTGGTTTCAATTCCTGGTACAAAAAAAAAAAAAAAAATATATATATATATATATAGATAGATAGATAGATAGATAGCATAAACTGAACAAAGGCATTTTTTCCCTCTCTGTACTTGAAATCATGGAGACAGGAAAACAGAAATACCTTCTGTCCCACCTGGTTCCCTAGTCCTCTTTTCCTTGGGTAATCGCTATCACCACCTGTCCACCCAGAGGTTCTCTATACCTATGCCAACATTTCTTAAAGAGGAAACAATCAGCCAGACCTCATCACTACCTTGGGAAAAACTTGAGAACTTCCAAAGATTACATATCCATATTGTTGCTCAGAGAGAATGTAACTGGTGAATACAAACAAGCAGCTCCCAGTCTTTCCTCACAGCTAGGTACACTGTAAGTAGTATAAATACTAATGTGGTTTTCCTTAAGCAGTTCCTTTAATTTGCAAGTCTTTGTTCCACTGCATCCCGACTCCTTCTCACTAAAAACAATGACCGTCTCTGCCCAGCACAGAGGTCAGCTGAAGAGCTCCACTCACACAAAATGAAATAAGCACAGAGGAAGAATTCACACATATCCACTTATGCAAATCTGCACCATCGGAAATTTTCTCTAAGCAAATAAATTACTACTAACATGAACTTTTTTTTCTCTCTCTCTTTGAATATGACCTATGCCCTGCAAGCTCTGTGAGATTAATACACCATCTTCATGTATGCGGTCTCTAAAAACTGTTAAGTTCTCCCTCCATCCCCCGAAAAGTGATTTCTAGACTATGCATCACTAGAGACATTTTTGAGTCATATTTCTTTCCCTTGCTTCTTCAAAAACATTCTTAAATGACTGCTTTCAAGATCATTACAAAGTTTACAAAGTATGCTACAATTTTAGTTGGGCAATAAATTAATTTGGTAGTTATTCTTTTCTAAAAGATGATTGGAAATATTTAGTAACTAAGGTAAATACAGAACTATAAAAGACTGGACTGACTCCTATCATTTTAATATGTGTGCGTAAGTGTGTGTGTGTCTGAGACCCCATAATAAAATGTTACCTTTTGCTGATGCTGAATTCTCTCTTCTTCAAGGAGCTGGGTAAGTTTTGCATTTTCATCCAAAGCTTTCAAAAGCTGCTGGTCAGGGACAGAGCTCTGAAGCAGAAGGTGGCTTTGTCTCTTTAGCTTGTTTTGTTCAATGAACATCTGCAGAAGTTAATTACAAAAATGTATATACCAATCAATTCCACATATATCCTCAACTGCAACCTAAGCAACGGGAAAGTACATGGAGTTTTTATTAAGATATCAAATGGAAGTCCTGAATTGCATAACAGTCTTAGGGGTAGTGATCACTAAGAGTTCATTTCTAACTTTTATACAATCTTCATACCTTCATCCCTGTCTCAAAGAGGGCATAAATACAATAATCACATCCCGCCCGTGGTTCTCTAATATTTTATCATTGCCTTAAAATACATTAATACTGTCACAGATAATATCAAGAACTTACCTTGTGCCAAATACTCCACTGAGTATTTCACGGGCCTAGTGAAACTATAACTTAAACACTTCTGCTACAATAGGTTAAATTTTACTATATGCTATGTGATACCCATGGTGATAATCATCTTACATCCATTACATCATCTAATCCATAAGCCAATACTGTGAAGTAGAGACTGTCATCCCATTTTACTGATAAAGCAACTGAGGCTCAGTGGGGTTAAGTGACTTTCTCAAGGACACATATAAATGGCAAGACCAGGATTTAAATCCATATCTGTCTGATTTACAAGCTCAAACTCCTAACCACTTGACTAATCTCTGCTATTTACTACACTCAATGTTTTAAGTCAATTTGCTTTCCCTTCAGTGATAATAGTAGGAAGACAAAGGGAAAGGGGGGCGGTCAGTATACTAATATATGTTAAGCATTTTATAAGCAACTTACATCAACTATTCATCAAATTCTCACAACTGTGCACAACTGAAAACATTATTTTCTATTCAACTGTTATTTCTTTTCCTTAACACCATATCCAAGTTGGCTAGTGGGTGATTGCAAGCATGAAATGTTTTACAAACTCTGAAATCTCTAAATAGTAAAGCTTTATGCTTTCAGATTCTTAACAGCATCTTTAAATGTACATTTTTAGCTTAAAGGTAAGATATGTACTGTAAGATGACTTGCTGTACAGCATATATTCCTTTGTGCAACAATACATTCATCATGTAACAGAAAACATCAGTGAAAAAAACTCAGGACAAAAAAAAATTACCTTCTCTTAACCTTCAAGTGGAAAGATCACAGTTTTAATGATTGATGCAAGCCTTAAGCTTAACCCTTGGTCAGTATTCTTTTTAAAGTATTTTTTAGTTGTTGAGGGACATAGTATCTTTATTTACTTTTATGTGGTGCTGAGGATCAAACCCTGTGCCTCACACATGCAAGGCAAGCGCTCGACCACTGAGCTCTTGCCTCAGACCCCTTGGTCAGTACTGATCTCCAAATCAAAATCAAGTCTTGAATATACTATATTAAAATACTCACATTTTCTTCCTATTATATCTTCCTATGAGGGGGAAAAAACTGCCCAAAGCTAGCACTCTACCTATGCAGAATTTATAAAAACTCACTCAACTACAGCAGTGTTCTGCAAAACCAAAACACTGCTAAGTCAAACAGGTAAATATGCAATTATACACAGTACATGAAACCTGCGCCCTTCCACTCGACTCCTCACCTCTATGGGAGTGAGCATGAGTGTGTGTGTGTACATGTGTGGGGCTGGGGAAGAGGGAGCCTAGAGGTTTCAAAGTGCAGAAGAGTTATCAGTAGTTCGTCACAGTACGTGAACTTTTAGACAATGATCTAACTGAAATGAATCACTTCTGATTACCATTACGATTATTAAATAATTGCCTTCTTACACATTTCCCCTCTTGAAACATAGCTGGGCTCCCTTGCCTGCATCAGAAGGCACCTCAGATGAGCAGGAAAGGCCTGCAAACAGCAGCTGAGGTGAGACCTGGAGTTTCCTTCCACCAAATGTGTTTGGGGCCAAGCCTGCAGGGTCACCACCCGGCAGTAACCCAAGTGGGCACAAGCTCCCTGTCAAGGCAGGGGGGTGACAGCATTGCCAGCCACCGTGTCTCTGGACTTGGCTCTCTTGGAAAAAGGAACAGTGCCCCTTGTCCAGCCAAGACTCTGGAAAACTGTTCACCATCTCCTGAGTACCACCATCTCAACTGCGTCATCAACATGTGACGCTGAGTCAGGGATATTAATAACATGAATTCCTTTTGTAAAACCTCATCATAATCCCTGAACGGTAGTATTGTAAGAGGAAGACCTATATAGAAGACTTTCTTTAAATAACAAGAATAGCTTGAAAAAAGCACTCAATAGACTATCTTCTCTGAACTTCAAGATGCCTAAATAAAAAAATTCTAAATAACTCCTCTTCTAAAAAAGTATTTCAAGAAAATTCTGTCACCAAACACTAATGAATTTGGTTTTCAGCTCTGGTAAGAACTTGCTGGCTCAAGTCCAAAAGCTCGTCTCATTTCAGACAACACCACAGGCATCAGAATTTCTGAGAAATTTCGTAAATCTTTCCTAAGAGTAATAATGAGAAAAAAATTCTTATGTTGTTAATTCATTATTTTCAAAATAATACTCCAGTATCTAAATTATTCAGAAAGAAAAAACAACCAATTATGTAAGTCTCATAGTTTATTGGGAATACATATAGAATAAAACATCTTAGAAAAGAAAAACACTACACTGAATAGCAAGAAAATTTTTTTAATCAGTCTTGAGAAAATTTTTGAATATGTTGTTTAAATTTTAAGAACAACACAGCTAAGAAGGCATCTGACTTTTTGTTGAAAGGGAATCATACTTTTTAACTGAACTAGTATGAGTAGGAGCCATTATACATTTGAGAATTGTATTTTTTACAAGTACAAATATTCCTTTTGCAAATAAAAACATAAAGTAAATACACTTTAAAAATTGATTTCTAAGCTCCAAAAGGGCAGGGCTCATTTTGCTTTCTTTGGCATTTGATTATGACATAAACAGTGTCTAGCGCAATCAGATGCTGCTAGGTACTGAGAACAAAATGCAGAAGAGAGAGACCCTCCTGCTAAACTAAGCCATGTGCCTCTTAGCAGCAGTTACCTGTTGAAAATCTGAGAATCCGCGAATTACAGAAAAGGGAAAACATCCTGGTTGCAATTGAGCACTACTTTTTTAAAAAGTTATCTTCTCACTATTGTGTAGATCAACCTAGATCTCTGCACTCCAGTAACATAAGCACCACGCTCTGACCCTCCCTCTTCAGAGGTCCCCTCCTCACTCCTGGCTGACAGCGCAGCGCAGCACTGCCGGCTCTGCTGGACACAGCGCAAGGTCCCAGCAGGTGAGTGGCAGAGTGACTCAGTCAATTCCACACTCTTTCTGTACTCTTGCTTCTCCCATCTATCTCCTCTGCACAGCCTTCAAGTTTTTCTTTGAGTTGCTTTGTATTCTAACATCACTGTACGAACAACACATGGAAAATTGAAAATGTCTTGAGATAAGACCCTGGCCTTCTGGGTCAAACTCAGTCACCCTTTTCCGTTTTGCAATGGAGGCGTCTTTCATCCTCCCCACCCTCCTGCCCCCTCCACTGTTTATTTGGTTGCATTATTTATTCTGCTGCCGCTTTCCCACCAGGCTCTAACACACTTCAATTCTGTTTTCCTTTCTACAAGTAATAAGAAAACGGTATTCACTCACCTTTCATTAAACTCTCTGAATAAAATGAATCATAATATTTCAAATCAGATGTACTTGGACTTCACCCTGGGAAGAGTTTGCTGCTAGCACAGAAAGACCCCACACACAAAACCATAATCTGATTGTTCAAATGCCATTCCCATAAAACCATGTCTTCTTCTACAGCCTTGGTTCCTCTCCCCAGGCCTGTTTCACGCCTCCTTAGCTACTCCTTCAACCTGTGCGAGGCACACAGATTCAAAATACTTAAACAGCATGGAGTTTTCACTGCACATCAGCTCCACACCACAAGTTCAACCAACTCGCAACCCATCATTCCCCTGAAAATCATCCCCAGAGCCGGGGACACCCAACGACTGCATGTCAACGGGGCCAGAACTAAAGAAGCTCAAAGCTTAAGAGGCTGAGATGATGGAGGTACAACATGGTGGTGTTCCCCATCCAGCAGAAGAACCAACTCACATTAAGACAGCATCAAACAGAAGCTGGAGAGAGAGGTGGATACCATGGTGCTATTATCTCAGGCGACAGATGGACTCAAGCCAGCCTCTCATCACAAGTTAAGGGTGCCACTAAATGTAATTCCTTCCTCCCACAGAGCACTTTATAGTTAAAAAAAAATACTTTTTAAAAATCATGCCATTGGTTCTAAAATCCTTTTGGTTCAGTTTATGTATCAGTATCTATTTTACAGGTTATAAGACTAGTATCTGACATGGCCAGAATCTGAACCCAGAACTTCTGCACCAACTTCAGTGAACCTGATACCATTCTACAGCTACCATTTGACCCAGGTGCTCCCTAATGCAAACTGGTAAGTTTTTTATTCAGCCTCAAAGGGTTTTTCCCCTTATTTTTAACTGATACACAATAAATGTACATATTTATGGTGTACAGTATGATAACCTAAGATACTCATGTGTGTGCATATGTGTATGTATGACGATTAAATCAGGGTGATTAGCACTTCCATGTCCTTAAACATTTATCATTTCTTTGTGCTAGGAACCTTCAAATGCCCTTCTTCCAGTTCTTCATGAAGTACATATAAATTTTAAAATACAGACATCCTACTGTGCTACAGAACACTGGAACTTACTCTTCTTATCTGAATGAATTCTAATTCTTTTTTTATTTATTACCCGCCAAGTCCCTTAAGAAACAAAACCAAGCGCCAGGTCTGTACGACATACCCACCTCCTGTGCAAACGACTCTGCTTTCTTTCGAAGGTCCTTCTCCAGCTCCAGGTTCACTTGCATCTCCTCATACTCTTCCACTGCTAACATGGACACTTAAAAAGACGAGGAAAAGAAAGACTGTACACCATACAAATTGTCAGGAACATAGATGGGAAAGAGTCTTAGGCATACAGGGCCCCGTCCATTCCTGCTTGGCATGTAAATTGATAAAAGTTTTTCGGAGGGTGTCCTGGTAATGTGAATCAAATTTCTACAACTATTCATGCCCACTGATTCAACAGTTCCACTCCTAGGAATGCACGAGTACACAGAGAGATTTGGACGCAAGGACGCTATGTGCCTTGTTGCTGAAAACAGTGAAACCGCCTAACATCAGAGATCAGCAAACTGTAGCATAAAATATTATTGTGCTATCAAAATTATATTGTAAATGCAGATTTAGTGAATGAGAAGACATTCATAGAATACTTTTTAAAATACGTGAATTATGAAAATTAGTGCAAAATTAATTCTTTCTAAGCCACAGAAAACACATCAATAGGCAGGTCACAGGCCAGGAAACATATGAAAGGTCAAAAAACATATGGAAAGATGCTCACTGTCGTTAGGGATCAGGAAGCACAAAGTGAAAGTACTTTTCTATATCCACCAAAAAGGAATTTGCAGAAATTAAAAAGTGTGGCTATCTTGTTTGGGAAGGATACAGAGCAACAGAATCAGATATACTGCTAAGAGGAGTGTAAAATGATATCTATTTGCAAAGTAGTCTGGCATTACACAGAGAAACTGAAGATAAAATTTTACATGTGGCACGTATATTAGTGAAATCAGGAGACATGTATGAGAACTTTCCTAACTCATAACAGAATAGCAAAACAATGGAAATAACTGAAATTTCTGCAAAAAAAAGTCAATGCATGAGTGAATTCTGATAGGGTTATCTTGTGGAATATTAGTAGTGAAAATAAACATACCACGTTATGCCCTTTAACATGGATAGATCTCACAAACATGAAAATCTGCAGAGGTTATATGCAAAATGACTCCGTTTATATCAAGTTCAAAAACATGCAAAATTAAACAATGTGGTATTTAGGGATACATGCATATTTGGCCAAATTTAGAGAAAAAAAATTAAAATTTGACAGAGGGGTATAAGCAGAGAGATGCTTACGGGCTTGTCAGGTATTAGTAGGTAAAGAGAGATTTCCTTTACTAGTATTCTTTTCCATATACATTGTAAACATATGAAACATAAAATTTAATGTATACATGTTTTTAAATTAGAATATATCCTAAAATGTTAATAGTGCTTATCTCTGAATTGTAAAGGTTAAGATTGTTTTTCCATTTCCTATACAAATGTAAGTATAACCTAATAAAAGGAATATATATGTGTATATACACACACGTACATATTTTTATATTACATATAAATTTTAAGTCACGTACATATGTGTGTGTTACTTTCTAGTGTTCTTTATGTCTACAAAGGAGGGAAATGGCCTTAGAGCCATCCAGGCCCAGAGAACTAAAGGATTCTGCAGGCCAGACACCTTCAAAAGGAAGGTCCTCTCAAATAAAAGTGACAGCCTTCTTTGCTACTCTTGACATTTAGTAGCCTACTCTGTTAAATAATGGCACAGACAGGACCAAGCGGGTAATGACGCCACTGGAAATTAGGAATGACTCGGTCGCAGCACACCACCCAGCTGCTCCTGGTGAGGCACCCCAGTCCTGAGCTGAGTCATGTCACTAAACTCTTTCAAAAGGCTCTCTTAATGGCTGCTTTCACACACTCTTCCGCAGGCACTTCAGTTCTAACTGACTAAGGATGGGTTTGCTGTGTAATGACATAGAATTTCAAACTCTGCTCTGTAAATCTACTGCCTCCTCAGATGAAAGACAAATGGTCTTACTCAAGAAAAGTAATGTAAGTGGTGGTTTGCAGTGTGAATTATAGGTCCCCGAGAGCTAAATGATTTTTAGAATCTATTTAAAAAAAGAAATTTTGTGAAGAAAACAAAGAAGACCACAACTATCTGAAGCCCTGGGCAAGATAATTGACTCTTTTCTATGTTCAAAACACTATAATAAAAAGTGAATTTTCACATGTCCAGGTCCCTTTGACTTGGACTCTGAAAGAAACTAGGTTGGTCCTAGAGGTGTGTTTACTGACATCCACCTCTCTGCCCACACAGGGGACCCTCTGAAAGCAGAGACACATGATAAACCTCTGCAGAACCCTGTTTCCAGCACAGTGCCTCAAGCTGCCAAATCCTTTGACACATTTCTACCTGCAAACGAAGCAGGACCTGAAGAAATGCTACAATCCAGCTCATCTCCCACACTTAACTATGAGGTTTTTTATTTAAAAATCCCAGCTGTTGAGTGACTTGAGGATTGACAGCTGCCACCAATGACCATATGGAAAGCCCTAGGTCTAAAAGACTTCCTGTTAGCGTCACAATTTCTAGAATAGAAAGCCAAGTGGCTGACGGAGAGAGGGAGAACAAGAAGCATCCTGGGTCTCTGCTATGGTCTGGATGCGGACTGCCTCCCAAAGGTTCACATGTTGAAAGGCTGGTCCCCAGTGTGGCAGCATTAAGAGTGGTGGAACCTTTAAGAGGTGGGGCTTAGCACTTGGTAATTACCTCATTGTGGGTGATGCCCTCAGAAAGGAGTAATGTTGGTCTCAGAGAGTGAGTTAGTTCTCCTTAGAATGGAATGTTATTAAAAGAGAAAGACCAGCCCCTTCCTCAGCTATGGCTTTCCATCTTGCTATGAAATCTCTCCCTATCAACCTGCAATCCCACCCTGATGCCATCCATCATGATGTGACCAAATCAAGGGGGCCCTTACAGGCACCAAACCCATGCTGTGCCATGCTCTTGAATCTCTCAAACTAGGAACTAAATAAACTTCTTTTCTTTCTCAAGGTCCCAGCCTTTGGTATCTTGTTACAGCAATGAAATATGGACTAATACAGTCCCTCCCCTCCCTATCTTCAGGACTGACTGCAGCATCACTTCCTCAAACGGGGACATAAGCAGCAGCCCCCAGGAGACTCTGCACAGTTTTCCTTGGAAGTAGTCACTGGAGATGTTGTCCTCTCACCATGAGACCAGGTCTGATTTTCCTGATCATTAGTTTGTTTTTATGTAATTTGTTTAAATGGTCATGAATCCCTCATGACCCTGGAGCTCAAAGCCAGATTTCAGCACAGCCCTGAGAGCAAGTCTGCATGTACTCTATAAATCAGTTCATATTCTCAATTCCCCTTGTTCCATTTTCATCCTCTTAACTTGAAATGTTATCTCTTTGCAAGTATTCCGGGTAGATGTTCTGATCTCTGCACTGAGGTTTACTAAATGACCTATCAAATAGATAAATGCTGAAGGGACAGCCCAAATGGCTGTGGTCCCAGGACACATGTAGGACAAAGGTAGCATTTATGTCTGAAGTCCCAAAACAAGTAGTTTATGAGCTCCTCAAGTGAAATCACTTTCAAATGTGATAAAGGAACAGGAATGGAAGGGACCTGCTGCTAGGAAAACAGTCTAGGAGAAGATTTTGGCTACAAGAGTCTTTAGGTAAAATGACACAAAACACATGTACACAAAACACAAAAAATGACGTATGTGGTCGAGAAAAAAGACTGGAAAGACGTACCTCTGTTGCATTTTTCTAAGACTTTTCTCTGTTCAAGAACTTCTGAATTTAAAACAGCCTTTTCTTGTTTAACTTTATTTACCTAAAAATGTAAGATTTTGAGGGGAGAAAACACCCAACATTGTAAAACGAGACATATGGCAACATGTGACGCTCAAATGGTGTCCAGTTCGCAACACGACGTTTCCAGTGGGAAGCTGCAATCCTGGGCAAGACCGAGGCCTCCCCAGCGCTCCTCCTCACAGCTTCAGAGGCGGCGACCTGAGGAGGGGCCCTCAGTGCCCACTTTCTCCCCGGTGCTGCTGGCACCAGTGTCCCTAACGATGACTGTGTCCTAACCCTTCAATGTACATAATTTGTAATTTTAATACAAAAGTCCAACCACAGATCACCCAGAAAAAACACAAATCATTCAGTCAGAGATCCAGTACTCAACTAGGAAACTCATTTTGAACTTTGATAACTTATTTGCTTGAATATAATACCTATGAAAACATTCTCCCCAAACTTAAATTTATGAAAGAACATTTGACATAAATCAATACTCAAATACATTAAGCAGATATGTTTACATAATCTAAAAATACTCAAAATACTGTGGATCGTACTGAACTTGTAAATGCAAACCCTGGAATGATAAGCACCAAGTTCAGGGGAGCTGGGAGGAGTGAGGAGAAGCTGAGAGGCAGCCAGGCTTCCTCCCTCGCCAGTGCTCTATGTGCTAAGCTGGACGGTGGGGACGTGGATGGTCACTGTCGTGCTCATTGTACCTTTCAGATGTCTGAGACAGTCACGATAAAAATACTATCTAAACGTTTTCCAATAATACCTCTACGAGGAAGGAGAGAGAATCATCAATAAACCATCACCACTGTGGTCTGGGGTGCATAAGGATGCATTTCCTGCCCCTCTCCTGTGGTGACTCAAGACACAAGCTAGGATTGATGGCCCGGAAGGCAGCTGTGAGGCCATCAGCACCTCCGCAGAGACTGAACTGCTATCTTTCCTATAAGCCTTACTTTTGCTTTTCGTCACTATCCTAAATTCCCTACACAAGTACTATTGTCCTCCTTCCTATTCAGTACAACGTTCTGCCATAGTAAGGTGGCAAGATATGTACAAGAATGGGGGCAACTGGGTGAGGCTGCTCGCTGGTGGGCTCAATACCCTGGCATGTTTGGCAGCCACCTGAGGTGCTGTCGCCAGTAGGCTGCGAAGCTCTGGGCTTCAGAATCTGAGCACCATGGAGACAAGTTAAATCAACATGGTGGAGGCAGACTCTCAGAGCCTCGTGCAAAAACAAGGCCACTATGTGGTCCTGTTCTTAAAGACACTTCAAGGGGACAGAGAAAGAGTCTCCAAATCCTGGCTTGAACCCCCTCTCACATCTACTGCGTCTGCCTGCACTGCAGGTACACAAAGGGACAGCCCTTCCAAACCAAGGCAGACATCCCACTCGAGAAGCAAGATACTCTCTTCCTTCTTTGCCAGAAGCAATCAAGTGCATGACTGAAAAAGCAGCTGACATTCTTACAAATCTGCCCCACACAGGAAAGAATATGGGGACAATGGGGAGCATGTAAATGCTACCTAGTGTTTTATTTATTCAGCTAGGCAGTGGGCACCTGAGTGTTCAATGATCTTGTTTTCTAGAACTTTCTGTATGTCTGAAATGGTGGAGGGGATAAGATAAAAATTGGTACATGGTTCTTATAGCAAAACTTAGCTTGCAATAGCAAGTTTCTAATTTAGCCAGTCCCCAAACAGACTTGTGGTTTGAAAACATGTAAGACCTTGCCTTTCAGACCCAAATACGTACTTCTTCAATGACTTCCACAAGTTTGCTCTTCAGATTTTCCAACTCAATGGCTAATACCTTCTTTTCCTCCTGAACAGACACAATTTGATCTCGAAGTTCTGCATTTTTAAAGAAAAAGAAAAAGGTTTTATTTTCAAATAAATCAAATATGGTCAAAAAACTGAAAATGCCAGTCCACAGGGCTTATGGTCAAGGTTATTTGACAAAGAGAAGGAAAACAAAGGGCACCTGCATGCCCACCCCACACACTCATGGTTTTGTACTAGGCAACCTCACCACGTTGGATACACCAAAGTGAGTTTCCTTTGCAATCTACCAAACGCAGATTTGAGGAAACCATCCAGCATCTGGAAAGTTAAAAGTTCTTAAGTTTTCAGCAAAACAAGTTTAAGCACTGTACTGTTTCCTTTTTTATTTCATAATGGCCATGGCTCTTGTCACAACACAATATAAACAAACAACTGGGCAGTTAATAATTGGAGATTTGGGGCTGGGGTTGCAGCTCAGTGGTAGAGCGCTTGCCTAGCATGTGTGAGGCACTGGGTTCAACTCTCAGCACCACACATAAATAAATAAAGGTCCACTGACAACTAATAAAAAATAATAAATAAAAAATTAATAAAAAATAATAATTTGGAGATTTTGATTTGAAAGAAAAAAATCCTGACTTCCTGCCAATTTACGGACCATAAGTATTATTTGAACTAACTTGAATACGTAAAGAAGGGTTAATTCTAAGTAATTTTCTCTCTGGAGTTGTGGGTGTTTCATTTCTTAATTAATTTCTTCTTTTTATTATTGGGATTTAATGAGAAATGTTACTAGAATGCAGACATTAGCAACTTTAAGTGCAAAAGCTTCTGGTGTTAAGTTACCTCTGCCACTCAAATGTTTAAAAATACACATGGATTAGCACAGACTACTTAAGTTTATATCCGGGCCTACTGTTTTGCCACTTTGTTTTAATTGCTTTTAATTCTTATCCTTCTCCAAGAGCAGTAAGAAAGCTACTATGTGGTTATTTATAAATTGCATTAAACTTTGTACGTGGACCCAGCTTGAAGAAGTTCTCAGTGATTCAATTCTAAATCACTTTCTCCACTGGCTGGCTAATTATGAAAGGAAGAACATGAGACTGTATTGCTCAAGACCTAACAGAAAGGAGCATAATGAACAAAAGGAAATCCTTTAAACTTCCTCGTATTCTCAGCCAGCATAAACCCTATTTTGTCTTGAGTTAAGAGGTTGAAGAGTCAGGGAAAGCCAGGTGTACCCTTCCATCTTTATACCTGTACCTGAAATTTTATCTACCAAATAAACAGAAGAGTAGTACTTCTGAATGTGTACTAGGTTAAAATGCTCCAATAGTTGTAAGCCAGAAACTGCTTTGTGACATGTTTAACAGAAATGATGTGTATGTTTGTACTTAAATAAAATCCATGTGCACTGAAGAGACAGTTTCCTGTGCTCTTGCCTCACAGCACCATCTGCTAGCCAGCACTGTTGTTTAATATTGAAAACTGCTTTTAGCTCACTGCTTAAATCAGGTGCTCTTAGAGGGCAGAGGCTAAGAAATTTAAGAAGGAATCTTCTCCAAAGATTCTAACACAGAACTAAAGAGAAAGGGAATACACGTGCACAGATCTTTTGGTGCTAGGAATGGGATCCAGGGCCTTCTGCGCCACCTAAGCTTATACTCCACCACTGAGTTAGATCCCAGACCAGGTGAAATGTCTTTCGATCCATTCTTTCTTTCATAACACATCTAAAATCTCTTAATGCCTGGTCCGTATTCTAATGGGTAACGGTCTAACTGGCTCTTTCTGGAGACAATACTTTCAAAGGTGCTAAATTCCAAACAAGAAAGCAATCCAGAATTACAAGTGTGATACCCTGTGGTTCTCAACCAGGCTCTTGGTGGTGGGGCTCATGGCATGCTCGGTAGTGAGCAGGGTCCCACCTTTGATCTGCTTCTGACACTGCACTGACACACAGGTCTCGGCAGCTCCATCTGTGTCCCCAGCAGAGTCTTCCTCGTCGATGTTTATCTCCTCGGTTATGACATCTGGTCCCAACTTGGCCATGTACAACATGCTGATCCTTTTCAGTGTTTTATTTTCTTTATTTAGCTAAGATAACATGCAAACATGGTTATTTTAGCAGCAGTCAAATAATTATCTTGGGTTTTTAAACAATAGACAAATTAAGCAGGTTTTTGTCTTGCATATTCACAACAGTCACAGCAGGACACTATGATTAGCAGATTCATCCAACAAGGTTGAGTTCACATGTTTTAATATTAAATGTATTACTTTAAGTAAGACCTGGCACCTGGATTGCAGCCAGCAGCAACTGTTAATGCTAGTTATGACCAAGGGAAATAGATGTAAGGAATCAAAATGAAATACTAGTGTTTCTGGTTATCAACAGTCTTAATATATACTCTTTATTTAAAGTAAATTTTCAGTTTGAAGCCATACTGGAAATACCTCTTAAATGTCTGCTTGCTCAGGGTCCCCTCTTTTCTGAACATTTCCATTCCATTTGTTTGTTTGTTTGTTTGTTTGTTTGTTTTGTGGTGCTGGGGATTGAACCCAGGTCCTTATGCACAAGAGGCAGGCACTCTACCAACTGCACTATATCCCCAGCCCAATCATGTGATTTCTGTGGGATGACCACACACCCCCAAGGCTTCCCCAGCCATCGGCTGGAGCTAGTTAAGTCCAGAGATGAGACCTGTGACCCAAGCTTGGCCAATCAGTTCTCTTTTCTAGGAATTTTGAGGCTGGAACAGAAATGAGTTTCCATGTGTCTGAACACAACAAGTGCTGGGGAGCCCACTCCCCTACTCACCTGAGGAAGAGAGAAAGGCAGCGCATAGTGAAGGCAAAAAGGAAGCTGACGTGGAGAGAGGGCCAGAGAAAAGCAAGGAGAGGGTTCCCCAAGCCCGGATTCATTCCCATACTGCTCCTGACTCACAATATTGAGTGAATCCCAAATGGGATTCTCCAATATTCCTCTAACAAGTTCCCACATCCTTCTCTTTTCTTGCTTAAGCTTGTTCAAGATGTTTCTATATCTATACACAGAATCTTCATAAATCACAATACAAGAAAATTCAAGGTAGCTCCTATTATCTCTACAAAAAGAGTTCTAATTCAGAGCAGTAAAAAGGAATCCTGATTTGTTAATGTATTTGTTAGTCCTTAATAAAGAATGAGTGGGTTTGAATTTAACAACTGACATTAGAAATAAATGAACATAATTCACTGGGATGCTAGTTTATCTTCTTTATTGTAAACCTGACACCAGAACAAGAAGTTTAGCATGATGCGTGACTTGACTGGCTTTAGCCCTTCCTCTGTGATTATAATTTGGGCCCTTCTGAGTTTCTCACAGCCCACTGTAGTCTGGAAGATCTGATTAATACAGAACCACGTGCCAGGGTCTGGAGCCCAAGAGGCTTCCTTGACCTCCCGGAGGCATCAGGAAGAATCTCTTAGAAACAGATACAAAAAAAACCCATGAATTCTTCCAGGGAAGACCCAGGAGCTCTACTCAGGGAGTCCCTTTTTCCAGTCCCCAGTCCCTATCTCCCCACATTATACTATGGGATCAGGGATAAGAGATGTGGGCCCACACGTCCCGACCCCTCTTCCTTAAGATGGAAAATTCAAGGAGACTGTTGTGGGTCCTGTAAACCATGAATGCTACAGCACGGCCTTCAAACAGGCTCACGGGATCCTCTTATCAATTCTCACACTGTGACATCTTTTCTTAGTGTTAGAAGGAAACATCACTTTAAGAAGAAAATGAAAAAAATGAAGACAATTTATAACTCTGCCTCCTAATATTTAAACAACTGACTCCCAAGTCTACACATTACAATCGCTGGAGAGCAACAGTCACATTAAAAAAAAAAAAAAAAATCCTGAAGCTTGTGCCCTATGCCTTATCAAAGTCTCTGGCCATGAGGCCCAGCCTAGTACTCTTCCAGAACCTCCTGGGATGCACGTCCACACTAAGAATCACAGATGCAGAGTCATGGAATGCTTCAGCACACAACCCGGCTGGCTCCGTCTGTCTCTGGAGCCTACCTAATCCTTCAGTCTCTCACTTCTCATCAGCAGAGGGTAGAACAGTTTCTAACCCATATGAAGATTAAATGAGGTATTACAGAGAAAGTTCAAGTTCAGCAAATGTTTTAACTATTACTATGAAAAAAAGAAGGCTTAGTTTTTTGTCTAATTTTTTCTTTGGAAATCCTTTATCAGCTAGTTTTCTTCCAATAAGGTGTGCATCTACACAGTTTCTTCTTCCAGGAGACTCATGAAAATGCTCATTTTTGCCATGTGGTGCTTAACGTATTTCTTCCCAGACCACCATCACCTTAATACCTGATAACCTGAGAGGTAACAATTCTACACTCAAAAGAGCTTAAAGCTACTATCAAACCAGGCATCCAAATCCATCAGCTGTAGGTCATTTGTAATACAACTACTCAGCAGAGTCATTAGCTTGAGGAAAAAACACAACCACAGAACATCCTAAGTCTTCTCTCAAACACCATTTTCATGTTTTGAAAGAAGAAATAAAGATTTGCATGCCTGAAGTTTTATGGACAGACTACCTGGACATTTCTGAGAATTCTGAACTCACTGATTTTAGCTAAGCAATTTTACTGCAGCTACTCATCAAGTTACAGATTAACAGCATGCTCCCTGTCAGGTGAAACCCTTGTAAGTTGTGACGCCCCTGTAACCAAACCTATTACTATATTCAAATTTAAATAGTTTTTACATTGTCACAGTTTAATGAATATTTAAAGGAACAAAGTAAGCAAATTACATGGCTTTGAAGTGTCAACTTAAAATAGTCTACATTTATCAGTTTAACTTCCATATTTTAGCAAAGCAAAGTATCCACATTGTTTTTAAGAAAACTATGAGGTCAAATTGCATCACAGGAATTAAATATTCTGCATTTGTCATTAATTTGAAGGAAAAGGTTTAGGAAAATAACTTATAGAAACTTCACTGCTCAGAAAATGGAACCTACTTTTGAAAATGACAACTGATACCTAAAACTGAATGTTCTATTTTCACTTACTGATCGCACATAAAATGAAGTTTCCAAATTCTGCATTCACATCTGATAAGCATATCTATAGTGTTGGATTAATTCTGTTTCTTGATTTGTTATTTTTACTCCAGGCCCTATGAATTCACATCACATCCTCAGAAATAAACTACACATCCATTTTCTAAAAGGCTTCTTAGGCTAGGAAACAAATGGAGTAAGTTAAAGACCCTAGATGCAAGAATGACCTTAGGGATCAGGCATCAGTGGTTTCTAAGTGGAGGTGATACCTGGTACCCGACAGCTTTTCAACATACATTCACCCGGGCCACGCTCCTAGACCAAGTGGATCTGGAGCACTCCTAAGGTGACAACCCTGGTCCACCCAGACTTTTAGAATGCTTGGACTATAGCTCAGAGAGGTGAATTCTCTTGCAAAAGTTACCTGTTAAATAAAGGGAGGGCCATAATTCTGCCAATCCTGAGAAATGGCCAGTGTCCTCACCTAGATGTACTACTGCAACTGTTAAAAGTAAGAGAAAATGCAGCAACTACTCGTAGGCCCTAGAAGAGTCACAGCAGCTAGTCTGCTCTAAATAAAATATTTTTCCTTTGCTTATTTCAAAAGAAATAAAGGAAATGACAGCAGAATTCATACATCATCATGGATTGAGGAGCTCCAGTGCTGTGCGGCAGAGTAAAAGGATGTGAGAATATCCACCCTGTCACTGTTTTTAAAGCAATGGCCTGTACTGCTATGTATCCTCAGACAAATAACAGGAGAGAAGTTACACACACAAATTTATATCCTTGGTTAAGTTCTGATTGAATATCTTATGAATTCTAATGCAGTGTCGTTATGCAAACAATTAAAGCAAATACCTCTCCCATGCACACTGCTAATGCACACAAATTAAATCTATTTATTTATTTATTTATTATGGGTGGTAAGATTTCAGTCACATCCAAAGAAATACTCCCGAGGTGGCGGATGTTGAGGTTGGGGGAGGGAAAAGAAACACAACTAGCATTAATAATGAAATTTGGTTGAAAATTGCTGTAATCCATTTTCTGATGAAGTGGTTCAGATGCATTTTACCCAACCCAAAATACATAAGACAGAGATAAAAACATTCTTTAATAATAATGTACTTCTGATGAGACAGAATATAGAAAATTACACACTTGGTAAATTCATCAGCTAGAGGCAATCAGCAGAGCACCGAGGTCACCTTTTGCATGCCCTCGCTCTGCTTTCACAAATAATCACCTGAAATGTAAGGCTGGAGGCTGACTCGCTCATCACATTCACACGGGACACAATCACTGCTCTTTCCTGTCACACCTGGGTAGTTTTAAATTTGGTTAGCATTTAACCAAACGCAGAGACACTTGGAAAGTCCAGGGCACCCACAGATCACTCTGGGACCACGTTTGCAGGCAAAAGCCACCAACGTGGAAACACACACGTGCAAACACTCGGTTTACAATCAAAACCACGCCTGCACTGAGGGAAACATTACATAATCCCATTCCAGGATTCTGAGACCCACAACCCTCTCCTCACCATCAGAGTAGGAAGATTACAGAACTGGCAGAGTCCAGCAGAGCAGAAGCTACTCTCCAGCAAAACAAGCTGAAATCTGAAAGCTCAGAAAACATCCCTGCATTAAGGACAGACTCACCTTTGTTGCCAGAGCCTCAGCGCTTTCTCGACAAGTCTTCTCTATTTCAAGATGGTTCTGCATGAAATTAACTTCCTCTATAACCATGTGAGAAACTAGGAATGAGGGGAAAAAGAGTCTCAGCATTCAAGGATTAGTCAGCTATTCCAGAAGCCCACGCATCGTCCCATGATTAAGAATACTTCAATTCTTTCTCTGGCCAGCCTTGAGCCATTAACAAGGAAAGTTTTTAAGAGGCTGACCTGACTAAACTTAGTTCATATTTGAACACAGAAAGAAAAAAGAACACAACAAAGAACCTGCACTACTCTGACACACATATATATATATATATTTTTTTTTTTTTTTTGAGGTGCTGGGGTCTGACACATATTTTAAGAGAACTATTTAGGAGGTTTTAAAGTGTATATTTTCTATGTGGCTAAGTACACGGTAGATATATCTGCTAATTTAAATAAAAGACTCTCCCACAAATGAAGAGTGGCAAGATGTCTTTCTTAGCAGAACGTAACATGTGGATCTAATAAAGAAAATTAGCTAATAAGAAATAAAATGAAAATAAATCTTAAATTGATCTATGACTGACATAACTATGTGGCAGCTTAAATAAGTGTTGCAATATTAGTCTTTAAGAGTGACTGTTATTCCAAACTCCAGAAGTATAACACTGAGATTTATGTAGTATGTGATGAAAATAAGGGTTGATAAATTGTTTCCGGCATCATAGGTTAGCAGGATTACTGGGAAAAAATCAAATTTTACTTGATAGTTTACCAACATTGAAAAAGCTGTTTTAGATTTTTTTGGTAGCTGGTTCATGTAAATTGAGATTTAAAGGTACAGAGTCATTTAGAACTTGAATTATATTTTGAGGATCAAGATCAAGTAAGAAAATGCCAATTCCTTCTACCCCCATTTCTAGTTAAAAGGAAATCCTCAGAACCTCAAACCTAACTATAGACATATATATTTATTGACGTTTGTTTGGCTTAAAAAAAAAAAAATTAAAGGACCCAAATGTGAAACCCAACAAAGTTAGGCAAAAAGCTCTGGGCTCACATAACACAAAGAGAGATTACTTTTGCTTCATTTAAGCTTAATTAACCTGCAATTATGATTAAACTCAGGGGGAAAAATTTCTCTCCAAATTAAATACAAAAATGTATTACTTCCTAAGTCTGTCCAAAGTTCTTATTATGTTAATATTCAAATTCATAAAGCAGCACTAAATGGCCAGAAACATCTCTAACCTTGACATTTTTTCAGGGGTAATAATAATCTGCCGCAAATGCAGGCCAACCAAAAACCACTTAACTAATTAGTAGTTGCAGTCACCGAGAAAAACATGAATCAACACTGTTATTACAAGTGGCACATTTGAGTGGCATCTAATTATGACTTGATGAGCACGATACTTGCATTATCAACATTACTACTGCATCCCATCAGGGCCTAAAAGCTGCTGATGGCATTGACTTCGAGAAACTCCCACTCAATGGTACAGCAGCACCCAACAATCGGCTTGGCAGGGGCCCCCCTCACTAAATGACACGTTAAGCGTAATTACTGGTAGACATTGTAAATAAACAGGATTGGAAGTGAAAATTGTACCAAGTGCATAAGACACAATCTGACACATTGGAAGTGGCAGCCTTAATTGAGAGTTTCTTTGACTGCTCAAGATCATTTCAACTGCATTTCTCAGAGGACAGTGATTATAACTGTGGAGACAGACGGCATAATGGTATCAGCACTGCTGACAGAGCAGTGAATTAAATTGTATCTGCTGTGGTGTGAAAGCCTTGATGAGAGGTACAGATGCCTTAGTGGTCTTATCATTACAACACAATGGTCATGTTGTCATCAACCTTTCTGGCTCCAATTGAAAAGAAATGATTGTGTGTTGAAGCTCCCCCCACACCACCCCCCTTGTCCTCTTCTATCTCTTGTTCTGAATAGAACCAATTTTCAGAGAGCTATGAAATCACGCAATAGGTCCTAAAATGCAGCTGCTTGGCATACAAACGGGTCCCCATTAAACTGGAATCACACACAATATGTGTTTATGCCAGAAGAACAAATAGAAGCTGAACACAGGCCAAGTTTATTCACACACACAAAGCCCATGTAGCTCTTCATCAATATAATTGCCTTTTATATTGTAGTTTAAATAATAGGCTCTATTATTTCCTTAAAATCCTAATATTCCTGGCATTTTATCACTATGTTTACAAGGTAGGTTCTTCAAAAATGTGAAGGAAAGAGAAAAGAAACCTATACAATTTTTACAACATCAAATATTACTTTGAATTTTTAGCCTTAACTACTTGACATCTTCTGCCACAATCTGGTATTTCTACTCTCATAACAAAAACATAAACACTCTGCATTTTTCATAGGAATTTGACTTTTTATTCAATAACATTCTTGCTCATGAAAGAGTAAGAAAAATCATTCCACAGTACTGAGGTTTAGGCCTAGCGAAAAGGGGGGTGGGGAGAAACATTTATTTTCTAAGCATTTTGTAAAAAGCTGCACTGTGATTTAACTTGATAGACTTGGCCGAGGAGGACCTGCCCACGTCCTCCCCAAGGCTGGCGCGGTAGACTCCATCAGGTGGGGTCTTAATTTCTTCCTCAAAGAGGGAACAGTAGGAATTCTTCATTGTGCTTCAATTTTCAGTTTAAGAAATTATCCCAATGCTAAATCAGAAGCACAGCAACCCACTTACCAAATTCCTAAGTTCAGAAGGAAAGAATACTTCAAAGGCAATTTATCTTTAAAAAAGTAGGACCCCATTTCCAAATGCGAAAGTTGGGTCACATGATATAAAGCAGAAATAGTCTTGATGTGGAAATTTAGGTGTGCCCTTTCAAAGAATGAAAGGTTTTAAAACCTTTAGCTGTTTATTTTACGGTCCTAAAGTGGATCTGTTCTCTAACATCCATGATCTACTGCCTACCATACCTATGACATTGCACGTCTGAATCACAGGGGATTTAAAAAAAGAAAAGAGATGAACTTGAAGTAAAGAGACCCTAATATGCTAGTTACACTTTTAAACAACAACTACAATAAAAAACTAATCTTTTAGAAATTCATACTGAAACATAGTCAGGAAATATTAAAATGATATGGTGACCGGCATCAGTTGTTAAGTAAACAGGTCAGTGAGAGGAGTATGGACACAGAGAAGATGATGGGCCTGGCTGACAGCTGTTGACGCCGGACCGTGGACCCATGAGGGTTCATTGTACTATTTTCTCACTTTTGAAAAACTCTCAAATATTTTATAACAAAAAAAAGTTTTTACAGACTCTAAGAGCTTTATGCTATAACTAAAAGCACATCAGCTGTTGTTTCCACCAATCCAGTTTCATTAGCACCATTGATCTGTCCTCATCTGTGACCTCAAAGTGCTCTCCCATACATGCCCCCACAGGACTCATCACATTGCAGGGTGACGGGGTTGCTTTGTTTTATTTTTTACTTTTGTCTTCTACTAACTGCGACTTTTAAAATAGGAATTTTTATTTCACATGTGTCTGGTCCTTTTGAATCTAGCACAACGCCATGTACAAAGGAGGTACTCAAGTTTGTCGAGAGGCTGGAGTCCGTTTGTGAACACCCTTTTACAAGATGTTCCCTGTGGTGTAGAAATGATTAGGCAACAACTATCATCACCACTTCCTGAGCCTGACTATGTGCCCAGCCCCTCGCTAAACCCTTTATACCTGTTCCCCCATAAATTCTCACAATGGTCCTACAAAGCAGATGTGATCGGGGCAGTTCTAATCTCACAATATCAAGGTCCACAGGAGTTAAGTGGCATATTCCAAATCAGACTTCTACCAGGGAAAGCCCAACCAAACCCACTCCCAAAGTTACTCCACTTTTCCACAATCTTTTCTACTTCATTATAGTTAAAGGAGTCACTTTAACTACAGGGTATTGCTTCCTGAGCAAACTTTCTGTCCAATTCCCAGCACCTCTCAGTACTATGCAGATGAAGGACATCTCTGAAGCACACATGGTGAACACAGCAGCTTCTCCTTCAACATCAGATTCCTCGGGGAAGGTTTTCATGTGTTAAGAAAACAGCCAGGAAGAGCAGGGCATGGTGGTGCATGCCTGAAGTCCCAGTAGCTCAGGAGGCTGAGGCGGGAGGATCTCTTGAGCTCATGAGTTTCAAGTACTTGAAAGGATTTATTTACTTCTCCTTTCACAAGAGTCTGCATTTGGGGCTGGGGAGATAGTTCAGCTGGTAGAGTGTTTGCCTCTCAAGCACAAGGCCCTGAGATCGATCCCCAGCACCGAAAAAAAAAAAAAAAAAGAGTCTGTATTTGTAGAAATATGGCATTGCAGTGGTGTTCTTTGTGTAGAAAGACCAGGAGGCAGGCACAGGGACAGCTGGCAGAGGACCAAGAATGGCACGGAACTATATGTGCCCAAGAATGCATAGGAACATATGTGCCCAAGGAAAGGCACACTGATCTAGGGAGCAGTAGTCTGCGGCCTGACAAAGCTTTTCCTGAGCTTCACTGAACTGCTCTTCCCACACTTAGAGAGCTAGGCCTGGTCCATAAATATCACAGGGATTCCAGATTTCAACTCTACACCAAAAGAAACTTTCCCCCAGAGCAGTCCAAATGTATAGACCCATATGCCCCAACTTCTTGAAGGTCAGCAACATGAACTCTTACTACTTAATGGAGTTCTGACATGCTGGATGGTTTAGGAGATGACATGGTAGTAGCAGCAACTAACATTTATTAAGCATCTACTATATGCCAGGTATAGTATTAAGTGCTTTTATATAGATTATCTCATCTAATACTCAGCCTTTAAAGCAGGACCATTAATCCCAGTTTTATTAATGCAGGTAAGTATCTGCTACATGAATCACACCTTCACTGGTGATAAATATGGCCATACTCCCTTCATCTGAAATTCTACCTCTGTTCAAAAGCCATGAACCATTTAGCTCAGATACTTTTTTAAGGAATATTTAAGTCTTCTTATTCCCCATTTCCTTCTTTTTTTTTTTTTTTTAAACTGAGTAAAGAATTAACACTATTTTCCTGGCATTCAAACTTTAATTAAGCAGGCCTAATAAAGGTAAAAATTAAAGGTATACAACGATAACAGACTGTTGTACTAGCCTTTCAAATAATCCTTTCAGGTCTTAATTAGAGTTTCTCAGAAGGAAAAAATGCAAATTCTTTAAACTATCAAAGATATTTAGAGGAAGACACAAGGAAAAGGGAAACAGAAGATCAAAGCAGAGTTTACATGTTACTCAAAAGGCTGATGTGGGGCTGGAGTTGCAGCTCAGTGGTAGAGCACTTGCCTGGCATGTGTGAGGCCCTGGTTCAATACTCAGCACCACATATAACTAAATTAAATAAAAGATCCATTGATAACAAAAAAATTTTTTTAAAAGGCTGATGTGGGGGGGGTTGCTTCCATTTTTTGCATATACAAGAAGCAAAATCCTTACTATTACCTGAATCCAAACCTTATGTGATAAATCCAACCATAAGAAACTTGAACTATGCTCACCACACACAATACTCCAATCCACTATCAATGATTCAGTACATGAACTGGTAACAATGCCAATGGGATCACTCTTCAGAGGTGATGGGTGCCAGCGCGGTGTAAGCATATCCCATGGACCCTGCACTAGCCAAGGAGAAAGTCACATGCACCTGAAATTCATGCACTCACAAGTAAGAGGTGTTTCTATCACAGCACACCAGCCTCCCAAGATAGGTTATACCAGCAAGATTACCCTCAGATTTTCTTCCTTGTAGTCAAGTGATGAAATAAACTAGTTAATGAAATTTAACTATAATGCTATATTTTTAAGCTGTTTTACCTTCCAGAAGAGTATAACATTTTGTAGTGTCATTACCGAGTCAACACTTATGATATAATCAGATACCTGACTGATACAGCAGAGTGTCAGAGAAAGCCTTTGCTTCCAAGGGAAGGGGTCCCTTTCCCTGCTACCATCTGGCTCTTTACCAGTGACATATTTCCATCTGACACTTCCAGGTCTGATCAGTTATGTTCTATCTTAGGGAATAAATAACAGATTTATGTCACATAAAAAACAACAGTAAAAATTTAGAAAAATATTATTCTAACTTTTGTGGGAACATAACTTTCCTCAGTGAAAGCACTATTTCAAGCATTCAAACTCTTAAAAATATCTCAGCTCTTTGACCCTATAACTGCTTTTCTCTTTTTTTAACCATTTTATTGAAGCGTAAGTGACATGTAAAGAGCTGTATTATTTAATATATACAGCTTGATGAGTTTAGGAATAAGAATATACACCAGTGAACCACCATCACCATCAAGTTCTAGATATATCCATCACCTCCCAAAGTCTCCTCCTACTCTATCTATCCATCCATCCATCGCAATGCCTCATGTATGCTAGGCAAACACTCCAACACTAAGTTAAACCCGACCCCTATGTATTCACTTAGAACGCTTAATATAAGATCTACCCTCACTTAACATAAGATCTACCGTTTTAGTATATTCTAAGTATATAATACAGTATTATTAGTTATAGCCACAAAGCTGTGGAGTAAATCTCCAACATAATTCCCTTTCTATGAATTAACCTAAGAAACTAATCAGATTACTATAAAGCTGTATACTTTGTGTACTTGCCATGACATTAACTGTAATAGTTAAAAACCCAGAACTAATCTTTAATGAAAGAATAAATGAACGGTAGTGCCATTATATGATGGAATGCTATGGGCAACCAGTAAAACATACACCTCTACTGACATGCAAACCTGATAATGTACTGTCTACTGAGAAAAGCAGGCCACCAAACCACATGCAAAATATGCATTTTTATATAAACATACTATACAAGTTAAAAACACAGGAAGGACAGACTATACAATGGTAACACTGGCTTTTCTCAAGTAGTCAATGTAGCAAAGTAATTCTGTTCTCTTTCAGCTTTTTGTATAGTAAGATTTTCTATTCAAACTATAATAATAATGACCTCATAAAATAATAATGCTATTCCATTTCTTTAAAAATTACAGTAATAACAGGACATTTTTTGGGCAAATGGGAAGGTAATTTTAACAGGGTATATATCTCTGCTTACATAATCCCCAAACGGTTATATATTTATAATAATTCCACTGAAGTGTGCACATACTTTTCTGAAATTCTTCCAGTTTTTTAACAGCTTCATCTCGTTCTTGCCTAATTTTGTCACACTGAAATGAGAAAAAAAAAAAGAGAAATGTTAAATTTATATCATAAATTTTAGTTTGGAAAGGTGAGCAGGAGTAAATTTATAGGCAGCAGCGATTTTCCGAAACCAAAACAAAGTATCTTTAAAAAGCACCGAAGCTACAAGATATCTGTACTGCTCATCCCATTTGGATCCAGCCAATTTCCTTAGACCTTCTAAGATAATGAGTCACCCTATGGTTCTTTATCGCCTCCATAACAGATCAAGCTAATACCCCTGAGTCAAAATGTATTTGTTCTTTAAAAGAATGTTTGTCCTTCTTTTAAAGTAGGCACGTTTGTGCGGTTCTTCCCCCAGCAGTGGGACTGAACCTAGCACGTACCAATCAAGGACCCTTCCACTGAGCCACACCCAGCCCACTGTGCCTCTTTCTCAGATGCCCGGGGCAGCCCACACCCTGCTCATCCCCAAGTTAACTTCTGCACGGGTTCAGCAACCCAGCTCACTGCTGCACCCCTGGGAGCCAATGGAAAGAGGACTTTAGGAAGGCAAGGTGTGCCACACGCCCTGGCTCACGCTCAACCAGGAAAACACCAGCCTGAGCTGGAGGCATTTTGACTACAAGGTAGCAAAGGAGTAAAGATAGACTATTTCACAATCAACACATATCATCTATAAAACTGGTTTTTAATTCAAAAAGGAAGGAGAACTCCTCAAAAAGACTTTAAGGGACAAGACCAAAGGAGGCAAAAATAACTACTAAAGCATGAAGATCTTTTAAGGCATGTGGTATAGAAACAAGTATCTTCCTGTTTCAATGGCCCAGGATGGTATTTGTGATATTTATAGGAATTGAAAGTTCATGATGAGGACTGAATTCAATTTACCCTGAGCTGTATGAAACAGGGAAGGCATGATATGTTGTAGAGATTTTTTATCAAAACTACCTAAAACTCTAAAAAGCAACTTTTAGCTATCAGGATAATAGTTAAAAATTGAATTTTTACCTGGCATGGTGGTGCACACCAGCAACTTGGGAATGAGGCAGGAGGATCACAAATTGGAGGCCAGCCTGGTCTAATAGTAGAAGACCCTGTCTCAAAATTAAACATAGAAAGGACTGGAGATGTAGCTCAGTAGTAAATATCCCTGGGTTCAAGACCTAGTGCCGCAAGGAAAAAAACTGGATTTCCTGGGAATACTTTATTTCCTAAGAGAACCAAATAAATAAAGCAGAATTTTAAGGTATAATTGATGACTAACAAAAATACTGAGGGATTTCAACTCGTTGGAGTAATTTCGAATTCCAATGGCTTGAAAATTACGATGCCACTAATAATTTGAAAAATTCAGATTAAAACAGTGAGATCATCTATTAGACTGACAAAAACTAAAAAAAAAAAAAAAAAAAAAAACCTGATCATGCTAAAATTTGGCAACTTATACTCTGCTAGCAGATGTATAAATTGGGATAACTACTTTGGAAATAATATTTTACCAAAACTGATAACATACCCACTCTGAGTCAGCAGTGCTGCTTCCAGGTATAAAACCTAGAAAATCTCCAGTGATGTGTATAAGATGAACTGTACAAAAATGTTCAGTTTTCTTTGTTTTTTTGTTTGTTTGTTTATTTGGGGGGGGGGGGTTGGTTGTTGTTTTGGTACCAGGGATTGAACCCAGGGGTGCTTAACCTCTGAGCTACATCCCCATTCGTTTTATTTTTTATTTTGAGAAAGGGTCTAGCTAAGTTGCTTAGGGCCTCACCAAGTAGCTGAGGTTGGCTTTGAACTTGTGATCCTCCTGCCTTAGCCTCCTGAGCAGCTGGGACTGCAGGCACCCATTACCATACTCAGCAAATGTTCAGTATTTCCAATAATGAGAGTCGTGGTATATGCATATAATACAATGTAGAGCAGTGAAAATGAATGACTGAAAGCCATATATACACACATATGTACACACACACATACATATACATATGTATATCAACATAAATCTCAAAAACCATAATGTTGAGTAAAAGAGGAGTGGAATATATATCAAATGATATCTTAAGCATACAAAAACATTTCATATATTTATATTATTTCATATATTTTGATATGTATGGTATATACAAAAATATAAGAACATGAAGTGAACAGATAAATATAAAATTTATGACAGCAGCTATACTCCAGGAGACGGGGAAGGGATGAGATTAGGGAATGAACGGTACAAAGATCTTCACTTTCTGACTAGACTCAAAGGCCTGAGTCATGAGTGCCAATGAAATATCTGTATCTGGGGCTGGGGTTGTGGCTCAGAGGTAGAGCACTTGCCTACCACATGTGAGGCACTGGGTTCGATCCTCAGCATCACATAAAAATAAATAAATAATAAATAAAATAAAATAAAATAAATAAAGTTGTCCATCTACAACTAAAAAATATATTTAAAAAAAGAAATATCTATATCTGGTGTTTTCCTTCTGAACTGATTTTGTGTTTCTTAATTTGTCATTTCTGAAAGCGTGAGCTGCCCTGTGAAAACTGCCTTCAGCCAAGAGTTGCTGTTGTGTGAGTGGTACTTCCGAAGGAACCAGAGGATTAGCCAGTTCTCACACAGCCTGAATTGTCACTAAGACTGCGTGACGAGAACATAAACAGGGATGGTGGTAACCAGCTACCATCGTACACCAACCACTGACACAGCTACCATTTGCTGGTTGGCTTGTCCCAGTTACCCAGAAGAAAGACTTTATGTCCATGCTCTCTGCTCATAAGGCCCAAGGAGACAGGCTCTGGCTAACAACAGGTCTCAACATCAGTCTCAGGCTGCCATGCAGGTAACCAGTTTTGCAGTCCAGGTCACACTAGCCCTCTAGTTACCACCAATGGATTCACATGGTCTCCCCCAAGCCCAGCTGTGTTCCATCAGGAGCCTTCATACTGCTTTGCTTTCTATTTTCTGCACCCACATTATGATAGAACTGGCAGCCACAGAATTTACCATCTGCTAGGCTGAAACGGGTGTGTGTGCAGGGGGGTGAATTTACACATGCTACAAATGCAGCTCACTTATTCCAAACCAGAACTGATCAAAATATGAAAGATGTAGCCATTTACTAAACAAGAATCTAAACACCCACTTATTTCATTTTAGGTAGATCCAGAAACATCTTTTGCAATCTATCATTCTACACGGGAGAAGTTAGCGAGGATTGTGGGTCTTCTGGTAGGGGGTTGAATCTTTCTGCCACACAGAGGCCCCTCACCCATCTCACCCTTTGCTCTACCCTGCTCACGCAGCTGCACCATCTGTAAAAACTGCTTCTTTTTGTGTTGAGAATTGCTCATGAAGACTTTGCAAAAGCAACAGATGTTCCTGGGCACACGTCACTTAATTAGGATGCCCAACAATTCTCTGCAGCTCCAGGCTGGGGTAGGACTTAGCAGCATGAGTGTGGCTGGTTTAAGTGAGCTGGGTAACACTACGGCTATTCTAGAGTTTCAATTCTGGCTCTCCATGGAGTGGTGAATTAACCAAGCGTTGGCTTTGCTGGTTTTGAAAACCCTTAATATCTGAAGCTCTGGCTATTTTCCATACCTCTTCCTTAAGCCTCATCCAGGCAGATACCTGGCTACTAAAACCAAAGCAAGATCTCAGAGCACTGGCAGGCTGATTTGCAGAGTAAAGTCCTTCCAGTATGAACTAGCATCTTCCTTACCTGCCCACCCCCACCTGGCCAACTGAGTTCTTTCCCCCCACCCATCATCCAACCACTGCCAACCCTAAAATGGGTGCTTACCAGGGCTCAGCTGAAGCACAGATAACTGACACAGACACCAAGACAGCTTTATATTTTGCTGTGTGTATATTTTATATAAGAAAACCCTCAACATTCTCAATTGAGTCTAATTTTAGCTAATATAAAATTCATTTTTATCTTTCTGGTGCACAAATGCAATGGAAGGTTGCTATCCTATAGACTGGACAGTTCGCAGCCCAAGAAGCAGACACACTGCCTACACCCACCACCAAGACAGGACAACCTATATATAGGCAAATACATTACACCTGACTGAATCGAACTTGTAATCAAAGATCACTTGTAATTATTGAATATCTCAACTTCTTTCCTCAAAGCACTGAACAATTCATACCAAACCTACACCAGGCAGACACTGTGCTAAGCACTGAGGAGAGTACGGAAGGAACCCCATTCACACTGCGTGCTCACAAAACATATGCTCTACCAAGAAAGACCAACAATGAAACAAGCAATCTGTAAGGGCACCTGACACAAGAGAGGAATGCTGCCCTGCTGTAGGAACACAGAGCAGAGGCAATAACCCCAAGTCCCAAGAGGTTTCAACGCCAGGCCATTTCTCTTGAAGTTCATTCTTTTCATATCTGGTTACCATATTTTAAAATTGAAACATGCACAGCATCAGAATTATGCAGATTTACCTGTTTTTAGAATCCTTGGTGATACAGGGAGAGGACCATCAAAACATTTTTAATAACTGACAGTTCTATTGTTCCACCTGTGTAAGTCTGAGTACAACTCAACTATGTTTTCTGGATTTCTACACGTATATCCTTAAAGAATACAAGATGTTACATCTTTCCCACTAGCGTGGAATTCCTTTCACTCTCTTTCTCTTTTGGTGTTCTTTCTTCCAATTCAAAGTTCTTTCCCTCCAATTTTCACAGGCAATAAAGAAGTGGTAGCTGTCCCCCCAAGCTGTCTTGCAGCATTCTCCAAATTCTAGGTCTTGTGTGTTAGATGGAAACACATGTCATCAGAACTGAGACCCTTGCTCTTTGTTTCTGGATAGATTGCTGTTAATAAGAGACTCATTTTCACTTTCAAACTGCTAAGTAATTACTTTTTCTCTGGCACAACCACTTGCCACTCTGTCTCAAAGAAACTGCATGTATGTGGATGTATTATGCATGAACAGTTAGCATAATGGATGCATATCTTGCTCTTTAAAGTGGCTTCTTTATGGATTTTTTTTTTAAATAAAATACTTAGGGACCTTCGCCTCTGCATATTACAGAAGAGGAAGAAATTTTAACAATAGACAACTGAGCCAACATGAAAACACTATCATATATCTTGCTTCTTGAAACACAAGTCTTGGAAAGTGTCTGCCTCATTCCCTTTTCAGTCATTGTTCCTGGCAAGCTGACAGCGCCTGACGCACTGGTACAGCAGCTTGCCCAAACGGCTCCTAATCAGCCACTTAAACATTTATGCATTTCAAAACTCCATCTCTGAACATAATATTAAACATAAATACTTACTATTTAACGACAGACATTCTCCTATTGTACAGAGTTCCTTCTTTCTATGCACACTCCACACACACCCCGCCACCCTGAGAAATGTGAAAGCCATTCCATTCAAAGCCCAATGAGGCTTTTCGCCCATATAGGAAAAAACCCAAAGGATTATGACAAAGATCCTGAGTGAGTCATAAGAGAAAGCCCTTCAATTGTAGAAGCATGACTGACATTTAAATATGGTGACTGTTCCACAGGCAAAGGGACACACTTTAATTTGGTTTATTCCAAATGTATCATCATCTCTTTTGCCATGCCCCAAAATACAGACTGAGAAGAATTGCTAACTTCAATGTGATAGGCCCTCTGACTTTCTCACATACTACTGATGATCCTACTTAGACAGTGGGCAAAAAGTAATGGGAAAAGTAGCAAGTAGCACTCTTTCATAATCCCTACTTACCTTGAGGTTAAAACACAAAAGTCTCAAGATTCTTTTACACTTTAAGGCAAGCCACACCAACTGCTTAGGAACCTTTTTAATATTTTGATAGTAATGAATTCTGGCTGATAAATATGACAAGTACATAAGAAATATACAGATGGCTTAATACAAAAAGCAATTAAGTCTGTTTGCAAGAGAGTTAGAAAAAGTTTTTAAAATAAATGACATATAAGCCAAATATTCAAGTCCACCCAATTTTGTCACTTGGGAGGAACAGGAACCTTGTCTTTTTGTGCTTTTTCCAGTCCACCACCAGGCTCCAGACATCTGCTTACACTATGACTGTTAACTCATCATAGATACTTGTCCACTTGTCTGTGCCCCAGTCAGAGTTTTAACTCAAGAGTTGGACGTTCATGTATTTTTCGTTATAATTTGGTGCTCAAAAGGCATTTGACAAAAAGGTTTTCCTTCTAAAAAGCTTTCCTGAGCTGGGGTTATGGCTCAGTGGCAGAACGTTTGCCTAGCATGTGCGAGGCACTGGGTTCAAAACTCAGCACCACATATAAATAAATAAAATAAAGGTCCACTGACAACTAAAAAAAAAAAAAATTTTTTTAAAGCTTTCTTATAAACTCAAACAGAATCTGATTCCATCCTTAAAGTTATTGATAAAAACCATAAAATGGTCCACACTCTGTTGCTCCCAGTCAGAGTCCTGCAAAGGAGGAAGATAGACACACACACACGAATTTTTCTGATATAAGACTAATTTCATATTTCAATTCTTCAACACAAACTGATAGATGGTAAGGGCATATGACCCAGAAAAGTACTGAGTCTGACAACTTGCTGTGGGAAATTCACATACTAATGATAAAGAATAAAACCAGGACCTTTGTGGGAAAAGTCACTTTGCTCCCATCAGTTTACCTGCTTATAAGAGCACTGTGGTTGGAAGACCCAGGTTTGAATCTTAACTCTGCCACTAACTACCTGTGTGACCTCAGGAAACTCCCTTTAGCCAAGGTCCCATTCGCACCTGGGTGATGGGGCCAGCACAGGGCTGTTTGATGCATTAGACGAGAGAGACAGGAGGACATGATGTCCCACAGTGGCTTCTTAGAAAACAGCCTCATAAGCAACTGCCTTCCCTGAAGATCATGCATCCTGACGCTTGCCTCAACAGAGAAGACCCCGATCAGACCAGCAGATCCTGCCCGTTGACAAGGCTCCTGACTGGCAACAAAGAGAATTAGACCTAACAGGAACACATGGAAGAGAGAAATACCTTGCCATCTATTTTTCTGTTCCACCTACTCATGCCAAATTTCCCCATATCGAATTAAATATGGGAGAAAAAAATTAAAAAGCCTTCCTCTAGAAGGCTGTCCCTGATGGATTTAACTAGACTCTAGGTGGGAGCCATGAGACAAAGATGGCGGTGTCTTTCCTGAAGTGAACTGGACAAAGCTCACCCAGCCCGGCACAAGAAAGTGCTTTCCCAGAGAAAATGGTGTCCTCCATTTACCACCTCCGGGACTAAAGCTGCTTTTACTCATTCTATGTTGTATAAAAGGCTTTTATTATATACTTCCCTCCTTTGTAACATGGCCCCCCTTTTGGGGAAAAAAAATCTGCAGTAATAAGCAAGCTAGTCTTTTAACAGGAGGTAAACAGAGTGCAGTGAACTTAAAACCACTCTACTTTGTTTTACCCAACCACACAGCATTCCTTATTGCTTTCATTTCTTTTCTTCCCATTTCTGTTAATAGTTATTTTTAAGAATTAGGACAGAAGCAGGTCAACAATGCCTACAGATGTTACAAAAGTATTAGGCCACACGGCACAGAGACGCATGTAAACAGTTAATGGGCTGGGGTAGTGTATAATCCTTCTTTGGCCAAATGCATTTTACCTATAATTCCACTTGTATAACAGACGGGTCACTTAAAACCTCCCTGCAGAAAGTGGCTCTCAGTTAAACAGCCATCACCACTACCAACAGAAGCTTACAGAGCACCTCCTATTTTTAGGGTGCTGCTAGGTCTACATACAGCAAGGATGAAGAAGAAAAGGTAAATAAAAAATGATTCAGTCTTCTCACTCTTCTGTTACTGACTTCTGTCTGCATCCTTCTTTGTCTATCGTATGAAGACACGTGTTTGCTTCGTCTGTCATGTATCCTGGGGCATGTCAGTGAGTTCTCCCGAATCAACCACCTTCCAGCTTGCTTTGCCCTCAACCCTCCAGGGCCAGGAGCAGCCATGCAAGACTCGATGAGCTGAAAATCCGGTAGCCTATTTCTCCTCCTCCAGCTGGAGGTTGGGTAACTCAGGAAAGAGGATCAAGTTAGCTAACCTAAGCATCATGCAATACATGTGCTTTAAAATTATGGGGCTTCAGAGACTCCAGATCCAAGCACACCCTCTTCACATATTGATACCCTCGGGACATCTGTGACTTGAGTGGTTATGGTGAGGGAAGTAGAAATATCTGGCCAAGTCCCTTTCTGTGGACGTCTTCCCTTAACACAGATGTGTGCACCAGCCATTTCTACCATGGACATTTTTATCATCCCCACTTAGCATCCCTGAATTGTATGATGAAGGAAAGAGAAGAAACTTAAGATTTCACAGACTACTAGGGGTTAACTTACAAAAGAGCAAAGGACCCTTAAAACCAGGTGGAAAATAATTATCCGAAGATCTAGTATAACCTGCTTTGAAACAGAGTACTTACAATTAATATCACCAACCACACTACAGCTAAAGGTGGCAAATTCATGAGTGAAAGAGTTAAATATAATTCTCAACAGTCCAATAAATAACACCAAATAGGCTACAAGGTCTACAAATATTTAGCTCACTGCCAATTTTTATTAAACTGTTACTCTGAAATTTTAATGATGAGGTTTTACAATTTATAGCAGTGACAACTACCTTCTTATTTAATAACCACTAAGGACTTTTTTTTTATTAATTTCCCACCAGGGATATAATGTTTTAAAATAGTTGGTCTACCAAAAAAATTAATCTTTGAAGGAAATTTCATTTATATCTAAAAACAACCAGACAGGACTGTTTCTTCTCTCCTATTTTTCATTTTCTACTCACTCCCTCTATCTTTCTGACCTTCTATTTGTCCCTCCTTAAATTTACAGAGGGATATAGACATACACAAACACACATGCATGCACACCACACATGTATATGTACGTGTGTATGTGTATACGTAGGGGTGCACGTGGGGTGGATGGATACATAGATGGACATCAGCAAACATTCCCAAATCTTATAGACATTTCTAAAGTCAAAATGGATATACTTTATAAAAGCAGATAGAATTCAGCTACTTAACAGTTAAAAAATAAAACGGCCAGCCTTCCCCTTCACCAGGCTTCCCTTCTTCACACTGGGTGCCTTTCGACTTCTGGCATATTCTTCATGCAGGCAGAGGAAGCACCCATACAGAAGGGTTATGGAGATATCTGGGCTAACCACCAAACACTAATTCCACGGACTTCTCTCCAGGACCTCACATGTCTAGGTCCTAAAGGCAAATGTCCCAGGCCTTCAATTTCATCCCCAGAATCCCAAATCTGACTGTCAGGGAAAAGTGCAATTCTTGGGGACTCGCTTGCTTGGCCCAGTGCCTCACCACACATTTAGCCGCGTAGTTAATCTCCCAGAGCTGCGCCCACTGTGGCATGCCTGCTATTCTTTACCATCTGGAGCCTGGAGTTGATATTAGCTTGAACCACACATGCAAGAGAAAAGGAAAAAAAAAAAAAAAAACCCTCATTCACATTTAACTGAAATTGGTGGCTGAACAATACGCTACGCTGCCTAGGCTTTCACACATGGAAGAAAAGGGAAGAAAAGGGTAAAGCACAAACCTTCTCCTTTGTTTTCTGGTTCTCTGCTCGGAGGTCTTCATATTCGCCTATTGCTAAAAGAAAAAAGGAAAGCAACATTACAACTCAGTGGAAAGTTTACTGTGGGAAAGCCCAAGAACTCAACTAACCCCACCAGCTCTTTGCTAGGCTGGGGAAGGATGGAGAAGAGGCCAGAAGGGCTCCCGCTTTGGAGAGTAAGGAAGAAAACATGGCCCATCATGCTGACCCCCAGCATTCCCCGGGGCATTAGGAAGACCTGTGAGAGCCAGGAGGGCCCCATGACAAGCCGCTGCTCCTCCTCCATGCAAGGTACCCTGTCCTGTGAAAGGATTCAGGAGGGTATTCCCTGAAGTTCCTCCATCACTATGAGTCTGTGGTGCTACAATCAAGAGGTTCATTTAGGAATGGACCTCTAGAAAGCAAAGCATACACTCCAATGTCACATATCTGCATTCTCCGGAGCAAAAAGTTGACACCATGAACATCTGGCCAAGAACAACTATTTCCGGGCAAGACCGGCAGTCACCAAGCCACCCCAGGAACTGCCAGACTCCATTCATTCAGTTGGGAATATGTGTACATTGGACATATTTCCAACTACGTGGGGATAAAAGTTCTCTACTTAAAATCCTCTATAGCTAGAAAAGTAAAATAACCTGACCTTTATTTGGCTTTTAGCAAAAACACCATTCTCAGGTATCCTCACTGTTGAGATGAAGCTTAAAGCAACCACCTAAGATCATGGAGGGAAGAAAACACCTAAGGTAAATCTCCAACTACTTCCCACCCATCCCAGTCCACCCTGTACCACAAAGTCAGTGAATCATCAGGCTAAACTTTGATCTTTTAAAAAATTTAATTGGGATTTAGCTCCTAAAAAAAACTCCATTTTTCTTTAAAAAAAAAAAAAAAAACTTCCTATCTCTATGAATAATCTAAAATAAAAAATCAGAAAGCAGTGGCCTCAAGAACATCACAGATAATGTGATAATGTGGTCATCAAGTCTAAAGATGTATGATTCTAAGCACTGGGGCAAAGAACAGCCCAGAAATAAACAACCAACATGGTAAAGTGCACACTCTGCTTTCTCTAGTGAGCCTACGGGTTCAGGGAACCCACAGTGATGGCAGCACACAAATCTTAACATCTTATTTAAACTTCTTCTATTTAAAACATCCCATAATGGCTTTGCAAGCTTCTCTAACACACACATACTATTGCTCCATTATACTGCCAATTCTACCCACACGAAACACTATAAACTCCCAACTACTGGGTCTTTATTAAAGGCATTAATTAATCTATGTTTATGAGATTACCACCACTGTCCAGAAGTTTTATTAGCACCCCATGAACATAAAGAATTAATGACAACTTTATTAAAGCCCCACCTCCCCAAATCCTTGAAAATTAGATAGCCCATTAAATAGTTCTGAATGTACACCTATAAAGGTAAGAGCACTTTTAAAAATAATTACATTTTCAACAGAAAAGATGTGACTGACCTCAGAATGAAGCCCTTTGCACTTCAGTCCCTCATCAGCCCCCACCACACATACCCCAACCACTGAGGATGAACTAAACTGTCCTTGGATCTGAAAAATCAATGAGATGGGGCCCCTTTAACTAAGAAAGAGACTCGACAAACATCCATTTTCACCATTGGTCATGGTCCCGAATCTTACTAATATATCTAAGACTGCTTCAAAAAATAAAAACAAAAATATTTTATTGAGGGACTTTGATTTAGATTACTTGACATTTAAAAGTATCTGTAGATGAAGTTGAAAAACCAAAATTGATTTAACGCTCTATTATTGGTGCCCTACTTTACTGACATCCACACAAATAATACAGGCTTAAAAAACCATAATCTCATATTGACATTAAGAAATTTTTTTCTATTTAAAACATCGGATAATGGCTTTGAAAGCTTTTTAAAACACCCATACTATTCTTCCACTATACTGCCAATAGAACACAGATGAAACATTGTAAACTCTCAATTACTGGGTCTTTATTAAAAGCATTAATTAAGAACCCTTCACCTATCATATTTTAGTGTAAAACACAGAAAACATGCTTTCTTGTTGACTATGTGAGACTTTTTAAAAAAAAAGCAAGATACAAGGAAAGGAAAGCAGAAGTATAAGAATTCAACCACTTGAAACCAGGCAGGGGATAACTGGGAAATGGGCATAAAAGGACAGAAAAGCATGCATTTGAGGTTAAAAAGCCAAGTTTGCTGCCCTAAACAACATGTATACAAACATATACACAAGTATCACAGGGGGACACATAGGTAACCCCATTCTCAGTAAAACGAGTAAAAACTGAAGTGACTTATGTTATTATTCAGCACTCTTTTGGTAGGGAACATTGTTAAGGGGTCACGGGCTTATTTCAGGACTGGCTCAGAGTTTGAAAATTTTAAAAAGTAAACTTGTGCAACTTAAGTGATTTGATGACAGAGATCCTCCAACCCTGAAATAATCAATGCCTAAGAAGAGAGGAATCTCACCAACTCTCTGCTACAGGACAGATCCTCACAGCTTGGAGAGACTTTGTCTCCAAGGTATATGGGTATATTAAAAGTCACCATAACATAGCATCATCTAGGACAGTCATTAAAATGTACACCCTACTTCCAGCCTGAGCACTCACTGGCTACAGGAGCTGGGAAAAGTCAGTTAGTCTCTTGGAGTCTCAGGTTCCTCATCTGGAAAACAGTGTCTCTCACAGAGTTGTTATTAAGAGTAAATGAGTTCACATATGCATCTAGGCACATGAAGTGTTCCATACATGTTAGTGATGGTCAATACCAGACAGTAAAGTTCATCAAATCTTGAGTGGGTGACAAAAGAGATCAGGCTACCCTGATTCCCTGGATTATTTTTGTTCCACATAGCCCATAAGATGGCCAACTGAAAAAATCTGAAACCCAGGGTGCCATCATCCTTCACCAAACAAAGGGAGGGGGAAAGGGGTTAAAGATCAAGTGCAAACCATTTGTTGTGAAGAAACGTTTGCTGCAAAACAGTGGAAGCACATCTGAAAGTCGTACTTTTCAATCCTGGGTGCACAGTAGATTGGGGCCGTGAGCTCTGCAGTCACACGGACTCTGGTCCCCTCACCTCTCCTCCCCCCCGCCCCAAGATTCTGATTGGACTAGTCTGGGTGGGGCTCAGGCACCCTTTGCTTTTCTTTAGAATTGAGTGCCCAGGTAATTCTGATGTGTAGGCAAGGTGGGGAACCCCACATAACTGTACAGAATGGAAGAAAAAGGAAGATGGTGGAGAAAACAAGGAGAATATCAGGCAGAGCACGTGTTTCAAGAACCATGCTGGTTTTCCATTTTCTGACTCCCTAATGCCAAAAGGAGTTTTCTTTCCAAGCTGCAAATCATGACACAGCCAGCCCAGGAGGCAGCTGAGTAGACTTACTTGTTTAAAAAAATGTGACAACTAAAGTCCATAACCACAAGTCAATAACAATGCCTCTGGTGAGAGTTAACAACCTTCATGGCTTGCCTGGGACTGTCCATTTTAGCACTGAAAGTGCAGTCCCTGCAAACTTCTCAGTCCCAGGCGAACTGATTGACTACCTCTACTGGAGTCTCCAGATCAGCATTTCTAACCAGCACTTCCTAAACCTGAATTGTCCAATATGGCAGCCATTAGCCACCAGCAGCCATTTAAATATTAATCAATTAAAGTTAAAATGTAAAATTCCATTCTTTAGGTACATTAGTCACATCTGAAGAGCTGAACAGCCATGTGTGGCTAGTGGATACCACTCTGGACACTGGACACAGAACTTTCCCAACTTCCCAGAAAGTTCTATTGGTCAGTACTATTCTGTGCATCTCCGTCCTGATGTCCTACAAGCACCTCCAAGTCAACATGTTAGAAAGAGAGCTCAGTAATTCCCCTTCACTCAAACTTCCTGCTTCCTGCACACAGAGTCTCCTTTACCTGTGTCACCTTCCACCCAGCCCCCAGGCTACTTACAGGATCACCACAGGATCACACTTGAGTCTACTTCCCTCTACCTCCACAGCATCATCAAACTCAGATCTCTAAAAAAGACTCTCCAATCTCCCCTTCCTCTGCGGCCAGTATCTCTGTCCCAATTCAGACCCTCAATATTAACAAAATCCTCCTATCCAGCTCTAGATTTGCTCTATCCCAAGTTTGTTCTTTACACAGTGGGTAATTAGCATATTGACAAAGAAAGCTTCTTCTTCCATCTTCTTGCTCAAAACCCTCCAAAGCCTTGCTTCACTATCTGGAACCCACTCTATTGCCCACCATTCTGAGTCCACAAGCCATTCCACCACACCCAAAGTCCAGGACCTCCCTGAATCCTGCAAGACCTCTCATACATAGGTGCCTCTGCAAATGTTTCCTCCCCTGCCTGCAAGGTCTTCCCCACCTCCTTCCTTGTGATGCAAAGCAACTGCTATTTTCCTCCAAGAGGCCCTCCTCACATATCTCAGGCAGTCAGCACCTCTATTTTAATAGGACACCAGAATGCCCTGTTCATATAAGTTAAACAACCCTGATCCGAAAATCAGAAGTTGAAAATGCTTCGAAACATGAAACTTTTTGAGTGCCAAAGTCTCAGATTTTGGAGCATTTTGGATTTAAGATTTTCCCATTAGGAATGCTCAACTAGTAAGGTCTATGCAAATATTCCAAAATTTAAAAAATACAAAATAAACATCTTAGATAAGGGAACTAAACCTGTAGCTCTGTTAGAGTCCCTATGTGTGGCCATCATAAATTATCTGCATACAGATCTGTTTTCTCACCCTTCCTTCCACTCAGTTGCACTATGCCTTACATTTAGCAAAATACCAAGCACAGAGCTCATGCCTATGTTGAATGAATGACTGTGTTCACTGGAATCTGTGATGCAAAACAACTGAGCCAAATAATAACACTCCCATTTTACAAATGAAGACAGAAATGCATAGAGAACTTAAGTTCCACACTTTTTGAAAGCGGACCTGTCTCCTGATTTCTAGTCACTCGGGGCAGAAGACATTACTGAGCATTACTGTATACAATGCACTAAAGCACTAAGTCGGAAATAGTCCTCTAGGGTGAAGACAGTGTTTTCATTCATCCAGATGCCCACATCCACATGATGCCCGACATATAACAGGCATTTGATAAACTGAGCAGGGAGGAAGAATGGACCTAAGGCTTCGCACCAGCAACTCATGAAAGAGCACAAACTCTCCTCTCTATAGGTCTTTTGCATCATATGTTACATGGAAATCCTTAATCAAAGTGAAAATTTAAATAGCCACCAAATGTAACCAGAGAAACACGGCCTCATGAGATCTTCTAATGTAGATTTACATTCATTGAGTGTGTACCTTTGAGACTCTGGGAGCCTTGAAATGTTACTAATGGGGAATGAGGACATGAGTCACAAAAGACGGTGTTCAATTAGGGCATGATTCCCTTCTACACCCATCCCAGTGGGTCCTCCTCTTAAAGCCAGAGTAGAAAGAGAAGTCATTTATACCTCACTTGTTAATTAAATCATTATAAAAGCTGGGGAAAACAGTGCTGGAAAAAGCTGATCAAAAAACAAAGGTAACAGATTTCATATCTGAAAAGAAATTATGGCAAACCAGAAATTCACTCAATACTTGGTAGAACACAGAGTCCAGGGTTAATGAATTAATGATGATTAAGAAGTACTCTCAACAAAACTATATTTATGACTTCAAATTAACCAACAGAAAAGAAGGAAACTGAGTATCTCTAAAATATATATGTCTGATTTCTGATCCAGCATGTGAGAACCCTATAAATCACTTCTTTCTCACAACAACAAAAAAAGGAGAACACACTGAAAATCGACAACTCTTCTTAGAGAACTGATGTCATAGGGCCACCCCCCAAAATTGGAGGGACCCACAGGCAGATATAGACAACGACAATTTATGGGAACATGGGCTGGGGTTCTGGCTCAGTGGTAGAGCACTTGCCTGGCATGTGTGTGGCACTGGGTTCAATTCTCAGCACCACATATAAATAAATGAATAAAATGAAGGTCCATCAACATCTATAAAAAAAAAAATTTAAGAAAAATTTTATGGGAACAGATGCCCAGGAGCAGAAACTCCTCAGAAACTAATAGCAAGGCAGGAAAATCTAAACTATAATTGACAAATTGCTGGAGGCTCGGTATGGGCAAGTGTGAAGTTAAATGTGGGTGTCTGAGTGGGGGTGTAAATTTGTTAGTTTTAACTTCAGAAACCCTGTCAGGTTTGTACAGAGAAAATCAAAGAGAACCTCCCTACTGTCCCTGGCAGGCTGAGGAGAAAAGCAGACACTCTGAAATATGCCCAGGGCATTCTGTTCTTCTTCTCAAGAGAAACAGTCTTACTAGAGTCTAATGGATTTGAGGGAGGGAAATATTCAGGTCCAGCCCCTCCAGCTTCCTGTTTCATCAACTGGAGAAGCGGGAGCTGAATAGGAGTGTGAGGTCACAGCCCAGGAATACAGCCTCCTGAGACCCAATCTGAGGATCCTGATCTAACCAGAACTACAGAACAATTTCATACCCTACCCCCACACACCAATGTTTATAACATCATTATTTTTTTAACTTTTATTTTTTTCATTAACTTTTGACAGTGATAAATAGTTTTTAAAAAATTTTTATACATGTATATAGGGTAATAATGTCTGTCTCAATCTACCATCCTTCCCATCACCACCTGCCCCTCCCCCCCCTCACTCCCCTCTGTACAATCCAAAGTTCTTTCATTCTTCCCTACCCAACCCCCACTATGGATCAGCATCCACTTATCAGACAAAACATTGGGCCTTTGGTTATTTGGGATTAGCTTATTTCACTTAGCATGCTCTTTCCAGTTCCATCCATTTACCTGCAAATGCCATAATTTCATTTTTCTTTAAGGCTAATATTCCATTGTTTACATGTATCGCATTTTCTTTCATTCATTCATCTGTTGAAGGGCATCTAGGTTGGTTTCATAGTTTTGCTATCATTAATTGAGCTGCTATAAACATTGACGTGGCTGTGTCCCTGTAGTATGCTGATTTTAAGTCCTTTGGGTATAAACCGAGGAGTGAGATAGCTGGGTCAAATGGTGGTTCCATTCCAAGTTTTCTGAGGAATCTCCATACTGCTTTCCAAAATATAACATCATTATTTATAATTGCCCAAACTTGGGAGGAACCAAGATGTTCTTAAATGTTTGTTGAATGGATAAACAAACTGTGGTGTATCCACACAATGAAATATTATTCAGTGATAAAGAGAGATAAATGAGCCATCAAGTCACAAAAAGAGGGGAAACTTCAATGTATATTGTTAAGTGAAAGAAGCCCATCCGAAAAGGCAACATATAGTATGAAATTAACTATGTGACCTTCTGGGAAAAGCAAAACTGTGCAAGCAACAGAGAGATCAGTGGTTGCCCCAAGATCTGGGGGAAGGAGCAATAAATGGGTAGACCACAGAATTTTTAGAACAATGAAACTATTCTGTACCATACTGTATGTACATCATATATTGGTCAAAATCGTAGTTGTACAATAGGAAGAGTGAAGCCTAACGTCAACTGTGGACTTTAGCTAATAATAATTCATTAATATTCACTCATCAGTTCTCATGAATGTACCACACTAATTAAAGCAAGATATTAGTAGAGGAAGTGGAGCTGGGGGTGGAAGAAGAGGTATGTGGGAAACGTCTACTTTCAGATCGATTTTTATATTAACCTACAACTTCTCAAAATAAGTCTTTAAAAAAAAAAAAAAAAGAACACTAAATAAACAACACACATTGCAAAGCAGGAATCATCCCTCCATTTGTGTCACGGAGGATGTGAGACAAAACCAAGTTACTAAAAGGATCTCGTAAATTACTCTTCATGGAACCATATAAAAACTTCAGAACTTATGTTTGAAATGTTTAGCTTGCACAACAAGGAGAAAAAAATGAAAATCATGTTCCTTTTACATTTTAAAGCAAAGCATAGCTATGTAACAGCTTTAAAGAATAAAATCTATGGGCTAGGGATGTGGTTCAGTGGTAAAGAATTTGTCTAACATGCTTGAGGCCCTGGATTCCATCTCCAGCATCACAAGAAAAAAAAGAAGAATAAAATGTAGGGGGCTGGGGTTGTAACTCAGTGGTAGAATGCTTGCCTAGCATGTGTGAGGCACTGGGTTTAATCCTCAGTGCCACATAAAAATAAATAAATAAAGGTATAAAAAAATAATTTTTTTTTAAAAAAGAATAAAATGTAAAGCAAGACGAAGTTTAAAATATACATGTCTTAAATCCATCAATTTCACTTTAAGAATTTTTCCTATTATCCATAGATACATACAATTATGTAAATTTTTAAAGTGATGTTTTACAAAAAAGAATTTGTCCTACAGTTGTACATATAAATGTATGTACAAGGGGGCTGGGGAGATAGCTCAACTGGTAGAGTGCTTGCCTTGTAAGCATAAGGCCCTGGGTTCAATCCTCAGCACCCAAAAACAAAAAACAAAACAAAAAAAAAAACCAAAGATGTGCAAATATCATAAATGTATGCACAAGAATGCATGCAGCATTATTATTTTTAACAAACTTTAATTTTATAAACTTTAGATATATAGAAAAACTCAAAAGATAGTACAATCATTCCTTGGTATCCACAGGGAATTGGTGGTTTAGGTGGATACCAAACTCTGGAAACGTTCTTTACATAAAATGATGTACTATTTACATACAACCTACGCATCCACTCCCACATTCTTTATATCATCTCCAAATTACTTATAATATCTAATTCAATACATATGCTACAGAAGTAGTTGTTATGTTGTACTATTTAAGGAGTAATGATAAGTAAAAGATACTTATACATGTTCAATTTTTTTTTTCAAATAATTTTGAACTGAAGTTCGTTCCAAAGATGTGAAACTAAAGGATAATGGAGGACCAACTGTACCAAGTTTCCCTGTCTTCCCTACTATAAACATTACTGCAGATCATTTGTTTCAATTCATGGACCAATGCTGACACATTATCATGAACTAAAGTCCACAGTTTATTCAGATTTCCTTAGTTTTTACCTAATATTCTTCCTCTGCTCTAGGATCCCAGCAGGCATGCCAAATTGCATTTAGATGCCATATATCCTTAGGCATTTCGTGGTTGTGACAATTTCTCACACTTCCCTCAGTTTTTGACTCTGATAGGTTCTTGGTCTTGTTTAATTGGTTGATTGGTTTAGACTTTGGCAGTGTTCTGGAGAACGTCTCTAACTGGGACTGGTCTGATGTTTTCCTCATGAGTAGACTGGGCTTATAGGTTTTTAAGAGACAATCACAGAGAAAAAGTGCCATTTTTATTACACCATATCGAGGACACATATCATCAGCATGACTTACCACTCTTGATGACCAGCATCACCTCGCTGAGGTGGCGTCTGTCAGATTTCCATTGTGAGTTACTCTATTCCCCCTTTCTCATACCAGAATCTCTGGAAAGAAGTCACTATGTACAGCCCCCACTTAAGGATGGGGGAGTTAAGACTACACCTTTTTAAGTGGAGGAAGCTATAAAAATTATTTGGAATGGTTCTGCATGAGAACCTGTTAATTTATTGAATCACTTCTATCAGTACAGACTCACAAATACTTATTTCATATTTGGGGTTAAAATACGATATCTTGTTTTTCAAATTGTTCTATCTTTGCCCATTGGAAGCTCCTTCAGTTGGCACCTGTGTCTCTGACAAGCCACATCACTGTAGGCTTATTATTTTGTTCACTTCCTTAGTTTCAGGCACCACCAGATGCCCCAGGCTCATGTTCTATCTTTCTAGAATCTACCATTTCTCCCAGGAACCCTGTTCCTTTCATGGTATTAGTACCCAGCTCTGGGTGCTAGATGTGTTCATTGCTACCAGTGCATGTGGACTCTCACCTGGCAGAAGAAGAAAACACACCTGTGGGCACTAACCCAACTACATGTGCATACCTGTATTTCTATATGTAACCATCTTTATCTGCATTAAGCTAAATATGAATTCATACTGATGTCTCCAACTTGAATCCATTATTGGAAACATTATTTTAAATACTAAAAAAAAAAAAACCAGAATCATTCATCCAGAGGACATTACATTGTGGCAGATGAATACAGTAGAACATTATCTAATCAATTTTTAATGATGTAATTCTCTATGTGGTGACATAAATTACGTATTAGGTACTAAAATATGTGTGTACATAGAAGCACACAATTTCTGGAAGAAAATACCACAAAAGATTAACAGTAGCAACTTTGAGAAATGGGAATGGGATAGAACAGGAGCTGTCCATAGGGGGTACTATCGTTCTCAATAAAACAAAAAAAACCTTAGCTACTGAGATGGTTTATGGCCCTCCGAACGGTCGCAGTACATAAAATGTCTAAAAAGGCTCCTGAGGAGAATAATAATAAAAGAACTACTGAGAAACAATGGGTTAGTAGGACAGGTAATTGTATTCTTCACTTTATGCAGTTGTTTTCTATAAGAAGGAGATTATTATTCTATAATTTAATTTTTTTAAATAAAACCCATACAGGATTCACCTACCCAAAGGAAGTATTAAGTGAACAGAGGGATTCTGACTAGAAGACGTCATTCCCCAGCCATGCTAAGCACCCATCTCCTGGAGCGCTGCCTGCCTGGGGTCTCCTCTGCAATAATTCACCAACTCAGGAAGAAAAGTGAATTTCCAATAGGTATCTGGTAGCTCAAAGGTAGCTGGTCCCTGGACCACAATTTAAAAAACACCGGTGTAAGGCCAAGTTTGTGCTTGAAACCAAGGCAACCATTTAATTCCAAACTGCTTTCTACTGAGTGACTTCATATGGATCAATGACTACAATGGTTTAACTTTTCCAAACTAATAGGGTCACTGTGATAGGCAACCATTTGGCCTCTTTCTGTCAAAATAATGCTCCAGCTACTTTCTGACCCAGAAGCCAGGGAAACACTGGAAGCATCCATGAATTACTAACTCAGCTCTAAGAATGAGCTTGACTGAATTTCCATCTGAACCTTAAGCAACAGCTCAATAACTTGGGGGAAATGATATTAATTCTAAATGTGAAAGATTGGCTTGCTATAAAACCTATCATCTGGGCTGGGGATGCAGCTTACCTTTCAGTGGAAAAGCACTTGCCTAGCATGCACCAGGACCTGGGTTTAATCCCCAGTACAGAAAAAAATCTAAAGAATATCCATTTTAGATAGTATTACCCAACAACAGCCCAAACATCCAGGGGATTTGTTGTTGTTTGGTCTTACATGAGAACGTCCTTAGTTAGGGCTACAACTCAGTGGTAGAGTGCTTCCCTAGCATGGCTTCAATACCCAACACCACACACACACAAAAAAGAACATCCCTACTGGTAAATGGCAATCACTCTCTTCAAAACTTTGACCTCCAGATGGTTGGCATCACTGTGGTTAGTGAGCACCTATTGTTTATGTCACCCCAGTTGTATACTCTCTTCTGAAGACAGCAGATCATTTTGCTCTGGACAACTACTTCACTGCATGGATCTTCATGGAGGCTGCCAATCAAGGTGCTTCCTGACCAAAGGATGTGAATCCATGACCCCAACTAGAAATTAGACACTCTTCCTGGAATGTACAGACAGGCTTGCCACCACCAGCCAGGAACTCCTCACCAGCAGGGACCAGGTCTTACCCATCTCTCTATCTCTGATGCCTAGCACAGTGCCTGGCTATGAATATTCAGCACACGTGGGTTCAATGAATTACACAGAAAATCAGGCACCTTAAACAAATGCTGAACTAAGTCTATCATTTTACAACAGAATTCTGGAGAGAGAGCAAATTGTGTGGTGTTTTGTAAGGGAAATGTCCACTTTAGTAGCTAGGAAATATGCATCGGAAATAGTACCCAAAGTTGCCATTTCTCTGTGCATTAAAGATGTCAATCAGTCCCAATAAAATAAAGCCTGAAAAAAAGACAAAAGGAGAATTACCTCATTACCTCAACATCTGCTTGAGCATAAGCAATCACACACTGGCTAATTTTTTTTAAGGGACATAATATAACTTTCTAGAAAGACATAATATAGCTAATTATACCATTCACTAGAAAGGAACATACAATGTTTTGAAGTAATTCAGAAGTGGGTGTGATTTATAAGACACAGAGCTTAGGGAATGGTAAGTATAAATTAGAGATTGCTCATATTATGACAGACTCCGTCATTGCATTTCACAACTTTTGTCAAAAGCAACCTCATGCGCCACACCACTGAAGGCGTCACGTTAGGGAAGCTGCTGTCAGTGCTGTAGTTTAGGCCTTCTTTCTGCACAGCCTCCTGAGGAATGGGTTCAAATTTTAAGACTTCAAGCTCACAAAGGAAGGAACCACAGGATGGAACTCAAATGCCCGATAAACACATAAAAAGACTTCCCACTTCTCCGATAACAAGGGCAATACAAATTCTTAAAGGTACCATCCTGGCCACTCAATTGGCAAAAATTCAGAAACTTGTCTGGCTGTCAAGCTAATAAGGATGGCTAACAGTCAATGTTAACCAGCATGTGGGGACAGGGATGCCGCTTGGGGGAATGGGAACTGATACAGCCATACTTGGGAGCATTTCTGCACTGTCTAGCAGAACTTTATTATGTACATGACCTCTAATCCAACAACTCCATGTCAAAGAATCTATACTAGAAAAAAAGTGTAATTCTACATTTACCTGTATGATTATTTGATCAATGAGGTCTACTAGAGAAAAAAGAAAAACAGCAAAAGCAAGAATTGTCTAGTTCACTCTCTCTGCCCCCAGTGCCCAGCACATGGGCCCCACCTGTGGGAACCACATGGTATTTGTTAAAGGGAAGAATACATGTTTACTTGGAATTAAAGGAAACTAGTGTATCTAGTCAATGATGGTTCCTCTCCTTCCTATTAAATAGGGGTAGTGAAATTAGGACTCAAAATGTTAATGGTTATAACACACCAATGCTTTACTGAATTGCTCATAATACTGGAGATACCCAAAGAGCCTGTGTTCTCATCTCAAATCCCTAGCTTGCCAGTTAGTTCCACAAGTCAAACAGCAATTACATACTCTTGAAATAAGTCAAGTGTTATCACAGTCAACAATCCAATGACAAACCCTGATTTTGAGATTAAAAAAAAATTCACACTATGGGCTGAAAAAAATCAAAACACCCATATAACCAAACTCAATGCCCTTAAAAAAATCACTTTTAATAAACACAAATTTCAAAGTCAAACTGTTCTATTACCTTCGGATATGCCCTTAATCAAGGAAATACAGCCTTTAAAAATACCAATACCATAGATTTGTTTCCCAATACAACAGAAGAATCAGAAACTTAGAAATTCTCCCTTTTTCTCAGTCCTTAATCCAATATGGAGACAGAGACTGTGTTCCAAAATGAAATAAAAGCAATTTGTGGGTTACCTCCATTGTTAATCTACCCTTGAAATTATACATAGAATGAAAAGGAGGTAAATTTTTATTATTTAAAAATTGAGCATCCAGTAATACTACTAATAATGAATGTTCCATAGGTCCAGAAATATGGAGTCTAAAAATAACATCCAAATAGAATGCAGGGCTTACAAAAACTTGAGACTTCCTATAAAGACTTTCTGCCCACCCACCAGATTCACTGGTGCTTGACTTCATGCCCTCAGGCTAATCTAGGACCAAGGAGATGAACATTTACCCAGCACTTTCCAGATAGTAGATATCATAAAGAAATGAGCTGTGTCCATTTCAGAAGGGTTAAGTAATTTCCCCCAAGGTCACACAGTACACAGTCTTAAGATTTTTTGCTAGGAGCTAGACCCCAAAGGGGTCCAGGTGCCCTTGCAGATGGAATGATGGTGGATTCAAGGATAAACAGGTCATAGTACTGCAAAGGACCACGTGTCATCTGGTTTAGTCCCTGTCTTTAGGCAGGTAGGGCTTGATTTAAACCACAAGATCCAAGGAAGGGAGGACACTCCTCCAAGTTCACAAAGCTCCTGAGCTGAGCCAAGAGAAGCAGAAGAACTGAGATTAAACACACAGCAGGGCCCCTTCCACTTTATGGCCCTGTCAGCAAGTCACTCAGAAAAGCACAAGTATCTACCATTTTTACTTCCTAAATCTCCACGGTTCTGCTCTTTCTTGACCCACATTCTCAGACCGTCACCCTATGATCAGAGTAAAAAAAATTTTTAAATGTGTTAGATTAGCAATGGCTCTCTGATCTGGCTTTGTTCAGAAGTGTGGTGATGATGAAAATGATTGAAACAGCTCTTTATTGAGAGGTAATCCCCAGTAACAAGCAGCAGAGAAACGTGTGCACAGGGCCTGGCTTCCCCGTGCCCAGCGCTAACACGGTTCATTCAGGAAGCCTGCGCCGGCAGGGTGTTGATTCACCGACTAATACACTGCTAAAAATGGGAAGTGATAAAAACACATCGCGGCCTGAAAATCCTGGCTAAGGAAGGAGGAACTACACCGAACCCAGTGAAATGCTGGAAAGGCTGTGAAGCAGCGCTGCAGGCCCGCGAGCGCCCCAAATGTGCAAGGGTGGGGCCAAGGACAGGAGCAGGGCCAGCTGAGCCGCCAGAGCCGCCCCGCGGTCCTGCCCCACCCGCTTCTCCCGAGTGGAAGGGGTGCCGTGCGCCCGGGTCCGCGCCAGGTCCTTGTCCCTGGCCCGGATCCCCAATTGCGGGCCCAGGCGGCAGCGCCTCTCCCACTGCGGGGCCCGACTCTCCCGACACTCGCACCTCGTCCTCGGCCTGCGCTCCACAGGCGCGCAGAGCACGGAGGGCGCTTCTCCAAGGTGACGGAGCGACCGGGTGGCCGCGTCGGCCGCGACGCCCCCCGCCCCGCGTCCACCTGCCGCAGCCCGGGCGCGGGAGCCGTCCCCGCCCCCGCCGCGGCTCCCACACCTGGCGCCGCGGGCCCGCCTACCTTGCTCCTTCAGGCTGGTGATGAGCTGCAGCTGCTTCTCCTCGTCCGAGCTGTTCATTTTGGCGGGTGGGGCTGGGAATAAAAGGAAAGGAGGAGAGGCGAGGGGCCCCGGGGGAGGGGGAAGAAAAGGCAAGACGCCGGTGGCGTGCGGCGCCACTACCCGGAAGTTGGACCCGCTCCCGCTCCTCCTCCTCCCGGCGCCGAGCGCGCGAGTGAGATCATCCCCACGCACCTTCCCGGCGGCCGCTCCACCTGCGGCGGCCGGGCAGGCCGGCGGGCGGGGCCCCGAGGCGCTGGCCCGGGTGGGGGCGGTGGCCGGCGGGGACGGGAACGAGTGTCCCAGCCCGCGGCGGCCCCGGGTCCTCCCTGGAGGTCCGCGCCCAGGACGCGCAGGCGGGGGGCGCGCGGCCCTGCGTGCGGCTGCCGGGGCTCCAGCACCTTCTCCCCGCCTCCGCCCTGGACACGCGCGTTCAGAGACACCTAGCCTCGGGTTCGCAGCCCCTGTGGGAACCCCACTTTGGAGGCAGCGCAGAGGTCACTCCCCCCGCCACTGAGAGCCGACGGTGCAGAACGGGACCTGGGCACTAGACGCCCAGGCTCCTGCACGAGTTCTCACGCGGTGGGCTATGGGGACGGTGCTGGAAAACCTAGGGGCCTGCAGGGCAGCCTCAGCTCGCACCTCATGCACCTTGCGAAGCTGGGCAAGGAGCCAGGTAGGCCATCCAGCCCTGCAAGTGCACTTTGCGGGCTGCCCTGGTAAAGTCGCCACACAGTTGAGCGAGATGCGTGGTAGTGGTCACAGTTCCAGGGGCCCCAGCGGGCCTCCCCATGTGGCATCAGGTTCCGGAGGCAGTGGAACGTGGGCCCTGAGGTGCGAACGGATCGTGTGGTTTGCTTGAGAGGACCGTCACTCTAGGGGGACAACCACTGCCGAGCAAATGCCTGAGGCAAACAGCTACCTGGCTGAACAGCCTGGAGTTGTGAAATGAAGCCCAGCACTTGTTCCCCTTCACTGCCCTCTTGCCCTCTGCACTGTTTAAGCCCAGCTCTAGGTTAGACCCTGACCAGGAGAGGCTGTAGGTCTGCCGGATTCAAGGGCAACTTTCCCCAGGCACTCGTTGCTAGCTAGACTATCGTCAAGTCTGTGCTCTTCGAATTCCACCTCAAGGATGGGAAGAAGAAAAATGCCTAGTCTCCAGGAGGAGGAGGATTGTAAGGATTGAACAGAGGAAAATGGTCAAGTCTCCAAACCAGAGTGCAGCATTTAGTAGCTGCTTTTATTTATTTATTTATTTATTTATTTATTTATTTATTTATTTATTTTTGATTAGCGGTATGAGAAAAAGGGTTATGGTTGCTAAGTGTAAGCTGAAACAGGCATGGTTCTTTTACACTGATCGTTAAGCATTCAAGATGAATCCGACCTGGATTAGACCTACTCACATCTTGACTTTTCTATCCTAAACTCTTAGGCAGGACACCAACACCGTGCTCACTCTTCACCAGATATTTTATGCAAATATCCAACTCCATTTGCTCTGTCCCTCTCTCCAGGATAGAAGGGCAGGAGGCCTGGTATTTTGATAAATTCTGTAACCAGTATCCTTGTGACAGTCATTACTAAGTACTGACTCGAAATAAACTGAAAAAAATGGCTGCACTGCTTTCTGCGTTTCTAAATACGACAATGCAGGTTTTAGCATGGGTAGTTTGGTGGTAGGATGATCTAAAAACAGCCACAAAGTATTTTTTTAGTGGACTGAATATTTTTTTAAAAATCTTAATTTGAACTTTTATCATTCAACCCTTTCCCTATTTTTCATAAATAAAATTTCTTGCAGATGGGTTGCAACGAAGATCCCCGGAAGACAACCACCTGGCCTTTTCCCTAGAACTGCATTTTAGTCCTCAGAGTTGAAAAAAGGGGCCAGAAGTACGAACCAATTCAGACTCGACTCCACAAAAATGTCCTGCCACTGGGTATTTTGTGGAAAGAAAGAATTTCATTCCAGAGGAGAGTAAAATACAGGGAATTGAGTGTCAATTCATGGCCCTCTAGCTTTGGCATGGCAGTCAATGCTAAACCTGAGGTGTCCTTCTGACTGCTGGGCAATTCAGAGTGAGCCCCCTCCAAACCTAAACAACCAGAGTATTATTTTCTCACTCTCTACCAAACATAAGCAGAGTGTCTGTTAGATACTTGGGTTAGTTTGCAAAGTTCCATTCTCTTAAGTGACTGGTTTTATTGCGTACTCCAATTATATTAGGTAATATTTTTGGAGTTTAAGAATAAGTTAAATATCAAATCTATAATCAAACTAAGTGTTCTGCTCCCACACTCGATCTGTAGCCCCTTGAAATTAATTCTATTTACCCTCCTTGAAATTAAAATAGCCACCTGAAATACAATATGATTATCCTGAGGGCATGGTATGAATTATTAGGATGACTATTAGAGTTACTTATTGAGATACAGATCTCCCATTACTTTATGGTTTATTTATATGATATGAATATTGATGGAAAGGATAGAAGTGATATAATTAGATTTTGTTAAATAATGTACATGGGGTTTTATGTTACAGGTATCACATTGGAGCTATTACTAACCTCCACACAATATGCAATTTAAAACATTTAAAAATGTGTGTGTTTACATACATACATGTATATGTAGAGAAAGAAGAAATACTTTCTAAAAATGAACTGAAAATATTTGTACCAAGTTCAAGAAAATGATTTCCTTCAGGGCTAAAAAGTAGAGGAACAGGCCCAAGGGGTCTGTGTGGAGTGGGAAAGTGCAGTAGTCAAAAAGGATTCTCTTTAATATTTGTTTGATCTTTCAGGTAATTAAAGTAAAATCTCATTATATGCAATCCTTTGAAGTATACAGATAAATGAGATTGAAATAAAAAAAAAAAAAGATTGACCCTCCTTGATCCATTCGTTCTATGTTAGTGGGTCCATCCTAAAAGGCTTCAGTACAGAACTACTTATTGTAATGGTAATTATGGTAATGGTAATTATGATGTAAAAATGCAACCTCAGAATATTATTTGGCAATAAAAGTAAACAAAACAATGACACATGATACAACATGCATGAACTTTGAAAACATTATACTGAGTGGGAAAAGACAGAGAAACCCAGATAGTCTATGGTTACATCTATATAAAATGTTGACAGCAGGAAAATCCACAGAGAAAGCTGATTAGCAATTTGTATGAAACTTAAGATGGAGCCGGTGGAGAAAATGGAAAATGACTATTGATAGGTATGTGGTTTCTTTTCGGGGTAATAAAAATGCTCAAAAATTGCTCCAGGCAATGACATTCTCAATAGGACCCTAAAACTCAGGAAATAATGCCAAGAGTTGATAAATGGAATGGCATGAAATTTAAAAATTTCTTTTGCAGAGCAAAGGAATAAGAATGAATAGACAATGTATAAAATGGGAGAAAATCTTTGCTAGCCACTCTTCTGACAAAGGATTAATATCCAGAATATATAAAGAACTCAAAAAACGTAACACCAAAACAATTAATATATGGACAAATGAACTAAACAGACACTTCTCAAAAGAAAAAAATACAAATGACCAACAAATATATGAAAAAAAATGTTCAACATCATTATCAATTAGGGAAATGCAAATCCAAACTATACTGAAATTTCATCTCACTCCACTCAGAATGGCAGCCCTCAAGAATACAAGCAATAATAAATGCTAGAGAGGATGTGGAGAAAAGGAAACACTGTTGGTGAGATTGTAAATTAGTACAACTATTATGAAATTCAGTGTGAAAATTCCTCAGAAGACTAGGAATGGAACCACCATGTGATCCAGCTATACCACTCTCAGTATTTATCCTAAAGAATTAAAGTCAGCATCTTACAGCAATATATTCACGTCCATGTTTATAGCAATAAACTTCACAACAGTCAAACTATGGAACCAGCCTGGGTGTCCATTAGTGGATGAATGGATAAAGAAAATGTGGTATAAAAACACAATGGAGTTTTATTGGATCATAAAGAAGGATGAAATTATGCCATTTGCAGGACAATGGATGGAACTTGAGAATATTAAGTAAAATACATCAAATTCAGAAAGTTAAGGGTTGTATGTTTTCTCTCATGTAGAAGCTAAAGAGGAAAAAGGAAAAGGAAGGTGTATGTGTGTGTGGGGGGGTGTCTCATGAAAACTGAAAGGAGATCAGTAGAGGAAAGAACCCATGGGAGGGAGAAGGGGAAGGAAAGGGGAAATACTGGGGAATGGTATTGGTCAAATTGTTATATTGTGTGCCTGTATAAATATATAACAATAAATCCCACCATTATGTACGACTATAATGCACCAGTTAAAAAATATAGAAAAATGTGCTCATGGTTGCACAATTCTATGAATGGATTCGGAACTACAGAACTGTACACTTTATATCGGAGAATTTGATGGCACGTGAATTATATCTCAATCAGTTATAAAAGACAGATTTTTCAGCTATAGTAACAAACTGCATGGTACTGGCATAAAAACAGACACAGATCAATCATACAGAATAAAAAACACACAGACAAACCCACACAGATAAAGTTATCTCATTCTTGATAAAGGTGCCAAAAACACTTTGGAGAAAAAACAGACTTTTCAAGGAATGATCCTGGGAAAACTGGTTATTCATATATAGAAGAATGAAACTGGACCCTTATCTCTCACCCTGCACAATAATTAACTTTAGACCTAGAAAATTAGACCATAAATTACGCAACTTCTAAAAGAAAACGTAGGGTAACGTAGGGTCAACACCCCAGCATAGAGACCCAGGCATGAACTTTCTCAATAGGATGCCTAAATTTCAAGAAATAACGCTAAGAGTCGATAAATGGGATAGCCTCAAATTAACAAGCTTCTGCACAGCAAAGGAAACAACTGGGAATGTGGAGAGAGAACCTACAGAATGGGGGTAAATCTTTGCTAGTTACTCTTCTGACAGGATTAATATCCAGAATGTATAAAGAACTCAAAAAAGTTACCCCAAAAAATCAAATAGCCCAATTAATAAATGGGCAAACAATTTAAACAGACAAATCTCAAAAGAAGACATATAAATGGCCAACAAATATATGAAAAATATTCAACATCATTAGCAATTTGGAAAGTGCAAATCAAAACTATACTGAGATTTCATTTCACATCAGTCAGAATGGCAGCCATCAAGAATTTAGACACCCTTTTTTGGAGTTCCCCAGGGACCTCCTTCAGTCTGGTCCCTCCTTCTTAAGGTGGCTCCTGGAGGCCTGGCTCTTTCCTAGGTTGCATCCTGAGAACCTATTTTACCACTAACTTCAATGCCACAGTTATTTAAAGGTAGAAAACTGAAACTGTCCCCGCCCGCAGCAACAATCCTGCGGATATTTGTTACCGCCTGCAGCAACAATCTCGCAGGTATTTATCGGAGGTGGACTGGAAATAAACTACTTCTATTCCTGAGCTGCTTCCTTGCTTGCTTGCCTATTCTCTAGCTCATAGAGGAAGAGAAGCTTGCTTGATTTTAGAGGAAGAAAGACTTTGAGAGGGAGAAAGACTTTGCTTAGAGGAAAAGAGGCTTGCTACACTTTCAGAGATCTACTTCTTAGAGTTCTGCTGTTTCTTCTTAGAGATGCGTCCTGCATCCTGCGAACTAAAGGTGCGTGCTAGAGGTGCATGCTAAAGGCACTGTCTATCGGTGGTGCTTCTTAGTGGTGCATCTGTGTACTGCGATCTGCGATCTGTGACTTAGAGGTGTGTTCTTAGTCCTCCGCTCTGCCATCTGCCATCTGCCTTCTGCCTTCTGCCTTCTGCCTACTGCTTACTGCTTTTTGCCTTCTGCCTACTGCCCGCTTATATTCCCTCCGGGAGGCGGAGGATAGGGCCACACCAGTTAAGCGAAGATCAGTCGAGGAGCCAGCTGCCCAATCACGGCAAAGGTCAAAATGAGCAGGCTCGAGCAGGAGCACTCGGGAACACATGTGCACGCGCTGTGTGCGTGGACTCACTTGAACACGGCCAATGATAAAGCACCTGAGTGTGTTTATGTTAACCGACTTCCTCACCGCCGATGTGATCAAAACAACTTCTGGCTGGCTGCCAGGCGCCATCTTGGCATAGTCCGCATGGCATAGCCCCCAACATGAAACCAAAGCCAAACAAAACGAAGAAACATCTCCCCAAATCCTTTTTGGAGATGAACTAAAGAAAAGCAGTACTATGCCCCAGAAATGGATGTATGTCCTCTTCCAAAAGGCTGGACTACACTGAGTGATGATGTCTCCTCATTGGGCCAAAGAGTTCCTCATCAGCACATCTTAAAGTCTTCAAAATGGTTCAAGCAGACCTTGGAAGAAAGATAACATCAGTGTCATGTTCACCGAGCAATGCCACCATTATCAATGAAGAGGTATTAAATGCTAGGCTAAAAGAAGTATGTACAGCACCATTAGAAGCTGATGTTAATATTAAACTAGTGAAGCTACTAAGAGAAAATGTTAAGTCTGCTATTGATCTTGAAGAGATGGCATCTGGTCTTAAGAAAAATGATTCAACATGCTGTTTTTAAAGAACTCCTGAAGCTTGTAGACCCTAGAGTTAAACACGGACACCCACTAAAGGAAAACAGAATGTGATGATATCTGTTGGATTGCAAGGGAGTGGTAAAACAAGAACGTGGTCAAAGGTAGCATATTATTACCAAAGGAAAGGTTGGAAGACCTGTTTGTTATGTGCAGACACATTTAGAGCAGGGGCTTTTGACCAACTGAAACAGAATGCTACCAAAGCAAGAATTCCATTCTTTGGAAGTTATACAGAAATGGATCCTGGGGGCTGGTGTTGTGGCTCAGTGGTAGAGCACTTGCCTAGCACATGTGAGGCACCAGGTTCAATCCTCAGCACCATAAGAAAATAAATAAAATAAAGGTATTGTGTCCATCTACAACTGGAAATATTTTAAAAAAAGAAATGAATTCTGTTATCATTGCTTCTGCAGGAGTGAAGAAATTCAAAAACAAAAATTTTGAAATTATTATTGTTATTACAAGTGACCGCCACAAATAAGAAGTCTCATTGTTCGAAGAAATGCTTCAAGTTGCTAATGCAACACAACCTGATAACATTGTTTATGTGGTGGATGCCTCTATTGTGAAGCCCAGGCTAAGGTTTTTAAAGATAAAGTAGATGTAACCTCAGTAATAGTGACAGAACGTGATGGTCATGCAAAAGGAGGTGGTGCACTCAGTGCAGCTGCTGCCACAAAAAGTCCAGTTATTTTATTGGCACAGGGGAACATATAGATGACTTTGAGCCTTTAAAAACATAGCCTTTAGCCAGGCACGGTGGCACATGCCTGTAATCCCAGCGGCTCCGGAGGCTGAGGCAGGAGGATTGGGAATTCAAAGCCAGCCTCAGCAAAAGCGAGGTGCTAAGCAACTCAGTGAGACCCTGTCTTTAAATAAAATACAAAATAGGGCTGGGGATGTGGCAGAGTGCCCCTGAGTTCAATTCCCTGTCTTCCCACACAAAAAATATAGCCTTTCATCAGCAAACTTCTGAGTATGGGTGACATTGAAGGACTGATAGATCAAGTCAACGAGTTGAAGCTGGACGATGATGAAGCACTCATCACAAAGTCGAAACATGGTCAGTTGACTTTGGGAGACGTGTCTGAACAATTTCTCAAAATGCCATGAAAGTGGACCCAGTCAGATCTTGGGGATGATCCCTAGTTTTGGAACAGATTTTATAAGCAAAGGAAATGAACAGGAGCCAATGGCAAGGCTAAATAAATTAATGAAATAATGGATAGTCTGAATGACCAAGAACTAGACTACAGATGGTGCCAAGGTGTTTAGAAAGCAACCAAGAAGAATTGGAAGAGTAGTACAGGGATCAGGCACGTCCATGGGAGATGTTCAGGAACTTTTGATGTAATATACCAAGTTCGCACAGATGGTAAAAAAGATGGGAGGTATCAAAGGACTTTTCAAAGGTGGTGATGTGTCTAAGAATGTGAGCCCATCACATACAGCAAAACTGAATCGACAAGTGATCAAAATGATGGAGCCAAGAGTTCTTCATCACATGGGTGGCATGACAGGACTTCAGTCAACAAGAGGCACTTTCAACAGGGTGCGGCTGGCAATGTGAAAGGCAGATGGGATTCAGCACACGTAAAGAAGATGCCTTCCATTAAACTCACTGGGTTGATTACATCATGTGCTGAGACCTCAGAGTTTTCCTTCCTTTTTGCAAACAGGGAAAAAAAGAGTATTTTTCTTGTCCTCTTTTTGTCTTTTCCTTCCTCTTCTTTTTCCTTTCTTTCTTCTTCCCTCCCTCCTTTTGATATAAGGGAGGAATATACGGTTTTTGGGGAAATCCTTATATATCTGCTTGAAAGTTTTTCTTTTAGTTTTCATCATCTTAACACTTCTTAAGTTAAGCAACTCGTGATGTGAATTTTTAGTACTTAAAGGTTTTGATTGTTTCAGAGGCCAAGCATTACATTTGTAGACAGTCCTGGTCAGTAAATTACATGTTGTCTCAATATAAGTATTGTAAAATAAACTTCAAAATGCCTATTTTTTAAAAAAGGAATACAGGGATGGGGATATAGCTCAGTTGGTAGAGTGCCTGCCTCGCATGCACAAGGCCCTGGGTTCAATCCCCAGCACCACAAAAAAAAAAAAAAAAAAAAAAAAAATACAAATAATAAACTTGTCCAATCTCCCCTGCAAAGATTCCCTGTCTTTAACTGATGATCATTCAGTTTCTCATAATTTGCTTCCAGTAATAGGGTATTTATGAAGTTCTCAAACCAGCTCATTCAATTTTTAAACAACCCTAATCACTAGAAGATATTAAACTATTCAACCATGCCTTTTTCTGTCTCTCTCCCAGCCTCCAGAATGACACAGGAGAGTTGTCAACAGAACTGTCTTAAATATTCAAAGATAGTGAGCATGGATTCCCTAAGTTTTTCTCTTTTTCTGTTCCAAATATCACCAAGCCTGTCACACATTCCTTAGATGTGAAGGTTTGGGAAAGCCACCCCCCACCCTGTTCTTGTAATCTTCCTCTGGATATGTCCTTCTTAAAATTCAGTATGAAATAAATACAATAAATGAGCCGGGTGTGGTGGCACACACCTGTAATCCCAACTACTTGGGAGGTTGAGGCAGGAGGATCACAAGTTCGAAATCAGCCTCAGCAATTTAGCGAGGCCCTAAGCAACTTAGTGAGACCCTGTCTCAAAATAAAAAATAAAGAAAAAGGACTGGGGATGTGGTTCAGTGGTCAAGTGCCCCTGGGTTCAATCCCCAGTACGAAAAAATAAATAAATAAATAAATAAATAAATACAATAAATGGGCAATATATAATTAATATCATTGCATCTGAAGATAGCACATTCAAGGGACCAGGATCTTTGGAAATTTGGCACTATTAATCTCCCTAGGAGAAATAAAATGACTAAATTTTTTAAAAAAGAATACAAATAATAAAACATGCTGGAGAGGATGTGGAGACAAGGAACTCTACACTGTTGGTGGGACTGTAAACTAGTACAACCACGATGGAAATCAGTATGGAGGCTCCTCAAAAGACTAGGCATGGAACCACCATAGGACCCAGCTACACCACTCTCTGGTATTTATCCTCAAGAATCAAAGTTATCTTACCACAGTGATACAAACATACCCGTGATTATAGCAGTACAATTCACAATAGCCAAACTATGGAACCAGCCTAGGTGTCCACCAATGGATGAAGAACAAAGAAAATGTAGTATATGTACACAATGGAGTTTTACTGAGCCATAAAGAAAAATGAAATTACGTTATTTGCAGGAAAATGACTGAAACTCAAGACTATTATGTTAAGCAAAATAAGTCAAACTCAGAAAGTCTAGGGTCGTTTGTTTTTTGTCATATGTGGAAGCAAGAGAGGAAAGAGGGGGAAAAAAAGGTGGAGGTGGATCTCCTAAAATCAAAGAAACTTTAGTAGAGGAAAGGGATCAAGGGGTAGAAGGTGGGGGAGGAGAGGGAAGGTGCTGGGGAGGAATATGGCCAAATCATATTGCTGTATTGTGTGCACGTACAAATATGTAACAAATCCCATTAGTATGTGCAACTATAATGCACCAATAAACAAATGTGGGGAAGAAACAGATTTTCAGAGGAAGAAAATTTACCTTACTATATTACTTACCTAGCTAAACATACTTAAACATGTTTCTTATGCAAATATTTTGATTTTTCAAATATTTGTGTACATAAGAGTTTGTTCTACTTTTTGCTAAACAGTATTTCTTTGTGTGTGCGGTACTGTGGTTTGAACTGAGGATCTTGTGCATGCTACACAAGTTCTCTACCACGGAGCTTCATCCCCAGCCCTTTTTCTCTTTTTGTAATTTTGAGGTAGAGTCTCACTAAGTCGCCCAGGCTGTCCTCCCGCTCAGCATTCCGAGTAGCTGGGATTACAGGTGTGTGCCACCACACCCAGCAACTAAACAGTATTCATATGCCCTTCGTCTTAAACAAACTTACTCCTGTTCTTCCATTATACCAAGGAATACTTAGCCATTCTCAAACTCTTAGACTTTTGAGTTGTTACCAATATTTGTCTGTTTGTAAGTAATGCACACGAATACAAGGACCACATCTAGACAAAACATAGTGGAGCTGCTAAAGATAACATCCGGGTATTAAAAGCAGCCACAGAGGGCAGGGGGTGTAGCTCAGTGGTAATTTTGTGGTTGTCTAGCACACATGAGGCCCTGGATTCAATCCCTAGCACTGAGGAAAAATAAAAAAGCAGCAACCAAATAAAAATACACATTATATACATTTACAATGGCACTAAAAAAAAAGTACTTATGTATAAATCCAGCAAAATTTGTGGAAGATGTAGATGCTAACAAATATAAAGCATTGATGAAAAATCAAAGCCTAAATAAATGGAGGGATATATCATTTTCATTTGGAAAACTATATTTCTAAGACATCAATTCTCAGTATAGTCGATAGATCCAATGCAATCCCAATCAAAATTCCTACAAGATCATTTATAGTGTCAATCCTCTGATTCTAAAATTTGTGTGGAAAGATCAAAGATCTAGAATAGCCAGGATAACTTTGAAAAAGAACAAAGTTGGAGGACAAACTACCTGATTTCCAAACTAAGCATATAGCTACAGTAATCAAGACAGTGAGGTACTGGCAAAAAGAAAGACATACTGAAAAATTGAACAGAATGGCCAGGGCGGAAAAGGTCAAAAAAAAAAGGTCTCAAAAAGTCATCAACCTATTTTTTTAAGCAGAAAAAGCAATTCAATAGAAAAAGAATACTTTTTTTTTTTTTTACAAATAGTGTAGAACACCTAAAGATCCACATATAAAAATAAACCTAGAGCTGAGGATATAGCTCAGTTGGTAGAGTGCTTACCTCCCATGCACAAGGACTGGGTTCAATCCTGAGCACCACAAAAAAATTAAAAAATAAACCTCAACACATACCTTACATAAAAGTTAATTCAAAATGGAATACAGACTGAAATTCAAAACTTAAAACATTTAAAAAGAAACACAGAAGAAAACCTGTGTAACCTGAGGCTTGACAATTAATTCTGAATATGATATCAAAATGTGATTAATTTAAAAAACTGATATTTTAGGTTTTATCAAGGTTAAAAGGAGTTAGAGACTATGAAAACTTGCTATATATTAATATATTTGCAAGTCACATACTTGATAAAATATTTTTCTAAATATAAGAAGTCTTAAAACAATATTTTAAAAATCATATTTAATTGGCAAAAATATTAATAAATATGTTACCCTCAAGGAGCTTCTTAAATAGCAAACAAGCATATGAAAACATGCTCCATATCATTTGAAACTAGGGCAATGAAAATTAACACAACAATGAGGTAGTACTGAATATCTGATAGGATGGCTAAAATTGAAAAAGGACAATACCAAATGCTGACAAGGATGCAGACCAACACTCACTCTCTTTTATTACTGAAGTAACTTAGAATGGTACAGCCACTTTGAAAGACAACTCAGTTACTTCTTATAAAATTAAACATGCACTGGGTGCAGTGGTGCACACTTGAATTCCTAGTGTTTTGACAGGCTGAGGCAGGAGGATTGCCAGTTCAAACCCAGCCTCAGCAATTTAGTAAGACCCTAAGTGTTCTGTTTTGGATGTGAGATGTCCCTCAAAAGCTCATGTGTGAGATGATGCAAGACGGTTTTGAGGAGAAATGATTGGGTTATGAGAGCCTTAACCCAATTCGTGAATTCATTCTCTGATAGGAATTAACTGAGTGGTAACTGAAGGCAAGTAGGGTGTGGCTAGAAGAAGTGGGTCATTGGGGGCATGCCTTTTGGGTATATATTTAGTGATCTGAGCTAGTCTCTCTCTGCTTTCTGATCATCATGTGAGTCACTTCTCTCTGCCACACTCTTCTGCCACAATGTTCAGCCTCACCTGGAACCTGAGGAATGGAGCCAGCTGTGTATACACTGAGACCTCTGAAATTGTGAGCCTCTGACTTAACCTTTCCTCCTCTAACATTGTTCTTTTAGTCACAGCAGTAAAAAAGATGACTAAAACACTAGGTAACTTAGTGAGACCCTGTCTCAAAATAAAAAAGGACTTGGGGTGTGGCTCAGTGGTCAACGACTCCTGGGTTCATTCCCTGATTCAACCAAAACAAAAACAAAAACAAAATTAAACATACATTTAGCATACAATCCAGCAATCTCACACCTCAGGATTTATCCAAATGAACAAAAACTTACGTTCATAATGAGACCTATATATAGATTTTTGTACATGCTTATTCATAATCACTAATAACTGGAAATGACCTAGATGTCCCTCAACAGGTGAATGAATAAACAGATCATAGTACATCCATAAAATGGAATACATATATCAATTAAAAAAGAATGAGCTACTGAGTCACATGGCAATGTGGATAGATCTTAAATATATTTTGTTAAGTTTAATAATCCAGACCCCAAAGGCTGCAGAGTGTAGGGTTCAATTTATATAACATCATGCAAAGACAAAAACTACAGGAATGGGAACAGATTAGTGTTGTTCAGGTGTTGAAAGGCTGCATAGGGGAACTTTTAAGGCGATACAGCTACTCTTTTTGGTGTCAGGGTGGTGGATACATGACCCGATGGGCTTGTCAAAACCCAAAGAAGTCTATACCACAGAATATGGACCATATGCAAGTGTCATAAAAAGTCAACCATGACAGGAGATACAAGGCAGAAAATGACAAATAAATCTAACGGTATTACTAATACATGACATTACTTCACTAAGGGGGAAGTGTAAAAAGGACCTTACTTGAATAATCTAGGATAACAGTATAGTATTTATATTATTATAGTGAATTTATAGTATTCACTGAGTATTATAAATCTAAAGAAAAAAAAAACTGTCCATAAATACCAGTTGACAAATTTGCCCACACTGGAGTATAGATTTGCAATTCTGAAACTTCTCTACAGGTATAGTACAGTTGAATAAATAAGTCAATAAACCGCAGGTGATGGGAGGTGGGTTTCTCACTGTCACTTAAGTTAGTCAGTTCTGCTGCCACATGTCTTATACATTCTTAAATATCATCATGCTGTGCAAAACTGTACAATAAAAACCATAGATGTCATGAGGGAAATGAGATTAGGAGCACAGCACTTAAAAACTTCTCCAACCACAAATAAAAAATAGAGAGAACCTAATAAAAACAGTAGCATCATTTTACACAGGTTAAATGATTAAGAAATGTCTAATACTATAATTAATCAGGCATTTGGCTTGAAAAACACCCAATGTATGTCTGTGGACACAGGCGTCATGAAGACTGCATCTTTGGAGTCATTATGAAGTGGCAGAAGAACGCTCTCTGCGAATGGGTGCAACTCCTTGTCCACAGTTTGACAGTCAGACTCCAACATCACAGTCTTTCACAACATTAATACCTGAGGCATTCTTTTTCTGAATTTGATTTGCAGGTCTTTCAAGAGAAGCATTTATAACCAAATTAGAATCCCAATACAGCATAGAGCCTTCTCCAATTAACTTCTGTACCTCCATTGGAACTTCTTTTGTGGCTTTCTCAGCAGCACTTGCTTTTCCCAGTTGAACTCTGGTTTTGTAGCTAGTTGAAGACTTTGGAAATTGTGGTCAAGTTTGCAAACACTAACACAAGCCACTATCAACACCAACAGGAACCACTTCTGTAGGATATGGCAATTTCCACTTTTAAGGTCTTCAGATACAGTGCTTGCTTTGTGATTGTGAGAAAAGATGTTCCTGTTTTTTTCTGTTCGTGCTTCTGTTCATAAGCTCAACAATCTTTCATTCCTTGTAGTTCTTTAGGCCTTGTTCTTATTGACTTCACAGCATTTGAGGTTATGCCATTGTAGATTATTTTTATTTTCATAGCATTATCTCTGATGGTCCTCCATGTGGATCCTTTTATGCTTGTTGAATGAGAAATATTACTTGTCCTTTATTTTTTCTTTCAAAGACACTTTATTATTCCAATCTTCTCCACAATACATATGACTTTCCCTTTGCATTCATTGCTTGATGTTTTTTGAACCAGGACACTTAGATGTGTTTGGGGTACAGGAGGCATGATATGTATGTCACTCCCTGATAAATGCAAAAGAGCAACAAAAGATAACTTTGTTGAAGACACGTGATGAGTAAAGGAAGCTACACATGATTGAAATGTGAGTGCCCACACAGTTTTTATGTCTTCTACAATGGCCTGATTCCACTGGGTGCAGTTTCCTCTATTGATTTCACATTCCTCAGAGATGAAATCATGCAAGAGTGAATTTGTGTTTCCAAAGCAAACATTGTTATGAATTGGAATTAACTACACCAATAAGCAAGAAGGGAAGTCTAGAATGAATGCTGTGATGCTGGGATACAATCAAAGATATCAGTATGAATTCACATTCGTTTTAATAGTAGACAAATAAGTAGGTATACGAAGGTGTGTGTGTGTGTATACATGGGTTAATGCACATAGCTACTTCCTCTCTTTGAGAGGCCTACACACAGAGTTATCCCAGTAGCAATGAGCACAACCAAAGCTAGATCCTTGATTCCTAAACACCATTCTGTAAGAAAAGGAACCAGGGCTCCTTGGGGAAATGGCTAATTCTGAGACTGAAGCAGGAGGGATATAAGATGATACAGGATGAGCGTGGAGTATCTTGTCCACACCAATAGAAGTCAAATAATTATGTAAAACTCCTCATAATTGTAATGAGGAAGAAAGAACAAAAGCATCCTTTTTAGAACTCCAACTAAAATATGTAAATAATCCCCCTCCCTGAGGTAGACTTTTAATTCTCCTTCCCTTGAGTGTAGGCCAGACTTAGAGACTTGCTGCCAAAGAGAAGAAATGGAAAAGGGAAAACAGTAGCTTTAAAGTGGAGAAACTTAGCAAACGGCACTTGAACAAAGTGATCGAGGTTAAGCCAGAGTGATAGGTCATGTTGACCTCTTGTGCCCCCTGATATGATGTGATAAGAAAGGTGTTCCCCTTTGTGGTATTTTTCCTAAACAATAACCTCAATTATTAAGGAAAAAATGGGAAACAAGCACAAACCGGGGGGCATTTTGCAAACTATGTGCCCAGTACTCTTCAAAACCACTGAGCTCATAGAAAACATGGAAAGACCATCATAGATCAGAAGAGATGAAGGAGACATGGCTGCAAGCGATGTGGTGTCCTGGATTGGCTCCTGGAACAGGAAAAGGGGGTAGTGGACATACTGGTGGAATCCTAATAGAGTCTACCTTTAAAAGAATTTGTGCCAGTGTTAATTTCTTAGTTTTGACTAACAGTGTGGTCATGTACTCAGTGGGCTAGGTAGCCTAGGTATAGGCTGCACTATCTCTGCAACTTTTCTCTAAATCTAAAATTATTCCAGAATAAGAAGTTGAAAGTCAATTGGCATCCACCATATTAACACAGTAAAAAATAAAAATCAATATGATTCAGATCGATGTAAAAATAATGTATATGTCTATGTAATTACAATTAGCAGAGTGAAACTTTAAAATGATTCCAGTTACAATTACACTAAAAATAATGAAATAATTTAGCTTTACCAAAAGTTATGTGAGATCTATACACTGAAAAAAAAAAAAAACAAATAAATAAAATTGCTGAAAAGTCAAAGAAGACATAAATAAATAAAATGTTATACCATGCTCATTGGACTAGAAGACAATATGGTTAGAATACCAAGTTTATCTATACACTTAACGTGATTGCAATTAAAAATTCTAGTAGGTGTTTTTGTAGAAAATGTAGTCAATTCTAAAATTGATGGCAAGGAAAGGACATAGAATAACCAAAGAAATCTTGAGAAACAAGAATAAATTTGCTTCACTTATGCTAAAGGAATTAAGCTACAATAATCAAGACTGTGTGGAACAAACATAAAGATAGACATACAGACCTTTGCTTAATTCAAAGGGACTGGGGATGTGATTCAGTGGTCGAGCACTTGCCTAGCAGGCTCAGGGCCACAGGTTCAATCCCCAGGATGAATGACACTTATCCTTTCCACAGAGCTCTCCGTAGGCTACGGAACACTAACATCATCAGCATTAGCTTGCTTGGTTAGCTTGTCTGACCAGCATCCGAGGAGCAACTGCTCTGGCGTACGTGCAAGAAAGTAGCTTTCTGCAGATAACACTAACTTGCCTGGTCTCCAGTGTGCGTGAGAGAAAGCCAGTATCCTTGAAGATAATAGGGACCTGGACTTTCTGACTCAGTCTTGCTCTCCTTGTTCCTTTAACTTGGCTCAGTGTTTGCGAACAGAAAAAAGGCATTCAGGGACAACATGGTGTTTAACTGTGCCCCTTTATTGAAGAATGAGACAATGTGTAAATTTAAAGGAACTAGAGTAACCAAGACAATTTTTTTTTTTAAGCTGGAACTTCAATATGTTATCCAGGCTGACCTTGAATTACTGGACTCAAGGGATCCTCCTGCCTCAACTTCCTGAGTAACTGGGACTACAGGCATATGCCACTGTACCTGGCTCACTAATTTTTTTAAAAATAATACTCAGTCTGGCATTATAACTAAGTATGCCTTCATTAATATATTTTCCTAACTTTCATATACTTATTGAGATGCTAGAGACATTTAAACAGAATGTTGTTTTTTTATGTGATGTCTCAAATTTAGTAGCTACTCATTTTTATTATAATCGATTTTGAATATTAGGGAAAAAGTGAGGTGAGTAAATAAGCGATACTCTTAATGAGTCGGTATGTAACACCTGGGAGCCCAAAAGTCTATTTTTAGCTCTGGGCTCAACCCTACATGTGCTTCTTTCTTGCCTCTCAAGTGACAGACATTGTTTCATATGAGGAGAACATACTCACAGACCTGGAGCTGAGGAAGAAGAGAGGTTCTGGCTTAAAACTCACTGTTTGTCATGAAGAATCAGATTATTTACCCAGTGTCTTAGTGTGCTCTTTCACTTCTGTGACTAAATGATCTGACCAGCACAATCATAGAGGAGGAAAGGTTTATTTGAGGGCTCACAGTTTCAGAGGTCTTAGTCCATAGAAGGCTGGCTCCATTCCTCGTGGCTCGAGGTGAGGCTGAACATCATGGTGGAAGAGAGTGGCAGAGGGAAGCAGCTCACATCATCAGGAAGCAGAGAGAGAGAGTCTCCACTCTCCAGATATAAAATATATACCCCAATTCCCACCTCCTCCAGTCCCACCCTACCACTTCAGTTAATCCCCTCAGGGATTAATTCACTGATTGGTTAAGACTCTTAGAACCCAATGATTTCTCCTCTGAACCTTCCTGCATTGTCTCACATGTGAGCTTTTGGGGGACACCTCACATCCAAACCATAACATTCTGCCCCTGGCCCCCAAAAGTTCACACTCTTCTGACAATGCAAAATATATTTAGACCATTTCCAGGAGTTCCTATAGTCTCAATAGTTCCAAGATTGCTCAAAGTTCAAGTCCACAGCCTTCTCTGAGGCTCAGGCAATCTCATGTTGTCAGCTCCTACAAAATTAAAAGCAATTTACAAATATCCAACATATAAAGGTACTGAGTAAAGATTTTCATTTACAAAAATAGGGGCATAGAAAGAGGGGATGGGACCCAAGCAAGCCTGAAATCCAGCTGCACAAACTAGTCCTGTAGCTCCATGTCCGGCACCTGGGGCACATGGCATGGTGAGATTCTCTCCAAAGGGCTTGTGTAGCTCCGTCCCTGTGGCCTTGTTGGTTGCAGCCCAGGAGGCCTTTCTGTTGGCTTGCCTCTGCTCGTTTCCTGCAGCTTTCCTAGGACGATGTCCCACGTTGCTAGCATTTCTTAATCTCGGGTGTCTCCACTACAGCTTCAGCTTCCTCTTCAAATCTCCACACGTTGAGTTCTCAGGGGGTGCCCACAGGGACTCCAACCCTGCTGCACTTTGCCTGGCCTCCCAGGCCTTCCTTTGAAATCTTGGTGGAAGCCTCCATGTCCCCTAACTCCAGCATCCTGCATTCCTGCAGAACCAGCACCACGTGGTTGACACCAAGGTCTGCCGCCATCTTGAACAGTAGCCAAGCCTCCAGGGGCCCTTGTTACAGCAGTCTCTGAGGGTCTGGGTGGCTGAGCACGTTGAAAAAAACTTCCTAGGCCCCCTAGGGCAAGAAAGCTGTCCCACTGGTCTCTTCTCAAGAGAAGTTTCCCTTTTACTCCCTTGAGCTTGAGATGGGTGTGGTCTTCCAGCTCCTGAGAGGCCCCCAAGCCATCTTTCTCATTATCTCTAGCCATGGTATTTTGCATTCCTTTAGTGGCAGTAATGTCTTTATCAGCTGCAACTTCCTTAGTGCTAGTTTTACTCCTGCCTTCCAAGTCCACATTTTAAAATCTTTTTGCAGCTATGAACATTGATGTGGCTATATCTCTGTAGTATGCTGATTTTAAGTCTTTGGGTATGCCTTTACTCCATGTACAAACAGAGAAACAACATGTATCCCATTTGTTTACAATACAAAAAAAAAATCTTTTTGCTCTGCTTTCTGCTCCTGATTATCACAATAAATTTGGCTAAAAGTCACCAGCAATATCCATTCCACTTCTTGAATGCTATGATGCCTAGACATTTCTTCTGCCAGATTAAGAAGTCCATCACTTCTAAAATCAGCCTCATAGAAAGTCTCTGGGCATGGGCAAAATGCAGACAACTTCTCACCCAGAACATAACACAAATGGCTTCTATTCCAAATTCCCCAAAAAAGTCCTCATTTTCTGAACCCTCTTTAGCCGGGTCTTCACTAATCACAGTCCTATCATCATTCTGGTCTTCTGAGCTCCCACCAGAATCGGCCACTAATCTCCGCTTACAACAATCTAAGGCACTTCCAGATTGCACTGCTATACATCTCAAAATCCCTCCCACCAATTCCAAAAAGCTCCAAAATCTTCTGAAATACATGGTCAGGTTAGTCAAAGCAACGACCCCACTTCTCGGTACCAATTTCTGTTTTAGTCAGCTTTTTCACTGCTGTGACTAAATGATATGACCAGCACAATTATAGAAGAGGAAAGGTTTATTTGAGAGCTCATGGTTTCAGAGGTCTTAGTCCATAGAAGGCCAGCTCCATTCCTTGGGGCTCGAGGTGAGGCTGAACATCATGGTGGAAGAGAGTGGCAGAGGGAAGCAGCTCACATCAACAGGAAGTGAAGAGAGACTCCACTCTCCAGATACAAAGTATATACCCCAAAACCACGCCCCAATTTCAATCTCCTCCAGTCACACCTATCACTTCAATTAATCCCATCAGGGATTAATTCACTGATTGGGTTAAGACTCTTACAAATAATAATTTCTCTTCCGAACCTTCCTTCATTGTCTCACATGCGAACCTTTGGGGGACACCTCACATCCCAAACTATAACACCCAGTTAGATGAGCACTTGAGAACCAAAATCACTTGTGATTTTCTTAGTTTTAGTTTAGTCTAGAGAGAAATTAGAGTGGTCTCATCATATATGTCTTCAACAAGCCCTTAACATGAGCAGACACTTATTATCATTAGTATTATTATACAGATCATACGGATGGAACACTACATTATTCTTCGCAAAAATTCAAACATAAGAATTATTTGTTCTCTAGAATAACCAATATGACAAATCATCTCATTTTAAATTTCCAAATTCCTTCTACTTATAGATAATACTAAAAGAACCTAAAATGTCATTTGGTCCAACTTTCTCATTTGTACAGAAGTGGAAAATAAGATCCACAAAGATTAAGTGATACGTTCTCACGTGCACGGGTGCTTAACAGCAGAACCCAAACTGACACCCAGGTTTCCTGTCCTATGTGAGTCCGTTAATTTAAGGTCTTTGAGTATGGATATGCCAGAGGAGGAAAGAGACGAGGTGAAGGAGCAGGAAGCAGGTGAGGAGGGAGGGAAGGAAACCAAAACTGCATTTCAGGTTTGTCACAGCATATTTTTGCCATTTTCCTTTGACATTTTACAGGCCATCTTCGTCAAGATTGGCAGCTCACTGGCTTCGAAACCAAAGAACCCTTTGGGCTTCAAAACAACTGTTTGAATTAGCATTTCCTATGTAATCAGGCATCTCTCATACTGAGAAGCTCCACTCCTTCGTTGCCAGGTGTGTCTTATTAACTGTGGTAGAACTCAGGTGACGCCCCAGAGCCAAGGAGACATTCCTCTGTGCTAAAGTCTGAGATATTCCTCCCCAGCTTTCCACTCTCCTCTCTCCTAATACAGAAAGTTCCACAGTAACATTAGCCATCATCCAGTAATTACATTTGATAACCATTCACTACACTCATTGACTTCTCTAGAGAGAAAGGCAAATGCTTCCTTTTATCATGACAACCATCCAATCTGGTGCAAAGCTTTCCCAGATAAGGCTCTCTCGGGATGCACTTTCTTTATGTGCATGATCAATAGCTCTTGTGCAACTCCTCTTTTTTACTCTACCAAATAATGTGGCATTGATAAACATAATCACTTAACCTGTATGGAGTCGAAAACTCTCCTAATAAGCACAGGTCATTGAAAGCAGTATTTTAAGCAGTACTGAAAGATCATTGAAAGCCAATGAACACCATAAATCTATTCTTATTTTTCCATGTATTTTTTCTCATTTATTTTACATGATTTTCAGACAAATTTCCATCTCCTAAAAATGGACCTTCATTGTTTACTGGGTATTGAATTTCAGTTTAGGAAGATGAAAAGATTCTGGAGCTCCACAATTAAAACATGTGAATGTACTTCATGCACTCATCTGTAGAGTCGAAATAGTAAACTATGTTACATATGTTACCATAGTTTTAAAAAACCAGTGGGTATGACTTGATAAAGGAGAGAGGGCTTTGTGCAGAGGAAAGGAAAACACAATGAAAAGTGTGTATATGGAGAAGAATAAGAAACAAAGGGGAAATTTGAATGTTTTAATGTTGCAAACATTAAGTGATTCTCCAGGGACGACTTAGCTCCAGAATTATTTTATTAGTCTGTTGCTTGCAAGCCACCTTGAAAACTGATTTTTAAAACATTTTTTTAAAACTATAAAGGTAATACTTGCTTTTTTTTTTTTTTTTTTTTTTTTTAGTTGGCAATGGACCTTTATTTTATTTATTTACATGTGATGCTGAGAATAGAACCAGTGCCCTGAATGTGCTAGGCGGGTGCTCTGCCACTGAGCCACAACCCCGGCCCCAATATTTGCTGTGTTTCATCCATGTATATTAATAAAGTCAGTTTTTGGCTCTTTCCCAACCCCTTCACTCTACTCAAGCATAAATGTTACTGTGTTTCATAGATATTCTTCTGGAAATGTTATGCTTCAATGTACATATTTTATAAACATGGTTCATTTGCATTCTTCTACACTCTGCCTTTTCACTTTATAATACATCTTGGAGGTCTTCTCATATTATCACATTAATTCACCTTATTTTTAAAAGCTACATAGCATTCAGTTGTATGTATGTACATTATTTGTCTACTCAAATACATAAGAACCTTACAGATACTGAAAAAAAGAGTTTACTTAAAACTGAGTAAAATAGATCATGAACAACTTTGTTAATAATGATGGAATTTGTGTCTGAATAAGATATTCTGCCTAAGATTTCATTCTCAAAACTGCCATCAATATATGATGTGGAGCATCCATTCTTGAAATCTATGCTGACTATTCTATATCAATTTGAAATCAAAGAAGTAATTTAGTGGGGAATCTTTAAGTACCCAAATAACATGGTCAAAAACTTGCAATTATAGCTTGCAATTTTTCTGACCTAACAGGGTGGAAACATCAGAATTGAAAAATATGTCTCTGAAAACCTCTTTGAAAAGTGAGCACAGGTGCCAAACACCCACGCATGAAGAAGTGAGAAGGACAGAGTATTTCAATGTCATGGCTCACAGGGGAAACAATGAAATCTCACTGTCGCCTTATACACTTTTTTAAAGAAATTTCCAATTTTGTCATTTTAAAGTTCTAAAAAGAAAAGATGTTTCTGAGTGATTCATGTCATTCAAAAATTCAGCTAAGTTTCATTAAGACTTTATATATATGGGGCAGGGACAGGAGAGAGCAAGTGCTTGGATTAGACACTGATGAATATTTTAACTAGTGTTAGCAGGATATACTGACAACTTCCAAAACTTACAAATTCTATTTTGGTGGATTATTAACACCAAGTCATTCTATAAGAAATGGCAATTTGTATTATTTGCAAATTCTTAATAGTCTGCAGGGGCATCAGTTGATATGGAAGAGTAACAAAGTCTAATAATTCTCATTTTTAAAAAAGCAATGAGTTAGAAGCAGGAAACCAAGGGGAAGGGAGGAAGAGAGGGAAAGGGGGAAAACTGGGGGAGGAAGGTGATCACATTTCACCAGGTGCATATATGAATGTCCCACAGTGAATCTCAATATTATATATAACTATAATGCATGAACTAAAAAATAAATAAGTAGAAGGAAGACCAAGAGGGTAGATGAAGGGGATCAAGTGAGGGAGGTGGAGGAGGGTAGGGGTAGTACTGGGGATTGAAAGGAAGAAAACTATGTTATATGCATTTACAAATACGTCAAAATGAGCCCACTATAGTGTATAACTCTGATGCACTAGAAAATGAAAATAAAGCAAGGAAAACAGTGGTAGAAAAAATTGTAAAAAATCAACTTTTTCAGAAATCTAGAAAATAAGCAAAAGTTGCATCAATCTAGTGGGCATGTATTGAAGAAAAATGATGGAGGGCTGGGGAGATACTTTAGTCGGTAGAGTGCTTGCCTTGCAAGGACAAGACCCTGGGTTGGATCCCCAGAAATGCAAAAAAAAAAAAAAAAAAGATGGAATCTTGGTAAGAAATATAAATTTTATGGCATTTTTAACTTAAACTATTCTCATTCCTGTCTCCCCAACTCCATCGTGGCCTTAATTAAAAATTGACAATCTTAAAACCCCAGTGAAGGGCCTGGGGTTGTGGCTCCGTGGTGGAGCACTCACCTGGCACGTGTGAGGCACTGTGTTCCATCCTCAGCACCACATAAAAATAAATAAATAAAATAAAGGTATCGTGTCCCCCAACAACTAATAGAAAAAATTTAAAAACTACAGTGAAAACAGTATCGTAGGGACCTCTGGAGGAAGCAGAATGGGGTTAGGGTTCCTCCAAAACCCCTTTTCCAGATACTGTTATCCTTTGGTCTGTGTGGCGATTGCCTGGAAAATCCCACTCACAAGGTTTATCTTTATTTGATCCAACTCAGAATTCAGCCATTGTGAATAATCACAGGGCATTAAAAGAATCAGCAAAACCTCAGGCCACAAAAACAGTTGGGGTAGCCAACAAGCCAAAGAAACACTCAAAAGGAAAAGTTGGGGAAATGGAAGGCCCTTGGGTATATTGAAAAGTTCTGATATAAAGGCTGGGGGTGTAGCTCAGTGGGAGAGTGCTTTCCTAGCACGTGGCTTTGTTCCCCAGCGCCAAAAAGGGAAAAAAGTTCTGATATAGTCCCCAGAATCTAAAAGGCTACGTGTGCTTAGGGATATAGTCTATTTATTCAAGAAGCTCAACAAATTCCTGATAGGATAACCTCAAAAATCCACACTTAGTTACATCATAATTACACTGTCAAAAGGCAGAGGCCAGACAAGTGGGAAGACATAGTTTATATACTTAATTAAAGATTGCCAACCAAGAATTCTATGTCCAGCAAAACTATTCTTTAAAAATGAAAGAGACCAGCCAGAGGCAGTGGCGCAGGCCTGTAATCCCAGAGACGTTGGAGGCTGAGGCAGGAGGCTCGAGAGTTCAAACCCAGCCTCAGCAATTTCGCGAAGCCCTAAGCAATTCAGCGAGACCCTGTCTCTAACAAAAATATTTTAAAAGCTTGGGGATGTGGCTCAGTGGTTAAGTGCCCCTGGGTTCAATCCCTGGTGCCCTTCCCCCCACCCCCAAAAAATGAAAGAGACCTTTGGCTCCAGCATATAGGGAGCTTGGAAATTGTTAACTCATCCTAATTAATTAAACTATGCACAAACTAAAAATCTAGACATGTCCAAAAACTGAGGCCACGAGGGCAAAACACTACCCTCACCCCCCAAATTCATGAGAGACAGGTAGGTACAGAAAATCCCAACGTACTGGAGCACAAGTCAGGAACAGCGACTGCCACTGGAAAACTTGAACTACTGTAGCGCATGATCAGTGGAGACTCAGTGTGCTCAAGCTTGATGCTGAAAAACCTTAGGGCGGCCCAGGTGGCCAGGCAGGGCCCAATTTTTGTGAGTTTTACCATTAGGAACCCTACAAGATTCTCACGGTGAATACTGAAGAAAAATCCCCTCATACTTCCCCCAAGGAGAGCAGAAATGTAGCCATTTTTAAAGGTGTCCAGGGCGTTCTTTTATCCTTAACAAGGCCTGCCTTCAAAAGAAAGTGTTTATCAAAGTCCAAATGATGAGGTTTTATCAGAGCCTAACTGACCAGGGCAATAAAATTGCCCCATTCCTTCCTCCTCCAACCTTCCACATGGTGCCAAAAACAAAAACAAAATCAAAAACAAAACCAGCCTCTTCATGCCTCTGATTGGGGGAAAGGAATATTAGACTCCAGTCCCTTCTATTCTTCCTGTCTCACTAGAGGGAAACTCTGGGGCACAGGCTCACTGAAAGACTGAAGCCTAATCACAGGACTACAGAACACGTCCCCTCTCCCCACACCTTACCACCCCTTCTATATTTTACAGGACTCCTGCATAATAGAGGAAACTACAATGGAAAGAACACCATGTCTCAGATCCTATTTAAGAACTCTCTAGTCCATAAGCAACAAAGGAGACGAAAACAAGGACACCAGAGGAAAACAGCTTCTGATACATGGGGCTGGGGCAACCAATAGACATAGCCTGACTTCTAGCCAGAAAAGCCTCATGCTAAAGGTCGATCTGCCTCAGTTATTTTTACCCCAATATATCATGTCTAGCTTTGAGTGAAAAAACAAAAAAATGACAAGGCATACTAAAAGATAAGAACAGTCAACTTAAAGAGACAAGTAAACATCACAACCAGTGTCAGATTTGGGGATCATATTTGGGGATCATCAAACAGGAGATTTAAAAGAACCATGATTAACATGCTAACAGAATAAATACAAAAAGCTGACAACAGGCAAGAACAGATGAAAAACAGAGAAATAGAAATTCCAAGAAAGAATAAAAAAAAAAAAAGCTTGAAATAAAAATACTATATTAGAAATGAAGAATGCCTTAGATGTTCCCATTAATAGGCGAGACACAACAGGAAAGAATCAACGATCTTGCAGACATGTCAACGGAGACTTCTCACACAGAAAAGCAGAAACAAAATTAAAAAAAAAAGGAAAATGATAACCAAAAAGAGTGATATAATTATAAATGGTGTAACAGGAAGATGTAATTGAACACCAGAAGGAGAAGAGAGAAAGACATAGAAGAAATATTTGAAGCAATGATGACTAAGAATTTTCCAAAATTAATCAGACACTGAACCAAAGATCCAGCATCTCAGGTAAATTCGAGTTGGAAGAATACTAAAAAACTCTACACCTGGGCACATCATATTCCAACTGCAAAATATAAAAGAAACTGAGGCAAAAAAAAAAAGGCAAATAAGTGGCATGAAATGTATTTAATATGCTGAATTATTAGGTAAATGCAGATAAAAACCAAAAGGATCCACTTCATACCCACTAAGATGGCTGTAACCAGGAAGACAGACGATGACTGGGGTTGGGGAGAATGCGGAGAAATTAGAAGCATCATCTGTTGCCCGCTTTTGGATTTTTGTTTGTTGGCCTATTTGTTTGCTTGTTTTCAGATGGCGTCTTGCTATGCTGCCCAGGCTGACCTCAAGCTCCTGGGCTCCACGCATCTCCCATCAGCCTCCCTGGTAGCTGGGACCAAGGTCACCACTGCACCCAGCACTGTAGCCATTTTTTTAATATTTGGCAGCAACCCAAAAAGTGAAGCCAAGTTACCATAAGACCCAGAAATTCCACTACCAGGTACATAACCAAGGTGACAGAAAACATATGCTCATACAAGAACTTGCACATGAATGTTTGTAGAAGTATTATTCTTAATGGTCAAAAAATGAAAACAACTGGGGTCCTGACTCAGTGGCAGAGCACATGTGAGGCACTGAGTTCCATCCTCAGCACCACATAAAAGTAAATAAATAAAGGTATTGTGTCCATCTACAACTAAAAAATGTATTTTAAAAAAGTGAAAACAACTGAAATGTTCATCAATTGGTAAATAGATAAATAAAATATGATATATCCTCACAATGGAATAGTATTTGGGCAGGAGTGAAGGATTTGTACAAGCTATGCATGGATATCCTTGAAACCTTGCTAAGTGAAATCATATAATGGAATATTCTATGATTCCTTTTATATGAAATGTCCAGATAGGAAAATTCACAGAGATAGAAATTAGAGGAGTCGTTTCCAGGAACTGGGGGAGAGAAGGAACAAGGAATGACTACTGCTAATGGGAATGGGGTTTCTTCCTGAGGTGATAAAAATATTCTGAAATGAGATGGTTGTGCATGGTTGTGAGTACGTAAGAAACTTAGCTTTACACTTTCAAAGAGTGAGTGCATGGCATAGAAATTAGATCTTAAAAATTATCCTCAAAAGCTGTCATTCAACACTGAGAAATTATCAAGTATCTTCCATGTACCACACACTATTAGACTTGGCTGATAAGAGAGACAAATACCACAGACAAACCAGTCTGTCAATGAAAGCAAACAATTATCCAAAGATAATTGCAGTACAGTATAACCGGGGCTGCGACTGTATTAATGTACAGATACAGCCGTGAGGGACAGGAGGCCACAGTTAACGCTCTGGTAAAATTAAGGACTATTCCCCTACTAAATGGGTTTCAAAGATGGATAATAGCTTTTCAGGGGATATACAGGAAAAGAAGACTCTAGACACTGAAAAAGAATATGCTAATACACGAAAAAAAAAAAACTATTAAAAATCAGCATGATGGTACAGTCTTAGCCAACTCTTTGAAACTGAACTGAGTTTCCTTTCCTTAATTAGATGTCATCAGAATCACTGAGAACAAACTACGGAAGATCAGGTTTCGAGGAGTAGAAATGCATTTTATTTCTGTAAAAGGGGCATAGTCCAGTGAAAGAGAGGGAAGCCATAAAATCCCACATGTATAAACAAACTCTAATAGTAAACATGGTAAATAAGAGCACAGCAGTAACTCTTGGAGTATATAATTAACATTATGAATAAGATTAAGTGGGTCTGTGTGCTGAGGTAATGTGAATATCCCCATCAGCTCAATCAGACCAAATAATGACTCCGGCATAACTTATCTACGTAAATAAACGCTCTTATTGTTTTCCTACTCCAACAACTAACTAATCAGCCCTCATTCATAAAGAGAGCATCACTATGATTAAATAGAAATTCCAGATAGGAAAGATTCATTTTACAACTTTCCCAGCTGATTAGACACATAGACACAATCTTGTTACCTACCCCCTTCTCTCGGGCAGACTTCATCAATCTGGAAAATGAAGGCAGACCACTGATTGGAGGGCAAACCTGAAAAGGATTAAACACTTAGCATGGCATTCTAAAATACTGTAATTACAGTGCAATTAACCATACTGCATATTAAACGTGCAACTCTGAAATGTGTTCAGACTCCCCAATTATAACTAGTTATTCTTCAAAGAATTTTGCCGCCCACATTGAATTTCTCTAGTGCTTCTTTGTTATAATTCAGGTGTGACAGTCACTAATATATCTAAAAGGACAGTTAATAAAAAGTAGACATTCTTTACTGTAAACCTAACACATGCATGCCAGGTAATACCCAACCATTAGCACTAATCATCATGTTTTAGACAGGCAGATCTATTATGCAATTGGACTTTGCCCTCTTTAAAACATATTTAATGGTCAGCTATGGGGAGGCAGCAGGATGGAGACAAGAAGTAAAGACCTGGCTGGGAGTCTAGAAACCCGGATCTGTTCTTGATTTTCCTGACTGGGAAAGCTGGTTAGCCTCTGAGTCTCAATTTCCTCATCTGTCAATTGGAGCTTATTTCTACCCAGGATTTTAGTGAGGATCAAAAAACTTAAGTAACAAAAAAAAAAAAAAACTCTACCATTGTTGGTCATTCTATCCAGTTATGAGATATTAGTCTATTATAGGCAGAGATCATATCCCAAAAGAGGGATCAGTGGAAAGTGACAGAGAAGTTTGCGATCATCAAAGGAATGTTCAAGCCAGGGATGCTAGTCACATACCACAACCCTCACCAATCAGAAAGAAGACAGTTTAAGCAACTGCTATAGCCTGTAGAGTGCACGCCAGCTAACGCTCACCCTACACGGAGGCAGCAGAGAGTTCTGGAAATAGGGTGGAAAATGACAGAATTTTTGGGAATAAAACCCCAACCTCATGAGGTTTAACTACCTTAACTACCTTTCTGCTGGTGGCAATAGTGTTTCTGTAATAGGGAGATAGTAGCCACCCTTGAAATTATTTAATTATTTGTCATCTCTGTCAGAGAGTTATAAGAATAATAAATACATCTGCTTTAATCATCTGTATATTTCTTACCAGCACAGTCCCTGGTGTGGGAACTCAGTAATTTTTGTTCAATTAACAAATGAGTAAACGAATGAAAAAAATAATGTTTAGAAAGTCCAGCTCTACTTGGCAATATCTGGAACAATCCAGAATGTAGAATGCTACATTCCAGGAACCAGGATTTAAGAGAAGTTTGAATGAAAGAGAGGGGCTGTGGTTGAGAAAACTAGGAGTCATCAGCCTAATTGTGGAAGATTTTGTGATGCAATCGGTATCTTAAATATTTTTCTGGGGGCAGGGCTTGTGCTCAGTGGTAGAGCACTTGCCTAGCATATTTGAGGCACTGGGTTTGATCTTCAGCACCACATATAAATAAATGAGTGAAATAAAGGTCTATCAACATCTAAAAATTTTTTAAAAAATATTTTTATGTATGAAAATCCATGTCCAAATGTGTGGGGCATAGCTGAAATAATAATGAAAGGGAAATTTATACTACTAAATGCTTACATTAGAAAATAGGAAAGATGCCAAACCTATAATCTAAATAATCATCTCAAGAAACTAGGAAAAGAAGAGCAAATTAAATCCAAAGCAAGCAGAAGGATTTAATAATTAAATGAAGTTGAAAACATAAACAATAGAAAATATCAATACAGCAGAAGCTGCTTCATTGAAAAAAATCAATAAAATTGATAAATGTCTAGCAAGACTGAGAAAGATAAAAAGAGAAAATACATAAGTCATCATATCAGGAATGATACCAAGGATATCACTATAGCCATTAAAATTATAAGGGGTTAAACCACCAGGAGGTCAAAGAAGAAATCACAGGAGTAACTAGAAATACTTTGAGATGAATGAAAATGGAACGACAACATATCAGAACATATAGGACAGCTGAGCATGATGGTGTGGAATCCCAGTTACTTGGGAGGCTGAGGCAGGAGGGTCACAAATTCAAGGCCAGCCTGGTCAAGGCAGTGAGTCCTGTCTCAAAATAACATAAAAAGGGCGGGAGATGGAGCTCAGTGGTAGAGCGCCCCTGGGTTCAATCACCAGTACCAAAAAAAAAAAAAAAAAAGAAAAGAAAAAAAGCCAGGGAGGGCTTCTAGTGAACTCAGTGTTCAGCGGGAAATTTATAGCTGACAATATGTACATTATAAAAAAGAGAGGGGATGGGAAGGACAGTAGGATGAGACAGACTTTTGTACCCTATATACATGTATGGAAAAAAATGTTTTTAAATAAAAAATAAATTGAAAAAAAGAGAAAGATCTCAAATCAAACCTCTTATCTATGCATCTTCATGAATGAGAAGAAAAAAAAAAAGCAAACTAAACCCAAAGTTAGCACAAGGAAGGAAACAATAAAGATTAATGAAATAAACAATAAAAAGGAAACAATGGCACTACAAGTTAATTATTTGTAAAGAGCAACAAAACTGACAAACTTTAGCTGGAATGACTCAGAAAACAAAAAAGAAGACTCAATTATTAAAATTAAAAAGTGGGAACACTGTTACTGAATTTGCAGGAAAAAATATAGGAGACTGCAATGCATTACTACACACTAAAAAATTAAATTCCCTGGATAAAAATTGATAAATTCCTGTCAACACAAACTGCCAAAACTGTCTCAAGAAAAAATAGACACTCCAAATAGATCTAAAACAGGAGATCAAATTGTAATTACAAATCATGGAACGAATAAAAGTCAAGGATTGGATGACTTCACTAGTGAATTTAGCAAGCATTAAGAAGAATTAACACCACTCTTTCTCAAACTCATCAAAAAAAAAAAAAAATAGAAGATGATGGACACGCCCTGATTCATTTCAGGAGGCCACATTACTTTGAAAACCAAATGAGACAAAGATAAGAAAGGAAGCTATAGATTACTGAAACAGAAGCAAAAGTCCTCAGATAGACCATATCCAGAAATGTGAAAAGGAGTATACACATCGACGGAATGGAAATTATCCCAGGAATGTAGGGGTGGCTCAACATGAAAACCGATCAATATACAACACACTGCAGAGGGGGAGAACCCTGCATGATCTCAATGTAGAAAAAACAAAGGTGACAAAATCAACACCTTTCCATGACAAAAATATTCAATATGCTATTGATAGAACTTCCTCAACAAGTTCAATGACATTTACAAAAATCTAAAACTAACGTAATATCAGACTGAAAGTTTTCCCCCTACAAGCAGGACAAAATGGGCAGCTTTCCTGACCTCTGCAGTAAAAACCCTACATGGAGTAGTTAGGCAAGGAAAAGAAAAAAAAAAAAAAAAGTTATCTAAATTGGAAAGGAAGAAGTAAACTATTCTCAAAGGACATGATTTTATATATAGAAAACCCTCCAAATCCACAGAGAAAATACTAGTGCTAATAAATGAATTTGCCAATATTGTATGATAACAAAATCAACACATAAAAATTATTTGTATTGCTATGTAAACAAGCAACAAATGATGTAACAGAAAATAAAGAAAACAATTCCTTTAAAAATACCAAAAAAAGAAATTCTTAGGAATAAATTTAACCAAAGTGATGCAAGACTTGTACATTGAAAACTACAAAATATTGCAAAAAGCATTTTAAAAGACCTAAATTGGGCTGGGGCTGTAGCTCAGTGGTAGAGCGCTTGCCTAGCATGTGTGAGGCACTGGGTTTGATCCTCAGCAACACATAAAAATAAATGAATAAAATAAAAGCATTGTATCCATCAACAACTAAAAAAAAATATTTTCAAAAAGACTTAAACAGATTGTTCATGTATTAGAAGACTTAATATTGTTAGGATGATGATATTCCCCAAGGCTATCTACATATTTAGTGTGATCACTATCAAAATCCCAATGATTTTTTGTTGCAGAAAGAGAAAGCCATCCTTAAATTCATATGAAATTGCAAATGATTCAACAATTTCACTTGTGGATATATACGCTAAGGAATTCAGTGTCTTGAAGAGATATTTGCACACCCCCATTCATGGCAGTATTATTCATAATAGCCAAAAAGTAGAAGCAACCCAAGTCTCTAGTGGCAGAGGAATAGATAAGCAAGATATGGCACATAAATACAATGGAATATTATTCATCCTTAAAAAAGAAATCTGCCACATGCTACAACATGGATGAAACTTGAGGAGATGATGCTAAGTCACGAAATGATAAACACTGTTGATTCCAGTTCCATGAAGCACCTCCATGGCCACGTTCATGGAACATGGTTGCTAGGACGGGAGGGAAGGAGCAATGGGGAGCTGTGGCTTAAAGGGTACAGAGTTCCAATGTGTGAGATGAGAAGAGCTCTGGAAATGGATGGTGGGACGGTGGCACAACAACGTGAAGGGACTTACCACCACGGGACTGCACACTTGCTGTGTTCTGTGTAGTTTGCCCTGGTTATAAGATGAAATAATAACCATTCACAAATAATAATGGTGACACTAAATGCTGGTGAGGATGCAGAGAAACTGGGTGGCTCCTACATTGCTGATGGGCAGGTAAAATACTTCACCACTCTGGACAATAGTTTGGCAAGGTCTTACAAAACATCCAACCACCATCTAACCCAGCAATTACAGTCTTGGGCGTTTATCCCCAAGAAATAAAAACTTACATTACTCAACAATCTGCTCTGTTCATGGCAGCCATGTTTGTAATAGACAAAAACTGGACCTCAAGTGAGTAAATGGACCAATACATTTGTGACATATCCAGACAGGGGACCCTGCTCAGCATGAAAAGGAACAAACCTGCACACGCAGCAACGCTGATCCCCCTCCAGAGTGAAGAAAGCCACTCCCATGCTTCCATACAATGTGACTCCACTTATATTACATTCTTGTATTCTTTTTTTTTTTTTTTTTTTTTTTGGTGCTGGGGATCGAACCCAGGGCCTTGTGCTTACAAGGCAAGCACTCTACCGACTGAGCTATCTCCCCAGCCCCTACATTACATTCTTGAAATGACAAAACTATAGAAATGGAGAACAGATCAGTGGTGACCAGGGCTCAGCAGTGAGGGCAGAGGGGATATGGCCATAAAAGGCAGCAGAAGGAAGCTTTGTTGTGATTGATCTGTTCTGGATCTTGACTGTATGGATGCCAATATCCTGGTTATGACATCACATCACAGTTTTGGGAGATTGTACAACTGAGAGAAACTGAGTAAAAGATACACGGATCTATCTGTATCATATTTTGCAACTACATACCAATCTACAAATATCTCAAAGCAAAATGCTAAATTAAATACACACAGTTACTTTCCATTTAAAAATGTGATTTAAGTTGACATGCGGCATGCTTATTATAATTTTTAATGAGATACATATTTTAATGAGAAATATATTTTAAAACTTCTAATGGAGTAAATGTTGATACATATAATCAACTGAAAGAAAACCTCTTTGGGGGTCCTCAGTAATTTTTAAGAATGGTGTGAGAACTGTTTCCCTGCCCTAGGCCAATAGATTTAGAATCATTTCTCCATTCTTGGCAAGACATGAGTAGTTGCATTTAACCTAGAACTCAGGTGACTTCTAGGAATTAATAAACAGAGAGAAACTGAAATGTAATGACTTTCCACCCTGTTTGTCTGTATAGCAATTACTTATATAACTCAATCAAGAGATCTTCCAGAAGTGTGGATGACACCCAAGAACTTCTCCTTCAGTAGACAACATGGAAGACAAAAGGAATCAAAGTATAGCGGCACTGTTTTCATAGTAACTCCACTGCCTTGGAGTTTGCTGCATAGCCAAGAGTTCTTTCAGGTACAAATGTTACAGAAACCTTGTGGTATTTTAAATGGTTTATGATACGAGAAGTGAGAGGACCCTAAAACAGAGTATCTCTCTGTGCATGCTTGATTCTATTAAAGACCTTGGCTTCTAATAAAAATAAAAAAATCAACCATTGTTGAACTAGCACAGGAACCTAATTTGGAAGAAACGACAACTCATTTTTTAACACAATGGTCAAGGTCTGCTGACTTTGTTTATATTATGTTAACACTCTATTATTGTGCATATTCAAGACAAATCTACTGTTATTATATTGCCTGAAACTTTGTTGTATGTCTAGATAACTGTTCCCTTTTCAATAGGTTTTCTACAGAAAGGGCAAGTCATTCCACTTAAGCCTTTGAGAAATCCAACAGTCAGCACCAGCCAACTGGCCTACTTCTACAAAACATATCTATCAAAATAGCATTCTCTTACTAATGTGTGTATGGTATTTCTTCCTATGAATTGAACTGTAGTTAGGGTTTAATGGTATCTCATGGGTTTGTTTTATATTTAAATAATCTCTGAACACTATTAGCTTTTGCATTGCTATTAAACTCAAAAAAGGGTCAGATAGGAACTAATAAGGAATTTCAGCTCTCCCTCAAGAAGAATTCCTTCCCTTTCCAGGCATTGTGGCCTCTTCGAATTATCTGCATAACATTTCACACTGGTTTACCTCTTAACCCAACTGTGTGTTCTCCATCATCATCATAAGAATAAACTGATTATAAATGAAATAATAAAAGTAGAGTGAAGGGGAAAATAAATCTTAGGTCTCTTCTGCCAGGAAGAGAATTGTATGCTTTACTGGTAAAAGTAAAAAACATTTGCCCTACAGTCAAAAAGTTTTTTCTTTATTTATTTCAAGTATTGTTAATACAGTAAAGTTCAAAACACAAAAAAGTCCTGGATACTGTGCCTCCTGCTCAGCTAAACCAGATTTCCCCATCAGGAATCTTCTTACAATTAAGAAACTAGACATCTGTGAACTAACTTACATCTGGAGGTTCGTGTGGAAGGGATTCCCCACCTCCCCACCCCCCACCCCCATTCTGGGCTGGATACTGGGCCATGATGGTAAGAGCATAGCCTTTGGGGGAGAAAGTCCTGGATCAAACATCAGTACCGACATCTGTTAGGTGCCTCCTTCCGCCTCAGCCACTTTTAGTATAAAATGGGAATAATAATAACATTGTTGTGAGGACTCAATGAGACATTGCAAAGGCTGTGACTTTTCAGGTATTTAACAAATGGTATCCAGCGCTACCTGATCCTCCTATATGACTCACTGGAGAAGGACGTAAAATCAACGGGCTTTCAGTTAAGCAAGTGGGCATTTTCTGGAGAACACTACCCACACATGGAGATGATTTTGTGAACGCCAGAAGGGAACTTGGCATTAACATGATATCAGTCCTTTTGCAATTCAAGCATTCTTATTCCTCCCCTCATTTAAACCTTTTACTAATTCATTCTCTATTATTGTCTCTTAGTCCCAAACTCCCCCCCCCGCTTTTTTTTTTTTTTATTACAGTGCTTCATGATGCTGCAGCTAGCAGTCTAAATGACACTTTCTATTAGCCTCTACTAATAGGAGAAATGGGCAGGTCCCCAGGAAACAGGACGGTGGAGCCCCACCTCACCCCCTACCCCCGCACTTGCTTCAGACAGCAACTTTGGAAATTTGGATCTGTCCTTTGGCAATCCCAGTTTCAACATCAGGACCCCCACTCCACGGTTCCACCATCTGCCACAAGGGTCCTTCTGGGTTCTAGTGATACCACAGTCCACAGTGGGCTGGAGACTCGTAGCATTAATATCAAGTTCCCCCACAGGTTTTCTGGGCCCTCTTGGCCCTCCAACACATGTGGAATGGACTCTCTGGATTAGATTCATTCTGTTGAAAAATGTAGACAGGTTTCTGAGTTTCTTACTTGTCTTTAATTGACATTGTTTTCTATTTCTCTTGGTAAAAAGTGCAAAACCCTTGGTGTGACCTCAAGATTCTCCATGATCTGCTCTGTGCCTCCTCTCAAGTCCTGGCTAGGACCTTCCTTTCTTGAATCTCCAGGGCCTTCGTTCTTTTTCAAACACCCCAGTTTCTGTCTCATCTCAGTGTTTTGCCACCTGTGGTTCCTTCTTCCCTAGAACATTCTTCTCTTACACCACTTACCTGGTAGTTTTTATTTATCCTTCCGGTCTTCATGCCTGAATGTTAATTTCTCAAAGAGGCCTTTCTCTAAGTCCTTAAATCCAGTTTTGATTTTTTTTTCCCCAAACATGTACTAAATTGAAATTAAAAAAAAAAAAAAATATATATATATATATATATATATATATATATATATACTTCTCACCATATTCCACCAAAGGAAAAAAATAAATTAACCAAAAGGGTAACTTCAGATTAAAGGACAGTCCTGCAAGTTAACTGTTCAGCTTTGTGAAAGAGTCCCTCCTCTGTGCTCACTTACCCGGGTTCAGAAGGCTCATGGGGCATTCACTGCAGAGGACCACAAAACTGGAAGCTGGAGGGTCATCTATTCTTATTCTTATTCAGTTTTCAGTGAACTAGATAAAACAAGTGTTTTGGTGTGAAGCTGGACTTACAAGTAGATGTGCCAACCCTGAGAGATCCATTGCTGCCAAAGGGACACTATGCTAAAACCATCCAGAGACAAAGTTTGAAAGGGTCAGAAGGAACCCAGGAAGATCATCTAATCCAGCCCTCCATACCCACTCTCCGAGCCATGGGCTCCATCTTGCCTCTGAAGACAGAGCTTCTGCCCTTGAACTGGGAATGTTCTTTCACATTCCACCGCCGTTCCAGGCAACCCTCCCCTGCCACACTAACATTACTGTCCAGTGTTCCACACACTGCATCCAGAAGAAAGCCAGCCATCTAACTGAACCGGACTGACTGTTCTTTGGGCAAAATCAGTGAGACTCAGATAAGCCTCTGCAAGCAGGTTTTCCAAAGCTGACGTATGCAAACCGCTGCCTTCTCATTTGTTAAAAGCTTTCTCTCAGAGGGTTCCCTCATTGTTTGTCTTCTTCACATACACTTCTCCCAGTGCTTGTTTCTATGGTTCTGCTAACATTAACACATGGTTATCACCACAGCTAAGCAAGGGGGCCTCATGGACAGTGCCCATCAGACAGCTGTCCACATCTCCCTAAGGAAAGGAGGAGGGCTGGGGTTAGCTTGGGGACGGAGTGCTTGCCTGGCATGCACAGAGCAGGTGCTGCATTCTTTAACCCCATACAGCATTATTTCCAGGTCCAACTATTTTCTGAAAACTCAGTTAAATTTTTTGGTTTCAACAATTGATACCTTGATGCCATAGAAACTGCCTGTGACCTAAAGCCAGTGATATATTGGGAATAACGGGAGCTTAGAAGATTTCATTCACTCAACTAATGTTAGTTGAGTGCATTTGCCTCATAGCAGACCCTATTCTGGGCACTAAGACGAACACCAAAAATAAGATAAAAGATAGTAGATAAACACGTAATTGCAAATCTGTGGAAATCATGCTAGAAAAGGAGTTAGAACCAGATACATATAGGTGTGCTGGTCACCTAGAGAGAGGGCTCCTCACTCAAGCTTGGGGTGGGTGGGAAGCCTTCCCTAAAGTGTAAAGCAAAGGTGAAAAGACCAGAAGGACCTCACTCAATGAGGAAAGGATGACTAGAGCATTCTGGACAGAAGAAGCAACAGATGCCTGGCCCAAGGTCAGAAAGAACTTGGCTCATCAGGGGAATGTGTGGCTGGAGGAGAGAGAGAAAAATTAGACTACAGACGTCAGCCAGCCGAGGTTCTGAAGGCCTCATGAGTTAAAATTTATCCTGAAAACAATGGGGAGTTTTGAGAAAGAGAGGAACGGGGCCAGACGAAGTGGCCGTAAGGAAGAGAACATTTGGAGATGGCAGGACTAGAAATAGTGAATATTTTGGGGGCTGCTGCAGCAATCCAGGAAAAAAAAATGATGAACTAAACCAAGATAATGGCACAGAGGTGGAAAGGCAGACTGAGAATCCACTTAGGATTTGACAATGTGTTGGGTGCAGAAGGCAAGTCAGGTGGAGCTATCAGGAGAGAACTTGGGGTTTCTGGTATGAGCAATTGGGTGAACCAAGGTTGTCATTTACTGCAAGGAAGCATGAGATAAAGAGTAGCTTTGGTTGCCGAAGGAAATTAAGTTAGACAGGTAAAGAATCTGAAGCACCTTTCAGGTCTCCAAGTGAAGCTGTCAGAGGCCAGATAGACATGCAGGTATGGAGCCCAAGAGAGAGACCTGGCCTGGGAGAACTAAAAATGGAAACCCATTTAATAGTCATCAGCTCTGAGCCTAACATTGTGGCATGTACATGCAGTCCCAGCACCTGGGAGGCTGAGGCAGGAGGATATTTTGAATCCAGGAGTTTGAGGTCAGGCTGGCTAACATAGCAAAACCACATCTTGAAAAAAGAAAAAAAAAAAAATCATCAATTCCTTGTTTCAATCTAGGTTCAAGGTCATTACTTAATGACATTAAGTAATTACTGTTAATTCTGCTTAGGTATAAAAATGGCATGGCAGTTATGATTTTTAAAAGCCCTTATGAAATGTGCATTGAAGTATTTTCAAGTGCAATGACATGATGGGAAACCTAGATGACACAAGATATGCAAAGTAATTGCTGCAGCTGAGCTGGGCACATGAGCATTTATTGAACTGTTGTCTCTACTTCTGCTTGTGTTTGAAAACATCTGCAATAGTTTTTATTTTTTTCCAAAGACTCATTTGCCTATAGAGGAAACAGTGAGAAATGGATAAGATTGCTCTGGAATGAGAAGAAAAGGGGAAAGAGAACAAAGGGAAGGGAGGTGAGTGGACTGGAATCCTGAGGAATCTCAGTGTTTAAGGAAAACCATAGGAACTAGAGTTACTCAAGAGGCAATGAGGGCAAAGAAGACTCTGCTGAAGAGGCATGAGGAAGCAGGGGAGGCTGATGTCTCAGAAGCCAAGAAAGAGTCTCAAGACAGCAGGAATAATCAATAATGTCAAATCGTACACTGAAAAGATTGAGAAGCACTCCTGACACTCAGCAGCCAGAAGGCTGCCAGGCTCTCTGCTGGGTCTGCCCCGCATAGTAGTGGGCACCAACCTGGGTTTCAGGGAGCCACAGGATGGATGGGAAGTGAGGAAGAGGGGAAAGGGGTTCAGACCACTCTCAAGTGACGGAGTTCTAAAGGAGAGAAGAAAAGGGTTGGGCTCAATGGGAAGGTGAGACTGAAAGGCAACTGTGGTTCTTTAGATGGAAAAGAACTGAGTCTGATTAAAGGAAGGGAGCAGTGGCCCCGGTCACTGACTAATCATGAACTTGTGTCTCATAAAATGGGACAATGATTAACACAACCCTTCAGGATTTCATCAAGAGAATACAAACCAAGGTCCTCTGTTAACTGGCAAGTGCTGAAGTTATTTAAGTAGGCCAATGGTGACTACTAAATGTATGTAGTCCAAGCAGCCTTACTGTGCTAAGGATAACGAAGGACCATTATATCTTCACTAGGGTAGAGGAAAAGAGAGATCAGAGCAAAATAGCTAGCGAATATAATAGGGAGATAATACAGGCCATTTTTCTGCTGGGCATGGACGAGGCAGTGATTTATTCTGCAAAGTAAATGAATCAGCAACCATTTTTTATTAATGATAAACAGGAAAAATATTTAAAGCCTAGTAATATGTCGCCAACAGATTGTACACGTTACAAAAGCAAATGTAATAATAAAGGAAGTAGAGTTCTATAAAAATTAAATAATGAAAATGGTATTCAGAAACCCATTAGCAAGGAAGTATGGTGCTAGAGAAAGTAGCACTTTCAATGTAAGCAAAGACCTTTGCTTTTAAATCCTTAATGAAGATGAATCCAAAAAAAAAAAGTACTAAAAGCTACAGGAAAGTCTTCAAAATCAAACTGTCAAAAAAAATAAAAAATGCTTAGGCTGCTGCCTTGATGCTCATAATGGACCCTGAAGTCAATAGTGGGCATATTAGTTCAACAGCGGCAAACCATCACTAAGTGGAGATGGGAGAAATGTTCTGTGTGTCTGTTCTGGTGGGGTTTTCCTCTTTAAATTTTGGTTATTGCTTCAACTAAAAATTTTCAAAACTCCACGTTCTAGTTTAAAACCACAGTCAATGGAGATTTTCTTTTGAGCTCCCTGTTGACAGTGTGTGTCCTTCCCTCTCCATCTGCATTCTGTCCACATTCTCTACTTTCTTCCTCACCTCCCTGTCCCCAGCAAGGTCACTGCCAAGAATTTATCAGATTTTTTTTCTCTCCAAAAGAGCTTTTGAAAGATCAAAAGTAAAATATAACTGTGCTTCATTTTTAAAATATTCTATTTGTATTTTCCTACTTGCTATAACAATAAAACAGCAATCATCTTACAAGAAAAAGAAGTGTCATCTAATAAAATGGCATTTTACTAAGTTTAAGCAAAATGAATGTTGGAGTTAAACATTTGTTTTTTAGTACTCTGCTGTGCCCTCTTGCTATCAATGATTATGCTGTTTCCTCATGTGTGACACTTTGCACTGGTGAAATATTTATTATTTTATCAGTTTTGAAAGTGTATGCTCAATATCTACTGTATAACCAAATCGTCAAAGTAAGATCTGTTTCAGGGCCCATAAATGGTGATTTGCTAGTGAAGGGAATGAAATCTATTGCATCCAGGAACTGTGCTGGGATCTCCAATGACGTGACTCACCAATCCAGTTGGGTGGATGTTATTATTCCCATCACATGGATGAGGAGACAGAGGCAAAGGGAAATTAAGAAATTCCCTAAGATCACCTTAGCTATTAAGTTTTACTTATAACAATAAAACAGCAATTATCTTACATGAAATAAGCTAATAAGTGCTAAAGGTAGGATTTATCCCTGTTCTGTCTCTAAAGTCCACTTTCTTTTCACATCAGTTGATGAACTATGAAATAACTTAAATATGAGATTCTTAGCTGTGGGTCAGCCCAAAAGGCTGGGCTTTAGGGACCTTAACTAAGATAACAGAGGCAGCCACTTACTTTGCTTATGATAATGGTTCTCTAAACTGACAAAAACCCATCAGAGTTGTCTTGAAGCCTAGAATGCTGTTGCAAGTTCTTCTATTGTATATGTCACTGCAAATGTATTTGTGCCAACAGGGAATATTTGATAGTGTATAAGTCCAAATTTCTGTGGTTTTCTCGAGAAAGACAATAATCTGTTAGCTCAAATAAAATGCAGACCCTTTCTAAGGGCTGCCCTTCTATAAGATTAATAACCAAGACTTTATTCCTGAAAGGAAGCTTGCAATTCATATTTAACTGTGGATGTCAAGACAGTATTTCTTTCTTTTGAACAATCATGTCTACAATAAAGGAAGAAAACTTTAGTTCAAATACATGGATGATTTTACATAACAATAGGACCAGACAGGACCCCCAATTAATGAATTGTGAATAGTTCCAGCAATCCTTTATTTATTCAATCATTTAAAAAAAATAACTTAAACCTCTTAAGCACTAAGCCCTATGCTAAACCAACCAGAAATATAATAATAGCTAAAATTTATTGAGCACTTACCACGTCAGGCCTTTTTCTAAAGACTTTACATCTAATATATTGCTTAGGCCTCCTGACAATCTCTGCAATAGACAGGAGCAAGAACAAAGAGGAGGACCCTCGTATACTCCCCTTCTCATCCCCAGCACCGTTTCTGCACCGCACAAGGAACTCTGTCAGTGGGCGTGGCCCACACTTAGATGCTTTGGCCACCCTCCCAGTGCAAAGAGCAGACCTGGGGGGTTATCATTTGGTCTGTGGGCCCGCACACTACTGCTGCGATCTGTCTCCGGAGAATGACCTGGAGAAAAATCCAGTCATCTCTAGAGGGTTGCTCAGAGCTGTTTGGCAGGGGAATTTCTCTTAGCAATATGGTCTGTAGGAGGAGGTAGAAGCATAGGGCTTGGGCCCTATGGACTGCTGGGGCGTAAGGGGGGTGACGGAATCAGGGTAGAGTGAGTTGTGTTAACTAAAACACAAGACCCAGGACAGCAACCTGGTTTCCCAGGTCTCAATAGCAGTATCAGTAAAGAAGGTACTTCTATTATCCACAATTTGAAGATAAGAAAAATAAGATGAGAGGTTAAATAGCCCATCTTAGGTCTTGTAGCTAATAAGTGGCAGAGCAAACATTTGAATGCAGGCAGGAGCTAGAGTAGACTGCGTGGGTGGAGCCCTGCCTCTGTCCATCAGGCTACGTTGTCTCTCCAGGGATTAATGAACAAAACCGCCCTGTAGAAGCAGAGTATGGCAAAGGCAGACAATAGACACTTTAAAAAAAAAATATATATATATATATATATATAGTTGTGTATTTTATAAAATATAAATCATATAATTAGAAGTGCTCTGAGCATTTATAGGGATAGCTATAGGACAGTGATAAAAAATGCAACCAGTGGAGCCAGGGTCAGCAAGCCCCCTTAGACAGGGGTTGTCACAGCCTTTCTAAAGAGGTTGCCATAAGATGATAGTTAAAAGTGAGAAATGGTCCTGTAAAGCCAAGTGGTATTCCAGGTAAAGCACCTGGAGACCCGCTCTGCTCTCTACCAGTTTAGGGGCTGGCTTTTGGCTCTTGCCATGTCCCTTGAGATAGCCATCAGCGTTAGCACCCTCTAGACATTGTCCCGCACCTGAACTTGCTGAGGTTTCCACTCCAGCTGCGCACAGCCCAGAACCCCTCCAGTCCTCACAAAATATGTCAGGAGTTTTAGAATGGGGGAAGGGCAGAGGAAGCACTAGGTGGGGTGGAGGGGTAGAGGGCAATGCTGTGCTTAAAAAAAAAGTCCAGGCATTTGGGAAATATTAGTTTAAAGCACATAGTTTTCTCCCTTTTAGCTCAATTTAGCTAATTCTCTTTTTTCTAATTGTACATCCATATATTTTCATTAGAAAGCTAATGGTCTCAAACCACTCTCAGCAAATACCAAATGACCCTGTTGTGACTCCCTAATAGCCTTTGTGCTGACAGTGTCAGAAATTAATGAAGCATGTGTCAATGCACATAATCAAACTCTCTGATGGTGTGCACTCCTTTAAAATGTATTTCATTTTTAATAACAAATTTATAGGTATAAGCATCTCTAATACTTCTCATCCCCTAGGACCCAAATCTCAAAACTTAGGAGAGTCCTTCAGTTAACACATTCAGCAAAGGTTCTTAATTTATTGTTCATGAACACTTGAAATTTTATGCAAAATGACATTCCTCTTGCCAGGGGGAGCATCTAGAACTTCCATCACATTCTCAAATAATCCACCACTTCCCCAAAGTTAAGAATTGTAGCATTTCAGGGGTACCGCCATGAATTTTAGTTCCTTCCTTGTACAATTTTGATATGTGTAAATTTATTTCTGGACCATTTGGGGAACTGTAATTCCCCAAAGTACTGATTTTAGTACTTTGTGTCATTTCTATTGGGATAATTAGAACAGAAAGCCAAGGGTGGGAACAGGAAATGCAGTAGTCAGGAGGGCAGGAGGGCAGGAGTTGACGTTTTTACCATACTTTGGGGAACACATAAGAAGTCCAGGGAAAGTGACCTGCTTCTGCCCTCACGGAATGCAGGGAACATGGGCAGGTGGCACGAAGTGGCTCTGTATGGCTCTGGTTGAGGGTAAGGCTCTGCCGGAGGAGTCAAGACAAGTTCTAGGCCTGCTTGGGACTCCATTCCTCAACACCACCAAGGGAATCTGGGATTGAAAACATATCTTAGAAGAAAAAGACCCTTTTGTATATTCTGAAATAAGAATATAGACCTAATGAACTGAACTTTACATATCTTAAGTAGTAGAAATAGAAACATACTATTGTTTTCCATTTGCCTTTTTCTTGCTGGTAGAAATGTCCTCAGATCACCTTTCCCCAGAGTTCCAACACAGTACTTAGGACTCTGCTTTGCATCATTTTAGACACTATATCCTGAGAATCCTTTGTCCATCAAGCCCAGCCTTCCAAAAAGGGGCTCCCTAGGTTACCAATTAGACAAGACAGCGATGCCCATTTCTACATCAAGTTCCATCTGTGAGTCTTATAGTGATCCTGGTACAAAACACAAAATACCACAAAATAACCTGTGCATGGTTAAGTCATTGAATCAGACTGGCACCAAAATCACAAGTTCTTATTCTTCAATTATTACACCTTCTTCATGTCAGCATTTTGCTAAGCATTGAAGGTACAACGGTAACCAAGACCAGCCAAACAATGACCAATTCCATGGAACTTCAAGGAATTAGGTTCAAAATGGTCAGACGTAACAATGGTTTAACTGGGACATGAAAGAAGAATAGAAATTAGTTAGAAAAGTATGGATCAGAGGAAGTGCTGAGAGCACAGGGCTAATAACAATATTAAGTGCAGTAATATGAGAACAATCACATTAAGGAGCACATAGCTAGAGAAAGAGGGCTCAGACCGTGAAGTCTGGAAATCATGTTAAAGAACTGGGACTTTTCCCAGAGCAATGGAAAGATGTTGAAGGACTTTAGGCAGGAGATCAACAGGATGATTTTAGAAAGATAACTTTGGGTACTGCATGACATGGGTTTAAAGGGTCAAGGTGAAGGGCAGAGAGCCCAGAAGTGATGGCTGTCTAATTTAGGAAAGTGAGAACCAGTCTGGGTAGAAAGAAGCTAATGGCTTTGATGGGTGGTTAGTTCCATCGGTGGTGCTGCCTGGTAGAGTGCTGACCTAAGGCTCAGATTCTCTCTGCTTCAACTTTATGTCTTTTTCCTGGGATTTTATTGGAAAAACCTTAACACCTCCTCCATCCCTCACTCGCCAATCCCATCCCACCATTGCCAAGCCCATCATCTGAGGACATCAACATAAGTAACAGAAATTCTCAAGTCTGAAGACAAAACAAAAGCATGCGTAAGTAAATACAGGCATGCCACGATTTTTTATAAAGTAACATTACTGTGCCTACTTGGTGGCATTTAGGTATGGTGTATAAAAGTCACCAAGAGTGGTCATCATTTCAAGCATTCAAAGTTTTCTGAATTTCTGACTCAGAGTTGGGGCATCTAGAAAAAAAAAATCAGCATTAATTCTGATTCCTAAAATGTGAAAAACACTTAACATTATGGAAAGAGAACAGGGAAAAAAATGCCTCTTTCTAATTGGTCCAAGGTCATGTAGAAGTCTCTGAGTTGACATGATATGTGCATGAAAGTGAAACCAATTTATAAGTTTCTGGAGAAAAGGGTGGCAAACAGAAAGTAATTTCACAGTATCCCTTGTGATTAATTTGAGATGCATAAAATCTCATTAGCATTGTTGTTAGTGTGCTGACTAATTGCTTTCTTGTAGCAGAAGAAAAGTTCTCAGAACTTTCCTTGGTATACTCAGACCTCAGTACCTCTCATTTTATTTTTTCACATTGTCTCACTCCCCCATAAGAAGGAATATGCAGTCACGAATATTAAAATGCTTCACCTCTGTGAACAGGCACAGTACGTTGTGGGAGGTATGACAGAAGCTAGAGTCTGCTGAGGTGCATTTTGACGGAAGACCATGGAGAGTTAAGGTGGAAAGACCCAGGCATGTGACGTGTGACATGTGACAAGGTCAGCCTTGTCAATGGAAGTTGTGGAGAATAACTATCTGAACCCTTAAGGAAAACAGGGCTTTTGTTGGCAAGTTTGCTCTCAGGGGAAAGGATGACTAGATATTTGTACCAATCAGGCACTACAGAGCAATCACTCAAATCTTTAAAATTATGATTTTGATAGATGAGGTTCCTCTGTGGAGGATTCATCAGCTGTATTTGTGTTGATCACTAGCTCCATGTGCCCCAAAGGGGAAAAGAATAAACTGCAAAAAAAATGAAAGTCCAAGTCACTTTCTCTCTATACTTAAAACACAAAGTAACAAACTGTACTAAAATAATGCTGATGCTATAGGAATTTTTAACTAAATAAAAGGTCACATATTAACTTGTATATGGAAAAAAAGATTCATAAAATGAATGTTATAAAATTCATTATGTAAGCTAAAAGTTAGAATTTTAAAAGCAAATCTTTAAATATAAAATTGAGCTTTAATAGATATGGGATAGGAATTTTACAGTCTTTTTTATTTTCTTCTAGTTCTACTTGAGAAATCAGGAAAGAATTTATAACTATGTATTCCTTCAATGATTTAAGTCGGATAAAGGAAGTAGGAAAAAATAATGAAGGTGATACATACTGAGCATCTACTACATCCCATGAATGAATGTATCACTTCCTTTAATCACTTCAAAATATCCATGAGCTAGTGCACCATTCTTAAAGATAAGGAGACAGTAAAACACCATGTCCCTGCAGGTCCCCTTCTGTTCCCAAAAACCTAGCCAAATTAAGGGAACAATGAGAACAAATGTGACCTAGAATTCTAGATACATATTATCTCGAAGGAACACTGGCTTTCTCTCCTATGCACGCTGGAAGCTAGGACAAGCTAATGCTATCTGCAGAAAGCTACTTTCTTGCATGTCTGGCTGGACCGTTGCTCCTTGGGATTCTGGTCATACCAGCAAACTAAGCAAGTTACTGATGATGCTGTCAGTACTTCTGCAGCCTAACATTAAAACCCCTTTCTCAGTGGAACTGAGGACACTGGAAAAGACATGTTTTAGTCAGCTTTTCTGCTGTTGTGACTAAATGACCTGACCAGCATAATTATAGAGGAGGAAGAGTTTATTTGGGGGCTCACAGTTTCAGAGGTCTTAGTCCATAGAAGGCCAGCTCCATTCCTCCGGGCACTAGGTGAGGTTGAACATCATGGTGGAAGAGTGTGGCAGAGGGAAACAGCCCACACCATCAGGAAGCAGAGAAAGAGTCCACTCTCCACATACAAAATATATGCCCCATAACCATGCCCCGATTACAATCTCCTCCAGCCACACCCTACCACTTCAATTAATCCAATCAGGGATTAATTCACTGACTGGGTTAAGACTCTTACAACCTGATCATTTCTCCTCTGAACCTTCCTGCGTTGTCTCACTTGTTAGCTTTTGGGGGACACCTCACATCCAGACCATAACAAGACACATGTCCCTCATCCAGGCAGCCACCACTGGACAAAACATGGTGAGGGTGGAAGTGCTATCTGTTCAGCCTATGGCCATTGGGCCTCCCAAAAGTGCTTCTCAATAAAACCAAATGCTGCATATGCCATTTCCAGGCAATTTCTTTGGTCTCTCACAACCTAACCCATTGCTATGGCACAACTGTGTTGGGAGGACTTGACAGGTAAATATCCATTTTACAAATGAGAAGACAATCTCAGAAAGTAGTTTACCATGGTGGGCTCGGGAGATAGCTCAGTTGGTAGAGTGCCTGCCTCGCAAGCACAAGGCCCTGGGTTCAATCCCCAGCACCGCAAAAAAAAAAAAAAAAAAAAAAAAAGTAGTTTACCATGGTGATACAACTAGTGTCTAGTATCTAGTAGAGTAAAGATTTGAATTTAGATATATCTCTTCCTGAAGGCCATGTTATTAACCCCTATACTTAGAAATATTAACCAAAGCAGTAAATCCCTGAGGAAAATCAGACAAGGAGGATGGAAAGACTTAGGAATCAGCACCCCTCCCCCCATGAGGCAGATTGGGAACCTGCCATCGATCTCTGTTTATAGACTCCAAAAAGTCATCCAGCCATTTAGAATCAGATCCACATTCATGCAACACTATTTTTAAGGATAAGATTCATAAAACCAAAGTCCTGAAATGCTCATAAAGGTACATAATCTAGGGTTAGCAACAGAGGGAAGCCAGGTCAATCCCTATGCCTAAAAGGGCAAAGTTTAGAAACAAGGACCAAGGGACTAAGGTTCCAGAGACGAGAGAGCTGTTGAGAAGTTATGGACATGCTGCCACCTCTCCACCAGGAGGTCTTCCCCATAGCTGTGTACATGGAAAGAAATGGGCTCCATAGAGCAGGAGGCTGGGATTCTGGGCTTTGCCTACTGGACAGAGAGCAACTGCGGAAGGACAGATGGATTTTGAATCAAAACAATGGAAGCCAGAAAACTATGGAATAGCATATTTTAAATGCTGAAAGAAAATAACTGCCACCCTTTAATTCTATGCCAAGTAAAAATAGTCTTCAAAACTTGCCATTTATGTATGATCTATCAAAATGTATAATGCATTCTACTGTCATGTGCAACAAATTAGAACAAATTAAAAATTAATTAAAATTTTTTAAAAAATCAAGTGGAAATAAAGATATTTTCAGACTAACAAAGTGTTAGGCCAAGGTCTGGGGGTGTCGCTCAGTGATAGAGTACTTTCCCAGCATGCATAAGACCCTGGGTTCAAACCCCAGCACTGCAAAAAATAAAGAAAGAAAAAGAAAATGTTAAGTGAACACCAGCCTGTCCCGGGTCCTGAACATCTCCACACATCCACGCTGTGTATGCCAAACTACAGTGTTCCTCCTGAGCTACTTCTGGAACTACTCACAAAGGTAATTAAGTAGGTCACATGACAATAGCATGACTACCATGTAGCTTGTCACTTCCTGGAGGAGGGTGTGTCATCCTTGGAGGAAAGGAGGATAATGAAACACCCTGTCCCTGAAGTGGCCCTTTCTGTTGCAAAGAACCTAACCAAATTAAAAGAGCAATGAAAGTAAGCCTGGGCTGGAATGTCCAGATAAATGTTATCTTGAAGGACACTGGCTTTTTGTTATGTAGGCTGGGAATTCAGTAATTAGTGTTATCTGTAGAAAGCTACTTTCCTGCATGCATGTCAAGTTCCTTAGGATGCTGGTCATACAGTGGGACAAAGCAAGCTAAGCTGGTGTCATTTCTAAAACCTAACTACTGAAATCCCTCCCTGTAGTCACATGTGGATCAGAGCACCATGGAGAAGAAGTGCTTCCTAGCCAGCTGCCACTTAACAGAGTCGTGAGAAATGGAGGCATTATTTTCTGGTGAAGCACCAACTGCACTATGTGAAACAGAAATACAACTGTCCAGCCCATTGTCACTGCATCTTTCCCCCTAGCATTTTATCAGTAAACTATATATCTTACCATCGATCTCCAGGTGGCTTCTCTGGTCTCTTGGCCACCTATCCCACTGCCCTAGCACAACTGGGCTGTGGACAGTACAAGGGGGCGGCTTGCTTGTCGCTTACTACAGTCTTTGACTGTGGGTTCTTCAACTGTGGGTTCTTCACATCAACCACCGCATGTGTGACCATCTCGTGGATCCATTCATGGCAATGCAATCCATTATTATACCAGATGACTTGCGGGCAGGGAAACCAGTACTGTCATGCTCAAACCCCCACAGCTTGCTGTGTTGTGAGTAATCAATTTTATTTAATTCACTGAATTTTGTTATCCACTTTGGGCACCCACAGAGTTTGGCAAGATTGAGTTTCTTCCTTGACAAAATTGGAACAATGATCAGGATACCAAGAGACATAACTTATGAGAAGAAAAGGCCAGGATCCTTTGCCCTGGATTCTGAAATATGATAAAACTCTTTGGAAACCAGAAACAAGTGCTCTCACCCAAGTAGTGGGTTAAGGGAGGAATAAGATAGGACTCACTGTACTCTCTGTTAATATAGAAGAACCGAGTCCATAGGTGGAAGCTAAGTAATGACTGGTAATGATTGAAACGAGCTTCCCAAATGATACAATGGTTGGTGGCTTGCTCTTCTACTTAATAGGGATGAGGAAAGTGCTCTGGGACCACACTAGAGAGGAAAGCACCTGGTACTTGTTTAGCCACCACAGAATTATTCCTGGAGGGTACCATATCCTTGTCCAGAGCAACGAGATTCAGACTATAGCAAGAGGGATATCTAGGGCTGCTTTGATTAGCATGCCAGGGAGTTATTAGAGATTGGTTGGTAGGTCTCTGGAAAGGGATGAGAGAGTAAATGGCAGCAACTAGACCATCTCACATGTGACCCTTCATACAGACTGTCCAGCTGGGACAGAATCAAGCGTCACAACAAGATTTGATACTATGGATTCCCTTGTCAATCACTATATGGCAGCCAACCTAGATAGACTTCCCTGAAGTTCATAAAACCCATGGGAGATCCGGGAAGAAGCTATTCAAAACTTTGGGACTCGATGCCATGAAAATAGAGAGGCGATCAGTGCAGTAGAGGAAGGGGATTGGGGGAGAGGGAACAAGGACAGGAAAAGAAAGGAACTGTGGAGTGAATAGGCAAAAATGCTATGAATATGTATGACTATGCCACAGGGAATTCCACCTTTATGCATACCTATAAAGCACCAATTTAAAAAAAACCATAAATAAATGGAAGAAGTGGAGCAGAGGAAGGGGAAGGAGGGAGGAAGGAGGGAAGGGAAAGAGGAAGCAGTAGGGACTGAAATGGAGCAAATTGTATTCCATGCACATATGATTAAGTTGAAATGAACCCCACTATTATGTGTAACTATAATGCACTAATAAAAACATCAAACCAAACTATGAGGGCCACAGCGGCTCCAGGCTGGCTGTGCAAAGGTCAGAGGTTGAAACCCCTAGGAAGGCACATTACTCTGATGAGATTCAAGAACCAGCCACCCAACTTCAATTCATAGGAGCAATATGGTCTGAGGCTGAAAAATCAACTCCTAAGATAGTAAAAGAAAAGTTTCTCACCTATAGCTTCCCATTACCAAAAGGAAGTCTACCATTGATCAGATTGTCTGTATACCAAAACCATATCTGCCTCACCAATGCTTTTTGCTGAACCCTAGGTAAACTTCTACCAGAAATTGTGCCAAATTTAGCAGGCATCATTACAAAGAACACCACAGGCTGTCTCAGTAACCCTGTCCTTAGGGCTGTCCTCAAGACTTTTGAACTATAGGTATCTGTTGCTGATAATTAGGCTGATTGGAGCCTCTGGCAAAGGAAACAGCGTCCACCCAAAGGTCCCATCTTCCCTATATAGTCAACCACCACTCCATTCACAAAACAGCTATTGGTCGGCTGTTGGGTAATGTAAAGACCCAATGCCTTACACAGGACCCCCAAGAAGCACTGCATACAGATACCCCTGTCGCTGAGTTGGGTCCACTCAGATGTTAATGGTAGTCAGAAAGGAGCAAGGGATAATCAAATTGGATGCCATAGTTATAAATTCCTTTCATGACATGCTAAGAGTCACACTTTTTTAAAACATTTTTTTCAGTTGTTGATGGATCTTTTTTTTTTTTTTAATTTATTTTTACGTGGTACTGAGGATTGAACCCAGTGCCTCACATTTGCCAGGCAAGCACTCTACCACTGAGTCACAACTCCAGCCCAAGAGCCACACGTTTTAGGGGAATTTTATGTCCCCTTGAGCACTCAAAGGAGCAGCATTGGGCTTCCTGGGGACTCTGCTTCCAAGAAATTTCAAAGGCTGCTTTGACTTGTTTTATTGATGACTGAGCCAAACTAAAAGTTGATGGCATTACTGGGCAGTAGTAACCCTTCAGCCTCAATGACATGACAGCCCTGGACCCTTGACTGTGGTAAGGGTCAGTTAACACAATGGGTCAAGTTGAAAGCCATTCCCCTGGTTCCACCTAGACAATACTAGAGAGCAGATATGTCATATTTTCACTGGCTCTTAGCCTATAGCCAATGGCTTGGATACCTGGTTGGACTCTTGGCTGATGACTAGCTGGCATGGTGAAGATAGTCCTCTGACACGAGCACTAAAAGACACTAGAAAGCCCAGTGAGATATTTATGCAGCCCACATGGATGACCATGGGAAGAATCCATGCCCAGAAAAGACTGAATGGAACAAAGTGGCCAATCAAGTAAATGCAACATGGCAGCCAGCATCATTACCTGACTCATCATTAGACCAGGCACAGCAAACCTACTGACATAACCCAGTGGGCTCAAGGCTTTCATCTGAAAAGAAGCAGACTGGTCTGTAAGGACGGTGATTCCTACCAGCAGTTGACTCACCCACTTCTACAGTGAGTATCTGCCTGTTCCTGCCACATGGTCTTGTGCCTTTAATATTTACTCTGGCTATAGAAGTTTCATAACAATGAGAGCAGCAGATTCTGGTCACATTGTAATAGTACTTGAGACCAACTTCTGCCATTATTGCTGTCCTGTGAGTAATAAACTGTCCTGCTCTGATCCATTGTGTCTACCTGTAGCACCTATGCAATTTAAAAAACTTTTTTAAAAAACTAGCTTTTGGCATCATTGATTTTCTCTATTGTCTTCCATTTCATTTATTTCAGCTTTAAGTTTCATTATTTCCTTTCTTCTAATTACATTGGATTTAATATTTTCTCATTTTTCTGGTTTCTAAAATTCTTATAGAACATTAAACTACTGATTTCAGACTTTCCTCCTTTTCTAATATATGTATTCAATGCTACAACATTCCCTCTAAATGCCACTTTCACTACTCTCAGAAATTGTGATGTTTGTTTTCATTTTTAACTCAAAATGTTTATTTTTTTCTTGAAAGTTCCTCTTTGATGCATGTGTTATTTAGAAGTACATTTTATTTTTCTTTTATTTTCTTTCTTGAAATAGGTTCTGACTAGGTTGCCTAGACTGTTCTCAAATTCTTAAACTGAAGAGATGCTCCAGCCTCAGCCTCCCATGTGGATAGGCCTATGGGAACATGTCACCTGCCTGACTTAGAAGTGTCTTTGTTTTTTTTGTTTGTCTGTGGTGCTTGGGATAAAACCCAGAGCTTCATGCATACTAGAGCTAAACCCCCAACTCATAGAAATACGTTTTTCAATCTGCAGCTACTTGGGGATTTTTCCATCTCTCTATCTTTACTATAGATTTCTAGTTTAATTCCATTGTGGTCTGAAAGCATACTTTTTGAGTTTTCTTAGAAGTGATTCATAACCTAGAATGTGATCTATCTTGGTGAATGTTCCATGTGAACTTGAGAAGAATACATTTTCTTCTGCTGTTGAATGAAGTATACTATAAATGTCAACTAGATGCAGTTGGCCTGACACAGTTCAGTTCAGTTCAACTATATCCATACTGATTTTCTGCCTGCTGTATTTATCAATTACTGACAGAGGGGTGTTGAACTCATCAACTATGATACGGGATTTACCTGTTTCTCCTCACAAGTTCATCAGTTATTACCTGATACATGTGGATGATCTGTTGTCAGGTGCATACACATTAAAATTTTATCTTTTTGAAGAAAGGAGTCTTTTATTATTATCCAATGTCTCCTTATCACCAATAATTTTCCTTGATCTTAAGTCTGCATTGTCTGAAATTAAAGTAGCTACTCCAGCTTCCTTTTGATCAGTGATAGTATGACATATCTTTCTCCATTCCTATAATTTAAATCCATTTGTGTTTTATATTTAACATGGTTTCCTGTAAGTAACATATAGTTGGGTCTTGTTTGTTTTGTTTCCATCTTTTAATTGGTATATTTAGATCATTCACAATTAAAATGATTGCTGATGCAGTAGGACAGGTATCTATAATATTTGTAAATGTTTTTAACTCATCATCCTGTTCTTTTGTTGTTGTTGTTGTTGTTCTCCACTGTTTTCTGACTTCTTTGATTTTAACCTAGTATTATATATGGTTCCATTTTCTCTCTTCTCTTATACTTTTCTATTATGCTTCTTTTAGCAAGAATATGGAGAAATCTGAAAACCCTCCTGCACTGCTAGTGGGAATATAAAATGGGGCAGCCCCTAAGGAAAGGTGTGGAGATTCCTCAAAAGTTAAAAACAGAATTCCCTGTGACTGAGCACTCAGCATTATACTCCTAGGTATACATCCCAAAGAATTGAAAACAAGGACTCAACACCAGGGTTCACTGCAGGGTTATGCACAATAGCTTGAAGGTGGAATCAACCCAAGTGTCCATCAACAGGTGAACTGAGAAAAAAACTGTGATGACAATATCCATGTGATAGAATATTATTCAGTCGTAAAAGGAATAAAGTTCCGGTACATTCTATACCATGAATGAAACTTGAAGACATTACACTAAATGAAATAAGCCAGACACAAAAAGACTATTATTGTAATTCCACTTATGTAAAATATCTAGAGTATGCAAATGTATAGAGACAAAGTAGATTAGAGGATGGGTGAAGGGGGAAAGAGGAAGTTATTACCTAATGAGTACAATTAAGCACCCATTAAGCAATAGGTTTAGGTGTTGAGGGAGATGAAGACATTCTGGAAATACATAATAGTGATGACTATATAATATTACAAATGTACTTAATGCCACTGAATTGTACACACAGGAATGTTTAAAATGGTGAACTTTATACTATGTATACTTCGAATCAAGTATTTTAAAGGAGTATAAGGAAAGGTGAGTAGTCCTACCATGTGTGAATACTTTGTTTTAAATTAAGCTTTAATAATTAAGATAAAAATCAGGGCTAGACAAACAATTAATGAAGAGAATATGAAGTAGGCATGTTAATTTAAAGTTGATACTTGACAAATGACAGGCAGATCATGAGGACAAAGGGTAAATATTTGATACATGGAATTAACTCAACGTGTAAGAAGATAAAAATGGATTCCTATCTCACACCATGAACAAACAAACTAGGAGTGGATTCAGATTTTAATGGAAAGTTAAACTATAAAACAAAATAAAAAACAGGTGATAGAAAGGAAAAGATTTCTTAAACAAGATACAATATGAGTCATAAAGGTTATAATTAGCCAGGTGTGGTGTCCAACACCTGTAATCCCAACAGCTTGGGAGGCTGTGGCAGGAGGATTGAGAGTTCAAAGCCAGTCTCAGCAAAATTGAGGTGCTAAGCAACTCAGTGAGAATCTGTCTCTAAATAAAATACTAAAAAGGACTGGGGATGTATCTTGGTGGTCGAGTGCCTCTGAGTTCAAATCACTGGTACAAAAAAAAAAAAAAGTGATAATTAACAGAACAGACTACTTTAAAACTGAGAGTGTCTGTTCATCAAAAGGTAACTAATTAGAAAGATTACAAAGTAATCAAGGTAAGTAAAAATTACAAGTAAATAAAAAGATTATAAAATTAAAGGAAAAAGATTACAAAACTACAAAATTAGAGAAGATTTTGCAATATATCTAACTGTAATAGTTCAGTATCATGCATACACGAAACATCTACAGAAAAGACAAAGATCAAAAAACCTCAACCAAAAAATAGGCAAAGTGGAGCACAGCAGTACCCACCTGTAATCCAGCTATGTCGGAGACAGGCAGGATAAGCACAAGTTCAAGGCCAGCCTTGAGACTGAGTAAGAACCTGTCTCAACATAAATAATAGAAAAGGCTGGGGGTGTAACTCAATAGTAGAGTGAGCCTGGGTTCAATTTCCTGCATTGAAAAAAATAAAAGCACATTTGACTAATAAAAGAAAAAGACGGTCAATCTTGCTAGAATCAGGAATCAGAAACACGAAAGTCAAGACCACAATAAGCTACTATTTTACATTTATCTGGTTGACCAAACAGTTTCAAGTGTTGGAGAATGAATTAGTTCTGCTACCATGTTTATCATAAAATGTGAATCTGATGTAGTTGATTTATTGAGGAATAATTTGAGCATACCATGAATTTTGCATTTGGTTATGCATGAATTTATCCTGAGAAATACCAGGTGACAAAATTCTACCCAGTTGAACCCAACTGCATAGGAACACACAAAATACACAGCATCTGTTAGCTATCTCAGTCCACCAGGTGTTTCAGCCACATCCATCCATATTTGGTAGCAACCGGTCCAATGCCAGAGAACCTTCCCTCCATCACCACACTACAATTCACCCTCCACAGGCAAACACCAGGTCTCTTTCAAGGTGAAGTGCTGTATTTATTGTCATAGTTATGTGATTCTTAACTGTTTAACGTGTAAAACCATGCTACTCTTTTTATGGCTGCTGAGAATTTTCTCCTAACCCCATGTTTTTATTTTCGTTTCTTTTTTTTCTCCCACGTTTTTCTTGTAAGCACCATCTTTATTGGGTGATTTAAAATAGCGTAGTAATTTTTAGAACCCAAGTATTGTGTTATAGCAGAACTAACAATATACGGGTAATGGAATCGCTTATACTTGGGTAGTATAATTCTAAATTGGCACAGTCACTTTGGAAAATAATTTGACAGTAGCTTGTAAAGCTGACATACCTTATAATTCAACAATTCTACTCTGACATAGACAGCTGAAAGAAAGCACTGCACATGTGTGCCCTGAGACAGGTTCAAGAATATTCATAGCATAAATATTTGTGACGGCAAAAATGTAGTAACAGCACAAATGAGTAATGAAAGGAAAACATAAATGCAAATATGATATAGTTACACAATAAAATATTACATGGTGATAATATGAAAAACAAAACTGGAGGTGGAAAAAAAGGAAAATCATAGGAGGCTTTATGGAGCACAATGCCAGTTTACAAAGTTCAGAGACAGGCAAGAGTAAGCAATGCATTATTTAGGCGTGTATGTGTGTGTGTGTGTGTGTGTGTGTGTGTGTGTGTGTGTCTAACTTTAAAACAAAATAAAGTCAGGCAATGACAGACACAAAATTCAGAATGGTGGCTATCTCTGAAAAAGACACCAAAGAGTGGGATAAGGGAGAACATTCATTCAAGCAGCACAAATTTTTTGAAAAATTCTAGTTCTTGAGCTAACTTTATAGACATTCATTAGAGTAATCTAATTTTGTTTAATTGGGATCCAAATACAAAATATCAGGAAAAGATATTCTCATTGATAAAGGAAACAGCATATTTTAATGATTTCAAACATAATTAAATTTATTTTAATAATTATAAATAAAAGTAAGGGAATGAAAATAATCAGCTTTATCATAGTAAGATGGTAGCATTTATTCAGAGCTGATTAAAATTTAGAAATGTTCCATTATAAGGCATTGCCTAAATTTTAATTTGGGGAGAATTGGTTCACATAAAAGCCACTTTTCAAATTACACCTTCTAACATTTCCTGTTCCCTCTAAGGAAAATTTCAGTAGACCATAAGGTGAGAAATAAGCACAAAATATCAACGCGTCCATTAGAAAAGAAACTGAAATTATAGCCTGAGGGGAAGAAGAAGCTGAGTCATTCCCAGAAGGATGAGCTCCAAGCTTTCACAGATGCAATTTCCTTCCCCTTAATTTGTCAATTTCACGGCCATCCATTAAGAAGTCAGAATGTCTGTACTCAGCAAGTCCTCCAATACAGGTGTGCGGACGCCAGCACCTGTAATGTGCAGCCTGTTTACTTTGCAAGAATTTCGTCCACAGCACTAGTGCTTGTGTCTCTGCAAAGAGTCTTTGATCAAATTCATTCAGGTACTAACTTGCCTTAAGTCTGCTGCTGAAATACAGATACCTGGGTCTCCTTTTAGGCCCATTTCCTAGACCACACACGTTCAGGGATCTTGTCTGGGGCACTTTCAGTGAAGAGTACAAAAGTACTTGAACATGTAAGTGCCAGGTCCCGTTGCTCTGGGTGTCCCTACCACCTGGCACATTATTGCTGTAAAAGGGAAAATGAAATCCCATCTCTGTACATAAATAGGGCTCTGCCAACCTACCAACCCAAGTAAGCACTGTGCCTAACTCAGGAACAGGCCTGTCAAAGACTTGAGTTCTGGTCCCAGTGGACACAAATCACCATTTGAGCTTAGACAAATCAGTCAGTCTCTCTGGGCCACAATCCTACTATCTGTTTAATGAGGTGGCTGCCCTTAATCTTCATCCGAGTGCCCCCATAAGTCTGTTTCCAAACTTAAGTTTCTAGAACTCAGTGAATTAAATCCTACTGACTCAGTTGGTTCCCATTAACTAATCAGTCCCCAAATATGGAAATGAACCTCATCGGGCACCATGTGAGGCACTAAGGGGTGACACTAAAAGATTGAATAGTGGTTTTGTACCCAAAGAACTTAGAGTTCCAGAATTCACATGGAAATGCAAAAGACCTACAGTAGCCAATACAATTTTGAAAAATAAAAGAGTTGGAAGACTAACCTAGGTCTTTAAGTCTTGAGTTTGCACTACCTAAGTTCAAGATCATATAAAAGCCAGAGCCGTGGTGCACACCTGGAATCCCAGCTGCTTGGGAGGCTGAGGTAGGAGGATCGAGAGTTCAAAGTCAGCCTCAGCAACTTAGCGAGGTCCTAAGCAACTTAGTAAGACCCTGTCCTTGAATAAAAATATATTTTTAAAAAAATGGCTGGGGAGGTAGCTCAGTGGTTGAGAACCCCTGAGTTCAATTCCAGGTACCAAAAAGAAAAAAGACTTAATATAATTTAAAGCAATCAAAATAGTGTGGTGTCAGCTTAAGGATAGACACATACAGATTAATGGAGCAGAAGAGAGTCCAAGAGTAGACCATATATACATCAACTGTCAATTGATTTTCAACACAGGTGACAGGAAAATTCATGGGTAAAAGACAGTCTTTTAGGCAAAAATGTTACTGGAGAGAGAGAGAGAGAGAAAGAGAGAGAGAAAGGGCACGTAAATTCAGTCCTTACTTCACACCATGTAACAAAATTTACTCAAAAAGGAAATAGACTGAAAGACTTAAATTTAAGAGTCAAACTTATACAACTTCTCAAAGAAAAATTATGGGAAAATATGATCTTGAGTTAAATAAAAACATTTAAGTGGAAAAAACCCCAAATCATAAAAGAAAAATTTCATAAATTAGGTATTTCTCCAAAGATGCCTGAATGGCCAATCAGCCCATAAAAGGATGCCCAGCATCACTTTTCATTTGGAAAATACAGTTGAAGGAAGCACCTTCAGACGTCCTGCTAAGTCAACTTCAAAGTCATAAAAAGACAGATATAATATAATTCCACTTACATAAGCCCAATTCAGAGATAGAAAGTAGAATGGTGGTTTCAGGGACTAGGGACAGGAAGGATGAAGAGTTGTTTATAAGTATAGTCTCCGTTTGGCCAGAAGAAAAGTTCTAGAGATTGGTTACACAAAAATGTGAATATACCTAACACTGCTACACTGTACGCTTAAAAATAGTTAAGATGGCAAGTTTCACGTTATGTGTATTTGACTGCAATTAAAACCATCATCAAGGCTGGGGATATAGCTCAGTTGGTAGAGTGCTTGCTAGGATGAAAAAGGCCTTGGGTTCAATCCCCAGCATCACCAAAAACAAAAACAAAACAAAACAAAACCCATCACCGATAAGTGGACCCAGATAGGAGTTAAGAATTTAGAAGGAGATAAGGCCATTGCATGTGACTACACGTTGTCCTGCAGCAGTGCACCTAGCTATGGTCTGAAATCCAACTAGCACTCAGTTCTCCAAGTCAGACACCCTACTTAAGGAAGGGAGGGAGAAAGCAGAGGGAGTGAACCAGTGCAGCCGGAGGCAGGAGACGGGAAGAGGGCTGGAAGGACAAGGTCCTGCCAGGTCTGTTGGGTTCATTCTCAGGACTTTTGCTTTAGAAGCTTCTGAGCCTATGAGAGAATAGCACAGGGTGGCTCAGAATGACTTATGCTTCCCTTTCACACTATATTGTGTGTGCATCTGTGGCAGATTTTTCTTGGGAAGATAAGGTTGAAGATCTGGATGACTTTTTCTTCTTCCCACTGACCTCTGTTTAAAGAGCCGATGACATCATGTTGAACAATGCTGCCATTTTTCAGTCAAATACTGCCTTCTTCTGAATGGAAAAACTTCTGGGAATAGTCAACACATTGATATTAATATTTAAGCTTATTCTTTGTGCCAGTGACTGGTCTGAACACTTTACCTGGGTTCTACCACTTAATCCTGAAATAACCTACATGAGCTAAACAGTATTAATATTTTTTTCAAGTTTTTTATTTTTCCAATTCTGGGGATGGAACCCAGGGCCCTGTGCATGCTAGGCAAGAGCTCTGCCCCTGAGCTGCACCCCCAACCTCTATCATCAAATTTTAAATTTTGTAGATGAGGAATCTGAGACTCAGGTTAAATAATTAGTCTGAGGTCACACAGTCAAAAAGGAAAGGTCTGGAAATACATACTTGATTTTTCCTTAAACAACAGACATGACCTTTCTTTTCAGAATAGAAGGTAAACAAATTAAAAGCTGGCATTCTTTGGAGGCCATCTCCTTCTAGAGGGAGCTGGAAGCTGCTAAGTTGGCCTGAGGGGAGAAAAACAAAGGGGCAACCTAAAGATTGCCAGCCACTTCCAAGGGGCCTCTGGGTATTTCCCTAGCTTACCGTTCTCCCACCTCCCATGCCCAGCATTTTAAACAAATGAAAGAGTTTGGTAAACCTGTAGGAATAAAATATCTCTTTGTTACAATAAACCAGTTCACACAAATGCAGGTACAGTATTTTAAAATGGTGAAACTTCATCCCCTTTGGGGGCAAATTAAACCAAGAAACACAAAGGGGCAAAGAGGGCATTCTCTAGGCCCATCTGGCTGCACCCAGTGCATAAGGATCTGCCAATCACTAGGCCCAGCACCCAGCTGGTCCAGGTCATTGAGAGAAAAGCTGCATGCAGACAGCTTATATACTGGAATAAATCAAGATGAACAATTACCATTTTCTGGAGAAAAGCAGACTTGTTCAGGGTAAACATCACCCTGTGGCTGTCTTTAGAGAACAAATTTTAGGAAAAGTGAGGGGCAGATAAGGAGGGACTGAGACTCCATGGTTTAAAAGAGAGGTTCGGGGCTCATGGATAATACCTTCTTAACCTCCTAGAGATGAAAAGTCGGGCTGAGGAACTGTTTCACCAGAGTCCCCAAATAGTGACAAGTGAAGAATCTGGCTGAGCTGAAATTCAACAACTCTGAAAGTTTCACAATAAATTCAATAGTAACTAATGTTTATGTTTAAGATTCTGTGCGGTATGCAATAAGAGAGATAATTTCTATAAAAAAAATTTAGCATGGTGTCTGGTACTGAGTTCCCTTTCAGTAAATGTCAACAGACATCATTATGTGTATCCATATTAACATTGCTATTGTCAGTTCACTTGCTCCTTAAAACACTATGAGTATACTATTATGAGTATATTAAGAGTATACCATTATCATCCCCACATTGCTAAGCTCAGGCAGGTTAGGTGGTGTGTTCAGGTGTAGGCACTTAGAAACGGAAGCAGCAAAGCCCAAGGCACAGTTGCTCTGGAATGCAAGAGTCATGGTGGCCCCCATTTGTAGCACAGCTACTATAGGCCATCTGCGCTGAGCACTTCACAATCATCTTTAATGACCAGCCCCGCAAAGCATTATTAGTCTCCTTTTAAATATGAAGAAACTGAGGCTCAAAGAGGCAATGCCCAAAGTCTCTCAGCTAGTAAGCATCTAAGGATGGATTCAGGCTCAGTTCGACCTGGTCCCAAAGGCTGTGTCCTTCACGACACCAGGAAAGACCATCCTCTGTCGAGCACTGTGGACTTGCTTGGGTGCACATGTCCTGGCCCTTCATGGCCCTGCACTTTGCAGGTGCTTTGTGCAATAAGGAAGGAATGTGCCAAGGTAAATGCCCAGTGAAGAATCTCCCATGCATGACCACAAGTTCAGAAACCAATGCCTCCTGACCAGAGCAGTTGTGTGCTTGAGTGACAAACCTGGATAAATGGAACATGGGGCTTTCCTGGAAAAGAGATTATTTTTTAGACTAAATTATGTACATATTTATTTGGGGGTGGGTGCTAGGGATTGAACCCAGGGCCTTGTGCATGCTAAGCACTCACTCTCTCACTGAGCTCCACCCCAATCCCGAATTTGATGTATTTGAACTGAATGTGGAACTCAGGATATGTGATCCTCCCCAGTTTGAGAGCTTCCCAGACAAATAAAATCACAAATGTCACAAAACAAATCACAGAATCTCTCTCCCTGGCACACTCTGCTCCTCTGTCACTACTCTGGGGTGCTGCACTGCTCAGATGGAAAAAAAAATGTCCTGCCCCAAAAAGACCTAAGGAATATCAAAAGGAGCAGAAACGACAATTTCTGCCTTGACTTATTTTGGTGTCACGGATGTTGCTGCATGGTGCAAACCGTATGATAATATTTGCTGATTACAATGGCAGGTTAGAGACTTCAGTTTGGATTGAAGTATTATCAGCGCTGCAGGAAACTACAGGTCTTCCCCTGCAAAAAAAATGTTGAAATTCAGTCCAATCTGTTAGTTCTTCCTAGGGTTTCACCTTCCCCGGTTTTCCCCTCCTCAGGAGAAAATCTTTAAAACCATTTCGTAGATAAAAATAGGTTTGGAGTTTCACAGGGGTAGCCTTGTAATTTTGTGCCTCTACACTATGACCGCACATCTCTTTAGAATACTTGGGTCAGTCGTCTAATTGAAAAGCTCGGCCGACATCCCAAAGCGTTTGTTCTGATCATTGCTTAACACGCTCCTAAGAAGCTCCCTAAGATAAGCCAAGTTCCATCCTCATTTCTCTGGTTTGCACTCGGAAAGAAAAAGTAAGTATACGTTATCATTCAGTGAGTTGCGATTTTAATTACTGAAAAAATGTTATTAATTCTGATCAGGTTTACTCCAAAGGTAATAAAGATAAAAGCTGTCAAAATTAATTAAGCACATATTCATTAAATCCAAGGTAGCGTCAGTTTCTTTATTGCTCAAATACAATTAACACTTAATCTTGGTAAGTTACATAATCATGTGCCTGAGAATAAAGGGAGGATACAACCTTGGCCTTCTCCGTTTTACATGGGAAAATATTAATGACGCTGACATCAGAGACAATTAGACAGTGTCAGGCGATTGTTTTTAGCCAGCTTTCTCTCACATCTGTGGTGTCTACAAGCAAGAAGGCTCATTGTTTCCACAGGCCTCCTTCGGGCCTTGGCTTTTTGTGTAAACCGTCAATCTCTTGGCGAATATCAAAGCCGTGAGGAAATTAGAACAGACCAGCTATGCTGGCCCACACTAAAGCTTAGCAGGGTGCATCCACTATGCTACTAATTAGGCAGTGACCAACAAAATAACCTGTCAATGTCCGCTAGCCATTTCCCACACACCTGCATTTCATACCCTAATAAGCATACAGCAAGAGAGAAAAAGGCATAACTGTTGAAGTGTGAAAAATGAACAAAATATAACAATGTTTCCATCCCCACCTATACTTCTGGCAATTACCATTTAACATTAGGGGGACTCAACACGTCTGAGGACTCACAATACAGTATCTGAAACTAGAACCCAGGGGGCAAACCACACATTGAGACTGTATTAAGGTTTGCTTCGAAAATATCACACTAAGAAGAATCTAGAGTTATGTATAAAACCCAGGAAACTGAAAATGACCATAATTTAGATTAGGGACCAGGAGGCTGACTTTTTAAAAACATTTTCCATTCAAGCCATTGAAAGAGAAATGCATACTATTCTCTTCATCGTTTCCTTCCATAAAACCAAAATATATAACAGCTCGGGAACTAGAATATCAGGTGGTCCCACTTTTCCTCATACGCACCACCCCGATTCAGTAGGTTTGGGATCCATCATTCTTCTGGTCTACCATATATTAATTAATTTATCTTTTCAGGTCTCTATTTTTTTCCCGTGGGTCCCCACTGTCGTCTTTTAGACAAGATTCTGAAAGCAGCATTTTGTTTTCTAGGACTTCCTTTCGTAGAGAAAGCAACATGCCTTGTAACAGAGGAAGCCGAGAAGGTGCCACATTAAGTGGATTTAAAAACACTCCTACTTTGTCCTTGAGCTTTAAAATGTATTTGGAAACTCATCACCCACGTGTAGAAACAGGTCCCATTACATCTTTAACAACAGTCATCTTACGAGATTCCACCCAGACCTCTTTTTAAGACTCTGCCCAATTACTTAGGTCACAAAAATCTCTTTGTTTTTACTCTAACATCTTTACTGATTCCAGTCCTCCTAAACACAGAAAGATACAGTTCTACTACCAAAGAAAAAAAAAGCCCCAAACATAACAATTTGGTTTCTGTGCTTAAAAAGGAAAACAAAAATACCTCGACCTCTCTCAAACTGAAGGGTTAAAAGCAAACAAACTTTGCACAATGACTCCACTTTATTTTGCCCCAAACAAAGATTGTATGGTACAGGTAGCCATATGATAGACTTCTTATGAAAAGGCTTCTGGCTTTTAAGACCATATATCTTTGGAGTAATTTCTTTTTGTGTTTTTGGATCCAGCTGAACTTTTTTTTCCTTTCCTTTTCTTTCTTTCTTTCTTTCTTTCTTTTTTTTTTTTTTAATTTAAGCAGGAACAAGAGAAACGTAAGGACAAAATTGTCATGGGGAGCACCGTCACCGCATCTCAGTGTGTGCCAAGGAGGTGCCTTGTATTGTAAGTGCATCCTCCTCGATGGAACTGCAGACAATCTAGACCCACATCCAAATGGTATTTGTTAGATACTTCTGAACACTGCTTTTCTTTTCATTCGACTTTATCCAAAAACAGCGTTTTCAATTATAAATAAAAACTTTCTCCACCTCTTCCTACTTGAACCCAAGTACAGAAGGCCCCTATTTAAAATGCAGCTCCGGAGCCGCCACCAGGCTGCCTGTTCAGCTGCCAGTGGCTTTTGTGTACAAAGATGTTAATTGGTCCTAATCCCCTCCTAGAAGCTGTTTTGGTAGCCTGACCTGGCACCCTGAAGAAGGACACCTTGGTGTGAAGAACTAAAGGGTCCATTGAGGAGGGAGTGAAAGGCAGCCACGCATTCCAACACATTTTAATTTCAGGAATTAAAAAAGAGGAACATCATCATGGAGATCCTAGAGAAATCGCACAAAGCTTTAATACCAGTGAAGTGAGTTCTACAAACACCCAAGCTGCACGCACGCGCACGCGCGCGTCCACACAAAGAGAGGAAGGAAGCCCCAGAGCCGGGCAAAGGGAAATTCCGATTCTCAGATTCTCCATTTTATTACTGCAGCTCATAATCTGGCTCTTTGAGAGCTGAACTTGGCTAGCTGTGACATTTGTTTTTTCCATCCGAATTGACCAAACTGACATGCTTATGAAAATCAGATCCCCATCCTCTTCCACCCGCAAGGACTCTGCTGGAACGCATGGTCTGATTTGGTTGAAGTATAGCATCTAACTCAATGACTTCCTTTAAATTTGTATGACAACTCTCAGTTTCCGGAAGAAAAGGTGAAAAGAAAAGAATGGTAATTCTTGCAGAAAACTTCTAATTCACTGGATCACCTGTCAAATAAATAAACTTCCTCCTTAGCACATGGTCAAGTACTATCTATGCTATGTGCCAATTTAGAGAATCTACATTTACACCTTGGGTGGTACATTATGCTAATGAGATGCCTGATGGGCAATGGTGAGGTTTTGAGGTTTTTGACAGAGTTCAACCATCACCTTCTTGGTTCAAAGTAGCTTGCCTTTCATCTGATAAAAGCAGAAAGACAAGGTTCTGGATTACTGAAAGTGCACCAAGTGCCAGATTTTCAACCATGAACCAGTTTATACTTTAATCTCCTGGGCGATTTTTGAATGCATGCCCCCGCTTCTTAGCACAACTGAGGCAGATAAAGGCATGAGAGTTGGGAGACCCTGCTGAGGACATTTGCAAGGTGCTTCATGTGAGAAGCTAATGGCCTCACAACTGCAGAGGCACAGGAGGACGGGCAAGGTGTTTTGCCTCTAGGAGCAGAGAAAAATACTTCTGGTGTGCTTTCAAGAGAGGCCTGCAATGTGCAATGCGGCCTCGCCTGTGGAATAGGACATTCCACCCATCAACATCCGGTCTCTTTAACGTTACCAAAGACTAAAGACAAGACCAAAGTCACAGCAGTCCTGTTTTGGTCAGGAACCTCTTTCCCACAAACCACTGAACTTCTTCAGCAGCATTTTTTTTTTTTTTTTTTTTTGGTGCTGGGGATTGAACCCAGGGCCTTGTGCATGCAAAGCAAGCCCTCTACCAACTGAGCTATATCCCAAGCCTAGCACCTTGTTTTTCATTGTCCACTACTTGTAAAAACCATGGAATAAGTGTACCAAAGTCCACTCTGAATATGAGCATATATCCCTTTGAATATAAAATCTCATTTAAAAATTATTTAATGGAGGCCTAGCATCGACCAATATCGTTTTGTTTGCTTTTGGTCTCAGGCTAAGATACTAAGGTAACTTTCCCAATTCACAAAACTGTTAAAATATAATGAGATTAAGATCTGAGTCGTATCTGAGTCATAAAACTCACATTTTTTTTTACCACAACTTGATGCCTCCCTCAATTATTTTAAACTCTTACTAGAGATAAGTGAGATATAAAGGTGCTAGTCATTCCAAGTGTCTAACACTACTATAATCACATAGCAGATGCTGAATGAGTATTTGTTGAATTCAACTTTACTGATCACTTCCTTGCTCTAATCTTTGAAGTCTGGTTTAGAAGTCTAATTCTCTCTTTAACAAAGGTGAGTGGCTCCAGACAAGTTACTTTACTTCTCCTATAAAATGGATAAATAACTGTCTATCAGATTGTCACGGACAATAAGTGTAAGTGCAAAAGGATGAGAAGCAGGCCTCAACAAATTTAGAGAAGCCTTTATTCCTTCACGGACTTGGGCGCTGTTGGGACCCATTTTCCGGACAGGAAAATGGCCCATCAGTTACAGAGGGGATTTTGGTTTTGTATGGTCCAATGAGGATGATGTACTCACTGGAAACCAACACATGCAGTTTTGACCATCAGGGGCTAGTTGTACAGGTTAGAACCAGACCCCAAGGGATGAGTACTCAAATCTTGCCCATTGTCATTTAGGACTAATTTGCCATGGGGGGAAGGTCAAGGTTTAGGGCCCAGCATTCCACATCCACCCCTTTCCTCATTGTTATGAGGAAAGAATGCACTGGGAGAGGTTAATGTTGGGCCAATTTTCCCTACCTCCTCCTGAGTCACAAGTCCCTCCATTTTTCTTAGGGAACTGTCTTAGAAGAATATTATTTTCCATAACTCTTCAATAAGTACATGTAAACCATCCGGCACACACAGGTCAGAGCCCAACCACGACCGTCAGGCCAATACCACCTGTTTTGTTTTGTTTTTGTGGCGCTGGGAGGTTGAACTCAAAGACATCCATGTGTGAAACAAGTGCTCTACCACTGTGCTATTTCCCTGGTCCCCCACCTGCTTTTATGAATAAAGCTTTATTGGAACACTGCTACACCCATTCCTTTATGCAGTGCCTCTGTCTGCTTTCACACTGTGATGACTGCAACAGAGACAGTAGGCCCCAAACCTAACATCTCTACTATATGACCTTTTCAAAAAAAAAAAAAAAGAAAAAATCCCATACTGGGGCCAAGTTTCCAGCACAAGAAGCTTTGGGGGAAATGAAATCCAAGCCATAGCAGAAAAAAGGTAAAAATGAGGCAGGGTGGGAGGGTAGTAGACAAGATCACAGAGGACCTTTTAGGCCTCAGGAAAGATTCAGGATTTTGGGCTAAGACCTAATTGGGAGAATTTAAAGTGACATAATGCAATTATGTGATACTTGAAGATCGCTTTGGCCGTTACATAATAACTAGGTGGATAGAAGAAAAGGAGATGAAATAGGGAGCTTCCACAGCTGAGCAAAGGCTAAAATCCAGGTCTCCTAAATCTCAGTTGAATTTCTTTTTATTACGCTGGGCTGTTTTGGAGAAGGCAGCCAACATAATATGCTTCTGAGTCTTCTCCAAGCTTTGATTAGTTCATCCGAATGGGGCGTCAGGGACAGGCAGCTACACAGATCAGTCATGTGGTGTGAAGACTTCAAGGACGAGGTGGTAGCTACAAGGTCTTCTGTCACAAGCCTCAGGAAATGAGGCAAGTTGGAGAAATAAGGTTCAATAGTCAAGGGACAAGAGAACAGCTGGAGAGTAAGGAGCCACAGCCCTGGCCAAGCAGCATGTCTCTAGGATGGGAAGGGCTGGCCCCTAAAAGGTCTCGATTTTAATTCTGAGAACTCAGTGAAGAATTCTCAAGCAAAAGAGGGACTCAAGAGGACAGACCACTGGGGCCAGTGGGTGACAAGGTAGAAAAAGGTCCTAGGGGTAAAGGAAAACAAGAGCAAGACACAGTTTATCTCACCAGGAGTCAGAACTTTCTAACCCAGAGCTGTCCAGAGAGAAGAGCCTGCTCCTGGCAGGGTGGCTGAAATTACTTACTGACCTCATTCCACACCAAGTGCTAGAAGGAAGCTCCTGGCTGCTGAATGCTTTGGGGCCAGTTGGCTGAATTAGGGGACCATGAAGTTCATTCCCACATGAGATTTGATGGTTACCACAAAACCTGAAAATGGCCATGTGCCAAGGTACACCTTTCTTTTACCTTTAATTACAAAAAAAAAATGATTTTTTTTTTTTTAAGTGGTAGAAATAAAGTCATCAGCCATTGTCCCTGTTTTTAAAAAATGACCTATCTCCATAGCAAGATTAGGATTCTGGCTTTCCCGTGTCCAGCTGGGGAATGGGCACTGCTGTATCCTAAGGAACACCTGACCTGCTGTAGGCTCTGATCAGAGTGCCTGGCATGACGGAGGACACCCCGAGGACTTACAGTTCTAACAAGACTGTAAGTCAGTCATCCTTTAGATTCTCGTAAACCCAATCTCAGATATCAAAGTATTCCTCTTAAGCAGGGACCAAGATTAATTCCTGATTAGGATCTGCAGAGACTGAAGCCTTGCTACTTAAATCTGACACGCTGAAATGAATTTGGCCAAATGTTCAGGGACTTATTTTTCCTCTCACTTCAAATACCTGAGGAAATGGGCTGCCACTGAAAAGCCCTGCATTGTTAGAAAATCCCAGCCAGGACGTGCTTCCTGGGATCTGAAAATTAGCAGGCGCACCCCGAGCTTCCTGTCCTAGTGTTTTCTTGCTTGTTTTTTTCCCCTCCACCAAGTGGATCTGGTTACATTTGTTTCACCTCTCAGATATTTTGGCAATTTTCCTTTTTGAACGGAAGAATTCAGTTCCTTTCTTAAGAATCCAAGCAGGAAAGGCAGGTGAAAAAGTTAACTGAAAAAACTTAACAGTGCCAGTACCATAATTACCCAAGGCACATAAAGCGCTATTCTCTCAGTGATGAAAAAGAGGAATTACACATGTAACTTCCATTAACATTAATGGGACTTACCTCCATAAATCCCTTCAGCATCAATGGGAAGAATGGACCCCACCTAACTATTGGCCCGAAACCTTCACTCTTTCAGTCCCTTCTATTATCTGATTAAAGGGCCAGGAGACCAGTGCTGGGCAAACCAGACCCACGTGAAGAGCCACGTCGCTGAACTTATCGTCGCCTGCCTCTCTGGGACCATTTTGGCAGAACAATGATAAAAACTGAGGCCTTTTTCTTTTTCTTTCTTCTTTTCCTTCCTTATTCATTTTTTACCTGATGGAAACAGAGCCCAATAAATTACATGAGATTCTTAGGTACGTTGGCCTGGGTAGTTACAGGTTTTGAGAGCTCTTGCTCTGACCGTGGAATGCAGTTATTAGCGATTCTATGCTGGGCAGCGATGCGTACCTGGGTACATAGCTGAGGATCAGTCTGATCCGGAAGATCCTGTTATACCCAAATATCACCAAAAAAAAAAAAAAAAAAAAGTTGTGGTTCATTGTTGGGCAAGTACAAACTAAAAAACCTTACTTTTTTTTTTTTTAATTTTTTAGTTGTAGGTGCACACAATACCTTTATTTTTATGTGGTGCTGAGGATCGTACCCAGGGCCTTATGCACGCTAGGCATGAGGATGCTACCACTGAGCCACAACCCAGCTCAGAATGCATGCTTCTTGACATCCTTATGAAAAAAAACTGCAAACCGGAGATAAAGGGGAAATTTCATGAAAGAGGTACTATCTGGACGGGGCCTTAGAGGCCAAGTGAAATGATCTCTACCACCACCCCTTAGATAGAAATGAATGCAGAGAACACTTTAAAAAACCAAAGAGATGAGGGGGCACACAATAATGGAAGGCAGTGGATTGGTCCAGATAAACCGGCATTTGACTCCTGGTTCTGACCAGCCAGGGGCTCACAACAAGCCTGTTTCCCCACCCACAAGATGGGGATAATAATATTACATCACCAGGTTGTGGAGAAACGTAAATGAGGCAGTTGTGGAATTTACTGAAAGTTTCAGCCCTAAGACTGATAATATTAATTTCTCATTAATTTGCAATTACTATTAAAATTATTTCATTAATAGCCTCCAAGGTAAAAGTCTGACATGCCTGACTTTCTGTGGGAAGTACATGGTTGGAAGAGATTCCAGCTGGGCTCATCTCCCTTACCTCTGACCCACACTTTCAGGACCACCGCCACCACTTCTAGTCACCACCACACCAGGCTCCCCTGACCTCAGACGTGCACAGCTCCACACGGCCCAGATCCACATTCCAGCCCAGAGAGCTGTCCCAGACCACCTGAATCCACAGTGACATCCACAAAGCTGCCCTGCCCGTCTCAGGTGTGGTTACTGTGTCCATGTAAACACATCACGTTCTCAGCTGGACAGCCAGCTCTCTGAAGCAGAGCCTGGTCCTTTACTGCAGAAGCCTCAGGGACATTTAGCACACTGACATCTAAAAGGTCCACAATACGTATTTGCCCACTGATAGGTCCTAATAAGCAAATGCTATAAAATAACTATATTCATTAACAGGTGTGCTTTATGGTAAACAAAGGGCTTTTGCTTGGAGGATCATGCTGAGTATTCCTGAAAATCTTATTAAATAAACAAATTTGGAATTCTTGTTCTTATTTAGAGATGTAGGAACCAAGGTCCAGAAGGTCAAATGACTTGCCTACAGTCACATGGCTGGTATTTGGCTGGTCTTTTCATCCCAGCCCTGTTCCTCAAACGCATAGGACCTGTTTGCTACTGTAGGTTTTGCCAAATTCGTCCTGTAATAAACCACGATGATGATAATGTATTTTCTAAACAAGATAAGAACACTTATGCATAGGCTTCTTTTTCGGTCTTTCTGTTTTGGTGTTTTCCCCTCATGATCATGATTTTAAAATACCAGATCAACTAACTGAACTTGATAACACAATGGTTCTAACGGTGTCCTGTGTTGAGGCCCGAGCCACCGAGGGGCAGCAGAAACAGCCTCAGGATCATCGACCAGGAAAACAGTTGGGAGTCAAAACAGAAGCAGCAGCTCCTGTAGGCTGCAGAGTGGGCTTCCCAGCCTGACGGTCACAGTCAACAAAAACAAGTGCAGTCCCCTTTCACACTGGGCGTTGACTCCTCCCTTCCTTATAACGCTGGGGTGGGGAGTGGGTCAGATGTTGAAATGTTCCTTATGCCTCCCTCCCTGTAACTGAGTTGCATCTTTCTCTCCAGGATGCTTTTCTTGCCTATGTCTCACAAGATTGTCCTTTAAAAGCTGGTAAATTGGGGCTGGGGGCTTAACTCAGTGGTAAAGCACTAGCCTAGCATTTTCAAGGCCCTGAGTTGGATCCTCAGCACTGCAAAATATAAAAAACAAAAAACAAAAAACAAAACCCTGGCAAATGACTTAGCCTCTCTGTATCGCAGTTCCCTCAAACTTAAAATGGGGGGGGGCACTCTCTTTTACAATTGTCTTGAAAAATAAATGCTAATGCATGTAAAGTGCTCAAAACAATGACCAGCGTGGTAAATTCTCAATAAGTATTTGCAATGAAGAGGCCTTTGAAGAGAATACCTCGGCCAAAATCCTCCTTTCCCCAGCTTTAGCTTATCTCTAGTAATGAAGACCATAATAAAATTAGTGATGCACTCAGCACGTGCTGTCTGTGGATGGCGAGCAGAGTGATTAAATGATTCCCATCACAACTCTAAAAGGCAGGATGTCGTTATAGTCATTTTACAGATCAGGAAATAATCTCAGAAAGGTGAAGTCCTTTGCCCACAGTCACACTGCTCAGCGAGGCTGAAAAGACCAGGATATTGGGGCTGGGGATGTGGCTCATGGTAGAGCATTTGCCTAGCATGTAAAAGTTCCTGGGTTTGATCCCCAGTATTGCAAAAAAAAAAAAAAAAAAAAAAAAAAAGCAAAACAAAAACACCCAGGATATTGACGACCACATGATGTCCTCTGCAGTCTGTCCCTCAGATTGCAGCCAGCAAGCCAGTGTCCTGAAGCCCTTCCCTGGAGAGAGAAACCATGAAATACAACTGGTATACACCCCTCTACTGTCACCAAGGTCGGCCACAGCAGCTCCACTTCCATGTGACTTTCAAATCAGTTTGGAAAGTGTGTGCGCAATTATCTAATTTATTTCAGATATGTATGCCAATCTGGGTTTAAACTGTCATAATATGATGAAAACCAAAGACTGAAAACCATCAGAATGTGCTTGACAGCAGCTGCAACTGAGGCAAAGCCCTACCTGCCCATGTCTCAGGGGAACCCATGAAGCTGACTTGCCTAATAGGCAGGAACCCTAACTCAGTGAAGAGCTTGCTGGGAGTCTCTTCAGAAGTCTGAAGAAAAGCCAAGGGGAGTTTTCCCTCAGCGGTCCTAGGAAGTTTTCACAGATTAACTTTTGCCCTAGCTGCCCAGTGCTGGGCACTTTCGAAGACTGGGTTAAACCTTGCAAAATATTACCCTGTGCTTCTGACTACTGCTTTGTCCCCCAACCTAGCTAGGGAGCTCTTTTCTTAACCACCTTTTGGAAGTATGGAGAGAGCTGGGAGAGGTGGCACACACCTGCAATCCCAGTGACTTGGGAGCAGGAGGATCCCAAGGATCCCAAGTTCTAGACCAGCCTTGACAACTTAGGGAGACGCTGTCTCAAAATAAAAATAAAAAAGGGCTGGGGGTGTAGCTCAGTGGCAGAGCGACACTGGGTTTAATCTCCCACCCAAAAAAAGGACAGAGAGATTGGGAGACTGAAAAGTCTGCATTATCACAGATAGAACTTATTTTAAATTAATGGACATTAGTGGACACCCCGATGGGATGAAGGAAATAGGGAGGTAAAAAAAAATTAGACATTGTACAGGCCCAGTTTCATATTCTGGCTCTAGAAATCTTTAGTTGTAAACCTTGGGTAAATTATTTAACATGAGCCTCTTTTTTTCCCCCTCATCTGTAGAATGATGTCTATATAATCTCCCTTACAGAGTCTCAAAAATGGTGTCTGGGCCAGCAGCGTACACGTTACCTAGGAACCTGATAAAAATGCAGGATCCTCAACCTCTTCTGCAGACCCACAAATGAGAAGCTCTGGTGGAGGGGACCAGCCACATGCATTTCACAAGAGACCCTGATGCAAACTGAAGTTTGAGAACCACTGGTCTAGAACAGAGTTTTAGTATTGATTGTGTATTATAATCACCTAGACAACATTTAAAAGACAATGATGCCTTTGTCCCAGCTTCAGAAATTTTGATATGATTAGTCTGAGGCCTGGACCACCCCACCAACACACACACACACACACACACACACACACACACACACAGCTGCTGCTGCTGGTGATTCTAACTTGCAGTCAAGATCAAAACCCTTCCAGGGATATTGTGGGCATTAACTGATTATGTATATATTATATAACTGCTGATATCTTCAGCAATTAGCATACTGTCTTGCTAGACACTCAATACATATAAGCTTCCCTTGACAATATCTTTTGATTGGACACTGTTTTCTCCAAAATTCCATATGAGAAGGAAATTCACCAAAACACTAACAGTGGTTTTCTCTGAGTGGTAGAATTAGGGTGATTTTTAAACTTTCTTTTTTTATACCTTTCCAAAGTTCTACAGAGGCATGGCCATGTATTATATTTGTAATCACAAAATTAAATGAAACTAAATTTTAATAGAGGAAAGAGTCTTCTGAGGCTCTTAACTTATAATTATCCTCTCTCTGCCAATTAATCAATGAGGAAATCACATTATTTTAATTTTACAGATGGAAGAACTGAATCATAGGAGAGTGTGCCAAGTTTGCACTGAATTCTGCTGGTAGTTATGGTCAAAAGAGATAATATGATAATTGCAACTAATTACTCTTCTTTGGAATATCTCTCTTATCCCTCAGGAGAACAGTCTTCTCCCTCCGTATGACATAAAATGGGACCGACAACACTATATCAGATATGTGCAGGCACCAGCTTCTTCAACGAGACTTCTAAAGCTAAAGAAATAAAACCAAGAATCAAAAAGTGGGACAGCATCAAATTTAAAAGCTCTCACACGGCAAAGGAAATGCTAAGAGAGCCTACAGAATGGGAGAAAGTCTTTGCCAACTCTTCCTCCAATAGGGGATTAATATCCATAATATATAAAGAACCCAAAAAACTTAACATGAAAAAGAAAACAAATAGCTTGATCAATAAATGAGCAAAAGAACTAAACAGAAACTTTTCAAAAGAAGAAAATGTGAAAATATAAAAAAAAAAAAGTTCAACATCCCTAGCAATCAGGGAAATGCAAATCAAAACTATACTAAGATTTCATCTCACTCCAGTCAGAATGGCAATTATTGAGAACACAAATAATAATAAATGCTGGTGAGGATGTAAGGGGAAAGCTACACTCATACATTCTTCGTGGGGCTACAAATTAGTACAAGCCCTCTGGAAAGCAGCATGGAGATTCCTCAAAAAACTAGGAATGGAACCACAATACGACCCATCCTTGGTACTTATCCAAAAGAACTAAAACCATGTTTTAGTGATACAGTCACTTCAATGTTTATAGCAGCACAATTCACAATAGTCAAATTATAGAATTAGCCCAGATGTCCATCAACAGATGGATGGATCAAAAAACTGAGGTATATATACACAATGGAGTTTTACTAGGTCATAAAGAAGAATGAAATTATGGCATTTGCTGGTAAATGGATGGAAATGGAGAACATTATGCTAAGCGAAAGAAGTCAGGCTCAGAAAGTCAAGGGTAGAATGTTTTCTCTCATATGTGGAAGATAGAATGAAATAAGGGAAAGATGGTGGTGCAGGGGAGAGGGGAGGGATCTGATATCCTAAATCTATAAGGAAGATCAGTGGAGTAGAAACAGGAGATGGAGAGGGAGGAAGGACCGAGAAGGGGAGGAATATGGAATGAATTTAACAAAAATCACATTATTTACATATCTAAATGTACCACAGGGAATTTTGCCTCTGCATATATGTAGACAGTACCAATCGAAAATAAATAAATAAACGAGCAAGAGGAAGAGCATTGGAGTAGAGGGAGGAGGGGAAGAAAATTTGAGGGGAGACGAGGATTGAAATCAAATTCCATGCCTATACAATTTTGTTAAAATGAACCCAACTACTCTGTAAAACTATAATGATCTAATACAAACAGGACCGAGGACTGATTCCATCTACTCCCTAAGTACTACCTGAGTCTCTACCACCAACTGGCCACGTAACCCTCCTCTTCAAAGACAGTCCAGCAACCGCACTCACATGTTGCTGTCACAACAGAAGAACTGGCACACCATGCAACTTGGATGGCTAAGGAGTACTGCAAAAGTCACCGCCAGGAGGTCCAATTCTGGTTCTACAGCAACCACTGTCATGTATGCACTGTTCACTAGGCACCAGGCCCTAGGCTCAACATTTTACAAGAATTTACAAAATGAAGCCAGATGAGAGCAGTGGTTCTCAAACTTCAGAGTGCATCAAAGTCACCTGGAGGGCTTGTTAGGTAGGCTGCCAAACTTCAGCCTGAATTTCCGCTTCAGCAGATTCTTAGGTTGGAGCCCAAGAATTACATTTCTCACAAGTTCCCTTCCCTGGTGATGCTGATGCTGCAATTCAACCACGCTTTGAAGACACTGTAGAATCCTTCCCAGCTCTGATATTCTGTTTGAACTCAAGCCCCCAATTCTTATCCTGCAGTCCCACACTGAGATTTAGATCTGAACCTCACAAATTCCCAGTGTTCTGGTCAAAATCCCCCATGGTCTCCAAATGGTCCAAACAGACTATTCTTTAAATATGAATCCAGCAAAGTCAACGCTTCAGCACCTGAGGCATCTTCAGGGACCCTCCGCAACTGGGAAGGCACAAACCAAGTCCCAACCCTTGGAGCACACAGCACTTCTCTTAACAATAGACCCCTGGTCTTCAGAAGCAGCACCTCCAGTCAATCACAGACACAGTCGACAAAGCACCTGCTCTTGGTTTGTGTGTCTTTTCCCACTTCACCAAGGCTGATATTGTACATTAAAAGTTTTTCCTCCTTCTACCAACAGAGGGCCTGGCCTGCTCTGGGAAGAAAAGAAAGCCCCGCACTGTAATGCATCAGGACCTTACTCAGCCTTTCACTAAAGCGGATTATTATTCTGTTTTCTAACTGAAGAAACAAAGGTTCAAATAGGCTTAGCAATTTGGCTAAAGCCCCACAGTTAATGGGAAATAGAACCGGGCAACTAGAACCCGGTTCTCCTGTCCCCACAGCCTAGACATATTTCCACAGCCTCTTGATCCAAATTACAAAAAAGTTCAAATTAAATTTCTCTCCCGACTCCCTTCTGCCTTAGCATATTAGCAAGAATGAATCATGGGTAAGTAGACGAAGAACTCTAATTGCAGGTCTTGGAATGGAGATGTTTAATTACATAGTTACATATGCGATTTATCAACCAGTTTTGATCCTTGACAATTCTCTTTAAAGAATTCTTTTCTGCTAAAAATTAAAATAATATATTTTTTAATCTGCCCTGGAATGCTTTGTTTTCATTCAAATAAAGAGATGACTGTTTCTTATGAGTGTCATGATTTCTAGGCAATTGGTCTAATGTCAGACAGGCATTAATTCCTAGTAGATTTATTGCGATCAGATCTGAAACTACAGAGGCTTTAATCTAAAGACAATAATCATTTTCTGGACAAAGCAAAGTATCAGGAACTTCTCTGAAATGGGAGGCACCATTTTTAAGAAACCCTAAACCTTGCATCTCTGATTCCCTTGGGCAGGAATATCCTCTAGATACAGCTCAAAGAATGCCGCCCACACAAATTTGATTTTGCCTGGGAGAGGGGGAAAGTTGGAGGGTTATCGAGTCAAAGCAGTGAAAAAGGTCAAAGTTCCCCAGTGTTACTGAGGCAGGACAAGAATGAGGAATGAGCTCCCCGTTCATCAAAGCAAGTTCCGACTTAGTCCTAAAATCAGATCTCAAGGACACTGACCCACCCCTGGAGCATGTTGGAGCAATACTGCCCCCCAACCCTAACACACAAAGATTTGGACCCAGGTAGAATCTCATCCATTAATTAAGTCACTAAATACCAATTAGAAGCCAGCAAGGTGATGGGTAGAATAAAATGATCCAGAGTAAAACGAGGAGATGGGGCTGTAACTTGCTGGTACAGCACTTGCTTAGCATGTCCAAGGTCCTAGGTTCTATCCCAGTAGCACAGGTGGCAGCCTGAGGCAGGAGGATTGCAAGTTCAAGGCCAGCCTCAGTAAATTATCCAGACTTAGTCTCAGAACAAAAAATAAATAAATAAATAAAAAGGGCGGGGGATGTAGCTCAGTGGTAGAGCGCCCCCTGGGTTCAATTCCTAGCGCCGCAAAAGAGGTGCAATGAGAAGGGGCGGAGGTTTCGGGCTGAGAAGAAAGAAGGTGGGGATAAAAAGTGAAGGAAACGTGAAGCCCGATTGCACTTCCTTATATTAAAGGCACTCCTGCATCCAGAAAGAGCCCAGGCTGGTGCAGAAAGCAGCTGGTCCTGCTTCCCCGACATGGCAGCTTCCTCTAAGGACGCCCGACTTCCCACGGCACATGCAGCGTTTCCTCCACCTGGGGAGAAAACTATACACTCGGCAGGAAGCAGGCCCTTGGGTAGCTGGGTTGCTCTTCTACGTCGCAGCTCACATTAGAGCAGTCACTTACTAATGGTACCCTACAAAGTGGCAATTTACCAAAGGGTACTAATTTAATACCTGGTCCTTGAAGAGTTAACTCACCTCCCTCCAGAGGTGCCTAATTGACTCCTTGCCAGAGAGGTGGTTCAGAGCGCTCCAGTGCTCCAACCTGCTCCAGACTTCTGCTGCCCTCCCGCGAGGCATCAAAAATCGAAGTGCAGTGGAGGTGCATGCCTGGCAACCCCGCTACTCAGGAGGCTGAGGGAGCAAGATCGCAAGTTTGAGGCCAGCCTGGGCAACTCAACGAGACCCTGCCTCAAACTACCAAGGGCTGGGCTCCAGCTCAGCGTCAGAGCACTCATAGGGCAAGGCCCTGGGTTCAATCCCCAGGACCACCAAAAAAAAAAAAAAAAAAAAAAAAAATCTGTTTTAAATAAGTGCGGTGTTTCAGGAGTCCAAAGGTCAGGGTTCGAGTGCTAGCTCAGTCACTGAGTCCCTCTGTGACAAATCCTTCCCTCTCTGTGCTTCTGTTTACCCAAGTTCAAAATGAAGGCAGTGAGATTTTTTTATTATTACGGTTCTTCTGACAGTTTAAGACAATGATTCTTCTCTCTTTTGGGGTCATGGATTCCTTTTAGAATCTATTGAGTGCCCATCTCTCTATAAAATTGGGCCTTACAGTTTCAGAAAATGCATGGAAATTCTAAAGTTTGAATGAAGATTCTTGGTCCAATATGGGCTCTGAAGTCAAACGGGTCTAGGATCTCTCTCTCTCTCTTTCTCTCTCTCTCTCTCTCTCTCTCTCTCTCTCTCTCTCTCTCTCTCTCTCCCTCTCTCTCTCTTCCTCCCTACATCCCCCTGACCTCTGGGTCAAGGTCTCTTAAAACCTCTATCAGAAAAATAGCACCAATAATACCTAACTTGCAGTATTGTTATGAGAAGGAAAACCAATTACATACAAGAACCTAGCTCATAGAAGGTGCCCAATACATGACAGCTAAAAAGAAGTGGCACCTGTCCTATGTGCTCCAGATCTGTCAGTGTTCTTCCCCACAGTCTCCCTCAGTTATCTGTGCACTTCAGGTGTTCCGTACGTACTGTTGCTGAATTGTCAATGCTATCTTAAAACCCCTTCTCTGGCAGGTAGTTCTAGTCACCTGGGCCTCTCCTTACACTCAGTTGGACTATTACAATCTCTACCCATCTTCGTGTTAGGTCCCTCTTTCTGTGTCCATCTTTCTCAGCAGTGTCACACAAATCTTCCAGAAATTAATACCTCAATTGTGACACATGCCACAGATCACATGGATTCAAGCATTGCTCTAAGGATATCTTCAAGGGAAATAAAAATGGCACTCACTTTATTGAGTTTTTACTATAAACCAAGCACTAATTAAGTCGATAGATTTGATTTGATCTTTTCAATTGTCTTATGGGCCACATAGTGTATTGTGTATAGTGTATGTAATATAATTTCTGAGATCTACTTGAGATTGACTCTGAGTGCACCATTCACTAGCTATATAATCTTGGACAAATTGTTTGTCCTCTGTGCTCCTTAGCACCCTCATCTGTAGAGGGGAGATAGAAACTGGTTTACAGAACCATTATGACCACAGAGATTATACATTTCTAAATTATATGTCATATACATTATATTTTACAGAGAGATTTTATATATATTTTTTGTTTTGGGTGCTGGGGATCGAACCCAGGGCCTTATGCTTACAAGGCAAGCACTCTACCGACTGAGCTATCTCCCCAGCCCCGAGATTTTGTATTTATATGTGGACTTTAGAAAATCTAGATTGGCATCTGCCATATGGTAAATGCTCAGTAGATATGAGCTGTGTGAACGACTATTGTTCTACTCATCTTACCAACAAGGAAAGTAAGACCCACATACATTGTAAAGCGCCATACCCGAAGTCAAACTACTACCCCTCCAAATCTTTAGGTATTAAAAAGTCAGTGTCTTTTATGATGTTTTGAGTTATTTGGCCCTTGTTCAAAATATTCCAGAACCTGACTCCAATTCAAATTGTCGGGTACTTAAACAAATTCTTCCTTCCCACCAAAATTTATTTTCCAACTTTTGAATGATGGGGACTTTACTCCTCAAAGGCCAAGACTGGAGTTGCCCAATCACTGCGTTTCCAGTACCTGGCAGTGACCACAGCATCAGCAGCGACTCTGCTCAGTGGCATTTAGGGATCTGTTAAATCAAATTACACTTCCATTCCGGCATTCATCTGACCTTTATAATCATTGCGTCATTATGTCAGTTATCTTTTTTATGTTATTTAGCAGCCAGCAAATATTGGTAGAGCATCTACCATGTGCCAGGGACTATGTTAAGCATATATTTCTTTATATTCCCCATTTTATCTATCTCAGTATAGACTACCTACCAGGAACTCGGTAGAGGTGGGATAATTGTAATATGGAACTGGTCTCTTCCTGAGACCAATTGAGAAGATAGTTGCAGCATATCACCTATGAAATATTCTGGCCAACTATATCTAAGAAATATGGTCACAAGAAATACAGGGGATAGAAAAACAAGTTAAATGACACCATGAGGAAACTATCAGACAAATCTGTCTGTAATGCATTTTATTCTGTAAGACAACTGATCTGGACTTCCCCAAAGTCAATATGCTGCAGGAAAAAAATGAATCAGACAACTCTTCTAGGGTAAAAGCAATACAAATATCATACCAAGCAAATGCAATCCCTAAACCCAGAGTGAATCCATACTTCCGGATTAAAAGATAAAACAAAGGGCTGAGGGCATTGCTCAGTGGTAGAAAGCTTGCCAAGCATGCCCGAGGCCCTGGGTTCAACCCTGACACTGAAAAATAAAGATAAAAGAGACATTATTGACATTGGTGAGGCAATCAGGAAACTTAAAATATGTAGAGGATGTGAGGTGGCATCTCAAAATTATTAATTTTTTAGTTTTGATAATGGTATTACAGTTATGTGAGAGATACATTCTGACCTATCCAACATGAAGTGTCATGATGTGGGCAGCATATTCTCAAATAGTTCAGCAGGGGACATGGAGAGTGATGTATGCTGTGAGGGTGAGGGAGATTATGCACTTGGACAATGTATCGAGTTTCTTCCTCCAGCTTTATTGAGACATAATTGACAAATAAAAAGTGTGTATATTTAAGGAGTGCAACATATTATTTTATATTCATATGTATTGAGAGGTGATTACCACAATTAAACTAATCAACATGCCCCTCACATATTTTGTTTTTTGGGTGTGTGTCGGTAAAAACACTTCAGATGTACTTTCTCAGCAACTATCAAGTACATAATGTATTACTATGAATTACAGTGACCCTCTTTACATTCAATTGCCAATCAATGAAAGTTTGTACCCTTTGATCAAAATCCCATTTTCCTCACCCCTGACCCAGGGGAACCATCCTTTTGCTGTTTCTGGGAGTTCAAATTCTTCAGATTCCACATATAAGTGACATCACACAGTATCTGTCTTCCTTTGCCTGATTTATTTCATTTAGCATAATGTCCTCTAAGCTCATCCAATTTGTCAGAAATGGCAGGATTTCCTTCATTTTTAAGGCTGAATGACACTCTTCTGTGTGTGTGTGTGTGTGTGTGTGTGTGTGTGCGCGCACATGTGCCTGTGCACACATGATGTTTTCTTGATCTGTTCATATCTGCATGCACACCTAGGTGGTTTCCTTTTCCTGGCTATGGTGAGCAATGGCTCGCTGGATGTGGATTGCGGATCTCTCTTCAAGCTGCTGATCGTCAGTGCTTCCATACACTGCATACTCAGAGCTGGGGTCAGTGAATCTTAGGGTCATTCTAGTGCTAGGTTTTTGAGGAATCGACATTGTGTTTTCCATAATGTCTACCAATTTGCAATCCTACAAACTGTACGGGGGTTCCCTTTTCCCCACACCCTTGTCAATAATTATTAGCATTTGTTTCATAATGGCCATCCTAATGGGTATGAAGTTAACTCATTTTTGACAAAGTCACTAAGAGTACACAAGTGGGAAAAGACATTCTCTTCCATAAATGGTGTTGGGAAAACTGAATATCTGCTTAGAAAATAATGAAATTAGACCATACACAAAAATCAACCCAAAATATGTTAAAAATTTAAACATAAACTATAAAAATCCTAGAAATAAATGGGGGAAAAGCTGCTTGACATTGATGTTAGCAGTGATTTAAAGACTGTGACCCTCATGACACGGGCAACAAAAGCAGAAATAAACAACTGGGACTTCATCAAACTAAAAGGATTTTGCACAGCAAAGGAAACAGTCAACAAAATAAAAAGGCAACCTACAGAATAAGAGAAAAATATTTACAAACTGTATGTCTAAGAGAGGGCTAATACCGCCCCCAATATGAGGAACTTCTAAGACACAACAGCACTGAACCAAAAAAGATTACAAAATGGTCAAAAGACCTGAACAGACTTTTTTTCCAAAGAGGACATTCACATGGCCAACAGGTGTAGGGAAAATGAACCAACAGGGGCTGGGGTTGCGGCTCAATGGGGGAGTGCTCGCCTAGCAAGTGTGAGGCACTGGGTTCGATTCTCAGCACCACATAAAAATAAATAAAAAAATAAAAGTCCATTACAACTAAAAAATATTTAAAAAAAAAAAAAAAAAGAAAGAAAAGAAAAAAGAAAATGATCCAACAATGCCGGCCATTAGGGAAATTTGAATCAAAACCACAAAGAGAAATCACCTCACACCTGTCACGAAGATGCTTTTTTTAAAATACTTTTTTAAAAAAATTTTCTTTATGTGGTGCTGAGAATTGAACCCAGTGCCCCACGCATGTGAGGCAAGCACTCCACACTGAACCATGACCCTGCCGGCCCCATGAAGATACTTTTAAAAGTGTAATTTCATACTTAGAAATCACTGGGACCCAAATAAGCTGTCCTAATAAACTAACTTTTTCGTTCCAGACCTAGGTATAGCAATGTGAACCATAAGAACAAATTCAGGAGGACCGTGAGAACTCTCAACCTTTCTGTAGATTGCTAAACTTAAGATGGATAATAATTAAAGCCTTTATTACAGAGTTCAGTCGATGCTTCTACCGCTTAGGGAAGTTCTGGGAGAGGCAACTATGCCTCTGGTCCAGAGAAAAGTGAGAATGCAACCCGATAAGTGAGGACTTCCCTGGGTACATTGCTCTCCACCTGTGACCGGATGGGTCAATCAATTCCAGGTGGGAAGTTGGAGTCAACCTTGACAAATTGAAGAAAAAGAAAGAAATGTTGGCCGAGAGTAGGGGGAGGGAGTCAATTTCAAGAGACATTTGCTGTCAGTTATGTGTGGAGCTGAATTTGGCACCTAGTTTTCTGCTGATTTGAGTCCAAAGGGACAGGAGGTGAGCAGCTAGTACCACTGGTCTCCATGACCCTTGACCTTGGGCCACCCAGCATCTCCTTTCCAGATGACCTCTACCTGATTCTGCATTCCACGTTGCTGTTCCAAACATGTCACAGAAACATAACTGCTAGAATACCGACTTGAAAGAATTGCTAAGCTTCAATGTAACACTGATGGTCCTGGCTCCAACCTGGGCTTAATGGACCTTGGACATTGAGTGAAGAGAAACCCAATTTAAGGCAAAAGCTTGATGGCAGAGCACATGTGGCAATGGCAAAACTCCAGGTGAGCGCAATCTTTGGAGTGGTACTGCGTGACTCAGAAAAAAAAGTTAAAGTTACTGCCCCTATGCTAGCACACTGATTCTTCAGGTCTCAGGATCTGCAAGTTTAAAACAAACAGTGATTTGCTTTTCTCACTGAATTTCTCATGTTTACATGTGTGGGGTGGGGAGTTCTGGTTTGCTAACCAACATATGCTAAAGTGCCTACATGCGTACGTACATACACACTCGTCCATACATACACGTAATACATAATTTTTCACCTAATATTTATTAACAACTACTACGATCCAGGTACTCTGTAATGGTAAACTAAGTTAAATAAGATATGATTCCTGTTTTCCTAGGACTTATGGAATAGAATATTAGGGAAGACAGACAAGGCAACTAATAGTTACATTAAAGCATGAACAGTGATAGGAAAAGTATAGGGTTCCAAGAGAAAAGCCTCTGTTGCAGTCCTGGAGAATGAGAGAAGGTTTCTCAACAGGAGAGACATCGAAGTGAGACCTAAAAGAGGGTCGGAAACCATTAGATGAACGGCAAATGGGTGAGGGTGGTAGAGGAGTGAGTTAACAGAGAAACAAGCTCTGCCACTGGGAGACGTTTGTGCATAATCCAAAAATGTGTTTGAGTCCATAAGACTGAGGTATAAAGCTCAGGGGTGTCGAAACAGAGAGAAATAGCCAAGGCTTGGTCGTCAGTGGACTTGTACGTTGGATTTGCACTAAAGTCAATGGGAAACCACTGAAGAGTTCTGAGCAGAGGATTAGCTTGACTGCATCCACTCCTGAGAGACATTCCTGGGGCTGCAAAATGGGGGACAAGTCATGGAGAGGAAAAGCTAGGGACGAAGGAGGAGACTTCCACCCAGGTCCAGGCACTGCAGTGATGGCTACCTATGCATGGTGGGAATAATGGGAATGAGACGTGGTGTCCTCTCCTCAGAGACGTAGAAGGCGAGTTACAAAACCTACCACCATCTCTTTTCAGTGAGTTTTCTGTTGCCTTTTGTTATCTTGAGGAGAGAATTTCCTTTAGTCACCCAATATCCCTCCCTTCTGAGAAACAGCTGCCTGGACAAGGAGGACGCTGGCTCTTAAATCATAATCACAGTACTGTAACCACAGACCCCATCGTATTGGAGACGTGAGGCCAGAGGTTTTAGACCAATAACTCAGAGAAGAGAGAATATCATAATAAATTGATTATTTTAGTAATAATAAGTACCCCTGAAAGCAGGGTCTCTATTTTGTAGGAAAAAAAAAAAAAAAAAAGAAACTCATTTCATTCTTCAGTAAATCCCAACTGCACTCACATTTTTTCATGAGGTGCCATAACTCATCTTGAAAAAATGAAAACATGACTTTCCAACCCCAAATAAACTATTAAAACTAACAGATGGGGCTGGGGTTGTAGCTCAGTGGTGGAGCACTTGCCTCACACATGTGAGGCACTGGGTTCCATCCTCAGCATCACATAAAAATAAATAAAATAAAGGTGTTGTGTCCATCTACAGCTAAAAATATTAAAAAGAAAAAAACAGGTGAGTTCATCAGGTTGCAGGGTACAAGATCAACACACGAAGAAGGTAGCTGGATTCCCACTTTGATCCTCTCCTCTACTCTGAGTAGCCAAGGGACAGTCTTTCTGTCACCTCAACAGAAGACTAGAGGTTTATTTTCTGGACACAGTGAGTCAGAAAGACTATTGAAAGAGTTATAGAAAAAAGACCATGTGAAAAAGAGGGAAAGAAAGCCAGGAATGATGCTCACCTGTAATTCCAGCAACTCCAGAGGTGGAGGCAAGAGGATCACAAGTTTCAGCTGGCCTCGGCAAGTTAGCAAGGCCCTGTCTCAAAATAAAAAATAGAAAAAGGCTGAGAATATAGCTCAGTGGTAGAGTGACCCTGGGTTCATTCCCCAGTATTGGAGAGAGAGAGAGAGAGAGAGAGAGAGAGAGAGAGAGAGAGAGAGAGAGAGAGAGAGAGAGAGAAAGAGATATGAAAAAAAAATCCAAGAAAAATTTCCAATGACTTTCCAACCAAAAAGGCTCACTAAATAGTAGCACAATATAAAAATGACCAAATCTGAGCTCATTTGGTGAAATTGCAAGATACTAAGGACAAAGAAAAGACCCTAAAAACTTTCAGAGAGAAATAATAGTCATATTTAAAAGATCACAAATCAGAATAGCATTGGATTTGATAGCAACACTGGAGGGTAGAAGACAATGAAATGATATCTTCCAAATGCTAAGGAAAAAGTATTTCCAACCAACTATTCTATATTTAAGTATATAGTTATGTAAGTGTAAGGTTAGAACAGAAATATTTTCAGACATACAAACTTAAAACAAAACAAAACAAAACAAACAAACAAAAAAAAAAAACCCTACAATTTCCCAAGGAACTATGGAAGGAAGTGCCCCAGCAAAACAAAGGAGTAAATCATCGAAGAGAAACAAGACTTCCACCTCCAGAGAAGATAATGGTGCTCAGAAAAATGGTGAAGAAAGAGTCTAGAAAAACAGCTATGTGGCAGGGCAAGTGAGCCAGAAATCTCAAACCGTACAGGACAAAAACATCAAGATAGATGTCTCCAGAAAGATGGAACTGGGAGGATATTTGATGTGTATGAGTTTAGAGAGAGGAGATTTACACTCACGGCAGAGTTTGAAGAAATGAATTATGGAAATAATTTGAAACACAAGGAAACTATTATTATTCTAGGGAATATAAGAAAATAAATGGATTCATAAGATACATGGTACATAGCTCAACTGTGAATAGGCTTGTATTGTCATAATAATGTGAAAAGTGGAGGTTGATTAACTCCCCTCCCCAATTTTAAAACTAAACTGAGGTGTTTGGAGGACAGGAGCTAAGGTAGAAAGAGGAGATGAATAAGAGGAATTAAGTCAAGGAAAATAGTTGATAAACTGTAGATTTGTTGCCTCTTTAGAATGAGGAGCCAGAACAGCTTTGTCTTGTAATGAACCTTGGAAATTAGACTTATTATCACTTTGAAAATAAATCTTTTTAATTTTAATAGGGCCTCAATTATATACAAGATGAATAATGAATCTAGAAAAGGAAAGGAACAACCAGGTTTTGCAATAACTTCAGGAAATTTATGTTGTATGCATTTTGAACACTAATTTTTTGAGTAGATAACACAAAAGAGCCTCAAATGAATAATATCAAAACACTGCATCTAATTTTCAGAAACCGTGGGTGAGAATATAAATGCATTCAGCTTTTGGTAGTACCTACTAAAATTTAAAAAATATATATCCTTTGACCCTATAACTCCACTTTCAGGAATATCAGTATATATACAAGAAAATTCTCAGAAATATGTTAGTAAAGGCAGAAAGGGGAAAGAGGAGAAGGAGGAGGAGAAGAACAAACACATGCCAAGAAGTGAATGGCTAAACAAATTACCATACAACCGTACTCTAAAATACTGTGTTTAATGTAATAGATACTTCTACAAACAATAACAAGATCTCCAAGACACTCGGTTAAATGGGGAAAAAAGTCACAAAATAATACGTGTAGTATGAATCTATTTATATGAAAGAAAAATAAGAATCTTAAAATGTGTGTGTGTGTGTGTGTGTGTGTGTGTGTGTGTGTAAATGCATAAAAATGCCCTGGAAACACCACATTGTTGCAAGTATGTCTTATTCTCCCAATTTGTCATTCTGTCTTGCTCTACTTCATAGTCAACAATTTAGTGACCTTTCACACATGTTGCAGAAATACCAAGTTAGAGACTTGTATTCTGTAAGCCAAGGGAGAGGTTTCTGGTAGGACAATGAGGATGGAATTAAATGCCTAGTTATGGGATCACAGGGCTGCAGCAAGGGAGAAAGGTTGGTGAACAGGCAGGTGTTGAGGTCCAGAATTCAGCTCCAGTTGGGGAGAATGGAAGCTAGGGAAGGCATAGGTGGCTGTGGTCATGCTGCCTTCCCACGATCTCTGTAGGAACTCACCACGACCTCCCCAGCCTCAGAGTCCCAGATACCTCACCCGGCCCTCCTTTGTTACAGGTTCCTCATCTAATTCCCTATCTAACGCCAAGGAGACAGTCTCCAAGTTCCACCTGGACCCAGTCTTGAAACCAGTCACCTCCAGTCTGATCCTAAGCTGTGCTGATTTTATCTTAGCAAAATGCCTTGAGCCAGGCACGGTGGTGCACACCTGTAATCCCAGGGGCTAGGGAGGCTGAGGCAGGAGGATCAAGAATTCGAGGCCAGTCTCAGCAACTTAGCAAGGCCCTAAGCAACTCAGTGAGCCCCTGTCTCTAAATAAAATACAAAATAGGGCTGGGGATGTGGCTCAGTGGTTGAGTGGCTCTGAGTGCAATCCCCAGTACCCACCCCCCCAAAAAAGCCTTGAATCTGCCTCTCATCTCCGTTTCTGTCACCACTGCACCAACTGACCCACCACCATTGTCATCATTCTCTCTTGTTCTTATGGGAGTGGATCCTCCAATGGGTCTTTGCCTCGGAGTCCTTGTGCTGTTGTTCCCATACCTCTCCTGGAATTCTCTCTAAAGGGCCAACACTCTTTCAAAATGCTGAACTACGATGATTTCATGATCTTCCCTGGAGAACTTGTCAATGACTTCCCATCATCTTGAGGGTAAAATCTAGATGTCATCAACATGGTGTTCCCGGACCCACTCTTCTTCCTGTTGCTCTCAGTCACCCCATGCTGTAGGCCCTCTGTGCTTCCTCCCCGCTGCACCACCTACCATGCTATTTCCACACCACTTCATTCAACGGCTTCCCCAAGAAGCAAGGGGATTAGCACTCAGGAGTTTGCTCTGGAGTGCTTCACTCCAAGGACTGAGGAAGGGGGCGGAAGGAAGCAGCAGGGAGAGAAATCAAACTGCTCTGGGGTCTCAACAGAGACCTCAGCCCACCCTTTGTGGAGTTTGGAAGATGGGGTGAAGCAGTAAAGCTACCCAAATTCAGGATGCGAGGCTTTTCCGCTTGCCTATCAGTCATTGGAAACTCTCCTACGAAGTGGGACATGCCTTTGGGAAACATGGCTCTCTTCAGATGAAGCAATCCTCAAAGGACTAAGCATGGTCTAATAACTGACAGCCTGAAGTCTGTCTGACAAGCCATTAAAATAATAATTTATCATTTTTGGTAAAAAAAAAAAATGCTGTGCTTGCTAATGGTTGTGATACCCAGTCTAAAGGCAAGGGGAGTAAATCCCATCATGACTGGTTCAAGCACATTCCAAAAGCTTCTACAGGAAAGGACTTTAGACCAACCCCTCATCCACAGATGGGAGACTGAGGCCCAGAGAGAGTCTCAGACCGTCATCTGCCACACTGTTACACTCTTACAATATTTGAGGGTCTCTACTAGGCTTGTGCTAGATGTCTTATCCAATTAAATACTCCTGACAATCCTATGCAGAAAGAGCCTTAGAAGGAATAGGCTTAGAGCAGCAAGATGAGTGATTTATCTGAGATTATACTCAGTGTATCTGAGTGGTGGATCTAGGATTTGAACCCAAGATACTGTGAGTCCAGAGCCCACAACTAGTACTCATTAAAATGAATTGCTTTTCCTCTGTGCCCCAAACAAGTATCCTTAGCTTCGTGAGATACAGAGGAATGTGTATGTGTGTGTAAATGCGTATGTTGTTGCAATATATATTTCTACCTGCCTAGCAAACTTTTTATATGAAAAAGTTCATGTGAAGTTTTGTATGAAGACTTTATATGAAAAATTATATATGCATATGAAGTACATATATAAGATGCAATTTATTTCTAAGAATTGATACAGCACTACCACATAGAGCACAATATTTATTTTCTGTTTGGGGTTAAGAGGTTAAGCAAATATGCTTCTAAATGAAAGATACATGTCATATGGACTATAAATCAGAGACTACCCAAGTGATTTTCTGCTTCCATTTTTACTCCATGCCAGCTTCCAATCAAGAGAGTGGTGCATCTGAGTCCTTCAGCAAACCTGAAGACTTATCCCTTATCCTCTCCAAACCACCAGTTCTGAAAGGAAGCAGCCTGTCCAGCAAAGTGGTCCAAGTTAAATTTATAAAAAGACCCATGAAACCTGAGAAACCACCAAAGTTGATCCCTCTTTTCTCTCCTGCTCCATTAAGATGAAACATATTCCAGTAAAAAGACTCCAAGATGTAAGAATTTCCCAACATAAAAACAGTGTTAAATTACAATAGGATGATGTGGTCCAAGAAACTTGAAACCATGTCAGAAAAAGTGAATTCATTCATTCACAAGCATTTGTTGTATTGTTGCCAAATGCCAGGCCCTGAGCTGGAGGCTGGAGGCTGGAGGTTGGAGGCTGGGGGCTAGAGCTGCTGTTTTGGGACTTGTCATTTAGTACACTGGTTCTCAATTGTTAGTGCAATGAGAATCACTTTGAAAACTTGTTTTAAATGCACATTCCTGAGTCCCAACCCAGAGTTTGTGATTCCTCAAGTGGAGTTGAGGCTTAGGAATCTGCCTTTTAACCTGTTTCAGGTGATCTGAAGCAATCGGTCTTCAGGTTGAATCTTCAGAAAGCTTCTAGCAATTTTAAAGCTCTGATCAGCTATTTAATTAAGTCACTTAAACTCAAGAAGTCAGGGGATTGGAAGAGGCATGATTTATAAATACTTCAGGGAACCTTAGAAAAACTTTCTGAAATGGTTTTCTGTGGAACAACAGCCTACCAGTAAGATGCCATCTTACTGAACACTGTGTCATCATGTGGGAGATGCTAAAAGGAATTCATTGAATGAGCGTGTATGTGTGTAAAGATCTATCAACTTGTGTACTTATGTTTCATGTACTTTACCATAGGGTGCTTACAACATGAATGCTGTACCTCAATTAAAAAAAAAGTTTTGTTTTTTTTTTTTGTTATTGTTGTTGTTTTAAAGGAAGTATAAGACCAAAGAGAGTATGGGGTTTAAAGAAGCTGTTCCAGAGGGAAGTGAAGGAGCAAGTTAGGAGACTGGCAGGGAGAAATCCATATGCCTTGATAAAGGCACCAGGTGAAACTCAGGAGCATCATGGTAGAAAGAGGGTGGGGGAATGGGAATTAACATAGATGGAAGCAGGTAGGTTAAAGGTAGCATGTGTGAGACACCATGGACAGGGAGGAAGGAAGGAGAGAAGGGAGGAGGGAGAGACAGATGGAGGGAGGAAAGGAGGGAAGGGAGGAAAGGAAGGAGAGAGGGAGAAAGAATCCAAAAGAGGAAGGCTCTGTACCAATAGAGAACTTAAAATCTTGTGGCTGTGAATTACCATGTGATTTTGAGCAAACAATTTGCTCCAATCCTGCATGTGGATCTTTAAAATGGGGTTGGACTTCCCAAAGCCACCATTAGGAATAAAAGAATGGTGTATGTGAAATGCTATTTGTAGACCATAGAGAGTTGCTAAATACAACTTTGTAGGAATCTGTTCTGACTCAAGGTTAAGCCAACTGCAAGTGTGAATATGAACAAGTGCCCTGGCTCAGCTCCCCAAGTGACTTCCCATCTTTCCCACCTGACCACCAAACTGCACAGGGGTTAGTGAGAGGATTTCTTTCTTTTTCTGCTTTGAAACAACTTGGATGTTGCTTTGTGCCGCCGGAGTGTGAGATTCCTTTTAGCTCCACCCCTCCCGCCTTCCAGGCAGAGCCAGCTGTTGCCACAGAAGCTCTCTGCCTCCTCCTTGGCCTGTCAGTGTCCAGTTAGAGGCCAGCGGCCTCACCAAGGCAGCTTTCTGGGGCCCTTGGGGAAGGAGGGAAAATAAGACCGGCACTAAAATTAAATGAATTGTCTACAAATGTTTTCTAATTAAAATTGTGATTCTTTTTCTGGGCAGAAGAGGCTCTTTAAGAACAATTGCTCTTCCTGAATGGCAGATGAAGAGCTCAGCAGTTCTGCCCAAAGCCAGTGAGGAAAGGGAGGTGTGCATGGAGAGGTGACAGGTGATGGGCAGATCTGCTTAGAAAGGTCCCAGGCTCAAGCTCCTGAGAAGCGAGGCTGAGCCGTTTGGGAACCAAAGCTGGATTTTGTTTTTTTGTTCCATAAAATTATACCACCTTCTCCCTCCCTTCTCACCACTGGAGGACCCCAGAACCAACCTTGAAAATGCAGCCAGAGTCACCCACTGACTTGGCCTTGGGGCCACCAGGGCAGAAGAAGCAGGAGAAGGAAGAAATCCAAAATGGTGTGTGTGCGTGTGTGTGTGTGTGTGTGTGTGTGTGTGTGTGTGTGTGTGTAAGAGAGGAGAGAGAGAGAGAGAGAGAGAGAGAGAGAGAGAGAGAGAGAGAGAGAGAGAGAGCGCGAGCTCAGAGACACTGGGGAGAACCAAGGAGGAGGGGGGAGACAGCCCACTAGAGAGGAAGGAAAGGGGACAGGAGTAGAAATAGAATAGAAATGAGAAGCATTTTCAAGAGAGAAAAAGAAGAGGAAAGAGAGGACGATCCAAGAGTAGCAAAGAAAAATAAGAATCAACTGTAGGTGGATGGCTGCTCTGAGATCAGCTCAAGGCCAAGACCCCAAACCAGCAGTGTCCCAGTCCCACAGAAGGATTCCACTGCCCACACTGTGTCGCAGCCTCCTTCTGGATGCCTCAAAGTGGGGGTGCTGGCACACCACGCAGGGACTATGCAGATGCACCCAGATGTGCAGAGGTTCAGAGCCAGGTCGCTGTACCGCTGCTCGCGCTGCACGGGGCAGTCCGCCGGAGCAGAGTTGTCCAGGAGCACCCTGCTGCGCCCTCCACCTTCCCCAGATTTCTATCTACATCCATTACCATCGCTTAGGTCCCAGGACCAAGAGGAGGGAGAGGTCTTCTTGCAGGAATTAATATCTATTTCATTCTCTTACTCTCAAAGTTTCTCTGATGACAGACTTTTTCTAAGTCAGAAGAAAAGAACATCTAGCCTGTTCTCCGCCCCCCAGTAATTGCATAATTCCAAATGCACATGCAACTGGAAAACTCTAGAAACTGACAGTGTTAAGAGGCAGGAACTTTTGGTTGTCCCTAGACAAATTCCTAAATAAACCAAGAAACTTGTGGGGTAGGAGCCAAGGGGGTAGGATCTAAGGGACCCAAACCACAGGAACAAATAGAAGCCAGGAAGGAGACAGGAAGTGGACCAGGTCCTTGCAGCCAGGCGTCTCTGATTCTCTGGGAACCGAAATCCTCCCCAGACCGCATCCCGGGAGTTCACGGCACTAGTCGCAGGGCCCCGGTACTGCAGGGACTGCCACCCTCCGACCCTGGAGTCCCTACGCCGAGACTCATCATTTGCTGGGTCTTCTTTTTCTTCTTCTTCCTTTTTTTGTTTTTGTTTTTATCCTTCAAATATAAGACAAAAGTACACCTGATTTATCTCATAGATATATATATTTCACTCTCACCACATAAATACAAAACATCCAAATATCCAAAACATTCAGAACAAAGTTAGTAGCCAGGATTCAGTGACACCTACCCGCGTTTGCAACGTCCATTATTTTCTTCACTATTTGCCTAAGGGAGGGGGGGAGAAAGAAAAAAAAAGAAAGAAAGAAAAGAAAGAAAAAAAAGGGGGGGAAGCTTCCGACGTAAATAATTTACAATAAAGTTACTATTTTAAAAATGTTTTGCGTTCGCTTCGGATGGATGAATACATTCTAGACACTGCGGCAACTCGCGGTCTGGGTCTGTGATTTTGGTTAAAATGCGGATGGCTGTGACTGTGGGGACTGTCGCTGCTGCGCGGGCTGAGGGGTGAGACCGCGCCAGCGCCTGGCGGTCACGGTTCTGACTTGGGACCATTGAAGCCCTGGGGTTAGGGTGCGGGAGGGGACGCCTTTCCTCTCAGTCACGCAGGGAGGCATCTGGACAAGGAGACTAGGACAGAGGAGGCCAGACCACCCGGCGATCCGGGCTGCGTCCCTACCTGCCCTTCCGCAAAGATCTGCTCTGAAATCCAGGCGTTTCCTGCGTGACTGGATTGAAAGGTTTCGTGAACCGGAGGGTCTGACAGAGGAGGCAATGGGTGTTGATTCGTTTCCAAACCCAGCAATTCTGCCCTGAGCCACGCGTCTGGGAGGCGGTGGGGCGAAGCGCTGGTGTCCAGGCCACTGTTCTCTCCCAGAGGAGCGGGAAGCTGTCGGCCACCGCCCCGAACAGCCTTGGAGAAAAGATTCTAAATTTTCTTTCATTAGCGGCGTTTACTTTTCTTTTGCTTTCCCCACTCACAAATTTTTGCTTAAAAAATCACAACACCCGGAACTTTAATTTTGCATTGCCCCGTGGCGCATTTCCTATCCTGAATTTTCTTACCCCTTCCAAACGCCATTATCATCAGTATTTAACTGGTTCCACTTCATCTGGTTTTACGTAGTAATTATTCTTTATTGCTGATTAGATTAAATTTATTACCACCATGCCTACCATGATGCTCAGTTTATTGTTTCCTGGGGTTAGGGGAGACTGTGATTGGAGTTTTCCTAAAGGGGAGAAAACTCGGCAGGATGTGTCTCGCCAGGAAGCTGAGTGTGCACGACTATCCAAAGAGGTCTGCAAAGTGGGGCCCTGGGACTTCCGAAAGCCCTACTTCCTCTGGCAGGAGGAAGGAGTGTCCTCCTTTTTTGGTCTAAAGAAACCTGTAAGCTTTTTCATTTGCGTGCAGATTTCCTCTTTCAAATATTCATAGGAATAATTCGCTCGGCGGCAGCAGCCCGATATAGACCAGGTGTCCTGTGCCGTGGACTTAAAACCAGTCTCTTCCCTCCAGGGAGTGGCATTGGTTGGCTAATTCGGGCATTTTCCCCAATTCTTTGGATCACTCCTGGATTCAGAAAGAAGTTTGAGGGACTGGAACAGGGAGGAAAGGTAGAGGGGGGAAAAGCCTAAGTGAGATGAAATTGGTAGCAGAGCCTGTGGGATAGATGAGCTGTCAGAGGCCTGGTGGGAGCCAGGAGGCCTGAGCAGGAGCCCTGGGCGCCTAACGCGCTTCAGTCCATAAATAATCACCACAATAGATACTATAAATATAAATACAGGGAAACACTTAAAATCAGTCCAGCGCTTTTTTCTCGGCCCCTTCTTTATTGTTGGTCCGGGAGTAAGGCTCGAAGGCCGAGGAGCTCAGATACCGGGCGGAGAGTTCTTGCAAATTCCCGGCTAGCGAACCGGCCATTGTCAATGGGGCGGAGGACAGGCGGCTGGCGACCGAGCCAAGCAGCGAGGGCACCGGCAGACTGAAGAGGCCGTGGCCGGCGGCCGGCGCTCCTGCGTGCAGTCCCCCCGGCCCGGCGGGCCCGGGCCCCGGAGCGCCGCCCACAGCCGGCGGGTGCTGAGATGTGGCGCCCGCGGGGCCCGGGGCGGCGGCAGCTGCGGCGGCTGCCGAGCCCGCGGTGGCGCCCGCGCCCAGGGCGGGTAAGCTAGGCCCGCGCAGCGCGGACCCCAGAGCGCCGGTGGCACACGGTGGCAGCAGCGCGGGCAGGCCAGGCGGCGACAGCAGGCGGCCCTGCTCCAACAGCCGCAGCACGCTGCACGTGGCCGCGGTCTCCGATACCACCGAGCGCAGCTCCGAGTCCTTGCCCTGGTCCTTCTTCTGCTTGGTGCGCCTGTTCTGGAACCAGACCTTCACCTGCGCGCGGGGACGCGGAGAGGATGGGAGAAAGGGGCAGGGAAGATGAGCGTCAAAGGGAGCGGGCTCCTGGGGCGCGAGGGCTCCTGGGGCCCTCCCCCTGCCCCAGCCCTAGCCACAGCCCCACCCCGAAGCCCGAGAGGTCTGGGCACCCGAGCTGCTGGGGAAGCTGGCGCCACCACGAGGGGGACACAGCTCCACTGGGCTGCGCTTCCGGGTCATGGAAGCAGGCCCGGGCCGGCGCCGTTTACGAAAAAACAAAGTGATAAAAATGTCCACGACCAGAAGGGATTTCACCGGGCTGCCGCCCTGCCCCCAGCAGGATTCGGGGCTCACAGACATGGGAATCAGCTCGGCCTGAGAGCTCGAATTTCCGGTAGATGGTGTGAGGCCTTCAGCACGCAGTGCTGTGCGGGAAGCTGGGAGAATGGGAGGGGTGTTTCTTAGTCTTCCTGGACCAGGCCCCGGCCCGGGGCGCTCAGATTTAGCTCCAGAAGTGCTACTCCTGTTGAAGGCTGTAAAGCCTGCTTTTTAGGTTAAGACTTGACCATGAACTAACAGCAAGCAGCAAAGGGAGCTGTAGGAGAAATAATTTGTGCAAAGATGTACTTTACAGGCCAAACTTTCTCCACTTCCTCTCACTGCCACCCGGGTTGGAGGGTCTGATGATACTCTTAATTTGTCACTCGGGCTGCTCTCCATCATGAACTTTGGAATCATGGGAGGAAGACCAGAGACTGGGATAGACTACTACCCTCCACCAACCTCCAATCTCACATCCTCTTCTTCTGCCCCTCTCTGGCCTAGGGTTTTCTAGAATGGGATGTAGCAGCTATATGGAAAGGCTGTCCTGTCTATAAGAAAAGCTATGATGCCAATTCAAACTCTAAAAGAACATCCCACCTCTTCTATCCTCAGTCCTCAGAGTTCCTCCCAGATTCCAGGTCTAAATGCTCCCCATCTGCTTCAGAGCTGGGCATAGGGAAAGGATTTGTCATCAGAAGAAGGCTGCCTTACTAGGTCAGGGTGGTGGCATGCCCTGGTCAGTCCCCAAATGGCCTTTGCAGGACAAAGCTCTCAATTCCACAGTGATTCTGGGCCCAGAGGTCACGACGAGGCCAGCTTCAGGGACAACATGTGGATTTAATGTAAAGGAGAAGACCTAAAGCTCAGTCAGCAGTGCTGGCTCCCTGGACCCTAGCTCTTCCCGTACCTCTCACTACTGGCACAACAGACAGGGCCTCATAGCAGCATGACTGTGTCCAGAGCAAACCCAGAGGAAGCCTTCCTTAAGGGACAGGACAAATTTGCACAGGCAGATCTCTGGAGTTGCACACCTTTCTAATCTCACTTTCTGCAGAATGGGTTTGAGAGTTGTGTAATGCCCCTGACACGAAGGGGGCAGTGACTGGAAATCTGGCCAAAATGGGACGCCCAAATAGACAAAAAGTCCATCTTTATAGAGTAGAAGCAAGCAACAAATTCTTAAGTCTGGGAACCAATGAAAATTCCTAAAGGACAAGATTTGGTGCTACCTGGGCCAGTCCAAAGTGCACAAGAATTGGGGATGCAGAGGGAGAGGGACGACTTGTGGAAGGGGAGGAAGCCTCCGTCCTTTCTCTCCCATCAGCCCATCTCCTCCACTTCCCTTGGGAGGTTCTGCCCAAAGTCAAATCGGCTAGTGAGAAAGAACAAGCAGGGGCGTGGATGGAGGGAGCCTGCTGCAGAACAGTGAGCAGCCTGGCCACCGGGTACCTGGGTTTCGGAGAGGTTGAGCTGCCGCGCGAGCTCTGTCCTCTCGCGGCCCACCACATACTGGCAGCGCTGGAACTCCATCTCCAGCCGGTAGAGCTGCTCCGCCGTGAAGGACGTGCGTGTCCTCTTGGGCCGGTCCAGGTCCAAGCCCTTGGGCAGGATGATCTCTCGGATGGACCCCTTGGCATCTGGGGAAGCGGAGATGTCAGCCACCAAGAACCTCCCCCCTCGCCTTTCACCTCCTTAGCCAGAGCTGGCTAGAGGACACAGTCCCCAGCAGTCTGCCGGGGGCGAGGGTGCGGCCACAGCCGGGAATCAAAGACCATATGTTTATGGGGGGCAAAGGAGCTAACTCCACACCACTGATAAGAGGAGGGACCAGACTTGGTCTCTGTAGAGCCCTCCAGACAAGGGAGCGGGGGAGTGGGGGGTGGGGGGGAGGTGGTGGTTGGAAATCAATTCCAAATAGACTTATGTTCCTTCCGGCCTAGGGGACCTCGGCTGCGCGACCCGGGTTCCCTGTAGCCAGAGGGTGCCTTCACTGACCAGCCCGGGTCCTGCGGGCATCAGGCGGTTGAGCAGCCTGCGCTCCAGAGGTTCCCGCCCCCACCCCGGGACTCTTGCCCTCCCGAGTCCGGGCGGCGGAAGGAGGAGGGAGGGAATCCCAGCCGGCGGGGCCTGGCTCTGTGCTGGCGGGGGCGGCGCCGACCCGAGGCCCGGCTTCGCCGCCGCCGCTGCCCGGGCTGAGCGCACGCTGCGCCCCAAGTGAGGCCAAACCAAGCAGTAAGCCGGCAACCGCAGCCCCGCAACCCAGCTCGGCCGTTTCTTCAGGCAGCGGCGACCAGGCCCGGAGCGCAGCGCCAAGGCCCTCGGCCCGGCGCACCAACTGGCCCGGCAGAAGCCCGCGCTCCCTGGGGTGTGCTCAGCCTGCCAGGGCGCAGGAGCCCGCAGGCCAGCGCCCTGCAGGTCCTCCAGCTCGGAGGGCGCGCGCAGGTCCTCCCGGAGTTCCCGGGTCGGAGGCCGCAGCCTGGTGGCCGGCTTCGTTCCCTCAGCCCCTCGGCTCTCCCGGCAACCTGGCCGGCGGGGCCCCTCCGAGCTTGGAGGGCCGAGACCCTTGGAGAGCGCGCCGGGGAGCCCCACGCTCTAGTCCCAAGCGGCTGGCCGCACCCTGGTAGGGGAGGGCCAGCAACTTTCTCCGAAGTCCCAGCCAGCAACCCTCCCCGGAGGCGCGCAGCTCGGGCCCTGGCGTCACCCCCGAAGAACGCGCCCAACAGCTCTGCCCATCCCTACCTCGGACCAGGATCCGGCGGCAGTAATCCGGGTCCGCTGCCGAATTGGATTTACTTTTGTTACAATCTTCCTCAGCGCCCGACGCCGAAAAGGCGCCCTGCGGCTCCTTGAGGAAGGCGGCCGGGAGGTTCCCCTCTGCGCCCTTGATCTCCCGGCTCTCCTTATGCGCGTTCTTCGAGACCCGGGCGGCCTCGGTGTCCGAGTGGCACCGGACGTCCATTTTGTCTGGTTTCCCGAACATAGGCAACACAGAGAGGGGGAAAAGGGAATAATAAAACAAGAAAGAAAAAAGGAGGAAGGAAAAAAAGCAAAAGGGGACAAAACCCCTACAACGCAGCCTCTGAGCTCAGTCTGGCGAGAGGCAAGCGGCAAGAATGAATGTCCCCGCGGGGCGGCTTCGGCGGCCGCCGGCGGGTCAGCGGCGACGGAAGAGTGGCGCGCTCTCAGAGAGGCGGCGGGTCTGGTCCAGGATCCCGGTGCAGCCGCGGCGAGGCCGCTTCGTCAGTGCCCGCGTCTTCTGAGCACGTCCAATGTCCCCAGCCTGGCGATCAGGTAGCGAACAGCGCAACTCCGAAATGCTGCGGCTCCCGCCTGTTACTGAGATGGCGAGTTGTAGTTGTCCGACACCCGGGGGGACGCACACTCGCTGTTGCAATTGATTACGGGTAATTTCGCAGCCCCCACGTTTCGGTTACCTCATGAATACACTAAATTGTTTGGATAATATATCAGATCGTAATGGATGGTTTCTGTCCTTGTCCCCAATCAAGTAGGGGTTTAGCCAGTGAATAAACGGAAATGATTGGTCTTGCTTTCAGGAAACACACAATCAAAGACCTACACTTCCAGAAAAACTTTTGACAAGATTCATCCTGAATTGTTAGTACCATTAGCAGGCATTATTAACTTTCCCTTTGCCTTTGACCCTCCTGTTCACATACTGGCTAGAGGGGTTTTCTCCACACTCGCCAGATAGCGCTGAATGAGGGTGGAGGGGGAGGGAAAATACCCCTCGTACACCCTGCAGCAGAAGAAAGCAGTTGCCTCTGGGTGGAGAGAGCAGGGGAGGAGAGAAAGTTTTCCCCAAAAATATATCCCCCACACTCAAAAAAGCCAAGCTTTTCCCCCAAGCAGCTCCTTAACACACCTCGACGCTGACAGCCATCTTAAACTGCCACCTCTCTTCATTTAGTTCCAGTCGGATTTTTTCATGCCTGCACCTCCAGCAGCCCTGAGGCAGCCCATTCAAAGGGCAGCTTTGTGCTCTGAGTCCAGCAGGAGAGAGAGGGGGAGAGGGAGAGGGAGCAGAGAAAATCTCAACTGTGAGATCTGCTTAAAAAAAAAAAAAAAAAAAAAAAAAAAAAAGTTTTCCCCTAGCTATTTCATTGTCTCTGCTACAATATCTTTGAGAAAAGCAACAGCCAGTAATCCAATAAGAGCATTGATTAGGCTACAATGATTCAATTCAAGCGCATGGCCTTGTGCAAGGAGCATGCTCCAGCCCTTCTCGTCACCTTGCCGGGGCAGAAGCCCTCTCCACGCCGCTCTCCCCATTCATTCCTTTATGGGAAATGCGGAGCAAAAGGAGTGAAAGATGGCAATTATCTAATTGGACTATTAACAAACAGTCCTCTGAGTGCGGCGGTCTGGCGTGGCTCCTGGGCGGGGGAAGGGCCGTGTTCCCTGCCCTCATTCACAAAGAGTGCAGGGGCCGCGGAGGAAAGGGGGCTTTTAAAAGGGGGTGGGGGGAGAGGAGAGGTGGGAGGTTTGGCTGAGAATTTTTCCACACAATTCCAAGAATGGGGCGGAGGCGGGCGGGGGAGGGGCGGGGGCTGGGGGCGGGGGTCGCGGCGAGCGGGTGGGAGGCAGCGAGGGAGCGGGGAGGGCTGCCAGTGTGTGTGGCGGGCCCCGAGGGGCTCGGCGCTCGCCGCCCGCCCCACCGTCCCGCCACCACCTCCCCGGCCTCGGCCGCCGCGGCGCGGGACCCCCTCAAAGCCCCAGGCCCGGAGGGGGCGGCCGGAGCAGGGTCTCGCGTCCCCTCCAGCCCCGGCCCGCAGTCCCTCAGCAGAACCCACGCTCAGTCGGTTCCGGAGGGCGTCTGTGGCCTGCAGGCAGAGCTTGGGGGCAGCGCGAGGAAGATCCTGAGCTGCTCTCCACTGGGCGGCGGGTTTCCCAGGTCCCCAGCGGACTGAGGCCCGACGCCTACCCCGCGGCTCCAGGGAAAGTGCCTTTGATGGCTCGCTGTCCCCCGGCAGGCCAGTGGAGCGGAGAGGAAAGGTCATCGCGGCAGCCGCGTTCTGAAGACCTAGAGTGGGATTTTGACAAAATCCTGCCAACTTTCGGTTACTTCCTGTAACGCTCAAACACCCAGGTTGGCGCCTGGAGGCCCCCAGGGCCTCACGCCCATGAGGGCTCAACAGTCGCGAAGTGCGACCGCGGGGTTTGGGTTCCCAGCGAGGCCACTCAGGTGCTTGCATGGGGGTCGTGGTTCCCTGCAACTCCTGAAGGTGGGGCTGGCTCCTGAATCCCCGCCCGAGGGTCCTACCTAACTGCCACTAGGTCGGGGGTGGGAGTGGAAGTGGGACTCAATCGCCGCAGGTCGGGTGCGCAGGAGGATGTAGTATTCCCCTCCCCCACTTAGGAGTCCTGTGGGCCGCGTAGCGTCCCAAGATACCACCTCGACCAAAAGCGGCCACCTGCGGATGGCCCTGGGTTCCCAGCCTGACGGTTCTGCGGCCTCCTAATTTCCTTTCCTGGAAGGCCTCTGCAGCTTGCAAATCCCACGCGGACACCTGTGGCACCCGGTTTTTAAATAAAAATAGCCCATCCCACCTTTTCTTTTACGTCTGTGGGGAGGAGGCAGCTGGGGAGCAGACTGTGACCTATAGGAAGGACACCGCCACCCATCCACTCACGGCACGGACAGTGGCGATCGAACTGGCCAAATCCCAAACGCAAATTTCAGTTTGGGTTTTGGAGATCCCTGCTCCTCCACTCTCCTTATAAGTTGAAACTCTCTACTGAGCACTCACTTGGGGTGCATAGTCCCGTCCTCCGGGAAGTAGCAATACCCCAGTTTTATGGATAAAAGAATGGAAACTCAGAGATCAATAACTTGCCCAAGTTACAGGGTTAGTAAGTTCAGAATTTGAACTCTGCTTGTCTGATCTCAAAACTATTCATGCTCTTCTTTACCAGTTCCTGGGACTTTTTTTTTTTTTTTTTTTTTTTTTTTTTAAAGCTTCGAACCTGCCCCTGCATTGAGTTTTCTAAATTTCCAGGTGGTCATGGTGTATATCAAAGACACACAGAGCAAGGACCTTAATGTGAATGCCTAGAATTCTGATTATTAGGCTGCAAATTTCATCTGTTGTGTCCAGACAACATGAAATAGAAGTGGAAATATGAAATTCTTGTTTCTGATAATGCGGTTTACTTCTAGCCATGAACATTCTTAGGAGCCTACCGCCCTTTGTATCAAGCTAACCTGTAGTGAGTACAGTTCAGTTTCCTGGGTCTCCTACTTGCTGATGAATGCCTGAGAGAGTGTCCCAGAATTTGCACTGCTAGGTGATCTTCCTGTAAGTTAAAGTTGGGGGTCAGGGGCACCCTCCACACACATTGGAAGTGAAATGCATATTGGGGAAGGGAAGAAGATGGAAACCTCTGGAAAAACATCCAGTTTGATTAGGCAGAATTTACCAAGAAACTGGAGATGTTAGGACCCGGATTAGGACTCAGGGAGGCCCCTAAAGCATATAGGATTCCCTCTACATCTTCCAGGACAACCCTGTCAACTAAGGGAAGACATGGTTCCAGGTTGGCAGCACAAATGGTACTGTTGACCAATGCCCCTTTAGGTTCCAAGCCCATGAAGTAACCAAACTAAATAAGAACTGCTCTTTCCATAACCTGGTTTCACCTTTTGTTACGCACAGTACTTTTTATTCTCCCTTTCTATTTTCCCTTTTTTCTTTCCTCCTCTCTGTGTGTGTGTGTGTGTGTGTGTGTGTGTGCACGCGTGCATGCGTGCACGTGTGTATGTGTGTGTGTGTGTGCGCGCGCGTGTGTGACTGGATTAAAATTCTGTGGGCATCCATCCAGAAAAACCATGACAGGTTTCTGAGAGGACACAGTGGAGGACAGAAGCCCTGGGATGGAAATTTCAGAAAAGCAGCTGCTGCTCCCGGAAAACTAAAGCTGTGTGTCCACTGGCAAAGAAAGGAGGGAACTCAGTCAATGATTTGGATAATCTGAGGGCCTCTACTGCACAGTGCACATGAGCACCCAGGGCTGCTCCAGGTGAAAGTATGTTATTCTCTTGATGAAACTGCCTCCCTCCCCAGTGCCCTTCCTACCCCCACATTACTGTCTGCAGGTGCAGACAGACCCAGAATAGAACTGTAGAGCTGGAAGGATTTTTAGAGATCATCTATTCCATAACCCTCATCTGACTTGACAGATGAGGAAAATGAGACTGGAAAGACAAAGCAACTTGTTAAGGATTAGACAACTAGTTAGTGGAGACCTCTGTGCTATAATCCCCGTCCATCCAGCTTTCAAAGCCCAAACAGGATGAAGTTGCTCTTTGAGATTGGGTGAAATGATGCCAGGTAATGAATTAAATCACAGTCTGAGCCTTGGTCTGCTTTGCCCATTTCATGCCTCTGCCCTCTTGCTTCATGGTCCCAAAATGCAGAATTCAAGATGGTGCAGAGTGCTTTCCTTTTTATCCCAGAAAGAAGTAGGAGGTGAAGCTAGCTGGCAGAAAATCCAAGATCCTCTTAGACTGTGAGTGGTTTGGGGACAGCATACTTAACATCTGAAACATTATTTTAAAAAGAACTGCATCAGAGGAGATGATACAACCAGAAATTAAGTCTCTCTAACAGTGACTCAGGGTACCTGATGGTAATGATTAATTAAAAGCAGAAATACCTGGCATTGATACAGACATTCATCTCCCATCAAAGATGCTGATGGTGGGGAATTATCTAATTGTTATTATTTCTATTTTGCAGAAAATAGTTGAAGTACTGGAGAAGTTACTGAAATAAAAACCAATGTTGAATATCCAAATGTATATTCAGCATATCCATTTCATATGGCTATGAAAATGTAGCCATACATCCAAATAGTACTTCCCCATTTTAGCTAAAGAGATTATTAGCCAATGTGCAGAGAGCTAAATTCTGAATGATTCTAAGCAATCCTATTGGACTCCATTTCTCAGCTTTGCCATTTGTACCAAGAAGCTAAGTTCTATCAATTGTGTATATATTTTGCATATGAAGCATCTTATGATTTTAAAGGCTCTTCAAGTGATACAGCTCACTCATTCTATAGGCTCAGTTGTACAATAAACCAAACAAATGTGGATTCTGGGGTCAGCCACACTGCCTGACCTGTATCTCAGCTCCATTACTTGCTAGGTGTGAGTTTTTAGGCATGTTCTTTTCCATGCCTCAGTAACCTATCTGCAGGATAAGCCCTCGTACTTATGAGGCTGCCCTGCAACATAAATGCTTAGAATAGTGCTTGGCACATAGTGAGCACTGTCAGTAAATATTTGCTATTAATGTTTTTATCTGGGTATCTCCTATGGGGCCAGTCCTGTGTAGATAGAACCTAGAACCAGAGATGCCAAGAAGGAACCAAGAGCCAGGCAGGGTACTGACTGTTCCAGGTTGTAGGTGGCAAAGCTTATTGGCTTCCTGCTGATTCAATATTGTACAACAGTGATAAGAAACCTAGTAATTATTAAGTATTGACTGCCATTATTTCATTGAAATCTTATAACAACTCTTGGAGAAAAAGAACAGTTATGCAGGCCTACTGTTTTGGATTAAGAATGGCTAATAATTCTTTTCCATTCCTCCCATCAAGAACTAGAAGCTATTTACCCTCTGCCAAATTTAGCGAAGGGTAAATAGCTTGTAGTTCTTGATGGGAGGGATGGAAAAGTTTTGTAACATGCTTTGATCAATAAAATGAGTTGGTAGTGACCTCGTGCTAGTTCTGGATCTAGACTTTAAGACGTCAGGGAGATTCTGTTCTTTGTAGAGTCCAGTTTTTCTGCTGTAAGGTAGGCAGCCTAGACTACTAGAGAAAAAGAGTCTATATGAAAAAATGAAGTGCTCTTCCTAATAATACCAACTTCCAACCACGCAAGTGAGGCCATCTTGACCCTCCAGCCCCAGCTGAACTTCCCCCTACATGGCCTTAAGCAGGTTCCCAACAATAGCAGGTGAGGCAGGGATGAACCATCCATGCTGAGCCCTGTCCAAACTGCAGAACTTTTTAAAGAAATATGGTGGTGGTTGTTTCAAGCTACTAAACCCATCAAAGGTTTGTTACATAGCAATAGGTAACTGAAACAGCCATATTATGGATGAGAAACTGAGGCTCAGAAATGCTAAGCAACTTGTCTATGGTGTCCCAGCTAGGAAGCAGCAAGGATGTAAACCCAGGACCATCTGGCACTAAAATTCATTAGCATAAGCAATGAACTCCCTAGCACCTGCTACAGAATAACCAAATTCCAAAGAATAACTTATAAATTTATTTTGGTTCTTTCCCTATTTCAGATATTACCCAGCACAGGGTGGACTAATAAAAGATTTAAAATGTCAGTATTAGCAATTTAAGAGAATAAAAGTGTTAGAACTGGAAATGAAAAGGTAGTCTTGCCAAGACCTTTCTCTTCCTGCAAATTGAAAGGGGGCATCTCACTGGGAAATGGGTACAGAACTCTGAATTTACTTTCTTATTTTGAAAAAACCAAAATGCAAATGAACATGTTTTGCTCTCATTTTTAAGAAATTGTAGATATAGTAACACTTAGGTTGGTGAATGGAAAATGACAACAGGTGGTTGTTTAGCTCTTTGAAATTCTCCAAGTGAAGATTTCTGGGAGCAGGAAAAAAAAAAAAGGTGATTTTATTACATTTTCTGGGTCACAAAGAACTTTGAGGTTTTCCTGGAAACCTGGCTTATAAAATTGTATCTTTCTAACAAGAGTACATTTGTGTTTCAAAGCATCTTTCAACCCATCATTTTCTAAAATTTCTCCCTGCCCCAAAAGCTGCTGGAGCCATTTATTCTATAAGCATCTAGGGACACCTACTCTGTGCAAGTCTCTAAGAACTCCCTGCATCAAAACTGTGAAGTGCTTTTATTCAAGGTGCAGGATTGCTTGTCCAAAAGTCACTTTTTCAACACAAGTCACTTCATCCAAAAGAGAGCCACAAATGCAAAAGGAAGAAGATGGGGTCACTGAGTGGTTGAAGTCTGTGCATTGCAATCTGTAAATTTCAACTTGGATCATTCACTCACATGGAATCCTCTCAGTCCCTCATTCAAAGCCTGTTTATGCTTATTTTTTTACCTACTGCTACTTAGCGTAGTTCTTCCATTTCCCAGCGGGCAGAAGATGAGAGGCAGCAAATGGGAAGGGAAAGAACGGGTTGAAGCAGGAACACTGAAGACAGTGGAAATGTCCACCAACAGCAGGTCTTGGAGAGAAACAGAAAAGAAACCAACTCCAAAAGCATTGCTCTCTAGGGTCACTTTGCTTGGATGCAAGGAATGACAACCTCAAGAGCTCTTGAGGACATGAATGCATTAGAATGCAGGGTGATGATTGATATGCAGGAAGATGACCCTTGAGATTAAATTACATTTCATTTGAGAAGGCACATAAAACACTGGAGAAACATTTTAATGTAAAACAAGCACAGAAGACATTACATCTGTGTCATACCTTATTCCTGTACAATAAGGGAGAAGTCACCATAATTGTGGAAGGCACAATTGTACCATGTGGAAGGCAGTGCAGGCAACCTGATTTTCCTTCCTTCACTTCTTAAAACTGGCCAAGGTGAGGTGTGTAATCCAGGAAGATGGAACTGAACATAAGTGTGTTTTCATCCCAAGAGATTTTGTGGGATCTCCCTTACATCACAGCCAAAGGGATGGAGAAAGCAGAGAGACAAAATGATTGGTTCAAGGGTGCTCAGCAACACCATTAGCTCAGACAAGAGAAGGGAAAGACAGTGCCTGGTGCACGATGGGTACTCACAAATATTTGCATAGGAAGAAAAGAAAGTTGGAAGATTCTCAGCTATAAGAAAAGTGGAGACCTGTGGTCACAGGGCCACAGACAGATATGAGGGACCTTGGAACCCAAAGGAACCCAAAAGGAAGCAGAAATACTCTTGGTGGGATGAAGCAATGAGTGAAGCTGGCCCACACATGCAACGAGATAGGAGGAGGACACTTATGGACCGGAAGTGTTTTAATACAGTGTGTGGAGTGACTCCTAACCCTACCCCTTGGCACTTCTGTGGCACTTTCCTCTTCAAAAGGGCTTTACAAACATCAACCAATTATATCAGCATGCCTTCTCCAAGGGAAAATTGAGCCTCTTTAATCTGTTTGAATTCTCTGAAAAAGCCAATGAAATTAAGGTATAATGTTCACAAGGAGAGTACACGGAACCATAAACGGCTTTTGTGAGAGGTTAAATATTGCAGTGTGGCAGTGGCATTTGATGTCCTCAGAAGCTGTTGATGGAGATGTCGCGTCACTGCCACAACGCGGATCCTTGTGTACCGAGTTGCCATCACCATGGAGATTCTCTCTGTGGACAGCCTGGATGGCTGTGGCATGCTAGGGTTCCCTGTCCCTAAGGTTTCTTCTGGATAGTTTGTCTGAGCCCTGGGAAGGTGGAAGTGGGAATGAGGAGGAAGTTGCCTCATGAGCAAACCAAATTCTCTCTGCTGTCTTCACGGGGGGCCTTCTAAAGAGTTGTAGGGAGCAGGTGTCCCAGCCCAGCGCTCTGCATTAACCAGAGGTCGAATTCCTGGTGCAGAGCAGGACATTCAGCCCCATTCAGGTGTTTGGTTGCTGCTGTCCAACACATAATGTTTGAAAATAGCCATAGTTTTGAGATCTCTACAGTGCTTTCTCCCATTGCATTCTTAAACTGGACAAGTTATTTCACCTGTTTTTACATTTCACCGTATTTTTCTAAAGGTAAAAAGAAGAAGTTGCTACTCAAGGGCAGGAAACAGGAGGCAATCAGTTGAAGAATACACAGAGGGGCGGACTTGTATAAGCATTCCTGAGATACGCTGTTCTGCTGGTTCTGATCTTGACTTCAGCCACAAATAGCAGACCACAGTCCTGGCCACTCATCCAGTTTTAATTCCTTTCTCGGTGGCTTGGACTCCTTTCTCAGTGGCTCAGAGGAGTGCTGCTTCGAAGGAGAATGTGTTTGGGGCTGAAGCAAAGATAATTATTGTATAGCTAATAAAGGAAGCTCTTGGAAAAGAGGAGGAATCTAGAACCAGTGATTGGGAGACTGCACTATTGCTCCAATCGAATCACAAAAAAGCTGAGTGACCTCATGCAAGACCTTACTCCATGTGGCCTTTTCTTTCTTTTTTCTTTCTTTCTTTCTTTCTTTCTTTCTTTCTTTCTTTCTTTCTTTCTTTCTTTCTTTCTTTCTTTCTTTCTTTCTTTTCTGGGGTGGGGACTGGGGATTGGGGCACTCAACCACTGAGCCACATCCCCAGCCTTATTTTGTACTTTATTTAGAGACGGTCTCACTGAGTTGCTTAGTGCCTCACTTTTGCTGAAACTGACTTTGAACTTGCAATCCTCCTGCCTCAGCCTCCCAAGCTGCTTCACTGTCTTTCTTGCTGAAGCAGGTCAGGGTGATCCAAGAGGCCTCTGAGCTCTCCCATGCTCACATTCTGTGATCGCACATGCTAAGCCTGAAGAGTTGGCTCCTTAGGTGGTGACATCAGGCTGTAGGAACTATATGACTGCTGCGGGATATTAGGCAAGTCTGACCTGAAGGTGGGATAGGTAGCTTTCCTTCCATGTGCTGTGACCAAAATCATCTTCCCCTCAACCACCCACAATGTCCATCAGCAGTGCTATGATGGGGCACCAAGGCCCCCATAAAGATGCAGATAAGTCCCAGGGAACAGCAACATTGAACATCTGTTACATGACATTGTGGATTAATTTAAGCAGAGGCTTAAAACCTGAGCCAAATCTAGCCTATGGTTTGGATTTTGTTTTGTCCACATTGAATTTTGTTAATTTAATTAAATTTCCAATATTTCAATAAGGAGATTTCATCTGAAAACGTGAATGTCCAGTTTCTCTGGAAAAAATAGGTGACCCGTTTGCATGGGGCTTGTTCCCCCCTGCCCCCACATCAATCATCAACTGGAGGTGAGAAGTACTGGACCCACTGGAAGGAGGGGCTGTGTGTCCCCGTTCCTCTCAGGCTCTGCTGTTACTTGAATATGTTCCCCCCATTACAAGTTCACACTGGTCCTCAATGTGGTGGTATTAAGAGGGAGTGGAATCTTTAAGAGGTGGGTCCTAGTGGGAGATAATTAGGTCTCGGGGTGGCAATGAGTTAGTTCTTCCCAGTGTGCGTTGTTATAAAAGAGCAAGACTGGTCCCTTCCTGCCCTCTGGCTTCCTATCTCACCCTCTGATCTCTTTCATATGCACTTCCACCAGTGCAATGCCATCTGCTGTGAGGCCCCCACCAGAACTGAGTAGATGTTGTTGCCATGCTCTTGAATCTCAGAACCATGAGCTAATTAAGCTACTTTTCTTTATAAAGTAGCCAGACTCGTACTTTGTGTTATAGCAATAGAAAATGGATTGATACAGGCCTGGAGGCATCTGAATCTAAGAGAAAACTGTGAGGAACAGTCATTCTGGATATGTCTGGCAAGTTGGCAAGTACAAGAAGCTGGGAGTGTGAGCTGCCTTTCTCTGAGGAGATAAAAAGGCGAGACAGCCTCAGCATCAAGCTTGGCTTTGCTTGTCACACTTTAAAAACATCTTGCAAAACTGCACACTGGGGTTTGTACCATTAGTGGGGTACTTAAAACCCCAAGTCACTAAGGGACAAACTGTATCAGGGAAAGAGGCCTGATATCCAATGGAGGCCCACCAATTCTTCCTCTCTGGAAAGAGATCCAGCCATGTGGCCAGGGAGTGTAAGAGAACAAATGACAGACAGTTGGTGGAAGCCTTGGGAGCAACCACATCCACTTGGTATATTATGAGATGGCAAGACCTCTCATGTTGATCCTCCCAGAACTTGTGCCATTTTACAGATGAGGAAACTGAGGTTCCAGGATCTCAGATGACAAAACTATAGGAAGAAGAAACATTCAGGAGGCCAGACAGGTCTTTATGTCCCAGGGTCTCAACCCTGTGAACTGCCATTTGCCATGCCTGCATGGGGAACAGTGAAAGAAGGCAGGGACATGTCCATGGATGCACAAGAGAGCTCTTCACCTCCAAAAAGGGAGAAAAAAAAAAAAAAAAAGAAAGAAAGAAAAGAAAGGTAAAGACAATAACTGACCTGGACAGTCAGACCCAAGCCTGCTTTGGTCTGGTAACTGGAAAGGAGGATCAAAGGCACTATTATTGTCTATACAGATCAATGACACTAGTCCAACGTTCTAGTTAAAATTCTCTTTAAAGACCAAATCTTTGCATGTCAAAAGTTGGGGGGAAGGAACAGAAAAACAGCCAGGTCTGTAGATTGTAGCTAAAAAATGGAGTGACACACACCTCCTTACCATATGCGTGACTGGAGAAAAACAAGGGAAGCTGTAATGGTCTGGATAGGGCTAGGTTGTTTCCCCAATGTCTACATATTAGAGACTTGGTCCCCAGGGTGGTGGTATAGGGAGGTGATGGGACCTTTAAGAGATGGGGCCTAGTGGGAGACCCTTAACCTGCTGGCAGTGCTGCCCTCCAAAGGATTTAAGGTAGTTCTCGTGGGACCCTTGGGTCTCATGAGAAGGTGATGTAAAAGCCTGGCTCCTGTCCTTGTCCTGGCTTCTTGTTTGAGATGTGAGCTTTTCATATATCCTCTGCCTTCTGCTATGGGGCCCTCATCAGAGCTGCAACATGCTGGTTGGACTTGCCTCCTCCAAAACTAAGCTAAATAAACTTCTTCTCTTTTTAAAGTTAGTTCCTTCAAGTATTTTGTCATGGTAATGAAAAACTGATAAATACAGATGCAGAGCACCCTGATAGGCAGAAAAGAGATGTGGTGCCAAGAAGGGAGAGCAGTGTCAGTTGACACTCGACAGACAGAGTGCGTCTGTTGACAAACCCCAGAAGGCTGGTTAAGGGCATAGAATCACTACCAATGTAAAACATGTTCAGAACTTTGGTTGTTTTCTCCTGTGCTTCCTAACACTGGTGTTTTATACAAGTAAAACTGAGAGGCTGTCCTCCACAGACACCCTGCTCAAGCCAGACAACCTAGATGGCCACCCTTCAACACATCATATAACCCGCCTCTCCTCTGAACCTGCCTCCCCAGAACATCTCCTCCTCCTCCACCCCTTTGTGTCTGCCCATTAGTTTAGGACCTCTCCAAACAACTTTCTTCCCAGGAGATGTTTTCTCCCAGATGTCTGGTTCAGGAGTACGTCATCAGCAATGCTTTATCACTGTCACTCACTAAATTTGACTAAGCCTGCTTTACTTGTATGAATAGCTAATGCTACTATAGTATTCTAAGGGCCTTGCTCATATCAGCTTAATTTTTGAGCATGCCTTGATGAGGTAGGGGCATTTTTTGAGCTCCATTTTGTAGATGAGGAAACTAAGGCACAACAGAAGCTGTGACTTGTTTAAGCCAACCAGCTGGTAAGTGATGGTGCATGTCTTAATCCTCTAGGGCTGCCCCAGTGAAATACCTCAGGCTTGCAGCTTAAACAACAGGAATTTATTTCCTCACTGAATGAGGCTGGAAGTTCAAGATCAAGGTGTCACCAGGTTGGTCTCTGGTGAGGACTCTCTTCGTGACTTTAGATGGACATCTTCAGACTGTGTCCTCATGAGCTTTCTTCTCTGCTCATGTGGAAGGAGAAAGGCCTCTGGTATCTCTTCCTCTTCTTATAAGGATCCCAGTCTCGTTGCGTTAGGACTCCCTTTATGACCTCCAGCAACCTTCATTACCTTCCTAAATTCTCTCCAAACACAATCATCTTGGGGGCTAGGGTTTCAACATGAGAATTTGGGGGAAGGATGCAATTTGTTTCTTAACAGAATGACATAATTTTTTCATTTGTACATTTATTGAATGTCTACTAATTACCAGAGACTGTTAAATGGCTAGACACACAGTAAGTAAGGAAGGTAAATACGGGTGGCCATAGACAAGGCACACACACACCACTTAAGCAGATCAGCTCAGCCAATGGTAGTGCTATGAGGAGATAGGAGTAAAATGTGTGGCTGTCATTCTTTTGGCCTAGCATCTTAAGAACCAGGGAAACAGCTTCCCAGGCAGTGGAAAGACAAGTGCCAAGACCCTGGGGTAGGCCTCAGAAATGGAGTGAGGCTGGTCTGACTGAGTCATTTGGAAAGGAAGGTGGGTGCCAGGTCCTAGGGAGTATGTGGGTATTGGAGGGAGTTTTGCATTTATTCCAAGAGCGATGGGCAGCACATGAGGGTTCATGATCTGATTTTTGCTTTTAAAAGACCTCCTTTAGTAGGATGAAGAATGAGTCATAGGAAGGGAAAAGTGCAAGCAGGAACCTCAGCAAGAAGGCTCTTTGCTTATTTACCAACAGATTTTTACTGAGCATGACCTGCCAGATGATGTGCTGGTACCTGCTTTCAGAGAGCATGGAGCCTCCTGGGTTATAGAAGGAGCCCCTGAGACATGATGCAACCAGCTGAGGACGCTCCCGATCTTCCATTAAAATATCAGTGGGTGGCCAGGAGAGGTGACTGGTGGCCCAGGCCCACCTGTGATCCCAGTGATTTGAGAGGTTGAGGCAGGAGGATCACAAGCTGGAGCCTAGCCTTGGCAACCGAGCAAGACTCTGTCTCATAAAAAATAGGGACTGGGGTGTAACTTGGTGGTAGAGCACCTCTGGGTTCAATTCCCAGGATGGAAGGATGGATGGATGGATGGATGGATGGATGGATGGATGATGGATGGATAGATAGATAGACAGATAGATAGGTAGGTAGATTAAGACCTCCCTGAGGGTTGAACTTTGTGGTTCAGGCTGAAATTGGGGAAGGAGTTTAGAAGAAAGAAGGGCTGGAGCTGGAGATGTGGCTCAGTGGTAGAGCTCTTCCTGGCATGTGTGAGGCCCTGGGTTCGATCCTCAGCTCCACATATAAATAAATAAATAAAAGGTTCATTGACAACTAAAAAAAAATATTAAAAAAGAAAAGAAGAAAGAAGTGCTGGCCAGAGGGAGAGCTGCAGCTTGGAGTGTAGCTTCTTTGAAGATGCAGGACTTAACCTGGATGTTCAAGGATGGGCTTGGAGAGTCCTGGGTATCTTCCATCTGAGGCTAAGAAAGGTTCAAAGGTGGAATGGAAACGAGGGTGACGCCGTAAGGCCTCCTTTGTATAAAGGACCCTGGGCACCTGTCGGCAGAGCCCAGGCTCTTTCCTGGCAGGGCCCCAGGTTCTGCAGTGGACGTGCAGATGACTCAGCATCAGCTCCTAGCATCAGAGGATTTCCATCCAACAAGGAGGGTGAGGCAGGTCGGTGATGCTCTCATGCCACAGAGAGAGAGACGCTTCCTGAGAGACTCAGAGGGACATGAGCGGAATGTCTGTATCCCCCGTGTACAGCTGTAGAAAGGTGTATGTCCCCTTCCTGTGCACGCACACACGCATATAAAGGACACTTGATGCCCTTAGTGAACCTTTACATGAGTGCCTTGTGAAATATATAGAGAAGATGTTGTGGTCTCCATGTCCTCCTCGTGAATAAGTAGAATACTCTCCCAGGTAAGACCCAACCTGGAAGCCTGGTTGACAGCCCTGCCCAGTCCCCCACTTGCCTTGCCACCAAGCTCAAGCAGATGCTGAGGAAGTGCACCCACCCAGGGGCGAAGGCAGCGAGAGAAAGGGATGGACTCAGGACAGTCAGAAGATTACAGGGGACAGAGAAAATTCATATGGAGGGGGAGAGGAAACAATGGTGTGTTGGTGGAAAATAATAACTGTTTTGAGGAAATAAGAAAACAGCTTATTCTCAGCCAAATATGAGTGTCCTTGCTCCAGGAATCAAACTCAAGTTAACAGAGGCTCCCAAAGGAGATGGTTCCCCAAGGACATATCCCTCTGTGAAAGAAATTACATGGGCTTTTAGAGACACAAAAGAAAGTAGGCAGGGTCATCAAGCAGGTGGACTTACAGAGAGACCAGGAAGCCTACAAGATTCAGATGTTGTTTTCAACAAGAGCGGGACATTCCTACAGGACTCAGCTGCCCGCTCACTCCCAGCCTCAGGTTGGGAGAGGCCAGAGGTCTGTCAAGCAGCATGTATTTATCCAGTGATCATAGAAATGCTAGTTCAAACACAGCCTGAAAAAATGGTTGTCAAAAGGGAACAAAGTCTGACAGCCCCTTGGCTTCCTAATCTCCTCCATCTCCCCACAAGGTCTGGTTGCTACAGTCTGCAAAATTCAAACAACCTGGAAGTGCCCAAATACAAATGCAGCCTCTGGAAAACTTTGGTTCACAAAAGATATAGCACTAGCCAAGTGCAGAGGTACATAGTGCAATTCCAGCGACTTTGGAAGCTGAGGGAGGAGGATTGCACATTCAAGGCCAGCCTCAACAACTCAGCAAGGTCCTAAGCAATTTAGTGAGACCCTGTCTCAAAATAAATAAATAAATAAAAGGGGTTGGAGATGCGGCTCAGTGGTTAAGCACCCCTGGATCCAATTCCCAGTACCAAAAACAAAATCCTGTGAGTTAGTTAGGAAAAGGTTGTTTGATTCTAGACAATTGTTTTCTTCTTTCTTTAGACCTCCGTTTTCTTTTTTTGCTTTTGTCCTGGGAATTAAACCCAGGAACACTTTACCACCGAGCTACATCCCCAGCCTTTTTTTTTTTCCCCTTATTTTTTCCCCCCTTATTTTCATTTTGAGACAAGAGTTCAAGTAGCTGAGGCTGATCTTAAACTTGTGGTCCTTCTGCCTCTGCCTCCTGAGTTGCTGTGATTACAGGTATGTGGCATGCACCCAGCTTAGACCTCAGTTTTCTCATCAGTAAAATGAAATTATTAAGACTCAGTAATGCAAATCATGCATATATGCACACATATTGTGCTATTTACTGTATAACATACTAAATGTTATAAAATGAGATGATGAGCATTTGAATAACCACCACCAAGCACGAGATACAGAGGAAACCTATTCAGCAACTGAAGAACTTCTGTGCACCTGCCTGCTCCTATGGACCCCTCTTCCTTCCATCCCTGAAAGAACTCTACTACCATGTTCCTGAACCTGACATTGATCATCTCTAGCACCTTTCAAGTTTTATAAGAATGCTGTTATTTTCCTGCATTTTATGATTCAACAAGGTCTCCTATCTTTTTTTTTTCTTGGTATAGTTGATTTGTTGTTGACAAAAAACTTCTACAGACCATCTCATCTGATTGCCACCCAAGTCGTGGGGTGTGTGAGGGATGCTGGCTGTGGAGGGAGCTCCAGCTATCCGGCTGACCCAGGTGAGGTCAGGGTGGGATCTGCCATCAAGCTTCTCTTCTTGACCCCACTTCCATCACATCCCATGCCTTGCTTTCTACCTCTAGGTACCCTCTTGGGAACATCTGTACCCATAGCTAGACCATGAGTTCTCGAGAGCAGGCATCGCTCCTGTGGCCAGTGTGGTGAGGCTACTGGACTTGGGCTTCAGTCCAAGAAATAGCAATGAGGGGAAGCAGCCCATGTGATGGGGAGGCTTCTGCAGCCTGTGTTAACACAAAATAAAGAATGTAGGAACTGGATCTAAAAAGAGGAATGGGACAAATGATGTCTAGCTGAGTAACCATGAAAGAGCTTCATGGATCAGAACCCAGGGCAGAACGTCCTGGGCACAGTTTCTCTCTTATAAGCCAAGCTCCCGATGTTTGAAAAGGCATAATGAGAAAGTTTTTAGAATAGTTAAAGAAATACAGGGGTTACCAATTCATTTGTTAGCTTATCTACAAATACAACACATAGCCAGTGATGTGTAATGGGATTTTATAATCCAACCAATGTAATTTCATCAAAAGCACAACCCTTTCCTTTCTCTATAGCACTTCCAAATTAGTAAATTCAGGACGAGGAAACTCCAGAGCAAGAGGATTAAAGACAGCCATAACCTTAAAAAAAATATTTCACACAAAACTGGAGGGTACCTCTCTGGTTCATAGGCTTCTCTGAATTTCAGACCAGCAGTGGGGAAATAGGAACTTCTTACAAGCCGCCAATCAACTCACACAGTTGGGGTTTACTTGAAAAGAAGGTCTCTCCAATTTTAGGCATCTCTTGTGACACAAGTTTGATATTCTTAAAGAAAAATAAAATGTGATGACCTCAATGATCTCAACCCTTAGGCTTACATGGAACAATTGAACACTCCTTTTTATTCCTGCTTCTAAAAGCAAGATTTAGGGGATGGATATGAAGCTCAGTGGTAAAGTGCTTATCTAGCATGCATGAGACCCTGGGTTTCAACCCTAGCACCATTTCTTTAAAAAAGTCAGAAAGATATTTGGGATTTCTGAAAAGAAAGAATCATCATGGCTGTGAAGACCACTGTGATTTGCAGAATGTAATCATAAATGTGTAATCCAAACGGACCATCTAAACAAAGTTCTCCTTGAACCCAACCCTAAGTCTCTGGGACCTAAGAGCAAAATGTGTAATGGCAGCATCCACTGAGTGAGATTCTAGTGAGAGGCAAAGGCTGAGGAGAACTACAGGGCTGCCATCTTGGATGGATGGTTCTGTTCTTTGTATACACAAATCACAATGATGATCAATAATATTGAGTATTGAATGCTTTACATGTGCCTTGTCATTTAGGCTTTCTAACACATAATGGAGCCCTGTAACTTTTATTTCTCCTGTTTTTAGAGATCAGGCAACAGAAGCTGAGTGGCAGGTCTCTTCCCCAGAGAAAGCCATGGGGAGCCAGGATTCAAACAAATTTGTTTACTTCCTGACTCCCAACTCTTTAGTCCTGTGCCATCTCTTCTCCCCAGTGGCTCTCTTGCACTCCAATAGGACCTGGGCTCTAGTTGTCTCTCTGCCAGTCATCGTGGGGGTGGGTTTGACCATCAGGTCACGGGGCTGCTGGAGACAGGGTTGTTCATCACCATTTCAGTGCAAAACCAATCAGCATAAGACCTTGGTCTTATTAGCATGGGATTCAATCTCCTCAGGTACCCAGTTGTGGCCAATTATACTTTCATTATATGCAGCTGCTGCATTTGGACTTCTCAAGTTACTCATAGCTAAATAAGAGTAATAAAGTGATAGCAACAACTGGAGCCTTGCTGACAACGAGTTTGCCTCAAGTTCAAGGGCAAAACAAAGTCATAAGTGTCCTACTGACTTCTTAGCTCCAGGGCAAACAAGGTTTTCTGCCACTAGTACAATGGAACATTTTCCAGGTGAAAACCTTTAGGACTGGAGGCCCCAGTGGGTTCAAGTGAGGAAGGAGGGTCCGAGGGTTGATCATATGTGGTCCTATCCTACTTTTTATGGGAGAGCTTAAGGATGATGTAATGGCTCCAAGGAGTTATTGCACATCAACATTGGTCATGAATGTTAGAAATTTCATGTTCCTATGATTTATGTATCTCTGTATCCTCTAATGTGCTTACGAATTTAAAAAGAAACAAATGAAACACCATGGTCTAATGGGAAACATCTGAGCTCCTCTGGTTTCTAAACTTTTGAGGTCTAGTATTCAGCAATACAATGTTATAAAACCTTTCAAGGTTTGCTATTCAATAACAAAACAAACAAAAATAAGACCACCAGAAATAAATCCTATCTGGTTGATTGAAATGATAGTGCTCACTCCGCTTGAGCAGATCCTCTCCTCTTAGCCAAAGTGTGATTCCTCTTGATTGAGAATCGAGTTTCTACGCTATTTCTCAAAGCCTAGAAATTACAAAATACAAGATAGCAGGTTTTAGAAAAAATTGTCACCAGGTATTCCTGCTGGATATCAAGTGACTGGGTCAGAAACTCAGTCGGAAACTCTGCTTAAGCAAGAGCCGAACAAATCCCCCTCGCCTGGGAGGCCAAACAGAGCATTGTTTTAGTTCCGTAGGAGATAATGACAATGGAATAGACATTGTCCCCGGTAATGGTCCCCCGCTGGTAGGGAAATGCCGAAGCAAAAACAAACCAGGGGTTGAACCACTACCTTCTTTTTAAAGCAAAAACAGTTGATCCAGCAGTTGAGCCCCTCCGAGCGGTCTCCATCTGGCTGTAAAAGCCTGGCATTTGGAGGTGCTCAGAACTGGGGTGTCACTGGATAGGGAGAGGGCAGGGTACCCGGGATAAGTGAACTACTGACTCTACAGTTTTTGAATTGCTGGTTTCAGAGAGAGGCGTAGGGAACCATTTTGAATTTCATCAGCCACTGGACAAACAGACTTTCCCTAAAAGCATAGTGGGCAGCCCACTTTGCTGGTGGCCAGGATCCTCTTGTTGCCATATCCCACCCTGGTCCCCACCGCCCCACCAACTTGACAACTGATGATCAGACTGACATAGTTTGTATTCATATAGTTCCGGCAATTGTTGGAGAGAAGACCTTTATTTATTTATTTTAAAGTATCAATTAGAAGAAAGAAACCAATAATCCATTTGACTCAGAAAGTCAGTGCCTCCCCTCTCTCTCTCTCTCTCTCTCTCTCTCTCTCTCTCTCTCTCTCTCTCTCTCTCTCCCCCCCCACCTCTTTGCCCTGTAACATAATATAAAATATAGAAACTATCTAAAGTGTATCTCAAAACAAAATTTAAATCAGATCCACAGTAAGACATGATTCAAAATGTGAAATTTCGGGAAAATAACAAATACTTTTTCATTTTTGAAACAAAAATAAATGAAAATTCAGGGTCAAAGTTGTCTTTCAGCCAACTGAAGTTTTTGTAGAACACCCAATTTAAACTCTACCACACAGATGGAAAATAGTCCAAATGCAAGCTGGCATTATTCTTTCATTCCATGAACTTCCATGAAACCTGCATAGCATTCAAAAGTTGAGGTCCAATTCATCTTTGCTGTTAATGAGACATTTTACAAATGCCCCCTCCCTTGGGAAAAAAATTTTTAACTGAGCAAAACAAACGAGAAGGTGGATATTTAAAAAAACAAACAAACAAACAACTCCTGTTTGACTAATAATTGACTTGCTTTGAATTCTCTGAACAAGCATTTTATTTCCTGATAATAGCCATTTCCCCTCCCATTCCAAATTATTTTCCCTTGGGGCTGACAGGGACATGGAAATAGTTAATTTGTGCTTCTCTAATCCTTTCAAATATTTCAATAAGAGAACTATTTCATATTAGCGGTCAAGGTATCCCTCTAACTTTTCCACCTCCTTACAAATCTCTCAATAAAAAAGGACGCAGACAACTTGTTCATAATGGCAACTGAGCATCTGGGTTAGACACACAACTTTTTGATGGTTCATATGCATTTTATGGTGGACCAATGGCAATTTATATTTTATTGCAATAATTAATTTGAGCTTTCTAATTAAAAAAAATCATTTAAAAAAAACCTCCAAAGGTGAGACAAAACCAATGTTTTTTGGCCTTAGTTGTATGTGATTATCTCATTTTTCTCCCTCACCTTTTTGGGTTGGCTAGGACTCCCTGGTAGACAGCTATTCCAGTAAGTGAAGTTACTTTTGGAAGTGCTTTGGAAATTTGCTCAGTAATGTAAATCGCCTTCATAGAACCCTTAAATGTTGTGAGAATAAACAGGAGAATAATAGGCAAAGAGAGTTGGTACAGGGATAAAGTTAAGGGGGACAACTGTAAAAAAAAAAAAAAAAAGACATAGAGACAGAAAAACTCTTTAGTTCAAAAATCTATTTGCTAAAGAACAAAATCAAAGTATATGAATTTGGATTAGGCAGATTCAGTTCAGTTTGTTACAAAAAATAAGGCAAGAAACCCCAGCAAATAGTTCTTTGGTGATTTCTCAGGTACTCAGAGCTGGCCAAACAAAATCAAGAAATGAAAAAAGGATGATAATTAGTAATACATATAAAAGCATATAGACATTTCGGACAATTCCAATCTTAGTAAGCCTCCTCTTCCTTAGTATCGGAGTGCTTCTGCAGAAACAAGGGACTATTTTGAATGCTGTCTTCAGTCTCCATGAATCTTTTTCTCAGTGTGCCCAAAATATTTGCTGGGATCCCACATCCCAAATCCTGACCACCAGATAGACATGGGATGCCTAAACCTGTATCATTTCTGGATTTGCCTTGGGCAGAGATCTTCAGGAATGTAAATATTCCTGCATGAAAACGTGGGAATCCACAAGTCAAGCACTGACAGGAAAATGGATGGTTGTGTTCCAACTCCCTTTTTATTTTATTTTTAAAATAATGAATCCAGAAACATGTTTAATGTGAAATTCCTTCCAGAAAAGTCCTAGGAACCATTTCCAAGTTTCAGGAAAGTCTATCTGGTAAGGGCAGAAAATGTACAACTTCAGAGACTATTTTTTTTTTTGAAGAAACAAATTTCAGTCACTTTAATACACACTTTAAAGGCAATTTATGATAACTGTAGCCCTCTGATGACTAAGGTTATATTGAACTTTCCAAGTTGAAACATTCAGCCATTGTATTCAAGGAAAGTCCTCTCAACAATTTTGAAAAATATTAAAAATATGGAAGCAATTGTAAAATCACTTTCACCTGTGCAATATCCTTCTTCATGAATGTGTCCAATTACATAGCTAGGGTTACAGATTTTCACAAACACGGTTTCATTTTTGATAGTTGTGTGGCTGTAATTCCAGGCTGCTATTTCACTCTATTGAAAGGTATGGGGTGATCTTTGCCTTAACCATCCAAGAAAACATCAAGAAACTAAATTAGAAGGGAAAACAAGAGGCAGAGATTGTAGTCACAAGTCTGAAATCCATCACATGAGAAGAATGAAGTTTACAATAGCTGGGGTTACCTCCCTGCTCCATGTCTTCCACCTGGGCAATGGGCTAACGTCCCTGGGTTGGGGGTGTCTGAGGAGAAGGAAGTCCTCAGCCGCTGCAGAGGTGCTAAGAAAACTGCCAGCTGTCTTCTGACAGAATTTTTGAAAGCTTTCTGGTCTCTACCAGGAAGCCCATCCAAATCCACCCCTTGTCAATTTGCCTTCTAGAAGCGACAGGAGACGCACACGGGTTTGAGTGGTGGTGACATTTTTGGTTTACTGGTTTTATGGGAGTTGTTTGGGGGCTCTATCGGCGACAGGCAGAATAGTGGGGGCGGGGGACAAGTGGAGAGGAAAGGGGTCGGGAAAGGAAATTGGGGTGGGGGGAGGGAAAGAAGCACAAAGATGGAAACCCCCGGGAGAGAGAAGAAATGCCAAAGGCGGAGAACGGAGCCAGGCGAGGGATAGGGCGCAGGGAGCCGTAGGGTAGGACCGGAGCTGCGTCCCGAGGAACCGAGACCGCGCGATCCGCAGCGGACTTGGGTCCCTGGGCCGAGCCTGGGAACGCGGCCCCTGCCTCTCCCCGTCTGGTTCCCTTTGGGGACTCTGATCTCCACCGCTTCCCTCTGCGGGCTCGCCCGGAGACCCGCGCCCGGGGCACTGAGCCGCCGCAGACAGTCGGGAGGCTGTCCAGGAGAGTGGGGTGCGCGCCTTCTACTAGAGGTGGCGTCTGCACAAGGAGAGGAGACAGCGCCACCCGGAGCCTCCCTGGGCACTGCGGCCCGGCTGGCTGCGGGGCAGGAGGGCGGGAGCGCGGGTGCGGTCGGGCGCTGCTTTCTGCTCCTTGCGGGTGGCCCTCGGGCCCAGCGGTCCTTGTTTGTGCGGAGACCCCACTCCTGCCCCTAGTCGCTCGCCCTCGCGGTCCCCGAGCGGACCCGCACCTAGGAGTCCAGAGCTCTTCGAGGAGCCGGTGGCTGGAGTGCCTCGACTTGCGCCGACGGGTCCTTCTCGCAGCTGGCGTCCCCGCTGGCCGCGGACCTCACCTCGGCCTCTGGCCCAGCCCGGGGACCCATCGGCAGCCGTACCCGGGCCGAGCGCAGAGGCGCCGTCTCCCCTGTGCTCTCGGGCGGTGCCCTAAACTCGCGGAACCCGCTCAGGAGGGGCGGGAAGGCAAAACCACCACAGCGTTTCCGCCCTCGCCACCGCCCGAGGAGCATCTCGGTGGCCCTCCAAGCCCCGGGTGTCGCCTCCCTCAGCGCCTTGCGGGGCCGGGTGTCAGGCTGGGCCTCTTGACCGTATCCCGCCACTTAAAATTTCTCCTTCGCTTTGCCCCTCCCTTCGGAGGAAAGGCCGCGCCTGCACTCAAAGGTAACCCTCGGGTGACCCTGGGAGCGGGCTCTAGGGCCTCGGTGGGCGACCGGCTGGGAGCTGGAGGTTTCTGTTGCATCAAAGGAACGGCGGTGGCGTGGATCGGCCTAAACCTAAATTGTTTTAAAGAAAAAAGTCTCATATTACCCAGTTTGTCGGGTTTTTCTTTTCTTTTCTTTTTTCTTTTTTTCTATTTTAAAGAATTAGTAACTATTTTCAAGGGGCACAGACAGGATAAACGGCAACCTAAGTTGGTGGTTAGTCTTTCTCATTTGCGTGGTTTCTTTCGCAGGTGTCCCAACAGTATCCACATAAAATATTTTCTTGTGTAGACCACTTGTAATAAAATGGAATATTTCTATTTGGATGGTTCTGTGTCACAGAGGGCAGCAGCGCCAAGCTCTGCAAATGACTAATGAGAGGACATTTCCTACAATAAGGCAGAGTCAATGCAGTGCCCGAAAGCCCATTGATTTTCATCTCTGTGTCGTCACCTTGTTGTTCACTTTCTCCCAAGATTATGGCAATAATAGCATAATAATAACAACCAGGACACAAACAGCTCTTGAGAAATCATTTGTACCTACCTCTTCTGGGAGGTGAGAAACACACACACACACACACACACACACACACCCCTGTGGACCTACGTTTTATTTCTGGCTGAGGAGCTCAGAATTGCTCGGGTTTTTTTTTTTAAAAAAAATGATCTATTTACAGACTTGCTAATGTCTGCGGAGAAATCTTGTTTATCTGCCCAATAGTTGTGACAGGGTTAGAAAACCAGTTTAAACTGTTAATCGGCCACAAAAAGGGCTCCAGATTGACGTCTTTCACTTACCTTTGAAAGGCTATAAAAGCGACGCTGTACATTGGGATGAAATTAGACAGCGACAAAATCATTACCTTGACTTCCCACAATAAAGACAACCTTAAAGAGGGGCTATTGATGGTTTCAAATTACATAACATTACATATAAGTTCCTCCTCTGCGCTCACAGAAAGCAATTTTGAAGTGTGAATTCTTCAAAGAACAGTTAGCAGCGTTCACACACCAACAAGCAACTGCCGTTTTATTTTATTTATTGCAAAGCGCCCATTAGAAAAACAAAAACAAAAATCCCAGCACAAGGAGGCCGACCCCAAAGAGAATCATGTCTGGTTTCTATTTCCTCGAGCTCCCAGGACTCGCTCTTGGCCCTGGTGCCCGGAGGGCGCAGCAGCTTCCTTCCGGGCGGGACAGGGTATGGAAGCCCCTCGGATGGGAAAACCCTCGCGCGTCACCGCGTCCCGTCTGCCCACTGCTTCTGAGGATCTGAACCTGGCCAGCCTTCTCTAGGCTAGAAAGGAAGGCGGTCCCCAAACGACACGGACTCTGGGCTGGGGTGGGCCTGCGGCTGTGTGCCGGCGCGAAAGGTCATCGCCCAACCCCACCTGTCCTTCTGGGATGGACCCCGTTTGGCCGAGGATGGGCCTCCGCCTTCTGTAAGACCTTTTCTCCGACCGAGTTCTACGTACATCCGGAAAACGCTGGAAAGAAGGGGCCCACCTCGCGCACGTTCTCTTGCTCCCAAAGGCGGGGCACTGGCATTTTGGGGGGGCTTCAGCCCTGGTTGAAAAGGCCTCCTCCTTCCTGTAACTCTACCCGTGCGCGCACGGCCTGCGAAAACCGGACCCGGTACCCCGCCAGCCTCCGGTCTTACGCTTTTCTAGGGCCAAGTCAGTGGTGGGAAATCAACCAGTGGCAGCTGCCATCGTCAGGGGAAGACAGCCCGGACGCCCGCACTGAACGCCGCGTGCAGGCAGAGGACCGTGACCCTTCAGCACGTAAAGGGGCAACCCTGCCGTAGGGGTCAGGGAGCGCCCGGGGAGAAACTTCGCAGCATATTTGGAGACCCGGGGATCTGGTGAACCGCTGCCCTGGGCGGCCGGCAGGAGCTGGGGGGCATTTGCTGCGCAGTACTGCCCCCTGGTAGCTGGTGTTGGAACTGCCCCGCTCGGCGCCAGGTCTCCGCTGGGCTGCCGGGTCAAACCCCTTCTCCTTTCCTGGCCACATCCCTGACAGCGGAGCGGTCTCAGAGGTCTCCAGAAGGCCCCCACGCCTTACTCAAAGGCTTCCTCCCCTTCTTAGCCTTCTCCTCCCCCAAAGAGAACCCAGGCTCCCAGCGTGGTTGGCACCGCTTCACTTCTTGACTCTGGTGAACCGTCTACCAGCAAAGGGGATGGAGATGTGGAGGCTGCGGGAAGATCCCCACAGTCAGGGGAACGGAGGGGGCTGTGCACAGAGGAAATCCTGTGCAGCTGGGAATGTTCACTCTAACGAGCACCAGCTCTCAGTCATCCTTCGTGGTCACTTGGGCTTTCCAGAGAGGAAGAACGGAAGCCGGTAAAGGACTGGCCCTTCCCGGTGCCCAGAAGTGGAGAGTGCGGGAGGTCCCTGAAGACCCGGCCCAAGGGCAGCTGAGAGATGGGGACACTCGGCTGGAGCCCTGAGAACCTTGGCAGGATCCCCTAATGTCAACCTGCTCCCTTCCATCCGTTAGGTCTGGCACTGAAGGTACCAGCAGAAGAGTTTTTCAAGCTGCTTTGGTCATTAGATGCCGTCCTGCTCAGAGGGCATCGACCTCAGTGCATGTCCGGCCTTTCCCAGCCCTACTGGACGGCTTATCCCAGGCTCTGAACTTGATAGAGAGGTAGGCGTCCAGACCACCCTGGGAAGGGGAGGAGGGCCGGCTCAGTAGACAGACACGGTCGGGTTTCCAGCCTGGCCACTAGGCTTTGTGACTTTGAGTTACTTCTGTCCTCTGTACATCAGTTTCCTTGTTTGCTTTTTCAGGGATGTTGTGAGGATTGAGAAAATGTCCTTACGGTGCTGTCATGTGCTCAGTCCAGGCTGCCTTTAATGGTTGTCCGTCTTGGCTGCAGAAAATCCCCCCAGGAGTCATGCTACAGGGCAGTCGCCTGCAGGACAGCACAGGAGTACCCCAGCCGCCAGCAGTGTCATGGGCTCTGAAGGCTACGTGCCAGAGGCCCAGACTCTCTGGGGGTCTCTTCACCAGGGTCCAGACTGCCCCTATGTGGAGGACTTCACCCAGTTTCTCTGCTCCACTTATGGCGCATCTAGGCAGGCCCTCTAGAGAACACTGGGCCTAACAGCTACCACCCACCTAACCTGCCCAAGCACCCCAAACCAGACGGCAAGCCGTGCACTCACGATCCCATTTCATCCCGCATATCCTGAAAGAAGACGCTGTATACGTTTTTTAAATTTCCATTTTACAAAGCAGGAAGCAGGCTCTGAGAAGTTAAGTAACTTCCCCATGACCCCACAGCTGGTAAATGGCAGAGCATGAACTTGAACCGAGTCATCCGTCAGAGGCCAGCCTCTGAGCTGGGTTACACTCTACTTTCTTTGCTTCCCCCTGTGTTGGCACTAGAAGAAACTGAAAAGAGGCTCGGGGATCCCCCAGCTGTGACCTTCTTTCCCGCTCAACCAGGTGGTTCCAGGGGTGTCTTGAGACCCTCTCGTTGAGGCTCCTTCTTTGATGGCCTCGGTGCACTTAGTTTAGACTGACTCACCCAAGCACCACGCTTGCCAGGCCCTAGGAAATCCCAGAAAGAACCTCCCGTGCCCCAGTCGCGAGGCGAAGCTCAGCCGTCACGGAGAAACCACTGAGGTCGCGGTGGAAGCCATGCCTGCTGGGTCCCAGGGAGGCGACGGGAGGCGACGAGGGGCACCGCTGGGAAACCTCTGGGCCCGAGGGACCCCTTGCAGCTCAGGCCTCCCCACTCGCCTACCTACACCGAAGCTCCAGTGTCCGGGGCATCAAGATTCGAATAAGTGGACTTGGCCTTGGGGTCTCTGAGCCGGTTGCTGCCTTGAGTTGTCCCTGGGCTCCTCGGCAAGCATTTCGTGAACACCTGCTGAGTGCCAGGCCCTGCCACAGCCCTCTACCCAGCCGCTGTCAGTGCCCAGGTCAACCCAAAGCCGCTCTCTCTGCCCTCACCCCGACTCCCCAGCACTGATCCAAGGGAGCATTCGGGTGGGGCGGGGAGCTTTCCAGGCCTAGCTGGTGGCATCCCGCGCACCCTTCGCCAGCACAGTTCACCTGCTACGACTCCCAGACTCGCGGGACGGCTGGCGGGGCTCGGCGCCCCCTGGCGGCAGGACGCCGCGGGCACACCTCGCCCTCGGGCTCGCGGCTCGGCCCGCGCGCCCCCGCCTCCTGCGCGCTCCCTGCGCTCCCAGCCTCGGCCAGCCTGGTCCCCAGAGACCTTCTAAGGGTGGTTCAGGGCTTTTCCTGGAGGGCCCGGGCGCGCGACTGCCCCGAGCCTGGCCACGTCCTCCAGCAGCAGGCCCGGGCCTCCCTGATTAGAGACCCGCGACAGTCCCCCTCCGGGAGCTGGTCACCGAGCCCACGCTAGGCCGCCCCCGGCAAGCACCAAGGTCGAGACCAGGAAGACAGACACACAACCCCGCCCCCCCAAAGCCCCGCCCAGGCTAGAGGTGAAGAACTGCTTGCCCCACCCCCGCCACGGATGCACCCTCCAGTCCATCCGCCACCCTCTCGGCGGTCACACGTGTGGCCCTAATGCCCATGTCTGCGTGCTAAGCAGGTTCCCTCCAAACCCCGCTGCGATGGAGAGAGATGGCTCCTCTGCACCAGAAATGAGGAAAATGCTTCTGCGATAATTTCAAAACCCAGCAGGGGAGGCGGGAAACCTGCACCGCCCAGGTCCGGAGTTCTTGTGGGGGCCGCTGCGCCGGCTGGTCCTCGCAGCGATCCCTGGGCGAGGTTATTTCCAAGCCCTTCTCTCTATTCATTTTTGCAGACCCGAGCACAGAAGGATCAAGAGAAGTTAATTCACCACAGTTACAGTTAGTCAGTCGGGGTTGGGATGGGAATTTTGCTTTGGAGTCTAGTGGGATCTTAACTGGCAGACTGTTCTGATCACACGTGGGAGTCTTGGACTTTGGTGCAGAGGATCAACTGTGGTAGATTTTCTTTTTTTAAGGGCTTCTTGGGTGTCCTTGGGTTTCCATTCTAAGATCAGAACCACATGGATTTGAATCTTGATTTTGTCATTTACTTGAGGGACTTTGGCAAGTTACTTACCTTCTCTCTGAGCAATGTGAGGAAGTGGTACCTCTCATGGTTGTTATAACAATCTGTGCTAAGAATTTAAGCATAGACCAGGGAAGGATATCTTGATTAGTTATCTTACCAGAATTCAGTGAAATTTTAAATGATGAAGGCTTGAAAGTGGAATTTGAGGTTGGATTTGGGGACATTATTAAAGATCGACTTATTTTGTGTATGCTGAGGATTGAACCCAGGGCCTTATGCATGCTAGGCAAGTGCTCTACCACTGAGCTACAGCCCCAGCCTAGGGTCAGCTCTTAATCCTGGGAAGTATGAACTCACAAATGAGCTTAGTTGTGGCAGAAGCCTGCACCAGCAAGAAGAATAAAGGGCTCTGAGTTAGGACCTCAGGGTTGTCCAGGTCTAGCAATCTTTTGCAGGGGTGGTGCTGTCTGCTGGTTGGTGAACTCTTCACACAGCCAATGGCTTGGCCTGGGACACTTATGCCTCTCCCTTAGCTTAATTAACTGCTTCCTGTTCTGAAAACATCAAATTCCCCCCATCATATGCTCTCAGGGGACCCCACGCCTTCTTTTTACAGGTCTCAGCCTTGTTAAAACTTCATGCTTATTTGCATGATAATCAGTTTGTCTGTCTTTGGCTGTATACCAGGTGAGGGTGGAGGCCAGGTCTGTTTTCTCACCATGTATCCTCAGCCCATAATGGAGAACTGAACGACTTTAAAAAAAAAATGTATAGCTAGATTCAGAACCTCATCCTAATTATTAGTCATAGTAGATTATTCACAAAACACTATTTCAATATATTATAAGGGAAATTAACCTCCAAATGCACTACCAGGCAACCCATTCTAGAAGTGATGGAAAAGAAGGATTTGCAGAAAAAGTTTAGGTGCTTGAGTCCATGGAGAACTGAATACACTTAAAACAGAGAGAAGCAAGAGGAAAGATATGGCGTGGGCTGAGTATACGTGGTTAGGTGAAGCAGGTGGAGAGATCCTTCCAGAATCTTCCATCATGCAATATGCCATGTTCACACTTCTCTCTCTCTCTCTCCTTCTCACCTCTCTGCCTTTAACTTTCCCCCTTAATAATGTCATTACAAGGACCATAACTAGGGTGAGTGAAAAGGTGCCCAAGGCAATGACACACCCTTCACTATTAGAAAGCTGTAGGGACAAGTTCCCCTGTCTATTGGAGGAGCACATCCATTAACCTGCCGAGCAGCTATGGGCTCATCTGTGTTTCTTGGGCAGAACACAATTGGGACCATAATGGGTGGCTGATCTAGGGGAAACAGCTGTCAGCCTGAGGTAGTGTTACCGGACCTCCCAGCTGGCCCTTTACCTCTAACTGCACATTGCATTCTGGTTTGTTCTATCATATATTCCATTTATTCTATTTACCTTGAACACATCATTCAGGTTGCTGGGTTGCTGACTTACCATCTGTGAGTTCTGCCAGAGACTCCCGAGGGACTTGTTAATCCTCTCTCTACAGAAACTCCTACAAATTTTACTTGTGATCTAACAACTTGCTTGCCATGATTATATCATACCACTGATGAAATTAATTTGTCTTATTTGTTTTTCTTATTTTCTATAGCGTGGTTCACTGTTACCAAATACCACTGTGCGCATGTTACACAGAACACTTGTTAAATGCCTACTGTGTGCTGAGCATCATGTTAGGTCCTGAAGAACCCTGCTTGACTCTTCTGCAGCCTATTGTCCAGGGGAAGGACCCACTGTGCAAGGGCTTGGGAGGCTGGGGAGAGCTGCAGTGCCCGGATCAGAGTGGACAGGGAGGACATCTCTGGGGAGGTGGCATTTGGGCTGAGTTCTGAAAGGGTTGCTCCAAAATCCTGGACTTTGAGAAATTCCTAAAAAACAGTGCGGGTGAAGTGGAATTTCCCCCCATCCCAGTTCTGAGTCATATTTAGCTTGTTTTCCATCCAACAGGTTGGGACCACTCACCTGGGCTAGCCCTCCAAATGCGCAAATGTTATGTTTTCCACAACAATAAGAATGAAACACACCTATTGGCAAAAGACGCTGCAGAACAGCATTTAGGCTTATAAATGGTTCTAACGGAGATCAACAGCCTATAATTAGAATTTAACAATCCAAGAGAGGAGTAATATGCACCCCGCAGGACAGATTGGAGTCTTTTTCTTTAGTTCGGCAGGTTTGGTGGGTAGATTGGTCCCCACTTGCCTTCTATAATAACTGTCCCACTGAGGTAAACATGTGACAAACAAGAACAATGAGATCACCAATAATATAACACTAATACTATAAACAAAAGAAACACCACCTTTGGCTCTGGTGGAATGAAAAACACAATGTGGACCAACGAACAGAGCTATTTAAACACAAATCGCTCACGGCCAATCTTCTCGGCTCTCCAGATGCAATTTTCCACAAACCTCGGGACACGTCGAAATTCCTCCTGAAGCACACCTGCCTTTGCTGGTTGCGATGGTGCTGACCGATGGGAGGCCTTGGGCAAAGAAGGAAGTGCCCTCTCCAAACCACCTCGACACTTTTCCACTGATTCCTCCTTATTTTCTTCCAAATCAAGACATTCTAGGGTCACAGGTTACTGTAGATGGAGAGCCTGCAGATCCTCACCAGAGACATTTTCCTAAAGCCGCGGGCTTCTCCCAGAGGCTGAAGCTCTCTGACCACAGGCCACTCTTCCCTAAGAGGCTGTATTTTTAAGATTTTCTTGGAGAAGGGTAAATGGATAACAGGATCTTAGTGGAAATTTGGAATGATTTGGTCCATCCCCTTTGCCTTCTGGGTGCAGATCAGGCTACCAGGTGCAGGCAGGAGGGAGACAGCTAATTGCTGTGGGGGAAGCCCAGCATGTCCTTACACAAAAGCAGAAAGAAGGTAGATCAGGGTCCAGACCAGAGCTGGATGCCTGGCTGTTTCCTGCTGGGTGTTATAACTGGCCCTCGTTCCATAAATTGACTTGCCTGACCAAAGAATGAGCTACCAGACCCTCTATCAGCTTCCATGTTCCTTGACCAGAGAGATGGGTACAAAGAGCCAGCCCAATGCCTAGAAATGGGATGAGTACCTTGTGACAGTATGCTGGCATTTGTGGGAGAACAGGTGCTATGCTGGATAAGACTTTTGAACCAACTCAAACTGGGTCAAGAGAAAAAAAAGGTGTTATCAGATCACAGACTGATTTCAAGCACAGTGGTATCCAGAGACCAATGACATCATCATCCAATCACTCTCTGTCTCTTGGAATCCTCATGGTGACAAAATTGCTGCCAGATGCTCCAAGCTTGCATCATCACAGGTTTTAAGTGCTAAAAGAGAGTGCCTATCTCTGTATCATCACAGCGGGCACCTGAAAGCTTCTGACTGGGTTGTGTGATTATGCCTCAACCAGTCAACGTGACCAAGGAGTGACACTCTGAACCTCCAAGTCTGAGTCACATGTGCACTACTGAGACAGGGGTAACCATGCATTCTGAAAATGAGAGGGCTCCTCACAGGAAAGACTAAGGTGTCAGGGGACAGCAGGCCAAGTGCTGAATGGCCAATACAAAGGCCATTCCTAGAGCATTAGCCTTCCAGAGGCAGAATTGAGCCATGAAGCTCCTGAATCCAGGCGGTTATTCTGGGACTCCCGGAGTTCCTCCCTCTCCGCTTGGTCGGCAGGAAGCACCTCTGCTTTGCAACATCTCCTTGGTGGTCTTAGCTTATAAAGTCATTCTCATCTTGGGACCATCAGTTATTCAGACTTGAGCTCTGCTTCCCAGTTTGTCAGAGCCTTCGGGATGCTGGTCTGCCTCGGTTTCCTCACCTGTGTAATGGGAATAATACAACAAAAGCGAAAGCTTTTGGCAAATTATAAAATACCCGACGGGCTGGGAGGGCGAGTCCACAGCCAGCGGCAGGGAGGCCCTAGGCCATTTCAGCTGACGTGTAGGTGAGAACTGCAGGTGAAGGGCCTGGTCATGGCTCACCTAGACTCTGCGTGTGCACCTCAGACCGGGATTCCAAGGCTTTGACCCCAACAAGGAGCACGGGCAGGCAGACTCCTGCGAACCCCGAAACGCAGAGGCCACCATCCATCCCCCGCAGACACGAGTCATGAATGTCACCTGAGGCCTGGAGACCGTGGCAGTTCCCTGCTGGTTCTGTTGTCAGCCTGGTGAGCACTTAGAAAGTGCCACCTGGGGAGCACCTGGACAGTGCAGACCAGGGACCAGTTGAGGTACCACCCAGAGCCTAGGGGCAATCACCTCTCAACCCTCCAGGGGAAGCCAGGGACCCTGTCCTCTGAAGCCTTTCTGGGCCTCGCCAGCAGTAGCTGCCATCTGCACTGTCTCCCGCTCCTCTGTCTCCTCCTCGTCCTGGTGCCTGGCCCTGCCACCCTGCACGCAGGAGCAAGGCACCTGGCCATGTCGGCAGGTCCACTCCCCCTGGCTTCCGTCCACCACAGCAATCTGCTAAACCCCAATCCTGCCATCAGGGTCAACTTCCTCTGTGTCCCCACTAGGTCAGGCCCTTACTGTTACATGCAAACCAAAGGCCCAAGGGCGCAGGGGAACACCTGTTGTTTCCAGTTGTCTCCAAATACCTAAAAAAGGAAATACTTGCAGGAACAAAATAATTCTTAGAAGAGGGGAAAAAATTAAAAAGTGGTTTTAACATTGTTGCAGGGTAACAAGAAAGAAGACCTTCTGAAATCCAGCCATTCTTCAGGACAAGTCATCTAGGGGGGAATCTGTCCCACTTCTGGCTAAGACTGCTGTGTCTCCTCCGGGGAGAATCTCATCACTTCATCCTGGCAGCAGACACCCCAGGGCCTGCATCCCCGTCCCAAACCCAGGCGAGGGTCTGTCTGCCTTGAAGAAGGACACATGGAATCCAGTAGCCAGTAGTAGTTTCTTCTTGGATAACACACGGCTGGACAACAGTCCGTCACACCTGTTGCCACCTTTTCACGGGGCAGCCGTGGGAAGAGGGAGGCTGAGGGGCAAAGCTGGAGCTCCGTCATGCTCGGAGGTGACAGAGTCTGGGTTTCCTTCTGGTGGAAGAGCAGTTCCTGAGGCTGGGAGTGGAGGGAGACTCTGAAGAACAATAGGAAGGCAGGACTCTGCCTGGGGACCATCTGAGTGACTGACTATTCAGGTCCGGAGCCAGGGACGCTCATGGGGAAGGCAGTTGTTGAGTAAATGTGCAGGTCCCGCATCCTTCCACCATATGCTTTTCATGAATTAGGAGTGAGGGTGAAATGCGGGGCCTTTTAAACTGATTTTTGGACCAGCTGGAAGCAGAGAGCAGCATCCCTGGTGCACCCCAATCCCTTCCTTTATGAACCCATGGGGAGCAAAATCCAGATCTATTCCTGGCGTTCCCTCTCGTGGCAGTTCCCCAGAATGATCCAGCTCCGGGTTTTGCAGAGTTCAGGTCATGGAGGCTTCCTGGGCTCTCAGCAGGAACAGGAGGAAAGATTGTCTACTTTTTTGATGGTGGGGCAGAGTCAGCCGCCCGCTCTACAAAGTGACTTCCTGTTCAGGTTATTATTATTATTATTTGCACTATTGGGGATTGAACTCAGGCGCATTCTGCCTCTGAGCTACATTCCCAGGTTTCTCATGCTTTTGAGACTCAGTTGCCCAGGTTGGCCTTGAACTTGGGATCCTCCAACCTCAGCCTCTGGAGGAGCAGGGATTAAAGGAGTGAGCCACCACACCTGGCTTGCCTGGTCTATTCCAAAGGAAGGTGGATGTCGGGCCCTGTGGATGTGCACATGTGCTGCGGGGAGGGACCGGTTGTGCCGATGGCCTGGAACCTGAGCTGCGGCTCTCTGGCACTTGCCTCAGACCATGACTACCCTTTCCTGGATTGGCCTCAAACCATGGTTACCCTTTCCTGGATTGGCCTCAAACCATGGTTACCCTTTCCTGGATTGGCCTCAAACCATGGTTACCCTTTCCTGGATTGGCCTCAAACCATGGTTACCCTTTCCTGGATTGGCCTCAGACCATGGCTACCCTTTCCTGGATTAGCCTCAGAACATGGCTACCCTTTCCTGGATTGGCCTCAGACCATGGCTACCCTTTCCTGGATTGGCCTCAGACCATGGCTACCCTTTCCTGGATTGGCCTCAGACCATGGCTACCCTTTCCTGGATTGGCCTCAGACCATGGCGACCCTTTCCTGGATTGGCCTCAGACCATGGCGACCCTTTCCTGGATTGGCCTCAGACCATGGCGACCCTTTCCTGGATTGGCCTCAGACCCGCAACCAGACCGGCAGCTCCTTTTGTGCTGGGGTAGCTTCTTAGCCGTCTTTGCAGGCATCCCCCTCCCTCCGTCCCTCCAGCATCTGGCTGGGGCTTGCTGACTGAAGTGCTTCCTGAAGGGACGCTAGACCTGAGGCAGGTCACACGGTGAAGCCCAGGGCGCCTCAAGGCTGAGGCAGGACTACCCACCTGCCGCACCAGCCGCTTCATCTGCCGGGCTGTGTGGGTCCTCACAGGTCTTGACAGCTCTGAGGGCTCCTCAGCCCAGCGTGGACACTCAAGCTCAGTTACTGCTCTTGGGCCGCCAGCTCCGATTCAGAGATTCAGACTTAGAGGAGCTAAAGCTTTTGGCCTGGGAGATGAGAGCCAGGAGCAGCTGGGATTGGGGGTCACTGGCAGAGGCGGTGAAGATGAGCTGCAGGCATAACAGCCTGACGTGCTGTCAGCACACGGGCACAACTTGTCTGAGTGCACAAGAAAAGCTCAAGGGGGCAGGAGGCTGTGACACCAAGAGCACCAGACAGGCTAACACTGGATCTGAATTCCAGGCCTGGCTCTGTGACTCTGAGCCAGTGACTGACCTCTCTGAACCCAGTTTCTAGATTTGTATAATAACCTGGCTAGACATGATGCTTTCTGAAGACCTTTTTCCAGATCCAGTAGTCTCCTTAATACACACACACACACACACACACACACACACACACACACATTTAAATGGCTGATGTTTTAAGAGCATAGGGGATATTTACTGCAATTTTCAATGACAGAATCTGCAGCTGGAGACTTCCTTACTAATTTGTTGCTCTACCCAGAGGCCATTGTCTGGACACCACCGCCCCCTTGTGGCAGCTTGTCTAAATTTGCTGGTTGGTGACAAGGAATTCAACAGAGGTGAGGTTTATCAACTGGGATTTATAAAGGATAATGTCCCCAAAGCCTTACGCTTCCTAGGAAGGAACAGGTGCCTGTAACTAGATCAGCTGACTTAGCTTCTTTCCCTCTTAGTACCTTGCCCCTCCTCTCAAGAGGAGGGGCAGTTATTTGGAGGCAATCTTAAACTTAAAATGGGTTTACAGATGGATTACCCAAAGCCACCTGCAAATTAACTCACAGATTAAAATTTGCAAGCTCCTGAGAGCCAGTGTCTCCTACTTCAGAGTGGATTAATTAAAAGGGAAACATCCTGGTGTTTGAGCATATTAAGCATCCCATTTGAACAGAATCTTCTCTTTTTATGGAGGTAATCTTTACATGACTTAAAAATCAACTCTTTTTATGTGAACAATTCAGTGGCATTTAGTACATTCACAATGTTATGTAAACCATTACCTCTGTCTAGTTTCGAAGATTTTCCTCTTCCCAAAAGAAAGTTCCGTACCTAGTAAGTTAGTTACAGTTCTTCCCAGTCCTTGGCAACCACTGACTTTACCTTCTATCTCAATGGATTTACCTATTCTGGATTATTAAAAATGGAACCATAACAATATTTGTCCTTTTGTGCCTGGCTTCTTGAACTTCACATAAGTTTTTTTCTTAAAATGATATTTATTTATTTTTCTTAAACTTTTTTTTTAATTGTAGGTGGACACCTTTATTTTTGTTTATTTATTTTTATGTGGTGCTGAGGGTTGAACCCAGTGTGTCACACATGCTAGGTGAGCACTCTACTGCTGAGCCATAACCCCAGCTTCCCACATAAGGTTTTGAGGTTCCTACCATTTGTAGTGTGTATCAGTATTTCATTCCTTTCATGGCCAAATAATATTCCATTGTGTTAGTCAGCTTTGCATTACTACAATGAAGTGCCTGAGATGTTTAACTTATAAAGGGAAAAGTTTTATTAGGCTCATAGTTCTGGAGGTTCCAGCCCAAGGCTGGGTGACCCCACAACTTTGGGCCTCTGGTGAAGGTACTGGGTGACCATCGTGGGGAGTGTGTGACAGGGCTAACTGCTCAAGTCACCACCAGGAAGCAGAAAGAGACTGAGAACCTAGATTCCCACAATCCCCTTGATCTAAAGACCTCTCATAAGTTCCCACCTCTTAAAAGTTCATGGCACCACCTGGGAACCAAGCCTTTAACACACGGGCCTTTGGGGGACACTCGTCCAAACCACAACACCCGCGGTACGTAGGCAGCCATGTTGCTTGTCCATTCATCCCGTGATGGACGTTGGGTTGTTCCTACCTTTTGGCAGCTGTGGATAATGCGGCTATGAACACCCTTGTGCAAGTATTCACTTGAGTCCTTGTTCCTATTTCCTTAAAAGAAAGGTTTCACTTTCTGACAAAAGCGTCTTTAGAACAAAGCATCTTTAGGAAGAGAAGACACCTGTTCTGCATCTAACAACTCGCGACACCTCCTTGTTTATTCTCTGGCTCTGGCACAGGTTTGGGGACTTGCGTCAACTTTGCTGCAGGCAGAGGAGTTCTGGGGGGCTCCTTGTGTCTGGCGCCAACATCGCCCAGAGAATGCTCTTCTTATGCTGCACAACAAGCCCAGGAGGCCAAACCAATACATGCAAACACATCGAAGCCTGTCCTGGCATCACCTCTGCTACCGTTTCATTGGCTAAAGAAAGTCAAATGAAAAAAAGAAAAAAAAAAAAAAAAAAAAGAAAGTCAAATGAAAAAAAGAAAAAAAAAAAAAAAAAAAAAAGAAAGTCAAATGAAAAAAAGAAAAAAAGAAAAAAAAAAAAAAAGTCAAATGAAAAAAAGAAAAAAAAAAAAAAAAAAAGAAAGTCAAATGAAAAAAAGAAAAAAAAAAAAAAAAAAGAAAGTCAAATGAAAAAAAGAAAAAAAAAAAAAAAAAGTCAAATGACCATGCCCAATTTTAAGGGAAAGCAGTTGTTAATTTTTTTCTGCTTTTTTGTGGGTGCATTGTAGTTGTGTTGTTACATATTCATACATGCACACAATATAACAATGTGATTTGGTCAATATCACTTCCAGTACTTTCCCTTCTCGAACCCCCCTCCCATCCCTTGGTCCCTTTCCTCTATTATCTCCTTTTGATTTTCATGAAATCCCCATGCCCTTTCTTTTTATTCTCCTTTCTCCTCTCTACCTTCCACACATGAGAGAAAACACACAACCTTTAACCTTTTCAGTTTTACTTATTTCACTTAGTATGATGGTCTCTACTTCCATCCATTTTCCTGCAAATGATATAATTTCATATTTCTTTCTGACTGAATAAAACTCCATTGTGTATATGCACCACATTTTCTTTATCCATTCATCCATTGTTGGACACTGAGGCTGTTCCATAGTCTGGCTATTGTGAATTGTGCTGCTATATACATGGATATACATATATCACTACAGTAAGATGACTTTAATTCTTCAGGATAAATACTGAGGAGTGGGACAGCTGGGTCCTGTGGTGGTTCCATGCCTAGTCTTTTGAGGAGCCTCCAGACTGATTTCCATAGTGGTTGTACTAATTTACAGTCCCACCAACAGTGTAAATGTGTTCCTTTTCCTCCACATCCTCTCCAGTATTTATTATTTGTATTCTTGATGACCATCATTCTAAATGGCGTGAGAGGAAATCTCGGTGTAGTTTTGATTTGCATTTCCCTAATTGCTAATGATGTTGAACATTTTTCATATATTTGTTGGCCATATGTAATTCTTCTGACATGTGTCTTTTAATGTGTCCATTTATTTACTGGGTTTTTTGATTTTTTGGTGTAAAGTTTTTTTGAGTTCTTTCTATATTCTGGATATTAATCCTCTCTCAGAAGAGTAGCTAGCAAAGATTTCCTCCTATTCTGTAGGTTCTCTGTTCACATTCCTAATTGTTTTCTTTACTGTGCAAAAGCTTTTCAATTTCATGCCATCCCATTTATTAACACTTGGCATTATTTCTGAGCTTTAGGGGTCCTATTGAGAAAGTTGTTGCCTATGTCTATCTGCTGGGGTGTTGACCCTAAAATTTCTTACTTTTGGTAGCATGGCCATTTTAACAATATTAGTTCTGTCTATGAACTATAAGGTCTTTCCATCTTCTGAGGTCTTCTTCAATTTCTTTCTTCAGTGTTTTATAGTTTTCATTGTAGAGGTCTTTTGCCTCCTTGATTAGATTTATTCCTAGGGTTTTTGTTTGTTTGTTTGTTTTGTTTTTTAAAGACTATTGTGGATGGAATTGTTTTCCTGATTCCTTTCTTGGCAAATTTGTTGTTGGGATATAGGAAAGCTGTTGATTTTTGTACATTGATTTTGTAACTTGCTACATTGCCAAATTTGTTTATTAGCTGTAAAAGTCTTTTGGTGGAGTTCTTTGGATCTTCTAGGTATAGGATCATATCACCTACAGTGGTGATTTGGCTTCTTCCTTTCCTATTTTTATCCCTTTTATTTCCTTCTCTTGTCTAACTGCTCTGACTAGAATTTCTAGCACTATAAGAAATATGGGTGGTGAGAGTGGGCATCCTTGTCTTGTCCCAGATTTCAGTTTTTCCCAATTTACTATCAGGTTGGCTTTGGTTTTTTCATATATAGCCTTTATGATATTGAGGTAGGTTACTCTATTCCTACTTTCTTCAGTATTTCTTTTATCATGAATGGGTGCTAAATTTTCTTGGAGGCCTTTACTGCATCTATTGAGATGTCCAAGGGATTTTTGCCCTTAATTCTATTTATGTGATGCATTACATTTATTGATTTGCATATATAAAATGATTCTTGCATCTCTGGAATAAAACCAAGTTGGTCATGGTGTACAATCTTTTTATAATGTTGTTGAACATGATTTGCTGATATTTTATTAAGTAGTTTTGCATCTAAGCTCATTAGGAATACTGGTCTATAATTTTCTTTCCTTGATGTGTCCTTACCTGGTTTTGGTATGGGTGTGATACTGGATTCATAGAATGAATTTGGAAGTGTTTCATCCTCTTTTATTTCATGGAATAATTTGAAAAGTATTGGCATTAGTTCCTTCTTAAAGGTTTGGTAAAATTCAACTAAGAATCCATCTGATCCTGGGATTTTTTGTTGTTGTTGTTGTTGTTGGAAGGCATTTTATTACTGATTGTGTCTCATCACAAGTTATTGATCTGTTGAAGTTTTCTATATCTTCTTGATTCAGTTTTGGAAGATTGTGTTTTTCTAGAAATGTATCCATTTCTTCTTGGTTTTCCAAGTTATTGTACTATAAGTTTTCAAAATAGTCCCCAGTGATCCACTGGATTTCTATGACACTGTGATGTTTTCTACTTTTTCATCTCTAATTTTATTTATTTGAGTTTTTTCTCTTTTTCTTTTGGTTAGTTGGCTGAGGAACTATCAATATTGTTTATCTTTTCAAAGCACCAACTCTTGTTTTGTTGATCCTTTGTTTTTTCTCAAGTTCATTGATTTTAGCTCTGATCTTAATTATTTCCTTCCTTCTACTGGTTTTGGAATTCGTTCATTCTTCTTTTTCAGAACCTTGAGATGCATCATTAGATTGTTTATTTGGGATCTTTCTGATTTTTCTTATGTAGGTACTCATAGCAATAAACTTTCCTCTCAGAACTTCCTTTACAGTTTCCCAGAAGTTCTGGTTTGTTTTATCAATATTCTCATTTGAGTCTAAGAATTTTTATATTTCTCTCTTGAGTTCTTCTATCACCCATTTATCAGCCAAAAGTACATTGTTCAATGTCTATGTGTTCATATGGGTTCTGTAGGGGTTTAGCATGTTAATTTCTAATATCATTCCATTATGATCTGATGAGATGCAAGGAATTATAGAAATTTTTTTTGCATTTTCTAAGAGTTGCTTTGTGACCTAAAATATGGTCTATTTTGGAACTGCTGAGAAGAAAATGTATTCAGATGTTGGATGAAATACCTATAGATGTCTGTTAGATTCATTTGATTTATAATATTTTTTAGGTCCAAAGGGTCTTTAACAAGTTTGTGTCTGGATGACCTATCTAATGGTGAGAGAAGTATGTTGAAATCACTCAGTATTATTGTACTGAGGTCTATCTGAAATTTCAATTTAAGTAGTGTCTCATGTATGTAATTAGTTGCACCCATGATTGGAGCATAAATATTTATTATTGTTATATCTATTTGTTGAATTTCTCCCTTTACCAGCATGAGGTGATCTTCTTTGTCTCTTCTCATTAATTTTGGTTTGAGGGCTGCTCTCTCAGATATGAGAGTAGCTACTCTTGCTAGTTTTGGGGCTCCATTTGCATGGTATACAAATTTCTATCCTTTCACTTTCAGTCTGTTGCTGTCTTTGCCTGCAAGGTGCATTTCTTGCAAACAATATATAATTGGGTCTTATTTTTTAATCCATTTTGCCAACCTATGTCTTTTAATTGGAGAGTTGAGACTCTTTACATTTGATGTTTATTAATTCCTGCCATTTTGATTCATTTATCAAGTTTTATTTGGTTCTATTTCTCATTTACTTAGTGATTCTTCAAATAAAATTTGTTAATTTCTGAGCTCTGGGGTTTGTTTATTATTTCTTCTGTGTGGAGTATTTCTTGAAATAAGTTCTGTAGTGCAAGTTTAGTAGTCATGAATTCCTTTAGTTTCTGCTTATCTTGGAAGGCTTTTATTTTTGCTTTGATTTTGAAAGATATATTTGCTGGATATAGCAGCCTTGACTGACAGTAATTTTCTTTCAGGACTTGGAACACATTATTCCAAGCCCTCCTGGATGTTAGTTTGTGCTCAGAAATCGGAAGTGATGGGTTTGCCTCTAAATGTGACCTGATGTTTTTCTCTTGAGACTTTAAAAATTATATCCTTGTTCTGTAAATCAGGCAATTTAATTATAATGTGTCATGGACATGTTCATTTTGATCTTGTGTATTTTGAGTTCTGAATGCTTCCTGTATCTGAATGTCAGCCTCATTCTGAAGGTTTAGAAATTTTTCTGTTATTATTTCCTTGGAGAGGTTATCCATTCCATTAACCTGCATATCACAACTCTCCTCAATTCCAATGATTCTTAAATGTGGTCTGTTAATATTGTCCCAGAGTTCTTGTATATTCTAATCATGGTTACTTATTTTCTTTTCTTTAATTTGTCTGAATGTACAAGTCTGGCGACTATGTCTTCAAGCTCTGAGATTCTGTTTTCAGCAAGGTTCACTTTATTAGAGAGATTTTCAACTGAATATTTTATTTGATTTATTATGACTTTCATTTCCAAGATTTCTGTTTGGTTCTTTTTATATTTTTGTCTTCTTATTGACTTTCTCATTCACATTCTGTACTGACTACCTTAATTCATTATTCATTCAGTAATTTTTCTGTGTTCTTTTGGAATCAATTGATCATTTCAACAATGATTCTTTTGAGTTCTTTATCTGATATTTCATTTACTTCAATCATTTTTAAATTTATTTAAAGAAATTTTTATTTTTTATAAAAAATTTGTCATACATGTATGTAGGGTAATAATGTTTGTCTTAATTTATTGTCCTTACCATCCCCACCTACCCCACTCCTCCCCTCACTCCCCTGTGTACAATCCAAAGTTCCTTCATTCTTACCTACCCACCTCCCGCTAAGGATCTACATTTGCTTATCAGAGAAAACATTTGGCCGTTACTTATTTAGGATTGGCCTATTTCACTTAGCATGATCTTCTCCAGTTCCATCCATTTCCCTGCAAATGCCATAATTTCATTCTTTTTTAAGGCTGAGTAATATTACATTGTGTACATGTACCATATTTTCTTTGTCTATTCATCTGTTAAAGGGCATCTAGGTTGGTTCTGTAGTTTAGCTACTGTGAATCGAGCTACTATAAATGTTGATGTGTCTGTATCACTGAAGTGTGCTGATTTTAAGTCCTTTGGGTATAAACTGAGGAGTGGGATAGCTGGGTCAAATGGTGGTGTCATTCCAAGTTTTCTGAGGAATCTCCATATTGCTTTCTAAAGTGGCTGCACCCAGTCTGCAGTCCCACCAACAATGTATGAGTGTACATTTTCCCCCACATCCTCGTCAATACTTATTATTGCTTGTATTCTTGATAATTGCCATTCTAACTGGAGTGAAATGAAATCTTAGTTTTGATTTGCATTTCTCTAATTGCAAGAGATGATGAACTTTTTAAAATATGTTTGTCAATTGATTGTATTTCTTCTTCTGTTAAGTGTCTGTTCAGTTCCTTAGCCCATTTATTGATTGGGCTATTTGTTTTTTTGGTGTTAAGCTTTTTGAGTTCTTTATATATCTTGGAGATTAGTGCTCTATCTGAGGTGCAAATGGTAAAGATTTTTCCCATTCTATAGGCTCTTGCTTCACTTTATTGATCATTTACTGAGAAGTTTTTTGGTTTGAATCCATCTCATTCATTGATTCTTAATTTTACTTCTTGTGCTTTAGGAGTCTTGTGAAGGAAGTCAGGTCCAAAGCCAACATGATGAAGATTTGGGCCTACTTTTTCTTCTATTAGGTGCAGGGTCTCTGTTTTAGTGTCTAAATCTTTGATTCACTTTGAGTTGATTTTTGTGCAAGGTGAGAAATAGAGGCTTAATTTTATTTTGTTACGTATGGATTTCCAGTTTTCCCAGCACCATTTGTTGAAGAGGCTATCTTTTCTCCAATGTGTACTTTTGGCACCTTTGTCTAGTATGAGATAACCATATTTATGTGGGTTCATCTCCATGTTTACTATTTTGTACATTGGTCTACACATCCATTTTGGTGCCAATACCATGCTGTTTTTGTTACTATTGATTTGTAATATAATTTAAGTTCTGGTAGTGTGATGCCTCCTTATTCACTCTTCTTGCTAAGGATTGCTTGGCTATTCTGGGCCTCTAATTTTTCAAAGTGAATTTCATGATTTTTTTCTTATTTCCATGAAGAATATCATTGGGATTTTAATAGGAATTGCATTGAATCTATATAACACTTTTGTAGTGTTCTATAGTTTTCATTGTAGAGGTCTTTCAACTCTTTTGTTAGATTGATTTCCAAGTATTTTATTTATGTTGAGGCTATTGCGAATGGGGTAGTTTTCCTAATTTCTCTTGCAGTGGATTCATTGCTTATGTATAGAAATGAATTTGATTTATGGGTGTTGATTTTATATCCTGCTACTTTGCCAAATTCATTTATGAGTTATAGAAGGTTTCTGATGGAATTTTTTGGATCTTCTAAATATAGAATCATGTTGTCAGCAAATAGTGATAGTTTGAGTTCTTCTTTTCCTATTCATATCCCTTTAATTTCTCTTGTCTGTTTAATTGCTCTGGTTAGGGTTTCAAGGACGATGTTGAATAGAAGTAGTGAAAGAGGGCATCCTTGTCTTGCTCCAGTTTTTAGAGGGAATGCTTTCAATTTTTTTCCATTTAGGATGATGTTGGCCATGGGCTTAGCATAGATAGCTTTTACAATGTTGAGTGATGTTCCTACTAGCCCTAGTTTTTCTAGTGTTTTGAACATGAAGAGGTGCTGTATTTTGTCAAATGCTTTCTCTGCATCTATGGAGATAATCATATGATTTTTGTCTTTAAGTCTATTGATGTGATGTATTTCATTTATTGATTTCCATATGTTGAACCAACTTTGCATTCCAGAGATGAACCCCACTTGATCATGGTGCACTATCTTTTTAATATATTTTTATATGTGATTTGTCAGTGTTTTACTGAGAATTTTTGCATCTATGTTCATGAGGGATATTGGTATGAATTTTCTTTCCTTGGTCTGTCTTTGTCTGGTTTTGGTGTAAATGTGATATTAGCCTCATAGAATGAGTTTTGAAGGGTTCCCTCTTTTTCTATTTCATGGAATAATTTGGGGAGTATTGGTGTTAATTCTTCTTTGAAGGTCTTGTAAAACTCAGTTGAGAATCTGTCTGGCCCTTGGCTTTTCTTGGTTGGCAGACTTTTGATGGCATCTTCTATTTCTTTGCTTGAAATTGATCTGTTTAAATTGTGTATGTCCTCCTGAATCAGTTTGGGATCATATGTCTTTAGAAATTTGTCAATGTCTTCAATATCTTTTATTTTATTTGAGTACAAATTTTCAAAATAGTTTCTAATAATCTTCTGTATTTCAGTAGTATCTGTTGTGATATTTCCTTTTTCCTCATGAATTTTAGTAATTTGAGTTTGCTCTCTCTTTGTTAGTGTGGCTAAGGGTTTATCAATTTTATTTTTTTCAAAGAACAAACTTTTTGTTTTGTCAATTTTTTGAATTGTTTCTTTTGTTTCAATTTCATTAATTTCAGCTCTGATTTTAATTATTTCCTGTCTTCTGCTGATTTTGGTGTTGATTTGTTCTTCTTTTTCTAGGGATTTGAGATGTAATGCTAGGTCATTTATTTGTTGACTTTTATTCTTTTAATGTATGAGCTCAGTGCAAGGAACTTTCCTCTTAGCACTGCCTTCATGGTGTCCTGGAGATTTTCATATGCTCTATTGGTGTTCTCATTTATCTCTAAGTATTTTTTTATTTCCCCCTTGATTTCTTTTTCTATCCATTCATCATTCAATAGCATGCTATTTAGTCTCCAGGTGTTGGAGTAGCTTTTATTTTTTGTTTTATTGTTCATTTCTAGTTTCATTCTATTATGAGCTGATAGAATGCAGGGTAGAATTTCTATTTTTTTGTATTTTCTGAGAGTTGCTTTGTGGCATAACATATGGTCAATTTTAGAGAAGCATCCATGTGCTGCTGAGAAGAAAGTGTATTCACTCAATGATGGATGAAATATTTATATATGTCCATTAAGTCTAAATCATTGATTGTATCATTTAATTCTATAGTTTCTTTATTTAGTTTTTGTTTGGAAGATCTGTCCAGTGGTGAGAGAGGTGTTTTAAAGTTACCCAGAATTATTGTGGTCTATTTGCTTCTTGAAATTGAGAAGGGTTTGTTTGATGTATGTAGATGCTCCATTGTTTGGGGCATACATATTTACAATTGTTATATCTTGTTGGTGTATGATTCCCTTAAGCAGTATGAAGTGTCCTTCTTTATCTCTTCTGACTGACTTTGGTTTGAAGTCCACTTTGTCTTATATGAGGATGGAAATCCTGCTTGTTTACATGATCCATGTGAGTGATATGTTTTTTTCCCAACCTTTCAACTTCAGTCTGTGGATGTCTTTTTCTAGGAGGTGAGTCTCTTGAAGACAGCATATTGTTGGGTCATTTTTTAAAATCCAATCTGCCAGTCTATGTCTTCTGATTCATGAGTTTAGGCCATTAACATTCAGGGTTATTACTGAGATATGATTTATATTCCTGGTCATTTTGGTTTATTTTTGGTTTTTAACTTGACTTAGTTTCTCCTTTGATTGACCTTTCCTTTAGTGTAGTTCCTCCCTTTGCCTGTTTTTTTTTTTTTTTTTTTTTTTTTTTTTTTTTTTTTTAATTTCCACTTCATGGAATATTTTGCTGAGAATGTTCTGTAGTGCAGGCTTTCTAGATGTGAATTCTTTTAACTTTTGTTCATCATGGAAGGTTTTTATTTCATCTTCAAATCTGAAGCTTAATTTTGCTGGATATAAAATTTTTGGTTGGCATTCATTTTCTTTCACAGCTTGATATATGTTATTCCAGGGTCTCCTGGTATTGAGGGTCTGGATTGAGAAATCAGATGAGATCCAAATTGGTTTCCCCCTGTATGTAATTTGAATTTTTTCTCTTGCAGCCTTTAAAATTCTATCCTTATTCAGTATGTTAGTCATTCTCACAATAATGTATCTTGGTGTGGGTCTGCTGTAATTTTGTACATTTTGGGTCCTGTGAGCCTCTTGTACTTTATTTTCCATTTCATTCTTTAGATTTGGGAAGTTTTCTGATATTATGTCATTGAAAAGATTGTGCATTCCGTTGGTTTGTATATCCATGCCTTTGTCTATTCCAATAAATCTTAAATTTGGTCTTTTCATGTTATCCTGTATTTCTTGGAAGTTCTGTTCATGGTTTCTTACCATCTTTTCTGTGCAATCAACTTTATTTTCAAGAGTAAGTATTTTGTCTTTGTTGTCTGAGGTTCTATCTTCCAAGTGGTCTAGTGTGTTGGTGATACTTTCCATTGAATTTTTAATTTGGTTTATTATTTCCTTCATTTCAAGGATTTCTGCTTGATTCCTTTTTGCAATCTCTGCCTCTTTATTGAAGTGATCTTTCACTTCCTATATTTTCTCTCTGATCCCATCCTTTATTTCGAAGATCAATCTAACTATGTATTTTCTAAACTCTATCTCTGACATTTTTTTCCACTGCATTGTTTATGGATTCTATTGTTGGAACATCTTGGTTTGTTTGAGGCACTTTGTTCCCTTATTTTTTCATGTTGTTTGTGTGTCTTCTCATCAAGTGGTATGGAATTGAGGCAGTACAGATTCTACCCTGTAGTTTTTTAGTGTCCCTGAAGGTTTCCAGTACCTTTCCTGTGGGTACTGTGACAATTGTCTTCCAGGAAACAGCCTACAGCAGGCAATCTGCTGGTAGTCTATGGGCAGTCTGCAGGTTAACCACAGATGATCAGCTGGTGGATGTTGGACAGTGGGCTATGGGTAAGTGAAGGCAGGTGATGGGCAGGCAAGAGGTGGGCAAATGGGCAAATTGTGGATGATAGGCAGCAGTCAGTGAGGGATCTGTACTCAAAAAACAGGCCATATTCTGGCAGACAGTGGGTCACAGGGGTGGACACATGGGGTAAACAGCAGGGAATCTGTGAGCAGCCAAGACTGCCTCTCAGAGAAACAGTATTTCCTCTGCTTGAATCCCAAGTTACAGAATGACAAGGAATGCAGCTTCCCTGTAATCCGCCATCTTGAATCCACTTCAATAACTGTGTGGTCAGTTGCTGGTGAATTATGAACTTTAGGAGGTATCATGTTTCCTTGCTCTTTCATATTTCTTATATTCCTGTGCTGGGTTTTATGCATCTGATGGGAGGGATTTCTCTTCTTCTCTTCTGTGTGGACCTTTTTATGGCACAGTCTTTGCTTGCCCAAAGCATCCTAGATTGAGGCCCCCTTGTAGGTGTGATATCCATGATCTTTGCATTAATTCTCTGTTTTTGCTGTCACAGTAAATGTTCATAGGTGGGATCTGGGGGCCCAGCCATAGCCATTTCTACTTGGGGCCTGGCCATTGGTTTGGGTTTTTATCTCTTCTAATCTGTGTATTAAGTATACTGATGATTGAGTTTCATTAATTTGTGGTGGAGCAAGGTAGGCTGTCTTTTGGTTGAGTTGAGTTCAGCAGCCGAGTCTCTAAGAAATACCCTGTGAACTTGTAGGTTCCCAGCCCCTCACAGAAGAGGGAGAAATAAACAATACCAACAACCAATGCACACAACATACAGTATTAAAATAAATGCCACCAAAAAGAAAAAGAAAAACCCAATTGCTCCAACAGTGAAAACAATAAGTGACCATAAACTAGATCTGGCATTAAAGCAAACAACAGGTGTCAACTATGTCATCCACAACTGTAATAATTGCAACAGCATTAATGGAGGGGGCAGAGGTTATATAAACAAATTAGTTCTAAAAGATGATAAAAAGTCAATTAATTAAGAGAAAAGAAGGGCTGGGGCTGGAGCTCAGTGGTGAAGTGCTTGCCTTGCACCCTGAGGCACTGGGTTCGATCCTCAGCACCACATAAAAATAAATAAAGGAATCATCTCCAAATACAACTAAGCATACTTTTTAAAAAGAGAGAAAAGGAAATGTGATGGGAAGGTAGAAAAGAGCTTACAACGGCAAGAAGTGAACAGAGAGAATGCAGAAGAGATGCAGCAGGTGACAGTTGTAAGGAAGGAGGAGTGAAATAGGATGATCAAAGTAAAGGGGGGAGGAAGAGGGAACAAGAGGATTTCCTGTTGCAGGAGGAGAAACAAGAGAAACAAATGAAAACAATACAAAACAAGACCAAAATCTACAAACCCAAACCCCTGACCCTCAAAAGTCAAGGTAAAGAAAAATAACTACATTAAAAAAATGGTGAAAATGAGAAAAAAAGAATCAAATATGTTTATGCGTATGTGTCCATGAACCAATCAGCACAGCAGTGGCACACCCACAACCACACACGAGAGGGAAAAGATTCTTAATAAAATCACAGGAATCATCTCCACTGAGGTGGTCAAGATAGTCAGTGAGAATAATGGTCACTGTCTATGCCCAGTTGTCTTTCCATTCTTTTTTCTTTTTTCCTTTTTCCGTGGTGCTGGGGATTGAAGCCAGGGCCTTATGCCTGCAAGGCGGGCACTCTACCAACTGAGCCACACCCCAGCCCTGCTTTCCATTCTTGTTGAGCTCCGTACTGAGCATGGGCAGGGGCTGGGAGTTGCGAACCCCTTCCTCTTTTTGTGCTTCTCACGGAGCTGTCAGTTGGAGGGGCCTAAGACTGAAGCTGGTTGAAATAGTTCTCAGCTTCCCTTCTCACCAGGATGAGGTAGGACGGAATGGCAGGCCCGGCAGCTGGAGTTTTGTCTGCGCAGACCAGATGGGGGCGCTCCCAGGGTGGGCTGCTGCAGAGTTCTCCAGGGGACTTCCAGCAGGTGGGGCTTAGGTCTTACAGGCCTCGGGGGCTTCGTCGGGTTGTGTCTGCTCTGGAGAGACGATCAGAAGCACCGAGGGCCTGGCAGTTGCTGATTCCTCGGGGTCTGGCTCTCAGGGGCCTCCCAGGAATTCCACGGGGGTGCAGGAGAACCAGTTCTCCACACGCTCCGCCGCCCGGGAACGCCACCCTCCAGGTCAGAGCACTCACACCCCCGTTCTGATTCCTGACCCGCTTCAGCTGGTCACATCAGCGGCCAGACTCAGAGGAGAAGCCCCCTGGGCTCTCCTTCACCTTGCTGACTGGACTCTCCCTGGGCAAAATCCTTCCTGTGACTGTTTCACACGTACTGCCAGGTACACCCTAGGCCATGAAGCAGGCCCTTGCTGGGACCGGGTGGAAGTGTTTGCTCTGGCCTCTGGGCTCCCACAGGAGCAGGACCTCAGCTCTCCACGGCTGGTTGGGAAACACAGGTCACTTTCCATGCACCCGTGTGCAGTGCAGCCTCTGAGCTCAGGTTCCTCTGCTCCAAATCCATCTGGTGTGTTTCTGTGTTCTCCCTCCTCTGTGCTGAGCCAGTGTTGCTACTTACCACTGCCCCCATGGGCCAGCTCCAACACACTCTTTCTTTCTTTCTTTTTTTTTAAACTTTATTTTTATTGTAAACAAATGGGATACATGTTGTTTCTGTTTGTAGATGGAGTAACAGCATACCATTTGTGTAATCATACATTTACATAGGGTAATGATGTTTGATTCACTCTGTTATTTTTTCCTTCCCCCTACCCCTCCCACCCCTCTTTTCCCTCTATACAGTCCCTCCTTCCTCCATTCTTGCTCCCCTCCCACCCCCCATTGTGTGTCATCATCCGCTTATCAGCAAGATCATTCGTCCTTTGGTTTTTTGAGATTGGCTTATCTCACTTAGCATGATATTCTCCAATTTCATCCATTTGCCTGCAAATGCCATAATTTTATTATTCTTCATAGCTGAGTAATATTCCATTGTGTATATATATATACCACACTTTATTTATCCATTCATCAATTGAAGGACATCTAGGTTGGTTCCCCAACATACTCTTTCTTGTTTAATGCACCCAAATTTCTCAGTCTCTGTAGCACTCTGACTGCCCAATATTGAATTGTAGTGAATTTTCTTTTTCACCCACCTCGCGAGAAGCAGGACTCCCGCTGCTTGAATTCCAAGGCCTGGAGCGACCAGGAGTGCAGCCTTCCCCTAGCCTGCTCTCTTGAATCCTCAGAGAGGTTAGTATCCACACGCATCACACCACAGGCCAGGAGCGTAGAACTGGGAGCACGGCTCTTCCCCACCATCCCTACTGGGAGGCTGCTTAGCTGTAATTTTAAATGCTTAATTTACCTTTTCTCTGCCATAGTTACATTTTGTCAAAGCTACTCAGGATCTCGATGTGAAAGCGTCTGCACTGTGGAAGATTTCCAGTTAGAGAGCCCTCCCCAGTCCCAGCAAGGCAGCCACACATCCTGCCTGTGGGAAATGCCTCCAAGGAGTCTGGGCTCCCACTCAGAGGAAGACTCTGGTCTCTTTGACCTCAGCCTTTTAAGGAATGGGAGTCAATACAGGGCATAAATTATTCTTTGCAAGGAACATTCTCAGAAATGGCAAGAGGTTGGAGAAGGGGGCAGCAGGCTGTGTGCCCTTTGCGGTATTTGAACTTCTGCTCACCTTCTGAATGACTTCACCTCTCGAACTAATGAAAGCATTAAAAATTGGGATCTTGGGGAAAAATGAATCTAAGTGGCACAGGAATTTCAACGCAACTCCATATTTCCTTTGCAGACACGATGAACTGGCATACCAACCTTCTTCTGCAAGGTCAGAGGAAAGCGCACGTCCACAGTCTGGTTCAGCCAGTGGCCTTCCTGGTATGGTCTCATGGCTGCCTTAGGACTGGACATTCTCTGTTGGGAAGGGTCCTCATCGTTGGTGGACAGAGACCTCAGAAATCTATCTGTCTCGAAAAGTCATTCTGAAAGCTTTGCCTTTTTGGAAGATGCCTTTCAGAAGGCAAAACCTTTGAGGAAAACGAACATTTATGAAACCCCTATTATGAGCTGCATCCTCTACACCCACTTACAAACCTCTGCTCCCTGGTAGTCTCTGTTGTGGCTGTCCTTGCTGTCTTTGTCTCCACAGACTCTTTGCTCTTTCGGATCAAATCTGGAGATCCACTCAGCTCTGCCACTCTTCCCCAGCCCTGTGACACCAGGAAGCTGTGTGGCAGGGAACTGGGTGTTCCTAGGTGTCCCCTCTTTCAGGGATCACTGTCCTTGGTTGCCTGCTGTTCAGTTTAGAAAAAAAAATTGCTTAATATAATTTGTCTCTTTAGGTGTGAGGGTCTATCTGATTCCTATTACTCCAGCTCCATTGGACCTATTAACTAGATCTGAGTTCACTAATTCTTCTATTGTGTTCAGTCTTCAAACTCATCTAGCAAGACTTTTTTTTCTTTCTTTCTTTCTTTTTTTTTCTTTTTTAAAGTAGGCTTCATTTGGGGCTGGGGTTGTGGCTCATTGGTAGAGCACTTGCCTAGCATGTGTGAGGCACTGGGTTCGATCCTCAGCATCACATAAAATAAATAAATAAATAAATAAACTTCTTATGTCCATCTACAACCCAAAATATACAAACAATAGGCTTCATTTTTTCAGAACAATTTTGGGCTCATAGCCAAGGTCAGCCAAGAGTGTTTGTCTACACTCGCATCTCCCTCCCAGGCAACCCTCCCGTCAACATTCCACACCAGAAGGTATATTAGTGACAATCAATGAGCCTACACTGACACATCATTATCACTTAAAGCACCATGGCTCATGGTGTTGTAGAGTCTATGAATTTGGATAAGTGAATAATGTATGAATCCACCATTAGAGTATTCAAAATGTTTCATTAAAAATGCTTTCTGTTCGGCCTACCCATCCCTCCCTCCCCACTCACTGCTGGAAACCAACGATCTTTTTATTGTGTCTATAATTCTTCCTTTTCCAGAATGTCCCATAGTTGGTGCAGTATAGCATGCAGCTTTTCCGATGGGCCTCTTTTACTTGGTAATAGCTCATTTTTAGGGCCGAACAATGTTCCATTGTCTGGATGTGCCACAGTTCTCTATCCATCACCTACTGAAGGGCATCTTGGTAGCTTCCAGGTTTGGACAATTATGAATAAAATTGCTATGAATATCTGTGTGCAGGTTTGTAGGCGGACATAAGTTTTCAGCTCATTGGAGTAAATACCCAAGAGTATGACTGCTGGCTTATCTGGTAAGAGCATGTTTAGTTTTTTGAGAAACTGCCAGACTGTTTTCCAAAGTGGTTGTCCATTTTGTCTTCCACTCGTCATGAATGGGAATTCTTGCTCCAGACTCCCACCAGCATTTGGCTGTGAGTATGTACTGGTTATCTTCTTGTTTTAATTTGCAGTTCCTCATGATACATGCTGGTGAGCATCTTTTCATATGCTTATTTGCCACCTGTGTTTCTTCCCTGGTGGGGCATCTATCCAGATCTTTGCCCATTCTGAAACCAGGCTGCTGGTTTTCTCATTGTGGAGTGCTCAGTTTCCTTTGCATGTTTTGGATACAGTCCTTTTCCAGATATGTCTTTTGTACACATTTACTCCCAGTCTGTGGCTTGTCTTCTCATTCTCTTCTCCTTCCAGGACATTTTTAATTTCATCTATTTTAATTTTGAAATCTAGAATATCCTTCTGATTCTTTTATAGACTTGCAAATTCTGATAGAATTATTCATTCAAACATTTGTCAAACTTTTTCTTTACTTTCTTTTTTTCTGGCTCAGCTCTTTTAATAAATATGCAAAGCAGAGGAAAACATTAATGGAGATGTACAATGATTATTCAAACAAGTTATACATATGTACAAAGGCAATAATGAAACAGTCTTTGTGAATTCATTCTGTGTCTATAGATATACTGGACCTATAGTATAAAAGGAATATAGTGGGGTAAAACACAAATTAAAAAACTGGGCCCTAAGCAATACAAGGGCTGGGGTTTTTGCTCAGTGGTAGAGCGCTTACCTAGCATGTGTAAGGCACTGGGTCTGATTCTCAGCACTACGTATAAATAAATGAATAAAATAAAGGTCTATCAACATCTAAAAAATTTTTTTAAAGTAAACAACACATTTATGGCTAATGAAGGGCTTTTCGTTCCTATTTAAAACAACAATCCTTTTTCTGGGGAACAAAGTAATGCAAAAGACGGCACCAAAAGAGCAAGACACAAAGCTTACCTACTGACTGCAAGTTGAATCACCTAAGGAGCCCAATGTGGTTTTAGGAGTTCTCATTCAGAGAAAGGTAAACTTTTTGCCAGACGATGGCCTTAAACACCAACAGTCTCAGGGATCTGTGGGAATCGGAGTAAGGAAAATTTATACTTATCCTCGTATCAGCAAATGTTTTGACACTCTGCTGGGAGAAACTTAATTTTTTTATAACAGTAACATCCAGAGTGGAAAATCTGCAGAAGGCTTATTGTACGAAATTCCATTGACTTATCACTTTTAGTTATTTTTCACTCTTTAAAAATGTACTTGATTTTTAATTGATATAAAGTTATTTCAAAGCACTTGTTTGCTAACTCTACTTCTGGCTCATTTCTGGATCAACCTTTTGTTCCCCTCCCCAATTAATTTCAGTCACACTCTCCTGTCTATTCATTTTTTTTTTTTTTGGATGCTGAACATTAGGCATAAAAGAACGAGGGCACCGTTAGATGACATCTTCCATCCGTAAGGTCCCTTCTTCCTATTGTTGGCAAGTGAGGTGAGCGTAACCCACCTCTATTCAACCGCGGACTGAGCTGGGGGTTACCATTTTACTAAGAGTTGCTGTAGTTGGGAATTGGAATGCCCCCCAAGATCCCATCTGGCAGTATCCTGGGACCAGGTCACTAATTGCTCCCTACCCATCTCCGTCTTGTTGGCCTCAGAAACCAATTACATCGCTAAAACCAGGATCCTGTTCCCATGAGTTCTCCATGGACAAAACCATGGAGGATAAAACCACTGAGGAGTCACAGAAACAGTAAATTCCTGGGTCCCTTAACTTGTCACTCGAATGAACAGTGTTTTCCTCAAAACCCACCTGTGTGTCCTCCTAAGAGCTGCAGCAACACACCCCACAGGGCCAAGAACAGCTGACTGCATTCCCTCACGAAGAAGTGTGCACCACCAAGGAGAAAACACCTTTTGAAATGCACCGAGCACCGACAAATATTCCTAAGCTTTAGCGCAGCACTCCCACGGAACAAAGCCTGCTGCCTTCTTGTTCAGAGACCAAGCCTGACTCCGGCTCGGTCAATACTGTGTGTCCCTTCCGCTCCAGCGTCAGTCCCCACTCTAGACGCTTGCTCCCATCCCCATCCGCTCTCTATTTGATTGTGATAGCTTGAGACCCCAACAATCCACAAGCACAACCATCGGGACATGGGCTATTTGTGTGTCTCTGTCGGGACCATTACGGGCTCTTGCCAGTTTGTGACTCAGTCCTTAGGTTATGTCTCTGCAGGTGGCGGCTGAAGTGGCAGCAGGGACCTGGGGCCTGGGAGCCCATGGAGCTGGTGCCATGGTGCTGGACCTTCACCTGGGAGCCCCGTGGAGGGGACTGCAGGATCAGAGGGGCTGGTAAGGGGCCACCTGCCAGCACGGCATGTCATCTGCCGGACACCTCTAGGCCAGGGGTGCATCAGGTCCAGAGGAGGGCTATGCACCCAAGACCAAAATGCAAACCTGCCCATTCAGAATTGCCTATGGGCACCAATACTGAGAATGAGAAGAAATGACAAATTAAAAACATCACAACACTGACAAAAACCACCCCACCCGCGCCTCATGACCAGAGCTCCCCCTGGCCACAGGAGGTTCCCAGTCAGCAGGGCGCTGGCTGAAGTCGCTCAGCTTCCTGGGAACCTGCCTCTGCCCTCTCTGGCCCCTAAAGGGCCTTCTTAAGTGCTGCCTTTGGGGCTTGGCCCAGGCCCCGCCACATCGCAGAGGGGATGGTGTCAGGGAGGTCCCAGGAGTCCCGGGCAGGTTCAGCCAGGGGTCTGGCAAAGTCTTTAGGGACAAAGGCGCTGACCCAAACACCAACATGCATCTTCCCCATGGACTGGGAGGGTGCGTGGGAGCAACAGGTGTTCACCCGGTACCCACCACGTGCCAGGGCAAGGGTAAAGGACTGTGAGCACATGGACACAGCCACAGTGGTCGGAAGGTGCCCCCGGGGAGGAAGGGGGAAGAAGTGAGCCCTCACCACGCTGGGCTTCCTCCCCTCTCCCCACTGGCCAGGCGCCCTCAGACGCTGGGGCAGTAGCCCACCCAGAGCAGGGCATACAGCCGCCCACCTGCCAGTGTCCTGGGACACCAGGTCACCTCCTGCTCCTCACCTTTGGTGACAAGGCAGGGCCCCCGAACCTCCAAGGTCAGCAAGACCATGGGGGCTGTCCCAGGGAGTTCTCTGGACACACCCAGAAACAGACTTCTGCGTGTCAGGGGTCATCCAGGGAGGTGTGTGGGGGGAGCACATGGGGGGTTCCTCTTCCCTGGCGACAAATGCGAGAGACAGTCCCTCTCCTGGAAGGCACCTGGAGTTCCACACTCGCCTCTGGTTGGCCCAGAGAGCACGGGCGCGCGGGCTGGCGGCGCCACCTGGTGGCCCCGTGGGGAAGCGCAGGCCAGCCGCCTGACCTCGGCGCCTGCTGCTGGAGCCCAGGGCTGGAGCATGCAGCAGGGAGGATCCCCAGCGTCGCGCACACCTGGGACTCTGCCGGGCGGCGCCCGGTCAAAACCACTGCTCCTCTCGGGAGAGGCCTTAGCGCCGCCCCTGCGGTGCCCCGATCCGGCCTCCCGAGGCGGCTCCCTTTTCACCCCCACCCATCCATTTGGCTGTGTCACCTTGAACTTATGGCTTAGCTCCCTGACCTTTGTTTATTCTTTTGTTTAAAAAGGTGACGCTAACTACACCTGGTGCCAGGCCGCTGGACAACTGGGCAGGACCATCCCACGGCCCCTGGGTCACAGCGTGCCACCGAAGCTTTGACCCAGGCACAGGGAGGACAGAAATGAACTGCAGGAGGACACACGGCAGGTGACCACCCACATGCCCCCTCCTCCAGAGTCCAGGAGTTTCTGGGGCCTCTAATTCGGGAGGTGGACTTCAACTGGGCTGAGCTCTCTACAGCCGGGTCCTGCTGGGCAGCTGATGGGGATCCCACAGGTGAGGCCCCCCAAGCAAGAAGCAGCCTCCTCCACACCAGGGAGACTGAGTTTGCAAATGAGCAGGAATGGCCCTTACTGGGACTGGAGGGTCCAGTCATAGGAGGGCTCACTGGCCAGAGGCCCTGTCCCCCCAGCATCCCTGCCCACACAGGAATCCCACCTCTTACCTTTGCTCAGGCTGCTGTCCCCAAAACTGTTCCCTTAGGGAAATGGGAGTGGTTACTGTGATGGTTTCAAGCCTGATTCAGAGTCCCCTGAAGGGCTTCCTAAGCTCCAGCATTGGGCTTCAGTAGGACTCAGGTGGAGACTGAGCCTCTGCTTCTCACAGATTCCCAGGAAGGCTGATGCTGCTGGGCCACTGGGAACCACTGACTTAGTCACACTAGGCCTGGGTCTGACTCCTGGATCATCACTTGCTGGCAGGGAGAGCTTGTGCTAGCTGCTTGGCCTCAGTTTCCTCATCTGTAGAATGGAGAGAGTTGGCCCTAACTCAGTGCTGTCGGGAGCATTGGATGAGAGGGTGCACAAGGACTGAGATCGGGATGCAGCACACGGCAGGTGTGCAGAGAAGGGTGACTGCTGTCCTGGCTTTGTGTGCACCTGAGGACCGTGCAGCATCCCATATGCAGCTGATGCTGCAAAGGGGGGCGGGAGGGTTGAAAGGAGAGAGGGCAGCAAAGGGAGAAACGGGGTTTCATTTGGGCAGCTGGGAGATTGAGGAGGAGACAAAAGGCAGGCACTTCATTCCAGTCCTGGAGCAGAGAATGTCCTGGAAGGATGGTCAGGGTGGGGACAAGAGTGGCCACTTGCAGGAGCCTGGGGTCACTGGCTGGAGGAAGCCACAGATGGAGGGAGCCCCAAGGCAAGTCTTCTTCCACTGCAGAGGGGAGACAGACGGGCATTTCAGACTCAGAAAGCGGCTCTGCCTGCTGTTCAATGCTGGCCACACACAGGGACCACCTGGGGACATTGAAAACCCCAAACCCAGACACACCCCATTCCACTGGCATCTGAGTCTTGGGAGGTGCTATGGACTCCATGCTTGTGTCCCCCAGGAGTCCTAGGTGCCAGTGAGGTGGGGCCTTTGGGGGGCAAATGGGTGGAGAGGAGGTCATTAGGGGGGAGCCCTCAGGAAGACAGGAGGTGACCTTGGCCATCAAAATACCTTCTTTGGTGACACATCTGCTCCGATCCTGTGTCTGTGTTCTAAAGGCGCATGGTGATTTGTTTGCATACTGTCGAGTCTTTGTCTATTTTGGGTACTCATTTTTAATTACATAGTGTTTTGCAAATGTTAAGCAAGAAAGAAAGAGGATCAAGTGACACAGATCCCTCTGTGGGTGGACAACCCAGGCAGAGGACCTCACCAAGTTCCCGGCTACGCTGGCTCTGTTCTCGGACATCCAGGCTCCGGAACCATGAGAAATAAGCTGTGGCGATGGCGCCAGGCAGTCATCAGCAATTGGTTATGGCGGCGTGAGGAAGGTGACCAGGGAACCAGGCAGGGCAACGGGAAGCACTGGAGCCAGAGGGGTCGATGTGAGCCCAGTCAGAAGGGACTGGCTGAGGGTCCCGTCCAGTCTGTAGGGAAGCGACTTCCAGGGTTGAGAGGATGTCCCTGGCTCCTCTTTGGATGCCCTTGGCCAGGACAATGGCCAGCAGCCCATGGATGTTGGTGCAACTGAACTTCACATAGGCCCTGGGCCCCTCCAAGTGCTCCCACTTGAGTGGCCAGTCTTGATGGCCTCTGGGTTCCAGGGACTTTGCCACATCTCAGCTGGGTTAATGTGCTTGGAGGGATGTCGAGAAACCTCAAGAGCCCCACACCTTGGACTGTCCCCAAATCCCACGGGTCATGTCTAAGCCCTTCCTGGTCCTTGTTCAGCCTGGTCTGATTCATGGCCTGAGGGGACAGAGTCTGATAGGTGTGGGGAAGGTGGAGAAGATCCCAGGGGAGACCTGAGACCCCTCTGAGAGCTGGCGCTCAGCTCGGGACAGGAGGTGGGACAGGGCAGACAGCCTGGAAGACAGGGGCTTGCTTTGCTCTGAGGATCCTGCTGGGGTCTCTCCAGGGTCCTGGCCTGCAGCTTCCCCCACCACTCCCCAGGGACTCAGGGACTGTGCTCATCACAGGACCCAGGCGACCTTTGCAAGACTCTCAGAGGTGCAGAAACAGCCCCGGGATGTGTCTAGTAACCAAGGAGGGAAACATAGAAGAGGGGAGCCCGCCAGGGGCCACTGCCAGCTCACCTGCTGCCCCAGCCTGGCCCCAGGACTCGCTCTGACAGAGGTTATGTTGAGAGTGCATTTCAGGGAGGTGATCACCGGAAGCCCCAGCAGAGGAAAGGAGTGAGACCAGGACCAAGGAAGCCAGGCAGAGTGTGCTAAGGAGCTCCTGAGGCCTGTGTCCCCTGAGAACAGAGGGACAGCGTACAGCACCCAGAGTGACCCCAGACAGGGCAAAGGGGCTGGGCGCCCGAGGCCACCAGCTCCCACTGGTCGTCGCCTGAGTGCAGCCTGCAGGCATTTCCCCTTCTCACTCACCCTGGCTGACGTGTCCACACCTTAGTGACCAGAGTCTGTGCTCAAAGGGAGGCAAAGGGGGCTCTCCCAACTGGACGAGGGACAGGGCACCCACGGCAGCGATGCGCAGGGCAGTCAATTCACAGGACCCCCGCTGGGAACTGCTCAGGTGTGTCCACCCACCAGTGCAGTCACCCGGGTTCTCCAGGTCTCAGGGCCAGCCCGCCCGGGAGGCACCATCACCTTCAAGGAGAGAGGGAAGTGGTCACACAGAATCCAGCAATAGGACATCTGCCAGGCCCCATGCACTCAGGTGACAGTGCCACCGCGTGGCAGCAGTGGCTGGGCAGGGCTGCTCTGACGGCCTCCATGCAGTCCCTGGGGAGAAGAGGCTGCTCAGGCTCCCTCTGCCTCCTCAGTGGTGGCCGGGAGCAGCTCAGGAAGGCTTATCTGGATGAAAGTACAATTTCGAGGACACAGTTTGGCTTTCCGTGAGTCACAGGCAGGCAGTGACAGCAAAAGGTGGTAAGCGCGGTGCTTCCACAAACGCACACCCAGTTCACCTGGACTGGGGTGAAGTGTGAAGGGCTTTCCCTGGATTCCGGAGGCCACAAGGCCAAATTCAGCCTTCGTGCAGGGTGTGTCCCCAAGCCCCAAGGTCGGAGGACGGGCTTCAGTGTCACTGCTCTGACCCACCCAGGTGAGACCCAGCTCCAGTCTGTCTGGGAGGCCGAGCTTCACTCTCGCACGAGGCGGCAGAGCTTGCCCTGGGCCAGGAAGAGCATGAGGTCCGCGCAGCCGCGCAGGAGCCTGGCTTGCAGCAGCTTGAAGGCGATGCAGACCAGCTCCATGCCGATGATGAGGTACAGGGAGAAGAACAGGAAGAAGGCGGGGTGCTCTAACCGGGTGTCCCCAAAGCCGATGGTGGTCAGGGTGATGAAGCAGAAGTAGAAGGCGCTCTCGAAGTTCAGCTTGGTCTCCCAGATGGGGATGAGGGCGGCGGCACAGGAAATGTAGGCCAGGACCACCAGGGCGATGGCAGCCAGGGGCACGTCCAGCCTCTCCACCGGCCGCCCCACCTGGTCCAGGTTGCTGAGGATGGAGGCAGACAGCCGCCCCGGCGCCAGCTCTGGGCACGAGTTGCTCCTCTCCATGGCCCCGGGGCCCGGGGCCTGCAGGCTCTGTTTCTCCTGTGGGGACAGGAGCCTCTCCAACAGCTCCGAGGCTCTGCCTGGGACTGAGGGGCGCTTGCCGGGCTTGGGGCCCTGGGGCTCCTCAGTGCTGATGACGATCTGAGGGATGGTCCGGGCGGCCTCCGGGGGCTCGGCCTGAGGCTTCCTCCTGCAGCGCAGCCCAGGGCACCCCTCAGAGGGGGCGCCAGGGAGCAAAGGGAGTTTTCGGAACTGATTGTAGGACTCGGAGAAGATGGTGGCCAGGATGTCACCTATGTCCGTGAGAACCAGGAACATCAGCGGGATCCCAAAGAGAGCATAGAGCATGCACAGGTACTTGCCAGGCTTGGTGACCGGGTAGAGGTGGCCATACCCTGGAGGAGAGGACAGAGCCTGGGTTGGTTTCTGTTCCCACGCCCCTCCCACAGTCTTCCCCGAGCCCCGTCCTTTCCTGTCCTTGGCGTGATGTTCTACACGATGCATAAAGTTCACCTGTACCCAGGGGTGCTCAGCGGCAGAACAGGGGCTTGGGCTGCACAAGGCCTGGGTCCAACTCCCAGCACCAAACGCAAATGAATGAATGAAATTAAAACATAGGACTGGAAGCCTTCGCCACCTGCTGGGCACTGTGCCTGCCTTGGAGGAGGGTCGGGGGTGGGACCAGCTCCTCCTACGGAGTAGGAAGCACTCATGCATATTCCTGCCTCCAGATGACCTTGTGCAGGGACAGTCCGTGTTTAGGGAAGAGGACAGCCCCTCATTCCACTGTGGCTTTTCTGAGGGTCCCCATGAGGATTGCTGTGCTCCCCTGGAAGGAGAAGAGGAGCTCAGGAGAGGAACAGAGAATGTGCCCCCAAACCACCACCTCATCCTCCAGAGTCACTGGCTCTAAGAAGCCACCTTTGTCCCAGTGACCGTCTCGCCCTCTGTGTGTGTTTCTCCACATAGGCGCTCATTAGACACCAACTGTGCTCAGCAGTGTGGGCGGTGCTGGGACAATTGCAAGGTGGGGAAGAATCCCACCCAGCCGTTGCCCACAGAGGCAAGGGTGACCCAAGAGGAGGTGGACGTGCCCACAGTGACATGGAGCTGGGTGCCAGCAGCAGGCAGAAGCCACACCCTGGATCAAGTTCCAGCTCTGCCACAGGCTAGACTGTTACCTGACTGCTTGTGTTTCCAGGTTTCACACCTCTGAACCAGGAGACTGTCCCTACAGGTAGAGTGACCAGCTGGGGAGACGACATGGGGCTGGGTCCTGCTCCCCAGTGGTGACCCTGGGGTCCTGGCACTGGACAGCTGGCAGCTGCCTGGAGCTCTCATTGTGGGCTGGATCCACCACACTCATGGGGCCTGTCTCCACCCTCAGATGGGGAAACTGAGGCACAAGGAGAGAAGCCTGGTGGCCATGGGCACAACTGTGAGCAAGAAGGGAAAGGGGCGTCCAACCTACAGGCTCTCCATGCCCAAAATGCTCTCAGGTCAGGTCCGGACCTCTCAGCCCGGGAACACCAGCCGGTCAGGCCAAGGAGGAGTGGCCAGGGTCTCCACGCTGGGCATGGGTCCTTCCCTTTCACCCCCACTCTGCAAGGACCAGCAGAGAGACCTCCAGGCCCGACACGGGCTCACATCCTTGGGAGTGGCCAAGCCTCGATGGCATGGACGGCAGGGCACAACCCCTGTGCCCGAGGCCTGAGTCCCGTGTTGGATGCCATAAAGGCTGATTAACACTGCAGAGTGCAGCCCAATTATGTAAATTAATTTGAATCTGTTCCCAGCCTGGCCGGGTGCCAAGCTCCACAGGACTGCAGCTCCCTGGGGTGAACTGGCCTCTGACTCTGCCTTCCAGGAGCAGGCGGGCATCAGGGACACCCACCCTCCCAGGCCAGGGCAAGGGCAGGAGCTTGGCCCTCCAGGGGACTCGTCCATTTCCATGTGTCCCAAGACTCCTCACTGATCTGGCTGCCTCCAGGGTGGCACCACACAGTGGCAGGGTTGTACCTCCATGAGTGCTTGGTTTGTTCAGTGCATATCGAGTGCTTCCTGCACTCACTGGGTACATGACCGCTGGTCAAGCAGAGGTGGCGTGGAATCTTGCTGAGCGTCCTCATTAGCAGGGAAGCAGATGGGCATCCACAGCACACCTGTGAGCGTGTCATCAGCCATGGAGATTGATGGCAGGGGGAACAGTGCAGACTCCTCTAGGCACCGGGCTAGATTTCAGCTCAGGTGAGGTTTCTTGGGGAGGGGACTCTTGAGTTGAGTTTGGAAGGATGACCAAGATTCCATTTGCAGAAGTGACAGCAGCATGTGCAGAGGTCCTGGGGTGGGTCTGAGAGGGGCTGCTGGTGTGCTAAGGCAGTGTGCACTCTGCCCACCCAGAGGGCGTGAGCAGCTGAAAGCCAGCCTCCCTGCACAGAGCAAGCTGCGAGCTGGGGCACAGGAACAGGCTGTGTCTGCCCAGAGGAGATGCTGCTTTCTAATTTTCTACAAAGGTGTCCCCCAGTGTGGGGCTGGTACCCTGTGTGAGGAGTGGAGAGAAGGCCAGTGTGGCCAGTAGACAAGGGAGCCAGACAGTGGACACACAGGCAGGGTCTAAGGGCTCACATGACACAAGTGGGTTCCTAGGTCAGTGTGGGGGGCTGAAAAGACCCCCCAAATAGTCCAGGTCCTGATTCCTGGAACCTGCAAGTCCTGCCTTGTTGGAAAGGGGGAGGGTCTTTTCCCAGGTGTGCATGGATTTTGAGATGCCATCAGCCTTTCATCCTGGGACCCTCAGGGCCACCAGAAGCCTCTGGAGCAGGAAGAGGCAGAGGGGGCTTCACACAGAGGGAGGAGGGGGAGGCCATGTGACTCAGGGCAGAGACTGGGCACTGCAGCCACAGGTGGCCAAGAAAGCTGGCCACCACCCAGGATGGACCAGGCAGGGAGATGCCTCCTGAGTGCTGGAGGGTCCTGCCCGCAACTCCTTGAGTCTTCCCATCAGGGCAGCTGGGTCCACACTGCCTCCTGCAGCGCCGCAGAGAAGACGTGTCTCTGGCCTGAAGTGGCCACCGTGTCGGGATGTCTACAGCAGCCACAGGAAGGAACACGCTCTCGGCTGCATCTGGAAAGAGCACAGCTGTGCCGCCAACAGCAGGTCCAGCACAGGTGGCCATGGCTCCAGGGGACAGTGGGGACACCCAGCACCCATCCGTCCAGGGGCGGGACTGGGACTGGGCTAAGGTGGGAGCTGGAACAGGCAGGACAGGGACTGGCTAGATGTGGGTGTGGACAGAGGCCTGAGCAGCAAGGGAGATGGTGTGGACTTGGGGCCTCAGAAAGGAACTCTGGACTAGTGCATACAGCAGGAGCCAACTTTGAATGCTGGGTCAGGTGGATGTGCTAGCAATTCCTGCCCTGCACCTGGGATTCCGCATATGGAGTCCAGAAACAGGGCAACAGGCTCGTGCCCAGTCCTGGGCTCTCCTGGCAAGGGTGAGTTAGCGGGGGCCTGGAGCCTCGTGCTGCCTCCTAGAGAGAGAGGAACCCGAGGACGCCTGCGCTCCAGCTGCCCACGGAAGCCAGCCTCCGAGCACGGGCGGCCCTGCAGAGGCCCTGCATGAGTGACCACAGTCCTGGACGCTGCGGGCGTGAGGAGCAGCAGGCCACCCCCCCTGCACTCTGATGTCCCGGTGCCGCCAGGCCCTGCACTCAGCCTGAGTGTCCCCCGTGCAACAGTTTCCTCGCCACCACATGGGGGTCGATCCAGCTGCCCGGGGCTGGGGACTGAGCAGCCTTGCGCCTGCCAGCCGCCCTTTCTCAGCATGGAGGCAGGTGCTGCTCAGGTGGCCCAGATGCAGGGCAGGACCCAGCTTCTCCGAGGAGCCCAAGACACCATTTCCAACCACAGACCGTGTGGGGCCTCCCGGCTCCTCCTGCAGCCCTGATCCCTGCCAGCCGGGCTGCTAATTGACTGGGACACTGGGTGGCGGCCTGGCTTCCTGACACCTAGAGCAAGCTAATGCATTCCGCCAGACCAGGGAGGCTCAGCCGGGCCTCCACTGGCATGGCCCAGCGCCCTGGGAGGCACTGCCGCCTGGGCCTGGTCCAGGAAGCCTGGCCTGACGGTCCTGGGCGGGGTCCGCCATGGGGCTGGGCAGCAGGTGACTCCAGGCAGCAGCAGGCCTGGGCACCTCGAGGGCAGGCGAGCACTTCCCAAATGCTAGTGGGCCCAGAACCGAGGGGAGAGCTCTTCAGAAATGCATGGCGGGCCCCTCACCTCCAGCTTCTGGCTCCGCAGGTCTAGGATGGGGCCTGAGGATGATCCGCCCTCCTCAGAAGTTCCCCAGGGACCCTGAGGCTGCGTCCAGGAGCACACTGTGAGGACCTCTGTAAAGGTCTGTGCCTCTCCGAGGGGCCGTCTGGAAGCATCTGGAGACATTTCAGGCGGCCACAGTGGGAGGGGCAGGGGCCTGCTCTCAGCCCCCACAGTGGACAGCCACCCACAACAGAGAATTGTCCAGCACAGGAGGCCCCAGGGCCCAGGCTGAGAAGCGTGCATCAGAGCACCCCATTCCTGAGGGGCAACGAGCTGTGCCCCAGCCTCTCGCCCTGGACTCACCTCGGCGGCTTCCTGTCACTGCCATCTGTGGCTGGGCTCTCCTCTATGGGGCCCCTGAGTCAGGGGACCTGGAAAGGCAGCAGGGGCCTGATCTGTCCTGCCTCTGGCCTGGTGTCCTCGACCACCCTGACCACTGCTCCCTCAACTGAGGAAGGGGACATTGCCAGCCCCTCGCCTCTGGGGCTGTTGTGAGAGTTCATATAAGGCCCATAGAGCCACTGAGCCCAGGCGGGCACTGGTGGGCTGCTGGCCTGCTGTTCTTATGCTCTCTGCCCCTACCCTGCCCACCTGTGTCAGCCTCCGGGAAGACCAGCAGCCACAGCTGCCTTGCTGCTCCTGCGCCTGCACATTGTTCCTGCAGCAGGTGGCAGCAGAGGCTGGTGCTGCTCAGCTGCCACTCTCCTGTCCCTCCCACAGAGCCCAGCCCCTCCCCCAGGTGAGCAGAGATCAGTTTGCTCCAGTTCACCTGGGGAGCCCTCTTTTGCCTGAACTTGGCTGTGGAAAGCAGACCCAGAGGGAGGCTTCCGGGAAGAGAGCCTTACCTGTCTCAGCCCCATGCTAGGGGAAGGGCAGCCCTTTCCCTGTGAGAGCTGGTGTGTTTGAGAAGGTGGCCTTGTGACCACTGAGCAGGAAGGAGAAAACCCAGGGCTCATGAAATCCCCATGAGCAGCAGGGGCAGAAACTAGTGAGCAGCCACGCTCCTGGGGAGGGCTCTGACCCAGGACGCCAGGGCCTGGCTGAGGACAGTCCTCCCTCCCCTCCTCTCACCTGTCCCACCAAGGGGGACTCTGGCCTCTCCCAGCCTGCCCAACCTGCTGCACCTCCAAAGGGAAGCCAGGCTGGGCAGGCCAGGTTGGAGCAGGCCTTACCACAGGGACCTCAGTGCTGGCCTGGGGACTCAGAGACCAGGCACAAGACCAGCCCCATCCCAGCCCGGCAGGCCTCACTCCCAGCCAGGGTCCCACTTCTCTCTGCCCTGGGCTCTGCTCCCAGGCCATGGTCTCTTCCAAGGGGCCACTAAGCCCCCAGCTTTGCCTGGGTCTTCTCCTCTGCCAGAGAAGGTCTTGTGTCCTTCTGTGCCTCACTAATGACTGACACCCCAGACCTGGGGTCACAAGTCACTTCCACAGGGAGGCCCCAGCCCCTCCCAGAGAAATCAGGACCCCTCCCTTCCTGTTTCACCTGACACACTGCCAAGCTGCTGGGTGTTTATGGGCTGTGGGCTCATCCTTCCCTGTCCCTTCCTGGCCTGCTCTAGAGCCCCACAGGGCAGGGAGCAGCAGCCAGTTCTGTGTGCTGGGGACACAGAAGTCAGGGACACAGGGAGGCAGTGCAGGGTCGGGTTAAGGCCTGGCCTGGCCTCAGTGCACAGTGCTGTGTGACCTTCCACAACTGGCAGACCTGCCACACCTCGGTTTCCCCTGTGAACTTGGACAGCCGACCACCTCTGCCTGCTGTGAGAGCAGAGGAGCTCATCATGAGAGACGCCGGGCAACTTCAGTGCAGAGTGCCAGCCAGGGTCACCCTGCTGTGTGCTGGTGCAGGGAGCATCTGTGAGCAAGTCAGGACAGAGGGGGAGGGAGGAGGGAGGAAGGGAGAGAGACAGGAAAGGAGGGAGAAGGAGGAAATGGAGGGGGTGGAGGGGGAGGGAGGCAAGGCTGTCTCCACATCCCATTCCAGTGTCTTCTGTCACCCAGAATCCAGACTTTTCAGGGTTACTAAGAGGAGTGTGTGTGGCTTGGAGGGTCCTGGGAGCCCTTCTTTAAATGAGTGGGTGGTCCCAGTGGAGGGACAGCTCCCCCCATGCCCCTCCCTGCCAGGGCCCTGGAAGGTCCACCCTGGAGGACTTGTACATAGGTGTCTCTCTCAGCTTGGGCACTGGAGACACACACAATGCAGGAGCAGGGACATGGTGTGGCCACTTGTCCCTCCTCTGAAAGCCTTCTCTGAGGGAACAGGCTCAGGGAAGAGGTCCAGGAAACTGGAGATTAGATGAACTGATCATCATAATGAGCTTAGGAGGGGCAGAGTCAGGCACATTTTAATGCAAAGCATTAACCTGAGACACCAGGATCTGGGCTCCCCTGACAGCCATGTCCTGTCCCTCTGGTTTCCTGAGCAGGGTGGGCCAGGCTCTGCAGCACCCTATGGACCGGCAAGGTCAGCAACTCCTTTTGGGGAAGGTCACGGGACTAGGCATCTCAGCACCTGCTGCAGCTGTCATGAGGCATGGTTCAAAAAGAAACTTCCAGCCCAACAGAGCCAGAGCTCCGGGGGAGGCAGCGGGGGCTGAGCGTGCCCTCTTTCAGTTTGTCATGGATGAAGCCAACTCTGCCTTGCTCCTGTGCTGCCCTGAGAGGGAGGAAACCAGGTCTCCAAGCCTGGAAGAAGCCAGCTGCCCTCTACATCCTGCTCCGCCCCATCTGCACCCAGCCTCCTCCCAGAGGGCCTGTCAAAGTGATACCTCCGTTTACCGGTGAGTTCTGCTCCCTCTAATCTTGAGGTTTGAACACTAGAGAAGCACGCCAAGGCAAGCATATTAAGCAGGTTTTATTTAAAAGTAGTAATAACACAGACTTCTCCCAGGAGGGAGGAGGGGGCCATGGCTGATGTTCTAAGGTCCTAAGAAGTGAGCGCACCCTAGATCTTTTATAGGATAAGTTCTCTTTTGTTCTCCAGTTCTCTCCCCACTTATCTCTCCTTCCTGCCTATGTGACTAGGCCTGGTTTTACAGGTGATATGCATAAAGTGAGAAGCTGATGGGGCAGGAGGTGGCCAAAGTGATTCAGCAGCTCCTTGCTTGCAGTCCTTGATAAGGGCAGGTAAATTTGGTAATCAATGGGCTCTGGAGCTCCTTGACATTCCATTCTCCCGGGGGCAGTCTCCAACTTCCAGAGGCAGATGGCTTTCATGGCCTCCATTTCCTTGATGTGACCTGATCCCCTATTTCTACACTAACTGTCTGACCCAATTCTGGCTTCAAAAGTTCTCTGTCCAGCCCAGGCTTTTCCTTGCTTTCTTCCGGGGAGTTTGGTGTTTTGGGTTTACGCTGACGCCTGGGCTGCGTTCTGTTAGTTTCTGGTACAGTATGAGGTTTAGGCCAAGGTTTTCTTTCTCCCTTTCCCAGTTTATGGAAACATCCAGTCTTGTTTTGAGGGTGCAGGAGTCACTGGTCCCTTCCTCCCTCCCTTACCGACAGGTGAGGAAGGGGCCAATGATCAGATCCACACATGATAAAGGCCCTCTGGACACTGTGCCCCAGCAGCACTATTACCACTGCCTGTCTGGGAGGCCAGGTACGCTAGGCCAGGGGCGTCACAGACAACCCTCAGGAAGGACCGACCGTTCCTTGACCAAACACAAAAACTGAGTTTGGTACTTGGAAGTGGACACTGGTTTCCGGATGGCAAAGGCCCTTCCCAGGCCCCTGCTAGCAGCTCCAGGCTGCCCAGGAGGATCCATGGCAATTTGAGGGGCTAGCAGGGCGCCGTCAGTAATTCCCACAAACTGAACAAGACGGGCTCTGACTGCTTCCCGAGTCCTGGGGGAGCCGCCCTGCACTTAGTGCTGGAGCCTGGCCACTCTCCTGCCACTCCCACTGTCCTCCTCCTGGCGGGGCCTGGATGCTCCAGCCTCCTCCCTGGGCTCCTCCTGCCGGGCCCTGTCCTGCATGCTCCAGGAGGATGGAGGCCAGGGGGCCGCCCCAGGCCAGGGGGTGCTGCCCGGAGGCCATGGGAAAGCTCTTCCCTGGCCTATGCTTCTTCTGCTGCCTGGTGACCTACGCGCTGGTAGGTGCTGTGCTCTTCTCTGCCATTGAGGGCAGCCGGGTCCTGAGGCCAGAAGATGATGTGGTGTTCAAGGACTTCCTGCACAAGCTGTGTGGCATCCTGGAATGCAATGGGACAGGTAGGTGCCTCCCCTGGGTGGGGCAGCCTTTCCCAGGGGTGAGACAGCTTCCTGGGAGCAGCAGACTGGTCTGGGAGCTGCTGCCTGTGTCCTCCCAACTCCTGTGTGACATTAGGCAAAAGACCTCTCTCCGAGCCTCCTGTTGTCTCCTATGGAAAATAGGGAGATTAATGGATTCTCCGGGATGCTGTGAAGAATGCGGGAAGAACCCTGAGCCAGCTCCCAGCCCCACCCAGGCTCCCAGGCTGTGGGGAAGAGGATGCCCGGAGGTCTGGGCAGGACGGGGACAGAGGTGGAGCGGGGGCTTCTGAGGCTGCTCCTCAGAGCAAATGCCAGCCTGACCTGAGATTCATCCCTGGGAGTGGAACCATCCAAACTGGGCTTGGATCCCAGGATGAGCCAGCAGCCCGTCCGGACTCCCATTTTCAGTTTCAAAGGCCTTGTCTATTGTGGGGGTGGGGAGGCAAGGGTCGAAGGAGACCCAGGGGGCCTGGCTCTGGCAGCTGTTGCCCTTCCAGATTTGCCCATCTCTTGGAGAGAAGGGACCCCACAATCTGAGGGACCCTGCCAATCACAGGGACCCTGTGAGAGGCAGCAGCTAAGGGACAGGAAGCCTCAGGGAGACAGACACACTTCACAGGTGTCCTCCTTGAATGTGAGCTCTTGTTTCTACTCTGCTCTGCTCCCCAAAAGAAGCCTACAGAGGTGTATTCAACAGAGCAAGAGAAAACAAGAGAGAGTAAACAAATAAGACGAAGGAAGAGCAGGCTGTAGACGCCAGGACAAGAGCAGGGTGGCAGGAGCTTCGGACCCGTCCCGAGGAGCTGGCCTCAGCCCTGTGCTCCCTGCTCCTCCCATGGTTGGCCTGGCCTTGGGACTAGGTCCTTCAGCTGGTCCAAGCGGGGTGCATCTCCTCTGTGGAGGGCCCTGATCCCTTGCAGACAGACACAGGCCTACTCTGTGAACTGGGAGATGCCATGGCCCCTGCTGGGCACTTGAAGCCATCACAAGGACTAGACCTCCAGCAAGTTCAAGGCTCTCCAAAGCAGCCCACACCTCAGAATCATCCTGGAACCTGCCTACAGGAGACCTTCCCAGGCTCCTTCTCAGACCCACTCGATCAGGATCTCCAAGGGTGGCTGGGAATCTTATTTTTAAAAGATTTTCCCAGTGATTCTCAGGCACAGCAGGGTCTAGGAACACAGAGCTAGTTCAGCTTCATTTTCTACTGATTTTCATTGGCGATTAAAATGCTCAAGAAATGTAGACCCTGGGCCAATTGCATTTCACACAGTGCCCCACTGAATTCCCTGAGAACTGCTTACACTGCTTATAAATTATCCCCCTTTTACAGTGCAAGAAACTGAGGCACTGGGAGGTTAAAAACTTGCCCAAGTTCACAAACTAGAAAAATGGCGCCAGGATTCAGCCCCAGGCATCTGGACTCCAGAGTCTGAGCCTGGCACCTCCATGGCATGCTGCCTCCCACGTAGGAGACTGAGGCTGAGAGCAACCTCCTGTCCTTGGCCACAGCTACAGTAAGTGGTCAGGGTCTGACCTGAGCCCAAAAGCAGGTGTGTGGACTCCCGGGCTGGTGCCAGCCAGCAAGTGCTCTCGCTGCCCGTGTGCCATTCTCTTTGGACTGTACCAGACCAGAGCCTGGAGGGTGGTTTCTGGGGTCCCAAAGCCCACTGGCTGCCTAGGCCCATGGAACTAACTACTCAGCAACCACTCCGAGAAGCCAGGGTTGCCACACTGTCCTCTTGACCCAGGGGCCAATGTGAGGGACCCAAGGCTTCCCAGCCCATAAGGGAGGGCAGGTCACCTGGTGCCAGAGAACCCAGTCTGATCACCAGACCCCATCAGGCCTCATGCCACCTGGGAGCAGGTGTGATTTGCATCAGGAGTGCAGCTGAGTGTCCAGAGTCTTTTGCTCTCAGTTCTCACACATCCAACAGAGACAGAGAAAGAAGGTTTTATCCTTCCTTGAAAGGTGAAAGGAAGGGATGTTCTGGAAGTTCAGGAAGCTCCCCTCCCGAGGGCACCCAGCAGTCCCAAGGGGTCCAGGGCCTGCCTCTTAGGAGCTTCTCTCATGGGACTGTGTGGCTGTCTGCTCTCCACAGGGACCAGGGACTGAGATGTAGAAACAGTCTAAAGGAGGCCGGAGGGCCCAAGGGCAGAGCTTTGGTGCTGATGGGGACTGCAGGCCAGTCCCTTCGCTTGGGCAGGGCTGTCTTGGAGGGCAGCGGCCCTGCCTCACTCTCCTCTTTCTCCAGTTGTGGAAGGCAAGAAGCAGGACCTGCGGAAACACCTGCAGAGCATGAATCCCGAGTGGCTGCATCTGCCGGAAGACTGGACCTTCCTCAGCGCGCTCTTCTTCTGCTGCACGGTATTCAGCACCGTGGGTGAGTGCGGAGGTGGCTCAGCCCAAGCCACTGCCTGCCTGCCAGAGAGCTGGGGGGCCTTGGGGAAAGAGGGAGGCGGGGCCGGGCACCTGCCGGGGGCGGGGCTTGGAATTCAATTCATTCCATAGAAGTGCTGGTGCTGCGCCTGCCCTGTGCTACAAGAGGTCAGGGGCCCTCTGTGCAGATCAGAAGAGAGCATGCTTGCTTCAGTTGGTGCAGCCCCAGTCCGGGCAGAGCCCAGTGAGCAAAGGAAGGGCTGGGTTTGGGCCCTGCTGGTCCTCTCAACTGAGTGCTCTTTTCAAAGTGCCATCTAGTAGTGACAAGAACCTCACCTGGTTGGCAACAGGGCAGATGTGCCTCAGTCCTCAAGGAGCCCAAAGGATCCTGGGGGATACGGAAGCATTCGCAGTTGACCAAATGTAGACTCTGCGTGACAGTGACATGCTCAGGGCATCCTGAGAACAGGGAGTGGGGCAGCTGAACCAGCCTGCGGGGGGCACCCCAGCAGGAAGAACATCTTACAGGTCTCCTGGGGGGTGGGAACATCAGCTGAGTCTAGTGGCAGGCAGGAGCTGGCAGGGCAGGTGAGGTGGTGTGCGAAGAGGGTACTCCGGGCTCAGAGTGGCACCAGCAAAGGTGGAACAGCACGAGGAGCGTCAGGAGCAGAAGCACTGAAGTCACAGGAGCGGAGAGGCGAGAACCAGGGGAGGCTGACCACGGGCTCAGGAGGCTGTGTCGACCCCGAGGCAGCGAGTGACCGCAGGACTCAGCACCCCCAAGAGACCACGCTTCTGCAGCAGTCTAGGGGACAGGGATGACAGCCTGGCCTAGGGCAATGGCCGTGAGGCTGGAGGAGAGCAGCAAGGACGCTTCAGAGGAAAACCCAGGCCGACTGGCTGGAGGCGAGGACGATCCGGGCAGACCAGGGTTTCTGTCAGGTGGGATGGGCAGCTGTGGGAAGGTGTGAGGATGGAGGCTGGGAACAGAGGCGCTGATCTTGGGGACAGTGGAGTGTGAGTCCCAGTGGCCTCCAAATGGAGACCCCCAGCCTCTGGAAACGTGGGCCTGGGGATCTGGGGAGGGGCAGGGCTGGAGAGGGGGGTTTCGGAGTCTCCAGCACCTAGATGACATCTGAAACCATGGGACTAGAGCAGAGCACTAGAGAAGGGTGTGGCATAGAGATGGGGACAGCACGTAGGGCACCAGGAGCCAGACTGACGCAGCAGCAGTGGTAACCAGTGCCGTTACCTGGCCAGGCGCTGCCCAATCACCTCCTGTGATGCTCACAGGTATCCTGAGCATCAGGTGCTGAGTCCCATGTTCTGAACCCAGAGAGGAAAAGACAGAGGCTCAGGTAACACAGCAGGTTGAGTTGCCAGTTAGCAATAGTCATAGGGTCTCCTGATCCAGCGATCTTTCCCCAGAGGAAATCTGCTCACCTTGCAGGTTCATGGGGTGCTGGGGGCCCTGTGCACCCTGCTCAGGGAGCCCCAGAGTGAGACGATTGATTCTAGCAAGGGCACCCAGATTCTGGCAGCATCCTCATAGGGAGAATGGAGCAGGTGGCATCCTGTGGAGGGAGGGCGTTCGGAGGAGGGAGGAGAGGCCTCACCAAGTCCCTGCTCCTGCTTTGTGTGTGTCTCCAGTGCCCAAGCTGAGAGAGACGCCTATGTACAAGTCCTCCAGGGGTGGACCTTCCAGGGCCCAGGCAGGGAGGGGCATGGGGGGAGCTGTCCCTCCACTGGGACCACCCACTCATTTAAAGAAGGGCTCCCAGGACCCTCCAAGCCACACACACTCCACTTAGTTACCCCGAAAAGTCTGAATTCTGGGTGACAGAAGACACTGGAATGGGATGTGGAGATAACCTTGCCTCCCTCCCCCTCCACCCCCTCCATTTCCTCCTTCTCCCTCCTTTCCTGTCTCTCTCCCTTCCTCCCCCCTCCCTCCCCCTCTGTCCTGACTTCCTCACAGATGCTCCCTGAGCAGCAGCACACAGCAGGGTGACCCTGGCTGGCACTTTGCACTGAAGTTGCCCGGCATCTCTCATGATGAGCTCCTCTGCTCTCACAGCAGGCAGAGGTGGTCGGCTGTCCAAGTTCGAAGGGGAAACCGAGGCGTGGCAGGTCTGCCAGTTGTGGAAGGTCACACAGCACTGTGCACTGAGGCCAGGCCAGGCCTTAACCCGACCCTGCACTGCCTCCCTGTGTCCCTGACTTCTGTGTCCCCAGCACACAGAACTGGCTGCTGCTCCCTGCCCTGTGGGGCTCTAGTGCAGGCCAGGAAGGGACAGGGAAGGATGAGCCCACAGCCCCATAAACACCCAGCAGCTTGGCAGTGTGTCAGGTGAAACAGGAAGGGAGGGGTCCTGATTTCTCTGGGAGGGGCTGGGGCCTCCCTGTGGAAGTGACTTGTGACCCCAGGTCTGGGGTGTCAGTCATTAGTGAGGCACAGAAGGACACAAGACCTTCCCTGGCAGAGGAGAAGACCCAGGCAAAGCTGGGGGCTTAGTGGCCCCTTGGAAGAGACCATGGCCTGGGAGCAGAGCCCAGGGCAGAGAGAGGTGGGACCCTGGCTGGGAGTGAGGCCTGCCGGGCTGGATGGGGCTGGTCTTGTGCCTGGTCTCTGAGTCCCCAGGCCAGCACTGAGGTCCCTGTGGTAAGGCCTGCTCCAACCTGGCCTGCCCAGCCTGGCTTCCCTTTGGAGGTGCAGCAGGTTGGGCAGGCTGGGAGAGGCCAGAGTCCCCCTTGGTGGGACAGGTGAGAGGAGGGGAGGGAGGACTGCCCTCAGCCAGGCCCTGGCGTCCTGGGTCAGAGCCCTCCCCAGGAGCGTGGCTGCTCACTAGTTTCTGCCCCTGCTGCTCATGGGGATTTCATGAGCCCTGGGTTTTCTCCATCCTGCTCAGTGGTCACAAGGCCACCTTCTCAAACACACCAGCTCTCACAGGGAAAGGGCTGCCCTTCCCCTAGCATGGGGCTGAGACAGGTAAGGCTCTCTTCCCGGAAGCCTCCCTCTGGGTCTGCTTTCCACAGTCAACAAGTTCGGGCAAAAGAGGGCTCCCCAGGTGAACTGGAGCAAACTGATCTCTGCTCACCTGGGGGAGGGGCTAGGCTCTGTGGGAGGGACAGGAGAGTGGCAGCTGAGTAGCACCAGCCTCTGCTGCCACCTGCTGCAGGAACAATGTGCAGGCGAGGGAGCAGCAAGGCAGCTGTGGCTGCTGGTCTTCCCGGAGGCTGACACAGGTGGGCAGGGTAGGGGCAGAGAGCCTAAGAACAGCAGGCCAGCAGCCCACCAGTGCCCGCCTGGGCTCAGCGGCTCTATGGGCCTTATATGAACTCTCACAACAGCCCCAGAGGCGAGGGGCTGGCAATGTCCCCTTCCTCAGCTGAGGGAGCAGTGGTCAGGGTGGTCGAGGACACCAGGCCAGAGGCAGGACAGATCAGGCCCCTGCTGCCTTTCCAGGCCCCCTGGCTCAGGGATCCCATAGAGGAGAGCCCAGCCACAGACGGCAGCAACAGGAAGCCGCTGAGGTGAGCCCAGGGCGAAAAGCTGGGGCACAGCTCGTCGCCCCTCAGGAATGGGGTGCTCTGATGCACGCTTCTCAGCCTGGGCCCTGGGGCCTCCGGTGATGGACAATTCTCTGTTGTGGGTGGCTGTCCACTGTGGGGGCTGAGAGCAGGCCCCTGCCCCTCCCACTGTGGCCGCCTGAAATGTCTCCAGATGCTTCCAGATGGCCCCGTGGAGAGGCACAGACCTTTACAGAGGTCCTCACAGTGTGCTCCTGGACACGCAGCCTCAGGGTCCCTGGGGAACTTCTGAGGAGGGCGGATCATCCTCAGGCCCCATCCTAGACCTGCGGAGCCAGAAGCTGGAGGTGAGGGGCCCGCCATGCATTTCTGAAGAGCTCTCCCCTCGGTTCTGGGCCCACTAGCATTTGGGAAGCGCTCGCCTGCCCTCGAGGTGCCCAGGCCTGCTGCAGCCTGGAGTCACCTGCTGTCCAGCCCCATGGCGGACCCCGCCCAGGACCATCAGGCCAGGCTTCCCGGACCAGGCCCAGGCGGCAGTGCCTCCCAGGGCGCTGGGCCATGCCAGTGGAGGCCCGGCTGAGCCTCCCTGGTCTGGCGGAATGCATTAGCTTGCTCTAGGTGTCAGGAAGCCAGGCCGCCACCCAGTGTCCCAGTCAATTAGCAGCCTGGCTGGCAGGGATCAGGGCTGCAGGAGGAGCCGGGAGGCCTCACATGGTCTGTGGTTGGAAATGGTGTCTCGGGCTCCTCGAGAAGCTGGGTCCTGCCCTGCATCTGGGCCACCTGAGCAGCACCTGCCTCCATGCTGAGAAAGGGCGGCTGGCAGGCGCAAGGCTGCTCAGTCCCCAGCCCCGGGCAGCTGGATCGACCCCCATGTGGTGGTGAGGAAACTGTTGCACCGGGGACACTCAGGCTGAGTGCAGGGCCTGGCGGCACCGGGACATCAGAGTGCAGGGGGGGTGGCCTGCTGCTCCTCACGCCCGCAGCGTCCAGGACTGTGGTCACTCATGCAGGGCCTCTGCAGGGCCGCCCGTGCTCGGAGGCTGGCTTCCGTGGGCAGCTGGAGCGCAGGCGTCCTCGGGGTTCCTCTCTCTCTAGGAGGCAGCACGAGGCTCCAGGCCCCCACTAACTCACCCTTGCCAGGAGAGCCCAGGACTGGGCACGAGCCTGTCGCCCTGTTTCTGGACTCCACATGCAGAATCCCGGGTGCGGGGCAAAAATTGTCAGCACATCACCCTGACCCAGCATTCAGTTGGCTCCGGCTGTATGCATTAGTCCAGGGTTCCTTTCTGAGGCCCCAAGACCACACCATCTCCCTTGCTGCTCAGGCCTCTGTCCACACTCACACCTAGCCAGTCCCTGTCCTGCCTGTCCCAGCTCCCACCTTAGCCCAGCCCCAGCCCTGCTCCTGGAAGGATGGGTGCTGGGTGTCCCAGTGTCCCCTGGAGCCATGGCCACCTGTGCTGGACCTGCTGTTGGCGGCACAGCTGTGCTCTTTCCAGGTGCAGCCGAGAGCGTGTTCCTTCCTGTGGCTGCTGTAGACATCCCGACACAGTGGCCACTTCAGGCCAGAGACACGTCTTCTCTGTGGCGCTGCAGGAGGCAGTGTGGACCCAGCTGCCCTGATGGGAAAACTCAAGGAGTTGCGGGCGGGTCCCTCCAGGGCTCAGGAGGCATCTCCCTGCCTGGTCCATCCTGGGTGGCGACCAGCTTTCCTTGGCCACCTGTGGCTGCAGTGCCCAGTCTCTGCCCTGAGTCACATGGCCTCCCCCTCCTCCCTCTGTGTGAAGCCCCCTCTGCCTCTTCCTGTTCCAGAGGCTTCTGGTGGTCCTGAGGGTCCCAGGATGAAAGGCTGATGGCATCTCAAAATCCATGCACACCTGGGAAAAGACCCTCCCCCTTTCCAACAAGGCAGGACTTGCAGGTTCCAGGAATCAGGACCTGGACTATTTGGGGGGTCTTTTCAGCCCCCCACACTGACCTAGGAACCCACTTGTGTCGTGTGAGCTCTTAGACCCTGCCTGTGTGTCCACCGTCTGGCTCCCTTGTCTACTGGCCACATTGGCCTTCTCTCCGATCCTCACACAGGGTACCAGCTCCATACCGGTGACACCTTTGTAGAAAATTAGAAAGCAGCATCTCCTCTGGGCAGACACAGTCTGTTCCTGTGCTCCAGCTCGCAGCTTGCTCTGTGCAGGGAGGCTGGCTTTCAGCTGCTCACGCCCTCTGGGTGGGCAGAGCGCACACTGCCTTAGCACACCAGCAGCCCCTCTCAGACCCACCCCAGGACCTCTGCACATGCTGCTGCCACTTCTGCAAATGGAATCTTGGTCATCCTTCCAAACTCAACTCAAGAGTCCCCTCCCCAAGAAACCTCACCTGAGCTGAAATCTAGCCCGGTGCCTAGAGGAGTCTGCACTGTTCCCCCTGCCATCAATCTCCATGGCTGATGACACGCTCACAGGTGTGCTGTGGATGCCCATCTGCCTCCCTTGCTAATGAGGACGCTCAGCAAGATTCCACGCCACCTCTGCTTGACCAGCGGTCATGTACCCAGTGCATGCAGGAAGCACTCAATATGCACTGAACAAACCATGCACTCATGGAGGTACAACCCTGCCACCGTGTGGTGCCACCCTGGAGGCAGCCAGAGCAGTGAGGAGTCTTGGGACACATGGAAATGGACGAGTCCCCTGGAGGGCCAAGCTCCTGCCCTTGCCCTGGCCTGGGAGGGTGGGTGTCCCTGATGCCCGCCTGCTCCTGGAAGGCAGAGCCAGAGGCCAGTTCACCCCAGGGAGCTGCAGTCCTGTGGAGCTTGGCACCCGGCCAGCCTGGGAACAGATTCAAATTAATTTACATAATTGGGCTGCACTCTGCAGTGTTAATCAGCCTTTATGGCATCCAACACGGGACTCAGGCCTCGGGCACAGGAGTTGTGCCCTGCCGTCCATGCCATCGAGGCTTGGCCACTCCCGAGGATGTGAGCCCGTGTCGGGCCTGGAGGTCTCTCTGCTGGTCCTTGCAGAGTGGGGGTGAAAGGGAAGGACCCATGCCCAGCGTGGAGACCCTGGCCACTCCTCCTTGGCCTGACCGGCTGGTGTTCCCGGGCTGAGAGGTCCAGACCTGACCTGAGAGCATTTTGGGCATGGAGAGCCTGTAGGTTGGACGCCCCTTTCCCTTCTTGCTCACAGCTGTGCCCTTGGCACCAGGCTTCTCTCCTTGTGCCTCAGTTTCCCCATTCGAGGGTAGAGACAGGCCCCTTGAGTGTGGTGGATCCAGCCCACAATGAGAGCTCCAGGCAGCTGCCAGCTGTCCAGTGCTGGGACACCAGGGTCACCACTGGGGAGCAGGACCCAGCCCCATGTCGTCTCCCCAGCTGGTCACTCTACCTGTAGGGACAGTCTCGTGGTTCAGAGGTGTGAAACCTGGAAACACAAGCAGTCAGGTAACAGTCTAGCCCGTGGCAGAGCTGGAACTTGATCCAGGGTGTGGCTTCAGCCTGCTGCTGGCTCCCAGCTCCATGTCACTGTGGGCACGTCCACCTCCTCTTGGGCCACCCTTGCCTCTGTGGGCAAGAGCTGGGTGGGATTCTTCCAACCTTGCAATTGTCCCAGCACCCCGCCCACACTACTGAGCACACAGTTGGTGTCTAATGAGCGCCTATGTGGAAAAACACACACAGAGGGCCAGATGGTCACAGGGACAAAGGTAGCTTCTTAGAGCCAGTGACTCTGGAGGATGAGGTGGTGGTTTGGGGGCACATTCTCTGTTCCTCTCCTGAGTTCCTCTTCTCCTTCCAGGGGAGCAGAGCAATCCTCATGGGGACCCTCAGAAAAGCCACAGTGGAATGAGGGGCTGTCCTCTTCCCTAAACACGGGCTGTCCCTGCACAAGGTCATCTGGAGGCAGGAATATGCATGAGTGTTTCCTACTCCTTAGGAGGAGCTGGTCCCACCCCGTCCCTCCTCCAAGGCAGGCACAGTGCCCAGCAGGTGGCGAAGGCTTCCAGTCCCATATTTTAATTTCATTCATTCATTTGCGTTTGGTGCTGGGAGTTGGACCCAGGCCTTGTGCAGCCCAAGCCCTCGCTCTGCCACTGAGCACCCCTGGGTACAGGTAAACTTTACCCATCGTGTAGGACATTACGCCAAGGACAGGAAAGGACGGGGCTCAGGGAAGACTGTGGGAGGGGCGTTGGGAACAGAAACCAACCCAGGCTCTGTCCTCTCCTCCAGGGTATGGCCACCTCTACCCGGTCACCAAGCCTGGCAAGTACCTGTGCATGCTCTATGCTCTCTTTGGGATCCCGCTGATGTTCCTGGTTCTCACGGACATAGGTGACATCCTGGCCACCATCTTCTCCGAGTCCTACAATCAGTTCCGAAAACTCCCTTTGCTCCCTGGCGCCCCCTCTGAGGGGTGCCCTGGGCTGCGCTGCAGGAGGAAGCCTCAGGCCGAGCCCCCGGAGGCCGCCCGGACCATCCCTCAGATCGTCATCAGCACTGAGGAGCCCCAGGGCCCCAAGCCCGGCAAGCGCCCCTCAGTCCCAGGCAGAGCCTCGGAGCTGTTGGAGAGGCTCCTGTCCCCACAGGAGAAACAGAGCCTGCAGGCCCCGGGCCCCGGGGCCATGGAGAGGAGCAACTCGTGCCCGGAGCTGGCGCTGGGGCGGCTGTCTGCCTCCATCCTCAGCAACCTGGACCAGGTGGGGCGGCCGGTGGAGAGGCTGGACGTGCCCCTGGCTGCCATTGCCCTGGTGGTCCTGGCCTACATTTCCTGTGCCGCCGCCCTCATCCCCATCTGGGAGACCAAGCTGAACTTCGAGAGCGCCTTCTACTTCTGCTTCATCACCCTGACCACCATCGGCTTTGGGGACACCCGGTTAGAGCACCCCGCCTTCTTCCTGTTCTTCTCCCTGTACCTCATCATCGGCATGGAGCTGGTCTGCATCGCCTTCAAGCTGCTGCAAGCCAGGCTCCTGCGCGGCTGTGCGGACCTCATGCTCTTCCTGGCCCAGGGCAAGCTCTGCCGCCTCGTGCGAGAGTGAAGCCCGGCCTTCCAGACAGACTGGAGCTGGGTCTCACCTGGGTGGGTCAGAGCAGTGACACTGAAGCCCGTCCTCCGACCTTGGGGCTTGGGGACACACCCTGCACGAAGGCTGAATTTGGCCTTGTGGCCTCCGGAATCCAGGGAAAGCCCTTCACACTTCACCCCAGTCCAGGTGAACTGTGTGTGCGTTTGTAGAAGCACCGCACTTACTACCTTATGCTGTCACTGCCTGCCTGTGACTCAAGGAAAGCCAAACTGTGTCCTCGAAATTGTACTTTCATCCAGATAAGCCTTCCTGAGCTGCTCCCGGCCACCACTGAGGAGGCAGAGGGCGCCTGAGCAGCCTCTTCTCCCCAGGGACTGCATGGAGGCCGTCAGAGCCGCCCTGCCCAGCCACTGCAGCCACGCGGTGGCACTGTCACCTGAGTGCATGGGGCCTGGCAGATGTCCTATTGCTGGATTCTGTGTGACCACTTCCCTCTCTCCTTGAAGGTGATGGTGCCTCCCGGGCGGGCTGGCCCTGAGGCCCTGGAGACCCCAGGGTGGGTGGACACACCTGAGCAGTTCCCAGCGGGGGTCCTGTGAATTGACTGCCCTGTGCATCGCTGCCGTGGGTGCCCTGTCCCTCGTCCTGTTGGGAGAGCCCCCTTTGCCTCCCTTTGAGCACAGACTCTGGTCACTAAGGTGTGGACACGTCAGCCAGGGTGAGTGAGAGGGGGAAATGCCTGCAGGCTGCACTCAGGCGACAACCAGTGGGAGCTGGTGGCTTCGGGCGCCCAGCCCCTTTGCCCTGTCTGGGGTCACTCCGGGTGCTGTACGCTGTCCCTCTGTTCTCAGGGGACACAGGCCTCAGGAGCTCCTTAGCACACTCTGCCTGGCTTCCTTGGTCCTGGTCTCGCTTCTTTCCTCTCTTGGGGTTTCCGGTGATCACCTCCCTGAAATGCACTCTCAACATAACCTCTGTCAGAGCGAGTCCTGGGGCCCGGCTGGGGCAGCAGGTGAGCTGGCAGTGGCCCCTGGCGGGCTCCCCTCTTCTCTGTTTCCCTCCTTGGTTACTAGACACGTCCCGGGGCTGTTTCTGCACCTCTGAGAGTCTTGCAAAGGTCGCCTGGGTCCTGTGATGAGCACAGTCCCTGAGTCCCTGGGGAGTGGTGGGGAAGCTGCAGGCCAGGACCCTGGAGAGACCCCAGCAGGATCCTCAGAGCAAAGCAAGCCCCTGTCTTCCAGGCTGTCTGCCCTGTCCCACCTCCTGTCCCGAGCTGAGCGCCAGCTCTCAGAGGGATCTCAGGTCTCCCCTCGGATCTTCTCCACCTTCCCCACAACTATCAGACTCTCAGGCCCTGAGGACCTACTCAGGCCATGAATCAGACCAGGCTGAACAAGGACCAGGAAGGGCTCAGACACGACCCGTGGGATTTGGGGGACAGTCCCAGGTGTGGGGCTCTTGAGGTTTCTCGACATCCCTCCAAGCACATTAACCCAGCTGAGATGTGGCAAAGGCCCTGGAACCCAGAGGCCATCAAGACTGGCCACTCAAGTGGGAGCACTTGGAGGGCCCAGGGCCTATGTGAAGTTCAGCTGCATCAACATCCATGGGCTGCTTGCCATTGTCTTGGCCAAGGTCATCCAAAGAGTAGCCAGGGACATCCTCTCAACCTTGGAAGTCGCTTCCCTACAGACTGGACGGGACCCTCAGCCAGTCTCTTCTGTGGCACGGCCAGTCCTGTTCCAGTGCCAACACAGAGTCACGGCTGCTGGCCGTGCGATCAAAGCCCTGCTCTTTGCTTATTTCATTGGTTACTCAGAAGTCTTCCTGGTTCTGAGGAAGCGGCCCAGCCTGCCGTCCTGCCCACCTCTGGCCCTGCCTCCTCTTCCTGACTCTTTTTCCTGCCTCCTTGGCTCCTCCTGTGCAGGAACAGGACTTCCTCTTCCAAGCCCTGGGCTCACATCGACCCCTCTGGCTCCAGTGCTTCCCGTTGCCCTGCCTGGTTCCCTGGTCACCTTCTTCACGCCGCCATAACCAATTGCTGATGACTGCCTGGCGCCATCGCCACAGCTTATTTCTCAGGGTTCCGGAGCCTGGATGTCTGAGAACAGAGCCAGCATGGCCGGGACCTTGGTGAGGTCCTCTGCCTGGTGTGTCAACCCACAGAGGGATCTGTGTCACTTGATCCTCTTTCTTTCTTGCTTAACATTTGCAAAACACTATGTAATTAAAAATGAGTACCCAAAATAGACAAAGACTCGACAGTATACAAACAAATCACCATGCGCCTTTAGAACACAGACACAGGATCGTAGCAGATGTGTCACCAAAGAAGGTATTTTGATGGCCAAGGTCACCTCCTGTCTTCCTGAGGGCTCCCCCCTAATGACCTCCTCTCCACCCATTTGCCCCCCAAGGCCCCACCTCACTGGCATCTAGGACTCCTGGGGGACATAAGCATGGAGTCCATAGCACCTCCCAAGACTCAGATGCCAGTGGACTGAGGTGTGTCTGGGTTTGGGGTTTTCAATGTCCCCAGGTGGTCCCTGTGTGTGGCCAGCATTGAACAGCAGGCAGAGTCACTTTCTGAGCCTGAAATGCCCGTCTGTCTCCCCTCTGCGGTGGAAGAAGACTTGCCTTGGGGCTCCCTCCACCTGTGGCTTTCTCCAGCAAGTTACCTCAGGCTCCTGCAAGTGGCCACTCTTGTCCCCGCCCCGACCATCCTTCCAGGACATTCTCTGCTCCAGGACTGGAATGAAGTGCCTGCCTTTTGTCTCCTCCTCAATCTCCCAGCTGCCCAATGAAACCCCGTTTCTCCCTTCGCTGCCCTCTCTCCTTTCAACCCTCCTGCTCTCCTTTGCAGCATCAGCTGCAGATGGGATGCTGCACAGTCCTCAGGTGCACACAAAGCCAGGACAGCAGTCACCCTTCTCTGCACACCTGCCGTGTGCCGCATCCCGATCTCAGTCCTTGTGCACCCTCTCATCCAATGCTCCCGACAGCACTGAGTTAGGGCCAACTCTCTCCATTCTACAGATGAGGAAACTGAGGCCAAGCAGCTAGCACAAGCTCTCCCTGCCAGCAAGTGATGATCCAGGAGTCAGACCCAGGCCTAGTGTGACTAAGTCAGTGGTTCCCAGTGGCCCAGCAGCATCAGCCTTCCTGGGAATCTGTGAGAAGCAGAGGCTCAGTCTCCACCTGAGTCCTACTGAAGCCCAATGCTGGAGCTTAGGAAGCCCTTCAGGGGACTCTGAATCAGGCCTGAAACCATCACAATAACCACTCCCATTTCCCTATGGGAACAGTTTTGGGGACAGCAGCCTGAGCAAAGGTAAGAGGTGGGATTCCTGTGTGGGCAGGGATGCTGGGGGGACAGGACCTCTGGCCAGTGAGCCCTCCTGTGACTGGACCCTCCAGTCCCAGTAAGGGCCAATCCTGCTCATTTGCAAACTCAGTCTCCCTGGTGTGGAGGAGGCTGCTTCTTGCTTGGGGGGCCTTACTTGGGGGATCCCCATCAGCTGCCCAGCAGGACCCGGCTGTAGAGAGCTCAGCCCAGCTGAAGTCCACCTCCCGAATTAGAGGCCCCAGAAACTCCTGGACTCTGGAGGAGGGGGCATGTGGGTGGTCACCTGCTGTGTGTCCTCCTGCAGCTCATTTCTGTCCTCCCTGTGCCTGGGTCAAAGCTTTGGTGGCACGCTGTGACCCAGCGGCCCGTGGGAGGGTCCTGCCCAGTTGTCCAGCGGCCTGGCACCAGGTGTTGTTAGCGCCACTTTTTTAAACAAAAGGTCAGGGAGCTAAGCCATAAGTTCAAGGTGACACAGCTAAATGGATGGGTGGGGGTGAAAAAGGAGCCGCCTCGGGAGGTCGGATCGGGGCACCGCAGGGGCGACGCTAAGGGCTCTCGGGAGAAGAGCAGTGGTTTCTGCCGGGCGCTGCCCCGCAGAGTCCCAGGTGTGCGCGGCGCTGGGGATCCTCCCTGCTGCATCCTCCAGCCCTGGGCTCCAGCAGCAGGCGCCGAGGACGGGCGGCTGGCCTGCGCTTCCCCACGGGGCCACCAGGTGGCGCCGCCAGCCCGCGCGCCGGGTTCTCTGGGCCAGCCAGTGGCGAGTGTGGAGCTCCAGGTGCCTTCCAGGGGAGGGACTGTCTCTTTGTTGCCCTTTGTCGCCAGGGAAGAGGAACCCCCATGTGCTCCCCCCACACACCTCCCTGGATGACCCCTGACATGCAGAAGTCTGTTTCTGGGTGTGTCCAGACAACTCCCTGGGACAGCCCCCATGGTCTTGCTGTCCTTGGAGGTTCGGGGGCCCTGCCTTGTCACCAAAGGTGAGGAGCAGGAGGTGACCTGGTGTCCCAGGACACTGGCAGGTGGGCGGCTGTATGCCCTGCTCTGGGTGGGCTGCTGCCCCAGCGTCTGAGGGCGCCTGACCAGTGGGGAGAGGGGAGGAAGCCCAGCGTGGTGAGGGCTCACTTCTTCCCCCTTCCTCCCCGGGGGCACCTTCCGACCACTGTGGCTGTGTCCATGTGCTCACAGTCCTTTACCCTTGCCCTGGCACGTGGTGGGTACCGGGTGAACACCTGTTGCTCCCACGCACCCTCCCAGTCCATGGGGAAGATGCATGTTGGTGTTTGGGTCAGCGCCTTTGTCCCTGAAGACTTTGCCAGACCCCTGGCTGAACCTGCCCGGGACTCCTGGGACCTCCCTGACACCATCCCCTCTGCGATGTGGCGGGGCCTGGGCCAAGCTCCAAAGGCAGCACTTAAGAAGGCCCTTTAGGGGCCAGAGAGGGCAGAGGCGGGTTCCCAGGAAGCTGAGCGACTTCAGCCAGCGCCCTGCTGACTGGGAACCTCCTGTGGCCAGGGGGAGCTCTGGTCATGAGGTGCGGGTGGGGTGGTCTTTGTCAGTGTTGTGATGTTTTTAATTTGTCATTTCTTCTCCTTCTCAGTATTGGTGCCCACAGGCAATTCTGAATGGGCAGGTTTGCATTTTGGTCTTGGAGAGCCCCTGGGTGCATAGCCCTCCTCTGGACCTGATGCACCCCTGGCCTAGAGGTGTCCGGCAGATGACATGCCGTGCTGGCAGGTGGCCCCTTACCAGCCCCTCTGATCCTGCAGTCTCCTCCACGGGGCTCCCAGGCGAAGGTCCAGCACCATTGCATCAGGCCCCAGGTCCCTGCTGCCACTTCAGCCGCCGCCTGCAGAGTCACAAACTGGCAAGAGCCCGTAATGGTCCCGACAGAGACTACAGGGGGAATGTCTCTGGCTTTGTACCGCGTGGCCTGCCGCCTGGTTTCTGCTTGGTGGTAGCCTTGTCTACTCTGCTGAGCGTCCACAGAGAAAATTGGTGATGGGCAGGGGCAAGGGGAAGGCAGTTAGGTCACCAGGCCAGAAACCTCCCAGACTGCCCCCCCTCCCCCCCGATGCCATGCCGGCCAGGACGCCGTTCTGTGGCATCGTGATTTGGACTTCTGCCCTTGGAGAAGGGCAGTTGCCTCTTCAGCCTCCATCCTTGGCAGGTCCTTGTCAACCAGGCAGAAACGGTACATCCGTGTAGGGTTGTTAGGAGGCTCGAAAGTGACGGAAGCACCTTGCCAGCCCTGCTCGCTCTAAGAACCCCAGCAGTCCCCAGGCCCTGTCTAGGGGCCTGGTCTGGTGTCTCTCTGCTTTCTGGGCACCCCCTAGTGTGAGATAGGAAGGGGGTACATTGTCAGACAGGAGCCTGCCCTGGGGTCTTTGTGATGGCCCACAGAACACTCTCAACACAGCCCCCTGAGGCCCCAGTCACCTGGCCGTGGCTGTATGGACCACCCCAACCAGATGGGGAGCCCCCAACAGCCAGCGCCCAGCACCCACTGCAGGGCATTCTTCCTCTCCCCACTTGTCTTCCTGGGCACAGTTGTCCTACCCCGGCCTGTGCCCGCCACTTTCTTGTGGCTCCTGAAACACCACCCTTGCCTGACATTCTCATCTGCCTTGCTGGCCCCTATGCTTTGTCACTCTGACCCTTGGCTGCTGCCTGTCCCCATTCCCCCTCTGGTCTGGTCATGAATGCTGCCTCCAGTCCTGTCCTCCTCCAGAACTCCTTACCTCCCTGCCCACCCGGCACCTCTGACTTGATTGTCCCCACCCACTCTCGTGTCGCCTTCCCATTTCAGTGAAGGTGCTCCACCTTCCAGTGGCACAGGCGGGGGCCTGGAGAGCTGTCTGCACTCTGGGTTCTTCTCTTCCCACTCTGGAGACACACATGTCACCTGGTAAGGAGCCCTGCAGATTTGAGTTTGCCTCCCAGAAATCCCAAAGCAGCTGGCACCAGGTGGAGCCTGGCCTTTGTCTATATCAGAAGCTCCCGAGTGACTCCGGTTGCTTTTCTGTTCATTGCGCGGTCACAGGCCTGTGTCCAATGACTAGAGTGTGCCAGGCAGTAGAATAGAGCCCTGAAAGGGTGAACTTGGGATGTGGGGGCACAGGGCACTACTCAGGTGTTTGCAGGTAAAGGTAGAGTTGGCAGTTGAGATGGTGACCTGCTGTCTCAGGATGTCCCCTTGGAGAGCAGCTTAGCGGGATCTGCTGTCCTTCTGACACTCTCCCAGGTCCTTGCTTTATTAAATGAAGGCGGGATGTCAGTCACCCAGGGTGGCTTGCGCCCTACATGCACCTTACCTTGTCCTTTGTCTAGGCTCTCACATGGCCAAACAGCTGTGTGAGGATCTGCGGAATCTGTGGCCGTCAGCATCACAGAACATTCTCTTTGGAAAAAGTTCAGGGAAGCTGGGAGGTTCTTCTCCTGGGAAGGAGAGGTCAGAAGCCATGTCAAATGATTGAGGCGCTGGGCAGGGTCCACCATGGCCCCCAGTTCCCGACCAACTCTCTGGAATCTGGGCACACATCATGGTTGATGACAGAATGTACAGGGTGAGTGGCCTGGGTGACTCAGAGGTTGCCATGGTGACGAGTGTGCATCTGCGCCTAGCAGAGGACTTCGGAGCTGACTTGGATGCGGGACAACAAAGGTGCCTCCATCTTGGATGCAAACCCTGCACGTTTCAGCCCCAGCCTTTCAGGGCTCTGCTTTTATTCTTGCTCTTTAGATCAGAGAACGAAATCCTTTCAAGTGCTGCAAATTTAAAATATAGGCAATTAAGGGCTTTCTCTGATGTTCAAGCCTGCTTTAGTCTCTTCAAAATGTAGCTGTTTGTGGAGAATTAGAGATGACTGTGCAAATCCTATCAGCATTGTTTGCACGTCCCTTACCCAGCTGTACTTTACTGAGCACCTATTATGTTCCAGGACTGACTGTGAGGCCCGGGGATTCAGCGTGGTACAAGCTGACCTGATCTCTGACCTCTCAGGGTCAGGCCCTATTTTCCCCAGAGTGCAATAAGGTTGTCTGTCGAAGTGGCAGGGAGTTTTCTTCAGGTGTTTTCTCAATTCTATGTAAAATCCTAGTCTCCTAACCCTGTTTTGACCTCAGTAGTTTTCCTTTTTTATGTTTTACATATTTGACTTCCTTCTAACATTATGTTTGAAAAAAGAAATCCATAACAACAACAAAAAAAATACGAGTTCAGAATGAAAAACAGACTGAGGATTCCCTAAGGTTTCTTCCAGATGGAATGCCCTATGGTGTGGACAGCTACGAGTTCTGCAGATCCTCTGGCCACATGGAGACCAAGACCCAGGGAAGTTGTGTTTGGGATGTGCCTGCCTGGGGTGACGGGCGGCTGGGGAGCGTTGGAGGGACAGCAGATCCTGCTAAGCTCCCTGGGTGGAGCGAGCTCTCCGTCTGAAGGGGTCTGCCCATCTCACACGGGGGATCCCGCCTGGCCTCCAGGCCCCGCCCGCCCCTCACCTCTCTAAGCTTCTTTGCGGCCAACAGCCTTCAGGGACAGTGTCCTCATCCAAGGCACCTGCACAGGTGCTCTTGACAGGCCCACCCTCTGATGCCCTGGGGTCTGCCCTCTCTCCCCAGGGGGCTGCGCCATCTCAGAGCTCGCAGGCTGCAGGGTATCAGGAGGCGGGGAGCCCCGCCGGTGCTACTTACTCCCGGGCCCTCCTGGGTTTTCCCCTGACATGCAGGCCTGGGAGTCCAGTGAGAAGAGGAGGGCAGGCCTCTGTGGCTCCCGCCCTCCCTCTTCAGCATCCTCTTCCTTCCCCGCAGGTGACTGAGGGAAGGCGACCTGAATCTTCCCCCAAGCCGTTGACACTGCCTGGGCAGAGGAGCAGGAGCGTTGGGCCCTGGGGGGTTGCTACCCCCTGTCGTCTGGAGGAGCTGCAGGCAAGGCCAGCACAGCACCCCAGCTGACCCACTGTGCTGCCTGGCCCCTCCAGCCTCCCACTTTTCCTTTTGCCCCTAGGCTGAATCTTCTCACACTTCTTTTGGAAACCATATCCCTTCTTGTCCTGAGGGCCCAGTTGATGCAAAGCCCAAAGAGATTTTTTTTTTTTTTTTTTTTTTTTTTGTGGTGCTGGGGATCGAACCCAGGGCCTTGTGCTTGCAAGGCAAGCACTCTACCCACTGAGCTATCTCCCCAGCCCCCAAAGAGATATTCTAGCTTGAAGAATAGCTTATATCTAACACCTTGGACTTGGTGGGGTCCCCCTGCTGTGGGGCTATTGAATTGCCCTCTGTTATTGCAGGCAGAGGTTGGAAGCTCTGGGGAGCCGGGGCTGTGTCCTTCCGCATGGCCCTCTGGGCAATCCGCAACCCCCAGTCTAAGAGGTGAAAGGCCGCCATTCTGAGGAATAGTGCAGGAAGCCCTGCTGCCATGGAGATGGACCCCAGGGTCTCCGCAAGGCAGCTGGCTCCCGGCATTCTGGGATACTTGGGTGTCTATGCCCCTGGCCTTAGGTGGCATGAGTACACCGGCCCCGTTACACTCAGGACCACAGCCTCACTGTTTCCCCTTCTGCCCCTCCTTGGAAAACATTGCAGTTCTAGAGCCAGAGACTTTATTTTGAGCTCCTTTGTCCCTCCTCAGCTCCCTGCATGGGCTTTGATGTCTGGAGCCCTGTCAGAGGCCTCTCTCACTTGCCCCCCATACACCCCAGACTTGGATATGAGCTTCTGCTCGATTCTGAGTGTACATTGATTAGTGCCAGGCTCCAACACCTGCTACCTCCATAAGGGCAAAATGACTGACTTGCTCACCACCAAGTCCTCGGAGTCTGGCACAACTCCTAGCACATAGTAGGTGCTCAGTAAAGTGAAAGAATGAACACTGGATGGAACAAGACAGGCCTTGATCGTGTGCCTTGGCCACAGCACACAGGAAGATCCCCTAGAGCAAGCAGCACCTTGGGCTTGAGGGGGAAGCTGAGCCAGGGTGGGGGCCTGTTTGCCAGGGGCAAGACCTGGGTGGGGACACGGAACTAAGAGGAGACAAGACGGACAGCCCTGGCTCTGTGCCAGACATTCTGCTAAGCTTCAGTGTCCTTCTAGCATCTTCAAAGCTAACCTGACAAAGGCTCTGAGCCCAGGGACAGCAGGGCAGGACATACCCAAGGTGGGGGCCACCCTACAGCGTGACTCCCAGTACCTTCCTGTAGGTTGCACCTTTTGAGACAGGAGGGGAGAGCTAACACGAGGGAAGGTGGCCACGCTCTTATGGCCACTGTGTGGAGAGCCTCCTCAAACCCACCAGCTATTGTGCTGCAGCTGTCAGAGAAAATAGCCTGCAACGTGGGGAAATGAAATCCCTGCTCTTTGATCCAACGGTGCCACTTCTAGGAGTTTCCTGATAAACACTCAGGTGAGAAAAGCCACGGTCACGGAGATCGCTCACCACAGCTTCATCTATCACAGACAGACCATGAAGCGTCCATCCACAGGCAAATGCCTGAGCATTCACACCTGGCTCCTTTGCAGCCCTGAAGGTGAAACTCCTTGCAATCCACACATACTCCTGTCATTGTGAGGCAGAAGCACAATAAGGTATCTTTTGAATTATGGATGGTTTGCCACAAAAGGCTACTATTGCCAGGATTCAACTGCCCAGGCAGTAATTGTGCCCAGTGCAGGAGGACCCTGGTGCTGGGGGGACGCTCAGGGCCTGTGGGTCTTCGGGCAAGGTTCTACCCTGACCTGGGCAGGGGTCACACTGGGACTCACACAATTATTCTTTACACAGTAAACGAGCTTCATGCTCTCTTCCATACGCCTGATGTATTTCATAATGAAAATATAAGGAAAAAATAGCAGCTTGTGATAAATAAGTCTTTAAAAAACACGGCAGAGAATTGCAACTGGAAAGAAAAGAATCTCCACCTTCCTATGCTCCCCCACATCCACTGTTTCATTCCCTGGAACGAGTAGCTGTCAACACCACAGAGGGTGAGGAGCCTTCCAGAAGCTGCTGTCTGCATTTTGCACCGGTTCATGCGTGCACACCTGTGAGCTCTGGTTTCCCTGAAGAACAATACATCTTTGATTTTTTATGGTAAACACTGAGCTACTTCACTGTCTCCCGTGTCAGTTGGTCCCCCCTTCCTCTCACGGGCCCCTCCATGCCCATGACAATCAGGAGGCTTCTGGGGTTGTCCTACTGCCATTCCAAAGTCACTTAAATGACTTGACATACAAATAGCTTAACTAATTTTAAAGAGATTTCTCACCCTGAAGTATCTTCTCCCCTTGGGGGGTTTGCAGAGCGCCTAGGTTTGCAGGAGGAACTTCATCTTTCCATGTCACTCTCTAAGGCAATATGTGTTTTGCCCTCCTCCTCGGAGATCTAAAACTTCAAGAGGAACCTCAGGAAGTCGCCCTGTCAATAGTACCTTGGGCCACGGGTGTCCAACGAGCAGACCAGAACCTTCCCCAGAGTATCCCACAGGAGGAGAGGTTGTGTGCACGGGTCTTGTCTCTCTGCAGCGCCCGAACAATAGTTTGCAGGAGGCGCTGTCTCCCCAACAGTCAATGTAAATCCAATTGGACGTAATGACTGGATTTCTCTCCTCTCGGAGATGGTGACAGCGATTTCTCAGATGCCTTTTAGTTACAGACACAATTCTGAACAACATAATTGGGTTGGGTCGTTGCAGCCTGCCCTATTGGACTATTGATTAGCCACTAAAATCTTCCGCCTCGCGGATGTCTGGGTGTGTGGTCGGCATAGCAAGTGGGCACAGACAGCTCCAAGTGGGGGTGTGGACACCGCCACAGACCTGCACCCTAAGGCTCAGGCTCCTCCCAGAGTCCTCTGCCGCTGACCACCTGTGGGTACCCACCTGTCAGCACCCCACTCCAGGAAGTCCTGGGAAGCCAAGTGCCAGCCTTCACTGCCCTGCCTCACCCCTGGGTGACTTGGGTTTGGCACTGTCCCTCTCTGGGTCTGTTTTCTTGTGTGTCGAAGGTAACCACCCGACTTCATAACCTTCAAGCCCTGCCTGGCATTGAAGGCCCTCCCAGCCCTGTCTAATAGAAATAGAATGAGAGCTGTAAACATAAGTCACAGAGGCTATTTGGAACCTTCTAGCAGCCATATTGAAAAAAACAAATGAAAACTGGCAAAATTAGTTTTATAGTAAATTTTATTTAATCCAATGCTTCTTAAAAATATAATTTCTGCAAGTAAACAATATAGAAATAATTAGTAAAATATTTAACATCTTTTCTCATACTGTCTTTGAAATCCAGCATGGAAGTTTCTGCTCACAGCGCCTCAGTTCAGCCTGCCTGCATTTCAAGGCTCCCTGGCTGCATGTGGCAGGTGGCCACTGGGTCAGACAGGGCAGGAATGCCTGGACCATGCATGGATTTGGCCCTAGTCCTTTGCACTGCCTGTCCCAGGCTAAGCCTGTGGATCTACAGGTCTACTTTGTGGGCAGTATGGCCATTGCCCTCAGCAAGGCACGGGAGGAGGCATGGCTTCCTCGCTTGCCAGGAGTTGATGGTACAGTTGGAGGAAAAACAAGACCCCCTCTCCCCCCAAAAAGGAAAAAGAACATGATTAAATGACCTTACTTGGGAACAGTGCAAGTTGGTAAATGCTATAGTGGAAGCTGACTAAAACAGAAGCTAGTCAGAAGTTCTTAGATGTAGAAGCCCAGGAAGGTCTCACGGGTCATTTTGAATTTTGCAGCCAAGAGAAGACTTGCACTAGCATCTGGGGCTAGACATAGGGTATGGAAAGTCAGAGGGATGACGAAAATATGACGATCGTTTCTGGGGCATTGAGGAGACCAGTCTGGTAGAGCAGAGAGCAGGAGTTAGCAGCTGGGTGGGGTGAATTGCAGACAACCTTGAAGGTAGAGAGAAGAGTTCAGATATGAGGTAGTAGGGAGTCACCTTAGGCTCTTGAGCTGGGGAGGAGTTCATTAAAGGTTCCTGCAGATTGACCAAGTCACTCATGAACTGGAGGCAGCACCCCTGATGGGGAGGCCAGTTAGGATGCTGCAGGAGCAGAAGGTGGGGACAACAGATGGAGAGGGACAAGCAACCGTTCAAGGGGGAATTGCAGGAAGCCTGTGCTGTGGCCATGAACCTTCAGTTTCGATGGTGAACCTGGACCCATGTGATGACCTCTGGAATTCTGCTTTTGGCTGGGCTCTGCTGGCCAAGGGCAGGAAGGACATTCTGGGAAGATGGTCTGCCTGAGCACAGACTTATGGTCAGAAAGGGATGCTGCAGGTAGCTCTGGGAAGAGGGGGCCCCAAGGAGTCCATCATCCGGGGCCTCAGTAGGAAGAGACGGCAAGTCCCTATTGTATTTTAACTTGAGTGGGCTTTTGGTCAGATGGTGGGATGTTGGGAAAGGACTTCCAAGCCAAACCAGGTTGGATAGGTAACAAACAAACAAACAAATAAATAAAACAGGAAGTGATGTTCTAAGTGATGCCGTCATTTATGCAAAGGCTTGGAAGCTGAACCAGGCGCAGCACATCCCTTGGCCTGTGAGGAGACAGCCTGTTAGGGCAGAGGGCCCTGAGTACGGGCGCCCAACAACTGATCCAGTGAGTCGCCCTCAGATGGCTAATTCACTGTCTCAGTGGCCAGGGAACTTGAGTCAACAGTGGCATTTAGAACTTTTACTTTGTGCCAGGCAGCCTGAGGCTCTGTGGATGCAGCGGTGTCCAGGACACTGAAGGCCCCGCCCTCACCAAGCAGGGAGGATGCAGAAACCAGACGTTAGGAAAATTTTGATTGTAAGGAGAAGGGCTGGGACTGAAAGGGTTAGGGACCTAGCACAGGGTCATGTGCACGGAGGTAGGGAAGACTTCCCTCAGAAGAAGCACTTGCCCATCAGTCTACCTGCAACCTGCCGGGGACACGACCTAAGACTGAAGGGGTGGGGGAGAGGTGGAAGAGGGAAGGACACTGCAGGCGGTAGGAATGGCCTAAGCAAAGACCCCAGTCGGGAGAGGGGCAGAGGCAACGCGGGAATGAGAAGGCAAATCAGAGGGGGAAGAACTCCGCAGGCAAATGTGAGGAGGCTGTCAGGCCAGAGCTCCTTTGGCTGGGTGCCAGGGCTCGGGTCCATGCAGGCAGGCAAGAGCCCATACCATCATGGGGATCTGCTCTCAGCCCATTGGACAATGGCAGCATGGCAACTTAAATGGAGAGAATGGCCAAGGCAGGACCAGGCATGCCCCTTGGGGTCACACCAAAGATCCCAAGTGGGAGCCTCTGAAGGGTCTTAGCGTGGCGTGGCCACCGTGATGCTCTGGAGCCCTCTGGGCTGGTTGCTGGTGAGGTGCGTGCGCTGTGGGAGGCCTGGGTAGCCCGTGGGGCAGTCTTGGGGCCAATGCGATGGTCCAGAGAGTTGAGGGTCAGGCATAAAGGAGATACTGCTGCCTGGTTCCCCTGCAGCTCTCAATTACAGCAAATGTCCTCAGACAGGTTAGTGATTCTATTAAAGCATCCAAACCTGGAGACCCACATTTACAGATAATGTGCATGAAGCCAGCTAATTCAGTGATCCAATTATTAAGTTAGAGCATCTATGACTTAATTTCATTGGCCGCCAGCAAGGCATCCTTCAAGTAAATTGACATCTGCTTTGCCATTCCCTTTTAAAATCAGAACAATCGATTTGGTTAAATTTTATACAGAAACTGTCTTTTGCGGTGCCCCAGGCAGACCTCGGAAAAGCTTGAGAACGAAGTGCCTTCTTTTTAAAAATTGTAGTTTCTTTATATATATGTATATTAAACAGCTATTAAAGTTGGCATGAAGAGGGGGAAAAAACCCTAATTAAATGAGACAGATCCTGGTTGAGACCTTCCGGGAACACTCGAAAAGAATTCACAGTCTGCTATTGTTCAGTGCAAATCAACGTCAATCAAGCCAAGGTGGCTGATGTTATTATTTTCTGTCTTCTATGTCTGCTGATTTGTTTGTTCAGGTGTCCTAGCAATTGCTGAGAAAAATGATACTCAATTTCCTCCATTTGATTATGGAATTGTCCATTTCTTCCTTTAATTCGGTCCACTTTTCTTTCATATATTCTGAGTCCTATGATTGGTGCATATGCATAATGACTCATCTTGGTATGATTGACATGTTTACTGCTATAAAGTTTCCTTCTTTATGTCTGGCTTTAAAGTTTTGTCTGAAATTGACATAGGCACTTCAGCCTTCTTGGGCTTAACGGTTGGCATGCACTGGATTGTTTCCATTCATTTGCTTTCAACCTGTGTGCTTTTTGTTTTAATTTAAGGAATGTCTGCTAGAGATAGCATAGAATCGAGACAATTTTTTAATTCATTCTAAAATTTTCTTTTTTAAAATCTTAGGGTCCTTTACTGTTTAATATAATGTTTCACATAGCTGGGTGTCAGCTATCATTTTATTTTTGTTTTCTGCTTGGCTCCTGTATTTTTTTGTGTATGTTCTTTCTGTCCCACCTTTTAAAATAATTTGGATTTTTTTTTAGAATTCCTTTTAATTTAAATCTTTCCATTTCTGTCTAGCTTTTCTTTGCATTATTTGCACAGCAACTGCCTGACAGAGTACATTATACATGCTTACCTTTTCAGAGTCCATTTATAGTTAATGATAGACCACTTCACATAAAATATAGAAATCTGGCCACATTAAAGCCCCATAACCACCTCCATCCTTTAAGTTGTAGTTATTCTGAGTAATACATTTATCCATGCCATAAAGTCCTCAAGATAATGTCATGACTTTAATTTAATTTTATTTGTATTTATTTATTTGGGGGTTGGGGGTTGAACCCAGGACCTTGAGTAGGGTAGGCAAGTGCTCTACCACAGAGCTACATTTCCAGCCCTGGCTTTAATTTTAAATAAAGATGTACAAAGAAAATAAGAGGGAAAAGGCAAAACTCAAAACAAAACAATCCACCCAATACTCTGCTTTTAGGAGATATTCACCCATCCTGAGGTTCTTCATTCTTTTCTGAGGGTCTGGTTTCCATCCACCATCCTTTCCCTTTGGTCTGGCTTGAGATGGAGAAAATTCCTGCCTGTTCCTGGAAGAGGTTTTCCCCATGTGGCCTCTGTGTTCAGGACAGCCAACCCTGTAGGGACAGCCTTTGTAAGGTCTTCATGGTCACCAGCCCCTTTGATGGGCACATCATGGCAGGAGACCTTAAGTTTGGAGAACCAAGTTGGTTGTCTGCCTCGGCTCTGAGTGCACTGTGATGGGTGGTTCTTGCAAGGCCTGTTTCTTGGTTTATTTCCACCTGTTTCCAGATCCCATTCCTGGTTCCCTCCCCGACAGGACATGCTCCAGTTCACTCGATCCACCCTGGACAGGAACGAAACCTCCAAAATGTGCAGTGCGTGCTTTTCATTCACCCACCTGGATTGCGCTATAGAACATCCTCTCTTGCCAAGAGCAGTGGCGCGCACCTGTAATCCCAGTGGTTTGGGAGGCTGAGACAGAGGATCGCCAAGTCAAAGCCAGCCTCAGCAACCGTGAGTTGCTAAGCAACTCAGTGAGACCCTGTCTCTAAATAAAAATACAAAATAGTGCTGGGGATGTGGCTCAGTGGTCGAGTGCTCCTGAATTCAATCCCTGGTACAGCCCAACCCCACCAAAAAAATATTCTCTCTTCCCCCTCCTCCTGTCCCCTCCTTCCTCCTCTTCTTACTTCTCCTCCTCCTCCTCCTCCTCTTCTTCCTTCTTCTCTTCCTCCTCCTTCATTTTACTCAAAACGTTCTAAACTCGCCTGTGGAGGTGTGTGTGATTCAGTGTGTCCCTTCCAATGGCTCCCTGGTGCTTCTCAGTGAGCATCCTTCACTTCACTCACAGGATGCCCCCATCCCTACTGCCCGAAAGGAATATGTCCCAAGCCCCCAGCAATACTTGAACCACAGACAGTACAGAACTCTGTCTTTATTATTTTTTCCTGTCCATACATACCTAGGATGAGGTTTAATTTATAACTTAAGCACAGTAAGAGATTAACAACAATAGCTAATGACAAAATAGAGCAATTATGACAAATAACTGATTCTAATAAGAAGTCTCACAAGACCCTCTTACTGTGTGTACCCTTCTTGTGGTGATAGGAGGCGATATTAAAGGAGGCACTTGACAGCCTCTCTTTGGCATATTTCAATTGCCAGATAACTACTCCTGTGCTCTGGAGCTGTAATTAGGTAAAATACAGGTTGCTTGCACACAGGCACAGCAAGACCACATCAGTCGAGCTGATGGCGGATTTGATGAACAGGCGGGGAGCGTGCCTGATGCAGACATGCCGGACAAAGGATGATTCCTGTCCCAGGCTGGATGGAGAGGCACGCTACAAGGTCTCATCATGCTCCTCAGAATAGTGCACAATTTAAAACTTATAAATTGTTTACCTCTGGGATTTTCCATTTCATATGTTCAAACCATGGTTGACCACTGGTGACTGAAACCTCAGAGAAAACCCCTGGGTCAGGGCAACGACACTGTGGATTCCCTAGTGATAGACACTGAGATCACCTCAAGCCTCCGCCTCCACAGACAGCACTGCAGTAACCACCCTTGGCGCTCTGGCAGGGAGATTTCTGAGACATAGATGGGAGAGAGACGGCAGCCTGGAGGGTCCCTCTTGCTTCAGGACAGTCTCAGTCCTGGGTCCTCTCACCTCCTGCCATTCTCTCCTGCTCTGCCCAAGTCTCTCACAGCAGAGAGCCCTTCCCTCAAGTCACCCATAAAGCCATCACTAGCACTGTGGCTTTGTACCACTAGGATGTTGGTGAAGTCTTTGGGGACCTTTGGCCTAGGGATGCTGTGTCTCACAGTCTCTGGGTGATGCAAACAAGCTCTGTCTAGATGGAGGCTTCAATTTCCTCTCATTGAAGGACCAGGGGACTAAGGGTCTGGCCACAGAACAACCATGCCCAACTGGGGAGGGGCTCACACCCAGCAGTGTGAACTGTCCCTGGTGAGCTGTGTATCCTATGGTGTGTCCTATGGGCACCCCGGCTTTCCCAGGAACAGCTCTGTGTGCAAAGGCCTCCCTCTGCAGGGAGCCCCTGGGGAGCTTGTGCCAGACCAAATCCAAGGCTTCAGTCTGCAACCAGGCAAAACCCTTGCTTCCCGGGGAGCTATTCCATCTGGCTTTCTGGGGTAAAGAAAGACCCTGGGAGAGAGATTGCTGGCTCAGAAAGTGGGCGCTCACTTCCAGCAAACCCTCCTGACTGCTCTCCAGAGAGCCCGCGGCAGCCCCACTTCTCCAAAGGAAGGGTACCAGGTCCTTACTCATCACCAACAAATGGCCTGACAACTTCCTGTTGTTGCCAGTACTGGAGGTGTAGCATTGTGTCTTGCTGCCATTTTGACTGGCAATCTGATTACTAGTGTGTCCAGTGTCTCTTCATGAGCTCTGTATTCTTTGGGCTCCCCTTCGTTCCTGCCTGTTCCTGTCCAGTTCTCTGCTGGTAGTGAACCGGGTGTGGCTGCCGAGGATCCATTGTGTCTCTTCAGGATGCCTCTGTTCGTTTCTGCTCTCACCCATGATTTGAATTTCACAGCTTAATGCACAGGGAGAAGTGGGTGTCCTTTGTTCCCTGGTTCTCTGGTGGGAGGGAGCACCTGAGGCCCCTGGGGAATGCCTGCGCCTTCCCTGCCTTCAGCACTTGCTGCTCCCCAGGAAGGGAGAGCCTCACTCCGTGTGAGCACAGCCTTGGTGTCAGGTGCGAGGCTCCTCCCACTCTCTCTCTGGAATCGCTCTATGACGGAAGGACTGTTATCATGCTCCAGAGCCAGAGAGAAGCCCACACTCATAACGGTTAGGCTGCTTGCCCAAGCTCATGTAACTTGTGAAAGTGACACAGCCAGGATGCTATGTCTGGGTGTACCTCGGATTAGTGAATCTCAATATCTATTTCAAAAAACTGCTATGGGGGAGATCCAAGATGGCGGACTAGAGGGAGGCTGCGTTCCTTGTTGCTCCGTAACTCTGGTTGCAAGGAGAGGATATCTGTTTCTTGGTGAGGCAGTTTTTGCTGCTTATCGATCCCCTGCTGTTTACCCCATTTGTCTGCTGTGATCACCTGCTATCTGCCAGCATATCAACGCCTTTTTTGAGTGCAGATTGCTCACTGTCAGGCATCTATCATCTGCCATTTGCTTGCCTCTCGCCTGTCCATCGCCTGCCTTACACCTATCCATCACCCAACACACAAGGTTCACCTCCTGATCGTCCAACAACAGTCAGCAAACTGATTGCCGACCACCAGTGGAGCACCAGCTGTCTGCTGTTGCCTGGAAGTTCTCTGTCACAGTACCTGCAGGTTTGATTACATATGGCTGCCACCATTTTGAGACAACAGCCAGGCCCCGTCGGACCCCTGACCAGACTGACTGAGCCCCGTCTCCAGGATCCCTCAGCCTGACCCATCACTCCCTGCCTCTGGGGCCCTCACATCAACTGACTGCTTCCTGCCGCCAGGACCCCCAGACCAACTGACTGTGCCCTATCACCAGGACCCCAGACTGACTGATTGCAACCGGCCTCCAGGATTCCACAACCACACCAAACACACTGGACCTCCAGGACCCCTGCCTGACCAACTGCATCCTGCCTCCAGGACCTCCTACTGACCACGGCCACACCCTGAGCCGCAGCTCCCCATTTGCCAACACATTTCGAAGCCAGAGCGGCCATCTTGGATAATCCTGGAAGACAGAGCTCCGATCTTTAGGTGGGGAAAATTCCATCCTGTGACGCCTGCTGGAGGCTTGAAGCTTATTGTCAGGTACCTCTCATGCATCAGGCTACTGACCTCTGGGAGGTTTCATTATTATATGACTGTTATACTGTAGATTTTCTTTTTTCTCCTATTGAAAAAGTTTAAGTTTTTATTTCTTTACTTTTCTTGCTCTCTTTTCGTTTTGTTTACCTGTTCCCTCAGAGTCTCTTTCTCCCTTTTTTTGCATGCTAACATTCAATTTCTTTTGATTACACTCTCACCCTTTCTATTATCTAGAACTTCTGTATACTCTTTTCTTATCCCATTAACAGCCACATTCTACATCCCTCTGCATCCTCTTTGTCCTCCATTTGAAACTGCAGATGATATTGCAAATCTGTTTGTTTTACTGAAGATAATATTTGAACTCATTCTGTTTATTATGACAATTTTGTTATTGTCCTCATAGGGACTATTTGGTCTAGGATTGCATAGTGTCTGAATTGGGCACTGCTAATATTGATCTCCCCTTAAAGAAAGGGTTTTGGAAACCTATAGGGCCACTATAAGCCAATAGGGGGAAATCTGCAATACCCCAGATCTGCACTGCTAGAGGGGAAGATACATGAACAACATGAAAAAACAAGGGAAGAAAATGATTCAAACAAATCTAGATTCTATATTAATAGAATCCAATGACAGTATGTTAGAAGAAATGTCAGAAAAGGACTTCAGATTATACATGATTAAGATGATTCGCAAAGCAAAGGATGAGATAAGAGAGCAAATACAGGCAATGAGTGATAATACGAATAAACTGAAAGAGCAACTGCAGGAAGCAAGAGATCATTTCAACAAAGAGATAGAGATTCTCAAAAAAAAAAAAAAGGAAATCCTTGAAATGCAGGAAACAATAAACCAAATAAACAACTCAATGGAAAGCATCACCAAAAGACTAGACCACTTGGAAGACCGAACCTCAGACAATGAAGACAAAATATTTAATCTTGAAAATAAAGTTGCCCAAACAGAGAAGATGGTAAGAAATCATGAACAGAATCTCCAAGAACTATGGGACATCATGAAAGACCAAATATAAGAATTATTGGGATTGAGGAAGGCACAGAGATACAAATCAAAGGAATGAACAACCTATTCAATGAAATAATACCAGAAAACTTCCCAAATCTGAAGAATGAAATGGAAAATCAAATACAAGAGGCTTACAGAACACCAAATGCACAAAATCACAACAGGTCCACACCAAGGCACATTATAATGAAAATGCCTAACATTCAAAATAAAGATAGAATTTTGAAGGCCGCAAGAGAAAAGCATCAGATTACATATAGGGGGAGACCAATACAGATAGCAGCCGACTTCTCAGCCCAGACTCTAAAAGCTAGAAGGGCCTGGAACAACATATTTCAAGCTCTGAAAGAACATGGTTGCCAACCAAGAATCCTATACCCAGCAAAACTAACCTTCAGATTTGAAGATGAAATAAAATCCTTCCATGATAAACAAAAGTTAAAAGAACTTACAAATAGAAAGCCTATGCTACAGAATGTTCTCAACAAAATATTCCATGAGGAGGAAATGAAATCAACAATGGAGGTCAGCAAAGGGAGGAATTATCTTAGAGAAAAACCACTCAAAGGAGAAACCAAGCCAACTTAAAAACCAAAAATAAGCCAAATCATATCTCAATAATAACCCTGAATGTTAATGGCCTAAATTTATCAATTAAAAGACACAGACTAGCAGAATGGATTAAAAAGAAAGACCCAAAAATATGCTGCCTGCAAGAGACTCATCTCATAGATAAGGACATCTACAGAGTAAAGGTGAAAGGATGGGAAAAAACCTACCACGCACATGGACTCAGTAAAAAAGCGGGGGTTTCCATCCTTATATCAGATAAAGTGGACTTCAAGCCAAAGTTAGTCAGAAGGGATAAAGAAGGACATTTCATACTGCTTAAGGGAAACATAAGTCAGGAAGACATAACGATAGTAAATATTTATGCCCCAAACAACGGTGCATCCCTGTACATCAAACAAATCCTTCTCAATTTCAGGAATCACGTAGACTACAACACAATAATTCTGGGTGACTTTAATGCACCGCTGTCACCACTAGATAGATCTTCTAAACAAAAAACAACCAAAGAAACCATAGAACTCAATAACACAATCAATAACCTAGACTTAATAGACATATATAGAGCATTCCATCCATCAACGAGCGATTCACTTTCTTCTCAGCAGCACATGGAACCTTCTCGAAAATAGACCATATATTATGCCACAAAGCAGCCCTTAGGAAATGCAAAAAAATAGAGATACTGCCTTGTGTTCTATCAGATCATAATGGACTGAGAATAGAAATCAATGAAAAAATAAAACACAGAAATTACTCCAACACCTGAGACTAAATAATATGCTGTTGAATGAAACATGGATAACAAAAAACATCAGGGAGGAGATAAAAAAATTCTTAGAGTTCAATGAGAATGACGATACAACATATCAAAATCTCTGGGACACTATGAAAGCGGTACTAAGAGGAAACTTCATTGAATGGAGAGCATTCCAGAAAAGAAAAAAAGTCAACAACTAGATGACCTAACATTACAGCTCAAAGCCCTAGAAAAAGAGGAACAGAATAACAGCAAAAGTAGTAGAAGACAGGAAATAATTAAAATCAGAGCTGAAATCATTGAAATTGAAACAAAAGAAACAATTCAAAAAATTGACAAAACAAAAAGTTGGTTCTTTGAGAAAGGAAACAAAATAGACAAACCCTTAGCCATACTAACAAAGAGAAGGAGAGAGAAAACTCAAATTACTAAAATTTGTGATGAAAAAGGAAATACCACGACAGACACCACTGAGACGCAGAACATAACGAGAAGCTACTTTGAAAACCTGTATTTCAACAAAATAGAAACTACCGAAGACATTGACAAATTTCTAGAGACATATGCTCCTCCCAAACTGAACCAGGAGGACATACACAATTTAAACAGATCAATATCAAGCAATGAAATAGAAGAAGCCATTAAAAATCTACCATCCAAGAAAAGCCCAGGACCAGATGGATTCTCAGCTGAGTTCTACAAGACCTTCAAAGAAGAACTCATTCCAATACTTCTCAAATATTCCAGGAAATAGAAAAGGAGGGTACCCTACCGAACACATTCTATGAAGCTAATATCACCCTCATACCCAAACCAGGCAAAGACACATCAAGGAAAGAAATTTTAGAACAATATCCTTGATGAATATAGATGCAAAGATCCTTGACAAAATATTGGCAAACCGTGTCCAAAACATATTAAGAAAATTGTGCAGCCCGATCAAGTGGGGTTCATCCCTGGAATGCAAGGATGGTTTAACATCCGTAAATCAATAAACATAATCCATCACGTGAATAGAGTTAAGGATAAGAATCATATGGTTATTTCGATTGACTCAGAAAAAGCGTTTGACAAAATACAACATCCTTCATGCTCAAAACACTTGAGAAAATAGGGATAGTAGGAACATACCTGAACATTGTACAGGCTATTTATGCTAAGCCCATGGCCAACATCATTCTTAATGGAGAAAAACTGAAACCATTCCCTTTAAAAATGGGAACAAGATGTCCTCTTTCACCACTTCTATTCAACATTGTCCTTGAAACTCTAGCCAGAGCCATTAGGCAGACTAAAGAAATTAAAGGGATACGAATAGAAAAAGAGGAACTTAAGCTGTCACTATTTGCTGATGACATGATTCTATATTTAAAGGATCCAAAAACCTCCTCCAGAAAACTTCTAGTCCTCATCAATGAATTCAGCAAAATAGGAGGCTATAAAATCAACACGCATAAATCTAAAGCATTTTTATATGCAAGCGACGAAACAGCTGAAAGGGAAATGAGGAAAACAACTCCATTTGCAATAGCCTCAAAAAAAATAAAATACTTGGGAATCGATCTAACTAAAGAGGTAAAAGATCTCTACAATGAAAACTACAAAACATTGAAGAAAGAAATTGAGGAAGACCTTAGAAGATGGAAAGATCTCCCATGTTCTTGGATAGGAAGAATTAATATTGTCAAAATGGCCATACTATCAAAAGTGCTATACAGATTCAATGCAATTCCAATTAAAATCCCAATGAGGGGCTGGGGAGATAGCTCAGCTGGTAGAGAGCTTGCCTCACAAGCACAAGGCCCTGACTTCGATCCCCAGTACCACAAAAAAAAAAAAAAAAAAAAAAAAAAAAATCCCAATGATGTACCTTACAGAAATAGAGCAAGCATCATGAAATTCATCTGGAAGAATAAGAAACCCAGAATAGCTAAAGCAATCCTTAGGAGGAAGAATGAAACAGGGGGTATTGCAATGCCAGAACTTCAACTATACTACAAAGCAATAGTAACAAAAACGGCATGGTATTGGTACCAAAAGAGACAGGTAGATCAATGGTACAGAATAGAGGACATGGACACAAACCCAAATAAATACAATTTTCTCATACTAGACAAAGGTGCCAAAAATATGCAATGGAGAAAAGATAGCCTCTTCAACAAATGTTGCTGGGAAAACTGGAAATCCATATGCAATAGAATGAAATTAAACCCCTATCTCTTACCCTGCACAAAAATCAGCTCACAATGGATCAAGGACCTTGAAATCAGACCAGAGACCCTGCATCTTATAGAAGAAAAAGTAGGTCCAAATCTTCAACTTGTTGGCTTAGGATCAGACTTCCTTAACAGGATTCCCATATCATAAGAAATAAAAGCAAGAATCAATAACTGGGATAGATTCAAACTAAATAGCTTTCTCTCAGCAAAGGAAACTATCAGCAATGTGAAGAGAGAGCCTACAGAGTGGGAGAATATCTTTGCCACTCATACTTCAGATAGAGCACTAATTTCCAGAAAATATAAAGAACTCAAAAAACTCTACATGAAGAATACAAATAACCCAATCAACAAATGGGCTAAGGATATGAACAGATGCTTCACAGAAGAAGATCTACAAGCAATCAACAAACATATGAAAAAAATGTTCACCATCTTTAGTAATAAGAGAAATGCAAATCAAAACTACACTAAGATTCCATCTCACCCCAATTAGAATGGCGATTATCAAGAATACAAGCAACAATAGGTGTTGGAGAGGATGTGGGGAAAAAGGTACTCTCATACATTGCTGGTGGGGCTGCAAATTAGTGTAGCCACTGTGGAAGGCAGTGTGGAGATTCCTTAGAAAACTTGGAATGGAACCACCATTTGACCCAGCTATCCCACTCCTTGGCCTATACCCAAAGGACTTAAAATCAGCATACTACAGAGATACAGCCACATCAATGTTCATAGCTGCTCAATTCACAATAGCCAGACTATGGAACAAACCTAGATGTCCTTCAGTTGATGAATGGATAAAGAAACTGTGGTATATATATATATACACACATACATACACACACACACAAAGGAATATTACTCAGCCATAAAGAATAATAAAATTATGGCATTTGCAGGCAAATGGATGAAATTGGAGAATATCATGCTAAGTGAGATGAGCTAATCTCAAAAATCCAAAGGACGAATGATCTCACTGATAAGCAGATGATGACACATAATGGGGGGTGGGAGGGGTGCAAGAATGGAGGATGGACTGTATAGTGGGAAAAGAGGGGTAGGAGGGGTGGGGGGGAAGGAAAAAATAAAAGAATGAATCAAAAACATCATTACCCTATGTAAATGTATGATTATGCAAATGGTATGCTGTTACTCTGTGTACAAACAGAAACCACATATATCCCATTTGTTTACAATAAAAATAAATTTAAAAAAAACCCTGCTATGTCCCAGGTGGCTACATGCCTTATCATTTCTAAACAGTGAGATTTAATGACAGAATCAACTCTGGTGGTACCTTTGTACTTTCTCAGTCCCTAATGCTTGACAAGGGACAAGTTGGTGGAGACAGGGGCTGAGGTGACCAAGTGTGCCAGCCTGGGTGTACAGGGGAACAAACAGATGTGCTCACTGGGCAGGGTCCTCAAAGCCTGCTCCTCCAGCGAGGCCTCTGGTGGGGAGGGAAGCAGGCATATGGCCTCCCCCATCCAGCAAGGGCGCCTCTCTTTCTGGGTCTCCCAGCTCTGCATTGGAAAGGAAGCCTAACTGGCCACACACAGGGTCTTAATGAGCAAGGACCTCATTAAGGAATCTCAATGACGAGTGATCAAAAGGGGTGTTTTGGAACATCAGTGATGAGTGAGTAAAAAGAGACAGATATCCCCCATCCCAAGAAGGAACATTCTTTCTCCTGGAGAGAGGTACTCCGGAGGAGGTAACGGTTTCATGACAGCTTACAAGGGAGGGACCTGTCTGATAGTGGGTATGGTGTCCATAAAAGAATGGTTTCTCCCAGGAAGTGACTTCAGGGCTGGTAAGGAAGAATGAGGAGACAGGAGTTAGGAAAAGAGGAAGGACTTCCCAGGAAAAGGGTAAAGAATGTCAAAGGCCTTGAGGCAGAGAAACATGAAGAGGAACCATGGAGGTTACCAGGGTCTGAAAGCCCAGGCCAGGCAGGGACTCCTGAGCCAGCCTCTTCACCCTGGGACGCCAGCATGCTCGGTACCCATGAAGATTGCTCAAGCCCCTTGAGACCCTCAATTTCCGCATATCCTCCACTTTAAGATGGATCTGCCTGAGATCAACCCGCACTGGGGCAGACAGGAAGATGTCCCTTTATCACCTTACCTCTCAAGCATCCTTTGTCCCTCCTTGGATGGAAAGAGAGGCTCACCTCTCACCCAGTGTAACTCTGACTGTCTTAATGTTACCTCGTCCTGAGGCATAAAACCATCAGGGATAATGTTGGTGCCTCTTTAATCAAGGCTCAAAAAAGTTCTCTTCCTACTCATTGAGTTAAGTAATGCATTTCTAATACATTTTTCTTTTTTATGTTTAATAACTATTTATCAAAATTCATATTATATATAATTCATATTATATATAATATTATAATATATGTAATATATTATATGATATAATATATATCATATAATATAATAATATATTATATATATCAAAATTCATATTATATATATAAGATATCTTGACCATTTGTGCATCGCTCATCATTATTATAATCAAACAATCCTGAAGGCAATTGAAAAACTTAGAGCTTGTGGTCATAAGAAAAATTTAAACAGTCGATGCATATCCACATTTGTTGCACTTCACATAATAGATGTGGTGAATAAAGAAGTGAAGGGAAGATCAGAGCAGGGTAAAATTCTGTTGGAAGTGGAATGAAAACACTTTGAAGGACACAATGTAAATTTTTTTGACTGTTAAAGGGAAACTTATTTGTATTTTGAAGCCTAAAGTGGTAGTACTTTTGCATTTGTATGTTTATATTCCATCAGATACATTTTAAAAAGAGATGTGATAGTTTTTTATATGAAGGTCAACATATGCGACAGGTCCCAAATTTGTAATTTAAAAGACCCATCTTAGATGCCAACTTAAAAAATTTGTAAGGCATATTTATTTATTTACTTATTTGGTATCAGGGGTTGTACCCAGGGGGACATAACCACTGACCCATATTCCCAGTTCTTTTTATTTTTTTATTTTGAGACAGGGTCTCCCTAAGTTGCTTAGAGTCTTGCTAAAAAATTGCTGAGGCTGGCTTTGAACTTTGATCCTCCTGCCTCAGCCTCCCAAGTTGTGGGGATTACAGGTGTGTGCCAAAGTGACTGACAAGGCATATATATTTAAAAGGAAATTCTTATGGAGTGGGGTATCATAAGTGTGTGAAGCTATCATGTCCTAGGAGTGGTGGCAGAGACCAGTAGCAGGCGTGTTCCTTGGAGCCATCTTCCTCCAGCTGGCCAGGCTGGAGTTGGGCGTGGCTCCCTGTGTTCCTCATTATCATGTGGCTACCAGATGTCAACACTCAAGGGCAAGGATTTTGTCTGTTTGGGTCATTTCTGTCCCCTCAGCATCGACCATAGTGCTGGTACACGGTAAGTACTCAACCTATTGAATGAATGAATGGCCGTCACTGACTAGGCTCTCACCATGAGCAGGCACTATGCTGAGAGACACCCACTCATGCCCGCTAATTCCCATAACCACCCTGCCTTTGGTCCAGTTAGTATTCCCACTTGAGAGATGGGGAAACTGAGGCATGGAATAGATACATAAGCTGCCCGTGCTCACCAAAGAAGTAGCAGACTGGGACCCAGGCATCCTGGCAAGACTCCTTAGAAATGACGCTTCTTTGAACCTGGGGTCCCTGTGTCTCTAAACCCAGCACTTGGGGGCACTCCGCGGATGTGATTCCCTCCACCGCCATCTTAACGGCTCTGTGCTATCTGCTTTTTCCTGCCACATGATTTTCCTTCTCCTTCTCTGTTTAATATTTAAGTCACATATATGCTGGGACTGCCTGGAGACCTATGTCACTGACCTACATACCTAGCCAACCATCTTTTCTTGCACTTGGGGGAGAGTGGCAATGGAAAGCATGGGGGGTCTCTGGAAGGAAGGAAGGAGGCGGAGAGAGTGGGGATGGCCACAGAACACACTGCTGCTCCGAGCAGACTCCTGCTGACAGCAGAACATTAATAAAACAAGGTCAGACTCCTCTGCCAGGAGACTGTGACAGGATAACACTGATTCTAAGTGGCTTTCCAAGAAAATCTCTCCCATTCCTCTGACCCAGAAGACGGGCCTCCAAAGCTCTCGCTATAAGTGTGTGTGTTGTGGGGGGGGGTGTTCTCTGTTTTGTAAAAGGACTTGGAAATCCAAGGGGGGTTCTTACCCCTTGGTAGTGAGAAGAGCTTGCATTCAGCCACAAACAGGCACTGTGTCCCTCTGACTACCTCTAGCCAGACCCCAGGCACAGCACTGAGGAGTGCCTTTCATCAGGGCACTAACTAGCTTCATCTGCCTGTAGCCAGGTGATCCTGGTGTCCCCAGAGGTCCAGGCCTGTTGTTCCTACTTCCTGAGACCGGAACTCAAGGGCCTGGGGTCCTCTCCACTCCCCATTCTCACTGTGGGCTGACACTGAGAGATGTACTCTTGTCTCATCTCGGAGTCACTGGCTTGAGGGTTCCCAGGGCTCAGACTCAAAGGGGAATGTGCATCAAGCTGCAGAGGTGGGGGAAGGTAGGCAACATTAGGTTGCAGGAGACAGCTTCCAGAGTGTTAGGGTTTGAATACGAGGTGTCCCCCAGAGCTCCTGTATTGATGCAGGAATGTGAATTGATTAGACTGTGAAAGCTGTAATCTAATCACTTCATCCTAGTTTGAATGGACTGGATGGTAACAGTAGGCAGGTGGGGCATGGCTGGAGGAGGTGGGGCACTGGCGTATGTCCTGGAAGGCTGCATCTTACCCGAGGCCCCTTCCTGCTCTCTCTGCTTCCTGACCCCCAGTGAGCTGATCAGTTTTCCTCCACGAGGTTGTGACCCCATGTTTTGCCTCATTTAGGCCCAGAGCAATGGAGTTGGTCGTCTATGCACTGAGACCTCTAAACCCATAAACTCCAAATAAAATTTTCCTCCTCTAAGTTTTGGTCACAGTGACCAAAAAGGTAAGTAACCAAAAGGCCTGGGAAGGAGAGGTCATCCCTGGCTTCCAACAAACACCTAAAGCCCCCTTTGATGGCACTTCCCCCACCGCCTTCTTTCACGTACTCCTGGGCCATTTCATCCACACCAAGGCTTAGAGGACCCTGCAGAGCAGCTAGGGTCACCACTTTGAGTCAGAAAAAAGCACAGACCCTGCCTCCTCGCCTTTGGTCCCCGACTCTTCTCCCGGGACCGTGGATCCCTCGCCCCGGGCTTCTGACCCCATCCCTCTGCACCCCTACCGCTTCACCTGGCCCAGGTCCCCGGGGCGGCGGTGCCTCCGCGGCCCCTCCCGCGCGGCCTGCGACGCCGTGGGGTGGGCGGAGGCCGGGTGCCCAGCCCCCAGCCCCCCGCCCCACTTCGCGCCGGCCGTGACGTCAGAGTCGGACCCGGTAAACCGAGCGCCGCGGCTCAGCGCTGGGCGGAGACTGCGACCCGGAGCCGGGGACAGACGGAGCCCACGTCGGCCGGGAGGCGCGGGCGCGAGGAACCGGCAGGAGCAGCAGGCGACCCGAGGTACGCCTGCCCGCCCTGGTCCCCAGCGTGGCGCGGAGGAGAGAGGGCGGGGAGGCCCCCAAGCCACACGCGCGGGCTCCAGGGACCCCCGGGAAGCGGGGGAGCGCGGGCCCCACGGCGCTCTCGAGCCCGCAGTCGAAGAGAGGGGACCTTTGGGCGCGGCGGGGAGCCGGACAGCCAGCGCCCAGGGGTGCCAGATCGGGTCCCCGACGGCGCTGGCGTGCGCTCGTGGGACGAGCTGGCAGCAGGTGATCGGAGGCTGGGCGCGGGCCGGCGTCGCCAGTCGCCCCTTCGCAGCCCAGCCGGGCTCAGTCTGAGCGCTCCGCCCTCACCGCGGTCGCTCCCGCAGCTGCGCCCCGAGCCATGGCCCTGAGCGAGCTGGCACCGCTCCGCTGGCTGCAGGAGAGCCGCCACTCCCGGAAGCTCATCCTGTTCATCGTGTTTCTCGCGCTGCTGCTGGACAACATGCTGCTCACCGTCGTGGGTACGTACCGCCCCGCTGTCCCCCGCCCTTCTGGCGCCTTTATCCTGGGCGCCCTCTTCCCGGTTGCGGTCCCGGAGCTCTGCGCCTGCCCGGGAAAGTTGGAAAACACGCTTTGCAAAAGAAAAACGAAAAAAGAAAAAAGGAAGAAAGAAAGAAAAGTTCCTAAGAGAAGACTGCAGCGCCTGGACTTGGAGGAGTTGCGTTTGTGGCTTGGCTTTCCTGGTGGTCAGGTCAAAACTGCGACATCCGATAAGACCCGAAACTTATGTTTCCTCTTGATAATTTCTTGTTTCCCTTTACCCACTTTCACCGCGATGAAAAAAAGGATTTCTATGAAAGAGGAGCAATTTCCCGAGTTCAAAATAATGCGTTAGAATAATTATGCTAAGGGGAAAGGTGTGCTAATAATTTGGTGTAATCCTTCCTAAAATAAAGGAAGTGACATTTAAATGTATCAGTGAATGACTTGAAATGGAAACATCTCAGCACGCAGTGTAAGAGCAATTGCATCAATCCCTTTTCCTATGATGGATTTTTGGAAAACTAAATAATCGAAAATCAGACCTCTTAATTAGCATTATTAACAGAAGAGAACTTGGCAAGCTTATCCTTAATATCCCAATTTGCAGCAAATGAAAAATCCATTTTTATTCAAACTCTTTAAGTGCTGAGTTATTTCCTTTCTCCCGGTTTTCAGGGAGTTCTCAGAGCATCAGGCAGGTTTTCAGCTCAGGAGTATCAGAGCTCATGCCAGTTCAGGCAGTTTGCCTTTGTCTTGAATGCTTTGTTTCATATATGCCCAAAGCTTCTGTTGTATGGCATAGTTTTCTTTTCATTTTTGAAAGTGTACAGAATTTTTAAATCTTACAGGTGGTATGGCAAATTGCAGATTCCCACTCACAGGAAGATGAAATCAGTCTGTTGCAGAATTTCCAATTTGTTGCTTCCTGCAGGTTTATTTTTTCTAAGATGTGTAGATGTGTCATGAAATTTGGATTCCTGTTTTGCTTCATTCATTTACAAATCTTAAGAGCCTCTCAGAGAAGCACTCACTGGTTGATCCCAGGTCAGTAATGACTTGGCTTCAGCCCAAAATTTGCTCTTTTACATATTTTTCTGAAGAAAAGCCATAATGAGAAACCCCACAAATGACAAAACCTCTGGGACCAGTCACTTTGGCACAGCAGCTGCCCCTGAGAGTAGACAGAACTCCCAGGGCGTCTTGGAGCTTTGCTCTCTCTCTCAGGGACTGAGCAATGTGAAATTGTTCCAGCAGGGTGGTCCTCCTTCCGGTGTAGATATGTCCCCTTGTTGGGTCTCATTTGGCTTTTGACTTGACCATAGTTTCGCTGGTTTTGAGGGTGGTCATCACCTTATTCTGCTCTTGTCCCAGTTCCCATCATCCCTAGTTACCTATACAGCATTAAGCATGAGAAAAATGCTACTGAAATCCAGACCTCCAGGCCTGCGCTCACAGCCTCCACCTCAGGAAGCTTCCAGAGCATCTTCTCCTATTATGACAACTCTACCATGGTCACCGGGAATGCTACCCGAAACCTTCATGGGGAACAGCTGCATAGAGCTGCCACCACACAGCACATGGTGACCAACAAGTCCACTGCCCCTTCTGACTGTCCCAGTGAGGACAAAGACCTTCTGAATGAAAATGTGCAAGTTGGCCTGCTGTTTGCCTCCAAAGCCACCATCCAGCTCCTTACCAACCCTTTCATAGGCCTGCTGACCAACAGGTAGGTGACGGGATGCTCGTCAAGGGTTTTGTTTTGTCACTCCATTCTCATCTCCCCGTGCAATTCTGACTATTCATGGGTCCAAGTCAATCAGTGGCACGTGGGCTGGGGAAACCCAGTCTCCCTACCCTCACCTCTCCATCCTCAGCCAACCGGGACTTCCCACTTGTTCCCTCTTCCCTCTGTTGTTCAGAGAGTATGAAAATAGTAAAGAAGACAGAATAAAGAGAACAAAGCACTGGTTCTGTCTAAATGCCGAGTTTCTTAATTACATTTGGCACAATCACCCTTGGGCAGCAAGAACTCAGCAGTCACCATGGCCGTCATCAGATTCTATATGCTCTGTGACTTTCTCTTGTCTTCTGCCTCTGGTTAAGCACCTGCTTGTTGAAAGCTGAGGTGGCAGAGGACCTAGTAGCTGTCCACGTGGGGAGTGTGGGGAAAGTCTGGGGACAATTGCACGGATCTAACTCTGAACTGATGCCCAGGGCCACGCTTTGTTCCTTACTGAGCTGTGTCCATGAGCACAGAGGAAGAGAACTGAGGCTGCTGTCTGGAGTTCCAAGCTGCCCACACTAGCTTTATATGAACACGGGTGTTCTAGATGGTTTTGCCCCTGCGTTATTTGGAGTAATGGTTCACTTCTCCATTGCTGGTGGCCATCCAGTATTTGTTCTTCTATAGCTGAGATGGCCCAGTTCTGCCTGATACCTGGGGGCTCATAACACAGGACATGGAGACTGTCACCAAAGGTGTCAGCTTCAAGAAGTGGAAGCGGTTGGGATTAGGCTGTCATATGAACAAGTAGCCCCACAGGCATATTCAAAAGTGGCAGAGAGGAGGGTGCCCAGAGTCTAACCTTCCAGTCAGTCCCAGAGCTGTCACAGAGATACAGACTAAAGGATCAAGAGGAAATGGAGGGGGAAGGTGAACTTAGGGGACAGGGCTCCAAGGGAGAGGCCCCGAGGGGAGACTGTGAGGCCCCAAGTGCTAGGCCAGAGTGGGAGGCAGTTGGGAGCCATTTGAGATTCCAGAACCGATCTGAAGAGTCAGTGAACCAAGCATTGGGAGGAGGACAGGAGCAGGGGTGGCTGTATCCTTTGGGGTCCCAGTGTAAAATGAAAATGCGGGCCCCTCGTTCGAATGCTATGAAGCCTTTCAAGATGGCAGTGATAGAGCACTGAGCCATGCAGAGACCCTCCTGAGAGTGGAGCCCTGTGCTTCTCTGGACGTGGGTGGGGGCAGGGGCTCAGAGAAGGTATAGCAGATCTCCTCTTCCTCCAGCATCAGTTGTCCTTGGACACATGAGGTTGGTTGCTTGGCCCTCTTGGTGAAGTGCATAGGAGCACATTTCCAGCTGCAGTTGAATTTTCTAGACTGAGTAGTGCCGTTGAATCCATGTTTACCATGCCAGGCCATGGCCAGCCCTCTCATCTGTGCAGAGCAGGATTATAAAGATCCCACAAAATATACTCAATTAATCCTGCCATGGACTGATTATGAGCCCACCAAGAAGCACCATTATGGAGGTGACATTCTGCCACTCCTCTGTTCTCCAGGAATAACAAACACATACCTCAGAAGTTGCAGAATTATTTCCTTCCTTCCTTTTTTTTTTCCTTCAAGGCTAAGAGTGCTTCTTAAAATACATGTGGCATAATTACAGAAAACTGCTCAGGGTTTTGTATTCCAGCAGAATAAACAGCCCTAATACTATATGTGAAGATTGAGGATGTTATTGTAGCAAGGTTTGCCAGTCTCATGGATGGGAATGTCACTAACCCTGGGTGTAATACTTGGAAATGCCCTGAAATGATGTGGCAAATGAAAAACCTTTTAAGAATCCCTGTCTTGTTTCTAAGATGTTCTGCTTATGCCACAAGGAATATAATCAGTGGAGACCTTTCCCCTACTATTGCTTTGAGGTTGCAGCCAGTTTGGGGCGACAAAAAGTTGACTTCCAAGAGAATACTTACTTTTGTCTTGTGACTCATGAAATTTAGTCTATTCTTGTAGTAGGCGATCCAGTTTAGAAATCATTTGGAGCAAAATTGTAACCCTTAACTGGTTTCCCCAGTTACCCAGCAGATAGAAAACCATCACCAGCATCCAGTGCTGCCTGTAATGTAGAAATTCAAATAAATTTTAATATTGATATAGGCAAAAATATTGAGTAAATTCTATCGTCCCTTCAGAGTGATCATGATACTTTCTAAGCTCAGTAGATGTGAATTTGGGGATTTATGGTTCCTCTAAGCACTCTGGGACTCTGCTTCCCTCCAGAGTTCAGATGGAAACTAGCACAGAAAGGACAAATACATTCCATTTGGACAGAAAGGACAGGTCCCTCTGCCCTTGTGAGCCATTGCAGATACTCTTTTGATGTAATTTGTGCCAGTCAAATCCTCAATTATCAAAAGGAGGTATGACTCACATTTTCTGTGTTGTTTATAAATACACGTATTTACAACAGCATTCTAAAGTTGGTTAGTGTTTTTGATTAAAAGAGGAGCAAAAACCATCATGCATAACTTATGTTTTCAGTGAAGTAAAAAAAGTGTGCTTACACAGCATTTTAAGATTGGTTCCTATATTCCTGATTAGTGAGAAATTAAAACCATGGAACACGGGAACTTGCAGAGACTTTCACGAAAGCTTTTGGGCCTGTCCCAGGATTTTATGGGCAAAGGAGTTTGCAGAGTGGGAGGAGAAAGTGTGATGGGAGTCCTTGACTTCAGGGGTCCCAACACACCAGGTCTGGCCACTGCCTGCAACAGAAGAGGTCATGGCCAAAGGCAGGAAAAGAGCTTTAATCAATATGGCCACACTGGGAAGGCAAGATGAGATCCAGCATCTCAGCCCTGTTTGGGGTGCTGACAGGAACTTTAAGTTTAAATACAGGAAAAATTGGGACAGGGGACAGAGGTCTGCATCATTCAGTTGTCTTGGCCAAACTGTAGTCTGGTGGATCATCATTTCATTTCTGGTTCTGAAGGGGGCTCTGGGAAAGTCCTTACTGCTTGAGGGGGTGATTTTCACTTGTTCCTGGGGGTGTTTGTCCATCAGACCCACGATCCTGGCAGGGGGCAATGACTGGAAGCTTCTAGGCACCCCTGCTACAGTCTGGAATGGGATGTTGTGAATCTTACCTAAGTCTCGAAGGGGGACCCAGAGAGGTGAATAGAGGGCTAGTCAACCTCGTGTTATTAATACTCAGATGAGCACTCTTCACATGATCCATGTGTCTGCCTGCAGAGCTGAGCAGGACCTGACCCAAGTTTAAGGTAATGAAGACCAAGTCAAGGCAGGGACACTGAGCTGTCTCCTGCTTTTACTTACCGTCGGGCACCTGCAGGCTTAAGAGTCACTGCTTTCAGTAAAGATGGACTCTAAGTCTCTGTGAGGAAAGCCTTTGCCCACAGCCGCATCTAATCCCACCTCCAGACACTGTCCCTGTTTCAGGCTGTGTTCTCCCCCCTCCTGCTCTTCCTACCTGCTTACCGTGTACAGCTTGTGCTTTTAGCTACTGAAAATAAAGAAAACAGGCTTAAAAAAAATCTGTCATTCTTGCATCTTCTTGGGTCCTTTCTGGTTGTACCATGACAAATAGGTAAAGGTGCAGGGAGTTTTAATCAGCGGGCAGAGAATTTGGAAAAAAATCAGCCAAATTTCTTTGGACCTAGACCTTTTCTGGCTCCAGAAAAATAGTCTTTTTCCAGTTCCTAATGTGAGCTGGAAATTGCCCCAAACTCAGGGAACTGCCTAGAGTCAGACTGGTAGGAGCCGCTCCTCTTTGAAGCCCCTGGCATATTAAGGGGGGCCACTCTGAGATGAGACACCAGCCCAACCCCTGTATTCCTGGTCATGGTGGTGCTCCTCAGTGGCTGTAATCAGATGAGCCAAAAAGGTGGACAACTTGTCTGTTGTTTTAAGTACTGGGGTGAGTCTCTGGCCAAACTCTGAGAACACAAAGTAGCAGTCTTAGGAAGTATTTAAATGTCTGTTTGGCTAGTAATCTGATACAAATTATTCTTTTGTTGACTCTTGGGTTGCTATATTTCTACTGAAAATATGTGACCAGATAAGGAACAAAGGGCCTTTAATTCTGTGGTATGTAACCGTCACACAGCTAGGCACTTTTCAGTGCCTGAGGCTGCCTTACTCAACTGTTTCCATCTTGGAGCTTCGTGTGGCTTACTTTATAATGCCACTTGAACTGTTCATTTCTCAGTTGTGGCCATGAAAACAGGAGGTGGCGTAATCACACTAATGACACCTGCCATCCTTTGGTCCAGAAGTGAATTTAGGCTTAGAAAGGAGTGTTCACAGACCATGTGAAAACAAGTTTTCCTTTCCCTCTGCCATAATTCAGGCCAAAATATGGCTCTTTTTTCTATTCTTTTCTTCTTGGTGCTGGAAATTGATCCTGGGGCCTCATGCATACTAAACGTGTCCTCTATGACTGGGCTACCCCTAACTCAGGATGTGGCATCCTGGTCTTCCTTTGCTTAGCGTAAAGTTTAATAGTTTCAGCTTTAGAACCAAAAGATATTCCAGACCATCCAGCTGGCTTGGGAAAGAGTTAACTGCGTCTCTGGGGGCTGTCTCCCTTGGCTTCCTCCTCAGCGTCATTATCTGGGTGGTCTGTTTTTTATCAAGCCAGCGTCAGTGGCTTAATTTATTTCCATAGTTACCTGGTGTATTTGAAAGCAGTTATTTTTCCACGCAAATCTTAGCTAACATCTGAATGAAAAGGAGGAAGTCGCAGGGCGTGACTCCTCTCTGAAATCTACTGGGGTTGGCTTTTTTTTTTTCCCCTCCAGCTTCAGCCAGTTTCTCTGAAGTGGGCTTTGCAAGAGTCACCAGTGACCTATTCAGCTTCTCTGTGAACAGGGGAACCAGCTGTTCTGGAAAGGGATCTCCCACTTCAGGTGTTGTGGGGATATTAAAAGTACAGTGTGACAGGGTCTTTGCTTTGAAATCAGAATAAACGACAGTGGAATTAGAGCACTTCTTGTGGGAGCACAGAGGGCAGTTGAGCTGGTGTTGGGAACAAGGCCCACGACAGGAAGGGCAGTCATCTGTGGTGCACATAAACCCCCGCTTACATCTTCTAGCTGCAGAAAACCAGCCAACCTAAGGGCTAAACCTGAGGATTTTTTTTAATTTAATAAATGACTGACAAACTTCCTATTACATCCAAGAAAATTTCAGATTTCATTCTGCTCCCTGACATCCATTTTCCTATCCCACCTTTTAGGCGTGATCTTGAGATCATTAAAAGGGAGCAGCTCCCTTTATCTTATCTGGTAGTGGTTCATCTGCCGGGTCCTTACTTTGTGTCCTTCCTTTTATCATTTCCCAAGGTAGAAGAAAAGGTGGCCTTTGCAAGCTGAGAATAGTCTCCCTTAGTTTCTAGGACAAAGAGAAACTGCTTGCTAGCATTTGAGAATAAATATCACTTGTCAGTGGCTATTAAGGGACATATGGGATTTCTCCCCTGACTAGGTATATATAATTAGCATAACTTTGGTTGTCTTCCTGTATTTTCCTAGGATTTGATATATAATTTTTATTCTGACTCGAATCGGGGTAGCTGCTCCCTGATACTCTTAGAGGGCGACCGTGGGCTGGGATGACTCATAGAGGATGGACGCGTGGTTAAAGGTCCTCTGAATCAGGTCTAGCTCTGCTAGTAATGCTGTAATTGAGATGGCATTGAATCCAGATAAGAGGCCAACTCAGATGGTCATGACTAATGTCAGCGGAGCTTCTGTCCATTTGGAGACACTAGGGAAAGACAAAGGGCTTTTGTATTCTGCCCACTACCCAAAGACCTAAGGGTATGGATGACCCTCCTTCTGAGGTGAGCGTGCCGTCTGTGGGCTGGAGGAGTCTGAGGGTGGTGACCCAGCAGCCACCTGTCAGGTCTTATTTGCCTTGGGGCTGAGGACCAGGTAAAGACGCTGCCAGGCCCTGGCGACTGGGTAGCCCTGTCAGTGGCTTGGCCAGTGTCGCAGGGGCTACAGGTGTGTGTCTGGTGGGCAGGTAGCTTTTGGCTTGCTCCACAGTTGAGGTGAGTCACTCCATCTCCCTGAGGATGAGTCTACGGACCAGCCGGTGGTGCTTCCGCCCAGCCCTGCACGCACCCCTTCCATGAAGGCTCTGCTAAACCCAGAGCAATTGAAAGTGGGTAGCATTGCAGTGTTTCTAAAGAAATGCAGCCTGGGGCTTGGTGGAAAGACCCCGTGTGACCCAGTGAGCCTGTGCACCCTCTGTCCCAACCATCACTAGGAACACCTGTCCCTGGGACTGGCGTACCCGCCTGTATGCCAGAGCGATCTGGCACGTTTGTATGGGGCGGTTACTTCCTCTGGAGCCCTAGCGTTGGCTGCTGGAAAGCAGGTGTAAAGGCCAAGGGACTGCACTGAGAATCCCAGGCCACCCACCTTCACAGTTGCAGTCACCAAGTGCCCCAGCCTCCTGGGAAGAGCAGGTCTTAGTGGCTTCCAGCCAACCTAGCTGTGTCCTGCCATGGGACCTTGGCTGTTGGCCACGGAAGACTGGCTGCGGTATTGCTGATGGTTTGGGAACCACCAATAGGTTGCTGCATTTTCTTGAGTTCTGGCCTGAAACCATGCCGAACTTCTGCCTGCAGTCTGCAAAGGGACCAGAAATGTCTCATGTGGCCACAAGGCTCCCGGTTGGGGCCTTATAAATAACCAAAGTGAAGAACTGGTGAAGGGAGGTGACCCCGAATTCCAGTGCTCTGACACACATATCGGGCACTTCAGCTGCTGGGTTTCCCAGTGTGTGTGGAAAGGGACAGGAGGCCTGCCTTTATTCCAGGGGAGCCAGGGGCATTGTGAGCTGTCTATTCTTCCACAAGATGTGTCACAGTTGCTGAAAATAAACTGCCTGTGAGTTCTTGCTAAGCCTCTTGAAGTTTTTCTTATTCAGTGCCCAGCAATGCCGTGGAAGACCCCGGTCGGGTGTCTTTGGTCCTTGTGAATAAGGAGCACAGAGGCAGGGCTGGGGTGGCTGAGGGGCGAGACGCTGCCCTGTGACGGCCGTATGAACTACAGTTCAGGATCCCCGTGTCTCTCCTATTCACCTGATTTGCTTGGAGCCCCCTTTGTGAATTATGAGCTCATCTCAGTTCACCTCAGGGAATCTTTCCCGGCAGTGGGACTGACCAACTGGAAATCTGTTACAATTTTGAGAGGCTATTTATATTTTTGGTGTTTGGTTTCCGGAAGCACACAAAGCCATTTTAAAAACTGTGAGTATAGTCAGGAGAACTTTTGGAAAGTTTCCCTTTAAAATCACTTCTGCCCTTTACCTACCTGGGAAAAGCCACCAAAGGAAAAGCTCTAGACTGGAGGGAAATTAGTGGCCCAGTTGAAACTAGACTGGTGACATTTGGCAAGTCACTTTTTCAAGCCTCAGTTTCCTAATCTGTAAAATGGGGATGTGACTTTGTGCTTTTTTGAAATCATTGAACTGGTGGGTCTAAGTGTTTGGAGGGTTGGGTGCAACCTTTTAATGAAGATGCAGTGATTGTGACATTTTACAAGAGCCTGGGACTCAGGCGTGCCTGGGCTCATCATGTTTTGTCCTTCTGCCTTCTTGGGTTCACTTGGTCCCTTTCCAGGTTCCCAGGGCCCAGAGATGGAGGGAGAAGAGGTCTAGAGATGCCCTGGGCTGTCGCGGTTTGGAATAAGCCTACAGTAGGGCAGTGGCTCATCCAGTGTGGGCCCCTGCTGCTCAGGACTGAGGGCCGGGAAGCTGCCTGCATCTGCCTGGCCTGCCGCAGAGCTGGGAGCTCTCGACTTAGCCCGGCAAGGCAGAGGGAGGAGAGGGAGGAAACAAATGTCTGAAGCTCCTGTCTGTGCTCTGGGCACCTGGTAGACAGTTTATCTTTCACATCTCTACATTCCGGCCCGGGAGATAGGGGTAGTCTCTTCCTGGGTCTTTCCTGAGCCACCAAAGGAAAAGCTCTAGACTGGATGGAAATTAGTGGCCCAATTGAAACTAGACTGGTGACATTTGGCAAGTCACTTTTTCAAGCTCTTCTGGGTCTGACCTGCCTGGGTTAAGGGTGGGGCCAGGTGTCAGCAGGCATCTAGAGCCCTGTGTGGGAGGTGATCTTTCTTGGAGAGAAATTTGGGTTTGGAATTTTTGTGCAGAAACATGAGGTCTGTCTTTTTAGGTGGCCTCAGGTTTTAAAACCTTGCTTCTTAACGCCTCCCAGATAGTGTGGTCTCTGCTGCCAGTTGAAGCACTTGATAGCCTTTTACCAGAGTCAGCTGATGGCGGTTGGTCCCCTTGGGGAAGTTCTAGCAAAGACTATAATTAAAGGGATTAAAAAAAAAAAGGTGTATATAGGGGCCGTGTATTTTGGATATGTTCTGGGTTACTTGCTTCTACTGTGTTGACATTTATTCCAGAGCACTCTGTTCAGAGTGGCAGTCTACAATATATTCACGTTCCAAGACAGCCAAACACTGAAAGGTCACATAGGAAGCACTGAGGATATGAAATCTTAGAAAAGCCGACCAAGTGCTTATCTGTCTGATCCCCAAGGGTAACCAGGAGAGAATCAGTATAAAGCCTTAAAAAAACACTCAGCAGTCACCAGATTTTCCTGTGCTTGTGTTTTGCAGAATCGGCTATCCCATTCCCATGTTTGCCGGATTCTGCATCATGTTTATCTCAACAATTAGTAAGTGTCTCATGTTTGCCTTCTAAGCGTGGGTCTCAGGATGAGTCTCATGGTTCCCATGAGCTGCATGCAGATCACAATCCAACCTGGGATGTGTTACACACAGGAGTGGACAGAGGGACCCCCTGGAGCCAGAGCCCTGTGGAGGAGGGAGGGCCTCGAATGCCCCTGTTGGACAGGTCCCATCCTGCCCCAGGGCTGTGGCCCTGACGGCTGGCCTGGCTCTTCTCTCCGCAGTGTTTGCCTTCTCCAGCAGCTACGCCTTCCTGCTCATCGCCAGGTCCCTGCAGGGCATCGGCTCCTCCTGCTCCTCTGTAGCTGGTAGGTGTGGCAACAGCTGCTGGAGGGGAGGCCCAGCACTGTCCTGCAGCCTGCGCAGTTTGTTGAACTTGGGGACTCAAGGCTGGGTGGCGGGGGGATCCTCAGAGAAGGGGCCCTCCTCCTTCTTGGCTTCCACTTGGTCTTCTGTGTCAGTTGATCTCGCAGGTTCTGGGAGATCACTGGTCTGGCTGGGGAGGAGGGTGAGTCACGGAGCCTGACTGCTCTGCAGAGCCCGTTGACCGTGTCTCTCTGCTTAGGGATGGGCATGCTGGCCAGTGTGTACACAGACGACGAGGAGCGAGGCAACGCCATGGGGATCGCCCTGGGAGGCCTGGCCATGGGGGTCTTAGGTGGGTAAGGCCCATGCGCGCTTGCGGGCAGGAGGGGCCTGTCTGGCTTTGGGCAGTGACTGTCCTTGCCCAGTGGGCCTGGCTGCAGTGGGAACAAGTCCTTGTTCACACTGACAGATTTCCCAGTTGCCCCCCCACCTGCCTTTCTATTTCCTGCTTTCTGGGAGACTGTGGAAGGTGGTGGGAAGAGTCCTGAGCTGGAGGGACCTGATCTTCTCTGGCCTCCCAAGCCTCCTTTGGTCCTGATGAAGAAGAAAGGGTTGAGCAGGAGGGTCTGTAGACCCCTTCCTCCCAAGCATTCTAAGTTATCTGAGAGAACTTTCCAACCTTCTGTGTCTGCCTCCCCAGACTGCCCTCCTAGGCTGACCTCACGGGCCAGGGGACAGATCTCTCTCCTGTGGGAGGGTTGGATGCTTTCCCACTTCTCTGACATTTGGCTTCATTTTGGAGCTGTGGTTCCCATCTGCCAGGGTGGGCTCAGGGGAGCCCCTGTCCTGGCTGAGCCCTGGCTCCCGTCCTGGCCACCCTGGCCTTTTCGTGCTGTGTATGCCCTTCCCCACTCTCAGGTGAAAATCCAGCAGGAGGAAGCTGCTGAGGCAACTTGGTATTAACTACACAGAATGTAGGGTGGGTGCCCCAGATCTCTTTTGCAGCAGAGTAGGGAGAGAAATGCAAGAAACGTTCTGGTCTGGGGCAAGGCGTCCGAGGCTGGCATGCCGCTCTCTCCCGCAGTGGGCCCGCCCTTCGGGAGCGTGCTGTATGAGTTTGTGGGGAAGACGGCTCCCTTCCTGGTGCTGGCTGCCCTGGTGCTCCTGGATGGAGGTGAGTGAGACCCTGTGAGCACGGTAGCTGTGACCTGTGGCATCCACAGGGTGCTTCCTGAAAGGGGATCCTCTGTTTTTCCCTTGTAGCCGTTCAGCTCTTTGTGCTCCAGCCGTCCCGGGTGCAGCCAGAGGTGAGCAGCTGGGGAGTGAGGGCCCTGCTGTGGCCACAGTGACTGTTCTAACCCCTATTTTTCTTGACAGAGTCAGAAGGGGACGCCTCTGACCACCCTGTTGAAGGACCCGTACATCCTCATTGCCGCAGGTGGGGCTCCCAGGTTCTTCAGAGTCAAGGACACACCCTTGAGGTGGGGGTGGGTGGCAGGGGCCAGTTTCCATATTGCTGCCGGAAATGTAGGGCAATACAAAGGCAGAGGGGTCATAAGTCTCCGGAAATGGCTTTCTTCTGTCATTGATTTCCAACCCTTAGACAAGGTCATTTTTGGTTTTTACTGAATGGTATGCAGTGTACTCTGCAGAGCGCTGGCGTCACAGAATGCCATGGGGATGCCCTGCCTCAGAGGTTGGTTTGAAGCTAAGCCTGCTCATTCCCTTCCTGTCAAACCCATCATCCTTTGGCCTTGAACTTTCTAGAAGGGTTCGCACTGCAGGGGTCTTAAGTGGGCATTCTGCTTCTCCTTGGTGTGGATGAATAGTGACTGAGAGTGGAGCCCCAGAGGGCCCAGAGGACCCCTCTCCTCCTGCAGGAGCACATCCCTGTGGAGCAGCAGGCAGGTCAGCAGAAAGCACCCTTTAGTGAAAGGTCATGCCTTTGGTTTCTTGGCCTAGGTGGGTTAGAAGAAAGCTCTAGGGTTCTATGACTCCGGGGACGGGGAAAGGGCTGCATTCATCCAAGCAGCTGACCCCCAGTCTGTCCAGGTAGCAGTAGGTCACCTCCTACCAGGTCTGGGGCTGCTTAACAAGGAACCAGGCTCCTGCAGGTGCTGCCTGGGTCTGAGGTCAACGTCAGTAGGGCCCTGGTGTCAGGTGTCAGGCCTGGCTGGTGCTCTCTTGCAGTGAGGCATCAGCTATGGAGAGATTTTTCTAAGCGGGAGGACTGGGCCCCATCCTCCCTAAGGACATTTAAGGGCTAGTTTGCTTAACCTGCTGCTGTTGGATTTTGTAGCCTGAGAGTTGGGAAGCTGGTGCTGAGACTTCGTCATGCAGTGGGGCCCGACTAGAGCAGGCAGTGTCCCAGAGCTGAGATGTCCTTCCTGGAGCCACTGAAGTGGAGATGAGGAGGGTATGGTAGGGAACCAGGTCCCAGAGATGTGACTCTGTGAACCTTGGGCATACCTGGTCTGCCTGCCTAGGACTTCTTGAAATCTTACTGCCTGGACCCCATTCATGAAAGGAAATAAAGATACCTGGTACTGTCAGACCCCATTTCTGGGACAAGGGAATTAGGAGCAAGGTAGGTAGGAGGAGAGTCCAACCATTTCTGTGTTCTGCCTTTAAATGTCACAGAGAATGAAAAAAATCTTTCATTATGTATGTGACTTCATCACTATTGCAGAGTTCTTTGAATTTGTTCTAGTAAATTACAGGTTCCTGGAACACAACACAGGAGGCTCCCGGAATGGTGGAGACTGCTGTGTGTGTCTTTTTCCAGATTGTTGTTTACAAAGGATTGGTTAACAGAGTGATAATATTTGCACAGATACCTTATATGCTTAGTTGATTTTTAAAAATCCCTCCGTAGCACACCTGTGCTAACTGTGCTGGGATCCTTCTTGGATTTTCTGGCATTTCAGAGAGTCATTAGAAATGTCCATGTTCATTGCACAACAAAACAGAGTCACAAGAGCTCAGGTTGCCCGACACCATGTGTGGCCTGGAAATTGCTGGCGGCTGGTGGCCTCAGGCAGGTTCCTTCATTAATAGATTAGGTAGGCTGAACCAAATGACCAGTTAGCTTCCTCCAGTTCTACACTTCATGACTCTGGGATTCTACTTGTTTAAAATCATAATAACAAAAAACCCCTTGTTAGCCCTTTGGCTTCTTGTTTCATCTTTTCCTTATGGAGAAGTTCTAGATAATGAGAGCTGGGGCGCATAGGGTCCAACTGTGTTTGGCGAGATGGTGGCGGACACTCAGAACCTGAAGTCAAAGCACACTCACCCTCTACCTCCCTAAAGGCTCCATCTGCTTCGCCAACATGGGGATCGCCATGCTGGAGCCGGCCCTGCCCATCTGGATGATGGAGACCATGTGTTCCCGAAAGTGGCAGCTGGGTAAGGACTGGGGTGGTCTCTTTGGATTCCAGAACTTACATCCCCAGAGTGGGTCACATCATGCAGCCCTGTTGAGTTGAACCAGGATGATACAGTGATTGCTTCTGTTTAACTGTTCTTAGAGTCAATGTCTAGGGCGACTTTTGGGGTTTGTTTCAGCTCTGGGTTTTGTATCATCCCTGATGAATGCTTCAAGTGAAAAGGTGAAAGTATAATATGAGATTGAGATTGATATAAAGAATATTCACCTAACTTTTATTAAATTGTTATAATTCTTTTATTTCATTATTGTTAATCTTTTACTGTGACTATTTTGTAAACTTTGGCACAGGTATGCATGTCCTATGTAGGGAAAATTATATATGTAGGATTTGGTGATATCTGCGGTTTCAGCCATTCACTGGGGGTCTTGGAGCATTTCTTCCCGAGAAATGGGTACCACTGTAAAGCATTATAGTTTGAAGTTGTTGACGACCAGCATTGATATTTTTGTGGCTGTAAATAGTGATTCAAGCTGAGCATTGTGGGGTACTGCAATTACATTTTTTTCTCTCTACAAACTTGTTTTTCCTGAAGTTATCAGTGCCTTGCTTTTTCATTTTTCTTAGGTTTCTATGTAGCATTTACGAAGCTACCCTCTAGACTCAGCTGGAGTCGAAAGGTCCTCTAAATGCAGTCAAGTACATCGGACGACCTCACCTTTCTGCGGTTTTGCTCGTGTGTGGCCATTGCCCCGGCTCTCTGGTCTAGACCTGGGGCTCTCCAGGCCTTGCTCCCCATCCCGGGCCTCTCTTTTGTTTCCTGTGTTCTTCTGTCCTCTGTCCTTTCTCTTGGGTCCCCCCTCATCTTGTGGAAGTGCGCTGTCCGGCAGCTCTGGGAGAGGTGCATGGTGGGAGTTCGGAGACTGCGTGTCTGCAGCCGTCTTCACTCTCCCCTGGATTTACTAGTTTGCCCTCATCATGCTGTCATTTTCTCCCAGTTTCGAGGCCGCTGTTCTGTTGCATTCTAGCATCCAGCACTGCTGCTGAGGAGGCCCGGGCTCTCCTGATCCTGGTTCTCTGTGGGAGCCGGAGGGACCTTGACCTCTTTGGGCGGTGGGGTGCTAGCTGAGAGCCCATTCACCTGGAGAAGCTTTTTCTATGATTACTCTCATTAACTCCCTCCCTCCTCGTTTTCTTCTTTTGTTCCACTTAGTTGGATGTTGGACCTCTATGTTTTATTCTTTTTATGTCTTATCTTTCCTTTCTTGCCCTTAATTTATTAATCTTTTATCTTTTAAACTATCAAAATTTTAAAGTTGGTGCTATCACATTTAATTTTGTTTCTGAACACTACGGATTGAACCCAGGGTTTTGTCCATACTATTACTCTATCACTGAGCTACATCCCCAGACTTTTAAATTTTATTTTGAGACAGGATCTTGCTGAATTGCCCAGGCTAATCTTGAACTTGCATCCTCCTGCCTCCGTCTCCTGGGTAGCTGAGATTACAGATGTGCTTTGCTGTGCCCAACTTCCTGTCTTCAATTTGAAGAGCCCTTTTATAGATACATTGAGTGTTGGGTGTGTAAGGTGGTCCTTATTGAAATGATACCCCTAGTCATTTCAGTAGGGACTTTCTTTGAATCTCCATTTCAGTTCTGTTGTCCCTTGCCTCCATGCTGCCCATGTCCCTAGGGACCCTAACATTCCAGTTTAGCTTCTCTGGAGAACCTCATCCTGCCGGGATGAGGATTGGAGGGCTGGAGGTCCAGCTGCCCTCACAGCCCTCTTCCTCTCACCCTCTTCCTGTCCACAGCCCCAGCTGACCTTCTCAGCACCTCACGCCTCACTCCTGAACCTTCTGAATTATGAGGCACAGGGCTCTTGCTTCTTGTTGGCATCTCCACACGCAGGTTCCAGTGTTCTCTGTGTCCCCACCACCGTTCCCCTCTGCTGCTTCTCCCGGCCCATCCTATCTGTCTTTGGCCTGGGGGAAGTGGGTGGATGTGTATCTAGAACTTTCATTTATTCTTTTAGGAACACTTAAATAGAGATTGGGTAGAAGTGGAGTATATCCCAGAGATTCAATCTGCCTTGTTTACCTGCAAGGCCATTATTTATTTTAATGGTGACTATCATTCTGTTTAAGATTGTGCCATAAATTTTCAACCAGTTCCTATTATCAGGCATTTGGATTCCTTCCAGTTTATGCCATTAGAAACCATACTGCAGGGAATATCCGTCACCTGCACCCCCTTCATGTTTGGAGACATATCTGTCAGGCACAATCCTAAAAGTCAAATGGATGTTTTAGTACCTGGCAGTGCATTAACACAGCTGTTATTGGTCTTCCATCTTTTCCAGTGATTAAAATGTGTAAGAAAGAGGAACCCATTTTAATTTTATTTAATAATAGGTTTATTAGCCAATTTTCTTATTGATGTAGTTTGCCTGTTTTAAGAATTGATTGCTATCCATCCTAGGGATTTGTTTTCCTTCATAGTTCTTTGAACTCTCATGGGAAGATCTCGGGAAGGCTCAGCTTTGACTTCGCTGGCATTCTTATGCCCTCAGCCTTTCTGCAGGCCACCTGCATTTGTCGTTGGGCATCCAGCCCTCTGCAGGGGTGTCTCCTTGGAAGCTCCTGTCTCCTGGTTTAGACTGTGCCCTGCTCTGCCTGGCTCCACCACGTGGCCCAGCCTGAGAACCCAACCCACTAGTCCTTCAGGTTCTGATCTGTTCTCTCACCAAATAATCCTTAAGCAGTCCTGAATTAGGGGCTGCAGATGGGAAGGGCCTGCTGATGGGTGTGAGGTTTCTTTTTGGGGTGATCATAGTCTTATGGCTTCAGTTGGTGGTGGTGATTGGAAAACCTGGTGAATATCCCCAAAGCCATTGACCTGTACACTGTCAAGGGCAAATTTTACAGGATGTGAATTATGTCGCAAAACCAAACCCCAAGCAAGCCCCAAATAACAAGAGTTATTCCCCCATAGGAAGGAGGATTCTTGTAGCTAAGTGGAGGCTATCTCTTAGGCAGAAAATGTATCTCTGAACTTCCTGGCAGTCAAGACAGAAGAGGAAATCCAGGGACCTTCAAGGTCCTGGGGAAAGCACCACACTCTGCAGGAAGGGTGCTTGCCTCTCATGCTTAGTGCTGAGCGGTTTTGCAAAAGCTGAGGACATTTCAGGCTTGCTGCTGCTCTTGCAGAAGTGTCTCCAGCTTTTCCTACCCTCTGGTCCTTGGGGACCTGGGTCTCAGGTGTCCTCAGGAGGCACCATCTCTCAGGTGGGCAGGCACAGCCCAGCCACGTTCCCTGCGCTGGACTGCACACTCTGGGCTGTAACTTTCCCCGTGTCTCCCATGTTCCACTTAATTGACCCGTGATCCTAATTGAATAGGGCTGGCACGTGCAGGGCACTTCAGCTGCTCCGCTCTTGTCCTCTCCAAAGCCCAAGGCTTCCTTTGTAAAGTCTGTAAGGTCAGCCCGGAGCCCTGGGCCACATGAGTGAGATAGCAGAGCACAGGCTGCCAGATGTCATGGGGAGATCATCTTGCAGATTCACCACCTGCCCTCCCAGTGTCCACTGACCAGTGCCGCACATTTCCGCCACTGAGTTCCTCCCACTTGCCTCGGAGGCAGACTCATCTTTCTCTGAGCGAATCCAGTTTCTCCTCCTGTTTTCTACAGGTCCAACTTGCTAGAGTTTCTGAAGTTTGGGGCCTATGGCTCCTGCAGCCCCCCAGACCCCAGGAGGGCCTGAGGACACTGTGGGAAATGCAGAACGAGGGACCAGTGCCTGCAGGCCATAGCCAGTCCCCAGGAGCCCAACAGCTGCCCTGTGGCCCAGCCTCTCTCAGCCCACAGACAGGAGCCATTCTGCCTCTATGTGTCCCTTGTCAGTTCTTGAGAAGGACCGGAAGTCAGAGCCAGATGATCCTAGGAGCTGTGTGGACAATACAGGGTTACTCTTCTTGGGCCGTAGTTTTTAGGGGACGTTAAGGGGAGAGCACATCCATATTCCAGAGGACTCCCTTGTGGGCCTGCCCCCCAAACTCCCGATGCTTGGCAGGATGGAGAGAGAATCCTTGCATGGTGTTTTCTTTTTACCCGAAGTTCTAGTCACATGACCTCCCCAGACACCTTGATTCTTAGGAACTCAGAATTCAGGGTGAGGCCTTATAAACCCCCAAGGGGGAGCGTAGGCCCAGGAAAGGCTGAGTCAAACTCACTCTTCTGCTTCTTCCAGCCTGTTTGTCTTGTATGAGGTGTGGTGATCCCATGTGGGAGGGAGCAGGGCACAGTCTGAATGGACAGGGGCCATTCTGCTCCTAGCGAGCTGTGAGCTCATGGCATGCCCTGTGCCTGTCCAGCAGGGATCCAGGACAAGAGGTCTGCCAGCATCCTGTGGGTCCCTGATGTGAGGCTTCAGCCTGCAAGCCTCCCCGAGGATAGGGCAACCTAAGACCACTGTCTCATTTCACTTCCAAGCACAACCCTGGGAGGATGGACATTTGGGGACAGCTCATCTGGAGCTGGGAAGAAGCCCAAGGGCACGCTTCCTGCCTCACTTCTAGGACTGCATATCCAGCACTGGCTCCTGGGCTTCCAGCTCTACCTGGTCTGTTGGCCATGGCTACAGGTGGGGCCAGACTCTTTGTAGGGCATGGGGCTGGGTAGAAGAGCTGCCAGGGGTGAACTTTCTGGCATGACCAAAGATGAGTGAAGAAGTCACCAGCATCCCTGTCAGGACAGCAGCGACCTACAGAAGGAGGGGCTCATGCATGTGGCCCTGGGCACCGTGTGAACACCAGGTCCAGCCAACACTTTTCATTGAATTCTGAAAAGCCCCAGGGAAAATTCTTGTTTTTAGCTGACAGAAATTTGGGAGGGATATAGAATCAGCCAGCAGATCACAGATCTCCATGGGCAGAAAAGAAGAGCTGAAGGGACATGGTGCAGTTTCTTTGATGAGAAGGTAGCATCACATCCTGCCTACAATTGGAAAAACTTTACTGTAGAGAGTAGGTGGGGGGCCTGGTGGGAGAGCCCCTTGTGGTCTAGTGACAAGGGGGCTCCTGAGAGACGAGAACAGGGAGGAGCAGAGTGACGAGGAGCTTGGGAAACAAAGCCTACGGGACACATTTGGTCCTTCTTTTCTTCCACACATGCTTATTGCTCATGTGTGTAGCCAGCAAGAACTTGGGGGTTGGGTCAGCTTTAGGCATCATGTTTCCAAGTAGAGAAAGAACTTGAACTTGTCGAGAGGGCAGCTGGTGGGAGCCCTGTACTGGTGAAGAATCCAAAGTCCTGGTGCCTTTCACTTGGACAGCCAGGTCTTGCTCTTTGTGTGCTGGTGGCTGTGTTGGGACAAGGTTGGAGCCATCTTCTGTTGACTCTGGATGCAGACCAGGACCAGCGGGTGGGTGTGCCCAGGGAGAGTTTAGGGCTTTGTGTCCAGAAGCCTGCCTAGTTGTTGGAGCTATCTGAGAAATGGCTGGAAAAGACCCCTGATTCTGGGTCTTGGAGCAAAGGTAGATGACCACCTCTGTCCACCACTGGCTGAGGGCTTCCCACCCCTTATGGGCTGCCACTTGAGACACATGTTCTGGGATTCTGTGGTTCTGTAAGTTGTGGGACAGGCTGGAGCCCTGGTGAGCAGAGGGTGCTGAGCAATATCAGAACAGGTGCTAGCAGGCTCTTCCCTCTCAATGGCCAATGCCCTGGGTACCTCCTGTGAGCCACTGTTAAGCTAGGGCACAGGGGACAAGCGGGGGGTTCCTGCTCACTGGAAGGCCAGCAGGCTGAGGTAGAAGATGGGGAGCTGGGGTTTGCATGGAGTGACAGGGCACTGAAATCAGACTGGAAGGGCTGTTTGCCAAGGGCCACGTAGTACACCTTGCCATTTGATCCTTAAAACCACGCTGTGAGGTGTGCACGATGGGAGCTGCCTATGGCTATTTCTTGGGTTCTAAGAGGTTGAAGTTCTAAGAGGTTCAGGCCTCAGCTAGCAAGTTCAAGTTGAAGTGAAAACCTTACTTCCTGCCTACCAATCTAGTGCTTTTTGCTTGAGACTCACGAGATGGAGTTTGCTGTAGAGCCCTTGCTGTCTGTGGGCGAAAGGGTCTTTTGACTCCTTGGTCCCATGTGTGAACTCTTCCCATTCAGCCGGTTGGGAGGCATGGCGGCTCTGTGGGTTCTGCTGGAGCTAATCTATGTCCCTGCCTGAGGTTCTTGGCTTCAGTGCTGCATCCCAGGCTCTGCCTCTGGAGTGAGTCCCCACCACGAGCTCTGGAGCCTGGCTGGGCTCCCTGTGAGCTACTTCATTTGACCAGACATTACAGTGGACTATCTGTGGCCCAAATTAATCTCTTAAATAGGTTTTTTTGAGTGACTGATATAGTGTAGACTTCTTGGGGTTTGTTTTTAAAGAATGAATCACCAACATTTAAAAAATCAAGAGATTTCCTATAAGAATCCAGAATTCCAGCTTATCTAGAAAACCTAGATCTTCCAATACTGAAGCTGTGGTCCCTGAGGGTGGCGACTGACTGTAGAGAGTGGCAGTTGCTTTCTCTGATGCGATCTAGGCCCTGCGGGTCACCACAGCCTCCTCCCCACTCCAGGGTTCAGTTGGTTTCTCTGACTCACGGGCTGAGCGTCGCTGGCTCTTTATTGTGGGACTTGTACTGTTATTTTTCTTATCGTTTCTTGCTTCCTTCATTTACTCCTCCCTGGCCCCAGAGTCACTTATCATGACACAGAACGACATGATTTCTGTACACAGACCAACAGTCTCTGGAGTGTGGGCAGTCGGCCGCTCACCTCGGAGGCCAGGTGTAGATTCCGTCTGCTCTGGGGAGCTTGGGTTCTGGGTTCCTGGATCATGGTGCCTGTGCTTTTGTTGCATTCTTAATAAGAGCATGTCTCTGTTCAAACACCATCTGATTTTTTTCTTTCAAAGACATTTTTGTGGTGACAGGAGCCACACTGTTGTTGCCTCTGCTGTAGGCCAGTGCTGTGCTGGGCACATGGCTGTCAGTAAATGTTTGCTGAATCAGATTACACTGAGCAATTATTTGGCCACTGTATATTGCCAAGTGTGATGGAAATGATTCCCTGGAACATGAAGTGAGATTGCTCTTTATTATTATTTCCCAGAATTCCCAGGCCTAGAATGATTTAGTTTCGAATTTTGCTCATGGAACCCATCATTCTGAAGTCCCTACTGTTTTGGAGGATTGACCTTTCTCCGGGTTTGATGGCTTTCATTAGTGCCCTATTCTTAAAGGTACAAGATCACACTTGTCCATTTGTGTGCTGGTGAGCTGCCTGGACCAGGAAGGCCCCAGGGCCTCTGCATTTGGAATGCAGCAGGCGCTTATGGAGTCTGGTATCTGAGGCCATCATGATTGAAAACAGGGAAGCTTTTACCATTTGTGGACAACGCTTGGAATCAAATATAGTTTATCTGATTTCAGAAAAAAGTCCTAAAATTAATAAGAGTTTGAAAAATAGTCTCTCTTAAAGAGGGACTATAGTGGACAATGTCATCCTATAGTGGACAATGAGTTGAGGTTGACACAGCCTGTGGTAGCCAAGCCTGTCTGTCTTGACTAGCCTTCCTGTTCAGTGCGGGGGCATGTTCAAGGCAGCCACTGTCCCACCTGCAGGAAATCAGAACCCAGGGGATGCAAGCAATTAGACCATGGGCACAAAATTGCCAGTCACATGACTTTGCTGCAAAAAGTGAGCGCACAGGTAGTTTTGTTTTTGACATGTAAAGCTGTTCATAAAGCTAACTGAGAGAAGCAGAGGCAGAGCAGTAGGCACAGCATAGCCCCATCTGAGGGCACAGAATCCTGCGCGCGTGCACATGCACAAACTTAGAAGAGAGAAATGGGGTTTGGATAATTTTAACTGCTTTCTTTTTGCTCAACTTTCCCTAATACTTCCGATGATTGTGTTTTACTCCTGATACGCAAAATCGAGAAGAGAAGCAGGACACGTACGTAGACGCCTGGAACACACAGGCACCTTTGCTGGCCTCCTGCAGCTGGGCGCTGTGTGTATCAGTGCACGTGTAATCCTGCTCCAGACAGATGAAGCCGAGGATAGAGAGATGGTTTTCATCTCTGGAGTGTCTCAGCAGCCATGTGGGCCATGTGCGGTCCAGACTGGAGCCGTGGGCTGCCGGATATGAGCTGCTTCGGCGCAGGCCCTGGGGCTTCATTTCATCCGCTTAATCAACACTGGGGTGTCTGTGATTATTAGTTTTCCTAACATGTGACTGCTCTCAGTACTGATAAGGTGTCCTTTTCATAAATTTACAGGCGTTGCTTTCTTGCCAGCAAGTATCTCTTATCTCATTGGAACCAATATTTTTGGGATACTTGCACACAAAATGGGGAGGTAAGATTAAATGAAAACAGCCTTCTTTCTGTTATACTGATGTGGTTCTTTTAAAACAATTCTAAGTGTTTCTGCCTTAGATGTTACAATCATTTTAATTTCTAAAATGAATATTTGGACTGGGAAAAAACCCTAAGTGTTCATTTATTGACGTGCTTTTTCTTTTGATAGGTGGCTTTGTGCTCTTCTAGGAATGATAATTGTTGGAATCAGCATTTTATGTGTGAGTAAAAGATGGCATTTGACAAGTGGGAGCAGTCTGAGACTGAGACTGGTTTTGGGCAAGACTTACCAAGCACCATTACAGCAATTTGAGTTTGGTGATATTTAGTTTTGTCATCTTCCATTTTTTCATCATCTTAAACATTTTTGGACAAGACTCTCCAATGGGTATAATTTTATGTTGGGAGTTAAAATGTTTTATTACGTAGTTTGCCTTATCCCCTTTCTCCATTATTTAAACATTACCATGTCTTAAACACGATAGAGCAACTAGCCTGAGACAACAGCAGGATGTCTTTCTAGAAGAGAACATCTGCCAGTGGCCAATCTCTATCCCGAATGAGACCTCCTTGTCCTTGTCAGACACTGAGGGTGGGCTTGGCTGATCCCTCACAGATGGCAGTTGACTAGTTTTTCATGGTAGTCAGAACACCTGTTTAAAAGACTGGGATGACAAGTCCTGTCTTCCTTTTCCTTGTGAAGGGAATAGCCTCATCAGGCCCAGAGAAAACATATGTTTAAGAAATTTTCAAGATGACTTGGAGTTGGATAGCTTGTTATTTTATCATGACATTTATTTCTTCTTACAGATTCCTTTTGCAAAAAACATTTATGGACTCATAGCTCCCAACTTTGGAGTTGGTTTTGCAATTGGTAAGTCACCTGAGGCTTGTGCCTAAATTTGACACTTATTTCCCTCTAGGCGAGATTTACTCTGGTAGAGTAAGTAGACTGTAATTCTCAGCCTAAATTTCTAGAAGTTTGAGCAGAGGCTACTGGCAGCTTAGCCCAGTGACAGCCTGTAGACCATCCCTATAGACACTTTCTTCCACATACTCATCATTTATGTCCTGGAAACCAGTATTTCTAAATGTCTGACGCTTACAGAAGCAGACTGCTGTGAGTGGGCAAACGGGGGACTCCCTCACCTGCAGCAAGCACATCTGCCAGGGCTCCTGTCTTGGGGACAAAACCTTGAAGTCTATTTTTTATAGGGCTTAGTGAAGAAAAGCAGACGAGGAGTGCTGAGCACTGTGTCACAGATTTTCAGATACAGGAGATGGGTTTTTGTGACCTCAGAAAAAACGATGGTAGGAAAGGGCTTGTTAATATTAGAGATGAACAGCTTTTGTTTCTCATTAACTAATGATTGATAATGATAAAGGTAAATGCCAAATCTGTCACAGCATCAAAGAGGGAACTTAATCTTTGAGTGGCACAGGAGAGGGGATGAATGGAGCCGTTTCCAACCCCTGAGGTCAGGATGGACTGGTGTCTCCGTGCCCCTCCAGCACCCTCAGCACCAGTCCCTGTCACATTCAGTTCTTTGCTTGGCATTCAGCTTGGCTCACCCCTTGGTCCCCAGCACCTTGGGCATATAAGGTGATCAGCAAATGCTTTTTGAATGAAAGACATGCCTCTCTGCCTGCTGCTGCCTGTGGAGGGGAGGGAACTCGCATTTCTGACACTGGAGTCCTCCACTGGGTGTGTTCGCAGACACCAGCTCTCTGCAGCCAGTCATCAGCACCTCCATTCTGTAGATGGAGAAACAGTGTTCAGAGAGGGTAGGCCTGGCCATGCTCACTCAGCCAGGCATCTGGACCCAGCATGCTGAACACACGTGCCCTTTATGCTCCCTGTCCCTGGCTGTTCAAGAGATCAGAGATTCAAATACTGGTCCTTGTTATTGTCAGTTTTAGCCAACTAAATGAGATGCCCTCTTTGGGTTTTGGTTTCCTGAGTAGCACCAGATGATCTCTCAGGTTCTGGTACCCTCTGATTTCTCCCTAGCATTTGCTACCTTGGTAACTCAGATGTTTGAGTGTGATGGCTGGTATGGATGGGGAAGAGCCGGGGTGAGACCTGCAGGTGTGCCAGGTAGCAAGGGACAAGAGGGTGAGAAAACAGTGAATCAGGGAAGCACCAGCAGGAAGTAGGCTACTAGGGATCCACACAGCTAAGTCCACTGGATCTGAAGAATGGCACGGCAGGTCACCAGAGAACTAGGCTCCGCCACCCAAAGATGGGCCATTTTGACAGAGAGGGGTACAAAGTGAGGTAAGGCAGAGAGCAGGCAAATGGCGGCCTGATAAGGACTCAGACTTGAGTTCCTGGGTTCCACCCCCAACCTCAGTTACCTTCTACCAACTGTCCTCAGTGAAAGGTTTGCTGTCAAGAGTGCCATTGCAGGTGGTGATGACTGAGGGGAAGAGCTGGCAGTGTAGTGAATTTAGGACACCGACACTCAGCCCATTTTTGGTTTATATTTGTTTTCTATACACTGTGCTCCCTGACTGTCCACAGGGATGGTGGACTCGTCAATGATGCCTATCATGGGCTACCTCGTGGACCTGCGGCACGTGTCTGTCTATGGGAGTGTGTACGCCATTGCAGACGTGGCATTTTGTATGGGATACGCGATAGGTAAGAACATGGCTTTCAAAACAACCTTTCATCTCGTGCAAGACAGATGATACTGCCTAAAAACATTGTAGTCTTTGCATTCTCTGTTGACAAGGCATTTGGAGAGAGCTTTATCTAATCCTCTGTTTCCTGAAAGGTCCTTCTGCTGGTGGTGCTATCGCAAAGGCGATTGGCTTTCCATGGCTCATGACAATTATTGGGATCATCGATATTGTTTTTGCTCCCCTTTGCTTTTTCCTTCGAAGTCCACCTGCCAAGGAAGAAAAAATGGTAAGAAAAATTGGGATTCAATGAAGTATGTCATGATCATTTTAATATGGTCATCTGGGTTATTTCCTCATGGTTCAATTCGAAAATATATTTCTGTTCCTTTTGAGCAGAAGCTTCCAAACACAAATAGAGATCCCTTTTTAGTTTGTACCACAAGGGTAGTTGCTTCTTTTATTTTTACTACCTTTACAGTTATTTCTTTCAAGTAGTATGTTTTTAAACTTGAAGAATGAAGTTATTTTGCACATAGATTAGCATCAGTACTCTTTTTCAACCAAGTCTAAGCCTGGTAGCATTCGATTTGATTTTCTGTGGTTCTTGCAAATCTTGGACATAATTTTTCTGCCTTCCAAGGTTCACTTTCTTTGCTTTCTCCTAACCCTTTCGGTATTCAGTGACAGTTCGTGTCTCGTTCCTTACTGTGCAAAGAAATACAGAGATGGTTTTAGGTATTTTTTAAATTGAAAACCATTGTATATGCACCCTGTGGCCCACATGTGAATATGTAATAGTTTTTAATTTATAATGTCATGACCAGAGTCATAGCCACAGGCAAGGCATAGAGAATAAATTGTCTCTTTCGAACAGATTCCAACTTATTGGTTCTAAATTTGACTTTGGAAGTGTACAAGTCATTCTGCCCTTTGGGAGGTGTTTACCCTACTCAGCAAAGAGAAGCTCAGTGTTTCTGATAATCATTCATACCTGGTAGTGACCTTCCTGATTTTTTAAATATCAAACGCCCATGTTCGTGTAATTAAAAGGCGAGGGACTTGGACAGGGCGTGAAGGAGAGATGAGCATGGGGTGGTGGTGTTTTGCGTTTTCGTGAGGTGGGTTTGTGATGTTCTCTTGGAAGCACATCAGAAGTTCTTTCCAGGAGTTGAACTGAATGGGTCCTAATGTGCTGGGCATTTGGTGAACTGCCCTCTGTTGATGGTTTTCTCCAAAAGTGGATTTAAAGACAGACTCTAAAGTTAGATTATATGTACCCTATGTTTTGGGCATTTAAAAAATTCATTAATTCATTTATCAAGTCTTAAAAAGACATCAAGTTTAACTAGACAGATAAGTTGCTCACGACCCACTAGACTCTTGAGAAGAAAAGGAGGGGAAGGTGCCATGCCCTCGAGCCCTCCTCCTTTCTTTCCTCTTGCTAGTGTGCATCTCCAGCTCCCTCCTCAAGTGGGCCTTGTGGCTTTCCAGTCTGGTTGTGTATATTCCCGCTCCATCTTGGTCTGGCTGACCCTAGCATAGTACCTTGCACAAAACAGGCCAGAATCCTTAGCACAACAATATATATAAGTTACCTGCAAATACTTCTGTCACTCAGACTGAGACTCTTGAGATGTCAGGGGCTAGCATGGGCCTGGGAGCAGCTGAGCTGCCCCTGCCCACAGGCCTGTGTGATTCTCAGTTTCCTCCATTGTCGTGTGGGGAAATGAGAGCTTCTGCCTCACAGTTGTGTGAGGAGCAAATGGAAGTGTCCCAGCAGAGTGCTTGGCTGTGTGGTTTAGTAAATGTGCTACTATCGCCAGGATCACCCTCTCGTCCTTGCTTTATCTACCTCTCCGCTTACTCTGTCCACCCAGTGGTACTGAATATCCTCCCTGCCCTGCCCTGCATCATCACAGCTTCCTTCCTTTGCTATATAGATCCCAGGGGCTGGGTGCCCCTCACCAGGGTGGTGGGGGGTGGCTGTGGTGTTATCTGTCTGTGGGCCACAGCATGATGGCTTATCTGAGGGAGAGGAGGAAATTAATCAGAGCAGAGGATGAGTGGGGGATGTGCTTGCCCACCCAGCTGCCGCTGTGTTCCGCAAAATGATGCCAAAGGCAGGCCTCCGGACCCCTTTTCTTTCTCCATGTAAACCAGTGCTTTAGTTCATTAAAAAATGCTGGAGGAAGTAGAAGAGACAATCTTGAAAGGCAAACAATAAGAATTACAGGCTTCCAGAAAGCCACATTCATTGTAAAATGTCACAATCCTTAATAAGTGGCTAGCAAGATAAATCATTAAAATCTTGAGAAAAAATGTGCATCTCACTGCCTATAATTGATGCCCCTAATGAAGGATGCCATTTGACTGGCATGGTGGTGACATTTGAGGGTGTCAGCCAGCAGCTGCTTGCCTGCTCGTTGTGAAAGCAGAGCAGGAAGAAAGCGGGTGGAAGCTGATAGCACCTAATGACAAGGGGATGTGCGGTGGGACACTGTGTGCCATGGAGGAGAAGGAATCGATTACTGCGCACTTGAGAAAACCCAGCCGAGACAAGTGGGGGCCTTCAGGGTTAGCAGGAACCTGGCACAGTTCTCTCGTTAGACCGCTTCCCAACAGCAAGTGTTCAGACTTGAGCTCTCCGACGCTACTGTCATAGACCACAACTCACAGAATCATGAATTAGCTTGTAAGCACTTGAGTCTTCCTTCCATTTGGTTTTATTGGATTTCTGTTTTTTATAATCAGTGTTGACAATATAGGAAGAGGAAAACAAAACAAAACAGAACAGAACAAACCCTTGGTGTTACTCGAATCCCTCTGCAAATACAAGGAATATCCATATTGCCATTAGGAAAACTGTTCCGGGGCAAGGCAGCCCTTAACTCTCAAAATACCCAGTTGAGAATAGCTGAGTTTCGGTATGGATTTTTCTCTTCCAGGTTGAATAGTAAGTTTTAAAGGCAGGGCAGGTTCCTAGTCTTGCTCTTGAAGTTGCTAACTGTTGCCAGGGCAGAAGAGTCCGTGGCAGGACTGCTGATTGCTTTGACTAGATGGCTCTGATAGTGGGCCATGAGGTCCTCCAGCAACAACCCTGTCTCCTGGATGCCACGGCTGGGCAAGGATGGGTGGCAGAGGCTAATGAGACGGATATGCTCCACACATAATCTACTTGTGGAAATCTGTTCCTTTGCAAGGCACTTACATAGTGGGTGCAAAACCACTGTGTTTTCTAGTTATGTTAAGAAAAGGATTTTTTTTTTTCCTTTACTAGATCTGGTACCTTTCAAAGTCTCTAAGACTAGGATAGTTCCTTCTAATGCTCTGTTTCCTTAGACCACAGTCACATTTCATTTGTTCTGACATGGTTTGCCACTTTGAGATCCAGGCTCTGCTCTGTGTCCGACTTAAGCTAGGTGTTTGCGGGGGCTAGGCTTGGCTCTTAGCATTTGGGCTTTGCTCTGCCTCAAACACCAATGCCCTGTTTTGATTTTCTCTTCATTTGAGAGTTGACACATCTTTCTCTCCACAGCGACGTGTGGAGTGCTGGTTTAAACTGCAGGCCTGTTGGGCCAGGGCGGAAGGGCACTGGCCTAGTGTAGTACGCAGGAGACCTGGGTTCCAGCCCAGGGATCCCTCCACTCCCACCCCTACACAACTGCCTGCCGCTCCAGACTTCCCGAGGGGGTCCTGAGTGCAGGACTTGCTCCTCATCTTACACTTGACTTACCCACTTATGCTATTTGTGTCTTGCTTTTCCTTCCTACCTCCCTCTCCCTGTCTCCCTTTCTCTCAAGCCCCAGGTGATCTACCAAAGAGCTACATTCCCAAACACTCCCTCTTTTTTGTTTCTTTGAGACAGTTAAGTTGCCCAGGCTGGCCTTGAACTTGTGGTCCTCCTGCCTCAGTCTCCCAGGTTGCTGAGATGATAGGCATGTGCCACCACTCCCAGCTGGTGCTCGCTTTTCACGGCACTTTTGCAATATTACATGCCATCTGTCTGTATTTAATCACATATTACTTAAAAAAAAAAAAAAAGTACGGCTATTGCATAATTACTCTTTCAAGACAGGTTCAGAAGCCAGTGAGCTAGGTTTTAGAAGCTCTGAAACAGTATTTCATGGAAGAAACTTCTTTACCGGAAACAGGGTGTGTTGCCACACACCATTTGGCTGTGTTAATAAATACTGGTCATTTACTTTTGCATAATGCCAAATAATCAGTCTGATAAAACTTTTCCCCCTGTAGTGCATTTAAAAAAATTTTTTTTTGCAGCGCTGCAGATGGAACCTGGGGCCTCAAGTATACTAGGTAGGCAAGTGTTGTACCACTGAGCTACATCTCCAGCCCAGCAAGGCAGTTTCACAGAAATTTTTTGTTGTTGTACATTTCACTTGTACATAATGGTGAGATTCATTATGCCATATTCATACATGCACATAATTTGATCAATCTTGTTCTCTAGTACTTTCTTTTCTCTCCCCTCAGCAATGCAATTATTAGTAAGTTCATATTATGTGCTGGTCCTAGGTTCAGGGCATCCTTTAGACTATACATTCAGGTGTAGTGGTGGGTGAGCCAGGAGATGGAAGGCAATCATAGGTAAGGCAGTGATGGCCATCTTCCCAAGGGGGTCTTGCTGCCTCTGGGCAAGTGTGGCTCAAGGCTCTGGTGGGGTCTGGCTCTGGTGGAACTTCCCACTGTCTTCTCCCCTTGCTTCCTGCCCAGATCTCTGGTGGTCAAGCTGGCTTCCTGCTGCCCTGTTGCTGAATAATGCATGCTTTGCTTGTTGCCTCCTCCCTGGGGTCCAAATCCTTTTGTCTTTCAAGGATTTTCTCAACTCCTTTTCTTCTGTATAACCTTCTCTGGCACTTGACCCACAGCAAGCACTCGATCTGTGACACTGGAGGACCTGTCCTTACTTGTGCAGGAAAGTAAGTAAGTTGCTGACACTCTAGAAGGTGTCCTGGAAGTTCTCGCTGGCTGGATGACTGCTTAGTATAGATAATGCCTTATAACTAGGGTAGTGGTTTTCAAAGCTGTTCAGAGCACTGTCACATGAAAGTAGGGACCTGGAATTTCATTTTTAACGTGATCCATACCACCACCCCACCCTCACAGTGATCCTTGGACACATTTCTTTGAGAATCACTAATCTGGACGGATGGGACAGCTACCAGGGGGTTAAATTAAACCTCTGTGTAACACAGGGAGAATGGTCCTGGTGTACGATGTCTGTTGTCTCAGTTTTTTTTTTTTTTTTTAATACTCTTTTTAAAAATATAAGCATCAATTCACTTGGCAAGCAGTATAATCAGAAACACAGTTAAGTCTGAAGCTGACAGTATGAGCTGGCGGCTCCACTCTGAGGTCAAAGAAGTCTTATCTTTATGTGTCACACAGGCAAATCATTTGAGAATTTCTTGGGAAATGATAAATGGGTTAAGCACTAACTGGAGTCTTATCACATCTGCAGGACAAGAGCTGGCCTAATAGCTAACAGACACCGAGATAGGTTGCGATAGGCCAGCATCAGAAACATTCTAATCCATTTAGATTTGCAGACTGCACAAAAAGGATTGGTTCACACGAGGGAGGAAAACCGCACGAGACATACCTGAGGAGGGAAAGAATCCAATCCACTATAGTTGCACGGGGCATCCCACTAGCGGCCTCTGCACGTTTCCAGCTGCCTGGGGGCTTGCCTTCGTCCTGAGGTTGCTGAGCCTCCCTCCGCCCTTCTGTCTCCTTCTGCTGTACTGTTGGCCCTTCACATCTGTGGGTTCTGCATGTGTGGATGCAATCAAATGGGTTGAAACATTTGAAAAAATTGTATCTATATTAATAGGTACAGACCTTTTTTATTATTCCCTAGACAATACAGCATAACAAGTCTATGCATAGCATCGTCAGTATGTTAGGTATTATAAACTAAAGGTGATTTTAAGTATACAGGATGTGTAGGTTACATGCAAACTACACCACTTTATATAGGGGATCTGAGCACTTGTGCATTTTGGCATCCCAGCAGGGGTGGTGGTGGTGGTGGTCTCCTAGAACAAATTCCCTGATAATTCAAGGGATAGTTGTGTATCCCTTGGTCAAATTCTTTAATCATTTTGTGCCTGCTTCCTCAGTCTACCCACAGGGTTATCCTGAAGTTCAGGCACTGCATCTAAAATGCTTAGTATACGCCCAGCCTGGTGAACATCAGCTGTCACCAGCCTGCCTGCTTGGTTCCACACACCTTCTGGAGGAAGATGGGCTACAAGTGCTTAGTGGTTGAGTATGCTTTGAGAACAAAGCAACAGTATTAGTAAGAGGGCATGAGACTTTTATGTTCATCAGAAGAGAAATACATTTTTTTAAAAATCACACATTTGGGCGAGGGAGGACAGCAAGGAGCTGAGGAAGAGGTGATCTGGACGTCACACTGATGAAAAGATAAGAGCCCTGGGATGTTTGGCCTAGGAAGAGATTTAACACGCCATATTTAGTAAATAATCTCAAGGCAGCATGTGAATATGGCTGATATCAAAACCACATCCATAAATGGAAACAATGGAGTAGGCTGTAGTCCAGACTTCCAGAGGTTTCTAAGAAGTGCGAGCTCCCCTCAAGTGGCCTTGTGAAATGTGCTGTCACAATAGTCTGTAAACAGAAGTTGGTCTGTAAACAGAAGTTGGTGACCCCCGAGTCCCCATGTCCATTTCCAAGATCCTAGATCCAACTCTCCTTAAACCTGATCCCTTGCTGCACAGAGTCTAAGTTTCCAGAATTGACTTTTCCTCCAACAGGTATACGAAAACATGGCAAAGGCCATTTCTGCTATCTCCTACCTGGAATTTTCACTTAATGGAGAATTCCAGGTCTTTTAGGCCAGGCACCTGGCAATTGTACCAAATGACTGGTTAACAGCAGATAGTGCAGAGCTTTCAAACTAGTAATCCTAAAAAAAAAACAATAGGCTAAACCCATCTTACCTTTACATAACAGGAGGGTAACGTACTTGCACTGTGCTCTCTTTTAGGCTATTCTCATGGATCACAACTGCCCCATTCAAACAAAAATGTACACTCAGAATAATATCCAGTCATATCCAGCAGGTGATGATGAAGAATCAGAAAGTGACTGAAACCCTCAAAAGTCATTGGTGTTTAATTGTATACAAGTGTTTCCAGTGAAATGACTCATCCAGAGCTGTCTTAGTCATACCATCCATCCCTGGCGAAAGAGTAAAACAACCAAAGGTTATTATTTCTTTTCTGTGGTTATGATCGACTGCCAACAGCCTTATAAAGAAAAAGAAGCTTTTCTAGGGGTTTGTATAAATAGTGTTGAAAACTTTATTTTATGTATTTGATTTTATTAAATATTATACAATATATTTTGACGAAATAGGTATATTGTAAATCTATAAATATTTGAATCCAAATCAAATATAATTTTTTAACTTACATTCACGAACACTTGGACAAAAATATCTTATCTATTTTCTGAATATTGGTAATGAGTGTTTAAAGCACACATTGAGACTCTTCCAATAATTAGAAACTAGAAGGGAGTCTGAAAAACAATCATATGACAGCATGTTATGTAGCGACACTGCAAGTATTATTTAACTTGTAATTACTATCTATATTTGAGTTAAAAGCTAGTTTATCTCAAGTGCAGAGGACAAGAATTTGAATCAGTCATCTTTTGGATTTCTTTGTAAATCTTTCGCCGGCATTAGTTTTGTATGTAATCACCTACTTGGAAAGGGATGGTTGTAAATGATGTTACACGTCCTATGGTTGGCAGCCGACATCAAGGTCAAGAAGGGGAGATGGTAAATGTTCTGAAAGTACAGAAAAGCACCCAAATGTAAAGTTAGGAACCAAAAGCTTTCCTTGTAAGATGCATACTTGTCTTAGTGGATGAGAATGGAGGACACAGGCACCTTACACTGTCAAGGTTGTAAAAGCAAGGTAAGGTTTGTCAACACCTTGTTCAAGTTTTAGAGAAAAACAAGGCTAATTGCTGCTATAAATTGAAAAATCAAGTCTGTAATAATCTTCGACCGTCTGTAGGTCATCCAAGTGTCTTTTTAGGGATCTGTTAATTTTTGGTTGTCTGAAACTATTATTTGTCCGGACTCCCGAAAGTTGTTCACAAATGTGAAAACAAAGAATTGTTTATGTATTTAATCACATTAGAAAACGAGATAAAAATAACGGGGTGGTCAGAACACACCCCCTTTCCAGGGCAAAGAAAAGCCAAACATAAAAAAATGTGTGTGTTACCATATCATCTGTGTGCTGGGTAATATACATTTTCTAAGCATGATAACATTGATGTCTTTCAGCATACCAGCAAATAGTGTTAGTGACTATTGTCAGTTTACATTGTTTCATATGAGATGTGACTGGAATGTGAAGATAGTGTGGAATATATCCCAAATAATACTTATCCTACAATTCTGTAATCATAAATTGTCAGTTTGGTTCAGCTAAATTGTGTTTGTGTTAACTTGGACATCAAGGAGCAAAGATCTTTAGAACAAAGTCTCCTCAACCTTTTTGACTACTACATATTCTCTAGGAAAGTGGCTAGTACTTCTTTTGTTTTATGAAACTTTCCTGTGGGGATTAGATGATGTGACATTTGGTTTCAAGGGCGGTGTTGAGGAAAACAAGCTTCTTACTCACTTAGTAACACTGGACTATTACAAAAGTTGGTTACTTTGGAAGATGGCTCTGGAGGAACTCTTAAATGGCTGATATAAAAAAGGCATGACTGTAGGCTTGTACAGAATAGCTTTTAAAAACAACATGCTATGAGCTGGGATGTGGCTTGGCAGCACAGAGCCTGCCTGACATGTGAGACCCTGGGTTCAATCCCCGGCACTGCAGAACAAAACAAACAAACAAACAAACAAACAAAAAACCAGTGTGCTGCAAATTGGTTCTCTTGGAGGGGCTTGAGGTTCTCCCTGCCCCTAATGCCCTACAATTTATTCCTATTTTACTTTTGCCTTTCAGGCTTTAGCTTCTGTAAGAATGACTGGCAAAGGCATGCCTCCTATTGATCCCTAGGAAAAAAAATAAAAGCTTGAGAACTGTTTAGGGAGCAAAAGATACGTTGCATGTATTTGAGGAAAAAATGATGTCTTTTATATAACTAATACTCTGGGTTAGCAAGACTATGAAAACAGAGGTGATGTTATATCATATATGTATCGGAACAATGAAAATACAGCTCTCTGAACATTTGTTTTTTGAAGAGGTGGCTTTTATGTTTGTACCTGGTAATACAGACACAAACATCTAAATGAGGTAGTAATGAATATTCAGCTTTCTTTTGACTGCTACATGTATCTGTCCTAATAATGTTCTAGCTAGTCTATTTAATAAACCTGATCACTATACTGTGCCTGTTTGTACTCTTTCATAAACTAAATATTGTTGGAATAAAATATGTAAGGTATCATTTTGATTGTGGATGTTTAATTAAAAACTATTCATCTGTGCTTGCAGGCATCAAGTAAAAGTCACTCCAGGTTGGTGTGAACAGTACTTTTTGGCTTCCTACATTTGCTTTAAATCAAAATGCATAACTAGCCACATTATGTCAATGTGGAAAATATAGTTATGCTCAAACCTCAACACTTGTGTTATTATTCTGATTGCTGTGAACAATAATTGTACCTGATGAAAAAGAACTATAATATCCAGCCATTTGGCATAATGGTGCTTAAGCCAAGGCCTCTGGGTCCTGGAAGTTTTGTAAAACCCTTGAAATCAGGGGCACTCTGAATGGGGTGAGCACCGTACAGCTTCCAGGGCTAACGATCCATAGTTTTAACCAGAAATTAAAGGGCAGCTGAGACTCAAAAAGGATGAGGGGAACCTCCCACTCTTTTGGGGTAAGGAAAACTATTACTTCAATTTAGAAACAAAGACAACATTTTTTTATTAAAGTGATTTTAAATTTATTCACTTATAGAGGACTTGAGAATTTTATTCTTCATTATCCTACTGTTAGAGCCAAATATTTTCAAGTTGCCTTTAAAAAATTCAGATACATTTAAATTTAGAACTTGGCAGTACCCTCAAAATTTTTATGTTGTTTTCTCCCCTCAGAATCACAAAATATCCACATAATAAATATTTCAACTAGTTCTGATATTGAAGAATGTTTCTTGATATTAAGAAATGTAGCATATTATGATTGCAAAATAATGCTAAAATGTTGCTCATTTTGTCTAACCCATTCATTCATGTAAATACCAATATAGAAAATACACTTTAGTCTATTACTATATAGCAGAAGCAAATCCATAAATATGATATTTCACAAGTTAAGAAAACAACAATAAAAAATTGTTTCTGCAATTTCATTCTGCAAAAGTGGACTTCAGTAGCTTATCTGCATGGCCAGATTACACCAGGCAATAATTCCACAGGGATGCAGCAATCACCTTTTTTTTAGATGTCATCAAATGAAGATATTCCTTTTTTCTGTGGTAGTCTTTATTTATTATTTTTAGCTATTGATAACATAGCATGGCAGCAAGATTACATCAGTAATGTAATAAAATACAACTTTTTCTCTGAAGCCTTATACCTTACTATACTCTAGGCTGTCTGGAGTGTTCCCCCTTTGCACTAAAGTACAACTGAGATGCCTCTACTGCTTCTCCCAGCAGATAGAAAAATATTGCACTACATTCAAGGTATATTTTACAAATGTCATTAGCAGCATTACTGAGCTTTCCATAATCATGGTTCTAAAGAGTTAAATACTTTTAAAACATAAGTAGATTCTTAGGAAACCAAAGTGTTGCATTACTTCCAATGCTCTTTCTAATGCATCAGCTTCAGGAGCATGCTTGGGTGTCACTAAAACTTCCATGGTTTAATCTACAAACACCAGCCACTTAGACACTCCACTTTTCCTGGTTAGCAATGGCAAGTTATTTTACAATATGAAACATGGTTATACATTGGGCAGACAGGTTCACACATACGCTGTGGGATGTTTGAGCTTCCAGGGGATTTGGTGTGGAAAGTCTTCTGTAGCAGTGTTCTTTTAAAATTCAAGCATGCTTAAACAATGAGAAAGGGGGGGTACACAGATACATTCTTATTATAAACCTGGCCAAGAAAGATATTTAGTGTCCTAATATTTTCCTTAGTAAAATAGTCTATTGATTTTGAAACTGGAATAACTTTCCTACCCTCAAAAATGTTTTTCTCATATAAATAAATCTTTTATCTATACAGCTTTTTGCTGTTCAAAACGCTTTTGTAGTTACGCTCCTATTTTCCTCACAACAACCCTGTGAGGTAGAGTAAGCAGTATTACCCTTGCTCTGGAGATGAGGAAACGGCTTCACTGAGCCCTTCCGTGACTGGCCTATGGCTGCGCAGCTCATTAGAAGAGTGTTTACAGTCCTGCACTACAGACTGGGTCACAATCCTTACTGTGCCTTTTTTTGCCCACTGTGAAAGCTGTTCCATCCCATTTTAAACTCATGTTGATTTATTTATCAATTTATCTGAGTAGTTAGTTACCTATAAAAGGGGAAAACATACATGTGTTTATTTTATAGGCATATAATAGGCCCAAACTATTAAGGTATATGAACAGAGGTCAGGTTTACACATTTTCCCTCAGGCATGTGTTATACTGCATCCATAAGTGGACCAGTATCAGAGAAGATCTTCATTTTCAGAGAACTGGTTCCAATTCCTATGTATATGGTCGGTCAATTTTTAATCTCTTTTAAAAAAAGAATGACAGTCTGCACTACAGAAATATTCAGAATGATCACCATTCCTTTAAGCCTGTAAAACACCACATGAAATAGTAAGTACACTGTGCATGACTCCTCTCCTTCACAACATAGTCCTACATGAGAATGTTTTTAAAACAAAACCAATTATCAATAGTCATTTAACACAGTCCTCTGCAACTTTAAATATCCTTATACATGCTTTATTTCCTATGAGAGAACTGAAGATAAAAAACCATCATGAATGCTTAGAACTTCCATTTAAAGGGAAAGCACTGACATTTTGAAAAATATTTCAAAACCCTACTGGCTACTATTTTTCAGTAATCTTGTTCTACAAAATTCTTGACCAACTGTATTCTATATTTATTCCCTATTATTGTTTTTTTTGATACAAGCTCTTCAGATTCATCACTATCTATCTACTATACTTCAGCTGCACACAAGCTTTAGAAAAAAATCTCAGAAGCATTGATAGCAAGCAATATATGTTAAAAATAATTTTACTCAATAGGCATAACAGACTAAAGCTGCAGCATCTGCTTCCATATTATATTTGGCAAAGACAAAAGAAAAAGCCCCACATAACTCCGAAGTAACAAAAATCTCAAGCAAGTAGAGACGACAAACTTTGTAACAAAAAAACAAAACAAAACAAAAAGATTCAAAACCTGTTCCCTCAATGATTGCTGTAGTCAATTTGGGCATGCAGCAAACCCGTTGTTATAACCGTGATGGAAATGAAAATACTAAGAATCTGGACAATATCCTATTGAACGCTAATTCAAAAACTAAGTTGAAGGAAAAATAACACAGTGAGACACTACACATACATAAATGTGAAAAATTAGCTTACATAATTAGAAAAAGTTAAAAATAAATTAGTAAAAATAAATTCCCAGTATAAACCCCCAAAAAGCATAGCTATAAATGCAACCTGAAACAATCAATTATTAAGCTGGTCATATTTTTACTGGAAAACAAACTTTCATTCCTGTTCTTATACAAGTAAATAACTGGAGAAGCAGGCTGAGGTGCATTACAAGAGGACTGAAACATGGTTGTATCCATGGTACTTTAGATGCATCTTTTCCCCAATCATTTGAAAGTTGACACAGCCTGCCGGTTACACAGACTCAGATGGGCCAAACAGGTCATCTGATATACTGCTGAATGGCTGAGAGTCTATCAGTTGGCTTATTTCACTATCGAGGTCTTCTTCTGTATCATCTGTGTACTTGCTTATTTTTTTGGAGTGCTGGTCTAAAGACAGACTTTCTAAAGTTTCAATATCTTCAATGCCTGCCCTATAGTGGATCATAAGAAGCGTGAGAGCTTGTAGTCTTTCACCCGATTTAGCCAAAGCAGCAGAAAGAAGTGATTTTTTCCTTGAATCAGTTGTCTCTTTTTCTTCTCTAACAAGGGAATTATTGTGTTCCAACTCCTGATCAATTTCATTCTGTAGTTTATCCAACATGAACTCCAGCTTCTGGATCCTTTCCTCTGTAGGCAAGCCCCTGTAAAGATCACGGCCAATTTCTTTAACTGCAATGAAAACACTGTCATCCAGTCCGCCTTCCTTTCTCACTAACTTTATTCCTGCGCTGTTTCCCCGTTTGGAAGGACTGTTTGGACCACAGACCTCTGTGTCACTGCCTTCATTGTCTGATGTGTTGGGTGTGTGTTTTGGTGAAGGTTCTACGAGATCGGTTCCTGGTTCAGAAAGGCGAGTTTTAGAGACTTGACGTAAATTAAGCAAACGAGAGCTTGTATTAATAATGTGCCTCGTCAAACCTGTTGTTTTATTAACTGACTTGTTAGCTTCGGCATCAACACGAGGAGACAGGCCCAAGAGGGGGTCCTGTCCTTCCAGCCTGAGGTTTTTCAGGGTTCGGTCTATTCGCCTCTCAGTTGCTCCACAAAGAGGAGTCTCAGCTAGACACTTTTCTTGACATTTTTTATGGCAAACATAAGCACAGAACATACACTGGGAAGCTGCTTTTGTCCAAACTTTTTTTTTACAGTAATCACACCAAGTTGGGTTTTGGAACTGAGTATCCTGGAAACTATGCTTATTTTCTGATGAACCCATCTGTCCAACAAAGTGCTCCTCTTTAGGGAGGGTAGAAACTTCTTCAACCAAATGGACTTCTTTTTCTTTCTCTATATTAGTGACTACATGGTGGTCTGGTTCTCCTTCCTTCAAATATTTGAAGTGAATAGTAATGTCACCAAAGCAAAATTTGTCATTGAAGCCCTTTTGCATACTCAGATTGCGTAATGCAGTTCTAGTGACCATGGCCTTAGGTGCAGGGGCTTCCAGCCTGAATTTTGAAAGGTATTCCATATTTGATGTGGCTAAGCATCCTAAAGCCACCTCTTCAAGTTTTAAACTAATGTGCCCCAAACAGATGAGACCCCCTAACTTGAAAGGATCCCTGCACCACAGTGCAACATTCAGGTATCTGTGGCATGCTTCTATATCGAACAAACAGGATGCTCTGGTTCTTGTCCACTTTCCCAGCTTATTCCGATAAAGAATTTCTGATGATTCCCACATCTGATGGTCATCCGAACTGTCTTTAGTAGGGCAGGAACTTTCTGAAGTAAAATCTTTAGTCACTTCTTGCTTTGTAAACTGCTTGGATGTAGTCACATCTTCTACGTGATCCACAGTTTTTGCCTGCTTTTCAGATTTATCTGCAGGAGGAGGAGGAGGAGGAAGCACCTTCTCTGGCTTTTCAACAAGAATGTCTGGTTCTGCCTGATTTGGGGTGTCAGCAGAAGGCAAAGGAACTTTTAATTGTGGTCGTGGTGGCACAGGTGGTTTGAAAGTGGATCCTTGGGTGGGTTTTGACACTTGTGCTGAGTCTAGTACCTCAGAAGTTTTTAGGGCTAGCGGTTTATTTCCTTCTTTGGATGGAATTTTTGGTGGTGGGTGACTTCCTGCAGCTAATTTACGGTTTAAAACTGGGGATATAGCGCCAAGAGGTTTAATAGTAAGTGTTGTTGGAGTGCGTTTGGGACTGTGACTTAGTGCCTGTGTCTCATCTTTGAACTCGTTTTGTACTCTGACATCACTTGCCAAGTCTTCAAATTCAGAATCCAGATCTCTATTTTCACCATCCACTGCCAGTCCTGCAGCTTCCTCTTCATAACTTGGTTGGCATGAACTTGACAAAAAGTTTTCTTCCAACTGGCCAAAATTGTCTTGCAGCACAGTACCTTGATTACTCTGGCCAACGGGCCTTTCGTAGTACACAAGGACTCGGTCACCAGCCTGCTTGATAAGCTTCAGCACTTGCAGTGTTGATGTAATTTTTACACCTGGTTCAAGATTTAAAAGGGAAAACATGTAAATTACTGCAATAAAAATGGCCTAACTTGTTAAATATAATTGCTATTACCTCAAAATTATTTAACATGGAAGAGTAATAGGGAAATCTAAGGATATCTGACTTGACTCTCGTATTGAATCTTAGTCAAATATGTGGATATTCTGCACACGTATCTTGTCAGCCTGGCTACTAACTGCTAGTTGCCTCCCATTCTTTTTTTTAGGTTAAATGACATTATTTCTTAATTTGAAATGAGAAAGTGAGCAGACAGAGACGTATTTAAGAGGGCTTTGTTACTGTTTAAACCAGACTTAGAATGACGAGAAGCTGTGATTCCACTGAAAGAAATTCCAAAATACTCCAGAGATTGCAAGCTATGTGCCAAACGATTCGAATTAAGAGCCAATCCTTAAAATAAATGTAGCAAAATACTATGCTAATAAACAATGGAATCTTTCTCAGATTCTTATTAGCTGTAGCCACACAACTCATCTTTTTCAGGATGTGAAAAAACAAGGGATAAATTGCTTAAAGTTAAACAAGTTGGTTACTATCTGAATCTGTGATATCTTAAATTTTATTATTTTCTAATTGTGATACCAACATAGTTTAACATTCAAAAGACACAAATGGATATAAAAAGTGAAAAACTCTCCACCTCCACCTTCTAGCCATTCTCCCTTTCCATAAGGTGTCCCATGTGTTAGATATACTTGGGGATTTGAAGATGTGACTTGTTTCCTGGAAGTCTTCCCACCTTCCCCAGAAAGTACTTGGCCACACTCTCCCTTATGTAGGGCTTAGGATTTAAAAAATCCTGTCCTTGTCTCATCTCTTCTCCAATCATCAGGTGCTTTTGGAGATGGCCACTCTAGCTTTCAGGGCTAGGTCATTCAGGTTTGGATTTTTTTTTTTGAATATTTAAATCATACTTGGAAGCTCCAAAAATAGTAAAACAGATTGTTACTGAAACTAACTATAACATTTTGCCAATCTTATTTCAACTATCACCAATACCCTGATACTAAGTACCTTAAAAATAACTGTATATCCATAAGTGAATCAATTACAAATAAGCAAAAAATAGCTGTTGACATGGGGTAAAGTTTATGAGATGTTAAAAAAAAATAAAGCCTATTACCAAAAATATATTGTAGGATTGTAATTTGATCCCTAGAACTGGGGCAGAGGATGTATTAATGTATAATTAATAAAATGTATAATTAATTATTCTGCTATGCTTCAAACCTTTTGTCAATGTTTATTGCACCTGTCTCATCAGTAAGTTTTCATAAATGTTAGATTTGAAAAGATAACTTACTTTTTTTACTCTGTATACATTTGTATTGGTTGGATTTTTTTGTTGTTTATTTTGAATTATAGGTATTCACTACTTGTGTAACTAAAAACAAAACCATAAAAGGGACATAAAAAGTAAAAATATTAATTTCATCCAGTACGTAAAACTGAAACAAAGTATGTGTGAACATAAAAAATTTACACTGAATTGTAATTTTAGCAGTTTGTGTTAGACAACTAACTTATTTCATGCCCTTCCTAGTATCTTCCTAGTGTTAATGGACTAGTAGCACAGGCATCATCTAGGAGGTTGTTGGAGAATTCTGGGCCCTGCCCATGTCTACTGAGTACACATTTGAACATCACGTCTACATGACAGAAATACACATGGAAGTGTAACAAGTCTGCTTAGGCCATGATCAGAGCATGTGACAATGCTAACTTAGCTGAGTTTCATTATTTTCTTGTCATGATGAAATTGAATCAAAGACAGGTTTTTAGTTTTCTGTATTAGGAATTGAACCCAGGGGCACTTTACCACTGAGTTACATTCCCAAGTCCTTTTTATTTTGAAGCAGGATCTCTCAACGCTGTTGAGGCTGACCTTGAACTTTGTAATCCTCCTGTCTTAGGATCTAGTCACTGGGATTACAGATGTGTATCACTGCACCCTGACAGTTTTTCAACATATAATCAAGAACTGCTCTTTGATTTGGGAAATGCTCTATCATATTTAGTGTCTTAGTTGTGAAAGAACATGCCACAATGCCCTGGAAAGGATCAAATGTGAACAACCATGTGCTCAAGAAATTTCTTACAAGTCACAATGGCCAGGTTCTGCGAGGTTAGAAAAGGGTTTGACTTCCCCCCACTGCTGTGCTGTGCTGAGGCATACGTAGCCAAGAGAATAATCTGCCTATTAGTAAAGAGTTTTTGGTGCTGTTATTAATAATCTAATTGATAAAAAGGTATGCAGTATGCAAATGATATATTTTTCCACTAGCGATTTAGGCTTAACGCTAACTAACAGCCTCTTTACAAATGGCTGGCTATTCAAACAACATAGCACCTTAGGACAGTGCAGATGTATCCTCTTGGACAAGGAATAATATTTCCTCTCCTCTTCATTTTCTGGTTGTTTGGGATGGGGGCAGTAGTTCCAGAACTCAGAGTAGCAATGATAGTAATTATGAAGAAATTGTAAGTAAGAGTAAGTCTTAACTTATCCTTATTTTAACATCCAATAAAAAAATTAGAGCAGTACAAGATAGGAAGGGAAGGAAAATTAGAGAAGTTATATAATAGTGGTCTAAAATGAACTATTTTAATGATTTATATAGTAGGACTAAAATAGAATCTACTTTAAATGCATTTTTAAGGTATTCTTCCAACTTGCATTTAAAATAGTTTATTTCTTTCCATTATAAAAGTAACAGGTGCTTATTTACAGAAGGAAGAAGAAAGACAGGAAAACCTCCACATCTACTTTCCAGTTTCTCTGTAAATATCAAATATGTATACTGCACATTAGTATAATTACCTCCAATAGCAATGAGTCGATCTCCCCGCTGAAGATCTGCAACTGCAGCAGGTGAGTTTGGGGCCACAGTTTCAATTATGACATGCCCAGCATATCCATCAGTTGACTGAACAAGGCGAAGTGTAAGTCCAACGCTTTGTAAATTCCCTTTTATTAATTCAACCTTTGATAAAGCATGAAAAAGTAAAAACAGATTCAATGGATTCACAGTAGTAGAGTGAGATAATAGTAACACACCGAGATCACCACAGATGACTGTGACTTTTGCACAATGGCAAAGATAATTACAGACAAAGGAAGAATGAAATCATTATTGAAGCAATATAAGTTTGAATTCTCAGACTACACATTAAAGTCACTGAAAAATTAAGCACTTTGTCTTTTGTGTGTTTTATTAAAGATTCATGCTCACTCTAGAAAATACGGAAATAATTGAATGGAAAAATAAAAGAAAATCACTCCAAATCATACCATCTAGAGCTATTGTTAATATTTTGTATTTTCTAATATGTATTTTAATAGAAAATTGAGAAATGTCTCAAAACTGAGACATTGTGAATATAAACAGACATCCTATTAATATAACCACATATTTTGAGTAAAATTCTAAATCTTGCTTTTTTCAGATACAATGGGAATAATCACTTTTTTCCTTGTCATTATTCCCTGAACAATATAGTATGACAACTATTTACATGGAATTTACATTAGATAATATAAGTAATCAAGAGATGATTTAAAGCATATGGGAAAAGATGCATGTTATATGGAAATACTTTGTCATTTTATATAATGGACTTGAGCATCTGCTGATTTTGGTATCACAAGGTAGGAGGCTGGGGATGGGGACCAATCCCCTGCAGATACTAAGGGTGAACTGTGTGGCTGTTTCCTTTTCTGGGGGAAAGCAAAGAAAGAGTTTACATTTACATCTTATTATCTTATAAATGAGATGCTTTGTTCTAATTCATCAAGATCAGTCACCTAATTTATCAGGAATATAATCCCAGATTAATCTCATCTATGAATTAAGAAGAAAAACATGTCATTCAAATCACTAATTTAAAACCAAACAAAAAAAATGACAGATGACAAGAATTCAACTGGTGTTTATTGTGCTCAATTAGAAATCAACCTAATTATATTATCCTCTAGTCTATCCTATTCTTCTTAGTCCTATTCTTTAAGGATATATCATGAACTTTGTCAAATACCCTAATATCCAAATCTATCATTGTTTGTATGGCTTTAATACATAAATCACACTTAGCTAGAAATTCAGTTTCCCTAACTAATGATGCTGGCTGGTAAAAGAACCCTTATTAGAAGTTGGGTGTAAATAGGGTTTATGGTTTTTTTTTTTTTAATTTGGGGAAAAACTTAATCATATTATGTTGGTAGAACAAGAAATATGGCCAAGGTCTGGATTACTTAGAGATTTACAAAACATAAAGATAACCCCTATAACAACCATAATTTTGTGTTCAGATCTCCCCAGACACCCATCACTGAATTCCTGCCTTATGATCTAGTACATAAATCATCTTATAAAGTATGTTTCAGTTAATAAAGCCCTAAGAACACATTCTTGCAAATCAAGGGATATAAAAATATTTTAATATACAGAATGCCAAAGCTAAAATTCAGAATGCAAAATCTTCTAGTTACTCTCAGAAACGTAAAGACAGCCAAAAAGAAATGAAGTTGTATGAGTCTGAATACTGTATATTTAAAAAATTAACACCTGGGCTCAGAATGTGTTTTCTGTGACTCTTTGCTCTTAAAAGTAGAACAGAGGTTGGGGGAATGGGTTTGAGAAATGAACTGGATCTAGTATAAGTATCAGAATAATTTAGCTTCTTTATTTTCTGCCTATAAATAATGTTCTTTCTCATTTCAAATGATATTTGAAGTAAACATTCCAGATGAAGAAAAAGATTAATCAGGGGAAATACAAAATACAAGATGAAGAAAAAGATTAATCAGGGGAAATACAAAATACACTGTCCAATTAAGTATGGACAGTGACTCAAAAGTTTCCGAGTATAAAAATATCTTTTAATTAAAAATCTGACAGAATGATGCACTTAAAATGAGTATCACATGAAAATACTGTATTTTATGATAAAATTTAAGATAAACTTTTCAAGACCATTCGAATGATACCTAGCTTGTAGAACAAAACTGACATCTCCGTGGAGTTACGACTACTCTTTTTAAGCAAGAACAGTGAAAAACACATTATATAATTATTTCCCATATATATGTATCTATATTTTAAAGCTATACATGTCAATGAGATATACCATGCACTATATATATTATAAAACATATGCCCAAATACAACTTCTGAAAAGATATGATAATAAATAGAAATAGAAATCCTAAATATTTTTTCTATGTCTGATGAAGCATATGACATGCATTTCCTGAAATATGATGTATTACCTGAGAAGTTGTTTTTAACATTTTATTGTGGAAAATTTCAAATACATTACAAGACTACAGAAAACAGTAAAATAAACTCTATGGTCAGTTGTAAAATACGATCACAGATTTCTCCTGTCCTTGTATGAACGTCCTTTGCAATGTAACTTTACTAACCCTGCAATTAGAAGTGTAATTTATTTCTCCAGCCTTTTCTCAGCAACTAATATAATTAAAAGGGGGTGGGGAGCAGAAACACAGGTGATCTGAACTTTACAACTTTAACTAACACTTGAAGAACAATCTACCTGACCGTGGGAGAATACACTTTCAAAAGCTTCCAGAATGTGGAAGACCATAAAACAAGTGTCAATACATTTAAAAAGACTGAATTCATACGATGTATGTTTTCTGACCATAATGGAATTAAGTTAGAAATGAATCATAATTAGTAAAACCCTAAACGTTTGGAAAGTAAAACAATATACTCCCGAATAGTTCATGGAGTCAAAGAAGAAAATTCAAAGAAAACTGAAAATGGTTTTAATGAAATAATGAAAATACAATCAATGTGTGGGATACACCTAAATCAGTGTGTAAAGGAAATTTATAACTCTAAATGCTCATGTTAGAGAAAATAATCTAAAATTAGTAACATAAATTCCCACTTTCAGAAATGTAAAACCCAGAAGTAAGGAAACAATAAAGGGCAGAAACAACTAAGTGAAAAATAAAAGAGAAACCAATGAAATCTGAATCAATGAAATGATCAACAAAACTGATAAGTCTCTAGGTTAAACTGACAGATGGTATGCATTGTTAAAATCAAGAATGAGAGAGAGAGACAGAGAGAGAGAGAGAGAGACAGAAAGCACCACAGATCCTAAGGACAGTAACACGATAGGGCAACAGCATGAACAACTCCACGTCAACACTGTTGACAACTTAGATGAACTGGAAACATTTCCTTCAAAGATAGAAATGACAAATACTCCCAAAATACAGAAAATTTTAATACTCCTATTATCAGCTGAATACATCGAATTTACAATTTTAAGACTCCCGTCTCCCCCAACACAAAGAAAGCCCCTTCAGGTCTAGGTTACTTCACTTGTGTATTTGTAAAGAAACTGTAACAATCTTACCTGGAATCTTTAGAATGAGAGAAAAAGGGAACACTTCCCAAATCAATTTTCACTGATTTCAAACACACAACAAGAAAACAGAACTATGAAATAATATCTCTAATATTCAAGCATGAATGAGAAATGAAACAGTTCAGCGATATTCAAAAAGGGTAATAATCATATCCAAATGGGGATTAATTCCAGGAATTCAAGACTGGATTAGCACTCAGGAATTGATCAGTGTGATTTATCATATTAACAAAAATAATGGAGAAAGCCATATAAATATTTTAACTACCAAAAAAATTAATTAAATCCAACATCTATTCCTGAGAAAAGCCTTCAGCAAACTAGAAACATAGGGAATTTCTTAAAACTGATTATGGGCATCTGCAAAAATCTACAAATAACATAAAACTCAAAGGTGAAAGAGAAAAGAATCCATGCTTTCTATCTGAATGAGTAATAGAGCAAAGATTTCTGCTCTTATCACTTCAAAATTCAATATTGTACAGGAAGCGACAGTGTGATGAAAAAAAATAAAGCATACAGACTGTACAGGGAGGAGAAAAACTTTTTATTTGCAGGTAACAGCATCCTATTCATAGATAATTCCAAGGCATAATGCCAATTTCTGTCTCAAGATATTTAAACATACAGATCACTATTTTAGATAACCCTTAGTTTTTCAATTTACCTAATTTAATAAAAACTTGGGATTAATTTAAATGATTTTTAAGTTAATCAGGAGAACACTTAGTTTCTTCATTTAACTTGTTAATCAAATGCATAATAACTTAATTACAGATAAATGGTATTAACAGACTATAGATAAATAATTAAACCACATATAATTAGAAGCAAGAACAAAAATGTTTATGAAAGGAAAAAATGTCACCAAAATAAAATCCAAGTTTTTATTTTACTACTATTAGAGAAAAAGAATTAGACCATTTAAATTTTTATCAAGTATTTGCATGTGATTAAAAAATAAGTGGAAAGAATTTAAAGAACAATAGTCTTGTCTCCCCAAGTTGCCGCCACCACCAAGGCAACTACTTTAAAACTCTGTTTTTGGTTGTTCTGGAGGTTACCTTTTTTTTTTTTTTTTTGCTAGATAATATAGGCATATGTCATCATTTCTTAATATGTCAAAATTTAGAAAACATTTTGACTTTCAACTATTAACAGACAAGTATGTTGGCCTATTAGCCTTTCCCCAAATTATCATAGAGCTGTAGCACTATTTTTAGTTCTGCTATATAACCTTTTTGTAACTTTAATACACTTATACCCCTATTTCTTATTCATCAACTACAGATAATATATATTTTGATATTTTTATATGTATTTTTCACATGTTGATGAATCTTATTTTATTCATTTATTTTTTATATGCGGTGCTGAGGATCGAACCCAGTGCCTCACACATGCTAGACAAGCACTCTACTACTGAGCCCCAGCCCCAGCCCCGTGTTTTGATATTTGAACTTCTACCCTTCCTTTCGCCTTTCCTCTTTATACCTTCTAAGTTCTACCATCAAAGTTAAAAGTTCTTGTATTTGTTTTCTAACTATATTTGGGCTATCAAGGTTGACTGATTCTAAAAGCTAAAATTTGGGGAAGGGGCGGGGCTTAGGGCCCGACCAGCGGGCGGCGGTCACCGGAGCCCGAGGGCCGGGCGGCGGACAGAGCCGTGCCGTCCGCCATGACAGATCAGACCTACTGTGACCGCCTGGTGCAGGACACACCTTTCCTGATGGTCCAAGGGCGCCTGAGTGAGCAGCAGGTGGACAGGATTATCCTTCAGCTGAATCGCTACTACCCACAGATCCTCACCAATAAGGAGACCCAAAAGTTTCGAAACCCCAAGGTGTCCCTGCGCCTACGACTCTGTGACCTCCTGAGCCACCTGCAGCGGAGCGGTGAGCGGGACTGCCAGGAGTTCTACCGAGCCCTGCACATCCACGCCCAGCCCCTGCACAGCTGCCTGCCCAGACGCCACACGCTGCAAAACTCAGATTGCACAGAGTTCGACTGGGGCGGCAAGAGCCACGAGCTGAGTGACCAGGGACCCATGAGCTTCCTGGCGGGCCTCGGCTTGGCCGCTGGACTGGCCCTCCTCCTCTACTGCTGTCCTCCAGACCCCAAAGTGCTGATAGGGGCCCGGCGTATCCTTGGCATCTCACCTGTCATCATCGATAGGCATGTCAGCCGCTAACTGCGGGCCTTCCTGGCAGATGACCTCGGGGGGCTCTGACAGATCCAGGCCTAGAGGATCTTGCCCTCTGCTCAACCAAAGAACCCCCTGGCTGCCTGCCTAGGGGCTGGCACTTCTTTTTCTAAGCGCTATTTTTCATTATTTATAATTTCTATATGAAGAACATCACCTTTACCCTACGAAGTGCTTAATGATATTAAACATTCACGTCCAATAAATAAGTAAATAAATAAATAAAAGCTAAAAATTAACAAGGTGTTTATAATATTCTGACTATATTAAATGCCGTTTATTACAAAGATGAGTATCCCTGCATTTCCTGTCATGTATGCCTTTTATTTTTCTTGGAGGTTAATAGTTTGAATGTCTCCTCATGATGAAATTTAATTGCCACTGTGACACTTTTAAAGAGGTGGAACATTTAAAAGGTGATTAGGTCCTAAGGGCATGGCCCCATGAATAGATTAATGCTGTTACCACAGGAGTAGCCCACTTATGAAGAAGTGTGATTGCCGCAGTTCAGCTCCCTCTCAGTCCCCTCTGCCTCACAGATGTTCACTGGCCTTTCCAGGTGATAAGGAAGCATAAAGGCCTTGGCAGATGCTGGAACCATTCTCTTGGGTTTCCCAGCCAAATACACTTCTATTGTCTATGTTACCCATGCGGTATTTTGGTACAGCAGTAGGAAACTGACTAAGCAGTGTTTTTTCCCCCATCAAGATACCTATTACTTTAGTTGTAGGATTTATAAAGTGCTACTTCTGAGATTAGCTCATAACTTCATCTATTCACTCATTTATATATTACTTAACATCTGGTTGAGGAAAAGTTTATCTGTGATGCCCATGCCAAAAATAAGTTAGTGAACAAAGGATAAAAGGAATGACCAGATTGGGGGGCGGGGAGAACACCCTTTTGCACACCCGCCACTCCCTCCCCAAGTAACATGAATCTTGATCAGATCCCTAGCTCTTTTTTTTTAAGCCATGAAACACATTTATGACATATGGTACACTTTGGAGACATTTTAATAGTATATTAAATATCACATATAATACCAAAAATCAGATGAAATTAGTCAATTACTGATTTTCTGATGTGTGATAATGATTATTATGGTTATGCAGAATGTTCTGTGAAAACTCATACTGAAATATTTAGGGTGAAATATTATTATGGATAGGGAATCTGAGCCTGTGATTTTTAGGCAAATGTTAATCTCTTTGAACTTCATTAGTGAAACAGGATAACAGATATTTTAGGTGGTGTTATAATTTAGATATGAGGTGTTCCCCCAAAAGCTCATGTGTGAGACAATGCAAGGATTTTCAGGTGAAATCATTAGATTATGAGGTGTGACCTAAACAGTACATTAATCCACTGATATGGATATGGGCAGTAACTGTAGACAGGTAGGGCGTGAGGATGTAGGTCATTGGGGGCCTGCCTTTGGGGTTTATATTTCGTCCCTGTGTGAGCAGAGCATGGTAACTGTCCTGAGCTGCTTTCCTCTGCCATGCCCTTCTGTCAGGATGTTCTCTTTTACCTTACAACCCAGAGCTATGGACTGAGACTTCTAAAATGGTGAGCCAAAAATCATCTTTTCCTCCTATATTTTGTTCTAGTTTGGTCCTCTAGTCACAGAGATGAAAATAGCTGACTTAAAAAAAAAGCTTTAAATAGACTCAGTGGATTATCATTACTGTTATTGGTAAGACTTAGCACAACTAGTTGAAAACAGGAATGCAAAAGGAAATTTTCAATACCAGTCTGCAATCAATGAATGCAATATCCAGTTTCAGAAACAAGACAAAAATATTATGAAATAAACATTAATTCAAGACACAAGAATTAAACTTCAGACCAATATCCCTGATGAACATAGATGCAAAAATTCTCAATAAAATTCTGGCATATTGCATACAAAAACATTAAAAAGTACACCACAATCAACATACGGAAATCAATAAATGTAATTCATTGTATCAATAGACTTAAAAACAAGAATCACATTGATCACCTCCATAGATGCAGAAAAAGCATTTGACAAAATACAGCACCACTTCATGTTCAAAACACTAGAAAAACTAGGGATAGGAGGAACATACCTCAACATTGTAAAAGCCACATATGCTAAACCCAAGGCCATCATAATTCGAAACGGAGAGAAATTGAAAGCATTCCCCCTAAAAATTGGAACCAACAAGGATGCCCTCTTTCACCATTTTTATTCAACACTGTCCTTGAAACTCTAGCCAGAGCAATTAGAAGAAAGAAATTAAAGGGATACGAATAGGTAAAGAAGAACTTAAAATTATCACTATTTGCTGATGACATGATTCTATATTTAGAAGATCCAAAAATTCCATCAAAGTATTTCTAGAAATAATAAATTAATTCAACAAGTAGTAGGATATAAAATCAACACCCATAAATCAAACACGTTCCTATATATCAGTAATGAATCCAATGAAAAGAGAAATGAAGAAAACTACCCCATTCACGTTAGCCTCAAAAAACAAAATAAAATACTTGGGAATCAATCTAACAAAAGAGGCAAAAGACCTCTACAATTAAAACTACAGAACAGGGCTGGGGATATAGCTCAGTTGGTAGAGTGCTTGCCTTGCAAGCAGAAGGCCATGGGTTCAATCCCCAGCACCGCAAAAACAAAACAAAACAAAAACCTACAGAACACTAAAGAGAAATTGAAGAAGACCTTAGAAGATGGAAAGACCTCCCATACTCCTAGACAGGCAGAATTAATATTGCCAAATGGCCATACTACCAAAAGCGCTACACAAATTTAATGCAATTTCTATTAAAATCTCAATGAATAGAACTAGAAAAAGTAATCATGAAATTCACTTGGAAAAATAAGAGATCCAGAATAGCCAAAACAATCCTTAGCAAGACAAGTGAGGGAGGAGGCATCACAATACCAGACCTCAAAATACACTACAGAGCTAGAGTAATAAAACCAGCATGGTAATGGCACCAAAACAGACACAGACCAACAGACAGAATAGAAGACAGAGAGACAAATCCACATAAATAAAGTTATCTCATACTAGACAAAGGCAACAAAAACGTTCACTGGAGAAAAGAGCCTATTCATCAAATGGTGCTGGGAAAAATGGAAAGCCACACGTACAAAATGAAATTAAACCTTTATCTCTCACCCTGCAGAAAACTCAACTTGAAGTGGATCAAAGACTTAGGCATTAGAACAGAGACCATGCGCCTACTAGAAGAAAAAGTAGGCCCAAATCTTCACCATGTCGACCTAGGATCTGACTTCCTTAACAAGACCCCTAAAGCACAATAAGTTAAATCAAGGGTCAATAAATAGGACGGATTAAAACTAGAAAGCTTCTTCTTAGCAAAGGAAATAATAATGTGAAGAGAGAGCCTACAGATTGGGAGAAAATATTTACCACATGCACCTCAGATAAAGTATTATTCTCTAGGATATATAATGAACTCAAAAAACTTAACACCAAAAAACCAAATAACCCAATCAATAAATGGGCTAAGGAATGGAACAGACACTTCACAGAAGAAGAAATATAACTGATCAACAAACATGAAAAAATGTTCATCATCTCTGGCAATTAGAGAAATGCAAATCAAAACTAAGATTTCATCTCACTCCAGTCAGAATGGCAATTATCAAGAAAACAAGCAACAATAAGTGTTGGCAAGGATGTGGGGAAAAAGGTACACTTATACATTGCTGGTGGGAATGCAAAATGGTGCAACCGTTATGGAAAGCAGAAGGGAGATTCCTCAGAAAACAGGGAATGGAACCACCATTTGACCCAGCTATTCCACTCATCGGTTTATACCCAAAGGACTTAAAATCAGCATACTACAGTGACGCAGCCACATCAATGTTTATAGCACCTCAACTCACAATAGCTAAACTATGGAACCAACCGAGGTGTCCTTCAACAGATGAATGGATAAAGAAAATGTGGCATATATATATAATGGAACATTACTCAGCTTTAAAGAAGAATGAAATCATGGCATTGGCTGGTAAGTAGATGGAATTGGAGAATATCATGATAAGCAAAATAAGCCAAACCCAAAAAACCAAAGGCGGAATGTTTTCTCTGACAGCAGATGCTAATTCACAATAGGGGGCAAGCACTAGGGAAGAAGAGAGTTACTTCAGATAGAGGGGAGTGAAGGAAGGGGTAGAGGGGTAGGAATAATAGTAGAATGAAACAGACATTATTACCTCATGTACACATATGACTGCATGACCCATGTGATCCTACAATAGGTATAATCAGAAAAATAAGAAATTATACTCCATTTATGTATGATTTATCAAAATGCATAAATGTACTCCACTGTCATGTATAACTAATAAAAAATTTAAAAATTTTTAAAAAGACTAGAATTTGTTATATCATTCAAACATTAATTCACTTTATAGTATCAAAAGATTAGAGAACTAAAACAATTTTATAATTATGTGACTAAAAAGCTGTCTTCTCAAAAAAGACAAAGATGATGACTAAATGTCAATGTTTAGTAAAGGAAAAACAATTAGCTCAAAGGAGTTCGGACACACTAGAATAATGTACTTCCAAAGAGTAGAAATGACTGATGCAGTAAATATCTTCTTTTCTACAAACTTACAAGTCTTCATTCCTCCAGAATGTGTCCTCTATGCAGGGGACTAAAGACATATCATGTTTAGGTACAGACAGAAGAAAAAGGAACAGCAGAGGAGGAAATCTGTATTTCTTACAGCAGAGGGAAGAAAGAAATCAATATGGCACAACTGATTGTCCTTTGGACTGCTAACCATGAATCCTTTATTAAAAAAGAAAAGCGGGGGTGATAGTTGAGATAAACATCTATGATAACAAATACATACCACAGATTATACAGGGGGGAAGGCCCTCAACAATTCCAACCATCATCAGTAAGAGTGTTTCTTTTCTTACAGGAAATCAATTGGCTGTTTGAAGTTTCCCCAAGATATGGGTGCTTTCCTACTCCAAGATAATCTACAATTAAAGTAAAGTTAATATCTATAAAACTTCTCACTCAAAATCTTTGTAGATGGTGGAAGTTTGCTGTGTTTCTCTTCAAGAACCAAGAAAACCTGGCTCCTCACCATTCCAAGTAAAGATCAAGACTGATACAGCAGCAGAGGTAATAACATGGCTTCACCACACCTCTTACCTTTCAAACAGTCCTGTGTTACACTTGTGGAATTTGTCTGGAAGTTTCAGGCTGAACTTTGCAAGTCTGAATCTGTAGTGATGTAAGCCAAATCAATTGCTCAGCTCACAAGCACCCTATCTTTGTCAGAGTTGACATCATCATGGCCAATATCTAAACAATGGTTAACGTTGTATTAGAGTATCTAAGCTATACTTCCAAGACTGAACCACGATGTACATGACATCCCTATGTAAGTATGGATAAGGTGTAATGGGAATTCAAGGGAGGAAAAGACTGCCTCTGGGTGAGTGGTTTGAGGAAGTCTTCACGTAAGCATATGGCATGCAGGTTATATCTTAAAAAGCATGAGAAGGTTTTGAACAGACAGTCCAGGAGCTGGAATGGGAGAGGCCATTATTCTGGGCCATGGCAATAATACTATTAGAGCAAAGAGAAGGCAGCAGAGGAATATCAGGAAATTAAAATCGTCAGTGTTATCAGCTGAGATTTAATAGAAAACTCCCACCCTGATTGTAACAGAGTATGATTTACTTGGAAAAAGCAGCAGCATTTCACAGAACATATCACAAAATCCTACATATTCAGGTTATCTAATAAATGAAAGATCTTACAGTATGTTATCTTGCAATAAACATATGAAGTTTATATTATCCATTAATAGGTTTTCTATAAACATGTTTCTAAAACCTACGCTTTGAGGCATAACTGACATTTTACAAGAGAAATAAGAAATGAAATATATAACAATTATTAAATACTTACTATATGCTTATTATATACACCAATGTTTGCCAAGCCCTCTCTGGTTTTAGAATCTATGCAACCCTCTAATCTCATATATGGTTAGAGTGGGAACATCATTCTTATGTAAACCTGGTTCTACAGCCTTGCCTCATTTGATGGTTCAGGGGCACACACCTGGTCAAGGTAAACCAAAGTTCCAAGATGGTCTGAATTTAGACTCAAAGATTTCTTGAATCTCTTTTTATTCTAAATATAATTACAGCTCTGTGTGTTCTTAGGAACTGGAAGTGGAGAATATCCCCAGAATGAAGAACAAAACACCCAAGTAACCAAGAGAAAGCAGACAGAGATACCAGCCCCAAAGTGGCTTGGTCTTCTGTTCTGTTCTAGTTTCTTTTCTTTCTTTCTTTTTTGTACTGGGACTTTTACCACTGAGCTCTATCCCAGTTCTTTTAAAAAATATTTATTTTGAGACAGTGTCTAAGTTGCTGAGGGTCTTGCTAAATCATCCAGTTTGGCTCAAATCTGTGAGCCTCTTGCCTCAGTCAACTGAGCTGCTAGGATTAGGTGCATATGCCATTGCGCCCAGTGTGTTTCAGTTTGTTTGTAAGGCCTGCTTGCACACTTGCTTAAAGGTGTGCACAGCTTAATCCACACTACCATGCAGGGGCACTGATGGCTGCCCTGGGGTCCAGAAAGTAACCTAGTATCCTTAGGGTAAGTACTTTTTTTTGCTTGCACTAGTTTTAGTGTGTATCTGATTTTCTCTAACAGGTTCTAGCTTTGCCAGACACTGTGTTAGACACTGTTATATACAATATCTTAATTAACTGGAAGTGCTGATTTACCAAATTGGAAAGCTGAAAATAAATTATAAAGGTAGGATGTACTCTGTGGCTTAGCCTGTGTTAACTGGCCTGAATTTTGTTGAAACCAGGTTGATTTCTTCTGGAGTTAGAAATACTATTTCTATGGCATGCACAAAAATGTCTATTAATTACCAAGAATTGTGACACATGCTAACTAAACATCAATTTGCATTAGTTGAATCACAGGGGGCAATACACACAAGATTGTGAACAGCCTGTGTTTAACTTCACCAGTCATGTCAATCACTGTTAAAAAATTCTAGCTGTTTGTGCATCTCTCTTGGAGACAGCCATTTAATAACAACAATACTGCCTTTAAGAGCTCTCACACTCTGACAGCCTTTTAGTTTTTCTTGGACACAGCTGAGAAGCCCCTTGGCAGGGGGACAACACACGGATCTTTTAAAAAATCTCTTCTTAACATGGATGAACATCATTTTATATGCTAGATAATAGGGGATATATTTTAGTAGCATCAATATAACTCTTACTTTACAAACTGTCCTCTCCTTCACTGGCTTATAACATCAATGAAAAAACAAAAATCCAAGAAAGAGTTAAAGGAACACCAAGTCGAAGACCCTAAATTACTATGATCAGGCATATTTTAAACATACTTTTATCAAACAAAATTCTTCAGTGGTAGAAAACTTGCCTAGCATGTGCGAGGCACTGGGTTCGATTCTCAGCACCACATATAAATAAATAAAATAAAGGTCCACTGACAACTAAAAAAATATTTAAAAAAAATTCATCACAAGAACTACTTCTCAGTTTTATTTATTTATTTTTGCAGAATAGTGTCACAGGAAAGGGGGAAATGTGATATAAAACATAACAATCAGTACATGTATGTCCATGACACTAATATAAAACTGAATTTTCCATAGAAGGTATACAATTCTGAACACAGATGAGCTTCCCTGTCCTCATAGAAGCAGGAAAGGAGGACATGAGCAAGTAATTGTAACCATACTTATTTTAGTAAGAGTCACCTAATTAACATGAATAAGGGGAGGTATGTTAGTCAGCTTTTTATCACTGTGACAAAATGCCTGAGGGAAAACAGCCTAGAGGATGAAAGATTTTTGGTTCACGGTTTCAGAGGTTTTAGTTCAGTTTGCTTTGAGCCTGAGGTGAGGAAGAGCACCACGCAGAAGGGTGGAAGCCCAGAAGCAAAGAGAAAGGGGCTTGGGACAACATACAGTTCCCAAGAGCATTCCTCCAAGTGACTAATTCCCTCAATAGGCCCTACCTCCTACAGTTTCCACTACCTCTCAAGAATGTCTTAATCCATCAATATATTAATCCACTGATGAGGTCAGTGACTAAAGATCATTGTTTTTGATGGACCAGCATATTGATCACCTTTGCTTGGCTTTCTTTTGGAATATCAAAGACTCAAGCAATTATAATTAACATATTAAAGGTTTATCTCCAAACTTTGTATTATAATTGAGAAGTCAAGATTTCTTTTTCTTTCTTTCTTTTTTTTTTTTTTTTGGTACCGGGGAATGAACTCAGGGGCACTTAACCACTAAGCCACATCGGCAGCCCTATCTTGTATTTTATTTAAAGACAGGGTCTTACTGAGTTGCTGAGTGCCTCACCGTTGCTGAGGCTGGCTCTGAACTCACGATCCTCATACCTCAGTCTCTTGAGCGGCTGGGATTACAGGTGTGCGCCACTGCATCCGAGAGAAGTCAAGATTTCTAAAACTAAATTTAAACTAAGTTATTTTATTAATTGTAAGGTGAACTTCTATGTACAACATATTTGGCATAGAATATATCAGAAATGTAATTTTCTGATCATTTCATGTATTAGTTCAATTTGTTTGTGGTTACCAGGAACAAATTACTACCAGGTTAGGGACTAAAAGAAAGTTTACGATCCACACAACTGGGAGCAACAAGGTTGTTGAAGAGCTAGAATAGATTTCCTTTTTTACCATCCCTGTTACCTTTAAAAGTCACAACTATAAATGATGATTCCCACTAACTCCATTAGTACCAGGAAAACACTCACAAAAAGAAGCACATTTTTGTTCATATTAATTTTCTTGCTCCTTCCTTCCCCAACCCACTTGGTATATTAGGGTTCTCTAGAGGAACAGAATCAATAGGAAGTATGATTATAAAAAGGGATTTATTAGAATGGCTTACGGGACCAGAAACTGGATAGTCCACAATGGCTGTCTGCAGCTGGAGAGCTGGAAGAACCAGCAGCTGCACAGTCCATGAGATAGAAGTCCCAGAACAAGAAGAATCAACAGTGCTACCGAGTCTGAGACCAAGGCTTCTGGAAACTACCTGGAGAATCACTAGCAGAGTCTGCTTTGGAAAAGCGAAGAAGCAAGAGTCCAATATCCTAAGATGATCAAAGCAGTGACCAAGAACCCGTTCAAGAAGACTTGAGCTTGCATCTGCATCTGCTTCCTTGTTCTTCCAACTTTAATTCCACCCAAGCCACCATCCTATTGGGCAGTGCTGCCCACGCTTAGGGAGGGTCTCCCCTTCAGTTCACAGTCCCACATTCCAATCATTCCCTCCTGACACACCCAAAAGCCTCTTAATCATGGGCATCCCTTAATACAATCAAGTTGACCATTCAAATTAACCATTACGCTTGGGTATAAGGTAACACAGGAAACATCTGGCTTAATTAGAGGAGGCTGAGTTAGAAACAAGAGTACTATTACTCAACATCTATTTAAAAGGCTATTTCTTTCTTTACAAAATATATTTTTAATTTTAAGACAGGGTTTCACTATGTTGCCAGGCTGCCTTTGGACTTGATTTTCCTGCCTCAGCCTCCTAAGTAGCTAGGGTTACAGGTGTGCACCACCATGCCCAGTTTAATCCATTTTGTCTCATTGTCCTAGGTATGGAAAATCCATAAAAACTTAAATATATAATACATAAGATAATCGTATAATTATACAATAAGAATATAATTATAATATCAAATAATATAATACATAAGCTCTATGATTTCCAACCTATTTTAATGTGCCTGTCAATTTCATTGAAAATTTGAGGATTTAATGGATTAAAAGGATATGCCAGTAAATTATAATCCCAAGAAGTCACTAAAACATCCTCTAGATTCTAGAATAAAAAAGGAAACATAAGAAAGAAAGAAAAACCAACTCTGAAGGGTCATTCTGGTATCAGTCTACTCTACTTCTAAACACCAATTATTTTTTTAAATACACAGAAGACACAAATATTTCCTGCAGCCTCCCTCAATTACTTAGAAATTATGTATACTTTGTTCCCAAGGACCCCATTAAATTCTCAACTATCATTCAGTTCCATCACACTTAACAAAAGAAAGGAGATACGATATTTATTAGCTGTCTTCTTTGAAACTGTCTCTTACAAAGTAAAGATTCACAATGTGAATGCACACAATCATACTGTCTTTTTCACAGGAAGAATAACTCGTTGAAACCAAAACATGGCAAGTACCTTGCTTTTATCTCTTGGCAGAAAAATTACTATCAGCTCCCACAGAACTTTTCAGAGGTCTGTCATTTAAGTTTGACCAATTCCTAAGGGTATAAATTAGAATAGTTCTTAGAACCTGTGAGCCAGATAAATGAAAAAGAATGTCAACTAATGTATTTCTGCTGAAGTAAAATTTGATGTCCCCATTCCAAAGATGACAAAAATTACATGTGTGCATGTGTACACACTCATACACAGTTTTGTTTGTTTGCTTTGGTACTGGGGATTGAACCCAGGGGCGCTTAACCTCTGAGTCACATCCCCAGCACCCCCCGCCACTCTTTAATTTTTTTTAGAGTCAGGGTCTCGCTGAGTTGCTTTGTTATGGGCCAGGCTATATGGACAATGACCAAACAGACTCCATATTACCCTGAGACTCCCTGTCATGTAGGAAATGCTTCTCCCATGGGAATACCCCACTCATCAACAGTTGGTAGCATAGCATGTTGGGCAACACAAAATGGCAATTCTTACATATTGTAAAATTGTTCTCTTTTTCGTTCCTATTTTTCTTAGACAATGTACCCTGTCAGAGAACGACTGTGTAAATGTTACTTGACTAAATGTTACTTGACTAAGGTCGTTTTGACCCACTTCCCCTTCTGCTCATGATTTTAGTTCTCATGATGTTAGTTTGTAGTTTTGAATCATTGCAACAGGCACTTATGATTAATGTACTGACATGCTTTACTTATGGTATAAAACCCCTGCAACCCTACACTGGGGGCTGCTATCCCAGTAGCCATTTTGGGTACTGTATGAGACAGTCAGTTGGCCAGTTAATAAAGACTCTCAAATTAGAACTTCTCAGTGCTGATCAGTCTGTTCTTAAGTTGAGCCCCACAACAGCTTAGGGCCTTCCTAAGTTGCTGAGGCTGGCTTTGAACTCACCAACCTCCTGCCTCAGTCTCCCAAGATGCTGGGATTACAGGTGTGTGTCACCATACCCAGCTCACATAAAGTTCTTAATGGGAAAAATCTGAATAGTATAAGATATGAATTCTAAATTGTCTCACATGGACACTCAGAAGGTAAATATTTTCTGTGTTATAATAATGCCTACATTTTCAGTAATTACCTCTTAATGGATAGTAAAAAAACATCAAAATCAGACACCTCTACCCTGCTCTGGTGTGGATACTGTGGTAGATGGCCTCACAATAAGGGGAGCACATGTGGGAAGAAGAGAATACATAGCAAAACAGAAGTCAGAGAAAGATCCTGGGCCTGGGTTCACTCTTATAATCTGCTGTTTCAAGAGCTCAGGAGTCCTAAGAGAGCTACTTTCTGAAGGCAGCTCCCCGTCCCCCAAACCCTGACCTAAGGGTTTCCTACTAGGCTCCACCTCTTTAAGGTTCAATCACTTCCCACACTACCAAATTGGGGACCAAGCTTCCAAAGCCTAACCCTAACCTTTGGGGGATATACTCAAACCATAACCAACCCATAGCAAAGAGGCTACTAATAATGATCTACCACACTGGGGGGTGGTTGTCAAGATTAAAGGAAACTATGGACATAAATGTCTGGCACTTTCATTATCTTCCCTCAGGAAGACTTCTTTCTAGGTGATGCAAGTGAGGTCCCTCAAAACAAAATGCCACCTTGGCCATCTGATAACTTGGTCTCTAAAACTACTAGAAAGTAAATTAGGACTAAATCCATAAGTATGCTAAAAACGTAAACACCATTGTACAAATGCAACATACCTAAGAGATCTAAGGAATAAAAACATTCCTCTAACTTAAAAGGGTTCAAAAGGCGGTTAGGAAAATAATCATATCTGAATGATTATAACACACTCAGGTTTCTTCTTTTTTCTTTTTAAAATCTGATTGAAGTCTCCATTAATGTTTTGATTTAAAACAAATTAAATTTTATACAACCATTTCAGTAAAATAAAAAGCTAAGAAAAGTAGGTAGAGGTTGAGGTTGTTATGGAAACAATAGAGTAGAACATTCTTGCCCTTTTTAATTCCTTTGTCAAATAGAAACAGCTCTTATTTTGAATCAGGAATTCAACCTTTGCCTTCAAGTATTATCACTATAATCATGCAGGGTAACTTGTATTTTTCTAAAGAAGAGGGAGAACCTAAGAGATAGTTCTTTCTTTTACAAGTTTTTAAAAATAACTTTTTATCTTGAAATAATTCTAAAATAACAGAAAATTTGTGAAAAATATGAAAAAGATTTCCCATTTATCCTAAACCTGTATTTCTCAATTGTTAATAACAGCTTGCCACATTTGTTTTTTTCCTGAATCATTTAAAATTTAAGTTTCAGACATCATATCTCTTACTCCTACTTAAGTATGCATTTCCTAATAAGAACATTCTCTTACATAATCATAGTACAATTATCTACCAGTCAAAAATTAACATTGGCACAATATACATATATTGATATTAATTACAGATTTCATTAAAATATCAAAAAATGGAATAAAAACCCCTAAATCCCTAAACATTCATCAATAGATTGAGTGATTAAATAAGGTACATGTTGAAATATCATGCAGGCATAAAAACAATGACACATGTACATGCAGACAGAAACATGTCCTCATTATATTGTTATGAAAAAGGCAGGTTATAAAAGAATCCTGATTTTATTGTTAAAATATGCAAGCTTCCTTGCATTTTGAAAATGAGTACATCATCTCAAAAATTAAAAATATTTCATATTATCTTCCTTATACTCAATGGCTTCTGACAGACTACTGACAACATTCTCAGCACTGATCAATTTATGAAAGATACACCATTTATCATTTAGAAGACAAGTCATCTATCTGTCCATACTCTAAAAATTACTAGATAACTTTTTTGGGGGGGGCATGGGGCGTGGTGGGGGCACTGGGAATTGAACCCAGGGCCTCATGTGCGCTAGGCCCACTGAGTTACATCCCCAGCCCTGAGCTAAATCAAGTTCAATAGCAACCATTAGTATGTGCCAGTATTGTACTGTTTCCATACATTTAACCCCTGTATGCTGTAAGGCATATGTTATTCCCCTTATTTTAGAGATAATGAAACCATTTGCTCAGAGTCATAAAAGCTGAGTGGAAATGTGGATATGAACCCAGGTCTACTGGGTACCATTTGTAGAGATGATGAAGTAGTGTTAAGAACACCAGTTATGGAGTCGCTATACCTGGGCTTGCAGATTGTCTTTATCACTTGCCAGTTAGGTGTTATTTTCTTTTTGTACCTCAGTTTCCTCATATGTAAAATGGAGATAATGACAGTGACTATTCTCATTTAATGAGGATTACACAGTTAATGTATGCACAGTCTTAAAACTGTGACTGGCATAAAGAGACTGCATCTTGAAAGTGCAGACATCCCCTGGGTTGAATACATCTGGGTCACGAACTGGATACAACCCCAGTTTTCTGATAACATCTCTCCTAACACTGTTCTAAATCATTCATGATCTAGTTCTACATCTGCATAAATTCTGTATATGACTCATAATACAAGTTATATGGCTAAGTGAGTTTTTAATGGGAAATTGCTACTGTGCTTGATGTTTTAGTCTGTGAGAAAGTATGGATTGAGTCGATCAATTTTACTTGGGTCATAGTAAATTGCAGGGTCCTGAGAAATGAAATGTACAAGTAATGTTTAAGTTTTATGAATATTTACAACTTAACTTTCTCTAAAAAACTCTTTTTAAAAAACTTTAGAGCTACGGATGTAGCTCAGTGGTAGATTGTCTAGTATGCATGAGACCCTGCATTTGAGCCCCAGCAAAATAAAAATAAATTAGAATGTTGCCACTATATTGTAAAAACAGTTTTTCTTATCCTATTTGAAAAAAAAAAAAGAGATAAAAAAATACAGCATAGAGATTAATAAAGTGTTCATCTTAAAAGTTCACTAGAAGTTGAAATAACAGATTTGAAAATTCAAGGGGAAAAAAAAAAAAAAAAACCAGATCACAAAATCTCCATCACTGGACTGGCCTTTTCTTATAGTTTGCCACTATAATCTCAAATCCAACTTGTCCTGAGTGAGGTCCTCTTTGGCCTCTTCCTTTACCCTCCTTATAACTCTGGTCTTTCTGGCTTCCCCTCTCACTCTCAAACCTTTCCATTCCCAGAGGTATGCACAGTCACATTGATTATATTTTCCATTTCCATTGTCACCATCCTGGGTCAGATTTTCATTAGATATCACCTCTAGTACTTCAAGTTCTTCCCTTGCCAAATCAAACCATCCTTGACTTTACCCACTGTGACCAGATTCAATATGTATATTATCAACAAACTATTATGTGCCAGCTATGTGCTACATATTTTCATATACAGAATCTTATTTAACCCCCATACAACCATGAGAAGCACTATCAGTTCCATTTTATAGAATAGTAACTACTTGTGGATGAAATGGTTTTAGGAACTTTGATGAAGGTCATGCTGCCAATAAGTGGCCTAAGACTGAAATCCAGTTCCAAGACTCCCTAAAGCAAGATTCTAATGAACTCATTTTCATTTTAAAAACCTCCATAGCTCCTACTGTCTTTGACAGTAACAGTCAAATTCTTAGCGTAGTATTTAAAGCATTCTATAAGATCCAAGTTTTCATTCTCGTTTGACATGATCCTCCTGTGCTACCATATTCTTTAGCTAACTTTGAAAACTCACTGTATCTTAATTACACCCAAACATTCTTACTTTTTATTGGGGTTTATGCCATATCCTCTATCTTGAAATGCCCTCCCTACCATCTCAAAATCCCACATACACTGTGAGGCTAGGTTCAAATGTCATCTCCTTAATATATTTTCTAGTTTTCCCAAAATAATGTTACTTTACGAAAGCTCAGGGCATTTTATACTGAAATTCATTATTGCCTTCATATGTTAATAGTAATACTGATGCACACAGTACCACTTTTCGCATTTCCTTTAGAGAAAAGGATCACAAAATGACTTACACCTTACATTCAGTTTCTTCCTTCTCATGCAACATTGCCTTACACTGATTTGATATGGAGACTTTATGTTTCTCTATTTTAACACAAGTGCCCACTCTTTTCTCAGCATTTCATAATCATACTAAATAGTAAGAAAATCTAAGGCAGAACACTGCATCCCTCATTTTTAACTAAGACAAACTTCAAGAGTGAAAATTTTGCACAGGATTTACTATTAAAGCTCAAAGGCATTTAGTATTTTAAAAGTCAAATTACAAAACATTATATGTAGTTAAAATTCACTGAATCCCTACTGTATTTGCAAATATTATCAGATTGAACTAAACCAGAGTTTTCATAAAAACTGACATTTTCAAAAAAGCTTTATTTGCAGTAATCTTTCTTTTTCTTTTCATAAGATTAAGACTGTAAATGGCAAATGGTTAAATAGGTGCACCAAAATGTTACCTGCAAGGCATCTGGCCCTACATAAACACCAAAATGCCAACTCTGAGGCATCTGGCCTAATGTATTTATAAACCTGTCTCAGATGTTCTTACTGGAAGTCACAGTTCTTTAGGGAGCTCTTTTATGCTCTTTGTGTGAACATTCAACAATATGTGGCTAATCATTCACTATCAGCAAGACTTCTAAAATTCTCCAAAACTACAAGGGTAAATCTTAGATCATACTTAATCATTTTATTTAGGCAACCTTGAACTTACACAAAGTCAGAAGTTCTTTTGACATCTTTAGTAATTTCAAAAATAAAATACACCTTAGGTACCACGTTTGATTTGTAAACTAAAATTCTTACTCTACAAACCAGACTTTTTTTTTCAAACCAGACTTTTTACAAAATTAATATTCAGCAATAAATCTTGTTTGGTGAACTTCCTCTTCCTAAAGGTTTTTATTTGGTTAAAACAGGTCAGAAACAGCCTTGAAGGAAGGAAAGATGGGAGGAAGGAAGGAAGGAGATAGAAACGTGACTAAAAGTCACTCTGAAACCCTAAAGATGTAAGAACAAGAAAGTGTTGAGAGTACCTGGAGGCTGGTGACCAGAGTAGTCTCAGAAACAGTTACTGAACACTCAGAACAAAATCAATCATGACACTTGCTGTAATGAAAGATAGTAGTGGAGATAACACTGATCAAATTAAAATACAGCTATAAACGTAAAATTCTAACTGGGACACGTATCTATCAAGGAGTGTTGTGCTAGTTAGGAAAGGCTTCCCAGAGGAAATGATGATTGGTCTATCAGTCAGGCTCTGATAAGAAAAAACATGTGAGTATTTGAAAGCATGGAACTTTAAGATGGGAATGGCTACTTGGTGATAGAAAAACTGAGTACCAAAGAAGGAGAGAGTGACAAAACTCAGATATAAGCTACAGTAAGAAGTCACTACCAACCTTAGGCTGGAATGACAGAGCGAGGAAGTGGTATTAGTAGATGCCATGGTTTGGAGTACCAAGCAGAAGCTGGAAACATGGTGGGTCTGTCCTGGGAGAAACAAGGAGCATGGAAGAGAAAGAGCAGCTGCCAGACAAGTTCTCCAAGACAGAGGATAAGAGGAAGACCACTATGGCTTCCCCACTGTTTCATTTCCCATGAGTGTTTCACACTGGTCAAACCCAGCTGAAAGCTGGATAACACAATAGCAGAGGTCAGTCCTCTTTAGGCATGGAGCAGGGAGAAGGCCCAAGAACATATCTGAGGGCAAACAAGCTAGTATCTGGCACAAGTGGAGCTCTGAAGAATGGGGTGGGTGAAAACGTATGGCGAAAAAGAGCTGGGGGAAGACAGTGTGAGTAGATACGAAGGAGTAAAGGACAACCAAGTGCTGCTAATGCTGAGAATGGGAGGGAAGAAGGGAAGGCAGGGAAAACAGGAACCAGACCAGGCAAGATGACTTTGTTGGTCACATCAAAGAATGTATTCTTATCCTAGGCACAATAAAAAACCATTGAGGGATTTAAGTGGGCAATGGATAGAATCAGATCTGTATCTCAAAAGATCAATCATCTTTCTTTTTGCTTCTAGGACATCAACTAAACAACTGCAACATACCAGGAATTCTAGTAGGTGTAGGACACATAGCATAAAAAATATAACACATTTGTATCCCTGTTAAGTCTACCACAAAGTAAGTAGCCTATAGTATTATCAAAGATCTTTTAAGTATTCTTTTAGCATTAATCACCTGATTATCATCAGGACCTGAGGTTTATATTCATAACTCCATAGACCTCATTGCCTATTCCATTATCTATTATTTACTTTTTGGATTTACTCTCATCAATCACATCCACCTGTCTTTTTTTTTTTTTTCATTCATTTACTTTTATATGGCCAACTCATTTTCATGTACTTCAGAGTACATTTTAAGAAAAGCATTGAAGGACAAAATTTGGCTGACATGTGCCTCTAGCCTACCTTAGACCTTACCCTTCTCTTAAAAGATGTGATACTTAGGGGTGCATTACGTATCTTGCAGCAATAATGATAAAACCACATGCTATACAGATGATGGAAGAGAAAGTCAGGCTATTTCACTACAGTATTGTACTGCCTTAAAAACTCAAAGGCACATTAAAATATGGAAGGAATTAAATTTCTTTCATTCTGCATATTCATTACAATTAGTGGTTAAATATACTGAACAAGTTTCAACATTAAAAAATGGATTTAAACCTGCAGACTGTATTTATATAATAATGTCCTAAATTCATCAATAATTTAGCATACTTGTTTTCTAATGATCTATTTTTTTACTCAGATTTGTGACATATTCCAAATTATCAAATCCTATTCTCTGAAAAACTCGCTAATTCTCCTCCCTGGAGTTATTAAATTCAGACATGAGGAATGTAATGCCTGAAGACACTTACTGTTTTTGACATTTTCAACATGAGATTACTAAATACAATAACCTAGAATTCTTTCTTGAAAACTATAAATGACATATGCTAAGATCTAAAATAATAATTCAAGATTAAATCTAACTAGCCTTTGCTCTGAAGTATTAAAGCTGTCTAATCTCATATCTTTGCAAACATAATAAAGGAAACTGAAAATGCCAACAGCAATGCCAAGTTACAATCAACTCAAAGTTAAAAATGTACTCAGACAAAACAATAATGTTTTTCAATGTAGTTATGTATTTCAACACACACTCAAACTGTTTATTTTATTCCTCTGAGAAGCTGATTCGAACAGCTGAGATATAACTTAAAAAAGAAAGTTGGGCAATGACAGTTGCCAAATAAAAAAGGAAACCACCTTTAAACCTCTATTTTGGCCATCTCATTTATCATGGTCAAAATCTTCAGCAGCTCCCACTATTTTCATAATCTCAAATTCTGTGGGTCAGTCTATCCTCTCTTCCAGTTTTATTTCTCTCTATTTTCCTATTCTCATCAAAATTAGTTTATTTCTTCCAAGAGAATTTCATCTCCCACCCCAATTTTTATGTAAGGATGCTCACAACAGAATGAAACTGGAAACAAGTCAGTAGTCAAAGGAATGTACATAAAAATACCTTGCAATTGCCTGTTAAAAAGATTTAGCAGCATTTTGACTGTTAACCCTGAAATACTGGGGAGATATTAATATTAATGTTGTGGAGATAATAAAAATCTATTCATTGTTCACCTACAATTCAGATTTACCTGAGCATCCTGTATTTTCTCTGGCAAGCCTGTTCCAGCATCATCTTTTAGATCACCAGATCTAAAAAGCCTCCTTTGTCATGACATGTAACTCCTTTGTCCTAAACCTTTTCATGTACTTTTGTTCACAGTCCTTGTCAATCTCTGGAACTTTGTTCCCTTTCTTGGCTTATCATTTACTGCTACACTCTATCCTATAATGTGAAGTTTGCGTTCCAGGCAGCTTCTAAGCCCCACACCATGCCTCTACCCCATGTTAATATAACAGGTATAGGATCTTTTCTTTTCTTGAATGGTCTCCCCGGCATCCAAACAGTGCCTAGCACAAAGGAAGTGTTCATAAAATATCTGCTGAATGAATGAATGCTATGAATTCACATGTTTTCTCAGGTGTTCAGTAAAATTATTTCCTTATAATCCCATAACTGAAACAATTTTAAAGTTCTGGAATGAAAACTAGTCAGATTTTATTTCTAAGGCAGGCAGTCTGAACATTAACTATTTTCATGTGATTTATTTTATTAACAATGTTGTACTATTTTAATAAGATAAATAAGAACTGTTTATAATTATTTGTTCATGACTAAAAACAACTCTAGGAATATAAAATATTAATGGAAGTATGCTTATATAATAAAATCTTATACAGATGTAAAATTAAGTAAATCAATTTTACCGTCTTAATAGAACTCCTTTGTTTTTCTTCCCAAACACCGGTGCTCAACTCAAGCGTGCAATGAATAGTTGCTTCTCTATCATAGGATCCAAAAATGAGTAATCTGCAGTACAAAATAAAGCAGGAAGAGTATTATACCAATTCTATGCATTAAATTTTTTCTTTCTGATCATTTTAATAAGAAATACTTATTCCGTTACTATTGTGGTTTACTCAGAGAAAAAAAATTAAACCTAACATTTTGTTCGCCCTCTAGTGGAAAAGTGATGTAAAGATAAAATTAGATGAGATCTGAGGATATGCAGCCAAGTCAAACAAACAGAAAATATTACCTACTCATGAAGCCCCATGTAGTAAGCAAGAGTTAGAGATTTTCAAGACTGTTGAATTAAAAATGTAAGAAGTTGCAAAGCCATACAGTACACCACCTCCATAAAAATTAAATACACAGAAGTATAATACAATTGTTTAGAAACAAACACACAACTTCATCTCCTAACATGACCATATATAAATTATTTCCTTCTCTAAATCCAGCTCCTCCTACAGAAAATTTGGAGTAAAAATAGTACTTACCTTTAAGAATAGTTCTGAAAGTAAAAGACAATGTACAAAAGGCATCTAGCAGAATGCCCAGAAAACTCTAAGAGCTCAATGAATGTGTGTCATTTCTATATCTTGAAAACAATTATCAACAAATGACAACACCTAATTTCCTTAAAAAGAACAGCTGAGGTCCAATTATAAAATGATATAAAATAATTTTTATTACTGAATCTAAAAAAGATATCACCTCTGTGTCCAACTTCTATTTTATCTATCTTTAGAATCAGACTGTAATCTTCTGATTTGTTTTAGGAGAACAGTTTAGCATTAACCAACATTTTGACTGCTACTCGACTACTTCATCCCTACATGATAATTATGAATAAGAATGAGATAATTAAGTGAATAAAATACACAAGAGAAATCTGAGAAAACTGTGTCTCAGGTTTGGCAAATCATACAAATTATGACATCATATCCATACCTCACAAACTTGTCTTTTCATAAACTGAAAAGTCTGAATAAACTTATGTGGAAAAAATACCTAAGTTTAAATAATCCTTGAAGAATCTTACAAGAAACTCGAAACAGCATTTAATAATCTATTACCAAAAAAGAAGGCAGGCCAAAGGAGGATTCATAATTTTAAAATACTAAGTTAGAATAACTACAATTTTCACTCACCAAACTCTGCTGCCACCATCTGTTCAAGGAATAAACTACCTCAGAGCTTTTGCTACCATACAGAGAAAAGAGGTTGGGCACCACCTAGTGCTCCCAGCAGAATTCTCAGGAATTCTCTGTGAATTCATAAGCTATTCCATATTTTCCAGTACTTTAAAAATGCTTTTAAAAGAATTACACAAAGTATAACAAAAATTGACTTAAAATGGCTATAAACCTAAATGGAGAGCTAAAACTAAAATTCTTAGAAGAAAACATAAAATCAAACCTTTTTGACCGTGGACTATGCAATGGTTTGTTAGATAAAACACCAAAAACATGACTACCAAAAGGGAAAATAGACTGGACTTCATTACAGAATATTTTTGTAAAGGACACATAATGAAAATGAAAAGACAACCCACACAATGTGAGAAAATTTTTGCAAATTATGTATTTGGTTATGTCTCTAGTATCTATAAAAAATAAACTCTTGCAAGTCAACAATAAGTCAAATAATCTAATCTTAAAATAGGCAAAAGGATCTGAATAGGCATTTTGCTGAAGATGTGCAAATGACCAGTAAGCACAGGAAAAGAAGCTCAATATTATTAGCCATCAAGGTAATACAAATCAAAACCACTTCAAATCCAGTAGAACGGCCATAGCAAAAGAGGCAGCGAGTATTGGTAAGGATATGGAGAAACTGGAATCCTCAAATTTGGCTGGTGGGAATGTAAAATGGTGCTGTCACTTTGAAAAACTGTCTGGCAGTTGCCTTAAAAGTTAATGTATGAGTTAATATATGACTCAGCAATTTCACTCCTAGAAGAAATGAAAGCATATATTCACGTAAAAATATGCCTGTGAATGTTCACAGGAGCACATAACAGCCTCAAAGTGTAAACGACCAAAATGTCTATCAAGTGATAAATAGGTAAAATAAAATGTGGCATATTCATACAATGAAATATTTTTTTGGAAACAAAATGAACTATTAGAACATGCCACAATAAAAAGCTAAGTGAAAGGTCACAAAACACACTATATGACTCGTTTATATGAACTATTTGGAACATACAAATTTATAGACAGAAAGGAGGTAAGTTAGTATAACAAAAATTATAAGAAGCTATTGTTTATTTTATTTATAATTTATTTATTTCTGATCCTGGGGATTGAAACCAGGGGTGTTTTATCACTGAGTTACATCCCTGTCTCCTCCACTCGTGTTTTTTCATGTTTTTATTTTGAGACAGGTTCTCACTTAGTTGCTTAGGGCTTCACTTGGTTGCTGAGGCTGGCTTCAAAATTGTGATCCCTACTGCCTCACTCAACCTCCTAAATCCCTGGGACTACAGGCATGTGCCACCACTGCTGGCAAGAGGTTACAGATGAAGAGACCAAACCAAAACGAAGCACATAATCAAAGTGAAACTTTAAGGAAGCAGACAGATCACAAAATGGACCAGTTTTCCCTAAAAACAGTACATTTCAGACAACGCGTAATAAGTCTCCTTAGCTTTAACCTTGACCAAAAAGCAATCTGAAGTAATCTGATGTTAACCAACTTCCTTTTCCCTTCTACTGCTGTTCCCTTATTCCTATTTTTCAAAACCCACTGTTTTACTACTGTCCATTGAGAAAAATAAGGGATTTTGTAGAAGGGATGCCACCTGCTATTCTGTAGAATAGCTGCTGCCCTGATTCAAGAACTGCAAATAAAATCCAATTGGATCTTTAACTAAATTTGTCTTAACTTTGTTTTCTGACAAAATTTCCCAATGTAGAGTTAGGAAGAACTAGAGAAAAATGGAATCGTCTGCTAATGGGTGTGGGGTTTCTTTGAGAGAAATAAAAATGCTCTAAAATTAGATGGTGACGATGGCTGTATAACCCTATTACAAACACAGTAAAAAACAGTAAATTGTACTTTTTTTTTTTTTTTTTGCGGCGCTGGGGATTGAACCCAGGACCTTGTGCTTGCAAGGCAAGCACTCTACCAACTGAGCTATATCCCCAGCCCTAAATTGTACACCTTAAATGGGTGAATTAGATGGCAGATGAGTTATATCTCAATAATACAGTTCAAAAGAAAATTGATAATGAGTGATTATAATAATAAATAATAATTTTTCTGTGATAGGGTCATAATTAGTTTCAAAGATGTTACAAAAGATAATAAAGCTTGGTTCACTATTATTATGAATCAATAACAGTATTGCAACAAGATTATATACCTCAATAAAATATAAACATGATCTTTACCTGATACAGAAATTTGATAACACAACATATTTAAAGGTATCTTAATACAAAATAAATTCTTAATAGATATCATTAAAATATTTAAAAGATAATGACACAAATATTTAAAATCTATCTTTCTTTTTTTCTTTTTTGCTGTACTAGGGATTGAAGCCAGGGCCTCAATCATAGTAGGTAAGTATTCTACCACTGAGCTGAAACTGTAAAGTACACAAAACATTATTTGTCCTATTCAAAAGTCTTTATTTTTTTAATGACAAATACCCCAACCACTGGACTTCTTTGCATTGACACTGACTAGTCCAGTCATATGAGTATGGGTTAAGTATCTCTTATCCACAATGCTTGGGACCAGATGTGTTTCAGGTTTCAGATTTTTCTGATTTTGGAATATCTGCATATACCTTTGAGATGCCTTGGGAATGGGACCCAAGTCAAAACATGAACTTCATTTATGTTTTATATATGCCTTATACATACAACCCAAAAGTATTTTTAGTGTACCTGAGTTTTGACTGCAACCTGCCACATGAAGTCAGATATGGAATTTTCCACTTGTGGCTTCATGTTGGTGATCAAAAATTTTTGAATTTTGCTACATTTTGGATTTCAGATTTGGGATGTTCAACCTGCATTTCCATTGTTCCAGATAAGTTTATTTTGTTTTTTAATGATGAAAATATTTTTGTCTGGTTGTTTAGAATTCAGTTTTGCCTTTGTTATGTATATTGATTTAACTAACTGATTTTAAATCAGCTTTCTGATTCAGCTTTTGATCTTCTTATATTTCTTCTGTTAAAGCACACAGAAAGAACTGTAGCCTTTAGTAAATGTTCAAATACTAGAAAACACCAGCAAACAGTATTAATACTCAAGAAAGAAAGTAACATCAGTGTTTCCTAGATCAGTTAACTTCCCTATTGCTGTGGTCTGGATGTTCCCACCAAACCTCATGTCGAAGTTTAAATCCCCACTGTGAGGTATAAAAGGAGTAGAAACTTAATCCAACAATATTTGGAGGTGGGAATAATGGAGGTAATTGAGGTTAAATGAGGCCAAAAGAGTAGGACCCGGATTCAATGGAACTCTGGCTTCATAAGAGGAGGAGAAAACTAAGCTAAGACACTCAGTCCTCCTCTAGGGGATCTGTCTTTAGCAACACTGTTTTCTGTCAGAAGGCCTTCATCAGGAGTTAAGTAAATGCTAGTGCAATGTTCTTGGACCTCCAGAACTGTGAGCTAAATAAACCTCTTTTCTTTATAAACTTCCCAGTCTCAGATATTCTATTATAACAAAAGCAAACAGACTAAGACAATTTCACAGAAGCACTTGTCAAAGTTGCCAATCAAATATTTTACTCCAATTTTCTCTTGAAAAAAGTATTATTTCTTAAGATTTTAATAAAGTAATATGTGTACAAACTTAATATTTAATATTTATTTTCATTTTAAGAATGACTCACTATTAGCAGCAGACAGGACAAAAACTTACTCAAGACTATTTAGATTCTGTCTTCCACAAGCTCCATATCTAGTTCCAGGGACGTAATTCCTTATCTCAGTGTTTCTTGTGCCTGCTTTTGACTTGATTATTAGTGGATTCCTTTGAGCAATAATGTCTCTATGTTGACTGTCAGACTTTCATTCTCTGAAGAATAATATTATTTTCCTGATTTCTAAACTGTTATCTATCTCCCAAGATTTGGAAAAATGGAAGTTTCTGAAGAAATGACAGAAAGAAATTTCTATGGGAAATATGAGTACCAGCCAGTTAGATGAATTTAGGAGACGTGTGTTTTTAGCTTAAGATGAACTATAATCTCTGTATTTAAAAAAAGGACCAATTTTCTTTTTATATCTCTGTGTTCTTACAATCCAATCTTCAGTAAATAAAGCCAGGCTTTCCATCCAAGTTATACAATCATAGGAACAAGTAGTAACAACCACTGGCTAATACATGTTTTGATTAAAATAATCAAAATATATAGAATAGGCAATAAATGAGTAGAAACAAATTTTTACTATTTCCAAAGGGGCGAGAAAAGGTCAGTACTATTACACAAAAAAGTCAAAGGAAACTGTCTTTAGACTCTTCTGTCAGTTGAAAGAGCTTTTAGCTCTATGAAAGTCCTTACAGAGTTCAAAAAAAAAAAGGAAAAGGCACCTTGAAAGCTTATGTTTAACATAAACACAGACCTATCAAGAGATGGGGCAAAAGAATTTACATGACTCAAGAGCAAATCACTGAGAAAAGGAAAAGTAATTCCCAATGCCCTCTACATAAAAAAGTTGTTTTTTACAATTTAATAAGAAAGGAGAGCCTTGCACCTGAGGGGAGTCAAGTGACCAACTCATGCGTTGTTAGAGAACCAATCGTGGCTGCTCACTCCCTCTCCCGCCCCTCCCACTAGAAACATCCTCACAGAGGACTCAACTCTCCTGTCTGTGACACTGACTTAAAAATCAAATCTCCAGGCCTCATCTTTCTCCTTCTCAGTCTCTAAAACCCCAAGAATTTGCAGAAAACTTCTACAGGGAAACTCAACCACGCCCTTCTCTTATGATACATAAAATCAAATTCATTTGCCTCTGAAATTAAGCACCTGTTTCCCCTACTACTCTTAAAAGGTAGAAAGCTAAGTTTTGCTCTTTACACCCTCCAAAATCTGAAAAATAATGAATACTTGCTGGCCAAATCAATGTCAGTGATGACATGAGTCTAACAAGAACCCTTAGCATTCCTTTGCCTCCCCGCCTATACCACCCACATAGTCACTCACTAAGCCCTGGCCCAGTTACCCCGCGGGGTCTCTGCCTTCCTGTTTCTACTAGTTTGTCTCCTCACTCTTACTACTACACCCCTTGCCTCTGTGGGTTCGATCATTCCTTATAAAACCCACCCTATGACAACCTTCTGAAACAGGTGTTCCTTAATGATACCATTAATGACTTTTCTCTGATTAAAGGGTCACAGACTTCCTTTGCTAGTGAATTTGGCCCTCTTTTTTGGGGTTGTTCGGGCGGGTACTGCGGATTGAACTCAGGGGCACTCAGTCACTGAGCCACATCCCCAGCCCTATTTTGTATTTTACTTAGAGACCGGGTCTCAATGAGTTGCTTAGTGCCTAGCTTTTGCTGAGGTTGGCTTTGAACTTCGATCCTCCTGCCTCAGTCGCCCCAGCTGCTGGGATTATAGGCGTATACCACAGCGCCTGGCTTGGCCCTCATTTTTTATGAGACTTCTACACTTCATTCAGACAGATCCCCCAAAACACTTCACAATTCTACTTTTCTCAAACTGGTTCTTTTTCAGTTATATAACATCTATGATCCACCTGTCTGTCTCTTATTCATGATGTTCTCAACAGCAGTCTCAACTAGAAAACACTTTTTCCTTGCACTAATTTCTATCTCTATCTCTACTTAAACCTCAATGCAAGTCAGATAGCCTTATATAGATGATTGGCTTATGCATTTTTTGTTTGTTTGTTTGTTTGTTTGTTTGTTTTTTGGTACCGGGGGTTGAACTCAGGGGCACTCAACCACCGAGCCACATCCCCAGCCCTATTTGTATTTTACTCAGAGACAGGGTCTCACTGAGTTGCTTAGCACCCCGCTTTTCCTTAGGCTGGCTTTGAACTTCGATCCTCCTGCCTCAGCCTCCCAAGTCACTGGGATTACAGCGTGGCTATGCATTTGTTTTTGTCTGTTAGCTCAACTACACTTTCATTTCCAGAGGGCAGGCAATGAAAATGAACTTCACACTTATCTGTATTCACCACAGTGCATAGACAAAATGTTTTCACTAGTGAGGGTAACAGAATGACTGGCAGTAGAAGTGGTGGTGGTGGCAGTAGTAGTAGAGGCAATCAACATTTACTACAGGAGCAGTTCTAAGAGCTTTAGATTTATTATCACACTCAATTTTCACAATTACTCCATGAGGTAGATTATATTATTACCCCTGATTTACAGCTTACAAAACTGGTCACAGAGAGGTTGGGTAACCTGCCAAATATCACACAGCTAATGAAGATTACATAAATTGAGATGAGTAAGTTGAAGAAATTTTGACAATTTGGTTCAAATCATTAAAATTATTTGCAAATAAAATACATTAAAACCACTGACTGAAGTTGTGGCATAATGGTACAAAGAAAGGGAAAATTCAAAGACATAATCGTCTTATGAATTCTTATTTTCTGACCCCAGTTCATTTTTTATAGCTTTCTCTGTGGAAGGTATTAAATATAGCAGGCCAACATAACATTCAAAAAAATTTGCAGATTGGCATTTTAAAACAGTACTGGTTTTCTGTCAGCTGGCTCCCTAGTTTTCTTAAATTCTTATAATTCAGGCACTAGAGGAATTAAAACAGTTATATTTTGCCATATGAAACAGAGTAGAAGTATACAAAGAAACAAAACTATTTTCTAACATCACAACTTTAGGGGAAAAAAAGAGAATCTACGCAAATGCAGGACAGATGAATTCCAAAATTGGAATTTTCTGTAAAGTCTGCATTTAGTCAAAAGCAACTTAATTATAGGGAAGATTCTTTAACTATACCCTACAGAAACATAAAAACTAAGAGAAAATACCACTTGGCTTTTTTTAAAACTGCTACGGGGAACTCAAATAGCTAATAAACACAAGCATAGTCTCCAAACTTCTTACAGGCAGAGTCATTTCCAAATTCATACAGAATCATTTAGCTTTAAAAGTCCTCTAGCAATAATAATCTGCAACAAATCCAGGAAATTCCTTCCAGTTTTGTTAACTTTGAGTGGAACTTTTCCTTTATACAAATTTAAACATCTCATGTTTGAGCTAATTTCCTCTTCTCTCTCCTTCCACGAAGAAGAAAACTTTCAGCCTTCATCTGAATGATTCTTCATTCTTTTTTTTTTTTCTTTTTGGCAGCACTGGAGACTGAACCAGGGCGTTGCTCATGTTGTGCTAGGCAAGTACTCCATCACTGAGCTACATGCCCGCCCTTGGCACTTCATTCTTAATACACATTTCTAAATCACAAGACCTTGAAAAGATAGCTTATTTTTAAAATACTGAACAGCTCTAAAAAAGGCAAAAATTTTCTAAAATTTATTTTTTTTAATTTTATTTAATTGTATGTGGACACAATACTTTATTTTATTTATTCATTTTATGGGGTGCTGAGGATCAAATCCAGTGCCTCACACATGGGAGGCAAGCACTCTACCACTGAGCCATGATCTCAGCCCTAAAATTTATATTCTTCTAACATAATATCAAGTTTTCAGGACAAAATATTTCTTCTTCTGTAAGTTGAAAAGAAAAAGAAAAAGGACATAAATAAGATAATAGAGTGAGGAATTCTGGAGTCAAACACAGATCCCTATTCCAGCTACACAGTCTTAAGCAAGTAACTGATGGATCTTGCTTCATCTATAAAATGGATATAATAATACTAATCTTGCAAAAATGCTCTAAGCTAGAAATAATGAATGCTAAATGCCTAGTACTATAGGGACTACACATTGTTGTTAATTAATAACAACAGAATTATTTGTAGCATCATATCCTCAAACATTTAGTTCTTCCTTTTTAAACATTAAATAAGATGTCAAAAATTAAAATAAATGCAGAAATTATAAGGAATAACCATATGTTAACTACTTGGGGGGAAAAAAACCAAAGGTTATTATTAGCCTCATTTGTTTCCAAAAGAGATTTTTTAAAAACACCTGGACCAAAAATAATCAAATAAACTCAAACTCAATGTTAAAATAAATGAAGACTTTGCAAACAAATGCAAACTAGAAATATTTTGGGGTTATAACATGTAAACACTAAAGCATTATTGTAAATGAATTTCAAAATTCTATAATATTAACAGGACAACCTATAGGAGAACTAAACATTTCACTATAAAATATGAACATAATGCGATTTAAAGGAGTAATTCCCTGTTTATCCCTTCTAACAAATCCTCATCTTCAAACTGTTTCACCAAATACATAAATAAGACCAAGTGATATCATTTAAAAAGAATTAAATCACAATTAAACACCTCCATTTGCCTTATAAAAATCAAAGTAAAACTATTTTTGGTTCTTGAAGAATGTCAGGGGCAAAATCACCATGATAAGAGCATCTCCTCTGTGCAAGGATTAATGATCATGATAACCTAGTAATAGCATTCTGTATTACAGACAAGAAAATAGTTCAAATGCATACCCCAGGCTAAGACTCAGTAACTGAAACAAGAGATGGCGATGATGATTCAAATTCTAAAGCATAGTGGCATGGTTTGAGTCTCTTCAAATGCCCCCCACAAAAGCACAAAAGGTAACCAAAGAAAACTACAAAGAAACTACCTTTCTACAAAAGGTAACCAAGAAAACTAAAACAAAACCAAGCGACCAGTACTTGAGGTAATAGCAGTGAAGTAGTCAAACCTTCCATAGACTGAAATTTTAGAACTGGATAAAAAGAATTTTTAAAACACACTTAAAGACAATGAAAACTTTCTCAAAGCAGACTTCTGAGATTAATATTTAATCTGAAAAAACTGCATCTGGAAGGAGTACGAATTACTAGCTTTGTGGTTTTCAGGTCTGAGGGTACTGTTCAACCTGAGCCCAATTCACCTAGCTCAGAGCAAAGGCTGCAGGAAAATGGTGGTCCAGTTTGGGCGGCAGAAGTCTGAAGCTTTATGGGCTTCAGGTTATTAGAAGATAGAATGCAAAGCCAGCAGAGCTAACGTAGTTGAACATGTCCTCAATCTTGGGTAAGATCAGAAGAACTGTAAATAAATCCTCAACTCCTTGTAGTAAATATTCTTTGTATCTGAAAAAAAAAATGCCTGAAACTATTCAAGATGTATTTTATAGGACTGAACAAATGAATTAAAAAGTACTGATGTACTGGGAGACATAAAATACAAAATGGGACAACTGCCAAGGCAAGAAACAACCCCATGAGGATGAAGTGGAACTGGACACATCAGATGAACTCATCGGATTTGTGAATTATGTATGTGTATGTATGTTACATGTAATACGTGTAAACAAATATATATATAAATGCATTCCCTAATTCTGCTCAAAGAAGGGGTTTATAAATATATGAAGGAACAGTGAACACACCCAGATCCTGGTTTCTAAGACTATGTTTTAGTCAGCTTTTGTGACACTGTGACCAAAGTACGTGACAAGAACAACTTAAAAGAAGGGAGAATTTATTCGGAGCTCAGTTTCAGAGGTCTCAGTCCACAGTGGTCATTCCAGTGCACTAGGCCCAAGGCTAGGCAACATAACATGGGGGCAGGGCAGTGAAAGAAGGCTGCTCAGCTCATGGAGGGGTCAGGAAGCAGGAAGAGAGGGGAGAGGGGCCAGAGAGAATATGCAGCGTCCAGGGCACACCCCGAGTGACCCATCTCCTCCTGCCACACCCCACCTGCCTACAGTTACCACCCAGTCAGTTCATTCAAACTAGAATGGACTGATAAGGTTGTAGCTTTCACAATCCAATCATTTCACCTCTGAACATTCTTGTATTAACACAGACGCTTTGGAGGACATCTCATATCCATACCATAACAACTATTTCTATTAAAAGACAATAGACAAAAGACAACTCTTTGGAAAAAGAGTTGATACTAGGATTATGGCAGAGAGAACACAATGGCTTGTTAACAGCAGAAAGTAATGATGAAGTTCTCAAAAAATAAAAAGTTGGGGTCATGCCATAAGCACACAGGGTCCAGTCTGAGAGGGGCTTCTACTTGCCAAACTGGGACACCTTAGGCACTAAAATAATTAAGGACAATAAGGAATTATAAACATTGAGAAAAACTGGAATTCATGAGTCCACGATGACAAGAGATTAATGAGAATAAGGCAATAAAGAATGCCAGTTGCTTTATTTTATATTTAACATTAAGAAGTTTTTTAAAGATGTATTTTTGGAATCCAGTAAAACAAAATAACACGTTAAAAGCTGCTGAGAAAACAAAGGTCTTAGTACAGCCTAAGTGTGCCTCAGTGAGGAACTGACCTTAATTAGTATCTCCTATCTAAAATGAGTATGGGCAATCCTAAATAAACTGCTTTGGAGTAGGGGAGTCTTACAAAACAAAGCCTTTGCTTTCACTGACTATAATCTTAATTTGTTTTTAAAAAATGTAACTGGGTTAGTAAAATCAGCTCCCCAAAATGTTTCCACTATGTTATTCAATGTCTTACATAAAGCTCTATGTGACAGATCCCTCTTAGAATGTGAAATCAGAATTTTTTTCTCCTAAGGAACATGTGTAGTTTATCAGAAAATATGAACTAAGTGCATGTGAGATAATACATGTTACTTAGCTTGAGTTAGCCATTTTACAATGTGTGTAAACCTATGTCTGATATCTATATGTATTTCAAAACATGTATAAGATAAACACAATTTTATCAATTAAAAATACATTTTTTTAAAATGATAATAAGAGCTAAATAATTCATCAAGTTTCCTTTGTTGCCAAGACTGTCAGAAAATTGATCTCTTTCCTAGATGGTTGTTTTGATCTAATTTATCTTGTATTTAATCACACAAGGATATGTTTTCTTTGAAAAACACCTCAAGTTCTTTAAGATAGAAGAGACGCTGTAGATTAAAAGTAAAAACTTAACAATATGGTTGAAACTGTAATGTAAAATAATAGGGCCTCTAAATAGCATTACTACAAATATAGCAAATGAATTGATCTGTGGTTAAAAAATAACCTCTAGTCAACTTAAACATGCAACCATTTAGAATGACTGCTTTTAAAAAAGTAATAGACAAAAGCAAAACGTTAGAATCAATATTTACAAACAAAATTGTCTATCCACTTCCAAGCTACTGCTTGGGAATTTCAAAACTATATTTCACATAATTAGAACTGCACCTCCCTTTACACTGAGACCCTTTAATAAAACTCAAATCCAAGTTCTCACAACAAAATATGCAAAAGAGAAGACAGTTTTGTTTAACAATTTTTTTCTTGATAAATACTACCAGGATTATCTTGAGACATAACAACAGAAGCTACATCTTACTGCAGGTGTACTGTGAGGTAGGCACTGTGGTGCAGTTACCTACCTCTGATCACAATTACCGGCTCTGAGAGTTTCAAAAAGTAGTGGGTTTTCTAATAATGTTTGTAATGTTTCCACATTCTCAAAATCTTACAACAGGAAGTTCAATAAAAATCTTCACAGACTTTTCTGTAAGCCTGAAATTACTTCAAAATCAACAGTTTTAAAAAATTTCAAAAGTTCTCACAGAACTGTTTTATTATTATTTCAAGATGACACTTTAAAAAACAAAAGTCCTGGGCTGGGGTAGAGCGCTTGCCTCGCATGTACAAGGTACTGGGTTCAATCAAAAAAGTCCTCACATAGTACCATGCCTATCTGTGGATGATGAGTATGATATTCCACCTTATGGATTTGGAGAAACAATTAATGAAGTTATATTCTTTGTACTTGATTCAAGTTCTAAAGAACTTGAATAAAAATTTTAAAACTAAGCTAAAATTAGCAATAAATGATCACATATGATATCATAACAACTCATATATGTTTAAATAGGAGAAATGTGAATACACATGCCCAAATGCTAAAAACAAAGCAAACTCCACGGCATGAAAGCATGCTAATTCAAAACAACTTTATCTACATATAAGTAGTCTACAGAAACACCTTAATTTTAACTGGCTTTTGTTCTTTTAAAAATTTGGACCATTTTATGTATTTCAAATTTTTTTGTATCACTAAGTAGTTAAGGTTAAAACAAACACACACCTCCAGGTGTTAAATATTTAACTTGTTTCCAATATGTGAAATAAACATTGTCTTTGGTTCTTCCTGCAAAGAAGGGGCACTATTATTCATTTTGATATATTCTCTAGTGTCATTCTCTGCTTCAGAGACGACAATAAACCACCGAGGATGAATTTATACTCAAAGTAAGACGAAAACTGAAATAATGCTTAGTAATATCTCCTCTTTAGTTTGAATCCCACAAACTTAGAATCTACCTGAGAGTTCTACTTTGTAAAAAGTGCTGACATCTTGACCCCACCCATCATCATCAACCTAGAATCTGCCTTCTTTACCATCATCAACCTTGATCCCTGTAAGAATTTTTACTCGTTTCTCATGTATCCTTTCAGAATTATAAAGTTCTTTATTAAAATAAAGAAGGTTGCAAGTTTTCCACAAATTCTAATGCTTTCCTTTTTATCATTTATCTCAACTTGACATGACCTAGATAATGTCTGTCTACCCTTCCTCAAGCCTAATGCAGTCTCTGGTTCCTGTGGCAAGACTTTGCGTAATACCACAGGTAAAGCAAAAGAATGACGAGCAAAAGAAACACCAAAACTAGTAGTCACATAGCCACAAGCTAACAGACATCAATCAATCTTTCACCTCACAGCAATAACAAGGTAAAAGAACTAGTCTTTTCTAAATACTGAGCATGGTACCTAGTACATCCATTTTACTATAGTTCCTTTTACAAAATATAGAGGATACTTAGCCCCCCCCTTTTTTTGGTGGGGGGTGCAGTGGTAAAAGAATTGTCAACCAGACTTTCTGACATAATGATGCATAATCACATGTCACCTCAGGACTTAAATGGAAAGTTGGTACTCAAGTGCTTATTTTTATTATGGATTGGAAATAAACACTGTAAGTATAAAGTAAATGATACAAATGAGTGTCAAAAAATGTAGCAGACAGTATATTTTACTTAGAATGATCACGAGAGACATTAAGGTTGAAATAGGCAAGGTTGATTTTTGTTGTTGTTTTGTTTTAATTAGTTATATATGACAGTAGAATACACTTTGATGCATCATATATAATGGAGTATAATTTCTCATTCTTCTGGTTATACATGATGTAGAATTCCATCAGTCATACAGTTATATATGCACACAGGGTAATAATGTCTGATTCATTCTACTATCCTTCCTATCCCCCATATCCCCTCACCTCCCTTCAATCCACTCTACCTAAAGTACCTTACAATATTGGTTTTAGGGAGCAGAGAATGGGATAAAACAAGGAAAGAGCGAAGAGTCAACTTAAAGGGTTTGGTACTTCAAAATATCTAAGCAGGGAATGGCAAACTACAACCAGTGGTCAGAATCCAGTTCACTGCTTATTTCATGTGGCCTGTGGGCTACCAGTGGTTTTATGTTTTTAAGAGGTCGAAAAAAATCAAAAGAACACTTCATGTCACATGAAAATTAAGATACTCATATCTGAAGTTTTATTGTCACAGACCCATGCCATACATTCACATCATGTCTGTGACTGTTTTTGCACTATATGGCAGAGCTGGGTAACTGCAACAGAGACCACATGAATCACAAAGCCCAAAATATTTACTACTGGCCCTTCAGAGGACAAAAAAAAAAAAAAAAAAAAAAAAAAAAAACTGTTGATCTCTTCCTTAGGAGAGCCTATATATCTGAAGTATTATGAGTGAGGAGTTGGGTAGAGGATGTTGAGAAAGAACAGAACAAAAGACTCATAGGTGGAAGTAAGGATTTGCATCTACATCCTAGGAGCAGTAGAGAAGTTATTAAATAAAGAGTTTTAAGGAGAATGACAACTAGATTTGTATTTTGAAAAGATCATTCTGACTATCATACTGGGAGCTAGAGTGTTAAGAGTTAAATAAGAAAATTAGTGTCGTAAGTAGTTCAAGCAAAATAAGAACTTAATTTGGACTATGGTGGGAGCCAAGTAAAATAATGAGCTTAGGCAATATTATTTCTGAACCCAGAGGGAGTTAAAGTCTGGCTATGCAACTTACCAGGTTACCAATTATTGCAATTCTCACATCCACTATGTTACAACAGCTCTCCAATAGCAGAGAGTTAATATGTTTTATATCTGTTGTAAGTTGGAAAGGACTATAATTAAAGTTACAATAAAAGAAGTTATAAGTAAACAGAACATAAATTTTTTAAAAAAGGGAATATAAACAAATACACCTGAGGACATTTTCATAGCACTTTTTTCCATAGTGTAGTAGTAACAAGACAGAACATACCTGCTACATTCTAACAAGGTCACCTTAAGACGGCCTTCAGTAAGTGCCCATTGCTGTATATGTATATGCTCTTCATCTTCTTCAAATTCTTGCGAGGTCTGGTATGGAAAAAACGGCTTAAACCTGACAAAGAGTAAAAATAAGTCTAAATTTCTGAATAATGCATCGCTATGAAGTTCAAAACATAACAAAACCTACATGTGGTTTATAAAACAATACAAAACACCTAATACTGCATGTGCTCTACAAAATCAAAGCTTTCCACATTTGCCCACAACTGGAAGCAACTGGTGGCACTTTTTTTTTTTTGTACTGGGGATTGAACCTAGAGATACTTTATCACCAAGCTACATCCCCAGTCCTTTGTATTTATTTTGAGACAGGATCTAGCTAAGTTGCTTAGGACTTCACTAAATTGCTGAAGCTGGTCTCAGCCTCCCTAGTCATAGGCATTACAGGTATGTGCCACCACACCCAGCAAGCAAATGATACCTTCTTTATAGGACCCAGGAATCCTCATTTTTTGGTCTGCTCTCATTGAGAAGGCAGGACACATCACTGGAAAGGAAACTCCAGAAGCAGCCAGAAGGTTGTGAGGCTTAGGTGAGGCAAAGAGAGAGTCTTTGGACTGGATGGGAAAAGTGTCCCTATGGCACACAATCGTAATTCAGAATTCACTGTTCCATGGAAATAATATGAGATATTAGCCCATGATGATGACAATAGTAATATCAATAACAATTAAGAGCAGCAAGGTATTCATCAGAGATGTTTACCATTTGCCAGGTAGCAGTTAAGTGTTTCACAAGCATTGATTTATTTAATGCTCACAAACTAAGTGGGTGCTATTGCTAGTTCCCTTCTCCAAATGAAGAGTGAGTCTTCATCTGAGTGAAACATTTGTTCAGCTTTACAGTGTGAGTGGCAAAACCAGAATTCAAGTTAGTTTGACTCCACCAAAACCCAAACTACCTAACAATTCTGTCACCCATGAAGAATTTGGGCACTTACATGTTCACTTTTAATATCCTTGTTTTTATGGTGATGCTTATGCTGAATTATAAACTGTGGGCTTTAAAAAACTTTTAATTTGAAACACAACTCATACTCTCCCCCCATTACAGCAAAGGACAGAGAAAATGACAGAAAACTGGGCTTGAAGCCCTATAGTTTTCAATTCACCCTAAACACTACCACTAACCATGACATTTGCTTGCTCACAAAATTTTCATGGCTTCCCACTGACCACAAAAGAACAACAAGGAAAGAAACAAGTGTGATGGTGCATGTTAGTAAGTCTGCAGTCCCCTATTCAGGAGGCTGAGGCAGGAGGATCACAAGAGTTCACAACCATCCTGGGTAATATAACACTATCCTGTTTCAAAAGACAGAGTCCTAAGTTCCTAGTTTCACATTCAAGATCTACCATAATTTTTCTAATTATACATTTACTTAATATAAACCTTTCAACCTAAGAAGTCACCTTCTATATTCCAAAAACATTATATATTCCAGCAGTCAGGTCTTTTGGATCCACTGTAAGCCCTTAGTCCTCAAGGCTTGTCGAACTCCCAAGCGCTTTCTATACTTGGCTTCAGCTCCTAGACCATAGCACGCCCACCCACTAGTTTCACTCCTCTTTATCTTACAGTCATTTAAATTGCTGTGCATTTATACCCTGAAGTCTCCAGTATGACCCAGTCTCACAATTCTTTGCACACCTCATATACTTGACAGGGCTCCTCACACACTTAAAGACTTGAGTATGTGCTGAGCAAATTTATAAAAATCCAACACTAAAAATGAAGTAAAACACTTGGCAAGTATCAGTAGCCCACTACAGTTTACACTGAGAAATACTGATGTAGGGAAGGGTACTGTTTTTGATTTCCCAGTACACAAGACTAAAGAAAAAAATCTTTTTAAGGAAACCAAAGTAGAGACACAGACAATGCTTGGTGTCTCTCCTATTTCTGAACTAGCATAGAAAACAGAAGCCCCTTCAGTCTCTCCCAGCTACTATACTAATTTGCATTTGAAGTCATTTGATTCAGGCAGACTGGCACCAAAGTTTTAGAGGGAAGAATCTAGGAACTAAATTCATTATATTAACACAAGGCTGTAACTGAGTGCTTTTAACACACAGCCTTATGGCTCCTAAACAACATACAATCTTGTTACTCTGTAGAAAAATATTACAAATATCAATACATACACTAGAAATTTCAAATTTAGTAATCCAAATTTATTAGCTAAAATAACAACTGCTTTTAAAATCAACTTTTCATGTCAAGTATAAAGTTACAAAATTCAATAAAAAATTTTTTCAACGGGGTGTGAATTGAATGTTATATGGAATAAAGTCTAATTTGGCTAAGTAATACCTAGAGGGTTTAACTAAGAAAGTTTATACACAAAAATACATTAAAATCAGAAAAACATACTCCATTTAAAATGAATACACTAAGCTGGGGATGTAGTTCAGTGGTGGAGCACTTGCCTAGCATGTGTGAGGCCTTAATTCAATGCCCAGTGCATCCAAGAAAAAAAGATAACAGAACCCACAGAGTAATGTTTTCTAAAAACATTTGGTTTTCAAAACATTTAAGTCCAAGCCTTTTAAAATATTTCAAACCCATAAGGAGCACAAATGATTATGCAGACTACCTGTATCTCTTTCTTTTATCTTCCCATCCTACCAAATTATCTTTCCTTAGTCTTCAACTCTTGTTAGCCTAGCAAATCAAAGATGTCCATTTTTTAGGGTAACAGCATAAGAAACTGTGAAACTGGTGAAAACTATTTTAAACAAACCTAAGAACAAAACACTTAAAGCCTCTGGAAATGGTCCTAAGGGCAACAGCAAATGAAGAAACTCTATTCAAGAAAACCTACAAACATTTGGTAAGAAAGTCAAGTCTATGGTACTTGAACCAAGACTACTTCCCTACCCTGCAAACTCAGGGAGGCAGAGCTAGGAGACTCTCCAGCTCCCAGGTGGAGGGCTTTCTTAAAGGAATAAGACACAGCAGCTCTTATCTGCCTCCAGCTACCTGTTACTAGACAATTGTGTCAAATGGTGGGGGCTCCCATACTGAAAGTCTAATCATCTTTGTCTTGGCACTTGAGGTGATAGTTTCGCAGTAGGAAAGGCTGCCGTTCCCATTCAAGTGAACTGCAATTAGAGTGGGCAATGTCATCCAGAGGGAAGCTTGCCATTGTTTCTACCCCTTGGCTCAGATATTTTGCTGGGGGAGGAGAGACAGAAACAGGTCAGATCATAAAACAGATATCTCTAATCTCTTCCTAAGAAAAACGAACTTCATTTACCGTAGACTAAGAATTCAAGCCCAAGTGGCCTATCAAGAACAATGAAGACTACACAAAAGGCAACGGGAGGAGACTCACTGATTTAAGGAAGAGGCAGTCTGCAGAGTTTGCAGACCAGACCAGAAAGCCAAAACAGCTGGGAGGAGCTCTCCTGGGTCAGAACAAATATCAAACATTGACCTCAGAAATTTCCTGAAGGAGCCACGATTTGACTGGATTAACAAAGGAGGTATTATGATAATGTCACATTCGGTAGAGGAGCAATAAAGAGGAATTACTTTAAGAAAAACAAAATGGATATTCTGGAATTGAAAAGTATAACTGAGTTGGATGCCATGGCACATGCCTGTAATCCTAGCAGCTCAGGAGGCTAAGGCAGGAGGATCTCCAGTTGAAAGCCAGTCTCAGCAACTTAGTGAGGCCTTAAGGAACTCACCAAGACCCTGTCTCTAAATAAAATTTAAAAAGGGGCCAGGGGTGTGGCTCAGTGGTTAAACACCCCTGGGGTTCAATCCCTGGTAACAAAAAAAAAAAGCATAACTGAAATTTAAAAATTCACCTAAAGGGTTTCCAATAGATTTGAACTGTCAGAAGAAAGAATTACTAAATTTGAAAACAGAATAACAGAAGTTATAAGCTAAAGAAAAAAAATGAAAAATGAACTGAACTTTAGGGAATATGTGACACCATTAAGCACACCTGATAATACCAGGAGGAGAAGGGGGGGGGACAAAATATTCTAAGAAATAAAGAAAGATGGTCAGTAGGCTCTGAGTTCCATTCATATTAAAATCTGGGAACAGTGAAATCTACAGAGTGGCTATTTAAGATTGAGGGTACATAAGAGAATAGAAGGGTAAACGCTAAGAGTTATGAGTTTTCTTTCTTTCTGAGGTGTTAAAATGCTCTAAAACAGACTATCCTGACGGCTGCACATATATATGAATATGCTAAAATCCAGTGAATTACTATTTTTAAATAGGTAAATTGTATGGAATATGAAATATATTTCAGTAAAGCTATTACTCGTTTCTGCTTTGATATGTTTGGTTAAAATTATTTGATTAAATAATAAAACCATAAATGACACAGTTCCAGTTAAAACAAATTATAGCCTCCTTCAAAGATTATGAAAAACAAACATTTTTTGAATGGCTACCACACCGGGTGCAGACTGTAAAGCACTTTATTTTCTACCTCAATCCTTAACAATGATCCCCAAATTAGGCATGCACATAGTACATAAAGGAGATAGTCTTAGCACTTCTACACCTAGTAAACCTTAAGAGCTAAAACTGGAAAGTCTACTAAGACTTTCATAATAGAATACCATGGCCTGGGTATTCTGTTATGAAATATTCTGGGCAGTTTTAGAAGCTGGAAGTCTAAGGGGCTTCTTGGTTGCTGACATATTCTGCTGTCACTTGTTCTGAGGGCTGGTTCCATGGGCCTGTTCATTTTGTCAAAACTCGCTGAGCTGAACTTTTACAACTGGTATACTTTTTTAGGTAATGAGTAATATTTTAAATATTACTTTAAATAAAAGTTTAAAGAAAGTTTAATTTTAAAATGTGTATTAGTATAGTAAAATTTTAAAATATATTTAAAATTTTACACCTACAAGAAAAGCAAGCCTTTTTCTCACATATGGATCTGAGAAAATCTTTTTTTAACAACTAAAGATGTCTTTTCAAGATTGCTCTATAAAGCACCCTGAATGCCAGCTGGTGACATCTTCATCACATGGCAGCAATAAAACTGTTAGTAAACACTACAATCTTTAGAGAAAAAGAGTTTACAACAGATCCAATATAAAAATATGCTGTGGTCTAAATCTACTCTTGCCTTGAGTGGGGCTTGTATGTCCTTGCCTGAGTGATAAATCTGTTAAGACTTTTCAGCTCAAACTGGGTGCAGTGGTGTACCTATAATCTCACCAGCTCAGGAGTCTGAGGCAGCAGGATACCAAGTTCAAATCCAGCCTCCACAACTTAGCAAGGCACTAAGCAACTGAGCTAGAGCTTGTTTCAAAATTAAGGAAAAAAAAAAAAGGTCTGGGGATGTGACTCAGGGGTTCAGTACTCCTGGGTTCAATCCCTGGTATCCCTCCACCTCCAATCATAACACCAAGTTCCTCTATGCTTACCAAGGTTGGTCCTCCATATTATTTCTCTTGATAAACTGTACCTGCTACACCATTCTGGTTCCATACCTAGCCCTCTCTGGTAAACTCCTCTTTACTATTCAACTTCTACTTTAAAGTTACTTTCTGTCTGTAACCTGTCTCCCTACCTCCTTTACCATCTGGCAATTTCTTCCTCACTTACGTTCTAAAATCACTTTATAAACACTTCTATTATGCTACCAATCAACCCATTTGCATGCCTTTCTCTTTCTAGCGCTCCCCAAATGGCATTCTCCTCACAATTAAATTATGAGTTGTTGAGAAAAAGAACCATACATTATAGGTAGTAAAGAATAGTGGTTAAGAGCAGAATTTCAAGCCAGACTGCTTGGTTAGGGATCCTACTGTACCAATTCCCAGCAATGTGACCTTAAGAAAACTGTCTTTAAGCCTCAGTTTCCCCAAATGAAAAAATTACAACTACTTCACAGAGGTATTATAAGGACTGCATAAAATAATGAAAACAACTTAGAAACATGCCAGCAAATTCTCAATAAATATTAGCTATTATTTTTGTTCAGCTTAAATTCCTGCGATTAAACAAAATGCCTAGCATGTAAATCGGCCATTTAATACATATCCACTAAAATAAAGGATATTTGATTTTAAAATGGTATAACTTTCAATTATACTACAATACTTGGATTTTTCTGAAAATTGTCAGAAATTTCTAAAATTCCTTAAAGGTTTCATTGATCTGCTTTTTTATAACAACTATATTTTTTATTTTAAGTTACTATATACACATTTTTCTCTTTTCTAAGACTATGGTAGCCTTAAGTCTTGGAAAGGATCTCATTCATTATTACTCATTACAAATATAATGAGCTTTATCAACTTGTTAATTCCATGGTCATTCCTTTTTTCTTTTCTACTAATTGAATTATTGATAAATTCTCTTTTTAAAAAGAATTTGAACTCTTTAAATTCTGTGTTTTATCTGGAACTGCCTAATATTTAACATAATTTTCCATCACAACATCAGTTAATGACAAATAATTTTTCATCTTATTTAATATGTTAAAAAGAGTAAACTCTATTTGAAGATCATCATGAACAACTGAAAATAACAAAAGCACTTCCAAATACTAATTTATTCCATAGACTGCTAAACATGAAAAATAACTCCAAAGACAGTCAAGAATTTAAATCCCTTCATTTTACTGATGAGAAAATTAGAAACTAAAAAGGATTAGAGATATGACTGAATCTAAAAATTTAAGTACATTGACCCTCAGGCCTGGCCTTTTTTAGGGATATATTTGAATGCACCAGACTAGCAATGTTACCCACTTTGGGCGGAAACCATATTATTCGTATTCCTAACAGCATTTACAAAACTAAGTTTGGCTGGTGTGATAACAGAATAGTATGAGCTCTACTATTAATCTATCATTAAGGAAGGAATCCTACCCTGGGTGAAGGAAGGAGGGGCAGAATCCAAAAGAAACAAAAGGGAAGGAGAAAAATTAGAAATAACCCAGATAGCTTTTAAGTCGTAAGTGGTTATTATTGAGATTACTATCAATACAGAAAGAGTTCATGTCTGCTTTATCTAAGGTTCTGGAGTAGTCTCTGCCCACTCACCTCTCATGATTGGAAATCTTTAAACTTTTAAGAAAATATTAGCAAATAATTATTTTAGCTCACCGTTTTTCATAGTGACAAACTTTCTTCCAGTAAAAACAAATAAAACAGAAGTGTTTAAAGAAAACAAAAGAATGAAGTCAAGTCTTAAAGACAATTTTACAAAGTTAAAATAAAACACAGAAAAATATTTAAGTTAAAAGGCTATAGCCAGGGCCAGGCTCAGTCATGCATGCTGGTAATCCCAGCGGCTCAGGAGGCTGAGGCAGAAGGATACCAGCCTTACCAGCTCAGTGAGGCCCTATACTACTTACCAAGATTCAATCCCAAAATAAAAAATTAAAAGGGCTAAGGATGTGGCTCAATGGTTAAGCACCCCTAAGTTCAATAACCAGTACAAAACAAACAAACAAACAATGTAGGAAATCAGAATTCATTGCTGAATCTCAGAGCGTGATCACTGATGTGTAAAATTAACCAAAAGTCTATGTTCAAAAATGCCTATAGGATCAGGAAAATTTAGACACTAATTAGATATTTAATGAATTAGGCATTAATATTAAAATTTATGTTAGATCTGATAAAAATTAAAATTCTTCTTCTTAGATATATATACTTAGTATTTGTGGATAAAATATGTGAGATTTGTTTCAGTATAATCAAGGTGACTGGGAGAAGGTTAGAGATACAATAAGATTGGCCAGGAGTTGGACTGTTAAAGTTAGGGGACAGGTATCTGAGAGTTCATTTTACTATACTTTTTACCTCTGAACTATGAAATTTTTCCCAATAAAAAGTCAAAATAGTGTCCAATGTGGTAGCGCACACCTGTAATCCAGCAAGATCTCAAGTTCAAGGTTAGCCTCAGAAACTGTCTTGAAATTAAAAAAAAAAAAAAAAAATTTTAAGGGCTGGGGACGTAGCTCAATGGTAAAGTATCACTGGATTCAATCCTGAGTACCGCAAAAATATTTAACAACCCTCACTACATAGTGGATATAATATAAAAGCATGAGCTCCATAATCTCAGAAACCTAGGTTTCAAATCGAGCAATTCATTTAACCTTTCTGAACCTATACTGATTCATTTATATCTGAAATATCACTATTATGGTACTACTAAATGGATTTAATAGATAACAAATATATATATATATAAAATATAGTACCATCTTGGCCCAAAGTAGAAGCTTAATAAATTTAATAATCTTTCTTACTTTCTTCTACAACTCTTCTTTCATGAATTGCAGAGAAGTCCTCTGCCAATTGCTGACCCTTAATTCCCACTGCTGTATTCCACATCCATTTTTAATACTCATCAGTCTAATCTTTGTCTTTCCTCTGATTTTCTTCTCTTGGATTTTCTATTATTTCTCCTTCACATATCTGCTTCTTTTTGACAAAGTAGTTTAAAATAGTGTTGTTAAGCACACAGGCTTTAGAGTTAATAGTTTTCAATTTTGGCTCTAACACTAGCTTTGAGACCCTGGGCAAATTACTTCAGCTTTAAAACCCGAGTCTCTTCATCTGTACAGTAAGATAGTTATAGAACGTATTTTTTGAAGTTGTCGTAAGGATAAGATGAGAAATTTCTCATAAAGCATTTGTCACAGTGAGATGCTCCAGAAATACTATCAACTTTCTATTTATTTATATTAAGGCTGGTTTCCTACAGATATGTCAAGCAGCAAACCGATTCCCCCTCACAAGGAACTACTTCAGGACTCAGCATCCACCATGTGTGAGGTTCAAATTCATGGCTATCTCTCTATCTCTAACTTCACATACCACATGGCCACGACTTCAGTTCTCATGCTAGTTCATTTTTTAAAAACTGCATCCTCCGTGATACTATTAACTTGTAATTGCAAAAGAACAAATTAACAATAGTTAGTATGCCTATTTTAGGTATCACCTTTCTACTACTTCTGTGTCACTAAGTTTCATAACAAAGATTATATTAAACGGAATATATTAAGGTAACCCATACAGAATTGTTCGGTTTATGGAATTCCTTGGTATGTACTATTGCTGGCCAACACTGTACTTGGGGAAAGGATTTTAATTTCTGTACTTCTACAGAAAAAAAAAATGTACTCTTGAATACTTATGAAACCATGAACAAGAAAAACAAATAACCGTTACCAAAAAAAAGTTTCCACCACACATTCCTATACCAACTATCTAATAATACTTTTATTCTTATCTGCATAAGAATAATCAAAATCTAAAATGGCAGTTTTATGTATACAAGGAACAAAAGAGCAATAATAGAGGCTTGCAAGCATCTCATAAAAGAACTTAAAGACTCGGAGGTGAATCAATGGTAACTGATATCCCATGCCCCACAGAGATAAGGTATCAACTGAGATACCAAAGTAATTCTCTTGACCACATCTGTTAAATCTAATATCCTTTTTATGTTCACCAAAACCCAAAAAGTAAGGGTCCTTTACCATCACCTATGATCAAAACTGTCAGTTCATTTATTTCTAGCACTTATGCAAATTATACAATACTTTCATACACATATTTTATTCTCATGACTCATAAAAATGTATGGTATTATGTACATCTGTGTAATTATTTTATGTGAATATATGTGGTGCTAGGGATTGAATCCAGGGTCTTATGCATGCTAGGCAAGTGCCCTATCACTGAGCTACATCCCCAGCCCAAAATTTTACGTATGAGGAAACTAAGGATGAAGAAGGCCAAGTAGTTGTACATGATCATGTAATAAATAGTACAGACAAAACTGAAACAGATCTACTCAACCCTGTGTGCCGAGATGGACAAGCAATACCAGATAGCAACTGAAAAGAGTGCTATATCTAATATTTATTAAAGGTAACTGATAAAGTGAGGCAAAATATGGTAAAAATATGGTTAGACCAGTGGTTCTCAAACCTTTTGTTCTCAAGACCCCAATACAAACTTTAAATTATTGTGGACCCCCAAAGGGCTCACACATATGTGAATTATATTCGTAAATATTTCCCATATGAGAAATTTTAAATGATAGTGTTTATAAACATAAGAAAATACAAGCTTATAGTCCATTAGTAGTCAGGGTAATGAGGTCATCACACATCATTTAACTTCTGGAATACTCTACCCATACACTCACAAGAGAATGACAGTGCTAAAGGCAGAAGCAGTATATTACAGCAAGTTTTGATTTGGTAAGCCCACCCTGGGAAAAATTTGAAATACAAAAGGGTGCCCCAACAACACTTTGAAAACCATTTAGTTAAACTGTAATGACTCTTTAATAGTGGCAATTCTTTTTTAAAGAGTTTAAGCCACAACTCATTAACTTACTTTGAGTTCACTATTTCTTACTACTTGATAAAAACAAAACAAAACCTTAAAGATGACTATTTTGATGTATTCCCTTTTAGCACTAGTTCTTTCTTCAGTATACTGTAGAATGTGCAAAGATGGTATTAAACATTTATTGAATAAAATGAATCTTTTCTGAAGTCTTTGTGAATTGAGGGACAGAAAACATTTTAAGGTAAAATTATCACCTCACTACTACAGTAAAGGCATAAACAATTAAGTATAAATACAGAAATCTAGTCATCTTAAACCATTCAAATGAATCAGACAAAAACAAAACAAAAAAAAAAAAACAAAAAAAAAAAAAACTCTGTTCCAGATATGAAGTAAGGAACGGCAAAAATATAAACAAGAGAAATGATGAGAAAGCTAATACTTTAAGGTTATAGGTTATAATTGTTCAACTTTTTCCCAATTTCACGCTGGCCAAGTAAAAGAAAAACATCTTCAAAAGTTTAAATGATTTAATACTTGTATTTCTACATCTCAGTTTTTAATTATTTCATTCAAGTTTGAACTTATTAAATGAAAATAAAATTTGTATCTGCATATTTGAAAGGTATCTCTACATTAGACTTATGGTAGGATAAGAAGCAGCCTGCAAAAATCACAAAAGAATACTAAACAATGGTGCCTTACATTTTGCATAATTGCCTTCTCTTTCAAAATTTTAGATTTCTATTTCATTTGGTCTAAAAAATAATAACTTGCATGACTTATTCAAGGATACATTAAACCAAAAAATCAACAGTAATTATAGAAACAGTTTCCTTACCTTCTAACCCTACTTTCTGAGAATAAGAGGCCGAGTTACTATTAAGAAAAATCTTAAGAACACAGGTATTTTGTAAGCTCCAACAATTACTATCACTGAATCTAGTTCAATAAATTCTTATCAACTGCCATGATTCTCGGAATTATTGAGTCCAAATTCTAACTCTGTAGTACTAAAAATTATAGATAATTTACTCAATTATTTCACTTAAGAAATTTATTTTAAAATAGACTATAGTTTAGGTATACTGTATTTATGGGTTTTATTTCTGTCTAAGGCTATCAGGAATTTTCTCTTAACATTTTACTAATGTTAAAATAGCTAACGTAAATTCAATTTGTGTAACCTACCCACACAATTAGTACATAAAAGGATACACATTTTTTACTATAAACATTCAGTTAAATTCTTCCAAGAGTTTGCCACTCTGGTCCTGATTAAAATCTATAATGTTAAATAAACACTAATAAATCTTTCCAAATATTGAAATAGATATATCACCTATCCTAAATTTTACATAAAATAATAATATACTTAGAAGTAGTGGAAACAAATATGATTTTCAGTGCATTATAAAAATAATTATCAAAACAAATGAAATTAGCTATATGATAATGGCTTACTTCAACCAAAGCACATTGCAGAGAAGTATAAGCTTTGAATTATTTACTTGCATGATTAAGTAAACAATTTGCATGAGTGAAAGATTAAGAAGACTAGTGAGTTAGTATAATCTAGTAAGTATGAAAGACTATTAAGTGAAAAAGATAAAAAAAAATAAGCACACAACAAAAACCCAATGAATTTTTTAGTAGATACTGATGTCTGCATGGAATAGTTGTTTCTAAGAACAAAATATAAGATATTTTCAAAATATAGATTCTTGTAGTCAGCTACTACATTTAAATAGTCTCCTTATTACAGCCAAAAAAAAAAAAAAAAAACCCAAAAAACAAAACAAAACAAAAAAACCAGGCACAACTGTAGCTTATAGAGGTAGGATACAGAACTGATCCTAGAGAAACACCATTTGGGAACATAGTTATGTCAAAAATGTCTGTTTAACTGCCACCTATCTTACCAAAGGCCCAAGTAAATAGGCTCTTAGTATAAAAGAATAAACTTCATTAGCTTATTTTTACCATGCAAATCACAGCATTTTAAAAGTACATAGCAACAAGAACTAATTATGCCAGGGAGTGGGAAATTTTCTAGCTGTTTTATCAAGTTAGGCAAATCAGAACTCAGATATTTCAGTACCCCACCCACCATCTCATCAGCTCCATTCTCCTTATAATACATGAAGAATTCATGGGCATAAATACCCAAAGTGCTGATAAGGAGGATAAAGAGAAATATGTTCTAAAGCATTCTGCTGATTTCACAAAAATGCATCAGACTAATGAAAACAAGTTTTATTGTTATTCCATATTAGTCCAGGGGAATGTATAAACTGTAGTTTATCAATACTGACTTCTCTGTGAAATTAAAAACCAAGGCTTCCAGAGTGTAGAGAAGGTTGCAATCACATCTGTGCTTTTGTGTGTGTGTGAGTACCTGTATGGTACCAGGACTGATCTGAGTCAGCAAGGTGCACTGCTAGAGACCTTTATCACCATAATAGTTGTGAGCATGTATACAGGGAAGGAGGCACTTCTCTACAATACAGATTTTTTCAACAGTATTGGGTTACAGTCATCAGCCTGTGTTTATAACAACTTTTAACCATTAAGCGGGTGGGGGGAATAAGTTCCACTCATTCTGTTAGAGAAATCCAAAAATACAGATGTTCTTTAAAAAGACTAAATTAAAAAACACATCATTTCAGTTAAATGACTGAGTTTACTTTGTAAAAATTTATCATTTAGAAAAAAAAAAATTTATCATTTAGAATTTTGGCAGTTTCTGTACAGACATATTCACATATTATACTTCAGTAATAAGTTTATGCAGAAAAGAAATCAGTATTTAAAGGGTTAACGCTCTTTTTTTATGATGTCCCAAGGTGATATTTTAAAGTGACCTGAAATGTGATGGAGTGAGCCTTTGACTTTCTGTGGAAAAGAACGTTGCAGAAATAAGAATAGCAAAGGTCCTGCAGTGAGAGTAAGTACAGTTCTATGCTTGTAGAGTAAAATGAAGAGGCAAGACAGAAGGCATGAAGAGATGAAGAGGAAAAGAGAAGGAAGACAGGTCTAGCTAGAATGTGCAAGTAAAAAGTAAATGAGGAACGAGTTGGATTCATATATATTGTCTGCAGACATGTCCATGTTATATTTATAAGCCAATTTGCAGGGTCACATTTATATTACACTCCCATTTTATATTAAGGACACAGGGAGGGAGGGATGGAAAGGAAGGAAGAAAAAGGAAGAGAAAGGTACTCCTCAGTATATAAGTTTGTGTGTGTCTGACAGTTAGGTATAGACCTCAAACTTAACACTGGGTGTATCAGGGAGACAAAATTAAAATGGAGAAGTGATTTTTAACTACTAGTATTTTAACTACTCAGTAGTATTTGAATACCTGCAAAAAAATTGGCAAAAAAAAAAGTTAAAAAAAATTCAAAACCCAGTATCTACCCAAAGAGGTGGATAGAAGGATGTTTATGGTACTATTATTTACATTAGCGAGGAAAAAATAAAGGAAAAGAAAAAAAACCTCTCAACAATATAGTGGTTAACTTATGGTAGTACTGATCAATGCAATTCCATGTACCCATTAGAACAAAGGAAGTATACTTAGAAAATCCAAGATAGGTAAGGGGGTGGGGAAACAAGATGCTAACACTGATACTGAGTATGACCTTGTTTTTGTAAATTAATAACAAATGATAATACATTTTAAGTGGAAGAATAGTTCTCAAATTTAATAGTTTTCTTTAAGAAAATGTATTACAGATTTTTATTATATATTTTCTAACTGCCTAAATAGTTAAAATGAGTTTATCACTCATTTGAAAGGGAAAAAAATTAATGTTTCACCAAGAAAATATCTGATATATCTCTAGCAAAATGTTGACAAAAGTAGGGTAATTAACAAAAATGTATCTGATTAGTTAAAAAGATATTTATTCAACAACTATCACATATATGACATTATCTATAATTAAACAATTCTATTTCTATTTTATAAATAAGGAAACTAAGACTATGAAAAATGTCTTTTCTTCAAGGTCTGTTGTTCAGGGCAATGCTAATATATGAAATAGGTCCACATTACTCCAAAGCTCTATCTACTCAAAGAGACAACCTAAGTATTTCTCTACAGCTTCAATCCAACAAAAGTTAAAAATAATTCTATAGTGCTGGCATTCTCTTATCACCTGCAGTTCTACTCATCTGAAGGTAAATAATATTCATGCCTCACTTTTCCTTAGTCAAGTATAGTAAGTATGCAGTTTTATGTCAGTGTTATCAATTTGACAAGGATTTTGAAGCTACTCTGTAAAATGTCTGCAATAACCAGATAGTTGGCTTTATGGTTTTCCAGTGAAGTGTGATGTGCTCTGATGCAAGCCAAAAAAAAGTCAGTTTGTTCTCTGACTCTGAGTTAGGAATGAAGTGATTTTAACAACACATGTATCCTGGAGACATTGTTCTGAGAAAATGGAGACTGTGATAGGAAGAATGATAGGTCTGTATCTAACTTTTAAACAAGGCAGTTTAATAGACGAAAACTCCAACTTGAAATGTTAGGTATTCTTACTGAACTGATTCAGAGTGCCTCAGCCTACTATAGGGAAGCTGATCAAGATGGAAAAAAGGTGGGAAGGGAGACAAGTTACACTTAACTAGATGGAGGGCTACATCCCCCTCTAACTTGTTTAGAAATGCCTGAGCCATACCAATCCTGTATATATTCTAAGAAGGTAAGCAAGATTATGAAGTTTGAATGTTTATTTTAGGGTGTTAGTGTTAGTTATATTTTTGACAATAAAGTTGTAACCTGTTATTTCCAACCTGAAGCAGAAGAAACCTATGCAGGCTTCAAGAGGACTCTGAATTTCATGAAATGAAATAAAACCTGTTTATGCATTTTTTTTTAACTGCAGAAACTATCCACAGCTTTCATTAGCTCTCCAAAAAACAAGGACTCTTCAAAAAAGATGAGAAGTACTTTCAATGTATATGCACAAATTCTCTCTTTTTTTCCTTTTTCTTTTCGCAGAACTAAGGATCCAACACAGGGGTGCTCTACCACTTGCTACACCTCTAGTACTTTTAAAATACTAAAACAGGCCTCCCTAAGTTGCACAGGTTGGCCTCAAACTTGAGATCCTCCTGCTTCAGCCTCCCTAGTCACTGGGATTACAGGTACATGTGGTAGCACCCCTACATATCCTCATTTTTATTAAGTATTTTAGCTTTTTTATTTTTATTTTTTAATTTAAGAGCAGGGATCAGCGAGTCTTTTTAATAAAAGGCCAGATGGAAAATATTTTAAAATTTGTAGGTGTATATAGTCTGTCACATTTTTTTAAATCAACTTTAAAGTTCAAAACATAAAAGTCCATCTTCACTACGGCCTAATGGGATCTAGTCTGCATGAACTTTGGGAGTCTAGGACTCCAAGAACTGAGAAATTCACTAATCCCCTCTATGTTTCAAGTTTCTACATCTATAAAAAATGAGATACTACACCTCTCCTATATATAAGTGAGAGAACAAGTACATGGTCAACGCACACAGTGCTTGAAACACACATACTTAACAAAATTATTACCCTGGCTTATCCAATAGATTGTTAGTAATACCTGTAATCAATATTAAATGTTTGAACAAGCATGCACCTCCAATTCAATCTGCTCTCCAATGATCTACTTTAGCTATTTCCAGGAACAAACTGTGGCTTTCTGGGATAGCCAATACACCCATATATTACTGGTTAGAACTTAACATCCTCCTCAAAATTACTCTTCTTCCCTCAATGTGTAAATCAGATTTCCAGAGCAAAGATTTATCAATTATTTTCCATCTAAACTGTTTTAAAAGCCTAAATCACAATAATTCAAAGCAGCTTCAGGAAATCCAACTTGTAAGAAGTAAAACTAGTACCAAACCAGAGTACTGAGTCACAATATATTATAAGTTGTCTTCCCTTACCTCCAAGGAATATGTTCTAAGACCCCCCCAGTTGATGTCTAAAACTACAGATAGTACTAATCCTGATGTACTGTTTCTTCACTGATACAATGAAGTAATCCGTAGATATCCTTAGCAGAGAGAATGATCTCTCTTGTTCCTGTTTCTCACAAAACTTAAGTATATCCAAATATCATTATAATAAGCTTTAATAATTCCATGCTTTTCCTAGAAAAACTAACCAGTGTGAGAGCATGAACCACCTTATAACTACTTCACCTATACCATACTTACCACACTAGGCATGGTAGTCTGTAGTGGGCACTTAAAAATGACTAATCTTGCAATTCCAATCATAAGAGATATAAAAACATATCTTCTGATGATTAAGTACAAGAAAAAGCACAATAAAGCAGGCCTGGTGGCATGCGCCTATAATCCCAGCTATTCAGGAGACTGAGGTAGGAGGATTACAAATGCTAGGGGCCAGCCTTGGCAATTTAGTTGAGATCCTGTCTCAAAATAATAAAAAGGGTTGGGGTAGCTCAGTGGTGAAGCACCCTTTCTTTCAATTCCCAGTACAAAAGAAAAAAAAAAAAAAAAAGCATAATAGATTTAAAATGAGCTACTATCTTACTATCTTAAATCATTACTCCAGGACAGCTAGATCAATACACAATGCCTGTTGTCTCTAGTATACCAAAGGATCAAACTTAGTTACATTTTCTACCAACACTAGTAAGTAAAACTATGATGACTATAATCACTACAGAATTTTAGTAGCTGTTTTAAAATATTTTCTAACCTAAGACACCTTTTTGAGGTTGTCTACACATACACACACACACACACACACACACACACACAGATAATGAAATAATGAAAAAACATGTAAATAAATTTATTAACTTCAAAAATGGTTTTGTCAGTTTTTAGGGAATTTGCTTTAAAATTTTTAAGAAGACATAGATTACTAAAATCACCTTTACCTCAAATGATCAATAAAGTAAAAAGCTCTAACATTAAGAATAAACATTTTTGTTCCTCATTTCAGAAGACCAAGGAAGATATACATTGTGTACAATGTACAGACTATGAAGCTTTACAGACTGGGCCTAATTCAGTTATCTGAAATTAATGGCATATAGATTAATATAAAGATGCTACAGTTCCGTACCTCACTCTTAAAGGAGACAGTGGTCTTTCTTGTCTGCCAGTCACTAAGAATATTTGAAAATTTTTCATGAATATATTTCAAAAACATTTTCCAGAAGTAAAAGAACAAAATAATCAGTAATGACAAAACCAGTCAAGCTCAGAAGACACTGGATGAAACTATAAAGTCAAGTTTTCCAAAAATGTATTCCATATTCATAAAACTCAAGTATAGTGTCAGTAAATAGATCTTCTGTAGATCAAAGAAGTAAGTACTTATATAGTTAACTAATGAAAAGCTAAAGCAAAACATCCACCAAACTCAAGCAAAAAAGCAGTCACTATCTATATACTATCACAACATGACAGAAAAGTGGAAATATTAAGAGATTTTTTTGTTTTAAGTTTCTGGCAGAAATGACTTTTTAAAATTCAGCATTATAGAAACACTATCTTTTAAAATAAAATTGATCAATGAAAATCCTTTCAAAGATATAATGGTTAAAGAGGGGTTCAAACCTTCTTATCTATTAGCTCTCCCCATTTACTCCTCCAAGAAGGGTCCACTCCAGGCCAGGCCAGTGCCAGCAGTTAAATGGGCAAGTAAGTGGGGACTGTAACTACCTGCAGGGGCTCACACACTCCCTCCACCTGCAAAGCTACTACAGTTCCCTTCTCACCCTACTGTTAACTGCCAGGAATGTAGACCTGATACAGACCTCAGTCAACTCCTAACAGAAGTCAAAAAAATCAAATCTGTGAAATCTTCCATTTTTTTACCATTAGCAATTAAAAATCAAAACAGAGAACAGTGCAAGCTAAATAACAAGTATGTACAAACTGCATTTGACCTTCCAGTAAGCAACTGAAGCTAACTGCAGGGAAAGAATACTCTACAAACAGAAGCATCAGAAAGAATCTCAAATATGTGACTCCTAAAACCCCAAAAAGCCCTCCTCACCCCAGGAATAATAACTCAGATTTCACAATGAAGACAAGTTCTACCCATACTAAAGAATACCAGCAGTAATCTTTTCCCCTAGAAGATGAATTTTGAGGTTTTTTTCTAATAATACTGCTTTAATATACTATTTTAGTATACATTTTTTTTTCCCAAAGAATCATTGCCTATACTGGTGTCTTTTTTAAAAAAATATTTTTTTAATTGTAGATGGACACAATACCTTTATTTTATTTTATTTTATTTTTTTTAACGTGGTGCTGAGGATCAAACCCAGTGCCTCACAAGTTCGAGTGCCTCATGGGTTTGAGGCAAGCGCTCTACTGCTGAGCCCCAGCCCCAGCCCTAGCCCCTAGCATACATTTTAAGGGAAAAAAAATTAAAAAAAAAAAAAAAATCAAAACAATTATCACTGACATGATTAACAAAGTTTTTATAAACCAAATATGTTAGTGCAACAAAATGAAGTGTCAATCAGCTGGGTCCTTAGGAAGCAACTACTTGAGCCACTTTAGCATCACTAGGTGAGACAGCAGGAACTGGTAATTCTGATAGAACATTTCAATTTAGCAACATTAAAAAGGAAAAACAAAAGAGGGAGAAGTGACAATAATATTAACTGGCAAGATATTTCTGTTTTGTAATGATTAAAAGTGCCGAAGGACCCAAGACTCAATACAATTTTCTTTACTGCTTTAGCTCTACTAAGAAGATTAGATGGCTAAAATGGATAAACTAGCAAGACCTTCTATTTGGAAACACAATCTGCTGGATTAAAAAAAAAAATGCTATGTGGAGCAGCACTCAAAGATTTAATCTTATGCTTTAACTTTAAAAGGATCCTCTCAAATTTTCCAATTTAAGGGAAAAATAAGCTTTATAGTCAGAGTTCTCAGTTAAATTGGAAAGATATCCCACATATATTATATTGATGGCATTTTTTTAAAAAAAGTCCTTAAGAACAATGCAGTGTAATTTTTTAGAAGGCAACCTGACTTCTTCAGAGCTGGATTTCACCACCTGACAGCTGTGTGACTTTATGTAGGTTACTAAACTACTCTGAGCTTCACACCCTCATCTATAAAACAAGATGAACACTAGGCTACTTTAATTTCCATAGTGAGAATTGTGATACATCTTAGGTGTACTGTAATTTATTCTCTTATCTTCAATCAGTCCCACATCACCAGTTTAACACACTTCTTGCAGAGCAGGTATACAAAAAGAAAAAGCCTTTTTCAACACTATAGTTCTATTTTTCTTTTACAAAGCAAAAACCAATTTCCTGGTTACTTCAACCCCATCAATCCCACTCTACCTTAAATCTTATTAAGTATAGGTAATTCAACTCTCACTAGATTCTAAACTCCATGAGGGCTGAGGCTATTTCTGTTTAGTATTAAAGCCCTAGCACCTAGAATAATAAGCATATAGCAGGTGTCCAATAAATACCTGCAGACTGAGTGATGCATTCTGTGCAGTATTTACTGAGTGATCAATGAGATGCCCTCTTAAAAAAAGAGCACAGGTGTGTATATTTTCAGACATGATCATTTAATGAGGAAGGTTTAAAGTTAAAATAGCAAACTTACGTTGTACTTTTGCGTGTATGTGTGTGTGGTACTGGGGATTTAACCTGGGGGCACTCTATGGCTGACTACACTCTCCGTCTTTTTTTTTTTTTTTAATCCTTTCTGTTGGGGTGGAGAGTGGGAGAGGGAGAAAGACAAGGTCTTACTAAGTTGGTGAGGGTCTCCCTAAACTGTGCAGGGTGTCCTGGAACATGTGATACCCTTGCCTCAGTCTCCTAGTTGTTGGGATTACAGGTGTGCACCACGACACCTGGTTATGCCCTGTTTTCTTTAAAATCTTTCTGTATACAGTAAATGAAAGACACTTTAGCCATACTTAAAATAAACAGTAATCCTGTTCAATGATAAAGTTCCTTCAAAGTAATGAACTTCTCAGTGGCTCTGTAACTCTTACTCATCATTTCTTTCAGATTTAATTGCATTCCAAATCTACATTTTAAAAAATTCTCAAAATAATATGCAACCTCACCACCAATGACTATTCTATAAATAAGCCCCAAATAATAAAACCTAGTCAAATTTTATCACCTGAAGACATCAGTATTAAAGTTGTAATTATAAAACCTGTAACAAGTTTTTCTCATTACTTTCTCAGCAACACACTGTTATAAATAAACATCCCATTGCTTAAACACCCATTTATAATTTAGTCACTTATGTTCCACAACTTAAAAGTAGGTTTCATAAAGTATGATCTATTTCACAAAACCAGAGAGCAAACACAATGAAGGACAAGTTCACCATACTCTGCAAATCTATAGGAAAATTTCCATTATAAAATAAATGTCTGCCACCCAACAATTTGGTCCCTCTGTGCTATTAGCCTAAACAAGTCTGCTAATACACAAGTCAAGAATCCATTCCAAATTCACAACATTTCTGGATTATCTGGTTTGAGACTATGGAAGGAAACTAGTGATCCAGAAATATTCAGCCTCATCTCAGGGCCATTAGGTAATGCTACTACAATACTGACATAATTTCCTAATAAAGAGTAAAATCCAAAAGGCTCAAACATTTCAGGAAACACAAAATTAAGGGATAATAATACAAAGAGAAATAAAAAATTCAGCTCTTTTAAAAGAAAGCCACGTAAGCTCCTTCCCACTCTAACCACAAACTTTCCCAGACCAAAGTGGATAAAGCCTATAGTCCTACAAAACTTTCTTTTCCCTTCCACTTCTTCTGTGATACTAAAAGAAACTCATACATTAACCAAAACAGTATATTATTTAAAAATAAGTTGTTACCTGCAGGAGGACTTCAAAAAATTTAAATCACTACATCATTCAAATACTATCTGAAGGGTGACTTCGAATATTCAGTGAGGAACTTAAAACTATACAGTAGCCACTTGAGGGGCATATTCTGGGTCAGCTACCCCCAAAGGGAAGATGACAGTAATACAAAATGCACCGATCGGCACACTAGGTACAGGCTCCCAACTCCCTTCCAATTTGCTGCGGAAAGCATTCCCTTGCTAGGGCTACTACCTCTGCCCTCAAAGCTGCCAAAGCACCAAAGCAAAAGTGGTTGGAGAGGACAAAATAGAACCGACCTGGGCTAAAAGCACACCCCGCATGCCTGCCCTTCATGCAGCAAACAGCCACAGGAAGTTTCTCCAAAGTCCCAGAGGCGACTTCTGGGGATAACTATCAATACACTTCCATTATCGGTGCGCTGCTTGCAAGAAGCCGATCCTGCCCAGCTGACAGCACCGGAGTGCCCAGGAACACAGGAAAGGTCTGGAGCCTGTGCTAGCGCCGATCGGGGGCAACGTGCCCACTACTGGCCTCTGCCCAGGTCCCTGCCCTCGGGAAGCAGGGGCCGGGGGTACAAATACGCCTCTGCCCTTGACTCCCAGCAGCAGCAGCGCCGCCCGGGCCCGACCCCGCGGGTGGCCGGCCTCGCTCACCTGATCTTGTAATTGGGCAGCGTGTGCTTGCGCTTGATGATTTTCTTGAGCTGGTTGACGATGATGGAGGTGAGCTGGGGCATGGGCCGCCCTTCGAACTGGGAGCGCACCTCGAAGTCGATCAGCGGGTCCTCCACGAAGGAGAAGAACCAGTGGGTGAAGGGCACGCGGGTGAGGACGAAACGCAGCCTCCCCACCACCCGGGACAGTTTGACGAACAGGTAGGCGGACTTGCCGAAGACCAGGTCCACGTCGATGGCCAGGTGGAAGCCCCCGTTGTACTCCACCTCCGCCTCGAAGGCCAGCTCCTCGGGGCAGGCGGCGGGCAGCGCCTCCCCCTCGGGGCCGTCGGGCTCCCCGGTGGCCGAGGGCACCACGGGCCGCACGAGCCGGATGGTCTTGATGAAGGGCACCGTCTCGCCCAGGAACACGTCCCGCAGGCTCAGCCCCTCCAGCAGGCGCCCAGCCGTCTTGGTCTGCAGCAGCTCCTCGAACTCCACCTTGATCTTCTTGGTGACCCAGCGGCGGGTCAGCGCGGTGTCCCGCAGCTCCCGGAACAGGAACAGGATGGTGGCGTTGAGAAAGTAGCAGGTCTCCCGCGTCGGCGGGGCGGGGGCCTCGGGGGCCGGGGTCGCGCCGCCCTCGGGCGCCCCGCAGGAGGGCTCCTCAGCCCCGCCGCCGCCATAGAGGTACTCCCGCAGGGACAGGCCCGGCACCGGCTTGATGTAGCGGACGCCGTCGCCCGCGCGGGCCGCCTCGTCCTCCGGGGGCTCGGGCTGCCTGCGGTACAGCAGCAGGAACTGGGTGAGCAGCGTGAGGAAGGAGCCCAGCACGGCCGACGCCAGGATCATGAGCAGCAGCCCCATCCCGCCCCCGCCGCCGCCCCGGCCGCCGGGACCCCTGCTCCCGCGCCCACAGCGCCGCTTTCTTCACGCCGCCGCCCCCGCTGCCTCCATCTTGAGGACATGGGGCGGCGGGGTCGGGGCGAGTGGCTCCCTGGGCCTCGTCCGGGACTTGGGCCCGCGCGCTGCGGCGCCGGAGCCTGCAGCGGCCCGCGCCTCCTCAGACTCTCCGGGGGCGGCCGGTGCTGCGGCGGCGGCGGCGGCGGCGGTGGCGGGGCGAGGGCGGGAGGAGGCGGGGACGGCGCCTCCCCCAGGCTTCCGCTCATTGGGCGAGCGGCGCGTGACGCCGGGCGTGCTCGCTCCCGGCAGCGTCGCCTGCCAGTCGGCGTCAGGCGCGCGGACGCGGGTCCTTCACCTCTGGAGCGCCTTTCCAGCCCCGCCCCCCACGCCCACATTCCATTCCACGCCGCGCGCGCCGCGACCCACGTGGCTGTCACTTCAAGAGTCGCGGCCCGGATCTGAGAGGGTAACTGAGGGCACACCTTAGAGGCTGCGAGGTCGGCGGAGATGGCTCGTCGCGGTCATCCGGTTATCTTCCAGCGCGCCCATCCCCCTCTGACCACTGCCCCTGCCTGCTACCTCTGCCGCAGCGTCGTTCTTCCCGCAGTGTGGACCTTCCGCTCGCCGCCGCCCCCCTCTCCCCGCGCCGACAGCTGAGCTGGCGGCCGCGGCGGCTTTCCCTGCAGATCCCTGCTGCGGAAGTCCTGAGCAGGCCGTTCGGACACTGCCCAAACCGACTAGAGGACTGACTGTCTCAGAGACCGCCATCGCTGGCCAGCCATCCGAGGGGCAGTCGCCCCGCGTCCGCGACGGGTGGGCCCTGGGAAGAAGAGACAAAGGCAAAGGACCACCTTTCCCACCTGAACTTTAAATGAGAGCGGACAGGAGGATGACCGAAATGCATCTGCCAGGTGATTGGAAGTTGAATTAGTGACTGTCGAGTTCTCGTTGAACCCCTGTGTGTATTACCACCTAGAGTCCGTCTCCGAGGCAGTTTTTGTGAGCCCTCACCCATTTTACAGATGTGAATTGGCACAGAGTCTAAGGAGGTTGCATAGTGGATCTTGGTTTATCTAACATGAAACCCTAAGTTTTTGGTCACTACTCTGTACCATAACACCAAGATTGCTAGTGTTGTAAGCGAGCTGATCAGTTTGCTGTTGCACCAGAAGGTAGAGTTGTAGGAGGGGTGTCAGCGAAAACAGAATTTTATCCCAGACAGCATCTCCATCAAATGAAGCCAGGTTGCTTAGCAACCAGTGTTACTCCTTTGATCTCTAAGTTGTTGCATCACAAATGCTTATGTCCCTCCATCCACGTGGACACCACAACACCTCTAATCCTACAGAGGCCACATATTCTATACTAAAAATCAGGCAGATTCAGAATCAAAACAGCACTCCTATTTAACCCTTAAAAATCTTCAGGCCACATGTATAACTAATTAGAATAAATATAATTTTTTTTTTTAAATCAAAAAATCTTCAGGCCAAGAATTCTCTTGACTCCAGGTGATTCTAGAACAAAATCAGAATTCTGACCCAACTAGAGCAAGTACAAAATTTTGGAAACAGTCTGATCTCACCTTATCTATTCATGCCCAAGTCAGAGACCAGAATGGCTCTATTACTAGGAAGACAAGACAAGTGTGTGCTCAGGAACCAGTGTGTGCTCAAAACCTTGCTGAGATTTCTGGAAGCTTCAGGCAACTTCTGTTCTCATCATCACCCTCTGTTTCTGGGCTGCTGTCTTAGAAATGTACACCCTGTCTCAATTTCAGAAACCTTATGAATAACACTCATGCACCATTGTAAATGTTACAGAAGCCAGAGGTAGAGTGGGGAGAAGAAGGAATGCTTCACATCACTGACACATGAAAACCTCCAACTCTATGTTTACCCCTCCTGGATCTAAAAGCATCCTTCACCTACCCTCCTCCCCACAAGAAAAGATGGGAGACTTCATGGTCCTCAGTCTCACAGTCCATCTTGCAGACTCCTCTTCTTCCCTTCTCCCACCTCTGCCTTATTCCTCCAAATACTTCTGGGTACCCCAAATCATCTCAAACCCTTATTCAGTCATTCAATCCCTAGCAACACTTGTCCCTGAGGGGCACATGAAGGAGTTCAGCAAACCTCTTGGGGAAGATAAAAGAAAAATATTCCCTTGTGTTAAAAAGGGTCACCATTTATTGAGCACCAATAGTAACAATACAGAGAATTAACATGTGCCAGGCACAATGTTAAGCACTTTGTGATTTAAAAATACTTAACTATTTTAAAAAATATTTGAAAATCAAAATGTTAATGAGCTTTTATACAGTCAAATGTATTTGATATTTAAATTAGGTGGTAAGGAGCATGATAATTTTGGTGTTAACATACCCTTTATTTTATGAAATGGATGTACTAACAGAAGCTTAGTGTTTTTAGTACTATTCTTTGGAAGAATATAAATACAGCACCCCCCTTCTTGTTTTTAAATATTCATGCTGGTTCATAGAGATTCTAAAGTCTGAAAGCCACTGACCTTGGCTCTGAAAATCTATGATTCTGAGTAGGTTTTTGAAGAAAGGAGTTGTACTACAGACCCCTTAATGTGCTTTAAATGACATCATTGAAATTAAGCCACCCCAACAGCCTTCACAGAAAGTGTCCATTTCAAAGGCAAAGACAGTTGAATACTGAAAGACAGGTTTTGTGTAAGACTCGAAATCCCACCAACCACAGAGAGACTTAGTGCTGCTAAGCTCTGACTCCTTCCTGGTGCCCCCCAAATAGAAAGGCAAAGCATATGAGAGTGGGGAGTTCGTGAGTACATGAAAGCCAATTTGATTAAAGCCATATAAAATAATGCAAATATAGCAACATGGGGGGAGGCATAGAGAAGTTTAGAGTGTTTGCTAACAAATGATACATCAACTCATCCTGTGAAATGTGAGGATATCAATTCAACAACTATTTTCTGAGCATGCAACCTGTGTCAGCCTCTGGAGGTACTGAGTGAACAGGATCAAGTCCTTGCCCTCAGGGGTGCCAGGCCCCTGTGTGCTTGCCAGGTGAAAGCAAACATGGCAACATAACTCTGATGATGAAAGATCGTTTTTGCGATAGCAGAGCCTGCTGGTTCATGGGCAGGGACAGTTGACTACAGGGAACAGAAACTGCCTCTGGCTAACTTAACTGAAATTGAATTCATGTTAAGGACACTGGACTATCTCCAGGAACTCAACTGCAAGATGTTCAGCTGGGGCACTCAGAAACCCTGGAATGAGAGGGCTGTTTCTCTCTCTCTCTCTCTCTCTCTCTCTCTCTCTCTCTCTCTCTGTCTCATTTCACATGCCCCAACCCAGTCTAGTATCTTGTGCCTACAGCTTTCTGTAGGTCTGCCATTTTCTTGCACATGGCTCTTGATTTCTGTTCCTCCTATGGCCTCCTCATGTAGGCAACTTGGAAAGCACCAGCTCTGCACCCAGTCAAGAGGGTCACATATATCCAGAGCCCCATGTGGCCTGCTAGCTCAATCTCAAGTGCTGGAAGAGTGCCACCTGGCTACACCAATCCAGCCATTTATGCCCAAGGACTTGCTGCTTTTGCACTGCTGGGTAGGTGAAGCAACTTCTCCAAAAAGAGGGATTGAGAAAATGTGGTGGGCAATTCTAGTTTGATAGGGAATGATGAGAGATGAAGGCTGGCTAGGAAAAGTGAGAAGTTCCCTGGGGCAAATGGAATTTGAGGATTAGACAGGTGCTCTAATCAGAAGGAGGCCAAAGCTCAGAAACTGGAATTCCAACAGAACCTAGAGAGATAGCGGGATGAGTGAGAGGGTGGCATGAGTAGGACTGGTGCAGAGAGGAGGGAAAGAAGTGGGGGAGGACTGCAAAGTGGATGTAAACTGAGTTATGGAGGGACTGAATAGCAGGGCAAAGATGGATTCTACTTTGCAGGCTTTGTAAAGTCTCCAAAGTTTTTGGGTTTTTTGGTTTTGGGGGATGGTGCTGGGGATTGAACTTGGAGGCACTCAACCACTGAGTCACATCCCCAACCCTATTTTTTGCATTTTATTTAGAAACAGGGTCTCACTGAGTTGCTTAGCGCCTCACTTTTGCTGATTCTGGCACTGAACTCAAGATCCTCCTGCCTCAGCCTCCTGAGCTGCTGGGGTTATAGGCATGCACCATTGTGCCTGGCTTCAAAGTTTTTTTAAAGCAAGAGCATGGCATTTAATACCTTTCCTTCCATCTCCCCCACTGGCAAAATCTCAGCCTTAGTGTGATCCTCCTGTCTTCCTTCTCCCCACTGCATCTGTGAACTTAGGCTCTTCATTCTCACTGGGCCTTCATAGCGCCCCCAGTCCCCACCTACCCTTTTTCCCATTACCCCAGCCGCATCATCTTCTCTCCCACAACAGTGTCATCAAACCTTGACTATCTCAGGCCTCGCACCCTCACCTGCCCCACCAAGCTCAAGAGAGGACCCAGGTTCCCATTTCAGGGAGGAAAAAGAGAAAAGAGGCCCTGAGGCTAGCCTGTCCTTCGTTCCCTGCCTGGCCCCAGATCACTTGCAGGACACACTCATCTTTTCTTCCTTCTCTTCTGTGGCAACAACAGAATGACCAAAAAACAAAAAAAGCAAAACAAAATATTTTAAAAGGAGGAGCAGGAGGAAAGAAAGAAAAGCAGACAGACAAAACACAGCAAAAACCTGCTTCTGCTGTAGATCCCACTGCCTCCCAGAGTCTATCTCCTCTTCTTTAGCAGATAAGCCACTCTTTCCATTTTCACAAAATGAAAACGAACACCCTACCTTAAGTCCTCCTAACTGCTGCCTTTCTTGCTTATCTTCACGGTCAAGTCTAGTTGATTCTCTCGGACTGCATCCTTCCCTTCCACTCCACTGTAGTCTGACTTCTGCCTGAACAGCTCTCCTGGACTCCATGAACCCATTCTTGCCAAAGCCCCAGTGACTTCCTTTTGGTCACAACCAATAGACTATTTTTTAAAAATTTCTTCAGAGATTCAAGGATCTTCTGACACTATGGATCATTCCTTCTTTCTTGAAACCCTTCTGTCCCTTGGTAACACCATAAAGGACATTGACTGAAGTTAAATGTAAAACACATTTCCTTGTCTATGTTGTCACGGAGAGAAATTGCCACTTGAACGTTGCCTGCCACTTCTGTGTCTAGAGATGATGACGAAAAAAATTTCCACAAAGAACCCTCCAGGTGTAGGATGGCCAACAGCTCCAGTTTTCCCACAACTGAGAGAGTTCCTGAGAGCAAGATCTTCAAGGCTAAAATTAGAAAAATCCTGGGCAGATTGGGCAAGATGGTCAGCCTACCTGAGTGGTACTCTCAGGAATTAAGATGATAGGGGAGTTGGTTCCCATCCTGCTGAATGACTCAGTATTTTATGGAATAGTAAAGGGACCGTATTCTTTATTTTCTCTTTCTCAATTGAAATGAAAAAAAAAACCTGCTTCTAATAATACATTCAGGAGAGTCTATCAGAAGTTCTAAATTCTATCTACTTTACACTTTAATCATTGTACTTGGCAAGCTCAAAACTTCTTATCTTTCGTTTAAGGCTGTCTACCAGTTTCGACCTCCTTTCATTACAATTCAGAAACTGAATTAAATCCTGGAGCCGTGAGGCTTCTTAGAAGGTCATTTTGACTCTTCCCTTTTTGGAACACCTATAATCAGATCCTTTCCAAATGGATGAGGCCTTAACTAGCATTTGCATTACCCCCAAACTGTCCTCCAATCTGTTCCATTTCTGTCCTTCCCCTGATAATATGTGCGTCTGGACCATTGTCATCTGAACCCTTTAAGTTCAGACTTGAATATTTCTCTCAAGGAGGCTCTCCTTGACCCTGGACTTGGCCCCAGCTCCCTGCTCATGTAAATCTTGTGCCTTCCCTATTCAGATGCTTGTAGCAGAGACTGCTAGTAGTTCCTCCCATATCCATCCACTCCTTCCTTCATTTCAAAGAATATGAGAGCAGCAAATTGTTAAGCTTAAAAAAAGTGTTTCCCCAACTAGCCTTGCAGAAGTTATATATATATAATTTAGTTGTAGGTGGACATAATACCTTTATTTCATTTTTATGTGGTGCTGAGGATCGAATCCAGGACTTCCCACCTGCTAGGTGAACACTCTACCACTGAACCACAACCCAAGCCCCTCTTTAAAGATTCTGGCTCAACATGCTCCATTTGTTTTATGTCCTTCCCTCTCCCACCTTTCTGCTGGAAAGCAGTTGGAATGACTGGAGCTGCAGTGGCTATCTTATAACTGTGTGGTAATCTTGAGGGTAAATGCCACATGCTAACGAAGGTTAGGCAGGACAGAAGACGCTCAGAATACTGATGACATTGAAACCATACTCAACCTTGCAATCCCACCTCTGGATGTCTTTTACATTAGAAGGGAAAAATCCTCTTAACCTGTCAAGTAACTATTTCTCTGGTCTCTGCTACTAGCAGCCAAATATAGTCTTGACACAGTATTCATGGTGCTGCTTGACCTGCAGCACTTACACAAGGTATATTTTGTAAATCACAGTTTCCCAATCCTGGGCACAGGGCCGGCACCTAGGCAGTGTGCAGCTGATAATTATGAAGAATTAAGATATTTATGTGGTATGCTCTCCACTTTTGGTGAGAAAGAGCCAAGTTATGCTGCTGAAGCTTTGTCACCACCTCTTTGAAAGAAGAGACTCAGTGGAGGCAAAGCCAGCCTGCAAATGTTCTAAGCGACCTGGAAGGGCCACCACGTTGTGTGCTCCTGGCAAAGCAGGGAAGGTAGTGGTGGGGAGAATAACCTGGAGAGCAGTCACAGGCTCTGAGATGGTTGGTCTTTGAGATCTACTGTGGATCCAAATCCTCTGTTTGGAGAGCAGTATACCTATTGGGGTCCCAGAATACCTATCCTCGCCCCTCTTGTCACTCATCTCGTCTCATAGCTTTTATACCATTCATATGCTGATGCATCCCAAGGCTTTTATTCAGTCAGAGCTCCTCTGGGAAGCCCTTGTGTCCAACAGCCTGCCAGACACCTCCACGTGACTGTGGAATGGCCTCCTGAGAGCAGAACTGAGCAGATATTCATCCCACCACACGTCCTGGGCAGCCAGTGGTGCCTCTGTACTTCCAGCTGCTCAGGTCAACAGCCTTGTCTTGTCCTTGCCCGCTTCTTTCTCTTGTATCTACATTCACTCTGGCAACAAATCCTGTTGGCTGCACCTGCTTCTCACCACATTCACTTCCTGGCCTGGTGTAAGCAGCATCTTGAACCTGGCTTATTGGAGTGGCCTCTTAACTGGCTCCTCCACTTTTGTCCTTGCCACCCTGGCATCTGTTCCAACACAGCAACCACAATAGCTCTGTTAAAGTATAACACATCATGTTCCTCATCTGTTCCCAGCCCACCAGGGGTTTCTGTGATGGATAAAGAATAATGGTCTCCCAAAGAAGTCCATGTCCCAATCCCCAGAACCTGTGACTCTACTAGGTTACTTAGCAAAGTGGAATTAATGATGCAGATGGAATTGAGCCTCTTGATCAGCTGACTTTCAGATAAGGAGATTATTCTGGATTACCCAGTTGGGCCCAATATAATCACAAAGGTCCTTGAAAGTGGAAGAGGGAAGCAAAAAGGAAAGTCAGAGTGATATGATGTGACGATGACTCAACCCCCCATTGCTAGCTTTGGAGGTGGAACTAGAAGTAAGGAATGCAGACAGCCTCAGAGCAGGAAAATACCAGGAAAAGAATTTGCCCTGAGATTAGAGTCTCCAGAAGGAATTCATCTCTACTGACACCTGGATTTCAGTCTAGTGAGTCTTGCTAGAGATCAGATTATTTTATGTCCAGAACTTTAATATAATAAACTGCATTCTTTTAAGTTGCTAAGCTTGTGGTAAGTTGTTTCAGCAGCTACAAGAAACTAATACAGTACCCTCATGCAAGGTAAAAGCCAAGGTCCTCCCAGCGAAGACCTGGGTTCCAAATGACTGAATCTTGGTTACCTCTCCAGCCTCACCTGTGCTCAGCCTGATTCACACTCTAGTCACACTGCCCTCTTGCTCCAGCCTCCATCTTTGTAGAATGAAGGTGATGTTGAAATTCTTCATTTCCCAGAAGAAAGAGAGAAGTGTTTCACCCATGGTCCTGGCAGAGACTTAAACCCAGGCCTCCTGCCGGAGTACTAGTAGGTTACCATTTCTACATGGGCTTAACCTTCTCCCTGAGAAAGACTGTGGTCAAGCCTCCCCTGGCCACCTGCTTTCATGGCAGAAAAAATTACTAATTATATCATTGTGATCAAAGTATATAAATAATTTATGTGTTGTTGACAGTAATTACCTAAAGGATTAAAAATAACATGTAATTGTATTTAAAAAGTATCAAATTGGAATATATTTCCATCAAAAATATAAAGTGAAAGTGAATGTAGAAATAAAAATTGAATGTTTTAGAAGAAATTTTATTTTTTAAAACATGAAAATTATTACCATTAAAGGGAAAAGTAGAAATTATAATTAATGAATATAAAAATGATAGATAATATTATTTAAGTAAAGCTGTGGCTTTTACTTAAACTTTTGGCAATTTTTCATTTTCATCAAAGTAAACTGTTCACAATTCCAGCATTCATTCTCGCTGCCAATATCAATGATTAATATCTTGCTGTACTTAGGCTTAGGCTTACAAATGTATCTGAGCAATATGAGCTTTTTAATATTATTGTCTATTTTTCAACTACCCATGTGCATATATTCATGATTATGCCAACTTATGAGTTCTTTAGGAAGCACAAATGAAACACAAATAAAGAAAAAAGCTGCTCAGCCTGGGGCAGTGACATTGTGCTACACCCAAATCCATTCCAGTCATGCTCTCTGGAAGAAAGGAATCGACAGCTTAATTAATTTGCCCTGTTTCTTACTAAGGGCTCCGACTGTTTCAGCCCTCTCTGCCCTCTAAAGCAGTGTCCATCCACCTCTGCTGTGGGCAGGAGCAATCCACAAACTTCATGGCATTTGGGCTTGGTAGAGGGCAAAAGGCAAGACATGTGACAAACATTCCCTAAGGTCTGGGCAGTGTTGGACTGAGGAATGGATGAGGGAGCATGATGTGCCAGTGCTACCAGATCCCAAGGGACAGGCACACAGGTTCTTGTGTGTGTGTGTGTGTGTGTGTGTGTGTGTGTGTGTGTGAAGGTGGAGGGTCATTGAGGTCAGGGACCTTCTTTCTTGCCCAGGTCCGATGAGGGCAGTATAGAAAGGACGCTCAAGGGTGGTTGACTGACAGGTCACTGGGGGATGTGCACTGTAAGCGAACTCTTCTGCTTAGCCTCCAAGGACTCTCTGGAATGCGTGGGGTCTTAAAAGGCAAGTGTGAGCTGAGGGAATGCGCAGTGCCTCTTGCCTACGCTCTTCCTCTCTGCCCACCACTGGTCGGAAGAGGGGGTGCAGCAGCTCTGCAGTTCACTCTGACTCTGGCTTCTGCTAAGGAGGAGAAGGAGCCCCGTGTGATAAGACAATTCATACCTGGCAATCAAGGGCTTTAGTTCTTCATGTCCTGACGGATAGCTGACTCTCAAAAAAGGAACTTTGATGAGTAACTTAATGATAAACACATGAAGATGAAATGGCTAATGGGAAAGAAGGATAAGATCCTGTTCTGCAGAAAGTACCAACACTTTAAATCAATGCTTACTAACGGCCTTTTGAAAATGGGATTGGAGGTGTAGCTCAGAGGTAGAGCATTCACCTAGCATGTATGAGGCCCTGTTCGATTCCCCCATAAAGGTAACTTTTATGGGAATACTACAAGGTAGATCTTCAAATAAAAACTGAAATATAGAATTCCCATTTTTCAGAGAAGGAAATGGAGGCTCAGAGAATCTACATAGCTTGCAGAAGTTCATTCAGCTACTAAGTGACAGGGACATTATTCCAAGCTAGGTTTGTCTGTGTGCAGATCCTGACCTTGTAACCAGTATGGCAAACCAGTTCTTACTCCCTTCTACCCAACCTCCAAAGGAACCAGATAATCAACATTAGCAAAGAAGAATTCAGTGGGACCCTGGCTGACCATCTTTCTCCTGCTCATTCTTCAGGTTCACCCCAAAAGACAAATAAATCTTATTAACCCCATGTAAACAGTTAATAAGTATGTGTTACAGTGTTATTATAAAATATTAAAAAGCAACCTTTGTTGACCTACTTTTCTGATTGTGTACAAACCTGACTGCTGAACTTCGGAGAACCTTTAATTACAAAATGCTGGCTCACTTCATCCTTTGAAGCCCAACGTGCTTTACAGGGTTATGGCAAGTTGAAAAAGTGCCTGCAGGACCTTGAATCATAAGATGGGGCAACGTGTTGTAGTGTTACAAAAATATTGACAACATCTATATGTTCTGCCAATATCTTTATGATTAATGATATTTCTAAATAGCCTTGTCAAGACATTTTTGCATTCCATAAAATTTGTCCATTGAAAGTATAAAGTTCATCAGTTTTAAATATATTCTGAGTGTGTCAGCATCACCACAGTCTAATTTTAGAATTTTGCAACACCCCAAGAAGAATTTTGCAACACCCCCATCAATAGTCACTCCCTGTTCCCTCCCAACCCAGAAGCCACTTTGTCGCTTTCTGCCCCTTATCTGAATATTCCATATAAAAGGAACCATTTTCATGGTCTTTCAAGGTTTCTTGCTCTTGCCATGTTTTCAGGGTTCACCCATGTTGTTGCATGTGTCCGTACTTGGTTCTTTTTTATAGTCAAATAATGTTCCATTGTGTGAATATGCAATTTGTTTATGTATTCATAAGGAGAAATATTAGATGCTTGGGATCTGTCTACTGTCTTTACCCAGGAATCTGATGACCATCTATTTTAAAATACAAAGTAAAAGATGAGTGACTGTAATCAAGGCCTTTCGTCTTCTTCATATTCTTTTTCCCCCTTGGCGTTCCATTACTCCATCCTCTCCCAATGTATGTCTTAAATCTCTGATTTTGCTGCCTCCTCTTTCTCTCCCTGTCCCCTAAATGATAGAGACCTCCAGATTCAGGGCCTTCATCCTTATCTCTGCCCTTCATATTCTTCGGGTCTGCAAAGGTCATTGACCCAGAGTGACCTTCCGAGGTCAAGCTTTCTATGATGCTTCCCAACCCGTTTCCTGATTATGTCTTTTATAGCACTCATTATCATCTGAAACTATGTTTGTTTATTTGTTAATTCTTTGTCTCATCCCACCAAAATGCAAACCTCATAAGGGTAGCAACTACTTCTGTCTTATTTACTGCTGTATCAAACAGTATCTGCCTGGTACATAGTGGGTGCTCAGTAACTATCTGAATCAATATGTGAAAGATCTGGCCTCTCCCTGTGCTTCTTCACCTCCATCTTCCATGTCTTCCTATCCATTTCTATCCTCGTCCTACCGACCATCAACGATCCCTTGAATGCTAAGACTTTGTACCTTGGTGCCTTTGCACAGGCACTTGTCTCTAATGGATCGCCTCTACCTTCCTGTCAGACTGTCTCTTCATTCTTAAAGGTGCTGTCCCCTCCCCAGGCATTCTGACCACCACTTCTTTTGGGTCTTATTGTTCTCTCTGTCACTCTGTCCTTGCCTCTGTCACTCCACCAAGTCCTTTAATTTCCTAAGATGCTCATCACTCCAACTAGATCGGGCTCCTTGAGGGCAGAGACAATAACCTCATCTGCCTTTATAGCCCCATACCCCGGAATTCAACATGTGTCAAGCGAATGATTTGGATCCATATGAACTCCTTCGGGAAGAAGAGCACACTCAAATTTTCTAACCATTAATCCTGAAAGTTTCAGCATATCTGTGGACAAGTCTTTCTTTTACAAACTGGAGAGAAGTATTGATGATTATTAGATTCATCGACAGAGATAGGTTTACTAAGAAGTTTTGCAGGACTTTATACATGTATGTTTTTTAAAAATCCCAATGAAAACGGAATTTTCTCAAATGCCTGTATGCATTGGTTAAATAAGTCCCAGGTTGTCAAAACTCCTCTTTCCTGGAACTCCACAGAAGTTGACCTAGACTCTCATTCAACCCCCAGAAGGTTCTGTTCTCATTTGCACAAAAGCCACTTTTCTCAAACCACACTTGGGCTCTTGACATCCTCTGCTACCTTTGGATCAATAGGTGGAAGATGCTCATGGTTTTCAGATGTTTTTACCCTCACTGTCTCACTTCCTGGCTCAGACCAAAATATCTTTGGACCGAAGACAGACCAAGTGCTGGCCTGAGAACATCGACCCTGCCCATTTTAGACCACACACCTTATTATAGTCATTCCCATCAGCATGGGAGTGATCAAGAGCATCCCTAGAATGGTGGAGGTTGAGTCCTTTCCACAAAATCACTTAGCTGGCAGACCTTCCTTCTTGCATGTTGCTAGATTGCCTCAAAAGTCCACAGGGATGAGTTGGAGGGGATCCCTTTCTTAAGGAAAAGGAGCCAAACTGTCTTTTCGACCACGGGCAATTTCCTAGTACATTTAACACTAGGAATGAACAACACTGACCCATGCTTCCAGTGCAATATGGTTAGGAGTCCTCTGCTTTGAAACTACTCCACGTGACTCTACTTTGCAAAGACTCCTTGAGAGGATTTCATATAAAGCCAGTATAAATGGCCTTGCATACCCCAGCCAGAGGGGTTCAGAGCTCAGAGGTCACGCAGAAAACTTGAATAATTTGCATGTATCTTGTGAAATCAAGAATTCCTTTCTGTTTATCCTAATCATAAGCTTTTTAAGAAAAGCATTCCTATTGCTCATTCTACCATCATGATAGATGCAGGATCAAAACAAAACAAAACAAAAATTAGAAGAAACTTTAGAGGTATGGTGTGTCATATCACAAAAACAAAAAACAAAGATCCACTTAGGAAAACCCTAGTGGAAAAAAGGGGAAGAGGGGCCAGAGCCCCCGGTTCATGCTCCAATCATGTACATCACTCTTCCCTTCGTCCTCCCAAGGGACAGAGAGAGAGAGGTCAACAGCCTTCCTCTGATGGAGTTTCTTTCACATAGAAACGTAAGATGCTCCGCCCCCAAAGGGATTGTTAGCCACATGATTTGGGGGAACAGTGGGCTAAGGTCTAGAAGCAAGGTCATCTATCTCCTCCCTGCAGACCTGGGAACCTCAAACATGCTAATGTCAAGAGAGAATGTGGTGTGCTGTTTTCTCTGAAGGCATTCAACCATTGAAATTCTCTTCCCAATTTCTAAATTGTCTTCCCTGACCACCTCTTCTCAAGGTCAGTATTCCATGGCACATGCATTTCACCCCTGAGTCTATGAGTCAGTTCATGCTGCTCCATCCAGCCTGGGGAGCCTGTTTGCAAAGCAGTCACTTCCCAAGAAGGAGAAATGCAGTATTGCCTATGGCATGCGTGGTTTCGTTCAGGGAAGTGTCACCAAGTTGTCTGGTCAGACCTAAGCTGTGTCCTCCAATATAATTATCAGTGATAAAGGAGATCTTTGTTTTTTTTTTTTTTTTTAAAGATTTTTTTTGGGTGGGAGGGGTGGGGGAGAAGGAAAAAAAATAACAGAATGCATCAAAAACTATTACCCTAGGTAAATGTATGATTACACAAATGGTACGCCTCTACTTCATGTACAAACAGAGAAACAAGATGTATCCCATTTGTTTACAATAAAAATAAATTTTAAAAAAGATTTTTTTAGTTGTAGATGGACGTAATCCTTTGTTTTATTTATATATTTATTTCTATGTGATGCTGAGGATGGAACCCAGTGCCTCACACGTGCTAGGCGAGCACCCTACCACTGAGTCACAACCCAAGTCCTAAAGGTGATCTTTTCATTTCTATCTCCCAACTTGTTTGAAACTCCGGCATAATTTCTCTACTAGTCCTTAAAAATCCCAAGACCATTAAACCAGGGTTCTTCTGGACATATTTTTAAGAACCGCTGCTGTAGGCTAATGGAGGCCAGGGAGTAATCACAAAGTTGAAATCAAAGGAGCAACAAGACCAAACCAAGAACTGATGGAGGCATGGAGACCTGAGAGTCCTGTGATCTAATCCAGGGCCACAACAGTCAGGGACAAGGGGGAGGAAGACACAGAGGGACGGGTAGGCAGAACATGGTGATGATGGCCCTGGGCAGAGGACAAAGGGGAGCTGAAGGGCCAACTCCGGTGAGCCTGTGGGTGGAGTTACATGGGGAGCAACAAGGGAAGACGAGGGTTGCAGTTGTGATCTGAGCTGTGTCCTCAACACTTGAGGGTAGAGGAGGAGAGGAGTACCGTAGGGAGGAAGAGAGAAACTGTGAGACCAGCATGAGGCCTTTGAAAGGAAGTCCTCTCCTGGGGTTAGGGTGGAAAAATCACTAAGTGAGACCCGGGTCCGGGGAGGCTGCCTCACTTCCTTTCCCATCCAGATCCATGACCTGGGAAGTGACATTAGTAGCTTCTTCTGCAAGAAGAATATTCTATTCGAGGGGGTATTTTCTTACCTAACATCTGTAGTTGCCTTTCTGGAATGTATCATTGTCATGTTTCCTTAAGTTATTGTGAGCAGATCTGGAGGATGGTCCCCTGGGGCCTGAGAAGCTGGAATGTCTGATACTTTGTCTTACAGACTTCTGTGGTTTACACCCAAGGGAAGCCCTGGCTAGTGGGATCAGCCTTCTGCACCAGCTTCCTGTCAGAAGAGCCACAAAGATCAAATGAGATAACTGACATGAAGCACCAAACACAAAGGTTGACACTTTGTGGTTTCTGCCCACATGGCTGAGTCCATTTTCTGTTGCTATAGCATAATACCAAATACTGGATAATTTATAAAGGAAAAAGGTTAATTTTAGCTCATGGTTCTGGAGGTCAGGAGTCTGAGATTGGTGATCCTAGCTGATTTAAGCCTCATGCTGCTTCATAACATGGTGGAAGTCGGAAAGACAAGAGAACACATGAGGAAGAGACAAAACCTGAGTGGTGGCCTGGCTTGATAACAACATACTGTCATATACGAATCCAGTTGTGTGGGATTAATCCAGTCCTATGAGAAAGGCGCTAATCCCTCTTAATGATCTAATCACTTCTTGAGCCTCCACTTCTTTCTCCTTTCTTCCATCACAATGGAGAATCAAACTCAACATGAGCCTGGGAGAAGCCAAAACCATAGCCCTACAGCCCTCAACTGTGCTGGGTCTCCATAAAGGGCATCCTGGGATGAAAAGCATCACGTGGGCACCAACTTGGGTATGGCTCTTGGGGATAATAAACCCACTTCTGGAAGCTCATTGTGAAGATTCTATGTGACATCCTATGTAAAGAGCCACACAAAGTGCCTGGCACCTAGCGGTATATCAAGGCAGCCATTTAGCTGTATTATTATCATCAGTGCAAAGACATGAGACCAGAGAAGAAGGTGACTTCCAATATGACAGAGCAAAGCTCAACTCCATCCCAGAATATTCAAAACCAAAGTGCCACAAAACACATTGCCCGTAAAAAACACAACACATATCGCTTTATTCATCTACCCATCCTTTGGAATCTATAAGCCATTTTTATTGTGGGCTGTGTATCAGTTGGCCACTCTCACTTTGCGAGGATAGTCAGGAATATTCAGCAAACTGAGGACTCTGTGCTGGAGGGTGTAGTGGTTGAATGATGGCACCCCAAAAGATATGTCTGAGTCCTAACTTTTGGGCCCTATCAATGTGACCCCATTTGGGAAAAGGGTCTTTGCTGATCTAAGTAAGTGAAGGATCTAGGTCGTCCTGAGTTAACCAGATGTGCCCTACATCCATTGACAAGTATCTTGTGAGAGACAGAAGAGAAGACCCAGAGCAGAGACAGTCACATGAAGAGGGAGGCAAAGATTGGAATGATGCGTCAGAAGTCAAGGAGCACCTGGAGCCACCGGAAGTTGGAGGAAGCAAAGGAGGATTCCTCCCCTAGAGGCTTCAGAGGGATCCTGACTCTGCTGACACCTTGATTTCAGACTTCTAGCCCCTGGAACGGTGAGAGACATGTTATTGCTGTTCTAAACCACGCAGGCTGTGACAGTTTTTTACAACAGTCACAGGAAGCTAATGTACAAGGAACAGGAACACACACAAACCAACTGGCAACAGGAAAAGTGGTGAGAGGGGTTTTCCAGAAAGACTTGAAGGATATTATGATTCCAAGGACAGGGAGTTCAGGCTGATCTCATGAGGAACGAGGCCCGGAGCCTGGACAGTTGGAAATGGCATGGCTCCTTCATTCATGGACACCTGACCTCTCGTCTCTTGTCATTCTTCTTTCTTTTTCTGCAGGCTCACTCTCTCTAGTTCTTTACGCAGTCAAACCTTAAACTTGACCTGTCATCACATACAGAGCAACAGATGGCTCTGTGGTCTGACTCCAAAATCGAGAGAGAGAATGGGGGTATCTCTCTTCCTTGTAATAAATCAACTCTCCCCAAAGGATGAGTTCTCAAGTCTGGGGACCTTTGTCTGGGATCAGGAGTTCACTGGTAGACACCTTTGCTGGTTTTCACTGGAATGGCAAGGACTATTTGTCCAGATAACTAGTTAGCTAAACACCCCCTGGCCTCCTGTGTGACAGGTCTGAGAGAATCTAACCTCACATCTTCCCTTCTGCATTAGACCATGTCCTTGGCCTTCTAACCTGTCTCCTCAAACTCTTCTCTCTGCATCACTTTACAGAGGGGGAAAGAGCAGCAGAAAAGCCGTCCATTTAGATTCTCTTCCTACTCTAAACATGAAGTTAATCTACTGGAACAAAAACCCTATTGATTTTTACCTATTATAGTCTTTTCCCTAAAATAGCAAATGCATGCTCCTGCTGGGGTCATATTTGCCTTGTTTTGGATTCAGAACTTAATACAATTTCCAGTTCATTATTTTTACATGCTGCTTTTGCATGACTCCTTGAGGCCAAGTGGTACCTGAGATATTGGAAGTTGGAGGACTTTGCCTTCAAACTTCAAAGCAAAGTCTCAAAGCAAACAGAAATGCAAGCCAGGCACAACAGGAGAAATGGGATCTGGGGAAGAATCCCATTACTTGATGCGCATTCAATAGTCAATGAGAATCTGTTGGGTGTGGACCAAGTGCTGGGCCTTGGGTTCCAGACATGAGCAGGTGGGCACTGGGCTGCCCACATGGAGTTTATGCCTTGGGAGAAACAGCAGAGATGAAAGAAGATAACACAAATGAATGCATAATTGCAAGCTATGAAAGGCCATGCAGGAGAGGCACCTTGGTGTGGTGAAAGCGAATAACTCAGGCAACAGCCTCAGGGTCAGGGACAGCTTCTCCAAGGAAGGCACGTTCCCCTGAGATCTGAAGGGTGTGTGGGTGTTTCACTGGGTGGAGGAGGGAGGTGGAGGTTAGAGGGGGATGTTCCAGTCACGGGAACTTAGCACGCAGATATTCATTATGTATCCCAGCCGAAACTCATAAAATGCCCATATGTCTGTCTGTGGCATTGTGAAGGAATGGGCCAGCAGGCAAGCTTGCTATGCTTCTTGTCTTCTATCTCTTCTGCAGGTAGAGGAGGCTGCTTGAGTTTCTCCACCCAGCCTCTGACCCCTTGTAGATCTCTCCCGAGTGTTTTAAGAAGCCCCTCAAATCCTGGGCCCTGTGGAGAATCCCCAGGGCTCTGTGTCAGCCTCATGCATAATATGAGAAGATGCTCTTGGTCTAACAGGCTTAAAGAATCAGAAAACAATAGGTTTTGTCAGAATGAAAATTAATGTTGAAAAGAGGAGCTATTGTGTGTTCTTCTATCTTGTTACTAAAGGAGGCAGACGGGATTCTTCCAGCACAGGGAGATACCCACCTGTGATTTTTCCATCTGACACCCGACCATCTCAGACCTGTGTGCCTAAGGCCTGCCAGCTGGAGAAGGCCACTTGCAGGAGTAAGCTTCTCACCCTGGAGCTGGGATCATCATAGAGAAAAGTGGAGGATGTGAGGAGGAGGTGCTGGGCTTCTCCCCAGGACACCTTCTTGGCCATTCCTAGGAGACCATTCCTTCCAGTGTGTTCCAGGAGCCTGGGGTCACATCCCTATCACAGCCAGCTTATCAAGCTGTCTGACCTGTCTGCCTCCCAACAAGGCTCTGGAGTCTCCAGGGACTGTGTTTTTCAGTTTGTTTTGTGCCCAGCACCTGGAATCTACATGATAAGCATTCACTAAATATTTATTAAAGGAATAAATACATAGACCTTATTAATTTATACTTTGTTCCAGTCTCCAAACATTTTGAGACTGAACCATGCTGCCTAGATAAAGGTAAGTGGGATTATTATATTAAGGATATTCTTCCCACTGGCTTGTACATAGTAGTTGCTCAGTGGTGACTTAGATGTGCAGCCATAGATGTGTTCACGTGCATGCTTTGGAACTTGTATGTAGCACAGTTTCTTTCTTAATGGCATTGATTTTGTAACAAAGCCACACTGTGGGGGTGCACTCACACTGCACACTATTCCAGTGAGGCAGAGAGCCTCCAGTGAGTGGGTTTTGCTCCTTCATTAAAGCAGAGCAGAACTTCTTTAGCTGGAACCAACCTTTGTGGGTCAGGACACCGGTTCCCCTATTTTTTTTCCCCTTGTATTCAGGAAACAAGGGCTGAACGTCCTTCAGCAAAGGCAGTTGTGGTTCCTCCAACTCCTTGCATAATGAATCCTGCCGCTGAAGACTCTGCCAGGGTGGGAGCGGGTGGCAGCTAGCCAGGATGGCCTGTGGCATTTCGATAAACAAACATCAATATTTATCAGAGCTACTCTGACGTGCTTCCTTGGCTGTAGGAACAGGGAGTCCTCCCTGGGCTTGTATATAGTTTTCTCTGTATGAGATAAATGTTTGGGGCCATTAAAGGGGGAAAAGATGTTTATACTCTGCTCCCCAGTTACCTCGGCTAATTTACTGCACTAGGAGGTCCTGTAGTTCATTAATAATATACAAATACAAATCAAGGGGAGAAATTGCCTTGTTAATTGACTTTTGTGATGCTAATCTAAGATTCAGGCTTTTCAGCATTACCCTACAACCATGTTTATATCACACCAGAACAATTGACTTTGGAGAAAGCAGAAAGCCACCAAAGCAGAAGTCTGAAATCATTGCTGAGAGCTTTGTAAACAGATCCCCTCCTCCCCTGGCTCTCTTTAGGAATCTAGAGGTAGAGGAACACAAATAAAAGAGAATACCACCCAGGTGGCTAATGAGAAGTCCTGCTGGGCTGTGCTGGGCTGTATGGGGAGTCCCATTTCCCTGCCTCAGCCCAGATGTCTGCAGCAAGATTATGGAAACAATACCATTAGACTCAGCTGACTGATCCAGCTAAGAGGTAGGTTCACCAGTCTTAAGAACCAAATTGATGCCACATCCGTGTTCCACTGACACCCCTGGCTGGGCTCTGTCTCTTCTTGCTCTCTCTGATCTTCACCTGTGGAGAAGACGCATAACTTTCATCAGTTCAACAATGAAGTGGGAGGTGGTAGAGAGTAGGGGCGGTCTCCCAGCCAACCTTGGAAGTCAAATGGATCTGGATTTAGATCCTGCCCATTCTCTCTTCCCCTATAGCTGCCAGTCACCCACCATGGCGAGTCTGGGAGCTGGAATTTCAAGTTCATGACTGTGATCTAGACATTAGCATCCTCCCAGGCTCCAGTACAGCCTCTGTTCCCTCTGAGTCTGCTTGGGTCATCTGATGACAAATCTGGCTGCTCCTTGAAGGAGCTACTCACCAGCCCCATGGGGAGCCACGAAGGTTTTTATGGCAGATTTCACAGGAGGAGCAAAAGGAGACTTTAAATTGCATGCTCCCTGGAACATGCCCGGGGTGCCATTGCTGGAACCTCCCCAAGTTTCTCCTTGATTGTTTTGCCTCTGGGACTTTTTCTCTTTCACGTGATCCTTTGAAGTCTCTTATTCCTCTTATTCTTGTTTTTTTTTGTTTGTTTGTTTGTTTAAAAAAACAAGTAAACAAAATAAACCAAAGTCATCTTGATTCAGATTGTAAAGTTTGAGACTCATTTTTCTATTCTGTAAAATGGGGATGATAATTCCTGTCTTAGAACATGAGATGGAACACTAAATGGGAATTAAGTACATGTGAACTCTAGTTGTGAGTGAGCTATATCATTATCATAGACCAAACCCCTTTGTGTCTTTCCACAATGTCAGAAAGCATTGAATAGCAATAAATTCACAGGCCACACCACTTTCATCAGTGACACTTTACAGAACACTTTTGGGATACCTGGTAATCCTAAACTGGGCAACTACAGGTCCTTTTATTTCAATCTTATTTTCTATTATCTATGACACTCAGGTCACATATCACACTTCACACAATTATATATATATAGATCACAGAAAGGCTAAGAAAGGGTTAAGGAAGTCACCAGGGACTAAGGAGGCTGAGCTGAGAGCAAAGGCAGAGAGCAGATAGGAATGCAAACAGCCACGGTAGGTGGTCAGATAAGATTAGGAACGTGTTCCCGGTGTAGAGCTGTCAAAGTGCAGGAACTTATTGCAGGCCAAAGTCCAGACAGATGGCAATTCACAGTGTCAGTGTGGAGTGTTAGCTTGAGATGTCAGCCTGGAGTGGGGCTTGCGTGGTTGTCGTGGGCACAAGTAACCGCATTCTGCTAGAGCCCAAGGACAGAGGTTTGGAAGTTCATCGCTGCGGCGATTTTTTCTGGATGAGACTTGTGATGAGAGAGCAGGTGATGGGGTCAGGGTGCTGCTGGGTCCAGTCTCAGGCTGCTCCTCCTTATAGGGGCCTCCAGTGAGGGGGTTCTTCATTCAGTGGCCTGGTGTGTTCAGTAAGTTCATGGGTCTGGTTTTTCTGATAGGAGTTTAATACATCCATGCATCTATGTGCTTCTGATTAATTTGGTGAGTTCACAGGTGGGCATTCTTATTAGCACCATTAATTCATTTATGGGTTTGTGCCTTATGGTGGCTGTTTACTTGTACACACAAGGTGTAGACTCATCCCACCTCAGCACTTAAACTCAAAATGGAGTAGCTTCGGGCTGGAGTTGTGACTCAGAGGTAGAACGCTTGCCTAGCATGTATGAGGCACTGGGTTTGATTCTTAGCACCACATAAAAATAAATAAGTAAAAATAAAGGTTCATCCACAACCAAAAATATATAAATAAAAAAAATTAAAAAAAATTGAAGTAGCTTATGGGAAACTACTGGTTCAGGTTTAGGTACAACCTTAAAAGAGAAATTCTCTCAAAATACTCACCAGGGCAATAAGGCAGTGGAGAGTCAAAAGAGCTGCTACATTTGTGTTCTAGGAAATCATTTGTTTTGCATAAGCATGTGGTCAGATCGTTTTATGCATACGTAGCCTGGATTGGCTATCAGGTATTATGCTCATACTATTATTTTTATCAATTAATTTTATTTTGACTTTTGTCCTGTAGAGTACTGCCTTGGTCATCATAATGTGATCTGTATTTGTGTACTTTTTTTTTTTTTACATTAAAAACTTTAAATAAAACATAATACCCATCAAAAAAAAAAAAAAAAATGCTATCCTATACATCATGGAGTAACTCCGCAGAGTATGGCCTGCTCTGCACAATTCCAAAGTAATGTTTTTCAACCACAATCAGTGAAATTACCATAATGTGTTGCCACCAGCGTTAAAATGAAATAGAATGGAAAAAAACAGCATGTGTCGCATACAACTGGGTAAGTTTTGTTTTCTATAGTCTTCTTTTTGGTTTCATTATGCACATACGTGTGTGTGTCTGTGTGTGACCACTAGCAAAGTAAAATGGACTTTTTGTGGTGGGCAGTGGTAAAAAGGAAGTGTGGAGTCAGGCTGTGCCCTGCTCTGGGTCACCCCATGATGAACAGAACAGTAGTTTTCAGGTTGTACCTAACCCTGAGTTATTCCCTTTTATAAAGCAGTACTTTGCCTGGAGTTACTCCATTCTGAGTATGAGTGCTGAGGTAGAATGACTCTATACTGTTTGTACAAGTAAACAAACACCATCTGCCTCGCACAAGCATAAGGTACAAACTGATTAAAAAAAAAAAAGAATCATGCTAATAAAAACGACCAATTGTTAACTTAGCAATTACATTAAATTAGAAGCTCATGGATGTATGGGCATATCAAACCCATATCTGAAAAACCAGGTCCATAAGCTTATCAAACACACCAGACCACCAAATGAAGCAATCCCCTCACCTGAGACCCATAAAAGGAGGACCACCCCAAGACTGGACACAGTGGCACACTGATCCCCATCACCTGGTCACTTGTCATGATCCTTGCCCAGGAAAATCGCCACTTCTGATTCTCTGCCCCTGGGCTTCAGCAGAATTTCTCCTGCCTGTAAAGACAATGCTCAGCTTATTCCAACTGACACCTCAAGCTGACACTCTAAAACTGCATCTGTCCAGACCCTGACCTAGAGTAATTCATTGTCCAGTCCTGTGTCCCCCCTCCTCCCACACTTCTTGGTCCTGAACGAGGTCTCCACTGGTTTGTAATGTTATCCGATTGACTTCCCATTCCTAGCTGCTCTCTGCCTTTGCCCTCAGTTCAGCCTCCTGAGTCACTGGGCCACCTTAACCCCTTTCTGTTATACATTTGTAATCATGGCAAGTTTGATATGTGTGTCTTCAGTGTTACAGATTTTAGTGCTCGAGATTGGAATACAAGTAGTTAAGATTACCCAGCTTAACTACTAGGTGACCCGCAAGTACCCAATGAATAGCAATGGAAAGTGATCTAGCTTGTGACCTTATTGCTATTCGATAAATTCTGACATTGTGGAAAGACACAGACATGTTCGATCTATGTTAATGGCATAGCTCACTCAATGACAAAATGTTGGAAAATGATTTCTTTAAAAGCTACACAGATTAAGGTATTTATCATTAAAATTTGACTTTCGCTCTGAGGCAGTGATCTCTTAGACTTAAGTGAGCTGCAAAATCCTGATGTTGAAAAGATCAGGGACCCCTATCTAGTCCCCTGCCAGGGGGAGAGGATGATGTCACACCAAAAACAGCCTAGAGACCTAATTCTGTTCACGCACATTTTTGTTAAGCTCACATGGCATGTATAAAAGTGTTTGCAATGATTGTCATTTGAAAATGACTAAAAATCCGGATTTTCAAGTTCTCTTGAAGATTTGGAGAGCCGACCACACCAGGAGTCTCCCCAGCCCTTCACCTGCCTGCACCCCCTGCTTCATCTGCTATTTGGGTTCTGGATTCTCTCCAGGCTTCCAACTCTGGGTGGATGCAGGGTCCAATGTTACTGCCCTTCCCTGCCCTGGAGTCCTTCTCTACCCAGTGTTCAAGGTTTGTTCCCCCAAACCTGCAAGGCTGGAATATCCCAAGGGCTCCTTTTGTTCCAAACATCAGCTGCCAGTGAGGGAAAGAGGCCCAGGCAGGAGGAGGTGATTCAACCAAGGTCACAGGGATCTCTAGGGAAAAGAAACGAGGTCTCCCTCCCCCAGGTTGTGATCCTGTCCAGACATCCTCTTCCTCATAAAAATGGAGGCCTTATTAAGAAATGTGTTCGATTCACCTCAGTAGTCATTATCAGCCCTCACTTTTCCCTCTGGTCTCAGCCAAGGCAAATGTTTACCATGTACAAGTGAAATTAGATCCAGAGTGGCTCTCGCTTGGCTGACCGTGTTTAAATGTCTGTCTTTGTTCTCTGTGATGTTTCCTGCCATGGCTGCAGCTGCCCCTGAGCAGCTTCAGTCTGCAGAAGACACCCAGGCAGAGGGCAAAGGGACTCGCTGAAGTGGGCATTTGGAAAGGACACACATCTCCGATTTGTTTCACCTCGGTTTAGTTCAAGGTCGGAGAAAACCAGCTTGGGGCAGGTGCATTTTTCATCAAGTATGACTCCAGGCAATGCCAACATCAGCAGCAGCATGATATAAGTGCCACCCCGTGACAGTCCCAGTAGAGGTACAGGACAGCCCTGGAGAGTCTGGTCACAGGGAGAAAGCCACCCTGTGTCCCACACTGCATGGGGAGCTGAAGCACATTTTTCAATTTCTTTAACTTTTAAAAATTATGTTTGCATAATAAAATAGTCAAAATACAAAAGTAGAAAGAATATGTAATGGATCTTCACGTATCCATTGCTCAGATTCAACATTTATCAAGATTTTGCTACAGTGTTTCCTATCCCCCTTTTTAACTTTTAGTTTGACAGATTAACATATATACAGCAAAATGCATCAATCTTAGGCAAACAGATGGATGAGTTTTTAAGTTTTTGTTACTACAAAATAATTTTACACATAGAAGTTGCAAAAATAAGACAGAGTTCACATATTGTCTTCACCGACTGCCCAAATGTTCACATTTTTACCACACTTGTGTTATGATTGTATCATGCTTTATACACACTTGCTATTGTTAATGATTTTTCTGAATACCCAGACGCTATTATTCTTCTTCTGAAGCATTCGCAGGTCAATGAGTTTTGAGACATAATTATGCCCATGTTATCATCACTCATATCAAGTTGAGTTGTAGAGCATTTTCCGTACTCCATAAATTTCCCTGGTGCCCTTCCAAAGGAAGTCAATGTTCTAATTTTTATCACTATAGATTAGTTTTGCCTGTTCCTGAACTTGATGTAAATGGAATCATCCCCCACTATTTGTGCTGAATTATTTTAAAGCAAATCCAAGATCTCAGGTTCTATCATCTCTATATCGTCTGTAAACATCTCTAAAAGGGGCCTTTTCTTACATCATGATGATCCACTGATTATGTAAAAAGTCTTCATAGCAAGCTACTGATTAGTTCCGTTTTATGGAAGAGCATACAGGTCCAAGTTTATCCAGGGAGCAACTGGGCCAGCAGGCCCCCTTTCAAGCCTGTACCTTCCTTCCACTGCTGAGCAGCTGCTGTGGCCCGGGCAGTGTCCCCTGCAGTGCTGCTCTGGGGAGGAGGAAAGGCTCCTGTGGTTGCTCTTGGCTGGGGCTCCTCCAGCACCTGTGCTCTCTCACACCAGTACCTTCTGGGGCCACTGCCTGCTGCCTGCTGCCTGCTGCCTGCTGCCTGCTGCCTCCGGCTGCTTATTGCTGAGGACAGAAGAAAGGTACCACTCACCCCCAGTGGTCGAACAGACGGAGAACCCCGCAGTTGTGTTTGACGGCTGCTGAGAGCCTCCCCTTCAGCACAATCTAGACTTCAGAAACAACTGAAATCATCAAAATGCAGAACCGACCCATGACTTAAATATTTCAGATCATATTTGCAAATGAGTTCTAATAATACACAAACTCACATTTGTACAAAAAGGAAAACCAAAGCCCACAGCAACCTGTTCTTCCAGAGACAGAGAGGTAGTAACAAATCTAAAAGCATAGGTTTTCCCCCTGGAAACCCAACACAGAGCTCCTCAGGAACAAATAACTTATTATAAGCTGAATCAACTCCTCGTGATCATGATTTTATTGTCTCATAAATTGGAAGGTGAAGCAATTAGAGAAGTCAAAGACTTAAATGCGTTCACAAATCAAACACCTTATTGCTTGTTCCCAAAACAGAGCTGGATGGGGCTGTTTCAATGGAAGTGGGTTTTCAGCAAAACTGTATTGCCCAGTTACTTAGAAATAGCTTTCTCTGTTCCTCAGATGGAGGGCCTGTGGACTATCACCAGGTTTTCAAGTTGTGTTCCTTTCTAGGCACAGAGAGCAAAAGAAGGGCTTTGACAAGGGCCTAGACTGGGAGGTGCACAGAGGAAGAGACCACAGGAGGCCGGGTGGGGCTCTAGCCCCCAAGTGTGAGACCTCATTTAATCCTCATGGCCGCCTAAGGAGAAGGATCTGTTCCCCGTTCCCCAGGCAAATGAAAAAACGTGACTCACCAAGAACTTGAATTGTTTGGTCAAGCTCATCAGGTAGTAGGGGTGGAACTGGGACTGGAACCGTCTCCTGCCTGGAATCCCTTGACCTGTGCTGTGACCTCCTGGCCATGATTTCAGCTGCTCTCCCCCCGCCCCCCACAGGATCCCATCGTCACTAAAGGACTTCCATCCACCTGCCTGTGGCTGCAGGGGCCAGCACAGGCCCACTCACACGGAAGGCACAGAAGCATTCTTGGCCCCCCACAAAGGCCTCATGAGCCCCCAGAGCTTGATGGTGTTCAAAGATATGGGACAAGGAGAACTCTTTGGAGATAGGGCTTTTGTAAATTTTATTTCATTTCACAAACACAATGAAAAAAAAAAACAAACCTGCTAATAGGATTGCCAACTCAGCAGGCCTAGGCAGGCGATGGAAGGAAATAGAAAGCATCCTGGCACACCTGGAGATTGATTGCAAGTCAGGAACAAGGACAGGCAACCAGAAATTAATCAGCAGAATCGCTTCTCACTAAAGGGACAAGGATGAGAGAGTGTGCGGTGCAGCCATTACTACCAACTCTATTGATTCTGTGTGTTTCCCTGGGGCCCCCGCAGCTCCGGGAGCAGGGAAGCAGCCAGGTGGCTCTGCAGGCTGTCCGAGGGCCAGCCGCCTCTGTTACCCCTGTGACAGGCAGCTGCACTGTCAGCAAAGGAGGGGCTGGTGCAGGTGATAAACCCTGGTCCTGCCCAGCCCCAGAGGCCTCTCCTGGGCCACAAGAGGCCCCTTGTGTCTAATCCTGGCCTGCCACCAGCAGCTCTAACTTGGGGCTCATGCAACAGCTTCCAAACTGCCATCTGCCACCTCCCTGGCTGGGCTGATTTCACAAGGCTCTTCAGCGTGGTGGCCTTCACGCGGGTCTTATCACTCACCTCTGCCCGGCAGCTCACTGTGGTAAGGGGGCTGGGAGTGATCAGGTGGGGGTCCCTGGGGAGGCAGCAGCTCCAGGGCAAGGCACAGGGGTCCTGGCCAGGTTTCACCCCAGCACCTGTGTGACACAGGCCCCCTCCACTTTCAGGTCTCAGACCTGCCTGGAAAAGGAATGTGTGGGTGCTCAGTTCCCGGGTTATAGTCTAAACTCCTCAGGTGATATCCAGGGTTTTGTGAGCTTACCCTTGACCTCACATGCTGTGCTCTGGTCAAGAATTTTCCAGAATGCCCAGTTCATATAGCTTTCTCCCCTGCTCCTGCTTTACTTGAGTTCTCGCTCTAGCATCACCTCCTCTCTGGCTCCCGTAAGACCTTCCCTGATGGAAGCTCCAAACCTCGCCCTGTCTGCCCTAGAAAGAGCAGGCAAGTGCCACTTCCTTACTGCTATCTACTGTTAAGCCCAGCCCGGTGCATAGGCCTGCTAAGGGTGTTTCAGGCACCACTTGGGAGAATACAGGTCAATCTTAGGGACGGCAAGCACTGGACCTGTTTCTGACCCTGAAATCCCGTTACTCTGGACTGTGTTTTAGTCTTCTTTTGCTATTCAAAAACATCTGCCTGAGCCTCCAGACCATCATGAGGAACAGCTGAATTCATCCATTTGTGTTCATTTTAAGACCCAGGAATAACTGTCAAGAAGGTTGCCCCTGCTGACAGGAAGCATCGATTGCTTCCTTAATCTCACTGTCCTTCTGTCCTGTAGAGCAGAGGTCGGGGCATCACCATCCAGCTGCCCCTCTGCTGTGTGCTGTTTCAGGGTGACTGTACATATTTGGAGGAGACCTGGGTTTCCCCTGCAGGGGACGTACTTGCTCCCCTGTTGGAGAGGTGGGTGCTGCACATCCCACTGCCCCATTCCAGGACAGAGTCTTCAGGGGCTTTGGGCTCACCTCGGTGGCCCTCCTGGGATGGGAGCTGGAGGGCAGGGACTCTGCCAAGCACTGTGTTTAGAGGCCAGCATTTTCTTCCCACTGATCACAATGCAATTGAATTTTGACCTCTCCAGTCCATTTTCTTTTCCAGGCTCCCTGGCTTTCTGGGTGCCTGCCTTCTGCTTGATGAGGAGAGATCAGAGGGATGCTCAGATCTGGGGGAGAATGTTGGGACTGTAGAGAGACTGCCAACAAGAAATTGTAGATGGGCGGGGCTTGGCAGGGACTTGAGGGACCGATCAGCTCATTTCTGTCTTAACACTTAGTGTTGAGCGCTTGGAGGGGTTTGTTTTGTTTTAACTTATGAAGAGCAAATGTACTGTGAAAGTAATTGGGGGGATCCTTGGTCACTTGATCAGATGCCAAAATGCAGGGATTTCAAGGGGTAGATGCTCAGATCACAGCAAGCAGCCTTCTTGGGAGGAGGCTCAGAGTAGGACCAAGTATGGGCTACACATTCCCAAACCCATGTCACACCCAGGCAATTGATTGGTCTAGGGGTGGGCACCTAACCAAAGCTGAGCCAATCAGAGTTCTTCCCTGGGAATTTTTCAGATTTGGAATCATCTGGAGGCAGGTGGCACCAGGATGTGAACAGAAGCTGTTGGTACGTTCTCAACCACCTGGAGAAAACCGGGCCATAGGGAGAGAATGAAATCAAGAGGCAGAGGAAAGGTGGCACTTAAACCCCTCCCTGGTCTCAGTTGTTCCCATGGTCCTGCAGCTCCATCCTTCCTGCGTTGAGGTGAGACAGTTTCTTTCAGTCTGAGTGAGTCTGATTTACATTTCCATTGCTGTGACAAAAGTGCCCAGCTTCACAGAAATAAAACCCCATCTAGCATTGGTCATGCCAGGAACTATTTTTCCTTAAGAACCTTTTACCTCTACCTTAAGAAAGACCACTGCCTCTGTAGAAGATGAAGCTTTCAGCAGCTGGGCACAGTGACCCACACCTGTAATCCCATTGGCTTGGGAGGCTGAGGTAGGAGGATCGCTAGTGCAAAGCTAGCCTCAACAAAAGCGAGGCACTAAGCAACTCAGTGAGACCCTGTCTCTAAATAAAGTACAAGATAGGACTGGGGATGTGGCTCTTTGGCTGAGTGTCTCTGAGTTCAATTCCTGGTATACCCCCAAACCCCCCAAAAAGAGAGGCCAGCAACCTGAAAATATCTGTATTGAAGCTATAGGAAGCTCACTGGAAGAATTTTCACAACTAAACCAAGCACAACTTCTGACTCTTCCTCACCTTCTGTTCTTGAAACATCCTCATTGCTGCTCCCTCTGCTGTCCTTGGTCTGGCTTTGACAGGCATGTGCTGGGTGCAGGAGCACTGGACTGGGAGGTCCAGTTCTCACCCTTCCCAGTCGTGTGACGACAGGTAAACCCTCCAGCCTTGGGAGGGTTCGTTCCCTCATCTTCAGGATGGGAAGATCAACACGTCACTCAAGGATCTGCTGGGGGGCCCACTGGAAGGTAAGTTCTGAACCCCAGGACTGTGGCTAGCTCTTGTGGAACAAGTGTAGACCTCATGTCTGACAGCCCTTCAATCGTGTGATTCAGTTCAATTCCACTTAACACATATTGCCGTGAGGCTGCACAGGTCAGTTCTGTTTTGGGAGCTGAAGGTCCTGTAGTGAGCAGGACAGCCAAGGACATTCTACTTGGGAAAACAAACAGGTCAACCAAGAAGGAGCAACTGAGGCAGTGTCAAATGGAGAGAAGCCCTGTGAAGAGACTCAGCGGGGTTCAGAGGAGCGGGGCTGTGCTGAGAGGGAGCAGGCGGGTGTTGAAACTGGGGCAGTCCCACAAATCTGGGGCACGATGTCCATAAATATAAGCCTGTCTACTTAGGTCACACGCCCAGCATGCCGGTGACACCACGGCCAGTGGAGGACACAAAATGGGGATGGCTGAAGACTCCCCAGGCAGTTTTGTACTCTGCAACTCAAAGACCTGATAGATTCAGGTTTCCCCAGCATTGAGAAGCAGCGCCTCACCTGAACAAGGGCTTCAGGAGGGGAAGCGAGCTTGCCTTTCTTCATGTCAACTGATGTCACAACAGCCTGATAGGGTGCCATGGACATTTTTATTATGACTCGTCAACTCCCCTTCCCTCTGCCTTTTTTTTTTCTCTCTCTCTTTTTCCAAGGTACTGCATTTCTTACTTCAATGAATTGCTTATAAGACCATGGTAATAAGAATCTTGCTCCCCGTTCCCGGCTACAAAAACAAAAATAAGAGGATCCATCTTGGTACCTTGCTCTTCTGGCTGCAGGGATTGTTCTGGCAACATGCATGAGGCCTTTCAGGCTCATTCTTGGAGGTTCTAATATTTTGGGCTGGAGGAAATGAGCCATTTCCTCACAGTGGTAATCCCGCACAGGAGCCCAGAGCTGAGGGTAGCCTAGCTGAGTTTCAGCCTTTAAGAGAAGCAGGTTTGAGAGAATGAAGCCAGATGCTCAGGAGAGAACGCAGAATCCTAAGGTGTCAGTGACCCTTGTTTTTTGATTACTCCTATTTTCCAGTTTGAGTTAACTTGCTAGGAGGTGCATTTAGAGAGTTCTCACTAAGAGGCCAGCAGGAACTAGTTTAGGGGGTGACAACAAGGAACAGTGCCTTCATAAGAGAAAAGGTTATATAAAAGTGCCTGTGGAGGATATGCAAAATGTTCTCTCTCTTCATCAAAACTCTTTATGACACAATTGATAGAAAACTCCAACTTAAACCAGTTTAACAATAAGGAAGATTCAATAGCTAATGTAATTTAGAAATCTATGGAGAAAACCCTACCTTCAGGTAATGCTTGATCCAGGATCCAATGTTATCCCTGAAGTTGTTGCTTTATCTCTTAAACTGCCTTCCTTGGGTTTCATAAAACAACCCCTAGAAGCTTTGGGCTTCCTGCATAGTGGCAGCATGCCTCAGTTTCAGACCTGCAGAGAAAGAGGGTGTATTTTTTTTTCCCCATAGATTTTGTACAGTGCTGGGATTTGCCTTCCTTGATGATTCAGGCTGGGTCAGCTGCCATTTTCAATTAAACCACTCGCTGAGGTGGGGCACTATATTGCAAGGGGATTTTTAGAGCAATCTGTCCCCATTCCATGGAGAAGGGAGAATTCTCCAAAGGAAAATCAGAATCCCATTGGAGAGAGAAGCAGAGTGGAGACAACCGACACAGCAGCACGTGTCCACTGAGACTGTCATTGCTAAGGTCACTGTGTGCCCAATGTAGACAGAGGCTGGCCGAGGTGCTGGGGGCAGCTCAGCTTACATAGAGACAAGGGGAGCTTTTAAAAAACAGCCATGGAGGAAACATGCTTTGGGGCGATCTGTAGTAGCCAGTCCTACTTGGCCAAACAGCTCACTCTACTGAGGACCCAGCAGATGAGGTGTGCCGCGGCCTTCCTCCTGCCCCCCAAATCCCCTCATGTGGCAGAGTGAGATTAACCCAAGGGCTCTGATGTCCCCAACTCTACTGCCCATCAGGGTCAAAGTCGTGTCCTCTCTCCTGCTCTTTTAGCTCTTGGCGCTTCTCTCTGGTCCTGTCCCTGACTAGCTGCTGACAGCCCTTCTCTGCAGAGGGCAGGCCACTTAGGACAGGAGCAGGGAGCTCTGTGAATCTGTCGTGATGACAACCAAGGTTCCCTCAATTTTGACCCAATGCCTGCTGAATCAAAATTTTTAGGGCTTCCACTAATTTTTTTGAGTCTTAAAAAATCAGCTAACTGGACTCTCCTGACTTTGGGTTATTGAGAAGATACAGCTTCAAAATACAGCCCAGATTTTTCACTTCTAAAAATCTGACCTTTCCAAATGCCCAAACAGCTGTTCCTTCTGCATTATGTATAATAGGGAAGAGAGAGAAGCCCATTTTCCGTCAGCAGGGTACCTCTCTGACGGGACACTTAGCAGCTCTTTTTAAAAGAATGGGTTAGTCACATGTCCTCTCATGGAAAGATGTCCAGGATACATATTCGAGTGACGTGACAAGTCCCAGAACAGTAGGTAGTACAACCCCCTTCCCCCACTACCAAAATAATGCACAAAAACCACGGACAGGCTACTCTCCAGTCTGTTCATAATGATGCTGTTTGGAGAACAGGGTGAGGGGGTTTACTTTTAATTTTTTTTTTACTTTATTTCATATTACTTGTTATCTTTGACAGTGAACACGCACTACTTTTGCAATTTAAATCAATTAAAATAAAAAAAATCAAAATAACTCCCAAATAAAATAAACTATGGTGGTGGGTGTGCTGGGTTGGTGGGCTCACCACTCATGACATCCTCCTTCCAGATTGCGGGCATCGGAAACTGAAAAATGATGTTTCCCAGACGCCTTTGCAGTGGGGGCTCTGGGTGGGACTTAGATTACGCCGGGCTCCTTTGTGGGGGACTGGGAGGGTGTAAGTGACATAGAGGTTGCTCTGCTGCTGCTTGTGCTGGTTGGCATGGCCTCGGGGGGCTGGGCATTACTGGGGCAGTGTTAACAGAGGTCCCAGAGCTGACCAGTCCCTCTGTGGGTGTGGGGTGTGGCACTGTTGGCAATTTTGCAGCCTGCTTCAATGGAAGCTTTTTGGTTCACTGGCGGTAGAAGGGTCAGCTGCCCCCAGGAGCCTGATTATGTCATAGGACTGGGAATTGTACCTTTTTCCAGCCTGCCCTCTAATTGTATAAACTGTAATCAACCCCTTTCTGTTTCAACTAGCTAGCCTGCTTTTTTTTTTTTTTTTCCTGGACAGATCCATTTACATGGAAATCTGCAAAAAGCAACATAGTATTTCTTCTGTTTCAAAGCCCTCTGATCCCTGAACGAAACATATAAAAATTGACTTGTTTATTTTAAATGAAGCTCAACTAAGCAGACTAGACTAAACTTCGGGAAGTATTGCTCTAGTAATTCATGAACTTGGATGGCATGGACTAAAGGAGCTGGGTAAAGGTCAGTCCTGGGACCTCTGGCATCGTCCCTCTACGTGGTCCCTCCTGCGTACACGCTGCTTCTCTATCTCTGGTCACCTCATCACTTCATCTTACAAATATAAAAGGAAATACAAGAAAAACATTGCAAGGAAATGAAAAAGTAGTGTTCCAGTCTAACAGAGGCTATTGGCAGCTCTCCTTAATGGGACCACAAAGGGGGGCAGAATATTTCCTTTGGCTTGTGCTTCTCTTTCTTTTTTATTGGGGAGGGGGTTGCTGGGGACTGAACTCAGGGGCACTCAGTCACTGAGCCACATCCCCAGCCCTGTTTTGTATTTTACTTAGAGACAGGGTCTCACTGAGTTGCTTAGCACCTCACTTTTGCTGAGGTTGGCTTTGAACTCATGATCCTCCTGCCTCAGCCTCCTGAGTCGCTGGGATTACAGGCATGTGACCCTGCCGGCTATGCGTCTTTCTTAAAATCTGTTTGATACAAAATTTTTGAAGTTTGGTGGACTCTAAAGTTACTGATTTCACCTCAGAGCCTTGTGTCCAGAGAGAATGAGGAAGGACTTTCTGGTGAGGTTGCCCTGGGAAGCCAAGGCTGAGTCTTTGAGGCTTGAAGGACACTGGACCTGTTATTTGTCATCTGGCCAAGCCCTCAGGGTCATAGTGTTTCCTAGTACCTCCTTGACAGCTCCACATTGCACTGCCCTGTCAATCAGCTCCTTTGCCCAGGCAGCCTCTGCTGTACAGCACTTTACAGTTCACAAAATGCTTCTTCACACCTTCCCATTGGGCATTACTATAACCTCGCGAGGCCGCACAGCAGGTGCATCAACCTCACCCCAAAGACGAGGAAGCTAAAGCACAGAGAGTTTCAGGGGCTTGCTCCAGGTGGCAAAGAGGCAGCCCCAGGTCTTGAATCCAGGTTTCTAATTCAAAGTCCAGAGCATTTCCTAGAAGGCTTCATGGCCACTTCTGTTTTATTCTTAATGATCTTACCCCTGTGCTACTGAGAGCCACCATTTCTCCCTATGACTCTAAGGTCAGCCTTTGAATAACTCAGGCCCACCTTGCAAGCTGGAAGAATTAGACCTGAGATTCTTGGCCCTGGACACAGTCACACAGTTCACCAAAGCTCACAGCATTGTTCGCTCTCCCTCCTTTCCTGCTCTGTCTGAACACACTGAGTGGATTCTGGGAAGAGCGAGATGCAAGCGTCAGGTAGATAACTCTCTGTGACCACTGGATGTCAGTACTGATCTATGCTTGATAACCAAATCCCTCCCAGGCCAGGCAGAGGCATCGGCACCAGTGTCAAAATGGAATCAGAGAAGTGCACTGACCCAAAGCAAAGTGTACAGCGAATGCATATTTCAATTAAACAGATGGATTTCTCCAGCTCCCTCTCTGACAAGCTGCTGTTCTTGGATTCCTCTAAATTGCTTGATCTAGCCATTTGGACTTGATCTAGCAAATAAGAAGAACCAGTCTTCCAAACACAGGCTTAGAACATCTCTGCTGGCTTCTCACTGATGGCACAACTCCAGATGTATTTAAAGTATTATCAAGTGAGACCAGAAGTGGTTACCTTGAGATGGAGAACACTAGGAAGAGCTTTGAGAACCTATGTGATTCTTTTTTGTTCCCCCTACAGTATTGGGGATGGAACCCAGGGTTCCTGTACCACTGAGCCATATCCCAGCCCTTTTTATTTTGAGACAGGGTCTTACTAAGTTGTTGCAGCTGGCCTCGAACCTGGGATCCTCCTGCCTCAGTCTCCCAAGTAGCTGGCATGTACCACTTGGCCAGGCACTATGTGACTCTTTAAATTCTGGGAATGTGTAGCTTGAATAAAAATAGGTACACACAAAAAGTGTCATGAAGCAGCCACTGCATGTGAGGGAAGGGAAAGAAGGGAGGCTGGGCTTATGGGCTGGACACAGTGGCCCTGGGTGAGAGTTCTGAGAACCCTTCACTAGAAGCTTCCATTGCACGAAACCATTCACTTCTCCTTTGGCCTCCAGAAATTCCACAAGGCATGAGAAGAAGGAACGGAGGTTTGGAGAGGCTGTGCCCCAGGAGCCTCGAAACCTCGCCCGCCTGGCCCCAGAACTCAGGCTTTCCCTGCTGAGCTCATTCAAATGTCAGGGTCAGAACTGGGGGACGTGGGGCCAAGGACCCACTCTGTCACTACCATCGGGAGGGGCCCTCACAGCCACAGCCCATCCCAGCTCTGACCAGCCCCTGGATCACTCTCACTTCCTGGGACCCTCCAGCCCTCTGTCCTATGGCCTTGCAACCCCTGCCCCATCCCACCCAAATAGCCCCAAGCTAGCAGATGATCCCTGTCTCCCTCCTCCTGCTCCTCCTCCTCCTCCGGGAGCTGTTCTTAGCTCAAGGAAGCCTTCCAGACCTCTCAATCTGGTACCCACAGTGTCAGGGCCTTTTTCTCATCAACTGACTGGGACTTGACAACAGGGTGTGCACGTGAGCCCGGGCCCCAGTGACTGCTCTCGGTGATTCCGATCTAGCCACCCTGGACCGAAGCTCTCCTCACTGCACCTGGGAGGTCTCCTCGGATGGCTTAGTGTCCAAGTGGTGTCCAGGGAGGAGAAGCCCCTGTCTCCTCCAGTTAGAGGCAGGTGTGAGGCCCCACTTCCACCCCGTCACACAATGAGGTGGATCTGGAGGACCTTCCATGGCCACCCACCTGCAGGGTTCTACATTTCTAAGATAAGTTGAGTCTGGAGCATGACCTGAGCAGTCGCATTGGCTGATGTCATTCAGGATGACAGGTGGTGAGTCAGAGAGATCCAGTGATGTCTCAGATGGCAGATGGATGAGGTCCTGGTGGAGGAGCAAGATGACTTCTGTCTTCAACACCCCAAAACCCCTGCCCACATCAAGGTACCGTCCAGGCAAGCGACTCGATTTAGAGGAAGTTGGGCACTCTTCCAAGTTCACAGCCATCTCCAGGCAGACTCTTGGAACCTGGCAAAGAGGACTTTATAGGGACGTTAAGTAGGGTGGGAACTGATGTGACTTGTGTAGGACATTTGCACAACAGGTGGGCTGGTGGGAGAGACGTGGGAATGAGCCTGATGTGAAAGGACGGTTAATGCCATGGTGTGTGTGTGTGTGTGTGTGTGTGTGTGTGTGAGAGAGAGAGAGAGAGAGAGAGAAGGTAACACCTTGCTGTGACGAGAACACTAGGGGTTCTCTGCCTCAGCCCCGCCCGCTGTTCTTTCCCTAGGAATCCATCCGCCTGAAGTCCCACTGGGTTCGCACCACTCCCAGGGTTTCCAGGACAAGCCTCCTCCTTTCTGGGACTTCCGGCCTCCCTTACCTGAGTACAGCCTTCCAACCACCTGTGTTGTCTCCCGTTTCCCACTGTCCCATGCCGGACAGAGAGACGGATGGAGACACACTCAGGCCTCATAAGTTTACCTATGTTTTTGACCAATCTGCAATTCTCTCCACATTATCCCCTATCAACCCACATGCTCTGATGTCTTAAAAAGTATATATGTGTGTGTGTGTGTGTGTGTGTGTGTGTGCACATGTGTGCACCCACGTGTACCGGCACGCACCCTGACCGGGCATGGTCATGCACACCAGTAATCCCAGCAACTTGGAAACCAGCCTCAGCAACATAGTGAGACCCTCAGCAACTTAGCAAGAACTTGTCTCAAAAAGAAAGAAAGGATTAGGTATGTAGTTCAGTGGCAAAGCACCCTTGGGTTCAATTCTCAGTACAAAAAGATAAAAAAAAAAACAGTAAGTGCCAGTTATCGGTCACTTCCTAACTCCCAACCCTGTGCTCTCAGGCCAAGGCAAGCTCCAATGTGTTTTCTGCCTCTATAGATTCCCCTGTTCTGGACAGTTCATGTGAATGGAATCATATTTGGTTCTCTGTGTCTGGCACCTTCCACTTGGTGCTGGGTTTTCAAGGTTTATCCATGTTCTAGATGTACCGGGCTCCATTCTTTTTTTCTGTCTGAGTAATATTCTAATCCCTCTGTCTTTCAAGGTTCGGCTTAGTCCTGACCTCCTCCGGGAGGCCTTTGTAACTCCTTGGCCCTCCTGACTGCTCCTTGGGGTATGCAGTGTCCGATGGGATCATTCCAGTCCTCTTTGTTCCCCATTAGACAGTCTCGGGCCCTATCCTGAGAACCAGGCTCTGAGACAGGACTTGTGTTGGAGCAGTTTATTTGGGTAGCATCTGGGGCCTGCCACGTGGGGCAGTGAAGGGGACAGGAGTGGGCAGAGGGAGAAGCTGAGCTGCCACGCAGTGGCATCAAAGGTCCCAGCCGACCTCCAAGAGCCCTTCACACCCCATCAACCTGTCAACAGTCCTGGAGGGGGACCTGGCTGAGAGGTGCCAGGTGGTCACACTGTGATGGCCAGGGAAATGCGGGCGTTGTGGCAACCATGACTGACCAGAACCCTTTGAGGTGAGCTCCGTGTCAGCCTTCTCGCTCGCCTCTCCTTTCCACTGAGTTTTACCTGAATTCAGGCTTTTAGGTCAGAGAGACATAAATTCAAACCCCAACTCTGCTGAACATTAGCTGAGGACCCTCAGAAAGTTGCCACATCTCCATCTCTGAGAAGGAGACAGTTGTCCCTGCCTTGCAGAGTTACTGTGTGTGTGAGTGACTCAGTGTACGTAAAGCACTCAGCCGTGACTAGTACACGCTAAGCCCACAGGGGACATCAGCTCTTGTGATTATTAGCACGTGGTCAAGGCCACCTGAGAAGTACCTTGCTTAGAGGAGTAGAGGCTGATGTAAATTGAGGGACAAGTCAACCAGATCTCCACATCGAGTTCTTCACACTGGAAAGTGATTTTATGAGTTAAGATGTTTCAGACACACAGAGAGGAATGAAGTGACTTTCTGAACATCCACGCTCCTACTACCCGGCTTAATTTAAGACATTACAGATATGTTTGAAGGCTTTTGTGGAGGCCTCCCCTGCCTCCAAGGTGACTCTGGCAGTGTGGGTCATCACCCCAGAGACTTCTTGGTGCTGTTGCTATACATGTATGAATCTCTAGGTAACATCGTCTTTTGCATGTTTTTAAACTTTATGTAAATCACATCATAGTGTATCATTCTGCTTTTCTCACGTAATGCTTGATATTAAGAGTGGGGTTGGCACATGTTTTTACCCACCGCTCTGCTTCATTCATTTCCCTGCAGCTGAACACCCTGCTCCCAAAGCTTCCAAAGGGGTGGGAGAGGGGCTCTTTGTGACTGAACTGACAGGCCTCTGCTTCTTACAGCCATCCTCATCTTCTGGAGAGGCAGTGTAGTCTAATGGTTAAAGCCTCGGGGGCTGGATTCTGTGGGTGTGAGACCCAACTCCGCTACTTGTTAGCTGGGATAACTTGCTGAGGTCACTTAACCTCTCTGTGCATCCGTTTCCTCATCTATGACACAAGAACAATGAATTCCACCTCATACCTTCTTCACGCAATTGTTGGCAAAACTCTCAGTGCAGGAGCTGATTCTCAGTGCAGTCTGAATAGGGTTAGCTGTCCTCAGGAATCATGATGCTGGTCAGTAGGGCCTGGTGGCTGCCATCCAGGGAAGGGCAGCTGTCCAGCCTGGGAGCTTCCACATTTGAGGAATCTGGGCACCTAACATTCGGTAAGCTGATGGTCCCGTTCTGTTCTGCATTCTGCTGGTGGCTCTGGCACAGTGGGAGAGAGAGGGCTCCCAGTTTCTCAGGCCTTTGGCTACCTAGCTTCCTCCACACTGAGAGGAGTGAATGGGATCAGGGGTGTGAAGCGACTGGGTGGCAACCCTGAGACTCAAACTCAGATCTCCTTCCAAATCCTGTGACTTTCAGCTCTGAGTTGACCTTACCAACCTCTTGGGATGATTTTCAACCTGCTATTTTCTTGTTTGATGGCATGGGTGGGACTTTGAGGCTGCAAAAGGACAAGAAGTCATTCTGAGGTCACTCACCCTGCAGGAGGAAGGGTCTGCTGCTGGCCTGACATCCTCGGCCATCAGATTAGGAAGCCAGTGTGGAATTAGAAAATGTTAGTCCTTTCCCCCTACTTTCCCCTGAGGACTTTCATTGAGCAGTTAAGATGTATTTTCCAAATTCCCTACAGAGCTGGAAGGCAAGTGGGATGGGTGGTAGGGAATCTGTGGGTGGGTGATGATTGTGGAGGCAGAGAGTGGTCAGTGAGTGACTTCGTATATACAGATATGCAAGTTTTGTCTTGTCTCACCTTGTAATTGGAGTTTGCATGGAAGAAAATATGTCAGGTGGACAGATTCTCTCCTTTATAAAATGTCATATGACTATTCTTGCATGCAGCTATTTTCTTTTAAAATAATGCATAATAATAGAACTTGCCGCCATAGTCAGCTTCTGTTTCCATTATAAATTCAATTTGGAAGGGTGACAGTGTCTGTCATTTCATCTTCCTCAGGGCGTCAACTTTGGATTTCCTTAAAAAAGAAAAAAAGCAGCTTGTGAATTGTTTAAAGAAACTAAAATCCTGTGCTCTTTGGAACATGGTTTAGCAAGAGTACTTGAGGTAAGAACAGGATAACGAGTGGGTATCAACTCCCTTGTCAACTTTGGTCAATTCCAAGTGGATGACTGGAGTGTTGGGGTGAGAAGGTTTCTGAGACCATATCTGGCACCAGTGGAAAAGAGCTGTAATTGATTAATGATGTCTGCCACCAAGCTCTGGGAGAAGGATGGAAACATTCTTCTTCTAACAAGAGTAAGTTTTCTCCTAGTGGGGACTCCTTACTTCTTTATAGCATTTGATAGTTGCAAAAGCATTTCTCACGTGCTTTATTTTCAGTTAACCATTATTTCAACTGGATAAACTCACTAGAGCTAATCTGTCTTCATGTTAATTTATCTGGTAGATGTTTTCTGAACAATTACTCTTCTGGACTTGGGAGATAATCTCTAAGGATGAAACCATTCATGTCTTCCTTTTCTCTTCATGCATGCTGCCTCTCTCAGCAGGAAGTGGAATCTAATTCTTTCCCCTCAGTCTGGACTGTTCTTAGTGATTTGCTTGACCAACAGGATGCAGCTGAAATTATCTCCTGGAACTTCCAATGCAGGGTCTTAAGAAGCCTTTCCATTTCAGTCTAGCTCTTCTTGAAACATTTGCATTTGAAGTCCTGATCTGCTACTTCAGAACTACCACCCTTCTGGAAAGGTCATGTGAAGAGGCCTTGAGGCTCCAGAGAGGGCCTCAACTGAGCCCGCCCCGCTTGTGCCACCAAGGCACTAGTTATGTGAGACACCATCTTGGACTCCTCAGCCCAGCTCTGTTGCCAATAAATACTACTGAGTCACACCACTGAGTCACCCCAGAGGAATTACCGAGCTGAGTCCTGCCTGAATTCCTGACTCACAAAATCATCAAGTGAAAAAATTGTTATTGAAAGTTCTGGGGTAGTCTGTTATGTAGTGATGTTATGTTATGTAACCAGAATGTTGACCTAGGTTTTCAGGGATGAGTAAGACCCAATTTCAATCCTAGAGAGCTCCAAATTTCTTCAGATAAGTGGATACATGATGGACAAAACATAATTTGATGAAACTAAAAATTTACAAGATAGAATGGTAGCTCAGAGAACAGGCAGGGAACTCTACCCTGAAGGAATAGGGAAGGCTTCCTGAAGGGATAGTGTCTATCCAGTCTCTCGTTCCATCATTCTTGGGATGGTCTATAAGAAGTCATTTTTTTTTTTTCTGGGAATACCCCCAACATAAGAAAAGGGTCCCCAGGGCCCAAGTCTACATTAGTTGACATTTTTTTCCCCTTGGCCATACTGGTAAGTCCAGGACTGGACAAATACTCAGGGTGGTCAACCAAGCTTTTTCTCCCAGTATATTGAAATTTGGAATTTCTGAGGTTGGGTGGCACTGGAACCAACCATGGGGTGACAGCAGCCCTCTGGGGCAGGGTTTCTCAACCTTGGCACTACTGACATTTGGACTAACTGATTCTTTGCTGGAGGGAAGAAACCATCCTGTGCATTAGAGAATGTTCAGGAACCTCCATGGCCCCCACCAAGTAGCTGCCTGGAGCACTGGACTTGCCATCACGACCACCAGAAAGTCTCCAGACATTGCCAAGTATGCACTCTTGGCCAAAATTGCCTGCAACTGACAACCATTTCTCTGGGGTGACAGTTGCAAAGTTCATGAGCTGCCCAATCCCCATCCTTACTGAGGTGTGGTAGTCCAGCTCTTGTATCTGTGAGGCGTCCCAGAACCCCTGCTAATCTGAAGTCAGTTTCCATATCTTGCAACCCAAAGAATCCCAGTCCACACAGAACTGAAGATTGGAATGGAGTTGTACCAGCTAGGGCTGGGAGGGCACTATCTGAATGGAGGCAGGAAATAGCACTCTAGACGCTATTATATGGCTGTAGCTGGGTATAGAAGGTGGGGGTAGGCTGCCAGATCACAAGGACCAACCATACTTTGTAGGCCACACTCAAGGGGGCAGACCAGAGGACTGTGGCTCTGGAAACCTAAATGTCAGTTGTTTCCATGGAACCAAAGGCCATCTTCTATTATTTCAGGAAGGAAAGTTCTTTAGTGGTTCTACCTTGGGAACTTACAGAACGATACTTCACTGAGAAGATTTCTCCTTGTTGAAGAGTCTGTTGCTCCTAAATTTTAACCTTGTCTATGTTTCATAGACAAACTGAAGTGAGGAAGTGAAGACTTTTTTTTGAATCATAGTGGATTTCAAGTATCTGTGCAGGGTCAGGCCAAAGTGGAATCCCTTGTGCTTGAACCAGTCTGGTAAGGGTTTGTTCACTTGGCTGCGCATGCACACATCTGAGTGTGTGTGTGAGGATCTTTCGGGCCACAGAGAGCAGAGATGAATTATTTCAAGTCGCAGGGTATGTTGTGAGGGGCTCCATCCTACTGCAAGCAGCCATGCTGCGGAAGCCAGAGCCTTATATTCCTTTTGCACTGCTTTTCCTGCTACTTAGTAATAGGTTTTTTACAAACCTCAAGTTCAAGTTCTTTAAGAGACTGGTTAGTTTAGGCTTACTAACAGGGCAGAGTTTTGGCTCTTGGCCAACTAGAAACCATCACCTTTGGGGACCAGGTTCATCCCTAAGAAAACCAGGTACAAAGTAGGATGAACCTTCTGTGGAAAAAGGGTCTTGAAAAGGCTTGTGAGGAAGCAGAATCTCTAAGTGGCCCCCAGAAATGGAGGTGTTCTGGGCAGGCTCCATCACGAATCCTGGAGTCAGGGCTGAGCCCTGCTACTGGTCTCCCTCTGTAAATTACAGGCTGTGCTTCTGGACACAGAAGTCCAGTTTCCAACCAACTGGTCAAATCCAGTAGTCCTGGACTAGGTGTTCCAAGGGAGACCACTTCTGAGGAGTTAGCTTCCAGGAATAAATTCCCTTGGGAAACTCCGCAGGCAACTTAAACCTCAAGAAAACTACTCATTAGGAGCTCGGGGAGCTGTTAATTGCCCTGTCCAGCCAAGACACAGTGCTGCTGTGCTAGCCTGCTGAAAGATAATGAAGTCGCTAGAAGTTCCAGCCCTAGCCCGGTCTGCCTGGGCCCCCTCCTGCTTCCTCTTCCTCCTCTCGCTCCAGACACTCTGGCCCCCCTGCTGCCCTGCTGCCCAGAGACCCTTACTGTGGTGTTCAAACAGAACTGCTCCCCCAGGGACCCATCCCTGAGGCAATCAGATTCTCAGAAAAACAGAAGGGAATAGGGAACTCGAGAAAGGCTTGTTTTGCTGCATTATAAATGTATTCATCTCAAAGTTATGTTTACAGAGGGATAAAGATTAACTACCAGAGAGCTATTACTCATCCTTCTTACAAAAGTATGAAAATTCAAGAAATTCATCCAGTCTTGGACAAGCTGTGACTTTGGGTTACCATGGCAATACCCACATCCTCTGCATCCTGATCCTATACTGGAGCAGGCCAGTTGCAGCCTTTAGGACAGTGCAGTGGGGCAGAAAGACCATGGGAGGGGAAGTCGGGAGGCCTGTGTTCTGATCTCAGCTCCAATGCTAACCTGCCAGCTTCTCTGAGCTTTCTGAAACAGGAGTGATGAACTACTAGGTCCTATCATTTTTTGGCAGGAGCATCTCAGGGTAAATTATCTGAGTGCAGGGGACTTTACGCCCTTTTAAAGGAATTTGGCATGTGAAGTCACTTGGTCCTGGGGAAATTCTCCCAAAGGGTGCATTAAGGTGGGAAGAACCCCCATCAGCTCCTTGGGAAGTTGGAGTGGGGCCCAAGGCCGGTTTTCTGCCCTTGGCCACCAGGGGGCAGCACCTAACTGATGCCCTGGCAACTGGTTCTCTCCTGGGACTATGAATCCAGAGAATGACCCAGAAAGGTAGACAACCTTGCAGGGTGGCAGCTGCTGAGGTGCCACTGTAGTGGCTGGGACGTAAGGTGCCATCACCCCAGGGTAACAGCGATATCTCAATCGAGCTCTCCTGTGGCATACACACGACAAGTCGTCCCTGCTCACTTCCATGGTCTTGCCTCTTTTCTCCGCCCCTTTTTCAATTCTGTGAGCAACCCAATATTTTCAGAAGGGATTTGGTGTTTACTCTTCAGTTGGCCAGAGTGGGTTTCCATTCTTCAAAATCAAAATCCTTGACCGGGACCTTGCTGAACTAATGAACACAGGCTACCTGTGACTGAAACCATTTTGAGGTCTTACCTAATGCCCAAAATTATTTCAGGGAAAAAAAAAAACTGGTACTAGTGAAACGTCAACCCAAGGCTGCCACCGATGTCACCTCATCTGCCAGTTCTGCTCAATGGGGAGTGGCTGCACTGGGGAGGACTCTGAATCTAAAACCTATCGGGGATGCGTGCCAAAGGGGAGGTGGCTGAGAGCGGCCGCAGCCCCGCTGGGCTGAACTCTCTAAGCCTGAACTCAGGGGGAGACTTCAGGGCAGCTGGAGGGACATTCTGTGGTTATGGTGACAGAGGAGTATCCCAAGTCTCCTGTGCCCCTGCCTCTGTAGAAGGGGACTGGACTTCCTTTCCCATCGTTCTCTGGCAGCGCAACCTCTCTGACAAACCAAAACCAGGGCCAGCACCCCCTGTGGGACCTGCCAAGGACCAGCTGCAAGGTCAGAGGGACCAGCCTGTGGTGCTAGTGAGTCAGAGGCAGTGTACTCCGGTCTTCCCATAGCACAGATGGGGAAGCGGAGGCCCAGCGAGGGATGGATGGCTTGTCTGTGGCCCTGCAGTCCATGGAGTGGCAGTCTGGGGTTCCACACGCCACCCGGCCAGTGTTCCTGGCCCATGTTCCTGCTGCATCACTATCTCTCAGGGCCACTCGGTTTCTCCCGGCTTTTTAGTCATCCCTACATTTGGGACACCCACGGTTGATGTGTCCTATGGCTGTTACAACAAATTAACAAAAACCTGGTGGCTTATGGGAACTCCCACGCACCTGATGGTTCTGGAGGTCAGCAGTCTGATGTCTGCCCCACCGGGCTGAGAGCGAGGGGTCTGCAGGCTGCTTTCCCTGCTGGGGTGAGTCCATTTCCTAGCGGCTTCTGGTTTATCCCTGCTGCTCAGTCGTGACCGGCTCCCTCCAACTTCACAGCAGCAACGGCAGGCTGAGCCTCGCATCACACTGCTCTGACGTCGACTGCTTTGCACCCCGCTTCTACTTTCAAGGACCCTATTGATGAACGTGGGCCTGCCTAGGTAACCCCAGGGCCATTCCCCATTTTAAGGTCAACCTATCAGCATCCTTAATTCCTTTGGCAGTCTTAACTCACCTTTACCATATAAGGTAATATGTTCCCAGGTTTCAGGCATTAGGAACAGGATGTCTTCCAGGGTCATTATTGTGCCCACCATACCCACGTTCTCTCTGAGGTCAGGATTTATCCTAAAAAATCATTTCCTGGATATCCTGTTTGGCCCTGGGGTTGCCACAGGCTCTCTTATGGATTCACTGCTGAGCCCCTGGAAGGAGGGTCTGCTCTTCCTGCCTCCTTTCCATCAGCATCCACTTATTTGCAAACCTTGGGATAATATCACCCCTCTAGAGATGTTAGGGGGTTCACTGTGCTGAACACCCGCCCCACCCCCCCCCCCCCCTCTAATTTCACCACTTTGAAAAAAGAGCTTGGGCCCATCAGCAGCCACTCCCAATTCCTCCCTCCCCAGCCTCTGGCAGTCTCTACGCCTCTTTCAGCCTCTGTGGGTTCACCCATCCAGTTCTGGGCATTTCATGTCATCCTGTGTGTGTGGCTTCGTCCCCTTAGCATGACGTCTTCAGGTTTGCCCTCTTAGAGACCTTGCAACCTGGCTGCTGCGCGCCCACCCTGGGCCGACCTTGCTGAGTCCTCTAAGATGTCCAACCCCAGGGGCTTTCTTCGCTCTGCCCAGTCACTGGCGATCTTCTCCTCCCTGGCGTGCGTGTGGCTCCGCCATGACGCCCCTTCTTTGTTCTCCTCCCTCTAGGCTTTTTGTAAATTCTCCCTGTCCCTAATCTCTTTCCCTTAGTCTTCTAGAGAGAAGTGGCCCCCAAAGGTCAGCCCTAGGCTCTCTGCGGTGCCCTGTATCCCAGAGGTTCTGCGAGTCCCCAGGAGGGCTTTTAGGGCGATGCCCCTGGAATAGCGGAGAGCGTTTGGCGCATGCGCAGCTTTCATCTCGTGCATGTCTAAATTGCAAAGCCTCAGAAACTGCCGCTTTGTGAACTTTCTGCCTTTGAGAGCTGAGTTAGCTAGGACTCTTGGGGATGCAAGTGACAGAAACCCGACTCAAGATTTATTCTCTCCTGCAAATTATCTTCCCTCAAACCACAGGAGGTACACCTGGCAGCCCCCAGTTCCTCCCGCCCCTGGGAACTCCAGAGACAAAGCCCCATCTTGTCCAATTTCAAATCGAAAGATCCCAAAGGAGAATGCTGAGTGTCCTCAGTTGGGTCACTGTGCACCGTCGGAGCAGTCCCGTGGTGAAGAGAGCCACGTGCTGAGATGGATGCCGACGGCAGGGTCAGTGGTTGGCAGCCCTGTTGGAGCTCATGATGTATGTCTCCTGCAGAGGTTCTCAGCTACCACATGTGGATGATCCCCACAGTCCCCGGCTGTCACCTGCCTACTGAGGTCTGTCTGGTAGGCCCATTAGTCTCCCAGAGGATCCCTGGTATTCTGTCCATCAATGGCACGCCCACCACCCCCCGCCCTTCCTGCTCCTTGTCCTCATGCGGAGCTGTCCTGGCTCCATCCACAGGGTCTCCAAGCCCCACTGATCTGAGCACCTCAACATCTCTCCCAGCCATCCTTCTCATTGCTAGACCCCCTCTGGGTCAGAATTTCTGGGGCTGTTGCCGTAAGTCACCTCCCAACTTCTCTGCAGGTCTTCCTGCCTTCAAGGTGGACTCAGCCGCCTGCTACGGAGCCCCCACTCTCCCAGAAATGCACTAAGCATCGCTATTTAAAAATCCTCATACCAAGCCCATGCGTGGGAAAGCGGTATCACCTTTACGGGTCAGGAAAGAGGCTTGGTGAGTTGAGGGCTTGCCAGAGAGGCTGCATTCCAAATCTAGTGCCGGTCCTGGCTACCCTCCACTCAAAATAGTTGCCGAATGAATTTATGAAAGATCGCATTATTCTGGATCACGCAGCTGTTCTGAACATTTGCGTTTACAAATAAGAGTCCTTGAGCTGCCCAGTCCTAGCTCCCTGCTCACAAAGCAAAGTGATGCTAGGGTTTCTCTGAGAGCTTGGGGGTCCCCTCTCTCTCAGTAGGGGTTTAGAGGAGGGAAGAAAGCTTGTTTCCAAAAAGAGTCAACCAGAAGAATTCGCAGAAAGCACTTAAGGGCAGCTGGTAAGTCAACTCTCTTGATCAAGCCATGGCGGGGCAAGAGTCACTCTCATGGCTGCCCCTGAGGGCTGCAGTGACCTCTTCTAGGCTGCCTCTCTTGCTAGCCATGTCCCTGTCACAGGATCTATTGTTGGTCTTCTTGCTTGGGTTTGTTTTCAGCTCACTTGGAGTGGGAGGACTTTGCCTGTTTCCTTCTGTGCCAGTGAGGGACAGAGTAGGTGCTCAATAAATAATTTGGAATGGATGGGGGGATGGAATGGAGGGGCCAGGAACAGGGCAGAGCCACAGGGACAGGGTCTCTAAATGGTCACTGAAGACTCCACGAAAATGCCTCCCCGCACCTCCCACCTCATACTTCCTGCTGCAGAACACAGGGCCGCTCTTTAAGTGACCTTGAATGAGGTGGTGTTTACAGCTGAGACTGAGCAGCCATTGATCTTGAATTGATTAAGGAAGCAGTTTGCAGAAGTACAAGAACGGGGAAGGAAGCAGCGTGTTGAGGAGCGGCACCCCCCTCTTTCCCCCACACACCCACGGTGTGGGCACTTCTAAAAAATAAACAAACAATTAGTGGATTACTGTAGCGCCAGAAGGGAACCGGCTCCAACTTCGTCTCAGCAGGAGGCAGCCCGCCTGCCCAGGGCCCTGCCAGGGCTTTCCCGGCCTCATTAGTTTTAACTGGAGGGACTTGTCCAGTTCCCAGCATGGCCTCTCAGGGCTCTGTGGGTGGGGACTTCGGCAGCCATTGTAACCTCTTTGCATCTGCTTCTTCTGTGGCAGTTCCAGCCGTTGGCAGGCGCCCCAGAAAGAGCAGAACTTGGTTCTCCTCTTGGTTCGGCCTGGCTGAACTTGACCAGGCAAAGCCCTTTGGGGACTTCAGAGTTCTCATCTGTAAAATGAGGGGGCTGGACAGGCGCAGGGGTTTCCAAACCTTTCATTTATTTTTTTGTCCTAGACTCTGTTCTTGAAACAAAACTTAACTGGGCCACCTCTCCCTCTGAAGTACGTGAGAACAAAGTTGGTAAGAAGACTGGTGGAGTGAGCAAGGTCCCATGCTCCTCCCACCCGGGTCTTCAAGCTGGGAGGGGGCTCCATGGAATCCCTCCGCTCCTGCAGAACGCTTTACAAACTTCTTCTGGATCTTACCCAGTTTTAACTGGAGCTGCTGCTCATCAGGAGGAGCCTGTAGCTCTTAGGAATTGTGTATGGCTGCTGGAAATAGCGATCTGACAGAGAGGGGCTTCAGTAGATTAAGGGGTTAATATTTAATCATTAATTTGGTAACAAGAAATCCAAAGTCGGGCTCTTGGGGGCTGATCAGGCAGCTTCCGGGCATCCCTTGGGAGAAGAGATCCAGGCTCCCTTTCTCTTTCTGTTCCGTCATTCTGAGCACACGACTACCGATCTCAAATTGAGTTCACAATCGAATGTGGCTGCTGAAGCTCAGCCATCACATTCACATTCTAAACAAGAAAAAGGAGAAGGGCACATGGCGATTTAGTCTAATCCCTTTAAAAATATTTCCTGGGAATATTAGCTATGTCTCCAACTGACATCTCTTGCTAGAACTGTCAGCTGGTGACTTCTGGCTTCAGGAGAAGGCTGAAAATAGTTTCATTGTGATTTTTCAACAGGGTATATTGGTATCCAGCTTAAAACCAGGATTTTGCTAATAAAAATGATGAAAAGAATGGAAGCTGGGTAGCCACAAGAAAGCCACTATGATAAGCTAACGTCTCTTGAGCACTGCTAAGTACCAGGCACGGTGATGAGAACTGTGTGTGTATTATCTCATTTAATTCTCGTGACTGCTCATCATTCCCATCTTACAGCTGAGGATATTGAGGTACCGAGAAGTTCAGTAACTTGGCCAAGTTTCCCCAGGAAATAAGCTAGGATTGTAACTCAGATGCTCAGATGCTAGAGCCCCAAACGCTGACCACCAGATGAAACCCTTATGGCAAAGACTCTAAAGTAAATTACCTCCCATGCCTTTCAATGCTGTTTCAGCATCTTTCAGGGAAAGAGGGACAGAACCGAGGTGTGGCGTGCCAGAGCCCTGTCTCCCGGCTCCTCCGCAGTTTCCTTATTGTCCTTCTCCTGGTGATGAAGACAGCTACAGACTGAATGGACCCTGCTGCCTTGAGCAGAGGGTGAGTATTTCGGGTAGGGTTTGGAGGGGTTTCAGGAACTTGGCTTGCGGGAATGATTTATGAAGCAAGATTAAAAGAGCTGGCGCAGTGTGAACGGGGTAAGAGCTGGGACAGGGCATGGAAGGAAAATAGACCCTCTGAGTGCTCCAGAAACCTGGGGGGAGGGTGGGGGACTGTGGCAACACGGGCCGGGCGTCACCGCCCAGGTCCAGTTGGAGGAGGACAACGAGCAGGCACTGGGCTGTCCGCAGAAGGCTTCTGCAGTGCTCACTCCAGCCTCAGCTCTGGGATGGGGGTGGGAGGAAATGCTGAGGGCTGTCCATGTAGGTACAGCCTCGGGGGAATGTGGACGCCTGGGGGAAAGAAGTGACAACTTTAAGTGGCACTTCATAGTTTGCAGTCTGCTCTGGTCACATTTCTTCTCTGATGCGTCACAATATCATCCCCAGTTCGCAGATGAGAAAACAAAGGCAGAGTTGGCTCAGGTGACTTCCAGTTCAGGTGACATGGCACAGCCTCAATCAGGGGCAGATCCAGGAATGGGGACAGCAGGGGCAACAGCGGAAACACTGCTTCTATTCCCAGAAGTGGCATCTTCACTCAGGACAATGACAGACATGTAATAGATGCACAGTTAACGCCACCTGGCTGTTCGATGTGGCTTATGACTAAAGCTGGGGACAAAGCCCCTACTGGTCAGAATTTCTCTGGAGGGATTTTCAATTTCACATCAGCTCATTCATCAGAAGAAAGACTCACCAAAGAGAAACCGGGAATAAATATCTCTAAGACCAGGGAGACTAAATTGCCATGAACCATCATGGAATCAGACAGTTACTGACGTGGGATTTTTACCATCTTTTTTCACGAGGGAGCCTTTCTTTCTGGGGTCTCAGTAGCACTCTGTGTCTTTGTCCATTTGTGTTGACTCATTCAGCCTTGTTATTTGCATGCTTTTCGTTAAAGTGTATTTAATATATAGAAAGGTTCTTTTAAAAAGAAAACAAGTGACATCTTCAGCAGTTTAAGGTATTCATTTGGTTAAGATGGTGATGTGGCAGAGACTACAGGTACCCCCCAATGCCACCTTCCTTCCTGCACCTTTGAGTGTTCAAGGCTTGGAGTGGTGCGTGTGGCCGTCCCATCTACTGTGCCATGGACCGCTGCCCCCTTCCTACTGCGGGAGGCTGCTTCACACTCTCGGTGCCTGGGAGAGCCACATAGGCCACATGGCTTGAAACATGAATCGAGACAGTGCCTGGCAGAGGCTTTTTCTTGACTGACAATTATATACATAGAAAGGTGTTTCATTTTCCCATGGAGCTGCCTTTCAAAAAGCTGGGAATATTCTAGTAAATTCAGACCCTTGCTCTCCATGGCATATGAAACTACAGGCTTAATTATTATGGCATTCACCCCCCTGGAGTACCAAGGATGCCAGATGCAGCTCAGATGCTATGGAAGGGAGATGCGGGTAGTTGTCACTGAAGGATCCCAATGTTACCATTTTTAGGGAAATTGGAACCAATAGACAGCCTCATAGAATTCCCTGTCTTCCTGACTCATCCAAAACACGTGTGCTAGTAAAACAACAACAGAAGGCCTAGCCAGCAATTTAATCAATGAAGAACATTTATTGTCTCACATAACCAGAGGGCAAGCAATGTGGGGGCTGCAGGGTTGGTTAACTTAGTCGAATGCAAGACTTCACTGGCAAATGCAAGGCCCAGACTCCTGCCATGCTTTTGCTCTGCTGCTTTAGGACATTGGCCTTCAAAAACTTGTCCCCCATGGTCACAAGACAGCTCCATCAACCCAACACAGCAATGTCCAGAGGCCAGAAAGTTGGAAGAAGGCATAGCTCTTCCTCTTGTCCCCTTTGAAGAATGTGGAACACACTTCCTCTTATGGCTCTTTTTAAGCTATTACTATACCTTTAGTCACTCACTGGCAAGGAGAATGAAATTACTATGATTGGTTTGTTTCCTAACTATGGTTGTACTTCAGAACCACCCAAAATTTTTAAAACTCGTGCCTGTACCCAGGTCTCAGCCCCAGAGAACCTGTTTCATCTGATTTCAGATAGGATCTATTCATGAGAATCTTTAAAGTTCCCTCACCAAGACAAATCTAATATGCAGCCAGGGTTGAGAAGTCCCGAGTTAGACCAATCCAGATTCCATCTTGGGGTTGGGGTTAGGACTGAAACCCAGCCTGCTGTGAAACACCGGGCCACCTGATTCCTGAACAGAATGAAGTTTCTATTTAGTATGAAAGAACAACCAGGGGTGGAGCAGAGAAGGGCCATCTTCCACACCCCTCATGTCTCCTGCATGAGTGACAGCAGAGAATGGCTAAGACATTTCTTCTTTTCTATTCCATTATGGTGCTTCCATGATGTAGTCACTAGCTGAGATCACGGGGGAAAGGAAACATGAGAGCAGGGGCAAATAGCTCCTCTGTCTCCAAATGTTTGTGTGCCAAATTTCAGTTTACTCTGCCCACCTGGGCACCTTAAAATGCAGATACCTGGCCAGGCATGGTAGTGCACACCTGTAATCCCAGCGACTTGGGAGGCTGAGGCAGGAGGGTTGCAAGTTTAAGACCAGCCTGGGCAACTTATCAAGACCCTATCTCAGAATAAAATAACCCCAAGTACCTGGGGCTCCCCTGCTCTACTGCCCTGGACACCATGTGGCTCCATGTGTGCACTGTGCTCCACAGCTTTGGTGGCACTGGTCTCTCCCACAGGAGCATTCTCCAAGGTTCAAACATCCAGAAGGTCCCCATGCAGGTTGCCCACTGCCACCTCTGTGGCCCAAAAATGAGACAAAAGAGAAGTGCCTGATGTTCCTCAAGAGAGCATTTCTTTATTTCTTCCTTCCATGTCTGACAGCTGTAGCTTGGAGGAGTTTACTTTGGCTGTGGCAGCTTTGATGGCAAGTTGGACCCAGATGACTTTGTCCTGCAGCCTCTCTGGACAACTCCACTCCTCTGAAGTCCTTCAGCTGTCCCCAGTCTGATAAGTAAGCTCCCCACCCCCGACCCGTGACTAAATGGAAAGACTGAAGTTGGTTGGCAGAGATTGCACATGTGTGGGCCTGTTGTTTGGTCTGTATAAGCAGCTTCTGCACACTCTTCTCAGGTCAGTCTGTGTGCTGCTTCACCTTATACTGCAGCATAAGTTCCAATAAAGCCTCTTCTGGATGGTTCTATTTTGCCTAACTGCTAGGAGCTGCTACCTTTGGCTGCTAGACAAGTTCCAGAGAGCTTCTGACTGACAGGAGAGCAGCTAACACCAAGACCTGAGAGTTGCCGACTCTCAGAGCTCAGAGCTGCTAACCCTGGGGGAGCTGCACTTGGCCTGTTTGTGATTTCTGTCTGAATGGAGCCAAAGAACCCTCAGTTGCTTGGTAACAAGAGCACACCATGAGACACCCATGGAAGCACTTGAACCCTTTAATGCATGGTGTGAGGATGTTTCCTCTGTCCCTAAAGAGCTGTTGAAGAAAGGGTTTATCTCCTCCTTGAGCCTACTGACCTACAGGCCTCATTCAGCCTAAGCTGACTCAGCCCATTCTGCTTCACAGGGTCTACTCAGAGTCTCTGCAGGAGCGCCTCCCTGCAGTCCTCTTCTCCCTCCTCCCAGGAGCTCAGCAGGAGGACTTGCCCTATGGCCACACAGGATAGGAAGCTCTGCTTCTGCCAGTCTGTTTTCAAATCAGTGGTGCCACGGTCCCTACTTCCTGGTGCCAACTGAAAAGCAACATGGCTCACTTGTGTGAGGAGACAGGTTGCCCTGAGCAGGACAAGTGAGACGCTTACAGGATCAGGGTCACCTCCGGGCAGGCCAAATAGAGGCTCCTGACCCACCCAAGCTCTTCTGGTGAGCTCAGGCCAGTCTAAGGGCTGCAGACAGGTCACCCAGGGCAGAGCCAGGCGGGCAGGAAGGAGAAGGTGGTGACTGATTTATGGGCTCATTGTATGCAGATGAGCTGGAGGGGGCCACAGGCCTCCCCTTGACCCCAGCCCTGCCCCAGTGCTGGGTGGAGAAGTGTCTCATGTGTCACCTCCCCTCCCTCTCTCTGTTGCCATTGTTTCAGGTCTGTGAAGAAGAAAGGAGACCAAAACAATTATGGGTGGAAAAGCATGAAATGAGATCACTTTTCAAAGTCTGGCTCTCGTGGGTTTCAGGTGCTCCTGCTGCTCCTCTAGGCCCCAGCCAGCAACCATGCGAAACACACACCCCTCTGTCCCTCCCGCCCCTGACCCTGCCTCACCTGCTGACTCAGCGCTCAGGCCTGGCTGCCCTCTGGGTGTCCACAGCCCTGCAGGCATCCCCAGCCACCACTGCAGGAAGTGGAGGCCACCAAGCCAGTTCTGCCTCCTCCCTGGTCTCTCTCTTGGTTTGGGGACTTTCCTTCTGAAACTCCCCTTTTCTCCCTCAAGGCAACCACCCCCCACCCAGCCTCACAAAGGGTTCAGCCACGGTTTCAGGCGAAGTCACATCAGCAGAACCACCTAGAGGGAAGCTCTTCCCAAGAGGGTCTGCGTGTCCACCAGTAGCAGCGGGCCCGGCCCTCCCCCTCCAACAGGGTCCCTGCTCTTCCCTCCACGGCATGGGCAGCTGGCTCGGCATAGCTGAGGTGGGCTTTAGTTGGAGTCGGACATTATCCCTGGATCCAGGAGCTTGGAAAGAAGAGAGGAGGAAGCAGAGAGGGAGGAGAAAGAGAGGAAGGAGGAGAGCAGAGGAAGAGGAAGGAGACCAGAAGGAGCAGTATGACCATGGGCGTGAAGGGCTTGCTCACAGAGAAGGACCCTTGGTGGCCTCAAGGGCCTCCTGGAGCCAGGGAGCCTCCATCCACTCTGCCCACCCACCCTGCACTTCCCGAGCCAGCCCTGCACCGCCTAGGGCCAGTCCTTCTCCCTGCCTGGCCCACCTCCTGCACCCCCACGGCCCCTGGTCTGGGTCTGGCCTGCTGCCCACATGTGGCCTCTGCCTGTGTCCACCCTCACCCATTTACTGGCACAAGCATAACCTCATAAGTGCTCACGGTATCCCTCTGAGATTGTGGCATTACCCTCATTTTTCGGATGGGTACACTGAGCTCAGTTGAGGTCCAAGGTCATGTCGACCAGTAACAGCTGCGATGAACTTGAGCCCGGTCTGCCTGACTCATGTTCTTAGCCTCAACACCTCCCATAAACTCTTTTGACCTATTTTAACTAAAAAACAAAGTTTCGATGATTAGGATTTGCTTTTATTTGACCTCAGACGGCTGCACATGAGTTCTGGTGGAGCGCCGGCATGCAGGGAACACGCGGTGACTGTCCTCTAGTGGAGTAACAAAATATCTCACCATGTCACAGGAACCACTGCCCACGGTGCTGACGTTTGGCAGAGGAAGTTGAGCCTCCTCTTGCCTGGCCCTTGCAGAGGGATACCAAGTCCCCAGGTGGGCTTGCTGCCTCCCCCTGTCACTTTCTGGGGCCTCTCTTCCCCCTCGATGATCATTAGGAGTAGAAACACTCATTCACACTTTCAGGGCCTCTGATTTTTTTTTTTTTTTTTTTTTTTTTTTGATCCTTCCTCTAAGCCTCTGAAGTGGGAAGACCGATACATTTTGCTCCCAGTTCACAAATGGAGAAATAGAGGCCAGATAGGTTAAGTGACTATCCCACGGTCCCGCAGCTGAGCCGAAACAGTTCTGCAAATCCTCCCGCTCCTCATCCAAGTGGGAGACATGTGTTTAACTGACTATTATCGCAGGTGTTTGAGCAGGGGGACCTGCAGGGACCACCTCATTTGCGTCCTTCATTTCACAGATAAGCTGAAGAGCAGAGAGGGTCATGCTCTGTCCAGGTTTACGGAGCCAGCTTGGGGATAGCTGGGAGAGCAGCCAGGGAGGGCTTGCCACCTATGACTGATGGCGTCTTAAGACCGGAGACACAATGGCAGAGGCGACACATGCACACGTCTCCTGGTCTACGGATACAGTAAAGCCTGGAGCTCTGGAGTTCTGCTGCTGAAGACTGTAAACATCACCAGGTGTGGGTGGAAAAGGCCAGCGCTTGCAGGGGTTTTGAAATCTGATGTCCTACTTGACCGTGTGACGGTGGGTGTGTGACCTCATCCCCCTGAGTCTCGGTTTCCTCATCTGTATAATCGAAATAGCCTTGCCCACCTGGCAGAATTGTGAAGTACTTGTTCGAGCCTGGGTCGCAGGAAGCACTCAGGGAGGAAAGCTGTTCCGGTTGCTGTTGTGTTGGTGTTTTCTGATGTTCCTTCAAGCAGCCTGCAGAGTGCTGAGTTCAAAGAGAATGAGGAGTCGGAGGATTTGCAGAACGGTTTCAGCTCAGCTGTGGGACCTTGGGAAAGTCACTTAACCTCTCTGGCCTCTATCTCTTCCACCTGTGAACTGGGAGCAAAATGTATTGGTTTCCCACTTCCGAGGCTTGGAGGAAGGATCAAGCTCATCTCTGAGTCTCTGGTGCCCAGACGTTGCCTGGCATGAGGCCAGCCCTTGGTAGGTAAAGGTCTTTTGGGTTGAGCTCAGGCCTTGCTGGTCTTCACTGGTATGTGACACTTTGCACTTTTGCAAATCCTCTGAATACTGTATTCCATTTGAGTCTGCCACATGCCTGTGGGGACAGCAGGGCAAGGGTCATCTTTTCCATTTTAGCTGAAAAAAAAAATTAAGGCTTACAGAGATGCTTCCTGCCCAAGCCACATGGCTGAGCGAGATAGCCAGTCTCACCAGATCCTGGGTTAATGGCCACTGTGTGAAAACCATCCACAGAAAGCAGAACCCCAGAGGGACAAGCCACTTCAGAAACTCCCAGGGTTCCCAGTTCAGAGAGGCAGAAAGGCTCCCAAGAATGACTGAGATAAGGTTGTTGGCCATGCTGACCTTGGTCCCTCCCCCTTTCCAGAGCAGGGCAGCTCCTGGCCTATCAGGAAGGACCCTGGGAGCCCTGTGGATTTTAGTGCATTTCAGGTAGGGCCACCTGGGGACCCCAGACGAGCTGGGAGCACGAGGTCCTGCCCAGCTGCAGGGGGCAGCAGGGACTGCCTCTTGGCCTGCCCACAGCCTCACTGACAGGTTTATTACCAAGTTTATGACTTCCATGCTTAGTCACCGCTTACGCTGGCCTGCCCAGCAACAAACACATAGCAAAGCCGTGACCCAGATGCTTCGGCTGGGAAAGGCGTGCCCTGCCCTCAGCAGATCTGGCTTCCAGAGCCAAGTCCGGGCACTTGGGAGGCAGCAGGCCTATGGCCGGGGTGTGTTTTGGTGAACCACACGGTGGTCTTTTGTTTCATTCATGTCTCCACTGCTGTTGCCCCCGAGACAGCCTGACACAGGGAAGGAAGTCTGATCCCTGTCCCCTAGACCTTCCTTGGGAACAAAGCCTGAAGCATGAGGGACGGTGCACCTTCTGACTGGGGACCTGACTCCTTTCTGGCTTTCAGGTGGTCAGCAGAGATGGAAGCCCAAGCCAGCCCAACGAGTTTAACCCGGGGAGAGCAAGACCTTGGGTTCAAATCTGGTGCCGGGACTCACTGGCTGGGTGACCCGAGCCCTAGAAGGAAGCTCGCTTTGCGTCCTCTAATTTAGGAACCCCTGTTGTTGTGACTCACGGTACCCTGGCCCTTCCTTTGCATTTGTGGTGATACTGTAGAGCACACTGTTTTGTGGGCATTTCTTTAGTGCCAGCCTTGCTTAAGCTCCACCGAGGTGGGGCCTGTGTCTTTCGGGTCGGCTACTCCTCAGGTTGGGCAAAATGCCCGCACGGTGCCTGCCTGACGAACGAAGGGTCAACTCTGAGCTTCATGAGCCTCACGTGAGGTGACAGCACATTCTTTAAAGAGTTTTTTAAAAAAATAAATGTAAAGAAGACTGATATGGAATGCCTTCCACAGGGCCTAGCATGACAAGAGAGCCATCTGTCCTTCTATCTACTATCTGTTATCTACCTATCTATCATCTATCTATCTGTCATCTATCCACTCTCTCTCTCTCTCTCTCGTTCTCCTTCTCTCTCTTGGAATGTGTGCCCAGGGCTCCACCCTATGTTCGTGCCACGGGGTGCTTAAGAGCAGAGGCGAGCTGTTCAAAGCCGACCTGGGCCTCCCGCTTCTCTCTCCAGCTCACTCCGGGCTCTCAGTGAACAGCAGTGGCCTTTCCTAGGTTCCAGGAGCAGCCTTGCTCAGCTGGTGGAAAGCCCTCTGCATCAGACTCCTCTATTTCCACCCCTTTCCTTGTGCTCCTTGGCCCCTCTGACTCAGGCTTGTCACTCAGTGGGGACACACTGCCAAGGCCTCATTGTGATTCAGATATTGAAATCCTCTCATCCCAGATGGTGAGAGTCTGAATCAACAAGCCATGAACCACCCAATGACATAGCCCACAGCAGAGGAGTCTGGCAGGGCCGAGAGTGGAGCTAGAGAGGACAGGGGGACAGAGTGGACAGGGGTGGCGAGGGGCAGTGCCATGCCTGCCCACCCACAGCAAAGCAGCTGGCTTTAGTGGGGGTGACAGCAGAGGTGTCAGGGCAGGTGACCACTGCAGTGGAGGCCTCTGTGCCTAGACCTTGGTGGGTGGGTGTCTTTTCAGCGTGGTTTATGGCCAGAATGCCTGGAAGCCACACCTGCAACACAGTGCCAGGTGCCAGGGACCTAGTGACCAGCACTCTAAGGAAGAGTTTGAAGCATCTGTGTAGCCAAGCATGGCTCAGACAGGGGCCTCCCAGCTGGTGGCAGGCAGAACAAAGGGAGAAAGTCACCCCAGGAGGCCTTGGCAGGGAGGGACAATCCCATGACTGAGTTAGTACTATTACATGGATTCAGTGAATCATTAATGCTGTGATGTTGGTCACCAACAAGCAATTTCAGCACAAATCATTTTACTTACTTAGAGAACAGGAGATAATGATTTTTAAGATTTTCTTCTGGCTGTATTAATCAGTGACAGCCCAGATTGTTAGTTCACGCATCCTCCTCATGTGGGCCTCTCCGCTCCTGCCCCCGGTGTCTCCTTTTCTGTTTCTGCTCGTGCTTTGCGCCTGCCCTGGCATTGCTCACGCTGGGGCATCTACAGGACGGGCAGGCATTTGTCTGGCCCAAAGGGGACCTTTTCTTGTGCAGCACTTGGTATTTTTACGCTGTGTCCCCTCTTTATCCACCTTGAGCCCTGTCATGGCCTGTGTTAAGAGTCAACTTGACTGGGCCATGGGGTGCCCAGATATTTGCTCTATTACTATACTGGGCGTTTCTGCAAGATAACATATAAACCAGTTGCCCAGGAAAGCAGATTGCCCTCCCTCACGTGCGTGGGCCTCTGCCGCTCCCTGGAATGTCTGGGGACATCACAAAGGCTGTCTGCACCCCCATGAGAGATGCTCCACCTGCCCTCTTGCCTGAACTTGCCTTTAGACTTGAGCCGTAACATGGGCTCTTTCTGGGTCTCAAGGCTTTTAGACTAGAGGCTGCTGGCTCTCCTGGCTCCAGCCTCCTGTCTATAGGCCAGGGCTTCTTGGCCTTCAGAATCGGGAGGCAATTCCTCCCCCGCCCCCTCTCCATATCAGCTCAATCTCTGGAGATCCTGGCTGGTATAAGCTCTCCTGGCATGTGTACATGGTGCCCAGCAAGAACCACAAGGAGAAAAACCAGGAAGCTGGTGTTTGTTTCCACGTGCTAGGAAGCCGTGGCCCTTGGTATCAAAGCTCTGACTTCCTCTGGGTTCTTCCTCCCTTGCTGCCTCCCCGACCTGCTGCTGGCCAGGCAGAGTGTTCCCCAAAAGATGGTGAAGCGACCCAGAAAGGTCCTTCCCCCGAAAGCCCTACCTGAGCCCAGCCGGGGCTGGCTCTGGTGGGCGCGGTTTACTGCTGAATGTCAGGGCTGCTAATCCATCTCTGAATGGCCCCGGGTTCAATCCTCATGGAGTTAAAGCCAGAATTAAAATGCACAGCTTGTTCTGGACTGGAAGGCCGGCTTAGCTCTTTCCCTCTGGGGAAAAGAAGAGCCCGAGGCGGGCTTGAGAAGGCAGTTTGGTTGGGGGTCTGCTGGGGCGACGGGCTGCCTGCTGCCGGTTGGGAAGAGACAGAGTCCCTGTCCCCGTGGGATTTACACATGTCCTTTAAGAGCCCAGAGGGGTGCAGGAGACTGAAGGACGCTGACTGGAGGCAGCCTCCCACCCTCCTGCGGGCAGGCCACCTCCACTCCTGCCTCGGGGCCTCCACTGTAGGTGGCCACCTGCTTTCCTCACTCGGTGTCATTCCTTTCCTGGAAAACCCTGTGCCCAGCAGGAGGAAGGAGGGGTCAGCGAGGCCCAGGCTGGGAGGCTGGGAGGCTGGGAGGCTCTTTCTTAGCCCCAGCACCCTCTCTCACCCCACTCAGGCCACTCCCTGGGTGCCCCGTGTGAGGGTCAAATCTGGGGGCCCCACATAGGGAATTGGCTCACAGGAGAAGGTGCATATAGAGCGGCTGATTCCAGAAGGGTTGCTTGGCTCCCAGCTCCACCGCACAGTGGCTGTTCACCGGCGCTGTGGCTTACTTCCCTACGCGTCTCTTCCTTCGTCTGGAAAATGGGAAGGAAGAGGCCTGCCCACCTGGGGCTGCCCCCAGTCATCGCATTAACGCGTGAAACGAATTCGGATCAGAGAGCAGGCTTTCCGGAGGCGCTCAGTCGCGTTGATTGTGATACCATGGATGACTGCCATTGGTCAGCGGAGGCCCGTGCCCGCTGTGGCCGCTCTCGTCCGCTGGCTGAGATGGTCCTCGCCCAGGTAGCCTGGTACGGGGTCTGGAGCAGCTTTCTGAATTCCTGTTCCTTGCTTTTTTTCTGCAAAAGTTCTTTGCTCCTGTTGGTTGTTGAGAGACTCAACATTGATCAGGAAAACCACAGAAGCGTCGTGGAGAGTGGCGCCACATCAGAATACCCACCTTGTTTGGAGAGGCCCACAGGAGGAGGCAGGCCGTGTTTGCTCTCAGGACAGGGAGTGAGATTGTTGCCTGAATGTCTGGCCCACCAACAACCAAGACCCTGCGGAATTCAAGACTCTTTTCAAGTCATGGTCCCCAGGAAGAACTCACAGAGGAAGGCCCCAAGTCCTAGACACCCTCCCCAACCCGACTGGGGCACCCAGTTTTCAGCTCTCCCTGGTTTCAAATGGTCCCAACCCTTTCTCTTCTGATTTAGAGTTGACCTTTGCTCTCCTTTTCCTTTGGATGCCTGCAATGCTTGATTTCATCACTTTTAGTCTGTAGGGTGCCCAAATATGTAGTCAGATTATTCCGTCTGCTAAAGGGGATCCACATTTGAATTGGAACACTGAGAAAAGCAGATTGCCCCCCTAATGTGGGTGGGACTCACCCAATCAGTTGAAGACCTTTGCGGTACAAAAGGCCTGCGTAAAAGGGAGGACTCCTGCCTGATGGCCTTCAAGTTGGGACACCACTTTGTTCCTGTTTTTTTGTCTTAAACTGAGTCAATGACTCTCCTGGTTCTCCAGTTTGCCCACTCTTCCTGCAGATAGTGGACTTTATTCCCTCCATAATCATGTGAGCCAATTCCATATAGTGACTCTCTTCCTCTGTCTCTATGGACGTCCTGTTGATTCTACTTCTCTGAGAACTTGCTGATCCAGTGTCCTGCAGAGGAGTCCAGGGACCTCCTTTCAGGCTCACAGCCTTCCCACTATTTCTTCTGGAGGCCCAGGACTCTTGCATATGAAGTTCCCCCAGTGTCCTGGGGCTTCCAAAGGGGCCTGTCCTTTGTGCTCCTGTGCCCACGACCTGGCTTGCCTATAAATGCCTGAATGTTCTGTGAGTCCATTTGGCATCAGTGGGGGGTGCGCTGCCCGTCCCTGCTCCCCGGGCTTCCCTTGCCATGACAGACAGCAGATCTGATGAACAGAACCCACAGAGAATCTTGACCTGCCTCTTGGTCAGAAGGTCCTGTGAGAAAGCAAAGTCGCCGTTAAGTAAATGAATGACCTCGATCCGGAGACAGTGTTTGTCCAGTTGAATCTTTAGTGGGTTAACTTTCCTCACATGAGTAAAAATTATATTTGGGATTAAGTTTTCACTGCGCTGAATGCATTACCGGATTTCTGCTTCTGTCATTAGAAAGGGGGCGTAACCTTCCCTGCAGCGGTCTGCGGGGACCGGTCGGCTGGCGGAACGGCCGAGTGCTGACTGACCGCAGGGATGAGGGCCCAACACCACTCATTTCCCACTGAAAGTAAGCCGATTTGTTTTTGTTTTTAAATAAGCCTTATTAAAAACTGGCTGCCGCTCACGTGGGATCTGCGGGAGCGTCCTGGGGCAGGGCTGTGAATTCCCGCCCTTGGCAGATAGCAAACTCCAAACAATTGCTTCTTCCTGCTCCAAATTCAGGAATAATCCAGAAAGACTTGCTACCATCCGGGGTCCTGGAGGAGGTCCAGAAGCCAGAGTCCCAGGGAGCGGTGGAGCCTGGGCAGCTTTGGGCCTAGTTGTCAAGTTGAGGAGACCCTGGACATGGGGACCTTCCTGACAGTACCTGGCTTCCTACTGGGATGCTCTCGTCTCCCCTGCCCCTCCCCACCACTTTCCCCCGACATCCCACGTGCATTCTAGAACAGGTTGGCTATCCCCAGTGCCTTCTGGGGTGCATGGAAGATCTCAGGAGATCCACGAAGTGAAGGCTGTTTCCAAAGAATGCTATCCTGGTATTTCATTCCGTCATGAGCGAGTGGCTGAGTTTTCCAGAGGCCACAAGCCACGTGCTGATGTTTCCTCTCTGGAGGTGGATGGAGTGTGTGCTTGGTGGTTCTTGTTTGCTAAACATTTTTGAGTTTTAATTTTGAATGTGGAAAATATGGATAAATACAAACCATGCACATCTCGCTTTTGTGGGGGACATAATTGTGGTTTAAGAATGTAAAGGAATCTTGAGATGGAAAAGTTCTAGATCTTTCTTTTCTTCAAGGAGAGGTGCCATATTTACTTAAAGATCTATGCATTTCTTATCTGTTTAATGCATGTAAAACTGTGTTACTGTTTTTATTAGAATTATATCTTTTTAAAAAATATATTTTTAGTTATAATTGGACATGATACCTTTATTTTATTTGTTTATTTTTTATGTGGTGCTGAGGATCGAACCCAGTGCCTCATACATGCTAGGGGCTCTACCACTGAACCCCAAACCCAGCCCCTAGGATCGTATCTTTTTAAAGTGCAAAATTGAAAGAGTTTTTCTGTGTGGCCTTAACTCCTTTTTTTCTCAAGAAGCTCTAATTTTTATTGTGTGATTTTTATCACTACTATGTCTCCAAAGTATCTTTCATCTTGCAAAACGAAATCTCATGAGCTGGAACAATAGGCAGGATATGTTGTCAGATTTTAGAAAAGCAAGTTTAGGGATGACATGTGCCCTACAGTTTTGTATGGAGGGAAAAAAAGATCTAAGCAAATGTGTATTTTTAAGTATTAAACAACAACAGAACACAACTATTAGCGATACACAGCAAACTAGTAATCCTCAGAGGGGCTGGACTAGGAGACTATGAACTTATTATATAGACCAGTATAAAACTTTGTTTATTATGTGATTTGTTTCTATATTTATGAAAAAAAATTCCTGACTTACCAGACTCACTCGGGAGGAGCCGCCATTCTAAGCAGTGGGGAGAATGTTCTGAGCTCTGTGGATGCCTGGTGCTTATCTAGAACCATGACAGGATGCCTGGTACCTGATCTCTGCCCCAGCACCTCCTAGAAGTATCTTCGCACAAGAGTGTGCGTGTATGGCTCCAGTCAGCAACTGTGAATGCTGGATCTCTCGGTCTTTCCATAAAACCTCCCGAATAACAAAAAAATCAAACCAAAACAAAACAATAACCAAAAAGAAAAAGAAAAAGGAAGAAAGGAAGAAGAGCCAATGTTGAGGATAGGGTTTCTAAGATGGAGGCTGATTTTCCACAACTTAAATTCTCCTCATCCCCCTGCATGGAAGACCCACTTGGCAAAGGAGTGTTCAGCCATATTGGCCCCCTGTTGGAAAAATTTCCACTTCCTGTCTCTTTACTTCCTGTCTCTCTACTTCCTGCCTATCCTCCATTTCCTTTCTCAGGCTCCACTTCTTACCTTTCTTCCTCCTCTTACAGGTATCTGAACCTCCTGATCAATGCCTTGGGAGTCCAGATCCTCCGTCCTTGTAGGATGGGCCCCTTGAGGGAGGACTGTGCCCAGGTGAGGCCTGTTTGATTCCACACAGCAACATGGCTTGGAGTTTAACCAACTGGATTCCTTTCTGTCTTTAGTACCCACCCCCCACCTTTTGTTTTTTTTTTAAGCATCAGGGGAAGAGAGGTTAGGAAGAAGAGGAGGCTTTGAGAGACTTCTCCATCAGGTAAACTAGGACTTGGACTGGAAGAAAAAGTTTGGAGGGGGAGGCAGCAATGGAAAGAGATTGCTGAAGGTCCCCAGGTTTCCTCAACCCTGAAGGTTTAACAAGAGGCCATGGACATGGTCTCCTTAGGCAGTGTCTGCAGGAAGCTTTCTAAATCACACTTGCTGCCTAAGGGTCCTGGCCAGAGCCTCACAGACCCAGGCTAGGGACTTTCAGCATGCAAACGTATTAAATGGACAGTGCCTCTTGCAAGTCAGTGGCCACTTTCCAGTGGGGGAAATTTATTTTCCCCTTTAAAAGCTAATGAAAACCAGTCATGGTGAAAAGCTCAGCCAAAGAAAGAATGGAAACTTCTAAGAGGAGAACACTACCAAGTTCCAGGTGGTTCTTTGTAGAATCTAGTCCTAGGGAGAAGAAGTGGCTGGGCCACATGGAGTCCTGCAAACTCTGGTTGGAAGATGGGGCTCAGGGCCAGTCAGAAAATGTACTGGGGTTGGCAAAGGCCGAGGAGTCCAAGAAACATGCTCACTTTTCTGGGTATGATGGAGATGCCAGAGCAGAGCGGAATTCTGGAGCATTTCTAAATAGAGCAGGACAATCAATGTGAGATCCTGAGTTGTTTTAATAAATCAAACACGTTCTTATCAATGTGCCTCCTTCCTCTGGGCATGGGCCCTGCTGGAACCCTCAGGGTGCCCTGTCTCCAGGAGCCTTGGCTCACCCCGTCTATGCTCTTCTCCCACGTCACCCAGCACACTGACAACATAGCTCACTCCCGGCCTGTGATCCTCTCGATCCTACTTTCCTGCTTAACACCCTTCACTGTCTCCCCATTGCCTCCAGAAATTCCACTTCCTAGGTTGCTGTTCGAAGCTCTTTGAACCTTGCTCCTGTCTCCCTTCACAACTGCATCTCCCACCACTGCCTTGAGCCTTTGGGGTTGCAGAATTAGCAGACGACTCAGGTGCTGGAATGTGCTTTTCTGTACCCAGGTCCTCGCACATCATGTTCCTGCTCCAGGAATTCCCTTCTCTTCGGCCTTGTGCCGGGGATGGCAGAACCCTTTGCGAGGCTCAGGTATGGTTCTTCCCTCGCCACAACCTGCCCTGCTCTGAAAAGTCAGAGCAGGGAACCTTTCAGAGCCAGGATGGCTAGGGTTCAACTCCCAGCCCTTCTGTGAACAAGCTGCTGGGCCTCAGGCAAGTCTCTTGCACCCTGTGAGCCTATTTACTCATCTGTAAAGTGGGCATGAGAACAGCGTCTGCCTCTGAACTGTGAGCACCAATGAAAGAATGCATGTTCAGGGCCTGGCAGCCGCCCAGCCTCCTCGAAGGCCTTTGCTGGCATTGGATGCATAATTGACAGCTGAGGAAATGGCGGCTGGCCTGAGTTTGACCTGCTGCATCCCAACTGACCCTGCTGCAACATCTTTCCTTGCTGGCCAGATGTAACCTCCCAGTTCCTGGGAAACTTGTCAGCTGATAGAGCTGGGGCTCCAGTATGCATTCAGTTAAAAAGCAAAACAAATGAGCAGCAGCAAGAGGAAGGTAAAGAGTACCTTGTCCGACATGCACATCTGGATTAAGCTTCTCTTGACGCAGGTGCTTAGAGATGCATGCGAGCATCTCTGGGCACCAGCGGGTCAGCAGGGATGGTGGCTGCCTCTGAAGAAGCCGGGAGGCTGGGCCCCGGGAGGGGTAGGGCTGCTTTCCTCAGTGTGTCCCCTTGTTGCTTGGATCACTCGTCCACGCTCCCCACAGGGATCAGACCCTTCCTTCCATGTGTCTTCTCCCACAGCCAGGGGAACAGGGTGAGGTGGCCTGAGCCAGTGAGGCCTGGACACAGGGCCTCCTCATGTCCCCTGGGTCAGGGTGGCGACATGCCTTGCCTGGCCCACCCCTGACTGTCCAGGCCTCTGCTTGGTGTTCTTGCAAGAAAACCATGGAATTCTGAGTCAGGGCACAGTCCCCCAGCTCAGGGCACCGAGGGCCCTGAGACCTTGGAATCATTCACCCACTGACAGATTTTCAATAAACCTTTCCTGAGCACCTACTCAGTGCCAGGTGTTGAGCACAGGTGTTGAGCTGTTGTTGGTGGGGATTAGAGCAGCAGAGAAGTGGACACACTGGCCACGTGGTCATTGTCCTGGTCAGGCATGCTGCAGCAGCAAAACAGGAGGGCCGGAGGGCGGCTGCTGCAGGTGATGTTCAGGCTGAGAGCTGAGGGTGAGAAGGGGCAGCAGGGACAGGGGGGGCTGGCAGTGGGGTGTGAGCTCTGGCTGAGGGACATGCAGGGTGGCCCCATGGAGGATGGACTGGAAGGACCGCAAGGCAGCCACTGTGACCAAAGAGTAATGAATAGGGACAGCAGGGAGCCAGGGGAGCTGGTGGGAAGTAGGAGGGGGCCATGCTCCCGCAGCCCTGAGAGGCACAGCTGCGTGGGTTGGGGTGCTGGTTGTCCACCTCCCTGGTGTAGTGGTTGCCTTTTCTTGCCCCCCTTCATCCAGCTGGGTGCAACTGCCCCACTGTTCCTAGGGAGGATGAGACTCTGCAACTAGTTCCTGCCCTGTCCGCAGGCTTTGCTCTTGTAAAATGTATGTTCTGGATCCAGATTTCCAAGGATAGGCGATGTGGAAAAGTGTGTGTGGGAGGGGGAGGGGCTCTGTAGCAGGTCCATTTGCATTACATGTGTCTGCATGGGACAGAAAATGCCAGATCATGTGGCTTAAATAAGATAGATTTTCTTTAGGTGAACAAGGTCTGGAGGTAAATCTAGACTCCTGATTAAGTTCAAGATCACCCATGAGAAGCTTACTCATGATTCAAGATAGCTGCTCAAACACCTGCAATCACAACTACAATTCAAACAGGAGGAGCAATGTGTGGAAAAGAGGAGGGCACACCTTTCTTCTGTAAGGCCCCCAGGTAGTCATATGTGATTTACTTCTGCCTGTATTTCACTGTTCAGAAATCGTGGCCGGGCTGCTCCCAGCTGCGGGGAAGCTGGGAAGTGTAGTTTTTATTCTGGGCAGCCGTATGTCAAGCTAATAACACTGGGGCTCATACTTCTTAGAAGGGAGGGGGAAATGGAGAATGCAAGTCACAATGTTCTCTGCTGCATATGAGCAAATACATTTGAGCACTACGTGGCTGAATAAAGTTAAACAGCTTTCTTTACTCTGGAGCATCCTGCAGTCTTTAGTGCACCAGCAGGCCCTGTTAACCTGCAAGAGAGGCTGTAGTACCGAGCCTTTGCAAAATGCACCAAGTTATGGAATTGGTGTGTGTGTGCGCGGGTGTGTGTGCGTGCACATGCATGTGAAGCTCTTTACAGAATTGTTCTGCAGAATACACTCAGGTAAGTTCCGTCCTTGATGAACTATAGAATCTAAAAGTGATAGAACCGGGCAGCACACTTCATTTTCAAGACCAAATGCAAAGCCTTCAATAAACCCAGGGTTGTTGCCCGGGATCAGAAGGTCTTGGCGAGGTATGGCAGGTAGAGAGGGATCGTGTGTTCCACTCTCGGTAAGTTCAAAGTCAGGTGAGACACAGTCTCAGCAAAAGAATCACAACAATACCAAATGGAATGTGGACTTGGAGATGCGACATTGGCCTGCAGGAGCAGGTGGTGATGGAGGTGAAGGGGTAAGAGGCCATGAGGAGAAGCGAGGGAGCTTGCAGAGTGGGGGCCGCAGCATGGACTAGGTGGGTGGAAAGGTTTCAGTTACGGGGAGGAGGCCGGGGGTGAAAGCTCCCGGACTGGAGTCAGCCTGTGAAGGCACAGAGAGGCCACTTGCCTAGGAGCGGAATCCAGGCCTCCCTGGCTCCCCACTCCTGGCTCCTGGCTCCCAGCCCTCTGTCTGTCTTGGGCTTCTCCCTGCCCCACCCCAGGCATTGAGCTGGTCCCAGAGCACACAGCCCTTCCCTTGGCAGGTCACGCAGCTCTGTCTCTTCCCTTCCCTCCCTTAATCTCATAGAGAAGCCAGAACCAACAGGACATGGAGGCCGTGCTCATCCCACTTCTCAGAATCTGGATGGTTCCATCCTCACCCCCTTCCGGGGATGGGGTGCAAAGGGGAAAAAAACCTCAGCCGGTTGCTGGGGTGTGGGGGAGAGGAGGCTGGCAGGCCTCTTCCCAGCACTGGTGAAGGCGCCTGGAGGCTGCTCCGCTCCGCCACAGGAAAGGGTCCTGTCTCAGTTTCCTGGGCTGTCATACAAAGTGCCACAAGCCACGTGAACAGACACTACAGAAATGTGTCCTCTCCCTGTCCCAGACTCAGAAGAATGGAATCAGGTGCAGGCAGGGCTGTGCTCTCTCTGAAGAACCGAGGGGAGGAGACTTCCTGCCTCTTCCAGCTGCTGGCCGCTGCCGACTGACTGTCCTTGGCTTGTAGGCGCGTGGCCCCAATCTGTCCTCCGCTGTCCCGTGGTACTCCCCCTGTGGAGGCACCTGTCTTCACACGGCCTGCTTCTCTTTGGGTGTCCCCAAATTTCCCTTGTCATTGGAGGAGAGCCCACTGAATCCAGTATGCCTCCCCTTACTTGATTACCTCTGCAAAGACCCTATTTCCAAATAAAGTCACATTCGTAGGAACCAGAGACTAGAACTTCAACCTTTTTTTTTTTTTTTTTTTTTTTTTTTTTTTTTTTTTAATGGGGACACAATTCAACTTACAACAGGCACTTTTCCCTCTTTGACTCACACTCTAGCCAGCCCAGGGCCATATGGAAAGACCCCCTGCTGACATTAGATCCTGCAGTTCTAACCACCAGCAAATCAACAAATCCCACTTATCTCTAATTTATTAGCTTTGCATTGATCTAACGCCCTTCAGTACAAAGCCCTATAAACACACACTGTTTTCCTACTGACTCCCCGCCAGGTATGTGGTGGGGAACTGGGCCAGCTGGCAGGGAGTACCCACCCTGGCCAGGGATGCAGGCAGGGATGTGGCCAAGTTTTCCTCCTCTGTTCCTCCCCCTAGCCAGGGCACTCATCTGCAATTAGGCAGGGGACAAGCTGGTTTTGCAGGCATCCTGGGCACCCCCTGCAGCCCACCTCTCCACCCTGGTCAGCTGCATCATGTTAAGAGCTTTTCAAGGGACAGCCATGGGAGTGGTAGGGCTGCTCAGATTCTGTTCATGTCAACTGGCAACAAGTTTGCTTTCTGTGTACAAATTCCCGCTGTCTGTCAATGCTGTATCAGTTTGCTAGCGCTGCTGTAACAAAGATTCACATGAGTGTTTAAACAGAAATGGATTGCCTCTGTTCTGGAGGCTGAAGCTTGAAATCAAGTCCAGCAGGGTTGCTTCCTTATGAGGTTCTTTGCCTCCTCCTGTTGCTTGTGGAAGCTTCGCCTGGTCACTGCCTTGTCTTCATGCGGCAGTCTCCCTGTGTGCAATGCAGCCCCCGACCCAGGGTAAGCAAGAACTGGATGCAAAGTGACCCAACCTCTAAGGACAGTAGATCTTTGTTCTAAAAAATCATCAATATTTGGGACCATTTCAGACTCTGTTTTGGGTGTCAAGGGAAGGGCTCTAAAAATGCACAGAAATGCACAGTAAAGGGCCCCTTTGGAACCTGGATTTAGGGAAACAAAGTTGTCTTCGGCTTTAACCTCTAAGACAAACTAACCTAAGTTCCAAAACAGAGAGTACAATGACTTTGTTTCACTAGATTCAGACTATTAACATACCAAAAAATATGGTTGTCAGAAGCGTGTGTGTGTGTGTGTGTGTGTGTGTTAGCGTGGTAGTGTATGTATGTTTGTGTGTGAGTAGAAGCATTCTATGGGTGTGTGAGTTTGTGTGATTTGCACAATCATGTGTGTGGACAGCCAGGGAGGCCCCAGGCAGAGTAGATACCCTTCCCTGGGGACAATTGGCCCTGATCAACCTGGCTCTTTGCTCACTCTTGGAGGGGAGAGCTGGGGCAGGAATTAGAGGCAGTTCTCTGAGCAGCCACACGGTCACCAGGTCAAGTCTCGGGTCATTCACACCAAACTTCCCAGGCTGTCGAATGGTTAATTTACGTCTGCTTTGGCTCTGCATTAGTTTGGAGGGGAGCGGCAGTGTCCCCGAGCACAGGTGGCATCCTCTGGTTCCAAGTGTGTTCCAAGGACCAGTAAAATCGACCTCAGCTAGTTGCTTGTTCAAAATGCAGAAAATCGGGCTGGATCTATGGAATTCCAGTCTACATTCCAACCAGATCCAGGGTAGCCATGTGCATCATAAGGCGTGAGGCCGCTGCACAGAACCTAGAGTTTGATCATTGCCAAAGGAAACTCTAGCATCTGCGAACTGCTACTTCTCCCCCTCCAGAATGTGCGTCCATGGGACGGGTCAACCCAGACAAGGCTGCCCCGGGTGGCCGGGCCCTCGCTTCTTTGCTGCTTGACTCCCGTCTCCTTTTTTTTTCAAACTCCATCACCTGTCAACAGCCAAACACTGATCAACAGCCTGGTTTTCCTCATGATAACAATGAAAATTCTGCTGTCTGCTGACTGATTGGTATTTACTTTCTGGAAAAATCATGTTTTAAATCCCATGGGAGTTGTTGTTAAGGAGAGTTATACTGCAGAGAGTTTTATCACCCCTCTGCGGGTCCAGCCCAGGCCCTGGCATGCACCTTGTGGTGCCTGAGGAGCTGACGGCATCCTCAGCCTTCCAGAGCATTCCGCCCCCTCCTCCGCAGAGCGGGCACGCGGGCCCGCCTGCCTTCGTTCTTCCTACCTTACCTGCTCTGGAGAAAATACAAACACATGTCAATGGCAACACACTAAAACCCGATGACAGCTGAAGAACTCCTAAATCTTCCCAGTTGCCGCCTGCGCTTCCTCTGACTTTATGTCCTGGCGTGCCTGCCCTGGGCCTCCGCCCCTGTGGTCCCAGCAAAGCACTCTGGTGTCTGCTCTTCCGGCTGCTTCAGGGACAGGCTGGGGCTCCAGGTGCCAGCCTGTTCCCAGCACACCCTCCCAGAGCGGGGTGCAGGTGAGGAGCGGGGCCCTCGCGGGGTGCCTGGATGACGTGGCCTAGAACAAGCCCAGATCCAGCTCCTTCGGAGGGCTCCTGTGGCTTCCATCTGGAAAACCGACCAAGACATGAAGGAATCCAGGGAATTTTCCATAGGACAAAAGAGGTGGGGAGGGAGCAAAGAGAAGCTACCACCTTCCTAAACAGCCCTCTGCCAGGTATGGGAACTCAAAAGGAAGGTTAGAATTTTCCTTCAGCACCTTGAAGTTAAGCCCCTGCGCTGGGGTTCAGGTGGAACACAGGCTGGGCCTCTGGTGTCAGCTTTGCCAGGGAGAGGGGTGGGGAAAGCCCCTCGGCTTGGCATTGACATGATGTCCAGCTGGCTCCTGCCCCCAGGACTTGTAAAGAGCCTTGGAGACTAACACTCCCCTGAGGGCCACCCAGTAGTCATAGGTGCAGAGGCCAGCCCTTGGCCTCCAGTGCTTCCTTGATTTTGGAGAAGAATCTTTCAATTTAGGTAGGGAGAAGCAAGGCCATTTAATCATTCATTTCTTAAAGCTTCCTGTCCCTTGTGCCAGCTGACTCTGTCATTAGAGCAGGATCACTTTCTCTGTGTCAACTCCCCAGCAAGGTCCATGAGTGAGAACCTACCAGGAAATGGAGGGAGTTCTTTGAGGACCATTTACAAGGGTGTGCACAGGGGACTGGGAGCCAGAGGGGAGGGTGCTGTGTCCTGGGATCAGTGACTCACTGTGGGGCTCTTACCGCCCTGGGCCTGAGGGCTGAGGGGAGGAGCATTTCCTGGATCTGGAAGGAGAGGATCAAGGGGAGCGGGGCCTTGGAGGAGCCCAGGTAGTGCTGCTGGCCTGAGGCGACCCTGTGAGGAGGGAGACAAACGGAGAGATATCCCAGCCTCATCTTCCTCCTTCCCTGCAGTCTTGTGCCAAGGTCCCCACTGACTGGACCCAACCAAGAGGCAGAGGGAAAGGAGCCTGGGATATGCCATGCACGGGGCAGAGAGCAGGGTGGAGAAGGTAAGGCATGGATCAGGAGAGGCCACCAGGAGCCACCTGGCCTCCCAGACTGCCCTTCCATCCATCCTGGCCCCCTCTGATTCAATCCTTGCAGCTCTGTAGACATCTGGTCACTTTACTCTCCCACTATCCACTCTTCTGTCATTGGCATCGTGGTAAATGTCCAGAGATGCCATTGGCCAAGGCAGCTCATAAGCTTTTCAGGGACAGAAATTGCAGCTACCTTGGATTCTTTCTTGGCCTTGGGTGCCTCCTTTGTATAAGAGTCAAGTGTATGTGTGTGTGCACACACGTATGTGAGCATCAGCAAGGAGAAGTGATATTGTAGTAACTCCCAGTAGGTCTCAATAGCTTTATACAAGAAATGTTTTTTCTTGTCCATACTACCCATCCATCTTAGTCCATTTTCTGTTGCTATAACAGAATACATGAGACTGGCGAGTGATAAAAAAAAAAGAATTTTATTTTGCTTCATGGTTTTGGAGGCTGGAAGTTCAAGAACATGGTACCAGCATTGACTTGGCTTCTGGTACCATGTTGGTGTGCTGAATTATAACATGGTGGAAGGGCAGAAGGAATCACATAGTAAAAGAGGATGAGAGAAAAAGCCAAGGAAACCAGTCACTTTTAGCACTCTTCTGATAACTACCTCCTCATGAGAATTAACCCACTCTTTTGAGAAAGTGGAGACTCCCTCTTAACCACCTGATCACCCTTAAAGGCCCCACCTCCCAACACCACCACAATGACCTCCAAATTTCACAAGAGTTTTGGAGGAGACAAGTCACATTCAGTCCATAGCACCAACTCTTGTAGATCTACAGGTCATAATACTTTGTGACCCATAATAGCTTCATGGAGACGTTTGCATCCACAAGAAGCGGAAGAAGACGCAGCAGATTATGTGCTGGCCTGAAGTTTCTGTAAGATAAGTCACTTTACACGTTTCATTGGCCAAAGGTTCACAGCCTCACCTTTTACAAGCAGGAAGGCAGAATCCCTACATGCTCAGAAAACAGAGAGTAGAATTATCTGGGGAATAGTTCCCATAGTGGGTGAGGGTGGTCTCCACAGGGAGTTGTGAAGGAATGGTTGATGCTTAATTTAATTTAACAATTGTCAATAAACATTATATTAAAAACTAACCTATATCTTTTGACATACTCAATTTTAGTTGATTGAATCAGCAATAGTAACAAAAAGTGAGGTACACAGGAATTATAGGAATCAGAAGATTTTAAAAATAGAGTGGTTTACATCACAATACTCTATTTTGGGCTGATTTTCCCATAACCTTGATAGGAATTGAATTGTCCCTGGGAAATGGATTCTTCATCCCTGCCCCCAATCAAGTTATCATTTTCCAGATTCTCATGACCTTGGCTGTTCTTAAGTCTTGGATAGATTGACATAGGTCTGCTCATCAATCTTGATCCCTTTGGCTCAGATCCAAGGACACTCCCTTCTCTGCCACTTATTTTCTTCTTGGCATTGGGGGTTGAACTTAGGGGCACTTGACCACTGAAAGTCACATCCCCAGCCCTATTTTATATTTTATTTAGAGACAGGGTCTCACTGAGTTGCTTAGCACCTCGCTGTTGTTGAGGCTGGCTTTGAACTCACGGTCCTCCTGCCTCAGCCTCTCCAGTCACTGGGATTACAGGCATGTGCCATGCACCCGGCTCTGCCACTTGTGGAGCACACCCAGAAATGGTACCTGTACTAACCCCAGGCACTGGCTTACAAACGTTCTCAAGTCTGGGTCCTCAAGAAATCCTGAACCTTGCAGGAAATCACCTTACCTCAAAATAGGAAAGGGAGTCAAAAATGTCCCAACCTAGGCAATTGCTCTGTTGAATGAAAATGCAAAAAACAAACAAAATGAACAACCCCCAAAACATCAAAACCAAGTTCTTACATGATTTTCAAAAGTAGAAAAGCATGTTTACCCATCTTTGGAAAATGTCTATATCTAAGAACTGTTTGGGTGGTAACCCTGGCCAACTGGGGTTATCACCCAATTATCTCATCCAATCAGTTTCCCAAAGAATTTACCTAATAAAAACATGAAGAGATTGGAACTGAAGGTGTAAAATATGATTATATTAAAATAACAAAACAAACAAATGAACAACAAACCCCCCCCCAATATCTCTTGTCTGTTCTCTCCTATTTTTTAGTTATCTTTCGAACCCTGAAAGTAAATGTCAATATTGCTTCCTCAAAGTGTCCGAGTAATTTTGATGGGTAGGCTTAGAAAGATACAAGTTTCACTCCATTCGTGGGCTCTCAAGGGCTGTGCACAGTGAGAAGAGAAAGGATGAGATGATGGCCTTGTGGTTCAGGATGCACAGGACCTCGATGATAAGGTCATTGTCACAGTCATCTGGGAAGCCTAAGCCGTAGAGTGACTAGCAGCGTCCTTACTCCACCCAAGCTCTGGGGCAGTTCAGCTCTGAGGCCTCCTGGAGGGTTCTTTTGTGGTCTTGTCTCATCTTCAGTTTTCTCAGCAGGTCCATTTCTGATATCACCTGCCAGGGAGAGAGTGAAAATCATCATAAATAGCAATCCCCACTTTTAGAATTCCTTTACCTGATCGTAAAAGTAGTGTATGCTCATTGCAGAGAATTTGAAAACTGTAAAATATAAGAGGAAAACATATTTCCCCACCTAGTGATAATTACCATCAATTTCCTCAGGTTCCCCCACCCCCACCCTCCAACCTGCAGTTTTCTTTTTATTGATTTTTAAATTAAATATTTTAATCATTCTCTCCTCTTTACTAATTGGTCACATACTTTTGTCCCATTCTCAGTTTTAGTGATGTAATAGTAGAATAAATGGATAGTCCTGTTCTCATGGGGACACAACATCAAAGATGGCTACTGACATTCCGTGGGCAGAAAGACAATAAGAAAATCTCCAAACACTCGGAAATTCAACAGTATACCACGGAAGAGTTCATAGGTCAAAGAGAGACTATCAAAGGAAATCAGAAGTACATAACACTCTGAGGTGCAGCTAAAGCAGTACTGAGAAGGAAATTCATAGCAATAAAAATTGCTAACATTAGAGCAGGGGAAATCAATCAACAATCAAAGTTCTCACCTCAAGAAACTAGAATGAAAAGAACAAAATTACAGTCAAGATAGTAGAAAAGGGAAATAAAAATAGGAACAGAAATCAATGAAATCAAAAGTGGGAAATCAATAGAGAAAAACCAATGGAACAGAAAGACACAATTCAATGAAGTTGACAAATCTCTAGAAGACAGACAGAAGTTAAAAAAGAGAAGACGCATTATCAGTATAGAAATTAGACAAAAGATATTATTAAAAATCCTGCTGTCATTAAAAATATAATAAGCAGATACTTTGAGTAACTTTATGCTCATAAATTCAACACACCTTAAAAGAAATAGGCCAATTTCTCAAACACCACAAATTACCTAAATCCAACCAAGATGAAACAGACTATCTGAATTGTCCTATAACCATTAAACAGGCAGAGTTTGTAATTTAATAAGCTTCCAAGATGGTTTTACTGGAGGACTCTTCCAGACATTTAAAAAAATCAGTACTAATTTTACACTACTTTTTCCAGAAAATAGAAGAGGAAGGGACATTTCCCAACTCATATTTGAAACTACCATCACCCTGATTCCAAAATACAATAGAACCACTGCCCAACATCTCTCATGAACCTAGGTGCAAAAAATTCCTCCACAAAATATTAGCACTGTAAATCCAGCAATGTGTATTTAGTAAATAAAATGGCATGTCTAAGAAATCAAGGCAAGTTATCATTTTACCATATTTGTCTCCGTTTATTTCTTAAAGAGAAATGGAAGGTTGTGGATAGAGTTAATGCCTCTTTCCACTGCAAACATTAGCATGAAGTTGTTAGAGCATATCTTTCTGTTCCAGGTTTTAATAGTATTACTACTCAGATATATGTTCAAGTGTAATTTGTATATCATTACATGCATCCTTTAAAGGAACATAAGGCATTATATAGTATCTATCTCTTAGCAACTTCTCTTCCATTCTTTTAATGTAGGTGTAAGGTCTGTGTGTACACACACACACTCACACATACAATTTTAACAACCAGGAGCCTATGGAATATGTACTTTAGAAGACTGAACACCTGCTTTTGAAAATTCAACATGGTATGCCAGTCAACTTAACATTCAACTAGAATATAACTTATTGTGTTTGTAGCACACACACCGGCACCTGGCACATAATAGGTGCTCAGTAAATATCAAAGACATGAGTAATGGATTTCTTTATTTCCCACAGTTACTCAAGAGTTGGGTAGTGACCTTCCCATTCAGGTGGAAACTGAGAGATGGGGTAAAAGTGGCAAGGCCAGTATAATCAGGTGTTCAGTGAACCAGTAGATGGGCACCCCATGGCAGTCAGGGCCATACAGGTCTCCCCAACCCTGCTGCCTCTGTGGGGGCCCAGGTGGAGGCCTGGCTCTAGTCCTGAGAAGGATGGATTGTGGGAAGTGCCAGGAGCAGGAGAGACTGAGGAAGGGGGAGCCGCCTGCTGGAGGCCGAGGACAGGGCCTGGGTCCTGGGCCCCGGCAGAGGTGTGGGCAAAGGAGAAGCAGGGCTCTGGCTGGAGGCTGCAGGTCCTGGGAAGCTGGTGCTCAGGCAGGCGCGCTGGGTGCAGGTTGCTGGCAGCGGCCACCGCTGGCCACAGAACAACGCCATGGTTTGCTCTGTACACACCGGTCGTCAGTGTGTAATGCGCCCCATTCACACCCGCTCTCACGACACCTTCAGCACATATGGCTTGACTCAGTTTCCCCATTTTATTTATGCATTCAGCGAATGAAGTGACGTGCCGGAGGGCCCGTGTTCCTGACATGGAGTTTTCCAGACGTCCGGCGCTGTGGTCTCTCTCTTCCTTCTCTGGAACCGCATCCCTGAAGCAAAAACCAATGCTGCGAACTGAATGTTTGTGTCCTCCCCCCAAGATGCGCGCACTGAGGAAACGCACAGCGAGAGGGCCGCGGCCTGCAGGTCGGGAAGAGCGCTCCCCAGACGCCCGTCGGCCTGATCTTGGAGTCCAGCCTCTGGAACTGAGGAAGGAATTCTGCTGTTTCAGTCACCAGCCCGTGGTGCTTGTTACGGCAGCCAGAGAAGATGGGTCCAGCCAGGTTCTTAAACGTGGCCCAAGAGACCCCACTCTCTGGCCTTCCTCTTCTCTCCAGTCACCTCCTGGACTCCTCCTCTCTGGCTTCCTCCCTCCAGCCACACCGCTTCCCTGGCATTCCCTGAGGCAGGGAGCCCATGTTGACCTCGGGCCTTGGCACTTCACTCTCTCTGCTGGTGACTCTCCTTCCAAGGCAAATCACCCTCCGTTCCTTCAAGTCATCGCCCAAAGGTCATCTTCTTAGTGAAGCTGACCCTGAGAACTACTTAACTCACCTTTGCCCTGCTCCCAGCACTTCCAAAACCTTTGCATGTTCTACTTTTTATTTTTTTCCATATACTTATCGCTCTGCAAGAATATAATGCAGAAGAACAGGGATATTCGTCTGTTTTGCTCAGTGATAAATCCCAAGCACCCAGGATGCACGGATGCACAGTTCCTTTTCAATCAGTAGTTGGTGGCTGAGTTGAAGGAGGCTCTTCATCCTGGAGAATCAGTCTGCCAGCCCGGAGACCACGCCTTCCCAGAATCGCCCAGCAGATGGCAGCAGACACATACCGGATAGCCCAGGGCGCAAGGTTTTCCCCAAGAAGAGAACCAGAACCCGGTTGGCCTTTCTCCTAAGCCAGACTCTTCCCCGTGTCCCAGAGGCTGAATGTGGGAGGCGAGCTGGTGAGCTAGCACGGGAGGCTGTTTACCCAAAATCCTGTTTACCCAAAAAAAATGTAAACTGCTGTCGAAAAGAAACAAGCTCATTCTTCCCACAGTGGAGACGGACTGTGGTCATGGATCTGTGTCACTTTTCCAAATGATGGAAAGTGATACTCGTTCGCTACTACCAAGGGACAGAAGTCAGTCCCTAACCCATCCCTGGGCTGTGAAGCTTCTAGTCATACTCCCAACACACCAGAAGATGCTTGTCATAGGAACTTCAAGTCTCCCTCCGGGTGCCCGCCAAGGCACCCTCTTCCCAGGTGCTGTGTTACCCATTCAATCAGGAATTGCGTTACAGTTGATCATGGGCCCTTCAAAACCCAAGTTCAAGGCGAAACTGCCTTGAACATCTGAATGTCAGGTTAGGGTGAGGTTCTAAGGCAGGGACTACTCAAGAATCTGAGTCTACTGACCTCAAACAATCCTTCCAGTGGGTCAGCCTAGTTACTACTACAGTGAGGACAGAAGCCAGAATTTACTGAGCACTTCTTGGTGGGTCGGGGGGCGGGGTCACCACCCGCGTTATTGTGCTCATTCTCCCGCAACCGCCCAAGTCCACATTCTGCTCATCTTCATCTTGCAGGTGACCGAGGATAGGTCGTCACTCACCCAGGGACACTGCCGGTTGCTTTGCAGTTCACTCTCAACCATTGGGAAGATAGAGTCTGCTGAGTGGATGCACCACAGATCCTGTCAACCTCAGGGACTATCTAGTCCAGAGAACCTGTATGAACCCCAAAGCCCACGCACAAAGCAGCATCCTGAGCTTGGCATCCCCCACTAGAGTTGCGAGGTAACCACAGGCATTTATTTTGCCTTCTATATTTGCATCAGTCCCGGCTGACACTAGATTCTTCTGCAAGATTTGTGAAAACAACCATTTTTCTCCTGCTTTAAGAGTTTTGTCAACTAATAGAAGGTCCCGCGGGAATCACTGGTCTCTCTTGATGTGAATTGTGACTTCTGCAGCTCTTAGCTGGTGTCCCTGGTCTGGCTAGTCAACCTGCAAGCTGGTTCGTCCATTGGGAATAAGGAAGTAATGCTATTCTCTTAAAGATCCCTTGGATGCCAGGCCAGTGCTGCTGGTGCAAGCAGGAGCTGCAGATGCAGGTCGCCTGTGTAATTTTAGATTTTCTAGTGGCCACATCAAAAAGAGGTAAAAAGAGGTGAATCGACACACCCGCACACACTCACCACCTTTAATTTTCATAACTTGTTTCACTTAACTCACTATCTTCAAAATATCAGCAGGCCAACATCTGGCCCATAGGCAGCTGTAGTGAGATCCTTATGTTTTAATTTCGCATCGAGTGTTCACGATCTGGTGTGTAGTTTGCACTGACAGCACATCTGGATTTGCACTAGCCATGTTTGGAATGCTCCACAGGCACACGTGGCCAGTGGCTACCATTTTGGAAAGTCCTGTTCAAGGCCCTTCTCTGGCCTCTGCAGGTCACTGGGCTGCCTTTGGAAACCTTCCCTGCCCAAGTTACTCTCGCCCGGTGTCACCGACGGGACTTGTGTTTTCCCTGCCAACGTCCATCTCGTCCTTCGTCTCACTGCGGCAGGAGTTTTTGTAACGAGCACAACAGAGTGAGATACCGGGAGGTGGGAAGGCCTGGGAGGGGGAGGTGATGGGACAACGGGAGAAGCCAGGTCATCCCCGAGGATGGGCAACCCTGGGGGTCCCTGAGCCAGGGCTCTGGGCACCGTACGACCTGGACAGTAAACCAACTCAGAAGGTCCCCTCAGCACACCCTGCTCAATCTGTGGCCTGAACAGAAACACCCTCATTACAAGGGAGCCCCACCTCTGTGGCCATTACTTACATTTGATAATTATTAGGTGGAAGGGCTGCAATCGTGCATGGGCTATGCTCAGAGAGACATAAAAGGGCCCAAGCCAGGCTTCCACCTCCAGGGGTTGGGACCGGAGTTGGAAGCCAGTGTTGCCTGGCTTCTCCTGACCGCAGCAGTCCCTGGGCCTCCTGGAAAGGGCCAAGGTCAGGCCAGTGGTGCTGCAGCCCTGGAGGACCGATGAGGACCAGGAGGGCCCCTGTAAGACTAGACTGGGACCAGTGGGAAAGGTGGTGGGCCTGCTCAGATGCCAGGCTCACAGGCCCTCCAGCACATCTGGGGATGGCAGAGACCTTCACTCTCCCTTCACCCCAAGCCCCCAGATGGTACCTCCTTTTTTCTGGAAGGCAGTGGCTGGAGCAGAACTCTGCATTTCAGATGGCCTGGGTTCAAATCCTGGCTCTTCCACTCACTATGTGAATTCAGCCAGTACCTCTCTTAGCATTGGTCCTCCTCTGACTCCTTGCTGGGGTTTTCTGAGCATTAAATGAGGCAATAAATGTGAGGCTTAGCATCACGCCAGGCTACCATTATTATATTTTACAGGGGAGCAAGCTGGTTCCCCAGTACTTTAGCCTGTCCAGGATAGAGGCATCCTATTATTTTTTTCAATTAACTCATTTTGTGAGTTAAAAGCACAACACTAATAAAAAGCTATGCTGATAGAGAACAATTTGAAATACATCGTTAAGTTAAAAAAGGAAGTCCAGGTTACTCTATGACACGAGCCAACATGGCGCCATATATATGCCTTGCATTTGAAAGGTGGACGCAGCATTGGTAAGGGGTGACGGGGAGGCGAGCCGGGGACAGGGTGCCCGAGAGGTTGACTTTCCATTATCCAGGTCCTAGTACTTACATTTTACTAGGAGTGTGTATTACTGCTTTTTGAGGATGCATTACTCCTTCAATTAAAAATAAACGTTAACCTCTCACACCCATCACAAACGGTCGCTGTGGAAAATGTCCAAATTCTGAAGAAAGCACGGGGAAACGCAGGGCCATTCTACTGTGCAGTGTTAGAAGATCCAGGTCCCCCGGGAGAGATGGCTTGTTTGTCCCTAAGTTCATTTTCCACGTTTCATCCTTTCAGCATCTGTCAGGAAATAAATCAGGCAAAAAGAAAACATCAAAGGAGCCATTCATACGTGTACATGTAACCTGCCTGGGCTCGCTCGTGCATGTACATACAACACACATGCACCCAACAAACAGAGCACGTCCCGTGCTCTCACTCGGGCAAGCTACACATGCACCCCTCAGTCAAACCACATCACACCACATAGCAGCAGCGGGTCTACCTCCACTTCACCCGCCTGTGTCCCAGCCCCCCAACGCACTTTGCACCCACAACTACACACGAATTCCAACTAAGCCCTGCATCACACGCCCCTCCACCAAAGCACCCACACACACCCCAATAACCAAAGCACTTCATACATGCACCAATAGCCAGGGCCATACCTACACACACACACACACACACACACACACACACACACACCAATAACCAAAGAACTTCTTACATGCACCAATAGCCAGGGCCATACCTACACACACACACACACACACACACACACACACACACACACCAATAACCAAAGCACTTCATACATGCACCAATAGCCAGGGCCATACCTACACACACACATACACACACACACACACCCCAATAACCAAAGCACGTCCCCATCACTCATCCACAACCAGAAGAGCTTTGCTCCCCCAAGCGAAGTGCTCCAGTCCTCCCCCAGCAGCCAAGATGGTTCCTGCAGCCCCCCACAGCCCCAGCGCGTGGGTTTGCTTTCTGCAGCGGCAGATACTTGAACACTAAGACACTAGGCTGCGACTTTCTTTTCAGATTAATGAGCAGAAAAAGATTGGAAGAAGGGGGGCTGAGAGTGGCGGGAGAGAGCAATTACACCCAAATCTTTTCTCTGTTGATTAGGGATTCCTTCTCCAGCCTGCTTTGGCTCTGGCTAAATCTTTTTCTAATGAGATGTGGCTTATCCAGATCAGGGCGCTGAGAAAAAAGTTGCAATTAACTTTAGGAAGAAAAGGAGTGAGTGAGAAAGAGGAGGAAGTGGGGGGGGCAGGGCCTGTGAGTGGGGGCAGGGCGGGCCAGACAGGCAGTGCCAGCCACGGAGGGGCTTCTGGAAGATGGAGGGGCACAGGCCAGGCCCACGGGGGCCACTAGCCCCTCTGAGGCCATGGTTTTGGGGTCTTGGATTCCAGAGCTAGAGAACCCCCAAGAGGCCTCCATGTGGCCTGACCCACTTCAGGCACAGGTAAGGCTGGGCAGATGGCAGGTCTTCTCGGGTGGGGTGCCTCCTCCGGAACGCCACCTCGCAGTTGCTTCTCTCCCTTTTGCTTGCCCACACTCGGAAGACAGGGCCCTTGGTCACCTGACAGGACAGCATGGCCTCTTGTCTCAGGAGCTGCTGGGGTCTGGCTGCCCCTGGCAGCCAGGAGCAATGGTCCAGGAGAGGCCTGGGGTACAGGAGCTGCTGCTGGGGTTGCCCAGGCTGCCTGGCTCTTCCCACCTGGGAGTGGGGTCCTCAGTTTCATTTTCATGAGCCACGTGAAAGGGCAGAGAGGGAGCTGGGGACGTAGCTCCGTGGGTAGAGTGCTTGCCTCGTATGCACAAGGCCCTGGGTTCAATCCCCAGCACCAAAAAAAAAAAAAAAAAAAAAAAAGGGGGCAGAGAGGGGCTAGGACCCCAAGTGGAGAAAACGCCTGCGACTCCAAGAGCCAGCAGAGACCACCTTGGCGCGCCTTCCCACGTAAGGCTCGCGGGGGCCACGCCACAGCTGCCCACCAGCGGCTGCTTTTCCTGGCGCCACGGTCTTCATCTGTAAGAAGGACAAAGGGGAAAGGCAGCGGGCTCCATAGCCTCCACCAGTCCTGACACCCCTCGAACAAGCAGAGCCATGGCTTCTGTGTGTCCCCACTTGAGTCACCAAGCCTCTGTCCCCTGACTTCCTTTCTCTGCTTTGCACATCTATGGGAGACTTGTACCTTCCTGCAAGTTCTTACCCAGGAGGAGACCCGGTTGGTCCCTAACCAGTCATAAAAATCCAGCAATGCCTAAGGGTGGGCTCCAGCCTGGCACTCGTGTGGCCTCGGGGGTCTCCTGTACTAGGTGGATGTGGGTATGCAAGTGGAGCTGGGGACCTCGAGTTTGGATCAACTGGAATTGGGCAAGAAGGGGTGGGTGGAAGGGAGGAGTGGGGCGCCGGCTTCATCCTCTTCAGTCACACATGAACACACAGCCATGTGTGCTAAGGGTCCAGGCAGGTCATCCAAGGCGGGACTCTATTCTCCTAGTCACGGCCTCGGTTCTTCCCATCCCCATCATTTTATCGATTGACTTGCTGGTGACTCCGTTGGAGCCAGTGAAGCTGCCCCATCTGACGAGCTTGTTAGATGTCCAAAGAAGGGCCCCTGCGTGTGTGTGGCCACCCAGGGACACACGTCTCCCTCAGTGGCCCCAGACTGTGGGACACAAGCTGAGCCCATCTTTCCTATGGCTGCGTTCTGAGAATCCGTGAGTCCCCACGCACCTTTGAGCCTTGCAGCCTGGTACCCGAGTCTGGTCAGCCCTTCCCTCTGCCCAGCCCTCCGTCGCGGGAGCTGTGGGAGACGCTCCCGGCTTTCTCCCATCTCTCTCTGGCCATCGTCAATCCAGTGATCATATGTGTTAGAAATACTAGCTGGAGCGCTAAGTTAGAAATTCTTCTTAAACATATAGCAAGGTCAGATGAAGGGAAAAAAAAAAAAAAACTCAGAAAACAAAACACAAAACCCCGAAACAGAAATTGGACACAGAAGGGCAGATGTAGACTGAACAGGAAGTGCTGGCCCTGAGCTAAATGAAACAGCTGTCACCATTGTTCTGGACCTGGGCCTGCCTTTGCAGGCTCCATGCGGCCCGGCTCAGAAAGCAGATGTTAATAATTACAGCACATGAAACGAAGGGCACAGGATTAGGCAAGTGACGAAAAAGAAATGGTACCAGTAGATTTATAACTCGCTCAGCAAATCTGCCGGAGTTGGGGTGGGGGGTGGGCCAACCCCCTTCCCAGCTCAGCCTGTCGGGTCCCAGGATGGTCTCAGGACGGGGGGTTGTTTATGTTGTTTTATGGCGGAGGTCTCTCCTAGCTGCTGTTCCAGGGACCCCGTGACGGTAGGACCACAGCCAACTGTCTCTAACCTACTGGAAACAGTTAAAACCTGCGATATTCAACCTAAGCGCCAAAAGGGGATCTCAGTTTGGGCCTGTCGTTGGGTGGCTTACTGCTAAGCGGCGACTTCGGAGGACACGGGGCTTTCGCTTTTACTGCAGGGTTTGTGTTCAAGATCCAGAGCTGAAGTTCTTTGCAGTTCAAGCTGATTCAAGTTTTCAAGTTGGCCAGCGGCTCGTGCCTGGAGGAGGCCAGGTAGCGCTGCGCGGGGTGGGGACACAGCTGGGACAGTTGCAGAAAGGAAACGAGTCAAGTTTGTGGGCTAATTACATACGTAGGAAAAGCAGAGTCTCCACATGTTTTCTGAACATTCCTCTGTGCTTTTCCACGTGAGTTGTAAAAAGCAAAACACAACAACACAGTCACATCTACCCTGAATCCTCCCCTCCCGCCACCCGCTAGCAAGGACGTCTCTTGAAAGGTTAGAATGAAGGTAAGGCATGTGTTTGCCATCTTTCTGCCTGATATGGAAACCATATGCTTAAATACACTAGCAAACATACTTAATATAACACTCTCTTTTATTAAATGTGGTTTTATAAACGCTCTCCCTAGCCAGGGCACCTTTGCTGGGCTGGGGGCTGGAGCTTGGCAAAATAATCTTCCCGCTGTTCCATCTATTGATACACATTTTTGGAAAATGAGTCTCGGACCCTTGGAAAATAGACTGGTTCTGATTATTATTGCAGGAGGGAAGGGCACGCGAGGGCATCTTTTTTCCTCTGATAAATTAAAAGAACTGTAATGGGTGCGTTCTGCAACCTGCAAAAGGACAGAGCCATCTGTGATTCATTTAGCAGCCCCTTACCGAAGATTTATTTGATTAATTCAGTCAGAAGAGAGAGAATATGGATTTTCCCTCTTCTCGGAAAAGCACATACACACTCGCACACGCACCCACCCATGGGTAGATATCTTAGGAATGAAAAATGACTAATCATGTTATTGGAACCGGGGATCATGGGGCCTTGGTGGTGAGATAGCAGGCTCCCGCCCTGCTGATGGGAGGGCCGGCTTCAGAGTGGATTTAATATTCTCAGGCCCAATGCCACTGGAGAGGGCCCAGAGAGTAATGCCAGAAGGCTGGAGGGCTTGGGTTAGCCATGATCACTGGGTGCCACGCACTGCACTGAGCTCTGTATGATTATCTCACCACCTGGTTCCAATGTCCTTGCCAGAAGGTCAGTGGGGGTGATAACCCCACTGTTATCATCATCACTATCCAGTCAGGGAGACTGCCCCCTTCCCAGCATGCCTCTGCTCCAAAGTTCTTTCGCTTTATTTGGATGGTATTTTGCTTTCTCTGTCCTCCACCTACACCAGGCTCACGGTGTGGAGCTCAGGAAGGGGTCATCTACATTATCTGCTTTCTGATCTGTGGGTTTCAGTTCAGTGTTGACCAGAGAATGCCTCTCTTTTAGGCTTATTTCTGGTCTCCAGGAGAGCTAGCCTCCCGCAGCCTTGGTGGTCTGTAACTTATGAGACCCGTCCTTTCAAACACCATAGTCACTTCCTGGTGGATGGGTCCTCAGAGCAGGCACAGAAAGCAGTCAAAGCAGGAGAAGTTATAAAATCATACAAGATAAATGTACATGGCTGGCAAATGTGCCCCTTCTTCCTCTCCTTAGCTCAGAGCAGACATTACTAATTGATCCCAGCTAGCCCTCCACTCTTCTCAGCCCAGCCCTCTGGGTGGCCTCAACCAACAGGTCAGAATCAGCACCTGAGCTGAAAGCCGGAAGCAGGGCTTTTGGTTGAATGTTTCATCTCATAGAGGGAGAAACGAGCCCGGGGGAGAAGTTGGCTACAAAACCAGGTAGGAAGTAAGTGACCCCAAGCCTCCCTTTCCTTTCCCACCCTCTTTCTGCGGCATCTACGCCAGTGAGCTGGGACCGAGTCAGGCACAGTGCTTGTAAACCTCTGGGTTTTGCTGGGTCTCTGCTCCCTTTCCCAGTAGAAAGGCACTGGAGCTACTTGCAGACCTGGTAAAATCTTTCTCCTGGAAGAATGCAGAAGACTGAAGTCTCTTTGTTATTTTAAAGTAATTAACCCCCACACCAAGATGGGGCGGGGGGCCTGAGCCCATAACATTATAGCCCAGAGTCTAAGATTCTAGAAAGAAATGGAAGATTTTACTGAGGGAAACTCTGGGGTCAGCAGACACTCCCCACTCCCTCAATCGCCTGACCACAGGAAATGCCAGGATCAAAGGCAACCGAGACTCAATAGGCTTAAGGTATTGAGGGCTTATAGCCGCTCCTGACTTTTCTGCTGGGCAGTGTGTCTGTCTCTCCGTGGAAAGAACAACAGGGTTTTGAGAAAGGAAGAGGGCGTCTCCACATCCAGATTTCCCTCCCCAGCCCCTTTCCTGCTGACCCCGTCTGGGACCTGATGGTCACTGCTCCTTAGCCTGGGGCAGCTCAGGGGGACTTGGGCTTGCTCCCTGAACGTCTGATTGGCAGAACAAAAAGACTTTTCACAGGAGAAGGGACACTGTGAACCAGGGCTCTGGTCCTAGAAGCCAGAGGGTGAGACTAAAGGGCACCTTGAGAAAGGAGGTGTTGGTGGTCAGCTCACTGTCCTGCTTGGCCAGGTTGCTGTGGGTGGGAGGGGACCTGCTTGAAGCTCAGATGTGAGTTTGGGGATCATCCTCGCAGTGCCTGGGAGCTCAAGTGGCTCCTGCTGTTTCTGCCATCCCTGAGGAGGCTTGGGAACACGGTGTTGAAGTCTGATCTCTACAATCCTGTTTATACTCTGAATTTCCATTTTCTATGAAGAAAAGTGTGCCAAACGAGTCCCGCACTAGCTCAGCCCAGTCTCTTGAAAAGAGCACAGGTATTGAGTTAGTAAGGTCCTAAAGAATGAAGGATTTTACAGGGATCAAATAGAACCCCTTAAAGGGTCTTGCAGACCAAACATCATTTGTTGAATAAAGATGTCTGTCTCTATGGCAGGAGTGGTTTTCTGGAACGTTCCTGACTGAGGGGGTGATTGGACAGCTCAGAGAAGGAGCCAGATTGAAGGGGTGGGTGATGAAGAGAGGTCCTTGTGCCATTTTGGATTCCACTTGGGAATAATGAGTGAACTGAAGTGTGGATGAGTCGCCCCCTCCAGCAATGAGAGTCACAATCAAACTCAGGAGCTAAGCAGATATTCACTAGCCGTGGGACCTTGGGCAAATTAGAAGACGTCTCTGTGCTTCAGTGTCCTTCTTGGTAAATAGGGGTAATCACAGCACCTACCTTATAAGTTTGTCATGAGGATTAAATGAGGTGAAGCACTTAGAATAGCGACTGACACGTAGTATGAAGAACACATGATCTCCTGAGTGCCCACCAAGGACATGTGGACAGGGAATGTGGGATGTCCATACGATGAGATTTTATTCACCCAGTGATGTATGGACACACCCCAGAAAGCATTACATTAAATCAAAGAAGCCAGACACTAAAGGCCACATACTATCCTGTTCTGTTTAGATGGAAGATCTAGAATAGACAACTCCATAGAGATACAAAGCAGATCAGTGGTCACTCAGGGCTGGTGGGGAAGGTGACAGCTTATGGCAGGTGGCTTCCCTCTGAGGTGATGGCGGGTGCCCACCTCCAGGTTCACCACTGACTGACACTGTATCTGGATGAACAGTGTACTCTGTGACTCTCTGGATAAAGCCATTATAAGAGGATCCTCCTTTGGATGGTAACAGGGGTGTTACCATGATACCTTTATAATAATAAGAAATTCACAGTTTTCTAAAGATACTTTCATTCTCACTTTTCATAAGGTTGCAAACACATCTACATCAAATAATAACATGATTATTTTTTTAAAACTTGAGGTGCCCTTAATGGGAGGATCTGATCCCTGTGAGGCACCCATAGGTGTGTTCAACCACCCTTATTAGAATTAAGTACTTAAGGCCAACAACTGTGTTATAACGGGCACCAGAGAACCAAGGGCTGGCTGGAACTGACTCTGCCGCTCACCAACTGCACAACTCAGGAAAATAACTTCCCTGGAATTCCATGTTTTTAGCCATAAATGAGAAGATGGTGGGTGGGTTCCCTCTCTGGGTGTCCTTCAAACCAAACTCTTCAGAGTCTACGATAGTGGCCTAAATCCTTATCACTGGCCAAGGGAGGCAGACCTGTCTCCTACAGACTGGAACGTGCCCCTTCTGTCCCAAGGGTCTTAGGCTCTAGAATCTCAGCTGGAGAGGAACTTGCTATTACAGCCAACAGATTCTCCCCCAAAATTCTGTCCACCAGAACCTGTGGATGTGACCTTGTTTGGAAGTAGGACTTTTGAAGATGTAACCTAGTTGCCATGAGATCATTAGGATGGACCCCAATGACTCAGGTCCTTCTAAAGGGATGAGAATTTGGAAGTAAGGACACATAGAGACAGAGGAAGACGCCTTGTGACCAGGGAGGCAGAAATTGGAACAATGGAGCTACCAGCCCAGCAACACCAAGAATGGCCAATGCCCACCAGCTGCTAGGGGAGGCGGGTAGGGCAGATTCCCCCTCGGAGATGCCAGAAGGAACCAGCTTTGGTCTTGAACTTCCAGCTAAGGGTGTACCAGTCCAGGGCTCAGGGTTGGTTGAGATTGTTCTGTAGATTCTTGAGCATTTTTGCAATTTCTGAGTCTAATGGAGATGGTGGAGTCCCTCCCAGCAGGATCACTCGAGATTCCCGACACGTCACATTCCTTTGCAGTGATCTGAAATGACATCAGCTGGACACAGCGATGCGATTTCTCCCGAGGGGTCAGAGCTGCCCAGATGGCAGCACCGCAGCCAGAATTTACTTCTTCCAATCGCAAAGCTGTTAGCACACGATGACTCCTCGGACAGACGCTTCCAAACTGCAGAACCCAACGGTAGGGAGAAGCGAAGTAATTGAATGTGATCTTGGTCCCTGCTCCTTTGGAGCCGATGCACTTGCTGCAGGAGAAAGACAGTCCATAGGGACACAAAAATGACCTTCTTAGGCACTTACTAAATGGTCCCTATATAAACATCCCACATTAGGGTGCTGGTTTGATGTATTTTAATACACCCACCCACACCTCGGACTTCTGGGGGGTCACTAGAACCACAGATGTTAAAGAGCATCTATTGGCAGAAACGTGCTCATGGTTCACTTATTCATTCAACAAGTGTTGGTTGAGCACCTACTTTGTTACGGCCATATCCTGGGTTCTGGAGACAGCAAGGAGCAGCTGAGACCCATGCAGGCAGATTCCATGCCGTTCCAGAATTTATATCCTATCTGGGGAAACGACTACCAGCCAACAAGAAAAGGTCAGATGGAGGCAACACACAGGGTGCCATGGCTGACTAGCAGGGAGAGAGGAGGGAGCTGCTGGAGCGGGTGGTCAGGAAAGGCTGCCTGGAGGAGGTGACCCTAGAGCTAAGACTGACCAAGGGGTGATGGGCAAGCCGTTGAGCAACCCCTGCAAACGATTGTCTTTCGAGGGGCAAGAGAAGAGTCAGGAGGCTGGATTTAAGCCTAGACCTGGCAGGTCAGAGCGTGGCGGGTACCCTAGGACGACTAGCTTTTTTTTAGGGCTGTGGAGGCTGAACGGAGGTACTGCAGTCTGTCTTGCAGCTCTCAGGAGGTCAGTGGCAAAGCCAGCGCAGAACCCTGGGCCGGGCTCCCTGGACCGTGCCCTTCCCAGGCTGTGTACCTGCCTCTCAGGAGATGTCCCCACTGAGTGCGTCTAGGGACATACAGAGGGCGTGTGTCTCCGTCAGCAGGGTCTGGAGCATTTCTGGAATTCCTGTGGTGTGGATGGTGCTGCGCTCAGAGCCAGCAGGGAGGCAGCAGAGGAGCCACGAGGGCCCTCGCCAGCCCAGGAAGGGCAAGCAGAACACCAGAGAGCATGCGCGGGAGGCCTGTGGACTCCCGGGAGGAGAGGCCGCTGCGGCCGGGTGGGGGAGTCATCCATTCCCAGGCAACTTCTCCACCCCTGTGCCTTTGGCCCCCAGGCCCTGGCACGGGATGGGGCCGGTCCTGACGGCTGGAGCCCCAGGCCTCCGCCTTGGGCCTCCAGAGAGGCCCCGCCTGTCAGCCCAGAACGTGGGAACGTGGGAGCAGCCGGGTCCTGCGCACTTCTGTTCCTTGTTGCTCCGCCATCCGCTGCTGGCTTTGATCTTCGCCCCACTCGGCTTGGCCTGGTTTGGAGGTCTCCTGCTGCGACGCCTCAGGACTGGTCTCCAGCTCCCGGGACTCTCCCTGCCTCTATCATAGTCCAGATCTGGCCTCCTGCTTGCTGGCTGCTGAAACAGGACCCCTCTGGGGCCCAGGGGGCGGGAAGAAAGAGAAAGGTAGCTTTGGGCGAGATTGGGGAGGGTTCTGCAGCCAGCGCTGCTCTGCCATGCGCTGTGATGGCAGCCGCCGCCCTGGCCAGCCGAGTGGAGTGTGGGACCGGATGGCGGTGGCTGTGAGCAGGGGTCAGGAGTTTCCAGTTTAGACCATTTCTTCCCTGGGAAACCATGGTCAAGCTCATAAGCCACTTTGTGCCTCAGTTTGCTGATCTTTAAAATGGGGATGAGAATAGCCACTTCCCTGGACCAATTGCAGTAATACATGTGCAAGCGCCTGGCGCAGGGCCTTGCTGATTTTGTTGCTGATGCCTCAGTGGGCCTTGGGAGGAATCAGGGCCAGACCCCAGGAGCAGAGCCGCAATGGTTCTCGGAACCTCCTCTCTGCCCTCTGCGTGGTAGGACTCTACCTCCCCTTTCCCAAGTCCACTATCTTCCCCCGCTGGCCCCTGACCCAGTGGGGTTGTGACAGCCTCAGAGACTAAACACAGCTGCTTCCTTCATCCCTGCCCAGTCCTCCAGGCTCTTTATGCTCCAGCTTCTCCTGTTTGCAATTGCCTGATGGAACTTGCAGATCCGCTCAAAGTCCTCCATGGATCTCAGGGACTGCAGAGGAAATAGCCACCTCCCCAGTCTTTATTTAAGACCCTTTGTAATCTGACCTTTGTCTTAGCATCTCAATCTTCTGTGGGCCTGGGAAAGTCCAAGCCAGTGCTTGAAACTGAGTTTCACCGCACTGAGCCGTGAAGCCTTAGGAAATGCGTACAATCTCTGTGCACCATGGTTTTCTTATTTCTAAAATGGAAAAGATTATACCTGCCTCGTCAACTTCACAAGAATGCTTGCGGACGCCACGAGGGGAGCTGTGGGTGCTGTTTGTAACCTGGAAAGCCACTCACTGTGTCTGGATCACACCGTGGTTCCCTCCCTGGGTGACCCTCAGCTGCCACTGTCCAGGTGGGGCTATCATTCCGAGCCCGGGGCGGGGATCAGTGTCTCCGGGGAGGTCGACCTGTTTCCTCCACCGGAAGTGCCCTCTTTCCCGTGTCCTGCGTGGCACCTGCCCCACTCCCTGCCTGTGTCCAGCCGGCTCCCTCCTTGGGTGGGGAGCTCCTGGGGGCAGGGCCGCACTGGCCAGCCCTTGCTTTCTCACGGCAGGTGCGGGTCTCCCGAGGCCTGCTTAGTGACCCTCCACGTCTGTCTAACGGGTAGCCGGTTCAATGAGTGACCCAAACGTTCACACGCACAGCTGACCAGAGTGTCTATGTGGGAGGGACCCAGGGCAGAAACCTGAGCCCAGGTCAGGGACGGGGCCTGACTGGACGCTGTGCTATGCTGACCGGGTACGTTAACACACACACACACACACACACACACACAGTGCCCCTCTCCCTTGGGGACATGGGAGTGTGTGTGTCCCACAACCAGCCCAGGAGGTGGGGGTCAGTCAGTGCAATACCTCATCCTGCTAGGGAGTCTCCTAAAGTGCCTTCCTGGGGTGGGGACGGGAGACCGGGTGCAGGGCAGCTGGGAGGGGCCTCCGTGTGACCTGAATCCTGTCCCACATGCAGGAGCCCTGACGCATTATCAGGGACTGGAGGACAAAGAACAGAGGCCCTGGGGACATCTGCGACCCCTCTGTTCCCTCCCGTTCTGGGCGGCCAGCGCTCCCGCTGGTTCTCAGGGTGTCTGGGTCTCGGCGGGAGCCCCTGGCCCGCCCCCGCTGGGATTCCAGGGCCACACATTCCTGAGGCAGCGGAATCCCGGGTGTTTTAATGCCTGATATCTATCACCGCATGGAGTTTTGTTTTATCATGAGGCCACTGGAAAGTTTTTTGATATCTCTTTGAAACAGATGTCAGCAAAAGCTCCCAGCACAGATCAAGGGCAGGTTAAGGGCTTTGAGATGGGTCTGAATGTCCCTTTAACATCGTTCAATCTAATACCCAAATATACCTCGAGTCATTACCCTGTTTTTATAAGAAGCTCTGAACCATATGTTCGGGAACTAATTAAGCATACAAATCAAACCCCGGGATCAGGTGGCGCTCTGTTTAAATATCTTAACCTTTTATGATTATCTTAATTTAGAGAAAATTCAAAACACATTCAGAAGTCTTAGAAAATGAACTCAGTAGGAATTTACTGGCCGGCTGCTTCTCTTGATGTCAGGATCCTTTCTTCCCAGCCCAGCCCAGGTTTCTGGGGAAGTCCTGGACACTTGCTCTGGCTCCCCAGATGGTGGGAGAAGGGGCCACACCTGACTTCACCTCCCGGGGCGGGGGCTTTTCCCAGAGGCAACCCCCACCTCCTGCTGCCACCCCCATGTCCCCGCGCCTGTTGGAGGAAGCAAGGAGCAGGCTCTGCACTTGGAAGTTTTATCTTCTTTTTTAATAAAATAAAACATGAAATTAGTTGGTGGGAAATATTTCTGCAGCCCGTGGTGTGCAGGGAGCTGTGACAGGGAACTTGGGGACTGAGATGGGAATCGCGTGGGTCTGGCTCCATAGTTCCACATTGGTTGCAGGTGGCTGAGGGGGAAGACCAGAGCAGAGGAGTCACCCTCTTTCTTGATTCTATTTCTTCCACAGTGGGAAGTGGGGGCTGAGGCTCCATCTTCTGCCCTCCTCAGGCAGAGGAGATGCTCAATCCAAAAGGCACATCTGAAATATATATCTTACCAAATCCAACGTCTAATGACAAGTCTTACAGCCTTTCAGCTGCTCCTGCTACACATTTAATTGAGCACCTACTATCTGCCAGTTCTATTCTAGGAATAGTCTGTACAAGGGCACTAAACTCCCCTCTGGTACAGGTGCCGAGTTAGTGCAGCAGGACTGGGTTGGGTCTCTTTTCATTCTTAGGACAATTTAACTCTTCCAGTAGGACTTCTGGACAAACTATGGGATGCCCGATCAAATTGAAATTTCAGCTGACCAGTACATACTCTTTTGCTTTAAGTATATCCCAAATATCACATGGGACAGAATCATAGTAAATAACTATTCATTAATTATCTAAAGTTCAAGTTTAACTGGATGTCCTGTGTTTTTATTTATTAGATCTTGCAATCCAGCTTTAGAAAAAGATCAGAGTCCACGGGGATGAAATCTCCATCTTGGATGCTATATACTAATTCTGGAGAAAGGCAAGCAGAGGCAACCTCATACCAAACCACTCTGCCTGTGTACTTCCCTTAGACCTCCCCACCAGTCCCAAAGGTAGGTTCTGTTACCATCCCCATTTTGCTGATCGGTGATCTGAAGCTCAGAGAGGTTAAGTGATCTGCCCAAGGTTGCCCAGCTGGACTTTTTAGCCCAGCTCTGCTGGACTTCAAAGCCTGGACACTCATTTCAGGGCACCCCAGTACAAAACTGATGTTATCTTTCCAGCTTTCCCTGGCTTCTCTCCACTTCTCCTCTTTTTCCAAAATGTTCAAGGAGAGATGCACTCCCGTCAGATCAATGTCGCTGCCCTAATGAAAACCACCACCCAAGCCCACGAAGGACGAGCTCTGTCGGACCCTAATGAGAATGGTTCCGATTATGCAAAAAGCAACCTCATGGTTATTCTAATGTTACCAGTAAATATAAAACATTTAGAAATACTTGGCTTGGGAGGCTTTTTTTTCAAGTACAGATGTCTGACTCTCTGCCAGTTTGTTATTAAAAATGCTACGGTGGTTTGGGTACAAAGATTGCTGTAAAAATAAAAGCTGATGTACCCCGAGCATTCGCTTTGACTTTGCGGGGAAGTCGGCAATGCAGAGGCCGGAGCAGATGGTGAATAGCGGTGGCCCTAAAAGTGGGGACCCTGATGTTCATAGCTCAGTCCCTGCCCCGCTGAAGACCCTCCAGGGGTCTCCCCTTGCTCCTCCAGCCCCGTCTGGTGACTCACCTGCATCTGCACCCGCCCCGCCTCTGCTTGGCAGGCTTCTCCCAGCTCCCCTTTACCTGGCCCCTCTTTCCCGTCATCCTCTGCCTCTGCCGACCAGCTCCTGTGGCTGGGTCTCCTGCTCCTGCCTCCCATCCCTCTGTTCCATCGCTCTGCTGGTTTCCTTTGTTCCCCTCGTGTCCCTCTGAGATCATCTTGGTCTTTCTCACCAGTAAGTAAACCCTGGGGAGGCCTTTTCCTTACTTGTTCTGTTCACCAAACACCGAGAGCAATGCTAGCCACATACTAGTTGCTCGATAAACATTTGCTGAACCAATGAATGAATCTATGGAAGCACCCGAAGTCTCGCCCTGCCTCGTCCCCTCTGGGGTCACGGACCACAAGAAAAGTGGCAGCTTCTACCGAGTTTAATCAACTCGTGGAAAACCCTGGGAATTGAGGAGTCCTAAACCTCTGAGAGTGATGGTTTTGAGTCCTGCAGGAATTTCCAGGTCAACATTCCAAATTGCAGCAAGAAAAATACTTGGTCGCCCCGGCATTGGCCTCCGTGTAGGAGAAGTTGAGAGAGAAGATCTGGGGGTTGCAGTGCGTGGACATCATCCTGTCACTCTGCTCATCCTCCGGGGACGTCTGGCTCTCGGGGGGAGGCTCTTCAGGGCTGGCTTCTCAGCCGGGCTTTCGAGGCTCTCTCAATTCGTGCCTCGCCCTCCTGCCCCGCTTCCTCCTGACGCCTGTCTAGCAGCCCGCCTGCCCTGGTCCCGAGGACCACGTGCGCCCTCCCTTCCTGCCTCCCCATGCCCGGCCCGGGTCTTGCTGTGTCTTCCCCCGTCCCTGCATGTCCAGACGTAGCCACCGTCGCCACCTGGCTCACCGTTCACGTTCCCCGCCCCCCACCACGGCCACCCCGTCCTGGTCGCCCCTCTTCTCTGAAGGCCCCAGGCAGTTTTCCTTTTCCTTATCACCGTCCTGGCTTCAAGCTGCTTCGGGGCAGGAACTGGGCCTCACCTTTGCGTCTTCCCTGGCCCCTGGCAGGGTCGACTCTGGACGAATGAGCTGAGGCTGTTGCTCAGGACATGCCAGCTTGGTCACTAGCTGTGGGCAATAACCGTGTAGTGTCCGATGGCCGGAGTCCATCACTTCACCTCCCCGTCCCCACAACCAGAAGCAGCGACGTGGCTGGTGCACTGGGCACTCTAAGCAGTGTCTACACCACCCCTGTGTCCAGATGAAAGGCCCAGAAAGCAGCCTGGCCCTTCCCTGGCCCACTGAGACGTTTTCCTGTTGGGTGGCCAAAGCCTGAAACTGCTGAATTCCCGGGCGCTCTGCAAACCTCTCCCGTTCCCAACTTTCTCAACTGTTTTATTCCAAAACTCGGTCCAAGCAAGAAAGTCCCTCCAGAAACTCAAGTGCTAACACCGAACACATGAGTCAGAGAGCCAGAGAGCCACGTGGAAACAACGCCCTGCTTTTGCAGGTAGGTGTTGTCAAACGTGTGAGCAGGCAGATGTTGATCCCAAGTGGGCTCTACACAGAGGACGCCTGTCACCCGGGATCCCAAGCCACTTGCAAAAGAGGGTAACCGGTTTTGGAGAATCACACACCCGGGAAGCAGGGACCCTCCCTTCCAGCCTGACCTAGAGATGTGGAAGGTTCTGCAGGCTATGTGGCTTGAAAACGAAGCCCAGCGCCAGCCTTTGATCTGTCCAGGAGAGTGTGTGTTCACGACAGCAGGCCGCAGGTCGCAGCCGCTGGGCTAAATTTAAACACTCCCCTGGTGCACAGAATCTGGATTCATTACTGTGTTTCGGGACACACGGATCATTCGAATCTCTACATATAGGACACAGAGATGGGTGCAACAGGAACAGCTTTTGTAAGGCTAACCCGTGGGGTCTCAGCTGCCTTAGGACCATACTCCCATTCCAAAAGCGCTCGCTGCTGGAGAGAGCGGGTGAGCTGGGAGAAAGGTGTCCCTGCGCTCACAGAAGACTGCGCCAGGAGGAAGCACTCCATCACTGGCGAGTGACACTAATATATTCCATTAGATTTGCTTATCATGTTAAAGAGCATATTAAAAGGAAATGTTTGGAAAAGGGATGCCATGACGCGGGATGATGGATAGAGAATTCCTAATTTGGAAAAAATGTGCTAAGACGACATGATTGATGTGAGTGACCTACTTTATTTTATAAGAAAGTCTTGAGTTGCCTCGGGCCCATTGGTACACATATTTGGAAAAAGTTGTTTTTTTTCCACATTAAGTTTTTATTAACATTTTCAAAAGAGCAAAAACACCATAGAAGGATATAAGTTTTGACTTGTCAAGGCAGATGTGTTTGTAATCATTTGCTGCTTGGGAAAAACGTGTCCCCTCGCTAGAAGTTCTTCTGAATGAGGAGTGTCTTGCCAAGGGAACACCTGATGCGGAAAACATGAAACCCTTTCCTGTGATAAAAAGTGACAGGGGGAGGGTGTTTTTATTTGAAACCACACGGATCCTCTGCCACTTGGAAGTAGTGACTGACCTCTCACAATGATGAATACCTCCTGGAGACCTGCAAGGGGCAAAGAATCAGGACTGAGTCAACCATTCTCTTCCAACCTCTGATGATGGAGCACAAAGCTGAGAATCCCCGACATCAAAGGAAACTCCTCCAGAAGTCAGGACCTCTGGGGTTTGTCCCGGCAGCAGAAGGGACTGCTGGAATCCTCCAGGGGATTGGTGGCAGACAACACCCTGTTACCCCCAAACAATGTCCCCAGTGGGTTTAAGAATCTAAGGAATGCCTGCGGTGATAGGTTTACTGCAGAAAGTGGGCTGTAAGGAGAGAACAGCATTCAAAAGAAAAGGTGGGAGAATCAATGCAGCTGGGCCTTCTAGAGGACATTTGTCAACTGTCACCAAAGCCCTGATTGCTACATATCTGGTTCTAGAAATTCTCTAGGAGATGGAATCATGAATCACCACAGAGATTTAGCCCACAAGTTGTTCACTATACAACTATTTATAGTAATAAATAATAATAAAGGATGGACTCAACCTAAATGTCAGAAGCTAAGGAACTGCTTAAATAAATTCATACACTAAATGCAGCCATCGAAAAGGTAATCTAGAAGAATAATGTGGAAAAACCTTTATAGCATCGAATTAAGTAGGAAAAGTGGGTTACAAATATTATGCATGTTATAATGCACTTTGAAAATCTATATGCACATATATTTACTGCAGCAGTTAGATTTAAGATGTAGGTATTATGATACTTTTTTTTTTTTTTTTTTTTTTTTTTTTTTTTTTGCGGTGCTGGGGATCAAACCCAGGGCCTTGTGCATGCAAGGCAAGCACTTTACCGACTGAGCTATCTCCCCAGTCCTATACTTTTTATAGTATATATGTGTATGTATACGTATTTTAATGAAGGACAAAAATGAATGTTAAGTGACTGTGAAGAGTAGGTTTTATAAATACTCTTCCTTTCTTTCCTTCTGGATGTTTTCATTTTCTACCCGAGACATGCTTTACGTTGGTAACAAGTAAATCAGTTAAAATGGAAAATCTAAGAGATGCACCAGTTACTTAGTGCTCACAAGAGAGCTCACAAGGATTCCTAGACACAACCTAAATGGTTTTCTCATACAATAATAATAATTTATAAATACAAAATGGAAAATTAGTCCATTCTGGATAGCAAAACCAAAGGCTAAATCATCCACAAAACTGAAAATATAATGACTCATTCATACAAGATCCATCTAAGACTATTTAGTATCAAATAATGAAACATATCAAAGAAACTCTAAATAAATTACTGTTTCTGTTTTGGATAACTAAATATTGTGAAGGTTTCGATTCTCTCCCAAGTTTGTTTATAAATTTTAGACAATTTCAGGGAAGTTTCTGATTAAAATAGCTGGCAAATGGATTCTAAACATTATTTCAGAATAGATACATAAAAACAATTTTTCTGAAAAAAGAAAAACCAAGAGGAAGCTTGCTCTATTGAATTTTAAAAGATATTACCAAGTGAGAGTAATTAAGCAGAGATAATCTAGGAATACCAAACAAATAATGAATAAAATAGAATGCAGAATAGAATAAACTCATGGAATAAAATATGGATACCTAGACTTTGATAAAGATTGAATTTCCTGTCCATGGAGAAAGGCTCAATTGTTCCATAAATGGCTTTGAAATAATTGATTACTCATTTGGAGGGGGAAGCAAAAGTTTTGTTGTTTTGTTTTTACTTCATGCCACATTTACAGAAAAAAAATGCCAAATGTATCAAAGATACATTGTTAAAAATTATAAAAGTTATAAAGGAGGCTAAAGAATAATAATTTCATAATCTTGAGGATGAGAAAATCCTTTCTTGAAAAAAGACGAAACTCAGAATTCATAAGGGAAAAGTTAACAATTCTGCCTACAAAAATATTTAAATATTTGGTCAAGGAAACACACATTATAATCAAAGGATAAATCAGGGAGGAAATACAAGTAGTAGATGAGGGTCTTTGCTATATAAAGTGCTGTTCTAAGACAAGAAAAAGACCATCATATGCATGAGGCCCTGGGTTTGATCCCCAGTACCACAAACAAACAATAAAAAACAGAAAGAGATCGTTTCAACAGAAGTATTGGAAAGATACAAGCAAGTTTCTTACACAAGAAGAAATACAAATCATCACTAAACACGCTAATAGTCAATTGAAATATTGAACAGCAAAATGTTATTTTACTTACCTCTGTTCATTTTAAAAAGGAATAAGAGTCAACATATTTAGGACTTGGAGAAAGACTTTTGATACAATGATTTCATCCCAGGGAATTGACCCTGTGGGGACTCACCAGATGATCTGGCAGAGCCCGGTGGTACCAGGCTGTTGAAAGAATGAGCCAGAACTATGCTCTGGTGGAGGGAAAGTCTGAGAGATATTGACAAGTAAAACCAGAGAGTAATGAATCTTTGCAGCCCCAATCTCTCTCTCTTTCTCTCTCTCTTTGGTACCAGTGATTGAACCCAAGGGGCTTAACCACTGAGCCACATCCCCAGATCTTTTTTTTTTTTTTTTGAGACAGTTCTCACTAAGTTACTTAGGGCCTTGGTAAGTTACTGAGGCTGGCTTTGAACTTGTAACCCCCTTGCCTCAGCCTCCTGAGCTGCTAGGAGTAGGCATGTGCCAACATGCCTGGCTCCATGTCTCTTTAAGAAGCAGATGGACTATTTGTTTTTGTTTGGATAATTTTTGTAGATTTCGACTTCATTTTGACTTTTTATTTTTTGTCATGGTTTTTTAGGGTCATGGAGGCTTTTATAATAAAACCAACACACATCTGACAAATTTGCCCGTGGGGGCGGGGGTGACCTGCCCACGGTTGACAGCATGTGAGGACCAGAAGGAGCTGGCTCTCCTGATGCCCAGGTTCCTGGTGCTCAGCAGAGTCCCTCCGTCCTTCTGAGGGGCCCACAGGGCCACAGCATAGCCTCTTAGCCAAAGGAGCCCCAAATGCCCAGAAGACGCCACCAGCAGCCACCTGTCAGCTTGCAGATCACCCCAGACTCCAGGCACTGGCGACTAGGAGGTGCACATGCCAAGGCAGGGGTTTCCTAAGCCCCAGGGGGAGGCCTGTGCCTCAGTGGTGACTGGCTGCTCAGCCCCTGCTGGTGTCAGCTGGTCCACATGCCTTGTGCAGGTGTCTCTGGGCCCTGCTGGACCCCTGCAGCCCAGGAGTGGGGACCGGGCCAGGGATTCGCATTCAGCACACTAGGAACCCTCCCACAGTGGGCAGGGAAGGCCTTGGGGGGCCAGGCACGAAGGGGAGGTGGAAAGGGGCAGCAGCAGGCAGACCCATCTCTGCAAGTGTCCAGCATCGGCTTGTATTTCCAAGGGCCTTGTCTTCACTTGTCCACCCACCTCCTCAGCTGACCTTCAGGATCATTCATCTCAGGAAGAACAAGAGTAACTCTTACTATTCCATTTTAGAGACCGAGAAACTGAGGCCTAGGAGGAGGTTGAGCCATTTGCCTGCTTGCAGAGCTGGGACCTGTGGATGAAGAATGAAAGGCGGGGTCAGCCGGGAGCTGCTCCTCCGCTCCTGCCACACGCCTCTTCTCTTCTCTTCTAGGTAAACACACACCCACCCTTGACTGTGGGTGCTTCTCCCACCCACACCCTGGTTGATATGCCTGACATTTCATTGATTCACACCCGCACTCCCACAATCTAGCCAAGCCCTGGGTATACAGCAGGTGCTCAGCAAGGTTGCTAAATCAGTGCACTGACCAGAAGGACCCTGAGTCCATCTCAGTTGTCCTGGAGCTCACCGTGACCTTGCGTCATCCTTGCTCCCACCTGAGACTTCTCCCGTGCTGTGACATGGGTACGACGGAGTCACTGGGCCCTGAAGCCACCTGGCAAAGCAAGGGGCTCTACCAATTTTGTTTTCACAAGTAAGAGGCTAGAGGACCAGCGGCCGGTGTTGCCCAAGAGATCTAGAGGCAGAGACGGCAGGGAAGTGGGGAGGATCCCCATGGTCAGTTCTGAGTTCATCTTTCTCTCAGTTTCACCAGCTTCAACATCTCCTCTCCAGTGACTTGCTTTGGCCATGAGCAGCCCCTGAAGGACAGGGACCTTGCCTCCTGTTCCTGTCCCTAGCACATGGCAGGTGCATATGAATGAAGGCATGACGGTGAGCTCTTGTCACAGCTCAGGACTGGAATGACATGGTAGGCCACACTGTCCAACTCCCTCCCTTGGAGCCCCAGACATGGCAGACTTGACCAAGGGTGCAGAGAGAGCTGGGACAGATCTGGGTAGGAGGCCTGAGCTGGTTTTCAGAGATCGGATCAGCCAAAGTTAAGGCCAGCTGGCGTGGTGTGGTTCGGGAATCAGGGGGACCTTGCTGGAAGTCACCTATGTGTATTAGAAACCCCATACTGATTATCCCAGAATCTCCATCACCAAGGGGAGAGACATAATGCTCTCATAATGACGTCATACCTATCGCAAGGATCCTTGAGGCTACTTAACGGTGAAATAATTATAGGTGCCCCAGAACTGGGAGAGCAAGCGTTTCTGTCCAACATCCCATGATGCTCTTAAAAAAGGTTTCACTATAAACTGCAGGTGGGGTGGGGAGAGGCGAGATTTCCAAGCCAGGATACCATGTTTTAAGTCTACCTTTTATGTGTTGGCACCATCCCAGCTGTGTGTCTGTATTGCTGTAGAGACACATTAACACAACATTAAAGGAGATTAAAAGAGTAACAATTGTCATCTGTAATCATATTGCTATAACTAAATTGAACTCACATGCATGTGTCTCCTTGTTTAATGACACCCACGATAGGCAAATGCATTATCATCAGCAGCAATTAAACAATCAAGAAGGACACACTGCACTCAGTAAAAATGCCCAGTCCACGCCAGACACACCCGTTCCCTTCTTTCTGGAAGAAACACAGTTGTCAGCTTAGTGGCTGACAATTACAAGTGTATCTTTCCAGAACTTTCCTTCGAGTTCACATCTAAATATACATAGGTAGCTACATAGTGTGCAAATACACAGATCCACAGACGGTGTTTATTTCAAACATTAACAGGATCGTATTATGTCTTGTTCTAGAACTTGCTTTTCCCCCTTCCTAGGTCTTAACAGAGCTTTCCATGATACTACAGACAGTCACTTCCCCCTTTATAAATAGCTACATAGTTTTCTGTAGTATGGAAACATCCTAATTTTTTTAAAACTAGTCTCTATTAAGGGACAGTTAGGTTGCTTCTGATTTTTCAATATTCCAAACAAGGACTACGTAGAGCCTCATCCTGCTTTAGGCTCCCTGCCTCCTCCCATGGCTGATCAGTCTTTTCATTCACATCAGCTGGATGTCCTGTGGGGGAACATCAGCTCCCACCAGGGCAGAGGTTTTGCTCTATCCCCAGTGCCCATACCCATGCCTCGCTCAGCACATGGACACAAGAAATGTTTGTTGAATGAATAATCAACTGGCAAGGGGAAGATGTAGCTGCAAATCATTTTAGCAATTACTGCTCGCCTAATTTCTACACTTTACAAAGCCTTTCGACTCCCTCCCTAATGCCATCCGATGCTCAGAACTGCTTGTCAGGTTGGCAGATCCTGCGCTGTCATTGCCCCTGACCTCCTGATGAATCCTGGCCTGGAGTCAGGGCTTAGGAGTCAGAAGACAAAGGTTCAGAACTCTGTGCTGTCATTTCTCTGTGTGTCTTTGGAGAATTTACTTAACCTCCACGAGCCCCAATTTTTTAACCTGTAAAGCAAAGATACACATACTTCCCCTTGAAGGGTTTTACGACAGTTACTGTGATTGCCATGCAAAGTATTTGCACACAGCAAGCACTCAATAAAAGATTGTTCCCTGTTGTTCCTTTCTTGCTGTCTGGGGCAGCCACCTATCTCTTGCTTGTCACGTACCTACCAATAACAAAACACCCCGCTGTTTTCCTTAAAGGATCTCCTGGCAAACCTACAGGAATTTCCTGGGAAGAAACACAGGAAATATTTGCCTGTCTCTTTAAAAGGTGATGTCAGCACTGTTTTCCTGAGCATTTTATATTTGAACACTTATCACATGAAATAACACTGAGTTGACTAGTTCCCCAACTAGTTATTGAGAGAAAGAACCACAATCGATTAACTTTGTTAAATGCAGGTCAATCAACTGCAAGTTTCCTTATAAATGGTAAATGCTCAATATGGGTAGGATAAAGAAATGATCCACAAACACCACAAAAGTCTGGTCCTGTATTCCAGACTCCTGAGGGACAGGCCTCCCGACCCACTCTGCTCTCAAAAGCCTCCCGGAGCCAGGCTCCCCATCCAGTGGCTGGTGGAAGGCACTGGCCGCCTCTCTGCTCAGCACTGGGTTCATGCTTTAGCCTGCTCGCAACTCAGCCAAGCTGCCTCGGGCCTCCTTCTGCTGGGCCTGTGAGTCTTTTAAACGGCCTTTCCTTTTCCCTTTGGCATTGCAAGTCTTGCCCATCTCTAGTCCCTTCAAATAATTCGAAAGTCCAAAATAATCAACCCACCCTAGTAGAGACTGGTATGTACGCCACTGGAGCTCTTTAAGGGCTGGTATCATGGGATTTGTCATTATTGAATCCCAAAAGCCAACACATGCCTGGCATGGACAGGGGTGTGTTTGGGGGAACACTTATATTGCTTTTCAGTCAGTTTTCTTTTTATTTTCACGGCACACCACCTCTATAACCCAAGCCCAATTTACTTGTGTTCTTCCCAAGCTTCAAATTCTATATTTTTTATGAGTAGGTCTTTAACAGGTCTTTTGGGTGGAATCTGAATCGCCTTTAATGGCATTATTTTTATGAGGGACAACATGCTCAATGCCAGATGATGACTAGAGAGCAACTTTTGGAATTTGTGTGAAAGTTAAGGTTTCCTATTTTCCTTCCAGCCTTAGTTTAGATTCTTTTTCTTCTCTCTCTCTCTCTCTCTCTCTCTCTCTCTCTCTCTCTCTCTCTCCCCCTCTTTCATTCAGTACTGGGGGTTGAACCAAGAGATTCTCTACTACTGAGCTACATCGCCAGCCCTTTTAATTTTTAAATTTATTTTAATTAGTTATACATGACAGTAGAATGCAATTTTATACACTATATAGATGGAGTATAATTTCTCGTTCTCCTGGTTGTGCATGATGTAGAATCCCACTGGTCGTATAGTTATAAATGTACCTAGGTAATAATGTCTGATTCATTCTACTATCCTTCCTATCCCCATACACCCTCCCCTCCCTTCAGTCTCCTCTATCTAATCTAAAGTAACTCTATTCTTCCCTAGTCCCCCTGCCAACCCTTATTGTGAATTAGCATTCACATATCAGGGAAAATATCTGGCCTTTGGTTTTTGGGGATTGGTTTATTTTGCTTAGCATAATATTCTCCAGTTCCATCCACTTACCAGCAAATGCTATAATTTCATTCTTTTTTAAAGTTGAATATGATTTATATATATGATTTTATATATATGATGAATATTATTCAGCCTTAAAAAAGAATGAAATTATATATATATATATAACATATGATACCATACTTTTAAAAATGCAAACCAAAACTACTCTAAGATTTCATCTCACTCCAGTCAGAATGGCAATTATCAAGAATACAAGCAACAATAAGTGTTGGCAAGGATGTGGAGAAAAAGGTACACTCATACATTGCTGGTGGGAATGCACAATGGTGCAACCATTATGGAAAGTGGTAGGGAGATTCCTCAGAAAACTTGGAATGGAACCACCATTTGACCCAGCTATCCCACTCCTTGGTATATGTCCAAAGGACTTAAAATCAGCATACTACAGTGACACAGTCACATCAATGTTTACAGAAGCTCAATTCACAATAGCTAAACTATGGAACCAACCTAGGTGCCCTTCAACAGATGAATAGATAAAGAAAATGTGATTATACACACACACACGCACACACAAACATGATGAAATATTACTCAGTCCTTTTAATTTTGAGACAAAGTCTCACTAAGTTGTCCAGACTGGCCTCAGAGTTGCCATCCTCCTGACTCAGCCTCCCAGGAGCTAGGGTTAGGTTTAAGCAACCCTGCCCAGCTCAGCACAGTAGTTCTCCAAAGGACCCTCGCCCTGCCAGAAATGCAGGACCTCCCTTTGAACAAATCAGAGGAATAGCACCAAATCTGGGAAATTGGGGGTCCCAGCAGGACCTTCAAATGACATTACCCTAGGAAGGATCCAGCCCCTTGGATTTAACCGGCTGCAGGGAAGGGGGCTGCTCTGCTCTCCCTCTGCACAGATCTCCTGTGGTGCAGTCTGTTTTCACTCAGCCTATTAGGCTTTTAGAAACCTTTTGCTTCTCCACCTCTCCAGTTTGGTCATTTGCCACAGTATCTTTTTCTTTATTAAGGTGTAGCCATTTACTATAAAATACTTTAAAAGTCTTAAGTTCAATGAGATTTCACAGTTGCATCCACTCCTGTAACCATTACCCAAATCAAGATACACAACATTTCTGGAATGCTGGAAGGCTCCTTCTGGCCCCTTCCAGTCACCCCTCCCCAGGAGGCAGTCACCTTTCCAAATCTTGTGTCTATAGACTAGTTTTGCCTGCTACGAACTTCATAAAAACAGAATCACAAAGTCTCTTCCTTTCCTTTCATTTATTCACTGGAACAACAATAACAAAAAATTGTTAATAACAAAAACAATGAAAAAAGGTATAGACATAATCTAATTTCTTTTCTTTTCCATGATGTCAAGAGTTAACATTCTAAAATGTTTGGCAGTGGTGGCTTCTGTGTAGAGGGAATTTGGGTTATTGTTACCGACCTTTTTACACAGTGTGGTATAATATAAAAATATGCACATAATTTTGTAATAACGAGGGGGAAAAAGTTTTTGTGGAGGGATATGGCTCTTATGGAAAAGTGAAGAAGGGGGTTCAGAAGGGGCCTGATGGGGGAGCCCTAACCTTCTTAAAGGCTGAGAACACCCATCCTTGGTAAGCTCTTGCTGATGATGGTGTCCAAGTGGGGGCTTGGCTTACAACTTTGAAGTCACAGACCTGTCAAGTCATTTCCTATCTGGGTTCTTCTTGATCTCTTTGGACATGGAACCATTTGACTAAAGGATTCCTCCTACCTCAAATTCTTCCCTTGGACCTTTGCAAAGAGAAAGCATTATCTAAGGATAAAATACTAAGTTATTATAATATTATAAATGTCTAAGTTAAAATATTATGAAAGTCATGAAACACACACACATTTGATCCCACATTTGAGTTTTACTGGTATCTGTACGACAACAGCAATAAAGTCAAAGGAACAATCATAGGTTGTGCCTGGACCCCGTGGTCTCTGAACCATCTGACTGCAGACAGAGGCCACACCTGCTCTGTTTCCTCAGTGACCCGTGAGGCAGACAGGTGCACACACGGAAAGGAATGAGGTTCAGAGAGGCAGGAAGGCAGAGGGAGTTTGGAACCCTGACGTCATAGTCACCCTTGAAACATGAAAAGGAGAAAACAACCCGACAATTTCACAACAGACACCCCAGGCCTCCCTCCGTTGTCTAAATGGTCCTGGATGTGGTAATCTACAAAACAGGGAGGCTCGGAATGGGCCAGCTGGGCGGTGCCAGGGCTGCACAGACTGGCTGGGTGGTGGGCAAGTTGCACAATCCGGCTGAACCCATTTCTGCCTCTCGACCATGGAGAAATAATGGCGGGGTCCACCTCCCAGAGCTGGTGGGAGAGGTGGCTGGAGGGAGGCACGGGCCAGTGACCCACCTACCTACTGTTTACCATTTCCCGTGGACCCGGGGTCAGGGGGTAAGCGCTCTGAAGAGGCTGTGAGATCTGAACTTCTATCCTATGATCGTTTTCCTTTGTGGGCACCAAAGAGCCAAGTGTCATCTCTCTCCTCGCCCTGTGGGTCAGGCTTCCTCGGTGCGGAAAAGGTGGTATTTTGATAGGAAATTTGAGGTGGGGGAAGAAAGGAAAAGCTGTTGGAGTCTACAGCCCTGGGTGGAATCCTGCCTCTCCCAGTGTTTGACCTCGGGTGAATTCCTTAAGTTCTCAAATCTCAGTTTTCTCATGTGGAAAATGGGAAGAGTCTTCACTGGGTTCAGTGGATTGCATCAGTGGGTTGTGCTGGAGACCGAGTGAGATAATCCTGGTAATAGGCGCTTAGCACAGCCCCTGGGACAGGAGCCATCAGTGACAGAAGTGGATTTTCTATCATGCGAGATGCCCTGGCAGCGGGCAAGAAATGAAACAGGCCCTGTCTTCTTTCCAGCGCACCTGAGAAGTCTTTTGCATGGGGACTCAGAACAAGGGGCAGAAATATGGAGATCCACTGCTCACACCACTCGAATAAAGACTTCCACCGCACTGCGCATGGACAAGATGGTCACCTGGGTGAGAAAATGCTACAGATGGGTCAGATGTGGCCAAGCCCACCAGGGCAGAGCCACACGGTTGGCAGTGCCATCCACTCCTCATCTGGAAGGCTTGGCCTGCTGCATGTTCAGACACCTTTCCAGACAGCCGGGCCCAGAGGCCTCATCACAAGGACAGGGGATGAGGGTGTTTTTTGTTTTTTGTTTGTTGTTTGTTCATTTTTTTTTAGCAACAACAGGGTATTTTTCTCCCACTTCCTGCTACCCCATCCCCCTCCCTAGCTCACCATAGCAGGTACCTGGGAGCCTGTCAGGGACAGAGCAAGGGGGGCACAGATTGCGTTCCTCCACCTCTGCAACACCTTTCCCAAGCCTGGGAACTGATTGGGCCAGGCGCTTTGCTGAACCGAATGCCACTCAGTTTTGCTGGAACTGGGGTTCCAACCTGAACTGGTTTTGGTTTCAGTCGAATTTCACTGTTTCGTTCTATAAGGTGTTCACCAGGTAACCATCGGTGGAAGGGGGGACACTATTTTTAAGAAATAAGGAAATAGCCCAGTGTCAGATGACAGTCTCCTCCCCGTCCTGATCCTCTCTGGGGGTCCCCTCCCACCCCAATTCCTCTTCCCAACTCCTAGGCCTCTGAACTAGCAGTCTCCTGTTTTAGGGTAAGGCCAGTGGGACTCTCATTTCTGATACTTTAGTGGCTCTCCTGTCTACCTGACTCCCGGCTCCCAGCCCTGCCTTTTCCCCCCTCTCTTCTTAAACTGAGTCCCTCTCTTGATTCTGGCCTTTTAAAGAGGGGATACCTTGCATGCATGTTTGAAATCCTGATTTTATTTACCTGGGGCCTGCTTAGCTCCTGCCCTCCTAGGGGAACTCCCAACTGCCTACCCACCTTAGCCCTTAAATTGATATGGAGAGCCAGGCTTGGGTAGGGGAGGGCCGGAGCTGCTGCAGCCAACTGACCTGTGAAGCAATGCTTTCCTGGGGCGGCCACTGGGCTCCCTGAGGAGGCCAGCAGCTTGTCTGGAGCCCGGGACGGAGGTGAGAGGCTTCTGCTGTTCGCCCAGATGCCTCAGTGAGCGTATGCTGAGCTCCCCAAATTCATTTTTAATTCATGACATCAGTTTAGGGACCATCTGAACCTCTAAACTGTCTCTCACAAAATCAAAACCACTACCACAGCAGGAGTGAGTGGAGACCAGGCAGTCTGTGTCCAGAATGTTGTCTCTTGGGTCTCCAGAAAAGGGACAGTTGGGAAACCACTTTCCAGAGGGGACCTGCTGTCCCTTATGGCAGAGTTTCTCCTGCCTCACCTTTGTTGGGAGATGAAACCAGACATAGTTAGAAGGACATAGCTGGTCTCAAAGTGGTTTCGATTAGGACTTCATAAAGTTACATTGAAACAACCAAATATGTACTTGCAGGAAGATTAAAGGGTCCCTTGAAGAACTTCATAAGTCCACTCAGCCATGAATACAGTATAAATGTATACCTAGAGTGGTGTACAATACATAAATGCACAATGAAACAGGTTAAATAAACAATATAACAATAATGTAATACAGGAGCTAGTTCTATATTAAACATGATAGGATGAAATCGTATATGTTTTATATGTTAAAAGGTATATTGATAAAATGCATCTTATATGTTATAGATCATGTGTGTGAAATGGAATGCCCTCCTCTGAGATACCCAAGGTGCTGTGCGGGAGCATCCTACAGCCCAGAGCTGGTTCAGTACATGGTGCTGCAAAGGATGAAAAACAGCCACCACTACTCTCCTGTCTGTCTTCCCAGGTTGATGCTGTGACCCCAACCCTTGCCCTATCCCAGCTCCCCACAATCCCACCTGTCTTCCAGGTGGGTGTAAAGATTCCAGAAGACCAGTTGCTTATTGGGGTAGGAGGTAAAACGATGATCAGATTCCAAATTGGGGGTAGGGTGCAAATGTTAAGAATGACAACTGAGGACAGGCTACTGAAAGTCTTGTGTGGTGGACTTTTGGTGCCGGGATCAGAAACCTAAGTGTTCTGTCCCAAGCAGTAAAACAAGGTAACAAGTCATTTTCAACGTAGGCATTTCGGCGCAATTTGGAAACTGAAACGAAGTTTTAAATGCAGGACCCAACGCTCTGGAGGCCTTTTAAAGCCGCGGTTGGAAAGGCAGTTAGGGGATGGTGGATGGGCTGCCGGGAGACAATTCAGAGCAGAGCAAAACTCACTTAGAAATTGGATGTTAACTGCTCTCACGTGTAAAGCAGCTCAATGATAATTGCCGCATGTGTTTACTCTTTCCACGCAGGAGAAATAAGAGCGACAGTTCGACAGAAAAGTTACACTAACGAGTGACACCGTTTAAAGGGGACATGTTTCAGTGTCGATGTTGACTTACTAGCCACCTGAAATGGTCTGTGGGGATTGATTTATCTCGAGTTGTCCACAAGCGGAAGCTCAGGATCATTTGGAAGATGGGAACGGGCGTTCAAGGGAGGACTGCTTTCGAAGGGAACGCCCAGCACCCCTCCTGAGAACGGCCCGGGACCCCAGGGCGCTGGGCGCCTCCGGTCCCGGGCTCAAGGCCGGGCGCAGGGCAGCCAGCGCGGGTTTCGCGCCCGTTTGCAATCTCGTTAGCTGTGCACTGCGGCGTCCCTTCCCCTCGAGCGCCCTGCCGCGGAGTGTGGACAAGCCCTGTCGTCTGCGGGCTCTCACCTCAGAGTCAATATTATCTCAGATGGGCACAATAGACTGGAATGAAAAGCTAATATTGAACCAGCGCGGTCCCTGCCCGCGCAGCGCCAATGCCACCCTTCGTCGCACAGCCCCGGCGGGCAGCCGGCGGCCCGGCTAAGCGGAGGACGGAGGGGGTCGGGCCAACTCGGGGCCCCACCGGGGATGGGGGTTCATTTTGGGCTGGGCGCGGAGGCTGCGGCAGGCCCCCAGAGGTCCCCTCGGCCCCCATCGTGGCCTCTTCTCGTCCAGGGAAGGGCGAGGAAGCGAGGGGCCGAGGGGAAGCGGGGCACGCGGCGCTGCCTCTTGCTCAGAAGCCTGGGAGATGGAAATAGGGGCCCTGGAGAGTGAGCGGTGTGGAGGGCAGAGTAGGGCTCCTTACCTCGCTCCTAGGAGGCTCGGCTGCAGCGGACATGTGTATTTAAAGGCCTCCAGGACTGCAGGGGGGCGGGGGTCTTCGTGTGTGTGTGTGTGTGTGTGTGTGTGAGAGAGAGAGAGAGAGAGAGAGAGAGAGAGAGAGAGAGAGAGAGAGAGAGAGAGAGAGAGAGAGATTGAGATCTCGCCTCTGTGGCCCTTGAGAAACTCCCAGCCCCAGTCCTTTCTGGGCTCTGCGCTCCACCAAGCAAGGCAGACAGAGGAGATCCTGCATTTTTCTTTCCACAGCACTGATAGCACAGTCTGGTCACCATCAGGCGTTTCAGGGTCACTTTGAGTCATCCACACAAGTGATATGGGTACACCGGGCACTTGGAGTCTCAGGTCAGCATGCAGTTCTACCCTGCGTGCTCTTCATCTCCCCAGTGGTGGCCAGGTTACCAATGGCCCTCCAGTGCTAAATCCTGGCTTGGGTGAACAGGAGGCAACCGGGGATAAAGAAGGCAGGAGGCAGGGCCTGAGTCTTGGACAGCAGCCTGGAGGACAATGGTGGGTGACTGCCTGTGAGGCAGGAGTTATGGTCTGGCCTCCTGGGTGTGGGGTTCCATGGTTTGGGCACGGGCAAGAGAGGCCGGGGGCTCTTCCCTGCCTTTTCTCTTGGCTTGGGTGCAGGTGCCTGGAGACTGGGTGGGGAGGAGAGGAGGAACTGTCCCAGGGTTCCTCCTGGAGTGACCATAGCCAGAAGTGGAGGTACAGCCACTTTGTTCAAGTGGAGGTACAACTTTCTTCAAGATCCCTGAGCCTCGGTTTTCTTACCTGGAAAATGGGTATTACTGCTCCTTCCCTAATTAACCACACCAGACTGTAAGGTTCCGTGAGATGATGGGTGGGAGAGAAAATATTTAAAGCTGAAATTCCATATAAGTGAGAGGAACTGTTAAGTGTTTTTTGAAGTCTTCTGGGCATCCTCCTGGATGTTCAAGGAGACCTCTTCCCTCCTCCAAAAGGAAGACTCCTTTCCTCTTTTCCTTACAAGGGCACGATCCCCTTTCTGAACCCAGTCCAATCCTTGGAGTCCAGAAACTGGGAGGTACTAAAATAAGAGAGGATTAAGTCCCTAAGAGAGGAGCTGCTGGGTCTCTGCTTTCGAAGGTTGTAGGTGGAAAGGTGAATTGCCTCTCTAAAGTCAGCTAGGAGCCCCTTCCTGTCCCAGGCTGCGGGCGGGCCGCAGTGGTGGAGAGCGCTCTGGAACTAAAAGATGAGAGCTAGCAGAGGGTGAGGGCGCTGGGTTTCCCACCCTGTGCCCGCTGTAGGGACTCGGGCAGCGCCCGCCTGGCGTCAATAGGTACTCGTGACCTGAGGGAGACGCAGCTTCGAGGGCGATTGCTGGGGTGAGGGGAGTGCCACACTTCCACGCACACAGCTCCTCTGCCGGGGCACAAGGGTGCCGGTGTTCCCTTGTCTCTGCGTCCCTGTGTGCACGTCCTTATTCCCTTGCCTTTCCTTGCTGGGTCTTAGGTTTTCATTTGCGGCAACTGAGGGAGAAAGAAACTGGGACCTCCATTTGATTCTGTTTCTTTGCCTTCAATAGTGAGTCAGGATAGTCGACGGATTGACGAGTTTTGACGCGGCAAAGAAAGTAAAACCCGACGGTGCTGCTCGTGCTGCTGGCAGAGCGCGAAGTTATGAGCGGAAACCTTGGGTCTCAAAACCGACGATCTCCCAGACCCGGCGCTCTCACGTTCCCGCCGCAACCAGAGAACAGCGCCTGTCTCCTGCAGCCACCCAGATCAGCAGAGGCCAGGGCTAGGGTCGAGGTCCTCCTGCCAGGGCTCGGACAGCCGGGTCAGCACTGAGAGCTTACAGAAAAGCTGAGGGCGGCGCTCGGGGCCGCCTTCACATCACACGGGTTTCCAGCAAACCCTAAGCAGATTCCTCGGCTTCGCCTCACCGGAGGCATCAGGTTGCTCCGGGAAGGATGGGGGTTCATGCACTCCAGGAGGCTGGGGCGAGTCATCTGAACCGCATCTCTGCTGTCCATTTGTGTCCTTGGAATGTGTTGCTGGTGATCGATCGCCGCTTCCCCAATAGCCAAGACCCTCTGTCTGGGGCGTCCTCCGCCAGCCGCAAGGGGGCGCGAATCTGGGCGAGCCGCACTCGGTAACCCCAGCTCTTTCGACTCTACCGGAGTCAGGGCTCCGGCCAACGGTCACAGGGCCATTCTATGAGCCACCGTGGTTGGGCGGGGTAATCTGAGACCTCAGGCATAGGATTGTGGCCGATTTGCGCGATAGTTGGCCATCTTGCTGGTTCAGGTGGCCAGAACTGCCTAGTCCTTAGAGAAGGACCTGTCTTCTCCTCCCGGTCCCCTTTCGGAAGGAAGCCTAACTCTTAAAGAAGCTGGAATTCCAGCGTGGAGGAACTCTGGAGCAGAGAGCTGGAGCTGGTAGACGGAGGAGGGACGCGTTTCCAAGTGCTTCTCTCTCCTCCAGCTAATGAGCTTCCTTAGTCTTTTTTTCTGTGGCTTGGATTGCGGTCTTTGCGAGATGTTTGTAATGGGGTGACCGGGTCTCCCGGCGCACCGGCTCAGGGATCCGAGGGTAACGCGCTCGCGCGGGTGCCTCGCCACTAGGCGCCGCTGCGCGCACACCGATCGAGGACTTGGGCCGCCGCGCCCGCCTGTCGAGAGGCCTCTGGGGAGGACGCCAGGAAGGGATTTGCCGTAATAATTTTTTTAAAAAATGTTTTAAAGGAATTAATTCTACTTTTCGTTCCCCACCACTTCCCTACGCATCCAGAGAGGCCGAGGTGACTGGGAATCACAGTAAGTTGGAGGACTTCTTAAGCGGTCCCCAGGCCTCCCCATCACCGGACCTTTTGCATGTCTTGGACCCGGAAAGGGCTCACCCTTCGCTGGCATCGGCGCTTCCCTCGCAGCGCTGCTGGCGCACAGTAAGGACTTATGGCTCTGGTTCACTGGGTGGATCCAAACCGGGGCGACCTGGTGGCAGAGGGAGAACTTCGGGTGCGTCTGACAGCACAAGGCCACGGGCCTAACAATAACTAAAATTCTGTGGACGCTAACTGTGCCAAGCCGACCTATTCCTCTCGTCGGCCGTCAAAATAGTGATATTTCCTTTTCATAGAAGGACAAACAGAGCTCAAGAAGGTGGTCAAACAGGTAGTGACACCAGACAGCCCCCATGCATCTGAGTTGCCTGAGGCTGTGCACCCACCCCAGATATTGCTCAGGCCTAGCAGGAAGCAGGTAAGGGAGAGAGACCCGGATTTGTTCCTCTGCAGCACAGGGGACTTACAAAAACTCAGTTATCAGAGAGATCAGAATTGTCAAAGTTCCCCAGGAATCACTGCCCTTTGATGCCTCCAGAGAGCCAGGAATACAGGCTTCACTCACCCCAACAACTCTGAGGAAATTTGTGACCTTTGGGGGAGCATGGAGGAGTTGGCAGAGTGTGAGGCCAGCATTAGTGCATTCATACCTTTTTATTGTTCACAGTCTGTGAACCCCAGGGACAAGCGCTGGTGGTGGGTAGGTAATAACAGCAACATCCAGTACAGGAGATTTTATTGAAGTTCATTTTGTGCCAGACATTGAACACTTTGCTTATCAAACCAGTCCAAGGATCAAGGTACTATTATTTATTCCCATTTGAGGGTAGAGAAAACAGAGGCACAAAGAGGTTAGATAACTTGCCCAAGGTCACACAGTTAAGCTGTGAATGCAAGCCTCTTTTGGCTTATTATTGTAATACCTTAATAATATGGTATAAATACATATGGTAAAATTCACACTGTACTGTACAATTCTATGAGTTTTGAAAAACTGGTGTAAGTACCATCGCAATCATAAATAAAAACGATTCTATCACTCCCCGCGCCCCGGGGAAACCCAGCTTCATTGCTACCCTCCACTACTTCCCAGGCAGCGCTGACTATATTTTACTTATGACAAAATGAGGTCTGTGGTGTTGCCCAAGGTCGTTCACTAAGTGACAGATCCGGATCAGATCCTTAGCATGGGTCTGCTAGGCCAGCTGCTGTGGATTCCTGAGTCCACAGACAGGCAGCGGCTTGGGGCACACACCCGCAGAAGGGAGGAGGCCCCACTGCACGCACAGGTTGTTGTTTAAATCAGACGCCCACTTCTTGGGCGGCGGAGAAACAAAGCCAGGGGCGCATTTTGCATCGTTCAAAGCCACGAGTAAAGTGAAAGGCAGCCGCATGGATCGCTCAGGGTCCGAGCGCAGACCTGAGCACCCTGGCGCACCTCCGCTGGCCCGTGCGGTTAATGAGTTACTCTGCTAGTTAATTCTCCCGCACGTCACGTCGGGGCCAGCGCCGCGAACCTTCCCGGGAGCCTCAGGTCCCAGCGCATGAATTAGCATAGATTTTACCCAGCTTCCAGGGCTTCCGCACCGCCCCTGACTCACCGGAAACGCACTTCTTCTTCCAGGGGGCCCGAGCTCGGCTTGGGGTTAGCGATGCTTACGGAGAAGGAACTGTCATGCCCTGCTTCCTTCAAGAAGGGGGTCACTAGTCACTGCTGCTTTCTCATTCGTGCCCACGTCACCCCCCCCCCCGACCAGAACCCTTGGGGTGACCCTATCCCTAAAGGGCAGTTTGCAAGAGGCGGTTGGGAGCGGAGGATGCCAAGGACAGGAGTCTGGCCTTAGAGCAGTTTGGCCTCTGCTCCTGCCAAATGTCCCCCATCGGGCATGAGGCTAAGGGGTCCAGCGTTCAGTCTGTCACTCACTTAGGACACTTTCTCAGGATCCTGGCCAAAGAGGTGAAAGGTTAAGGAAGTATCACATAAACTTTAAGCACTTACGGCTGAATTTTTTAAAGGGTGAAAACACCCTTACGTGTCATACACTTCTGGGGTCTCACCCAATCTCTCAGACAGGACTGCGTTCCCTTTGCCCTCAAGGTCAATGACTTCTATACTTCGAGCGGAGATCACTAATGCTAACTGTGCAATACATGGCTATTCTCTCCCCCAAGGTCTGCGCAACACTTTAGTGACCCTGGTTTGGAGCCTCAGGGTCTCAGGCCCAGTGTGGAGACATGGTACCCCTTCCAGCTTTCCTACGAGGGTCACACAGAGACGTGCCCCCTCCTTTTCTCCCTCTCTCACTTGCCACAGGCTCTAGGATCCACAGTCTACCCAAATTGAATGTCTCCAACTTCAGAAAACTCAGAATGGATCCCTACCTCCCTGGGGCTTGCTGGCTGGCACAGCTCAAAGACCTTCACCCTTCCCCAAGGCTTTAGGCTCCCTGCCAGTGAGGGCTTGGTGGGGCCACTTCCATAGCTCAGTGGAAGGAAGGATTTCTGAGCTGGTGACAATATTTGGGGGGATAGTGGTTCAGGTCTGAGGAGAGTGTAACATTTGAATACACCCCCATCCCAAGATCCAATGCTCAGAATCTTTGAACTTGAAAAAGGTGTGTGTGTGGTGGTGGTGGTGGTGGGGCGACATAGCAAGGCCATAGGGAAGAGACAAAGGGTACAAACTGGACCAAGACTGGGGACTGGAGCTGGTGATGCAGCTATTTGAAGCCTGAGGTGGGGGAAATTTTTCCCATTATGAAGGCAAAGATGAGGCCTACACCTGTTGTGAGTGTGTGTGTGTATGCACGCGCGCACCCACGTGCATGAGTGTGTACATGCACATGATCTCTGTGGCCTCCTGGCGAATCTGTCTAAGCCTCAACAACACCAGAAAACACCTCTCTCCCAACTCCCCTTTTTCCTAGAGGGTTTCTCTCTTGGAGGAGTTTCTGGACAACCCCCCAGCTAGCACAACACTATAGGTGAAATAAAGTTCAGAAATTGACACAATCAAGTACACAGCTACAGATGAAGTCAGGAGAGGTGAAGAGGAAGAAAGGGAAGGAAGGAGCTGAGAAAGCTGGGAGCCTGTCCTCAGACCAAGACCCTTGGCTGAATCTGGTGGCTTCGCAGCCTCCTGCTTGAGGACTTCACTTCTTTCCCATCCTGAAGGACTTCTAGGTCTTACGAAAACCAACCTAGTCTTCAAACAGGCGTTTCTTCCTCCTTAAGATAAATGACATGGACCTGAGAGTAATAGATTTAAAGGACGCCAGAATTTTTTTTTATCATTAATTGTAAACGTGCAAAATACCTGCTGGTACTTCACTTTAGAAGAATGTAATTGGCAAAAGGGTGGGGGGAGGAAAAAGGAGAGACGGCTGATGAATAGATAATAGATCTTTAACCACCAATAAACAGAGAGCAGCGCCAGCAGCCTGGGGGATGTGATCATAATTATGCCGCTACGCGAGCCAATGGGGACGAGAGAACTCGGCCCTAAAATCATCCCAAAACCGAAGGCGAGCTCGAAAATGCGGACACGGCTTGGGACCGGAGACACGTCCACAGTCCCTAGTTGCGAGTTCTGGTTTTGCACAGCAACCCAGCTCAGGGACAACAGATGGCAGAATAATAATAGATATAATAATAATAGCAGCAATAATAATGTCAACACTAATAAAAATAATACCGACAACGGAACTATAATAATAGCACCGCACCAACTGCTCCCCTAACCTTGGTTCCCCGGTCCCAGATATCTCAGAAGAAATCGTTTTGGGGAAGGAGGTGAGCACTGTCCCAGACTGAAAAAGCGAGAGGCTGCGGAGTGACAGCCGCCGAGAGGTGGAATCGCACCGCCCGGGAATGGTTGGAGGCTCTGGTCTCAACTTGCAAACGAACAAACCGGGTCAAGGATCGCGAACGCGCGGACCCTGGGACCTCAAAGCTACGGATGGTTGGAGGGGTGGGAAGACACCCTCCACCCCCCACCCCCAGCCTAAGAAACCGCCGGGAGTTTGCTGGGGGTGGGAATTGGTCTAACCCAACGGCGCCTTCATTCCTATCCCGGAACCAGTCCCCGCCCGCTTACCCTCGCCGTGCTCCCGGGGCGATCCCAGCTCCCCAGACGCGGAGCCGCGGGGTGCAGCAGCGGCGGAGCGCTGGGCGCGAGGAATCTGCTTGTCTGTCTGTCCTACAAGCTCCAGCGCAGCAGGCTCGGAATCCAGGGGGCTGCAGCGGAGGCGGCGCGGGCCGGGGACTCTGCAGGGACCGGGGTGCCCCGGAGGGAGTGGTGGTGGTGGTGGAGGAGGAGGCGGTGGCTGAGGGGGAGGAGGTGGGGAAAGAGGAGGAGGAAGAAGAGGAGGAGGAGAAGAAGGAGGAAGAGGAGGAGGAGAGGAAACCGGAGGAAGAGGAGGAGGCGAAAGAGGAGGAGAGCAGCCTCAGCGGGCGCCGGGGGAGCGAGTGAGCTCGGAGCGCAGGGCGAAGGCACGAAGAGGTCGGGGGACCCGGCGGGCGGCAGGAGGCACGGCCGGGGCAGCGGCGCCGACTCCGTTCCACTCTCGGCCCGGATCCAGGCCTCCGGGTTCCCAGGCGCTCGCCTCCCTCTGACGCACTTTAAAGAGTCTCCCCCCTTCCACCTCAGGGCGAGTAATAGCGACCAATCATCAAGCCATTTACCAGGCTTCGGAGGAAGCTGTTTATGTGATCCCCGCACTAATTAGGCTCATGAACTAACAAATCGTTTGCACAACTTGTGAAGAAGCGAACACTTCCATGGATTGTCCTTGGACTTAGGGCGCCCTGCCCGCCTTTTGGAGAGGAGAGAAAACTTTTTTTTGCCTCCCCCGAGAAACTTTCCCCCCCTCTCCTCCCTGCCTCTAACTCCGATCCCCCCCTCCACGCCATCTCGCCAAAAAAAAAAAAAAAAAAAAAAAAAAAAAAAAAAAATCACCCCAATCCACGCCTGCAAATTCTTCTGGAAGGATTTTTCCCCCTCTCTCCAGGTTGGGCGCGTTTGGTGCAAGATTCTCGGGATCTTCGGCTTTGCCTCTCCTTCCCCCTCCCCCCTCCTTTCCTTTTTCCTTTCCTTTCTTTCTTCCTTTCCTACCCCCACCCCCACCCCAAACAAACGAGTCCCCAATTCTCGTCGGTCCTCGCCGCGAGCAGCGGGCGGCGGAGGCAGCGTGCCGCGGTCGCCGGGAGCAGGGAGCCCGGGGCGCCCGCTCCTCGGCGCAGCATGTTCCAGCCGGCGCCCAAGCGCTGCTTCACCATCGAGTCGCTGGTGGCCAAGGACAGTCCCCTGCCCGCCTCGCGCTCCGAGGACCCCATCCGTCCTGCAGCGCTCAGCTACGCCAACTCCAGCCCCATAAATCCGTTCCTCAACGGCTTCCACTCCGCCGCCGCCGCAGCAGCCGCGGGCAGGGGCGTCTACTCCAACCCGGACTTAGTGTTCGCCGAAGCGGTCTCGCACCCGCCCAACCCCGCGGTGCCAGTGCACCCGGTGCCGCCGCCGCACGCCCTGGCCGCCCACCCCTTGCCCTCCTCGCACTCGCCACACCCCCTCTTCGCCTCACAGCAGCGGGACCCGTCCACCTTCTACCCCTGGCTCATTCACCGTTACCGATATCTGGGCCATCGCTTCCAAGGTACGTGCCACGTCGCGGGACTGCAGCGCGCCACTCCCGCCGCATCCTTCACTGAGCCCGGCCTGCTCCCGGTGGGCACTTAGCGAGGCCTGGGCGGAGGTTCCGCCGGCTCGTGGACCCGCGCGTCCGCATTGAAAACTGGGCAGCGAAGGGCGGCGATGGTGTTGATCCCCGCTCTCCGAAACTACGGCTGGCTTGGGGTTCTGGCCCGCTGGCCGCTTGACCCTTTCAGAAGGGGTGCGGACGGAGTTGCCCCGTGTGCGCTTGAATCTGGGCACGCCGGAGCAGCCTGCTCGGTGTGCCCTTCGCCAGGGAGCCCAGAACCCGCTATGTCCCCGACTCCCGGTCCCCTCGGTCCGAGGGGCGCGGACAGGGCCCGGCCGCCAGGTCCACCTCGGACTGCGTTCTGCTCTGTTCACCACCCATTCCACGCCCCTTCAGCCCAGACCCGCGACTTTCAGTCTTCGACCCTTCAGCAGAGATCAGGGGACTTTTGCGACCCCGGAGCAAAGTGTGTTTCCCCCCTGCTTTTTGGAGGCCCAGCGAGGGGCGGGAACCCGAGCGGGTAGCAACCTCCGGGGCTCGGCTCTCTCGCCGCGACCTGCTTAATTGGGGCGCGGAGCGGCCCCGGCGGGAAAGCAGGTTCGGTCTGGTTTTTGTTTTTCTTTTTCTTTCAAAAGAAATGAACCAGGTCGAAGTCGGCCTGGGAGGGTAAGATCTGTTTGGGTGTCTTCATTTCTTGCTATGTAAAAATTTTGTTTTTCTCTGGGTGGGGGTTGGGAGGAAAGTTAAAACTTCGAAAAAAGCGGCGAATAATTTAGTTTGCCGATCCGAGTCGGATCTGAGTTCGTCGTAGACCTACCTCAGGCGGCAGCTGATCAATACTGAGCCTTGTCTATCCATTAACCCTTTGCATTCCTGCCAGAATCTAGAATTGGGTAGATGTCACACCCCTCCCCATAGTTTTAAAAAAACAAACCAAACCCAAGAACTTTTCGCCCTTACTCCTGAACAGACTTTGCCTCCATTCCCGCCTCGACTGTCGGTTTGTTTTCTTTGTTTGGTTTTTTGGTGAATTGATTTTCTACCCAAATGAGTGAACCTGAAACACTGGATTTCCTCTCAAAGTTCAGGGCTTCCCTTCTCCATTCTCTGCCAGCCGCCCTGTTGGTCGCCCCACCAGACCTGGAGCAATCAGGATCTTCCCCGGGCGCAGACAGTACTGGCTCGTGCTGGCAAATCCGTGTAACCCCTGGGTTTCGATCCCCTTCGCTGGCGTCTCTCCTAGTTCTCTGGAGCCGGGGAACCCCGGAGCCAGGTCACCCGGAGGCAGCAGTGGTAGAAGCCGGGCACACCCGCCGAGAGATTTTTGTCGCAGTCCGGCTGCAACGACTCGTCGGGCCACTGTACTTTCTCCGAGGCGTAGCAAGACAAAATTTTTTGAATAAGTCCGCGAGAAAATTCAGGATAGCGGCCCGCTGCCTCTCCGCACTGAGGTCAAAGTTTTCTGAGAGGCTAGAAAGAAGAGAGTGATTTCTTTGGGTGGTGGGCACCAATCTCTCGACCGGTCTCTGCTGCCCCTTCCTCTACCTCGGGAGTTGGAGCGTGAGGGACGCGGCTCCAGGGCGGTTGCGGTACCCGCCATGGTCCGGAGCCGGGGGACTGGCTCCACTCCGGCAGGGCAGCTTCTGGTTGTGCGCGGCACAGGTGGATCCGCGGCTGTCTGGGCCTGGCAGCTGAGCCGGCATCCCCTTGGTGCTCCCGGGGAGGGCCAAGGGCACACGCAGGTCTCTAGCGCCGCGGACTAGGTGGAGGCCTTGAGCTCTCTGCCCCGCCAGCCCGGCTCGGGAGAAGCGCGCGACCCTGACCAGATCGGCCACCTAATGGCACTTCTGCTGTGCCCCCTGCAGGGAACGACACAAGCCCCGAGAGTTTCCTTTTGCACAACGCGTTGGCCCGAAAGCCGAAAAGGATCCGAACCGCCTTCTCCCCGTCCCAGCTTCTAAGGCTGGAACACGCCTTCGAGAAGAATCACTACGTGGTGGGCGCGGAAAGGAAGCAGCTGGCTCACAGCCTCAGCCTTACGGAAACTCAGGTGAGAGCCGCCAGGAGCCAGGACACCCCATCTCGGAATAGGCCCCTCACCCCAAATCTACAGACCCAGGTATTCGGCACCCAGCACACCCACTAATGCTAAGCTCAGAGAGAGCCTTTGCAAAGGGCCCTGCAGTTCCTTTCAAGCCAGGGCTCTGGATTTATGACTTCCCTGCTGCCTGGCTTCCCTGGGCTCCAGCAACCCGCTCTATGAGCCCAGGCCCTGAGCTGCTGGTTCTGCCCAGTGCTGTACAGGCCTTGGAGCCTCTGGCTAGATACCTCTGTAGTTTTGATAAGACTTTTGGTGAGAGTCATGGGGTCCAGGATGAGGGAAAGTGAAGCAGGGAGTCTGTCCGGCTGGAGAGGGTAGAGAGCCGGTGACGGGAGAGTTCTGAGCGACCCAAGGCCCAAGGCTGTCATCATAGGCCCCAGTTACTCTTCTGAAGGAAGAGGGGTCTCAGAAGCTGCAGGCCAAGTGTGCTGGGTGCAACTAAAATCAGAGAAATAGAACTTGAAGATTGCAGAGAGGACCCGCCTGGGGGACAGGCCCTTCTGCTCGGCAGGGTCCCGAGGCTTGGGCTTGTCCCAGGGCGGGGAGGGGGCTTAGGGCTACTGTAGGCGCTACTGTACGCGGAGCCGCAGGGCGGGGTCAAAGTTCCCAACAAACAGTAACGTTTTCGGGCAGATTAAGTTGTAACACTTTTTCTGGGAAGCGCAAAAAGGTCGAGGCTTTTGTTTTTAAAGCGTTCCCCCCGGACAAAACCGAGGAGGGCCTCGCGCGTTTGTGCGGGGCGGGCACAAGGCGCGGCCCGGCTGATTTCTCCTGGACAGGCGAGGCGGCGGTGGTCTTTGTCCGCCTCGCTGCCCACGCTGCCTGGAGTCTTTGTGTGCGTGTCAAGCCCCGAGCGCACCGACGCGCGCCTTGGGCGAGCGCCGGGGGAGAAATGAACCGTCCTCCCCCTCAATTAGCAAACTCAAAGCAAATTAAACTCAGCCTTGTTCCCGCTCAGCTTTTTCATGGGGCACTTTGGGGGACTGAGGCATTGGGGAGAGCAAGCGGACCCGTGGTGTCTTAAGAGAGGGAGTGGCGCTGGACCTCGAGGGCACTGCTCTCGGGATAGGACTCCCTGGGATGTGGAGGTGCGGTAGTCGCTGTCTTTCCAGCCAGGACCCACTGCGGGGAAGCTTGGAGAAGCGTGACGGTTTGGTCTGGTTGCTGAGTGGAGACCCACCACCCAGTTTTCCCAGGGGGCCATGGAATCTCAGCTGACTCCAACCTTATTGGTCCCTAGACCTCTAGCAGTTGCTCTGGGAGGCCAGGCTGCCTGCCCTGTCTTGTGGGAAGTGATGTGGCCCAATCTGAGGTCGACCCCTGGCCTGTTCTGGGCTGGACAGGAGGAGGGAAGATGGGGGCTCTCTATTTCCCCTTCTTCTCTGTCAGTTTCCCTTACTTCCCTCTATTCCACAGTCTTTCAGAAGCTTTCGCTTTTGAACCCCATTTCCTGGCAGGAAAGGGACGACTGGGTTGGTCCTGAGGCTTGTATGCCCCACTGCCCATTAGCTTCCTCCAGCCCCAGCCCACTTCTGCTCACCTGTAGGGTCCCCCAGCAAGGAGGCAGTGACTGAGACAAACCCTGATCCTCTACCCAGCGCCTTACAGAGGAGGTTCTATAGTTAGGCTACTACGAAAGACCGGCAGAAAATAGAAAGCACTTTGGGCCCTGTGGGAAGTTGTAGCCTGAACTGAGGTCTTCTTGCACTCACTTGTTGGAGAAGTTAGGTGCATATATCTTTTAAATTTCCCCTACTTCTTATTTTTATAGGGGTGCTCATTCTTTGCAGTCTGCTCTCAGAGGGAAGTAGATACCTGGGAGGGGCAGGCAAGAAAGGGTTTCCTGTGCTGCGGGCTGTGGGGCCCTGGGGAAGGATTCCCTAGGGAGGACTCAGAAGCCCCGGAGCCTGGCTTCCTACCCTCTCACTGGGGGCCCTGCTTCCTGAGGGGAGGCCCTGGGAGTCCAGCCTTTAGGTGTGCATCTGGAGGACTGGACTCTCAGTCTTGGACTGGGAGCTGCCTGGGGAAAGGGATCAGGCACTTGGTAACCACGGTGCTGCGAATGACCTAATGCACAGGACCTGCTTCTGCCCCCACAGGTAAAAGTATGGTTTCAGAACCGGAGGACGAAGTTCAAAAGGCAGAAGCTGGAGGAAGAAGGCTCAGATTCGCAACAAAAGAAAAAAGGGACACACCATATTAACCGGTGGAGAATCGCCACCAAGCAAGCGAGTCCGGAGGAAATAGACGTGACCTCAGACGATTAAAAACCCAAACCCAAACCCACAGAAACGGACAACATGGAGTAAAACAGAGACAGGGAGAGGAGGGGAAGAAGGAAAAAAAACCTACAAAACAAAAACAAACCGCGCACACATTCACCGAGAAAGGGAGAGGGGATCAGAGAGCTACGGCAGGCTTCGCAGACTTTGGACAGCGAGGGCGCTGGGTCCCAATCCAAGATCGCGCCAGGATGGCAGAGGATCCAGGCTCCTTCATCAACTTGCAACCTTCGTCTAAAGAGGCAGCTGAGTGAGTGAGTGAGAGAGACAGAGAGAGGGAGAGAGAGGGAGGAGGGGGGAGAGAGAGAGGGAGAGAGAGAGGGAGAGGTAGAGAAAGAGAGAGATCTCCAGATCCAAATGTGGTAGAGCAGAAGGCGCACTCTGACAAGGAGAGCTGTCAGTCAAACACCAAACCAGGGAGACAAGATGATTGGCAGGTATTCCGTTTATCACAGTCCACTTAAAAAAATGATAATAATGATTTAAAAACCATCCCAACCAGGCACAGGACTTTTAATTTTGCACTTCGCAGTTTTCCCCAGTCTTTAAAAATAATTAGTAATAACAAGCGAAATTCCATATCTAGCCCCATCCCACACCTGTTTCAAAAACTTGAATTGCATGTAGCAGTTGTTGGGCGAATGGTGTCTAAAGACAAAATGAATTGTAATTTTATTTTCTTTTTAAAGACAGGTTCTGTGTGTTTTTTATTTTGATTTTTTCCGAGAAATGTGCAGTCTGTAAACACTTTTTGATACCTTCTGATGTCAAAGTGATCGTGAAAGCTAAATGAAGTAGGCTCAGCGATAGTGGTCCTCTTACAGAGAAACGGGGAGCAGGATGGGGATGGGGGTGGTAAGGGAGGGTACCCCGAGAAGAATCAGGATTTGTGCTAGGGAAAAAAAAACCCTAAATTAATTCTATTTCTTGGACATTCCCTTTCCTAACATTCTGAGGCTCAAAACCACCAAGTTAACTTCTCCTCTTAGTGGTTGGAGAAATTGGCTGAGTTCAACCATTCATCATAATGTCCATTCAAAACTTTAAATCTGTCTATTGCAAAAATTGAAGGACTGTAGTTAGCGGGGATGATGTTAGTGTGGCCAAGGACATGCGGCAAGTTTTCAAGCACTGAGTTTCTCTTCCAAGACCATAGACTTACTAAAGAGAGCGACAAATGCTTCCTTAATGTCTTCTATACCAGAATGTAAATATTTTTGTGTTTTGTGTTAATTTGTTAGAATTCTAACACACTATATACTTCCAAGAAGTATGTCAATGTCAATATTTTGTCAATAAAGATTTATCAATATGCCCTCAGAGTAGTTGTCTTGGGAAACTGAATTGGATCTTTGTAGAAAGTATCTCTATGAATTGAGAGTGGTCCTTTCCCAATTAGGTTCAAGAAACCCTGGCTCCCCACTCACCAATGGGCCATGTTATTGACTTTGGGGGCATTTTAAAGAGATATGAAAGTGGAGAAGGGAGTTGATTAGGTCAAGTAAAGCCTTTCCGAAAGAGAGGAAAAGTTTTCCAAGCAGACTTGCCTGTAGGTTGCATGTCCTGCTGGAGGACAGACGTTCAGTTTGAACTTCAGGTTCAAAATTTGTACTTCTCTTTTACCTCTGTGATTTTTAAAAAAAATTTAGATGTATAATTGCAACTGGAAGATTATTCTCCCGGTATTGGGAAAAAACACTTAGCAGAATCTGAATCCTGGGACTTCTAAACTTTGTTTCTAACTTCAAACCCCTTAAGTACAAGGTGCCCCACCCCCTCTCTCTTCTTTCCTTCCCTCCTTCCATTCTTTCCTCTCTCCCTGGCCCCAATCTGCCAGAGGTGATGGGATGAACCCAAAGGCCTCAGGAACCTTATAAGGCAAGCATTCTGAGAAACCTTCAACTCTTAATTTTAACATTAAAGAAAAAGTTGTAACCATTCTTGGAGGAAACTTAGCTTTTCCCTCCCTCCTTCCCCCTTCTGGGGGTATGAGGTTGTTTTTGCATGCTTCATTTGCTTCTTATCCTGATAGGCTGCATTAATCAGTTTTATTTCCATTGATAGAGAAACCTCGTCTGTTCTGTTCGAGCTACAAAGCGTCCTGCGAGCTTTTGTGAAAGTGCAAATCAGTTTAAGCAATTATCATACCAGGAATATGAAGGGGAAAGAGGAGGCCCTGCCCAGTGGTCTCCTTTAATCTCTTAATCCATGGATCCAGGGGGGCTGCCTGGACATAATTTAGGACAATCTCCCCACCCTTTACACTGTGATAAGGCCAAGTTACAATGCAGGGCAAAAATACAAGCTTTGTTAACATCCTGCCTTGAAAAGTTAAGATTAGACATTCTGTGCACGTGTGGGGACTATAGGGCACTATGGAAATTTTCTTTCTGTTTTCCCTCCCCTCCTCAAAAGTAGAATTCATTCTCCATCTCTCCTCCTTTCTCCTCTCTCTCTGCTATCTCCCCACTTTCCGTCTCTGTCCCTCTGTAGACCTGGTTGTTCACAGTGCCCTTCTGCATAGACCCCTCTTGGAAAGTGTGTTGTGCCAGGGTGAGGGGGGTGGGCTTAAGGGAGACTCCGGCTGGCTTCACGGAGGGACAGGTGCAGCCGCTGTATCTCCGAAACCCGAGTGGTGCTTCAGTTACTGGGACAGCAGGACTCTCAGTGACTGCTAGCTGCCCCTTGGCAGGCAGTGTTCCTGAACGCATCCCTTTCACTTGCACTAGTCCAAGTTACCTTTTCTTTCCACCTACCTTCCAAACCCAGAACGCCTCAACCACATAGCTCCCTCCTGTTAAAATTTAGACTGGCCTTTCCAGAAAAAAATTCTCACCTTGGTAAAGGGCTAATTTCTGTAGGAACCATATACTTAAGTTTTTATTTTTTTTAAGTGTAGAAGAGGGGGGTGGTGGTGAAGATTTTTTTTTTTTTTTTTTTTTTGGTAAACGTCCTATGTAGTGTAACAGCAATAAAATCATCAGAGAATACTATTAGCTTTGAGGAAAAAAAAAAAAAAAACTAAAAGCTTTATTACAAACCAAGCTTTGAAAATAGGGGGGATTAGGTGGCTGAAAGGGTCCCACAATGGTAAGAAGAAAAGGTTTCATGCTAATGAGGTTAATGCCCTTTGTATCTCCGGCCTCCACATCTTCATTACGCGCTATCTCCGGCTGCACGGAGCGGCTCAGAGCGCCGCAATCCACTCCAACGCCCCCCTTCCCGGCCCAAAGAAGGATTTGATAGCAGCTCTGTTCAAACTAGATAATTATATCTTTTCAAGTCGGAATTAAGATAAAGAAAGTGAAGCAGAGGCGGCTCGCCTTGATCCACTGCAAACAAATTTGGCGCACTTTCGAGTCCTTCCCCCCCGCCTCAAAAAGGCAGGACAGTCAGCTTATTAGCCGCTCGTTTGCTTTATTAATTCATCTATTTAAAGTGGCAGGATTAGAGCGTCTAATGTGGACGCGGGCTGCCGTGGTGCTGAGGAATATAAATATTTGCGAGATGCCATCCCGCGATGACTATCTGGGCGTGGGGCGCCGCGCAGGGTGCGCGGGACGCGTGTGCTCTACGGCCGCGTCCCCTCTCCAGTACGCGCGTGCTAGCCTGGAGTCTTCTGGGAGCTGTATGCCCTCTCATGTTACGTGGGTGCCAGGCCTGAGTGCGCCTGGGCAGGACTCTATGGGCACTGTGGGCCGGACTCTGCGTTCCTTCCTGCACAGGGCTAATTACATGCATGTTGCCATGTGTTTTTGTGACCCCGATCAGGGATGTAGGTCACAAGTTTGATCCACGTCCTGTTTCCATGTGGGTTACTTGTGGGCCTTTCCTGTACGTACCTAAGTGAATGTTCAAGAGACGCGGGTTCCCAGTTTGGGTTGCCCGGAGAGGGTCAAACGGAATATACACAGCAAGTGGGCCGAGGCGACGCTCCCCTGCGTGGCACACGTGGGTTCCGTGTGCGTTTCTCGCTGGGTAACCCGTTCCTCCGCGAAGGCTGCAGAAACTCCAGGGGAGGCAGAAGCCTTGGACCTCGGTCAGTTACCCTTCCTAACTCTTACTCTGGGTGTGCGGTACTCCCTCCCCGCTCCCTCGGACTCTACCCCTGGCAGCCCAGCCAAATCCGAGCGGGTGCGTCGGCCACCGCCGGGAACCTGCCGGGCCACTTTTGTGCTGGGGGCGGATTGTGGCAGCTGGAGAGGCCCGCCAAGCGGGCCAGGCAGAAAGGGAACTCGGGCCTGAGCGAGGCTTTGGAAACCTCGGCTCCTCCCCGTCCCCAACACGAGTCGCAGGAAACAAAGTCCTGGACGCCAGGGCCGATTGGGGAGGAACTCTGGCTGTTCGGAAGCCTGGCTAGGGTCCCCACTCTGAGGTGGTGGAGCTATGGCTGGGTTGCCCACGTGTGGGCTGTTGCAAGTCGGTGTCAGGGTGAGTTAGGGTGAGCGTCTGTGAGAGTGGGTTTGCAGAGATGTGTGTACTAGTGAGCTGTGATACAGCTGTCTGCGGATCGTGGAGACGCAATTGTGTGTCTCACTCAGGACTTCAGTCGGTTTGTGCCGGTGATGGTGGAGGTGGTGGCTGCTGAGGCCAGTGCTACTTGTGTAGATGTTTCGAGTGTGCCAAGATGTCGGTCTTTCATTTCGTATGCAGATTGTTTTGAGTTAGGGCAAGAACGTACATTTGGAGAACTGCTGAGTGCCTGTGAAGGTGTGAACATGCAGTTTATTGGATTTGTGTGCCAGGGTCTGGTGGCCCAGTTGAGTTTTGTTGAAGTTCCATCTCAAAAGTGGCCTCAGGGCCTCAGTGTGAGTGACTTGCGGGGGCACTTCTTCTGTTTGGGTGGGGCTTCTGTGAAGCTCATCCTAGTGCTCAGCACTAGGGCAGCATTTGTCTGTCCTGGGACCGGGTGCGCGCGTCTTGTCAAGGGGATCGGGGTGTTGCTTCCGACTCACCTCCGATCCCGAGTTTGGCAAACCACCGTTTTTTTTTTTTTTTTTTTTTTTTTTTTTAAACTGCGCCTTTTTCTAGTCGGCCTTTATTATTCCGGCAATCAGCGATTGATTTATTTGGGTGCCGCCGCCGGGCAGCCGCGGGTGGGGCAGAGGATGCGGGCCTACGGCGTTGGGCCACCGCGCCCGGATGCAGAACTGCGTCCGCGTCCGCGGCTCGGCCCCCTGATTTATTTCCCCCACTAACCAGCCCCGTAGCGAGCGGGAAGTGGGAGTTTTGAGAACCCTCTGACCCTAGCCATGACCCCGCTCCGGGAGGCAGCTTCTCCCGGCACGACCCTGCGCACCAGGAAACCTGAGGCGGAGCCACACTTGAAAGCGAAAGGTCCATTCATCAGCCGCGCCCCAGCGTCTAATTGGCCTTTTGTTTATTAGTGCCTGTTGTCTGGCGGGGGAACTTGGGAGGGCCCTGGGGCTGCAAGTCGGGGTGCCTGGGGTGGGCAGAGGGCCAGTGCCCGGGCCCAAGGTCTCTTTAAAGCAAAGGTGCGTCGCACTCCTCGGAGGGGGCGCCAGAGAGCGCCAAAGATCGCTACCACGTGCGAAAATGCGCTCTCGGAGGTTGGTCGCCAGGTCATCTGGTCTGGTAGTGGGCCTCGGAAGCCCATGGCTTTCTCCCTGTCCCACCTCCACCTGCAAACCAAACCCTTCTCTCCCCTCCGCGCCCTCGAGATTGCGGATCCGCCTTCCTGCCTCTCCCTATTTTCCAGCCGAGACGCTGGTTTGGGGCTGAGTTGGGCTCACATCCTGCCATTCTTCGTGCATCAAGTTCATTCTCCCTTGTCGGTTTCTTATCCCAGAGAGACTCAGGGCTACCCTCACTAGGCACCAATGGGCATTGTCGTGGAGCCAGAAGCCCCTCTTCTGCTGAATGGGGGATTGAGAGAACTTTTGGCACAGCCAGGGAGGTGGGAGTTGCCCCAACTTTCAGGCATGAGTTGAAAAAGAAGACCAGGTCTCAATCATTCCAAATCCCACCTCCCTGATTCCTACCTCCCATTCCGTGTCCAGTACCCAAACCAAACCTCCCAGTCCCCCTCTCCACTCCACCCTTTCTGCCCCTCCACACACCTGCCAGAGGAGCCCTAGAGTAAGCACAGGGGTCCTACCATAGGCCCAAAGGCCAAGACGCACCTGAGGGGCCTTGGAGATGCCCAGGTTGGCCTGGGGTCGCTTTTGGAAAATGAGCAAAAAGAACCAGCTTTGCTTGGCACTGGCCTGACTGCCAGCAACCTCTGAGATCTAGGTGTCTCAGTCAGGCCCCAGACTGTCCCTGCCCCCAGCACACTCCAGGCCCTATATATAGCCCTGGTCTCTATAACCCTGACTGGACCCTGACGTCAGGAAGAACTTGATCTTGCCTGCTTCACTCCTGCTTCTGAAACTGATCCTTGAAATGAGAGAACAGACTCTACACAATTCCCATGGCCTTGACATAAGGTACAGCGATAAATATACACCACTAATGAGCAATTACCATATAATCACCTTCCAATTAGCTCGCATAATGATGAATTAAACATTCTAGCAGGCGGGATTAGGTTTCTTACTTTGTATATTATTTACGAAGGCTATAGCTTCTGCAAAGAACCAAATATCAAATTAGATGGGGAATTTTCACTTGGGGGTAATTATGCACTCGGGCCAGCGGCTGTGTTCTGGTCACTTGTCAAATGAGGTCTCCTGCAAGGTACTGACCAGTTTATTTTCCCTTTTGCTTCTCTCTTGAGTTTGCAATTGCCTTTCCCTTCCCTTTTACCACCCTGGGCCGGGGGTGGGGGTGGAGAGGGTGGGAGACTGGGGCTGGGCGATGACTAGGCGGGGTTTGGGGAGGGATCTCAGTCTCTGAGGGAGGATGCGCTGCAGGCATGGAGGCCCTCCCATCGTCTGTCTCCGGAACCCTGTCCTCCCTGGTCTCTGGCCCCATTTCTCTCCAGCCCAGGGTGGACCCAGGGTCGTTCCTGGGGGTCCCTGCGCCGCGGGAGCAACCCGAGAGCAGAAGCGGCGGCTGGTTCCGTGAGGCTGCAGAGCGCAGGGCCGGGCGGCTGCCGGCTCCCTCCTCCGCGGGCTTCCCACCGCGCCCGGGGCGCTGCCGCCCGCATCCCCCGGGGCCCGGGAGGCCTCCGTGCGGTCTTTCCAACTTTTACCCCCACTCCCACCCCAGTAACAGCGAGAGGAAAGGTGGCGATGGGGGGACAAGGAAACAAACAACAAACCTCCGCCCCGCCCGCAGCCACCTCTCTTGTTCGGAAATGAATTTTGGCAAGAGATTAGTTCCTAATCTGATCTAACGCGGCTGACATTTGGGAAGAAGATGAAAATGGCAGCTCAATTTCATTCTGAAACGGGGTCACTTCGCGGGGCTCTGCTCCCCTGAGAACGCGGACGCCCCTCCCCCACTCGCCCCTGAACCAGAGGAATTGGCATGGAGCTGGAGGGGCGCCGGCGCCGGGACTGCGCACCCCCGGGCAGCGGGAGCTCCTGGGCTGGACCCTGACCTGCCTGGTTGTGTCGCGGGTCTGAAGCTGAATGGGTTGGGCAACTGTCCTCTGCCACCTGCCTTCATTTGCTTGATCAGAATGGGGTCTCCTGAAGCCCCCAACCGGACTCTTGATGCTAGAGAGCCTCTTTCTTGTGGCAGGAAGGTAAAAAAGTCTCAGGAGTGGCCAGTGAGGTAGTTAAAATGCAGTGTCCCCAAGGCCTGCCAGCTGCTCCCCTCGTGCTCCTGGGGCAGGTATAACTGCACCCAGAGCTGGGTGGCTAGCCTGGTAGAGGGTCTGGCTTAGAGGAATGGTGATACATGGCTCTGGTGATAATACCTCCTGCACTGGCTCCGGGAAGCTGCAGAGCTGGGCAGTAGGAGGCAGGCCTCCCTGGAGACAGAGCTTCCCCTTCTCCCCAGACCAGTTCACACCCACCACGGACCCAGAGCTGGGTGGACCATGTTCTTGGTCACCAGCCCACCCCAGAGTGCCCAGTCTCTGCCCTCAGTCAGCAGTGGCTTCATCCTAGGTCAGGTGAGAAGGGGCAGGTGAAATTGGTTGTTGGGGGACCTGTTTACTCCCTGGATCATGTCCTTGAGGGAGGATTCCTGGAAGCCGGGTACTTCTGAGGCCCTGCCTGTGGGGGACAGGGCCTGGGATGTTAGTTGAAGGCATTGTCATCAGTGTAGGCCAAGGACCAGGAAAGAACTTGTGCCTGCATCCCAGCAGTGAGCATGGGAATGCAGCCAGCTCTGTGTCTGACTTTGGCGTGGAACCTTGCATGCTGGTGTCCATAGATACCTGAATGTGCTTGTACAGTGCGTAGCTTTGAGCATGTGGCTCACATACTGTGGATATGAGTGTGCACGGGGCCCACAGCTGCTGTGGCTTGTGCCACGTATCCCTTCTTCTGGGTGGATGGTTGCTGTGGCCTGGCAAGTGACCTTTGGATTTCAGTGAAGCACCCTGGACTTCAGCCCGTATACAGCCTGTATTTCAAAAGCTGTAACTTTGGTAGGGACATCTGGGTGTTGGGTGTGATGTTCTCAAAAAATGCTTTTATTACTGAGAATCAGCTTTCCTCTGAGCAGTCTCACCTTCCCCGCCCCTTCCAGTATGGAGGATCCAAATAGCAAGCACCTCTGCCACCTTCGACCCTCAGGGTTCCTGAACATCATGCCACGGCTGGTGACCACAGGGACCTATGCACTTGTGAGTGGGGCTGAGCAGCTGGGCGTGCACATGCACATGTTCGGAAGTGTGTGAGTGTGAACATTTGAGTGTGTGTGTCAGGCGACACAGGTGTGATGCTGGGTGAGGCATGACAGCATGTGTTCTTTCCCCCCTTACTGTACTGGGCATTGAACTCAGGAATGTTCTGTCTCTGCGCTACAACCCCAGCCTGTTCTTAATTTTTATTTTGAGATAGGGTCTCCCTAAATTGCCAAGGCTGGCCTCATACTTGCAGTCCTCCTACCTGGGTCTCCCGAGTGGCTGGGATTACAGGCATGTGCTGTGGTGCCTGCCATGACTAAGCGTGTCGGCGGGAGCTCAAGAAGGTGCATGGGGAGGTGTTGCGGCCGGCTTTCCTGGCGACCTCATCAGCCCGGAGCTGCACAGTGGCCCCTCAGTCAAGGCAGTCTGCCCTTGCAAGGCTCACCACATCCCCTCCTGATCCCCCCCACCAAGTCTAAGTGACTGCAATTATGCTCCTCCACAACAAGCAGGAGTGGTGTCTAGTACTGTAGATGGCTTCAAGTGCAAGGCCACTGCTTTGTTAAGTAAATGATGCCATGCAATTCAGATGTTCTTCTCCTACTTGTGAGGGGCAGCACAGAGCACCACGGAGGGGGGGGGGCTCCAGTGCTGAGGCTTGAGAGAAGCCAGCGCACTTTAAAGACCCCTCTTCTCTGCCCGCATCCCCTGCCACCCCATACCCTGCTCCCCTGAATCTCGAGCTTTCTCAGCCGTCGAGGAGATTTTTAGAATACGCTATAGGCCAGTCCTGTTCGTCCCAGTCCCAGGAGGGGCAGAAAGAGGGCGTGTGTAGGCCGGGGTACACTATGTGATGTGTGTGGGGGCCCATGTCAGAGGACCACCAGTTGCCTGTGTAAACCCCTGGAAGAACGGTCTAGAGAGGTCACTCAGCTTTGGCTCCCTTGAAGGCAACAGGTGGGCCAGAAGTCTCTGGAGCCCAGCATCAACTTCACGCTCCTCCCAGGAGCGCTCTTCCTCCCCGGCCCCTTGCCTTGCTCCAATCATCTACTATGTACCAGTCCTTCACAAATATGACGTCAGTTCTGTCCCCACCCCACCCGCATGGGTCAGTCCTTGGTGTCTGTCCTCCCTCCCCGCTACCCTCTCGGGGCTCTCTTTCTAGTGTAGACTCTGGAGCCGTGGGAAGCACCCGGGCAAGAAGAGGGCCTTGAGTTCTCTCCTTCCCAGTCCCCTCACTTGCTCTCTCTGACCAGTGAAAGGGACCAAATAGCTAGGATCTGACGCAGCCCCACCCCTGATGCATGCTCTCTCTGCCATCTCTCTGACTCTGGTCTTCACCCACCCATGTCTCCCTGCCTGTGCTCTGCTTGCTTGGAGTCACGGAGGTAGCTGTGCCCAGCAAGGGTGGAATACAGACCCTTGCCCCTTCTCTGGGTGTCATTTCCTCTTCCCTCCCTCCCTTCCTTCTTTCTTTTCTCCCAAAATGTCTGTCTGTCCATCCATTCATCCATGTAACTTACAGAATTTATTGCACAAATATATTCATATATATGTGAAGCAACATATGTATGAGATTAATTATAATTACTGTTTACTTCAGGAAAATATTTGAAGCAATCTAAATGCCCTTTGGTAGGAAATTGGCAAAATAACTCACCTTAGGATCAGGTGTTTTGTGGCAGTGGAAGAGGCGAAGTTCATGTTCTAAAACGGGAGGTTCTTTAAGATATGTAAATGTTCATTAACAAAAGCAAAAAGAATGTGCAAGGAATATCATCAGTGTGATAGAAATACAAACAAGGTGTTGACTTTATTGAAACTTGCCCAAAATCTTTTTAGGAGGAGACAACAGGAAGTGGTAAGTGGACTCCATAGTGCATTTTGGATGCAAAGAAATGGTTTCCAGCTCCCTCAGCACCTGGCTGCTCCCCTCCAGATGCAGCTGTCTTCTTGAATGCTAATGTCACCTTTGTGTTGGGACTTTTATGGAGTCTTAGGATCCTAGAGGTTCCCTCCAGTGCTAAGTGGACCTATCCCTTGCTCTAACCACTGTACTTCTCTGAATGCGCCAAGGTGGCATTGGCTCAGTTCTAGAAGTTGGTCAGTCCAACTTCACCCCATGAATCCTAATGGAGGCCGTCCTGGAGGTCACACGGCCTGAGTTTGGAAGTTTCCAGTGCTGGGAAGATCTCTACCGAATTTGCCTTGTCTCTTCTGAATAGCCTTAAGTAGGCTTTTCCCTGAAGTTTAACCTGGTAACATGACAGCTGTTTGAAGCCCTGTCTCCCTGCCCACTCCTTCCCATGATTATTGACAAACAACAAACAGGCAAACAATACAAAAACACAAACAGTAGTGCAGATAGTGTAATGTGTATACATAGCCCACCTCTATCACGTTGTGGGGTGAAATGTGTCCTCGCTCCAGGTTCATATGTTGAAATTCTAACCCCTAGTCGTGCAGAATGTGACTTTATTTGGAGATAGTGTCTCTATAAAGGTAGTCAAGTTAAAATGCGCTCATAGGAGTGTTTCCCAATTCATTATGGCTGGCGATCTTATAAGAAGAGGAAATTTGGACGCAGGCATGCAGGCTAGATGATGGGAAGACCCGGTCCTGGAAAGTTACCCAACTCTTGGAAGAGCTCCAATCCCCTTGGGAGAACCAGCACTGCTGACACACAGACCTTGGAGTTCTGGCCTTGTGTGAAAAGAAATTTTGTTGTTTAAGCCACCCCGTCTGCTGTGCTACTTAGTTCTGGCAGCCCTAGCAAGTTCATACGATTATCTGCTCAAGGTCAATCTCATTCTGTCTGCGCTTCCAGGGTTTTTCCCATCTCAGTCTATTTTGTAGGAAATTCCAGATATTATATCTTTTTCCTACTAACATGTTTAGGATTCGATCTTTAATAGTGTTCTTCAAAAGTCTTAGACCCAACACCATGATTCCTTAATTTGTTCATGAGGTAGGTGAGGACTGATTTGTGAGGAGACTCAGGTCCAGCCAGCCTGGGCTCTGGACTCCTGCACAATTGGGCTTCCACTTCCCTTGAACGTGAGAGTCTTGTGGATCCAGGTGAATCAGACTCAGCAGCCCCAGACCTTGGGAAGGAGGATCTAGGTTCTGCCCTCTCCACCCTGCCCACTTCCCTGGCCAGCTTGTACCAGTCTAGTTACACAGTGAGAACACCTGTAGGTTCTGTGAGTCTCATTAAGTAACATGTTCTCAGAAATTTCTAGAAACATTCCCCAAAAGACTTTGTAGAACTGAAAATATATAGGCAATCCTTCTGCTGGCGGGGAAGTGTGAGGGCCTGAAAAAGCCAAAAAGACCCAGACAGAAGATCTGTTGTGCCTTTTTGGAAACCTCAACACTAATGGACCTGAATCAAAATGAATGAATAAGATGAGGGAATAAAAATCATTTTAAGAGCTTCATCTGTGGAGTGTCTCTGGTGTGCCACACTCTTCCCATGCAATGAAGTGACTTCTCATGTCAGTATTGTGAAGTCAAGGTCATAGGATTATCCCCACTTCGCAGATGAGACAATAGACCGTGTAAGTTTCTTGCTCAAGGTCTCAGAGCGGGAAGTGGCTGGGACTGTACCTGATTTGAGGTGAGTGTGACCTGAGGGTTCGTTCTCTCTATTCTCAAATCATGCTGACGCTCTCGTGCCCCAGGCTCTGAGCTGAGGGTTTTACGGGTGCTGTTTCATTTAATCTGCACAGCATCTTCCTATGGTGGATTCTATGAGCAAAACCCTTTGTACAGATGAAGACACTAAGCTTGTGCATTAAAGGGATGGCCTCAAGGTACAAGGTCAGAAGTGGCAGAATTAGGACTGGAGCTAGGTCTGCCTCACTGTAATGTCTAGATTCTTAACCCCAAATCCTTCATCTCAAATCTTCCCTGTCTCAATCAAATGTATTAGCTGTGACTAGGGACCTCCTCATGACATCAGTAGACAGGAACTCAGTTATGGGCCTGCCTGCTCCTTCCCTCAGGTGTGACTGAGGAGGCAGCTTGGACACAGGATGATCCATCGGCACAGGTTGGTGCCTTCCTCCCTAGCAGGGGAAGGAGACCCTCAGCAGAGGCAAAGGAGGCTCCCCATCTCCTCCTCCTGGGCTGTGTTGCGCTGTTAAGCAATTACACCCATGGCAGCTCGGCTGCACCCTAAGCAAATTAGGTGCCGATCTGAAGGTGTAATTAAGCAACAGTGAGTGCAGTTTAGCAATGGCGAGTGCCTTAGCTCACCGGTGGGGCAATCACAGGTGAAGAGCCTGTTCCCAGACCTGGTGGATGGATGCCTGCTGTGTTCCCTGGACCCTCCCTGTTCTAAGCCTCAGCAAAGAGATGCCTCTAAGTCAACTTCTGTTGGGTTTCTAAATATTGGGGAGAACCTTTGGATGTGTCAGGGTGCTAAACATAATTAGCATTCTTGAGGAACAAAATACACACAAGCCTGCTATTGTTTTCTTAATTATATGTCTTCAGATATAAAACAATCCCTTGGTGTTGGTGATGTGTTGATTAATTATCCCAAACAGTTCCTTTTGAAAGTTAGGAAACGTGTCTCTTGACCTCCTTCTCCATTTCACAGGAGCGGAGCTCACCGGTTTCCTCCTGGCTGTGCTGAAAAGGAGGAGGGGAAGGAATACCTTGGGGGATGGGGCCAGGCTGGCTGGCAGGTATTTGGGGGCCTTGCTGGCCTGGGGGTGCAAGTGAGCGGTGCTGGGTGATTCTCTGGCAGACCCAGGGGAGCTGGGTCCACAGCCTGTGGGGAGGGACCCATGCTCTCTTGGGTCGGTGGGGTGACGATGGAGCCATGTGGTTTGTCCTGGAAGCTCGGCGAGCATCCTCGTCCTGTCCCCCAAGCCCTAGGGAAGCAGGCCAAGGTCAGCCAGTAAGGGGCCCAGGTTTGGCCTGAGAGAGTCCACAGACTGAGCAGGGTGGCTTTATCAAGTGTATATGAATAACACTGTGGGTGCTGAGGATGGGGGAGAGGCCCCTGCAAAGGGCCCCGGAGGGGTGTGTGTGTATGTGTGTGTGTGAGTGTGTGCATGGGTGCTTATGTGCGTGTGTGTGTGATGTATGTGCATTTGTGTGTGCTTGGGGATGTGTGAGTGTGTGTGTGTGGGCATGGTGTGTGAACCTAGGGTATGTGTGTGCTAGGAGTACATGTGCATGCGGTGTATGTGCAAGAGTGTATGCACAGGCGTGTGTACTTGTGTTACGAATGTGCACGTGGTGTATGTGTAGATGGGTGCATGTTTGTGCATGTGGGGAGACGAGTGAGGATGGGGAGCTTCCCTCCTGTTTTTTCCTGTGTGCCAGGTCTCAGCCATCCCTCACACGGGCCTGAAGTGCCCGTCTCCGTCCCCCTCCTGGGCACACCCTCCTTGTCCTTCAGGGCAGGCTCACGCACAGGAAGTGCTTGTGGGGCCTCCGCAGCACAAAGCCTGCCATCCTCACCCCATGCTGGTGGCCCATGTGGTCACCTCTCTCCTTTAGGTCACAAGACGGCAGTTGGGAGCAGGGCCAGCCCTTGTCCATGTCTGCTGCCCAGCGGTGCCCTGTTCCCCAGAGCTGCTCCGTGCCTGCCCTGCTCTCTCCTGCCCCCTCTCAGACCTGCCTTCCCGCATCCCCCTCCCCATCACCCCTGCCTGTCTCTCTGTGTTTCTCTGAGCATCTGCCTTTTCTGCCTCATTACCGAAAATATTCGAGGTGGCCCACGGGGATTATACTTAAACTTAATTAATGATACATAAGAGGTCTAAACACATTATAAGGTAAAAATAAGACAGCAAAAAAAAAAAATCAATACTGGGGAAGCCATAAATAAAATAGTTAAGGCTGGGGAAAGTTGGCAGGAGACATGTTAGATCTTATCATCGTCTCTGCCTTGCGGTGACAGCGATCACGGCCAGCAGTCGTGGAATGTGCTCGGTGCTGGGCTCTGAACTTCGGGTGCATCATCTCATTCCATCCTCTTGCTAATCTCCCCAGAGCCAGGAACTCTCATTAACCTTATTTTAAAAATGAGTCCACTGGACTCAGAGTGGTTCCGTGTCTTGCCTGAGGTCACACAGCCGGTAAATGACAGAGCAGGGATTTGAGCAGACGTCTGGTCTTTGGGCAAGCTCATAAGCAGGCTGTGCCAAGGAGTGACAGGCTGGGCCCCTGGGAATGTGTGCTGGGGAGGAGGGAGAGTGGGATGCTGTGATGGATGGAGAAGAAGGAAGGAGGAGGGTCACCCTGATGGCCCAGGAATGTCAAGAGGTCACTGAAGACCATGGTGGGAAGGACACGAGAGGACTCAGGCAGCCCTAGGGCTCATCAGGAGGGCAGGAGAGCAAGCAGACCCAAGCAGAGGGCGCCTGGGTGCTGGTAGCCCCACGGAGGAAGCAGAGTCCCTGTGGCCCCTCCCCACTGAGCGGCCTCTCCAGGGAAGGAAAACAGCCTTGTCTTGGGCACACCTGGCTGCCCCACTGGCTGGCTTGGATTTCAGGAACGCCAGATAACAGGCTGGGAGCGCTCCCCAAGGAGGGGACTGTGTGTGCGGCTCTCTGACCAGGCTCAGTCCCCTTAACTGGCCACCAACCAAAAAGCTACTTACCCTCCCGAAAGCAAGTGAGGGAACTGTATACCCGTGGGGTGCAGGGGCGTTGGGAGGCGAGGCTGCTGAGGTGGTGGGAAGACGGGGCGGGGCATGCGAGTGTGGAAAGAAGGGTCTTTCAGGAGGAAAGGGGAGAAAGCGTTGGTCAGAGTTGAAAGGCAGGTTACAAGGGGAAACAGGATCACTTCCTGCCCCCTGCCCGGGGCAAGTCCTGGGAATCTCTTAGCCATGTGGGTGTACAAATCTTAGCTGGAATTACTGCCTTGGGCAAGAGAAATGGCCAGGGGACCCAGCTGCTGGCTCCTGGGGATGAAACAGGGCCCTCCTAATGGCCCCTTGCTCATGTGGCCTGGCAGCATCTGAAGAACAGGCTTGTAGAATCTAGTTTCTTGGCACCTAGAAGCCAGCTTCCCAACCAGGCTCCAAGTTCACTTCAGCTAAATGGGCCGCTCAGCTCACCTACCTGATGCAAGCTTCTCAGCTTCTGTTTCTTCATCCACAAGTGAGGGGCAATAATACCTAAGACTTACCACGTGGTTGTTTAAATCACGGGAGCCTTGCACGCAGCATTTCTGTAAGTGCGAGGCCCTCTTTGCCTCCCAGCCACTTGGGGAGCGAGGGATTGCCACTGCATTACAAAGAGGCCAGCTTTCTCTTGACCTCGCTCTGCCGTCACCCAGCCCTGTTGTCAGACAGTGTCAATTTCTGCAGTGAGATGAACCTTGGGTCAGAGCCAAAAGACACGGATCCAGCTCCAGCTCTTTCTCCATATGACTTTGGGCCAGTTCCTTTCACTCTCTGGCTTCAGTTTTCTCACCTAGGCTGTGGTGGAGTTGGACCCAAGGATCTTTGCAGCCTGACGGGTCTGTGATGTTTCTTGAACAGCTTGTGGAGTGACCTCCTGGGCCCCTGAGATAGGCCTCGCAGGATGGATCCTAAGCTCTCAGGAAGATCCCAGTGAAAAGGTGATTGAAAAACCTTTTCTCCTAGCACAACCCAGCCTGACTCCTGGGGTGGCTTCTCCACCCTGCATGCTTTGTGAACATTGGGTGGAGAGGATTCACTCCTGTGGTCTAAACAGGCTTAGCCCGTGAACTCACGCGGCACAGGAATGCACAGCGCTGCTTCCGTGAGACGTCCTTGTAGAAATCGTTGCTCTCTGCCCCTGCCCAGAGTGTGGTTGGTGGTCCTGGAGCAGCTGAACCCTGGACTAGCATGGCCAGATTTAGCAAACGAAAATATAAGATGCCCAGCTAAATTAGAATAGCTCTACTAGATCGTTGTAATTTATTAACAAAAGCTGAATAGAGGACATTTATTATGGCCCACCTTGACCCCCCCCCCCCCCCCAGGATGCAGAACACATCTAGCAAACACAGGACACATCCTAATATCCAGGATGCCTGGCTACGCTACCCCAGGGGCACCCAGGTCTGTGACAAGTGAACTGAAACTGCAGAAAAGTTCCCAGTTTGGAAATCAAGCCGCCGTTCACCTGGGATGTTCTCCAATGGGCGTTTGGGGAAAGAGGAGAAAATAAAGAAAAGGTCCAAGGCAGACCTCAGGGCTTTGCTGGAGGAGGGGACTGACTGCATGAAGTTCGGGAGACGATCCCTCTCCTTCCTTCGTGGGGAAGTGCCCAGCAGCCTGCTCGCCACACCACTGACCCGTTACTTGGAGGAGCTGCCCTGGCACCATTGCTAGTACAGTATGGAGCACGGTGAGGACCTGGCTCAGACTCCACTCCCAGCCTCCAGAGTTCAAGCTTGGACCAGCTCTCTTCCTAATTCTTTGTTCATCCACCCTCTCTGTGGGCAGGAGCCTTGAGCTTTGCAGATGAGCAAATTGAGGCCCAGGTCGATTTTGTGCACACCTCTAGGATGTTTGCTTCCCTCAGTGGGCCATGCTGGACAGGCCTCTCCTGGCACATGCACCTTGCCCAGTGCACGTACGGCATGCAGGGGCTGGGAAGGCTGCAGTTTGGATGAATCAGGCGCTGTGTTAGAAACCAAGGGGGTTCTTGGAGCAAGTATTGAGCACTTCTTGTCTCCAGGGAGCTGCTGACAGGCTGGGAGGTCAGGGAGGGCTTCCTGGAGGAGGTGAGGTTCAGGCTGTGGGTTCAGGTAGCTCCCAGCCCAGGGCATGCTCTTCAGCACCTTGGGTTTTCAGGCATGGCACACAGGGGTGCTGGCAGGGAGTTGCCCGGTGTGCCCACAGGCTGGATGGAGGCTCTTGGGTGGGAGAAGAGGGGAGTGAGTGGCCATGTGTGGCTGGAGTTTTGAAGGGCGGGTGACATTAGCTCTTCATCTGCACTATGACCTTCCAAGGCCTAGCTGGGAAGTGAAGGTAAGACCCAGGTGGTGGCCATCGTGTCTGCTGAGAAGCTGCCTCCCTGCCCTCGGCCACTCTTTGTCCCCAGGGTGTGGGATGGAAAGGCCCTCTTCTCACCTCAGGGATTCCATCTGGTTTTTATTTTCATGGATAGTGGTGGCGAATGTTAACTGCAGAGGCAAAACAAAACGAAAAACAAAATGGCAGGCGAAGCGTGCCAGGCTCTGCGTGGGGGTTTCCTTGTGTGGAGTTCCGGTGTCCTGACTGACGGACTCTGGTTCTGGGCTCATCAGCTCAGGGTCGCTCACGACGAGCAGTCTGCTTGGGGAGGAGAAAGGGGTTTACTTTAGCGTCACTGAGAACTTCGGCTTCCAGGGAGAAGATGCGGGTGAGGCTCCCCCATTCCCACGCTCCCCCTTCTCCCCTGCACAGGCTCCGCCCAACGGGCTGTGACCCTTCTCCAGGGAGGAGAGTTTCCTAGGTTCCAGAGCCAGTGGAGGCTGCCCTCCCCATTCCATCTCCCAGCTTGACACTTGATTGTCAGCTGTAAGTCCAACAATTTTTAGATGGGGAAACTGAAGACCAGAGAGGGGAATGAAATGCCCAGAGTCACCCAGCATGGCAGGGAAAGAGGAGAAGTAGACAGAGTGTGGGGTCTGAAATCAGGAAGACGAGGCGGCAAAGCCTGCCCCTGCTGTTCCATGGCTGTGTGACCTCGGATAGCAAAAGCCCTTGCCTCAGAGGACTTCAAGAGGATTAAGATAACACACCTAAGGTACCCAGCTCAGTGCCTGACACAGACAGGGGCTCAGCACCCCAGTTACGCTATTCCTATTGTTCAACTGTGGTTGAACCTGACCTCCTGATTTCCTGTGTGGCCCATTAGTTGAAGGCGAGGCCTTTTCTCTGCCTCAAGTTGGCCAGCAAAAGTCAAATAGCAGACAGCAGGATCATGGAGCACCAGGGCCACTCTGGGTTCCTGTTTTGACCTTCATCGGAAGCCTGCAGGGACTGGGCTTGAGGGAGGCGAAGCTTCAGTGGGGGACAACATTCCCTGCGGGCAGCACCGTGTACCCAGCACCCACAGAGTTGGTTTCCTAACGCCCTTGTCAGATGATTGGATGAAGGATGGAATGTCTGTCCGTGGTCCATTTCTGCAGACCTGTGCTCCTTGGGGGTCACTTCCAAGGCAGAAAAGAGCGTGAGTTTTGGAACCACAGTCCTATTTCCTTGTCTGCATGAGGAGCATCATGCATCCCTCGAGATTCAAGGGTGGATTTGGCACGGAGCAGGTGCCCTGACCCCATCCTCCTGCAGGTGTGACCTGCTTTGAGGTCACCTCTCCTTCCTTCATGCTCCTCATGACGCTTGTGGACAGGAAGGAGACATACCATAATCCCCAGTGTTCAGGGAAGAAACTGAGGCCCGAGAGGTGAGCAACCGGGCCGAGAAGTCATCAACAGAGCCAGGGCCTCAGGCCAGACCTCCTGGCTTTCTGGCCATTGCTCACGCTGCTTCCACTTCAGCAGGCTGACAAATACGGACACAGTGCAACAGCTCAGCAGCTTCTCAGCCTTTTCTTCACCTGCCCTGGGGATCTGCCGAGCTTTCCTGTTCTGAGGCATTAACAGTCCCCTCAGGTTGAGGGCACTTTGGGTTTCGGCCCAACACATTTGGGTCAGGTTCCACAAAAAGAATGGGTTCCCCAGCCTTAGGGTGGGTAATGTGGACAGGGGGCTGAGGCCCCAGGCTGGAAGTCCTGCTCAGGCCTGTGTCCAGGACAATGTGCTTGATTTCCCCTGTGCACCTCTCACATAGCCCTGGACAAACAGGCCTCTCCACCTGGCTCAGAGTCCTGGTGATTAGGATTTAATGAGCTGGCTGCAGAGAGCTCAGCCACTGGGGTCAGTCTTGGAGGCCTGTGGAATGTACCTCCGCCGCGGCTGGGGCTCTGCGTTTTGGTTTGGGGCCAATCTGATCTTCGTGTATCTATTTGGAACTAGCAAGTCCCCCCAGAGCATTTTATCAGGTTGTTTTGAGTTAGGAGTTTAACAACTCACAGTGTAGACGTAGAAGCCTTGAAGGAGAGAGAGTAAATGAAGTTGGCAAGGGACAGCATGCAGGGGGAAAGGAGGAAGTCCCAGGCTGAGTGCTGCAGCAGGGCTTGACGATGTTGGTGACAGCAGGCTGCATCTTCCAGAACAGGAATCCCCCTGTGGTTTACAAAGCCCTTCCCCTCACATAAGTAGAGTTCAGTTGCACGATGCTGAGAGGTAGACAGGGTTTGCCTTCTTATCTTGATTTTACAGACTGTGAAACTGAGGCTCCGAGAGGTGCTGACTTCGGCAGAGATGAGTGTCCTCTCAAGAGCCTTCTGGCCTCAGTGGGACACTGTGGTGCACACTGGTGGTACTCTGCCCAGATCTCCCTGTGTGAGCCAGACTCGGGGGAAGGAGCCAGACTCCGGGGAAGGACCCATGGGGTGGTCAATGGTGGCTGGAGTGGAGTGGGAGGGTCTGGCTTCCTTGCCCCAAGGAAGGACAAATTCTGGAGCTGGGACTTCACCTGGAAGTGTCCCTTGTGAGTTTTCTGTGCCCCAGGCCTTCCTTCCATCTTTGCTGGGTCATTTCCTTAATAAGTCACTATAAGTTTGCAAATGTCACCTCCAGGTCTGTGTCTGACCCCTTCCCCCCAGGCAGGCTGGGCTCGGGGCAGGAGGTATCAAGATGGTGACAGAGATGGCATCAGCAGGAGAGGGGACGCTCCCTCCTCAAAATCTAACTTGGGTCAGGGAGCCCGTACTGAAGCTGCAGCTGCACAGGGGTGGGGCGAGGTCTCCCCAGAACCCGCCGCAGTCTGTTCCAAGCTGGGTGAGCTTGGAGAGCTTAGGACAGGGCCACAGACCACAGGGTCCTGCCTGGGGTCTGAGAGAGAGATCGGTAGAAGAGCGTGCGGGCCATCTGTGACCCGCCCCCTCCCCCTTTTCTTTTTTCTTTTTCTTGGTCAAACGAGTCTGCTCAAGTTAATGGTCAGCAGTAGAAGTGCAATTACCTGATAAGCTCCACATTTTCCATGTTTAAGTGGTTTACATCGTCTTGTAAGGTGTTGAAGATGGGATCCACTCTGGAAGCTTCTTTCTAGTAGTGGAGAGGTGGCCATGTTACGCAGTGTGGCGCACACGGGATGTGGTTCGTCCAGATGAGTTGAGGAGCAGCTGGTTCCACGGTGGGAGGATCATCTGTCATACGGGGAAGGCAAGGGTGCCACGTGACACATGGGCTTCCATCCACCTCTCAGAGTGTCTTTCCATTCATCTTGGTAGCAGATGTGGCCCGTGGGAGGCGCCCTGAAGGGAAATCGTGGATAGTGGTTTCCAACTGTTACGGCCTGTGGTTTGGGATCTGCAACGACTCCGTCTTGTCCTAGGAGATGCTCTTAGGCACAAAACCCACAGAGGGAGGGCAGCAGGACTGGGTAGAGGGAGACATTGGGCTGTGGTGCAACTGGACCCAAGGTCTCTGCTGACCCCACGGGAGCTGGGATGGCCCTTCAGAGATGTCCTGAGTTGGGGTCAGGAGACTGGGCCTTTGTACTCCCAGGGATGACCACTCCCTGGACACTCTAGGGAAGTGTGCAAGCTTGGATAGGCAACTGCTCCAACCCAGGTCAAATTCTGCAGGAGGACTTGGCGTGAGGGATCTGGACTGGGCAGCACAGGGCTCTACGGACATGAGCTGGCTGCTGTTCCCACTCGCCATGGTCTTGTCCTGCTTCATCAGATCTTGGGGTACAGAGTCATTGAAAGAGAGGAAACATGCCTCTTTCAATTCCACTGTAATCGGCGTGAAGTTCTGGAGCACTTTCTATGGTCCCTTGGAGGCACCATGGAGCGCTGAGTGTGGAACAAGACGCTCCCCATCCTCATGGATCTCAGTCCTGTCGGAGAGACAGCTTTTGCCTGTGAGAAGGGAACGGTCAGAAGAGCTGCTGTCCTCGTGGCTCCTGTCACCATGTGCCAGGCAGTGTGCCAAATGTCAGCTCTCTGACCCTCATAACAACTCTGGATGCTGGAGGACCTTTCTCAGATCCTTCACTGACTATTCTGTAAATAGCAAGTGGACAGAACAGGATTTTAACTCAAACATCCTGACTCCAAATCCTGATTTCTAAAGACCCATCCTCTACTCTCTGTGTAGAAACCACTGAGAGGATTCTGGAGCTTTCTGCAGGGTAAGGAGAGGAGTACTGGGAGGACTGTCTGAAGGTGGTGGCCCTGGGTCTGACCTTGCAGCATGAACTTTATAGGGCAGTGGGGTTTGCACAGAAGCTGTGTAGAGAAGAGGCATCTCTTATTGTATCACTGGCTTTTTAAAATGTGCCCTCATCTGAAAAGTCTGCCTGGATTAAGCAGTAGCAGTTTGATGGTTCAATGGAGTCCCCTCTCCTGAGTGGGGGAGGGGCTTTGTTCTCTGCCCCTCTTGACTTGCAGTGACCACCGCATCTCAGCAGTTACATCCTGTCTCCATTGCTGCCCAGTGATGCAGTGGTAAGTGTTCAGCAACTTGCTCACTCCACCTTCTGGGATGTAATCACTTCTGCCAAGTCTGATTCAGGTTAGCAGCATGACGTCACGGGGGGCAGGTCGGGAAGAGATGTGCATGACTGGCCAGTGTGAGCTGGCTCTAGCAACCAGCAAGTGACTCTCGTCTCTAACATCTCTATTTCCAGAGCTGGATTTTGAGAACCAGAGCTCAATTTTTATCATGTCCAGGAAGACGGATGATTCTGTTGGCCCAGGTTCAGCAGGTGATGTCTCGTGTCTTCATAACAGAAAGCTGAGAACGTGGATTTCACTGTGAAAGTCGACTGTTCCCACCAGTGAACACCTTTCAGTGCCTGCCCGGGGATACCATGCAGTCCACCTACCTCCTTCTTCTGTCAGATGCTCAGTGGTCTGGGGTCTGCGTGGGGGTTTCTTCTGCTCTGGTGCCACCATAACCCCTCACATGGGGAAGCACTTCACAGGGCGCTGATCACAGCCATCATCTCAGATGATGGTCCTGTCAGCCCGCCACGCTGTGGTGATGACCATCCCTCTGCAGAGGAACAATCCCAGGTTGGGGAGGTCTCAAGATTTACTCTGTGCCACCTTTGTTGGCAAATGATGGCACAGCAGGACCTAAACTTTAGCTTCTGAGGCTCGTTCTAGTGTATTTTCTTCTCTTTTAGGCAGGTTGAAATATCACGAGTGTTCTAGAAAGCATCATCAATTAAAAGCTGTATAAACACCAACATGCCTGTACTTAACATTTTAATTTAGAGATATTAACTAAAAATGATGTATGTCCAACGTTTTCTTCATTATTTCCCTGTTGGTTTTCTATAGTAGTCGGACACCAGGAATTTTGGGTGGAGAAAGGTGCTTTTCGTGGTGATTCAGCCCCTCCCTGGCCTGTTCATCTCCGGAGCCTCTTCCCAGCCCAGACCCTGCCGCAGCCCAGGTCACAGTGGGGAGGGACGAGGAGGAAATATTTTCAGCCCAAGGTGTTTTAGATCAACAACTTCTTCAGTCAAGATGACAAAAGTATTTATTACAGGAAATCCCTGGCAAGGACGAGCTAATGGTTCTCAGAGAGCAATAAAGGCAAACTCTTGCCGGGAGCATGGGACTTCTGAGGCTGAGCTGCCAGGATCTGGCGGAGCGGCCTCGGCATTCCTGCAGGGGGCGGAGCCTGCTCTGCGGACCCGGAAGTTGTGAACAATGGACACCCACCAACGCAGCCTTTGACTGGAGGGAGATTTATGCCTGTGTCTTCCCTCCTGACCTGCTGTCCTCTCACCTCTGGGCTGGAACAGCTGTTATGTTTGATTCTGCTTTCAGGGGAGATAAACCTGCCATCTGCCAGACACACCCACACACCTGCTCACCCACCCCGCGCTCTGTGAAGCCCCGTTCCTGCTTCCTTCCAGTGCAGGAGCGAGAGGCTGGGTGAATGTTTCTAGAACCTGTTTGGAGGGCTTTTAAAAATACTGATTCCAGGTTCACCCTGCCCCTTCCCCAGTGGAATTCAGTAGCTCCTGGGTGGGAGCGGGGACTCTGAGCAGTGACAGCTTGAACAAGGCCATGGATAGTTCTGGTGATGAGATTAAGTTCCAGAGGCAGCAGGTGGGGACCAGAGTGTCTCAAACCAGAGCAGGCACCTGGGTCCGCAGGGGGTCTGTTAAAAAGAGCACTGCCACTCTTACTCGGGCCTGGGAATCTGCATTCCCATCACCTCTCCAAGCTGTGCTGTGCCATACAGATGTTTGGGGACACCCCTTTGAAAGTCACTGCTGGGGTTAACAACAGTGCCAGACATCACCTGCTAGGCCTTGATGTCATCTTCTGTAATATGGGCTGAGGATCTACCTACTTTCAAGCAGGGCTGTCGTGAGGATTAAGTGAATTGCTATTTGTCAGGCACAGCAGAGTCTTCTTCATACGACAGGTTTGCTACATTGATCAAACACACTGGCAGCCTAAGCTATAGGTTTCTATTCATTTTTCCTTTCAACCTATTCTTTCGGAGCACTTTCCCTGGACTGGAACCATAATGAAGTGCTAGGGTTTGGAGGTCACCGTCTGTGCCCCCCGCCATAGTTCATGCGCTGGAAGCTTCATCCCTGGTGGTTAGCTTAGTCTGGGAGACTCAGAGTCCAAGATCAGGCAGCCCCATCTATTCGGCCTCTGGTGAGGACTACTGGGTGTTAAAGTGGTGGGACCTTTAAGAGATGGGGCCTAGGACAAGGTCATGGGGGCACTGGAAGGGATTAATACTGGTTTTGTGGTGCGAGTGAGTGCTCCGGAGAGCAGACTGTTATAAAGTAAGGTCACCCCACATGGTTGGCCCTTTCTGTGTACAACTGGCTCATTTTCCATTTCTTTGCCATGTTATGATGCAGTCAAGGGAGACCTCACTAGAAGCTAAATAGATGGGGCTGCCTGATCTTGAACTTTGTCTCCAAAACTGTGAGCTAAATAAAGCTCTTTCTTTTATAAGGTATCCAGCCTCAGGTATTCTGTTATAGCAAGAAAAAACAGATTAACCTATAAGTATGGGATAACAAGGTAGTACAGGAGGCAGATGCCATACTTTCTGAGTTTTTGATAAGAAGCAGTGAATTTTCTGGTCACAGATGATGCATTCTCCCAACATGCCACTCTTGGGGCCCTATGTATCTCCCCAGAGCCGTAAACAACAGTAAACAGTATCACGATCGACATCAGAGTCCTGTTCTCTCCTAGTACCCTAGACTTTATCTCCATAGCACCCACCTTGACCTGTACCCACACGTTCCTTTTGCAATGGCTTACCAGTTGCTTCCTCATGGGCTGCACGCTTTGTAAGTGCAGGCTCTGTCCTTGTGGTCATTCTAGCACATGATGCTATGCCAGGCACATCACAGCTGCTCAGTGGAAACTTATTGACCCGATGGGTGGATGGTGGTGCAGTCAGGAGGACCCAGGCCGACCCTGGCCCTTGCCCAGTGCTGGAGCACTTCCTGATCAGCCTTCCTGCCTTCACCTCTGGCCTCCTCAATCCACTCCCTCTGCAGCTGGGGAGATGGTACTAAAAGCCAGTGTTGATCAGCTCACTGCCCGGTTAGACCCTTTCCATGGTACCCTCTTTTAAGAACTGTCTTCCACGGCCCATGTGTTGACTGAACTCCATGACTTCTGAATTAATTCATGTCTCTATTTGCAAATAATCAAACAGATGTGGCTACCAATCAGAAGATCCCCTGGGATCGGAAACGTGGATACGTAGGTCTTTCTATGAGACAGGGAGACCTGTAGGAGACAGTTGGTCTTAGCTGGTGGGATAATGAGACCCCAGTTGAGAATGTGTGATTGGAAATATAGGGGATGGTGTCCTAAGTAACAGGAGAAGGAGTGATTCCTAACAGAGGAGTCCCAGAGAAACCCAGGAAACCCAGAAAACCCAGGGAAGAGTGAACCTTGGACACCAATGGCAGCTAGCTACAACTCTCCGTTCCATTGGTTCTCTTTGGGGAGAACAGGACTTCCCCTGGAGGCCTCGCAGGGAGTCAGGTGGGGGATGTAGAGGGTGGGAAATGGAGAGGAGGTCACCCTGTGACCCTCCCTGACTGAGTCTGGACTGAGTCGAAAGTGTCCCGATGTTGAGTGAGGGTAGGGACTTATTAATAATGACTCTGGATCTGATGCTTTATTGAAATGAGACTGTGCTGATGACTAAAAGTCACCAGAGAGCTCTTAGTTATCTAAGAGTGACAAGAAAAGTTCTGGGAACTATCTGAGATTTTATCATCAGGGCAGAGAAGGAACAACCGGCAGAGCTGGTTGGGAAGGACAGTTGGGGTTGGGACAAGGGATTTGGAGACAGGTGTTCAAAAGAATGGTTATGCAATTGCATTGACACTAGTACATGAAAACATATTTGTATAACTATGCACGTTTAACAAGGATGCAGTTATGTGGATCCTGGATGTATCCATGTGTATAGAGGATCATTTCTAGGAATCTGGTACTGCACATGCTCTTGATCAGGCATTTTTATATATGTGAGTTTAATTTTCCAATAAGATACACATCATCCCTATTTTATAGATGATAAAACTGAGGATCAAAGACATGGACTCTTATCCCAAGGTCACTTCAAATGTGGCAGAGCTGTAATTCAAAGCTATCTTCTCTCCCTCATCCAGACTCTGTGGCTCCCCTGCTAGGTGTCAGTCCTGAGCTGGGTCTATCCCCAGGGTCCGGGTGTCTTCCTTAACTTTATGTACCCTGTAGATTGGCCAATTCCGGATCTGTATTTGGAGATCTTTTTCTCTATACACAACTTGATGTGAATGCTATTATGATTGATTGACATGCTGTTGGTCCAGGTAGAAGAGTTCCCTTCTCCGAGCATCATCAGATCTTGGGCAGCTAACACAGTCACATGACTAATACACATGAGGAATTGAGCTTTCAAAGATTTGGGGACTAAAGCCATGCTGTGGAGGGGCAAAGCGGCCCACAGCTTGGTTGTTTGTAAAATAGGTTAAGTTTTGGGGTACACAGCTCTGCCCCTTTCCTCCATTCCTACCTTTCCTGCATGCTGCCTATGTGGCCAAAAGAACTCGTGACCACGTATCCCATGTCCTTTAGCACTGTGTTCGGTACTTAAATCTAGTTCCCCTGTGATCTCATGGTGCTGTGCAGGAAGAGGTGGGGAAGAACCAGTGCCCAGATGCATCTGCGTACTTGCTTAGGGCCTTGCACTAGATTTAATGCTCTGCCATTGTCACCTGGATCATATTTGAATAAGATGCGTTGCCTTCACGGCTTGCACTGGCCTTTCGAATTATGGAGCCAGTTCTGGTGGGGGCATCTTTGTTGAACAAACCCCGTGCTCTCAGGAAGCCAGCACCATACAAATTCAACCACATCATGTGTGAAACTGCTAAACGAACAGCAGAAGCCTGAGCTGCTGTCATAGCCTGTGTGCAGCAGGAGGTGGGTCTGTGAGGTGTCCTACGTGCTACTCAGGAAGAGGTGTGGTGTCCAGGATTTTGACCAATGGCGAGAAGAGAAACCGCTCTTACCTGGGATCTCATTCAGGAAGCTGCTCTTCTCAACTAGAGGAGAGGAATCAAATGCTCTCCCCAATTTCTATGCCAGAGAGGGACTCCAGAAACAAATACTCAAAGCCAGGCATCTGGCCATAAAGCCTCTAAAACAGAGACAAGCCATCCCATCCCCTTGGGTAATCAGTAATTAGCAGCAGGCACTTTACTAAAAGGATTGGGAGGAGGCAAATCGTCCTCAGTAAGTGACTGATAGAGAACTGGCACTTGCAGTGGACTCTGAACAAGAGAATAAGCAATTACAATTAGTGCTCTGCAAACCTCAAGGGTCCTGTATACCAGGTGACCAACCATCTGCACGGTTAGGGGCTGACCAGGAACCCTGCCAGGTACTTGTAACAGAGGGAATGTAAGACAGGGAATTTGTTACACAGGTGATGGGGCGGGGCCAGAGGCCAGACAAGGCCACTTCAACGAAGGACCCTGGGGTGGAGCAAGGGCAGGAAGCCACCCGTCCAGGCTGGAGAGACAAAGGGAAGAGACCGTTGTTGGAGCCCAGGGTGCTCTGCAAGCCTGCTGGGTGGAAGCGGGAGCTGCAGAGGAGCTGCTGAGAGAGCAGACACTCAGGCTGAGAGGCAGAGGTCCCCTGGCTTCTGCCTGTCCGTCATCCCATCTCTCACCAGTGCCTCCCATTGGCTATCGTGGAAGTCTGGGAAATGCAGCTTGTAGTGTGGCCCTTGCTGGGACTCAGAGCAGGACAAGGGCGTAGTGGAGATCCGAGAGCAGACAGGTCCAGCATGGGCCAGCATCCTAGCACAGGACAGTAAAGGCCACTGCACGTAAGACCACTGTAACCTCTCAAGAGCATGAGAAAGCCAGACAGTCCTGTCAATAATAATAACACAAGCCATTTATTGATGACTTACCATCCAAGTGATCCTTGATTTCATGGAATCTTTTTGATTGTTTGAGATGGGGTCTTGCTATGTTGCCCAGGCTGGTCTTGAAATCTTTGTGTGTGTGTGTGTGTGGTGCTGGGGATTGAACCCAGGGCCTTGAGCATGCAAGGCAAGCACACTACCAACTGAGCTATATCCTCAGTCACTTTTTTTTTTTTTTTTTGTGGTCTTGAACTCTTGAGCTCAAGTAATCCTTTCACTTCAGTCTCCTGAGTAGTTGGGACTGAAGAAGTGCCACCATGCCTGGCTTCACGGAAGCTTTTATGACAATTCTATGAGGTAATTAGCCTTACCCCAATTTTATGCAGGAGGTGACTGAGGCTCAAACTAAATAACTTGCCCAACGGCTCAGTCACCTCAGTGGTGGAGAGGGAGCTGGGGGCCAGGTTCGTGTTACTAAAAGTTTTGCTTCTAACCACCATAATGTGGCCCTTGCTTAACTATACTTGGGCCAAGGAAGGGGGAGATTGGTGACATTAGAATCCCTTGCAGATCATTCACAGTTGTGGATACAATTATATTCAAGATGACTCTGTTTTGAAATGCTTAGAATTTTCACTTCATGACTGTTTCAGCAAATTCTTCACATTCTTAGCAAATTCTTTTACTGGCATCCCTAAGTCTCAAATTAGTAACCCCTTGGAGAGTCAGCCACATACCTAAACTGGGGAGACCCCTTTTGGTAGTCCAGATAGATTCCAGTTCCCAGAGTGGAAACTTCCAGGGGAGGACAACCTCAGAGTAACATTGCTCACTCTGGTTAGTGGTTGTGGTTGTGTAGTGGAATCTTAATATCCTTTTAATTTGCATTTCCCTGATGACTAATAATGTTGAGCATCTTTTTGTGTGCTTATTATTTATCAGTGTCTTCTTTGGTGAAAGTTCTATTCAAATCTCTTGTCAATCTGTTTGTCTTCTGAATTATAAAATTCTTATATATTCTGGATACACCTTCTTTGTGAGCTATACGTATGATTTGTATGGTAAATCTATTTTTTTTTTCTCTTCCTTCCTTCCTTCTTTTGTGAGCTACATTCCCACTCCTTTTGAATTTTTTTTATTTTGAGACAGGGTCTCCATAAGTTGCTGAGGCTGGCCTTGAACTTGTGATGCTCCTGTTTCAACCTCCCCAGTTGCTGGGATTGTAGGTGTGCATCGCCATGCCCCACTTGAATTTTTTCTTAGAGTTTGTTGCTTGCCTATTGGTTTTCTTAATAGTGAAAAGCAGAAGTTTTAATTCTGATAAATCTACTTAATTTTAAAATGATTACTCTGTGTGTGTGTGTGTGTGTCTGTGTGTGTGTCTGTGTGCCATTTAAGAAATCTTAGCTTACTTCGAGGTCACTTCTTTCTTCTATCTTCTAGAAATTTTGTAATTTTAACTTTTATGTCTAGGCTTATGTTTCATTTTGAGCTTATTTTTGTGCTTATTGTGAGTTATGGGTCAAGATTCATTTTTTTCTCCTGGTTTATGGATAGTTATTTATTTATTTTTCCAGCACTGTTTGATGAGAAGACCCTCCTTTCCCCATTGAGTTGGCCTGGTGTCTTTGTCAAACATCAATTGACCATTATGTGCATATCTGCTTCTGGACTCCATATGTCTGTCTGTTCTTACCCTAGTGCCACGCTGCTTTAATTACTGTAGCTCTCTAAGCCTTGTGTGTGTGTGTGTGTGTGTGTGTGTGTGTGTGTGTGACTTATATCAATTACAGCTATAAGAAATCAAGTAATGTAATTTGTCTAGCTTGTTCTTCATACTCAAGATTCTTCCACCTGTCCAGAGGTCTTTATATTTCCATATTGACTTTAATTATCAGCATTTCAATTTCTACAACAGAACCTGATGGGAGTTTTATTGGGATTGCCTTATACTGATAGATTAATCTGGGGTAAATCAATATCATAACAATATTGAGTCTTTCAACTTGAAGACATGGTCTATTCCTCTGTTTATTTAGTTTCCTTCAGAAGTTATTCATTTCTTGTGGCACTATTTGGTAAGTTTCAATATAGAGGTCTCATGCATTTTAAAACTTTCATTCATGAATAGGATTGTTTTTTGATGCTGTTATAAATAAAATTAGTTTTAAAATCACAGTTTTAAATGTTCCCTGCTAATACAGGATTTTGGTATATTTGTTTAATTATTTTGATTTTTATTTTTAATACATATTTTTTTAAAATTTAATTTTATTGTAAACAAATGGGATACATGTTGTTTCTGTTTGTACATGGAGTAACAGCATACCATTTGCGTAATCATACATTTACATAGGGTAATGGTGTTTGATTCATTCTGTTATTTTTTCCTTCCCCCCACCCCCCACTCCTCTTTTCCCTCTATACAGTCCCTCCTTCCTCCATCCTTGCCCCACTCCCACCCCCCATTATGTGTCATCATCCGCTTATCAGTGAGATCATTTGTCCTTTGGTTTTTTGAGATTGGCTTATCTCACTTAGCATGATATTCTCCAATTTCATCCATTTGCCTGCAAATACCATAATTTTATCATTCTTTATAGCTGAGTAATATTGCATTGTATATGTATACCACAGTTTCTTTATCCATTCATCAATTGAAGGACACCTAGGTTGGTTCCACAATCTGGCTATTGTGAATTGAGCAGCTATGAACATTGATGTGGCTGTATCTCGGTAGTATGCTGATTTTAAGTCCTTTGGGTATAGGCCGAGGAGTGGGATAGCTGGGTCAAATGGTGGGTCCATTCCAAGTTTTCTAAGGAATCTCCACAGTGCTTTCCAGAGTGGCTGCACTCATTTGCAGCCCCACCAGCAATGTATGAGTGTACCTTTTTCCTCACATCCTCTCCAACACCTATTGTTGCTTGTATTCTTGATAATCGTCATTCTAATTGGGGTGAGATGGAATCTTAGTGTAGTTTTGATTTGCATTTCTCTTATTACTAAAGATGGTGAATATTTTTTTCATACATTTGTTGATTGTTTGTAGATCTTCTTCTGTGAAGTGTCTGTTCATTTCCTTAGCCCATTTGTTATTTGTATTCTTCATGTAGAGTTTTTTGAGTTCTTTATATATTCTGGAAATTAGTGCTCTGTCTGAAGTATGAGTGGCAAAGGTATTCTCCCACTCTGTAGGCTCTCTCTTCACATTGCTGGTAGTTTCCTTTGCTGAGAGAAAGCTATTTAGTTTGAATCTATCCCAGTTATTGATTCTTGCTTTTATTTCTTGTGCTATGGGAGTCCTGTTAAGGAAGTCTGATCCTAAGCCAACAAGTTGAAGATTTGGACCTACTTTTTCTTCTTTAAGATGCAGGGTCTCTGGTTTGATTTCAAGGTCCTTGATCCATTGTGAGTTGACTTTTGTGCAGGGTGAGAGATAGGGATTTAGTTTCATTCTCTTGCATATGGATTTCCAGTTTTCCCAGCACCATTTGTTGAAGAAGCTATTTTTTCTCCATTTCATATTTTTGGCACCTTTGTCTAGTATGAGAAAATTGTATTTATTTGGTTTTGTGTCCGTGTCCTCTATTCTGTACCATTGATCTACCTGTCTATTTTGGTGCCAATACCATGCCATTTTGTTACTATTGCTTTGTAGTATAGTTGAAGTTCTGGTATTGTGATACCCCCTGTTTTATTCTTCCTCCTAAGGATTGCTTTAGCTATTCTGGGTCTCTTATTCTTCCAGATGAATTTCATGATTGCTTGCTCTATGTCTGTAAGGTACATCATTGGGATTTTAATTGGAATTGCATTGAATCTGTATAGCAATTTTGGTAGTATGGCCATATTGACAATATTAATTCTGCCTATCCAAGAACATGGGAGATCTTTCCATCTTCTAAGGTCTTCCTCAATTTCTTTCTTTAATGTTTTGTAGTTTTCATTGTAGAGATCTTTTACCTCTTTGGTTAGATTGATTCCCAAGTATTTTATTTTTTTTTGAGGCTATTGCAAATGGGGTTGTTTTCCTCATTTCCCTTTCAGCTGTTTCGTCGCTTGCATATAAAAATGCTTTAGATTTATGCATGTTGATTTTATAGCCTGCTATTTTGCTGAATTCATTGATGAGGTCTAGAAGTTTTCTGGAGAAGGTTTTTGGATCCTCTAAATATAGAATCATGTCATCAGCAAATAGTGACAGCTTAAGTTCCTCTTTTCCTATTCATATCCCTTTAATTTCTTTAGTCTGCCTGATTGCTCTGGCTAGAGTTTCGAGGACAATGTTGAATCGAAGTGGTGAAAGAGGACATCCCTGTCTTGTTCCCGTTTTTAAAGGGAATGGTTTCAGTTTTTCTCCATTTAGAATGATGTTGGCCATGGGCTTAGCATAAATAGCCTTTACAATATTCAGGTATGTTCCTACTATCCGTATTTTTTCTAGTGTTTTGAGATGAAGGGGTGTTGTATTTTGTTGAATGCTTTTTCTGCGTCAATTGATATAAACATATGATTCTTATCCTTTAGTCTATTGACATGATGGATTATGTTTATTGATTTACAGATGTTAAACTATCCTTGCATTCCAGGGATGAACCCCACTTGATCATGGTGCATGATTTTCTTAATATGTTTTTGGATATGGTTTGCCAATATTTTGTTAAGGATCTTTGCATCTATATTCATCAAGGATATTGGTCTAAAATTTCCTTTCCTTGATGTGTCTTTGCCTGGTTTGGGTATGAGGGTGATATTAGCTTCATAGAATGTGTTTGGTAGGGTACCCTCCTTTTCTATTTCCTGGAATACTTTGAGAAGTATTGGAATGAGTTCTTCTTTGAAGGTCTTGTAGAGCTTGGCTGAGAATCCATCTGGTCCTGGGCTTTTCTTGGATGGTACATTTTTAATGGCTTCTTCTATTTCATTGTTTGATATTGATCTGTTTAAATTGTATATGTCCTCCTGGTTCAGTTTGGGAGGAGCATATGTCTCTAGAAATTTGTCAATGTCTTCGGTAGTTTCTATTTTGTTGAAATACAGATTTTCAAAGTAGCTTCTCATTATGTTCTGTATCTCAGTGGTGTCTGTTGTGATATTTCCTTTTTCATCACCAATTTTAGTAATTTGAGTTTTCTCTCTCCTTCTCTTTGTTAGTGTGGCTAAGGGTTTGTCTATTTTGTTTACTTTCTCAAAGAACCAACTTTTTGTTTTGTCGATTTTTTGAATTGTTTCTTTTGTTTCAATTTCATTGATTTCAGCTCTGATTTTAATTATTTCCTGTCTTCTACTACTTTTGCTGTTATTCTGTTCCTCTTTTTCTAGGGCTTTGAGCTGTAATGTTAGGTCATTTAGTTGTTGACTTTCATTCTTTTTGGAATGCACTCCATGCAATGAATTTTCCTCTTAGTACTGCTTTCATAGTGTCCCAGAGATTTTGATATGTTGTATCATCATTCTCATTGAACTCTAAGAATTTTTTTATCTCCTCCCTGATGTTTTTTGTTATCCATGTTTCATTCAATAGCATATTATTTAATCTCCAGGTGTTGGAGTAATTTCTGTTTTTTTATTTTGTCATTGATTTCTATTCTCAGTCCATTATGATCTGATAGAACACAAGGCAGTATCTCTATTTTTTTGCATTTCCTAAGGGCTGCTTTGTGGCATAACATATGGTCTATTTTCGAGAAGGTTCCATGTGCTGCTGAGAAGAAAGTGAATCCACTTGTTGATGGATGGAATATTCTATATATGTCTATTAAGTCTAGGATATTGATTGTGTTATTGAGTTCTATGGTTTCTTTGGTTGGTTTTTGTTTGGAAGATCTATCTAGTGGTGACAGTGGTGCATTAAAGTCACCCAGAATTATTGTGTTGTAGTCTACGTGATTCCTGAAATTGAGAAGAATTTGTTTGATGTACAGGGATGCACCATTGTTTGGAGCATAAATATTTACTTTCATTATGTCTTCCTGATTTATGGTTCCCTTAAGCAGTATGAAATGTCCTTCTTTATCCCTTCTGACTAACTTTGACTTGAAGTCCACTTTATCTGATATAAGGATGGAAATCCCTGCTTTTTTACTGAGTCCATGTGCATGGTAGGTTTCTTCTCATCCTTTCACCTTTAGTCTGTGGATGTCTTTTTCTATGAGACGAGTCTTTTGCAGGCAGCATATTGTTGGGTCTTTCTTTTTAATCCATTCTGCCAGTCTATGTCTTTTGATAGATGAGTTTAGGCCATTAACGTTCAGGGTTATTATTGAGATATGATTTGTATTCCCAGTCATTTGGGCTTATTTTGGTTTTTAATTTGGTTTGGTTTCTCCTTTTAGTGGTTTTTCTCTAAGGTAGTTCCTCCCTTTGCTGACCTCCATTGTTGATTTCATTTCCTCCTCATGGAATATTTTGTTGAGAACTTTCTGTAGCACAGGCTTTCTATTTGTAAATTCTTTTAACTTTTGTTTATCATGGAAGGATTTTATTTCATCTTCAAATCTGAAGGTTAGTTTTGCTGTGTATAGGATTCTTGGTTGGCAACCATATTCTTTCAGAGCTTGAAATATGTTGTTCCAGACCCTTCTAGCTTTTAGAGTCTGGGTTGAGAAGTTGGCTGCTATCCGTATTGGTCTCCCCCTATATGTAATCTGATGCTTTTCTCTCGCAGCCTTCAAAATCCTATCTTTATTTTAAATGTTAGGCATTTTCATTATAATGTGCCTTGGTGTGGACCTGTTGTGATTTTGTGCATTTGGTGTTCTGTAAGCCTCTTGTATTTGATTTTCCATTTCATTCTTCAGGTTTGGGAAGTTTTCTGGTATTATTTCATTGAATAGGTTGTTCATTCCTTTGGTTTGTATCTCTGTGCCTTCCTCAATCCCAATAATTCTTAAATTTGGTCTTTTCATGATGTGTCATAGTTCTTGGCAATTCTGTTCATGATTTCTTACCATCTTCTCTGTTTGGGCAACTTTATTTTCAAGATTAAATATTTTGTCTTCATTGTCTGAGGTTCGGTCTTCCAAGTGGTCTAGTCTTTTGGTGATACTCTCCTTTGAGTTTTTTATTTGGTTTATTGTTTCCTGCATTTCAAGGATTTCCATTTGGTTTTTTTTGAGAATCTCTACCTCTTTGTTGAAATGATCTTTTGCTTCCTACAGTTGCTCTGTCAGCTTATTGGTATTATCATTCATTGCCTGCATTTGCTTTCTTATCTCATCCTTTGCTTCATGAATCATCTTAATCATGTATAATATGAAGTCCTTTTCTGACATTTCTTCTAACATACTGTCATTGGATTCTATTAATATAGAATCTAGATTTGTTTGGATCATTTTCTTCCCTTGTCTTTTCATGTTGTTCATGAATCTTCCCCTCTAGCAGTGAAGATCTGGGGTATTGCAGATTTCCCCCTGTAGCCTTGTAGTGGCCCTATAGGTTTCCAAAACCTTTTCTTTAAGGGGAGATCAATATTAGCAGTGCCCAATTCAGACACTATGCAATCCTAGACCAAATAGCCCCTATGTTGGCTGACTGTTGTCGGATGATCGGGAGGTGAACCTCGTGGGTTGGGAGATGGATAGGTGAAAGGCAGGCGATGGACCGGCAGGAGGCAGGCAAATGGCAGGTGATAGACACCTGACAGTGAGCAATCTGCACTCAAAACAGGTGGCGATATGCTGGCAGACTGCAGGTGGTCATAGCAGACAAATGGGGTAAACAGCAGGGAATCGATAAGCAGCAAAAACTGCCTCACCAAGAAAGAGATATCCTCTGCTTGAAACCAGAGTTATGGAGCGACAGGGAACGCAGCCTCCCTCTAGTCTGCCATCTTGTATCTCCTGTCCTGCTCTTTGAGTATGTGGCAGGCACTGGTCTGGGGACTGACAGAGAAGAAGAAGACATAAGCAGGACTCGAAGCTGGAGAGTGAGGGGATCTAAGGTGGGTTCACTGAAGAGTCCCTGGGGAGGGAGGGCATAAGCAGAGACCACAATGCCTGAGGGAGGAATCTGGGCAGAGGGAACAGCAAGTCCAAAGGTCCTAAGACAGGAATTCCTTGGCAGGTTCAAGAATACATATTTTAATATATATTTTAACACATATTTTAAATACATATATAATTTAATTTTAAATAGTTGGAAAATTTCCAGGCATCTTTTTGTTATTTATTTCTACTTTGATTTTTGCAGTGAGAAAACATACTCTATATGATCTTCTGTCCTTTTGCGTTTATTAGACTCGTTTGTTGAGCTGATTGACCTTGGTGAATGTTCTGTGTGCACAGTGTAGTTGTTGATACACTGTATAACTATCAATTAGCTTGAATTGGTTGCTAGGGTTCTTCAGAATTCTATATTATTACCTACATTTTACTTATTTATTAATAAGGGAGAAATGTTGAAGTTACCAACTATAATTATGGATTTGCCTGTTTCTCCTTTCAGTTCTGTTTAGTGCCTTGTGTAATGTAAGGCTCTGTTAGTAGCTATGTAGACACCGAGAATTATCATATCTTGTTGATTAATTGACCCCTTTATTACTAAGAATTGTCCTTACCCTGAAGTCTAATTTGTCTGACTTTAATACAGACACTCTATTTCTTATGCTTACTGTTCTTGTGTATGTTTATCTAGTCTTTTAGTTGTAGGGGTAGGTGGAAGGGGTTCAAGGATTGAACCCAGGGCCTCACTGTGCTAAGCTAAGTTCATGCCTTGCCCCTGAGCTAGCTGCCCAACACCCTATCTTTTTACTCTTAATGTATCTGTGTCTTTATCCTGAGTGTGTTTCTTGGGCAGACTTGGGTCTTGATGTTTTAATTTTGTTTGACAACATTTTCCTTTTAATTGGTGTGATTATCCCATTTCAACTTAATATAGAAAGGGTATGATTGGGTTTAAGTCTGACATCTTGCTTTTCATTTTCTTTGCATTGTCTGTTTTTTTTTTTTCTTTATTTTTGATTCAAAAAGAATTAGTTCAGAACTTTTTGGTATTTTATTTTATTTTCTCTATTGACTTCTTTTTTTCTTCTTTTAGTATTGCTCAGGGCTTACAATATGCATCTTTAATTTTATCACAATCTACTTTGAACAGTATTATTTCACTTCTATGTAGTGAACTAATATTTTATAATCAAACATTTCCATTCTCTCTGCTGTCTTTTGTTCTTTCATTGTTTTTCTTATCTGGACTTATATAATAAAGTCCACAACATAGGATCATTATTTTTCATTACTTTCCATTGATTTTCTTTTAAAGAAACAAAATGGGAAAATATATTTATCCGCATATTTATTGTGTCTGTTCCTTCTGTTCCTTCTGATCCTTCATGGAAGTCTGAATTTGTCTGGTGTCATGTCATGTTTCTTTCAATTTCTGAGGAGTTTTAAAGTCATTTCTTAGTAGTGCAGATCTGCTGGCTATAAACTTTCTTAGCTTGTTTTTCATGGAAGGGCATGAAGATGTTTTTATTTTGTCTTTATTTTTAAAAGATTTTTTTTTTTTTTTTTGCTGGATATAGACTTCTGGTTTCACAACATATCTGTCATCCATCTGTATTCCTTTCAGCATTACAAATTTGTTATTCCATTTGCTCCTATATTACATTTTTCTTAAATGGAGTCATCAATCCTTCTTACTTTGTTCTTTTGCAAGTCTGCTAAGATTTGAATAAATTAATTAGGATTAATTGATTAACACAATTTTAATTAATTTGTTTCCAGCAATTTGATTATGATGTGACATGGTATGGTTTTATTTTTGTTCATTCTTCTTGGGATTCATTGGCATTCTTGGGAAGGTGGATTGAACTTTTCGTCAAATCTGGAAAAATTTCAGTCATCATTTCTTCATGTATTCCCACCCTTTGGAATTTTGGAATTCCAGTTACATGCATGTTGGACTGCTCAGTGTTGTCCTGAAGGTTGCTTTGGTTCTTTTCATTCTTTTTCCACCCACCACTACCAGCTTGGGGCATCAGATTGAGTTGTTTCTGTGACCCTGTTTTCCAGTTTGATGATCTTCTCTTCTGCTGTATCTAATCTGCTATTAAATCCATTCAGTGAACTTTTTATTTTATGTGTTAAATTTTTCAGTTTAAAGGCTTTACTTTTTTGTAACTTTTCATTTTTCTTCAAATTATGTTCATATTTTCTTTACGTCTTTTAACTTGTAGTTGTTTTAAAGTTTTTCTCTGCTAATTTTGTCATCTAGATCATTTATGGATCTATTTTTACTGACATTTTTTTCTAGCTAGGTGACATTTTCTTGCTTCTTTGTGGTCTAGTAATACATGATTGAATGCTAGACATGTGATTATTACATTCCATTGTGGATTTTATTGACTTCATTTAAAATGTGTTGTCTTTTGTTCTCCAGGTAGCTCATTTATTTGGAGGAACAGTGCAACCATTTTAAGACAATCTTCATGGGGTATGTGTACAATAGCCTTTAGTTTAGGACTTATTTAATCCTATTCCTAAGGCATGAGATTTTCTTGGTCTATGGAATGCTTGGATATTGAAGGAAATGTGTACAGTCTGGCTTCTTGGTACTTGAACATTTCCCAGTCCTACCTGAACTCTGGTAGTTTTTCTTATCCTGGGGATTGTTCTTTACCTGGCCTATGAATGGTTTAGTAGTAAGACAAAGATGTGGGGTCTCTATGGTGATTTCTGAGACCTTTCTCTGGGTGGTTTCTTCTTCTCTAGTATTTATTTCACAAATCCTAGCTAGCCTAACCTCTCTGAACTCCAGTCTCTGTCTCCTTACTCAGCATGACTACTATGCTCTGCGTGAATTTCCTCTTCTGATGCCAAAGTTTAAAAAGTGCCCCTTACTCCCCAGGCAGAAAGTTGGATTTATGTAAATGCACATAGCTTTCATATCTTCTTTCTGAGGGACCACAGTGCTGTAATACCTGTTGTTTAATGTGAAAAAAAGATTATTTTAATCCAGTTTTAGAATTATTTATGGAGACAGGCCTAGTTATTCCATCATGGCCAATGGAAGAAACCCTTCCATTTAAAGCATCTATTATTCCTCTGTGTGTACCAAATTTGTTTAACCAGTTCACTATTGATGACCCTTTATGTAGTTTCCAATCTCTACCTTTTATAAACAATCTTGTAGTGTAAATCACTGTACCTAATTAATTTCATACATATCTGAGTGTATTTGTGGAGTGAATTCTCAAGAGATTAAAGGGAGCCAAATGGCACATGCATTTTAATTTTTTTTTGCATTTATAATTTGATAGACATTTTTAATATTGCTCTCATCAAGTGCTCTGTTTATATTTTCACCATTGATATGAGTGTATGTCTCCTTCCTACACTTTTTGATCTTTACATGTTTGGTGGGTAATCTTCATTTATTATGCATGAGGGTTGGCATCTGTTCATATATTTAAGAGCCATTAGTAGTTCTTTTCTGTGAAATATCCATTCATAACATTTTCTCTAATTTTTATAATTAAAAAAATCACACATAAATAAAACATAAATACAGGAGAGGGTTGGATTGGCTCTTTTAGGTCTCAACATGCTCCAATCTTAAAGCCAAAGCACTCAGTGCAAGTCAAATCAACCAGAAACAAATCCTAAAAGACACAAATGCCTCTTTGCAATTGCAGCAGAGAACTGAGTTGAGGAAGATGAAGGATACCCAAGGTAAGCGTATGATTCAGTATTTGGATTAATCCAGATGCAACCATCTAATGAAAACAGAGGCGTGTGGCTTATCAACACGTGTGATACAGACCTAGCTGCAGAAGGAAGGTCCCAAGTGAGTCAGAAGTGTGGAGGAAATGCCAATCTGCTGTTAGGCTGTGAGGACAGAAATGAGGCACAGGAGTACTGTGGGGGTTTCAGCCATGTCCCACGTGGGTAAGGGAAGGGTTAACTGTTGGAGGAGGATGGTGCCTGTGATAAATCAATTAATTACCAATAGTTATCTAATCAATAAACACACAGGAGTCAATACTCTTTTCAAAAGGAAGGGAGTGTGACGGATCGCACCATACCAGATCTGGCCTCCAACAAGATGGAGGACCCCCTTCACCTTTATTTATTGTCAAACAGGTAAAGGGACCCAGATGGGAGGGGCTTCTGTGAGGAACAGGATGGGGTGGAGTTAGGGAAGCCATTTGCTTAGGGAACTAGCATATCCCCAGATGTTAAGCCACTCCCACAGAGGGCCACCTACTCCCTGGCAGTCTGGAACAGTCTCTCATGGCTGCCAGTTCCTAGTCAGGCCTCTGTATCCCGTGGCTCAGCCAAGTCTGATTCTGCTAGGCATGGATGGCTCCCCACAGAGGACTTCCCTGCAGAGTGCTGGTGAGAATTCACCACTGGCTTCCATCCTTGGCTTTGCAGTTCTGAGAAGAAGTGGAAGCTCTCTGGAGATGAGAGGTCAAGGTGCTGGAGAGCCTTGGAACCAGAGCATGAGATCAGTGCTGGGGAGGATGGGGGTGTCTAACAGGCAGAGAAGTTCAAGGGTACCATGGGTGCAGGGAAGACTTTCCTATGGAGGAAGAGGCTCTGCCCATCTCAACAGGGAGGTCAACCATTGGGGCAAGCAGAGAAAGAGATCTCAGTTCACTGTAAGGAAGGACTTCCCAAAAGACCTGTCTAAAGATAATAAAGGTTTCCAGAAAGTGGAGTTCTCCATCATCAGAAATATTCAAGTATAGGCTACATCTCCTTCACTGAGAGGGGCTTCAAGTATCTTGTGGCTGGTTGGACTCCATGGCCTGCATTAGCTCTTATGATTCTGATATTCTCTGTTTTAACACCCTCTCTACAGGCATAGATGATCAGACTCCAACAGAAGGACTTGCTGAGAATTAAAAGACTGGAAAATGGTGAAGCCAGGCCCACAGCCTAGGCTGGGAAGGTTATGCTGAGGTTCCTGCTTATCTATCTCCACTATAATTTTGGGGGGGTTTCAAACCAGGGATTGAATTCAGGGGCACAAGACCACAGAGCCACATCCCCAGCCCTATTTTGTATTTTATTTAGAGACAGGGTCTCACTGAATTGCTTAGCGCCTTGCTGTTGTTGAGGCTGGTTTGAATCTGAGATCCTCCTGCCTCAGCTTTGGCTTCCAGGGCTGCTGAGATTATAGGCGTGTGCCACTGTGTCTGGCTCCACTATGTAATCTTGAGACAAGTCTAAGCCAGGCATCTCTGGGAGGTTGTTAGTGAGGGGATGTCCTTTGATATCATGGACAAACCCGGGACCCACGTTCATTAGAGCTGAGTTTGAATTCTGATTCACAATCCTTGTGCTGGTCAGATCATCTTTCTCAATCGTAGTCCCTTGGCTATCAAACATTAATGATCTCAAGTTGTACCATGCCGGTCCAGCCAGCCTCCGGAACTCCCCCATCCTTAAGACTCTTACAGGATTTATCATCTGCACCATGTGCTGCCTTCTCTTCCTATGACTCTACCTTGAGAGCATGCTCTGTGAGGGTGAGGACAAGACCTTGCCACGCTTGCATCCCTAACGCTCCTGACATAGTGCCTGGCACGTGGCAGGTGCACCCTAACCTGTTCTTGCTTCCTAGCATCCCCTAGCTCCCAATGCCCAGGGCCTGGGGAAGCTCCTTAAGCTAATGAATAGTATTTCCCCTTACACAGGAGAAGGAAAATAAATCAATAAAGGTGCTCAACAAGATAGAAAGAAGATCAGGGCATCTGCTCTAACCAGGTGGCTGAAATCAACATGTTTCCTGAGGACGTTTTGACCAATCACCTCAAAAATGTTCTGCTGTTTTAACTATTAGAAGGGGTTTAATGATAAAAATAGGTCCTGGACAAGCATCTCCGTCAGGTATGGAACTCAGTCAATACCCCGGTGTTCAACTTTGTCTGTAAGATGTTGGTGACATTGGATGCTAGTAATGAGTCTCACAATAGGCAAAATTGGGCAGGCATCTCTGGGAGGTTCTGCTCCAGGCAGGAAGCCATTGTTCCTTAATGGCAATAACAGGGTGATGAGAACACCCCTCACATCTGTTGAACACCCTCACATCTCGTTCTCATTCAATTCTCATGAGCCCGTGAGAAGGTGGGTCAGATGTTTTCAGCTGCATTTTATGAAAGTAGTATAGTGACCTACCCAGGGCCACAGGGCCACTAAGAGGCAAAGCTGGGCCAAGTGTAGGGGTGCCGTGTACACCTCTCCACTGCACTGAAAGATCCCCTGGAATCTGGAGTCAGCACTGGAACTTCAGTGACCCAGAAGACCCTGAGGATGCAAGAACTGGAGGAAACGACAAGCACCTGGGTGACAGGGTAAGTGCTGGGTGTTGGTCAGAGCAAGGAATCAGGTTCAAGGGAGTTGGGTGACTGTCAAGGACCCTGAAAGAAGAGGTTGCGCAGTGAGCAGGGCAGTTGTTAAATCGGTCAGTGAACAAAACTACCTCTTTACTACCCACCTGCCCAATCATCAACCAATCCTTTATCCACACATCCGTGCACCTAACTACCCAACCACTCACTCAACCAGTCAACTACCAATCTACCTGTTAACCAGCTATCCACTCAGCCTGCCACCCAATCAGCCTAATCTAAAAAACAAAACCACCACTGAACCTGCCAACAGACAACCAAGCATCCAAGTGATAACTAGTTCTTCTTGTGGGCAATGTATGGTGCCAGCAACAGGGGACAAACAGAAGGGACTGTGAGTTTCACTTGATTCCTTCTGCTCCCATACCCCCTCCCACTCCCACCCCACCTGCAAGGAGTTAAAAAATATCTGCCTTAAAAATGCCTTTCCACGTTGACTTCCTGCCCATCTCTACTGCTTCTTTCCAAGTCTGGGCTACCACCACTTTTCCTCGGCTCCTGGAAACCTCTCACCTGGTACTTCAGGTTCTACCCCTGCCTTTTGGCAGGGATTGATCACATCCCTGTCCTCTTTCCAGTTTCTAGTCGCATCCTCATCCTACCTGGAAATAAATCCAGGTTTCTTATCAGGGTCTCTGACTCCTTCCATGAGAACGTCGTGGCTGACATCTCTGATCTCACCTGCTGCCACTCCTTCCTCTCCTTCCCTCACTCCACCCTCTCTGGAATTCCTTTTGTTGCTCACACTTGGAAGCTTGTCCCTCACTTGCTTTATGCTCTGGAATGAGCTGTCCTCCGATCTCAACATGGCTGCAGTCTCCTAGGAAGTCTCATCTCAATTCAGGTTGTCACCTCATCAGAGAGGTCTCCACCACCCCTCTAAAGGCCACCCGCCACTCATCACGCTGCTCCTGGTTCTTCCCAGCACCTGTCATTCAGTTTCTGTGTTTAGTTGTTGGCTGTCTGTCTCTATCTACAGAATAAGATGGACAAGATCAAGGGCCTTGTCTGTCTCGTGCACCACTGTATCTCCATGTGGTGTGACTAGCACCTCACAGGCCCTCAGGAAATGGCGGTTGTTGATACTATGCCCACCACCCACTTTCTCCTCATTGCCTAATTTCTTGTGTTCCAGAATGTGCTGGTTGATGCTTCCTGCTGTAGTCAACAGTCCTAGTTCTTTGTGAGAGAAGACACGCTCCTTTCTCATTGTCACCCATCCCACAGGCCCTCAGGGGATGCCAACACCATAAAAGGTATCCAGATATGTGCCTGAGGGCAGTGTTGACGGATGTCATTTTCAGACCCAGGCCTGGTGGGATTTGGGTGTTAGGATGCAGTAGACTTGCTGCCCACATGCTGGCTCCAGTCTCCAAGGTGACAGCTCATCAAGGTCCCTGTGTTTGGTCCTGCACAGCAATGGTGGCCATCCCCTGCCCAGGAGGCAGCCTGGCCTGCACAGCAGTGGACATGGTGGCCTTCTGGGTACTAGGTTCCCTGTCTCATTCATCATCTGTCCAGGCCCCACAAAAGAAGGAATTCAAAAGGGAAGAATCAAAGGTCTGGGTGCATTTTTGTGGGGGAGGCTGGGACGGGGGAGCGTTGAGGAAGTCTGTATTTTGCTTAGCATTGATTAAAGGTTGTTCTCTGCTCCTGTGGAATTCCATGGACCTCCCAGAACACAAAACCTGGATGCCATCTTTACGTGAGGACATCCTTCACCTTCTTTTCTGGGGCCTCACCCCCTCGAAGCCTCCACCACTCCACGGAACTCTCTTTCTGCCCTGTGTGGGATTAACCAGATGGAGCCCAGGTGGGTCTTGGAAGGTACTGGCAGCTCTCAGGCACATTGGAGCAGGTGCCCTAACTGGAGAATGTGAGTCTTGTCAGTGAGACATGCTGCAATGCCGTGTCTGTGTTAGGAGGGCAGCAGTGAACATAACACAGTATGAGAAGGGACTCAGTGGTCCCCACGCAGAGAATTTACTAGACCACTGAGTGTTTTCATTCATAAACTTTCAAGTGTATTATCCATGTTCATTTCCTTAGTAAGAAGAACCTATAGGACCCCGTCTTCGACTTGAAGGCTTGGAACTTGCAAGATGAGCAGCAGGGTGAGCCCAGTGACCACAGGACCAAACGGCTCCTAGTTGGAGAGCAGTGGTAACCCTTGGATCTGCTTCGGATGACTTTTTGTTTATTTGCTTTGCTGTCAATTGGTGTCACTTGTAGCCATTGAGTCTTCCTTCAATATGCTGTTTCTCATCACATTAATTTCTTTTCTAGTAAAATGGGAATCAAAACAGCTGCTTATCCTGGTGGCTTGGGCACACACCCAACAGACACCATGTGAATCCCTCCTGTGCACACCACGTGTCAGGGGAGTGGAGATGCCCAATGCTACGTGGGGTCTGTGCCCTTGGGATGCCCGCACCCAGTGCTGGCAACTAGACATGAGCATCCAGAAGGAGTCACCAGAGGGGCTGGCTTTGGAAAGGTCCCCGAGGTGTCGGGGAGAACTGAAGGAGAACCTGTGAAGTTATGCTTTCCAAACTGGGGACAGCAGGAGCTCATTGCTGGAGCAAGATGGAGGTGGCCTGGGGGCCTTCCCAGGTTGCTGAGATGTGACAGATTCAAATGAGAGTTTCCAGAACATCTCTGCCTCTCCCAACCAGTCCCCTTCCAATGCAGTTAATAGACCGGGGTCAAATCTGGGCCTCAGCAGTCCCACCAGGGCGGGCTGGCGCCTGGAGTCATCGTCACGCTCGCTCTGAGTCTACATCAGGAGCAGGCCAGTGCCCTTGAGGACCAAGATGGCAGGAGGTGGCTGGGGAATCATACAAACTTGTCTGAGTTCTACCCTGTTCCTTCCTGGGTGTTTGCAAGATTTAAAACACAATATTTTAAAAATAGTACTTTTGCATGATTCAATGCTCCAAGGTATATCTGATGAAATTCTTATCAAGGTTTTCCTTTATCTACACAGACCTCCCTGTCTGGAAGGCATCTGTTAGAAGAAGCAACTTTTCTTCCCATGTCTTTTAGATACTTCAGGGACTAGAACATATGCACAAAGCATGTGTGAATGGGAATTCTTATTTTTTTAATGATAATAAAGGTAGATGCTCTGTAACTTTTTCATTGCAGCATATAGTTTGGAGCTAGCTCCATTCCTATTTGGAGAGACCTGGCCAATGCATTGGTTACAGCTGCATAGTATTCTGTTGTATGACATGCACTTGATACATATATTTAACCAGGCTCCTACAGAGGGGCATTTGTGCTGTTTAAGCAGGATGTATTTTTTAAAAATATTTTCTCTAGTTGTAGATGGACATAATACCTCCATTTTAATTTATTTATTTTTATGTGATGCTAAGGACTGAACCCAGGGCCTCATGTGCGAGGTGAGTGCTCCAGCTGAGCCACAACCCCGGCCCCTAAGCAGGAGGTTTTAAACAGAGCCTGGGAAGGCTCTCCCTGCTGGCCTCATCCATGGTAAGACCTCTCTCTTGGCAGGTGGCCTGCAGGCATGGAAGGCTGGCCACAGTCCCTAGAGAGCCATTAGGGTAAATGGACTAGGACCAGCCTTGGGGACCATGTCCCACTCAGGGGAGTAGTTATGAGACTCTACCAGTGGCTAAAGACTCATGCTTTAAAGGCAAACAAGAAGGACCCGTTGTCATCCCAGAGATGAGAAAGCTGTGTCCTGGTGAGTCTTGAACTCCTGGGGGCACCTGGAGCCTTGTTGGTGACCTGGCCGATGCCCAGGGCAGCCGCGCACACACTCCTGCCTTACTGCAATCCTAAGACCTTATGTGCTTGGAAGGGCATGTGGAACAGAAGATTAACATCTGGGTGGGTGGTGGGGTGGTTGCTGTTGAAACTCGTTTCTCTAGAGTCTCCTCTCTACTAAATGTGGGACTGGGTCTGAAGTCCTCCCATTCCTTCTCCCAGGATTGCTGGGCAGAGGGGACCCTATTTATCTGGCAGCTGGACTCACAAATTCATTGTCAGTCATTGACATCTTTATGATTTGCTTATGGGGTGGTGCCATGGGGTCCTGGCAGAGGGGGGTCTTGCCAAAGAGGCACATGAGACACAGGAAGGAGGCCCTCTGTCCTGCCCCAGGGGAGCACAGTGCATGCATGTTATGGAGGTCACACCGGGCCCGGAAGGTCAGAGCCTTTCAGAAACTGCAGAGAAGCTGGAAGCACCTGTGCCACTTACAAGCTACATGACCTTAAGTCCGTGACAACCTCTGGAAATCTCAGTCTCTCCATCTAGAAAAAACTTCTAGAAACCCTAATCTTCATGTTAGGGTTCTAACATCTGCCTGCAGGGTTCCATGACATTAAATGAAGGGCGTGAAGAACACTTAGGAGCGCATCCAACACACCGCGCTTCCACCCCTCCCTGCTTATGAAGTGAACACTGTGACGATTCTTCTTTCCTCTCTGGTCCCTTCCCCTCTTCTCTGCATGTGAACCTCACACATTTTATTTAAATGCCTGATAATCATGAAGCTGGGCAATGCGTCACGGAAGCCCGCCCACCTGTCATTTCTCTGCTGATGGAGTAGGTGTGCATGTGTGAGTCAAGAGAATGGGCGAGAGTTCCTCTTCTTAATTCTAACCACAGATGCACGCTAGGCACCATTACTTCTTCCTTTTTGTATCTCAAATGATTTATTTTAAGGCCTGCTATAAAAGCAAGACGTTGCTTAATTGTCTTGCTATAAAATATGTAAAGTATTACACTATTGGGGCTCATTAGCCGAAGCAGAGCTGCCGTTTAGTAATCCATGAGGTGATACTTGTTAATGAATGCTGCAAATGATTCTCCTAACTACCTGAAGAGTAATAATAGATATGTCAGTGCGAACAAACAAGTCCCCAGTCCCCAGAGGGTGTGGAGACACTGGATCATAATTAGATAGAGGGGCAGAGCAGACACTTGTATTTTTGTGGGGCTGGCTCTTGGTGTGCATTTCCATTGTCCACCAGGTGACACCTCTGCATTCTTCTTTGGGGGAGGCCCTTCCCTTGCCTGGTGGAAGTTCGCACAGGCATTACCAAGAGTCCATGTTCTGTCCCCACGTGTGGGGCAGTGGGGGTTCTTATTGAGAGGCCTTTGGGCACAGGGGTGTTTTCAGTGGCTCTCTCCATCCCTGGAGGCTGGAGCTGATGCTCATTACTGTTATCCATCCCATGGTTCTGAACTAAAGCAGAGGGTAGACGCGGGTGCTGACGGGAAGGGAGTAGTCTCAGGCACTGTGTGTGGAAAGGCCTTGAGTGATGGAATATGGTGTGGCACTTCCATACGAGGTCACAGTTCGTTTCTGGCTATACAACTGAAAGAATTGAAGCAGATATTTGAACAGATATTTGTACCCTTATGTTCATAATGGCATCAATCACAACAGTCAAAAGGTGGCAACAACCCAAATATCCTTTAAGGGATGAAGCAAAATGTGGCATGTCCATGCACAGGGATATTATTCAGACATAACAAATAAAAATCGTGTTGTATCCTGATGCATGCACTAATGTGAACCTTGAACACATTATGCTACGTGAAATAAGTTGGGCAGAAGAGGATGAACACTGAATGACTCCATTATGTGAGGGTTCTAGAGCAGCCAAATTCGCAGGGGCAGGAAGTGGAATAGAGGGCAGCAGGGGCTGGGGGAGTAGGGGAGGCAGTGTTATTAGTGGGTGTAGAGTTTCAGTTCAGGGTGATGGAAAGTTCTAGAGGTGGACAATGGTGATGGTCACACAACAATTTCAATGTACTTAAGGCCACTGAGCTGCACGTTCAAAAATAGTTCAGCCAGGCCTGGTGGTGCATGCCTAGCATCCCACTACTCAGGAGGCTGAGGCAGGAGGATCACAAGTTCCAGGCCAGCCTGGGCAACTCAGTGAGACCCTGTCTCAGTGAAGAGGGCTGAAGGTGGAGCTCCTTTGTCTAGCATGCGTGAGACCCTGGGTTCCCTCCTCAGTGACACACACACACACACACACACACACACACATACACAAGTCAAAATGATAAAGTTGATGTTACATATATTTTGCTACAATACAAAAGCCATTTGGTCCCGATTTAGGTCAGACGGGTTCCCTGGGGTCAGTTGTAGATAGAAATGGGGGATCATATTGGGTCCAGGCCCAGTGGCTGGGTGGAAGGGGGCACAGGCATGGCAGAGGAATGGGCGAGGACCAGGCTCCTTGGTGGGCAGTGAATTAGGTCAGGCAAGGGAGGCTGGTGGTGTGAACTGGCTGGCAGTTTCTCTGGCTCAGTGTTGTGATCTTGGGTCTCTGCATAGATGGTTCTAAGATCAGTACTGCCTCTGCTCTAATTTTAAAAGTTGTTGCCCCTTGACATACTGAGATCCTGGACAAGGAAAAACCCCTCTTAGTCCCCATCTGTCAGTGGCGGGGCTGGTGGAGAGGATCTCAAGGGCCCCTGAACCCTGACCTTCTAGGATGCCAGAGACACTCCTGGAGGCCTTTAACAACTGAATGGTTACCACGTCCCAGGCTGTGCTCATGTAGAGCTTTGAGGTCCTGGAAGCTAAGGGTAAGAAGGAAGTGTCCTGGACTCCTGCCCAGGCTGGGGAGCTGGGCCAAGACAGAACCATCTCTCTAGTGCTTTTTGAAGTTTCCAGATGAAAGCGATTAAGAGCAAGGACTCAGGAGACAGATGGTGTTCAAATCCCGATTCGTCAACATACATACTGTTGATTCTGCATATTTAGCTCTCCGAGGTATAGCTTCCTCATCTAGAATTATGAGATTGTGAGAATTAAATGAAATAATATAAATCAAATACTTAGTAAATTTCGTCCATTATAATTAATAACACGTATCATTGATGTCAGTATACTCCTACTAATGCAAATTCTAACATCCACCTTAATTCATGAGCTTGAAGGGCTGACTAAGAATTTATGGATTCATGCTCACGATAGAAATAAATAAGTAAATAAAAAAAGGGGAGCTTTTTCATTATAGAAGCTTTCAAATAATTGATAAAAAAAGAATGGAATCAAAAATTACAATTTGACATCTACTATAGTAATAATTGTTTCAGGCAAGATTCATCAATGGTTAATAAAATTATTGGTTGAGCTTATGATGAGAAACAGGATATTGAAGTAGTTTTAAAGTCTCTTTCTGCAAGATGCTTATGGATGATAGAGGGGAAATGTCTACAGTTCAGAAACCTGGCAGGCACCACAGAACTAAGATCAACGTCAACATTACCAGTGACAGGGACAAATTGACATGGTGTGCCCCTGATATGATGCGGTGAGAAAGCATAACTTCCCACTGGGGTGTTGCTGCTGAAAATATACATGTGATCAGACACACTTAATAGAGAGCCATTCTACAAAATAATCATGCTTTCTTCAGAGTGGTCGAGAACATGAAAGAGAAGGAAAGCTGAAGGCCGTAGCAGGTCCAGGCAGACCAGAGAGACATGAGGAGGCAATGGAACATGTCACCCTGCGTTGGATTCTGGGCCAGGAAGGAACGTTGGCAGGATTGCTGGTGGAACTGAGTTAGATTAGATAATGCTATTTTATCAAGGTCAACCTCATGGTTTTCATAATTGCATTGTGGTTATATAGGTGAGTGTCCCTGTTTTTAGGAAATAGACTTTGAAGTATTGGGAGATAAAAGGACATTGTAGTTCTCCCTTTCTCTCAAAAGTTTCAGGTGAAAATTAAATTTATACCCATATGTTTGTACACATGAGAGAGAGACACAGAGAGAGATGCAACAAGGGTAGACTTCATCTTTGCAGAAGCTAGAATATGGATGGGTAGATGCAATTCTTTATTCTACTTTTATAACTTTTTGTAAGTCATCTATTCCAAAAGAATTTTAAAAATTGTGTTATTCTACTATATGGTTTCTTTTACCATCCACTTTATTCAATTAAGTTATTCCCCAAGGCCACCACAGGACGTTGGAAGGTAGGCACTGATATGTTCCCCACTTTACAGATGAGAAAACAGAGGCTCAGCAGGGTTAAGTAAATTGCCCATCCCAGGGTGCATCAGTGGCAGAATTTCAGTGGCAGGCTGCTCACTCCAGAGTCTGAATGTTCAAACACTTCATAACAAATATTTATTGAGTGCCTATTTGGTGCTAAGCACTTTTCACATAAGGCTTTATTTAATTCTCACTGCAACCCTTTGAAGTAGCTATTATCATCCGGGTTTTATGGAAGAGGACACAGCTGCTCAGCGAGGTTAAAGGATGCGCCCACGTCGTACAGTTAAGGAATGACAGATCCAGGATTTCAACTCGGGTCCCTTGGAGGCCAAAGTGCGTCTCACCGTGGTGCATGTGCGCTCAGCCCAGGTCCAGGCTGGGAACCATGGACGGAATTGGGACCCACTCCAGGCTGTGGGCGTGCTACGCCTCTTGCTGGTGAAACAAGTATCTCTCTGTCACAACCACGGGCTTGCTGTCCCAAAGTCGGGGAGCAGAGTGCTAGATGCACTGCCAAGTGCACTGTCATTTGATAGGAAGCCACACAGTCATCATGGTTGGAAAATCTGGAGACTCCTGGGGGAAACCCCACAGGGAATGCCACGGCCACAGTGATCTGATTACGCACATCATGATCTGTGGAACTTCTTGCTCGGCTCTTGGCCATCCTTTATAGAGTGGGCTCAGGAGGGGGACCCTCTTCCCAGGGGCATTTTTTTTCCCTGTGGTCTATGGGACTTAGACCCAGGGACTCCTCAAGAGAGCCTGCAGGATTTATCCAGGCCCCCAGGCCCCTCTCTTGGAGGAGTGGCTGTGGACAGTTTGCACTCACAATTTTGGCAAAGCAGCTTGATCATGAGTTAGGTATAAAAATATTCAGGGGAAGACAATGACTCATAATTGGGAAGTTAGAGGGGACACACATGATACTTGTAATTATTGTGGTTTTAGAGCAAAATCCAAGTGGCCACCATGGTGTGAAAGAAACTTGATCTGCACAGAAGAGGCCAAGGAGGACAATTAATTCCTATTAGCAAGAGATAGATGTCATTTGGATATTTTCTTAGATGAAAGGTATGTATGATGTTATTAGAGGTGTGTCTCGGAATATGGAAATAAATCAACTCCCCACACAGACTCTTAGACTGTTTGCACTTGCTGGAGCCCAGAGCAAATGGGGTCCAGTGCCCGCATGCTGGCCAATGGTCCTGTGCTCTTTGGTCCAAAACCTCTCCTGGGGGTCTCCCCACCGGGGCCATCACCCCCACCTCTCTCTCCTGCCATACCCAAGCTGTTTCACATTACAGTTCCTCTAGGCTGTGATTCCTAACCCTCTATGATTGTGACCCACAGTAAGAAGATTTTACAATGTGACCCAGCACACACACACACACATGCTCATATACTCACAAAACTACACTGGTAAACACACACCCACAAGGCACCCACACATTCACATACTTGCACACTCATGTACACACTCACACACACACACGTGTGCATGCTGAGCCAGTAGGGTTCCTAGTCCCAGCAGGCAGCAGAATTCCCTGAAATGGTTCCATGGCTTTCACTGAAGAGGACTCACACAGGGTTAAGGAGACACACAATGGTTGTGGGGTCACCCACAGTCTATTAACAGCAGGAAGCTGTTTCCATGGGGCTGAAGGGACAAGTTGGGTGTAACTGGTGTCCAGTGAGAGCTGGAGCCTCAGCAGGAAGTGTAGGCTTTATGGAGGTGCCCTGCTGGGCTCAGGAGAGAGTGGGCAGACTTATGGTAGCATCAGATGAAACTAGATGAGGTTAGTCATGCACTGACATGCGCACAGGCTTGAAAAGTCCCATGGCACTTACGAAGGCACCCCACCCTGGGGACCCCAGGAAGCACCTGTCTGAGAAGGTGTGGAGAAATCGGGCTTTGCCTAAGTCTTCAGAAAGTGAGCCCCAGTTTCTGCTTTACCAAACTGTGAACTAAACAGGCCAAGGATCAGCCTCTGGGACCCTGGGAGGACAGGCGAGGTCCCATGTTGTCCTTAGTCACACATGAGGACCTCCGATTTTTCCAGACTGGAAAATCTGAGTCGTCAACATTTTTTCCTACACTTTGCTTTTATGAGGGAGAGATGCCCACAGATAGAGCTGAGGGCAGATATTCGTGCGGGCTCCTGGGCAGGTCCCGGCGTGGGAACAGCGTGCCTGGCAATTGCGGTCCTTTGGGCCTTTCTGCACCTGCAGGCGCTGTAAAGCCCACTGTGCTCTCATCCTCCGTCCTGGTGGGGAAGGGCCTCAACCACAGCCCCAGTCTCCATTCAGACAGCACCAATGGAGTCCTGGCGATAGCTGGAACAGTCACCAGCTACCCCCTTAACGGAGGACAGCATGTCACCTTTCTCTATACTTTGCCAAACACTTGCATAGTCTCACCTTAGGACTCCTCTCCCTGTCCATCCCGGTCTGGGTGAGTCCTGCCTCTGTGCCCCACAGCCAGCCACCAGGATTCACTCTCTCCTCCGTAGCCCTTGCTTATGGACCTACCCTCCTTGTCTTGAGGGGTCCAGTGGTGGGTGGGGCTGCACAGGGCGGGGCTTCGTGGGGCGGGGCTTCGCGGGGCGGGGCTTCGTGGGGCGGGGCTTGCTCCATTCATTTCCCACTCCACCCAGGAAGGCGCTTTGCCAAGGTGAGCACTGAGTGCACGCTTGTGGAATGACTGGAGTGAGAAACACTCAAATGAGGAGTTTTCCAGCTTCCTGCCATTTCCCCCATTGGCTGTGTGACCTCTGAGAAGGCCACTTAGTGAAATTAAAACCTAATGCAAATTCAGATCAGATCCCTCCCACCCAAACTTGTCATTTTGTGTAAGGAAACATCAGTCAAAGTAACTTAGGGATGAAAAAAATCTGGGCACTGTGATTCCATATTTCTTTTGATTCTTGAGGACTGGTGGGTTCTTCCTCCACACTGACTCCCAGACCACTGGGTCTCACTAGCTCCCTCCTTTCTTAATAAAAACAGCTGTGTTCTGGTCACCAAAGTAATATATTCTTACAGTAAAGAATCTGACAATATAGGGAGGTAAAAACAGGAAGAAAGTCAAAATCACATTTAAGTGTGCTCCTGAGAGAAAACCCCCACCATAGGAGTTGGGCATATTCTTCCAAAAATTTCCTACATATGCAAACACATACACATTTAAAAATGCACTTTTGTCACTTAATGCTTATAACATGTTTCTGCCAGTTATTGTCACACTGTGGACATGTTTCCACATTACCTGTAACCTGGCCGTGTCATAATTTGCAAAGTCTTCTTCATGTTCTGTTTGAAATGTGGTTTTACCACGCAGTTCCTCAGCATAGGGCCTATCGGTTATTTCCACCCCTTTTGCCACTGTGAAAATGACATGAGCACCTGCTTGGGACATAACTAAGATCAGGGCAACGTACTAACCCAAAATCTAAGTGAAGAATGAGATTTCTTGTCTTAGAAAAGATTCAAAAATAGGATCGACTATTTATTCTCCCATTAAATAGGCTAATTAGGGTGTAGACAGCCTTGGAGAGGGAAAACAGTTTTCTCTCCTGCCAAGACCAGAGCTAACTAGATCAGAAGACGAAGACCCCTGGAAGGAAACTGGGAGCGTTTTCAAGTGTGTGAGAGAAAGGTTGCAATGCCACCTGGCTGGGTGAATTGGGGGCGGAAAGTTTTCCCTGCGGCCACCTTGGCCATCCTAGTGGCTGCAGCTCCCTCCGTACCAGGACACAGATGCGTGTTTTACTCTCTGGCTTGACAACCTACTAGGAAAATAACAGACAGAAAGCCCCAGAGAGCAAGAAAACGGCATAAACATGCCTATATCTAGAGGGTGAGAATTAAGACCATGATCTAAAAACTCTCAACTTTTTCCTTTGCATGAAAAAGTGTTCTATTCCAATAACTATAATCAAATGCAAAAGCGTGCATCACAAAGACAGAAAGGCACTTAAATTTGTGAGCTCAAAGGAAAATCCTGGTGATATAAGTTGATTGTGTTGACAAATTAACCTAATGAGAATAGTTTCCCACCACGAATTCATTAAGCAAAAATGTGCAAAGATGGTATTTGCAGCCTGTTAACCCTTAATTGGCTCAACACTGAAAACACTTAATTGTGACGTGTCACCAAAATCCCTAATGTGGTTAATCGCTGTTAGACTTACAAAATTATACATTTTAAATGATGATCTTTAATTAAAAATTATTTGGGATTATCTTTAGCCCATGCTTGCAAGTGAGCAGCTTTGGTACACTTGAGAACGTGTGGCAGAGATGACAGTGGCAGGAGGGTGGATTTTTGCTTGTAGCTCAGTTTCTCCATGTGGAAATATGGACATGAGAGACAGGTGGGTTTGCAATAAGTTTCAAATATTTCAAAGGGGTATGGTGGAAAGGACTGGGCCCAAAGATAGGGAAGCCCTACCATTTGATTGCTGGGTGATCTCTTTTTTGATTCTCAAGTTCACGATCAGTAAAGTGAAGGGTGTTGAATGAGGTTGGATTTGGAAAAGTCTGGTGCTTATGCCAGAGGGAGGTGAAAATAAATATTTTCACATATCTGTTGGCTCACCCAAAAGTGAGGCACCACAGACAAGTTCTCACCCAGTGGGCCAATGAACAAATGCTCTGTAGATTCTAGAACGTGCCAGCTAAACCTATAGACAACGCAAACCACGCAACAGTGGGACTCAATCAGTTTCTTTATAGCTCCTGACACATGTGCTTTTGGAACATTCATTGGTACAGACATCTAATCACCTTTCTCCTTCTTTGCTGGTCCCCATAGGTGGGGAAGAGACAGTTCATGCTAACCAACAAGCCCGTTTTGCAAAGAAAATACTTCTTCCCTGTTAGGAAAAAAAAAAAAAAAAAAAAACAATTAAATTCTGAAGTTGTGCTAATCATCCCTACGCCTTCTATATCCTACACGATCCTTTTCAGAGTTCAAATTCAAATTATAGTAGCATCTTATGGCTCCCTGGTGACCCATCATCACGTACACAATTTTAATGATCTATATTCTAAGGTGGTTGAACAGTGGTCTCCCCCAAGAGACTTGGAAGTCTCTGAGGCCTGTGTTCAAAAAACACAGCTGGTGGCAGGCCTTGAGGTCCCAGAGGTGTTGAATGGGGAGCAGTGGGGGAGGGGGCTGGGGGGATGACTGAGCCTACACAGACTTGTCACTAACTGGGCCCAGGGCGGCCTCTGGCATGGAGGAAGAGTGTGGCGTGAAGGGTCCCAAACACCAGAAGTACTCTTCAGAGGGGAGTTGGGTGCTCTTGTCTCCTTGTTGTGAAGTAGACCAGGATGGAAGAATACCAGGTGCTCTGGGTGCAGCTCCACTCTTGGAGGTCAAGCCAGTTAATTTTCCTTCACTCCAGTTACTGAGTGTCTCCTACGTAGGAGGCTCTGAGCTGGCTTCCTGTGAGGAGGCCACAGAGCCCTCTGTCCACCTCCACCAGCCTCCCCTCCTTCCTCTTCTACTCCTGCTCCAGTCAAAGGGTTCAGTGGAAACCCACCAGAGCTGACCCCTCATCACCTGTGTACCTGAGTCATTTCTTCCACCTGCCACATAGCTTTCCACTATATGGATGTGCCCCATTCCACGGAGCAGTCCCCTGTGGACGGACACATAGGTTATTTCCTAGTGTTCATGGTCACGAGAGGAGCTCAGGTACGTCTTTGTATGCATAGACCAGAGAATTTCTCTCCTGAGAAGGAAAATTTTCTGACAACTTAGAAATCAATTGTCGTGCTTGGAACTTAGGCAAGGGGAGCTGCTGCCGGGAAGGGTGGAGAGATGGTGGGCTGTTTGGGGGAGCTTGGCCCGCGCCATCCGTGAAGAGTGAACCAAGCCTTCAAAGAGAGGAACAAGAGGGTCGGAGGCTCTGGAGTGGGGAGGGGCTGAGGTTTGACCAAGGGCACAGGCCTGGAGGGGAAGGTGCCAGGTGGGTAGCACGGCTGGCTGGGGCAGCTGGGAAGCTTTCTGGGGATGGGGGGCAGGGGCAGCTCACTCACACAGGTGCTCGGAGGCAGCAGAGGGCCCAAGCCTGCAGCCCACAGGGCACCTGATGTACTTCTGCCTTAGAGCTGCAGGGAAGGGGACCTTGTGCCCTCAGTCCTGTGACCTAGGCCTCTTCTTTCTCTTGCCAACATGCCACCACCCAGCTGTCGACCCTGCACACTCAGGAAGAGCCAGCCTCCTGGGGGTTGGGAATGGGTGGGCCAGGCCTGTCTAGATGCTCACGGCAACTTAGAAGGGGTGCTGCAGATGGGCCCCCGGGAGGCCAGGGTGGGTCCCTCCTCCCTTGGGCCCTGGATGGAGGCCACTGCTTCATGGCGATGCCAGTCAGGCCACTGCCTGCTTGCTCCTTTGCTGTGAGCCTGGCAGGGAAGACTTTTGACCTCTAGACCGCCCTGGGAATGTGGGGGTGCCACTCCGGGTTGGTGTGGGGAATGATCCTGGAAGCATGGGGGCTGGGGAGAGGAACTGGGGATGTGGAAGCCAGGGAGTGTGGACAGTGTCACTGTCCCTTGTCACAGTGGTGGCGGGGAAATCACTCCCAGAGCGTGTTCCGGGTGTGGCTCATTTGTTCACATCAGGAGCGATCCAGGAGGTAGCTCCAATCGTTTCTCAGTTTCCTTCAGTGCCTCGGGACTGGCTCTCCAGCCTCCTGGACGCCTCCCAGGGTGGGTCTGAGAGTCTATGTCCCCTTCCTGGGGGAGAGTTACTGGCACAGGGCTGAGTGGCAGCCTCCCACCTCTGTCAGCATCCCCACGGGGGGAGGGCCTCTCTGCTCAGGCCCTGCAGTGGTCGGCACATGCTCCAGGAAGCGAGGACTAACCTGTGGCCTTCTGGGAATCAGGGCTGTGGGCAGTCCTAAGGTCAGGAAGTGGGGCAGGGGGTTGAAAGGCAGCCAGGTCAGTGTCGTGTGGGCCCTGGGTGTTGGAGAATGGCTTGCCACCACATCCTGTTGGCACTGGGGTCATGGGTGGTTTCTAGCAAAAGCAAAGCGTCAGCTCTGGGGTGGGCACAGGCTGGGAGCAGAGGTATCATCCAGCTGCAGGGGCTGCGATGTCCAGCTGTGAGGGACCAAGAGCAGCACTGTGGGAAGATGGACGAGGAAAAGAAGAGGCAGGAAGACTCCTGAAAGACCTGGTGACTGTCGCATGGGAAAGGCCCACCCAGTGACCCAGCCCCTGCCAGCCGCCTGGCTTTGGGAAAGCCTGCCTAATGAAGGAGACTTTTGTCAGGTGGATGAGTAATTAAAAGAGCAGAGCTTCTAACCTTTGAGGCCCTTAGCAGTCCCAGGTCAGAAATAATGGTCTGGTCCCCAGAGATAGCGAATGCCAAGGTAACAGGAGAGGTGCCTCCTGGAAGGGCAGGGTGAGCAGCACCTGGCACAGCCTGCTGCCACACCTGAGACCCGCTGCGTGCCCCAGAGCGAGCACATGACCTCTCTGAACCCACGTTTCCTTATCTGTAAAATGGGGACAGTGATAGTCCTGGTCTCCATGTAGTGGGGGGATTTGCTGGGTGGATGAGCACAGCACCTGATGACAGGGAGCCCGGCGCACACCCCGCACTTGATAAACGGGTCCCACAAGAACATCTGCGGCAGCAGCAGCAGGCACTCACAGTCCCGGGGACTCTCCCACACCAGTTGCCCTTCCTGAGGTCAGCATTTCCTCAGGGGTGTCCAGACTCACCTGGACTACTGTGAACTGCCCCCTTCCTAGCCTCTCAGAGGGACTGAGAGCAGGTACTTTCTGGAACCTGGTGTGGGGGAGTCATGTCTCTCTGTCTTTCTCTCTCTCTCTTTCTTTGTTTCTTTCTCTTTCTCTTTCTTTCTCTCCTTCTCTTTCTTTCTCTTTCTTTCTTTTTCTTTCTCTCTCTCTTTTTCTCTCTTTCTTCCCCCCTCCTCCCTCCCTTCCTTCCTTCATTCCTTCCTTCCCTCCTTCTTTCCTTCTTGTGCTAGGAACCAGCAGTTTTGTTGGTCCAATGCTGACAGGAACTTAGAGGCTTTGCCAAAAGCAGGAACATGCTACCTCTCAACCAACTGGCACAAGTTCTGAATGCAGTGGCCCATACACTCCCCTTATCATGGAGTCTGCTTCTTCCTGGTGTGAATGAGTGGGTGGGGCCCAGCATCCAGCTGAGAATGGAGGGGACTGGCCTTTGGAGCCTCTGGGATGGAGGATCTCAGAGCGGGAAGAGGCTTGGGGCATTGGGACAAGGACTGTAGTGCTCACTGTTGGACGGGAACTGTCTTGTAGAATGGGGTAGAAGCTGGCAGCTTTTGTGCTGTGCCTCATAGAGGAAGGGGAAGAGGGCGGATTTGAGGGTTTCTTCCCTTTTCCAAGGATGGAAACAAGGCAGGACATTGAGGTCCACTCAAAAGCTGATGGGGAATTTCTGGCAGAGAAACTCCTGTTGTCCGGGGGGTTTTATTAGAGGGGAAATGTTTGCCTCCTCAGCACGTCCACTTGGATTTGTCTGTGTCCCCAAATCAATGTGGATGGATGTAGGTGCAGCCATCTTGGGCCAGATACCTGTGCGTTAACTATTGGAAGATTCTGTCCTAGGAATACAGAAAGGGTTAGTGAACATGTCACACATATGGGACAAAAAGGAACACACTGGCCAAGAAGCCATACCAACCGAGTGTCAGCTCTCTAGTATGGTGGGAGGCAGCTGTAGGTGAACAATAGAAATACTTTAATTAGTTTAGTATTCATTTTACCTTAACTGAGAAACAGAACCTATTTTAATTTTCTGGAAAAAAATTGTCCTTTTCTAGTCTCAATCCGCTAGGTTTGAGTGGGCTGGCATCTTACTCTGGTCCAGAGTGTTCCACTCCCCCAGGGTCATGCTGAGAGGTGCCCACCCCAGCCCATCTGATGAGGTTGAACTCCGGATCTTTCTTGGTACTTCCAGGAGTGAGACTCATTGCTTCCACTAGAGGTTTTGGGTAGTATGCAAGCCTGAAAATATTAGCAGCCACAAGAGGGAAACTGTCTGAAAAGGAAGAAATCTGAAAGGAAAGAAGAGTGCAGAGGTGGAGAGAGACATATTCTTCTGACATTGTTTGAATACTTGGATTCCGCCATGCTTGGAGGCCACCCATAGTTAAATGAGCTTACAGTTACTTCATCCACTTTTTGACTTGTAATTTTTTCTTGACAACCCAAAGCATCCAGCCCACTCGGGGTCTTAGAGGTGGACTCATCTCTATCTGCACCCTGTTGTAGGTGGAGATCTCACTCTTTTGGATGTAGAAAGACCTAGACTAAAAGCAGCATCTCTTCTGGGAATGAATTCCTAAATGCTTCCAGTTCACCACTGTCTTTTCTGTTCTTTTCGATACTCTCCAAATCGATTGCCCTGAGAACACTTTGACCCATACCTGGCAATGCCTGGCAGGCAGCAACGTCCAAAATGGGCTCCCAGGCCATTCTGGAAAGGTGGTTTTGGGTACCAATCACCACCCAATCCCCAGGCAGGAGCTGTGAACTCATGACCAACTAAACCAGGGGCATGAAACTCCAGCACCAGCAAATTACATGCCAACTCACGTTGCCACCTTTTTGTCTTGACCAAGGAGGAATTTCATTTCTTGAAAGATGAAGCTGGGTTCCTGCCTGGTCTGCTTTTTCCTCACTTGTTTATTGGTACTGGCATGTGAGGACCGAGGCTCTTGGGAGGCCCTGGGGGCTGCTGTCCCTGAGGGTCTGTGGGGAAGTTGCAAAGGGTCTGCTTGGGATCAGTTGAGCTCTTGTCTAGCCCTGGGAGTTATGAAGGGACTGAGAGGGCTCAAGGACGTGGCAGCCTGTGGAGTGGGGCACCCAACAGGCGCAAGCCCATGGCTTCAGCCCGGGTGGACGCTGAGTTAGGTGAGTCCCCCACAGGACGTGGCATGGACAGACCTGCACCGTACCACAGGGCGTGAGAGCAGGGCTAGACCGGGCTTCAGGCCGACCAGATCCAGGGTTTAAACGACGTCACCAGGCTGCTCTCTCCCCCTTGGCTCTCTGCTGTACTCACTGTGTCCTCCTCCCTGTAATCCTCGTGGTCAGGCTCCTAGACCGGAGATCCTGCCCTCTTTCTCCCTCATCCACCTTAATCCCTGAAAGAGACGCTGATTGGCACACTTGAGTGGCGCCCTTCCCAATCAAGGGCTAGGGATGGAGCCTGGGGCACGCTGATTGGCTAGCTGAGGAAGTAGGCGTGGCCTCTTCATGGACTGCCCTCTATTTCCCAAGGTAAGGGGTGCAAGGCAGACCCAAAGGTAGGAGGGTTGTTTCATGCCAACACAGTCATTGATTTCTGTTCACGTCCTAACTCCATCGGATCGGCGAAGGTGGCCCACGTCAGGGGATGAAGACTGTGCAGAGGAGCAGGATGTCGTGGGGGTAGGACATTGGTGTGGTAGGAGCTTGCTCTGCCTTTGCTGCCTCTGCACTTCTAGGACATGAAGGGCTGGAAAGTTCACACTGTCTTAGTTCGGAGGAAGCACCCAGGGGCACATCAGGGGAGCTGATCCAGAAATCCCAGGGCCCTTCATTAACTGTGGCCTCCTCTGTCCCATTTGCCTGCTCACTGGGGCACTTCCTGTCCTGAAGGGCCTCTGCGTGGGCTGGGGCGGGGGTGGGGTGGGAAGGACGACTGACCCTCAGCATGAAGACCCTTCTCTTCCCGGTACCCTGTGCCTGTCCTTCAATCTTCCCTCGCGGGGAGGAGGGGCTGGTCTGGGGCCAGGAGCCTCCTTCTTGCCTTCTGCGTTGGACTGAAAGAAAAAAGCCAAGAAGGGAAGAGGGAAGAAGTGAGAATGCTGAAGAATCTGGATGCTTTGCTCTGAGCTGAATCTTCTCTCTGCAGGGGACAGGTGGTGGCTGGGGGAGGGGAAAGGGCAGCCACTGGGACCTCTGGCCTCCAGAGCCAGGTGATCTGATGAGTGGGGGCTGGGCACCTTCCTGGGGCTCAGCATTCCCATCTCTAAAGCAAAGGACCAGTACTTTACAGCCTTCCCCCTCTCAGGCATCCTGGGGTGATTCTAGAATTAAGCATGAAACCCAACAGTAGCTGCCATGTCCTTCTCATGAGAGCTTCTCACATGGGGCAGGGAAAGCAGTTCCATCTACTTATACACTCATGCAATTACCCTCCCCCCAAAAAAATCCAAGTTGTTTTTTCTTTTTTTAAAAACAGACGCCTTTTACTCCACAGGGTGATGGTTTAATTGGCCCCTTGGTCCTTTCTCAGTGATCATGAGACATGAGTTCCAACTTTGCTGTGTGACCTTAGGCAAGTCTCTTTGCTGCTCTGAGCACACTATTCTTTCTTTGTAAAGTAAGCATGAGGTTATCCACTTTCTTGGGCTCTTGGGATACTCAAATATGTTAAAGGCTTTGGAAACCATAAGGAATTATACAAGAGACAGAGATGAGCTGTTATGGAACTCTCTGGAAACTAGTCTGATGGGTTAGAAATCCCTCTCGACCTGCTCCTTCTGTGCCTCACATGCAGCAGACATGCAGCAAATATTTGTTGAATGATTGGAATCCCAGGGGCTTGTGTGAATCCTAATGCAACCAGACACAGTGCTTGGGCTGTGCTATTTAATGTCCCAGTCTCAGACTCTGATGGGGCAACTGGAAGGGGGGTTGAGGACCACGACACCAGGGCTGTCTGGGACGTGTAGGGTGCTGGAGTTCTTGACCACAGCAGTGCCAAGGCCACTTGCTGACCTGGGATGGGGCATCTGTGAGCCCCGGTGGAAAGACAGGCTCCTAACCGTGGGCGTGGTGTGGGTGTGCGTCTCCCCTTGGCGTCTTAGGAAGGGTGACTGTTTCCCTCTTTCCTTTTGGGAATAAATTAGTGTGCCTTCATAGCCCTACAAAAGTTTCTGGGAACTCCAACTGGATGAATCCCCCAAACAAAATTCTTTCCTGAGTTTCCAATTCCCCTGACCCCTGATTGGGAAGGAAAGAGATCGGTGCCTCTGATGGATTCAGGTTCATATGAGCTGCTTTGGGGCCACCACCCCTCCTTGACCAAGACGCTGAGCGCTTGTCAGGATGCGCCAGGCTGGCGGGGCCCTGCTGCATCTCACGCCTGCGGGCTCCTCCTCCTTAGAAACAGCTCCGCAGCCCCACGTGCATACGGCTTAGGGAGCGTGGTGGTGAAACCAAAGGCTCCCAGCAGCCCTAGTGCAGAAGAGCGTCCTGTGCAGCCCGGCGCCCGGAGCCCTGGGTATGTGAGCTCCTTGTGTTCTCCTTCTCTCCAGACAACGTGGTAGGAGAGCTGAGATTTATGCCTTTGGAATCTGAGGCATTAACTGTTGTAAATCAGCCTTCAGTGCCCAAAGGTAACAATTACCGCTCTCATTAATAGATTTCCCCAGCCTCGCTCATAAAGCAACTCTGGAAATGTCTCGGGGGGCGGGGAGGGGAAGGGTGCCCGGGGATCGTGGACAGCGGAGTGCCCCGGTGAGGAGGGAGACCGAGTCCCTCCTCCAGGGCCTGCCCAGTGGCCAGGAGAGCCTGGCACACAGGTCCCCGACAGGGCCAGGTGCTGCTCGCAGGAGCAGGACGTCGTGAGGGCCAACCAGGACTCCCACCCTGCTGGGGAGGAGCCCTCCCAGGCCCAGGGCTGGTGACACCGCTGAAGAGACTGGGGGAGGGGAAGGAGGGTATCCTGGGGCACCAGGGCTGCACGGGACCTTGGGATCCTGGGTCCTACTTTAGTACTTACGTGGGGACTGCAGGGACCAGGGGACTTGCCCAGAATTGCCCAGGAAGTCAGTGGTTGAGTGGCTCCAAGAAGAAAAACAGAGAACTGGCCAGACGCGAGCTTCTCCAGCCGCTTGGACCCTCGGGTCTCTCTGTGGTTGGAACAAAACCTGGATCGACCTGGGCAATGCATCCTTCTGCTCTGTAGGTGGCACAGGGTCACAGTTCCCAGGCCATGACTCCAGTCGTTGAAAGTGAGAGTTTCTGGGGTTGTGCTCTGTCGGGAGGGAGGAACCTTCCCCACATGGCCACCTGACTGTACAGGGGCGAGTGCTGGGCTGTGGGGCCAGAGTGGATGGTTCCTTCTGCTCCTCGGCGACAACCTGGTTTTTATTTTATTTTGAATTCTCTATGAATCCGCCCATTCCAGTTTCCTCGGGTGAGTGGCATCCCACGATCTTTGTCCTTCTGTGTCTGTTGTATTTCACTTAGTAAAGTGTCTTCAGCATTCATCCGTGGTGCAGCGTGTGCCAGAATTTTGTTCTTTTTAAGGGCTGAATAGTACTCCACTAGCTGTACACACTGCATTCACCCATCTATGGACATTTGCTCTGTGTTCAACTTGTGGCTATTGCCACCAAGGCTGCTGTGAATGCTGGTACACAGAGAACTCTGTATGAGTCTCTGCTTACAATATGTATACACGCACATAGAGGGGTGTATGTGTGTGTATGGTGCACATATTTTGGGCATATACTTAAAAGTGAAATGGCTGGATCTGCAGCAATTATGTCTCATTTGTTTGAAGATCCTCCAGAGCACCCTTTTCTGGACTTTTCTGTGGTAGCGCAGTGTGGCAGGGTGAGCTGGGGTTAGATGGGATCACCCCTGTCATGTGGGGCCTCTCTCAAGCTAGACCAGGGACTGTGGGCTGGAGAGGGAGGCCCCTGAAGCACCACAGGGGTCCCTTGGTGGCTCAGCAATCCCCCCATCTTCCCCACTAAACCCTGGGAAAGGAAACCCTAGCTCCGCCCACCATGGATGGAAGGAGATTGTTTTATTCTTACAATTAAACTAAAAGAACGAGACTCCTCACCCCATGCAAAAACTCCCAGTTAGGTTTACAGAGAAACTTAAGAGGTTCTACAGTTTTGTGATCAAACACCTGGGCTTCAGATCAGTTAAAATTCTGGCCCTGTCACTTACGAGTTGGGGACCTTGGGCAAATCACTGAACCTGTGAGCCGCAGTTTCCACATCTGAAAAATGGAAACCATAGGTCGTCGTGACAAGTGTCCGAGAGACATCCTGGTATGTGAAGCGCTGAGCATGCCTGCAGAGAGCGCCGTCCACGGGTGGGACTGTGTCCTGAGGCCGGAGAGGACATTAACTCAGGGTGGGATCAGAGGCTGATCGACCTTCGACTCTGGCCTCCCTCACCCGCAGGGCATCTGGAGGGTCATCTGCGACAGGTGCCCAGGCCCCGCCTCAAGCCCTGTGTGCTACACATTCACCCCTGACCTCCCAGCTCTCAGGATGGCTCTGCCCCTGGGGACTCATGCCAAGGGAAAGTCCCATGGTGGAGGGATTTATCATGTCTGGACTTTGGTGCCTCACAGTCACGTGGCATGGCTGACCCTAACCATACCTAATGTTACAAGGTAGTCCGCTTCTGGGGTATTTCCCAGTTTGAAGGTACCCACAGAAAATTAGCTCATTTGTAAAACAAGGTGTCTGGTGACGGCCCCAAAGGGCTTCCTGATGAGACGGATCGGCAGGGGGCTACTGAGGACCACCTCCGGACTTGCCTGCGGCCCCGTCACTCCCTGGAGCAGCTGGGCTGAGCGTTCTCCTCCAGAACCAGTGTGGCGGGCAGAAGAAGGTGGCTCCACGGGTACCCCAGATGGACGGGGGTGGAGCGTGGAGCTTCTGCGGGGTGGCTCCATTGGCTGCTCCTCCACGGTTGTCTCCTCCGACCCCGTCTCCGCTGCCCCTGTGCTTTGGGTGCTGATGGAGGTGGTGTGGGCGGCTGAGGGTGCCGGGGCTGCTGGGCACCTCCTGGGCAATCCCTGTGGGACCCCACTGAGCACTCTGAGGGCGAGCTGCAGTCACCCCCCGACTTACTGACTCAACCTTGTTGTCTGGGTGCCAGGGTGCCAAGTGTCAGCCGAGGGTCTGCAGCTGTATTGCTGCGACAGCAACAGACAAACAAGAACCACCACCTCCCAGAGGTCCCCTTTCATGGTGGGAGGTGCAGACAGAAACCGAGTGAAGTGCACCAGTTCAACCATGGAGGGATCAGAGGGAGACAAGCACAGAGACAGAGGACGCAGGCCTGAATGGGGTGGCAGTGTCTGATAGGGTCTTATAGAAAAGCTGACCTGGAGCAAAGGCAGGAAGAGGATACGGGAATGAACCATGGAGAAATCTGGACAAATGGCTGTTCCAGGCTAGGGGGATAGCAGGTGCAAAGGTCCTGTGGCAGCAGGACGCCAGGTTCATTTGGATAGCAGCATGGAGGTTGGAACAGGGAAAGCAAGGGCAGGAGTCCCATGAGATGTGGTCAGGAGTGCAGCCTGTGTCCAACACTGCTTGGCCTTGGCATAGTTATGGCATGTCTGATGCAGTGTCTGGGGTAGGGGTTGGTCAGCTGCTGTGGCCCCTGGACTGGAGGACAGCCAAACCCAACAGGTACATGTTGTTTATGACTGGGCCAAACAGAATAAATGACTTACTCTCTGGTCCTGTAGAGGCTCCTGGTTTCAGGGCGAGGGCTTTGGAGCCTGACCGTGCTGGTTCAAACGCCTGCTCATTTAGTGTCCAGGTGACCCTGTGTGAGTTATTTACTGTCTCTGAGCCTTCCCCTTTCATCTGTAAAATGCTGATCATATCTATCTTGCAGGATTCGTGAGGTCACATTCAATAACTAACCCCAAATGCACACAGGACGTTAGACCCAGGCAGTCTGTTAAGAGGTGGCCTTAGGTGCACGTTCTTGAGCTCACATGGGCAGGTTCTTGCCTCTTTGGGCAATCTTGGCAAAAGGCTTTATTGACCTTAGCCTCAGTTTCCCCATCTGTTAAGTGGGGATAATTACTCATGAAACAAAAATAAGGCCAACTACTCATGGAAGCACACACGGAACGGAAGCTACTGTTTTACTATCATCAAACTCACGCTGCATCATCTAGATGCCGGGGCATCTGCAGATCCTCCAGGATCTGGGGGGAATATCTAACATCTGTCTCTGCATACGGGTGCCACTGGCCTGCCACCCACCTCCAGCACATATCCCGGATGCTGGGGCCGGAAGGGGTGGGTATTAAAAGGTCTCCCTTTCCCACTGCTTGGCACCCAGCCTAAACCCACGGCTACCTGAAAGGGTGCCAGCCTGGCCGGCACATTTTATTTGCAAATTATCTCTTGTTTACTATCAGAGGATCTGCGAAGCCCAAGCTTGTCGTGAGCTCCATTATGCTGCCGTCAGCCCTGTTGGGGAAGCTCTGTCTTTGCAAAGCCCAATTAGTGTATTTATTTATTAGACTGCTTCCTAGCAGGTGAGAGTAATAAAAGGATCATTAAAGGATTCTGCCCACTGGATCCGATTTGAACATTTGCTGGGCTGGGGGGCTTGGGGTGGGAAATGGCAGGGGCTTGGGAGCGGGAAGGGGTCTGGGATTGGAAACCACCGACTGGTAGAACACTCTGTCACGCTGCTTGGCTGAGAGGACAATCCGCTTGAGTTACGTTGCATTTTTAAAAACCGTGGCTGGAGTCCAGCGGTTGAAACGCAGACGCCCGCATGTATTTATACTCGCGTCGCCTGGGCCATGTGTGCGGTGACACAGCGAATCAGAAAGTGGTGGAACTGAAAATAGCACATGCCTGTCTCGAGTGCCAGAGGACATTGCTGCAGCATGAGAAGGGGCAGCGTGTGGATTGAGAGAAACGCGCTCCTGGTTCCGCGGTGTGTTTACGCACAGGCCTGCGCTGCCCACGCGCAATGAGCAACCTCCAGACCCGCAGGACAAACAACTCCAAACCCGCCCCACGCTTCGAGAGCTGGTCAGCTTCCTGGAATTCTGGGCCCCAAATGAGGTTCTGGCTTCAGATCCAAGGTTGGCCCTCGCACCGGCCCTGGCTGTGGTTTTCTGAGTTCCTGGGGATCTTGTTCCTGAGCAAGAGACTGGGCAAGGGGCTGTCGCCCATGGAGGTGGCCACAGTAAGAGGGGCTCCCCCTCCACCGCAAAACTGCCCACACTTGAAAATGACTCAGAAGTCTCTAAACCGAAGACTTGCAGTCTACCGAGAGCCAGAGAAATTGTTCAGAATTTTTCTGGAATTAGGGACCCCTAAGATCACATTTCTCCTCTGGGTGGGGTGCTATTTTTAAGACTTGGTTACCACCCTCCAACTCTAAATTCCATGTCTGTATGTATAAATAGATGGGACAAAATTAAAGAAGAAATAATAGGTTGGGTTTGCATTTTTTTTTTTTTTTTTCAACTTTCTGGAAGCAAGTAACTGGTTCGACTTCATTTTCTGCATTTCACTTTGCCGTTTCCACATTATCAGACAGGACCTGAGCCTGGGAGTACGTGCGGTCTTTGCAAACAAAACTCTGACCATCCCTCTGATTCTGGGGGTCATCTCTCTAAGAGCACCCTTGACAACTTGGATCACCAACCCGGACCCCAGAGTAAGCTGGAAAGGTCCCACCAGGTCCTTGGCTTGCTTAAAACTGTGACCACAAGCTTTTAACATACACACTGGAGAAGCCACTTAATTTAACTCCACCTACCTTTGATTTTAATCAGCAGAGTGGACATAACATTCTCCCCGCTGGCCAGGGCCAGGAGAGAATGGGGTGCATGGGAGAAACACCCAGCAGGGCTCAGAGGATCTGGTGACGTGAAGTGGAGCCGTTGGTCACGAAGTCGCCACTTGCCACTTCTTCAATAGCTACGGCATCCACAGGTGTCTGGTTTTCATGTACTGATCACCTTTCTCTTTCTCACAGGAGAGCTCAGCTAGTCAGAAACACTGGGCCTGAGAACTAGAGGTTGGGTGGACTACCTAGCCTGAGCAGCCCCGTGGCCCTGCTCTTGGTCCTGGGCAGGTCACCATGGTGCACTGGGTTAGGCCTTGCAAGGGCCTGCGAGTGTGGTATTGTTGGTCACATTTCCCAGACTGGCAGATTGACAAGTTCCCTTAAGATCCATTTCAGTTGAACTCTAACAACCTGAGTCATTTAAAAAAACATTTTAAAACCCACCAAGGAGAATCCCTGTGGCTCTGGCTGGAGGAGGATGGGCAGGCTTGGAGAAGCAGGGTATTCAAAGACTCACGTTTCGGTGGGAAAGCACCAAATCCTTCTATGTTCTGTGAAGTGGGTAGAATAGCATTCCCCCAAACTCATGCTCTCCCAGAAATCCAGAATCTGATTTTTCTTGGAAACTGGGTCTTTGCAGATGTTTAGGGAAGGATCTTGAGAAGAAATCTTCTTAGATTTAGGCTGGCCTTGAAATCGGATAACGGGAATCTGTAGAAAGAAGGAACACTGCAGAGACACCAAGGGACAGAGGCCATGTGAAGAAGGAGGCAGAGACGGGAGCAGTTGGCTCCGAGCCAGCCAATGCCAAGAGCTACCCAAAGCCAGAAGAGGCAAGAAAGGATTCTCCCCTCAAACTGTCAGATGGAGTGTGATCCTGCTCACCTCTGGACTTTGGATTCCTTGTCTCCAGAACCATGAAAGAATAAGTTTCTGTTGATTTAAGCCACCACACTTGTGGTACTTGCTTACGGAAGTCCAAGGAAACAAATACACCCTTGCTTCTGGTTAGCTGTTTACATTTGGTTGCTAGAAATAAAGCCAGGCAGGAGTGAATGCTCATTAGTCTTAAAGAGTTGACTTCATGAAGGAAGAGCTTCCATCTCTTCCTAAGGCAGCAGTAACCCCGTGCTTTCCTTGGACAGAGCCCGAGGGTCCTGGAGTCTGCGGAAGGGCTGGGCAGCGCGAGGTGCCGGATCAGGGAATGATGTAAGATGATATGATTTATTGCTGTGTTAAGCAATATTTTCAGTCATGGATCTTGCTTTCAGGCTTCGACTGTTGCTGAAATTACAGGCGGGCCAGGGGGATGGGAACACACCAAGGCTCTGCGGGGAAGAGACGGCAGGGTTACGTTTCTTCCGAGAAGGGGGAGGTGAGCTGCTTGAAGACTCAATTCTGGAAAAACTGTGCATGGTCAGATGGCACCGCTCGTGATTCAGCGAGATGGAGGTCTGAGGAACACGGAGTTAGGTTAAGTTCATCTCCAAGGGACTCGGAGGAGAAGTCCTTTATACTGGGACAGGGATGGGGGACCTTGAACCCAGGAGGCGATGTCCTTAGCATGCGGTGATCCCTGAGAGACTCCGAAGGGTCCTGGCAAGCTCGAGGCCAGATGTTGAAGAGGACACATGAGATGACGGATGAGAGAGGACCAGCCAGGAGCAAATTACAGCACTTCAGCTGGGAGGTGACCAAAGCCAAATCTGCAATGTCCTGAACAGTGTGGTGAGGTATCTAGCCGTCGCCACGCGTGAGTGCCTGTGCTGTATTTTTACTTTACAGAGACAAAAAAATAAGACTTCATTGATGCCTCCAGAGAAGACAGAGATGATAAATCTATGTCCCCAAAGACTCCCAAATTTCTAATCTGGCGTGGTTGAGATGACTCAACCTCTGGAAAGTCAGGACTTATCCCCAGGGGAGGAGGGAGCCACGGAGGGGATGGGAGAGTGCTTCAGTGAGGGCTCTCGACTCTGCCTCTGCTCAGCAGCCGGGACAAGCACTCACACCCGGTCCCGTCTCTCCTCTGTGCGGGTGGAGGGAGCTGGGCCTCCCAGCAGCCTCTCTGAGCCCAAATCACAGAGGCTGCTAGTTTTTCAGGCTGATGGAGATGAAAATGAGACTTATCCTGACATAACAGCTCCCACGTACCAGGGGGACAACACAGGGCTGGGACTTAGAGCTTGCGCTGTGGAGCGGGAAACCTGCACCCAATCCCTGCCTCTAGCTGTTTGATTTGGGGCACGGTGCCAAGTTCATCTATAAGGGAAGTGGATTCTAGAAGTCCCTGGCAAGAGGGGAGCGGAATGATCCGTATGAACCAGTCTGGTGCCTGGCACCCAGCAAACTCTGGCTAAACACAAGCTGCCCCGTCTCCGTGGTCCCTCTGTGCTTGCTGGGTCGGATGACATCACCCTGCTGAGCCCGGTGGGGAGGCAGCTGTGATCCGCCCAGGGTTCCTTGCCAGGTGAGTGACGGGACCAGGGTTTGAACCGAGGACCGTGAGCTTCCAGCTGCTCTGCACTGGCTGCGAGAAGAGCCTCGCCTTGAGTCACACCAAGGTGAGGAGCAGTGAGTGGCCTCGCCACCCCAAAGGCACCAAAGGAGGGCCACAGCCAGGGTCCGCCATGCTCGGGGCTTCCTGGTCCCGTTCTCAGTTTCCTCGTGATTGCCCCTCGGACGTTAGTGACAAACCACGCAGAGATGCGCACTCCACCCTCCGCAGCTTCCTCTCATCTCAGTCCTGGTTTTGACAAGATCTGAATTGAGTTTTGTCAGATTCCAGAGCTGCACACTTCCAAGATGGTGAGCAGACGGAAGGGGCTTGTCAGGCCTGCCGGTGGCAGTCCACCTGGGACCCGGGCCCTGCTTTTCTGGAGGAAGGACGCCATCCCCAAACAACCCCTGCACGTCCCCTTTCTCAGAGGTCCATCCTGCGGCTCCCCTGGTGTCCCTTAGCCTCTCTCTGCTCTGATGGTTTCTGCCTGGGGTTGGAGGGTCAGGCAGTTTCCCAGCGGGTAGATCATTCTAGAACTCCCTGGTTGCCTTCCCAGTCCCTCCTATTCCAGAATCAGGGTAGTGCTCAGGGCTGCCAAGCCTCAGGCTGTCCCTGGTCCCCTACCTTCCACCAGCAGCATCCCTGTCCTGCTCCTCCTGGGCTTCCTTGTCCAGTGTGGCTTCGGCTCCCACGTCCTTCTCCTCACCTCTCCCCTCCCTGTGAGTGGGACCTCCCTCGGGGAGCCACAAACGGGTCCTCTTCATTTCGAGGCTGGCAAGGCTGGGTGCCCATACCCACTCACCCCTGCCACCCGCTTAGAATGCTCGGGCCCCTGGAGGGGAGTGACTCTCCCAGGAGGAGCCACACGGGGTGCTGTTGGAGCTGGCCCTCTCCGGGAAGTGCGAGGACTCCAGACTCGCTTCCGGGGGAGTGAGAGGCCACAGACTGGAGTCAGGTGGCCAAGGCTGTAGGCTGGAGTCAGGTGGCCAAGCAGAGTCTGGTGGTACAGACAGACGTGAAGACAGATGGACACGAGAGGGTGAGATGAGGGTGGAAGGGACAGCTAGGGGCTTCATGAAGCCAACTTGAGCCTTGAGCTGACAGATGTTGAAACCAAGAGCTCATGGCTCCTTGGCTTTGTTTTTGTTTTTTTTTTGTTTTTGTTTTTTAATATAAGCATTCTATCTGTTTTCTTTAATAACATGCATGCTTTTCTTTCTTTTTTTTTTTTTCCAAGTGAATTGTATTAAAAGAAAGTTGTTAGGCTGATAACAAGAGCAGGGCTATAGTTACTTGTAGCGACACACTCAGGTACTCTGTGGGTGGGTAACTGGGCCCCGTCCCCATTTCCCTGGGACTTCGAGGAAGGCTGGTACCGACCACAGGTGGTGCTGCCACCACCCACCCTGGGGAACCGGATGCCTGGCCCTCAACTTCTCCAGCATCTTCCTGACTAACAGGGACACCAGCACCCAGCCTGGTGCTTCATGTCTTTCTGAGTCACCCTGGGCCTGAATGGCCACATTGTCCTGGTCACCAGGAAAGTGTTCTGTCCTTTGAATTCCATAGTCACCCCTTTGTTCCTTGCCAAGACTTGGTGTTCCCTCTGCGCGTCTCTCTCTTTTTCTTCCTCTACCCACCCCCACGCCTTAGTGGTTCTCGTATGTGCGTAGTGATTTCTCCTTGTGATTTCCTTCGCGTTTCCTTGAGGGTTATTCACGTTGAGCTTTTTTTCTTGAATGTTTTGACCATTGGATAGTCTTTTCTGGGAAGTGCCTGTTGAAGACTTTGCCCTTTTTCTACCAAGTTACTGTCATTTTTCTTATGAATTCTAGGAGTTCTTTACATATCCTGAGTGTGACTCTCAGGTCAACCTCCCTTTCTTCCTGCTGTCTTTGTTAAGCAGAAACTCTCAAAGTTTTGAATAAGTTAAGCACATTTTTATATTTACTAGTACTGGTAAAAGACTGAAACATAACAGGAATTATTTCCTTTAGAATTTTATTTCCTATGTTCATTTTGTAGTTTTTAATTGTGGAGAAATTCTTAATTTTAGTGAAAGTACAAGGTGTCAGTTTTTCCTTATGATTATTGCTTTTTATTTTCTATTAAGAGATGTTTGCCTATCCCAAGGCCATGAAAATATTCTCTGTTACTTTCTAGAAGCCTTTCTGTTTAATGTTCACGTTTGGGCCTTTGTTCCATCTGAGAGTGACTTTTCTGTGTGGTGTGAGGTTGGGGTCACCGCCAGCTGCTTGTCTGTGTGGATACACCCTGACCCCACAGGGTATGAGCCACCTTTCGTCCCACAGTGCAGACACACTTGTTACCAGCCAGGTAACCATATATAGAAGGATCTCTTTCTGAACTCTGTTCTGTTGGCTCACTAAATACTTCAGAAATGAAAGGTGGTTGGCCCAGGCTCACCCTGTTTCCAAGGAAGGGTACTTTGTGCTACTGCTTTTATTTTAGTTATTTATTTATTTGGTACTGGGGATTGAACCCAGTAATGCTTTACCACTGAACCATATCTTTAGCACTTTTAATTTTTTTTTTTTAATTTTGCAACAGGGTCTTGCTAGTGGCTTAGGGCCTTGCTAAGTTGCTGAGGCTGGCCTCCAACTTGCTGCCTCAGCCTCCCGAATCTCTGGGATTGCAGGGCTGTGTGTCCTGGGCTGCAGCTTTTTGAGGAGATCCTGTGCTTCCTCTGCAGCATCACTTGGTCTATCTCTGCCCTTTTTCAACTTCTTCTCATAGACACTACTAAAATTTAATTGACTGGCAAAGTTAATCATTAAAATGGCAAAGCCTTACATAACACTCACTGTGCACCAGGCTTTCTCCTGAATATGCTCTTAACTCAATTTTCACTCAAACCCGCAAGAGAGTTGTTATTAGCCCCATTTTCCTGATGGAAAAAATTGGGGTGCCCAAGACCACAGAGATGGTCGATGCCCGAGTTTAAAGCCAGGGATCCGGCCTCATAGCCTATGTAGCAGGCAGGACCCTAAGCTTCCCTCCCCCAACCCCAACGGCAGGAAGTGGAATGTGGCAGACAAAGTCAACCTGGCTGAGGAGCACTGCCCTCTGAGTCCCAAGCTGGGCTTCTACACCTACTGTCTGGGTGACTTTGGACAGGTTGGTTAATCTCTTCAGATCAGTTTCTTCAACTGGAAAGCAGGACAGTAAAATGATACTTGAGATTCCGTTCAGTCCTAGAGAGACAGCCGGCTTTCGGAGGGAAGAAAATTGTACGATGAGTTCCAGGGTTGAGGTGGAGGTGCAGGTGGGGGCTTCACCCAGGAGGGTGGTGAGATCCCGGAGGGGAGGGCCTCAGCCTCCTCTCTTCCATCTGCGCAACCCCTGCCTGGACCCCAGAGCCAGCCTATCGTGTTACACACTGGAGGAGGGTGATTTCTCGGTGACCCCTCTTCTGGGAATTAGTCTGAGAGCCTCCTGTGGATTCCCAGGGTGTGGTTCCTGTGGGGGTCTCTGGGGAGGCAGCGTCTCTTCCCAGAGCTGGCTAATTGTTCACCCACCGTGTCCATTCTGTGCTCGTAAAACCATACCAGGCTCTTCCACAGGACACTGAGGGTCCATGGAGGGCGGCCAGTGACCTTGGGAGCCTTCACAGCCAAGGCTGGGGGCTGGGAACGGCCTTTTATCATTAACTCACCCATAGGCACGGGGGGTAGTTAAAAATAATGAAAATGTCTCAGGACTAATATATGCCAGCCTTAGAAAATTCTAGAAAATTCCGATAAACCCAAAGAAGAAATACCCCCCAAAAAGACACGTGTAATTCTTTAATCCACAGATAACTATTATTAAGATTTTTAGAGTAACCCTCTTTAGACGTTTTTTGGCCTTCTTTCTCTTGCTCTCCCTTTATGTAAGTATATTTATATGGTGTGTTTACAACATGCATGGATTGATTCCGCTCTTCCGTATCTAGGCTTTTCTATTTCCTAATATATCGTAAGCCTTACCCGTGTCCTTCTACACATTTCACCATCTTTAATAGCTGCATAATAAAGCCCTAGAGACTGTTTGCCATGGTCACTGTTATACACAGTGATTATCCTTGTTCATAGAACACACTTCTGATTATTTCCTAAGGAAACTTTTGACATGAACATGATGGTGTTATTTTCAAAGGACAATAAAACCCTTTATACTGTTTTGATGATTATCAATAAATGTTTATAGAGTGCCAATAACATCAATAGCTATTTTTTAATTGAGTGCTTTATAAGTAACCAACATTCTGTATATATTATTTCATTTAATTTTACATTCACTTATTCCCAGTTTACAGCAGGGAAAACTGAGGTCTCTTGAGGTTAAATTACTTGCCCCAGTAGAGTAGGAACTTGAGGTGGAGCATGTAGCTGTCCACTCTGACCCATTCCCTGCCCCCTGCAGGGTGTGTAGGGCCTGCCCCACCAGGTTCTGGCTCACAAATGCTGCAGACAGGAAGTTGGTACCTATGAATAGGCAGGAGATTGGCATCTGCCAAAGGAGAAGCAGGGTAATGTGTGTCTGGGGTTCTGTGAAGACAAATGGACTGGGGCTCCAGAGCAGCCTTCCTGTGGCTGGGCCAGGAAGGATGGGGACAGGGAGTCACCCAGGAAGGCTCTGGGCAAAGGGCAAAGTTGAGACAGCTTGAACCTCTTCCCTTCTCCCCTGCACAGAAGGCCTGTTCCAGCACCTTCCATAGACGCCAGCACCCGACAGGGAATGCATTGCTGTGTCAGAGAGCTGTGGTAGTGATGGAAATTGTCATGTATGTTTAAATAATTTCATTAGACTCAAAGATACAGTTTCTCTATTCTCATTTGCCACAAAATGGGAATAACCTTTTTGCCTGATGAGAAGAATGATATCTATTCATTGCAGAAAATAAAATTTCGCATAATATAAAGACAAAACCAGAAAACTCCACTGGGAGAGAACCACTCTTTTGGCTTCCGAGTCCAGCTTCTGGACTCTTCCAGGCCTGTGGACATGTGGGGGACTTCCCTTTGATTTCACAGAGGTGTGCTCCTCTAGGCTGCTCCACTCCCCTCCCCACCACCCGGGCAGTCCATCTTGGACACCTGCCCTCAGCATTACCTACAGATTCCCATCGTATCTTTATTATTCTAGAGTCTGACTTACAGTAATTCATAATGATCCAGTTTCTGGTGTTTAAATGTCCATCACAGTTATTCTTTTAAATGAGGGTCTTTGAACTCAAAATGACATAGGCTTTTTAAACAAAGTGATTTTCTGTTTATTTCTCAAAAATGTTTGCTTCCTTATTGCACAAAATTCCAAACTTTTAAAAGCAGAGAGAAAAAGTGCAATAAATCCTCATATACTCACAAATTGGATCCAACACTTGTTAATATCTTGTTCCATTGGCTTCGTCTACCAAGTTTTCTGTTTAATTTTTTTTCTTTTGCTGAAATGTTTCAAAGAAAATCCAGTTGTCTTGTCATTTTATCCCATGTCCTTCAGTATGCATCTCTGGAAAACAAAACAAAACAAAACAAACAAAACCCCCCCCTATATTCCTGTGTAGCCCCTATGAGGCCAATGCCACAAAATGGACCTTCATTCGCTGGTGTCTTCTGATCTCTGTCAGGTGTCCCTGAGGAACTCCAGCTGGGCTTTTTTACCCTCCTGTTGTTTAAACAGGAACCAAACTTGGAGAATACTTTCATTTTGGTTGTTGTGTCTCTTAAATCTGTTTCCCAGAGCCAGCCCCGAATGACAGGAACTCACCCAGTGAGGTAGGAATCCACATTCTTCAGCACTTCTGGTGACATGAAGCTCACTGGGAGGACTTTACCCCTCCAGAGCACTACGTCCCCTGCTTTCCTTTCTCTCTCTCTGTCTCTCTCTCTCTTCTTCTTTCTTTCTTTGTAAGCAGCCCCTGAGTTCCAGTCTTCACCAGGCAAATTTACCAAGCAAGATTTTATTAATGTTCTTTTCTTTCCATTGTGGCTGTATGTACTGCTTTATTTTTATTTTATGGCAACTGACATTGTCCATTTGGGATAGCATAGTTTTTTTTTTTTTTTTAAACTCTTCTTTATTTTTTGTTTGTGGTCCTGGGGATAGAAGCAGAGGCTCTGAACCACTGAGCTCCATGCCCAGCCCTTTTGATTTTCTTTGAGACAGCGTCTCACCAAGTTGCTGAGGCTGGTCTCGAACTTGTGATCCTCTAGCCACAGCCTTCCTCCTGAGTAGCTGGGATAACAAGCATGCAAGGACTTGGGACCCAGTCAGATCAGCAGATCCAGGAGATCGTGTCTGTGAGGGGCGGGGCTCTCATGTGGCGCAAGATGTCCTCAGCCAAAAGGACAGCTGGGCAGGAGTGGAGGCCAAGAACGCGAAGTCCTCATTAGTTTGGGCTCCTGGCTGTGGGAGGAGGCACAGGGCCCCAGAAGTCCCTGAGCTGGATTCTGGAGCCTTCCCGGCTGTGTGCCCAGGTCCAGGAGACACCCCATCTCTGAGCCTCAGTTGAACAGAGGGGCTCAGGCCTGGGTCAGGGGCCTTCCAACTGTAGTCCTGGGAGGTCAACCTCCCTCTCACCTTTTCTGGCTTGTTAATATTTAAGACAGCTCTGTTGTTTTGTTTTCTTTTTCTTTTTTTCTTTCTCTTTCTCTCCTGTTTTGGATTCTTAAGATTTAATTTGAAGGATTCTAATGCCAGTATTTTTCTAAGCAACTGAACAAAATGATCTTGAACATTCGACTCTAAGCTCCTCCTGTGTCTCACTCTTGGTCCATGGCGTGGCCACATCTCCACCATCAACACCTTGGGTCCTACCGTCTCCTCACCTCCATGGGTTCCAGCCCTCTCTGTGCCTCAGTTTCCCATTTAGCCTTCCTGCCCTTGCCTGATGGCCAGGGCCTCCTCTCAGCCCCTGCTTGGTCTCACCGGTCACTTGGCCCTCAGCCTCGGTCTTGCCCGAGACTCCCACGCCCTGCAGGAGAAAGCCCAGGATGTGTGGTGTCCCCTGCCCTCAGCCTGGTCCTTTTCTCTTTCTCGTCCACCTGACCCCTGCTCTGTGCCCAGCTCTGGGGTATCTCCTCAGGTTTCTGAGCACTCCGGATTCTCTCTTACCCTCAGGCCTGAGCTCCAGTTCTTTCCTCTGCCTGGAATGTTCTTTCTGCCCTTTGTCAGTGTGGAGTTGCAGACTCACCCAGGGACTGAGCTAAGGGGTCCTCAGGGAAGCCCCATCCAATCAACTGCCGGGGAAACTTGCCAGAGCCCTGTGCCCATGTCACCCTTTCATGACTCGGGTTCCATGCTGGAACCCTGGCCTTTCAGACTGTGGGCTTTCAAACTCACTCCAGCTCCCAGATGCTCGTGTTGCTGGCAGACCCAGGCTCGGCCATCGCCGTGGAGGACAAACGTGTCTCCTGCTGCAGCGGGGGCTCTGTGCCAGACACGGAGAGTCTGGCCCTCGCCACCTGGTCCCTGTGGACATTTAGAACCCACCACGTTGATCCTTAGAATTCTCTGACTGTACCTTTAAGAATATATTATTCTTAAATATCAGATTTTTGCATAAACAGGTGTATTGCCCTGAGAGATGACTCCATGAAACCAGTAGGAAAGATGGGTTATTTTTCTACAGAGCCTGTTACATGGGCCCTGTTTTCTCTCGGTTTCATCAGTATCAATTCTTTTCTAGGTAGATTTGAGACTAAAGATTTGCTTCATTAATCATATTTTATTTGGGGGGAATCCTCATTAGATTGTATAAATTACAACACTTTCTGTTTGGAGTTTTCTCTTATGGGTGTTACTTCCACCAAATCCAGGTTTTCGGGGGCGGGGGAATTTTGTGCTAAAGATGATTTTAGTCTTTTGCTAATTCCAAGTCTATGATATGTATTAACACATAAAATTTAAGCAGTTGCCACATGCATTTTGGGTAGATTTTTACGGAGAATGATTGATTAAAAAATGAATTTATCTCTCAAGTTATTTGTGAGAAAATCAAGGAACCTCTACTGAATATTCAGGCTTTATTGTCTAGGACTTAGGCTAGTGTCCTTGCTAGTGGAGGGGCAAAGAGTAGCCAAGGAGGTTAGAGGTGAATGTCAGCTGTCCCTACTCAGGCCCTGCCTTCTCTCTTTCTGAACGAGGACTGGTCTCTTTATCCCGACAACTCCAGCAGCCTAGTCTTTGGTCAAGTTCCCGGAGCTGAGCTGAGATCAGAATCAGGACCCAAACCCTCCCCGCATGACCCCTGAACCCATGCTCTTCCATTGAGCTTCTGTCCTTCCATGCAACTGTCCCAGCACAAAGTCTTCTGGAAGCTTTTGGTGCAGGATACCCATCTGTCACCATGAGTGATCATGGAGACCAGATCAGCTCTGAGCTGAGAGCTGAGGGTGTGCTGAGTCTCTCGGAAGCCAGAAACTGGCTTCTAGGCCCAGTTCTCCAGTTGACCTAGGGTGTGACCTGATGCAAGTCATTTGCCTTTGCTGACCCCTGCTTTCCTTTTTGGTAAGATTTATTCATCCAGCAGATATTTATTGGCTCACACTATGTACCAGACAGTGTTGTAGGTGCCAAGGATGCAGCCATGGGCCAAAGTTCCTGGCCCATGGAATTGACTCTGGACTGAATGCTCTCTAAGTCCTCTGAGCTCAATGATTATTTGGGTAGGAGTAGGTATTGGGGAGAAGGGAGAAGGCATTTTGTAGGGATACAGAATCAATTTAAGGCCAGTCTTTGCCCAAAGTAGTTTGTCATTGGGTTGGAGATGACAGGCTGTCACTGAAAAACAGCCAGAGAAATAAATTTCTTCTGTAGAAGCCAGGAGCCTACATGATCTGACCCTTCTTGTCCTCACCAGCATCCTTCAGCACCAACCTTCCTTGGACTCTCCAGTCTGTCTTAGTCCAGCTTGCTCCAGAATAGCCTCCGAGACTAATAATTCAAATTGGGAGAATTGGATTGGGGGTGATTCTAGAAACCACAGTGGGTGGGTGGGGAAGTTGAACAGGAAAGGAAAGGACACCACAGCACGTGTGTCTGCTTCGAGATTGTTGCTGTGGACAGTTGGAGCGTCACCTGATGGAGACCTCTGGGAGATAGTGTGAGACACACCCCCACAGTTCCACTTCAGGGGTGAGGAAGCAGTCAATCCCGTTGGGCACTGACTGAGGGTGCTTCTAGGGTGGCACCTCTGCTCTGTTCTAGGCATGTTCCAAGAGAGCCCTCAGGCAGAAGGTCTTGTGTGCTCAGGGCTCCACGGGTGTGTACTGCGGTGGGTGTTATAAGACCTCAGGGCCTTTGCACTTCCTGTTAACCCTGCCAGGAGAAACCTTCTTCCTGGCTCTTTGAAGGGTAGCACCTCATCTTTTAGTTCTCTGTTTAGTCTCTTCCTTGACACATCTTCTCTAAATTACCAACCACCTCCCAGAACTCGCCAGCATATTATCTCATTTCTTTCCTTCACTGCATCGCGCTCAGACATCTGCTGAGGTGTTCGCTGGGAGGCTGTGCTTTGTCTTCAGGGCCTAGAAAGATCTGACTCACAGTTGCACCTGGATAACTGTTTTTTCAAATAACCCATGCATGCACTCCCTGTCACTCATGTGCACACACACGTGCCTTGCTCTTCGCACCCCAGCTAAATACAAATATGCCTAGCACCCTGCCCCAGGCTTGCTGCTAGACAGGGCAGTAAAGGCTGAATTTGGGTGATAGGAACATGAAGATGCTGCACATTGGCCTAAATGCTTGTCATCAGCAATCTGATGATTGCTCGCGTCCTTGTGGTATTGCTATCCCAGCAGGGTAAGGGAAGCAATGTCCCATATTGATGCAAGTGGTCAATCTTGTGAGTTCCCTGAGTGATTAGGTATTTTTACTTCCGGCATAACATACAGATCCCTCCTGATGGCCTGCTTGTAGGTATTAAACGGACAAGAGCCCAGTGAGTGTCTTTCAAGATAAATTTCATGTCATCTTTTCTTGTGCAAAGAGGTTTATTCCATCCCTTCAAAAAATCTGTAGGGTATCCTGCTTCTATTTTTTAAAAACTATATTTAGTTTGCTTTGAAGATGAATAAAACTGAGATGCTATTATGTCCCTCTCCTACTCTGCAGCACTCACAAATTCCTTTGCTATTAATACTCCAGAGAAACAGATTTCTTTGATTTTTTTTTTTCAGTTTAGAAGATCAAAAGCTGCCAGAAATTGTTTCAAAAGAAAAATGAATCTCTGAGAATTCGATCTGAGATTCTGAGGGGTCTGTGGCCTGTGTCCACTGTACTGGGAGTCGTGAAATGAGAGAGTTGCTTGAATGTGGGGTTGGCCTCCTTTCTGTGTCCCCTCTGCTCCCAGGAAGCCCCACTTTGCCTCCGTCATCTGCTCTGTTTTGTGAAATCTTAGAATAAGGGGCGTCAAATTAAATTTCTGGCAAATTTGAGCAGATAGAATCATTTCCCAAAGAGTAGTTAAAATCAATGACTGTCAATTTCTGGCAAATCCCACTTCTTTCTTGGACATGAGAACTTAAAAAGTTTTGAATGAAGGGCCTTATTTTTTTTTTTTTGAGGTCTAATCCTACACACGTGTGCACCGGATGTTCTGTTTAAACCCGTTTTAGGTAGCGGGTGCCTGGACCTGTGCTTGACTGCTTCTGCTTCCGGCTCTGTGAAGCTCCAGGGCTGTGCAGTCATCTGCCCGTACAGCTGTGGCCTTTGGGCTTTGCAAAAGACCCAGAGGTCTTGGCTGCAATGTTGACAGATGGCACATATGAAGGGAACAGAAAAAACTCAGACCACCATTGGTAGGGATTGGACACCAGCTGGGAGAGGGAAATCTAAGAAGTTCCAACAACTCCCAAGACATGCCCTGGGTAAACAGGCGGAAGAAGTCGAAAGCCCACCGTCCCTGGACCATGTATATGCCTTGGAGCTCTGTCCCGAAGGTGGGTCCAACCCTAAGCCCCAACTCCACTCTGTTCTTGGTTTATGCAAAAATTAAATAACAAAATTAGAAAACAGGTTAATGGCAGAAAAATTGGAAAAATAAGTACCAGTGAAAAAAGAAAAGAAGCAAAAAATAAATAAATAAATAAATAAATACAAGCTTCATCTACAATCTCACCCTTCCTGAGAAAGCCAGTGGTAAGACTTGGATCTAGTTTTGTAGATTTGGTAGGATGTGGTCTAGAACACAGCATGCATTACTATCTATACACAATGACTTCATGTATGTAATTATGTATTATATATGTACATATATGCCTTTGTACTATAAATATATATAGGAACAAAGATCCCTGACTTAATAATGATTTGACTTAGCAATTTTTTTTCAATTTGTTTGACTTTACAACATTCAGTGGAAACCCTACTTTCCATTTGGGTTTTGGTCTTCCCCTGGGCTGGTGATGTGGGATGCAATGCCATTGGGTACTGACACCAGCAGCAAGGGACAGGTCCCAGTCAGCCCTGTGATTGTAAACAGTTAGTGCTGCAGTGTGCGGGGCGGCTGAGCCGCAGTGTTCCTGGGGTTGTGTGGACCCATTGCATTTTGATTCATGGTGGGTTTTCAGAATGAAATCCTTTAGCAAGTCCGGAAGTGCCTGGATACACAGTTTGATAATGAAACCAGCATATTATAAAAGCATTTTCATGATTGGCTTTTTCTCTTGACATATTGTGAAGATATTTCATGTCTGTAAGTATGTATGTTTATCTTCACAATGTTTAAACTTTTGAGGGAAATAATTTTGAAAAATCAAAAATAGCACAGAGAGCTCTCGTGACCCCTTAGCTAAACTTCCTCTAATATTAACGTTTTGTATAATTGGGGTACAATGGTCAAAACTGAAAAATTAGCACTTGCTAAACTGCCGACTTTACTGGACTTCTTCAGTCTTTTCCACCAATTCTCCTTTTCTGTTTCAGGACCCACTCCAGAATCCCACATCACGTATGGTCATTTCTCTTTAGTCTCTAAACTGTGGCAGTTCTCCAATCTTCCCTTGCTTTTCATGACTTTGATACTTTTGAAGAGTAGTAGCCAGTTCTGTTGTAGAATGCCACTCAATTTTGTATGGTGTTTTCTTTTGATTAAATTGAGGTCATGTATTTTTAGTAAGGATACGATGACACTCTCCAGAGGTATCTCCAGGGCTATGTGATGTTGGTATGTCTTATTACTGGAACGTTTACCTTGGTCTCTTGGCTAAAGTAATGTCTACTGGGCCTCACTGATGTGCAGGTATTATTTTACCCTTTATAAGGAACAAATCTTTTGGAAGCAATACTTTGAGAATATATGTTGTTTCTGCTTGAACATTAGTATGTTAGCTGTCTGTCACTGTGACAAAATACCTGAGAAAATCAACTTAAATGAAGGAAAGGTTTATTTTCATTCACGGTTTCAGAGATTTTAGTGCATGATAGATTGGCTCGATTTCTTTCGGCCTGTAACAGCACAGTATGTCAGGGTGCAGGAATGTGTGGCAGAGTAAATCTGTTCACTTTATGGCCCAGTAAGAAAAAGGAGAGCAGAGAAGGGTATGTCTCTATCCTTTCTGCTAATGTCTTACTCTCTTGATTACTATAGCTTTATAGTAAGTATAAAATTGAAGTATGAGTTCTGCAACTTTGTTCTTTATCTTCTAGTCATCCTTCCCACATAAAATTTTGAAACAACTTGATGGGTACAAAACAAGCCTCCTTGTGACTTTGGTTGGTTTGTACTACATGCGTAGACCAACTTGTGGAGAACCAATACCTTAACCATTTTGAGTTTCCAGTTCATGAGCATGAAAGTTCCACTTATTAGGGTTTTTATTCTTTCATTACAATCTGGTAATCACCAGCATACAGATCCTGCACATTTTAACTCTACCTAAATATTTAATTCTTTTAGGTGCTACACAGTTTTTAAAATTTTGAATTTTACTTTTTTCTAGTTTGTGTAAATATAAGACTTTTTTTTTGAAAACTGAGTTTTCAAAAAAATCCTTTGGTAGATTCTTTGCAATTTTCTACTTAGACCATCATCATATTGCTGTTAATCGAGGCAACTTTATTGAATCTATTCCCACTTCTGTGCCTGTTACTTTTCTTTTTGACTCCCTTAGGCTGGACAGGATTTCCAGTAAGATGTTGAAAAGGTTTGAAGAGAACAGTCTCCTATCCTTGCTGAGAATCTTAGGGGAAGGGCATTCAGTTTTCTGGCATTAAACATGATGTCAGTTCCAGGTATTTTTGTAGATGTTTGACCTACTAGTCCTAATTTTTCTGAGATTAAAAAGAACATGAATGCAAATTTTTTTCTGCATCTGTTAAGATGATCAAATGGTGCTTCTTAAATTTGTGGACATGGCCTTTTTCATAGTCTGGTTTTTGAATGCTGAATTGGCCCTGCATCTTTGGAATAAATTTTGTTGTGATTTGTTATTCTTTTTATAAACTGCCTGGTTCTGTTTTCTAGTGCTCAGTGGAGGGCTTTTGCATCTATGTTCAGGAGGATATTGGCTTGTGTTCTCCTGTCCTGTCTTTGGTCTTGGTACGTAGGTCATGCTGGCCTCAGCATGTGTTGGATGTGTTCTCTCATGTTTTTCCCAGAAAAGATAGTGTAGAATGGGAATTATGTCTTCCTTACACATTTGCTAGAATTCACCAGTTAAACAGTCCAGTTCTGGAGTTCTCTTTGTTGGAAACTGTTTAGCTGTGAATTCAATGTATTCAGGTTATCTGTTTCTTCTTGAGAATGTTTTGGTAGTTTGTGTCTTCCAAAAAATGGTTCTGTTTACATCGTATGACCCAGTTGAGATGATACCACCCCTTGGTATTTATCTTAAAGAATTAAAGTCAGCATATTATAGCAATATGCATACCTGTGTTTATAGCAGCACAATTCACAATAGCCAAACTGTGGAATCAGTCTAGGGTCCATCAACAGATGAATGGATAGTAAATGTGGTATATATACACAGTGGAGTTTTATTCAGCTTAAAGAACAAAATCATGTCATTTCCTTGTAAATGGATGGAACTGGAGAACATCATGCTGAGTGAATTAAGCCAAACTTAGAAAGTTAAGGGTTGTATGTTTTCTCTGTGTGAAAACTAGAAAGAAAAAAAGAAAGAAATATTTTAAAAAAAGGAGGTATGGGGAAATCTCATGAAAATGAAAAGGAGATCATTAGAGGAAGGGGACCAGGAAGAGGCAGGAGGGGAGGGTAAAGGAGTGTACTGTGGAAAGAAACTGGCCAAATTACACTGTTACATGTGTGCATTTATGAATATGTAGTGATGGATTCCACTGTATGTGTAATTATAAAGCACCAACAGAAGGAGCAAATGGCTTCATTTAGTCTAAATCACCCAATTTATAGAGTTGTTCCTATTATTCCTTTCTTATCCTTTTAACATCTGGATCGGCTGTGATGCCCCCTTTTCATTCTTTTTTTAAATTAATTTCTTATTTGTTCTAGTTAGTTGTACATGACAGTAGAATGCATTTATGCATTTTGATAAATCATATATAAGTGGAGTGTAATTTCTCATTTTTCTGATTGTACATGTTGTAGGATCACATGGGTCATGCAGTCATACATGCACATGAGGTAATAATGTCTGTTTCACTTTACTACCCTTCCTACCCCACACTCCTTCCCCTCCCTTCACTCCCCTCTACCTAATCTAGAGTAACTATTCTTCCCTAGTGCCTTACCCCCTATTGTGAATTAGCATCTGCATATCAGAGAAGACATTTGACCTTTTGTTTTTTGGATTTGCCTTGTATCGATTAGCATGATATTCTCCAACTCCATCCATTTACCAGAAAATGCCATAATCTCATTCTTCTTGAAAGCTGAGTAATAGTCCATTATATATATATATATATATATATATACATATATATATATATATGAAAATTCCATTATATATATGTTTTGTAATTGTCAATTAGTTCAATTTGTTTGATAATGTTGTGCATGCTCTAATATATATATATTTATATCATGTTTCTTTATTCATTCACAATAGCTAAGCTATGGAACCAACCTAGGGGCCCTTTTTCATTTTTGATGTTGGTCAACTTGAATCTTATCTTTTTTTTTCCCTCGATAAGTTTAAAAGCTTATCAATTTTAGTGATCTTTTCAAAGAATCAACTTTTAGTTTGTCCTTCATTTTTATTTTTGATTTCAATAATTTTGGCTGTCATCTTTATTATCTCCTTTTTGGTTGCTTTGTTTACTTTGTACTTTTTCTACTTTCTTAAGCTAGAAGCTTTTACTGATGTGAGACCTCTTCTTCCAAATATGAAGAATTAATGCTATGAAGTTATCCCTAGACACTGCTTTAGCTATGCCTTACAAGTTTTTTTTAATGTTGTATTTTCGTTTACTTAGAGTTTAATATAATTTTAAGGTTTTCATTGAGATTTCTTTCCTCTTTGGATTATTAAGAAGTCTTCTCTTTATTGTCCAAATATTTGGATATTTTCAGATTATCTGTTAGTGATTTCAAATTTAATTCTGCTGTGATCTGAGAACATAGTTTGTGTGATTTGTATTCTTTTGAAGTTTTTGAGGTTAATACCCCAGATTATGGTCTATCTTGGTGAATATATATTTAAATTTATATGTGACCTTAAAACATTTTGTGATTTGGGGCTAGAATGTTTTGTAATTGTCAATTAGCTCAATTTGTTTGATAATGTTGTGCAGGCTCTATATATCCTTATAATTCATGTCTACTTTCTTGTAACTACTGAAAGAATATTAATGCGTCCAAGTAAAATTATGAATTTTTCTATTTCTTCTTTCAGTTCTATCAGGTCTTGCTTCATGCATATTGAGGTTCTGTTTTTAAGTATGTCCACGCTTAGGATTATGTCTTCTTGAAGAATTTACCTTTCTCATTATATGATATTCTTTATCTTTGATAGCATTCTTTATTCTGAAGTCTAATATAGGGATTCTAGCTCATTTTGGTGAGTTTTTACATGACATACTTTTCCAATCTTTTCTCTTTTAACCTATTTATCTCTTTTTATTTAAAGCGGGCTTTTGGAAACAATGTATAGTTGTGTTTTTGTAAAATAAGACTCTTCTGACAGTCTCTTTTAACTTATATGTTTAGATAATTCATATTTAATGTGATTATTGAAATGTTTGGATTAAAATTTAGCATCTTGTCAGCCATTTCTTTTTGTTCCTTCTATTCTTTTTTACTTTTTTTTTCTTTTACTGTTTCCTCTTATGCTGCTTGAACATTTTAAAAATGAGTTCATTTTCTTCTATTGATTATACTTGTACTAAATTGTTTTAGGAGTTGCCGTAGGGTTTATACTATGTGCCGCTGGTCAGAGTCCACCTTCAGACAATATGTCACTTCACATACCGTCAAAGGACTGTCCCTCGGCAGACTCAACTCCTCCTTCCAACTCTTTGTGACACAGTTGTGATACATTTCACTTTTACATGCTATGAACACAAAATATTGCTAATATTTTCACTTTAGGTAGTAGTGTTTTAGGATAATACAAAGAAAAAGATGAATTTTATCTTCTCTTTTCCATTTCCAGTGCTTTTAATTTCTTGGTTTAGGTTGTTCAAGTTTATACTTTCTCTCTCTCTTTTTTTTTTTTTTTTGCAGTACTGGGGATCGAACTCAGGACCTTGTGCTTGCAAGGCAAGCACTCTACCAGCTGAGCTATCTTCCCAGCCCTTAAGTTTATACTTGATAGCGTCCTTGACTTGAAGAACTTTCTTTGATGCTCCTTCGAGTGTAGGCCTGCTGGTAATGAATTCATTAAAGTTTATTTGCCTGACAGTGTTTTAAATTTATCTCTCATTTAAGAAATATTTGTGCTGGGTATAGAATTCTGGGTTGGTAGATTTTCTCTCTCTCCTTCCCTCTCTCTCTTTCTGTCAGTACTTCAAATCTTCATTGACTGCTAGCTGGATGGGTGCTTTACTTTGTTATTTTTCTCCCCTCCCCCACCTTATGTATATATGTGGTTGGTGATTTTTTTTTTTTTAATATTTATCTTGTTCTGTGTTCTCTGGTCCTTTTGGATCTGTGGTTTGGTGCCTGTCATTAATTCTTGTCCTTTATCTCTTCATATATTTCTTCTGCCTCATTCTCCTTTCTTTTAAAGGTATCTGACAGTGTCTCCCTTAGTCAAGTGATTGCTCAGGTCCTTTCTCTCCTTCCATGTACCTGTCCAGGTTTCTGGTTAGCTGGCTGCTCTCCAAAGATTCAACAAATGTAGTAATTTTGTAGTTGGACTATATTCTTCTTGTAAGAGCGGGAATGATTCTCTTTTCAGTTCTTCCATCCCTGAGTGAAAGCAGGAATCTACAAAACAAGTTTAAAGTAATTGTATTTCATTTTATGGATGTTCTATGCCTTGTTGAAACTATTCTTTATTATTTGACATGTAGTTTACTTAATATATTTTTTTAATGAATACTGAAGCAGTCAACCTCTTCGAACATACATCTTTGTGCTCTTATCTGAGTAGGAGAAACTCTTAGCAAAAGGATTTGTTAGGCGGTTAGCTTTTGAAAGGTATAAATGTTGCCAAATTGATTTTCAGAAAAGTGCTGACAGTAAGCAGGCACACCAGCAGAGAGGAGAGCGTTCGTGGACTTCAGTTTTGGGACGCTTCCTCTATGGGCATGAATAACTGCCCTTCACCGTAGACCTGCCATTTGCTTGGCCCTGCCTGACTCTGATCCTGAAAGACCCTGGCCTCTGTCTCTGACCAGCCAAAGCACAGTAAGAAAGAAAACCCTGGGTCAGGCTGGAATGAATAGTGACAAACCCCAGCCCCGTCCGTGCCCACAACACACTCCTGCGATGGCTGATTAAGATATTGGAGGAACATTTTGACATGTCCTGTCTTAGGAGTTCTAACAAATCCTTAAGCACAGTCCAACCCCATTTATGCAATATTATAGCACAAATTGATCATGAAAGAGAGGAATTTCTGATCAAGGCAACTTCTAATTATGGTGCTGGCAAATAAACAGCTAAAACAATCTGATTTTTTTTTTTTTTTTGGTAGTGGAGGGAATGTCGTGGCTTGTCCTTATAATTCCAAATTAAAATATTTAATGCTTTACAAAGCAGTTGCTATTTAAACTGCCAATAATATTTAACATGAATTTACTCACCATTTCCTATCCGCATACTGTATAATTTATAGCACTAAGCCCTTTCAATACTCCAAAATGCCAGATAAACTTTTCTCATTTGCTCTTAATTTGGTCACGCAGGATAATACCAACATCTGAAGGCTCTTTAAACTGCTTTTTAAAATGCATTCCTGTGAGCGCCACCCGTAGACCCTGCTCTCTGTCATCATCCATAATTATTTCCAATCCAAAGCAGCCCTTAATGCACGTATTAATCCGGCATTCTCCTCAGTGTGAAGCACATTCAGCTCTATTAATTTTTAAAAACCCCCCTTTAAAAAAAATGGGGACCGCAGATGCTTGGCTATTACTGAAAAGCTATTAGAAGTTAACACCTTTCTCTCCCCGGAGACTGGCATCATCCTCGGCCTCCAAATGCCACCCTATTTTACATTATCAGCTGCTAAAATGAAGTATTAGAGACGTCCCCCACTTTTCCTTCCAAGCTGGCAGTGCTATTATTAGCTAAGGGTAGAATTCTGTGGGGCCTGTGGACAGAGAGAGGGAGGCTTGATGCAAAGAGATGGAGTTTTAGATTTTTCTGGCTTTCTTGGGAGTGTTGCCTCCAGCTCTGGAGCAGGTGGGGTCCCAGATGAGCAAGGCAGAACTGGCCTTCTGGAGAGAGATTATCCCTCTCTCCTCAGAGAGATGACATTCAGTCGGATGATATTGGTGGACCATTCCAGGCACCGTAAAAACACTTGAAAATGACTGAAGTCGTTGTGTAGTAACAAAAACACACGTTTCCTGTTTTCTTAGAAACTGTAACAGGGACACAAGCAGAGCGAAGGCTCTTGGCTCCACAGGCCCGTCGGTGCACTGGGGGCCTGGACAGGGAAGAGGAGAAGATGCTAATAAATGATTCAACATGGCCCGTTTCGGATATTGGGTTTTACAGCTTCGGCTCCACTTCCAGGTCACCTGCTGGGAGGTAGTGTGGATAAAGGAGGCCAGGATGTCAGAAAAGGTTGCTCCTCAACAGCTCGAGATCCACAGTGAGGAGGGAGCAGTGTCTCCATCTAAGCTTCTTGGGTTCGGCGTTGACCTTGGACAGGCCCATAGGGTCGCAAACCAACCAAATGGACAGGGTGCTCATAGTGCATGTTGGGTCTGATGGTTTCTCTCCTTGTCTTCCACACTTGCATCTGGGGACACTGAAGGCCAGAAAACACAGCTGGGGTGGCTGAGAGAGACCTCAGATCATCCTGATGGCAGGCCCTTGCTAGGAACATCCCTCCTGGGTGCAGAAACAGCCCGGGTGCTCTGACCCAGAGTGTCATCGTCGGGTTCACTGACCTCTCCTCTAGATCGTTTGTTTCCATGGGGAAACGTCCATTAAAATCACCAGCACTCGGGAAGAGAGTATTATTCTCAGTTCACAGCTGAGAAAACTGAGGCTCCAACAAGTTAAATCATGTCCTGAGGTCAGATGGGAACAGGACTTGGCCAGCTCTGGCTGCTGTGGGTCTGCACCTGTTCTATCTCAACACCCTAGATGGTTTAATTGGGATCTTTGGTCTTCACAGGCAGACAAACAGAAAACTCACTACCTTATGTAGGTGAAGTGGCTGCTGCTGGTCACCATCAGCCATCTCAGCCCTGGATTGGTTCCTGAAGAAACATCTAGGAAGGAGTTAAGATGTGGAACAGTAGCCCAAGAATATAAATAACTCATGACAGAATGGTTCTAATATAAGGCTTCAAATTAATACTATTTTTTATGACATTGAAAAGACTCTTTTGTTGGCAGTTTTATTTTTTTTTCCAGATGCCCTAAATAAATGTTTTACCTCCACATAACGCTGCTTATAATTTAGAATTCTCACTCAACTAACTTCAAAGATTGGATTAAATATGATGCTGCTGAAAATGACCCTAAGATTCCCGGCAGTTCTGTGCACTGAGTTGCCCACCATGGACCACTCCCACGTAGGTATTATCTCCATTTTTAGGCTAGAAGTGGTTAAGCATCTCTCCCAAAGTTCCAGAATAGACAGTGAAAGGATCCAGGTGCTTTCGTTTATTTCTGGTGAATTGTATCGTTGCAAAAAAAATAAATAAAAATTTTTTTTTGGAGAAAGTAATCTGACAATAGCTATCAGGAACACAGGCTTATTCCCTTGCTCCTGAAATACTACTTGAGGGAATTAAATCTACAGGCACCTTGACCTCTTGGATTTCCTGTCCTGGATGTACAGATCAGGACTTTTCCCTCCAGCATACTTATAATGGAAAAAAATGAAAAAAGAAAAAAGAAAACCACCTAAATGTCCATTGAATAAATTATTGTGTTGACGGGGAGGGGTATATGACACATTAAATGTCAACAGCTATCTCTGGAGTAATATCATATGATCCCGTTTTAGCCAGCACTGAATCAAACCAAACTAAAACCTTGGATGTGCATCTGCTGGTCCAACCTGAACATGGGTGCACACAGAACACACACCCCAGGCATGTCCATTGTCAATGGGAAAGGAAGATTATTAAGTTTTCCTTCAATATCTTTGAGTGGATTTTCTTGGTAGAGCAAGCATGCATTGCTTTGTGTTTTAAAAAAACAGAATGAAGAAGATGAAAGAAATAGTCACCAGGTAAAGTCAAAATTGAGGATTTGGGTCCCTACTTTATATTCAGAGAATGTTAAAAATGAGTTGGGCTTCTGTTGTGGGAAAGGTTATTCCCAAGATGAGTCATTTTGAATATATAACAAGATTTTCCCATTTTAAATGGCTGGCTCCCAGTGTTGTGTTCTTACACTTGACTTAGAAAAACATTTACATGTTAACACAGCTCAGCATTAATATAATCACTGCAATAGAGAATATTCTTCAGTTATCATAGAATGCTTGTCTCTCCAAGAACTTAATTTTTCCTCATGATTTAAACAGAAGATATAGATGGCAGAATAGATAACAGATAGGGAAGCAGAGGTTTGAATAAGAAAGTCATTGCTCACCCAGAATGTGCTGTCTTTCTAATAAAAAGCAATGCTGATTGAGTGCTTGATAATGCACTTGATTGAATAATATTTTTGAAAGCCTGCTGGATAGATTGATTTTCTAACTGACTTTGCTCAAACTCACTCATGCCTTCCTTGTTCCTCAAATAGGGTCCTTGTTTTAAATTACTGAATAACTGAAATGGGTTTCACGCTTGCCATTCTAAAAGATGTAACAGAACCATCACATTCTGTTGAGAAGGCTGTCCCTGAGCTCCAGGACCCTGGGGTGACTCAGAGGCAAGAGCCATCTTGAATGAAGGCTGCTCAGTGTGATGAGCACATTCCTCCTTCTTCTCCATGTTCTAGTGACTTTGATCTGGTGGCTCTCATGAGGCCACCTCCCTCTGTGAGTCTTGCTACAGCTGGGACTCTCCTCCACGAATACTTCCTGTATCATTTTTGAATGCATTTCTATTGATTGACATTTCTCCTCACTGCGAGATCAATTTGCTGCTTCTTCATGTGCCTACTCATTTTTGTTTGGATGCCAGACATTGTGAAACTTGCCTTATTGAATGATCAACTTTTTTTTCTTTTGTATTCTTTTAAGTATTCTTGAACTTGCTCTGGGATGCAGATGAATTATTTAGAAATGACTTGATCCTTTGAAGCTCTTTTCCTAGCTTTGTTTGTTGGGACCAGAGCAGTATTTAGTCCAGGACTGATAATACCCTTTGGAGCCTCTGCTGCGTGATGTATTGGAAGATTGCTCCACTCCTGCTGGGGTCCTCGTGCATGTGGTTCTGCCTAGTCCTTCCTGCTGCTCTTGTTTGCTCTACCTGTTCTGAGTGCTCACAACATCCATAGCCAGCTGAAGACACCAGGGGAGCAGATGGAGCAGATGGCAAGAGCCTTTTCTGAGCGGCTCTTTGCTCTGTGATACTTTCTTTTCACAGGTCCTCACTCCAGCCCCAAATTCCGACCCTTTTGTCCACCCTGAGTTCCTAAGTGTCCAACTGGAAGAGACTGTTGAGCTCTGTTCAGGTCTTCCCGCCATGAGTTCTGTTCTCCAGCAGGAAGCTGGGCATCAGGGTCGCCTTGTTAAATTTCCTTCTTTTTATTTTTTTGGTACTGGGGATGAACCCTGTGGCATTTAACCACTGGGCCACTTCCTCAGCCATTTTAGTATTTTATTTAGAGACAAGGTCTCACTGAGTTGCTTAGTGCCTTGCCATTGCTGAGGCTGGCTTTGAACTCACAATCCTCCTGCCTCAGCCTCCCAAGCTGCTGGAATTACAGGCATGTGACACTGTGCCCAGCCTAAGTTCCCTTCTTTTAAGGACCTCTGCCCCGTGCTGCCTGTTGTTCACTCTCTGAAAACTGCTTTTTTTTCACATCTTGCCTGCTTTTGGTAGTTTAAGGAGAGAGGTCAAGCCCAGTCCTTGTTAATTCATGAAGGTTGGAAGCATAACTCTTGGAGTGGAGACCCAACCCAAGGCACCAGTTGGGTCCCTTGCTGTTGGTGACTTTCCTCAACATTGCATTGTTATCAGCCATGAAACTGTGTCCCTTAGCAAAACTCCTAAAATTGGGAAGTCTGAATCACATTTGGAAATTTTGAACAGTTTTGGTTCTGGAAGAAACAAGATGTCCTGAGGGCAAGGAGTGAGATGGTACCAGCCACGCGGTATCCCTAGGAGTCCTTTCAATCACAAGTTGCCTCTGTCTCCTGAACACTGGAAGGGCTGCTGCACATTGGTTGTGTAATGAGAAGGAACAACCTGTTCTTCAAAAGTTTTGTTGGGTCTGCAAAACACACCTCCTGCCCTTCCCGCCCGTCTCCCACCATGCTGGCCTCTTTCAGTTTTTTGACTGTGTCACCTGCCTTCACTTCCTCGCCAGTCTCCTGTCACATCAGAGTCACAGCTGTGAAGTCACTTCCCTAGACCAGCAAAGGCCCTCAGGGGCTTTGGACTCCCTTTTGTAGCACTCACAGCCTGTGATGACAGAAGGCCTTGTCACCCTTGGGGACTCAAACTCCAAAGGCTGTCATAGACCAAGTTCCATGACATGGGAACCATGTCACAGGAACCATTTCACAGGAAATGGAATTTTAAAAATATTCGATTCAGGCTTTATCTTGAAGACCAAGTATAAAAGCTATGCAAATATATTTATTTTTAATCTTGCTCTTGTCGAATTTTAGATGCTAATTCCAACCACACACTGAAGTTTAGAATGGACCAAGGATGAATCAGGCATCAATAATTTTAAGGAATATCCTTTTTGCCAAAATTGGATAGTAACATTATATGATTCCTTTTGTTTCATATATATATATGTATATATATACATATTTAAAATTTTTGCAACACAAACATTAAGGAAGCTGTTGCTGTCCAAACTTCTCTAGAGCTTTATTAGTTTTCCAAGAGCTTCCCTTAACCACCTGATGGTCCAGCCCTTCTGTTTTGACCATCACTGTACCGTCTCTGCAAATGGCTCTCCTGTTGTTACTGATCTAACTGTGGGAGACTCCTCTGTTATTGGTGAGGCCTGGGCTTTAAGCGTAACTTGTATCAACCTCATAAAATTCCACAGCTTTGGCAAAGTCTTTGATTTCTCTTTGCAATTGCATTACACGGTCAGGTAACCAACAAAGCAAACCAGGAGAGGTGGATCGGACTCTTTGGGTGGTGACAGGCACCGACATCATGTGTGCTGTTTGAGTGGAGAGTGATCTCCTCAGTGGTTGGACCACTGATCATTTTTGTTTGCCAGTGAAACCTCGTGAACATGGACACTTGGCTAATGCTGTGACCTCCCCGCATACAGATACGTGTGTACTTCTTCAGTAGCATCTTCCTCGTTGGACATCAACTCTACAGGTGAGGGACTCTGAAACTCAGGAGCCCAAACAGGCCCAGCCTAGAGTCAGAAGTTGACAAAACATTTTCTGGACAAATGAACACACTAAAGAGGAGCCAGGAGGAGGGGGTCCTTGGCGGAGTTGTCTCGGTTCATCGCATCATTCTGGTGTCAGTGATCTGAGCTCCGTAAGCTCAGACACCTGTACTTTGGTGGCAAGCATCATGAAGATTGGTTGGAATCCCTTCTTGCGATTTATCAGCATTTAGTGAGGCTCGAGCCCGGAGCCAGGTTGCTGCTCTGCAGTGGAAGGAGAAGGGCAGATGCTTGTCACCACAGGGCAGGTGTTTCATAGAGAAGGACCTTGAGGGTGAGGTGAGTCTGCATCAGGGTCAGAAAAAGCCTTGGGAGAAGGGAGGGCTGCTGGTACGGCGGCCGCTGGTGGCAGGTTGCTCTGGGCCAACCTGGGAGGGTAGTGTGTGTGTGCACACTGTGTGTGTTTTACAAATTCCTTGTACAGTTTTTGGAAATGCAGGTTGGTCAAACTCTCTCTCAGAGGACAGTGCTTTGCTCAGGAAAGTGTCCCTTGGCGGTGGAAATACTTGAGACCCCGGACATGCCTCTTGCTAACCCCTTGGCCACGAAAGTACCCGCCCTGCCCGAGGAGAATAGCCATGTATCCCTGAAGAAACATTCAAAGGAGGACATTTCTTTGATATTGAATTGGAAAATTAATGTCGATTTTACTTTTGATTTCAAGATGCACCCAAATTTGGTTTCATATAAAAATAATATCCCCCACTAATGCTCCTGTAATCTGGGAGTTCATATACCTCAGTCTGTGAAATGAATCTTTTCTGGAAAAGTACTGCCCTCCTGCCTGGGCAGACTTGCTCAGCTGCCCCAGTGGCGTCAGATTCAGAGTTTGACAAACAAAATCCCTCTTGGCTGGGCCTGCCGTCCGCCACGTCCAGCCTCAGTTCCAGGAACATGACTCTAAGAAACATCCGCTCTGCTCGGAGGGCGTTTGGATATTCGTTATGATCCAGTTCAGTCATTATGGAAGGCAAAGAAAATATACATGTGTTGTTCCTGTTTCAATTTTTTTCTCTAGGTGATTAAAAATAACAAACAAAAAGAGAATAACAAACTCTAGGGTTAGTTTCCTGATGGGTGAAAGTGGGAATCTGAGGGTGGAGGAAATCTTGAGGCTCACCAAAGTTTTTCTTCCTTGTCAAGACCCAGGGGTTCTCTTTTCCAGGTCTAGTGGTGGCTCCGCTCTTGGACTTCCCGAAGTCCTGACTTCCCAGCAGAGAGCTCTTTCTGGAACTTTCCGAAGTGCTGACTTCCCAGCAGAGAGCTCTTTCTGGATTTCGATGCTGACAGTCATTTCCTTTCCTCACATGTCAGGATCAGTTACGGTTCCTTTCTGGTCAGCTTTTTCCAACCTCAGATTTTAGCTGAGAATCCAGCAAGGTCGTTAGAAAGTCCCAAGGCCGTCCGAAAGTCCCTGACACACACCTCATAGTGGCATCTCAGAGCCTGACCTTGGGGCGAGAAACCCCCCATGTCAGCTCTGTGTCAGTGGGTTCCACAATTTTACCACATTCATGAGCGTTTGCTCCTAAGATTTGGAGTTGTCCATGTAGACCTGGAAGGGGCCTTTGATCAACCTTTAAATGACCCTCCCTGCCTCTCCTTCTGAATGTGGTGGCCTGGTTCCATTGTATTGGAGGTTGACTGTGGCTTGGAGAGTCCCCAGCAGCCCCGTCCTCTCCTTCGAGGGTGGTCATTTGCGTTTTTATGCCTGGATGCTTGAGGAATTGTTAAGACTTCTTTGAAACTCCTACTTAATTAGGACAGGTCTTGGTGTTGAACTTTGTGGACGCGTGTTCCTTTTCTGGAACGGGGTGCGCTGTGGCTTGGTTCTCCTCTCTCGTCCCCAGGGCTGGCCTTGGTCATGCAGGTTTTCCCCCTCAGGATTTCCCCATGTTCTGTGCTTTCTTTGTACTCCGACGCTAATTACCTCGTGCTGGATTCTCTTTGTTCTGATTTCTTTGTCTTTCTCTTCTCTGTTCTTTATGATTATCCAAGCCTTTCCTTGGTGCCAGTAATTTTATTTTCAGCCATGTCTGGGCTGTTCTTGCTGATTTGAATTAATTTCTTCATTTTTAAATACTCTGGATCGGTTCATAATTTATTTCCTTGGTCTATAATCTCCATTTTCCTCTCTTCCTGTCATTTTCTCATCCCTGTATCATCTTATTCTGGAAAGCTTCAAAGATACAGAAAAGTTGAAAATTTGATGGTGGATACCTGTGTACCCACTGCCCAGATCCTACAGGTAAAATTTCCTGCTTTGTCACATACTTGTGAATCAATCGTCCTTCCCTTCATCTCTGCATCAGACCTTTTTCTAGGTTTTAGAAGCAAGTGTTGATATCAGTATGCATTCCTCCAAGTACTTTAGCATCCAGAACACCAAGAAAGGTTCATTGTCCATTTACAGTAAATTTCCCTTTGATGTAAAATTTGTATACAGTGAAGTACACAAATCTTAAATGTACCATTTTTAAAGATTTTTTAAAATTGTTCTAATTAGTTATGCAAATGATAGTAGAATGCATTTTTTATACCTTTATTTTATTTATTTATATGGTGCTGAGGATTGTACCCAGTGCATCATGCATGTGTGGCAAGTGCTCTACCACTGAGCCACGAACCCAGCCTAAATGTCAGTTTTTTTGCTTTTGGTGGTGCTGGGGATTGAACCCAGGGCCTTGTGCATGGGAGGCAAGCACTCTACCAACTGAGCTATATCCCAGCCCCAGGAGAATGCATTTTGATACATGACACATAAATGGAGTATAACTTCTCATTCTCTGGTTGTACATGATACAGAATAACATGAGTTCTCCTGGAAAATTTATTCTGAGAAATCTTCACAAGTGCAGCAAAGTGAAAACATTTGCAGCAAGCAACCATGTATGCGTTACCTAGATTTTTGCATTAGCCTTTCACTCTGCTTGTCTTATCAGATATTTACATAATATGAGGTAAATTTACATAACAATGACATGCATGATTCTCCAGCATACATCGGATGAATTTTAATAAGTACATTCCTCATGGTGGACACTCCAGACCACTGTCAGGCTACTGAACAGGACCTCAGAAATTTCCCTCCTCCCCCTCCTCAGCCTCTCTCCTGAAGCCACCACAATAGCAAACCTTGTCCACCCGTCATTCTCACCTGCTTCTGGCAACTGCTCTGATTTTTCTCTACCGCAGATTGACTGTGCTTGCTGTAGAACTTCCTGCAAATGGAACCACGGAGTATGGACTCCCTTGCTAGAGACTTCTTTCACTCAGTATAATATTTTTCAAATTCATCTCCACTGTTGCCTTTATCTGTGGGTGTTCCTTTTTCTTGCTTAGTAGTTTTCCATGTTCCATGTCCCACAGTTGATTCATCCATTCTCTTGTTGAGGGGGACCTGCAGTGTTTCCAGGTTGTCACTATAATGAATAAAGCTGCTGGGGACATTCTGTGCAAATCCTTTTGTGAACATGTGCTTTCGTTGATCTTGGATGACACCTAGGATTGGAATTTTGAGTCACAGGGTGGGCGTATATTTAATTTCATAAGAACTAGCAGAATATTCCCCCAATTGTTGTATTCTCTTACACGGCCACAGGTGACACTTGAAGGTTCCAGTTGCTCCAGGTGCTGGGCGACATTTGGCGTTGTCAGTCTTCCCAGTGGGGAGGGTGCTCATTGCTCTGGGAAGCGTGGATTCGCGTACTTATTCCACTTTTCCTCAACTAAGGTCCGTGTAGGGAGTTTCCTCCTGGGGTTTAGCTAGTGTTTCTTCCTTGGTGTGCTGGTGTCTGTCTTCGCTTGGTTTCTCTTCCCCTTCAGGGGGGTGCCCAGCGCCCGGGCCTTCTGAGGTGCTTAGCTTTGCTTCGGTTCCTGCTTGAGCAGCGCTCTCTGGACATTCATTTTGACCTAATGGAGTACAGTGGCTTCTTGACTTTCTTCCCTTTGTACTTGAAAAGAGTTTGATATTTTCCCCCCATGGCTACGTTATTTTTTAAACTCAGTTTTCCTGACTATGACCGACCTCCAGTAAAGTCCTGCTTTTCTCGGTGTACGAGTCTATAAATTTTGGCAAAATGTACAGCCCCGTGCAGCCGCCACCACCATCAAGCTGTACGCGATTCCCACCATTCCAGAAGGTTCTCTCATGCTCCTTTGTATGCAGTCCTCTCTCCCAGCCCCTGGCAACTGTGGATCTGTTTCCTCTCCTTACAGTTTTGCTTTTTCCAGAATATTCTATAAATGGAATTATAACGTATGTGAATGTCTGTGTCTAGACTCGCTCACAGCATAATGCCTTTGAGACTCATCTGTGTGGTTTTTATGAATTAATCGTTGGCTCTTTTTAGTATCCACCAAGCTGTGGGTTCCCTTTTGGTCAGTTTCACCCTAGATCTGAGGTCTTACAAGACCTGCTCTGATCTTATTGACCCCAAAGCGACTTCTGGGCATGGGCAGTGGGGACGGCCACCTTTGCTTCACCCTCTTCCCTCTTTCTTTCCTTGACTGATGCTTTCGAAGCTTAGACTTGGGCTGAGTTCTCTTCGGCTTTCCCTGGGCCCCTTTTCTTTTCTTTTGGTTGTTTAAGTGAACTTCTTGGCTCTCTGGAGAGCGGGGCTCCATACAGCTTCCACGAGCCGCCCCCATCCTGTTTACCCCTGAAAACCTCGCAGACCCCTCGAGGAGCCTCTCACGTTCTCACCTCCCTGACCCCACCCTCTTCTCATCTGACTTTCCTTCCCTCAGATTTCCTTATCTATTTTTAAAGTTTTATTGTGGTGTATGCATATTTACAAGCTGCCTCAAATACTTTTTGGAATGTGGCGGGATATAAGTAATTCCATAAGATTTAAAAAAAAAAAAATCAGGATTCGTCAAGGGTCACTTGAGACCTGCACAAGGTGGCAGCTCTGGGTAGGCTGGTATTTCGGATCTCCAGGAATTGGCAGGTCCAGCTGAATTTCATAGTGATGTCACTAGATTCGCCACTGTTGCTCTTTTCTATTGCAGTTAAAACGGTTGAGTAGGAACCACAAACTCAAATGCCCCCAGGACCAGGCAGGTATGACTAATCAGCGGCACAGTGGGTATAAGGCCATAGGGAGTGGTGGGGACTGTAGCAAAGCAGAGAGCTCCTGTGCTGTCTGGTGATGGCTGCCTCTCCTTGACTTCAAAAGACAGGCAGGCATGTGGGCCAATCTTGCTGGAACTTTTAGAGAGGCCTGGCATGAAGCAACGGGCCAGGCACTGAGTTGAACACCCACCCGCTCCCTTTGCTCTAAATGCTACCTTCAGATGAACTCTGGGAGGGAGATCAGTGCCCGCAAGAGCAAAAGTGGGTAGCTTTGTGGGTTTGGTGTGCCGCTTCCAGTGGTGACCTCCAGGGGTTGTTCTCCAAAGGTCCCGTGGCTCTGAGGGGCAGTTTGGAGACCTTAAGACTAGCTCACAACAGGGTCCTTCCTTCCAACTCTGATCTCTGCTGTGCCTTCCGTGCTTCTGGGAATCATGGGAATAGCCACTCACTGCTCAGCCCTGGACGCTGTGGGGTTGCTCGTAACACATTGACCCTGAACTGACTCTAGGGCACAAGCATGCTTTGCAAATTTGGAAGTTATTTCCAGGGAATGTGTTCTAGCCCAATGGAACCCTTGAGTTGTGTATATCCATACGAGTGCGAATACGTGTGTGTGTGAATGTGAGAAGGGGACATAATCGCTCCTCGGGTGTTTACGGCTCTGTGGGGAAAACTGAGTTGATCTTGCAGAGAATGTTTCCAGTTCGTGCTTTCTAGAATGGGGATCTAAAACTCTACTGCTGTGGGTGGGACCCAGCTGCAGTGTGGATTTGGAGAGTATGTGAGCTAAGAGCGGTTTTTATATGTTTAAGATGTTTAGAAGAAGGAGAAGAAAAGAAGCAGCTGTATACAGTCTACAAAAGCTTAACATATTTACTACCTGGCCTTTTACTGACAACGTGCTGGGTATTCTGGAATATCTTTAATTCTTCTTTAGTCTGAGCTGACCTGTCACCGGGCTTACACAGGCCGTTCTGTGCAGGAGACGTATGTGCAGATGGCTTTTTTTCCCCGTTCTGGAAAGTTGTCACTGTGGGCATGATCTCTGCGTCTCCTACTGACCTGAGAGTGGGCCTCCCATGCGGAGGAGCCTGTCCCAGCTGCAGCAGCCTTGAATCCTAGACCCAAACCCCTTTAAAGCCTGAGGTTCACTCTTCTCTCTCGGGGCCTGGGCCCCTAGAAGCTGGATTCCCCAGATGACTGAATGGCTGTCACAACTGTGTTTGGGAGTCTGCTGGTCTCCAGCTGCCCAGGTGGCAGCCACATGATCCATTCGCCTGAGCAAATTCCCCAAGGCAGTGACAACTTTGGGCTCTGATGGCCCAGTCCTTTCTGAACCCAGGTGGGTCCTACTGACACTCTCTGGAGCAAGTCAGGGCCTTGGCTGCGGCCAGGGTCCCACTGCTGGGGATTCCACTGCGGAAGCTCTGGTGGGGGTTGGGGGGCCATTCCAGCCCGGCAGTCTAGCACGCTGGTCTCGGCACTAGTCCTGGGGGTGGAGGGCATTCCCTGCCCACTGGGAGGAAGCCATCCACACTGAGCGAATGGCTCCCCTTTCTGGGTCCCAGTGGGCAAAGTTCTGCTGTCCCCACAGCAGCTCTGGCCAGCTGTTCCCCAGGGCCCCCAGGGTCCTGCCTGGGTTGAGAGGAAGGATGGTTTACCAGCACCCATATCCAAATCTGGCTAGCGCCTCAGCTCCCGCCATGATTTTGGCACATCCCATCCCCATCTGTGGGACTCTGTGTCCCCTTTGGAAAGGGTGAAGGGTGGGCCAGATCTCTGCTTTTTGAGCTGGCGACCTCACACTAGAGGCCTCCTCCAAGATGGAAAAATGCACCTCTAGCTCCATCTGTATCTATATCTGTATCTGTCCTATTTTATTTTACTGGTAATTCAACATATGAATGTGACTATATTTTCTGGTTCCCCTGTCTGGTCACCTTCTACCTGGTATAGTGATAAGGTGTCTGTGCCTGACGTGTGTGTGTGTGTGTGTGTGTGTGTGTGTGTTCAGTCCTGGGGCTGTTAACCCAGGGCCTGTGCGTGCTAGGCCAGGCTTGCCGGCTGAGCTGTGTCCAGCCCCCTGAGTTCTAACCGTGTCCTGAGCGTACCAGTCAGAACAGTGCACGGGCTACCGAGCGCACGGACGAGGTGGAGTGAGCGTTGGAGTCCAGTGAAGGCCGGTGACGCCATGCCCCATGTGAGTGGTGTTGGCGGTGTTGTCGGAGGAAACCTGAACAGGAAAACAGAGTCGTCAGGCAGCGTGCTTGACACCTGCCTCACTAAATGCAACCCCTCTGCGCCCGGGCGGGCCACCAGGCAGGGCGCAGCAATGCCTCTTGGGCAAGAACGTCTCCCGTGGCATTATTTCAGTACTGTTAGTTTTGATGTTTTTGATATGACACGGGCATTGAATCCAGGAGCAGTGTCTGGCTTTCCAGTCGTGTAAGAGCTAAACGTCTGAGACGGTTACCTAATTATATCTCTGTGTGTACATTTACATAATATTAGGATAAAAATAATTTAAGTCAACACTGTCATCCTGTGAACCTTTTCTTTCCCTTTCTAAATGATGAGCACTATACCCAGAATCAATGGTCTGAGACTGTGTCTGGAAAGGGCCGGATAGTCATCTTTAGAGTTTGCAAGTCATACAGTCTCTGTTGCCAATACTGAGTTCTGAGAAACAGCCATAGATAATATGTAAATGAAGGGTTGTGGTCGTGTTCTAATAAAACTTTATTTACACAAGCAGTCAGGGACCAGCTTCAGCCTGCAGGACGCATCTTCCTTCTCAGACTTGGCGCGTGGTCTCAGTGAGGCTACCTTGTCCTCTGGTTTCTAGAACCCCCCGTCTGTCTGCCATCTGAACTCCCAGAGGGACTCAAGGGTGCCTGGCCAGCTGCCTGCAGGAATGAGGTGGGGACATTCTCCCTTGATGCCAGAGGATCCCCACCTTGGTCTTTTGTCCCACTTGGTCTCAGGACCCTGGAGTCGGCTGGGTCTGTCCTGGTGACACTTGCGGGAGCGTCGTCCCTGCTCCCTTGGTGCAAGCCCCTTGCCAACATTTGGAGGCTGTTATCGAAATCGTCCTGCAGCCCAGCCTGTGAAGCAGGCCTTTTATCTTTCTTTATAAATCACCCTCTCCTTCCACTTAATCCTGCCTGGCCTGCTCCTCTGAACTCCCTCCAATTTGTCTCTGGTGAGCTGGTCTGAGCACGGCGGGCTGCAGGCAGCCAGGTGTGGCCTTGCTGGGGCGTGGGGGGAGGGGCCCCTCCTCCATCTGCCGGGGATGGGGCCCTGGCTGCAAAGTCCCACACCCCTCCTCTCTGCTGAGCAGCTTATTTGTTCAGCATTTAGTCAACATTTGTTTGTTGAGCTTTGCACTAAGTGCCAGGTCGTGAACAATGGCGGTGCCGCTGCCTTCTTGGGGCTCCTCTGGAGCGGGCGAACACACGCACAACCTAGTGGTGCATTTTTAAAGAACTTGAAGGAAACCAGCAGGGTTGAGGTGGTCAGTGATGGGGTAGAGCGTGCAGGGAGAGCTGTTCAGATAGAGCTGTTGGGAAAGCTGAGGAAGGTGGCACTATGCCTGGGCCTACCGGGTGAGCAGGAGCCACCGTGAGCACAGTGGAGGGAGGAGCATCCTAGTCAGGGAGCAGTATGTGCAAAGGTTCTGTGGTGGGAAAGGGCTGCTGTGCTTGATTGTGTGAAGGGCAGAAGAAGGCCTGTGCAGAGTCAGCAGGCTCTCAGGGAAGATGGGCTCAGTGGAGTCCTGGCTGGTCCAGTGCAGGTTACAGCACAGGTGGTTGTGACAGGCTTAATGATCATATAATATATTCTACCTAAGGGCAAGGACCATGTGCTCAATGCTTTATTAAATATATTGAATGACAGTCAGGTCAGGGATTTGGGACTAGGGTCTGAGTACACAGAGTTGCCTGCCCCCAGATTAAGGTACACAAGATGAGCAGGCTGGGACAGATAACAAGTTCAGTTCTGTGTGTGCAGCTTGTGAGGAGTCCATGGGACTTCCAGGGCAATGTGTCTGGACAAGATGGCGGTGGGGGTAGAGGAGGCCGTGATGTAACTGTGTCTTTTGCCGTGGCAGTGTTTCTATTTTCTCATCTGATTGGAAGCGGGCATCGAGATTCATTTTGCAGATGGGAAAACCGAGGCCCCAAGAGGCTCAAGACCTTACGGTAGGTATGCAATAGACCAGTAGTCCCAGTTAGCCTTCCGGCTGCCCTGGGTGGCCAGCCACAGGCCATGGACTCTCCCACCAGATTCTCCTGGCACCACCTTCCTGCAGCCTGCCAGTGTCTGCAGAGAGGCCAGGCCCCATCTCTGAGGTACCTCTGGCCTCCTCCAGCAGGATCTGGTCACTGCCTGTGCAGGCCACGTTGCTGGGAGAGTGGCCAGGACCCGGCTGTGCCCTCCCCACTGGCTGAGTTCTCAGGGTGAGAGGCAGGGGTCTCAGAGACCCACAGGCCCCTAGTGTGGCCGCCACCCCTGCTCCCCACCACTGGGCCTCTTGGTTGTGCCTGGATCCTGCAGAAAGAAGGGTCACCCCGCTGCCCCCGGCAGGCCTCTCCAAACGCTTCACCACAGGGTCATTTCCCAGGGAGCTGGGGCCGTGGTCTCAAACTCAGTGAGTTGAGGGGCGTCCCTCTTGGTCCCAGGAGGGCAGTGAAGTGCCTCAGGGACCTGGAAACAGGATCCAGTGGCTTATTGGGCTCTCAGGGTCATTGTTGGTAGTTTGGGTCTTGGAGGCTGGAGGGACCAAAGACCTGAGACCCCCGCTACTCCCTTGATAGCCTCTACCTGCATGCAGCACAGTCCAAGGTCATGAGTGTCTGAGAATGGCGGGGGGGATGGGGTGGGGGGAGCAGCCTTTCATCACAAACCTCTCTGTGCCAAACACGACTTGTAGCGCCTCACGTTCACTGACTCATGTGCTGCTGTCATGACTGTCTCATTTATGAGGAATAGATTCAGATCAACTGTGGCCTGAGGTCACACAGCTGATCAGCAAGAGAGCAGCCTCTCTGATGTGGTACGCAAGCCTGTTTTTTTTCCCACTTCTCTGCTAATTTCTTCACTTCCTCTGCTACTATCCCCCTAGGCCCTTGTGAATCCAGGACCCAACACACAGTAGGTGCATTTTGCACACACAGCCCTGAACTTACTGCTTCCTAAAACGATTATAAAACTGGCGCCTTTGCCACGCGTCCTGCTCAGTGGGAAGGACTGGGCTCTGCGTCATTGTTGTTATTTTAGATTTGAAATTAATGACTGAGGGCTTCGCATGACGTTCAGGGGCTGGATAATTTCAGAGTGTCCCTCTCTTGGGCTTGGAAGTGGGACATGGCTGGGGAGACATGTTAGAGGGGACAACCTATGTGTTCTGGTGGCCTTGCAGGGAAGAACAGACCCTCCCTGCCCAGCCTCACCGTCTCTGCTTTCCTGGCTCTACCAAGGTGCATGGGACCGGAAGCCCCAGGGGGGCTGGGAACTAAGCTGCAAATGCCAGAGGCCTGGCCTCTCTCAGCACGTGTGATGCATGAGGCAGGAACGGCTCCCCGGGGACCCCTCCCCATCATCTCCTCCCTGGCAGTTCAGAGGTGGCGTGGAGACTGTAGTGAGCACGCTTGCAGATTGCATGTTGAAGGCTTGTTGGACGTGGGCCTCGGCTGGCTGGGGTGTTGGAGAGGAGGTGACATTTGAGGTCTGAGTGAGGAGAGAGGTGAGCTCAGGCAGAATGGGCTCTCGGGACCACGGACCTGGGCTTGCAGGGGCCTCATAAGGGGGAGCCACTGCGGGGCAGTCAGCAGCCTGTCAGCCCCACGTCCCTGCTCCTGGGCCCCAGCAAGGCCTTGATGCTGCTGCCCGCAGACCAGGACTCTGGGTTTCTGGCTGTGAATCTGCCCCAGGGGGAAGGAGTGCAGCAGGCCAGGGTGGCCAAAGTCAATGCAGGGGACCCAGGAGCAACTTGGAACCTCTGGTGCTGGGCGGAGGTTAGTGACCTTCCCCAGCTCAGACTGTCCTGCCTGGGGTGTGTCCTGGCCTTTCTGATGACATGAACCTCAGGCCCCTGGGAAGATATCATAGCCCAGGGCCCTCAGTTCATGCCTGTCCCCAGGCCGGATGCTGGGCCAGGCTTTCCCAGGAGTGATGAACTCTTATTCGTTCCTATGTTGATTAACATAAAAACATTTATTGGTCACCCATTCTTTGCCAAGTGCCAAGGAAGCAGCCCACAGCCTCTGCCCCTACCCTCCCACGCCTGGTACAAAGTAATGAGCTAGCCACGCTGGATGTGTGCGTAGGTAACTTCTGGTAACCCTCCGATCAAGGCCTCTACTTCAAAAGCAGACTGTACCCCTCGGCCAAGGTGGTCGTGTTCACTGGGGCCCTTCTGATCCTGAGTCCGTAAGCGCAGTGCTAAATACACCTCCAGAGGTCTGATCCTTCCCCGGTGCAGGGGTGCCCCCAGGCCCCAGCTCCGGGGCCTCCAAGGAGCACAGAGGCCAGGGCAGCTGGGTGGCGGGTGGGCACCTCCTGCATCCTCCTGCCTGGCTTGTCCTTGCACCCTGGGTGTGGGTCACGAGGAGGAAGGACAAGAATACGTGGGCTTCCTGGTCCACTTGCTGGCCACTCCAAACAGCGCTGCAGGAGCCTGGGGCCTTGGGTCTAGTGTTCCCCGGGGTCCCGGCCTCCCTTTCTGTACCTTCCCGGCCGTGGCAGTTGTCCTTACTGCTACGAGCTCCTCGGCCCTCTCCCTCACAAGACCTCTGGTCCAGGGAAGATGTGGAGAGGGACAGGAGTCCGCCCGAGGAGCCCCACCGCCTTCCCGCGCTCCCTGCCCTGGGGCTGGCCGTGCTCTGGAGCCTGGTGAGCAGGTGAGCCCCGATGCCCGTCCTCGGCAGCCAGGAGGAAGGCGTGAGAGGCCCCCAGGGCTCCCGACGCCCTGACCTGTGCCCAGGGCTTCTCATCCTTATTAGGGACCCTGTTATACGGGCAGCCTGATAGGGGAACCGGGGGTTCAGGAAGGGGATCCCTGTGTAGCTGCCTGGGACGAGGCCCATCTCCAGACTCTGACCTCGGAGGGCTGGCTTAGGGGATTTAGGCTGCACCTGGTTATTTGGCAGAGAAGCCAATCACCGGCCCAAGGCCACCAGGCATTTAGAGGCAGTCGGCTGCTCCCGTCTCTCAACAGTGTTTTTCCTTGCTAGGTCCCCGGATCAGTTCCCTAAAACCAGTTTGTCAAAGGGCCATTGGCTCTGTGACCTTGGTGCTGTACAGTCAATTCTTTGACCAACTAATTGGGCAAATTCCTGAGGACTTTTCCCCCAAATTTTATTCTTCCTGCCCCGTCAGACCCAGCCCCTGCCTCTGAAGGCAGTTGGGTCAGCCCTTGAAGGCCAGGATGATCCCACCAACCCAGACCTGCAGCCCCTTAAGGACGGAGCTGGTGGCACCCGCTGTTGGGGAAGGAAGGGGCAGGCCACTCCCATCCCCCTGACGCAGGCAGGCTGGGCACCTCTGGCCCTGCTTGGGGACTTTGGACTTCAAGTTCCCTCGTCCTTGGAGAGACTGTAAGACAAAGACAGAGTGATACATTTTTTAAATAGATCAAAAGTCATAATAGGCAGTAAATATTTTAACATATTCTTTTAATACGTCCTACTATTTTTTGATGAGTTAAGTATAAATGAATTAAAACGTGTAGAGATTGCATTTTCTCTCAATTACACTCAATTTAAAAAATTGAAAGAAGTGCTGGCCACGTGGGTGTTGAGCTTATTGGGGAACTCAAACATGGAAGAAGTGGATGGGGACATTTAACCTGCCCTGGGCTCCCACTTGGTCTCTGAGCCTCAGCCACTCTTTCCTTCTTCCGGTGCCTCATGTATGTTCCTCTGGCCACAGGACCTTGGCATGAACTATTTCTCCACCAAGACACTTCCCTCTCCGCCTGGCCTAGTCAAGCTTTGGATCTGGTCTCCATCACCGCTTCCATGGGGCAGCCTGCCTTGGTCTCTCGGAGGACAGAATCACAATGACCTTGCTCATCTTTACTTCCCAGGGCCTGACCCAACAGAGCCACTCAGAACCATGCTCCTTGAAGGAAGGAGAAAGGGTGGGTGTGCAGTTTAGGCCCCCTTGGTCGGAAGCCCGGGGGTCAGGTGACAGTTTCTGAGCTTTCCTGACCCTGGTACTGATTTGCTCTGTGATCTCCGAGAAGGGGCTTCACCTCGCCCGGCCCTGGGGAGTGGACTTGACACGAGCTGCCTGCCATCACCTGGTGCCCGCACAACTGCGTCTGCAGGTCACGGAAGTACCTCTCCTCTAATTTCCAGCTGCTTCCGGGTCAGCCCTGGGTCTGGCCAAGCGGTCCCCACCCAGCAGTCACAGTGGCCAGCCTGATTCCCCTAGTCAGGATGGATCTACCTCCTGCCGGGTCGCCAGGCCCTCAGCTGTGGTGACGATCCTCCCGCTGGGCTCCCGTCACACAGAGGCAGGCTCCTGAAAGCCCCGCGTCAGAGCCCACCCAGAGGAGAAGGCCCCGGTCCCCAGCGGGTGCTGCCTGTCTGTTCTGCTGTGACGGTCGGCTGGCACCTTTCCCCGCGCACAAGCCAGGCTTATTAGGCCCTCATTTACATTTCATCAGGAGGTGTTGGGCCGGGTGTTAAAGAACAGAGTTCTGCCGTCCCTGCACCCAGAGTTTTGGGGGTGACACTCCAAAATGACTCCCTGGCAGCCCCTCAGTGATCTGCCTTCCCTTCCCTAGTAGAGCCCAGAACCATCTGAGCCCAACGTGAACCTCCATTCTGAGGCCCAATCTGCATTCAGGCCTTTGCTCCCTCAGCACTGGCTTCAAGAACAGTATCACCATCTTCCATTTGGCACACAAGGAGACTCGGACTCAGAGAGGTCAAGTGACTTATCCAAGGCCACACAGCTGGGACACAGCAGAGCTGGGTGTTGAAGATCAGAGCTCTTGCAGGTTGCAAACCTCAGTCAACCTACTTCCTCTGACCGCCACGCACCCAGGAGACGGAGCTTAGGTGTGATACTTACCTGAACCAAAGATCTTAGTGTGGACTAAGGAGGAGAGAGGGGATTGGGGGATGGGATGACACGGACAGACTGGGGGTTTAGGAGAAGTTCACGCAGCTCTTATCGGCTTCTGAACATTCCAAAGACCATCACCTGCTTCTCTGTCCTCCTTAGATTGCTCTGGAGCCTCCAGTGTTCCAAGAGGAAAGGGCCACACTGCGAGTCCTCTAGGCCGGCATACGGAGCAGGCACCCGGAGCAGGCACCATTTGGAATCCTGTGGTGCAGACGGGCCTGTGGCTGATCTCAGCGACAGGGAGTTGGACTCAGAGTAGAGCAGGAATCCTATTGGTCTCTCTATTCCTGGGGACTGCCGGGGCCTGGCAGTGGCTGGCTTCCCTGCCCATCCGGGAAAGCCGGTTCCTCCCCAGGTTGGGAACAATTGGTGTTTTATCACATTTCCACATGCAAAATGTGTTTCGGCATTTTTCATTAGATTTTTAAGGCTCAGATTGATGAGGGCGAAGTAAGAGCCAGGCACGGGGGTGTCAGAGACAAAGGGTTAGTAATGAGTTCGAAATTTACAAAACACAGAAGCAAATATGGCTTCAATACACGACGTGACCCTTTATAAGTCTTGAAATTACTCTTCAAAAATCATTCTGGCCTGACTTCAGAGTCGAGTGGATGCTGGGATACCACAGATCGACTTTGAGAAGTGGGTTGGTATTGCAGGAATTTTTTAATTTCCTGTAACTCACAACAATTTTTTCCCAGTGAGACTCGGAGTCACTCCCGCGATGGGGCACTGACCGCATGTGCTGGGCCAGCCCAGCGCGACGCAGCCCAAGCAGACCCGAGCAGACCCCAGGGAGGAAGGGCACAATGGCATCACCTTGGGACAGAGCCATTAAAGGTTTAGGAAACGATTTCCAGGTAAACGAGGGACCTGCTACTAAATACAAAATAAAACAAAACAAAACAAAACAAAACAAAACCCCGGGGTAAACCAGGGACCTGCAACTTCTGAGCTGCAATAAGTGAAATCACAATGGCGTCACTTACACTTCGGAACTGAAAAGAATTTGGGAAAAGCAGATTATTATTAATTATTTTTAATAGCTTCTTAATTAGCCCTTCAAACAAGTTTTTCAAAATCCCCAAAGGTGTCTAATTTGCATGGCATGTTTTACTTTTATATGCATTTCATTAACGGCACTTTTTTTTTTAACCTAACAGCAAGAGAGTCTAACAACGCTTTCAGGAGGTGAACTGGGGAAGAAACAGGTCTCCAACCATTGCTCCAAAACAGTCCGCGTCTCTTCCCCCACCTCTCGGTGTATGGCCTGGGTCACCTCTGTGGGCTCAGGAGACCTGATCTCTGTTTCAGAAGTCACTGAAGGAATCTGTTGAGTGCAGGTTACTGTGCGGGGCACAGGGATCCCAGGAGCAAACCCATTGCAGTAATGGGCTTCGGACCCATCGGCGGGTCAGGAGGAGCCCACGTGGGGACCCCCGGCAAGCGGTACCCAGCTGGCTTTCACAATGTGTGAAGCCGGGCAGAAAAGCAACGCATTTGATGGAGGGCTGGGGAGAGCTGCGGAAACCAGCCTTTCCTTTCTCCAGCTTTTGGGGGTTCATGGCTAAGGATCTGGAGGTGACACTTGGCAGCCAAGGGTGTGGGGCCACATGGAGGGCCTGGAACCCAGAAGGAGGAGAGGAGCTAATTAGTGCTTTCCTCTGCCTGCCCTTTGCTCCCCCCACCCGTTTCCCCACCTCTGCTGTCAACGACAAGCACCAAAATAACAAATAGCAACACTCTCTTGTGTTTGCCATGTGCTAGTTCTTGTGCTATATCCTCCACCTGCATTTTTTTCTCTTTATCCTGGCAGTAAAATAAGCTCTATTATTAGCCCCATTTAACAGATAATATCTATTTAGTAGCTCACTTTTAATGAGCATTTACTATGTGGCAGGCCCTGGACCTTATGTGTATGAATTCAATTAATTGTCATAACACCCAAAGGTATTGGTGTTGTTTTTGTTGCCACCTGACGGATGAAGAAAAGGAGGCCCAGAGAAGTTAAGTAACTTGTCTTGGTCACACAGCTGCTGAACAGCAGAGGTAGAACTCAAACCCAGGCTGTGGGCTGCCATCCATTATCATACCCCAAGCCATATCCTCGTTGCTCCTTTCTTCCCAGGAAGGCTTCCCTGTCTTTGCCACGGATCTGCATTTCTCATCTTTCTTGGTCATATTTTATTTTTTTGGGCGGTCCTCTGAAGTTGCAAGGCCCCCTGAGAGCAAGTTGAAGCTGCATCCTTTCCCCCGTGTATGCTCTGCGTTCTCCAGCCCTGTGCCCGGCACATAATAGGTGTTCAGTATGCACTTGCCGGCTGGAGCATAAAAACAAAAACCAAAAAACCAAACAACCCCAAACACCAGCTTTACCTTTGAGTTTAGGCATTGGGTAGAACTATCCTGTAGCAGATAGGACATGGTTAAGAGATGAGGGTCCAACATTGCTTATTTTATTTCGAAGTGATTTGTCTTTTTTTTTCTTACCTTCTAATGGAAAATTCTCTCCAAAGTCACACTCATTAGCACTCAGAGGCTGTTGCGGCAAAATCTTTCCAAAATAGCCCCGAGTATATTTGTAGGAGGGAAAGAAGCTGAGCCAGAGACAAAGTACCCAGACTTGGCACGCAGGAAAAGCTGAAAGATAGAGGCTAGCAGCCTGTCCTGGGCCAGGGTGGGAAATTGCTGGGCCCCCGAGGGATTGGGTAGAATTTGTGTTTTTTTCGAGGGCAACAAAAACCACCCCAAAGGGATGTCTGAGGCCCATGGAAATGCGGTGGTTGGGTTGTCTCTTCCACAGACCTGGTGTCCAGCAACAAGGAACTCATCTCCAGTAGTAAAAGTCACGTGATCGGCATCTCTTGTGCTATCAGACACAAATCAAGGAAGTGTCTCTCTCCAATCCAACAGGGGCTCAATAAACCCGGTGCAGGGCTGTGCCACGGGCCGAGAGCTGTTTACCTCCCTGTGTTCATCTTCTTCCGCTGTGTGCACTTGACCTTCATGACCCCACTTTAATTCTTCCGGCAACCTTGGAGTAGATTTGATTCCCATTCACAGAGGGGACCATTGAAGGATGGGCAGGCAGGGATGCAGGAAGCTTCCAGGTGGACCCAAAAGATGCCACAGGCTCTGTTGCAAACCTCCTCACTGAAGGAGGTGGAGATCCAGGCACACAGCACCCGCTCCCTAACAGTTTCCACTTCTCAAACACTGAGTTATATGGGCAGAGTCAAGGACAGGCCAGGGGGTGGCCCCCACAAGGCTAGGGTAGGAGCCCCACCTTTCAATGGTATATGCCCGGGACAGGGTTATGGGACCTTCCGACTCAGGATTTAGGTACACTTTTCCTCTTTGTTTTTTGGGGAGTACATTTTTATTTTTAACTGACATAAAAAAGCATGTATTTAGGGTGTACAACACGTAATGATCAGACCGGGTGATGAGCATTTCCATCTCCTTGTTTATCACTTCTTTGTGTTGGGAACCTTTGAACTTGTTCTCTTCCAATTCTTTATAAAACACATGACAAATTGTGCACAGTAGCCCCCTCCTGCGTGCGGGACGCTGCGCCTTATCTTTCCGGGCTGGCTGGATTTCAGTACCTGTTATCAGCCTCCCCTGCCCTCGCCTCCCCTTCCGGGCCTCCCATAACCCGATTCTACTCTCTTCTTCTAGGAGGCCAACTTTTTAGCCTCCACAGATGAGTGAGGACATGAGGCGTTTGGCTTCTATGCCAGGCTTATTTCACTGAACACAAAGTCCTCCAGTTCCATCCCCCTTGTCGGTGCGGATGTGTATATTTATGCCTCACGGTTTTCTTCCTTCGACCGTTGATGGGCACCTTGGTTGATTCCATATTTGGCTGCTAGGAATAGAGCTGCAGTCAACATGGAGTAAGGTAGCTCTCTGATATACTGGTTCCACTTCCTCTGGGTCTCTACCCAGTGGTGGGATAGCTGGATCATATGGTAGTTGTAGTTTTAGTTTTTTGATGCACTTCAGGCTATTTTCCATAATGATTCTTCTATTTTATATCCCCAGGGAAGAGTTGCTTCTACCATTTGCCTCAGTCTGACTCCTGAGCACATGGGGTTACATTTCTTGGGCTTCTGCTATGGGATGGGCTGTGTGATTCATTGTAGCCAATGAGTTTTGGTTAGAAATGGTGCATTTGTGTCTTTCCAGTTTTCTGGCTGAGACACTTAATTGCCAGCATGAAACACTATCCTTCTGTTGTTTCAGCAAAACCCTGGAGCATTGTGTTGTTATCATGACCTCAAAAATTGTGCACAGAATGCCAATAGAACATGCTGTTACACAACAGAGCCCTCCTCTCCACGTCCCTGTAGTATGATCAACAAGTGAGCTTTGATTGTTTTACATCATGAGGATTCGGGTTGTTTGTTACAGCATCTTAACTTAGCCAGTCCTGACTAATGCATTTTCTCATTTCAGAATTTACCCTTTCCCCTCTACTGCCCTTTGAATGTCATGGTTGGCCCTTCCTCTTCCTCAGTTCAGCTTAAACTGTCACTGTCTACACTCAGATCTCCCGAACATTCCATAAAATAAGTTTCTTTCTTATAGTCTTTTGGTCACCCTGTTGGTCTCTTCCATTTGTTTATTGTTTACTACCTGTCTCTCACATCATACTGCAAATACACAAGGGTAGAGAGTGCTGTTTTGGCCATACTGTATTCCTAGTGCTTAGCACCAAGCCTGAAAGAATGTTGCAGGGAAGGAAATGAGCTCAGAGAGAAGAAGTGACTTGCTTAAGGTCACACAGCAAGCAGGTGAGATGAGCCCAGCTCCCAGCCACCACCCTCCCCAGGCAGATTCTCTTCAATGCCTTGGCCTCCTCTCTGAGCCAATGGTCAAGGGCCAGGGAAGAGTTTCAAGGTCTCTAATCAGCAGGTCTTCAAGGGACCAGAGAGCCTGAGACTCAGTACGCAGGTACCTTGGAGGAGGGTGGGATTTGAGAGATGGATCTAAATCCAGGCTCCACACTGTATGGGCTTGGCAGGATACGTCACCTGCTGAGACTCTGTGTCCTGACACTGGCTACACCTGCTCAGGGGGTCATTCGGTCGCTGTGAAGACTAGGTGGTGTGATACATGTGCAGATCTCAGCCCAGGGCCTCACTACCAGCTTCTACCTCCCCGGCGGTTCTAATTCCTAACATTATGTTGTGAGTTGCTGCTGTTTTCTGAAGGAGTTCCAAGGAATAGGAATTTCAGCCACAGAAGGGCCCTCCAGGGCCCGGACTCTGAGGGAAAGGTGGATTCATGATCTGGAAGCTGTTTTGCCCCACCTGTGCCCACCAGCTCCCTGACACCTTCCCACCCCAACAAGGCAGACCACCCATGTGCCCTTTCCCAATGAGACTCTGAGACCAGAGAGGCGAGGGCCTTGTCCAGATTCACCCAGTGCATTAGAGGTGGAACCCATTCGACCCTTGGTATCCATTGTGCCTCCCTCACGTGCCGAGGCAGAAATGCCACGTCCTGTAAAGCAGCGGTTCTTGACCAGGGTAATTGTCTCCCCAGAGGACACTGGGAAATATCTGGGACACTTTTTGCATTTTAACTGGGGGAGATGCTACTGGCATCTAGAGGGTAGGGACCAGGGATGGCAAAGCTGAAAACTACTGTACTGAAGGAATTTCAGAGGTCAAAAAGGGAAATTAGTTTGGGGGCGTCCAGGGTCAGTCATTGTACTCCCCCAGGATGAGGCCACATAATCACAACAATGCACACAAAAGGTCAGGGGCTTTCAGGAGCATGGGATTTTTTTTTGGGGGGGGTTCTGGGGATTGAACCCAGGGCGCTTAACCACTAAGCCACATCTCCAGTCCTTTTGTATTTTATTTAGAGACAGGCTCTCACTGAGTTGCTTAGGGATTTGCTAAGTTGCTGAGACTGGTTTTGAACTCACGATCCTCCTGCCTCAGCCTTCCGAGCTGCTGGGATTACAGGCGTGCGCCACGGCGCCTGGCCAAGCCCTGGATTTTTTAAGCCTCACAATAACCACAAGAAGGTCGGTGCAGTTATCCATTTTGCAGATGGATGAACAGAATATCTAGCATGGGTGTGACCTACCGAAGGCCACCCAGGCAAGAGCCGGCAGAGGCAGGCCTGGAAGTCGGCCCACGAGCACCTCTGGCCGCCACATCCAGCTTCTCCCCTTCAGGGTGAGACCCGAATGAGACCCAGGGAAGGAGGCGCCCAGACTGTTGAGAAGGGCTGACTTCCCAGCTGCCTAAAGTAAATCACACTATAAATTCCACTTGGCTGAGTCTCGCCGATCAAAGTGAAGGGTCATCAGGGAAAACAAATCCTGGGTCTTGGGAGCCACTTCAGGGTGAGTGTGAAATTTTAACCTAAAGTGTCCAGCTGGGGAGGCACGGCGGGGGGCCTGGCTGTGGACTCCAGAGATGGCCTCTGCTCAGGGTCGAGGCCGCACTGAGTTTCTCTTCAGGGAGTAACAGTCTGCTGAGCCCCGCAGACCACTGTGTTCCTGGCTTCCCAGCAGAACTGGAGGTGGGACTCCAAGCTGCTCCCTCTCAGCCCCTGGCACTGAGGAAGGCCAGGACTGCTCAGGGCTCCTCATCCGTGACACCCATAGGACCAAAGTCCTCTCGCCCTCACCTCATGTTTGCCAGCTGCTTTGGCACACAGGCAGATTAACTTTCAAGGCCGTCCCAGGCAGTATCTGTTCTTAGGATCATGGTGAATCGAGTCACCATTTGCTGAACACCTACTAGGTGCTGCAGATTCAATGGTGAGCAAACTACATAGGCCCCAGAACTCGGAGATCTTATCATTTTTAAGATGTGGAGGAAGGGGTGGACATCAGACCCGAAGTACCACAGGCAATGACGGTGTCTTAGAGGAGGGATCTATTGGTGGTCAGGGGATGAGGGAAGGACTGGCCATGGGACTGGCATTTAATGTAAGGGTAGCGATTTTTCAGGTGGGTAGCTTATTCCACCCCTAGCAGTAGAGCTGCTGAGGACATAGAACTGGGAAGGACTAGGTGTGACTTCCCCAGGCCAAAAGGATGAGCAGAGGGTTCCCGCCATCCTCCCTGAGGGCTTGGCTCAGAGTGGGGCAGGTATGGCCACAGGGATAAGAGACCGTTCATTTTGCCCACCATGGAGCACCTACTGCCCTGGATGGGTGTCAACCTCACAGAGCTCTGGGGCAGCCGGGGGACAGACCCAAGGAAGATCTCCACACGGAGAGGGGAGCCCGCTTTCGTCCGCATGGTCCTTTCCTGCTCTTAACTGCTTGTCTGCAGTGGAAGGCCTGCACCCCCATCTAGGATGCAGACCTAGGACAGGCAGGTGACGGGCGACGCCACCCCCAGCCTGGACGACTCCTGCTGCCACCTGCCTGCTGACCTGGTGTCTGATTTGACTCAAAAGCCATCTGCTCAGTAAAGCTTTCCGAGACCCCAGCCCGTGCCCAGGCCCGCTCCTGGCCTCCCCGGCACATAGTGACATTCTTGTGCGATTACTGATGAGTGTCCGCCTTCCCCACTTGACTCTAAGGTTCTCTGGGGCAGGGACATTTCAGTTATCAGCTTCTGGGGGATTCCTGGCATGTATTTGGTGCTCAGTAAATGTTTGTTGGATGAGCTGAGGACACAGCTGTTATGACCACAGCAGGGATGTCTTGGATGACCCCTCCGCTTCTCCTCATGGGAAGCATCCAGTCTATTTTCAGACTCCCTTTGCCTTTAAATCCCCTAGACATCCACAGCTAATTTGAAGAGCCCAGATCCATCCTCAGATGAGGAAATCAAGGCTCACTCTAGGCTCGGCATGTCAGGGACACTCAGCTGGGCTGAGGACGGGACTCCGCTTGTTTATGGGCTCCAGACGTGGATGAACATTGGGCTCCCCTGAGGATATCGGAAGCGACCTGTGCCTGGCCCACCGCCCTGCTGGTTTAGTTGCTGGGTGTAGACGCCGGAGCAGTGTGGTGCAGATGCTCCCTGGGGCTGGGGCTGCTTTCAACACGCAGCTGAGCAAATCTTTGTGGGTGGACAAGCCGTGGGCTGGACACTACCTGCATTTTACCCACGAGTCACCAGAAGCCCAGAAAGGGGTAGGCTTCACACAGAGGGAGGCCAGCATCGGCGGCAGCACTGGGGAGCACTAGGGCCCCGGGAGAGCATGGAGGCCATTTCCCTGCTCAGGGGGGACCTTTGCTGGAATTCTCTAACGCCTCTGTCCGGGGTATTGCCTTCCAGGCAGAAGGAGGCAGATTCTCAGGGGGGCCTCGAAGTCCTGGCTCTTGATCTGATGGAGGGACAGGCAGAAATGCTTCATGTCCCTTCCCCTGCATGTCCCCTTTGCAGAGTGTGGCAGCCTCACGTGTGACTCTCAAGGGGCTGGGTTGGGGGCAACAGGCTGCTCCGAGCCTGGGCCTGGTCAGGGCAGCCTCTCGGCCCCCTGTTTCCAGAGTCTCATGGGGAAGAGGCCACCCTTTGCAGCTCACGGAGTGAGGAGCGGACAAGTGGCGGCCTCAGTTGTCTGCCTCGCATACCCATTCCTGGCAGAGGACGGAGCACTTCCGCCCAAGCAGGGCTCCGTGATGGATGCGGAGAAGCAACCAAATGTCGCTCATTAATCACCGGCTCCATCTGGCTCCCTGCTTGATGGTTTTCAGCTGACTTGAAAAAGACCCAATTAGATCAAAACATTTTGACAATTTATCTTATGGCATGAACAGGTCCAGATCGAGCTGATTTCATCATCCGGAGGGAGGAGGGATCGGGTGTGGGTCATGCACGGAGCTCGGGGGATGACGGGGGTGTCTCCCCAGGAACCTTCCTGTGAAACCAGAGTGCAGCACCGCTGACCCTGTCAATCCCAGGGCCAGAGGACCTGTAGGACAATGAGAGCCCTTTGGTTTGGGCAGGAGAGGCCTGAGGAGGAGGAATCTGGTTGGATGAAGACAAGGGACAACCAGAAGGTACTAACTGTCCATGGGTTTGGCACTGGGTGTTGAACATACAGCAGCTTTAGAAGTCGAGAGTGACCAAGGCCAGGCCTGTTCTGAGCCCTGCACCAGCAAGAAGCCCGGGGACCCAGTCCCTGAACCTGAGCCTAGAAATAGGAGCCCTGATTTCCTGGTGGCTCTGGTCTCCCTGAGAGGGGATCCACAGCTCTCAGTGGTCTCTTTGCAGGTCAGAAACATGCCAGAGACCCTGGTATTTCTGAGACCACAGCTCTGGGTTTCTTTTTTTCTTTTTTTTTCTCCCAGTCCTGGGGATTGAACTCAGGGCCTCACATAAGCTAGGCGGAAACTCTAGAGCTGTGCTGAGCTACATCACCAGTTCTTTGAATTTTATTTTGAAACAGGGTCTCCCTACATTACCAAGGCTGGCCTTGAACTTGCGAACCTCCTGCCTCAGTCTCCCGAGTAGCTAGGATTAGCGGTGTGTGCCAACAGCTCTTGGTTCTTAAGAAACAAGCCTTAGCTGCTCCCTAGACCACTGGGGCACTGGAGGGAGCCCCAGCAGGCAGCTGGCTGCAGGGTGGGGATGCTCCCTGCCCCACAGAGCACCTGAAGGCACCTTAGGGCTGCAGAGCACATGAGGGCCTCGCTCCCAAACCTGAGGCCAAACATGAGCAGTGGTAGCAACTAGGGCGAGGAGGCCAGTCTGGCTTCTCTTGGCGGGACTTCTGGGGCTGCCAGGCTGGGGAGGGGCTGGTGCACCAGCCTCCACTACCCTTCTGGATTCTTCTGGGCTGGCCGGGGAGGAGAGTGCCGAGTGTGGATCTGCCTGCTACCTCCCCAGGGCTGGCAGGGCTGGCAGGGAACGCAGGAAACAGACCCCTCACTCCTGTCCCCCTCGCCATACACGCTGGCAGACAGATGCCCCATCTATTTGTGCACGTCATGGTGGGCCCCTGCTCACGTGGCCGTTTAGTCCTGTGGAGGCCCGTGTGCACACACGCCTCCCCCACGACTTCCCATGGGCTTTCCTGCCGTCACGCACTGCCTCTGACCCTTCAAGCACTTGTCACTCTCCTGCCCTGACCTCATCCACAGACACCCGCGCCTGCTCACCCACAGGTACTGCTCATATTTTCAGATACCACACCCCTCTGCTGCGACACACATGCATGCACACAGACACACACTCATGCACACGCATAGAGTAACAGATGGGCCCTCAGTTCCTGGGTGTGCCTGCACTCACCTTTGCACCAGCTTGTGTGCACCTGTGCACGTGCACACACTTACCCATCTTCCAGATATGCAGCTGGGAGGGGATACTGCCTCCCAGGCACAAGGGCAGTACTGGGGAGAGACTGCATGTGGGCGGGGTGCAAAGTCTGCAGATAGGTCTCCCCCAGGCCACTTTGACTGGCTCTTGCTGGCGTGCTTCCTGGGGCCCTGAGTGAGGCTTCCTCCCCTGCCCAGGTCCATCCTGTTCCTTCTGGACTGAGCTTCTTTCTTAGATCTTTCTGACAGCATCTGTTTCCCTTCCTGGGATTCAGTTCCTCTTTGGGCTTCTGTGCGCTTCCTTGGCCCCCTGCTCTGAGCTTGATGCTCTCTGATGTTTTCCCTCAGGAATCAGGCATTTGCTGGCATTTGCTGGCACTCACAAAGGACTTATCCTGCACCCTGGCAGAGCACAGCACCCACCTCCAGGATGGATCGGTCTGGTTCTTGCTCTGGATTGTACAAGCCTCCCATCCATGAAAAGGGGGGAGGTCTTAGGTGAGCAAGACTTGGATGATCACCAAGGATTCTTCCAGAAGAACTAGTCTAGGAGCCTTGGGTCTCGCTGACATGCTGCTCCTGCCACTCAGTGCTGTTCCCAGCTGCAGCCTGGCCCAATCAGAGTGCGTTGATGTATACTCAGAATTTGTCTTTGCAAATGACAGCAACCCAACTACAATAGACTTAAATGAAAAATAAATCAAGTGACTCAGGTAACCCGGAAGGTAAGGAGGACTCTGCGGGGTACTTAGATGAGGGTCACATTCTCCATGGCTCCCTGGACATGAGCTTCATGCTCCCGGGTTAGGAAGGAAAGCTATTACCTCTCGCCTCTAGTCTGGAAAAAAATGAGTAAGAAGATCTCTGACTGCCTCATCCTGAGTCACGTGCCAACCCCAGGACCACTGTTCCTAGGTGATGCTCTACTGTGATTGGTTCACTCTGGGAATGATCCCACCCTCAAGGATTGAGAGGTAGATCCTATCTCTTCAGCACCTTGGAAGGAAGAACAATGGGGAAGGAAACCCCAAGAGTTCATTACGATTGCCCTGCGCTCCCTCCCTACCTTCCTATCCAGGACAGGTGTATCAATCTGCATGCACCATGGCCCAGCTCTGCTCTAGGGTCCCTGCTTCAGGCTGTAGGAAAGCATCCCTTCATCCCCAAAGGGCTCAGGGGTCATCCTTATGGAACACCCCAGAGGGAGCTAGATGGGGCCTTGTTGCAAACATCAGCCCTGAGGCCCACCTCAGCCTCTGAGCCCAGGTTTCTGCAGGAGCTTGCTCTTGCTGTAGGTTTCAGGACTTTGACTTGCTGCCCATCAGGACCCCTGGCCTACCCTGCATGAGCTGGGCTTTTCAAAGAGCACATCTAAATCTAGTCCAGTTCAGGGTCCTGCTGGGCACAGGGCTCTCTGTCTTTTTTTTTTTTTTTTTTTAAGATTTCTGTATGCAACTCATTGAAAAGTGAGGATACTGACATTTTAGTGTTGGGGGGGGAGGGAGGCCATCTACATTAAACTCACCTTAGCAACCTGGACACTTGCCCCTCTGCCCTCCAGGATCCTGACAGGGACCGCCAGTGGAGTCTGTTAATACTGAGAAGGTGTTGCAAATCTTTGGACGTGGGATGCTGCAGTCGTTGCCCCACTTTCCCTAGTGGATTTTGATGGTACTTCTGGGGAGTTGGCTTGGGCAGGTTGCTAAGTGCATGAATAACCATAATACAAATCACCATCACCACCACCATCACCATCACCATTACCACCATCATCACCATTACTACCACCATCATCATCACCCCATCATCACCCCTATCATCATCACCACCACCATAACCACCACCACCACCATAACCACCACCATAACCATCACCATCATCATCACCTCATCATCATCATCATCACCATCACCATCACCATTACCACCATCATCACCATTACTACCACCATCATCATCACCCCATCATCACCCCTATCATCATCACCACCACCATAACCACCACCACCACCACAACCACCACATAACCATCACCATCATCATCACCTCATCATCATCATCATCACCATCACCATCACCATTACCACCACATCACCATCACCATCACATTTACACTACCATTACCATCACCACCCCATCATGTCCCATCATCATCACCACCACCATAACCACCACCACCACCATCACCATCACCATCACCACCACCATCACCATCACCATCGTCATCATCACCACCATTACAATCATCATCATTATCACCACAACCATCACCATCATCATCACCATCATCACCATCACCATCACCATCACCATCACCTCATCATCTGTTGCAATGATGCATAGTAATTGTAACAGCAAATGGCCATTGTTAAGCATTTCCTATGTGCAGGTCACTGCATGCTTCTCTCCTCACATGTCATTGAGAATTTACACTAGTCCTGTGAGATTTCTATTAGACAGACACAGAATCCAGGGCTCAGAGAAGTCCAGGAACTCTTCTGAGGTCACATAACTAACCCAGGGTTATAATCCAGCCACATTTGATCCCAGATCTCTTGACCCCTGTATCATGTTTCGGAGAATCCCAAACTGGAAATAACCCCAATGCCCATCAGTAGAGGAAAGACAATACAGCGTATCCAAATCATCAAGTGTAAGCAGCTGCCTAAGAATGACGTATGCCCTCAAGCCCTGATAGGAAGTGATTTCTAAGACAGTGGCTAAGTGAGAAAAAGGAAGTTGCAGATAATACGTATGGAATGGTTTCATTTATTCACTCATGGACTACAGAGCCCCATGCATTCATGTAAACTCAGGAAGAGCCTAAAGGAATATGCTCCGCACTGCTAACTCTGGGGAAGGGAGGGAGTTTGGATGGGGGCCAAGGGTTCTTTGGCTTGATCTATATTTCTGGGACTTCTTAAATGAACTTGGCTTCCTGCATTCCCTGCATAATGAGAGAGGAAACTTTCATCATGGCTGCAGCAGGAATCCAAGAAGTCTGTTTCCCGGACGTACATCCTGACTCTGCCACTTACAAGCTGTGTGACCCCAGGCAAGTCACTTAATCTCTGTTCCACATCTTTAAAATGAGAATCATCCCAACAACAATAATGCATGTCATAGGGCTAAGGCATGGTTTTCCAACCCTAATGCTGTTGCTAGTTTCTGCTGGTCAATCCTTTGTGGTGGAGGAGGGGGCTGTCCTGCACAAGCTGGGTATGTGGTAGCCTCCCGGCCTCTACCTCCCAGATGCCCACAGTGCTCCTTAGCCCAATCATAGCAATAAAAAAATGTCCCTTGGGAGTCAAGTCACTGTAGTTCATGTTAAAGTGCTGGGTTAAAGTGACTGATGCCTACAAAGTACTTAGGACAGTGCCTGGCACTGAGTGAGCCCTGGGTAAATGCTGGCCCCCATCTTAGCGGGCAGAGAAGAGAGTGGGATGAGTCTTACTCCTCTTGGTCAAGCAGGGGCGGAGGGGTTGGAGCAGGGACAGAATTCAGGACTGGAAGTTGGGGTGCATGGTCTCTGCTTCTGTCCCTGCCTCTCAGTACTTGGGGACTTTGGGTGCTGGCTCACACCTCTGGATCCTAAGTTTCCTTCTCTGTGAAATACAGGGGACCTAGCAGGGCCTGATGCTGACCCTCAGGCTGCAGGTGACTGCCAGGTCCGCAGGGAGCCCTCCTCCACTTTTCAGAGCCAGAGGGTGGCTGGAGATCAGGCTCCTGCCAGCTTCCCTCTGCAGGCGCCTGGGCTGTGGCCTGGCCTCCTCAGACGTGCCCCTCCCTCCTTTCCTCCCTCCCTCCCTCCCTCCCTCCCAACTGGGGAGCAGATGCGGCCTCGGGTGGCTGCTGCCCAGACACAGGTGGTACCACCTGCCACAAGTTCCTTGATTCTTGATCGTCCTACAATCACTTTTGGCCCCCAAACAATTTGCTGGGTGAAGGGAGAGGAGGGCCTGGAGGGAAAGGAAGAAGAAAGGGAGGGAGGCGGGGGTGGCGCGGGGTTAAGAGTGGCCTTTGAAGTTTGCAACCATCTTATAGAAAACATCTTCAGTCGTTCCCCATTTGGATGATGTCAGGAGAGCACATTACCATCCCGAGATCAAATGCAACAGCAAGAATCACTTGTTGCTCACCAGGCTACAGCCATATATCAAGTCTTCCAGGCACACGCAATTCGTAACTTTCCCCGAAACAGATTGATATTTTCCTCTTCCACTTTCTGGGAAGAGACATCTGACTTTGCTTCAAGTGCGGTTTGGGAGGCAGCGGGGAAATGAACCCGGGACCACTGTCTTTGCACAGTGCGGGCCACGCCGCTGCCCACTGGGTTCGTTTTGTCTCCCTTTTTCATGTTCCCTGGGGGACAGCCATGCAATGAAAAAGAAATCCAAGTTACTTTCTGAGGTACTTTATGGAGAGCATTAAATTATTTTCCAGGGTGCTTGTAGCAAAGCGTCCATTTTTTCATCTGTAATGCGAGTGCCAAATTCCTAGGGCTGATGCCAGAAGTAAATGCACATAAGCACAGAGAATATTCCAGCACAGAGCTGCACACAGAATACATTCAGGACACGCGATCTGTGACTAGCTGTCTGCATGCTCTTGCAGGGTTCAGGACAGTCTTTATCCATCTTCCGTAACACCTTCGACGGCTGCTCATCACGCAGCTCTGTTGGAGTCTCTGTCCTTGTGACTTATACTTAAGGGATTGTACATGACTGTTAGGATTTTTGTTTTGTTTTGTGGTTCTGGGGAAGGAAACTGGTACTTTGCATGTGCTGGACAAGGGCTTTACCACTGAGATGTGTCTCTGGCCCAGACCAATATTAGTTATTTTCTGTCCACACAGCTGCTTGGTGGTAGCTTTTTCCTGGTGTTTGTACATGGCCTCTCTCACTATGCTCAATAAGAACAAGACCCTGAAGTTACCCTCCAATAGACAGAGCTTCTCACACTTTAGTAGGGTCTTACTCCTGGATTTGGATTTGGATTTGTAGTAGGGTCTTACTACTGGATTTGGATTTGTAGATCTGGATTTAGAGGATCTGGGGCAGGTCAGAGAGTCTGAACAGAAATGCAGGCTTCTCATGCTGCTGGTCCAAACTCTGTGAAACAAGGGGTGGACCGCCAGGACCTCTCAGCCAGAATATTCTGAACACACCCTTTGAGTGTGGTGACCGTGCATCTAGACTGAAACTACACTGAAGTGTGACCTTGTGTGTTTAGTCAAAGAACTTGATGGGGAGAAGAGAGGATGATAGGCAGGTGGAGGCAGGGTAGGGTGGGGAGTGGACCGGAAACGCGTGTGGAAAGGGCGGTGCGCATGCTGACTCCCGGGGAAGCCCTGAGTCAGCAGGCTGTGGCAGGGAAAGGGCCCAGAGCAAGGAACCATGCCCTGCAGCAGAGAAACCTGGAGCTGGCGAAGGCCTCTCCATGGCGGAGGACAGCTGTCCCTCTGACTCCTTTCAATGAGTTTACGAAGAGTCACTCTGGGTATTATTAACAGGGAATTAAAATTGGGTGACTCCAAATGCGTTATGCAGTGCTTATGAAGACATTTAGAGGTCGAGTTAGGGAAGCAGCTTGGTTGAGACTTTCGGATTCCAGGTGAGTCTACCATCTGACCCCCTCAATTCACCTGGATCCGGGGAGAACCCAGGCTCCATCCAGCCCTGTTTCCTACGCTCCGACCTCAGGCCCAGGAAGCAACCCTGGGGGACAGTGTGCAGGGGTGTTCCAGTGGACGGCTGGGGAACGTGCCTCTTCCCTCTCCCCAAAAAACTGCCCCCTACTCTATGTCTAGGCAAAATAATCACTTTGCGTTCTAAAGCCAAGAACTTGGGGTATTCCTTTTCCAGGGCGTTTTCTTCGGAACTGCCCACAGGACAGGCCCTTGGTGTGTTCCAGCTCCGAGTGAGGCCGGCTTTGCTCTAGGAGGTTACACTCCTTCGCTTTTCAGTGGAGGCCAATTCTTCTCTCTGATTTCCATATTTGCTGTCGACAGCCAGACACCCAGGAAAAGCGTGCAAACACAGTTATCCACGGCTTGTCATCAAAGATATTATCACTTCTCAGTGCTGTGCGTGGCTCCGAGACAAGACACCCAAATGCACCTAAATGGGGCACTTTTTTGCTCTTGTTCAAAGTGAAAATTCCCAAGCAGCCTCTGACGTCAGGAAGTGGTGACTCAGACTTTCCAACATCTAAGCCCAGATCCACATGGCTGTGCTGTCGAGATGATGCTATATGATGTGTGAGTTCCACTTAGCTCTTGGCTCTAACATGACGCGACGCTCACCTTCGGGCACCCCCAAATCTTTCTATGGCAGGTGGCTCCCATGTCTGCTCATGAGCCACCTAAGAAAGAAGGACTCTGAGCCACAATGTGAGGCTCAGCTCACAATGTGAGGTGCCAGGGATGCCCAGCAGTAGCTGTATGGCCATCTCTGCATTGCAGTTGGATTATTTGAAAAGTAATCAGCATTTGAAAACATTCTGTAAACCAAAGGGCTCTTGGATAAGCAGAATCTCTGATGGAGCTTTGGTATAGGACAGATAAAAATGAAACTGATTGGTTTGAGGCGGAGTTGGGGGTCCCAGGTTTCCGCTGCTGTCCTTCCTCCCAATCACAAAGTCCCTAAGGTCACTGAAGAGCCCCAAGTGCTCCATGGGGCACAATTTGACAACCATGGAACTAGAGAAGCCCAAAGTCCTTTTACTCCGATGGCCTACAAACCTCTGATAATATGACTGGGTTGGGGGACGTGGGGTGACATGGGCTAAACCACACCCTCTACTAGTTCATATGTTGAGGTCCGCACTCCCTGTGCCTCATAACGGGGCCTATTTGGAGACAGGATCTAATGAGGTTATGTGAGTTCATGAAGTCACTGGGGCAGATCTGAATCCCATGACCTATGTCCTTAGGAAAGAAGAGGTTACGATGCACACTGGCACGAACAGAGAACAACGTGAAGACCCAGGGAGAAGATGGCTGTCTACTTCAGAGAGAGAAGCCTCAGAAGAAGCTACCCCTGCAGATGCCTTGATCTTGGACTTCCAGCCTCTGGTTTATGAGCAAAAACAACTGTATTATCTGAGCCTCCTGGTCTGGGGTGCTCTTTATGGCCACCCTAGCAAACAGATACCCAGGGGGAGAGCGCCCATGGGGACCACCAGGTTAGAGATTCTATCTATCCCACTCTGAAACCAGTGGGCTATCTATTTCTCCTCTCAGAGAGTCCGAGCCATCCTCTTTACAGGGGAGACAGCTGGTGTCCCAAGAGGTGTGTTCCTGTCCTTGGGGGAATGAAAGTCCTGTTCTTGAGCTTGGTCATGTCCTGCAGAGGGTCTGGGCTTAATGGGCACCCACAGGGATGGTGACAGGGATCATGGTGGCATGGTGACTGGAACCTGGGGAAGATCTCCCACTGGCCCCTGGTCTGGGAAATCTGGTCATAGGAACAGTTAGGCCTGCTGAGACCAGAACCCCAGGTTTCATTTTTATCCTGATCAAATTGCACCCATCGTAATAATAGTCATCAGTGGTAGAACTGTGTGAAACTAGCAATTTTCACTTCACAGGAATTTGTCTGGGAAAATAACAGTTTTTCACCTTTGGAAACTGCCATTTGGTTTCATGAAAAATTCAAGGTGAAAAGAAATGTAGGCGAAACATTGTCAATTTTCATGGGCTATTTTGGCAGAGGTGGTGGCTATTTTCAACTTTGTTTAATGGTAAGAGGGGCCACCATGGAGGGGAACTGGGAAGGTTGTCACCGGTAATAAAAGATAACCTGAGTGTGGAGTGTCCGGTGGTGCTCACTGGTGTCCTTCCAGGGGTGTCTTTGGGGATAGGATGGGTGGGGTGGCACCAAGCCCTGGGCCAGTAAAGAGGGACACAGAACTCTGGGCAATCACTGTCTTCTTTGCTGTCTCACCCTGGGCTGTTTGGGAAAGGGCTAAGTTCATTCTTTACCTAATTTTTGAAAGTCCCCTTCACTCGAGTCCCTGTGTGTGTGTCTGCAGAGTTCACTTGATCAGTCCCTAGAAAGTGTCTCTTTTACCTCTCAGGTATGGCCATGTTAGATACTACCTGGGCTGCGTGCGTTTAGGAAGGAGATGGCCATTCAGAGGGCTAGGCTTACAGTTGTGGAAAAAGACATCGCATCTTTACACTTGAGCAATTGGCACTCTGACAGAAGAGACAGTTCCTACTCAGAAACATTGGGAAAACAGTAGCAGATCAGCAGAGGTACAGGTCCAAGTGCAAGACCTGGCTCAAAACAACTACAGAAAAATCAATGCCTACTGAATTTGACAATATGACCAAGAGCATTACAAATACCACTCTCCTCCTGAGAAATTACCCAAGAGACGTAATCAGAAACATGGTTGAAAATGTCTTTCCTCTAGACACATTTATAATAACACTAAACTGGGAACTAAACTCTAACAGTCAGAGGGATTGGTTGGATAAATAAGGGTGTAACTCAGGGATCAACCTGGGACAAATCCAGCTCTCATCAGTTTTTGTCAATAAAGTTTTATTAGAATAGCCATGTCTACAATGACAGGAATAGTTGTCATGAGAATCATTTGTCCTGCCAAGACTGAATTATTTGCTTTCTGGCCCTTTATAGAAAATTTTCTGATTGTCTGTTGAGTTATCTAGGTAAGCATTAAAAATGATGTTAAGAAAATGAATCACAATTAATAATTTGAAGAACACTGCTCTATCCTGCAGTTGTTTTATTTTAGAATATGCTTCAGTATTTTAGGATAGATAAATATTTAATTATTTGTCCAGGACATGTTTGTATTTCCTCAGGGAGGATGTAAATTGATGAGGGTGTTAAAGCAAGGATTTTAAGAATTTTTATTGTCCTGGAAGATGCATATGGCATTATGTTAAGCAAAAAAACAGGATGTGAAACTTTGACATTAGTAATAATAACTAACATTCATTAAGTGCACGAGAACTTCTAGGCACTGTGAAAATTATTTCTATATATGGTATAGGGAAGGGAAAATGATGTGATATGATGCCACTCCAAAAAAGCAGGATACGTAATGTTAATTATTATAATTAATACTTCCTAAGCGCATGTAAACTCACGGTGCTGATCCCTGTATATGCTTAATATACACTACACTGAGCCTTCAAAAAACTCCAAGGGAAGTTGCGATTGTCTCATATTTAAGATCAGGAATGAGACACAGAGGTTAAGTAATTTATGTTAGGGACCCACCTGTAAGTGAGGGAGCTGGAGTTTAGAGGCAGGAGTCTGCCTCTGTACAGAGAAAGGCCTAGAAGGATCAAGGTGACGTGTGGGGGTGTGGGCGGAGGTGGGAGGAGCGCTCCCTCAGCCAGGGTGTCTTTGGTTTGAGTTCTTGAGAACCCAGGAGCATGGCCTCTGCGAGAGGTGCTTCTTTCTCATGGCCGAAAAGTCTGGGGAGGCAGCCAGGGCTGGGCCAGAGACCCTGAGCCTCCAGCAGGGAACTGCCAACCATCCTTTGCACAGGAGCCTTATCCTCAGGCTGTCCCTGAGCCTTAAGGTGACTCTCTCAGCTCTTGGGTCCTGCATTCAGTACAGGGCGAGGGTATAAACGGGCCGAGTGGTCTCTCGGTCAAAAACACTTTCCTTGAAGCTCCTGTTGGCAACTTTCTCGTATGTCTCACTGGCCAGAAAGGGGTCACATGATCACCCGTAATGGCAAGATTGGCCGGGCTCATTGTAACCCCGCGTGACCTTGGGATTCCACTGGTCAGGAAGAAGGGGAGAGGGTACAGTTTGAAGGAACGGTTGCCTATTTGTTCTTTATTCTTTCTTAAGAGTTCCAAACTGAGTAAAGGCTTGCCGAATCCGAAGGCGTCTGCACCAGGGGAGTGGGGAAGGAGCCATGGGTGGGATGGGCGAGCAGGGAATTCCCTAGAGCAGACGTGCTGACGTCCAGGTGCCTCGTGGGGGCGAACCACGCTCCTTCATTCCTTGCCGCCCATGAGAGCCTCAAGCTTTGGGGTGTAAGAAAAGCCCCAGGAGAGTCTGCCCCACTCACTCTCCCATCCTGTGTGGGGACAGGAGTCTCCGGGGTCGCACACCCTGTGCAGGGACTTGGGGCTGGGCTGCAGCTTGAGGAACGAGAGGCCAGGGGTCCACTCTGATAAGGTGGCCTTGGCTCACCTACTAGGTAGATTTACGTCCCTCCCAAAGGTCTATTCTATCCTGACCGCCAGGACTGGTAATAGGGTCATGGCAAATGTAATCATGTAATCATCTGAATCAGGTGACCTAATACAATGCCTAGGGTCCTTCTAAGAGGGACATTTGGATACAGACATGGAAGACACTGGAAAGAAGGTCACGTGATGACAGGTGTGACCGCAGTGAAGCAGCCGCAAGCCGAGGGAGGCCCAGGAGGCAGGAGAGGCTGGAGCAGCTTCCTTTTCTCGGCCTCCAGAGGAGCCCACCCTGTTGACACCTCGATCTTCGACTGCTGTCCTCCTCATGTGACAGAAATAAACCCCTTTTGCTGAGTCACTCGGCGTGAGGCCGTCAGCTATGGCAGCCCTGGGGGGCACGTACAGCTCCCGCCTGGGACAACCCACAGGTCAGGTCTTGTGTGACCTGCACACTGGGGGGGCCACAGGCAACTTGGCCTCTAACCCCGAGCCCTGGTCACCTCATTAAAAAGGGACACAGAGGTGGCCTTCCACCCTCCACAGGAGCCAATGCCAGGCCCTCTGCACACGCAGTCCTCCCTGCGGGGTTGAGCCCCTTCCCAGCTCTCCCTTCTGTGCCCTCATTGTCCCCATCAACACCACCTCCAGAGCCTGCTGGCAAAGTCAGACAAGGTCCCAGGGGGGCTTCAGCTAAAAGCTTTGTAAGAATTTTGTGAGAATGCAAAACTGCAAATGCAGAACTACGCGTAGGGCCTTGGAAGGGATGAGTTCAGAGAGAGGCCCTCGGGTGGAAGCTTCTGGATGCGTGTCGGCTCAATGTCCCTGTTCTGAGCAGGTGCAATCAAGGCAGCACCAACCTCCTCCTGGAAGACCCCAGCCCCCTGCCCTAGGAGCCCCTCTGCACTGAGGCGACTAGGCTGTTATGTCCCCTTTCTAGGGAGGGTCTGAGGGAGCCCGGATGCTGACAGGGTCAGGGAGACAGAGCCCAGGGTTGCTGGCTTCCTAAGGGGTAGGAAACCTGGCTCCGGCACTTGCCAGCTGCGTGACTTGGTGTTCCCATCTGTCAAATTGGATTGCTGGCTGAAGAGGTCCAGAGGTGGAGGCTTGAGCGTCAGCCTGACATCCGCAGATGCTAAATATGCGTCCATTTCTTCCACTTCCCTGCCAGGGAGGGAGCAAGAGCAAGAGCCTGGATGTGGGGATTGGGGTCACCAGTCACAAACTCTGCAGAGTCCCCAAGGATTGACCTCACCTTTGGGCCCAGAAAGTCTTTCTTCCCCTAGGCCCCATGAAATCAGAGCTCTCTGCTCACTCTGATGGGAACCCATCCTCGGGAGGAAGGGGCTTTGCCTTCTGTGTGACAGTCATGGTGCCCCTTGCAAAGCCATGCTGTCCCTGTTGAAAAATGAAAACGTCAGACCTCTTCAGATTGGCAGAAAATGAGACATGATATCAAAAGCACATGGGGTATTAGGTGGCTTCTATGGCTGTTCCATCCTGAGGGGCGGAACTTCCTTCACCTGGAGTAACCTTCTGTGTTCTGCTTCCCAGGCCGGCCTGGCTTCTCCTGGGTGCAGTAACAGCTCCCTCTCTAAACGGGGCCTGGAGACAGGTCTCTGGGGGCTGCTGAGCATGGGGGACATCTAGTAGCAGAACCCACCTGATGCTATGTCACCATCGGATACAAAAGTCCCTCTGAGGTTGGGTACATGGACAGGGTCCCCTGCTGCTGAGTGGGGCCCCGCCCTCCTGCTCTGGGGCACAGCCCTCCAACACGGCTCCTATAGACAGATGTGGAGACAGGACAGGTCCTGGGCTGTGCTTCATGTTCCCCCCTCCTCCAGGATGCACTGCATTGAGCCAGCACAGCCGTGATTGGCGGTCCCCTTAGAGTCCCCAGCCTTATCAACACGAGTGCTGACTCGGGCCTTGTGATTGAGTAAACAGCCAGGATCGTGGAAGGGATTTGCCGGCCTGCTTCTCTGGAATGGGATCTGACTGGCTTTATCTTCCCTATACAGCACTTGTTCAAAAATGAGGAATTTAAAGATCTGTCAGTGACCAAAAAGAAGTTGTCTACGCCAACGTCATCAGGGTTCTGTGAGGGGTGTGCTTTCTGACACACAAAGGCGACATGGGGACAGCTGTGGCCTGGGACGGCACCCTAACAAACTGGCCTAAACCAAGTTAAGGGAGGAAGCCTCAGGCGCAGACCAGATGGGGGCCACTGCTGCGCACCCTCCCTGTCAGCAGCAAGGAGCACTGTCACTCTTACCCTGCCACCGCGGCTCACTCGCCTACAGCGGGAGCTGGGCCAGGTGCTAGGAACGCTGGCTCCTCACACTTGTGCCTTTTGGTTCTCATACAAGTATTTTCATCCTCATTTCACAGATAAAGAAATGAAGCTCAGAGAAGCTGTGATACTTGCAAAGGACGCAGCTTGCCAGGAGCGGAGCCAGGATTTGCACTCGTGACCACCTGACCCCAAGACCAACCCGATAGAGGCCTTGGGCTGGCAGCTCCCAGGGTTCCTGGAACATGGCTGACTCACAGACACTGCATCCACATTCAGAAATCCATAGATATGTGTAACTGTGTATAAAAATACATAGATATGTGTGATTGTGAAACACTGCTTAAAGGTAAAAACACATCAGTCACAGGTGAACGAGTTATTGTACAGTAAACGCCATTGCTTCCACTTAGGCTGAGAGACAGTATTGTCAGCACCCAGGAAGCCCCAATCACCACCAGAGCCACGAATCTGACTCTTAAAGAGCCACTTTTCACTCCTTTTTCTTGTTTACTTGTCACGTAAGCAGCCATCCCAAGTAGCACAGTTTGACTTTGCCTGTTTTTTGGACTTTGTAGAACAGGAATCACAGAGTATGGACACCGCTATATCTGATTTCTTTCCTTCAGTGATGTGTTCGTGAGATTCCTTCAGATTGTCAGGTGTAGCAGTAGTTTCTTTTCATTGGTGTGCAATATCTTATTATGTAACTTGTCCATTCTTCTATTGAGGGACCTTTGGGTGGTTTCCAGTTCAGGGCTCGTCTGATGGACGCTACTCAGAACATTCTTATGCATTTTCCTGTGTCTCCATTGAGCTGATACCTAGGCCAAAGATGTGCAAACCTTTAACTCTGGTAGACAGTCACCAAATATTTCCTAAAGCCATTACACCAATTTTCACTCCCAACAGTAGTGTGTGAGAGATTCAGGGGCTCCTTACCTTCAATGCTTTGTGTTGTGATCTTCCTAACTTGAGCCATTCTGGTCTGTGAGTAATGACGGCCTATTATAATTTCAGACACATTTATAAAGACTGTATTTTCTCTGATTAAGCGTCAGTTTGATTCCTCCAAGTAGGTGGGACTCTGTGACACTGAGTGAGGTTTGTTGGAAAACTTACAGTTGCCCTGAGTCTGGACACTTTGTATACATGACTCTAAAGACGGAAGTGATAAAAACCTTTTTCCTAGGCATGGTGCTCTCTACAATAGTGGTCTCAAGAAGCTGACTTGTGGGACACCCATGTGGGCATGGGTGACAGCCCTGCTACTCTCTATCTGCATTCTGCTCTTCCTCTTGTTTGGTTATCCTGGCACTGTCAATCACCCAAGGCTTCCGGGAGCTGCCAATGGTCACAGTTGATATTCCTGGGCATCTCTCTAAGCCTCTGTTTCTTCAGTTGGAGGAAAGGGGCTGGAGGGGAGATGGAGACGGGCACGGTGCCTGGCATGGAATTAGCCATGCCAACTGGGTTTAGTCCAGTTCTCACCCTGGACTAAGACTGAAGCGTGGCAGTGATGTGATTCCGGAGGTGCTGAGCCTGCACTTGCCTGACCTTGAGATCAAGAGCCTCCTTAGACACCACACTGGGCACCTGATCGCCACTCCCTCTGCCGGGCCCTGCTCAGCTGTGTGCGCTGTGCCGTTGCTGCTCCATCTCCCCCTCCCGATCCTGCTGACTCCTCTGGCCAGTGCCCTCCAGAGAACTCATTCTGAAACTCCAGGGTGTTCTTAAAGCAATTTGCTGGGCTTTTTACACAACACCTAGAAAACATGAGGTAGAACAGAATTGAACATACTCAGGTTCATCCTACATAACAATTGATCCGGGAAACTGTGTGCTTATGCGTACCGGGTCACAGTGTAAAACATAGTTCTTCCTGGGGGTTTTTGAAAACTGCTGCTTTGTTAATTCTGTAACATCAATGGTCCCCAGAACACTACCCGCGTTCCCCTCTGTTCCCTTCATTTGCCCACGTACTCCGGTCCCCAGACTGAGGACGCCAGCCTCTGAAGCCTGTCCTACCCCTGCCCCAAGCAGAGGCCAGCTCCTGCCTCTTTGTGTCCCTGTCAAGTCTCACTCAAAGTGCTGCAGTGAGACAGTAACAGCCACCCAGCCTGCTTGGTCCAGTCCCAGCCTGCCTCTTACCAGGTGCGTGCCCTCTTGGAGCCTCAGTCACCTCATTTGTAAAGTAGGATGCTAACACCACCAGGCTGGGCTGCTGTAAGGGCTAAATGACTTCACAGATGGCCAGTGCTGCTGGGTTGGACTCACAGCCTGGCCCTGGCACAATGCTTGCTTCTTTCTGCTGCTGACTGCTGTCTGACTGCTGCCCTGTTCTGTGGCTCACTGAGGGGAGCAGTTGCGTATGCTGGGCTTTGCAGCTCTGGTTCCAGCCCGGGCCCTGCACACAGTAGGTGTGGCCCAAGCCTCAGCTTTCTGCTTTGAGTTCCCTCCATCCAGGACACAATAGGGACTCCAAGTTTGTCTCATGTCTGCCTCTCCAGCAGTGTCCACCGGCACTTGTTCATTGTCCTTTGGGCCTCCATGAACCTTGATGGTGGTCACTGCCTGGGATTCTTGGGTCATGAGCCCCCAGCATGCTGAGGGGCCATGGGATCCTGTGGGGGCTGAGGGTGAGGCAAAAACACAAGGCCCTGTTTCTCTGTTCCAGTCACTCAGTCACTAGTTGCTGCACAGCTGGTCAGACTCGGAGAGTAGGGATGCAGGAGAGTGTAGGCGAGGGCTGTCCCGTTCGTGGCATGCCCACGAACCCCCAAAGAAAGGGCCAGGACCAGCTAAACCACCCACAGGGGTGAGTTCCTCCCTGTGGTGCCCCGTCCTCAGGGCCTACCTGCCCTGAGAGCCTCCCTCATTTGTACTTTCGGGAGTGAATCTCCTGCCCACCCTGGGGACTCCGTGCTCTGCTCAGAGGGACTGGCCTCGCTGTGGGGTCATCCACTCCTATCAGCAGCCAGGCTGAACGTAGAAGATCTGCAGGGGCCAGTGATTGGTTAAGATGAACAAGAGAAGGTGTGGGGTGGGGTGTGCGTGGAGGCGCGGCAGGCGGTGGGGAAGGCAGGAGAGGGTGGTGGGCTCACCTGAACTCGGGTCTGCTGCCAGAACAGGAGGAGGTGTGACTCCTCCTGTTGCCCAGTAGGCAGCCGGGGATCAGCAACTATAGGTGAGCAAATGCAGTCACACTCACACAACCAAAACAACGTGTGCACGCACACACGCCTTACAGCTATACACTCGCAATCCAAAGCCATACACACGTGTAACCACAGGTGCCCACAAATACATGAACACAAGTAAACATAAAAAACACAAACCTGTATATGGACTTCTTTTAAGGGCAAATATTAATTCTCAGAGGGCAACAGTTAGAGCATAGCAAGGAATAAAAACATTTTCCTCACCCTCAAACTCCTGCTCTGCTTGGGAAAAAACCTTCAGAATATGTGGATGGTCTCTTTTGGCCCATTTCTGATGTCTTCGGAGAGCCATCTGTGTGGGAAGTGGGCTGTGTACCAGAGCCAGCCACCCATCTGCAGCTTCACAAAGAAGAGGTATGAGCTTTGAAATTTCCTTGTGTGCCTCTCAGGGCAACTCATCTCCTGAGCAGGGCATTCTCTGGGTGCAAAAGAGAGAGGGAGGCAAAGGAGGAACTAAGACCTTGCAGTCCAGCAGAGCCCAGGGCCTCCTGCTTCTATTACACAGTCATTAAAGCTTAGAGGAAGAAGTGAGTGGATGAATCATTGCTGAGGCTTTGGAAGCCAAAAGCCATGGGCTGGATTCCTTGCTCTGTATTTTTTGTGACCTTGGGCACATCCCTTAGTCTTCATGAGGCTATGTTCCATTATCTGTAAAATGACCATTATATACTGCACTCTTAAATACCAAGCTGAAGTCAGAAACCCAAGAGACTCCCAAAATACAGTGACCCAAAAGAGATAGGTCTCTCTCCCTCCCATGGATCAGTCCTGGGAGAACATCCAGGTTGATGGGGAGGGAAGTTCTGCTCAAGCATATCTTTCAGGACCTAGACTCCTCTCATCTTGTGACTCTGACCTCCCACTGGCATTGTTATTGGCATCACCTGCCATGTTTGTACAGGAAGAGGAAAGAGAAAGGTCCTAGTGAGGCCATGATGCTGCCCATTGATCTAAATGTAGTCCCAAGGGCAAGCTAGCTGCAAAGGAGCCTGGGAAATGCAGTCCAGCTGGACGATGATGTGCTCAGTCACCACATTGTTCCAGTGGGAGGAGGGTCTGCTCTTGGAGGGTAGCTAGCTGTGTCTCCACCATGGTTACACCAGGTGCCTGGGTGAGGACTGAGTCAGATGATGTGCATCATGTGCAGATTGCCCGGCCTCACGCAGTGTGCCCTGGAGAAACAGAGCCAGTTAATAATTTCAAAGGGATTCTTTAGGATAAAGTTATCATAATGTGATCAGAGTGGACATCTTCTTGGTCCTATGGTGAGGCAGGTTGGTAAGGAAAAAATAAAAGGTCCCAGGCACAAATGTTTGGCCAGGACTCGCAGTGGAGGCAAAAGTGCTTGCACTGTGATCTGTTTAGGTACGGCTTGAGGTAGAATCTTGGGGAAATGTGGTCCCTCACTGGGGTCCCTCGGAGGGGCCTGGGAAGGAAGCTGTTGCGACGAACATCAGGCGCCAACCTCATGCTGGCCGGTAGGTTCTGTCTGCGTCTTCAGGTGGAAGTGTTCAGAGGGGGATGGGGCAAGCCAGCGGGACATGTGGCGCTCATGTGCTGCCCGGGCTGCGTCGCGCCACTGGGCGTATCACCTCCTCTTAGATTTGTTTTTGTCCACGTACAAAATGGAGACCAAGATGATGAGGATGGGTGTGCTGTAAACTCCGAGGGCTCTGCAGATGTGAGGAATTAGGGTAATTAACTCAAAGTGGTGGAAATCCATCACCCGCAGTCAGGTGTGGCCCCCAGACCCGCTGGGGCTCATGTGGTGGGTGGGTGGAGCCCACGTACCTGTCCAAGAGAAAAGCCTCCCCGTGCCCCGGGAGTGGCCACAGAGCTGTCAGCCTTGATCAGCACTTCCTTTCTGGAAGCTGCTTCCTTCATGTCACAAACTTGGCACAGTTCAAGCCTCTGCTTCAACAGCTATTACTTTGGGTTTCATAAATCTTCTTTTACCCGGAGGAGACAGAAGCTCTGCATTTCTTTCCACCTGGAAACCACCATGGCTCGAAGGCTGCTTGTTTCCCCGGTGAAGACAGATTTGTGTGTCTACGCCCCTGAATTTTCCCGTGTCACCTTCATTACAGGTAATCGGCATCAGGAGATGAAGGCAAGCAGCAAGGGACAAAGAGGCCAGTGCCAGCATCAGCCTGGCCAGGGTGCCCAGGAGTGACCAGCTTCTGGGGGGCAAGGCTGAGATGAATCCCAGGCCTGGCACTTTGCTTCAGGTGTCCCTGAAGGGATCTGCAAAGTGCATCCCGGAAAGAGCATAGCACAGGACCCATGTGTCAGGATGGGCACAAGGACACCTTTGCTGTGACCTCCCACTCTGTCTTTGGGCTGGTCAGGACCCCGGGGTCCATCCTGTCGAAAGTGTCCTGTTTGGAAGCTGTGGTCCACCCTCTCTGTGTTCTGCATCGAGTCCTGGGCTCTCCTGAGTCCGGAGCCCACGGGATCCACTGACTTCTTTATTCTTTGTGGACAAGGACCTAGTGCACGTTACCACATTCAAAATATTTTAAATATCTGTTTAATATCTTAATTGAAAAAACAATGATAAAAAGGTACTGCCAACATACTCATACATGGAAATAGGCTGGATGTTATTCATCACATCATCTACGTACATTGATAATAAACATACTAGGCAATTAACAGGAAATACAAATGGCCAATAATGCTTGAAAAGAAATCAATCTCACTAATAATTAGGGGACTGCAACTTAAACAGCAGTAAGACATTATTTCATCTGTCAGGCAAACTTTAAGTCTACTATCTAATAAAGGCCAAGGTGTAGGGAAATGTTTACTTTTATCCATTTTCTGTTCACAGGACTACAAATGAACGCAGCCAGCTTGGAGGGGCATATGGCCATGATTATTAAAACAGAATAAACACACACAATGGGGTTAGAGTCTAGCAAGCTCACTCTGATAGTCCTAGTATAGAAGATGAGATACACACAGAATGACTGGATAAAATAGCACAAACATTGAAACTTAGTGAGATGTCTGTCAATGGAGGGATGTTTACACAAATAATGACGTATTCACGCCCCGGAGTAATGAGCAGCCATTAAAGTGAATCAGCAGATCAATACATACCAACAGGACAATTTCTAAGACAATTGTGGAGTAAATCAAATGCTCCCAGATGGCCACCATGCGGATGAGCCTCACCTGCCTCAGGTAGTGCATTGTTTGGCCATCCTAGTTGTTGAGCTTTGAAATCCCTGGCTGTGGCTGGGTCAAGTCCATGCCTCCTGGGTGCCACTTGGTGGCAATGACTGGGTTTGGGGAGGACACTGAAGCAAACCCAGGGACGTGGCACTGCTCTACTGGACCACTGTGAGCCCAAGGACTCCCCCACGGCCAGGGAGGATGCTTTGTCCGACTTCCCCATGGCTTTCCTGACCTTTCCTGGTGCCTGTCTTCTCTCCCAATTGCTCTCACGTGAACTTCCATTGGTCAGATTCCTGCACACTTAATCCAGCATGTACTGCCATTTCTTGGAAGGCCAGACTTCCACACACTACTAACACAACAGTCCTCAACCTTTGTTGTGCTTTAGAGCTACTGGGGGAACTTGAGAAAACACAGATTGCTGTCCCCGCTGCCCTAGAGTTTGTGACTCTGTAAGTTGTGGGGAGGGGCCTGGGAATTTGCGTTATTAACAAATTTCCAGGTGACATGGATGGTAAAAGACCACAATTTGACTTTCTGTTAATGGATAACACACACCTTTTCAAATATTTTTATAGGTTTGCCTATGGAGGTGAACATGCAGAAAAGCATCTGGGAAGCATCCCAGCAAAGTGATAAGCAATGTCTCCCTCCGGGACCGTCATGGGTGAGTTCAAATCCAGGGTTTTCAATCTGTTAGCTGCGGGGCATTAGGAAAGTTCCTAACCTCCCCTGCCTCAGGTTTCCCACTTCTGAATACTGATAGCTACCTGTGTCTCGGGTGGTCTGCAGGAACATGAAAGGATGCCTGAAGAACTTTAAAACCACATCTGGACAGTATGTTTGTGTATTATTTATTCTTATGAAATGGTAGCAAAGTAATCTTTAGCTTTGAATATTTTGCAACAAGAATTAGTAATGTGTTATGTCATTAAAATATTTTGCACAGAAAGAATAAGTTATGGCTTTTATTGGCTAACAGGGTGACTGTGGGTAACAATATTGTATTAAGTATCCCAAAATAGCTAGGAGAGAGGGTTTGTGTGTTTTTACCACAAAGAAATGATAAATGTCTGAGATGAAGGATATGCTAATGACCCTGGCTTGATTATCATATAGTGTATACATGCATTGAAATTTCACCCTGTACCCCATAAATATGTACAATTCGTACTTGTGAAAAAAAAAATAGGGGTTGGAGTTGTGGTTCAGTGTACAGCGCTTGCCTAGCATGCATGAGGCACTGGGTTCAATTCTCAGTACTGCATGTAAATAAATAAAATAAAGGTCCATTGACAACTAAAAAGAATTAAAAAATAAGTTTTTAAGTAAAAAAGGAGAAATTAGTTGTGCCTAAATGTGTTTGAGGCACACTCTATATTTAATGAACATGCAACATTTAGTGAACACAAGAAAATAGAGGCTCCTTGCAAAAAATCTTTGCCCACCTTCCATCCCTTGGAAGCCCTAAAACTCATTAGTTGTGAACCTTTAAATAAGGAACCTAGCACTGCTTCATTGACCAAGTTTTAAAACATAAGCGCCATCCAGATATAAATCAAGCCCATGTGGCCTAGTCTACGTAAGGTCATTGTCAAAGAATCACAGCCCTTTAATCAAAACCAATTAAAAAGGAATTCCAAACTTGCCACATGTCATTTTAACAGTGGTTCTTAAAATGCCCTTTTCTCTCCCTTCCCAAACCACTGTTGCTTCGGGGTTTCCCATGTTCCAGGCTCCCAGCACATCTGACTAGTAGCTGGATTTTTGAGTTGCTTGCTCCTTCCCCTCAATTTTTTAAAGATCTATATCAACTGAATCTATCTGGGTTCTTTTTCTTTTAATTTTCTCTTCCTCAATTCCTGAATTCAGCACAAAAACAAAAGTTCAGAGATGCACCCAGGAAGAAAGCTGTCTTCCAACCTTCCCTTGCCAGAATCCATATCAGAGAAAGCCCAGGGAAGGCTTGGAGGGAGAACTTGATGGTGTGGGTCGCTGTCACTCTAGATTCATCAGGAAAGCAGTGTAATCAAGTCAGAGTGCTAATAGGGCTCCTGTTTTTAAAGCAAGCCACTGCTACTATAAGCAGTTCTTATTCCCTGGGCAAATAATCCTATTTTCACATTGAGCAATTGGCCTTGAAACCTTCCTGCATTAGGCAGATTATTGAGTAAATTGTGTCCCACTTAGCAAGGGAAGAGTGATTGTAGAGGAAAGTGTGGAAGACAGTACAACTTCCTTCCTCTTTGGGCTTGTTTTCCCAGTTTCTTCATACATGTATTTAATTAATATTGATTTTCTAGATACTAAAATAGGAGATATACATACATTCTATTTTTTTTTTTTGCTATTATACCTATGAAGAAGCAATTATTTCTATCTTTCAAATGAATAAATTAAAACTTAGAGAAGTCAAAAACTCCAAAAGTTACTCAGTATGTAAGTAGCAGAGTGTGTGTGCTCTTCTCATTGTGATAACTCTTTGGAGAAACTAGGAAAGAACAAAGTCATATCTGTAGGAGATTAGGAAAGTTTCTCAATTTTCTCATCTGCAGAGAAAGTTATAAATACCTAACTGAGGGAACTTTTGTGGAAATTAAGTTAAATTATAGCCATGAAAGTATTCAGCTCATCATCTGACCGGTGTAGGTGTATTGTAAACCTTACAGTGTATGGGTTAAAGTTCAACAGCAAGAAAACCATGACCAGTGTGATTAAGGCCAACTGGTAGATTAGATCACTTATTACTCATCACAATCCCCTTCTTGCAATCTTTTAGTATGTCAGATGTTATAGAGTTTAAAACAAAACAAAGCTATATTTTCCAGATTCTCTTGCAGCTAGAAATTTGCATGTGACCTAAAGTCTGGCAAGTGATACACCTTGCAAATTTGAGTGAAGTGAATGGTAGATGTTGATAGCCATGCACAGGAAGGGCAGATGTGTGGGCTACGGGTGTAGGCATTTGTGCTGGGAGCTGGCTATGGTGGAATCTGTGGCTCCATTGCCCAGTATTGTAGGTTCCAATGAGAGGGTGACAGACTGGATTTCACAGTACAAAGTCCATGGTGTGGTTGGCTTTTCTCCTAGACATGGTCCCTTGGCTATAATATTTCTTGTAATATTAAAATCCAGTTCTTCAGCTATATAACCATCTTGAATAATTCACTTTGTGCTTAAACTATCTAGATTCTGTTGTCCACAGATAATATTCAAAGACCAACATAGTAACATCCAGGAATATGGAATTAAAAATATCAAGTGTTTGAGTGTCTCTTGGGATATGACCAGTGCTAGGAACTAGCAATTTAAAATTTGTAGTGTGTTTCCATGTTGTACTATCAAGGCAAGGACAGAAGATTGGTGGGGAATAGAGAACATTTCTGAATTTTCTCCTGACTTTTCATTTCACAATTTTTTTAAATCTCTAAGGTAGTTTCAAACTGACAGTATTGATGCACCAGGAGAAATTAGCTTACAAAGATAACAGGGATATGTTAGAATTTAAAAGCCAAATTACAATTCTGGGAAATAGTAAGGAATGTTTCCATGTCTCCAAACAGCAAACCCTGTCTATGGTTAAGAGTTGGTGGTGTTCTAATTACCAGTTCAGTGGGAAACAAAAATGTAGTTAGTTGGAGAAGCATAACAACCAAGAGATGCTGCTGCTCTCTCACAGCAAGATGAAGAGAGAATGGGTTAGAGACTTGGAGCTCTAGGCCTCAGGTCTGCCATGGCCTGGGTGACCCTGGACAAGTCAAGGATGCAACGTCTGCATGGCTTCCTTTACTGTAACGAGAATTAAGGGAGACAGTGTGTGACTGTGGGCTACTGCCAAATTTGTGATGAGTCCCTAAACAGAACCAGTTGCTATGATTCTGAACTATTGTATGTAAATTAAATTGTGGAACATCAATTCACACTTGACATATGTCAGGGAGACTCCAAAGACTGATTATACATTTTTTTTGTAAAGTGAAGCTCCTTCTTAGCTTTCTGAGTTTGAATGTTGCCTGGAAGCTTTGTGATTTAAGTGAGGTAGGGCACACTTCCCCATGAGCTTCAAGGCAAGGGCAGCCTGAGAATGTTCGCTTGCTAGTCAGTCACCTAAGGATGGCTTTGGGAATGTCCGTTTGCTAGTCAGTCACCCTAAATGAGCTTGGAGACATGAGCCTCCGAGGGAGAGGGAGCCAGGCTGGTGAACGAGAACCAAGCCCAGCACCTGCTGCTCCTTGGAGGACCTGTCTGTGAATCTGCTCAAGTTCAAGGTGGTGGTTGATGTCTCCAACTCCCTCCACCCCACCTTCCACTTGGCTCACTCTACCTTCTGTAGCACTAGACTCCGCTCAGCTCTGTCTCCAAGCCAGATGGTCACCCACTTCCACCATTGTTGGGACTGGTATTCAGCCTGTCCTCTGTTTGAACCTGCCACTGCCCTCAGGTAAAATGCCACCGCTGCTCAGGTTCCAAGCAGTGGACAAGACTGAGATGGACTCAGTCCAGGCATGGTCTTCCTTTGTGCTCAAGATGTGCTGGGGAGGCCACCGGAAACTTTCTCTAAATTACTGCCACTAGTTTCCCCCCACTGTGCAACTTCCTCTACCTACCAGAAGGTCTACATTTCCCAGCCTCCCTTGCAGCTAGGCATGACCACGGGCTTAAGTTCTGGTCCCTAAGTTGTAAAGGGTCTTCTGTGAAATATCCTCAGAAGGAGGTGCATGACCCCCACCTTCTGCTTTTTGCTGGCTAGAACAGAAGGCATGATGGCCAGAGCTGTGGCAGGCACCTGGAACAGTGTGACAGAAGGCAGTGCTGGGGACGACATGGCTCATGAAGCCTGAGGACTGGCAGCCTTGGTGTCACTCTACCAGTCCTTAGTGGAGGACCTCTGGACTCCATTTATGTGGAGGAGAGAAGTGTTCCCATTTCAATGATTGCTGTTTCCAGAACCTTCTTGTTAACAGTTGGACCTCATCCTAAATTGATATCTGCAGAAACTCCAGCATGCCAGAGTGATGCCAGAAGTCTGGGAAGCCTTGTACCCACCCTCCCTCCAGCTTTCTCCCTGAGGATCCAACACACACCTTGTCCTGATTTCCCATCTATAAATGGGGTGGAGAAATTGTTGATTTATTTTGAGTTACTGAACTCTTAAGAAAGTTGCTTAAAGCTGAGGATCATTCCCTCAAAAAATGCAAATATGTAAAGCTTTGCAGATGGTATCAGGAGATCCCTGGAGTCCTCTGAAGCTCCTCAGGGGTCAAAGCACCTGGAGATAAGAGCCTTACTAATACAAGGCCATCTTTAGCTTTAGCATTGCATTAGTACTCTCAGGTTTTAGATTTTAGGTTTTTTTTTTTTTAAATGCCTCTCAATTTCTTTCAATCGGGAACAAAATCAAAATACATCTGAAAAAAAGACTCAATCCCAAATCTGCCAACAGAGTATATTTTTAGAGACATAAAATGTATTTGTATGATATTTATCCACATATGAAAGCATACAATATATAAATTTGTATGTGTGTGTTATGTATACACATAACTAAATGAGGAAGATCGTTTTGCTTATTTATATTCATAAGCATAACATGTTTCTGTACATAACATATATACAAACATAATATAAAAACTGTATATATGTAACTGCAGAGAGTTTTGGCTTCAAGGAATTTAGATTAGTGCATGATAAGCAGGAGACCTTCTGCTTCTGGGAGTCTGGATGATGGTCCCCATCACTCTGTTCGTCCCAGTCCCTAAATCTTTAGGTCAACTCCTAATTGGGCCCTTTCTGGAGAAACCAGGAGGCCACAGAGCAAATGGATTACACACGCCGTGTGACCCCTTGCATAAATCTCCCACGGTGGGTCTGGGTGTGGGGAGGAACCCGGGAAAGGCGTTCAGCCTGCCTGTATTTCTTCCTTAGATAAACAGAAGTAAATCTCCGTCATTGTCCCTGCAAGGTATTTCTACCAATGCTGTGGAGTTCAGTGCACTCTGAAGGTAAATAGAGAAAGAAGGAGAGAAGGTCAGGACTAGGTGACTTGGGTGACCTGATTGTGCCACTTACGAGTTGCTCAGATATTGCAAAACTCTATCTTCCTCGTTTAGTTAGCTCTTTCTACACTGGCACTGATGAGGTTTTTTTTTTTTTTTTTTTTTAAATAAAAGCTGAGTAAGAAGCTTGACTGTATTCTTAAACCCAAGTTTTCCACAGGTTAGTTTAGCTATAAATTAACCAGTCTGCAAAATATATAAACAACGTCTTGCTTTGTTCTCAGCTATCTCCACTAGGACTCTGCCTGCTTGTTATGAAGCTTGATGGCCGTCCCACTGCCCAGTGCTTTTATAAATACTAATCAGTGACATATTGAGAAAAATTGTACCTACAAAAGCGACGTCTTCTTCCATGCAAATCAGGCCCCAATTCCCCACAGATAAGGATCTTTTTGATGGAATACATGCAAAATCTCCAGCTCTTAATTCTTTCATTAGTATTCCAGGCAGATGGTTGCCAAATAACAGAGAAAACTGTCTGAATTGCTGTGTCTGAAACCTAATATTGATTTGTTTAATAGTGTCAGGAAGTCAAAATTCACAAATCTCCTGTCGATTGTTTATGAGGCAGTTAGTAGAGAATTGGTTGCCCCTGCTTAATTAATAACTCATTACTGAAATTTGATTATATGCTTGAATGCTTTAAATGGGTTCTAACACGGCGTCTGTAAAGTGGTGTTAGCGACAAGGTAAGGCAGCTCAGAGGCTTCCCTGTTCAGGCTCTGCCACGACAACATCCAGACAGACTGATGCACAGGCCTCTTTTGACTCCACCCCCCACGTCCCCAACCCAGGGTGAGCCATATAAAAGGTACTAGGGACACAGGGACTGAATCCAGGGTGGGTCTAAAATTCGAGGTGGAGACATTTCTAGAAAAAGCACTAGATGTGAACACAATTGGTGGGTCGCTTGACCCGAGGAGATGCATCTGTCACGAGCCTGTGGATTCACAAGGTCTGGACATCGGAGCTCTGAGTAGAGTGGCAGCTGGTGAGGGGAGATGGAAAGCCCTGAGTAAGATTGTTTCAAAAACTAAGACTCCCCTGTGGCCAGTCACCCTGTGTGGACAGAGAGGCTGGATCAGAGCTAAGGAGGTTCTGGCATTACCTGCCCCTGGACTCTGAGCCTGGGACCTGGGGGGAGGTCTGGCCCATGTAGCCCAGTGCCAAGAACAGACGGGGAAAGATTAGGCCTAAGCTAAGGTAACATCAGAGGGTCGGGCATCTGCTTTATCTCCAAATTAACAGGGTGCCTCTGAGAGATAACATATCTCCACAGATTGGAGCCGTGGCCCTGTCCCTGGGGACCCACCTGGAGACTCCCCACACACTCCAGCCGCCCTGTCTACCTGACCAGGACTCTGACCAGGAGGATCCCCTTTGGCCAAGCCTGATGAACCCAAGCAACTCTGAGCCCCACCCCACCTTTTCCCATTCAAGGTACAACCAGGGGGAGGGTGCAGAAGGGGAGGGGACATCGGTGTCTCCCCTCTCTCTATGCTGCTGGCTGCTGTGCAGGGAAGGGCAGGAGACCAGTGACTTCCCACCCACTGAAGCCGTCCCTGTACTGCAGACATTCCATGGTGGATGGAGACTGTTCACTCGGTAGCCACACGGGGTACCTGTGGGCGTGGCAGGTCTCACTGGAGCACCCCCTCGAATTCTGCTGCAGTGGTGGTGGAGGCAGAACAGGATGTCCCGTGCTGGCTGTGACCTGGTCACCTCCAGAGCCTTATTGCATCATGGCAGAACATTGTTATTCTGAAAAAAGAAAAGAGTATGTATATTCTAAATGCCAAACAGCTGACTCACAAACTCACTTTCAGGAGCAGCCCTTTGTCAGGGAGGGTGGCCTAGTGGCGGCACTCAGAGGTATGTGAAGGCCACCTGGGTCAGTTTCACAGCAGGTCTGGGAGACTGCGCTATGGCCAGCCTCCTCAGGGAATCTGAGATCGATTGCTCCTAAGGGAAAAGAGGAACCGCAGGCGGCCTGGTGCCATGTGAGGGGACATACAATATGGCTGTAGGATTCCGGGGGAGGAGAGGTCACTGGCTGGAAGGGCCAGGAGGGCTTCTGGGAGGAGGAGGTGGGACCAGAATGGGGCCTTGAAGACCGGGTCACATTTCGTGGCTGGTGGTCATGATGGGGCATTCCAGGCAGGCCCGGGAGCGGGCCGGTCAAAGGTAGGTTTCAGGACGGTGACTGGGCAGGCCAGCTGGAAAAGAGGGTAATATGACCGGCCCGTCTCCTGCCTGTGTCTTAATTGAACCAGTCAAGCTTTCAAAATGAACAGTCGATCATTTGATTAAGAAGGGCCTTTGACTCTTTCAAGACCCACGGAGACTGATTTTTATCAAAGTGGATCAGAACGGTTTGCATGGAGGAATGTGGCCAGATTGGAGAGGGCGGTCCCTTGCTGCTCCCCGGGGCCAGGCCGAGCTGTGCCTTCTCAACAGAGGGCCCTCCACTGGCGTGGGCGTTCAGGGCCCAGGCTGCAAACTGTCGCCAGCTTCAGGTGGCTGTATCCCACGGCAACGCTCACTCCTGCCGGTGACAGGAGGGTTACCAAGTCCTGCTTCAAGGGTCCTTGGGCTTCTCTTACCGTCTCCAACCAGGGTGCTTCCTTGAGGCGTGGACCTGGCTTACCCAGCTCCCATGCAAGGGGCGCCTGCTGGTGTCCTCCACGAGGCCCATTTGACAAAGTGCTATTAAGGATTTTCAGTACACACACACACACAAAGAAAAAGAAAAAAAGAAAAAAAATAGAGTCAACTTTTTTTAAACTCTAATTTATTATGCTTGATTACGCGGCTGGAATGGGAAGGTAGCTGCTGTTTGTAGTTAAATAACTCCTCACAATTTCTTAAAGAAATGATCTTCAAAGCTTTAACGGGTCAGTGGCTCAAGTACAAAGGAAAGATTGATTTCCACCTCCCACCCTTTGTTCCCAGAGTTTAAAACAGACACGTTCGGGTAAATTAGTTTGTCTATGTTATTAATGGAAGAAGTTATTAAACTCCCATAAATATACGCTGGTATCTCGCTTAAAACACCAAATTTATTTTAAGGGGAAAAAGAAAGTCAAGATGAAAATATGGAAAAGCCCAGAAGGGTCTCTTGGCTTTTATTATTGCATTTCCGGATGTGACTGTGGGTTAGTGAGCTGGTCTGGCTCTAAGTATCTCCCACGTGCTGGGTAAATGCCATGGATGGGCACATTTGTGGACTGGAAGACGTTCAGAGGAGGGATTGAAGGAGGTGGGGTGTGTGAGGGTGGCAAGGAGCAGGGAGGACATTCTTTCCAGGGCAAGTGAAACCATGTGGGGCGAGTGGGCTTTTAACCCTGACGGGCTGGAGAGCACTGGTGACTGAGGCCACAATGTCTTCCCTGCCTTTGAGAGAGGGGTCAGAAGGGCTCACCGCGGTGATGAAGGCAGCCTCTACACCACATTCTGGGCCAGAGTATGAGGTGGGCACAGCTTCAGGACTCACCATGGGGATGATGCCCAAGGAATTGAGGGTTCAAGGCTCTGGTGCACTTATATGCTCGATTCTCCAACTGTGCACAGTACTTTACAAGTCTGATTCAGAATTGCCTTTGACCCTCACAGTGACCTTGAGAGCTTTGCTGAGCAAGCTGGTGGTCTTGATTTTGCAGATGGCAACCACCTGAGGGGTTTTGTTGTTGGTTTGATTGATTTGGCCCCCAAGTAGAAATGTTAAATATAGAAAAAGCACTTGGAAAATAAAGAAAAGCTGAAAGAAGAAAACTCAAACTATTACCAGATGACAGTCAACCTTTTGGGCTTTTACTGTGGACTCCTCTCATGTGCACACACACATACAAACACACACATACACTCAATGCTTAGTGTGTCAAGGACTTTTGCAAATGCTCTAAATCACTTACATACTAAGTCATTTACTTCTCAAAACAACTGTATTGGGCAGAAGCTATTATTACGTACATTTTACAGCAAAATGTAAGAGGCCCAGAGAGTTTGACTTGCCCCATGTCACACGGGTAGTGAGATCTGAGTCCAGAGAGACCAACTGGCATTGTGTTCCTAACCGCTCTGCCTCAGGTCCTTTATGCCTCTGGGGACCCATCTGAGGGGGAGAGTGCATCTCTGCAGGGTTGCATCTTGCCTTTTCTCTGCTCAGTTTCACTTCCTGGGTGTTTCCAATGCCATTGCCACTCCTCTAAAGTGATTTTCAGTGGCTGCACTACCAGATGGAGAAGTTTTGGCTATAGTTAACTGCTTTATAAGAGTCCCAGAACCCAAGACTGGAAGTGGGGCACTCTGGCTCAGGGTTCTGTATTCTTCCCACTGAGCATCCCTTTGAGATAGTCACAAAAAGAAACAGAAAGGGTGAATCAAAAAGTAGCAAAAATATATGGATTCAGAACTGGCCTTGGGATCTGGGTGGACTGCTGAGGTGGGGTGTATAGTTCTGGGGTAAAATTATTTTTCTTTTCATCCCAATTATCCTCATTTTAAACTCTGTTCAAGAAATTAATTTTCCAACTCAAGATCAACTCTGTCTCCTGAGAAGCTGATATGTTTTTCCTTTCCTCCTTCATAGCTGTTTTTCCCTTTTTACTTTTGCTACCAGGAAGCTTGGTGTTAAATCTGAAGCCAAGTTAAAGTAATTATGTCCCTTATGACTTGCACATTTCTGATTTGCTCTCCTTAGTCTTATAGGTCTACTTACATTTGAATTTCTTCAAGCTCTGTTTCATATTTTCATGTCACATGATACGCATTAGCAGGTCTTCTTGGAGGGTGACTTCCATTGTATAGCAATCCCTACCTGTTCAGGGTTGGCAGTTTCGCACTGTAGAGAACTGAGAACAATAACTAGAACATTCAGTTTTGTGTCCTATGTCATTGATTTTAAAGCTCATGAATAGCCATTATCCCGGTTAGTCATCCTCGCAAGCATCCTGAGAGGAAAGAGTGATCATACTCAGTTCCATTTTAGAACTAAAGAAACTGAGGCTTGGACTAGAAGCAGCCTAACCAGGTCATGCCCAGCTGCTGTCTGCTTCCTGGGATTCCTCTGAAGTGTATCCTGAAGGCTCAGTGTAGAAATGAAGATTCCTTTCCTTTCTTCTCTCCTCTTGTTCTTCATTTTATGTGTTTGAGTTTTCCATAAAGCACTAGTGCCCACATTGGTTGGAATTACTATACTGAACCATCTTTTTATATTTTAAAAGTTAAGCATTAGTTTTAATAAATTATTATGAGTGAAATGTGTGGTGGCACACACCTGTAATCCCAGCAACGCAGAAGGCTGAGACAGGAGGATTGCAAGTTCAAGGCAGGATGGCAAGTTCAAGGGCAGCTCAGTGAGACCCCATCTCAAAATAAAACATATGAAGTTCTGGGGATATAGCTCAGTGATAGAGGGTTCCTGGGTTCAAACCCTGATACACAAAACAAAACAGAAAATGTAATGGGATGTGCTCTTTTTAAATGACTGAATCAAAGTTATCTTTTTAAAATAGCAAATCAATTTAAAGTAAAAAAAAAAATGAGTAGATAATAGGATCTACAGGAAGTAATGCAGAAATAGCCACACAGGTGAGACCTTGCTTCCTGCTCCAGCCGTCCTTCCCATAGGTCCTCAGCCTGGTCCTCCGCTCCCTGCCAGCTTAGGGATGCATTTGCTGACATGGTGCTGTCCTCACAGAGGACTCTGCAAGACCACATGCTCTCAAGAGCCAAAGGACTGACTCCCTAGCAAAACAATTCCAGGTCAGCAGTGCAGGCGACTCCCCAAGTCTGAAAGGCTCCCAGTGGAACATCCAAGGATCTGCTGTGTCAAGGATCGCAAGGTAGGTCCCCTTCAGCCAGCATGGCAAGCCAGTGCATCTCTCTGCTCCCTTTTTTGTTGGCCTGCAGGATGGGTGATAAAGCCCGGGTGGATGGTTAGGGTCAGCGTGGCCTCTCCCAGGAGCCTCCAGTGACTCAGTGCTCCTCTCTTCCCTCTTCTCCTGGTGGGCCCTTGCACCCAAGTTAAGTCACCCCTAGGGGGCCTGTTGGTGCAGAGAACCAAGAATAATGGGCTGTGCTGGGCCCTGAGCCTCTGCCTGATTGGGAGTTATGTCCTGGGCTTCAGTCTGCTCATCTCTGAGACAGAGCGGGATGGACTCCTGTCAGATCTGGCAAAGGGGTCATGACTTCATGGACTGCTGTGTGAGGAATTCTGAGGACACAGCCAGGCTCCAGGGTAGGGAGGGCACCAGGGAGATGTTGGCAGGACTGGTGACATAGAAATGACCCCAACAGCCAGGGCCCTCTGGGTCATGGAATTCTTGTGTTCATGATCTCCATTTCTAGCTGTTTCTAGTTGCCTGAAAGGCAGCTCCTAGGGAAAGCCGGACTACCTGTCTTTATTTCTTCCCCTTTCCTGGCCCTGTCTCCATGGTGATAATATGATTTCCCCGTCTCTCAGGAGGGCCGCTAGTCTCGGGGGAGCCATTCGTAGGGGCTGCGTAATTTATCATCCATTCTGAAGCACTTTTGAGAACGAAAGAGAGGGCTTTCAGTAATTCTCCTGGGACCGGAGCTGTGGCCTGGGACTCTCTGGGAATCAGCATCGCTTCAGGTGGTGGTTCTCAAACTTATGCATAAGGACGGCTGGGGCCCACCTTCAGTAAGGGAGGACCTGATAATTCACATTCCATTGAGCTTGAAGGTGATAGCCACACTGTGGTCTGTGGACCACACTTTGAGAAGCCTGACTTAGCACATAAGTTAGAGCTTAGTAGTTCGCAGAGCTCTCTCACAACATGTTCCAATGAATTACAAAACCCCCAAAGCCACGACAAGTTATCAGTTGTTTCATGTTAAGCTAAGGAACTGAGCTCAACTCAGAGGTTAATTGGCTTGCTCACGATGCCCAGCTCTGAGGGGTGAAACTCTTGTTCAAATTCAGGATCAGCGCCCTTGCCCTGTGTGGCTCACCAGGCCCTGTGGTCTCTCAGTTCAGGAGCGTGTTGAAAGTTGAAAAGTCTCCAGCAATGTCTCATTCTCTGCAAATTCTTCTGGAGGCAAACTGGATCTGAATGAAAACTGGTTCTTCTTGTATGAAAACGACTTCAGATACACCGAAAGGACCAGAATTTGGAATAAAAAACTACCTTAGCAATGATTTCGTCTATCTTTCTATTTAAATAATATTTTAATTTTTCAATCATTTTGATGTATTAATAATTTTTAAAGTTGAGATTATCAGATGTGTATCATCAAAGGTTTGTGCCAGATGTTTTGTGTCGTGTTTTGCATAATGGAAACAAGGAAGGGTGCTCCATTTCTAACGTATCAGTCCATGCCTTTGACTTCCGTTCACTTAATCCTCATGTATACTTTTGGGAATGCAGCTGCGGATGGCCCGTGTCATTTAACTTCTGGATGCCTCGTCCACCTCTGGGCAGGCAATAGTGCCTCCATAGTGGGAGAGGTGAAGGCGAAATGCACTAATGTGTGTTAGAGCAATTAGAAAGGTGCCCATAAAGAACAGCCGCTGTCTTTGCTGGACACCCTCTTCTCTCCTAGACCTTTCCACCAGTGGGCTCTTTGTAAGCATAGGTCTCTTTTCCTATCCCTTCCAGACCTTTTGCACATAGAAGGTGTCTAAGACCTCCTTGTTGAAGGAATGCACAATTTTAAGGTCTTAGAAATCCCAAAAACTCATCTTTGCACTGAGCAACCATGAAACCCAAGACATGAGTGACAGGCCACTTTGGGAGGCCTGGTGGAGGTTGCTGGAACAGCACAGCTTGGCCATGACCCAGTTCCCAGCTTCTCACTTCCAGGTGCATGGAATGCACCCATTCCCTCAGCGCTCACTGTTCCGGCCATGGGACCTCATACATTTCCACTGTGGCTTCCACTCTGGGCCTGGGAGAGCCTGCGACCCATGGATCCAATGGGAACACTGTCAGTGAGTCAGTGGGTCTCTGGTCACCCATGGATCTGGGAGGGATGGACATTTTCCTTAGCATGCCTGGCTATGAAAAGAAAGAAAAGAGAAGCAAGAATCTCAGAGGGTGTGGGAAGTTTTGTGGTTTGGTCCAAAATCAGAAACAAAAATGAGAGCTAATCTCATGTCCTGTGGCCTCAGACGTAGACTATTTTAAAATAAAAGTTCTCATTTGTCAGTGGTGCAGTGAGCAGCGGGTTCATGGTACCTGGGGCTGGCGACAGGAGCAACGTCATTGAGCCTGACCAGGTGGAGGGATTCTGGAAGCTTTCGCAGAAGCCTTTAACCAGCCCTAGGGAGTGGGTCAAAGGAAAGAAGTCACGGTACGAGCACATCTCAGACAATGAGACAAACCGCCTGGCTCAGGAGGGAGTCTTAGTTCATGCTTGCTGGGAACAAACCACCTCTAGTGGCTTCGACAACACCTTTCCTTTATGATTCTATGGGTTTGCGCATTGGGTTGGGCTCAGCTGCGCAGTTCATCCTTCCTAAGTGAGTAGGCTTTCCCCTCGGTCAATGGCCAGGAGGGGTAGAGGCTTTGCTTCTGGTGGTTGCCTGACCATTAGCTGGACAGTGGGAGACTTGGACCAAGTAGCTGGCGTCATGTGGCAGGTTGATCTGTGCTGCTTAGATGGTGGTGGAGGGAAGGGGAGGGAGAGGGAGGGAGAGAGAGAGAGAGAGAGAAAGAGAGCGAGAGGAACATGAAAGTAAATGACCCTTGAGGCGTAGGCTCAGAATTTCAGTGTTACTTCTGCCATATTTCACTGGCTGAAGCAAGTCACAAGGCCAACCTAGATTCAGAAGTACATTCCCTATACCTCTTAAAGGAAGGAGCTGCAGACTCATGTTGTAAAGGGGTGTGGACACGGGGAGGGGAAAGCTGGAGTCATTTCGCACAACTGCTGATGGGGAGGTGGGAGGAGTCAACAGCTCTTAGAAGAGCGAAGTAGATGAGGAAGCTGCTATGGAGAATGAGCATCCCTGAGGATTCCGAAATTCTACTTAGCTCCCTGGCTGCCATATGGGAGCAGAGACAGGCCTGGGTAGACGGAATGGTGAGTAGGATGTTTATCTTCTGATCCACTTCTGATCAGTCAGAGGGGAGTCAGAGGATCCATTTTAGCCTTAACTCTCCCATTGGTAAAATGGGAATCACAATTCCTAACTCATAGGTCGTAAGGATCAAAGAGGAAATGGTCCAGCATTTGATTGGTGCTGGAAAAACAGGTATGATAGGAGTAAGATCTAATATCAATCAAGTAGCAAGTAACAGCCAGGTGCAGTGGTGTATGCCTGTAATCTCAGGGGCATAGGAGGCTGAGGTAGGAGGATCATAAGTTCAAAGCCAGCCTAAGCAACTTAGCAAGACCCTGTCTCAAAATAAAAAAATAAAAAGGGTTGGGAATGTGACTCAGGGGTTAAGTGTCCCTGCGTTCAATTTCCAGTACCAAAAAAAAAAAAAAAAAAAAAAAAAAAAAAAAAAGCAGCATCTGTGATAAAAGGTAATAAGCAATAATGAGTAATCAGAATTTCCTTCTAGAAAATGTGCCTGGAATTTTATATCCTAGATGGCAAAATGGCATCCCTGGATTCTACCAGCAAAGCTCCATGTCCGTGAGGTGTTACCAATTCAGTTCAGTCAACAGAACTGGCCTCTAGCCACGTGCACCTGCATGGCCTCAGAGGTCTCCCAGCATTTGGGTGGGGAACACTTTCAATGCCGGGTCTGACCCTGGCCCTGCACACAAGGCCCAGGAGGAAAGTGGAGTTCTCAGGAGGAGGCCAGGCAGCCTCACTGGGTTCAGGAAGCCTCTCCCCCCACTTTTTTTTTTTTTTTTTTTTTTAAATTTGACTCCCACAAGCTGGGCAGAGGATGAGGAGGGAGACCAGAGAATACAGAGTTCTGGATCAGTAATCCCCAAAGCAGTTTAGATGTGTGCTTTCCAATTTGGTGGCCATTCGTTACACGTAGCTACTGAACACAAGGAAGAAACCAGGTCGGCCAAGCAGTAGGGCCTTGAAAGAGTCTCCAGGGTGGTTTCCCTGGAGACTCCCTATGTCTAAGCAGGCTGAGAAAGGAGGAAAACTCATGACCTTGGGGCAATCCAGATGCCAGAGGGCACTGGGTCTCTTGGTCCCCCTTGCCCCGTTGTGAGTGGTGTGGTTACTCACAGCTCCCAGAAAGGCTCACAGGTCTCCTCTTGCTTCCTCCTCCTGTCCTGTGCAAGGAAGAACAGACCTCAGCTTCCTTCCGGGACAAAGGAGAGAAACTCACAAGAAGTGAGAAGGGTCCTTTGCATGTGGATGGCTGCTTTAGAACAAAAGGAGCCATGTGGTCCAGCGTGGGTGTAGAGGACACTAAGTTAGCCCTGGCGCACACACACACATACACACATGTGCGTGTACACACACAAGTGCACACATGCTTCCTTTGTGAAGGAGGTTACTTTTGGAGAGTTGGGACGGGATGCCCTGGTCTGGAAAAGCTGAAGTTTTGCTTCTGCTTTAATTGGGTTCAAAAAGATGACAAACCAAATCCGCCTCAGGGTTTGCTTTTGAAACTCACATTGGAATTTATTTCAGGACCTTCCCCAAATAGCCGCAGAATGCTGCGTGTAGACCTGATGGTGGCTTTTGCTGAGAGATTTTTTTTTTCTTCTCCTATTGCCTTTCAACTTCAGCAGCAATAATTGGCTCAAACCAATCACAGTCTTTGCGTGCAAGCTAGATGAAAAAGGCCACCCTCTGTCCACGCCGCCAATCTCTCTATCCCGTGATATTTCTTAAACTTGGGACTCCATTGCAGGCAAATGTTCTAGCCTCCCTTAAAGGATAGACTCTTTCTGGATCCTTCAATTAATTCACTGCAGTGAATACCAGCAGCTCCTGCATGGGCTTCTCGCAGCGGCGTGGTCAAGATGAGCTCTCCGCTATCACCATAATTTACAAGGCTCACATAACCATGTAACGACTTGGTGATTACATGGAAAATATCGCACAAATACGTAGCAATTACAAGTTCATGCAGATTACTTGGTATATACATTTGAAGTTACCGAGTAGTTCAAAGATTAATTATCCTGTAACTGGCAGTATTTAAATCATTTTTTTCTCGAATGCGAATATGTCGAGGTCGACTTCAAGGCTGGCTAGGATGGGTATGCGATGAGTATGATCTGAAAAGAAGAAATGAAATTTGACAGGCATGGATTATTTAAAGCATGCCTATGTGAGCGGAGCAGCCACTGCACTTTGATGCAAATTGTAGGGGAAAGAGCAGGGGATGGTGTGTAGGGGAAGGTGCTGAGCAAAGTAAGGATTTCCTGCTGGCGACTTGAAATTTAAACAAATAATCATTTAAATGGCGGCCCGGCATTACGTTCCGAGTTGTGTGCATTAATGTCAACATCTGGTACCAACATTTTGACAATTCTATTAAAATGCCCCAGCATTCCCTATCTAACACCTGTTAGCTCTAATTTTCTTTCCTGAGACGCACACCAGTAGACAGGGTAGATTCCAAATCATTTATCACTTTTAAAGTGCTTCCATATGCGTGTTGGACCCAGCCTGGCCCTAGGCAAACGCTTTCTGAATGCATTAAAATTCAGGACTATTTTTTTGTAAGTGTAGACACCAATGTTTCATTGAATTCGTGTCTGGTAATTATTAGCTTAAATTATGGCTCACACATGACTTGACAAAGTGGACCATGAATTAAAACATGCGCGCACGCACACACACGCATACACCGAACTCTTCAATAGATACACCCAAGTCGAGTTATTGAGATGTCAGTCAGTAATCATTAGGCAAACGCTCTTCATGGAGGGAGCTGCTAAGAGGCTCAGGCATCCCAAGAGACCATCTAAAAATGTCAAAAATGTTACAGTATGAATGAATGACACCAACAAGAACAGTGTTAGAGTTGCAAGCAATTAGTTAATATATTACAAGTTTCAACCTCTGAGCAAAACAGGCAACAAAATTTCCTCTTGACAAAAGGCTACAGATAAGATCAAGTTGATTCCCAGACAGTGCAATTGCTGAAGTGGAGCAACCTGCAGCAGGCTGGGAGGGACCATGATCCTGGGAGGTTCGGGGAGTTGTAGGGTGCGTACCCCTGGCTTGTTGCTCCTTGCTTCAGAGTGATGGGCGTGACCTGCTCTTGCGGTGGGAAAGTGGAGTCTAAAATGCAGGAAGTCACTCTTGGGCCCAGGGGATCTGGCTGATGAAGCTGGCTGACTGCTCTTTGCTGGGCCTTCTGAATAAAACTCAGAAGGTAGAATGAAATCTTGTTGCTATATTTCAAAGGAAAGGAAGCACCCGGAAGAGGTGGTAGAGTGAGGATATCGTACGGGTAAAGGCTTGCTCCTTGCTTTTCAGAGGGAATTTTTAAATGAAATATTTGATATTGTATAGTTTCCCTTTCAATCCTCCCACTCTCTCTAACCCTCTCTCTTGCACACACAATCCCTCTCTCCACACACAAACACATGCACATGGAAAAGACAAACTCACATACATAAAGTAGGTGTTGGACTAAAAATCCACATGCTATGTGCTTGCAATAAGGATTTGAATGGCTCCTTTGGAAACGCAAGGAAACTTTGAGCCCACAAGAAGGAAGGAATGACAATCTGAGCTCACCAACTCTAAATGTAAAAAAATTCATAGACAGTTAAAAATGTCCACCCCTATACACATGCACACCTACACGTTCACACTTCCTCTGTTTACTAAATAACATTTCAGCACAGTTTTCATCTTATAAGGAAAGTGTTTGAAACTTGGAATAAGTGCACTTAATTAAAGGAAGGCTGTGAAAATGTGCACTAATCTGATATGACTAATAGCAAAGTGCATGAAATTGCTAATTAGAATTTCATTAAAGGTGCTGCTTTATCAGACTGTGAAAATCACAACCTTTAAAATTCTTTCAGGAGAGCTTAATTCCTTTTCAAACAGAAATATTCTTTAAAGACATTTGATTTGTTCTGAAGGAATTCATGGCTTCGGCTGAAACTGAAAATGTTGCTGATATTCCGGGAGGTGACATCAGAGTAGGAATATAGATCAGGGACTTTGTTTCCTTTGCCTGATGAGTCCCCTCCTCCCCTGCCTCTACAGATTATGGTTCAAAAACCTAGTCATGAAAGATGGAGTTGAGTCTTTGGTTTGTTCCACAAGTAATTTGTTTTCTGCTGAAACCAAATACTCATTTCCTCCTAAAAGAGTACAGGAAAAATTACTCTAAAAAAATTAAAGTCACTAAAAATAAAGTTAGATACTTTAATTTTCACATGCATTAAAAAATAAAGCAGTGCATACAACACAGTATTTTGTTTTCCTTAAAGGAAAAGACCACCATTTATAGATATACTTTTAAAAAAATCAGCAAGTATCTTTAACCTTTCTTTAAGAAATAAACCTCTTAAAATAGGAATAACATTCAATCACAAAATTGCATTTTTTTTTTAATTTGAGAGATTCCAGCATTAACAATAGTAAATACATTTTTCTCTCTTCCTGGACTTGCTTTCCTGAAATTTCGATTTTCTTATTTCACATTTTGATGATTCCCTGCACTAAATCTGAACATTGACTTGTTTTTTACCAATTGAATTTTTAAAAATTTGACTTTTTAATTCCTTTATCTTTATTCCTTCACTTTTATATTCAGTCACTTCTCTTTATTTTCATATAAAAAAGTTGCAGTGTTACTCTTTGCTGCTACCAATGGTATTTTGTTTGTTGGTTTTCCTATTTGTTCAAGAGTTCGCACAATTTATATCTGTGTTCTTTTTAAGCTCAAGCTTGACTGAACAGTTACATTTTGTTACTAAAAAACATCAATGTTAATGGAAACTACAGCTCACTCAAATCATTAGTCTACTTTCACCAAAGTAGTTACAAAGCCAGCCCTGCTGAACAAACCAGTCCACGGTGAGGGAAGTTTGCAGAACTGAGTTCTCTAAACACACTTTAAAAATCTTGATTTAAAGGCTAATCGGTCATATTTACATGATGACCATCTCTGAAAGGGGAGAAAATGAGAACAGAAGTAACTCTATGTGAGAAACAGTATGATTTCTTTGGACATTTAAACAAATCTCAAGTGAGCTAATTACAGGTTGCTCTGATTTCCACTATGGCACAAGGAATTTTCATGGCATTTAGATAATTTATCAAGGGGACTAGGGAACAGATAGAAGGCTGCATTTTCCCTTCCAACATTTGGGGGGTACATTTGTACAATAAGAGGAATGATTTTTAAAAAATCGGTCTAGACTGAAATGAATGAAAATTATGCTCGTTAAGTGTAATGTCTGGAGTTGAGCAGGGGTGTCGGTCCTGCCTACCCCCGGGCCACCGTAGTCAAACAAAGCTGCTAATTCGAACATTCTAAGTTTCAAATTGAGAAATACTGCTCTAATATGGCAACAATGGGTCTGTTGTCCTTTCAAGCGCTCTGCCATTACAGACTCCTTGCGGCTCATTTTATGCAAAACAAATGGCAGGTAATCGTGATTTAATTCTTTTCAAGTAAATTACAGTGAGTGCGTGACACAAAGCGCTGGCGACCCTCCCTTCTCTGTCAATAGTTGAATTAATGGTGGCAGGAGCGAAAACAGCAGTCAGCCCTCCCCAGCTCCCACCCCTGCAGCGGGGGACCTGCCAATCTGGCCGCGCCCCCAGCAGGCTGGAGCGCTCGGGTCGCCAACGTTCGGATGGAACGTTCTGGTGTCACCGCGCGGCGGCCGCAGAGCCCAGGGCTCGCCGGAGCCGGAGTCCCGGCAGGGGTGAGCGTCCGCGCGCTACGGCCGGGGCGCTCGAGGCGTGGGCACGCGGGAACCCGGGGCTGGTGGCGCTGGCAATGCGGGTTGACAGCGCACAGGGTTCCCGGGCAGGTCGTGGATCGGGGCACTTTGGTGATCTTCTAACCGTGCCAGGTTCCCTCGGCGAGAGACACCCTGGATGCTTCCGGAGGCGGCGGCGCGGCGAGAGCGTGGGCCGGTCCCCCGCCAGCGCGGGCGCAGGGGGCGCGGTGGCTGTGCGCTGCTGGTCCCTGGCGCACCCCGGCTTCAAGGGCCGAGACCCGAGCCAGTCCGCGCTCACAGTGCCGGTTTTTGCCAAGAAACCCGCTTGGGGCGAGTGACGGGGTTTGGGGGCAAGGGATCAGCCAGGAAAGCAGGGGTCGCCTGTGGCTGAGAGGCGCCTGTCTAGGGCCCCGGCCCCAGATTCCCCGGGGGGTAAGCTTGAAGCTCTGGAAGGGACTTGGAGATGAGGCTCAGTTCCAGACACTATAGATGCGCAGTAACAATTGAACCGACCGCCAAAGTCCTGCGCGGCGATGTACACTTTCCACTACGTGGGCACAGAACTCCAACTCCTTCCCGAGGCCCGCGATCCCGGCTGTGGTCTGGCCATCTGCTCCATTAGGCTCTGGATCTGGATTGCCTGGCGACGGAATGCTGCCTGAACTGTCCTGAATGGGGGAGCTTGAGCAAAATACTTAATCTCTTTGTCCTCAGTTTCCACAGCGGCAAAAGGGGTCAATAATGGAGCCCTACACTCAGGGCCCTGGACGAGCTTCCGTAGCGCTTAGAATGGTGCTTGGCACAAAGAAAAGTGCCTAATGCGTGCTGGGGGGTTCACTCCACCTGGGCCATGTCCACGTTTTCCATTTTCCTGCCTCTGAGTACATGCCTGCCTCTGCCCTTGCAGGCAGAGATCTTGCCTTCCTTCTGTCCCGCTGCCACTTCAGGCCTCCACTCAACTGTCACCCCGGGGCCGTCATACTCCTCAGTAACTCAAAGCGCTGTGTTCTTCCTCGTATTGATTCTGATCCGGATGGTTTCCACCTTATGCTCAGCCAGTCTGTCTTCGAAGTTCCACAGGAATGGGGACCTGCGTTCCTTCTCTGCAGGCCCTCAGCACTGTGCTCAGTACCGGGAACGCAGTAGTTGCTCAGTAAAGCCCAAGGAATGAATGAGTAGAGTCACTTCCTCTCTGATACCAGAGAGGTCGAACTCCTCATCTCTTAAGTGCCAAAGTCTGTTGTTCAAGGATATAAGCAAATTAATCCACGTGGAAATTTTATTTTCAAAATTAGAAAATCATTTTCTAAAGAGAGCTAGGTTCTCTGGAAGAACTACAGGCTGTTCTCAATGATGTCGACTTTCTTCCTTACCTGGGGCTGACATGGGTTGCAGCCAGTTTCTAAGAACTCTGCCCATCCTCCCTGAGCTCGGTGGTGAGGCCTGACAGGCGGCTAAGGGACCTGCTAGATCTCCTTCCTAGTTTTGTCCCACCCCACCCCCAGGTTGAGGACTTGCTGGCTTTGGGCCAGTTTGGTCCTAGGAACCCTGTAGGCCTCCCTGCCCTGAGCAAGCCCTGCCCGCTTTCCTGCTGTGGGTCCTCCCGAGCCCTTCCTGCTCCAGGGACCACATCCTGGGGTAGGGCCTTTGTCTGAGTCACCTGGCCAGAGCTCCTCAGCCCCTCTCACTGCTCTTCACTGTCAGTCACAGATTCACACTTGCTCTTTCTTCTTTGGAGCTCTGGTTCCTGCTAGGCTACCAGACCCCAGATCCCTGTCCCCCAGTCTGCCAGGGCCAAGCAGCTGGGTGGGGCTGCCTCACAGCTCAGTTCAAGGTGAGGAGATGAGTCAACCGGCTCGAGTCCTTGTGTCTCAATGTGCTGTCTGGAGCCAGGGACAGAGTATTTCTGGAAGGCCTGGCCGGGCTCCTCATCTCATGCTATTATTTACTCAGTGAGATCATTATCAACAATGATCAGGGGCATGATGACCATCCTCAGTGGCCCCTCCTCTCTGGCTATCCAGAGATCAGGAAATATAAATACCCGACTCATTTATGTATCCCAGAACAGTTGCTGAGCATCAATCAGGGGCAGCGATGGTGCCGAGGACACGGACACAATAATAGCCGACACTTGTCTGGCACTTTCCAGGTGCCAGAAACTGCAGGAAGTGCTTGGCGTGTGTTCTCTTACCCAATCTAACGCACATCTGTCCAAATGGTCCTTCCATTGTCGAGAGGAAACTGAGGCGCAGAACAGAAATAGAACTCACCAGGGCTACTCAGCCAGGAAGTGGTGGGATCTGGGCTTGGAACCAGAGCTGTGCTGCTGACCACCATGCTGCCCTGTCCCCATCAGTTTTCATAAGGACTGAGCCACGGACTTGGCACTGCGCAGGCACAGAACGGCAAGGCAAAGGGAGAAGGGAGGCAGCCGGTGGAGTTCCCTGCAGAGGAGATCCACAGAGACCCCAGTGGCTCCAGCCGCACCCAGGCCCTGTTCTGACTGCTTGACACATAATGTCAGCCCCTGAAATCTTCACAGTGACCCTAGATGGTGGGGGTAGCCTGACCCCCATTGTGCAGAGGAGACACAGGGGTCCAGCAGCTCGCCTGTGGTCTCAGGACCAGTGAGTGGCCCTGCTGGGATTTGAAGCCAGCTCCTCCTCACTCCAGGATCCAGGCTCTTCCCCTCGTCCAGCATAAGGCCTCTGTCTGGCAAACGTCATGCCCATGTGCCAGTCTGCAGGTGGCTGAGGGGTCCCTGATCCCCGGGTTGCTCAGGTGTTCCTGCAGCGCCCTGTGCTTGTAGGAGCAGAGCCGGTGCCGCTAACTGAAACCCAGGGGAGCTTCTGCTCCCTTGTCTGTAAGATGTGGGGATGAGGTCAGCTCCGCCTGCCTCTTGGGGCAGCAGTGGGAACCAAGGCCAGGTCTGGGGAGGGCTCTGTGAAGCATGAGTGCTGGCCTAGGGACGCCAAGCTCCATGACCATGTCTGTGCTGGGCACCCTGGGAGGGGCTGACCCACCCCAAGGCTCATGCCTCTGCTTCAGGATGCATGACCCACGATAAATGGAGAGGTCATTATTTTAATTGCAAAATGACTATAAACGAAGAGTCTCATTTGATGATGCAGATGGATAGAGAATTACACCTTTTACTTTTTAAAGTGAATTAGCTAATTAATTAGTCTTTTTCTAAGACTAATTTCTAGACGGTATTCGAGGGCACTTAGGCCAGCCCTCAGAGGTGGCTCCATGCCAGGCTGGTCCTGGGTGCTCGCTGCTGAACTGACCGACGCTACTCCCATTTCACAGGCGAGGACACCGAGAGGTGACAGACAGGGCCCGTGGGTGGAGGAGCTGGCCAGGGGCCTCGCCCGGCTGCGTGTGCTGCAGCTTGCTGGGGCCCTGCGCATCCGGTGCCCTCCTCTTGGGGTCAGCTTGTCTGGCTTTCACCTGTCTTTGTTCCCAGCGGCTCCGGCCCGGCACTGGCACTTCCTCACCCGTCCTTGTCCTGGGAGTCCAGCGCCCGCACAGTGCCTCTGCTGGGTGCCTGGGCCCCAGCGCCACAGCCTTTCACCCACCTGCCAGCTCGCTGCTTCTCTCTGGAGGGTTTTGGTGGACACCTTGACCTTGTGCAGGTGTGAGGCAAGGGCCATGCTGCTCCATCCCCAGAGCTCCTGTGCGTCTGGCCCTCACCCACCTGAACAAAGGCCAGGGCGACCCGCATCACCCACAGCAGGACCTGACTCCCCTCTACCTTCGCCCCAGACCTGTTTCTGGCTCCAGTTGCTGGATTTGATCTGGCTTAAATGAGGTGGTCAGAGATGGCCAAGGTACTGCCACCGAAGCCATGGCAGATGGAACCGGGCCATGAAGGACATGCCAGTCATGAGATTCCAGTGACCACCTGAATGGGCTGGTCTGTGGGCTCTGCGTGCTGTTCCCAGGTTGCAAGTGGCATGGTGAGTGACTTTGCTGCAACATGCTGTTGGGAGAATCCTGCCCTAAAACCAGGAGCTCCAAGGGAGGGGACAGGTGGGCTGCATGGTGGGGGAGGGCAGGGAAGGGAGGTGCTTTCTCCACTTGCCTTGAATGTGCGGGGTGACCAAGGAAAACCACATGCTGTGGGAACGGTGTGGTCCCTGAGGATGGAGGCCCTGTTCCCCCATGATAGCTGTGGGGCCTTGGGCCAGTGACATACCTTCTCTGTGCCTCAGTTTCCTCCTCCACAAAAGTGAGATGGCACATAGTTGGTGTCTCTAGGGTTTGGGAAGGAGCTGATTTCGTAACATATGGAAAAGCATTCTGAATGGTGTTTGCCACAGAAGAAACCGTTAAAAAGGTTAGCAGACCCCAAAATATGAGCTCAAAATGATCTTCTCCATTCACTTTCCTTCCACTCAAAATACAGAATACACCAAAGCCATCAAGGGGAGAGCCTGGAACCTACCTGGGAACCAGAGGCCAGCCTGCTGTGTGTTCCTGGTCCCACCACTCACTACCGTGTGGTCCCGCCACATGACAGTCTCCTGCGCTTCCGTCTCCTTTTCTACAAAATGGGTATAAAATAAAAAAATCTATTACTAATAATGAGGACTAAATGAATAATATACATCAAGCAAATGACTTATTATTAATTTTTACACCTTTCCCTTTAAAAAAGTGTCCTTGCCCTTTTTTATTAATTAATTAATTAATTAATTTTTAAACACTATATTCTCCAGTTTTCCTTTCCTTCTAGATGCACAGGAAGCTTATATTTCCCAGTCTCCTTTGGGGGGCAAGTTCCCATGTGACTAAGTTCTGGCCAATGGAATGTTGCAGGAATAATGTGTGACTTTCAGGCCTGGGACCTAGAATTTCTTATAAGATTCTTGTGCTTGTTTCTCCTCATCTGCCAACTTCCTGTCAATACTCAGGTGACCTTGAGAGTCACGTGTTGAAGATGATGGAGTCCCTGTTACAGAATCCAGCTCTTCCTACTCCCTGCAGGACTACTTGGACTGAATCACATCATATTCAACCACTGAGACATGTGGGATGCTTGTTACTGCAGCTAGCAGGGAGCCTATCCTGACTATCCTGGATTCTCCAGATCTCTAGGCAGTGTATACACCTACATGTGTTCATTCAAGAACTTGTGTATGTTTTAGATTCTGCCCGGTCCCCAGTCTTCTTAACCTCATTATGTGACCTAGTCAGGACTTACTGCCTTAAAGAACAAGCCCTGGCCGCTGTCAATGGTTGTTCTGACAGTTCCTCAGAGCAACTTCTTGGCTTCCAGGACCCCTGCAGTGGAGAGGTCCCAAGACAGCCTTACCTCGGGCGTTTTGGAAGTGGCCTTGCATCTCCGGACAGAGGTCTCCTAAGAGGCGTTGAGAATCATGTGGACGCTCTTCTCCACTCTGAGTTTGCCAAAGTGCTTGCTCCTGTCCTTGGCACATGTGACAGATCTGGCACAACAGATCCTCCCAGCGGGGCTCCCCAGCCCTGCCCTCCTTCTCCTGTCTTGGGGGAGGTCGCTCTCTCCTTGCTGCCTCCCCGTGAAACTGAATGCTTCCTGGAGGCGGGGGCTCTGCTGGCCACACTCTTCCCCCTGCTGCAGGGTGGGGTGCATGGCAGACATCGCCTGTGGCACTGAGTTGATCTCAGAGGTCGGGGACCATCCTTGTGATGTTCCGGAAAAAGAAAAACTCCTCAGCTTCAGGGCAGTTTGTACTAAATAAAAGGAATACTTTAACATAGGGAATACCTGTTTTGTTCCAGAGCCTTCTGTGATTTCATGGGCTCCTCCCCACCACCGTAATTCTGTGAGGTCCCCAATGAACAGTGGAGGTACTGGGGCCCCTCCGCTGGGGAGGTGGATTGGAGCCTCCAGCTTGGGGTGGTGCAGTGGCCAGAATGCCCAGTGTCCTGAGGCCCTAATGTGCGCCAGTGGGGGGCATACCAAGTGCTTTAGGTAAATTATTCCAGGGACGTTTGACGATTTCCTTATAAAGCAGGGCTACTATTGTCACCAAGTCCAGGTGGGGGAACCGAGTCTCTGAGAGGGTAACTCCTTTCCCCGAGGTTTCGCAGTTTTAAGAGGTGAAGGCCGGATGCCGACCCAAGTGTCTTTTCTGGTAGAGCATGTCCTTGCGGGGCCACCTCCTGCCACTTCATCTAGAACAGTGGAGACCAGGTCTCTGTTCTTCCAGGTGTGGTAAATTTTGGGCGGGGGGAGTTCCCCTGTGATCAAGTGGAATCTGCATGTTTGAATCAACACCTACTATGTGCAAGCTCTGGTCACACCAGGGACGCCCAGACTGTCCCTAGGCATGGTGTCCTGGTAGAGAAGAGAGCTTTGTACCCCTGCCTCTATGCCTCCAGAATCCATGCCAGGGAAAGGGTTACTCAGACTGTGAAGCCCTGGATTACGGTCTCAAAAAAAGACCACGTGGGCAGGGGCAGAGAGGGTCTCACCCAAGAGGTGGAACCAAGGCGCGTCTCCTCTCTGGATTTGAATTCCTGCTAGCTGAGTGGCCTTGGCAAGTGACCTAACCTCTCTGAGTCTATTCTGCCAGCTGTAAAGGGGAGATATCAAAGGAACTGACCTTGTAGGACTGTTATGAGGAGTAAGTAAATTAAATAATATGAAATATAATAAAATAATAATACGTACAATGCATGAAGCACAGTAAAATCTCTGCTCTGTACATATTTAGTTTTAATAATAAAAATATTATTAGTCCTTAATAATAAAATTAAGGACGGCTAGAATTTCAGTGGGTGAAGAAGAGAGCAGACTGTACCCAGTGAATGTCACAAACAAAGCTTCAGAGTTGGGAAAACCAAGTGTGTTTGAGAACAATCAGCAGCGCAGCCTGGCGGGTTCACAAGGGGCGGACGGAAGATGGGGCCGGGATGAGGAGTCTCTGCGGTCCTGGGCCACCTCATGATGCTCCTGTCAGGGACGCTCCCTATGCCAATGGTCTCTTAAGATCACGTTGCTAAGTACTGTCACAGCTGTCTACGCCATCACAAAATGGCTTAGTGACACCCTTCTCAGAAGGCATCCCTGAGGTAACCTGTGCGCCACGATCCTTAGCCGGCAATGGGGAGCCATTGAAAGTTTTTGAGCAGGGGAGTGTCGTGGCCAGAGGCATTTTAGGAAGACCCTACTGGCGGAAATGAAGGGTAGACTGGAATGGGAGCAGAGGGGAAGCCTGGTGGAAAGCTGTTGTCATCGACCAAGGGAGAGGGCGGTGGCAGCTGGGAGGACCGGGAGACGGTGCATTGGCCCTCAAAGAGGGGGGGCCCCCCCAGAGGTGCGTGTGCAGCCGGTGCTGCTCGGGCGTGTGCTGCACACGGCCCTCGCCAAGAGCTGCGTGGCGGTGTGCCCATCCCAGGTCCAGGTGGGTGGCGGGGAGTGACAGCAGGCCTTCCCTCAGCAGGCCTGGGCCTGGGGGGCTGTCTCTGTGGGCATCGCGTCACCAGTGATATCTTTGTGCCAAGAAAGAGACAAAAGAAAGAGAAAAGAGGGCCGGCCTCTCTGGGTCCCGAGAGCCCAGGGCACCTGCTGTCCTCTGGGTGGATGGTCTGAAAACAGGTTCCAGAAGACTCTCTGGGAAGGGCAAAGGGAGGCAGGCTCTGGGTTCTCACCTGGGTCTTCAGAGAGCGGAGGGACTGGCGAGAGCTGTCTGTCTGAGGCGCGTTTTATCCCAACCTTTCCATGTAATCCTGAAAGCCCACCTAATCAATTGAAGATCATAAAATATTAGACTTAATGCTGCAAAGTGCTGCTTTTTAATTCGCATAACAAGCTCCTAAATAATTCAAATAGCAAACAGACCCTGCGAGTCGGTGGTGGGAGGCTGCTTGGATCAGCGGGAGAGTGTCAACACATGCCACATTTCCCGGATCCACTCCATTTCAAGAACCCTATTAAGTTAATTGCCGGTTTCTGACGGCAGAGAGCATGCTGGGAGCACCATGAGCTTTATTAGCTCGTGGCATCTGCAGGCCTCAGCCACTTTGCCCCTACTTGCAGGCCCTGGGAGCCGCACGGAAAAAAGGAAATCAAATTATGGGACAATAAATGCTTTTGGCAACACGTGGGCAAAAGACCCACTGGCGAGTCCAAGAGCTTTCCCGCGGCGATGGCCGCTCTGTTGACTTTCCCGCGGCGACAGCGTCTGTGGTTGCAGAAGTCCGGCAGGATGCCACAGAGCAGTCCCGTCGCCGCGGTCCCTCCCGGTGCAGGATGATCTTAGCGCAAGGGAGGGGCCCCACCGCCTACCGAAATTACTGGGCAGAGAGTCTCCAGGATGGGAGTTGGGGGCCTTTTGGAGGGACCCCACTTAGCCCTGTAGTCAGCGTTGCTGGCTCAGGATTGTGAGCAGAACTGCAGGACTTGCAGACCAGTGAGGATGGTTCTGGAGATAAGAGAGGGCCGGGGAAGGGCGGCGTGGCCCACGGTCCTTAGCCTGCTGCCAGGAAAAGGGAGGTGCCAGGACATGGTTTCCATGGTGACCGGCTCTGCCGTTGGTGGCCCTGGCATATTAAGCATCCGATGGGATGAGGCCGATTCACCAGCAGGTGTGGGCGCCCCTCATCTCTCCAGCACCCACTTTTGACATGGGTGAAAACACAGACAGAGGGGGCTGCTGGCTGCCCGGGGTCACAGGCAAGGGGCAGCGGCTGTCCCAGCCTGATCCGCTCCACTACCGGCCCTCGCATCAGCCCATCGAGCTGCTTACCTTTCAGGTCTCAGAATTATGGTGGTGACAAGCTAGGTGGGATCTAGATTCTAATCCCACTTTGCTGGTTTACCAGTGTTAGCAGAGGCCTAACTTCACTGTCCCTCTCCCTCTTGGCCAGGCGAGGGTGGGATTGCCCACCTGATCTAGAGGTCATGTAGCCAAAGAGTAGGCACAAGCTCCTTGCCACTGGCTGTGCAGCACTTGAGGAGGGCTGTTTATTTGTTTCCAGATGATTCTGTTACAAACCAACCATCTCCCATCGCGTCCGGTTAGTGCATCTAATTGTCTACGTCCAATTTGCACACGCGGAAGCACGCCCTTCTCTTAAACCTCTTCCTGCCCAAGCCCCACTGTCTGCAGAAATGATTGTTCTTTTGGAACCAGGCCCTCCATATGATAGGAAAGAAAATCTGAGGGTGACGGGCAGCAGGTAAAAGTGGCATCAGGAGAACTGAACTCTTATCCTGGTTCTCTTGGCTCCTGACGCTCACGGAATCCCTGTACTTTGATGGTGGCTAGGGCTTCGGGTTGGAGGCTGGATCCTCATTACACAGGTCGTGGGTGGACCAAGGCTCAGAAAGAGGGAGTGACTTGCCTGAGGTCACACAGCCGGTTAGCGATAAAGTCGGTGAGAGCCCCTGGGTCTCCCCTGTCCCTGCCCTGCCTCTTTCCAGTTCTCAGACAGTTAGGAATAGACCTGGGAGGTGCTGGAGCTGATTTGTGTTACCTGGAAGAAATAGAAAAATGGCCTTTGGCCAACGTCTGTCTCCCTCCTGTATTTGCAGAGAAGAGGGGCCGTGCCTCAGGACTTCTCTCTGTAACGACACAAGCTCAGCACTAATCCACAGCACTGCCCGCCGTCATTTTGGAGGACTGAATTCCAGAAACCTTACTGACTCCCCAGGCAGCCCGTGGGAGAGGTGTTACCTGATTCCCATTTTACAGGAGAGGAAACGGTGGGGTAGCTTTCGCCCAACCACTGACCTGGTGAGAGTCAAGAGTGGGCTTGAACCTGGCTCCACTTTGACTGGTAACTTTTTCCTGTGGTGACTCCCTCCCCGCTTAGATTTTAGCTTCAGGCCCCAAAAAGAAGTTGCTACAAAGTGAGACAGGGAGAGATGGGTTACTACCCTGGGGCCTAGCACTAGCCAAGGCTGGTGGGCATCAGCTTTCCCCTGGACCCTGACATTCTGCCCTCTTGGTAGCCACGACATGTGGCAGGGACAAGAGCTCCTCTTTCACACAGCCACCAGCTTCTAGGAATGAAATGTGTATGTTAGGATTAACTTCAGTGGCACCTAATAGCAACCCCAAATAAAAGTGGCTTAAATGCATAAAGGCTTCTCTGATGTTGGAGAAGTTTGGGGAGGCTGGTGTGGTGTTCCCACAATTATCCAGAGCCCATGCTCTCTTCGCCTGCTCTGCCATTCCCTATAGGGCTTCCGCCCTCAGTGCTTCAAGATGCCTGCTGTAGCTCCAGCCTTCATGTCTACATCCCAGGCAATAGGAAGGAAGGAGGAGTAAAGTGAAAGGGGCCTTCTCTAGTTATCAAAGAACCTTCTCATAAGTCTTTGGGACTAGTTACTCTTACCTTATTGGCCATGTGCCCAAACCTGGCTGTGAGAGAAGACAGGCAGTAGAACCTTTAACTGGGCACAGCACTGTCTCTAGGATACGGGGCTCAGGAATGGGGAAGGGGGGCCCTCGGGCCCTGGGGAGCAGCGGGCAGTCTCTCTTGGTGTGATTCTCACTGCCTTCTCTGCCTGCCCGGTGCTGGTGGCTGGGGCTGGCGGGAGTCCAGGTGAGGGAAGACTCGGGTCAGGTGTGGCGAGGGTTCCTCGCACTCGGGGAGGTAATTGGCGGGGCCCTGGGGCGCCGCGGGCTGGGGTGGAACCCCCGTGCTTTCTTGGCTGTTTGCTCTGGAGATGGCAACAGTGAAGAAATCCACGGTAATTCACCCCGTCAGTGGCCGTCGCCCTGGGCCGTCCCCTCTCCAAACGCGGGTTGATTGTACTTCTCTGGATGGCTTCTGCTCGTGACGCTCCTGTCCTGCAGGTTGGCTGAGGCTGATGGAAGGATGGGCTTCCTGTTCTGGAGGATTCTCTGGTGATTACTGGGCTCTAGAAACAGACATGGATCGCACTGACCCGCCCCTGCTGAGCACCAGGCTCTCAGGGAGCAAGTCCTGTTATCCTACGGCCATCCTGTGGGAGAGATGGACGATGATCCTATTTCACAGCTGAAAAGTGGAGGCACAGAAAGGCTGAGCAACTTACCCAAGGTCACACAGCGGGCCAGTTGTGACCCGCTGGAGGTCATATTTCCACCATACCTTTTGCTGTCCCCACCCTCGCTCCACATTGGAGAGGATGGTCCTTTGGACAACAGGGTGTCATCGAGCCCTGCAGGCAGGGCTCTGTCCTAAAGTCCTTCTTCTTAACGACACCACTCTCCTCCTCTCTGCTCAGGAGCCTCCTCTAATTTTGACTCCCCTGGAGGTTGCAGCCGGAAGGCAGCTCCATGCTCTGACCCTCTTGTGCTCCGGCCAGGCGACCCCCATCTGGCCTCACCAGGGGCTGCTCGTTCGCACGCCTGACTCCTGCTCTTGGTCCTGCCTCCCTCCCAGGCATCTCTGTTCACATGATGCTGTGAAATTTGTGGAAATTGGTGTCCCATCAGGGTGTGACCCACGTGGCCTGCGGGTCTGTGACTAGGACCCAAGCAGGGGCTGCCCCCACCCCATCCCCTGCATCTCCCCGTCTCAGCCGGTGAAGTCACAGAATCTGGGGACCAGACTGGAAAGCCCTCTCCCCGCAGCCCCGAGAGACAGCAGAGGCCTGTGTGCGGCGGAGGCTGGAGGCCCCCGGCGCCTCCGAGGTTCTGACATACAAAATCTAAATATATGCTTTGAAAATTGAAAAGCGCTCACCTATAGAAGGTGGCTGCGGGAGGGGCATGCGGACCGAACGCGTCTCTGTAGAGACGGGATTTGCCGAGTGTTTTCCCGCCCTCGAGGAGGCACTTGGACGTGGCAGCAGATGTAGGTGGAAGCTGAAGTGTCCCTCCCGGGCCACCGTACACCATCTACTCCGAGCGCTCTTAATAGCTGGTCTCCGAGGGCCCTGGCGGCAGCAGAGGACTCACTCATTAAGAAGGTGGCGGGGCAGAGTGTGCGTCCTCCCGCCTGTCGCCGCCGTCCCGCAGGCCTCGAGGGGCACCGGACTGCGGGCACAGGGAGCCGGTTCCTGGGGTTGGGAGGAAGCCCGTGCTGCTGGCCACAGGGCTGGCTCTTCCTCGGAGGCCTGGAAGGGCGTCACCTCCAGATAAACGCAGGGACTGTTGAGGGTCGCTGTTGAGGTCACTGGCGCGTCTCAGTGTGGCCCCGTGGACGCACAGTGAGGAGGCAGTGGCACCAGGCGTGGCCTGTCCGGGGCCCTGGGCTGCAGTGGGGCTGGGAGGGCCCGGGCCCTTGGGGTCGGTGTGGCCATGTCCCCTGCAGGAGGCCCGGGCTCATGGCGGCGAGGCGCTGCTTCACCTTAACCCCACCGTGCGTTCCCGGCTTTGATCTCCCGCCGCTGGGATCGGGGTTCTGTGCCCAGAGCGATGCCGTCTCATCCTTGGGCCCCACTTGTGGGACTCTGAGCTCCCAAAATCCTCCAGGCGGAGGCCAGAGGGAGCCTCGCACCTGAGTCTCCTCAGCCCCCGCTCTCGGCCTCTGCTGCTGTCCCCTGGGGCCTGTGCTCCTCAGTCCTCTTCCGGTGCTGGCGTGGACGCCCCCTCTCAGATGGGACTTCCCGGCCACCCGCCCTGTGCTGGGCTGTCTCAGGACACTCCGGTGCTTCTCCTTCACTCAGCGGCTCCCTTGGTTCCCACGGCAAGGCCCGGCCTGTGGGGGCGACTTTCCTGTCACCGCTCACCTGCTGGCCTGGTGCTTGGCAGTGCACGACCCCAAAGGCTCTCCATTGACTGTGCACAGGGGAAGGAGCGAGGGGTCCCCGGACCCAAACCCTGGCTCTTGCCCCTCCACCCGGGAGCCCTCTGGACACTGTTTTGTCTCTGATCTGCGTCACATCTGGGCCCTGCCCCCTGCTCCCCGGGTGCCTGCGGGGACCTGTGCGCTGCCCGGGTGGGGGACCCTTGCTCAGAGCTGACGAGGAGGCAGCGGGACTGTGGTGTGGCTTCCTGCAGGAAGCTTCTCATGACAGTGTCAACGCCGGGTCAGGCAATGCGTTCGTCCCTTGACCCCCGTTGGAAGACAGAACCTGCCTTGTCCACAGAGGGCTGAGAAGGTGGGTGGTTGGAGCTCATCTCCAAAATAACGAAGCTCGCTACGAAGAACACGTGGTCAGGTTTGAGGGGTGGGGAGACGGGAGAACATTCCACAGCTGTTTGATGTATTGATTTATTTATTTTCAAATACACTCAGGACCCCTGACTTCACCCCGAGTGGACTTCAGAGATACCGCCATTGCGACAGCCTCCCAAAGGCCAAGCAGTCCAGCAGCCCGGGAAAGAGGCTGCAGAAGAGGTCAGCGTGAGGCTCGGCCAGCCGGCCTGCCGCTGGCGGGCGGTGAGCTCCGCGTGGGCTTTGAGTGTCTGATAAGCCAGAGAAGCAAACAAAAAATAAATACATTAAAAGTGTCCCCCACTTTGGGAAACAGGAGGAAGCCATGGCGGTGAGCTTGGAGCTGGAGGTGCGAGGTAGGAAGGCGGATGCTCCGCTGCAGTGGATTAGGATGTGGGGCAGGCCCAGGGTGTGGGGCTCAGGCAGCACGGTCCCAGGTGGCACTGGCACGTCCACAGCGTGTGCACGCAGGTGAAAGGCCGATCTCTAATGATCAGAGCCTGGACTTGGCTCTTAGTCACATAAACAGAAAGCACTCAAGCCGGGCTCAGTGCTACCTTGAACTGTCTGGGAACACGATGCGTGTCCTCCAAGCAAGATTGCGCTGGGCTTTGTTTGGAGCGCTACCAAGCCGCGCTCACCGTGTTGGGAAAATCCTGTCACCCTTGGCAACACCACTCGTGGCATTTGCGTCTCCAAAACAACGCGCTGGTTGTTTGTCAGTAGGGTGGCTGTGGCACTCACGGTGGCCCGACGCCCCGGGGGCCCCTGGCTGTTGCGCCTGCTCAGGGTGCGGTCCTGTTGGAGAATTCGCCTGCCCAGTGGCGCGTGGTTTGGCTGTTGGTGACCCATTTCCCCTTCGCCCCGTAGTTACCGCGTCCTGTGGACTAAGACGTCTTGTGCGTAGACAGGTTATGCCACCTCTGAATTTGACTTCGGGATGACAGAGGAGCATTAGGAAATGTCGTCTGATGGAGGCACCAAGGCTGGATCCCAGTGTTTTATGTAGATCTTCATAAAGGGTGTGGGCGAGGAGGAGGTGTGGGCGAGGAGGAGGTGTGGCAAGATTTGGGGAAGTGATGGGTTCTTTCAGACCAGGTGACGATTCCCGCCCCCACCCCATGTCCCTTTGACCCTCCATCCTTCTCTCTCCTGTGGGGCACAATGCTGGGTCCCGAGCAGGCCCTCTGTAAGTTTAAGTACCAATGCCACAACCACTTGGTGACCCTCCCAGGCAGGGCTATTTCCTTCCCCTTCGAAGGAGGTGGCTGAGGCTGAGGGGGTCAGGTTCTTTGCTGGGCTGCGTGCTCTCTGGTAAGCAAGGCTGTCCCGCCTCCGTTAGCCTCCGCTGGCAGCAGCCAGGTCTATTTCTTTCTGTCTTGCTGACCTACCCACTAACCCCCAGCCTCCGGCCCTGGGGACAGGACTTTCCACCTTCGACCCTGCCATGGCTACAGGTATCACTGTCTCCCAGGAGGCAGCCTCTCAACCTTCAGACCCCAGGCCAGGAGCTAAGAATATCTCCAAGAGTATTCCCAGCACCTACAACAGATGTGCCCGCAAGTCACCTGGTCCCAGGGGCGGGGAGCAGGGGCGAAAGGGCTTCATTTTCTTAAAAGCATTACACACTTAATCTGCAAAGTTACATCACGTGTTAGTGCACAGGCCCACTGGGGGAGCATATTTCCAAAACAGGCAAGTCGAGCATCCTGGCATGTCCGTCACCGAGAAGGCGGGGGCCGCGGGGGCCGTGCCTGCGGGTGCGTTTGCCTGTGGGAGGCCAACACCTGCTGCCCTTCTAGATGGGAAGGTGGGCATTGTGGGGGATGTTTGCCCCCTACCTGCACCGACATTGTCCCCTTTCTTTCCAACAGCAGCCCTGCGAAGTGTGCACAGGGCTCCTACACCCTCCTCTTACAGATGTGCCAGCCGAGCCCTCTGGGGGTCATGAGTCTTCCTTTCACCTTTCAGGCTGCGTGACCTCAGGCAGCCTGACCTTGAACTCAGGTGTCCAGACTCCCAATCCTGTTTTTTTCCATCGTAGAGAGATGTGAACGGGGTTGACGTGTGCAAAGCACACACAGGAACACGCTCATCCAGCTGGGCTTTCCACGAGTTTGTCACATGGTCTGGCTTCATTTCGTAAGAGTGATGGAAAGAATTGAGGAACCCACTGGGAGTGTCGCCGGCAGCTGTGCCTGGCTCAGGGAGAAGGGACCCTGCCCGCAAACGTCCAGAGCAAGGGGAGCGGTGAGCGGTAGACACTGCAGGGTTGACATCACTTCACGGTACCGTCATAGTGACCCGATTTATGAGTTGACAAAATAATTTTCTCGGATTACTTTTAATTAATTTAAGCATCTTAAAAAATTAACTTGAGGGTCATTTTGTGCACAAATACAATGAGTTAGCTGTTTACTTAGTTTCAGCTGGGTGTGGGGGGTACACCTGTAACCCTGGTGGCTTGGAAGCCTGAGACAGGAGGATCCAAAGTTTGAGGTCAGCCTCAGCAACTTAGCGAGGCCCTAAGCAATCACTAAGTGAGACCCTGTCTCAAAATAAACAAATAAAATAAAAAGGGCTAGGAATGTAGCTCAGGGGTAAAGCACCCCTGGGTTAAATTCTCATTTCTAAAAAAAATAAAATAAAAAGTATATTTGTTTTCTAAAATTAATTTTAGAAATACTAAGGTTATAAAGTTAAAACCCTATTTCATCCTTATGACTATTAAATCCTACTTATAAATTGTACTATTCTACTTTTTGTCCTAGTGAATTTTTTATGGTGGTGAAATAGCATAAACTTGCCATTTTAATCATTTTGAACTGCAATCTGGTGGCATTTAGTACATACACACTGTCCCCTTTTTTTAAACGTAAGAAATGCTTCTGAAAATTCTGGCAAAAAGCAACTGGACCCAAGTCTTCAGGGAGAGAAATTGACCCCCCGGGGGCGCGGCAGACCTGATGGGGTGCAGCCAGCATAGCCCTTGCCTCTGCTCCTGCGATAAGATGCTGTTTCCTCCTGATTTGATCAGATCCGGAGTCTTCCTCTCCAGCAGCCACTGCGAGGTGCTGTCAGATCCAGTGGCCTCTTCCTCCCTCTGTTCTTCAAAGCAATGCTCTCCACCCGGATTTACATTTTGAAAAACCCTTCAGATAATCACAAACCCAAGAAACTTCTCCTCCTCTGAGGTTTAATTAGGAGCAACTGTCTTTCTGGTACTTCCGAGAGCCTTGCTCTGAATTTCTCAGAGGAAGGAGGAAGGGATGGTTCCTGCAAGGAGAGGGGGCAGGGGAACCTGGGAAAGGCCCCCTCGCCCTCTCCCCGGCCACAGAGAGATCAGCGCCTTGGAGGTCACCGAAATCACGCTGCACGCGTGCCCTGGATCATTACGACCCAGAGAAGGGGACGATCGGAACGCGGGATAACACATTAGCGATAGATAATAGAGTCTAAATAAACATAATCAGCTTTCCTCTACGTCTCCAGACCAGAGCTTATCTATAAATACCCTAATGACACCCAGCCAGCCAATTACTGGCTTCTTGGAAGAGCCCCTTATTAATGGCGTTGCAGTGAGGGAAAAACATTAATTATTGGACACAGTGGGATCTTTTACGTTCTGTCTGGTCCGGACAGCACCAATTAATGCAACAATTATCATCAACGACCGCACGGCCCGCTGAGCACAGCCACCCGGCTGGCTGATGGGGTGGGAAGAGCAGACTCGTCAGGGAACATCACCCACGCGCTTACGGAGATGGCTTCATCGGTGTGGAAGCTGCTGGAACAGCAGAGGGGGGGGGGTCAGAGCGTGTCAGGTTTTCTTCAGGACAGTGCTGAGTGGGGGCATGGGTCTGTTGCTACAAGTTGCTAAGTGAAGTCAGGCAGAAGATTGGAGGTAAGAGGTCACTTTTAGAGAAAGGGCAACTGATTTGGCCCTGCCCACCCCCTGGTCCTTCCCTCTCACTCACCAAATTCCGGCTCCATTTGCTTCTCTCTCGGAGTTTCTAATTCAACTGTGCTTTTTTCTGCCCCAGGACATTTGTCTGAGAAATACGAAAAGACGAAGATCTTCCCCTGCCTTTTGTGAGGCTGGTTTCTTCCTGAAAGCAGTTTGGAGGTTTGAGAGGAGGTTCTTTTTGAACCTGAACCCAAACTATCCCTTTTCCTTAATATTAGTCTCTTTTTCTTCCTGTGCTTTGCATAGCATCTACTACAAATCATATTTAATGGATGAATCATTATTTTATTAATGTCTGTCTTCCCCACAGGAATGTAAACTCCACAAGGCCAGGGACTTTGTCTTTTTCTCCAGGATCTCTCTGAGTATCATGCACATAGTAGGTGCTTAATAAATATCTGGTGAGTAAATAGATAAATCTATGCATCTTGTGGAAACAAAATTACATTTAGGAGACTCCATGCAGGAGACCCACAGACCAAACCAGCTACCCTCTGGCCGAAATTCCCCAGAAAAAAACAACTGTTCTATTACTAGTAATAATGTTTCCAGCAAACTCTGTTGACTCTTCTGCACTTTGAAAAGCATGAACGCGCTCAAGGGGGCTTTGACAAGCTGTCCCGTAGGACAGTGGCCTGTTACTCATATCATGGTGCTTCGCTCAAGCTGGCTATCTGAATCTGCTATGTTCAGGGTGTAAGATGGTCACAGGATTGCTTTTGTTTACTCCTTCTGGTGACAAGAGGATTGCATCTGGGAGGCTTTAATTACATAACTCTTTGAAAAATTGGTTGGGTGAGACTGGTTCCCCAGAGCCTGGTCAGGGCTCTGAGAGGCGGGTGTGCCCGGGGGCCCTTCTGCAGGAGGATCTACGGCTGTTTCACTAGGAGTTACCCTTTGGAGCATTAGTGGCTGTTCTGAGTCCCAACTGTGTCTAGGACACTTGCTTAACCTCCCTGAGCCATGGCAACCCGGTCACTAACCAGGTTCCTGTCCTGCGCTTCCTTGACCAGGAGAGTCTCCTGAGGTTTCCTCACCAAGGTGGGGCTGTGGGCTCTTGAAGGCGGCTGCGGGATCTGCAGTCCAGGGCTGCTGTACACATGTGGTCACGGCCAGCACGCACGATCCAGGCTCCTAAATAAGCATCCCCAGGGAACAAGTCAACCAGGAACACTTAGAAATGCCAGGGACCCTCGGGGGGCGTCTGTCAGGGTTGTTTTACCTTTCTCTCAGAGCAGTGACCTTAACTTGAAATGATCTCACCCCCTCCAACACATTTGGTCTCAACTATGCATTTGGACCCAAGTGTGGACTGTCCAGCTTCCAGGCGGTTGGGAGTAGATAGGGTCTGTGAGGTCCCCACACTCTGTTTGGTGTCTAGCTCCACCAGGCCAGCCGGGCAGCATTCAGTAAAAATTCATTTCTGTACCATGTTGTGTTGACCTGGTGAGTCTGTCCAGCTGCCCCCTAGACCAGCCCTGGGGAGCAGGAACCGCCAACGGTTCCCCTTGTTTCTCCAGTGCCTGGCCAGGGCTCAAGACCCCCCAAAGCTTTCCTCAGAGTGTGTGAGCTTGTCGGCCCCTGGATGAAGCTGCAAGGGGCAGTGACCGTCCCTGCAGCAGAGTGACCTTCCTTTCCAGGCCGCCCGAGAAGGGGGCATTTGGGGCTCCGTGGGTTTCTGGGTTCACGGGGTGAAAGGACAAATGAGGCCGAGCCCTGTGGTTGGAAACAAGGAGGCTGACGCACCTGGTCGGAGTCCAGGTGGGGCACTGGATACATGGCTGCCTCTTTTTGGCCTTCCCTTGTGTGTAGGATAGAAGTGAGGTCACTGTCACAGTGCTGTTGGGGCTCAGTGCTGGTGGGGCCTTTAGCATGTGTCTGGGACAGTCAGCCACCATAAGTGTCAGCCGCTAGGAAGGCTCCTGCTGGGGGGTGAAGAGCTTTTGGTAGGTGGGAGTGAGGCCTCCAAGGACAGTTGTGCAGTTGGTCACTTGACAAATTCATGCCGTGAGCTATGCATTGACTCAGGCCTTGGGGATGCGAGGGTGACAAGGTTGGTTCTGTCCTGAAGGATTGGCAGTGAACTAACCGGACATGACCTCCTGCTGGCTGGCATTTCCCTAATTCTGGAGGTCCTGGCCCAATGTGGACACAGAACTCCGATGAATGACAGGAACCTTGGTGGACATGGAGTTTGGGCTTCCTCAGAAGGTGCCAGTGACAGAGTGTGGATTGCATTTCACAAGCGGCTCTGGAACCCGGGGTTGCCAGGAGAGTCTCGACCATCTTTAGGTCAACCAGTGCCAGCAGCGTGTGGAAGGGCCCATGTTAGAAGCATCAGGATCCTGGCTCCGGGACTCTCAAGCTGGATTCATATTGGAACCTATCACATGGTTTCTCTGTGACAACTTCATGCGTTTGGCATTTCTTTACCAAATGCTGGTGGAAATGACATCCTCACAAATAGCTGCTCAGAAGGGTGACTGTCTAACTCTCTTGGGTCTCCTGGGCCCCTCAAGTGAAGGTTGTAATCTGTATTTTAAGTTTGACTGTCTGAATGTATTTTCTAACTTGGGAGAAAAATCAACCCGAGCATTTCCCGTGACGTGGGGTCACACGGGCAGGAAGGCGTTTGATGTGGGTGGGGCGTGCCAGGCTTTGGGTTGGGGTCACTCATTTTCCTTTGCTTCTAACTCATCCTTTCTTGTTTATGTCTTTTCTCTCTTTGCTTCTTGCACAGTTCACCTCCCTGCAGCGATTCTTGACTTCTCGGGATGTAGGATAATAATATGGGAGTCATTAAAAAAAAAACTGTTTGCCCCAAGTAGCGCTTCATTCAATGATTTCTATTACTTCTCAAGACAAAAGAATTTTCTTTGAACTGAAGATAGGGTTCAATCCCAAAATGCTAATGTAAATCCCACATAGATGGCGATACTAATGAGACATCAGATGAAAAGAAGCACTCTGCTTTCCTGGGGAGGCTGAGGTTCAGACCTGCAATGTCTACCCAAGGTGCGTGGCTTGCATGTCAGGTGGTGGTGGAGACTTAAGAGGTGAGGCCTAGTGGAAGGTTTTAGGTGACTGGGGGCAGGTCCTCGAAGGGGACTGTGGGAACTCTGACTCTTCTTCTTCCTCTCTTTCACTTCTCAGCCATGACATAAACAGGTTTGCTGTACCCTGAGTCCCCACCATGATGTGCTGCAGCCCCACCAGATGCTTAAAAGCAATAGGCTTGCCCAATCATGGAGTGAGAATCTTCCAAACTGTGAGCCAAAATAGACCTTTCCTCTTTGTAAGTTTATCATCCTGGGTATTTGTTATAGTCATGCAAAGCTGACCAACACAGGGGGATTTGCTAGCTCTTAACAGTGATAGAGTAAAACTCTGAAGAGCTCACTTGCTTTTCTTTACTTTCGCTTTCCACCTGACTATCCTGCCACTTCCCATGGCTTTGCTATCACCTGATATTTTGTTGCACGTTCAGTATCTTCCTCCATGTCACAGCCTGTGTCTGAATCTCATGTAATGGGGTTCCTCACATAATGTGTGCTCCTTTCCTGATTCTTCTGTGAGGGCATTGGACCTTATACGTCTCTACCCCAAAGTAAAGCTGGCTGCCTGTGGGAGGTGTTTCTTTTGAGAGCTGAGTTTTAGGAACCCAGGGCACAGAGACCCTGGCAAAGCCATGGATGCAGAGAATCTTCTGGAAGGCTGCTGGTGGACCAGACTTGAATTCACCTGCAAACCCACAGGACAGTCAGAGTCAGGGAACTGACACAGTTCAGGGCCCATACTTGTAGATATTTAATATCATCTCATCTCAGTTGGGTGTGGGGGTGCATTCCTGTAATCCCAGTGCCTGGATGCTGAGGCAGGAGGATTGCAAATTTGAGTCCAGCCTGGGCAATGTAGCAAGACTCTGTCCCAAGATTTAAAAAAAAAAAAAAAAAAAAAGGACTGAGGATATAGCTCAGTGGTTCAGTGTCCTTGGGTTTGATCCCTGGTATTGGAAAAAAAAAAAAAAAACAACCCATCAACTCTCTACTCCCATTTCTTCCCCTGACTTCCTTTATGATGTTATGTTTTTACAAAAGTGAAACTGGAAACTGAAAATAACCTGCTAATGTCATCTCCACCATTTCTAGTTTTCCTTATTGGCCCATAGTGACAGCTGGACTTAAGGTTTTGATTTTTGTGTAACAGGCTGAGAACCTTCTCATATGACTTCGCAGGAGACCCAGCAGAGTGAGCAGCTGGGACCTTGAATCTAGTCCTTCCTCCTATTTAACTGGATGACCTCAGGTAAGTGATACAAGCTCTCTGAGTGTTGGTTTCCTCATTCCAAAAGATGACAACAATAAAACATCCTCCTCTGTCAAGTTGTGAGAATGAAGGAGTTGACGTGGAAAAGGGCCGAGGACAATTCCTGGCACAGGGTTCAGAGCAACACGCACCGGCCGTTATTCAAAAGGGCTCCCTGAATAGCAGCCTCATTTTTAAGCTCACAAATTGCTCAGAAAAGCCCCCACTGCATGCCTTCTTGAGTAAGAGACAGGTTGGGGCAGCGATGTCACTGCCTGTTATGGGACTCTGCAATTCAGGGAGTGACCCATTTCCCTGCACTTCATCTGGGTCATTGCAACAGGTGTCATCAACCAGCCAACTTGGAGCCAAGCCACAGACTTCAAAGGAGCCTTTGCATGACTGCAGGCTGCTTGCACCTCAGGGTTGGGAGCTGGAGGGATGCTCCATGACGACACTCAGGCTCAGAAGGATGGCAGAGGCCACTGGCGTTTGCCTGACTCCCGGGGGTGTTTCTGACATCGCCAGAGGAGGTGGAAGGGTTTTGTGTTTTGCTGCATTTGCAGCTTGGAGAAGGCAAGCTCAGGTGTCCAGGGGCACGCAGGACCCCTGCAGGACAAAGGGCAGCAGCTCGGCATGGCGAAACTCCTGTCTGAGGAGCCCCCAGCAGAGGACCAGAGGGTTCCCAAGCACCTCTAGGCTAAGGAACGGGGCTGTGCGGTTGAGCTCCCTTGTCTGTGCCAATCTCTTAAAGAGCCTGAACTTGCACCTGGGGAAGACAGACCCCTACGACTTCTGTACCGTGATCCAATTAGAGTTGGAGGCTCTATTATGGAAACCACCAACAAGCATGGAGAATCCAGGCCTGCAAACCCTTTTAGACAGAGGCTGAGTATGAATGAAAGTCCATCAATAGACAACTAACCAGTCAATGAGCTGACCGGGTGCAAACTGAGTTGCTAGGGCTGGTAGCTGATAACTCAACCAATGAGTCGGATGGAATGGGGTCCGTGCCGAGAGCACAGATTTGGGACCGGATGCTCCCGCTTTCAGATCTTGCTCTACTACTCTGGACTGTTGGTCCTGAGCTAGTCACTCAACCTCGTTGAGACGCTTGGTGCATGTGTGGACAACGGGGGATGATGGCAACCAGGCAGGCAGATGAGACCTCCCGAATGGCCCGGTTCAGATCCCAGCTTGGTCGGTCCCAGCAGCCCTTGGTCCCCTGGTTCTTCCACCCCATCCTCCAGGTCTAAGCCTAACTATCGTCTCCACCCAGAGGCCTTCCCTGTCCACCCACCCAAATGCCAGGCTGGTCTTCTCACTCCAAATTGCTTCCCATCACCTCCCTTGGTCTGGGTCTTTCCCAGCATGAGACACGATCTGGGATTTTCTTCTTTACCTTTCTTTGTTGGTCTTTCTTGTTTATTGACTAGTAGTTTCTCTAGCCATGAGCCTGAGGTCCCCAAGGCAGGGACTTGATGGATGGATGTTATTTAGGAAGCTGGAGGACCTTGGGCATGCTGGACTCTCAGTAGGGGGCTCTGCCATTTGCACAAATTGCTATCTGTAACTACAGCCACCTCCTGTGCCTGGGGAATCTTGTCTTTTCCTCCTCTGTGACCAGGGGAAAGGTCATAGTAAGGATTAACTGAGATGGGTGTTAGCATAGGAAGAAGATGACACAGAGGAGGCCTGGGGCCCATTGTCATGAGCAGGTGCCACTCAAACTACACATCTTTTTCATTCTTTTCCTTTCCATTGTTCTCTCTGTGGAGTGAGCCTCCTCCTCCTCCTCCTCCTCTTCTTCTTCTTCCTCCATTTTTGGGGGTAAATACCTGTTATACAGATGACAAAATTTAGTATGATAAAAGTAATCCTGAAAAATGAGAAAAGGAAAAAAAAAGAAAGCAAGAGTTTTCAGTTTCTCCATTTTCAGAGCCCACAGTTTTATTTCTGATGTCAGTGGAGCCGCTGGTGGGTGAGTTCACACTTAAACGCGCAAACTGACCGACGGGCCAATCTGTGCAGGGAAGTTGGTGTGCTGGACCTGCTGGCATCTTCCATATGAGAGAGAGCACAATTCTTTTTTTCTGTGAGGTTACATAAGGACATCTCCCGAACCACTCTTCCTTAAAAATAATTGCTGTTTCATTAATGGAAACTACGGGCATAGTGATTTTCCCTTCTTACCTAGAGTAGCAAAAGGCTCAAATTTAATTTCACCACTTAATAATATTAGTATTCGGGTTGCAGTAGCTCTCCTACTTATTTTTATACTTGGAAACAAAGCAGGAATAAGTGAATAAAGGCACTTTGGAAATGTGATTTTCTTAGAAAAATCCCATAACTGCATTTCCTGGGTGGAAAGCAACAAACACTGACTCTTGCTAACTTGCATGGTGGTACTTGCTGAGAACAGCTCTGTGACCCTGCACATGGCTCTCTTGGTCACAATTTCCTCAGCTGTTAAAGGAGGCCTTTAGTCGAGGAGGGTGGTTCTGGGCCCTTGTAAGTTGAAAACGTGTTCACTCTTTTAGCAATCTGATGAGAATGAAGACTTCTCCAATTTATCTCTGTCTCAGTTGTATTAAAATAGGCATTTTTTCCAAACATATTTTTAAAGTCACCTGGACCTTTTTCTAAATAAAACTGGTAGGGAAACCAAGAATATGAACAGACCAATGCGGATCTGCTAAGGTTGGGGAGCTTGGGGGTGGAGTATCTGCATCCCCTCTCCTACCCTCCCCAGGCTACCACTGAGGCATCCCTAGGCTTCCAGCCACAATATCCTGGGTGGCTGGGTTTCAGCAGAATTAAAGTCACTTTCTGAACCTACCTGTCTTCAACCAAACCTGGATTGCAAACTCCTCCAGGGCAGGCAATACCTGGAGGCCATTGAGATGGCATTTTAAGGGTCTGGTTTCTCCCGTCCTCAACACCTCCCTGTGGTGCTTCATCATCTCCCAAGGCGACACAGACTGCCTGGGCTTTGGCCTTTGTATCAGGATGATTTGTGACTTCTCAGGTGGGTCACATAATCACCATCTCACAACTTCGCAACCGCAAATTTAATTTCTTTTGAACATGGGGACCATTTAAACAGTAGCTTGAATATTAAATTTGCACTTTATGGGTGTTGGGGAGGAGGGATGGGGGAGTAGTAGGGAAGAATTTCCCAAAACCGAATGAAAGAAGGATGGAAAACATTGTTGAGTTTTTGCTAGAAAAACTGTTTTTTTTTTCCCCCTCCGATTGAAATATTCCTTTAAAGCATTGGCAGGCTTACAGAAGTGAAATGAAAAACAAATCCCACAAAAATCCTGTAGTACCATAAAAATAATGAATAAAGTAGTGCAAAATGCTTTGATTTCTGTAATATTTTTCAATAAAGTTGGTGCATTCCAAGCAGATTGTATTTATCTTGAAGGAGGCCCGCTGCACTGTGGCTTAAGAGTTTATAGCAACATTTTGGTGGTCTTGGTTGTGATATGATAATAAAAAGCACTCACATACGTGGACTTGGGGCGTGGGCTTTGGAAGCAGGCTGACCTGGGTTCAAATTCCTTCTTCCCTTTGTCTCCCTGGGCTCCTTAAGTAAGGGGCTGTTTTCTCCGGGCTGAGTTTCTCTTCCTGTAAGATATGCCCCAATCGGTGCTGCCAAGTTCCATGAGCAAATGCAACTGAAAGCTGCTGGAGGATGTGTAGGTACCCGGATTGAGCTTGTTTGGATCAAGAAAGTGATAGTATCAGAGGAGGAAAATTGCTACTTTGACCAAAAAAGTTATACCTTGTTTTATTAAAATTTTCATTTTTATTGATATATTTCTACTATTTTGAATGGTCTGTTCATGTCTTTGACATATTTTTCTTTTGAATACTGGTTAGTTGTGTTAAAATATTCAGAAAGTGAACAAGGTGCAATAAGAGTAGAGATCAATTAGTTCGGTATACATCTGTGAAAATAACAGCCAGATTAAAATATAAATTATTTCTAACACTCCAGAATAGAATAGGACTTGGTCTATTTGTTTAAACTTACATTAAAATATACCATGTACCCAGAAATGAAACCAACAAAAGCTGTGTAAGATCTTTACTTTGAAAACTACATTACTGAAATAAATTAAAGAAGACAGAATTACATGAAAAAATATACTATGTTCATGGAAGATTCTATATTGTGAAGATATCAATTCTTCCAAAATCATCCATAGGTGAAATATTACTCCAAATCTAGCAAGTTGATTTTTTTTTTTTTTTTTTTTTTTTTTTTTTTGATACTAGGGATTGAACCCAGGGCCACTTTACCACTGAGTTACATACTCAGCCCTTTCTATTCTTTATTTTGAGACAGGATCTCACTAAATTGCTTGAGGCCTTGATAAGTTGCTGATGCTGGCCTTGAATTTGTGATCCTCCTGCCTCAGCCTCCTGAGTGATTGGGATTATAGGCATACATCACAGTGCCCATCTAGTAAGCTGTTTTGTGTGGTCAACAAGCTGATTCTAAAATTTATATGGAAGTTCAAGGGCCAAGAAAAGCCCTTGAAGATGAAAAGCAATCTTGAAGACAAAATATGAAAATGAAGGATTTACACTATCAGAAATCAAGATTCATGAAACTATAGTAATTTACACAAAGGTGTGTCAAGGGTAAAAGGCTTGAACAGACACTGAAAAAGAGAACATTCAAATGGCCAATAAGCATATAACAAGTTCTAAACCTCATCAGTCATCAGGGAAAAACATAGAAAAACCACAATGTGATATAATTACACATTTGCCAGAATGACTAAAAGTTTTCCTTTCTTAGTAGGATTATGGGATTTTTCATTTACCAAAAACTAAAATGTAATTACCAGAATTGCATATTACATATTTTAATTAATAATGCCTAATCTTCAGGGGGCCCTTCCAATCCAAGACTTTTTCTTTCTTTATTTATTTTTTATATTTTTAGTTTCATAGTTTTCTTCTATTGCTCCTTAGATTGTTGTGTCTTCCATCATTTTGACTATCTCCACTGAGATTCCTAATAAATGAAAACTGAATTTTTGAATAATTAAAAATAATTCTTCCCTTTTAAAATATTTATCTCTTTGTTCTGGGAAAATGTCTTGCCTTTATTTTGTTTTGCTCTGATTTAAAAATTCAAAAGTAGTCTAGCTGCTAATTTTCGCTTTCAGTTCAGCAATTGTGCTTCTTATAATTTTCTAGAACTTCCTGGTCTCAGATGTCCTTTTCAAATTCTCACCTGCTCTTGATACAGTGCCGAGGATATAAAACAGACAGTTTCTCCAAATCTGTCCAGTTTCTGGCAGCCTGGGTTTCTCTGGAAGCATCTTCTCTGTTGGTCAGAGTGGTCCTCTCTTGTCAGAGCCTTTCTTTCTCTGGCTTCTTTTCTCCGTCTACACATCTGTATTGAGATGCAGAGAAAAGGCAGTTAAGATGAGTTTCGTTTATTCAATTCATCATTACCGAGTCCTTATGCTTTGCTAGTCATGCTTCCAGGTGCTGAAGATAGAACAGAGAGTTCTCTAGAAACCCTCCCATTGCTATGGTTTTTAGACTCTAACAGAGAAGGCTGAGCAGGTGACACAAGGGTGGTGAATAATGAGAAGGAGAAGATCTGACAACAGAGGACTTTAGCATAGTCTTGATGGATGCTCCATGGAGTATCCTCTGAAGATTCCCCAACCAAGTGAGGCTTTCAGCTGAAATCCAAAAGCAAACAGCACAGGGACTGAAGCAGGAGGAGGGTCCTTGTGTTAGGTGCTCACAAGCTGGTGTGGTTTGTTGACCTTCTTACATTTTGATGTATAAGTAATTAATATATATGCACATCACATATCTGTATGCTACAGCTGGCAGTTTGTGATACAGGATGCTGTCTTGACATTGAAAATATTGGCTGAGATCTGGAGTATGATTCGAAATCCTCTCTCATCATCAGTGGTCAGACTCTGAAGGTGACAAAAGTACACAGTATAACAGCAGCCAAACTCAAGGTCCTCTCTAGTCACAAGGAGTCCTAGGACCCTGACATATTGACAGGTGTCTTTCTCCCCTAGTGTGCTGAGAGGTTATGGACACCTGTTCCAGAAGCTGTGCTTAGCAGGAGGGGATGTCGTGTGTGGGGGATGCGTGAGATGCAGAAAGAGCACGTGGCATGAATTGGTGACTGAGGTGGTCACATGACTTAGCCACCTTATGGGTTAAATAGGAGTCTGTGGACTGGCCTGATGACCTCAAAACCCATAATACTTTGTCTTGGAAAATAGATTGTGTGATCCTGACACAACTTGGGAAGGCAGCGTCCTTGGGTCCTGGGCATTTCCTGTAAAGCAGGGATGTTTTTCACTTTGAAAATCTTGATTTCACATATTACATGAGAGATCATACCAAAAATATTGTAGGAGCATGATGGGACTGAGGATGACTTTCTTCCACTGTTTTCTAGACAGATGGTCCCAAATTATGTTTAGAATTCAAATATAAGAAAAATTAGCTTTCAGCATTGAGGCATTATCACTTTTTTCTGTTTCTTTAAGCCCTGTTTGGACCAGAGAAACATGTCTAGCTTCCTGAGTCAGAACTTCCTGTCTCTGCAGGAAGACATTTCCACAACAATGGAGGGAAGATCGACTTCTCCATTAATGCAGCCCAGGGAGAGCCGATGGAATTGTGGAAGGGGAAAGAGTGGATTTTGACCTTTGCAAGTACCAGTTATGAAGAAGAATGTTGACTTCAGTCATAAGTGGAAAAATTACTACCCAACTTCATGAACCCAAATTTCAATAATACATGAGTTTGTGGCATCCTGGAGAAGATATCTTAATCCCACAATTCAGTCAACACTGAAGACTAGCCCATCAATATGGTTAAGACTAGCAGGAACCAGTAACCAGTTTGCCCTGGAGAGCTCTCCAGGAAGTGCTGTTGCACAAAGGTAGACAGGACATGGGCGTCACTGAGACATCATTACCACTAAGGTGGACCTTGGTTTCCAGTGTTTTGAGAGACTTCTCAGCCAACAGTAGTAGTCATATCAGATGGTAAGTATGAATCTGTATTGTCTGTCAGAATGGGTTGTCAGCCCAGAGCTAAAGTTACATCCTAAGGAGACCCTGGCCCTGCTGCCAACTCTCCTTTGCTCAAAGAGACATGAGATGATTCCCCTTTCAGGCAAGGGTGCTAGTCATGCCCCTGCCAAATTTCACAGGAGGATCTTTCTGCTCGTCTGATGGTCAAAACACAGACTCAACTGGAAAAGTGGAAGAATGGGTACCAGGCCAGAAATAGAAACTCAAGCTATTTTCGTTCATTATCGAAAGTTATGCTAAAGGACAACCCTGACAGCAAAGTGCCTGACAGATGTGTGACTCATGCTTGAAACCCTAAAGCAATGCTGTCAAGCAAAGCATCCCGATGTACATTTTCTACATTGGTATTGTCCAAAACAGTGACCACTGGCCACATGTGGGTAATAGGAGTAAGAAATACATTTTTAATTTAATTTAATTTAAAGAGACACAGTAGCTAAGTTGTTACTGTGTTTGAGAGCACGACTCTAAAACCTACTCCTAAATCAAGGCAGATCCCCACATATCCTGCAGGAATATCATTAGAAAGCCATGTGAAATTTGTTACTGGAGTTGGTTAAGGATGGTGCTTACTATTTATATCACATCTAGAAATTTCCAGGAGGATTCATGGGAGAGTTCTTTCTGGTTTTAATATCAGGACTGACTGAGCTTTGTTTAGACTGATTTTATTCAAGGATGTTGGATTTCATGTTCCATTATATTTCTCTGTCTGCATCAGTTGTTGAAAAGGTCAGAGCTGAATCCAAGAGCCACCTTTACAAATGTTGAAGTCTCCACCACACTTATAGTACATTCTGGCTTCATTCTGGGCTCTGCCTTAACTTCCCCTTCATGTGGAGGGACAGTAGGTTTTTCTGAAAGATCCCTCCAGACGCTCATCTCAGATCATCTGGCAAGGAGCTGGCATGGTTGGGGCACCCCCCACCCAATTTCCCACCTCCAATAGAAGGGGTTTCATCAACTTAACTGATCACATGGGGTCCATATCTGATTGGTGGCATTCCCCAGGAAATGCTGTAAGCCGTTGAAGTCCTGGCTCAGATGTGACTAGTCTTTGTGTCCTCACCGTTCCCATGTTACATAGCAAGAAAGCAGACCAGAGGAGCCCCTCCTGTGGCGCACAGACCCACTGTGCATTCAGCCAACTTGTCCAGGCTCTGGGACCCCTCTGAATGGAATAGCAAGAGCAGAAGAGTTGAATCCTCTTCTTGTTGGTCTACAGTTTGCAGATACTGCCCCTCCTTCTCCACCCTGTAAGGCATGCCATTGATGTTTGCCTTTATCCCCACTCTTACCCATCTCATTGACTGAATGAAGACATTTTATCTTGCTACCATGTATCCAGATTTGGAAGTTGCATTATATTCTAGGAAAGAAGGCCACAAAACATCATTTAAATTAATAAAAATAAACACAGTGGAGACTTCTTTTCTCCTGCACACCCAACCCTGGCCTCACTCCTGGGAAGCTGGTGGGTCTTGGTGCTAACGTGGTGACCACACGCACACTGCTCACAACTTGAAGCTGAGCAGTCAGAAGCTCTAGAACAAAAAGGCTCAGAACTAATATTTCTAGATTTAACCTTCCCCAAGCCCAGAGGCCAAATGTCATGGGACTTCTCCACACTTTTCGCTTCCTTTGGTAGGATCCTGTTCCCTAAAGGGTCAGGATTAGGAAGGCAAGAGGTTAAAGGACCAAAAAAGATGACTGGAGAAGACAGAGAGGAGTAAGGGGGACTCTGTTTACAGAGGAACAAGTTGTGCCTCTTGTTCAGGAGTTGAGCCCGAATCCCCGCCAACCCACATTCTCTATCAGGAGAACTAATAGAATATTCCTTGGGACGCAATTTGGTTTTGCTTGGCCATGAACTGAGAGCTTTCCTACCTCTTCCAACTACCCCAGATCATTGTATTCATCAGAAGCCTGGAATTTAGGAATGATTCCATCAGTGCTGGCTCTTGTGATTACTGCTAGTCCATTTGGTCCATTCCCCTGTCTCTCCTAGGAAAGATCATTCCAAGGCTTGGAAACCCCCCACTCTACCCAAATCTCAGAGGCCAAGATGTAGATATCACTAACAACATGTGAGACCATAATGATTATGCAGCCCCAAATAAAAACTACAAGACTTTCCATCTCTTCCCATCCCCTCGAATACTTCCTGCCTCCCAGTCAAAGGAGAAACTGTTTAGAAAAATCAGGCCAAGATTACCCCAGAGGGAAAATATGTTTTGAGTCTAGTGAAGGCCTTTGCTGAGTGACATTAATTATACACATTTAGATTTGACATTATTAATTAACCTTCTCAGCTGTTTATATTGTAGCCTCTTATTAAAACAATATGATTAAAACAAATAATTAAAGAATATCGCTACCTTCTTAAATGTGTACATCATTTCAAGTTTACAGAAGATTTCTATCTACACTCTTATTTGATGTGAACGCTGATTCTATGAAGTTAATATGGCAACATTTAGTCTTTCTTCTTCATTGTTTCATTATGATAAAATCATGTATAACATAAAATTTACCTTTTTTTCCATTTTAAGCATACAATTCAGTGACATTAAGTACATTTCCAATATAATGCAACCACTATTCACTTCCAGAACTTTTAAATCATCCCAAACAGTAACTTTGTGCTTCTTAAATAACTATTTCCTCTCCCCGGGTCCCTCTAGCTTCCAGTTTAATTTCTGTCTCTGCAAATTTGGCAATTCTAGGTACTTTGCTTAGGAATCATGCAATAAGTGTACTTTTGTATCTGTCATCTCTCAAACAGCATTATGTCTTCAAGTTTCTTCCATGATGTGGCATGTATTGGAATTTCATTCCCTTTTTAGGCTGAATGACATTTCACTGTATTTATTTCTCTATGGACATTTGGATTTTAAAAAATCATTTTTTGTAACATTTGGGCTATCACAAATAGGGAGTTATGAGCATCAGCAGGCCATAGTCTTATTTGACAAAAGGAGTTAAGATATCCTTGTGGTCACACGACGTAGGGCAAAGGGGTTCCTGACCCTGACTGCATGTAAGAACAGCAAGGGGCCCTGGCTCTGGGCACCACTCTGGACCAACAGAATATCTGATTCTCTGAAAGTGCAGCCTGGATGGGCCATTTTAAAGAATCCACACCCCCCCCAAATCTGTGCAGGACAAATTGAGGGTCATGGAGCCCAAAATAGCAGGACTCCCCGACAGGCCTCTGGCAGACTTTGTCACTTGGGCCTCCCCCTTTTCTTAGTAAAGCTGACTTTCATCATCAGTGGGTCAAAGTGGGTCCTCCTTATATCATTTTAACCCATGATTTGTAGCAGGAAAAAGAAAACAGATTTTAAAAACAAAATTCAAGCTTTAAAAAGAAAAGCCTGCTCTCGATACCAGGAAGCCAAATGTTGGTTTGTTGGCTAAATATATGGATCCATTTGTTTTTTGCATTTTAATCATCTCATTTTAATAACACAGCACAATACAAACAATTGTGTGGGTTAATTCAGCTCCATTTAAGAAGTCTTGTTCTCTACGCCAGAGCTTGTTGTTCTGTCTAGTTAAATGCGCATGCATTAAAATGCTAATAATTAAACTGTTACGATTGACTAATGAACTCTGCCAGCGATAAATGATGGTCTTGTTAGATTCGCTGTGCAGCAAGCTCCCTTTGTACTGAGAAAGTTAAAGGTTAAAGCGCTCTTGAAACCAGTGAGTGGATCTAGAAGCAATTACAATTTTTCCTTGAAACTAATAGTTACTACAATAATGTTTCAATTCCAACCCAGTAAGGAGAAAAGGAATAAAGGAGGCGGGGGGGGGGGGATGACTCTGAGCTCTATTCATGAAGGAGGACGGGAGCTTTATTTAGTCCACAAGGCAGATGGTGTGGTTATTCAGACTAAAGCCCACTTAGTTACAAACATCCTTCTTGGAACCCAGTCTCCCAAGGATGCAAAGGGAGATGATGATTTTTCAGGACACGGCAGCAGGTGACCCAAGCTTTGTGATGTTATTTGGAACACAATGGCTAAGTAATGCAGGAAATTGCTCCCCAGCTCTCTGTGTGATTTGGGGAAAGTTGCTTAATCTCTCTGGACCTCAATTGTCTCGTTTTCAAAAACGAGATAATAACAACAGCTCTCCACGGTGAACAATCACTTTATCTTGAAGCAGCCGGTTGCTGTTCTCAGGGTCATGACCTCTGGTTTCCCTCCCAGGGCATTGCTTCCTGACTCTTGGTTCACAGGATTTGGTGGGAAATGATGCCAACCACCCACACTCCAGGGGTAAGTAAGTGACCCAGCCCTGACCAATCGGAGTATCACATTAGTCTGTTCAAAAACGGACCTCATAATAATCAGTCAGAGAAATTCCAGAGTGCTAGCCTGTGCAATCTAGAAAGAAGCACCCCCTTTTCCTGAACTGGATCCTGAAAGGGCATAAACCTGGGCAGCATGAAGATGGTCTTCCCCTTACAGGCAGAGCAGAGCTAAGGCTCAGGAAGTGGTCCAGACTCACTCTGGTTTTCAATGATATGAACCCGTATTTCCCTTTTATTCTCCCCATAAGCTGGTTTGAGGTGAATTACTGTTGCTGGTGACTGACAGAGGATGTCAGGCTATTGTAATTGTTAAGTTAATGCATAGCCTGTCGAAGATTCCCAATAAACAGTAACAGGGATAACAAAAGGGAATCAGGAAATGCAACAGCAGGACAAGTCACCTCACCTGCTTCCTGTGTGTTCTTATGAGGAGCCTCACCACCACAGGACTTTAAGGCACCTGGGGGCTTCCCTTCCTGAACACTCCTTTTCCCAAGGGTACATTTTTTTTTCATAGAGGAAGCAATCAGAGTCTGCTGAGGATAGGTCATGAACTCGACTCCTCTGCACTGTTCCTTAGCTTTCTGATTGATCTTTGCATGCCAACTCAACGGTGGCCACATTTAATCAGCCAGCCAGGTTCTGAGCACGTGGTGGGAGCCTATGTTTAGAAGGATTATATGGAGGGAAAAGCTTAGGATCTTAATCCAGAATACTATCTAAGTGACCTTAAGTAGGTCACTGACCCTCTCTGAGACGCCTCATCCCTAGGAGGATGAGGATAAAAACCCCTGTCCTCAGATCAGGGATGTTGAGGATGATTAGGAAGAGTGATGAGAGAGAACGCTGGTTAACCCCTTACATGGAAGATCCTCAGTTTTTACGCATACCTTTGTGTAGCACACAGCCAAAGCCCCATGCAAATATAAGAGGCTCCTTGTCGGGAGGGGAGGCCACTGAGCTCTCTGAGGGTGCGCGCTTTGACCAGAGATGTGCAGGGTGAGTGGCAGTCAGGACCACAGGGAAGAAGGGAGGTGGAGGCCAGCGCAGTGGCAGCAGCTGAACTAGAGACTCAAGACTGAGAGGAAGCAGGTTCTGAGAGGCCCTGTCAGCAGATCGCAGCTCCTCTGCTTCCCGTACCCTACTTCTCCACTGCCACGGGCTCCTAGCACGGTGTGGCACAGAGCTGGCTGCCAGAGAGAAGAGCTTGCTGCTCTGTAGGAATGTTGACGGCATTCCCATCTCTTTCTTCCAAGCACAAGGGTGGGAAGCTTTTCCCTTCTGTTGGCATTGGTCAGCAGGATGTGGCCAGAAGTGATGTGGGTCACTTCCTGTTCAGAGCTTCGAGGCCTGGTGCTTGGTTCACCGTTTCTCCCCTGCCCCAGCCTGGCTGTGCTGCCCAGCAGAGGTTCTGTAGGTCTGAGTCCGAGGGAGAGGGTGTAGAAGAGACGCCCCTCAACCCACATGGACGTGGAATTGAGTTAGAAGAAATGCTTGCTGTGCTCAACCCCTGAGATTCTGGTGTGCTCTGGTTATGACAGTATTGTATAAACTGCAATGTCCTATAAAACTCTAATGACATAATAATGATGTAGGGAAATGGGAGTCTAACTGCCTGAACCCTGGGGAAACATACAGGCTGTTTCCAGAATTTCCTCACTAAAGAACAGCGCACTGGAGCATTAATCCACAGGCTCTGTCCTCCTGCAGCAGGTCCCCCCCAACACACACAATCCATAGTGTGCAGGTAGGTGGGCTTGGCGGGATCTGCTGACTTGGGAGAAAGTTCTAAGCAGAAAAGGCGGAGATACTCAGCATGTCCTTGAGATAGGGCTCTGCCAGCACCCACAGAACAGCCCACTGCTTGTGGCAATGTCAAACATAACCTGAGAAGTGACACAGGTCACAGACAACACCTGCCACTGTCTGGTAATGAAGACTCCACCACCAGCACCTCTGAGAAGCCTGCAGACTGTGTCCCAAAGTTTTCTTCTGGAGAAGAGTAAGTCCCGGCAACTCCTGGCCACCTAGATGTCCTTCTCTACTGAGATACTTGGGTTCCTGCTTCTGTCCTCTTCTTGGGAAGGAAAAAAAGCAAAGAAAAAGGAACTGAACTTCTTAGTGCCTAGCAAAGTTGTTGGCATGTAGTAGACACTCACTAAATATTAGATGTGTGAATATACAAATGGATGGATGGATGGATGGATGGATGGAAGGAAGGAAGAATAGATGGAAGAATAGATGGGTGGGTTAATGGATGAATGGATGGATGGTTGGGTGGGTGGGAGGATGGATGAAAGGTGTCATTGGGAGATTTAAGGGTGGAATGGAGACTGAGGACAAGCCTGCTCCCAATTAGCAGAGGTGGACATTGAGGGTGTGGGCACCCCTCCTGCTCCAACATCTGTCTACTTCCCATGAGGGAATCTTCTGGGAGAGATGAGACAGGCTCAGGTGGCACCAGAGGACTCCTCAAGTCTCTTGAAGTCCCTCACCCCAATTCCACCTTCTCAAAGGCATGAAGAAACTAAGTCTGATTCCAGGCTCATATTCTGGCCCAAAGCTTTGGAGCAAAGGGCAGGTCCCAGAGTGGAGCTCAGACCTGGACAGCTGCCAGAATTCTCCTTCATGGACCCGCTCCAGTGCAGCCCAACTAGAAGCCCAAGTGGAAGTTAATGGGAAAACCATCCCATGCACCTAATGAATTTCTAAAAATCACTTATGAAATGGTCTCATTCATCATTTGTTAACATCTTAAGACCTTAAAACTTAATTTTGTTTAAAAAACTCTCACACTCTGTTGACTCCATAAACATGTTTTAGATTTATGTTTTTAAAATTTTTTTAAATTTGTTTTATTTAGTTGTACATGACGGTAGAATGCATTCATACATTTTGATAAATCATATATAAGTGGAGTATAATTTCTCATTTTTCTGATTTTGCATATTGTACGATCATGTTGGCCAAGCAGTCATACATGTACATGAGGTAATAATGTCTGTTTCTCTCTACTATCCTTCCTACCCCCATACCTCTTCCCTCCCTTCACTTGCCTCTACCTAATCTGAAGTAACTCTATTCTTTCCTAGTACCCCCACACCCACTTAATGTGATTTAGCATCCACATATCAGAAAACATTCAACCTTTGGTTTTTTGGGTTTGGCTTATATAGCTTAGCATGATATTCTCCAGTTGCATCCATTTATCAGCAAATGTCATAATTTCATTCTTCTTTGAAGCTGGGTAATGGTCCATCATATATATATACATATATCACATTTTCTTTATCCATTCATCTGTTGAAGGGCACCTAGGTTGGTTCCATAGTTTAGCTATTGTGAGTTGAGCTGCGATAAACATTGATGTGACTGTGTCACTATAATATGCTGATTTTAAGTCCTTTGGGTATTAACTGTGGAGTGGGATAGCGGGTCAAATGGATAGCGGGTCCAAGTTTTCTGAGGAATCTCCATGCTGCTTTCCAGAGTGGCTGTGCCAATTTGCATTCCCACCAGCACTGTAGGAGTGTGCCTTTTCCCCACATCCTCACCAACACTTATTGTTGCTTGTGTTCTTGATAATTGCCATTCTGGCAAATAACCCAATCAATAAATGGGCTAAGGAACTGAACATATTTCACAGAAGAAGGTATACAATTGATGAACAAATATATGAAAAATGTCCAACATCTTTAGATTTTTGTTTTAATGCAACAACGAGCAGCGTGCGGGTGAGTGTGCCAACCTACTTCATTCAGTACCACCACTCTGCAGCCAGCTCCTCTACATCTGGGTGGTGCCCACCTGCCCATGCACAGAAACACTATCTGGTTTTCACCTCATCGCCTGTCATTCCATGCAGGTGAGTGGCAGTGCGGATGACTCAGTATGTCTGGCCCCTTGAGCCAGCAGGGCGCACCTCTGCCTATGCAGCAGGCTCAGTGGCCACTGTTCTGTGGGCAGGATCTGTGGCTGGTGGCTGCAGCCACATCAGTCATGGGGCAGCGCTGTCCTGAACCCCAGAAGGTGAAGAGTTCCAGGAATCTAAGCTGTGAGGCCTTGTTGATGAGGGGCACCAAGGCAGCTCCCCAATGCCAGGCTGCCTGGAGAACCTGGCAGAGGTCTTATCAACAGTGACGTGCTGTTTTCTTTTAAGCTGGCAACGTGGGAACAGATCCATAGGAAGGGGATTTACAAGACGCACAAAGTAAACTGCTCAGCCGTTTGCACGCTGGCTGAGTCCATTCTTGACTCCTGTTTTCAACACCCCATTTGGAGAATGATGCAGAAATCCTGGAAAGGGGCCAGAGGGAGGTGACAATCACGTGGCAGTATTGCCAGGCAGCATTGTATTTTGCACTTTGTCGGGGGAAGCGAGGGAGAAGTGAGATGGGGGAGGTGGAGAAAGACCACCACTCACATGGTCTGCTGGGGCCTTCATGGGTAGGCCTCATCAGATGTATTTCTAGAGGATAATGGTGGTTCTTTTTGTTTTAATAAAGCAGGAGGGACTGGTGTTAGATCTAAGGAAGGCCACCTTGAGGTGAACGTTATTTATGCCCACAGAGATTTCTTATTCCAGTACTGGGGATTGGATCCAGGGCCTCATGCACGCTAGTCAAGTGCTCTACCCCTGAGCTATCTCCAGCCCCAGCCTGGATCTTCTGATTAAGGCAGTGGAATCTGCCCCATCCTGAAAACCCTTAGGAATCTGTCTTCTGGATTATAGGCATTGCATTTGTTGCAGACTGGAGATGTAATTTTATTTGACAACTAATAACACCCCCTGACCCACCCTGCAAAACAAAACAAAACAAAACAAAAAGTGAAAAACCTCTCCTCTCATTTGCCATCTTATATGTCTACATAAGTACATTTCTCATAGGCAAACACAGTGACACTGAATTTGTGTATTTCAAGGAAGTCCTTTTTCTGATTGTGTGTTTATTGTAGGCATTTGGGGAATTACTGTGGAGGATCTGTCCTGTTCACCCCTGGGCCTGAGCAGAGATCCAGGCCTTGAGCCTGGTCTGGGCTCACAGGGTTACCGTGAGGGCCTGGCAGTTCCTCTCAGGATAATAGTTTACCAGCATGTTAGGCCTGACCTCAACATTTCTCATTTCTGTCAGAGTTGAGTCTAAAGATTTCTATTTTGTGTTTTTTCTTCCATGTGAGACCTCCTGGGAACTAAAATTAACGTCACCCTTTACTTTGCCAGTTTTCTTGCCTGCTTGGCATGGGTCACAATTATGACAAGCCAGGCTGACTGGTGGGGACTAAATCCCTACAAGGTGAGCCACGCCACTTACTCCAGATCGCGATTCTGCCTCCTCAGAAAACGACACCTCAGTCTGGTCCTTGCCCAGCTCCAAGGCCTAGGCAGCCCACAGTGTAGTTCCTGAGGCCACAGTGGGAGAACAGGCCACACTGACCTTGCCTGGCTGTCAGAGGACCCCACCGGGCATATTGCCTTCCCAGGGTCTGAGCAAGGAATGCATTTCCACCAGAACCACATCCGGGCCTCACCTACCCTGACAGGAGACACCTGCAGCCCTTCACCCAGGTCACCCGAGGCGGGTCCCAGCTGCTGGGCCTGGAATCCGAGAAAATGCCCAGCTCCGGCCTTCCCCACACTCAAGGACAGCCGGCGGCTCAGACCACCTGCTTGAGTCACAGAGAATCACTTGAGGCTTCGTTTAAAAATCACCAGAGAATAAGCACATTGGAGCATTAAAAACACTGTCAATTTGATACTTTTTGGAATACGGAAGGAAGCATTAAGTGAGACAAGGCAGAGATACGTGAAGTCAACTGCCTTCACCATTGCCACCCTCTCCCGGGTCCCACAGGCCTCCAGTGCGTGCACTTCCTTGGGAATTCTATGCATTTTCAAATAACACGCAAAGAAATGGAATCCTACTTTATAAGCTTCTCTCAAGCCATCTTGCTTTGTATACTTGAGGGCTTTGAATCAGTGATTCTGAACCTACCTCGATCTCTTTTCTGTCACGTGTGCACACCGCACACATGTAACTCATACGTTTAGGGATTCTCGCATATGCTGTTGTTAAGCACAGGCTTTCTAAACACTTGTTCCCCTACTCCTCCTCCACCGCCCACTTTCAGCTCATGTTCACAACCCGTTAGGCGTCCTTCTGAACATGATTCTGTGCTTGTCTTATAATAAGTATATGAATACAAACCCCCGTCCAAGATACATGCATATTTACATGCACCATTGTGCTGATTTTTTTTCTCACGCACCAACGCGTCTGGGAAAGTCTTCCAATCAAATAATAAAGTTCTCCTTCACTCACCGTGAGAGCGAAGTCGCGTTTGTCTGAATGTTCTCCCTCTACGGGCATTCACTTTATTTATTTATTTTGGCTACTATAAACAGTGGTGTGCCAACATCCTTGTGCGTTTAGATAAGAGTCCACGTCTTCAAGTCATCGTTCTTCCACTTCAGCAAAATGTAGACTCCCAGGAGTGAAAATTCTGAGACTTTGGGATAATTCAAGACAGAAAACTGAAAACAAGCAATATACACAGTGCAAGCCAGCAGCTTCTGAGGTCGGGACATTTTCTGCCCTTGTCCTTACACAGTTCCTAATGTCCTTTTGGCCTTTCTATACTCAAAATCAGAGCAATGGTCCTGCAACTACTCAAATTCTGCCTAAGGCTGGTATGGGACAGTGTTCTGCAGTAGAGGCAGGCTCCTCACTCAGACGTGCGCGATGTCCCTCTGCCTCCCCATCTGCAGCAGAGCCCGGCACGTCTGCTGCAGGGGACTGCTCTGGGGTCCGTGTGAGGCTGTAGAAGGCTGGGGCGGCTGCAAAGCAGCATGTCCTGGAAAGGGGTGCACCATGTCAGCACCAATGCGCGCCTGATCTTTCCGAAGCCTTTCTGAAGCTCGACTCCCAGCTCCTTTCCACCCAGCCCATGTGGCCTCCAGGGAGATTTGGCATCACTTCAAGTGACTGCTTGGGACATAGGTTCTCTCTCTTCCTTGATGGAAAAATTCCTACAATCAAACACAACATCCACCTGCTGTTTCAGCATCAACAGACGAATGAGCCCTGATGGAGGAGAAGGAAAACCCACAAAGGCTTGGGTGACTTAGGAACAAAATCTTTGTTTAGAACAGGCCGATGCAATCTCAACCCATTCACTGGGCAACGCTGTTCGTGAACCATATCGCTGGGCCAGAAGGAGCCCATGGGAGTGGCAGGGTGAGGGCAGCCTGGTGGCCAAAACTTGTCCTGCCTGCGCAATTGCCCAATTCGAATGGGCTGCTATAACAAGTACAGCAATCAAGTAGCTGTAAATAGCAAACATATATTTCTCGCCGTTCTGGAAAGTGGGAAGTCCAAGATCAAGGTGTTAGCAGATTTGGGTCAGATAAGGGCCCACTTTGTGGTTTGTAGATGGTGTTTTCTTATTTCCTCACATGGAAGAAGGGCAAGGGAGTGAGTTCTCAGGATTCTCTGACAAATGGGCACTTGTTCCATTCAGGAGGTCTTCAGCCTCGGGAGATATAATTATTTCCAAGGACACCCAGCTCCAAATACCATCCCCTTGGGGGTGACGATTTCAGCATATGCATGAGGGGGACACAGACATTAGGGTCCAAAGCAACAACAGAGGCTTGGAGAGCAGTGTGCTGAGGTGTGGCTTCGCTCCCTGACCTGGGACCCGGCTTGCTCCTACCTGGGGGGATGCAGCCTGAGGAACACTGGCTTTTGAACCAAAGTGAGGAATGTTTAGCTTCACAAGATAAAAATTACTTTTATACAGACAACTCCATGGAAAAATCCCTGGCATATTTATAAAAATATCAGCAACATTGCAGTTGCCATGGAAAGAACAGGGATGAGTTGGGGGGCCCGGGCTCTGGTTGTGTGTCTGCCACCCCAAAGCTGGAAGACCTTCAAGGTGACACCTCACTTCTCTGGGCCTCAGTTTACCCACCTGGAAACCAAAACCCTTACACTGGATGTCTTCCAAAGCCACTCTCAGCTATGAAACTCCATTTTTTTAATTAAAAATAATTATATTGATATATTGGGTGCATGTACAAATACGTAACAATGAATCCCACTATTGGTATAACTACAATGTATCAATATGAAAAAAGAACAAAAAATAATATTTTAATATAACAAAACAATCTTTTTACAGCAAAATTGGAAAATGCAGGTGGGTCAAAGAAAGAAAATTTTTAAAATATTAAATCTGAAATTATATTGCTGAGCAGTAAACATTATTTAAAATGCACGCATCGCCTCGTAGGACTTTGAAAAATCAGCATACATTTCTTTTAGTATTTATATTTAAATATTTCCAGTACAGGAACCTATGAGATACACAACATTACAATAAACGTATTTTTCACTTAACACGTCTTGGGAATTTCAACCTGCAAAGACTCGGTACACGGATGCTCCACATTTGACTAGTGCCGAACACTGAAGGGGTTTTAAGTCTTTTCCACTCTTATGCATAACATCCTGGTCACTTCCTGCACACATCTTTATTGAATGCATCACTGTCTGCTCCCTCCATTGCAGTGGTTGGAAGGGCACAAATGGGAGATGTGTACAAAGAGCTGACAGCAGAGGCCAGCGTGTTCTGTCGGGTGTGGAGAAGAAGGATGTTGGGGTCCGAGCCCTAGCCAGGACCAGGCGGTGGGCATCTCTGCTCCAGGCTGGCTCTGCCTGACCGTGCCTGCTGAGCAGAGGGTTGGGGGAACCGAGGGTTTGGGGATGTGAGGTTTGCAGGGACGGTTGGAGGAAGGGCCCATGGGAAGCACCCAGTGTTGAATACTCCAGAGCTGAGGAGAGGTGTGCAGAGTCTCGGGTATGGCAGTGAGTCATCCTGTTGCCTGGAAATCAGGAGAATGTTCTCTGATAGCAATCGCTGCTCAGCTATTCCCTGAGGAAAGAACTAAGGGGTTCTCCTTCAGTGACTCTTGGAATGCGCTTTCATTACCCTCCTCATTAGGAAAGGGGAAGAATTAAAAAAAAAAAAGAAAACCTGAGGTCTCATAAACAAACGCTTGCAAGATCACCAAGATAATAGGCCAAGAGCACCTGAGTTCCTTCATGAATAAGTAACAAAATGTGGGCAGAGAACGGGTGGCATGCTCTGGGGGCTCGGCACAGGTTGGTGCGAGAACTTAAGTGTGGCTTGTGCTGTGGAGCAGCAGGAGGCCGGCTGTACCCATTTCACAGATGGGTGCCCTCAGGGCCCAGAGGAGCAAGGGATGGGTCTGATTCCATGCAAGAGGCCAGCTGCAGCAGAGCTGGTGATTCCTTTTGGGTCCATGGATGGCCATTCCTGCCTTACCAGCTTCACTGTTGAAAGGGTGGAATGAGGTAACGTCTCGGAACGTCCCTTGTAAACTATAAAATATTATATGTCTATGTGAGAGATTACTATAGTTATAAAGCTAAATTATAGCAGATTTTAAATGAAAAGCTCAAATAGCCAAGCAGTTGAATGCTAACTCTTCATACTCATTTTTCCCGATGGGACAAAAGAAAGACTCATGGGCATGTGCTGAGTTCTGCCATGAGATCTAGATGCTTCTATGCAGATAACCCGTTTAATCCTCACAGGTGCTATGATTATCCCCATCTTATGGATGAAACTGGTGCAGAAAGAGGTTAAATAATGTGCCCCAAATCATGCCATCTATTTGTACCAAGTTTGCTGCCCCTTGAGTTCATGAGAGGTTCCTCAGTCACATAAAAATGTACTCGGGTCCCTCAAAAGAGGACCTGAGTGTGATTTGAAGATTGATGGGTCTTCAGTAAGTCTAAGCAGCTCAGAGATTTAGTCCCTATTTTATCAGCAAGATTGGTCATTCCAGCTGGGGTCCTCTAGCACTCCATGCTGGGGACCATTCCAGAACAAAGAGCTTAGCTGTCCCATGACCCAGAGGATCCTGTCCTATTTTCCTTCTGAGTCACATATGCAGATGTCTCTGAAGATGGTCATCTCTCCTCACTGGCAATCATGAATTTTTATGAAGCCAGGCCAGAATTCCCAGAATCCAGTCGGGTGCACTTTGCAGACCCTAAAATGCTGTCACCATGGAAGGTTTCATTGCTTGCACCTGCTAAAACATTTGAGGCATTTGAGAGGCAGTGAAACACATTTGCTTTTCATTTTATCTGACTTTGGAAACCTTTGAAGTGTTTAATGGTGGAGCCCAGGAAAGATCTCCGCCTCTTAATCATTTACTCGTAAGGCACATTCTCGGCTGTAGCCTGTCAAGCAGAAACTGAGCTGAGCCCACTTTTATTAAGTGTCACATGCCCAGTCACTGTTCATTAAAGGTGTTTTAAGGTTTGAATTATGTAATTTATGAGAAAAAGAAATAAAAATTCCATTGTTTTATTAATATGCAGCCCAAGATCTCTTGCTCATAACAAACTTGAAGGTAAGCGGGCTAAAGGACATGAGGGGGCAGCTGGGGGTGGCCTTCCATCCTCCCACCATCTGTGCTGCCCTGGCCTCCCACATCCACACCATCCCACCCCAGACAGGAGATGGCCAGTGGCCATCCCAGCCTGTCCCCCCGAGCTCTCCTTCCCTGAGGCCTGCTGCCATAGGAGACGATGTTCCTTCTCCCTTGGCTTCTCTACCTCTTTTCCAGAAAGACCTGGAACAAACAAAAAGCAGGAAAACATTCCTCAAGTGATCCCAGGTGACCCTGAGTCACTGTCATCAAGAACTGTCATGCCTGCCTCTCAGGAGGGCAACCGGGGGCTGGACCCCAGGTGCTTCCCAGGGTACAGGCACCTGCTCTGGGAAGATGACCTCATCGCGTCCTCACCATGCCTGAAGGGAAGGGGCGACCACCCCCATTTTAGAGAAGAAGAAACAGAGTTAGCAAGGTGTGGCCTAGAGCTACCCTTGCCCTTTCCTCTCAGAGAGGGCATCCTAAGCCCAGCTCAGCCTCCCCAGGATCATGACCCAGGGACGCCTGGGCGTGTGGACAGTGGGTACAGCGTGGCCTTACCTGGATCAGCAGTGCTGTACAGAGGCCCTGCAGGCCTGTGCTGGGCCAGCTGCCTTCAGGAGGGACATTTTCCTCCTATGGGTCCTCAGCAAGCTGTTGGAGCCTCATATAATTCCAAGTCCTCGGAGGATTCGCACTCCTCTCCCCAGCTTCCCACCAAAGGTGGGGGAGCCGCCTCACCCGCCCTGGAGGTGGCTTTGAAATGGCCCAGCAGTTCTTCCCTCGCTCTGTCTCCCTGACCAGCACACAGAGCCCTGTTGGGAGAAATGCCACTTTCCAAAATGTGGGCAGCCCCAGAATATTTGGCCCTTGGTAAGGATTTGCAGACTGGCGCAGCTGAAGGACTTCTCACCTCTACAGGGCCCACTTTCCTGCCCACACAGAGAGAAGCACGAACTTGATTTTTTGAGCAATTTTTTAATCAAGTGACTCATGTGTTACAGGTGCAAAGTTGCACCAGGCCTTCCCCTTCGCCTCAGCTTTGTGAGTGTTTAGTTCTGAAAGAGATCTCAGGTGCTAAGGCCTTCCTGAGCCGTCTCAGGGGAACGGCGCAGAGCTTGGAGAACAGAGCTGTAAAGCCTGGGCTGGGCCTGGGAGGCAGGGCGAGGGCTGAATGAACTCCCATTTGGGAAGCTCCCTTCTCCCCACCAGAACAGGACAGGCCCTGTTTGCAGCAGGCGGGGTGGTGGGCCAGCTTGTACAAATGGACGTCAATCATTGACCCACTTAATTTCCAAATACCAACTCAACTGATGCTGCGATAGTGCTGGCTGCTGGCAATCTGGACTGTAGGAGCTGTTGACTTTGATCTGCCAGCTCAATTTCCATTAGCAGTGAAACCACAGACCTCTGCGGGGCCACAGGCCGGAGAGTTGTGACGTCTCCGGAGCCTCCCGGGAGCCCTCGGCTGCTTGTCCTGGTGCCCAGAGTGGCCCACGAGTCCTTTTAGCTCATCGATGCTGCCTGTGTGCTTTGCATGAGGCCAGGCGCCGTGACACAAGGAGGAACGAGCCATTCCGGCTGGCGGGAGGGACAGAGGAGACAGGCGATTTCAGCACACAGGGCCCAGACGGGGTCTGGATGGGGCATGCAGACAGCCGTGGGGGCTTGGAGGGGCATCAGGAAAGGCTTCCAAAAGAAGGCGAGGGTGAGGCTGAAGCGGGGAGGAAAGGGAGCTGGGCAAAGGCAGAAAAGAAAGTGAGAAGGAGCTTCTACACTCAGAGGAGTCTGAGTAATAGGGAGCCATGGCTGGACTTTGCGGGGGTGGACAATACAAGTAGCTCCGTTGACTAGAGGGCAGAGAAGGTTGCAGAAGGGCGTGCTTGGAGCAGTGAGACCAAGTCAGAGTCCGGGAGCAGTAGGGCATTTTGGGTCAAGCAAGGCCTAACCTGGGCGCATGTGCCGTTCAGGAGAGATTCTGCCAGGAGTTCAGGCCCTGGGATAGGACAAACCCCTGGAGCCACTAATAGCAGGGCTCCAGGCATCTGTTTGGGCTCCTTCAAGGTGAAAACTTGGGGACGGGAGACTACATGAGGAAGAGAGCTCAGGGGACAGGTGGAAGGGCGCTTCCTCCTCACTCCTAAGGTTTAACCAAATCACTGAGTCAGGTTATTCTATGGTCTGAAATCTGAGGTGAGAATATTCCTTGAACTCCAGACATGCCTCAGGTAAGAGTTGGCCCAGAGAAGCCAAGGACAGTTGTGTAGACTGGACAGGAAAGCAGGTGGCCCTCACTGGTGAACTTGGGTTGCATATAACTCTGTCAAGCACAAGAATGTCTTGACCCGAGTACTGGAAACTGTTTTTTTTTTTTTCCTCATGAAGAATTATGTGGTAAAGAAGGACCATCACTATACCCTAGAAAACTCTTAGCCTTTCTTGCAAAAATGAGTTAATTGTGAGCCTCATGTAAGCAATTATTTTAAATTAATTGAACACTTACTATGTCCTGGCTCTTTTGCATATTTTCACATGTGAGTTCATTTAATTCCCCATCCCTGAGAAGTGAGCATTGTTATGTCCATTTCAACTGATGGGGAAATTGAGGCCTGAAGAGAATGAACCACAGGTGCAAGGCCACATGGCTGATGAGGGGAGGACTTGGGATTTATCAGGCATGACAGGTAAGTCCAGCCATAGCTGAGACACTCCTCAGAGATCCGTGTCATGGAGATGCAGGTGGAGAAACATTCGGCTCCGCAGGGGTGCTCAGTGACATGAGCAGGCACAAGAGTGTGTGGGAGAAGTGAGGTGCCCTCTGTGTGCAGAGTTCTGCTCTCTGGTCCTGCCGGCGGTCCCTCCCTTTACTGGGCTGTTTAACAGGAAGGCTCCAGCTGCCGGCCTGGGTGGCACGCTCTGAATTTCTCTACATCTTCCCATTGTCTGAACGATGCTGCTCACTTAGATGAATCCAGTTATCTAGCCTTTTCAATGAAGGGCTGCAGCGCTGCCTGTTGGTGCAGCCCGAAGAGGAGAGCGGGCCTGGCCTGGCCACCCTCTGCCTGTTGCCAATGGCGCACCTGTGACAGGTGAAAGCAGGACCAGGAAGGTTGGGGGGCATTGCCTCCTGCTGCCAGGTCTGCTCTGCAAGGGTTCCTGTGGCCATGGGGATAGGAGGCAGCCTCCTTAGGACTGTGGCACGTGCTAACCCAGGGGAAATGGAGGGCAGCGGGCAGAGTGGGGCTCATCACTCAGCTGGCAGAAGTCAGAGTGCCCACACCCAGCCCCAGAAAGTCGACCTGTGGCATGTTCTGGGTGATGCCATCGTTGCTCTGTCCTGCAGTGGACAGAAAGAGAAAGGACCCTTTCTGACCATACAGCAAGGTCCAGGGAGAAGCGGGGACACTGAGCCTCTTTTCTGGGCTGGGCCCTGTGCTGGGCACCATGAGGCCCCTCTCTGGGACCACGAAGGGGACCCATACTTCACAGAGAACCCTGGGCTCGCCAGGAGAACTTGCTGACGCCATCTCAGGGCGGAGTTGGGGCCCCACGTACTGATGACTCTATCCAAGGGGTGTTGGGGCCTCCCTGAAAGGAGAGGGTTTGGGCAAGTGGGATCCACTTCAGAAGATGTATAAAAATGTGTTTGGGAGCAAATTTCCATCGTATCAGAGGAATTCTGTTCTTCACAAAAGCAGTGCACTTACTTTCTAACTTTGAGTACATAGAGTTTTTCCAAACTATCCCAGTTGGAAATTTAATCTACCACCATCAAAGATTTTGGTTGAAAGGTGACTTTTATTCTGGAGAGGAAAAAAGAAACAAGCACAAAGACTCTATCTGTTCCAAATGAGAAAGAGGACAGGTCCTGGCTTGCCACGCAAGGGATGCGAATTTAGTGTTGTGGGAATTAGCCCCAAGTTGCCACCCAAATGCTGGGGGTGGGTACAGGAGACCAAGCCAGGTGTCCCTTCCCCCAGGGCAAGAGGTGACAAGAGAAATGAGTGAGAGAAGGATGACTTGGGCCACCCCTCAAGCCTGCCCAGGCTTTCCTGAGTGACCTCCTCACTCCAGGTCTCCTAATTCAGACTTTCGAGGTGCATTTCAAAGACATAATCTTGGGGAGATAAATTCCACATCAACTTGAAAATTCATGCTTCCGTTTCAATAATATAAAAATAATTCTTTAATGAGAAATCTGGATGCATCTCAATTGCAATGATCATTTGCTTGATCATAAAATAAGATTTCATTTACTGAGTCTCAAATTGGGGTTCAAGATAAATTCTCCAGAATTTATGAATCACATTCTCTTTAAATGGAGTCCTCGCGTGGTTGGAGTTTGAGAAACATGGCCCTCAAGTCAAATTATACTCCAGAGCCCCAGAGATCAGAAACAGTGAACCAATGAAAAGGTCAAGCCCTGGACACCCTTCTCAGGGCCCAGGTGCCGGGAGATGACAGAAATGGAGGGAAGTCCACTGGCCTGCCTGGCCCTGCTTCCCAACTCTCTGCACAGCCTGACTTCAAAATAGAGGAAACATGGCTGCAGTGGCATGGCTGCAGAGCAGGGGGACACAGCAGGGTCCCTAGAGACCCAGTCCCACACCAAAGGGGTGTCCTTTCCTAACCATCCCCCTGATTCTCTCCAGGGACGCTCCTGGATTGTGACTGAGTTTCCAAACGTCAGACACTGACCTTCTGCTTTAATTGCATTGTCAACTCTGTAGGACTTGGGGTCCCAGTGCAGGCTGGGGACTCTTCAGTCATCTCGGTCACTATGGAGCTGAGTCTGGACCTGATGGCAGGTTCCCATCAGTGGTAATAGAAATCCACTTCTCTTCACAGCTAAGGCCTGCTAAGGTCTCGTTGTACAGTCTTACTGATTTGATCTGCATGCAGTTAAGTAAGGTGGCTTTGTCACCCTTTTATCCATATGCATGACCTGGAAGGGACTTGCCTGAGATCCCATAGGCAAGAGCTGTCTGCCCAACTGCTTCTCCCGGCTTATGTGGTGCCATGAGGGGCCGGCTGAGTGTGGTTGGGAGGACAGTTCCTGCTCAGCACAGGGGTTGCCGCCATGTGAATTGGTTGAGGTGATTCACCAAAAGCACTAACCCGGTACCCAACATCAGGGGTGGCAGTCTGGGGCGAGGTCAGCCTGTCCACCTTTCCCTCTGCCTTCCTTCCAAGGGGTTTCAACAAACCCCTAGGTAGAAACAAACAGAACCGAGCTAATGGACAATCAGAGAACACTGACTTCAGGCTTCCGGGCACACAGACTCCTGCCGGAAGCCCGTCTTAGGGAAGGGCTGGGGTAGCGTCTGGAGCCTTCGCCCTGCACTGAGGAATTTGGTTCTCGGGGGAGCTTCCGAGGCGAACATCTGGGCCGACCTGGGGCAGACCTGCTGGGTTTGGAGAATGGGCGGGGTGGCGTCAGGGGGTCATTTGTCTTTCCTCTCAGGAGGCGATGATGAACTCGGGGCCTCCTGAGCAATGGGACTGGGGACAGGGAGGGATGCCCCACGCCCCTTCTGCTTTCTCTCATGGAGCTTCTAAGGAAATTCCATTGCATTGTATTTACAAGGCATCCCCAAATGTCAGTTTCCTTGAACACAATGTATTTAATAAAAAGCCATTAAGCCTTGTAAAGCTGTCAGAAATCTAAATGACACTTGTAATAAAATCTTGTCGGGTGACCTGTTCCGGTTAATCAGGGCCAGTGACATCACCACCCGCGGATCTGTCTGATACCCAGGGCGAGAGGTATATTTAGACAGCTTTATGATCCACACGGATTTGAGTTATTAAAATTGTACAGTTTTGCAAGGAATTTGGGATTTAATAAAGCAGCAGAGAAACTACAAAAGGAGCAATAACCTTCGGGAAAAGCCGATCCCCCCGCATGCTGGGGGCGTGTGCTCAGGCTGGTCGCCTGGCCAGGGCTGATGCCAGGTGCTCACATGGGCAATTTTATGTCTCTATAATGTGCATATCTGGCATCTGCACAGCCAGCAAATAAATTACATCTTTCCCAATGACTTCAAGGTGGTGAATTGTGCTTAAATGTAGATTTATGGATTTATTCAGATTACAAGAAGATATTACCACCAATGCCAATTCACTCTAATAAGCCATTTTGAGCAAAGACAACTGCTGATTGTAAATATCTTTGGCTCTGCCTACCACCTGGATGGTTTCCGGGCCTGCAGGCCCTTTAAGGCATAACTCTATTTATCTTGAACTACACAAAGCCTGGTTTCATGTAAGACTCCGGATGAGAAAGATGGACAGACGCAGACAGGGGATACCCCTCTGCTCGATTCTCTATAAATTGAGACGAAAGGCAGATATCCAGAAAGCGTGGTGGGCACAAGGTAAATAAATTACACCTGGACTCCTGGCATAGACTGGCACAGTGCTCCTGATATCTCGGTCAAATTATTCCATTTGTTTCTAAAGATATTTTAATCCCACATGACCTCAAACTTCCCATGAACCAGGGCCTGGACCCAAGGCCGCCCACGGCCTTTGCAATAAATCCGTTGTCTCCCTTCTCGGCCCTCAACCCGGGCCCATAGATCACCCCTCCCTGCATCTTGCTTCAATTACTCAATTAAGTCCAGTAAAGTTCTTGTAGGTTTTGCAGATGTTGCTTTATTATCAAGGCCTCCGACGAACAGGAGAGTTCAGGAGCCGAGGTTAGAGGGAGGTTGCTGGGGGAGGGGCGGGGAGGGGCCGCGGATATTCCCAGTCACTGCTGAGGCCAAAGCCCGCAGAGGGGCAGGGTACTGTTGCCGGTGCAACTCAGGCCCTTCCCTTCGCAGTTTGGGGAATTCGTGATGTTATCTCACTGAGAAACTGCTCCAGAGGAATAGGTATTCCACCTTCCGATGAGATAATGCTGTGATTAACAGACGCTTAATTGGGCCATTTATCAAGAGCAGGACCTGCCCTCAAGTCAGTGGGCTAAGTAAATTATTACCCACCCTGCAGGTGTTGGACTGGCAGACCTATTACTCTTCTCGAAATGGTCTTCAGAAGAGTTTATATGGAAAGATGATTTATTTCCATGAGGAATTCTATTGTGCTCATATTTATCCAGAGCATGGCAGGGTTCTGCCTGGTCCCTCTTCCTTCACACACCGAGAGGATTGTTGGAAATTAGAATCATGAATTCTGAGAAGGTCACGACCACATGACATTTAGACACCAACTAGCACAACCTGACCATTTTACAGGTGACAAAACTGAGATGTCACAGACAAGTCGAATGATGCAGCGAGTTAGCAAATGGACAAAGGCATGTCTCCCCCTTTTCTTGTATTTTTAGGTGTTGTCCTCTCCAGTTGATGTAATTCCTAACCATGGATGATGTAGAATTCCTAAAAAGCAAGAATTAAATTCTAAATTAGGTTTTTTTAAAATATATATATATATACTTTAAAGCATAACTTTGGCATTATTGACAATTGGAACTTGATCGCTCATTGTTGTGGGGTCTCTCTTGTGCATGGTAGGGTGTTGGGCAGCATCCCTGGCCAGAAGCACCCTCTCCACAGTTAGGACAAACAAAACTGTCTCCTGGAAGGCAAAATTGTCCCCTGGTTGAAAACCTCTGCTTTAAAGCATTATTGTCATCAGCATGAGATTAATAACGTGAACAATAGCACTGAACAGCCATTGAGAGCTAACAAGGAATTTGTGTTTTGGACCTGTTCTCTCAGAGTCTGTTCCAGCTCTGTTATTCGGGTATCGATTTTACTCCATTTAGAAGATCTGAAAGTCTAGACTTAGAGAAGTGAAGGTTCGCCCTGTTTCACATGGATGCAGTAGAAAACCGGAATCTCCTACTGGAGCTATTGAACAAAGTTGCTGAATTTCATTTTTTAATGAAGCGATGAAACGGTACCATTTCATTTCCCCAGTAATGAACTCATCTTTATGAATCTTTATTTAAGAATCCATGTGGTCCCCATACTAAAAGGAAAATGCACCATAGCTAGTTTATGGGATGTGCTGGTTTCTCTGAAGTGGAGAGTGGTCTTTTTCACAGCCCAGCGAAGCACAAAACTGGTCTCCACCAGGGATATATGCATACATTTGGGCTTGTAAGTGCACAACAGACTTAGAACATCTAGATAACGCGATTTCAGTGGGCAAATACCTCTCCCACTATGTCCCAAATTTCCAGCAATGCCTGATATTCCATGGTCCTCCATACTCTGAGGCTGATTGCTTTCCTAATCCTGGAAGTCATCGGGTACCTAGGCTAGGAAATCCGCAGGTGAGAAATGACTGAGGCCATGATTCCACAGGCAGAGTGTTTGGGTTTCAGGCCAGGAAATAAACTCAATGTAAAACGGTCACGTGAGGTGTAACTCAAACATACGGGGATTTGTAGTCAGTATCTTCAGTATGTCCAGGTCACTCTGGTCATGAGGTTTGGGGGTGAAATGAAAGAATGCCTTCTCATGAGCATACATAAATCCCAGTTCCCCGTCCCTGCCAGCTGACTCTCAGCGCTGCCTTGCCTGCTGCTCCAGGTTCCATGAACTACATCCTCCAGGATGAAGCAGCTGGATAGATTTTACTATCTCAATTAGCCCTTAGCCCTGATTTCTTCATTTATCTATTTCATTCTGTTGTGAACACACGTGTGCGTGCATGCACATGTGTACAGACGTGTGTGGGGACATGCTGCAAGAAGCATGTTGCTAGGCCTTTCTGTCATTGCGTGAACACCATAGAATGTGCTTACACAGCCTCAAAGGGACCAGTGGCCCCTTGATGTGATCAGGAGACTCGATAATCATGAGTTGGGTGAGGCTGTGGGGCAGCAGGCACACTGTGTCACTGTGGACTTTCTTGTAAGTAGGGTGTTTCTAAAATAACCAAAAACAGGAGTGTCAGAGCCAGAGCAAGCCACGCCTGGGCCTGAGGAGGAAGGAGAGGCAGGGAAGGGGCCAGCAAGGCCTGCCGGGCCGAGTGCTCTTCTCTGCCCACAGAATGTTTTCTTCCTCATGTGGAGAAGGGGGGCCACACGTGGGTGCACGGTGATCCCACATGGAGGGACCCCCAAACCATCCAACAATCTCCTAGAGGAGGCATTGAACCACGGGGAAGGGGAGGGCTGGTTCAAGGTCATGTGGTCAGCAAGTGGCCAAGTGTGGATCTAACTCAGCGTTCGTCTCTGTGTTCTGCTGCCCCAGGAAGCTCCCCGTGGACATGGAGGGAAAGACAGCATGTGGGGTTGCATGGGACGCTCCTGCCTTCTCCCCAGCACCAGGGGGCTCCCGTGGGGACCCTCCTTGTGGCCTTCCTGTGGTGGCCCACACAGGGAGCAGGGGCTCCCTCTGTCCCTTTCTCTCATTGGAGCCCTGATGCTCCCTGACGTGTGCAGAGCAGGCTCCTCCCTGGCCCCAGGCTAGACAGTCCACACTGCCCCTCACCACCTCCCAGTGGTCTGAGGGGCCGTGGATTGATCCTCCCTCTGTTGTGAGGGGCATGGAAGGACTTGCTAAGCTGCTCCTGACGACCGTGCCCTCCTTCTGCCCCCAGGTCTGTCCTGAGGTCCCCAGCTCCCCACCCCCAGGGAGAAGAGCGAAAGACCACCACTGCAGAGCCCCTCCCGCCCTCTCCGCTGGTCTCCCTGGATGTGACATTGGCTTTAGTGGGAAGGAAGGCCACCCTGGTCACTCAGCTGCCTGGGGTGTGGGGCACAGGGGATAGACTGTTCCCAAGGGAGCTGAGTGTCAAAAACAGTCCCCTTGGGGAGGAGGGAGGGCACTTTATTTTAAGGGAACATTTGCTGGCTTTGGCTGTTGTTAAAATCTCACTTGGACACCGACTTGGGTTTACTGAGTGTGGAGGTGAGAACTGAGGCCACTCAAGCTTGGGGACGCTCATCTGTGTAGGCAGAAAGCAGCCCCAGTCGGTCCTCGTGGGTCATGTGCCTTGCGCCCTGGGCCTCGGGCGGTGCGGGCGACTGGACCCCAACCGCGCTGGAAATCCCTATCCAATCCGCCAACCTCTGTGGGGCACTCCTGTGTGCCGAGCAAGGAGCCATGGGACCGATGGCCAGCTGCTGCCTTCCTGACCCGTGGGTCCAGTAGGTGTCAGATAAGTGCAATCAGATGTTCCCACAAGTGAGTGTGGAGGAGGAGCTGGGCGGGGCCCTGACGGAGGGGTGAAGGGCACGCAGAGCCGCAGGAGCACCCAGGAGCAGGCCGCACGTGGCTTCTCCGAGCAAGGATTCTTCTGAGGAACTTGAGTTAGAAATTGAGAAAGGAAAGGAAAATGAACCGTGTGAGGGGCTGGGACCCTGGCTCGGTGGTGGAGCGCTTGCCTAGCATGTGCAAGGCACGAGGTTCGATTCTCAGCACTGCGTGTAAATAAGTGAATAAGATAAAGGTATCGTGTCCATCTACAACCAAAAGAATATTTTTAAAAGAAGAGTGAAGGAACAGGGGGAAACATGTGCCTCATCTGCAGGTCCAGAAGGAGGGCTGGGGGGAAGGCCGAGGCCCCACGGGTGAAGCAGTCAGAACATTCTAGATCTTGCCAAGATGGCAAAGGCAGCTGTACACAAAACTGGGAGGCAACCTCTCTTCCACTCTTCCCTCTGTGGCTGTCCCCCACCACTGTGGCTGTCCCCCACCACTGCCTTTCTCTACCTACCCAGCTCCCAGGAAATAAACTCTTTTTTTTTTTTTTTTGGCTTAAATTAAAAAAAAAAAAGTTCCAGCAGGGACCAGCGGGTCGGTCTACCTGTGCTCAGTCGCCTTCTCTTATAATAAGTCCACTAGTCCATGGTGTGTGGAGGGCAGGGACCCCAGGGGCTGTATTTTGGAAGTGTCACACTGCTAGCAAGCATTTACTGAGAACCGTCTGCGCACACCCCAGCTCTGCTCGACACCCTGCAGGTGGAGGCGCTTAGTTTCTTGCCTTTCAAGGTGAGGAGACTGAGGCTGGAGATGAGTCCCTTGCCCAGGCCACTCAGTCAATATGATGGCCTTGACCGCAGCCTGCCCTCTCAGGCCTGTGCTGTCCCCGGTTGCTTCTCAAGGTGTTAAGGTAGCACTGCTTTTGTTAACGCACAGTGTGGCTACAAAACTGCTTTCTCCAGCTTTCAGAGGCATTCCGGGAAGCCCCCACGCCTCCCTGGTTCCATTTTACAGATGGGAAGGGCATGGGAAGGGCAGGGTGCGGAGGGAAGTGGGTAAGTGAATTACTCCAGCCCCAGAGGGAGTCGGTGGCGGCTTGTAATAGGCGCAGGCTGGGTTTCCACTCGGCTGCCTCAGCCACACTCCTAGGGCCCAGCTGATAATTGCTCATTATGTGCTTAATCTGGGCACTGCCGGGTCTGGCAGCAGAATTGCATCACATCAAAGCGAGTGCTTCAAAGGAGCAGAAAGCTGGCCTCTGGGGTAATTAGCAGAGGCCCATTCTCTCCTGCTTGGGACAGTTGGGAGGGCTTCGGGCAAGGTCCAATGGCACAAAGGGAAGCCCCCAGTTGTCAACTCTTTGGTGAACTCGAACAGGCAAGGCTGATGGCTCAAATCGCTCAGTTGTTTGCATTTTCTTTTATAAACGTTGGGACATCTTTTCTTCCTGCCTGGCTCAGATGCCCCGATCGGTTGATTGTCCTGGGCTTCCTGGAACAGCACCGTGTACCTTCTCTCAGCAGCCATGTTTTTCTGGGAGGAACTGGAAAACACACACACGAAAACCATGAATCAAAAATAAAACCAGAAGGAAGATCACGGAAACTTGCTTGGTCATAGATGTGCTCTGAATCCTGGCACCGTGACTCAGTTTCCCCAGTTGCCCAAGTTGCTCAAGCCCCAGGAGGCAGCCCTGGGTGGGGGAGTGCTCGTTCTTCCATCAGAGTGAAACTTCACTCTGCAAAAATCAGAGGATGTGTGCAGTCCCTTGGCGTGAGCGCCATCCCCCTTGCCCGGCTGGGGGGAGAGGCAGGTGATGTTATGTCTCTAATCCCATTTTCAGTCCCCGGTCGCACAGCCAGGTATCCCACCAGCATGGTGCGGAAGTGCAGAAAGTGCTAAGAGACGTTATAATGGAGTCTGGTACCTCTTTTTGATGGCCTGCCGGGCAGTCAGGCTAACAGGCCAGGGCAAGTGCGACATAGGAGCTGAACGGTGCTGAACTGGCCAGCGGGGCACACGGCACCTCAGAGGCCGGTTCCAGGACTGGCTGTGCAGGCAGAAGCAGGCGGTGTCTCAGCTCTGCCTCAATAAATGACAACTTCCGCTGGCTCAAAGTCTGGAAAAGAGCGAGTCTTCCTCACGTCTGAACCACGCGTACCAATGGGCATCTTAAATAATGAAGTTATGGGGCGGCCGGATTTCTCTGAGCAAAACGAGAAAGATGTTTTCAAACTCTGAGCAAAAGCCATCCAGCTAGGGAGTGGAGAGGGGTCAGAGTAAGCGGGGTCTCATATTTAATGGAAGTAAAGCTGTCTACCTCACATTTGCTGATAAGGCAGCCTAGTCAAAGATTGACCTCGTTTATAATTTCTGAGCCTGGAATTTCTCTGTGTCAGTTATTTCACCAACAGCAAAAAACAAATGAATAAACACGCACTTCAAGAGGCAGAGAGTGAGCATTTGCTATTCCCTGAAAAGGAGTCCCGGTGACCCTGGGAACAGAGACACCGTTGCTTCTAAAATGATTTAAAGTATCTGGGACCAGCGGGAATTCCCTTTCAGGACCCTCTGGGCCTGCCTGCAGGCTTCCGTCCTCGGAACTCACATGCCTCTGGGACCTGTGTGATTCAGGAACCCCATGCTGGAAACATAAGCCTTTAAAATTGCTTCACAAAGCACCTGCAGCCTTCGCTAATCCTCAGGTGTGAATATACCGTGCACCTGCTCAGTATTCCCTTGGTATTTGTGTTAACTATATGGGAAATCACATCGGGCATTTCTGGGAGTGGTGTGGCACCTTGGAAACAGGGTGTATGAGCCCAGGGTCCAGGGTGCAGGCACTCACTGGCTGGCCCACAGGTCAGTCCCAGCCTCCTTGTCTTTCGAATAGGTAAGAGGTTGGATATGTGATGAGGCTTCACGAGACTGTCTGAATTGAGGGTGTTCCTTCCCTGTTGTTCCCAAGACCTACGCCTCTTCCACTTATGGGACCGCAACAGGTTGTCTTCAAATCTTCTCTCCTCTTTTCAGCTCAGAACCCTATAAAGCAAGATTTGAGCTTGATTCTCTGATGTCAGAGCAAAGTGCCTGGCACACAGCAAGTGTTCAATCAATGCCTAGTAAGCTGGCGGCTGGATTACATATAAAGAGGTTTACTTGGCTCATGATTCTGGTGGTTGGAGGATTCAAATCATGTGGCTCTTGCGCCCAGTGAGGGCCCCTGGCTTCTTCACAGAACGGTAAAGAATTAGAAGGGAACTGGCTGTGTACAGAGGACATGCGCTCAAACCAGGAGGTAAGAAACTGAGGAGGGGTCAGCTTGCCCTTTTCATGGGAATCTGCTCTGGAGGGACCTAACCCACTCCTCCCTGACAGCCCACTCTGTGAGACCCCCGTTCATCCATCACAAGTGTGAGCCCCTGACCTAACTACCTGCCATGAGGCCCATCTCTTAAAGGTACCCCTGTTTCAACACCACCACGCTGACCAAGCCTCAGCACATGAACCTTTGGGGACAAATCAACAACAAGCGAGTGCCTTTCTGTTCTACCTGGAGAGTGGAGACGTACCTGGGTTCACAGGTACAATCAGGACAGACAACATGGGTCCAGTGCAAAATGAAAATGTGCTCTGCTTCTTAAACACCGGGTGAGGATTTTAACACAGCAACAACGGAGCTTGAGAGTACGGGCCCTGCTGAGCACGGTGCTCCGCGCCTCTGCGTGGCCACAGCCGCACCAGCCCTGAGCACAGTGGCCTCTGACCACATGGTGTGCTGTGTGGTGGGACTGGGGCTGCCCTAGCAAAGTGCCACCAGCTGAGTGGACGAAACGACAGACACTGTCCTGCAGAGTCTAGAGGCTGTGAGTCTGAGATCAAATAGTCAGCAGGTTGGTTCCTCCTGAGGGCCAGGAAGCGGGGAGCTGTTCCAGATCCCTCTCCTCTGCTCGCAGATGGCCTGACTCTGCTTGTCCACCCTCTTCCCTTCTGTGCCCATCTGTGTCCAGATCTCTGCTTCTAAGGACACCAGTCATGTTGGATTAGTGCCCACTCTAACGACTTCACTTTAATTTAATTACCTCTTTAAAGATCTATCCCCAAACAAATTCACATTTTGAGGCACTGGGGGCTAGGACTTTAACATATGGATTTGACGGGGGACTTAAGACCTCTCAAAACAGGTGCCATCAAACACAGGCATCTTTATTATTTTTCTTCTGAATTTGTTTTCAACCATGTGCTATTTTAGTTCCTCCCTGCAGAGATGTGGAACATCTCGTGATTTTCTTCTGAAGGGTGAAGAAGTGACGCTCATCACCCAGGGCTCAGCCTTGACTCCTCAGTCCAGCCCCCTCCAGAAAGCACCGTTTAGTCCACCAATTATTTCATCTTTTAGGGATACTTCTTTTTTTTTTTTTAATTGCAAAAGAATCTAAAAATATAATTAGTGTACTTGATGTGTATGATATCTTGTTTAGAAAGTTAGACTGGGAGAAAGAACACAATTAAACTGTCAAAATGCAATAGCTTTTCATATTTAATTGAAAGTGGCTCGCTCCCATTTACTTTTCATGGTTCCAGAGTTAAAAGCAAGAAAGTTACCAGGACAACTGGTAGCTGCAAAACGAAGACACAGGGCTCCAAGCACTGGCGACGGCTTAGGGGCTACTGGGCACAGATTATTTTGCTTTAGTAACACAATATGATGCTTAATTGCTCAGATGCCTGAAGCAGTTTGGGGCACAATGGGCAATTTTGATTCAAAAAATATATGCTGAACTTGACGGCAACACCCGACCTCCCCCCGCCACCAAAGAACATATGTGGTGTGTGTGTGCGCGCATGCATGCAGTTCTCTTGGGTCTCTGCTGTTTGGGCGGGTTTTGACTCACTAGTTAAACAGAATGAGTGCTCTCTTTCAGCTCTCTTAAGGTGGGAAACGTCCTATCTGTAGCTGTGTGGTGGGAGTGTTTCAGAAATGCCATTTATTCTGGAAATGTGGACTCACATTGAGTAGGTACTTCAGGTTGGACCTGGAAAAAGACATAATGTGATTGCTCCCCTCAAGCAGCCCGTACACAAGCAGGGGAGACAAGCAGATAATTTTGATTGCATGTCATAGACAGCGGGAGAGAGGAAGGAATGGCTGTGTGGCCTAGAGAGGCAACTACACCCGGGTGCCAGGAGTTGGACTTCAATGCAGCAAATATTTCAAGGCAGGAGGTGGGACTTCAATGCAGCAAATATTTGTTGTCTACTATTCTCAGGGCACTGTCCCGAGGCCCAGAACTTGTGCTCCAGAAAGATCCAGCAAATGAAGGAGATGAAATGAAATAATAATAATACCCAACATAGGAAAAAGGAAGCATCCAAAAAACCCAAATTGAGGACAAAATAACTGGTCTATAACCTTGAAAGATGTCAAGGTCAAGAAACACAAAAAGGCCAAAAAACTGTTCCAGATTAAAGCGAACTGTGAATGTTGAATTTCTTGATTAAATAAGTGTGTCATTGACGTATTTATGGTTAAGAGTTGCAATGTCTCCGGTTTACTCTCAAATGGGGTTGGGGGTAGATAACAAAGATGCAGTGTAATGCACCCAGCTGTTGAATCTGGGTAGAAGATTTCTTGGTGACTTTTCCATAAGTTCAAAATTATAGCAAAATAAAGAGCTAAAAAGCATACAGACTCATTTTAGCAATTTTGTAAAATTCGGCAAAGCACATGGCACTCAAAATAAAATGCAACCACTCATAATTTCATCCCTCCTTTTTGGAAATAAGTCAGCTCAACAAATTGCTGTTTCCTCCCCATCTTCTCTCTGGCTGTTTCCCAGGTGGAAGGTACTGTCGCGTCTTCCCCCTACGCACTGCTCAGCCTGTTATGAGCACATGCCCTCTGAGGTCCAGCTTGCTCACGGACGTGTCTGGCTTGGCAATATTGGGAACTTGAATCTCGAGATGCAGGTGTCTGGCGGTGTTGGAAGTAGCTTCTGGCTGCTTTTGCCATAGCAGCCCAGTGCTGGTCACACCCTAAAAATTCCAGGCTCTGGACACAGTTCCTCCACTGTCCCTCTGGCTACAGAGGTCTCCTGGTCCTTGGCTTTCTTTAAAAATCAGCTGCAACGAAGTATTTTCAAGTCCCTGGTACTTAGGCATTATCTCTCTCTGAGCCATCTTTAATGCAGGTTTCTCGGTACTATTGATACTTTGGGGGACTCATTCTTTGATGTGGGCCACCCTGTGAGTTGTCTGGTGTTAAAAGGCACCTCTGGCTCCTCCACCAGATGCCAGTGGCAGCCCCACCTATTTGTCACAAGTGCAACTATTCCCAGACTTTGCCAAGCATTCCCTACGGGGCAAAAACATCCCATTTGAGATCTATTGTTCTAAAGGTAAACCCCAGAACTAGGACAAGACCCCTCCGCTCACTGCTCCCTACACTGGAATGGTTGGGATTGCGTCAAGTGGGGAAAATCGAGTCCCAAGACCGGCTCAACTACCTGCCGAGTTTCCTCAGTGGGTGCAGGGGGAGTTATTCACACCAATTCCTCTGCCTCTCAGGAGATCAGATGACAGATGCTATGCAGTGAGTCTCCATAGGACTTGTATCTGATGGAAACGGAATACATTCTGAGGCTCTTGTTCAGCTTGAGAACAAGATGTATAGCAGTCATGTTGCAAACTCCAAAAAAAACTTAAATGAATGCAATTCATTATTGTCATCTTCAAGTTGCTCTTTGGTTCCAAAATGTCTACAGATCTAGAACATGGTGGTAGGGGGAGAGACTCCCATGTGCTCACCATGTTCAGTTCCCTTTCCTTCTGGGTGCACAGGAAGACTCTATTCCCAGTCTTCCTTGCAGTAGGGTGGAGTCATGTGATAGTTCGTCAAGGGAATATTGGTGGAAGTGAGCACCTCCCAGGAGTCTCATGGGACCTAGAGGAGAAGATCCAAGAGGGAGACATGACCCTTCACCTGGCAAATGGTGAAGAGGGAGGGACAAAGCCAGTTGGGTGGAGCACTCGGGGCTGACCTAAGGTTGGTGCTTAATAAACGCTGATGATCATTATGATTTGGAGATATGACCCCCCCGGTCCAAGAGACATGTGTAGACATGGTCAAGCTTCCCTGCCACTGGCCAAAATGCCAAACACCGATGGAGATGGAGGGCGGAGACTGTGAAATAAACAACCGCTATCAGCAGGTTTGATCAGAATTGACTCAGAATGGAAAGCTGTGCTTTTCCAAGGTTACCTCAGACAATTTCCTGCTATCTTCCACTAAGCTCAGAATAGCTCTTCACATAGCCCTCAAAGGGAGCCGAAGCCTGGGAGAACAGAAAAAGCAGCACTGTGTCATTGAAACAGGTCGTTTTCCTCTGTGCCTAACAGGTACGACTACGCCTGCATTCAAATGGATGTTGCCAGTAGCTGCCAAGACAGGCAGATGGCAGCCTGCAAATTAGTTGGTGGCTTCACTCTTCAATGAGCAGTTTGGACATGACCTTTGCCTTTTTCCATGAATGGTCTGTGGATGTCAGTGTGAAACACAGGCCCGATTCACTTTTAGACCAGCAGAATGTCGGTCGGCTTTGCCTGGTTGTCTCTTATGTTCACCAGCTGTTTATTTTGCAAATAAGAAATTATATGTTCTAATGTTTCATATTATTTTACTTTTGGTCAATGTGCATCAATTACAAATATTCTTGGGGCTCAGTGTGATATCTCAAATCATGCTTAGAGCCTGCACTGACCAAATCCAGCTTCCTCCACCTCCTTCCCAGGCTCTGAAGATCACTCGTCCACATTCAGCTTGACTTTGCTAAGAAATTCTTTTGAGGCAACATCAGTTAGTGAGTTTGGAATCCTGGCTAAAGGGATATCACCTGGGATGCTTTTGACAATGGTCCCAGTTAGTAAGTCAGAGGTAGGATTGAATTCTGGCACTGCCTCTTATAGCTCTGTGACCTTGACCTTGAGCAAGTAACTTAGCCTCCCTGCACTTCCGTTCCTCATCTTTAAAATGGGAAAACAACGGTGCCAATTCCATCTGGTTGCAAGGGAACTGAAGGGTGCATTCCAGGCTTCCGGCAGAGGGGCAGTGCATAACAGGTGTTTATTAATGATAGTTATTATTGCTGCTGCTGTTATCATCACGGATATTTGTTATGTGTAAAAGCACGTGTTGCTCTTACAGACCTGGGATCACATGCACAGGGTGCTTGAGATGAGGACAGCTGGGAGGCACACACACAGAGATGCGTGCCGTGGATGTGCAGGCACGCATGCGCACACAGTCTTTGTGGGACTCGATTCTCTGGCCCCCTTGACTGCACTGGCCAGTGCAGCTCGAATTTCTGTCTTGCCCTGCACCCCCACCCCATGCATCTGCTCCTCTTGGCCTGAGGTTACCTTGCATCCATTTGGTCAATCGCAGCCATGTTCTTGCCTCTCCTTCTGCACTGCCTCCTCCTGGCTGCCCCTGCCAGTCTCTGCAGCCCATGATCTTTCATCTGACGTCATCTGGTCACCTCTTCACTCCACGCACCCCCCAGCTCACTCCAGCTCTCTGCCTGGCACTGCCTCTTTCCCCTCCATGTCTTCTCCCACTCCAAGCACACCCTCCTCCTGGCTCCTCCAGCTGTGCTTCCCCTCCCTGGGCACAGCTGGCCTGCTGGGCACACAGCCTTGCTGGCTGTTTGCTCCACTGTTTGGTTCCCCTACATCTGTCTAAAGCCTTAAAGGGCCAACTTGCTGCTCCTCATATAAACGGCTTACATTTGTGGCGCCACCATTAGGTGTCCACATACTACCTGCGTCATCTCATGTGGTGGTATGGAAGGTATTACTGCTGTCCCAAATTTATAAATGATAGCACAGTCTCAGAGAGGTCATGGCCCTGGCCAAGGTCACAGAAGGACTAGGTAGTAGAACAGGGATTTTAACATGGCATGTCTGACTCCGGACTCCTCGCTCTTAACCCCAGGAAAAACCCAGGGGTCAGGCAGGTGGCAGTCAGGGTTTTATCTCTCCTTGCTTCCTGTGCACCAACCAGCTACGTGGGGAAGGAGGACAAGAAAGGAATTGACACTACCTCCTGGAAGCCCTCCCTGAGTTCTGCCTCCTCCCCCTCCTGTTCCGTAAGCCATTCCTTCCTTTCTGCACAATTGTGATTGTTTACTTGTCTCTCTCCCCTTCTGCCCAGGGGATTACATGACATGTGGCCTGCACTAGGAACCTGAGGAAAACTCATGAATGAATTTACTGGGGACAGTGTCAAAGTAAGCCAGGGACAAAGTGCAGCTCCTCCCCATCCTCAGGCTGGTTTGAGCTGCCATTTAGCTACAACTCCCAAACCCCCATCACAAAAAATGTCAGCTTGGAATTTGCTCTTGGGAATTCCCCCAGGGCAGGTCCCACAGGGGTGTCCCTCAGCAGCCTACCTGTCCTTCCAAGTCCCCAGCCCAGAGCTCTCCCCACTGGGCAAGGGTGGCTGGACATGGGCAGGTGGCCCTCTCTCTAGACTGGGAACCAAACCTGGAAAAATCCAAGGATTGAGAGCTGGTAAGGTGGGTGACAGCACTGCTGTAGGCCACAGGGAGGGGAGGGAGCTCTGTGCGCTGCCAGCCTACCCTGCCTATTGGGTGTCCCAGGGAGAAGGTGGTTGGTGTGGCTCCACATCAAATAAAGTCAACAGCCCAGGCCTGCGAGCCAGGTGCTCTGCTTGCTTTGTTTATACTGACTTGCTTCAACCCCATGACAACAGTAAGACAATGTCATTGTGGGCACTTTGCAGATGAGGAAACTGAGATGGAAAATGTGAATGATATGTCTGAGGCCAATAGGGCCCCAGGGGCAGAGCAGGCCACGTGGCCCCAGTGAAGAAACCAACTGGGACTGCAGGGGCAGATGGCGTCTGCCACCCCACTAGGGCTCAGGGTCTCAGTGGACTTCATCACTACAAAGGCACAACTTGGCCATGCTGGACAGCAAAACGGCAGCCACCGTGTCTGGACGGGCTCTAGGTCTAAACCCTTCCTGAGCTAAGACCACGTGGAGACCCTTTTCTTTGCACCCACTGTGGGCACGGAGGAGGTGGGGCACAGAAAGTGAAACCAACAAGTCCCCTGCCCTCTCGCCGTCTCTGGCCACCAACATGGGACAGAGGGAGAATGTAGCAAGTCACCACTGCTCTGGGTTCTGAGAGAGAAGTGCATCCCAGGGTCCCTGGGGAAGTTCCCAGGGTAGGCTGCGGCTGAGTGGGACTTAAAGCATGGCAGGTTTGGGACCATTTATTCCGGGGTTGTGTGTGGTTCTGACAAGTGGCTCTTGGACGCTATGCCTTTGAGGCCCCATGTCCAGGGGAATGTGACAGGCAACAGTATCACAAGTCTTCCTTTTGGCAACTCCCCTGGAAACGCTGGGGGGTGCAGAGTCCTGGCAGGAGCCCGGCGGCCCAGTGCTGGAGAAGGAGTCTCCGCCCAGCCTCTTCACGCCCAGCCCCGCTGGGTCTGGGTCTTCTCCTCACTTCCTCCTGGAATCCAGGGGGGATGGTGTGCCCTCCAGGTGGGTCCATTCGAGAGCAGGGGCACAGCATGCCGGTGGCATGCCAGCTTCTCAGTTAAGAGGGACTTGTTTAAAAACCTCACATCTTCAACAATCTGATCCCAGCCCTGCTGCTTGGTGCCCGGTGGCTTCAGGCACCGTGTATCATTTCTGTGGCCTCAGCTTCCTCTCCATGCCTGGGGGTTGAAAGAGGAAAGAAACCTGGCTGTCAGTTCTTGTCACCGACCACTGCACGTAGAAAGCACTGAGCGTGGGAGCTCCTGTCTTCGCTGCCCTTCCCACCTCATCCTCCGCCTCTCTCACGCCTTCTCTTCCTCCTGGAAGCCTCCCTTCCCGTTCTGGTCCTGGAGGGTTGAGTTTCAGTGGTCTCCTGGGGTATCCTCCTTGGGGAGCTCTGGTCCTCACGCCCAGCCGCAGGCACCTGCCTCCTGACCCAGGTGTTTTCCCACGCCTGACGTCTGAGGACGGGAAGAGGACGATGGGAGTCCCGTGGATCTGTGGCAGGGCAGACTTCCTCAGATCTGAGAGCAGGAATGGAGGGTGGACCATGAGCGCATCGTGGGTGGCGGGCCTCTCTAGTGACCAGCAGAAAGAAGCTGCAGCCAGTGCCGGGTCCTGAGCCGCTATCTTAACAAGGGACACGTGGAGGCCGCAGTGATGCAAGAGGTGACTGGTTTGTAGTCATACCCAGAGCCCTGCAGCGAGGCCCTGGAAGAGTCACAGCGTTCTCTGGTCTGGAGGCTCCCCACAGCAAGGTCGGCCCAGCAGCTGTCCTCTTACACATTCAGCAAATGTTTATTGGGTGCCTACTGCGTGCCAGGTGCCCTCGGCAATGAAAATAAACTGGGGACTGAAACAGACGTGGATCCTGCCTTCATGCAGGTTTCTACTAGTGGGAAAAAAACAAGCCAAAACAACCCATCCAGAAACACAAACATGTAACTATCTAATTCCAGACTGCAATCTTTTCTATAGGGGAAATGGCCGGTGGAACGGGAAGGGCACCTGTCTGAAGCAACCCTGGAAGGTCTCGCAGAAAAAGTGACATGTGGGTATTTCGACAAACCAACATTTCAGCTGAGAACTAAGGGCTGGGAGGGAAGGAAGGACTGAGCGTGGGAACAGGACCTGCGAAGGGCCGGGCAGGGAGGGGTCTGCATGCTGAGGGACTCCAGAGACTCGGGAGAGGGCCAGAGGCTGAAAGAAGGCTCATGGCCTTGGCAGTCATGGCGAAGGGCCTATATCATTTTGGTGGGAATGGGCAGGCTTATCAGGATGGTAAGGAGAGGGGACATCTTTGTCCAGGAACGGGCCGGCTGCTCATGGGCAATGGGAACTGAATTTCACCAGGCCCTGCAGGTGGCTTGTCAGAACCTCCTTAGTAAATCTGTGTAATGGTGAGGCTAACAGGAGTATCATCGAAACATCTGTTCTCGTCCACCACAGGGCAGGGGTCTGGGCGAAGGGAACACCTGGGCTACCGAGCTCAGATGGAGACTTCGAATGCCGCGGTTCTAGGGTATGCCTGTCAATCAAACACTTGAATAGCACTTAGTCTGGGCTATAAAGGACCCTGAGAGGCAGGTAGGGTTTCTAAAGAATGCTGTCACTTCCCTAAGAGAAATAAAAACATAGTAAACCTTACATTTAGGCCCCACCCACTTGGAATTGATTATCTTCCTCTTAGAGTTTCTGTGAAGCTCACATAAGGTAATAAAATGCTAAACACATAGTAGGTTTTAGGAAATAGCTGTTTCCCACCCTTTCCTTTTGTCGATAGAAAATAGGTCTTCCAAGCAGGGGGAAAAATCCATGTAATTAGAATTATAGGTACTTTTCAACCTGGTTTAGGCGCACATTTCAATCACTTGGAAACACCCATTCAGTACAATTGCAGGGCTAATTATAAATCACTCCTTTTAATTCATTAAGCCAGAGTCCCTGAGGGGCCCACAAAGGTGTGTTCTATTGGCCTAATTCAAGGCCCTTGGTGTTTGGCAGACCTCCTTTGTCATCCGGTGTTGGGGGACAGGCCTGACAGGTGTTTTACAGCTCAGCCGGGTCATATCAGGTTCTTATTGAAAATGCTTAAATTTCAGAAAACATGCTGAATCTCACAGTAAGGCAAATTCATGCCAGGCAAAGAGAAGTTTTAACGAGGCTCTTCCAGGATAGGATAAAATGTATCTTTCTTTAACATCAGTCCAAATTGGAGAATTTGAATGTTGAATGACTTAAAAAAAAAAAAAAACTGTTATTTCTTTGGCTATGGAGGGCTATTCCTTTTGAATGGGTCCCGGGGGTGTTTGCTCTTGACCACAGACTGATTTCAAGGTCTGAGATTATACTCTAAATTCTTCCTTGAATCTATCTGGTGCAGCTTCTTTTCATGAAAAAAAAAAAAAGATATGAATACAGTGTTTTTGTCAAATTATAGAATAGCAGCTATGTGGTAGAAAACAGAGAACTACCTATAAACATTATTTTTAAAAAATGCAGGCAAATAGCAAACCCAAACGCTTCTACACATGGTCCAGCTAGATCATGTCAGAGGGGGTTAGATTGGTCACAATGTTGAAACTTAAAACAGGGGTGCTTATTCCAGCACTCCCTCTTGGCGAAGCCTGGCTCAGGACTCTTTCTCTATGGTTCCAAGAGGACAGTAATCATGACTAGTGACCCTCGTAGGGGTGCAGCTCTTACATTCCGGGTTTCTCAGAGGGCCCTGCCCCTATCTTCCGTGTGTTCTGCGGGCCATCGAAGGCAAGCTGCAGCACAGAAGGCAAGCTAGAGAGTGTGGACTCTCCTGACCACACTCTCCTGTTCCTGCCTCTTTCCCACACAGCGCCACAAGGAACTATGCCATCAATGATACTGCTGCATCGTGAGGGTTTTGCTTCTTTGTTTTTTGACCATGCTTTTTGGAACTTCAGTGGTGAGAGGGCTTGAAGTGATGTCCTGCCCGCCAAGAGTGACAGAGTGAGATGCAGGTGTGGGTCCCGGCTGAGGGGTGAAAAGCCGGCGGTGTCCAGCTAGGTCTGCTGACCTGTAAAGGGGCCAGTGAGCCTGGCCTGAATGCAAACAAAGCAAAACAAAACGCAGCAAAACCAGGAGAAAGGATAGGGAGCGAGATCTTGGGGTGCGAGGGGTGCTGAAACACACAGGGCGCCATTGATTTCTGACAAATCTGCAAAGGCGATTGGATGGTGCGAGGCTGGTCGCTGCGGTAAATGGAGCTGGAACAATCCAATAACCACGCACTGAGCAGAGCATCAATCCATGGTTCACATCTCTGCAAAAATGGACTCAAAATGTCTCATAAGCTTAAATATAAAACATAATGCTACAAGGCTATTAGGAGACATAGTAAAAGCATTTTGTGACATTGGATATCAAATATTTTTTAGATACAACAGCAAAAGCAAGACTATATAAGATTAAAAAAATGAAAAATTTGGCATCATCAGAATTAAGAACCACTCTTTAAAGACACGTAAGAAAATGAAAAAAAAAAATCCCGCCATAAATTTAAGAAAAGATAGTTGAAAAACACATCTAATAAAGGATCCATAGATTAAATATAAGAACCTCCAAATCTCAATAATGAGGAAACAAAAAACCCCAAGCTTTAAAAACTGGGCAAAATATTTGGATAAAAACTTCATTAAATGAGAACTACAGAACACTAAAGAAAGAAGTTAAAGAAAACCTTAGAAGATGGAAAGATCTCCCATGTTCTTGGATAGGCAGAATTAATATTGTCAAAATGGCCATACTACCTAAAGTGCTATACAGATTCAATGCAATTCCAATTAAAATCCCAATGAGTACCTTACAGAAATAGAGCAAGCAATTATGAAATTCATCTGGAAGAATAAGAAACCCAGAATAGCTAAAGCAATCCTTAGCAGAAAGAGTGAAGCAGGGGTATCGCAATACCAGAACTTCAACTCTACTACAAAGCAATAGTAACAATAACGGCATGGTATTGGTACCAAAATAGACAGGTAGACCAACGGTACAGAATAGAGGACACGAACACAAACCGAAATAAATACAATTTTCTCATACTAGACAAAGGGGCCAAAAATATGCAATGGAGAAAAGATAGCCTCTTCAACAAATGGTGCTGGGAAAACTGGAAATCCATATGCAACAGAATGAAACTAAACCTCTATCTCTCACCCTGCACAAAACTCAACTCACAATGGATCAAGGACCTCGGAATCAGACCAGAGATCCTGCATCTTATAGAAGAAAAAGTAGGTCCAAATCTTCAACATGTCGGCTTAGGATCAGACTTCCTTAACAGGACTCCCATAGCACAAGAAATAAAAGCAAGAATTAACAACTGGGATAGATTCAAACTAAAAAGCTTTCTCTCAGCAAAGGGAACTATCAGTAATGTGAAGAGAGAAACTACAGAGTGGGAGAAAATCTTTGCCACTCATACTTCAGATAGAGCACTAATTTCCAGAATATATAAAGAACTCAAAAGACTCTACACCAAGAATACAAATAATCCAATCAATAAATGGGCTAAGGAAATGAACAGACACTTCACAGAAGAAGATCTACAAGCAATCAACAGATATATGAAAAAATGTTCAGCATCTCTAGTAATAAGAGAAATGCAAATCAAAACTACCCTAAGATTCCATCTCACCCCAATTAGAATGGGGATTATCAAGAATACAAGCAACAATAGGTGTTGGAGAGGATGTGGGGAAAAAGATACACTCATACATTGCTGGTGGGGTTGCAAATTAGTGCAGCCACTCTGGAAAGCAGTATGGAGATTCCTCAGAAAGCTTGGAATGGACCCACCATTTGACCCAGCTATCCCACTCCTCAACCTATACCCAAAGGACTTAAAATCAGCATACTACAGAGATACAGCCACATCAATGTTCATAGCTGCTCAATTCACAATAGCCAGACTGTGGAACCAACCTAGATGTCCTTCAATTGATGAATGGATAAAGAAACTGTGGTGTATATATATACAATGGAATATTACTCAGCTATAAAGAATGATAAAATTATGGCATTTGCAGGCAAATGGATGAAATTGGAGAATATCATGCTAAGTGAGATAAGCCAATCTCAAAAAACCAAAGGACAAATGATCTTGCTGATAAACTGATGATGACATATAATGGGGGGTGGGAGGGGTTAGTGTTAGGTTTAGAATTAGGGTTAGGGTTAGGGAGGGGGCAAGAATGGAGGAAGGAAGGACTGTATAGAGGAAAAAGAGGGGTGGGAGGGGTGGGGGGAAGGGAAAAAATAACAGAATGAATCAAACAACATTACCCTATGTAAATTTATAATTACACAAATGGTATGCCTTTACTCCATGTATAGAGAAACAACATGTATCCCATTTGTTTACAATTAAAAAAAAAGAGTAAAAAAAAAAAACTTCATTAAAGAAGATATGCAGTGCAAATAAGGTCATGAAAGACACTCAAGGTCATTAGCCATTAGGAAAACGCAAACTTACGCCATCATAGATCTACGCACTTGTTAGAACGACTGATAATGTCGAGCACGACCCGTTGCAGAGAACCGGGATTCGCCTTCTGCCAAGCTGGAGTAGAGAACGCTACCCCTGCTGTGGAGGAGCTTGGCAGTTTCTTGTCATATGAAATCCACACCTGTCACATAGCTCAACGATGTCATCCATTCCCAGGTACTTACCCAAGTGAAAGAGAAACTTCATGTTCCCACAAAAAACTGTATCTATGAAGGTTGTGTGCGTAATGACCAAGAGCCGAAACAACTCGAAAATCCCCAAAGGGACGCGATCACCTGGGTGGATCCCGTCGTGGGCTACCGTGCCACAGGAATGCCAGGCAGCAGCACACGCCACAGCCCGTGGATGCGTGAAGTGCCCATTGATGTGAGGAGGTGAGGACTCAGCTCTGAGACCTGCTTCCTCACAAACCCAGTCGAATCATGAGCAAAGTATCAGAAGAAACTCAGATTGAGAGAGAACCCACAAAACACCTGTGCTCCTCCACACTGGCGAGGTCATGAAAAACAAGAGAAGACTGAGACATGGATGCAGGTTTTTTTTTTTTTTTTTCTGGAACAGAAAAAGGACATAATGAAATAATAACCGGTAGCATCCCAATAAAGCCTGGAGTTTAGCCGTAACATAGCTGGGTACTCAGACTTGGGAGGATTTTGGATTTTCAGACTAGTGATGCTCTACCTGCCTCGCAGTGTTGGTTTCTCAGTTTAGAGAAGGTGCTGTGCTGACCTAAGATGGTAACAGTAGTGGAAACCGAAACCTAGGGAAGGGGCCATACAGACTGTAGTCCTTGCAACTTTTTGGTAAATCTATAATTATTTCAAACTGGAAAAGTTACTTTAAAAATAAGCACTCTGGGTGGATAGCAGACATTCAACAAATTCTATCGTTGTGTTTTTGAGGCAAAAGCCTTGGTAGGAAAAGTCATTTAGAAAACTACCATCTTTCACTGCCCGGCGGTGCAGAGATGGCAAATGGCTCCTGCAGATAGAACCGTGGTCGCTTAGAGCGAGAAGGGATGGAGGAGTGTCCGGTCCAATCCCCTCTTTTTCCAGAGGAAAATATAGAAGCCTAAGGAAAAAAGACACAATGGAAAAAGCAGTGGCGAAGGTGAAATAAAAACAGAAAGAACAGTGCGAGGAAAAAGGCACAGTGACTGCAACAAATGATAGTAAATAACACCTACTATGTGTCAGGCACTGCATCAGGTGTTTTACTCATGACCTCATTCATAGCAATCCTAGGGAAACATCTGGTAATTGTCTTTTATTTTGCAGAAGAGAAAACTGAAGGTCAGAGAGGTTATGTGACTTGCTTGAGATCACACGGCCTAGCAAGTTGCAAGGCCAGGCTTTGAACCCAGGAAGAGAAAGGAAACTGACACTTTTGGGGCACCTGCTACATAGCAGGCAAGGTACCAAATGACTCTCAAACCTTTGAATCCCTTGCAACCCTTCTACCGGGTCAGTGCTGTTATCCTGAACTCACCAAAAAGGAGCTCAAGGTTGATGCACTGTCCTGCCACACAGCTGCCAGGTGGAGAGCTGGACTTGAACTTGGGTCTGCTGTACCCCAGTCCTGGGCCTTTTTACCCAATCGTAGGCTCCTTGCTGTAGGGTAGGAGAAGCCAGCAAGAACAGACTGGAGGCCTTGGCTTTCATCCCCTGTTATTTGATCAGAGACCTGAGCTTCCCAAGCAGGCTCTGCTGCTCTTGCTCCTTCACACGTGAGCCATTGTCTATCCATAATTCCTTAAGACTCAGGGAGCAGACCTAGGGCTTTTCAGATCCTTAGGATCCAGGATGACAAACGTGTCCATTTTACAATTTTCAAACATCACCCAATGCTTAGAAAGTATTAACAGAATCCGTAAGATGTTAACACGACTGTCTCACCTGAGGCTGATGATGCTTGATGCTTGGCCAAGCCCTTGCTGTCTGTGACCAAGAGGGTATGAAAAGTGGAACATGTATTTAGACATGGTGGAGAAAAAAGAACAAAGCCATCATCTGTGTGGATACCTCTCCCATATGTGGCCACAAATGGAACACATTGAGGAGGTCGGGAGAGATCAGGAGATTTAGTGAACGGGGCACAATACAGCTTTGTGGTCCGGTTTATTTTCTCATGACAATATAAAATATAGATTAAGATAAACTCAAATCCTTCATATTTGGTTTTATAGCTCCGATTCATAAATTCTCCACATTCATTAGAAAGTGATGTACTATCTGCACCCACTTGAAAAGATAGCATCCCAAGGGACAGATACAAGAATATTAAAAAAAATCCTGATCAAAGAAATATTGCTTCTTTCCGCCTTTCATTGAGCAGATGTGCACTGTGTCCACAGAAAGAAATAGAAAAATTCCTGAGTGATTTATTTGATGAACCTAGTTTTAACTGAGGTTATTGCATGCCTGATATCATGACGGGGGTTATTAGTTTCCAGTTGAAAATGACCAGAGAGGGTCTCGTTCACTTCATCAATATGGCCCATTTATAGGTTGTCAGGAAGGCGACAGCAGGCAGCCCCAGCACTTTGTCTTGGAGTTATTTCTGTATTAGATGGTCGCTTGTCTTGATCATGGAGACTCCTGGCCATTTAAGAAAACCCAGACCACAAATGCTATGTCTGTTCCATCCCAGCGCTTAAGACATTAAAAGCAGATGATGCATCAATTAGCAAAGCGAGTCTTACTCAGAGGCATCACGAAAGCCCTATTTGCCATGGAGAAATGAAAACAGACACCCCTGAGATGCACTTTTTCTAGGACCAAAGCTGACTTTTGCTTTTGCTAAAAAGGATACTGTGGATAAGCCAGTGGTGCCCAGACTTTGGGAAGAAATAAAATTATTTTTAAAAATTGAAAGAGGGGGATTCTAAAAAGGACTGACAAACTCACTACTCTCCCTCCCTGAATGAATGTTACCTATTGTCTTTATGCTATAAAGAAAGCACATTTCACACACTCATGAAATTTTAAAAGAACAATAAAGTTAAAAATATGTAATCTCAGAGATGAGAAAGCATTACCTGCCAGGAGGGCCAGCAAATGAGCACTCTGTCTACATACTGGAGAAGCAGACATCTGTCACTCATCAGCCTGGAGACGCAGGGAACTGCCAGGTAATCTGGAAAAATCTGTGAGGGGTGAGATTGACATTAGAGATGGAAACTTCTTGCTCTGCAATCTTTTAGTAATTCCGTAATTCTTCCCTAGATTAGATTGTTTGAGTACCAACAGAAATAATACTGAGAGGTGGTGACTATTCATGAGGTACTTGCTGGATGTCAGTACCTCACTATGAGGGTGACATGTGGGTACCTTTTAACACTTTTAAATGTGACGCCAGTATCATGAGAGTCACTTCACACACAGATAGGCAACCCAGGATTAGCGAAGTCACATGTCACCTGACTACCTGGAATAGAAGTGACAGAGCTGGGATCCCTTCTGGAGTCCCTGTGGTCTAAATGCTCTTCTCCCTCCCTCCACATTTGCTCTGATCTACTAATTTGTTTATGGGCCTATTCCCATAGTTCCAGTGTCTTTTCACCTCCAACTCCTCAACACGCAGCACAGTGTCTAACTGATAGTAGACACTTAATAAATGCTTATTTCTAAAGAAATGAGAAGTTGGAAACTTGTAATTTTGGAAATTTGTTTCCCACATAGGGTAGCATGAGAATTAGTTGAGATCATATTTGTAAAACACTTAGAGCCATGTGCGATATAACAGAGGAAGCCCCTGACACACGTGAGTGACTTTCATTATAGTGTTAAGAAAATGAACTCACCTTTGAGCTTGGACTGTTGAACAAGTACCAGCAGCCCTGCAGAAGAATTCACTAGCCAGATTTCAGAGGATTGAGAAAAGCTCACTCCTATTTATATATATATATATATACATTTTTAACATATCATATATTTAATATATATATTTTTAACATATCATTATATTTACATATCACATAGTATATATGATATGTATAGATGATCTTGATTTTGTATAGAGATCATGCATCATGTCATCTATAATGCTCTTTCTTTTGTGTGTGAATGAAAAATTTGTACCTTAATAACAAATAAAAGGAATTCTCAGGCCCTTCTTGATGGAAGAATTTTTCAAACAAATCTTGCTTTCGGGGGCTCCAAAGGAACGTTATGAGGATTTGAGCTCTGGACTTCTGTGTAAAAGATCGAAAGTACAAACTCTTCTATATTTGAAATCGCAGAACTGACCATTGACATTTACAAGGAGCTGCCTGGCCTTCTCTGGATGCTCTTTATAGATACAGTTTTCAACCTGAGCTCAGAAATTTGTCTTTCATTCCCCTCTATGGTACTGTGAAAGCTGTAACTGCGAGTTGAACATTGTATTACCGGCATCGGGCGTTATGTTATTTTCCCAGATCTTTGCTGGGAATTCCCCAGGATGGTAATGAGAAAATGATTACAACAAGATCCACTTGTCTCTGATTTCTGCACCCTAATTTACAGGGGGCCTAGGGACAATTCTCCCCAAGGCACTGTCCATGCACAGACCAGGAAGGTGAGGTCCTTGCTGATTTTATTTCAGTTCCTCATGCCCTGGTTTACCTGCTGCCCCTGGACAGATGTTTCTCTGAGCCAAAAGCAGCCTTGGCTGCTGACATGATTTCTAAGTCTCTCCCATCAGCAGGAATGGAGGGGGCTGGGGGCAGACAAGCAGGATGGTTGTTTTTCAGCTCTTCAGATGGGTAAAAGTGTTGAAAGTCAAGGTTACCGTTACAGAAGCACAATTTATAAATGCTTTCAGACCAATAGGTTGCACTGTGGATAAAGCCTTCAGTGCATGCGCCTTATAAAATAATCAGGGATTACTCAAACTAAAAAGAACAAGAAAAGAAAATTGGGGATGAATAAATTCATGCCAGTTTATTTTTCCCCAGATAGAAACAGGCTATTTCCTGGTACTTGGATCTCTGTGTTCAGGTTCAATGCCACCTGACATAGTGAGCTTTGGTCTCTGGTGCTGAGAGGTTTCAAGCAACCATCCTCCACCTTTGCTTATAGGTGGAAAAATACACATGGTTTTGAAATAATAAACATTTAAATATTGCTTGTAATATGTTATCAGAGAGACAATGTCAGCATTGGATTTTTAAAAAATAATTTCATAGCTATATATCCATTTTAAGAACTGTGGGTCAATTAAGAGTATCTTTTTCATCCATTCGTACATAGAAATAAATGCCTATCTATTCCACAGATGGATGGCTAGAAAAGAGTATCTTTTGTTCATAGGTATATTTTCCCCAAAGAGCTATGGATTAATTAAGAGCATCTTTTTCACAACCGACTTATGAACAAAATATGCAGAACAATCTTTTAGCGAGAAAAATTTTTGTCTCCGCAGGCCACTTTTTTTCATTCAGGAACAATGTCGTGCCCTAGGGTCACTCTGCCATCTGTAAACTGAACATTCCAGAGAAGCGGAGCAAATAGACTTTTTTATACCTGAAACCCCTCTTGAAGAAGAGTGATGTTCAGGGCACAGAGAGCAAAGATGATGTTTACTTGTTGTTTTCAAGACAGACTCTCAAAGACTTGACAGCTGACAAGCCCTATCTCTTTTGCAGGAAAAAGAAAAAAAAAAAATGAAAAGAAAAGAAAAAAAGGAAACAAAAAATCACCTTCTCTCTACGAGATGAATCCTGAGAGTTGTTTAGTTAAAAAGGCTTGGTTGGGAATCTGCTTCCCATCTTTCTCCTCCCAGCCTCTGGTTCAGTTTGCTTTAAAGGTTTTTGTTTTTTGCACTTGTGAATGATAATGACTCAGCTGGTGCTCTTAGAGGAACTTGAACTTCTCAGATAAAAGATGTGTTTTACATGTAAGTGTGTAAGTCGTTAGCATTGACATGATTATCTTCAGAGTTTGGCCCTATTAACTCGATGATGGAATCACTGTTTATTGTCATTGTCACAGCCTTTAACTGCAAAAGGTCAGATCAGAATGAAAGAACCCCACCAATGTGGACAGAATGACTGATCTGCCTTTGATGAAATGTCTGCTCTCATCTGCTCTCATTTCAGGATGGATGACACAAAGTGCTGTTGACTTCAACTCCAAAAAATCTATTTTCAAACTAGGCTGAAAAATCTGCAAATTTGAGTAGCTATCAGTATCCTTAAAAATATCCACGCCATCTGAGCCAGAAATTCTGCTTTTAGTCCTAACTGGACTAAAGGACTAAAGGAAGCAGCCAGACGTGTGCATGAGGAACTGTGTTCAGGGCTGGTCACTTCCACTTGGAGTGTGGTGGCAAAAGACTGGTGGCACTCTAAATGACCAACTACTGGGCATTGTCCAAGTTAACTACATTTGCATATATAATGCCACAATTCAAAACCATATTGTCAAATAAGATTTCCTAAATTCAGGGAAAATCCATGGTTGATCAGTTGAAAACATATATTTTTAAAAACACAAGAAGTGAGCCTGATTTTATACAAAGTTACACATTTGTACACATGTAGTCACAGGACCTGCAGGGATTTATCATTGCTTACCACTGGGTGGAGAGAGAATGATTTTATTTATTCTCAACATGTTGCCCTATTTCCTAAATACTCTACCACCAATAGTACAGATTTTTTTGATAACAATAACAAAAATCAAGCATAAAAAAAATATCGGTTAATGACATCTTTAAAAACCGGTGAAGATGTGATTACATATTTATCTGAAACACGGATCCATGTTCAAAAACTCAGCTCTGCAAACTGTGTCACAGCGCCAGCGTTCCAGGACCTGTGCATAGTTGTCAAAGGGAAGTCCCGTAACATGCCTTTACAGCACCCAGCCCTTTATTAATGCCATGTGTGCTCTTGTAAGGTTGAGTTATTAAGTGACATACAATAATTGTCTGTCCTCCGAAGTAGACATTTATTTCCCTCCACTCACATGGCTCTATTTCGGTATCATTTATCACAACTGCATTGTAAAAATCATCTCAGTGGGTTGCTTCTCCTGTCCCTCTCTTTTAATGCAAGCCGACCTAAACGGCCCCAGTAAGAAATTAAATATAATTACCTATGGAACGGCACCGGGCAAAATAAGATCGCACTGGCTCCCGAAGTGGAAGGAGGCGTCAGAGGCCCCTCGCCCTCCGTCCTCCCCAGAGTTAATTTCCTCCCTCCTCGAGAGTGCGTACAGGCCGCCTCACAATGACCTGTTTAGTTGGCAGTGGAAAATTATGTCATTTGCAAGCAAGCTTTCAGCTGTGATATTTTATAATTGTTAAGATGAAAACCCGATAATCCTCTCCTCCTTCACATAAACTGCAATCCATCTTTAAACCTGTGATAATTCCTAAAACCTACCGCTTAATAAACTAACCAACCCCAGGCCTATGTGATTTTACGGGGAGTCAATCTTTGATCAGTCAAGCTGAAATGGGTCTGATAAGGGGACGCCCTTCCACTCTAGAGTCGCCACTTGAGTGGGTTATTGCTGTTTCCTCCCCATCCTCAAGTGCCAAATAAGCAGAAGTCTTCCCGAGCTTCTTATCTCTTTCACTTTCTTCTCGAGATCTCTGTCGCTTTAATCCGGCATGTCTGCTGCTGGTTAACAAGGAAATCCTATGTCAATTATCGCCAACAACTTCCTGCTGAGAAGCAGTGGGGAATCAAAGCGTTTGAGAGCCTTTTCACACCAGAGAGTGGTGCAAGGCCTAATTAAATGGCCCTCATATCCTGCAGCCTAGTGGAGGCCACAGGATAGATAGCTAATGAAAGATAGTCTCATTTCTCCGGGAACTGGCTGGAGGAGGCTGGGCTGGCCGGCAGGTTGCAGGTGTGCCCTGAGTGGGGCTGGGTGGGGGTTTCCACTTCTGCTAAATTTAGGAGGGCCGTCGTCAGCACTGGACAGAGGGATGCTGACAGCACTGAACTTTGGAAGGGTTGTATCTGTTAGAGTTGGTCCAAGAATCAGGGGCCCAAGCGAGGGATGTCAGGGAGATGCCCGAAGACCTTAAGTTCAGGCCTGGAAGGAGACCACGCCCCTATGGAATTACTGAGCATTTGAGAGTCCTCACACCCAGGGGTTCTCAGCAAATATGATGCTGCTGATATACATATTAAACACACACACACACACACACACACACACACACACACACACACACACACAGTGCATATCATTCCCTTCCCTTCAAATGCCTTATTCCTGCTGGAGGTATACCTAAAGTATTCTATAGATAGACACACTAAACTAAAATAATACCCCCACCCCAAGAAATATCTTTGGGACTCTCATCTTTTCCAGCAATTTCTCCATCTAGAACAGTGGCTCTCAAAGTGTGGTCCTGGGCAAGCCACATCTGCTTCAAGCCAGAGCTTGTTAGAAACACAAATTTCTCAGGCCTGATCTCCTGAAGGAGCCAAGGAAAGGAAAAGACAGTAGTCTAAGATGTACCCAGTCCTCCAGGGGAAGCAGAGGCAGGCCGAAGTGGGAGAATCACAGATCGAGGGTATGTCCGGGAAGCTCTGTGCAGATGGCCAGTTTGGGTTGTCATTCACCTGTGTCCCTTTGTTTTAAAAATCCAGCATGTGCATATTTGACCTGACTCAACTCCATGTCTGTCTACCTCCTATGGAATGCTTGGGTTCCAGACTGGAGTCATCTGCCTGAGTCTGATTCTTGATCTTCAACCTTCCTGAGACAACTTGGGTCTTCATTTGAGGATGTGTGGCGATGGTGGCGTGAGGGATGCAGAGTGTATCCACTGACATGCATAAACTTGTTTTCTAGAGGTGAGAGTCTTTTGGATTATTTTAAAAATTCAGGGTGTCCAATAGAGTTTGTCGCTCTTTATATTGTGATGAACAACCTTGAACCCTGCAGCTGTTCACATAAGGAAGGGCATTTTTATAGATGATGAAAGGAAATAGGACATAATTCAGAAGAAGATCCAACCCTTTAAATGGAATTGGTTTCTGTCTGTGAAAAACTCACTCTGCTGTTGCTCTTTCCTCTTTTAACTGGAGACTTGCGGGCTCTCGGGCATGTAGTGGCACTGGCTGGTCAAGCAGAATCTAGAAATGCCCAGTGCAGGTTTTGACCTAGGAGAGAGGGGCAGGTTACACTCAACCACTGTTCCTCAACCTAGGCTGCAATCCAAATCTACAGGGGAGCTTTAAAAACAGCACAAGCCTGGGCCACACCCCCAGGGATTCTGATTTAATTGGTCTAGTTTGAGATGCAGACTTGAGAATGTCTGCACCGCTTTAATGTTCATAAATCATTTAGTACTCCAGAGCATCTCCACCATTCATGTGGACACGCCTCCCCAGCGAATCTTGCTCGAATAGCATCCTGTGGGTCTGCAGTGGGGCCTGGAATTTTTCATGTCTAACCAGCTTCCTGGTGATGCTGTTGCTGTTGGTCTGGAGGACCACACTTAGAGTTGCAAGGCCCAAAGCATCTTTCTTCTATGGAATTCAGCAGAAGTCCAGTGACCCTCCCAATAACAGCAGAGGGTCACCAGCCCTAATTCCTTGGAGAGGAAAGACCACCCTCCCCAGGTCAAACTTGTTGTATAGTCATGGAGTGGCCAATCCAGCTCCAAGGTGACTGGGATCCCCACCCCAGAGGCAGTGGCTGGTCCCTTATTGTGACTCTAGTCCCCTTTGTGGCTCCCATCTGAGCCCTGAGGAATGGCTTACAGGGTTATTCCCTCTCCTGGGCTCATGGCAGATACTATAGATCCTCAGGTCTACTATCCCTCTGAATCCAGAAAGTCACCAACAGTTGGCCAGTGTTGTCCTGTGAACCCTTTGCTGACTCTGTTCTTCTTTTTCTTTCTGTGATCACAGGCTTTGGAGTGAGCTTCGAAGGGTACCTACTAGTTCAGTCATCACCAGGTAGAACCAGGAAGGACAGCCCCTCTAAAAGAGCAGAGGCAACTGAGCCTACGGAACCCCAGTAGCTCCAGTGTTCCAAGCACAAATGTCTGAGGACCCGTGAACTTGAAATAGCAGCAGTAGATATTTGTTAATCTGCCCAAATACTTCATTAGGCCTTTAAACAGCTGGGACAATTTTTTAATTATGAAAAATAGTAATTTTGGATTTCTGATTAGATCACAATAGTGGGGGAAAAGACCCTCCTGCTCAATTATGGTTTTATGTAGTTTAACTCAGCAAAGTCTGCTAATGCCTTACAGTCTTTATAGAGAACATTTCCATAGCAAATCACACACACCCCACTTCCCTGAAGGTGGAATACAGAGCAGTTTCAAAATTGGGAACAAATTATAGTTCCCTATTTCGAAGCCAAAGATGACTTTAAAATAATATTTTCTTTCACTAATGCCAATAACCTAAGTAATTTGATGTCTAAATCAGTTGCAGTTGCTGCACTTGGAATTTAAAATGCTTTAGAATGTTGAGGTAAGTTCATGGCCAACTACAGTGCTTTTTTTTTTTAATTACCATGTCTGCACTTATACTGAAAGTGCAGGAAAACCCTACTTTAGGTAGTTTTGAACACACTCAAGCACAGAGCACCTGCAAAGGAATATCAAGGACAAGTGTGACATAGCCCCTGTTCAGCGCTAAATCAACCCCTGCAGGGAAGACATCCTTTAGAATAAAATTCACACTCCATTCAACCCTTTCTAGGCATTACTGAGGACCTCAAGTAACATTTTGAGCATATAGTCGTTGTTTTTCCCAGTTAACACATTTTGCCCCTTAACATAATAGCTGGCCTCCACTTAATTTCATCCCAACACTGAATCCATCCAGAGGTCTCCTCTAACTTGGATAGAATCATGTCACTTCCCCACTTAAGATTATTCAATCAGTTCTTTTCATAGAATAAAGTTCCAACACCTCATAATAGCATTGCAAGTACTTCCTTGGCCCACTTTATTACTATAATTACTATAATTGTTAATACTGCTATGACTCTGGCTACCATTGTTAACTCTGCTCCTTCTACTTCTATAACCTGCACCCATCTTGTTACGAGATCTTTACAGATGAGGAAACTGAGGTGCAAAAAAGTCAGACTGATTCTTCCACTAACACGTGAGGGAACTTGGGCCAAGATTCAAGCTGCTCAGATAGTAGTAAATAATTGAAAACTGGCTGCTGCAGTTCTAACCATCGCATCTGCATTACAGGAAGAAAGAAGGGGGAAGAAGGGCAGAGGCCTCACTGAATAACATCTGCCTACCTATCCCTCCCAAGAAGTTAGTCACAGGTTTCATGCTTGCTTCAGGTGAGGCTGGGAATAGCGCTGTGTTGGTTTAAAAAGGAGAAAGTGACTATTGGGTGAACTGCCAGCACTCTCAATCCCGTTACCCCCGACCCTGCCTTTCTTGGTCATTCCAGGAAGAATTCTGTGAGTCCCCACTGTGGCTGAAGGACTCCTCCACAGTAGGCTGACCTTTGGCTGTCCAGTTATCTCTCTGGGACATTAACTTCTGTGGTGTACTGAGGGGCACATCTCTCCCTACTCTTGGAATGTGAGTGACGATTTATACAATGACCATAAACACAGTCACGTGATTGAATTATCAAAAGAAGATGAACGCAGGTATGCCAAATTTACATTGTAGTTGTGATTCCATTTGGCCTGTGACAGTGTAAAAATCTTTGAGTTTGCATCAAAATGGAAAATACATCTGCCTTTACCTGAAATAAAGTATCCTGGTGCTGTAGGACTAGCAATTACTGAGAGCTCCTAAGATCTTCCTTCCTGTTATTCCTGTTATTTTTCAAATTGACTTCTGATCAGCCTTCCAAGTAACAGGACTATCCCAAGGATAATAATAGTGCCTGGGACACTTGTTCCTGCCTTGAGATGTGAAGTAGTGACTATTAGAATATGTTAATAGGATAACATAAGGATTTGAAGAAAATGCAATGTTTCCTTCAAAACTCTAATTTGTTTTTGTTTTAAATGAGTAAGCACACATGTGGAACATTTTTCTTTGGGTATGCAGCTATGAATATATGTAAATATCCGTATTACCAACTTTCACTGTGGGAAAGTTGGTTACGAGCTCTATGGGAGCTTGGGGAAGGGCGAGACCCTGTTCTCATGTGTTACTGTTTGAACTCAGGAAAGTCTGTTCAGCACTTGGTACATCAACGGGGAGAGGCAGAGGAAAACAGAAGAGAAACGCACGCAGCTTCCAATCAAACCAGTTTTGGGGCCCAGCCTGACTGCCCACCAGTGAAGTCTCACAGCCCTCCAAGCCCTGGAAAGGGGAAGAGGAAGATGGTGACAAGATTGACCACCACTAACACTCACTGAGGGTTTCTCGTGTGCTGGATGCTAAATGTATTATAGGTGTGATCTCATTCATCCTCATCATAATCCACTTATGTAATTGATTAGTATTTTCCTAACATTATCTGAAGCAGTTATCTGTAGTTCCATAATAAGCCCTGAAAACTTACTGACTTAAAAAATGCCCATTTATGAGTCAGCAACACCGGCTGGGCTCAGCTGAACTATTCTTCTGGACTCCGACGGGCTCCTTTGTGTCCACACTCAGCTGCAGGTCAGCTGGGCAGCTCTGTCTCTGGGGTGTGGCTGCTGGGGTGACAGAGCGATGTGAGTCACCTGCCTCTCCTCACGAGGCAAGCTAGCCTGGGCTTATTCATACAGTGGAAATGGAATTCTGAAAAAGAAGAGGGAGAACAGAGGGCAGAGAGGTGGACTCAAAACTGGGCCATCACTACATCCGCCATGTTCCATTGGCCAAAGCAAGTCTCGCATAGCTGGACGCAGAGACAAGCCTGAGAAAATAGACTCCGCCTCTTAAAGGGAAGAAACGCAAAGTCTCATGGCAAGGAATGAGGATTGAAGAAGGCGGGTGATAGCAGACACGTTGGCAAATAGCCTCCTAGGGTCACAGTAAGGATTCACAAATAAGGATAGCTAGTTTTCTCACAATATGCTGTGACGCAGGTCCTGTGACTGTGCCGGTTTGATGAGTGAGCATGGCAAAGCGGTGAGGCTTCAGATGACCTCCCAAGGTTGCCAGGGCTTGGGAGGAGCTGAGGCAGACTGAGATCCAAGCAGTTCAGGAGGAATCTGAACGGGTGTTGCCTGAGTTGATGTCTACAGACGTCAGCTTCTGACTTTGACAATACGCTGTGGTCACAGATGAGTTGATCTTTGGGGGAAGCTGGGTGAAAAGTCCACAGGAACCTTCTGAACGCTTTTTGGCAACTTCTTGTGAATATTAAACTATTTCAAAATAAGAAGTTATATAGAAATTCCAGGAAATTCAAACAGTTCATGCTCTGCACACATGGAAAGAACTGAGAACAATCCCCAGTCATGCCAGGAGCCGAGTAACATTAGCTTCCTCTGCTGAAAGGCACCATCTACCACCTCGGGCTCCTAAGTCAGTGCAGTATGGTGCCCACCTCCCATGGAGATGACCATGCAGGCCTGGCAGGGGGCAGTGTGAGAGGCATTAGGGCCCCAGGTGGTCCCCCTAGGACAAGGTCTGCAGTTACTGAGCACAAGCAGACCAGGTTCAGGATTTCTGCTTTTGTAAGATCACTCTATGGAAAATCTTTTTCAGATCTCACAGATCCCTGAGGATCTAATTAAAAGAGTACAATATGACACGGGGATTTGTCTAACTTGATAGGGTCAAGCCAGGCGTTATTTCTTATCTAAGTTAGTGGAAAGAATTTCTTTAACAGAAAAAAAAAAATGCATTAGCAAATGATAGGCTCCAAGTAGACCCAGTCAGGCTGGATTTTCACATAAATAGCATGCGTTAAAGTCCTGGAGCTTCAGAACAATAATAGTAACTGTGCAATTTCCAGGGGGCAGAGGCACTGGGAAGAGATGCTTCAGGAGCCCCTGCCTATTTCTGTCGGGGCCAGTGCCTGTGTGTTAATGACAGCTGATGGCCAGAGAGTGTGTGTCTGTGTGTGTGTGTGTGTGTGTGTGTGTGTGTGTGTGTGTGTTGGTGGGGTGTTTTCTGGAGGTTGCCTGTTAGTTTTGCTTGATTCCTGCCCGAGGAGAGTGAAGACCCGTACTAGTAACAGTCACGACACTGGGCGCTTACTAGGTGCAGCCCTGTTCTTGACCATCACATTGCATCTTCAGGCTTTTTCAGGGGGAGAAAATTGAGGTCTGGCGATGTTGCCTTTCCAAGGCCCACGAAGCTTCCTGTGGGCAACCTGGGATGAAACCTGCATTGTTAACGCCGAGGTCAGGCTCCCTGTGGGACGCAGGGGTCACCGCCCCAATCACTGGAGTTGGTGGGGACGGCGATGCGCTGTCTTAGCCCTTTCCAGTTTCAGGTGGAGAGGACTGAATCCTCTCCACACTCCAGAATTTCATCTGGAATTTATTTTTGTTATGATGTGAAGTTTGAGATCTAGCATTCTTCCCCACCCGCAAGAGCCAGTCGGCTATTCCTGCGTTGTTTAGTATTAAACCACTCTCTATACACTGAATCAAAACACCACCTTTTACATGCATTTAGTGCCCAACATAGACTGCAGTCTATTTCTGGATCTAGTTTGTTCTTGATCTATGACTTTATTCCTCTCTCAATGGCTGGTTGCATAGATTACAGCATAGTTTAGTTTTTACAGATATGTTTGTGTGCCTGCGTGTTGTGTGTGTGTATAGAGACTACATAATATAGTGAATTATAATTTTGTAAGATAACCCTATACATTCTTTCCTCTTTCAAACTTCTCTTCATCATTCTCAGATAGTTATTACTCCATAAAAACTTTAAAATAGTTTCATGTGCTCCCAAGAACAGCAAAGAAGCATTGAGAAACTGCATTGAATTGCAATTCCATTCCTAAGTTGATTTGAGAACTGACATTTTTATGGTTTGAAGTTTTCCTGTACCCAGAACATGATATATCTCTCCATTTCTTAGGTCTCGTTTTAAGATCCTCAGTAAGATTTTATAGTTTTCTTCATATAGGCTCTATGCCTTTATTAGCAAATTTATTTCTGGCTAATATGGTGAATATGATATATTTTTTTCATTTCCATTTTGTAACTGGTCTTTTGCTGATTGGCAGAAGTACTCGGCCACAGCCCTGAGAATACCTGCTTAGCTGCTCAATGACACCCTCACTGAAGAGCCAGGGAAGGAACATTCTCTAGGAGACTGGAGTCTGGATTCCCCAGCTACCTCTCCTCACCCCCAGCTCATCTGTGTGGTCACAGGGAAAACTCTCAGGACCAACTGGTGGAGTAGGAAATACCCAGCTCTGAAGCTCTTTGACGCTCACATCTCAAGAGATCATGGAAAACTAAAATGGAAGCTGCCTGCTACACCCACTCCAGAGAAATCCTTCAATAGCCCAAGGGGAGCTTCTCCCAGTGGGCATTGCCTCAAGAGCATCCTGTCCCGATCTTGGTGTGGAGGGAGAGATGACCTGAGGATGTTCCACTCTTAGGAAGTGTGAGAGAGCAGGCTAGTTGGCCAAGTATCTAAAAAGAGCAAGATTAGAAGGACAGAGGCAAAGAGGACTGGGGAAGAGATGTGGGTGGATCCCAGAGAGTAGGCGTGTCACGTGAAGACCTGTTAGCCACATCAGTGCCCACCAGAGAGCATCCACTGCAGAGGAGTCACCAAATAAGGTGAATAGTTGATGTCATCAGCCAAGTGCTGGCACAGCAAGTCCATGAACCAGGAGTCCAGGGCTCCTGACTTGGTCACTGCTGCTACTAGTATGTGCGTGATCTGCCAGCTGCAGAGACAAGGCATGAGCCCTCGATAAGACACCATCCCTTGAGGAAGAATAGCATGCCATTTGGGGACACATTAGTTCCATTGCACTCCTTTTACCCTGGAGGAGGCAACGATCTGTCACCAATGGGACTGAGACACATTCTGGGCATATTCTGCCTTTTTCCTGTCTGTGCTGTCTTGGTCAAGTTCACTGTTCCAGAGCTCACAGAGCATCTGAATTATTTCTATGGGATCTTGCATCACATCATCTTCAACCCATGTTGTGGTGAAGGAGGTCATGGCAGGGGAACCAGAGTTCCAGTGTCCTCTCATAATACTGCATTACCTAGAAGCTGTCAGCCTGCGAAGACAATGGAATGATCTCTTAGTGCAACTAAGGTGCCTGCTCTGGAGAGGTGACAACTTGGGGTGTTGGGCTACTGTCCTTCAAGATGTCATATATACTCTGACTCAACAGCCATTAATGGTTCTACATTCCTGAAAAAATGCACAGTTCTGGAAATGAAGGGCTGGCCCCTCCTCACTCCCAGTGATTCAATGGGGGAATGCCCACTTACCACTTCTACAACTTCAGGCTCTGCTATAGACTGGAGATCCTGGTTCCAAGGGACATTTTGACCAGGTATACAATAAGAGTCTTTTTAATTTTTTAAGTTTTTTTTATTTTGGTACTAGGAATTGAACCCAAAGAAACTTTTACCACTGATCCATATCCCCAGACCCTTCTTAATTTTTTTAATTTTGAGACAGAATCTCACTGAGTTACTTAAGGTCTCACTAAGTTGCTAACACTCGCCTCCAACCTGTGATCTTCCTGCCTTAGCCTCCTGTACAATAAGAATCTTATTATAACTTCTGCCTAGCCATGTTGGATTCCTCTGCAAGTAGATTGTCCCAACAACCCTTTGTTATAAATCTTTTTCTTTTCATTTTTAAGCAAATTTATGACCAACAACACCACTGTTTTCACTACTGCCTTTTTTCTGTTCCAATCATTCATATTTTAGTTTTCGTACTGCATTTAGTTATTCCTTCTTGTTTTCTTACAGTCTGTAACAGTTCTTCACCTTTCCTTGTCTTTCATGACCTTGACAATTTTGAAATTTATTCATCAATTATTTTATCAAATGTCCTTCAGTTTAGTTTTGTCTGATATTTTCTCTTGATTGGATTGGAGTTGTGAATTTTTAGCAGGAATACAAGAAAAACAATATTGTGTGTTATTTTCAGTGCCTCATGATGTCTTAGTATTGGTGATTTTTACTTTAACCACTTGGTTGAAGTGATTTACACTGGGTCTCTCTGCTGGAAAGGTACTATCTTTTCTTTCATAGTCTTATTCAAAATACTTTGAAACTATGCAGATTCTATTTCACCTAAAAATGTTGCCCACTGCTTTTAGAGTTACTGATTTTTAATATTATAACTTGAATCCAGTCACATTGCCAAATTTCACTAATTGGAAAATTTTTGGTAGAATCTCTTTGTCATTCATATCAAGTATCAAGTGTTCATAAGATAGCTTTATCTCTTCCTTTTCATCATCTATAACAACTTTTGTGTTTTCTTGTCTTATCACAATGGCTAAACTTCTAAAATTATTTCAAATAATGTTAATGATAATAAATATCCTCCTTTGTTTATTTCATTGAATGACTTTAGTATTTTGCTATTTGATAATGATTTCTGTACATCTGGAGTAAATGACATTACCATATTTAAATAATTTCCATTTTTATTTCACTAATTTTTTTATCTAGAGTGGTTATAAAATTTAATCAAATGCTAATATAATAATGTTATTTTCTCCTTTAATTCATTGATGTAATGAGTTCTATTGTGAAACTTTCTAGCATTAGATTATCTTTCTACTCCTGGAATGACCCTAAGATGCATTGATACCTCGCTGGATTCAATTTGTATCTGTAACCACAAGGAAGTGTATCTACAGTTTTCTTTTCAGTACTGTTTGATAAGATTTTGATACTTTTTTCTTATGTCATAAAGTATATTGGAGAGGTCTTTTATTTTTTTCTTTGGTTTGACTTTATTGTGATCTTGATTTAAACAACTCCATTTCCAGCATTTTCTTTTATAATTTTTTTTTATCCAAGCATCTTTATGAACAAAACAAAGCAAAAACAGCAATAATAAACTCCATCAGTGAGGCCATGCCTATGGGGGAGTGATAGTACATAAGAACTCATATATTTTCCACCCAATTTTGCTGTGAACCTAAAACTGTTCTCAAAAATAAAGACTATTAAAAAGCACCCATCTGATATCAAGCCACTATAGCTCTCACTGGCTTCCCCTGAAGAAAACCCCATTTCAGAATAGGGCGAGAACCCAAAAATATCTAGAGCAAAGAATAGAAGGTATGTGTTGAGTGGGGAAAGTTGATTTTCATCAATTTGGGTATTAAATGAACAGAGTGGAAGTTATATGCAAAACAGCACCTCATTCTTTGGAGTCAAGAATTCAGGAACTATTCGAAAAAAGCTTTGAGGTATTATCTGTGGTATTAAACCAGCAAGTTTGCTGTCTGAGGCATTTATGGCAGAGAACATGTGGCAAGTCTTTGAAAAATGTTAGTCACTTTTCTAACCTTAGAAGTCCAGGACCATAAACATTGTAAGTTCAATCTCTGACATAAGAGAATATTGATCATTATAAGAATTAAGACAGACTTGGTATAGAAAAGGGAATTTGGTTTTCAGAAACAAATTTCTGATTCAAAAAGTGTTTTTTTTTCCATTTGATCAGTCTATTAAAATTGAATACATTGGATTATAAACTGATTTGCTTATTGCTTTATTCTTACCGTCTTCTGTATACAAGGGGGCGAACAGGTATTTGTCCAATGGATAAATGGATGAATGAATGAATGAATGAATGAATGAATGAATAGTGCTAATCCAAGTTCATCATACATTTTAGTTATTCTAATGAAATTTGTTATTAAAGAATCAGGTTGAACTATATGAGATCACTATTTTACAGATCAAAACAGTCATCTACTAACAATTTTATATGGTTCAACCTAATCTATATTTAGTCTAGAATTTTAAACTAGTATTTATTATTTCAAGCCTGAGGCCAGATGGAATATAATTCTATGATCCTCTGAACTCCACCCAGTATGTTCTTGATGACAGAGTGGTGGTTCGGCACTTAGCTTGGGGTAAACAAACCCATTGGCCCTACCTCTTACTAGTCATGTGACCTTGGGTAGAGTCGAATTTCTCTGAGCTGAAATTTCATCATCTTATTAAATGGGGATATTTCTTTACTCACAGTGTTCATATAAAATTGAACTATGATGTTAAAAAAGCATTTGGCACAGTTGCCTATACATGGTAAATGATCAATAAATGGTTTCTGTTATTATCATGATTGTTAATAAGTGTGTTTATTTTGGTTGCCTTTCATTGGTAAATGACCAATGTTGTAAATGGTTTCTATTGCTATTACTAATATTTTATTTAGTTTGGTTTCCTCTCTCTAGGACATTTAACTTCTTGTCATTTCAAAATCATTTTACAGTGGCAGATGCCACAACAGCGTTTTGCTTCTGAGTGGAACATTGGCAAGAGACCAGAGGGGACATTACCTGAGTGATGAGCTCACAGGCACACACCCATGTAAAATGTCATGGAGCTGAACAGTTAATGGTAGTGAACTTGTGTTTCTATATGGTAACAAGGTCTTTGTCCCTTCCTGGGGTGATGCTAAAATGGAGGAGAAGCTGTTGAAATACACGGCACCATAAACAGAGTGGAATAAGCCCTGTGTTTTATTTTATAGGTACTCCTCCAACTTCATGTGAAGTGCTTCTCCTCCTCCTCTTGCCATATCCCCTCCCTACCACTCTTTAGAATCTGTAGTACATGCAGTTTGGCATGACAGGCAGACACAGTTGTGAAAAGTAGGAGAAAGGCAGGTTTACGGGTTGCATTATGAGTGGCATGTTCTAACATCCTACACACATGTGTATAAATACACACACACAGAGAAGCATGCACCACTAATGGCAGGGTGCATTCTGAGAAATGAGTCACTGGGCAATTTCATCACTGTGTGAACATCATTGCCTGTACTTACAAACCCAGATGGTACAGCCTACTACACATCTAGGCCATACGGTATACCCTATTGCTTCTAGGTTATAGCAGATAATTGAAGCACTTCACTGTATTGGATACTATAGGCAACCGCAAAACAATGGTAAATATTTATGTATTTAAGGATAGCCAAAAATGGAAGTGTGTTCTCATCACCATGACAAAAACCTGAGATAATCAACTTATAAAAAAGAAAGGTTTGTTTTGGCTCAGGGTTTCCAAGGTTTCAGTCCATGGTCACTTGGCCCCCTTGCTTTGTGCCTGTGGCAGCACAGTACATCATGGCAGGAGAACATGGCAGAGGAGGTCTATCACCTCACGGTGGATGGGGAGCAAAGAGAGAGAGGAGGGATTGGGTTCCAGTACTCCCTGCAAGGGCACACCCCGGTGACATCATGTCCTTCCACTGGGCCTCCCTCCTAAAAGTTCCTTCACCTCCCAATAGCATCACAGGCTGGTGGCGAAGCCCCTAATACATGAGTCTTCAGGGAACATTCCAGATCCAAAACACAACAAAAAGGTAGAGAGAAAACACTAGGCAGAAGAGCTGGGGTGTAGCTCAGTGAGAGAGCACTTGCCTGCACATGCAAGGCCCTGGGTCGAGCCCAGAATATTCAGCAGTAGTAATATTTAGCTCTATTATAGTCTTATGGGACCACATATGTGGTCTGTTGTTGACCAAACTGTTATTGAACAAGGCGTGGCCACACACACACACACACACACACACACACACAGATATTTAGGATATTCATTTTCTTTAATTCTTCCTACTGTAGTTGAAGATCTCTGTCACCAACTTCCCTGTCACCTCTTTGTCCCCAGTAGAAAGTCCCACATTTCCCCTCTGCCTGCTGTACCTGTGGAGACCATGCACTTAATACAACCACCCTGGACTTTTCTGTGGAAGTCAAGTGCTTCCCCGGCACAAGTGAACATGGTTGAAGACTCGAGTTTCCTCGCAGCCGACAGCATGGCGAGGTGGGAGCAGAAATGGAGCTACAACTGAATTAAAAAAAAAAAATAATCTATCAACTTGGTCCTTTTGGCAGTCGCAAGGATATCGCCGTGGTTTGAACTTTCTGGAATCCTTTTGGCCTTGTGGAGCAGAGTGGAAGATGGTCTTTAATCAGGACTCTTCCTCTGCTGCCTCCTTTGTGCCTATCAAAAGCAGCAGCAGCAGATTGATGATCGATCGCCCCAAACTGGTTTTAGACTTGTCTTTTCCTCAGAAGAAAGGGAGTGTTTGTTTCGGTTCACACCACACACCCCTTTCTGAACACGATTTCAGTCATGATTTCCTATGTGCCTGTGTAAAGGAAAGGGTGGAAATAAAGAACAAAACCAATAAAGACCCAAACCAAAAGCACATGTCCTCAAGGGGCGCACACCAGGCGGACCGTGGCTGCCGAGCAGATGAATCCACCGACATGTAAAATATTCCACCAAGCTTGGCAGCTTTGAAATGCTACACTTTCTAGCTCTCATCTGTTAATCATCTGAGGGGACTTTCTCAGCTCACCAGAAGGGACCATCTTCTCTTTCCACATTCCCACAACTGGCAGTGCGTGTGACCCAGCAGCCAAAGTCACAAAAGGGATGGGAAGACAGATCGCCAAGAAACTGCTATGGGAGGAGGGGAGAGAGATTTTATCCAGCTTCATTTCTAACTGGATCTCACTGTACATACTTTCTAGCATATATAAGCTTTCCTTTGAGTTAATTTTAAGATAAGTCATAAAGTCATAATTACATCAGTGATAAATAACACAAGGGAAGCAAAGTGGCATAATGATAAGAGTAGAAGTTCTGCACAAAAACATTTAAATATTCTCTTAGGAAATCTACCTCCTTCAAACAGTATTTTTGAAAGCTAAGAAACCATAAACAACACTAAATTAAAAACCATAGATAAAATGCCTCTCCACCATCATCCTGCTTAGTTCCTCTGGGATGGTGCTAGTCTAGATGCCTAGAAGGTAGAGAAAACAGCTTCCTAGGAAACAATAGTAGCACCCACCAGAGAGATCAGGCACCTCAAATACACCATATCACGAGAGAGGCAGGGTGTAGGCCTAGGAAGTAGCCTGCACCTGAACACACCTGTGTTAGGTATGTAGTCCCTTCATTGGTAAATGATTCTCGTGACATGGACCAAAGCAAGTGACAAATAAGTCACCCAAGGAACCCTAGGTGTTAGACTATTACAGAGGAAGACCTTCCTACTACTCCAGGTAGAACATCTACCTGTCCACAAGCGAACGAGGCCACCATCTTTGAAGAAGTGAGGTCACTGCCTTTGGCATGGTTCAAGCAGAGGCTGGTGAGGACTGTCACGGCTATGATAAGAATTCCTTTGGCTATTCTGGGTCTCTTATTTTTCCAAATGAATTTCATGAATGCATTTTCTAGTTTATGAAGAATGTCACTGGGATTTAAATAGGAATTGCATTAAAGTTGTATAATGCTTTTGGTAGTAAGGTCATTTTGACTATTAATTATGCCTATCCAAGAGCATGGAAGAGCTTTTCCATCTTCTAAGGTATGTAGTTTTTCTAATGTGTAAAACATAAAAAGGGCTCAATAAATGTAGAGTGATTATTATGAACCTTAACTAAAGGTCCTGCTCTATCCTGAGCAATGCACACAAAAGAAGACTACAACTGGACGTGCCAGCTGCTGCTGGGTGCCACTGTGGGAGTGGGGATGGTTGTTACATCCTTTTTCTCTTACATGGTATGACATTTGGGGCCAGTGGATGAGGTGGTGTGAATCCGGGTGAGTGCAGGGTTACTGGCCACAGCTGACAGCCTACAGGACACTCAGACACATCCGTTTCTGGCAGGGCAGGCAGGATGTACCTCCTCTGGCACTCAGTTCCAGGAATGTACCCCAGCTGAACCAGGGCACATCTCTGGATCTCATGGGTCACTCTGAGTTGCTTTGATGTCCTGCAGGACAAGATGTAGGGTGTCATCTGAATCCTGCCATTCCACATTGTGACCTCTTTAATTCTCTGGTGCCAGTGATCTCAAGTCCCAAGCTCTCTGTGCCCTGACCCAAGGTTCCTGATGAGGCTAAGAAAGAGTCTCTGTTATGGTTTGGATGTGAGGTGTCCCCCAAAATCTCACGTGTGAGGCAATGCAAGAGGTTCAGAGGAGAAATGATTGGGTTGTAGCCTTAACCTAACCAGTGAATTGATCCCTGGTGGGAATAACTGAGTGGTAACTGGAGGCAGGTGGGGTGTGGCTGGAGTGAGTGGCTCACTGGGGACATGGCTGTGGGGTATATGTATTTGTATCTGGAGAGCAGAGTCTCTCTCTCTACCTCATGATCTCATGTGAGCTGCTATCCTCACCACACTCTTCCACCGTGATGTTCAGCCTCACCTTGAGCCCTGAGGAATGGAGCTGGCTGTCTCTGTATGATGGGCTGACAGATCTGGCTCCATGAGAATGTTATAGGCCAGACTCTAAGGGAAATGACTAAACAGACTCCATTTTACTCTGTGACTCCATGTTATGTAGGAAATAAACTTCTCCCATGGGAACACCCTGCCTCTGTGCCCATCATCAGTTACTTAGCGTGACATGTTTAACAATACAGAATGATAATTCCTATGTAATAAAAAATTGCTCTCTTTTGATCCCTATTGCTCCTAAACAATGTACCATGTGAACAGTGATTGTGTGGATGTTAGTAACCATTCTTTAGTTTGTACCTAGGTGACCCACTTCCCCCTCTGTTGATGATCTCATGATGTTAATGTGTAATTTCGAATCATAGCAACAGACACTGAAGATTGATGTGATTTTTGGTATAAGAACCCCTACAACCCTGTGGTCGGGGCTGTTCTCCCAATAGCCATTTTTTGGGGCATTGTGTGAGACAGTCAGTCAGCCGGCTTAATAAAGACTCTCAAGTTTGTACTTCTCAGTGGTGATCGGTCTGTTCTTAAGTTGTGCCCCATAACGTCTGGGTGGAGATCTCTGAAACCCTGAGCCCGTGAATAAACCTTTCCTCCTTTACGGTCATTCTGCTTGGGTGCTTTTGTCACAACAGCAGGATAGCTGACTAATACCATCTCTCACAGGAGTCCTTTAGCCCCAAACATGTCTCAAAAAGTCTGAATCCACAGGAAACTGCTGCTTTTCCCCTGGCTCGGGCATTTTCAGAAAGTTGTTGCACTCTGGAAGAACAACAAGGCCAGTGGACAAGATCCTAGGGACAGGGAGTGCCATGGGGTAGCTGAAGTTTGGTGCAGGTCACTGCCGTCGGCTTGCTTGCCCAGTTGTGGCCTGTTATTCTGTGCCCAGCTGCTTTGCCCTGAGCAGAGCATGGGTCCTGTTAGTGTTCGGAACTTCAGGAAGGTTCCCTGCCACAGGTCAGCCAGTGCCAAGGGTTCCTCTCTCAAAATTAGCTTAATCCATGATAAGCACTGAATTCAGGAAGGGAGGTAGATTTTCTTGCCACCATTTTGCCAGCACATTCCAGGCATGATGGGGAGGCTAGGGATCTGATTTTGCACAAAAAATGAATGATATATGCCAATAAAAATGAGGGTGGTGAATTGAATTAAGGTAAGACTGCCTTCCATAGGATTCTATGCTTCAGGGTCTATCACTCAGGGGTGAGGGGGCTTAAACGGGACTGTAAAACTCTTGTACATGCCTTCCATCAAGGTGTGAGGTTCATGGCTCCTGCCTGGCAACCTGGATAGACTGGGGACTACTTCAAACAACATATTAGGATGAAGGCGATGCTATGTGGCCACCAAGGCTCTTATGACTAACTGGCAATGGGGCTCCTGTCTTGTCCACTTAAACCCTGGCGCTGGAGCCACAAGCTGTCAGGTTGCACGTTCAGCTATCCCCCGGCTGCCACGTCTGGGGGAGCACAGCTGCACTCTGATTGACAGTCCTGCTGAGCTCAGCGTGCAAGACACCTCAGCCCAGGTGCCAGACAGGTGAATGAGACCCCCAATGATTCTCGTCCCCAGCTGTCAAGTCCCACTCATGTCTTTGAGTCTTGCTAGATGAGATACCAGAGAACATGAAGCGGAGGCAAGCCATCCCCCCTTGCTCTGTCCTAATTTCTGACCCAACAGAACCTGTAGCATAATTCAATCGATATTTTTCACGACCAAGTTTTGAGGCAGTTTGTTATTTAGCAATAATATCCAAACCGATTTTAATGACAGAATAAGCCCGTTCCAGTCCCATAGTGGAAAAGCTAATGTCCTTGAGGAGAAAACGTATCTGTTTATTCCAGTTTATGCCAAGTAATTGTTTGGGATTTTTTAAAGGTTTAAGACAGCTTTGTAATGTAAAGGGGCAGGTTTTATGCAGAATCCTTTGCACTTTAGTTCCCTGCACAAATAAAACACGTGAAACAATGTGTATATTTTTTAATATCATGAGAACAACAATATTCCATGTATGGGATTAAAGCAGGTTAAATGAGCGGAAATTTTTAGACACAAATGTTTCAGTATATGAAAATAAGGGAATTTTATGCTGTAAGACAATAGAAATAAACAGTTACAATGTATTATACCTATCAGGCCCTGCTCCGGACACCTCGAATCCTCCCTCCAGCCAACCACCCAGCCTGCCAACCAACTCAGACAGGGGCCGAAGACAGGTAGCTGATTATCGAAGAAAAGGAAATACGTTGACATAACTTCCCCGTCACCTGGTTGCTAACACTTCTGGGGGAAGGGAAGGATCTTACTTTCTAACAAAAGCAATCATCCCCTGGACAGGTTCTTTTCCTGTCTCTTGGTCTTCTCCTGCCTTTTGGTCATATAGTCTTGAGAAGAAAGGAAACCTAAACTCTATAAAGGGGCAAGACGCCCCCAGGCCCTCAAGCACCACCTCTGGGTCTTCTCTTCTCTGCAGGAGTCTCTCTCTGCCCCTCCCCCATCTCTCTCTCTCTCTCTCTCTCTCTCTCTCTCTCTCTCTCTCTCTCTTTCTCTCTCTCTTTCTCTCTGCTGTATTTTAAAGAATATTTTCTTTTTGCTCTTACCTGGCATTTCTTGGGTGTTTAATCTTCAACACCAGGGGAACCAAAGACCAGATCTGGCTTTCAAGATTTGTATCCCAACCAAACATCTAACTGTTCATCCTTCCTGTCTTCCATCCTTCCATTTCTCCAAACATTCAGTTATCTGTCCATCCATCTACCTGTCCATCCATTCACCCACCTACCCAATCAGAAACAAAAATAATTGACCAACATTAAGTGAAAAACTCCTAGGTGTTAATTTCTGTATTAAGTACTGGGCATCAAAAATTAAATAAGATCTAGTCCCTGTTCTCACTTAACATAGTTCATAGGCTAGGAGAAGTGCTTATAGAATAGATTTTTGACATGTGCAGGACTTTGATATGAATCTTGGCCCTTGGTTTAGCTTTGTGTCCTTATAAGGAGAAGAGCACAAGTTTTGTTTCAATGTGACTTGGTATTTGATCATCTTCCCTCCTATTTAGTTCATGATTGTAATGAAACATTCCCTTACCTCTCATTTGGAGTGTGCTCTACACGCATTTCTTTGTGGTTCCCATGGGGGTTCCGTTTAACCTGAGAGAGAGACAACTCTCGGATGTGAATCTTTAGCAACATGCCTTCAGTAGTGTACAGACGGCTGCCGTACCTCTGAGAATCTTCCCCCTCACTTACTGATGTTACTGTGTTACACAAGGTATTGATCCATACCATAGAATAAAATTGGTGTGTTCCGATACATTATCCTCTTACATCTTATAGAAAACAAAAGCAGCACTAGCTTTTATAATTGTCATGAATTAGCTTTACCAGGGATCTTTCTGTCTCCATCCAGATCTGAGCTCCTATCTAATGTCCTTCAGTGCAACCTGAAGGACTCCCCTCACATGGGGCACATCTAGAGGGACCAACTCCCTGCGCTCTTCTTTATCATGGGCGGTGGTTTGAATGTGTGTATCCCTCCAAAACTCCTGTTGACAGTTCAGCCTCCATGTAACAGGATTGAGAGTTGGTTAGGCCAGGAAGCCCTAACCTGGGATGGGATGTGCACATTAAGAGAGATTCTCCAACAAGTGTAAGGACCTAGTTAGCCCCCACATGTGGGGACACACACACACACACACACACACACACACACACGCTCACACAAACACAAGTCCATTTGTCAAGTTGAGCATAATGATGTATGACTGTGTTTTAATTAGCTCTTTTCTCTCTGTGACTGAAACACCCGACGAGACCATCTTGGAGGAGGAAAAACTTCTCTGGAGCTTATAGTTCCAGAGGTCTCAGTTCCTAGATGCTGACTCCATTACTCTTCCCAAGGTGAGGTAGCCCACCATGTGGGCAGGGGCCCAGTGGAGGAAAGCCAATCAGTCAGGGCAACAAAGAAGCAGAAACCTTGAGTGTAGATATAATGAGGTCTTTCAAAGCCACAAAGTGATTACAGATTTTCAGACTCAAAATGAAAAGATGGCGGAAGCAGTCTACAAATTTTAATACAAGTGAACATCCTTCTCCATAACCCACTAAAGCAAAACACCTTCCAGAGCCCTCTCTTATTCTTATTATGAAAGTGGGAAAGGTCCTGGGGTCCCCAAAGTGAGATGACCACTGGGGGTTATGCCCAGGTGAGGCTGGGTCATTTCTTGCTCTGACCTCCCAAGAAGCCATTATGAGGGAATTTCAACTGCAGGTATATAAGACAGTGGCCAGAGCTGGGTTTTTTGACCGTAAGTACAGGAAGCTCTTGGTGGTGACCTGTCGGACTCCTAGATAGTTGGGGAGTTTGGTGATGGCTGGTGGTTGGTGACTGGTGGCTGGTGGCTGGTGGCTGGTGGCTGGTGGCTGGTGGCTGGTGGTTGTTGGTTTGGATATTGGGTTTTTTGATTTGGGTTATTTTTTTCCCATTTTTTTTCTTTTTGCTTTTCTACTTTGGGGTTTGGTTTGGTTTGTTGTTTTGGTGTATTTTTTTTTTTAGCTAGTAGCTAGCATCCTCTTTCCAGTTCAGGATGAGCTGTGAGAGTCGTGAGAGCAGCGAGGCGCTGCAGGGCAGAGCCCTGGCTGTGAGCCTGCCTTTGGGGACCATCACATGGCCCTGCAGGACGCTGGGGCAGGGGCTTCGCCCAGGTGAAACTCGCCCTGCTCTTTGTCCTTTCTCCCATGCTTTGGGAGAAATTTATCATTTCTTCTTTTTCCCCACAAATTGTATAATGAAATTAATTTCAAAGATTAAAAGAAGGCAGTTTTGGTTTCTGTTGTTTGTTTTTTCATTTTGTTTTTAAGAGAGAAGCCTCAGGGAAGGCCTGGCGCCACCGTCCTCTGAAGGCCTGGACCGCTGTGCCTCTCTCTCCTGCTCACTCTGTATTCTTGCTCACTCTGAGCTGGGGTAGATGATACTCACTTGCCTGGCCAGTGTAGATGGAGACTGGCTCTCCTTGATGGAGTATAGACGGAGATGCTCCCTGTGAACCAGGGTAGACTTGATTCACTTTGAGCTGGTTGCTATGACCAGAAGGAAACCTTTACCTGGTCTTCAGACCCCTCCCTGAAGTGTGTGTGTGGGGGGGTGTGCTGCAGCCATTGGAGAAGACACCTCTGGCAAGGCATCAGAGATTCCAGAGTGTTCTGTGGCTTCTTCTCTGTGATCCCACCTGCAGGGAAGGGAGGGCTGGGCAGGGGTGGGCCTACCCACAGCAGTCACCACATGCCATGTCGCCTCCCCACCCAGCAGCCCCTCCTGGTCGCAGCTGAAGGTCACAGAGAGTGAACACTTGGGATTTGGAGATGTGAAATATCGGGGATGCTACTTACATAAAAGCATAGTGCAGCCATGTGGAATCGCTCTTATTGTCAATCTGTTGACACTGGATTTTATACAGTGACGTGCACATGAAGAGTAACAAATGCTCAGGTTAAGACATGAAGCTTCCTGCCCTTCCAGCCCCAGCATCTCCACAGATCTGGGAATCCCAGAGCTGCTGGCAGCTTCTTCCTGCCCTTCCCTTTAGTGGTCACAAAAAGTTGTGCCAGGTGTCCTTTTAACAGTTTGCCCCTTTTCACCTCGAGCCAAGAAAAAAGTTGTAAAGTAAAAATATACCATCATGCTGTTTTGACCATATGTATTATTTGTAAGTGTCAAGACATAAAAGAATAAGTATTATCATGTTCATATAACAGATTTTCTCCAACTAAATTCATCCAGAAAATAGCTCTCAATATGTAAAATATAGTGCAAGAATTTTAGTTTTTGCAGTGTTTCTTTTTGTTTTTTTTTTCTTTGCAAAACTTGAGTTACATTTTATTGCTTTCATTTCAAATCAGTTTTACTCCAACTTACATGATTTTTAAATTTTTAAAATTGTTCTAATTAGTTATACATGATAATAGAATGCATTTATGCATTTTGATAAATCACACATAAAGGAGTATAATTTCCCATTTTTCTAATTATACATATTGTAGGATCACATTGGTCATGCAGTCATACATATACATGAGGTAATAATGTCTGTTTCACTCTACTATTCTTCCTTCCCCCATATCTCTTCCCCTCCCTTCACTCCCCTCTATCTAAAGTAACTCTATTTTTCCCTAGTGCCCCCTCTTATTGTGAATTAGCATCCACATATCAGAGAAAACATTCATCCTTTGGCTTTTTGGGTTTGACTTATTTCGCTTAGCATGATATTCTTCAATTCCATCCATTTACCAGCAAATGCCATGATTTCAATCTTCTTTAAAGCAGAGTAATATTCCATAATCCCACATTTTATATATATATATAATATATATATATATATATGTATATAATCCCACATTTCTTTATCCATTCATCTGTTGAAGGGCAACTAGATTGGTTTCATAGTTTAGCTATTGTGAGTTCAGCTGCTATAAACATTGATGTGGCTGCGTCACTGTGGTTTGCTGATTTTAAGTCCTTTGAGTATAAGAGTGGGATGGCTAGGCCAAATGGTGGTTCTGTTCCATGTTTTCTGAGGAATCTCCACACTGCTTTCCATAATGGTAGCACCAATTTCCATTCCCAACAGCAATGTATGAGTGTGCCTTTCTCCCCATTCCTCACCAACCTTTATTGTTGCTTGTATTCCTGATAATTGCCATTCTGATTGGAGTGAGATGAAATCTCAGAAAGTTTTGATTTGCATTTATCTAACTGCTCGAGATATTAAACATTTTTTCATATATTTGTTGATCAGTTGTATATCTTCTTCTGTGAAGGGTCTGTTCAGTTCCTTAGCCCATTTATTGATTGGGGTTTTTTTTTTTTTGGTGTTAAGTTCTTGATATATCCTAGGATTAAAGCTTTATCTGAGGTGCATGTTGTAAAGAATTTCTCTCACTCTGTAGGCTCTCTTCACATCATTGATTATTTCTTTCACTGAGAAAAAGCTTTTTAGTTTGAATTCATCCCACTTATTGATTCTTGATTTTACTTCTTGCACTTTGGGGGTCTTGTTAAGGAAGTCGGATCCTGGGCCGACATGTTGAAGGTTTGGGCCTACATTTTCTTCTAGTAGTCTCTGGGTCTCTGTTCTAGTGCCTAAGTCTTCGATTCACTTTGAGTTGAGTTTCATGCAGGGTGAGAATAAAGGTTCAAATTCATTTTGTTACATGTGGCTTTCCATTTTCCCAGCACCATTTGTTGGAGAGGCTCTCTTTTTTCCAGTGAATGTTTTTGGCGCCTTTGTCTGTGTAGGTGGGCTTGTGGGATTCTGCACTTCTAACAAGCTCTGGGGAGAGGCTGCTGCTGCTGGTCCAGAAACCACACTTGGAATAGTGAGGCCCAGATGGCTTAAAGTCCTACTCTGTCCCGAGCGCCCATGGATGCAGCATCGTTTTGAGGGAAGAACTAGGGAGTGGGAGCAGATGGGAAGAGCCCCGCTGCCTTCGCTGGCTGCAAGCTGAAGACAACTCACTTCTCATCTGGGAGCCTCAGTTGCTCATCTGAAGAAAAGATTTGCAAAGCCCCACAGTGTCCCTTCCAGGCCTCATTCTCTGAGATGACACTTAACTCGGCAAAGTCCCTGAGGAAGAAGGACTCACAATTTCCAGAGACCCCCCCAGAGAGAGCTAACAGGCATGACAGATTTGCAGGGTGGACTCATGGGTGATTTCTCTCATACCCATGGTCTCCAAAATTATACCTGTGTCCTTATCCCTGGCTGGTCTGCTTTTGTCTTAACAGACATTCATTTGGGATGGGTTTGAGAAGGGAGCAGGCTGCCTCCGGGAGAGGTCACTCAGGACTCTGTTGATTGACAAATTCGTATCACTTGCCGAGAAAGTCAGGGAGTACTGTCCTCGCCTTGGGCACCTCCTGGCTGAGAAGGGTGGCCATCCCGGAGACACAGATGGGTAAGAAGAGTCCCCAAAGGCTCTGGGGAGAGTCTAGACCCGGCCCAGGGCCACCAGTGAGGTGGTAGTGGGTTCTCCAAGGAGGGGCATGTCAGGAGGAGACTGAGTCGAATGAGGAGTGTGCAAACTCAGAACAGAGTGGCCTCAGAAGGGACCAGCGCAAGCTGGGGCAGCAGCCTGAGGCCTGAGAATGGGGGTGAGGTGGGAAGGACCTGAAGTGACTGAGCCCCCGGAGAGAGAGTGAGCAAGAGAAGCTTGACTTCCTTCCACATCAATGGTCAGCAGCCCCTATGAAGCACAATTTGGATAACAGGTTGAGAGAAGAGCAGGGAAGGAGGGAACCCAAGCCCCTGCCCCAGCGGAAGCTCTTCCATTGTCCTAGCAGTTCACTGTTGGCCCCATCTCACAAAAGAGGCCCCTGAGGCATCATGGACTCAGTCTTTCTAGTAAAGAAGTGTCCCCTGGGCCCAGAGCACTGCTCTGCCGCCTCGAGCCCGCATTAGCAGACCCATGGGTCCCTCCATCGCTAGGACTGTCAACTTCCCAGACTGTTTTAACAGCTGACCCCTAGGAAGTGCAACTTGTAATGTTAACATTGGGACATCCTGGGCAAACTAGGCCCAGGCGGTCCCCTCCTGCCTCGCTACAGCCCTTCAGTGACCTCTCTATTGAGCTGCAGCAGAGGTGGACAGTTCCTGGGGTGTTGGCAGGGCCTGCTCTGGAGCTCTTGCATCTGTCTTTTCTACGGCAAGGTTTTCTCCAAAGTCCCAGGAGCCAAGCTTTGCAAAATCCCTGCTTGAGTCAGATGGGGAAACCAAGGCTCCGGCATGAGAATGAGCTGCCTTTGGACACACGACCAGCCTTTCCTCCTTTGAAGGGACATTATGAGGCATGTCCTGCATGGCTCCATGGAGCCCCCCAGAGGGATGCACCCCTGCTGCCTGCAGCAGTGACTTTCTGGGGGAAGCTAGAGAAGATGTCACCCATCATGATCCTGGGGAGGCTGTGTCTAAGGACCTCCGAGGGAGAGGGGAGATTCTTCCTGCTGTCAGTCACCAGGCCCATTTATCTGCACAGGTGGAAGGCAGCTCTGGAGTGCAGCTTGGCCATCCGTCTCCCCACAGAGCTGGGCATCATTTAAAATCCACTCACTGCCTTTGGCAAACCCCTCCGAGCCAAAACAATCCCAGCATTCCTCCGTACTTGCAAAGGTGTTTAAGATATCTAAATATTTTAAAGGTATCTACGAGGATTGGATTCTTTTCTTTGTGATGACTTGATGAATAAATGATGCCCTAATTTCAGTTTAATTATTGTCTAATGCTCTCTAATTCATTTCAGATTGGTATTTAACTTCCTTCCTACTTGAAAACCTTTCAGACAAAACGGATCAAAACAACCCAGGCTCCTTCTTACCTAGGAATGGATTCATTGTCTCTAGATTTCAAGGAAAGGAAAAGAACTGTTCAAATCCCTAATATTTTTGGCACTCTGAAAATTTAAACTCATCCAAAACACATCTTTAAAAAATATTTTAAAGTAAGAGAGGGATTCTGAGTTCAGAGTCTGAGATTTTGTTCTGCCAAGTTTGAACATGGAACAGATTTTTACGGTTGAATTATAAGCCCCTGAAAATAGGTTTATTATGGAAGTGTGAACACACAACGTTAGCCTATAGCAACATGAACGGCCTTGATAGCATAATGCTTGGATCCTCTCCTTTGCGCTGAATTGGAAAAGCACCTGCCTTGGCCTTTCTGCTAATACAAGTTAGGGTCCATTAAAAGCGTGCATTCCTCTGTAGAAAACTGCCCCAAAGTTTATTGTAATCCTTGAATTGCTAGGGAGTCCTACGTCCTCATCTCAGGAATTAATCTGTCATTTGTAGCAGAATGCTTGATGACATCAGAAACTTTTTCTGGTGGAAGGAGACTAGCAGCCAGCTATGGAGAAAGCCTCTCTCCTGACCGAGTGATGGACAGGTGTAAACTCTCCAAGCATGTTTCTGGGGTCAGGAAAGGGGATGTGGTGCAAACAGGAGGAATCTCAGTTTGAGATACTATCATGTGCCCAAAGTTCAAGTGCTCTGCATTCTTTCAGGATTTGAAGGGGTTTTTTTTGCCCTAAGAGCACTACGTGTTTATTTTCTGTTTTTTTTTTTTTTTTTCCTTTGTGTGTGTGTGTTTTGTTTTATTGTTTTGTTTTACTACAAAGAAAAGCATTTGGAATTCTATTGCATGGTACTCATAACAAAATTAAAATTATACTCGGCTGCAGAATAAATCTCTATTGTGATTGGTTGTAAGAGGCAGCAGGTGGGAGCCTGCTCCAGGTCCCGGCCAGAGCTGCCTTAAACATGCTCCCAATTCAGTTGACATGGGGATGTTTGACATTCGCCAGCTCAATATAGTCTAATGTCAGTGAGCCAGGAAGCTACTAACTAGAACACTCAATTAATTAGGTTCTGGTTTTCTGCCTCCTCTCTCCACTCCCAAACCTCCAGCATAAGGAGACAGAGCATGCAAACACTTGGCATTTATTGAGTACCCACTGTTGCAGGGCACTATTCAAAAAAATCCCCCCAACATCTGTGGAGGGAGTCATGATCATTATCCCCGTTTATACCTGAGGAAATAAACTCAGCAAAGGGGCAGATGCTGGGAGCGCTGGCTCTGCTCCCTGACCTTCCCAGGTTTACCTCCTGGCTCTGCTACATGATAGCTGTGTGGTCCCAGGAATGTTATTTAGGTTTTCTGTACTTCAAATGCCACTACAGTATCATTTCTCTAAAATTGACTTAACAGAGTCAAGTTGTAGTTAAAGATGTTTAAGATGTAAAAACTCTTTTATGACATAGGGAATTTCTGCATTTCAATTGCTGAGCACATTTTGAATTTATCTTTTTCAGTGTGTTGTCCCAGGTTTGTGCTATCATACCCAGGCCATACTTCTAGTGGGTTCATGGTGTATCCATATGAATGTCCAGGATGGAAGTGAAGAGGGGGGTGGGGAGGAATGAGGAGCAAGCACTGGAAAGACCACAGAAACCTGAACTTGCCTGAGAGCGAAGCCAACGTGGAGGGAAGCTGAAGCAAGAAATGAAGACAGAAAACAACCAACCCGCCAAGAATGTCTTTCAATGTCATGTTGCAGCTCTGCCTGAAGCAAGTCCTACTCCTTGGATTTCTGTTACATGACCCTTATACTTCTTGTCTTCCCCTGACTTTGGCTAGTTTGAATGGGCATCAGTTACATGAAGTTAAACACACACACACACACACACACACACACACACACACACACAATCCAAAACAATATTCTACTTCATGTCCCTTGATTTCTATTCCACAAATCAAACCCAACCGGAGAGGCAGCATGGTATCTAGCTATCCATTTTTCCTCCTATCCATCCATCCATCCATCCCTCCATCCATCCATCCATTCATCTTTGTATCCATCCATCCATCCATTCACCCACCCATGCATTCATGCATCCATCCATCTATCCCTCTGTTCATCCATCTATCCCTCTGTTCATCCATCCATCCATCCATCCATCTATCCATCCATCCATCCATCCATCCATCCATCCATCCATCCGTTGAGCACTTACTTGGTTCCAGATTTGAAAGGAACCAAGATGAATGAAACTTTGTCGCCTCTCTTTAAGGAGCTTCAGACACATTCACCAAACTGCAAACCCAGGACAGCAGTTACTGTAGACATGAGCAGTTAGGTGAAATGGCATGTCTTTAGGGAAAGTTCCTTGAATGTCTCCATGTACCAAATTATTAAGGTTTCATAAAATATTGTATAGGTTATATTTTAAATTGTAATAGACTTCTCACTTTTTTCTTTAACCTCCTGAATTGAACAATGATACACATTTCTTAAGGAATGAATTCTCAAATATTAAGCCCCATCTATATGCACTTATCCCCTGAACTGTCCCCCAAAGATTCCAGTCTGAAGTTAGGAAACAAAATGTCAAGTCTACTCAACATTTCAATAATTTGGACCCCCACACCCATCCCCATTATCATTCTGCTCTGGAGTCAAGGATCGAGTTCCTGGCGGGATGGAGGGGTCTTTCTTGAAGAGTCCCTAATAGAAATCCTTCAGTCATTCTCAGCGAGTGGCCTTTAAACACAGGTGAACCTGCCATCAAAGGATATTGCTTAAAATATGTGCTTAAAAGACTAAAGAAGAGACCAGCCTGTCCAGCTGTTAAATTATTTTCCAGCCAATTTCTTTCAGCTAAGGGCACCTAAATCTTATCACACAAATGACTGAATGTAACACAAATTTATTAGGAATACATCCTGGATTTGTTTCCATTGAAATGATTGTGGGCTTATTTATTTATTTTTCAAATAAACTCTGAGAAGCTGTCATGCGAAATATTATTTGGTGGCGAGATTTGTTTTAGAATTTACATAGAGCATAATCTGCTATCAAAGGAAATGCCACATCAAAATCTTTTATGTTGTGTGTGTGAAATGTTCAAAGTAATGACGAATGTGGCAAAATCGAAATTGTACATTTAAGAGGGACATGGTGCTAAGAATTCTTGCTTGATCTTCAGATGATATGAGCAGCTTATAAGCCTTTGTGTTTTAGTTCTGTTGTTGTAAATAAAATCAGAAGCATCCTGAAGTCATGGATTACTTATAAAACATGGATAAAAAAATCAGATGATTTTTTAAAAAAATTAAGTTATACTATTAAGTCTTGTACCATGAGGCAACATTGCTTTTTCCTGCATTCACCATTTTAAAAAATATTGTTTATTTTTTGTAGCAATGTAAACACCTTTACAACTGAACATAGTGCTATCAATCACAAGTTTTGAATTAATTAAGAGTGAGAAGAAATGTTAGTGGTGATTATACCTATCAGAGATTCATCAGTCACTTTTTAGGGAGATCCTGGATAAAAATTGGGGATTAAACAAAAAAAGGAAAACATTTCTCAGTTTTCCTCCTGCCTCATGTCACCATTTCATCCTTCCGCTACCTACTAAATGCAGGGCCCAAATCTTCCAACACCAGGCTCTTGTCCCCATCCTCCCAAACCCTGGAATAGAGGAAGAATCTTTTTCCCTCTGGACTACGGGCTCCATCTGTTTGTTCAAGGTGACCATGGTGAAGTCAAAAGAGGGAAGAGACGTCACCAGTTAGCACTTTTCATAGTGACATACAGTGGCAGTGTGTGACCCTGGGAGGCCTGGTGCTGGAAGCTTCTACAGCAGCACTTCTCAAACTTGAATGTGCAGAAGAGTCTTGCTCAATGCAAAGTCAGAGGTCAAGGGTCCACCGTTCTCATGAGTTCCTGACTGAGGTGGATACTGATGCTGATGCTGCGTGCGGGTCCCTGGACCCCAGAACATTGAGTGCTGGCATTCAAGGTAATGAAGTGAAGCCTGGGGACTTGAGAAGAGGGGTGTGTGTGTGTGTGTGTGTGTGTGTGTGTGTGTGTGTGTGTATGGTTTCCTAAAACACAGTCAGTTCTGCACCCACTAGCTCTGGTGAACAATCCTGACAGGGACTTCCTGAGTCCTTGAAGAGTGCACTGTGAGATCCTTACGAGGCTAAGTCCCATTTTGCAGAAGAACAGAGAAGCTTCTGATTCAGGATCACAGAGCTATAAGCAGGCATGGAAGATTTGGGCCCAACCTACTGGAATCTGTACTTCACGCCTCTACCACTAGGCTACACTTCCTCCAAGAGGGCATGGAGCTCCTCCCAACTGCAGAACGTTCCATGTGCTCTTCCCTCTGCTAAGAGTGTCCTGCCCACCTCCTGCCTGACTGTCCCACCTTCCACCTCAGCTCGAGTCTCCCCTCTCCCAGAGGCCTCGCTGGGTCTCGCCCCCCTTGAAGTCAGCTGTGCTTTCCTCTAACGCTGTCCCAGTGCTTTGCCTCACCGTTCTGACAGCCTTCAGTGATTTGATTATTAGTGTTAATTGGTTTCCATATCTATCTCCCTCACAAAACTGTAGGCTCTATGAAGCCAGGAACAAGGGCTGTTTGTTTTCTTAGTCTTGAGCACCATGTGTGGAGCAAAATAAGGGCTCTGTAATTTTTTGACAGACAGATGGACTGACTGAATGAATGAAGTGGAGTCACAGTCTGCAAATACCTGCTAGGCCACTAGAGGGCAAAAATCCTCACTGCACAGACGGACCTTGTATCTCCAGTGCACCCCGCGGTTGGCATAGCTAAGAAAGTAAACCCAAACCTCTCCCTGTGTCACTGGCCACACAATAGGCAGAATAAAATGTTCATCTCAACCACTTTAAAAAGAATGAGGGTATGGATTTCAAAAGACCATTCATTCCTCACTTCCCGGTGCGATTCTCACCATTAATAATGACGGTGACAAATGCAGTGTGACATATTTTCATCTTTAGAACACTCGCGTGCTTTTGTATCGCTCAACTCCTGAGAAGAACCTAATGATACTCTTTTCTTCCCATGGAAACGGGGAAACTGACAGAGGGACAGATGCAGATTTTTATAGAGACTTGGTCTACGGGTAGTGGCTGCACAGAGTCCTGGGAAGTCCAGGACAGTGTTAGGGAGGGTGCCTGTCGTCACTGGAGCTCCCCCCAGACCAGCACCTGGGACCAGAATTCTGGGCACGTCATCAAAGACAGGAGATGGCTCTCAAGTGCATGTTGTCCAGCCAGCGATACTGTGGGGGCCTGGAGCTTGATCCCATGGGGAGACCTGACAAGCCTTAGGGACACCCACCATGCCCCCTTTCTGCCAGTGACCTCACCCAAAGCATGAGCTCCAACATTCTCACACTCAGGGGTACGGGGTATGCGTCAACACTCAGGCACTTCCGGCCTACCTGAAGCGGGCAAGACGCCTTTCCTTCAGGATTTGAGAGTCCTTGGGCAAAGACACAGAGTGCCATACTGCACAGTCTCACTAGGGATCTAGGGAGGGAAACGGGGGCTGCTGCAGTGGCCATGCTGGGTCATGGGTTTGACTCACAATGGTACTTCCTGTGCCCTTAGTACTTCAAACTTTCCTCTGACCTCCCCAAAAGTCACCCAAACCAGAGGGATGTCATCCTACTCTCCACCATTAAATGTGGCCATTTGCCTCTGGGCAGCCTGCTCCCATTGCTGTCCCCTTTCTCCCCTTTTTTGAGATGATTCCTCTCCTGGGTGCAGGTGTGGTCCTGACTTGTCTGCATCCCGTGTGACCTTGCTGAATCCTCTGGCCCTGTCTTGGCCATCTCTGGAAGGCGAGGAGGACACCCTCAGCATGTCTCCTTCACAAGATGTTATGAGAGGAGACGAGATAGCATCTGAAAGTGGCCCGAACTCTGAGGGAAAGTGCTCTTACGAGCTATATAAATATAAGTTATTACACAGTATTATTTTAACCTGGCCCAAGTTTAGATTAGTTGTATGAATCATTCATCAACCTTTACTTTGTATAATTAAAAACGTGTGGTTCTTGGAATCTTTGGGAGGCGAGTTAACATGGAGGGACCAGGATTGGCAAGCAAGTAGAAGTCAATGACTCGTGGTCCAAGGCAGATGCAGTGACTGATGGCGGAATTCCATTATCAGTTCACAGTTGCAGGTCTTCCCACTCAGCTTTCAGGCAGCTGTTTCAGGAATCTGTTATTCATGGTTTTCCTTGTTCAGACTGGCCTTCCTAGTGCCTGCTCCCAGGGGATTGCAGGAGGTTCTTAGACAATGACTCAGTTTCCTTTTTATCCCCGAGTAAATTCATGTAATGTATCCATGACTGACAGAGTTCTCCTTGCTGGCTTCTTGCTGGTTAACTAAACAATCCACTCCTTTTGGGGGCTAAGGTAGAAGTGCCAATTTAACACGTATGGCGACGCTCATGGTGGAGGAAGGCAAGGACAATATAGAGCATAAACCTACAGGTTCCTTGAAAGCACGGACTGTCGTTCCCCCATCTTGGTGTCTCCCTCCAAACTGCCCAGGACAGCACCTGGCATTCAGTGGATGCTCCATGATGGTTAATTGAAAGAGTGAATGCTAATACAGAGGGAGAAAAAAAGAAATCAAAACACAATGAACCGCTGAATCCAGGGACATCATTAGCTCTGGTCTCCCCATGTGTTAGTTATTAGCTATCAGGAGCCCGGGTGGTCTGGGAGAGATGGACTAATTCTTCTGTTGGCCACAGTGGTGTCAAACTGTAGATGAACTATTGGGGACGAGAGTGTTGACTGGATTTCTGCCGCGCACTAAATTTCCCCCAGTGACTCCGATGAATTAGTTGTGTGCCCCAGGGGCTCGAGCTGCTCCCGGCTTGTAACTTACACTGTGGAAGATCTGCTGGAACAAAAAGGTACAGGTAGGGTCTGCTGGGAGCGGGCCATGTGTAAACAGGCCGGGAAGCAGACTGTTGACAAGTCCCACCCAAGGGTCACGCAGGATGGGGCTGTGGGACAATGGGCAGGGGGATAATTGGCAGATTAGAGGGAGTTCAGAGGAAGTGTAGGCCTACAGTTCGGCTGCTTGCCCCCCTGTAGACCCTCATCATGATTGTCTGCTGCAGCGGTGGTCATGGCACTTATCATTAAGGAACTATGAACAACACACTCTCAGACTCCATCACAAATGAGCCAAACCGAACACACACACACACGTATGCATAATAATCCGTGTGCTAAACCGTCTCTACTACAGACAAACTGGTATCTGTAATAAGCTCTTTCTCTAAGGCTGTAGATGGATTACACGGGATATGTCTACCTTTTAAAAAATTAAATTTGCCTTTGTATTTAACCATCCCTCTTTTGTTTCAATGTGAGAAACATGCTGTTCACTTCCCAGATTCAAACTTTAATCAACTTGCACTATTTTTTATTTTGCTTCAAGATTTAGGGCTTTTTGGACCCCTCCCACTTCCCACTACCTGTACCACCAAATTGTTAAGTGACTTGTTGCTTAAAAGAAACCAGCAAACTCCAAGAGACCCTTTAAACTTTTAGGACATCAGTTCACTTTTTCAGGAGAACATTTTGAAGAGATGGGGTAAATGAAGTAGAAACATTCAGATTGAATTTCCTTTGAAATCCATGGGTTTTAAAATTAAGGGAAAGTGATTGGCAAAATATGTTTTGGTTTTTGCCGAAACTGAAATGTTTGAAAAACAGTTCAAGATGTTCTTCCACACCCCAACCGCATCCATCTGGGACCGTCCATCCCTAGTTTAAATCTATTTTTACACATCCATGATGGAAAGAGCACAGCTTCTCATCGCAGTCCTAGGGCCACCATATTTGTCTAAGGGAGAAGAACAGATTAAAGTCTGAAGGCTGCATCACCTACTGGAAGAAAGAAAGTTCTAGACTAGAGGATTGTGAAAAGGACATTAATTCCACCTGATTTTGAATCAAACCAGGAAGCAAGAATAGAGAGTGAGATTTCCCTCCCTCCCTCCCTCCTTTTCTTCTTTCCTTCTCTATTCAACCATTTATTCATGAACAAATATTTATTGAGTGCCTCCTCTGTGCCATGGATTATGTGAACACCAAAGTATCTGCTGAGAAATCGTGGCTTCTAACAGGCCAAGGGGAGCTTGGGAAGAGCTAGGCGAGAACCATCCTGGTGTTCAGTTATGGTCGCTGGCTCTTCACCCGTCTTGGCAGCCCTGGTGAGACTCCAGTGCAGCCACGGCACTTAAGCGAGCTCTGCCTGGCTACATGTGAGTCTCTCACCTCTCTGGGACTTGGCTGGACTAAATGATCTGTAAGGTCCATCATGAATAACTGCATAGCCCTGGCTCTGAAAATGACACATACCATTGATTTATGTCCCCAGTATTTTTAAATTCTAATTATCAGTGAGGAATGTTGATTGACAAAGTCTGTACTTCTCTAGTTTTGCAATCTTGGAATTCATATGCTGTGGGTCTCTGCTATGCTGTTCACGACATAGCAAACCATGGAGTCCTCCTCCTTATGGGCACAGCCAGGGACTCTGGAGGTGCATTTGCCTTGCTGATTGGCAAGAATGTGAGGATGACAGCTGGCTTTCTCTTTGACCATTTGGTTTTGGTTTCCTCTAGAATGTGATAAGAGTGGTTGTTTCCTGATAATGCATTGAAATTGCGAGTTAATTTGCGATTGTGCATTCATCTGGTCACAGGGCTGGAAAGCCAGGCAACTTCTGCATACATGAAAATGGTGGTGTTGGTAATTGGGTTGTCACGTGTGGTGTAATATGTGGTTTGGAAGCCATTGTGGGATTAGAGGCAATTTGGAGATTGTCATCTCCACGCCATCACCTATGTGGACTAAGACTACTGGGAGTTTCAGGCTTTCTGTGACTCACACGGCAGGGTTTGCCATGCCTGTGGGATAGGTGTTCTGCTCTATTGACCAAGGCGTATACACCATACAAGACAGAGAGAGAGACAAGGTATTCTAGTGGGGGTGGTAGGAGGGCAAACCCTACCAGTGGTAGTAGGGTAGGGTAGTTGGTTCAGGTTGCTGCATGACTCGATATTCTTGTGATAAACACTGTGGTTCTTTCTAAAGTCAGAAAATCAAAACAGTGACGAGAATACAGGAGTACCCGGAGCCTAGTCCTTCTCTTGTTCCAGTCTTGAGCGGGATAGAGGACTTTGCTTCTGCAGTCTCATCTGAAGCATCACACTGGAAACTTCGGGAGCAACCAGGGGCATTTGGGAGTCTCAGCCACTATCTGGTTTTTGAGGTGAGAAGCAAAGGGGGTGTCCTGCCCTGTTCCAGTCCCACCCTGGTTCCCCCCCTCCCATCTGGGCTTCTGCGGTCTTCCTCTCCTGGGGCTGCCTTTCCCTCCCTGGGCAGCCACCTTGAGGATCTGTCAATGGATTGAGAGGAGCTGGAAGAAAATTGTCCTTTCTTAGTTAAGTGACAACTGTGAGGGGCAAGCAGAAGCCACTCCAGGGTGAGGCCAACCTGGGTGTTATTTCCTGCGTCAGGCTTCTTAGCTACTTCAAACAGCTACTTCACTTCTCTGAGCCTCGGATGAGATAGGGAAATGGGAAGAACAATGTCACTTGCTCCTTTTAGGCACGGCCACCATGCCCTTGCTGACCTCTCTTCAAGCATTGTGCGACTGGACTGGAATGGCCTACTTATCCCTGTGTCTCCCGAATGGGGGCTGTGTAGTTGACATGGTTGACACTTAATAGACAATATGTGTGTTAAAAGAATTCTAAACGATTAACCAGTGCAGAAGATTTTGTGATTTAAATGTAGCAGAACATGGAAGCTTCTAGGCCATGCACGTCACATCATAGGCATAACATGTATGTTATTAGCATTCTTATCACTTATAGGGTTGCTGGCACTTCATCAAAGCTACAGAGCTGCGAGAGCCAGGATTACTCAAAGCACTGTGCTCGGTCACAATCAGAGACATATCAGATGGACTGGCTGATGAATTAATGCAGCACCAATCTTTAGGAGTCAAGGAAATAGTTCCAGCCTGGCAGGCCACACATCCCAGGACCGTCCATGCCAAAAGAGACATCACATCATGGTGACTGGAACCCCTAGTAACCTGGTCATTCAGGTGGAGATAAGTAGACTTCCAAGTGGGGAGACCACGCTCCAAGGTCATCATTTGTCAATGCCTCAAAAGGAAACTAAGTAAACTGGGGATGTTCCGATAATGAAGTAGTACACTGCAGTGAGACTGCATGGCCACACACAAATGGGGCAGAATCTCATAAGCATAGCACACAGGGAAAGGAGTCAGATGCAAAGTGCATGGTGTGTGGTTCCACTTCTACAGTGTCAGAATCTCTCCATGCTACTGAAGTCAAGATGGCGGCTACCCTTGGAGGGTGGTAGTGATACCGCCGTTTACCGGTGACGAGTTCTGCTCGCTCTAATGTGGAAGTTTGAACACTAGAGAAGCGCGCCAAGGCAAGCATATTAAGCAGGTTTTATTTAAAAGTAGTAATAATACAGACTTCTCCCAGGAGGGAGAAGGGGGCCATGGCTGATGTTCTAAAGTCCCAAGAAGTGAGCGCACCCCTCTTATCTCTCCTTCCTGCCTGGTTTTGCAGGTGAGATTTAAAAAGTGAGAAGGGGATGGGGCAGGGGGAGGGCCAAAGTGATTCAGCCAGGCAAGGGCCCAGGGGCATCAATTAGCATCTCCTTGTCTGTAGTTCCTGACAAGGGCAGGTAAATTTGGTAATCAGGGCTCTGCAGATCTTTGATATTCCATTCTCCCAGGAACAGTCTCCAACTTCCAGAGACAGATGGCTTTCATGGCCTTCATTTCCTTGATTTGACCCGGTCCCCTATTTCTACACTAACTGCCTATCCCCAATTCTGGCTTCAGTAGTGATTAGACTGGAGAATGAAGGGGACCTGGGAAGCTGGTATGTTCTGCTTCTGGTTCTGCGTGCCAGTTAGAGTGTTTAAACTGTATACTTACATGCACTTGTCCATAGACTATCTAGTGTAATTCAATGGAAAGTTAAAAAATAAGGAGTCATGAACAAAGGCATCCAGGAATATATGGTAAACCGGCACCACTGACTCTAGAAATGTCAGTGGAGCATCATCATTTATGAATGTGAAACTCTCTCGAGAGAGAGCTCCAAAATATTGGGTGTTTTTTGCTTCTTTGGATAAGTTTGCAGTTCAAGTGCCAATATTTGCCAAGTGCCTGCTATAGCAATTATTCATCCCATTGTACAGATGGGGAAACTGAAGTTCAAAGAGGGCAAGCGACATACAGGACAGCTTTTAAAAGTTGCAGCGGGGAGAGAAGCTCTACCTCCTGCCAATGCCTCCATGAGAGAGCAACACCCCAGAGAGAAGTGGCTGTAAGGAGTGTCCAGGCAAAGAGACCGAGGTAACCTGGCGAATTTCCCATGTTCCAGGTATGGAATGGAAGCCACAGAGAACTCAGGCCTCAAGAAACCATTTGGGGAAGGACAGTAGAGGCCTCAGCTGTAACTACTAGGCTGATGTGAGGTACAGCAGATGCCCCCCATCTCTCCTTCCAAATCCTGAGGGCATAGCACAACCTCAAGTCTGGGAGGGTGGAGATCAAACAGTGCTATGCTAAAATCAAAAATTATGTAGAATATGGAAACCACAGAATGGATATTTAAAATATATTAAATATCAATCTAGCGTTATATTTCTTTGCATGCTTGGATTTGTGGACTGAGATTCACACCTATTTATTATGTTGACATTTCAGATCTTCTTGGGAGCAGAAGCCATTCCTTGATAGGGCTCTTATCTTGGCTCCTTCCAGGACCCTCTGCAGGCTGCTGGGTTTGGAGAGAGAGAGAGGAGTATTTGTGTCTGCGAATAAACTTAGCGCAGGATCCTGTCCCAGGAGATGCAGTCCATGTGTTTTCACTTTGAGACCTTGTATTCATAGTCCCCCAAAGACTGCTTTCAGATGCTGTTAGCATTATCAGTTCTTGAATTTTCTGAAGAACCACATTTCATGTGGTTCCCTAAACGTTAGAACTTCTTTTACCCCCAGACCCAGCAGAACACTTTCAGAGGGTTTCCATTAAATGACCACAAGGAAATGTGCACCATACCATCTTTGAGTCTCTCCACGTTAACAGTGGCATGCTCTCGTGCCGTCTGCTAGACATCCGAATCACTGGAGTATGACTCTAATTTGCGCTGCTCTTGGGAGAAGTATTGATAGTAAGATATCACTTTCATAAGCGATATCATATCCTGATTGAACATTGCCAGGGAGTCTTGGGCCACTTGGTGGTTGCGTTTGCCTTAGATCCAATTACAGCTGTAAAAGTGGTTTGCATTAGAAGTTCTGACTCTAGGATTTGATCATTATAAGTAGGATAAACCACCAAAAGAATGTGAATTGCTTTCACTAAAAGGATGTAATAGCCCAGAGAATCTCTTTCATATTTCAAATTAGGAAAGCCCAGCACTGCAACTAACTGTCCCTTAATGTATTAGTTAAAGCACTGGAGAGTTCTTCATTTGATGGGTCTGTTGAGATCCCTCAACAGGGGTTTATTTCTTGAATATCCAGAAAGATGTCTTGCAGCCCAGACCCTAAGACTTGAGGTTCACAGGTGTTGTACCTAAAGGTGGTTTTACGATACTTCTTCTACATACCTAGGGTCTTTAAGATGATCCCCCACCCTTTCCCCCTCCAACTGAACTCTTCACGAATGCTGTAATGTTTCTACCCACAGCTGCCCAACTGTGGAAGCATCTGTGGCCAAGATGCCCCAGTGAGAAGGTCCATATGCAACACGTGGATGTTGGATATTGAAGAAATGAATCTCCCTGAAGCCTTTGAAAGGTCATTGTCCTGGCCAGCAGCCATGAAAGGGCCCTCAGCATTTCATACAGGCTGCAGAAAAATGTGACCTTCAGGGCATCTCTCTCCCTTTCAGAGCAATTTATTCATGAACAATGCAAGTCCTTGTTGTTTTCTGACCTGGAATCTACAATTGAGCAAGGACATAAACTACTCAGGATAAAGGGTGCAAAACCCAGACTTCCTTCCCTCTCAGCCCTGGTCCCTAAATGCACCAGACACCCAGCTCTGTCTATCAGGCAACGGATCATCCAGTCCCCTCTTCTGCCACTACTGTGAGGTGCAGAGAAGAGCAAGAAATAAAAAAGGGCAAATAAGATAGGCATTGTCAAATACAGTGCTCGTCCTCCATCTTCTCACTCCCTAGCCATGCACTGGAAGCCCAGGGTGAGCTGGAGGGATGTGTTCTTGGTAGGGGAACCCATGCCAATATCCCTTTTTAGAAAAGCAAATGTGCTTTCATAACTAGTTCATGCTGAGAATTATTTGGGGAGTACACATAATTATTTCAAAGAGAAGTCAATATACTGACCAGTAAAATGATCTGAGAAAACCTACAGTAATGTCTCACTTTTTCAAAAAAGATTTTATTAGACATATTTGCTGCAAATGTGGGCATTTTACAAAAATGACAACAGGTTTCCTTTAGCTGATTTTCCACAGCAATGCAAATGTTCTTTTTCCTTCCTGTCCTCCTTTACCTTCCCCTCCTCCTTCCCTCCCTCTCTTCCTTCGTTCCTTCCTTCCTTCGTTCCTTCCTTCCTTCCCTTACTTAAACTCTCTTTGCCTCTATGCCTTCTTTTCCTTATGATGCTAGAAATTACATTCTATTCTGCCTTCTAAGTAATGACTTTTAAAAAAAACCCACAGTTGACAAATACAAAATAGATAACGAAAAAACATCCATAGTTGAGCTGCAAATGAATGTTCTTTGTTGCATTCTCTATATGGGAAATGTAATGACTCTTGAATGCTAATTAAACCAAAAATTTTAATTGCCAATTACTTTTTTTAACTGCATATCAATTGTGAGGAAATGCCAATTTCAGAGAAAGAGAGAGTCATTTCCCATTTGCTAATAGAATCTTTTATTCTCAAGTTTGACCTACTGATTCTTACATGGAATGATGTTTGGATTCTGAACCCAGCCCGTTGAGAGCCTCAACTCTAGCCCGAGATTCAGCCTCAAATAAATCACTGAATGTGCGCCTTCCGGACTACTTCCAGAGCGATAAGCAACTGTCCTTGCTTGCTGAGCATGGGGAATTCTGATCCTGATAACAGCTCTCGGGGGAAACACTCCTGCCGTCCAGGATGACAATATAGGACTCAGAAGAAAGCCAAGGAGCGGCTCTCACTTAGCAGTTGTAATGCTGAGCGCATTACACAGACAAATCAGGGCCCCCAAAGTAATGTGTTTTCACCTCACAGCAAGCAGCGTTTGAGTTCAGGAAGAGGAAATGTGTATTAAGAGAGTGGGTTAAAAATCGACATTATCCCAGACTTTCATGAAATCAAAATTATGGCCATGATGCTAAGTTATTATAATGTATTTATTACCAGGATCGCTTTCATATTTAACCAATTTGGCCCATCTTGAGACCTGTTTTAAAATGCACCACCTTGCCCACCTTTCCCATTTTCATATGAAAAACAGGAAAGCAAAAACTAATTTACTCAGAGAGACGCAGCGCCTGTGTGCCCGTTTATCTCTTACAGACCACCCCTCAATCCAATGTTGACAGTACATGATATTCCATTAATCTGCCTAATGAAAATTTAACCAGTGTTATAAACAAATAATTGGCTATTATCCTCTCAAAGATCCCGAATAAATTACTTCTGCTTATTTTCCCCCCTCTCTCGGTGTTCAAAAGCCAGCCCTTTCTGATGGATGTCACAGGGAGAGGGAGGGGGGGCAGCGGCTCCAGCCCACTCCAGCTTCCTCTGCCACCACGTCCCTGCCTCGGGCAGACTCCGCTCTGGGAACACTGGATGGACCATGAGGTGGGAGAGGCTGGGAGGAGAGGCAGCCTCAGCTGCAGATCACGCCTGGGCCGCCTTCACGAAGTGCCCTGTGCCTCCCCATCTCCCACCTCCTCCCGTTCCCCCAGGCTGCCCCTCATTCTGTCTCCCGCTAGAGTCCTTCTTCCCAGTCCTACTCTGAGTTCCTGGAGTCCTGTCTCCCGCCTCAAGTCAGTCACGCGCCGAATACCATGTCCACACGTTCACCTTACCAGTCTGTGGTCCTCGTGATTTCCAGAACTCCGGGCCTGCTTTAACACGCAACGCCGGGCGTCAGGAGGCTCGGCGTCCACTCTGCAGAATCACTCCATCGAACTGTTTGGATAAGGTACAGACCCTGCCTGCAGCACAGTGTCGAAGCAGGTGCGGTGAAGCCATCTCATGGAAGCCGTTATTGCTAAAAATGGGTCCTGCCCTGGAGGTCCACATAAAACCGGATGGCAAGATAATCAAAGGCAAAACCTGAGACCGCAGATAGAATGCTTGCCACAGGTAGAAATACTTACTGCGTTGCCTTTCTGGACTTGGTCATGTCTCTTTTCCACCAAATCAAAACTTTTCTCTTTCAGGGAAGGATGAGCCATGTGTGGTAGTGCTCGCCCAATGCTCAGGAGGCTGAGGCAGGAGGATCGCTGGGGCCTCAAATTCTGAGGCCAGCTTGGGCAACATAGTGAGACCCTGTCTCAAAAAAAAAAAAAAGAAAAAAGACAAGAATACTGTCTTCTTCACTTATTTCATTAGCCACGGTCACATGGAAGTGCAAAATTAACAAATATGTGCATGCTTGAATGAGTGAGAACACGTGGCTCTTTTAAGGAAAATTCCTCTTAGGAACTAAGGAATTAGAATTTGATATGAAAGTGTCATTGTTAAAACAATGAGCCCCCCTTTCTTTTTTTTTTTTTTTCTTTTCTTTTCTTTCTTTCTTACTTATTATTTACTTATTTATTTATTTTTTTGAGTCAGGATCTTGCTGAAATGCTGAGGCTGAACTTGAACTTGCAATTCTCCCGCCTCAGCATCCCCAGTCTCTGAAACCCACAGGCGTGTGCCTCTGTGCCCAACCAGGACACCTTTTCTCAAAGCCCTCAGCTTCCTAACACCTGAGTCCCACAATTTATGCATGTTGCAAAAATAAATCCAAACACCATTTACATTCTCTTCTAAATGCTTAATAAAAATATCACTGCTGCTCATTATGAAACAGCATAGAAGAACAAAGTGGTAATACTAGCATTATTCTCAACTTTTAGAATGAACAAATCATCTGAGAAGCTTATTAAATGCAGTTCCTTGATTTCATTCTCAGATCCTCATCTGGTGGACTTAGGAATCTGCTACCGTATCAAGCAGCCAAGGAGATGCTGATGCGGGTGACTGGTGACGACTTTTTATGAAACCTGTTTTAATAACTGCTTAATGCCTATTTTGGAATTGCCTAAAGCGTATTCTTAGGCTAGAATCTTTTTGTGGTTGGGATGAGCAAGAAGTTGCCATTTTCAGAGAAGCCCGTGAACTCTGAAAGAGGGAAAGGGGGAGCTGTCATGGTCTACCAGTTGGTCAAGAAGACTGGAGACAGCGCTCTGAAGTAAGCCTGATAGGGTATCTGTCCCAGCGAGAAGTTAATACCAGTAACCAACGTTGGTGCTGGTGTTTCGTGCACTCGTAATGGCCATCAGCCTTGCCATAACTCTCTGGAGATACCAGATAGGAACTCGATCTTCTCTACAGATGCGAAAACCGAGATCACAGTTCTTAAATGAGGCAGCGGTGCAGAGACCCTGATGGAACTCATGAGGTCAACAGGACTGTGGGACCTCAGGGTGGCCCTGGGAGAATGGGACATAGCATGGTTCCCTTCCTATACACTAAGGCCCTGCGTGGATGGACATTGAGCTGTGTTAGACACATATGGTGCATTGCTAGACATGGGACCTCAGTCTTGCAACCCAGCGTCCCATCTTGACTAATGCAAATTCTGCAAAGCTACCTCACAGGGTGGTTGAGACAGCATATGTAAAGCACGTGGCCTGATCATAGAAAGGACTGGATTACTGATAGCTGCTATTATGGTAATTACCATTCTGACCCCAGAAACGTTTATACTGCCCTCTGGGGCAGTCCCACCGGGCCCAGTGTGAGGCTAAATTGCAGAGCAGGTGCGATCACTCCAGGGCAGGCTTTTGGTGCCCTCGGAGACCACAGCTGGAGTTTCAGTCCCAGCAAGACCTTAGGGGGCCCTGCTGTAGCCACCCAGGGAACTGAGGGAACTATGTTCTCAATGGGGAGAAAAGTCCAAGAGAAATCAGAGGTGGCTTTGTGAGCCTCTGGAGGGGCTTTATGGGTTAGAGAACGGTTAACGAACAGAAGTATGTATTTGGATTGGTCCAAGCTAAGTAGGAAAGATCTAGATTTCACCAGAAAACAGACTATTTCCTTCAGCGGACCCCAAAGCAATAAAGCAATTGAATATTTTGATCTTGGAGAACTGGTAAGGAAATCATTTTAAAAATTATGTCTAGTTTAATTTATGAGAAGAAAAATAAAGTGATTCCCTTCAAAGGAGGTCCAATCTGCAATTGCCTCCTGAGGACCCACCCTGGAGGGTCACCCCAGCAACCTGACTCAGGCTGTTTTTCATGTCCTGGTAAAGGGCATGATCTTTGGGAATTTTTCTCCTCTCATTCCAGGGCTCCAAAGACTGGGAAAAATTGATCAGAACTGGTCAAGAGCCAGAGAGGGTGGAGGAGAAACACTACATGGCCTCAGGAGATTATTCTTCCAAGATGCCAAGTGATACTGCAACCATGGGTCTAACAGAGCGAAACTGCCCAGTTTCCATAGAACACGTGACAATCTAAGATCCTTCATCTATGTTAGCTCATTTCATCTTTTTGAGGTAGATAGATACCATCACCATCCCCAGTTCACAGAAGAGAAAGCTGAGGCACAGATCACGTGACTTGTCTTAAACTTCAGGTCAACTTAGCAATGGAGTCGGGATCAGAATCCAGGCAATCTGGCTCAAGTGCCCTGCAGCTCGTTACCACCCTACACTGACTTCTCCATCACTTCGGACAACATCTCCTTGCAAATGTCTCTTGGAAGCTTCCCTGGAAGGACCAGGCCTTCAGAAATGCTGGAGTTGGAGTTTCCTCTTTCTTTTGGCAGCAAAATGCCAAGCATGCGTCAGGGGCATGTAATGATTGCCCAGAAACCACATGGCCTATCATATGTCATTCCTCGTAATTTATTTTTATGAGAGTAGTAAGTAGTATCAGCATTTTATAAGCATGTATGTATATTTGTTAATTTAATTTATGCAAATGTCTCATTTATGTAAATCATATACAGATCCACCATCAGGATATCTTTAGCAAAATAACATGATCAAGATATTCAGGGATCTGACATCTATAATCAGAGAATGCAAATTATTTGTACTGCGTGTTCTTACTGCCATTAAGTTCATAAGATGTCAACAGTCAGGTTTTGCTGAGGCTGGTGTGGCGGTGTCTCAGTGGGTCTTGCTCTCCCTCTTGCCCAGATCGATGCTTTGTGTTGGCCAGTTTGGGTCAGGGTACCCTGGGAGAGGGACAACCTCAGCTGCAGCAGCCTCGGAAGCCTTGGCTTGTCCGTTGGCTTGGGAGGCTACAGTGTGTAAACACAATACTGTATTTCGTAGCTGTCCCAGAGCTTTGGGCTTGATCCCTCCATAATAGTGGCATCCTCATTACCCATTCATGGTGCTGCCAGGCAGTCATCATGAATAATAAGTCTCCCCTAAATCTGGACCTCAAGTTCTGAGCTCCTGGCATGCAGCTTCAGGGGAAAGTGACATTTTTATCTTAGGTTGGAGAGAAAACTCTGTATGACTTTACAACCAGTGCTGGGACTTAAATAAGTGCATTTAACACTATAAACCTTAAGAATAAAGGTGGTGAGGGACTGCAGGGGTTGATGGTTATGTCCAAGATCATAAAGATTGTGGAAATCATGACTTGAGACCTAGAACGTTCCATTATACAGTGGCTCCAATCTGGTAGCAACATTACTTTTAAGACAAAAGCTGAAAATATTTTCATAGTAAAGTGAAAACTTATCAGAGAAACTGGCTGTCTTCCCCGCTGCGGCGTTGCTCAGGAGAATCACTGAGCATCACTAAGTGAGTGAAGGAACCTGTTTTCCTGAACTTGAGTCTGCTGTGGAGCTGCGTGTGCGAGAAGCAGGGAACTGGCTCCATTGGAGCACGTGTCCTTGCGACCTTCCGTTTCCAGCTCAGAGTCCAACATCCTGTTGACTTTCTATCCACAACATCTTAATGTGTATGACACAGTTCTATGGGTCACCCAGATGACCTGGTTTAGATGACAGCTCTTGAAGGTGACACCCTGTGTCTTTGAGGTGGTCCCAGTACCCAGAAAGAACTTTTTTGCATGCCACATGGCCAGTATTTTAAGTCAGCTCATCCTTTATATTCCCTCTAAATTTGGAGAAAACTGAATCTAGAAGCTGTTATGTAAATGGGGTTATAGTGAGAAACAATTTGATGGCTATAAATTCCATTGCTATCACACAAGCTTCACCTGCACCCTGGATGCTGGAGATGGAATCCAGGGCCTCCTACACCAGGCGCATGCTCTACCACTGAGCTACACCCCTGGACTCACATCAGCATGTTTAAAAGTCCCTTGGCCACCATTTGAGCTGTTCAGAAAGCTCTTTCCAATGCCATGTCCCACTCATCCCTTGGGGTCTTGGGGTCCTAGTGCAGTCCACACAGAGTGGATCTTGCAACATGTGATTAGAAGTCACCAAGGACTTCTGGCAGTGAGGTGGAGGGAGAGCAGCATACAGAAAGTTTACTGATTGGTTCCTCAAAAAAACCAGAACATATGTGTTTCTAAATGGGGAGGACATCCCCTCTTAGCTCAACCCTAAGAGAAATTCAAAATGGCGCTGCTCATCCCCATGGGGAATGGCACACACGAACTGGGCCACTGGTTCAGGGCTGCAGCCAGGAACAGCTGTTCACCCCAGGGGGCTAGAAAATAGGCTTCCAGCATTTTAATGTTTAATGGAAACAAATAGAAGCACTCAGATCATATCACTCTGACCCAAGAACAGTGTGTAAAATGACTATTGAGCATTTGAGAAATCAGAAGCGCAGAGCTTGAACTCCGGAGTCAGGAAGAAAGGACCTTGAATCCCATCTCTACTTACTGGCTGTGTGTCATGGGACACCCCTCAGCTTCTCAAAGATTTGTTTCCTTTATCTGTAAAATGGGTAGAAACACCTACCTTACAGAGTGGTTGTGAGGCCTGGAGCCTATAGAAGATGAGCGTGGTGTCTGGCCCAGGCTCAGTGCTACTGAACAAGGGACGGCTACCAGGAGAGAAGTGATTCCGTGCCCCTGGGTGTGGGTCAAGAGACATAAGGCATGTGAAAGATCAGATGAAATCGCAGTACACAGAAGAGAAACTGAGGACCTCTAGAATAGAGTGGGTTTCCTTGGCCACAATGACTCCTGCCTGGTCAAACACTTTCTCTAGGTTCTTTCTCTTGGGTCCAGTCTCCTCCCCGAGAGTCAGCTGGGTTTACACACTGCAGCTGAGGGGTCTCCTCAGTGTCAGTTGTCCTGTTTTGGAGACTGACACCAGCATCCAGGCAGTCACCAAACTGCAAAACTGGGGTCAGCTCAGACACTTCCTTCCTGCCCAACTTCCACATAGCTACCTAGCTCTCTGCTGGGACTCTGTCATCTGGAAAGCTCTCAAACACGTCCCCTCTGTCACAATTCCCCTCCTAGGACACTTGACTGTACGTCAGGCTGCCATGATCTCCTTCCAACAACTGTGGTTTGCTGAGAGAGACTCTTGTTTCCCATCTGTGCCCCCCTGTGACCCCCATCTCCTCTCTCCATACTGTCACCAAAGTGCTCTCTCAATCAGAAACTTGCCAAGGCTTTAGATGACTTTCGGTCACTGCGATGTGCCTTCCATCAGCGCTGTTCGTGGAGAATGTCCTGTGTTCCCTGCAGCGTGGGAGGCTCTGGGGTGTGTGTGACCAGCCGGGCCCTGATGGACCTTCCAGTTTAGGAGGAGAGAAGAGTATTTATCACTGAATCCCGGAAACAAAAGCACAATGATGCACGTGCAGGGGGCCACCAACCTGTCGCCAAGCCATCTTCCTGAAGATAGCTGGGCTTGGCGAGCCCGGGGACTGGGCCCTACCCTCGCTCCCTAGCAATACCCGCATTCCGGTAGTTCAGGCTTCCGTAAAACCGAGGTGGTTCTCACTCTTGACTGCTTCTCTCTCTCAAGCCTTTGTTGCTATCATCCCTGTGACCTGGATTCTCTTCCTCCTCTCTTTTCCTATTTATCCTGCCCAGTGCCCATCCTCCAGCAAAATGACACCCTCGCCAAGACATCTAACTCCCTTCCTTCCTTCCTTCTCTGCTCTCTGGATTGTGATTGCCTGTCCGGCTCTGGGCAAATCAGAGACATTTACTAACCACTGATCAAATAGAGAATCAATGTTCCTGTGTGTCACCCCACCCCACTAGGCTGTGGTTTTTCAAAAGCAGGGGCTTAGCCAACTTTGTATCCCTGCCCCACAAGTGTTTTACCCAAAATATCTCCCAAAGTGAACGAGTATCTTAAGACAGAAGCCAGCGTCCTCAGATAAGATCCATCCACAGTACATCTGAGCTAACAGGATTATGTTAGGGGGCAGATACAGCAATTTTCCCCAAAGAATGTTATTCTGGGGACACTGGAAACCAAGTACTGGACACCCAAACGTTAGCAAAATGGTACCTTTGGATGAGGTGAGCCGGGGCTGGGGTGACCGCCTTGCCTGCACGTCAGCTGTGGCCGTTCATGTGTAAGTAAACATTTTTGTTTTCAGCCATCCGTAACCTCTTTGACTCTGTCTCTTTGACAAAGATCAAGGAATAAGGATATATACTGTATTTGGGGAGCTGATTCTCTTGCCTCAGGTGAGGAATGCCTTACCGTCCACCTCACCCTTAATTTTGTATTTCTGTGCCAATTAATGAATGTCATAAACCAGGTCCAGTTATCATATAGAAAGGCAAATAAAAGTGGCGACTTAGGACACTTTAATTGCAAGGAAACCTAGTCTCTAACTTAAAAGAAATGATCCATAATTTCCATGTTTGAACCTGTAATAAATTCTCTCAGTTGATGGGTAGCTGTATTACTCCTTTTTCCTCTCTCTTTCTTTCTTTCCTTCCTTCCCTCCTTCTATAGGCACAGAGCTTATATCCTGCTTTTTCTAACCCCTTTGACTGCAAACTAAAGAGATAATTGGAATTTTAAATATGTTATAAATATGAAGTAATAAGAAAAGGCAATTTTGACGTAAGTATATGCTTAGATTTATTTCTGAGTTGTAAAACACCAGGCAGACAGGTTTTAGAAAGTCCACACAACTTGACCAGAGCAGCATATATCTCTCCAAGGAAAGGGAGATTTGAAGGTTAGTCCAAGCCCAAATTCACTCTTTTTTTTTTTTTAATTGTATACAAATGGGATACATGTTGTTTCTCTATTTGTACATAGAGTCAAGGCATACCATTTGTGTAATCATACGTTTACATAGGGCAATGATGTTTATTTTTTCCCCTTCCCCCCCACCCCTCCCACCCCTCTTTTCCCTCTATACAGTCCTTCTTTCCTTCATTCTTACCGCTCTCCTTATCCTTAACCCTAAACCTAATGCTAACCCAAATTCACTCTTGATTTAACCTCTTCTGCAAGACAGTCTTGTGCAAAACTGGACAAACATAGTCGGTAGACCAAATCCAACCTGTTGCCTGCTTTATAAAGAAAAGTTTTACTGGAACACAGCTGAGCCCATTTGTTTACACATTGTTTATAGCTGTTCTGTGCTGCTACAGCAGAGTTGTGACATTGCAGTAGAGACAGCAACTGCTAAAGAGAAAACTATCTACCATGTAGCTCTTTGCAGAAAAAGTCAACTCCTGGGCCTAAGCACAAGGGCTTGGGCCATGGAGGCAGCAAGGCTGGTTTGATCTCAACTATATCACATACCACTGTATCACCTTGAGAAGCAATCCAGTTCCCTCAGCTGCAAAATGAGATGCTAATATAATAATAGCCACTTTATACAAAATTCAACAATGCATATAAATTCTTATTGCAGGGTACTCAGAAATCAGAGCTATTTTATATTATGGATGGTAGAAGACCCTACCATCAATGAAATGCACCATTTCTTTCTTTTCTTTTCTTTATTTTATTTTTTTTTTTTTTGGCATGTAGATCTGTTTTGCTGATCTGGTATTAAAAATATTCTACTAGAGGCAGATCACTGGCCACACAGAAAGTCGGCAGGATGGGGCAGGCTCTCAGGGGCCCTGTGGAGTCAGATATTAGTCAGGTTGTTAAATGTTTTAAAGATTATTTTTGGCCCATTTCACATTAATCCCACTCAGGAAAGGGACCCAGAGAGCACTCAGGAAGAGGGTTCAAATGATAGTCGCCTTAGTTCCAATGCACTTCCTTTTCCTAGAAAGGTGAGCACAGATATGGAGCATTTTGCTGATCTGACGAAAGGATTCGAGTTCAGGGAGCTGCAGATAGTGAACAACAGCTCTCCGTGCCATGGCAATCATGTGCCAACAGATTGGGACCCACCTCTAGACTCACTGATCCACTCAAGTATATTTGCCCAGAACGGGCCTATCAGGCGCTGTGGGAAGAAACTCATCTAAAAATCTCCCGCCATCTACCAGGATCACAAGTAGTTGTCTACTGATGGTTTTTGTTTGACCTGCATAGTACTAAATTTTTTGGACAAATAATTTAAAATCAGAAGATTTTATTTAAAACTCTGAGTTTCCAACATTTTTTGGTAGAATTGAACCAAAGCCCAAAAGTTTTTGCCATGTTGGGCCCCCATTGGTGACCGACCACACTGCTCTGGGGCTGCCCCTGCCCCACCAGGGCAGGGAAGGAATATTGGGGCTCACCACCACCCTCACCCCTCCTGACCGTCGCATGGTCAAACTCCTTGAATTATATCACAGAGAGTTAGGACTGTAATGGGACGGCAGAGCTGTGGGGTGGACAGCTGGCACTTCTCATGTGTTCCCTTCAGCAAGTTATGGCATCTCTTTGTGCCTCAGTTTCTTTACCTGTAAAGTGCAGGTGTTAATTGGCCTTGTCACATAGGTTTGTCATAAAGATTGAAAGAAATAAACAGAATAATGGAAACACGTAAACAGAGCAAAGTGCTTAGAGCAGCTTCTGGCACATAGTAAGTGCTAAGTAAACAGACCTGCTCCTAAGACATAGAAAAGGAGGACAATTCAGATCTTGTCCTCAAACAGCTTGCCTTGCCAGGTCATTTGCCTCAATCAAAAATATAAACTGCGCGTTTAGCAAACACTGGTGACTCTGGTTTGGAGAAGGGTCCTTGAGTTCTCCTGTACCCCCTTTCCCAGTTCATTTCTTGTATTCTCCAAATACAAACTGCACTCCAAAGGGGTGGGCAGGAGAGAAGCAGAGAGATTGCTTTCTCTTGGCAGGACTGGCGCGGGCCTCCCAGAGGCCACCTTTTCCCCATCTCCCACACCAGGAGGAGAACCCAGAGCTCACTGCAGCTAGCCTGCTCCACCAGAGCCAGGGCCCATCAGCCAATGGGCCTAGGGGGGAAAGTCCAGGAAAAAAAGCCCCGAATGAACAGTGTAGCACATCAACTAATCTGTGATTCATACATATTCAGGAGGAAAGTGAGTGAAAAACCCGCGTTTCAGACAGCTTTACGTTTTCAAATTAAGTTAATAAAATAAGATTTCCAATGTAATGACAAATTAATTCTTCTTTTCATAAGTTTATTAAAATAAGCGTCTCCTATCTTCTAACTAGCGCTGACATATGCTTACATAGATACATCCCACCCAGTAACCTAATCTCCCAGCAATCTTGAAGCAATTAACTCCTTCTAATCTTGAGCTAACAAAGCCCACCATGCCGGAAGGCCCCTGAGCAGGCCCCACCGGGGTTCCCGCCTCCCTCTCCTGCTTCAGCACCCGAGTGGGCTGCACTGAAGTGGTCCAGGGTGGCGATTCGGCGGGAGCAACCAGATGAGTCATCACAGATCAGAAGATCTTCATTAACTCCTTATTTCTCTGCTAATTAACACAAAAAGAATGAGTTGAACGTCTGACAGGCAATGACTGACCCACTGCTTGGTGGTTAATGGAATGCAAATGACATGTAATGAGGGTCTCCTCCTAGCCTGGGCAGCTGGCCTACTATTTTTGTTGTGGATTTTGAAAGTGTTGGAGCTTCATGAAAAGAGTTTGTTCAATAATTTCAACTGCAGCTGAGTTTGTAATATAAAGTCCATGCATTTATGTATGTCTGCACACGGGAGAATTAACTTGCACTGCTATCCACAAGGTCTAGCTGGAAATACCATAATACGGTGGTGGGGGAGGCACAGCTTTGGGTCTTTCCAAATGGAGCCCGACGTTTGTTGATCGTGTTAAGTTAGGTAATGCATGTTGGATTTTGTTTACTATGACAGCAACATGCATATTACTAAAATGTTGCTTTTTATTTTTTATTATTTTTTTTTTTTGGCCTGAGCACAGCATTTGCAATTTATTGTAGTTTAATGTTGGCTGCAGAAAAACCAAGGTTTCATCAACTAAGATTTATCAGAGAATACAAGAAGAAAAACCAGCTCGAATGTGATTTGTATGCTGTCAATAAAATGCTGATTCAATTAAGGGAGGTTTTTGCTATGAGGTCAATAATGTAGCTTAAAGGAGGAAATCTACCATCCATTATTTTAAGATGGTAGTTAAGTGATGGATTTTATAAACCAAAGCAAGAGTGTTAAAAAGGTCTCTTTTGAGACCCGGACTTCTTTATCGGCTACCAGGCTGCTGTCCCCTTCACCTGAGGAGGAAGCCCCTCCTCAGTTAAGCTTCTGAGCTTGTCAACCAGATCTTTGAAAACGTTCCCTCTTATTATTCAGTTCAAATGGCAACTCACTCACTGAAGAGACCTGATGTTGCCAGCGTCTCTCTCTGGTCTGTCACTGGGTCGAAACTTCCAGTGCCCTGATTTGTGATGGGTCTCTCTGTCTCCATGGCTACCCTTGAAGCTCAAAGAGGACAGAAAACTTGACTCCTTCTACTTTGAGTTCCTCCCACCAAGCACAGTGCCAGGAATACAAAAATCTTCACAAAGAAATGGGTTGGATAATTCAGCTAGCTTTCTCTTTGGAAAAGGCCTGGACTCTTACCGGAAAACTTTGGCTTAAGTAAACATAACAGAGAACCTTCCAGAGAAGTGGCCACAGAGAGGCCACCGCATACTTTATCTCTAATTCCCACCATGTCCCTCAAGGTATTCCCATTTTATAGTTCAGGAAACCGAGGCTCTAAGAAATTGAGTGACATGTCCACCACGTCCACCCTCTTCAGGCAATATGGAGTAGTGGGTGGGACCAGAACCCACTTTTGAAATGAAGTCAAACCTTACCCTCCTTGTGTTCTGCTGAGCTTTAGCACTAAATCACCATTTTTTTTTTATTTTTTATTTTTTTGGTTTCTTGTGAGATCTCCTGATAGGTATCGATTTCTACACTGATTCTGTATTGGCTGTGTAACTGAATAAAACATGTCTTATTCCTGGGGACAGGCCAAGATGGTGAAGCCAAGTCGGTGGTATGTGAGTTATTGTAAATTCTCCTTGTCACAAACTTAATTGTCCCAGCTGCTCATAATTGAGCCAGAAAAAAAGTAGGAGAAATGAGGGGAAAAAATTGAAGGGAAAAAAAAAAAAAGGTAGCCAGTGACAGTGTCAATAATTGTTCATCTATGCTTGAGATCATTGGAGCCCTTGAAATGATATCAAATTCTGTGCCTTGGGAAAGTCTGCTTCCATGTACCCAAGACCGTCTTAGCAACTGTCCCAACCAGTCTGTGGCAATCAAGAAGTACAGAAAATGACACGTCAAGTAGAAATGCTACTAGGAAAGAAACTTTTCAATAAACATGGGAATCTAAAGTACCATTATCATTAATGAATTGCTAGTCTGGTTCAATGCTTTCAAAAAGACTCTGGCTGTATTTTTCACCAAGTAAGCATGGGAATGTGCTGTGCAAAATCCACTTCAATCCTATACGGATGTCCCGGAGAAGACGGGTCAGAGTCCCCGAGAGATGCACCGTGCTGACAGCGTGAGCTTGCCCTGTAAAGCAGTCCTGGGCACGGGGGCACGGTGATTAACACGGTCGTGGAGGACTTCAGCTTTTCTAGGATGACGTTTGTAAACATGGTGGTCTTCAGAGTCCCAGGAAATGCACTTGGAGGTGGAAGCCTTCCTTGGACCCACCTTAGCGATCCAACAGGCATGGTAGGTTCATGGAGCCTTGGGTGAGTCCTGGTCTCTCTTATATGCAAAATGCCGACAGGTCCGACCATGGTGCCCTGGGGCATCGTGGTCTTGAGGAATTCACAGACCCCTCCCCACTCCACTTGGGCTGCTGCTGGTCATGCGCTGCCCACCCCGGGAACTTCAAGCAGGAGTGACATGGATCATTTGAGCACTAGCCATGCTCCCTCTTGCCCTGTGTATGCCTAAGGTCTGAGGGTGGGCAACATTTGTGCATTTAAGGTCACCAGTGGCCTGACACGAATTCCTCCCTTTATGAAAACCTGTAGTTACAGACAGATAGCCAAACAGCACCCACCGACTATGAAAATGTGACTCAGATGGCATCGGAGCACACAAGGCTTGGGGGAAAAAAGGAACTAAATTTGTGAAGAGGACTAATCTCCAGCAAATAAAAATTCTGACAATTGCTTTTTCAGCTGTGGGCTGTGGAGAGCTGTGAAGATGGCAGACTCAATATAAATCTTTCCCCCTTTTATTTAAATGAAAACATTCTCGTAAATTATATATACTTAGGATGTCACCAATTTTGGAGGTAATCTTTCAGGTTAAGCATGTTCCCACATTAAACTGATAATTATCCTTCCTTCTCTTCTTCTATCCCCCTGACGCTCATGGTGGATTTTTGCTTCATGTTTTATTTATGGAACAGAATTAATATGCAGATTCACAAAAACTTAAAAACTCATAATTATTCATAAAGGGCTTTAAGGTTATTTACAACATTTTTATGAAACTCTGGGTTTGTAGGAATGTGTATGGGAAAGTTGTTGGAGGTAGAGTAAGGTTCTGTCCTGCTATGAAGATTAATCTGAAAATGATCAGACTTTTTGAATGGAAGTATTTGTAATCTATATTTAAGTGAATAATGGACATCAGTAACCTTGTAAATATATTCAAGACTGGCCTGGCAAGAGAGATTTGCATAACCAATGAAACAACCAATGTAGGAAGAAATGTCTACTTAGGAACCGCTTGATCACTAAATGACTCTAACGAAGGACAGGGGTATCTCGATGGTTCTATGTGCTTTTACCAACAACAATCTCAAGTCTCAAGTCTAGAAAAAGTGAGTGCCAATTGGGAATGTACATGTTTTAGTTCTTCTGTACATGTACATGTTTTAGCAATTAGAGAAAGTGAGATGGTCACTGTTGATGGGGGCCACATGACGGCCTTCTAGAAGTAACTGAAGCTTAAAAGTATCTGTGAACAGCTCTGAGGACAGCATCTCTGGGGGCCTTCCCTTCCTGAGAATGACTTAGGCTCTTCATTCAGCTTGCAGTTAGGAATATTTTGATGGGGAAGGCACCTTGTTGGACTCTGGAGAGTTTGGCACCCAAAACCACTGAGATCAAGGGACCTATGTGTTCTTGCAATATTCCCATTGGAAGTATCTGAAAATGTCAGACTCTCAGACCTACCAGTGCTTGAGAAATTCCTCTCCACGATGAAGGGAGTAGGGAGATAGACCAGGAATGAATGCATGGCCTGGAATTGAATCCCTCCTCTGGCACTCACAGGCTCTGTGACGTACAGTAAGGTCGGTTGACCTTTTGGAGCCTTGATTGACTCACATGTCAAGAAAATGAAACATCTGCCTTCAAACAGATGCAAAATAAAGTGAAATAACTAGTGTAAACCACCATACAGCATTCGGCACTTGGTAGGCACTGATGACATGGCAGCTTCTAAAATTTTATCTTGCTACTTTTTTAGGATATTCATTAGTATTTTCACCTCGAATGCACATATATTCTCATACTCAGAGATGTGGTTCTACAGAATCGCTCTAATCTTTGCATTAAATGCATTGATGGCTGAGTGAAATAGGTGCCAATCCTTTCCCATCGCCTAGTGTATAGTAAATTATTTGAAATAAAGCCATATTTACCGAAGGCTTACAAACCATAAATATATATGAAAACAGAACCCTTTCCATGGAGGCATGTGGCTTGAGGGAGGGGGAGAAAGAGTAATCTTCCTTTAGCAGCTTTGCCACGGCTGCAGATGGGGGTGTTTCTCTCATGCCCCTGTTTGTCTTCAGAGATCCATACAATTGCATGTTTGACACGCTCACGACTTTTTCTGCAGAAATACGTACTTCTTAGAAGGGATTAGGGTGGAGAGAGGGCAAAGGAGGAAATGGGGGAAATATTCCCAGTTCACTTGGGGCAGGCAATTCTTATTCCCAAATGATATGCAGTTGAGGAAGCCAATTTTGCAGATGACTTGATAAAAACATGGATAGATATTTAAGTCTCTTAAACACAGTATTGACATTTAGGTATATCTGAAGACAATGGTATATAGGTACTATATTATTACTTTGAGTAAAAGAGGATAATGTAAATGTTTTACAGCTATGTAGTTATCAATCATTAACCTCTACATTGTTGATTAAAAATGCATATGTTTCTCTACACATTTGCATGTTGTATGTACCTACTATGCTTCCATCCCTGTAAAGGACAACTTACTTTTATAATGCACAGAGGCACTGCTCATAGAGTGAGTTCTCAGACTTGAGAAGGCTAGTCCCATGTTAGCCTTGGGGAATTGAAAAGTGGACAAATCAAGTTAATGCTCCTAATACTCAGCAACCACACCAGGCACTTAACAGCATGAGTTTAGACCTTGGTATCTGAAGACAAAGTCCCCGTGTTTTCTCTATGGCCTCTCCTTAGTTTTAACATCGTTGACGAACTCCCTCAATGATCTCTCCTTCCCAGACTCTGGCCTGTAACACTTCTAACTCTTTGCCTGGCTTCTGAGCCCTTTCTGTTTGCTTTTCTCCCTGGCTTCCCTTGCTCTGGCTCCCAGAATGGTAGTAGAAGAGGAATTATGGGGTTTCCAGTTCTCCTAGACTGAAAACAGGGTGTCATCTTTGGGTCTTATCTAGTCAGATTTTCACCACCATGACCAAAATAGCTGACATGAACAACTTGAGGGAAAGATTTATTTTGGCTCATGGTTTCAGAGATTTCCGTCAATGGTCAGCTGCTCCAAGGCAGAAACATCATGGTGGAAGAACACGGTGGAGGAAGGCTGCTTTGCTCAGGACTGCCAGGAAGCAGAGAGAGAGCGAGAGAGAAAAGAGAGAGTGGAAGGGGCTGAGGACAAGATAAACCCTTCTAGGGCACACTCCCAGTGACCCACTTCCTCCAACTGAGTTCCTCCCAATAATCTATTGAAATTATTAATCCATCAAGTGGATTAATCCACTGAGATTAGAGTCCTCCTCATGATCCAATCATTTCTTGAAACCCCACCTGCATGGGGACTAAGTCTTTAACACATGAGCCAAACCTTTGGAAGAACATTCCAGACCCAAACATAACACCCAGACAACTCCTGGGAACATCGCTCCTGTCCATCCATTCTTCCTCACCTCATCCTGCTGCCTGGCCCAGGCTCTCACCAGTCCCGGGGGTCCTCAGACCCCAGCCTCTGACTGTGGCTGCTGCCAGAACACCCAGTGCCACTCACTGCCTCGAGGCATCAGCTACTCTTCCTTCTCTTCTGAAGTCTCATGCAACTTAAGAGACTCCAGCCCACGTGTCTGCTTGGTTTTCCAGCAGCCTTCCCCACTCCCTGCTGCCAACCCCCTTCCCACGCCACTCTTGGCCCTGCGTTGCCATGGGCAGGCACTGCATCTGCGTATTTCCTATAAAACCCAGGGTGATATGAAATGTTCATCTGAAGGTCACAGAAAACGTTTTAAAGTGATTTTTAATGTCGCAACTCGTCTCTGAGTCCATTTTCTCTCAGAACAATAGAAGCATGAGAAAGACCTCTTTGAACGTCCTTTCTCCTCAGCAGCCCACCTCTGTGATGACCACTGTTATATGTGTGCTTGTTCTAGAGGAGGACAAGGGGGAGCTGAGTCTCTCTCCAGGTCTCCCTCTGCATATTTGCATATATATGTATCACACAGGTTTTGGTGCCTCTGACCAGGGGCAGTGTCTCCTCTCTCTATTAAGTATTGTTGAGGTGATGGATTTCACAGCTTGAGCAACTTCCTGCCTGGAATTGACTAAACTCTTTTGCTCCCTCCATCTTTGCTTTTAATACACATCCTAATTCAAGGTCTTCATATTGGTTTAGAACATTAAAGAAAGAGTCAAAGGGGCTTTTATGGTTGTTGCCTGTTTGGGGGGGTTTGCTTTTACATCAAACGCCAACGCTGCTCCGAGGATGCCTCTGCAGAGCTGGATCGACTGCAGGCCCTGCCTACCCCCACCCGACACGTGGGACAGCGGCCTGGAGGGCTTGTGCTGGGGAGAAATCACTGGTTTCCTGATGAAGTGCTCAATAATGCTGTGGTTGGAACCACAGCTCTGGATCCCAGAGTCAGTCGGCTCGTATGCGCGCCCCTCTAACCAACTGCAGGGTCTTGGAATTTAATATACTTTCAAGTGAGTTTTAGTACGTGTGACATTTTTGAGCCAAAAGCTAAGTTCAGAGGAATGTCAATTTGGTGAGACGAAGCTCAAGATGTGCTGTTGATTCTTAATGAGATCCTGACCTCAGAGGTAATGTGGTAGCTACCTCCTATTTAAAAATGCAAATTCCCTGATTTCCTTTGAAAGTATGAAATTAATGAACTTGGCTAAGAGAAGTCCCCCTCCCTCCAACTCAGAGATGTCCCCATACCACTGGTTACACTAGCTAAATATGCTAATAAAATTACTTAGTACTTTTCCTATCAAAAGTGGTCAAGTTACTTCAAGAGCCCCAGAGTTTCAACCATCCCAAGGGAAGGAGCTCACAGTGATGATATCATTCCCCTGAAAGTGTTGGGTTTCTGTTTATTTTCAGCGAAGGCAGCTGGTAAGTAAATTTATCCTTAAAAGGAGTGACCCTTTTAATGGATCTACCTTATCTGAAAAAAAGTAACATTTTTACACTTGCTTCACCTCAGTTCCTCACTCCCCATCTCAGCTGAGATAACTGGAAATGCTGTTCACCTGCATTATCAGGTCCAGTTCATTGGTGGTGCTGCCTGGATTGGGCCAGGATCTGGGGCCAGACCTGGACTCAGAGGAAATGAGGGATTGATTAGTGATGTCTTTGAGTTTGACTGGTAATGTCTGCTGGGAAAGGGACTGGGAGGGATGCTCCTTTGTATCAACCATCCTTGTTAGTTATCATGAGATTCATTCAAGAACGTAGGCACCCCTCAGCTCTCTATCCTTTTTTAATTTTTAATTTTAATTTTTAATTTTTTTTTTAATGAACAACTGAAGAAAGTGATCCTGTCATTTCTGAGATTCTCTGGGAGGAATCTCTTAAAGATCCAGGAGTCCAAGGATTGTTAAACACTGTAGTGATCGTTAGAGAAGTGACAGAACTGAGACAGGAAGATGTCATGTCCAGGAGGATTTGTAACAGGTTTTCTCCTGTCTTTTGGAAATACTAGTGCCTGCTTTTTCTATGGTCTCAGACCTTAGCTTCTCTTAGGAAAACTTCTTTAAATTCCCTGCATATAATGAATTTCTGGTTAACATTGATGCAAATATTTCTCAAAAAGTGGTTAGGAAAGGAATTGCCTAGAAACAATGATTCTAAGGTCCAGGTAAGATGTGACTAAGTACTAAAGTACCCCTGGGTTCAATCCCTGGCACAAAATAAAAAAGACAAAGAAATTCTAAGACCTGTGCAAGACCTTCTGAATCAGAAGCAGAGCCTGGCATCTGCATTTACAAACTCCCTCAGGCAGGACCAACTATGCAGCTTGTGAGGCTTGTGTGCAAAATGAAGATTTGAAGTTCCTTGTTAGAATTGATTAAGAATTTCAAGACAGCTATGACAGAGCATTGCACGCAGCTGAGGGTCCTCTAAGAGGGAACTGGCCTTACCTCCAATTTGTTCTGTTATGTACTAAAGTTTCAAAACCCAGAACTAAAGCCCCACCCAGAAAGACAGAGGGAGCCTCTTCAGCTCACCCATCCAAGGGGCGGTGATGAGGACAGAAGTGTCACACAAGTGTCCAAAACCCGTTCCTATTCAGCTCTGCAGACCTAGAATTTCCCGGACCCACTCAGCACCCCCTGAGAGTTCCAATGTACTCTCAATTAACCAATTTCTGAAATACTACCTCTCCCCTAAGTGTTTCCAAGCTGATAACATGAAAAACTCCAGGTCATTTTCATGAAATCTTCCCTGTCTCCTGACCCACTCAGTGAGTTCTTTAACTAAACACTGAACTGCATAATGCCTGCAGAGAACCTTGAGTAAGTCTCTTGCACTTCAGTCCCCAGGGTCATCTGTGGGAGTGTACCAAATAAACTACATCACCGAGTCCATTCGCCGTGGTAATGTGCTCAGGGCTCCAGAAGACTTGAGATGCACGATACAGCCAACACCTCCTGCAAATGACTCTCATGAAGAGACATTGGTTCTTACCAAGTTAATAAATGCCTTCCATGATGATAGAAGCAGCAGATATGTACAAGCCAAGTCTTAATGTTTCTATTGCTTCTGTAATTTTTTTTATTTTTTCGAGTGAGCTGATGTTTGACCGTTACCTGGCACATACTCCTTTGGGGCACACTAGTATTAGTGATTAAAATATTCTCCTTAATCTAGCACTTGAGACTCATGCAGTTTATATCTTATGGGGGGAAATAGACAATAAACATGCAAATCACAACATTATTCCTAATCAGGGTTCGTGTTCTTTCACAAACGCAGACTGCCAAGAGAATAAGCAGCAGCTGCTCTAGAGAGAGTGGACAGAAGTGTCCTGTTTGAAGAAGCTCACTAGTCGTTATTGTTCAATTGCAAGTGACAAAAGGGAAGTTCAAACAAGTCAAGGGAAAATTACGGGGGCAGGGGAGGAAAGAGGGACAAAAACAGTTGTGTCTCTTTCTCATTGGTTCCAGAATGACTTTAGGGGCTGATCCTCATTGGTTGGTCATAAGTCACTTGCCAATCTTGCAAATAATCTCTGTGGCTAGAGCTAGGTCAACTTTCTGGAAAGGGTTTTGGCATCTGCAAAATCTCACTAACAAGGAGTGGGCCGGAATGTTTCCTCCTAAGGAAAATTTGGATTTTGCTACTAAAAGATGTGAAGAGAAATACAGAGAAGACATAGAGTTCTTTAAAAAGGCAGTCATGCAATAAGTTGATGGGAAGGAATATTTCTAAGTGAGACTAGTAGCAGGACAAAGTGTCTGAAGGGTGTGAACCAAGGCCCTGGTGACTTGAGAGGTATTTGAAGGGTACACAAAACCATTAAGATTCTTTATTTTCATACAGGTGACATGTTTCTTGGGAGATCTTTTTGCAGTCTTCTCTTATTTATATTTACTAAGTTTTGAGATTTCAGCTACTCTCTTCCAAAGGGGTATACTCTCTTTACATGAAGAGTGGCAAAACACCACATTGCCAACTTGACTCAGAGATACTTGATGATCATTCACCAATCATTTAAGAAGCTTTTTTTTTTTTTTTTTTTTTTTTGCTACTGGGGAATGCATCCATGGGTACTTTACCACTGAGCTGCAACCCCAGCCCTTTTTATATTTTATTTTGAGGTAGGGTCTCACCAAGTTACTGAGGGTCTTAGTAAGTTGCTGAGACTGGACTCGAACTTTTAATCCTCCTGCCTTAGCCTCCTGAGTCACTGAGATTACAGGCATGCACCACAAGCCCAGCCCAGAGGTTTTTGTTTTTAAGACGTAAGGGATGCATTCCATTATTACTATGTAGACCAGTTTGGACCTCCCTGGTCCAATCTTTAAAAACTGCACACAATTTCTAAATGTACTTCTTACATGCTGCTAAAGTTTCTCAGCTTTGACCAGAAGAGGGGCATTTTATTTCCTGGGATGTGAAAGTTTTGCCTGAATTCACTGTATTTAGAAAATTATTCAGAAAGTTCTTTATAAGTCAGATTGAACCAATCTGGATTTTGAACACTTGCTATGATTTTAGCATTTCATCTGTTTATTTCTCAATATCTAGCCAGATTAGGTGAAAGTCTTTTCATCTCAAATGGCATGGCTACGCATTAAAATGAATAGAGGAAAATTGACTTGACAATGTGTGGCTATTTTTTTTTTTTGTCACCAATCAGATCACACTTTTCTTATTAATAGAAAAAATGCTTATATTGAAAACAATGAAGAAAACATGAAGAACAAAGTTATATGTGACTGACAGCTGGTTTCCTTGGGAGCTGGCTATGGTAACTTAGGGCTTCTTGCACAAATATGCCGAGCACGAGAGGGCCGGGCTAGCCAACCCTGAGAACTGGCATCGCTTCATTCAGATCATATTATTACTTTTGCCCCATCATGTTCCCACTGCAGAGTTTTTGCCGGTTTCCCTTTAAATCAGGCAGAAGCTCCACATTAATCTATTATGAGTTTTTTCTTCACTAGAGATTTATTTTGATTTTGTTGTTGTTATACTTAACATAACAGATGTTCCGGCATTTTTTCACATAATACCACTGTGAGTCTCATGTTATCGTTAAAACCCTACAAAATTTTAGACAGTCCCTCTGAAATCACTTTCTTCTCCTTGGGAATGTTACCTTCCGAAGGCCTTTTCCCTCCCTATCTGTGTTGATATGTTCAAATGAAGGCCATGCAGAAAAGGGACGGTTTGCTCAGGTGCTCAACTTTGGAATTAATGGCTGTTGAAAGATAACTGCCCTAAGGGTGGGTCAGAGAATCTTCAGATCTACTAGAAGGGAATGAAAACATTCCTTTTGATTTCTCACTTCAGCCCCCAATTTGTAAGCAGGGCTGTGTGGCAATGGTAGACACCCCGAGGAACATTCTGGAGATGATTTGCAGGTCCAGTTTCCATGGGGGACTTTGGCCACAGATGCCTAGGACACAGCCTCTGTGTTCTGGAAGCACTGTGGTAAGGAGCCCTCACTGAAGGATCTTGACTGATTAGGCTTAAAGGGCTCCAACCTGGGTCCCTTACCTGGTCCGTGTCACTTTGTCTTGTATGCGCTTTCAACACTAAGATTCATCTGGTCAGTATCGCAGTTGAATCTGAGATATGAAGTCCTCAAGGCATCCCAGATGGCTAGCGACAGGCTGCCGCCATCTTTATGGGGGTATCAGGGCACATTCACCTGGCTCTTTGTCCTCTGCGGGCAAGGTGAGGGCTGCTTGTGATATTTGCTTTAAAGAGTGTACTAGGACTTATCCTCCAGTGAGCTGAAGGCCTCTCAAAGGCAAGGTAAACAAACAAAACATTCAGTTGCCTTTCAAGCCAGCCTGGCCCTCTCTCCTAATCGTGTGGAGAGCTGATGGAAAAAATCGATGATCCTTGGGGATCCACTTCCTTCTCATCAGGTCATTTTCTGGCTCAAAAGATTGCAGGGTCCCTCCTAGCCCACAGGTCAAATTTCCAATTCATTGTTCAGCTGTGAATGAGCTGGCATCATCTCTGCCCTCTGAGGTGTCCCTCAGCCACACTGCTGCACTCACGAGCACACCTGTCTGAGCCAGGACATTCTCTTTCTTCCTTCTCTTCTACTCCATGTATTTGTAACCCCTACTGGCCACTCTCTTAAACTTGGTTATTTATTGATTTCACCCCTTTGATAGTGTCTCTGTGTCAGTTAAGGTTTGGAGGGAGGTGCAAACCAAACTGGTGTAAACCAGAAGGAAAGAAGAGACTGGGTTCATTCTTGTAAATGAACAGAGTCCAGGAGAGTTTGCTGAGTTCAGGCAAGACTTGATCCAGGGTTCCAATGAAGGCCTAGTGTCCAATTTACCTGGCTCCATCTCTCAGTTCCATATGTTTGGTGCTAATATTGCTCTGTGACCCCATCTGGGCACAAGGTGGCTGCCAGCAGCTCCCAGGGTGCCATCCTTCCAGTTTCCCACTCAACAGGAGATGGACAGATCTGTGCACGACATGCCCAGCCACACTCTCATTGACCATGGACAGGACAATGCAAAGAACTGATTGGCTTGATCTAAGTCACATGTTCCAGTCCTGAACACAGGGTGGAATCAAATCCATCAGAAACAGATGAACTGAAGGATGGGGCAAGGTTCACCTAGCAGGGGGAGAAGAGAGAAGGGTGCTGTTGGCAGAAATGCAAATGTCCCCAGGATGCCCATCTCTCCACCCAGAGACAAGCTAACTGGGGACAGAAATCCCAGCTCCCAGGGCTCGGTGCTGTACCTGCATTCAACAAGTGCATCACAAGGGCATCGGTTGATCGACAACTATCCACATAAACTTTTTGACTAATATTGTGAAGTCAGAAAATAAAAAAGGTTTTTTTGAGTGTGGCTCATCAAAACCTTGCCTGGTGATTTTTTCTCTTTCAACTGGCAAACACCATGCAGCCCGCAGTGGTTGTGTGTACAGACACAACCTCTGTTTAGGCACCACATGTCCCGACAGGTGCCTGTGGCTGCCAAAGCAGATGGCCTGGTAGGATCCTGGCAGCTCCCCGGATGAAGTTTCCTCTTACGGCGAAGAATCCAGACCCTGCGATTCTGCCTCATGTCTTCACCTCTGCGCCACATCCTTGAGAAGGGACTTTCTTTGGGTCTTTCCTGATTTCTGGCTGGCTGGGATGCTGGCTCATTCATCTTCTCTGAGCCCAGGGAAAGGATGCACTTCTCCTCCTACAGGGGAAGTCAGTTAGAAAGCGGGGAGTATTATTGTGATTCTAGATGATAGAAGAATGACATTCATTTAATTATTTAGTACAATATAGCTGTGAGTTAGACACTAGGAAAATAGAAGAAAACAAAAAGATACATGGTCCCTCCTTGCCGACTTCACAGGCAGGTTACAGGAACACACTCGTCAGTGTTTGCTAGTGACCAGAGAACACTATTTCCCTTTTGTGCTCTTATTATGTCTGTGATGATGCACGGTTGCAATTATTTGATTAACTGCTACTTTGTCTTCCATGAGACTCTACAAAGCATTTAGCACTATTACAGTGCTCAAGAAATAGTTGAAATATTTGTGGACTAGAAGATAAATGAGAATGTCTTATCTATGTAAGCCACCAATCTGTCTTGGTCACACCAACGTTGAACCTGAGTGGAAATACAACAGAAGATGCTTTTTTATTTTCTTCTTTTACATGTTTACATGAGTAAAGGTAATAAAACTTTACCTAACTTTCTCTAAATGCTGATTCTTTTATCCAAACTGGTTAGTTCTGGGGATTTACTTTGCTAGTGTCTGCAAGGAAAGACCTATCATCCTTTCCCTGGGGTTTTGGGTCTGTCTTTTGGAGGCAGAGCAGATTTCATTCATTCATTCCATAATGAAAGTCGGATGCCAGGCACCAGGGTGCAGACGTCAGGCACTGAGGTATGGATGGCAGGCACTGCAGTGGGCTAGGAAAGCAATGCAGGAGGCGCAGGTCTGCCCTCCCCAAGCCTACGAGTGCCGAGCATCCATGTGGGGAGAGCGGGTACCTAGGTGGAAAGGGATGTTCGTTTACCAGAGTGGCTGTAACAAGTTCCTGAGAACTTGGTGACTTTGTTCTTTCACAGTCTTGGAGGCCAGAGGTCCAAAATCGAGGTTCCAGCAGGGTTGTCCCCTCTGGAAGCTGTGAGCGGAACATTTCACAGTCCTCTTCTAGCTTCTGCTGGCTGGTAGCGACCCTTGATGTCCTTGACTCATCCACACATCACTTCCGTGTCACCTCTGTCCCTGCATAGCCTTCCCTCTGTGTCTCTGCATCTCTGCACCTCTGATCTCTTTCTCCTTTCTCTCAAAGGTGCTGGGCAGTCGATTTAGGGCCCACCCCATTCAGGAAGAGCTCATCTCTTGATCTTCACTTGATCACATACCTGCAAAAACCTGTGTGCAAAGGAGGCTACCTTCCCAGGGCCCAGGGGTAGGAAGCACTTAGACTTATTCTGAGACTGGGGTGGGGGACGATTCTGCCCACTGCAGTCTCGCTGGATTTCACTACAGGTGTGGCTCATGTTAGCCCCTGGTCCAGGCCCTCAGCCTGAGTTTGCTGCTCAGATCTTCCCAGCCTGTCCAGCCACAGGGGTACTGGGTCCTGGTGCCCTGGTGCAGTCAGACTCAGACAGGGGCGATGCCTTCCAGTGACACGGGCCAGAGATCACTGAGGAATGGCTCTTAAAACCTCATGAAATGAAAGAGTGAAATAAAATTGCCATCAACAGAAATCACCTTGAGACCTTAACAAATTTTGTTTAATGCCTGTGACTTCAAAGGAGCAAAATAACTCAGGAAGTTTTATAAGGGAATAGGAAGTTTCTGATGGATTATTTGATATTGTGCTGCATTTATAAATTAAAAGATGGCAGGTGAAATCTAGAGAAACTGTCCACAGTTAAGAAGTAGCAAGGACTGTGATCAGACTTCTGAGGCTGGCCAAGGCCCGACACTGAGATATCAGATAAATTAGGCACACACATCAGCTGTGGACCTCTCACCTAATTTAGAGAAGTGATATTCACAAACATTGTCAATATTTCCGAGTTTACAATCACACCTTTGACTGTTGACTTAAAGCATCTAGTTTGGTTCAGGCTACTGGTGATGTTTACACTTTGGAATCTATTATGCATAGAAAAATTAGGGATTATCTTTGACCTGGGTACCACATATTCTTATGCAAAATGAAGTAGGGTTATTTATTCATTTAATCAATTCCATATGTTTGCTGTCATCATCGCCATGTAGAGCAGATCTGATTTCTGCTGAGGTCAAACCAACATTGTCCTGTGCGTGGGGATCGTAGGTCTGACTGGGAACACAGATCGCCTGGTTGGCATTCAGACAGCGAAACCTCTCTGACTTCCGCCACACAATGGCGTTTTTCTTTTTCTTCTCTTTATTTTCTGCCATTCAGAAACAAAATCAAGTGAAGTTTTCCTCTTTGTGAAAGAGGGTCTTTTATGTGAGAAAGATTTGCCTTTACAGTGGCTTTTCAGGTCAGTCTGAGAATGTGAGGGAAGGGAATCTAGACCTCGGGAAAGACCTGTGAGTATCAGCACAGGTACAACTGTGACCCAAGAGATGGCATTCAGTGCTACAAAAGCACACAAAACACTGCCAACTGTGTTCCAGGCACTGAGCAAGGCTCTAGAGAGGAAAGATGAGCTGCTTAGTCCTTGTGGAGTTCTAAGACAGTCACCCTGGATGTGAACATAGGGTGTAGTACGTATAAGGGCCAAAGGGCTTCGGATAAGACGTAGATTCTGCAGAGTTGTCTAGGATGGAGTTAAGGAGGAGACAGAGAAGATCTCTGTCTTACAGGCATGATTGTAGTTGATAACTTGGCAAGTGGGTATATCCCATGCAGATGGGTTGCATGAGAAAAGCAAAAATCACACAATGGGTGGTACTTCCAGGCTCTGGCTGGAGTGTGGGGTGCAGGGCGCACAGATTGGAGAGAGGGACCAGGGAAGTGATTTGATAAGGAATCAGACGGCAGAGTGGAGGTGAATTTTTTTTTAGCTGTTTTCTTCCTTCCTCCTTCCTTCCTTCCTTCCTTGCTTTCTTTCATTCTTTTTTCCTTCCTTCCTTCCTTCCTTCCTTCCTTCCTTCCTTCCTTCCTTCATTTTTATTGGTCCTTTCTAGTTATGCATGACAATAGAATCCATTTTGACATAATCATAAAAGCATGGAATATATCTTAAGATGAATTTTGAAAGACCTGTTAAGAAAAAACTGTGGTTAGGGTTCATTCCTGCAGGTGACAGAGAACCAGGAAAGGGTTTTTAGAACCGAAATGTCTTAGATGAGGGGAGGAAGGTGAGGTAGGGAGAGGCTGGAAGCTGATGGGCCACCAGCAGCCTGTTACAGTCATCCAGGCCTCTGGGGATAAGACAGGAAGAGACTGGGCATAATGTGGGAGATGAGGCTTTTGAACCTGTGCACAGTGAGGTTCATCTGCCTGTGGGGACACAGCAGCCCATGCCCAACCCTCAGGGCAGACAGCTCTGGAACTCGGTTGGGAAAAGCTCTGCCAGTTCCATCAGTGTCTCTCTGAACAACCCGTCAGTACAATAAATAACTGTTAAGCATCTAGTATGTGCCGGGAGTTTGCTGGACACCAGGGATTCCGTGATGAAGCATGAATGAATTTCCATGAGGCCAAATAAAAACTACGAAAAAGTAAAGAGGAAAAAGTGTTTCCTTTTAAGTAATTAAGGAAAAACAATGCCATTTTCTATTACGGTAGTCTTTTAATCTTTAAAATGATGTCACTCAAATGCTGGCCAGCTTGTATTCATACCGCCCCTTTGCTACTGGCGCATCGTGGCCTGCTCTCCCCTCTACTCAGTCCGGGCCATGTTCCTGTCTGTGGGCACTCGGGTATAGTCTGCTGTGTTTGAGAAATTCTTAGCTTCTTGGACCTGCCTCCCTAAACAGAAGCCAGACACCCTCCACCCCCATATCCAGTACAGATAAAGCTCAGTCCTGCCCTGGGTTCCTGCAGTCCTGAAAACTGAGCCATCAAGGTAGGATGCCCCACATCCATGCAGCCAGGAGAGGCTGGCCATGGAGCCAGGTCAGGTCCTGGGGCAAAGGAAGCACCAGATGGGAGGAGCAGGGCAGCGGTGTGGTTCCCCACTGAGGCCGCTTCCTGGTACACGCTGTGAAGCTGGGTGCTTGGTGGGCTCAGGAAGCACCATCTCATCATGCAGAGCACACAGAGGCAAACTAGGTGTCCAGCCTAGGAGGTCATTGTGGTCCACCCATAGCATGGGGTCGGTCGCAGGGAGTCATGCAAGGATCGTTCTGAAACTATGTGGAAATGTGGAAAGTGCTTCAGCGATGTATCAAGCATATCCAACACAGAACAGCACGCACGCCATTCTGTAACGTGCAAACGTGTATCTGTGGAAGGTGTTTCCAGAGCAAGACACCAGCTCTCTCAAACTGATAAAGCCTTGGTGGCTGCTTTTTTGAATTTTAGAAAGGCACTTGGAAGACCACCCCCCGCTTGGCCTCCTCACCTGCATTGGCAGGAGAGAAAAAGGGAGCTGTCACCAGAGCTACCACTCCCACCACACCAGCATCTCGGCCAGTCACCGCTGTCTGGCCCTGTGTACCTGCTTACTCATTTGCAACACGAGCCTGGACACCCAGGCTTCCCTTCACCCCCAGCAGTGCCTCCTGGCTGTGCTGCACCTGTGCTGGCTGACCGCACCCCCTCCCAGCCCTTCCCAGCCCTGACGCTCCCGGTCTGCCTTCTCAGGACCCCTCCATAGCCTCAGCCTCTCCTCCCAACATCCTCCACCTTCCAGCTCTGACGGGAGCCTGGCTCTCCTGGGGGCCTCCAAGGGGAGGCTGGGTCCTCTCCCACAACCTCCAGGCCTGGGAGCAGGAAACCAGGCAAGTTGGTGGACAGCTGGTAAGGGCAGGGGTGGCAATTCTCCTCTTGCTGTTCTTTCCTCAGCAGGTGGAAGTGAAGAGGGTGGTAACCTGTGGGAGGTTTGAGAGGAGACTCCAATGAGAGGTGAGCACCCTCCTGCCAGATAAAGCTGGGGCAGACACACACGCACACGCAGCTTGGCGCAATTTCAGGGAATCCTGAGATTCCCTGATATTCACCAGTCTCTGAGAACTAAGATTAGGGATATTTTGCTACAGGAAAAGAGATGAACTAAAAGAGAGTCCAGGCAGCAGCAGTGGGGACAAAAAGAACTTCAAACACAACCCTGAACAGCATGGTACTCGTGTCACCTTGTGGGACTTCAATCAGTACGTGAATGTGCCTCATGCATCCATGAAGGAGAAGGCCTCTGAATAGGTGAAAAAGCAAAATCCAGCTCTCTCCTTTTGTGAGACATATGTCACCACCACCCTGAAAAGCTGCACTATATTTAAAAATAAAAGCAGAAGCAAAACCACAGCAAGCAAATATCAAATAAAATAAAGGATGAAATATTAGTCTAAGGTACAATTCAACCCAAAAGATAAATAAGTCAGTGGAGGTCATTCTATTTCAGCAAAAGTAACAATGTTTAATATAACTTCTTATTTGTATTTTTTTCTCCAAATAATTTTTCTTTACTTGGTAGATAAGAAAAAATCATGTCAAAGTTTTCATGTCTTGTAAAATAGTTTCAAGGTCTTTTTACAGCCATGCTGCACAATAATGCATGCAATTTTAACAGTCATGTAATTTTAATGGTAAAAATTAAAATATGGAGAATTAAATCTATTAAATACAGTCAGAAATTTGGATTGAGTATTTTTAACCTACTTCTCTGGTTCTTGTCTGATTAAGTTCCTTAAAAATCTATCAAGAAATAAAGGATGTGAATAATAAACAAAATTGAGTTGAATCTCTGGTTATAAATCTTGTACATTAAGCATATTTTTTCAATATAATGCAATTTAATTACAATATGTGTCTTACGCATAGAAAAAGTGATGGGATGATGTATGGCAAAATGTCGATAGCCATCTCTGGGTAATGTAATTGCTTAGGGGAAAGATGTTCTTTTTATTTATTATTTTCAGTGACTTTCAAATCTTTTTAAAACTTGTGAGTCATCAGAAATAAAAGCTTAAGTTTAAAAAGAAGTTAGAACATTCTTACACTCTTCAAACTCCCTTTTCTCAGTTCAAGAGCTCTTAGTCCGAACATTTTTTTTTTTCCCATCAGCAGGAATCACGTGAAAGTTGAGTGGAAATTTTTGCCGACGCACCTGCACTAGAGGCTTAAGTTGTTTTCCAGTTTGTTTTTCTCTCTGTGGCATGTCCAGTTGTATTTGGAAAATTCTTTGCTTTCGTCCGATGTAGAAATTATTCAAAGACGCCAATTTCATGGGACTTGCTTTCTCTCTCTCTCTTTCTATACTCCAGGCAGAATTTTTCAAAACTGTAGATAGATATCCAAAAGAGGAGTACTGACTGGTTTGGAATCAGTCTGCAGGTGGATGGTGAGTCCTGAGCCCAGGGAAAATTTTCGTGGGTGAAGGACTTCTACAGGATATCATATGGCATAACCAATAGTGTAAGAAAATTCCAGAGACCGAGGAAATGGTAAGTAGGGAAAAGAACTGAGAATTCTGCTCTCCGCACTCGGTTCCTTTGTGACTAGTCTTTACCAGAAGAAAAGAACAGGTGTGGAGGGAGTGTCCCTGCAGAATATATGGTTGTATTCAACATCTTTTCATCCAGCACCAATGAAAGGAACTGGATGCAGGGGCAATTCAAAAGCAGAAGGAAAATAACATGATAGAGTATTTCTCAAAAGATTTAAGAACAAAGATCCCCCCTCCTCCCAAGCAAAGACCTTAAGTTAACAGGTGGACGTTTGGAAACTTATAACTTCTAATTCAAATTATTTTTTACTGGGTAGGTCACAGAAATTTAAGCATATTAGATATTTAATGACAAGTGATTTTATGGAAAGGACACAAAGAGAAATTACATATATTTTCATAACAAGGCGTCTTGGTGCCTCTGTTACATCCATTTCAAGGCAACTCTATACTCAGGCGGACTCTGCAAGGTGTGGGTGAAATTAATGAATGAAACTATCATGTGCAATTTGTAGCAGCAGCAGTAATATATTGTACCTGGGTCAAGTGTATATTTTAGCCAGTGCTTCAACACTCACAGGACATTCATGTCAGGATTATCAATCACAACCTAGATGCTTAAGGAAATCACCTAAGAAAGTTACCCGAATGATCCACTGTGCTGAGTCAGATCAATTGCTAACTCAGTGATTCCCAACCTTCTCAAACATAAGCAGGCTTTGTTAAACTTCAAAACCCTTCTCTAGTATAATAGTAGTTGTAATTTTTCATCTGATGGTGCTGGGGATCCAGATAAGGACCTTATACACGTTAGGTAAATGCTCTACCACTGAGCTGCTCTCCTAGTCCCACAACTATCATTGTAATACAAGGTCTTTGGAAAGAAATATATCAAGACTAAACGCTATCATGAGTTCAATGATAATTTAAAAATCAGCTGCTCAAAAAGAATTGCATTTACCCAATATACGGCGATTTGGGGGGGTAGTCCGTAGATGATGCTATTAGCCACTGCAAATGCATGAACCCCTTGTAGTACTGCTGTGGGCCTGAAGAAGTCTGTGGCCTCATGGAAATTCTGGATACTTTCTTCATGGTAGTAAGTCTGTTTGCCAAAAATATCCAATTCTCTTCCTCCTTAGTGCAAGGTAGGATTACACTTCCTGGATCATTTGAGTTACATGGAACTATGTGGCTTCCCATGGCCAATAAAATGGGAATAGAAGTAACATGCACCGTTGACTGGCTAAAACCTTTGAGAGTCGAATATGTGACTTGTTCTTCCCCTGCCAAAGCTCTCCATGGTCAGAGGTTCCATTTCTAGTCTCTGACTAGAAATGACACTGAGGAAATGACATGGAGGTGAGACCCCAACTACCCTCACCAAAGGAACATGATTTTGGAACATTAGCTAAAACGGATTCTGTGTTGTGTTGAGATGTTAGGATTGTTTGTTACTGCAGCATCGCTAGGCCGAAGCAGATTTACACTCTCCTTTAAGATGGACAACTGCTCTTTCTTTATGGATATACTCTCCAACCCAGCATCCCCATGACTTAGACCAGAGCAGCATTACCCCATTAGCTGAGATCCCAAATCATAGAAGATTCCCAAATATGTTTCCAGACACTGAAACTTTAAAGCGCTAGACATATTCTATGAGCCAGGAAGGTTTCCAGCTGCCAGCTTAAGTCACTTTTTCTAGCAGACAGAAAGAATGCAGGGGAGAAAGAATTAACGCTAATAATACAGCCCGCTAGACTGGAGTTGGGGAAGGAGAAAGGAGAAATGGGAGTCATGCAGACGGGAGTCAGCTAGGTCTGAGGAAAGCGCTGGGCCTGGAATGAAGATTTGAGGAGGAAGGGGCTGAGCAACACCAGCCCTTCAGGTTCAGCCCCTGGGCCTCCTGGGGGGATTGCTCTCGGCTGCTTCCTTTCACCTGCCGGTCCACCTTCCATGTGGTGAATGCCTCCAGATTTCTCCATTCTCATGGTTACAACCCTGGCATGTCTAAAGCCCACTCTGAAGACCTTGGCCTGCAGAGAACAGGTTCTAGCAGAACCAACAACAGACTGCAAGGGCATCCTTCTTCCCAGGAAGGGTCACGGCAGGCGTCAACCCAGGGCCACACATTAGAGCCACCTGGGCAACTTGGAAACATCCAGAAGCCCTGGTATCACCGAAATTCATGAGCTCACAATCTGGGGATAAAAGTCTCTGAAAAAGAATTAGTGGAAACACTATTTCAGCCATCTGTAGTCTTGGAAAAAATAACAGGTGACAATTTTCTTCCTAGAAACTCCATTCTTTTGGGGGCGGGGGTACCAGGGATTGAACTCAGGGCCCCTCAACCACTGAGCCACATCCCCAGTCCTAGTTTGCATTTTATTTAGAGACACCTTGCTGTGGCTGAGGATGGCTTTGAACTCACAATCCTCCTGTCTCAGTCTCCTGAGCCACTGGGATTCCAGGAGTGTGCCACCACACCTGGCACTTTCCATATTTATGAGTAAAGTTGAAGAAAGAATTATGGCCTCACTTTCTCTCTAATAAGAAATTCCAAATTAATTACCAGATGCCTGGACTCCGCCTCTAATCTCTCTATGGTGTGGTTGTCCTTTGCATTCTATATCTTTTTCTGCGTAGCAAATGACCCCCATTTAGCATCTTAAAACAACATACATGCGCATCTCATTTTCTAGGGGTCAGGACCCTAGCCCAACTTAAATGAATCCATGTTTGGGGTCTCAAAAGAAGGCCGCTGAGGTGCTGGTCCAGCGTTTTGCTTTGTGGACTGAGTGTCCTGCAGGTTTGCACATTTGTTGGCAGACCTTGGTCCCTTGGGTTGGATGGCTGAGGTCCTCACCGCTTTGCTGGCTCTCAGCTGGGGGCTGCTGGTTTCCTGCCACCCATGCCATGCAGCCCCAGGAACAGCTTTTCCTTACACACTTCCTGCACCCTGACTAGTTCTCAACTCCCCTGAGGCTGACTAGGTGTGCAAGAGTTCAACTCCATTCTGACACAACCTACCTGCACTGGCACGAAGTTCTGCAAGTTAAAAGCACATTCCCACCAGCCTGTTCCCATTCATATACCAACAGAGAGTCCTAGGCACTGGGACTTCTCACTGTCAGGCTACAAGTCAGTGGGCTCCTGTCTCCCCTTGCTTGCCTTCACCAATTTGCTAGAATGACTCACAAAATTCAGGAGAGCACTTTATTGACACTTAGAGTTTGTTATAAAGGCTACAGATGAGCAGCCAGGGGAAGGTGTGAGGTGAGGTTTGGAGGAGCCCCAAGCCGTAAATTGCACCCCCTGAAGTGTGGAAGCCCCACCTCCTGGCACACGGGTCCAGTCACCTTCCAGAAGCCCATTGTGTCTTGTTAAAAGTTTTCTGAAGCATAATCCCAGCGCTAGGTCCCTTCCCTGAGGTCACCTGGCGGGGACGAACATTCTAGCACTGCAGTTGGTTGGTCTTCTGGTGATTGGCCCCATCCTGAGTCCAACCAGGTCCAAAGCCACCTCATTAGCATGAACTCAGGTGTGATGGGAGGGACGCTGATGAATAGCAAAAGACCCTCCCATCACTCAGCAGATTCCAAGAGTCTTGTGTCTGGAACAGAAGTTGTTCCTATAATCCTTATCACTCAGAAAATGACAAGTTTTATTTATTTATTTATTTATTTATTCATTCATTCATTCATTCATTGGTATAGGGATCGAACCTAGGGACACTGAACCACTGAGCCATATCCCCAGTCCTTTTTCTTAATGTATTTTTCATTTTGAGACAGGGTCTGGTTGAGTCCTTAGGGCCTCACTAAGTTGCTGAGGCTGATCTTGAACTTGCAGTCCTCCTGCCTTGGCCTTCAGAGTTTCTGGGATTGCAGGCATGAGCCACCACACCTGGCTGCAGGGGTTTTTGTTGCTCTGTGCCAGGAACTGGGATAAAGACCAAATATGTATTTCTTATATCACAGTATCACAGTTCCTCATAGGCCCTCCCACAGGGTAGCAGCTGACTTCTAGGCCAGGAAGGGAGTCTCTCTTTAGCTGTCATCTGATTAAGTTAGACCCTGCAGATAATCTCCCTTCTTGCTAACTCAAAATCAACTGATTTGAACCTTAATTACACTTGCAGATCCCCTTCACGTTTGCCTTATTCTATGGACTAGAAGTCAATTGCAGGTTCACCCACACTCAAAGGGAGGAGAATATGAAGGTGGTGATTTACTAAGGATCATTTTTTTTATACCTGAGACATCAAAAATAATAAATTATGCATATTTTATTAATATTGAAATGATGAAACTAGACACTATCATTATTATCACTATCGTCATCTTCATTCAAAGCACCTCTGAATGACGAGAGGGTTCCATGAGGGTAGATTAGGCCCTCTGCCCGACTCCTAGACCCAGCCCATTGCATTGAGTTTATGGCCAACAGCTGTACACTGCTGGCTCATATTCAGCCTGTTCCCTGTTAAGATGGTCCCCAGTCTTGTGAAAGTAAGATCCATGTACAAGAATCAAAGATGTTTTCTCCAATCAAGAATTCACTTGCCTGATGAGACTCCCAACAAGCTCCCCATCCAGCTGAGACTAGAAATAAATCTAAGTTTAATGACACTGATCTTGAAATGATATTAACTCCTGAGATAACGAAAGGGCTGGTGGTGATGGTTAAACAAGAGTGATATTAGTAATTCTCTGCAGGAAGGCCATGGATGGAGATTCAGAAAGTTCTCACTGATCAGACCAGACACTAAGCAGCAGGAGGAAAATCTTTCCTCGTTCCTTTTTCGTCCCAAATTTTCAAATATTTTCCAATACAATACAAAGCAAAGGGGGAAATATGGAACACTGATTATTTGAAAATTTAGCAGCAATCACGAAATAGATTCTGGCCATTTCTATGTGCAACTAATGAGCAGGCAGAGTCAAGATAAAGGTAGAGCAGAGTGAGAGATGTATTAAGCAGTATGCTAAAAAAATTAACACCCAGGGGAATTTTTGTTATAAGTTTCTACTTTTCTTAGAGTCAACATTGATATGTTTTTCTCATTTAGGTTCACTAAGTAATGTTTATTATTAATTCAAATTCTCAATATTGAAGGGGAGAGATTTCCCATATGCCTGACATGCTGCTCTGTAGGTTCATAAATTTGGAAGAGTTTTGATTAACACTGACAGAAAACCCTTTGAAAACATATGGCTGTATATACATCATGTCATTTCTCATAAAATGACACATCCTTCTTCACTTTTCCCTAATAAGATGAGCTCGGTTGTACTTAAGAAACATGATAATACATTGTTGATTTTTCTTTATGGGAGAGAAAAATGAGTAAAAAACCCTGTTTCATTGTTGTGGCAGACGCTGAAAGCATAGCAGAGAGTGGGAATTAAAAATAAAAACGAGAAGAGCGTATCTCTAGGCACATTCTATAGACTCAATCAACGTGTTGTGAACGTAGTGTTTTTTAGCACCTCCCCGTTTCCTCTTTGGTGATTCCCATCCTAATCCCACCAACATGACTGGGGATCCCTGTTATTCCCACCAGGCCACAGACCTGGCTCCTTGGGGCCTCACTGATGGCAATTTCCATGCCTTTGTGGCCCCCAGACATCCTCACTGTGGTGGCTCACTGTCCCTGCTGGACGCCTCCCTGTTTCCTAGGTGATGAGAGGATGCAGCTCACCCTTTTCTCCTTGCTCTCGACGCTCCACCTTCTGCCACAGGATGATATGTCAAGAAGTCCTTGCCAGGTGCAGATGCCTTGAGCTTGGACTTGAGCTTCTAGAATTGTAAGAAATAAATCTCTTTTCCTTATCAACTGCCCCATCTCTGGTAGCCTGGTATAGTAGCACAAAATGGACAGAGACAGACTAGATACCAGTTAGATAGCAGTCTGTTCTCACACTCAGAGGAGAACACAAAGAGGAGCCAGTTCTATTGAGAAGGTTACAGAAGGAGAGTCACCCATACCATATATTGTGGCAAATTAGTGGTGTGGACCACCATGCAAATGTCCTTTAGCAAAGAGAGTTGTTGAGAAGATTGGAACAGAACATAGATGAGAAACCAAGTCTGGAAGGAAACAACTTCAAGTTAACAGAAGAAAAATCATTCCAAGTGATTAAGTGCTTCATGCCCTAGAGGACCTTAATAACAATATAGAGTTAATAAAACAAAGCAGAAAAGTGAGAATAATAACGTAACAGAATGAGAAGAAAAAGAAGAACAGAGCAGTAATCACACACTGGGAACTAGCTGGGGTTATGGTCATGTGGCACCACACCTGGCTAGTTCTCAGTTTTTTAATTATAATGAAGGACAAAATCTCTAAGACAAAAGAACGCTATCTGCAGATTGAGAAGGTCCACTAAGTTCTACGGGAAAAAAAAAAAAAAAACTGATGGATGAGCCCACATGGAGCTATGTCCTGGTGAAAATAATAAACTCAAGAATAAAGAATTCCTCAAACTATCAAAAAAATAAGCCACCAGCAAAGGGACTGGCTGCAGACATGCTGTAATGTTCAATGTCAAAATATGATAGGCCTTTTTAGCAAAGTTCTGAGGAAAATAAAATGATTTGTTAAAATGTTATATCAAAGTCAGGCGCTGTGGCATGCGCCTGTAATCTCAGTTGCTCGGGAGGCTGAGGCAGAAGGATCCCAAGTTCAAGGCCAGCCTGGCAACAGGGAGGCACTAAGCAACTCAGTGAGACCCTGTCTCTAAATAAAATACAAAATAGGGCTGGGAATGTGCTCAGTGATTGAGTGCCCCTGAGTTCAATCCTGGGTACCCCAAAAAATGTTATATCAAGATGTTTATTGGGGGCTGGGGAGATAGCTCAGTTGGTAGAGTGCTTGCCTTGGAAGCACAAGGCCCTGGGTTCGATCCCCAGCACCGCAAAAAAAAAAAAAAAAAAAGATGTTTATTGTTTCACTATAAAGGATAGGCATTCTCAAACATGGGGTAGGGGAGGAGTCAGTAAAATCAGCATCCATGTACCATTATCAGAAGAATATCAAGCAGAGTGAGGCAACCTGTCAAGAGATGAAGCAAATATAAAATTTAGGACTAAAGAAGTTAAATTTGAAACCTGTGAAAATGATGAATCCAAGCAATTTAAACTAAGCTCAAAAGTGAGAATTTGATTGCACAATAGAATATACACATTACAAACCTGGAAAAGTCTATAAAGCAATTATAACCAATAAACTTAGAAGGACTGGAGAGGGAGATGAGAAGAAACATAAAAGAACTAATCTTACCTTTATTACGGAAGCACATTATTCATAAATTCCACATAAGTAAAAAAAATTATGACTAACTTTTAATGTTTTTTATATTTATTTTTAAATTTATAACAATCATTTGGGAAACAATCTCTTTTATGATAGATAAACATTGATTTGTGGTTTAAAAGTTCTCTATGTTGACTCACTTTTTTATTATGTTGAGAACAAGTAAAATTCATCGCTTTTAAAATAGTTTGCTAAATGCAATGAGAGATCCTGGATTGGATCAGGGAATATAAAAGAGGACATTAGTGGAAAAGCTAGTAAAAGTCAAATAAAATCTGCAGTGTGGTTAATGGTAATGCACCAGTGTTGATTTCTTAGCTGTAAATACCATGGTAACATAGATGTTAATATTAGCTGTCTGGGTGAGGAGTAGATGGGAACATTATGTACCATATTTGCAACTTTTCAGTAAATCTAAAATAATTCCAATATAAAAGGTTTCCTAAAAATTTTATGCATCAAATCCCTTTAACCTTTCATCTGTCTCTTTGTGAAGAATTAAGTCTAGGATCCTACTTATGGAAATTGAACACTGGCTCTTTCAGGATGGTTGACTTTAGGGTCATCTGTTGCTTCTTTTGTATATTTTGGTTTTGACTTGAAGTTAACAGCAAACAATTGTTGCTTTATCACAAGTGACATTATTATTCCAATTTTTTAAAAAAGCCAAGAAAATAGCAGATAAATATTAGTGAGATTAGTGTAGATAAATATTAGTGAGATATTCTTATGATATAACATGAAAAGAGCAGAAGACGAAGGAGTCATACTTTTATTTTTTTTAAATATATTTATTAAAAAATGACTGGGGTAGAGCTCCATTAAATGATTGCCTGTGTTCGCCTTTAGATTAGTAGTTTTTATTTGCTTCTTTCTTCATGCATTTAGAATTTTTACACTGGTTTAGCAATGGGTACACATTTGTAATAACTGAAAAATAAACATAGTTTTACTGTTATCCAATGAAGTTGGGACTGGCAGTTGGCGAGTCGGCTGGAAAAGTTAATTAAAGCAGTGAATCATAAAATGTGATACATACATACCTTAAAGATTTAATTTTAACTTGAAACATATGGATGTTCGCTGACTTGCCACTCTTTTGATGTCAAGCCAAGGCCCTTTCTTTGTGCCGGGGTCTGCTGATCCGAGTTCCAAGCGGTCTTTCCTTCAAAGCCACCCATAATGCATCATCCAGAAGTCCCAGTCTGGGTTTCTTTAAGGCCTGATGAGCCCCTGAAGACACTTAGAAAGCCATTTCTCTACATTTCTCGTCTTCTCCCGGATTTTAATGTGTGTTTCACACACACTTGATTTGATGGTAATTTATTGAGTAATTAATCATTGTTAAATCTTTCATCAGTTTACATTAGAGTATGTGAATAATAAGCATATAATATTAGCATAACCAGCATGACTAAATTTGGGAACCCGCATGGCTGACTGGCAACTGGTAGGGATGGAAATGGCAGGGCTTGGTACAGAGCTGCCCTGGGTGTGCGCCTGCAGTGTGCTTGGGGAATCGGCCCGAAGGTCCTACTGGGGAAACAGCCCTATCTGGTCTGAGAAGTTGATGACATTGAGGAGGTCTCAGGCACTCTTCTATAAAACATAAGGGCGGCCACTCACTGCCTGGGGCGCAGCAAGAGCAGGTGAGCCTCAGATCTCCTCTCTTCCTGCTCTCTCTCCACTTGGCTTGGGTCGCCGTGATTCCTTCTCTCCTGGACCCTCAAAGTCTTTGAACATATGGTACAGATGAATGACCAACAGGTTATTTGAGTCTTTTCTAGTTGGTCCCACACTAGAAGCCAATAATGGTACTTCCGTAGTCCAGATGAGGAAACTGAGGCACTGTGAAGCACCCAAGACCTTCAGCTACTTCTTCGTGGACCCAGCCTTCCGCCCAGATCTAAGTTCCCACTCTAAGTCACTGCTCTAATGATCCACCCTACCACCCCAGGGACTCTCATCAGCGCTGTGAGTTTGGTGATTAAGGAAAAATGTGAAATACAAGAGAAGGCACTTTAAAAATGATCTTTTACATAGTGCAGAACAACTTTGCCCCATAAAATCTCATGACATCTCATTTCTCTGAGTTTTCAAATCATCAGTTAATAAAAAATGGTGTGCTTTACCTTATACCCTGTCCCATACGTGTAGGATAATTCATCTCCATCTTTCTATTTGGAACCCAGATAATCCTCAGTTTCCTGCCTTTAGTACCAACTGGAATTCTCAGATTGAAGATGCTCAATGGAGAACCTGATCCCTTTGTTAAACACCAGTCAGCTCCCCACGGTGCTTCCTAGATACACAGCTCTGATCCTCCCGGCATCACCAGCTCCACCTCTTCCTTATTGCCATCAGCTTGTACTGATATTCATAGATTTCATTCTTTATATTATTTCTTCTTTTCATAGCTAAGTTGCTCCAATAAGTTTTCCACCTCCTTTTTAATCTTCCATATTCCTCTTCTTGTCAAGGGCGCTAATGGCTGCCATCTTTCCCATTCCAGAGCTCTACCGTTCCCATCTTTCCTCACCTCCCAGGAGCAAGCACTTGACTCTCCTTCTTGACTATACACTCCTTCTTGAAATGCTTTCTTCTCTACAACTACAAGGCCCCATATTTTCCAGGTTTTTCTCCCATCTCAGTGAACCCACCTCACCTCTTTCCCAGAAGCTCAATCTCTCAAGGTTGAAGGGCCCCAAATTTAGCTTCTATGTTCTATGTTGACTTCATGTAATCCACTGACTTTAAACACAACCTATGTAACGATGGTTCCTCCATTTATCTCCTCTGCCTCTCTTCCTCCACCACCCCCAGCTCTAGAGGCATTCACAGTCCTGGATATCTCCATTTGATTGGAATATGACTGTCTCAAGTGTCACATAGAAAATCAACTTTGATTACATCCAGTCAGATCTCCTCACCACCCCAGGTCTTGCCCAGGGGTAACTAACATCTCAAGTTGCTCAAGGAAAAAAAATCTAGATGACATCCTTGATTTCTGTTTTTCTCATGCCCAGTCACGTTCAGGATTCAGATCATTGGCCCATTCCTCTAGCTGCACCTCTAAGATGCCCACCTCTCTCACAGTTTTGCTATCCCTCTGGTCCTGGCCTGGTGTGACATGAGGCTAAGGTTAAGTCCAGTATTTGTACTGCCTTGACATCTGGTGAAACTAGAAAGGAATCTGCTCTGCTCCTACAGAGAATCTCCTGTCCAGACAGCCCTCGTCATCGAAGGTACCGGGCAGGTCCTGTTCGTCCCTGGGCACCAGGTTTCTGTTCTGGGCCAGCTGCAGAATTATTCAAAACAACCAATTTCACTTCCCTGTGGGGACCAGGGGGCACCCCACCTTCTCGATACTGCAAAGCCTGCCTCTCCCAGTTCCTGGTTGTTCACTCTGTTCTCAAGCGCAAACCTCAAGTACACGGCACGTGGTGTCCTCTTCTCTCCGGCTGCAACTATATATGACTAATAAATTGTGGTCTCTATCATCCAGGATCCTGTAACTGGCTAGCCCCCTAAACCCAGGGTGGGAATCCCGACCTCCCAACTGGTGTGATAGGAGATGATGAAATCTCCCGGCTCATTTCAAATGTTTCCTTTGCTGAGAAATTTCTCTTGAATTCTCTCATCTCTACCCAGGACTTGTTACTATCTGAATGATCCTGTGTATGTTTTTTATTTTTTTAATTTTGGCATGTTTCAGTGTTAGGCACATTCCACTAGAATCTGAACTCCACATCAGTGTCAGCAACTCCATTGGCTCCACTTTTAAATATATCCTGTGGATAGACATGTCTGCCCCCACCCAGGCCCGAGTCCAAGCCGATGCCTTCCCTCACCCAAACAGCTATGCTCACCACTTACTCACCCTGTTTTCATAGTGTCCATGGGAACCCTTTAAAGGGAGAGTTAGACCATGTCCCTCTGCCCATGGCCCCGCCTCACTCAGAGTCAGCGTCTGCATCCTCATAACCTCCTATGGCTCCCTGCCTCCATCTCCAACCATCTGCGCCTGTTACTGTGCTCCAGGTCCCTGGCTGAGCTTGCTGTTCAGGGTTTATACTGTCCTTGTCCTGTCCTCCCTACCCAGAAAACTCTTCCCCCCAGATATGTGCAGGGGCCCCAACTTCCTTCTGCTCAAAGTCAGTTTTTTATCACTGTAACAGATAACTTGAAGCAGGTAGTTTATGAAGAAAAGAGGTTTAGCCTACATATTTCTTGGTTCTAGGGCACGGCACTGGCACTGTCACAGTTTGGGAAGAGTCCTCCCGGCTATGACCCATCATGATGGATAGCAATGGTGGGAGCCATTGGTGACCATATCCTGGGGTAGGATGCCAGAGAGATACTCAGGGACAGGTGGGGCTTTTATAACAACTCACTGTCATAAGAATTCACTCCAGGAGACCAGTATTCCCTTCCAAGGACAGTTCCACGAGAACCTAAGGAATTGAACTGGGGGCCCCTCATAAAGGTTCCACAGACCCCCCAAACCACCACCCTGGGGACAAGATCCCAGTACATGGACCCTTAGGGATAAGATGCCAGTACACTGACACTTGGGGAGAAACCCATCCAAACCTTGACAGCCATCAGGTCAAAGCAGTCACAATGCACGCACTTTCCTCTCTATCCTGATCCTCTTCTTTATTCTTAGCTTCATCACCTCTGTGGTTGTTGTTGGCTGGTTTGTTTATTCTCTATTACTCGGCTAGATTGATAGAGGAATAGGGACTCTGGCTCACTACCGTGTTCCCAGGGATTGGGTCCTAGGTTAGGGCTGGAAATATATTTAATTAAAAGTTCGCATCTTGCTTACCATTGTTTCCCTGGAGTCTTAAACAACATGTGACCTATCATAACAATAACAGGAAAATAATTTGAAAATGACAAGAACAATTGAAATTTATTTAGCATTTATTATGTGCCAGACACGGTTCTCAGCTCTTGGTATGTTATTATTATTTATAACAACTCCACAGGATAGGTATATTTTGATTATTTATTTATTTTTGCAATGTGGAAGATTGAACCGAGGGCCTCACATGGGCCAGGCAAATGCTGTTCCACTGAGCAACATCCCCTGGCCCCTGGCCAGGTGTGTTAACGTCTCTATTTGTAGATTAGGAAGTGAGACACAAAGGGACTAAGTAACAGGTTCGAAGTCACATGCAGAGTAAGTAAAGCTATCAGGATTAAAAGCAGGCGTCGAACTTCAGAGTGTGAACTATTAACCACTGGAAATGAATGGCATCTGATGTTCGTCAGCAATTCTCCCTGGGCCCTTAGGCGCATGGGATGAGGCGGTGGTCACCCAGGTCAGCAGTTCTATTTACTACCGTGGTAAGAGGAAGTGTTGACCAGTAACAGATTGCATAAAAAGTACAACCTGAAACACCAATAATTGTCACACCTGGACTGCAGAAAAAAACAGAAAGAAAGATTATATCTTTCAGTTGCTTACTTAACCCTCAGAAGGGTTAAAAGCCACTGGTTTTCAAAAAGGAGAACTCTGTATCCTAATTTATGTCTGTCTATCTGTCGACTGTCAGCAGGAATGCAGAAGGTCAACTCGGGCTGCACCAATAGGTGTTTCATAAGCTAAATGGTGATAAAGAATTAGATCAGCCCAAAGCCAAGGCAGGAATGGAAGCGAACACGCACTTCACAGGCCGTTGCTCACAGGATGTAAATTACAGCCACCCTAAGATATAGTAGGTGTTCACTCAAGTTTCTCTGTGGGTTTTCATAGCCCTTCGACTATTGTGTTTGAAGTAAAAGTTAATAAAAGTCCAGAAACGAATTTGAAAAGGTATTGGTACCAAGAGATTAATTCAGGAGGTTTCAGAGGAAGTACCCTCCGCCTGAGTGACCGCTGGGGACAGCAGCCTCCTCCCACGTGCCTCGGGATGCAGAGTCCGCCTGAGCACGGGAGGCCTCCACCCTCCCCCGAGGAAGCCTCGCTCCTTTATGGGCTGTTGGCAGCAGGCAGAGCCCAGCCTCAGGTCCCTCCCACTGCCATGAGGCTCTGCAGCCCGCCGTCCATCTGGAAAATCTATTTTTCAAACTCAATCAAGCTCACGAGGTAAGAAACAGAGAGCAACTCTTTTGACCTTAGAGGCCTTAAGAACATCAGCAGGTTTTGTCGACAGACACCGTGCGCGGTGAGAGCGGAGACAGTTGCCAAGATCGCTCCAGCTCCATGCAACACCCTCCCGAACTCTGACCAGCAGCCCCTCCCTCCTCGCCCCAAATGAAAACTTTCCCATAAAGCAAAAAGTAGCGACCAGAATAATTCACACCAACTGCACCCGTTGATCTCACCGAAACGCCTCTGTGCGTCATGTCCAGGGACTGAAAGGTCACAAGAGCTGCAGTGCTGAGCGGTTTGGGATGGACCCCAGAGGAGGTGACTGAGACCCCACAGGGACCTTTGCTGTGAGTTAGGTCGACATCAAAATTGAATCAGGCTGGAAGAGTCGCGTTATGCCTCGCAGCCAGGCAGGTGACCCCAACTAGCTAATGAAGCTTCGCCGAGAGGCAAAACCCAGCAATTTTCACTTCATTCTTTTCCAACCTGGAGCAAATGTTCCCATATATCATGACATTTAAACCCCACAATACAGTATGATGGGAACGCAAATGCGGAACAGCAAGGAATTTTCCACAGTGGACCTCGAAGAGGGTCAAGTTTGGAACTGAGAGTCGGCTCCCTCAACAGCCACCTCATGGCAGAGATCCTGGCCGCAACTCCTGGGACCCAACACTCGCTGTGTTCACCGGGGCTCTCAAGGTGCCTCATTGCCGTCCATAAAGGCCTGTGGCATTTTGTCTCCAGGTAAAAACAGTGAAACAAGCCTAGAATTTCATTGATAGGTTGGCGCTAAATTCAACATCTGGGTAATATTCCGAAATTACGTAAAGCACGGAATTTAGATGCTACGCTAGCCAACTCTGCGGACCCCAGTGAGGAGGAGGCTTGCTCAGCTGGGCTTCTCGCCCCCCCAGGACGCCCCAGCTCACACCGGCCTGCTAACGGTTGGTCCCATGTCATGGGAGAGTGCTGCCTGCCACGTGCAGCTGGGACTGGAGCTGACACCAAGCAAAGTCCAGCTCGGTGGATACTGAGATGCCACGTGGAATGACCCTCACCTGCCTGCTATGGAGTCCCATGTCCAGTGTGCTGGGCAGGCCACTCAGGCATGGGCAGGCACAACTCTGAAGTATCGGGCACTTAATGGTGCTAGGTTTATCCACAAATCTTTGTCACCAACAGGAGACAAAGATTTGTAGATAAAGATCCTGGTCTCCCCTATTCTCCATTTTGGGACATTCTCTGGAAATTCTGAGTCTCCACGGTTCCTCATGGGTTCCAGTGTGACTGAGCCCCATAGGCCCAGAGCAGCTTTGAGCCGACTGCAATGGATGTTGGTCACGCTCCCTTCTCTGCCCATTGTCTCCTCCCTCGCCTCTGCCTCCCGCCCTGTCCCACCACCACCAAGTGCACTAACTACCTGCAGTAAAGTTCTTGTCAAGGTTCTGCTTCAGGAAACCCAAATGGAACACCAACCAACAAAAGCAACGAGGGAAAACAGACACACACGCTGGCACACACACGTAGTCCCCTGGATCCAGTAGCACCTGCCCCTGGGCCTTTCTGACATTTGGGTCAATTCAGTTTCCTTCCCTTTTTCTATTTTTCTTGAAGCAATCTGCCTCAGACATTCCATCACATGCAATGATGAAGCTGCCCAAATAAGACCAGAGCTTAGGCATCTCCGATGATGACAATGAGGTACACGTAGTTGCTCTTCTGCTGACGTCTGCATGGGCCACCGCCTGGCACACAGCAGACACAAATACTGGCATCAGATAAGTGGACTCTGACTTCCCCTTGTTGAGAAGATTGAGAAGAGACAGAGGAGGGTGTGGCATGTTCATGTATCGCATGGTTAGGGCTCCGTTCAGCTGGCACCCACGGAGACGGCCATGCTGTGAATAGCTGCTCCCCTGGACCCCTAGACATCCCAGCACCTGAACTGCCCAAACCCAACACCCACTCCCAAATCCCCAGACCTCTCCATGATCCAGCAAGGGACAAGTTAACCCCTGGCACAGCGAGGGCTCCAGGGTAGCATCTCTTCTGATTGGTCAGTTCTGGCCTTGCTGATTGAATCATATTTGGAATATTATCACCACACAAAGCCTAATATTTTCACTCCCAATGCTCTTTTAAAATTAATCCCCATAAAGCTCTAAAGTAATGCAACACAAACTCCTTAACACAAAAGAAATGTTTTTTCCTCCAGACCCCACCATACTGCTAAAAATTCAGAGGAAACAGCTTTCTAGATAGTCTCCGCATGAATATTAATACTAGTACAATGCGCCTGCAGATGTAGGCTTGGGCTTTTCATCTGGCCACAGGATGCACCGAGAAACCAACTGATCTGCAAGGCTTTCCCCTCCCTCCTTCATACAGCTCCTCCCGGGAACAGCAATGTGTGATTCTTTCAGATTTCCTTTACCCTGCAGCTGGTGCCGTTCAATGGATTTTTTGGCACAAGAGGGACTCCCATCTGTGTCCCAAGTCCAAAATAATCAAGAGGTTTTCAAGTTTATTTTTCCATGCATTTTTCCTCCTTCGTCTTCTTTAATTTCCATAGATGAGGTATTTCTTTAACTTTCAGAGCCAAATCTAGTCACTGGCTCTTTAGAGGTGACACAACACACAGTGTGCTCTCTGCCATCGGGGGAAATCTCATATGTGGATTCCCAGTGGAGTGATCCCACTCAGTTAGAAGCCAGGTAGAATGATACAGCAGGTGTGCTCAGGTCAGGGATGGAAGAGAACACAAATGTGTTCCTTGGTGGCCATGGAAAGTCTCCAGAGAATCCAGAGAAAGAGACAGACCATGTGTCTAACCAGACATGGTAAAACGTAAGAATGGCTACCCTTTGGACGTTTTAGCTAAAGAAGGAACAAGGCCCAGTCTTCAAATGTAGATGTACCTGCTGAGGAAAGAAAAATCTGTAAGAGATGCAGCAAATAGGTTGATGGGAGAGAAGAAAGCACCAAGCCGAAATGATGTTGAAGTAGATCTCAGTTTCAGCTAGAGGACGCACATGCTCCGTGACTTTGTTCTTCTCAGTCTCCCGTTATCCTTCCTCGTTGAAAGGATCTTTTCTTCCTGGGCCCCTGTGTTAGTTTCTTGTAGCTGCTGTAATAAATAAGCACAAACTTGGCGACCGGAAATAACAGAAATGCATTCTTTCTTGGTTCTGGGGCCTGGAAGTCCGGAATCAATCTCACTGGGTGGGAACCAGATGTGAGGAGGGCCACGCCCCCTCGGAGGCTCCAGGGAAGAGCCCACTCCTTGCCTTCTCTGGCTTCTGGTGACTGTGAGCAGTCTTTGACTTGTGACCACATCACTCCAGCATCCACCCCTGAGGTGCCCCTTCCTCTTCTGTCTGAACTCTTCCTCTGCCTCTGTATATTTGTGATTGCATTTAGTTCTCACCCAGAAAATGCAGGATCATATCACTATTTCGGGAGCCTTAATTTAGGCACACTGGCAAAGTTTTGGCCACAGAAGGTAACATTATAGTCCTGGAGTATTGGATGTAGAGTTCTTTTGAAGGGCATTATTCAACCCACCACAGACCCGAGGGGAGAAGCTGCAGGTTCCCACCTAGGACCCTCACATCCTGTGCATCCCAGTGGTGACTTCCGAGAGTGTGCAGGACTCCCTCTGGAGATCGCTCTCTCTCTCAACTGTCCCCAGGTCAGACAGAGGACCAGGGATTTGATCCTTGAGAGAGTACCCTTCAGATGAGGCCAGATGGGAATTGGAAGATGAACACCTCAACTCCCTCACTCTTTAGATGGGACAACCCTGGGGAACATTCCACACTGTCTCTGAGTTCTCCAATTGGACTGGGCTCTGGCGGCCACCAAGGTAGCCTGCTGGGTGATGGTGCACCTTTACCCCTTCCTTTCCTTCCTTGTCTCCCTTCCCTGTCCCTGGCCGTACTTCCTAGGATGGCTTCCACATAAACATCTACCATCACCCACTGGCCTTGGGGTTACTTCTGAAGTGAACCAACCTGAGACAGACTTCATGGTCTCACTTTGGGATTCAACACCACCTCCAGGAAGCACAGACCACAAGGTTCATACACAATTTATTTTTCCACTGCCAGGGCCTGCTGAATTGATTTTTTTTTTTTTTTTTTTTTTTTTTTTTGGGTGCTGGGGATCCAACCCAGGGCTTTGTGCTTGCAAGGCAAGCACTCTACCGACTGAGCTATCTCCCCAGCCCTGAATTGAATTTTAAAAGAGAGAAACCATCTTCACAAATCGTAACTCTGAGGACCACGTGGTCTAGGGCTCTAAAGTCACGTGACCTGGCCTGACCTCCCCCCACCTCCCCCTGCCAGAGACAGACCTGGGCTAGGCCTGGGGATTGAGGATCAAATGCTTTGCCAGGAAGATCTTAAAAGAGGAATTGTCATATTAAGAATTCAGGGTGCTCTCCCCAAATTCCTTTCATGTTGGAGGATTTTTCTGTTCCTCTGAATGCACACCATGATAGTGTTAATCTCATATAAATAGAAAACAGCCCCAAAACGTATAATAATTGCATACACCCCTCCTTTTGTCAACTTTTTGATTTAGCGCAACTTGCTGCAGAGCCGGGTTTTATTGTATTATGATACGACAGTAATCTTTTCTGTGGCTTTCACTTTATTTTGTTACATTTATCTAGCGTGCCAGATTCACACTCCCACAGTAACCATATGGGGAAAAGCCACAAAAGCTGTTAAGTACATTTAATTACTGTTTTGATGAGCTCATATTTTAATTATGTTTATTGATTCTGTGTATATTGAAATACTTTTAGCATTTCCAGAAAAAAAAAAAAACCCGGAATCAATATGCAGCAATTACTGAGCACTTTATGATTGTATGTGTAATTAAAACTTTCATAAACTATTTTTGAAGAACATATCCCCCTTAATCCTATAGTGGTGATTAGCTAGGTTTCTGACTGCTTAGGTAAGCTTTGGTTTCTCTTCTATGTAGAAGGAAAATAGGGTTCAGTGCAAAATATGTTTACAGTCAAATATTTCTGACTTTAAATGTCTCCCTTCCAAAACAGCAGAATGCACATATTGTACCTTACATGATTTGTTAAAACACCGCTAACAATGATAAAACACAAATTTAAACTTCCTAACAATTCGATGTTGCCAACTCAAAGATTATTCCAACTGTCAGCCATGCATATGTTGCTGCTAACTGACAGATTATTAAAAAAAAAAAAAAAAAAACCAGCAAAACTCTCCCTCCGTGCCTGCCTCCTTCCTTTGCTCATGCCATCAATGTTTCTAGTTCTTAGGGAATTTTTACTTGAAAAAATTAAACGCGTAACTGCCACATTGTTCAGAGAATTAAATTAGAATCTTTATCATCTTGTACCTTTCCTTCTACTCATTCTGTGCATGAAAAAAGGAGCAAAAATAGGGAGTCATCTCTCTAAAGGTGAGGCCAGCCCATCTGCTCCAGGAACACGTGCTTCTAGCTCAGACAGCCCACCTCGCTCTGTGGTCCTAGAAGGTCCCTTGCTGGAGCCACTGTCCTCAGCATCACCTGGTGCTTTTGGAAAACTGCAGATTCTTGGATCCTGCTCCAAGCTTCAGAGCTTCCAGAAGCCCAGGAATCTGAACTGTGAAAACCTTCTGGGCTGCTCTCATATACCCTGGTGTCTGTGAACCATGGTGGCATTCTCAGAGGCCTCTCCTGCCCACCATGATTCTGTCATGCTACGGTGGGCCCTTTACAATCTGCTCCAGAAGCAATTGTAGCTTCGAGCAGCGGGAACTACCTGCAGACAGATTGCTCACTAGCACAGTCTGGGTGGGCCACCTCCAGTCCCCTGATGGGACTCGGCCTACATCTACCCACTCGCCCAACCAGCAATGGGCTACCCTCCAGCAGGACACCTGTCTGCTAGAACTGGCCTTATGTAAGAAATATTTGTGATTCAACCTCACTCAAAGTCTTATTGAGATGAACTTGTTAATTTCTAGGTCTACCATAATAAATGACTACAAACCGTGACTTTCAACAACAGAAATTTATTCTATCACAGTTCTAGAGACCAAAAGTCTAAAACCTAGGTGTTAGCAGGGTGGGTTTTCTTTAGAAAGCTCAGCAGGAAAGGCTGGCCCCTGCCTCTTTCCTAGTTGCTGCTGGTGGTTGGCAATCCTTGCCGTGTATACTCCCCATAAATATGTGCATATGCATCATGATAGATAGATAGATAGATAGATAGATAGATAGATAGATAGATAGATAATAGATAGACGATAGATAGATAGATAGATAGATAGATAGATAGATAGATAGATAGAGTGAGCCATGATTGCTTCTGGAGAAACTTGTGAAAGGTCCACTGTAGAATGAGAAATATATACATGCCTACACACACACACACACACACACACACACACACACACAAATGAAATAACCTGCTGACAAGATTAACAAGATGGCTGTGAGGTTCTAAGTCTGCAGTGAGTGAACTGGAGAGCCAGGGAATCCAGAAGTGTAAGTTCCAGTCTGAATCTGCAGGCCTGAGGTCCAGGGGAACTGTAGGTTAAGTTCAGGTCTAAGGTAGGAGAAGACCAATAGATCAGCTCAGACAGACCAGGAGAGAGAATTCAACCTTCCTCTATTTTTTGTTCTGTTCAGGCCCTTGGTGAATCTGACAATGCCCACCCACATTGGAGAGGAGCCTGCTGTTCTCAGTCTGCCAATTAAAATGTTACTGTCTTCCAGAAAGACCCTCACAGAAAGACCCAGATATAATGTTTAATCCGATATATGGGCATCCCATGGCCCAGTCAAGTTGACACCTAAAATTATGTACCACAAACCCCTTTTAACTTGATACATCTGCAAAAACCCTATTTCCAAATAACATCACATGAACAGGTCTTTTGGGGTCACAATACTGAGCAATGTTTATGGAGGACTGTTTGAAGAAGCACTTTCTTCAGTCTCCCACATTCCGTACTTCACCTTTAGATTCAGCCAGACCATCCAAAAGTTGACTCCCAGATCTTACTGATTTGGGTCCACATAGAAATCTTGTCCTGAGAAATGCTGGTCAGCTCTCCCTGACCTTGGCACTGAAGTAGTGGTGTATTACTATGTGGTCCATAGATGGTGCCTGTCCTCAAACTACATGCCTGTTAGTCCCCAAAGATGTATATGGGAGGCTGTTTCCTCAGCAATGCTGGTAAGAAGTGTGGCTGTAAAGGACACTGTCCACATTATACTGGTCCCTGTGGAGCTCCTTGGGAGACATGTAGGCTAAGGACTGGTTAAATCCTTCCAAGTTGAGGTGCTAATACGTATACTCCTCTTCACACTGAAGGTGTCTCCCATTTCTACTTGACACTAGGAATCTTAATTGGTGTAATAATGGAGGCCAGGCCCGTAACTGAATGAAGAATCCAAGTCTGGCCAGGGAATACCAGGCAGTGAGAAGGGTCAGAGGTTTAGACTATGTCAAACTTGAAAGCACATAACCCATGACATTCATTTCTAAATATTTTTAAAATAAATTTGTTATGGAAAATTTCAAACATACACAAAAATAGAGGGTTATAATGAACCTTCATAGACCCCTCATTCAGATACAAAAAAATAATATTTTTCTAATCTTATTCACTTTTTTCTCTTGACTTTTTAAAAATTTTTGCTTGTCCATTTTAAAGTAAATCTCATTTGTGGCTTTATTGGTATATATGCCATTATCACACTTAAAAAATTAATAGTAATTCCTTAATATTTTCAATACTTAATCTATATTTAAATTTTCTGAATCCAAACCAATGTTGATTTTACTATTGGATTAAACTAAGTCCACACGTTGTATTTGGTAGTTACAGTTCTTAAATCTCTTCTGTTCTTTAATTTCCATCTCATATTCCATAATTTGTGAAACCTGACCCAAGACTCCTTTTTAAACATGTGGACCAAAAGAAAATAAAAATGAGCCATTGGTCTCAATGGCTGCCATTTTGCAATATTTTCATTCAACTTTTCTCCATTGGTTTGACTTCCTTTTCATACTTCCATTTTCTCTGATTTTGAGTTTTTAAATTTGGCTTTTGGGCTACCACTTCATTCTACGTATTTTTGGCTCTCAAATCCTTGACAGGCGATTTGGGATGTAAGTTGAATTACATTAATAAATGTAAAAAGTTGTTCAGAATTTGAATCTCAGTGTTTAAACCTAAGTGCTCAGTCTTCTGGGTCATGAAGGGCTGCGGGGATCCTATGGTTAGTTGCCCACAGCATATGGTGGGGCCCTGGGACCCCAGGAATCCCTCCGAGGGGAAGGGAGGGTACTGCCAAGGGAACACCTCTTTTGCCTTCTTCTGTCGTGACCAGAATAAAAGCAAACCCAAGGTATAATAACCACATTCTAGAGTTCGACACTTCTGCATGAATTTATCCATGTGTTTGACATAAAATCCAACTAAAACCAACAACATCAGGGTAGGGAACCAAGATCTCACTGAGTTTTTATGGTATTTTATTGAAGATCTTCATAGAGTACTAAACAGAAAAATAAAACAACTTTTTAAACAAAGCCAAACAAGTTTTAACAGGAAACCTTATTTCTTATTTTGAGGACTGGGACATTTCCAAACCATCTTTAGGACACATTTGCTAAAGGATTTACATTTAGGAGAGGATTTACATGCAGAGAGGGGAATTTTTCCTTGTAAAAAGATTTATGGGCATTTTCTCTGAGAATTCATATGTAACGTACATGCAGGACCACAGGCTAGGAGTCATTCGAAAGGAAAGAACAATTAGCTCATGCATAATGTTGGCGGGTTTGTTGGACTTGTGCTGTGTGCTCAGCCTTATCCTAGGTTTCCTAGGGAATTCAGAAACTTGCAAAGCAGTTTTTGCCATTCAGCAATCAACAATCCTGATGGAGGTCGCAAACCAGCACAGGGGATCAGGGTATTGACTGGTAAAATAAATGGTCAGAAAACAAGCGGCACCTAAGGACTTCGGTGGTGCACATGCTGTTGACTTCTGTCACCACCCCAGCCCATCCCCAGATGCTAAACAGTGAGTTCATCTGAAATGAAGGTCCCTCCTCTCCTCAGAAGCCTTGGGCACCTCCCTCTGAGTGGGATTCAAGCTCCTTCACCTGACCTTGAAGTGCTCCTCAGTTTCTGCGGTGTTTAGCTTTCCTGCAGCTTCCTCTGCCTCTCTCTGTCTGTCCCCAACACAGGCACACACCCCTCAGACCTTAAATCCCCAGCAACACCTCCCCCAAGAATTCTCAGGCGTTCTCTTTTCTGAATGGAAGGTCAGGGCAGGGTAGGGTAAGAAACAAAACAAGTCCTGGACCCAGTCTCAAATTAAGGGCTGTGTGATCTTGGGTAACTTATTTAGACTCTTACTTATCTAAATAATGAGGGTAAAAGTAATACCCACTCTCAGAGTGGAAGGGATAGGATGGTTCCCGTGTGGGCCGGGTGGTCCTTGTGGTCCTTCCCTCGGTAGCCAATGGACCACTACACCTAAGTTTGCTGACCCTCCTCCCTCTGCCTCAAGGATGAGGAGCCAAACTCCAGGCAGGAGATTGAGGAAGGGATCCACCATGAGGACACCGCTGGTGACCAGGTCAGAGGCTCAGGGAACAAGATGGAGGCTGAAGTCTGGGGTGGCACCAGGAAGACAAGACGGGTGGCTTTGTGTAATATCCCCGGGTGCTGGACTCCCACTCTCCTGGCTTTCTGGCTCCTTCCTCACCCTCGTTCTCCTTCCACCTTTACAGACGGGGCCGTTTAGGACTGCCCTGAGCCACCTCACCCAGTAAGCTACACTCACTCAGGTCTTGACTCAGGCTGTTGACAGCCACTGACTGCCCCTTGCCTCCAGCTCTCTAAAAGCCTGATTTCGTAATAGAATGATGTGATCCCGGAGGCATTTGTGAGGTGCGGCTGTCTGCGTGTAATCAGGCCCAGACCAGTGCAATGTGCGTGGCAAGCATTCAGTTCCGAAGTTTCCAGCACTTTCCTGATCGCTATCTGTCTGAAAAATAAAACGACGCAGGTCGTAAGGTCATGTGGGTTGAGTTGGAGGTAGGAGATGACAGGGACCTCCCTCAAGAAACGGAAAACCTGCTGGATAGCTATTCTGTGCTCACAGACTGCAGTCTATCCTTCCCCCCAGGATCTACCTTTGGTTCCTGTGTGTCACTGTGTACTCCCCTAGACATCTAGACTGGCGGGGAAACCTCCCCTGTGAGCCGGCTTTGCAAATCCCCTTCCGGGTCACGGCCGACACTCACTCAGACATATAGCTCCTTCAGAAATAATGAAAGCCACGGAAAACGGAATTCAAGAGAGCAGCAACATACAACTCTGGTTGGATCGTGTGCCTGAATTTGTCCCTGTAGCAAGAAAAGTAGTTTTTGAGATGGAAAAGAGTCGCTGACCTCTGTGTGGCTCAATATTCCTGCTCTCTTTTTGAAGTTAGTTTCACCCCACAGGAGTTTGAGTCGCCTTGCTGAAAGTTACCAGTCAGTCAAATGTCTTGCCACGCACAAAGGGCCAACATCCTTCCTTTTAATCTATTCTGCTCATCAAAAAGGGACCCTGGCTTCAGAGACTGTGTTCCTCTCAATAATATTTCTCTATAATAAATATGCTAGGTGCCATTTATAGAGCACGTAATAAGTGCCAAGCCCAACACGAAGAGCTTTGCATCAGGGCATTTAAGTGGCAGAACTATTATATTGTCACAGGCAAGAATGTTGCTATCAGCAGTTTACAGATGAGAAAGCCAAGTTCAAGGAGGTAAAGAACGCTCAGACAGGAAGAGAGGGAATGGAGGATTTGAATCACATCACACCATTAGTTCTCTTTCAATTTCAGCTCTTGAGAACAGTCATTCTCTTTGGAACCACACAGGACTTGGTTTCACCAACCTGGAGCTTCCCCAAATGGTCATATGGTAAATAGCACAGCATGTGAATACTTGCAGCTCACTAGGTCACAAAAAAACTCAGTCCCCCGGAGTGTGCTTTCCTTGTCCCATGGAAGGTGATATTTTACAGGTGATGAAGACTAGGATGCAGATACCTTCGGGATGTGGCTGTCAGGCCATGCCTGGGAGGTTGTACCCGCTCACGGTCTTCCCAAGCCAGTTTATAGGAAACCCAAACAAAAGCAAGCCCAAAGCCCCTGCATCTGTCTCAAAAGGTGCAGTTCTTTCCTTGAACCAGTAGCTATGCCCCAGGATTCCACAGAACCTGTCGTCTTGTGTCAGCGTCGGGGGAAATGGAGAAACTGAACCCCACCCGGCTGCTGGCACACGCGTGGAGAGAATCAGGCTGGGGCCCTGGAAGTAGAGCCTGGTGACAGGAAGGCAGAAGTTGGGGAGAGGGCTTTCGGTGACTTTGCAGAAGCATTCTGGGTTTTCTCCTCTGTGAAGGTTTGCTAGTATCACCAAGGCCTCCTCCGCTTTCCCTCCCTCCAGAGCCTGTGCCCGGTGTGCCTCTGTTCTGGCCTACCCACTTCCTTCTCTTCTCCCACTTGCCTGCCGCCCAGGAAACGCACCCTGGGGTCCTGCCTCTACCATCCTGTTCTCATTTTCCCCAATTCTTTCCTAAATTCACGTACTGCCGCCAATTTCAGCACTGTCCTCTGGGGTCATTCCTTGCTTTTTTTTTTTTTTTTTTTTTTTTTTTTTTTCAGGTCCCCTCCTGGGATGCAGACCTTCACTCCGGTCAGGTGCCTGGATCATTTGCGACATGATCCCTCTGTAATTGTAATGTGCCTGGACTTGCATTTTCTGTATGATTAATCAAGTTATGACTGGGCAATGCAGGCCTGTTCCAAATTTTATAAGATGCCTGGGAGTTCCAGGGCTATTTGGGGGAAGATATAAATAGGAATTGTTCATTTAAAAGTCCTCCCAGGTGTTGAAAAGCAATCAGCCAGTAACGCCACGGTCTTGTATTAACATTTTTGCCAGAAAGACTCTATTTCTACTTACAGATTTGCAGATCTCATACTTTAAAAGCTGGATGGAAATCTTCATACATCAGTCAACACTTATCTTTCAAACAGCCTTCTGGACCTGGGTCAGTGGAAAATTAATTTCATAATAGAACCATGGCTTTCTTCTTGGGAATCTGAGATGTTTGCTCATTGCCAAGAGCACAGGGGCTATAAAAGATAGTCCCTCATGTAACAGATCCTACTTCATAAATGTGAGATCAGGGTAATCCTTTAGAATTTAGGGAGATGTTTTCAAAATGGCGGGGCTAAGAGCCAACGTGGTCTCTTCCTGTGATTGCTTCAAGCAATGGATCAGCAACTTGGGCATTCATACTTGACCCTCCACTCCCCAGTTCCCTTGGAAGGTTCCTTCCTTCCATATTTACTGAGAACTTACCATGTGCTCAGGGTGGTCAATGTCTCCAGCATCTGGTCAGTGAGTCCTGTGGCTTTTAACCTGGAGACTCCTCGTGTCTCCACCTTCAAGTTCCTACCTGGTCCTCTTGAGGGGCAGCTTCAATTGCTCTAGTGAGTTAAACCTCCCAGCTGCTGCCTGCCACCAGAGTGGTCTCCCCCGACTCTGATGTGATACAATCAGCTTAAAATCTGAAGTTTTCCCATAGCCACCCTGACAATATCCAAACTCCCAAACATGGCCACTCCCTTCTGCCCATCTGGTCTCCCCAGGTAGCACCATCTTAAGCTCCCTGTTACAGCCCTAGACTCACGTAGGAAGGAAACTTACTGTTCCTTCACAAACTTGTACTCTACTGCATCCATCCAGGTGACTGTCCTACCTGAGATGCCATTGTCCCTCCTCTACTATCTCTATTCTGGTCACCTTCAAGACTGAGTTCAGATGCCACATTCTCTGTCCATGTGGAAGAGGAGAAAGAGCAGTGGCCTAGGGCCAGGGGCCCTAGATCTGTCATTCACAGACTGTGTGACACAAAGCAAGTCACTTCTCCTATGTAGGCCTATGCCAATATTTATAGACTTGGAAAGCCAGATGGCTGACCTCATTCCTTCCTGGGATATGTCTGTGCCTTTGACTATTTTCAAAAACCCCTGAATCACCTCCTCAAATTCTCCCCCAAATTAAAAAATATACATGTTAACTCACAATCTCATTCCTTGCAAAGTAACCCTAGAAATGAGGACTTCTTGATTCTTATTGTAGGAGTATTTGCACAGACATACATACATAGAAACAAAGCGAGTGTCAATCGATGGCAAAGTAGTCAAATGGAGCCTGAAACTGTGGAATATTAAAATAATCACTAAAAAGAGTGAGTTCGATCCATTAGAAATTAATTTGGAGGGATTTCTGATTTGTGTTGTTAACTAAGGGGAAATAAAAGCTGCGCATTCACACACTGAGAAAGGAGGGAAATATGACTATGTTTTACCAAGGAATGAGCCTCAAAGCCCTACTCTCTCTGTCTGAAGGGATTGCAGGGCGTGGAGAAAGATGTGCGAGGTTGCGCACCAGGTTACTGCTGTCGATGACCTGGGCAAAGAGGTGAACGGAAGCAGGGCAAAGGGAAAGAAGTCAACCAAAAGTAAGGTGTCCAAAGAAATGTTTAAAGCTTACCAATTTAAAAAAAGAAAGTATATAGTAATATTCACTCATATAAAATTTTATTTCTGGGCACATTTATCTTCAATAAATGATTCATTGAAGTATGATCCCCAAATAAGAATGGCAGTTCTCTCAGGGCAGTAGAAGGGCAGACAGCAGTCAATTTTTGACCCTCGTCCTTTTCAGGACCCTTCGCCTTGGTTTCAGTGTGAGCTGGTTCTGATCAGCTCAGCAGCTGCAGCTCAAGCCCAGGGGCCATCTTCTGCTCTGGATGCTTCCACCCAGGTACTCATCAGGCCTCCAGCCAACACATACGATCTTGGTCTTATGATCACACCTACTTCTAAAATGACTAAGCAGGTACAGAACAGGGTGCCGCCTTGCCCCATGGCACAGAGGAATGCCTGCCTGATCCACAGTCCTACCTGGACACAACACCAGGCACAACTGCCTGGCTGATCAGGACAGACACTAGGAGAGGAATGCTTCTCTGCTCGCTGCTGCCCCTGACCTGGGCTCCTTGCATGGTCTCTGCAGCTCACCTGCCAGACTCCCAGAATCACCAGAAGGCAGCTCCCCTGCATTCTTCATCTTCCTGTCCCAGCCCTGGGCACGGAGCCGGTTCCCAATGAAAGTTTGCTGAAGTAGGATTGCTAATCCCCACTCTCTCTTTCCAGCAAAATGATGAAGCTGGGAAAGGGTTTGAAACATAATATCTCCTGGTTTATGAGAGTTCATGTGCACATAGAGCAAAACAATTGATTTCTAATATGAACCTTATTAAAGTTATTACTGGGTTTAAAATTGCATTTTGAAGACTGAATCTAATGACTAGAGAAAACTATTAAGCCTTTATAAGAGTAGAAGTTATTTTTTAAATGCACCCTCTGTAGAATATATATCCCAAATTAGACTTACCAGAGAAACTGACTTAGAGTTCTCACTGTTGCTCACTTCAAAGGAAAGCCGGCCTCCCACAGCGTCTGCCTAAGCAGAGGCCACATTTCACACTGCAAACTTCTAGCTGTTCTCTCGCAAGTCATAATTAACATTAAATCGGACCTAAAATTATCATAATTTATGTGGTGGTCAATTAGGGAAACCCATGCACAGCTTTGCCACAAACATGAGACAGAATGACAGTTTGCGTTAGTCAGGGTGTACGTGCCCCTTGGGAAGGTGCTGGGGGTGACCTGGAACGATTGTGTCCTCCTCATTCCACAAGTTTGCACCGAACCCAGCAACAGGTCAACTTGCAGGCCAAGCCGCCCGGAAGTTCTATCATTACCAGGTCAGGACCCTGAGCAGTGGATGCTCTGGTTCCCAGTCTTCATTAGAGGCATCAGCTAAATCCTTTTCTTCTCAGTCCAGATGGAGAAGCTGCAACTGCGGTTTCTGGTTCACTTCCAGTCACTTTTCGTATTTCTCTTAAGGAATCCCCACTGCTACTTTTATTACTGTTAATAACGATACTGAAATCATAATATTAATGAATCAAACTGGTCCCACGAGCCAGTAGAGGGTAAGCACTCCAGCTGCCTTAGCCCACATCCACAGGCACACCCAAATGTCAGGAGGGAAGAGAGGGAGAGGCAGTGAGGTTGTGACCTGCTCAGGGTGATGCAGCTCATGATGGCCACGGACACGCGCCATATCCTTCTCCAAGGCCTGTCATTTCCTGCAGGTGACTTGGAAAACTCAGCAAAGCGTCATCATCCAGGTAGCCTTCTTGCATGGGATTCAAAAGGAGGGAGTAAAGTCATTTGTTCCCATTATGTTAGGTCCCCCCAAGTGGCCACCAAAAAAAAAAAAAAAAAAAAAAAAATAGGATAGCAAGTTTAAAAGGAATTGCATAGCTAGTCCCAGGTCTTTGGTTTGTTCATTTACTTCCTATATTCACTTTTCAAGATTCTAGTTCTAGAAAACCCAAATTATCCAATCAAAGATGAGATTATCAATTTAGGATGTGGCAAGGCTCAAAACACTGCCCCTTCACTTTTGGAAGATGTCAGTCCCATCACTGACACATATGAAATGGCCTTACGCTGTATCTCCCCCAGTCACTCCCCTGCCCTGCTCCCTTGAGAGCTGAGGTTCAAGGTCCTTGACTGAGTCACAGTCAAAGCTCGGGCTTGGACCTAGGCATCCTGTCTCCTTCTCACCATTGTCTTGGGACCACAGACACAAGACCACTGCCTCCCTCTGTCCCTCTGGTCTCTGAGTCTTCTGTCTGACCCCTTCTAGTCTCTGCCTTGAAATTGAAGTACTATTGGGAGCTGCCCTCATGGGCAAAGGACCCCGTGTGATTCAAGGCTCCCAGGTAGTAAGCACGGCCCCTCCTCAGCTCAGTGATCCACTTCTCAGGCCTGAAAATAGAATGTAAAGCCTTTGCAAGTCTTGCTTAGTTCCTCTCCGTAATAGTTGGGACTGGGGCACACGGTTAATTCCCCAGTAAACTCCTTGAGTGAGGAAACAGGAAGCTGAAAGGTTAAATGACTTCCGCAGCTCCCTGGTGCTTGGGCCCTGGCTCAGAGGCTCGCCGCAGGTAAGCATTTCCCTCTCAGTGTTGAAGAATGGAGGGCTTGTGGGCAGGAGGCTGGGGAGGAGTGCTGAACCCTCTGTTCTGATAGAACCGCTTGTGTCTACTTCTTTTTGGACTGCTGGCCCCCTGCCAAGTGCTGGTGCCTGTTCCCCTGGCAGGTGGAGAAATGTCTGGAAGAATAAATTCCTTCCCCTCAGTGCTCAGGGGGCACCTTGGACTTCCATTCATTTGTTCATTTAATAAACATTTGCAGTGTCTCCCAGGTACCAGGCATTGCATTAAGTGCTGGGGACGTAACAGGAGAACAAGTGGACAAGCCCATGTGTTCCATAAAGACTTCTCAGAGTACTGGCCACTTAGTCCCCCATCGCTCTGGTTCTTTAATTTACTCCCCCATCACTCCTCGGGCACCCAATTTTGATTTTCAAAGACAGCTGATGGAAGGAGGTGGTGCATTTAAATTTTCACATGCACACTTCCCTCCAGCCCTGGGATGCATCATAGTATTAGGGAAGGGTCCCCTCTGTGCCTCTGTCCCACCTAAATGTTTTTCTCTGCCTTTCTAATCTGGGATATGTGGCCAGTTTCTCAGCACTCATGGACAGGTTCACACACATACCTGTCGCCTGCTCAGGAAGGCTTTCTGCTGTCTTCTGAATTGGGACATCATTGCCTGGATGGCTCGCCAACAACAGAACGAATTTCTCACCATTGAAGATCAGGGTGAGGGCTCTCTTCCAGCCTGCAGATGGCCACACAGCTGGAGGAAGGTGAGAAAACTCTAGAGCCCCTTGTTCAAGGGAGCTAATCCCATCCATGAGAGCCTCACCCTGATGATCTGGCCTTAAAGCAAAACAAAGAACCGATGGAATGGGAACAAATAACTTCAACTTCCTCTTTTTGAATCATGGGCTTGAAGGCTACCTGCATGATGAAGCTTTGCTAAGTTTTCCAAGTCACCTGAGGGAAATGACATCTTGGAGAAGTAGGGCCATGTCCATGGCCATTGATGAGCTGCATCACCCTGAGCAGGTCACAGTACCACCCTGCATCTCCCACTCTCCCCTTCTGATAAGTTGGGTGCACACGTGGTTAAGGGCTAAGGCAGGTGGAATGCCTATCCCTGGCCTGGCTCCTGGGATGGGCTCGAGTCCTTAATATTATAATTTTACTATCATTATCAGCAATAAAACAACAGGATCAGGTGATTCTCAAAGTATGGCAAGTGTAGACTGAAGAAACTCCTATTGTAGACACTTCCAACTTTGTTAACCACTAAAAATAAAAAGGTATTAAAAACAAAACAAAATAAAAACACGAAACATTTTTCTAAAAAGCAGAGTCAGTCCCAGATGTCCACGTAGGGTTCTGAGCACCCAGAGTCTGATAGTGTGTCAGTAGGTGCAAAAGTGGACACATTCTTTTATTGTTCTGGGCGTGTGCACACGTGCGTGTGTATACATGGGCACGCACTTGTGCATGTATCCCCTTCACCCTCAGCTAAATGCTATCCAAAGAGTTGAATTCGTATTGCTTGCAGGTCATTTTTAGAAACTCAGGGCGGGTCACCGAGGGGAAGGCAATGAAAGTGTCCCTGATGGCAGAGAGGAATCAGAGCGGATACACGGTTTCATTCAGCTCCAGATTAGTCTAAATTAAGTCCCGTGGCCTGCGGAGGGGTCTCAGCTTGGAGGGCAACCTGATAGTGAAGCTAGAATCTCAGTCTATCGATGTACTAAATTGATGGCAATGAAAAGAATCCTCCCCAGACACAAAAGTACACTTGTTTTCAGATTAATGTGTCCTGAATGTAAGCTTTTCAGCCCCCTCTCGGAAGGAGTCGCCGTGCGCCTGCTCCGGGGCAGAGGCAGGGCCAGGGTAGCATTATTTTGTGAAGTATTTGTTTGCAGAGGTGACCTGGCCACTTGCTCGTGAATACACTGGAGGACTATTCTTCCCTGACATCTCATAAGGCAAATTCACAAGGACACTAAAGAGTTTGTTTAAATTGGTGGCGACAGAGGGACAACCTAGAATGCACGCTGGATGCACCCTACATGTTTCCCCCGCAGAGTCTAAAGCCACCTTGGCTGGGCCCCACTTCCTCCTTCCACTTGCGCAGAGCCTCTCAATTACCTGCTGTTAAGCATCTTGGCCTTATCTTTGTGTAACCAATGCCTGTTGCTCTTTTCAAAAATGACTAACAGGAATTCAGAGCATTGTGTTGAATTTTAATGGGTTATTTTGTTCTCAGATGCTGATTTTCTGAAGGTCCTATCGTGGCTTCCTCTCTCTTACTCCTTGAAAAATAAGATTGGTAATCTTGGTCTCCTGGCGATGTTGAGGGCTGGCACCTCCCTAATGGCCAGGAAGTTCAGAGGTATAACACTCTGGGAGGAGGTCATATGGGAATCAATATTTGAGGTTCTTTGGGATTGTGATATGGAGTTTGCTTGAGTTGTGGGTGGGCGGAGCCAAGGGGCCCAGGCACCTGCCTCACATGCTGGATTGTTTCAGGCTCCCTCTGGGCAGAGGGTGAGAGTTGCTGGCTACTTCCACAGGAAGCAAGATGAGCCATTATGCAGCTGTTATTAAAGCCATCTCTAAGCCCAGGAGCACCCGTGGAGTACAGACGCAGCTTGGGATGGCTGGACCCTTCTTTCTCTCTTCTCTCCTTCCTTTCTCTCTCTCTTTCTCTCCTCTCCTCTCCTCTCTCATTTCCTGCCTCCCTCCTCTCTCCCTTCCATTCTCTTTCTGAGAAACCAAATTCAGAATGCTGCCTTTAAATTTCAATAACTTCTTAGATTCCCTGTCACAAAAAAGATCCTGCCTTCAATGGCCTTGACTTAGACTGCACTTCCTGTGAGTATACCGACATTTCCTTTGCTAAGTCCACCAGAAGAGAGGTGCCCTTTACAGCACACACCATGCCCACCTTTCCTCTACACAGAATTTGACCTCAACCCAAGTACAGATGCCTTCAAATTTTAGAGACACACTGTTGTCCTGGTTTGGGGAAGGAGGGAACAGTAGAGTTAGCTCCCACTTATAATTCTTTGAGGCTATTACATGATGGGTATTATTGTACAATGAGGAGTTTAGTTGGTGAGACAACCTCTTTTTGGATTCACTGCGGGTTTATGTTTTGCTAAGCAAAAATAAATGTCATTTGATGCATGCATCATTTTTCTTGTCCCTCAAAACCTTGTATAGATAACCAATATTTTGGACATATAAAAGTCTATTTCAAGAACATAGTCTTCATTCATTTAAAAAATTGTTAAGAACATTTGATTCTTGGTCTTGATTCACAATACTTCATGCAAAGGAGGAATCGCATCGCTCCTAGGCAGTGAGGAAAGACTGCCTGCCTAGACTCTTATAGTACGCAGCTTCCTCTCCCTGCCCCAATCCAAGGTCCACGTCATACCCCATGCCAGTTATGCAGTCTCAAGTCAAGAGTCAGATCTAGTTCATTCTCTGGATAATCGTGCTCAATGGATTCCATCTATTCCTGGAAAACTAGCTACAAAGAATTGACAGCCTTTTAACATGATCCCAAACCACCTTTCCATCACCTTCTCCCTCCTCTTCCACTCTGAAACTGGACCTTCTTCTTGTTTCAAACATGCCTGTACTTTCTGTCCACAGGTTTCTATTTTCAGTACCCTTCCCACCAGAAGTCTCCTCTCTGCCCCAGCTTCTGCCTTTTGAAATCTTTCTGTCCATTCTTCAAATTCCACCAGTCATGGAATCTCCCTAATTCTCCTCACAGATTTGATCTTTCCCTACTTTGTCCATGTGGCTCATTTTTTATCCTCCCCTATTATAACCATTTATCAGTGAGATGCCACCCCTACTAATTACATACATTTACAAAAAACAAAGCCAATGTCATCTTTTCAGGCCATCAATACGTTGCATTTGGTAGACATTCTCTGTGGCTTTGAACTAAAGAGCTATTGGTGCCACCTTTGGACCCAAATGCTAGAATCATAGATAGTAGCATAATACATAGTAGCATATAGAGGGACCCTTGACTAACCCTATGATTGAGACTTATATTGGATCAGAATTACCTGATAGTTTTTTCAAAATATACCATTTGATGTCTTCACCCTGGCCACTCAAAAGAGAACTTAATAAGAAAAATTGGGTATGGTGGAAGAGGGGAGAGAGGTCACAGAGCTGATGGATGATGGAGCTCTGATTGTGAGTGGTGTGATAAACAGAAGAGTGAGCTTCGAGACCAACAGACATTGATTCAAATCATGTCCCTGAGGAAGTTACTCAGCCTCTCTGAAACTTGGCTCCTCCATTTATAAATTGCAAATACCCCTATCTTAAGAGTTATCACGGGGTGGGGGGTGAGAGAAGAATGGAGGAACTTTATGTAGAGGGAAATGAGAGGGAGGGGGAGTAATAAGATGGTGGACTGAGACAGATGTCATGACCCTATGTACATGTGTGATCACATGAATGGTATGAAACTACATCATGCACAACCATAGAAACGAAAAGATGTACCCCATTTGTGTACAATGAATCAAAATGCAGTCTATAAAAATAAAAAAATAATTAAAAAATAAAATAAAATACGTAACATCAATATAAACTAAAGTATTTCTGTAGGTAACCAGCAATTTGATCCTTTTAAATTACAGTTAAAATTTATACCTATATAATCAAAAGAAATTATAACTTACTCTCCTGTAAATAGATATATCAAGTACTAATATAAGCTTTCTTTAAACCTCATTGGAACATTCTATGTACAATAAAACTGGAGCTATTTGTTAGGGAAAAAACAGAGTTATCACATGCAGTAAGTGAGAGGATGCATGGAAATTGCCTCTTGTGTTGTATGGCATGTGACAGACTCTCTAACGACAGTTAGTTCTTCCCTCTTCCTTTCTGTGACTCCACACCCAGTGCTGAGCGCAATACTACGCTGTGATACTTAATTAAATAAATCAACCTGCATCCATTCACCAAGACATATGGTGAATGAGACAGGCAGTGTACAAAGCCTCAATACACCCCAAACTCAAACATCCCCCAGTATCATTTACCAATGACTCTGAAGTTATTATATTAAATTATGATATGCCATGCGACTCTTTGGAAGCAAACGTCAGACTCGACAACTATCATGAACTGCTCCACAAAGCTTTGGAATGTCTTAAGTTGTTTCTCTTGGTCATTCTTGCTCTTGTTAATCTACTTTAATCCATCATATTGTGAATGCTTGGTTTTCAATCTAGAAATAAAGGCATGATGTAAGTTCGAACATTCTAGGGAAACAGGGATTTGTTTTTACCAGTTCCAGTTTAGTCAGCTTTTCATTGGAGGACCCTTCTTCCTTTCTTTGTCTGGAGTTTAATAAAAGGTTTATGAGTTTCTGCTTTTCTTCGTTGGGAACCAGAACCAAATTGAAATCACCATTTCCATTAATCCAATATGGCGTAAGTGGATGGCGCACACACATTATGACATTGTAATGTGTTTTATAAGCAATATCTATTTTCTTTCATTGTTTTACCTTTCTATTGAAAATTTAATCTATTTCCCTAGAACCTGGTTTTAAGGTTGGAGGATGTATATTTTACACTGTGGTTATAAGTAACTTGTAAAAATCAATAAAATGTTCTTTGTTAACTGTTGTACAGAACTGGCAGTGAACTGAGAATGGTTTCATGTGTAAGTCCAGCCCTGGGGTCTACTACAAGTTGTCAGATGCAGTCATAAAGGAACCCTAAGTTAGACAAGTAAAAATTCCTCCAAAGAGAAATTTAAAAAAAAAAAATTATTTAGATTGAGCTATCACTGCACATACTGAGAAATAAAGACACATGATTGATTTGCTCCAATTCTATGTTTCTTTAAATCCCACGCTAACACAGGGACAATAGTGGATATATACATCTCTCTGTTTTTCAAATGCTTTCACACTATTATTGACTCAGTTGATTAGTCTTTCTGCAAATACCTGAGCACTTAACTGTGTTTTAGATGCTGCACTAGATGCTGAGATCTGATGGTGAGAAAAATGAAGAACCAAAAGTCATAAAAGAATGGTAGGACACTCTCAATTTCACAGCAAGAAAACAAACAACACCATAATTGCAGGCACTCACCAGAGAACAGATAGATGGCAAATAAGAACACCAAGAGTATTCGGCAGCACCCAGCAGTAAGGGTATGTAAATTAAAGCTACAGAGACCATCACACATCTATTAGAATTGCCCCAATGAAAAACACAGGCAGCCGGACACAGCGGGGCACGCCTGTAATCCCAGCAGCTCAGGAGGCTGAGACAGGAAGATTGGGAGTTCAAAGCTACCCTAGCAAAAATTGAGGCACTAAGCAACTCAGTGAGACCCCGTCTCTAAATAAAATACAAAATAGGACTGGGATGTGTCTCAGTGGTCGAGTGCCCCTGGGTTCAATCCCCAACACCATAAAAAAAGCAAAACTAAGTGCTGCAGAGTATGTGGAGCAGCTGGGCCTGTCCTACTGGCTCAAGGGAACGCAGGATGGCACCATTATGCTAAAAACTGCGGCAGCTTCTCATAAGCACATACCTATTACACAACCTTGCATTTCTGATCCTTGATATTATCTAAGAAAAAAGTGCATTCATACAAACCAGTACATGAATGTTGATAGGAGTTGTATTTGTAATAGCCCCCTAATGGAAAGAACCCAAATGTCCTTCAACAACTGATTGGATAAGCAAATTGTGGTACATCCATACCCAGGAATCCTGCTCAGCAATAAAAGGGAACAAATTATTGATTCACGAGAACCACTTGGATGGGTCTCAAGGGAATTACACTGAACAGCAGAAAGCCATTGCCAAGAGTTACATAGTTTATGACTCCATCTATATAACGTTCCCAAAGTGACAAAATCATAGTGATGGAGAACAGATCTGTGGCTGCCAGGGATTAGAGCCACGCAAAGGTGAAGCTTCGAAGGTATAAAGCAAGGAAGTTTCTTTGTTGTGGAGGGCAGTTTCGTATCCTGATTGTGGTAACAGTTACCAGAATCTAAAATCACACAAAACAATAGACACACATTTATGTACAAACTGCTAAAATCTAAGTATGGTTTCTCCCTGAATTAATGATATCGTACCAACACTTCCTGGTTCGGAAGACATGCCGTGGTTGCAACCTACGTGAACACAGGAGGGAGCCAGGGGAAGGAGCCACACAGGTGCTCAGCACTGTTGGCTCGACTTCTCATGAGTCTTATCTGTTTCACAATAAAAAGTTGTACTGGAAATAGCACATAAATACACATAAAATGACGAGTCAGGGAAGTGCCATGGGAGAGAGCCAAGATGCTCTGAAGGCCTCTGAAGCGGGGATTGACCTGGTCATGCAGGTCAGGGAACACTGGAAACCCAGCCAAGATCTAAAGGAAGGCTGGAGGTTAATGGGGTGAAAGGGGCAGGAGGTTCAATCCAATTCTCAAGACTTAGGAAAAGTTCAATAAGGTAGGAAAACAGTTCCATCCATGAACTTCCAGAGCCGAACACACATGAAGACACAGACAAACCGTGTTGGCTGAGGTGGGCTGGGAAGGAAGACTACAGGGGCTAGAACTAAGCTGCTGGGTAAGTTAGGAGGGCAGCAGGTAGCAAGAGAGGAGGTGAGGAGGACCCTGGGAAGTCAGGAGCCCTGGGAGCGAGTCCCAGAGTCTCTGCCGGGCTGCTGAGCTAGGCAGCAACCTCCCAATCCCCAGTCGCTTCTGGCAAAGGATTTCCAGAGACAGAGGTGCTCAGCAGGTGGAGGGGAGCTCTGGGGCAGCCCGCCAGCTGCTTCTGACTCTGCAGAGCAGAGCATCAGGGAAGGAAGACGAGAGGACGTCAGGTTCCTTCCCCGCATCACACGCCACCCCTCATCCCCTTCCCCAGCCTGCCTGTCAGCCCAGGGGGCTCAGAACGAAACCCAATCTCCGACTGTCCCCTCCAGCAAGTCCCTCCTCCTTGAGCAACAGCTTCTCCTCCATAGAGCAAATGACGTCCCAGCTGTCCTAGCACTGTCTTCCCGGTCCTGCTGAACTTTGACCCTGCGTTCAACTTCACTCTTCGCCTGGCTGCTCACCTGTGTGAGTACCTAGAACAAGATCAAGAGAAATGTCCATTCATGTTACAAGAACTTTCCTCTAAAGCCATCCTTTTGTTCTAGGGTCTTCCACAGTGATCAAGAAGCAACCTACAAGGTGCAGCCTACATCCATAAGTCCCTGGAAATTATTTTGTTAGGTCAACTACAAAGATGTATTTCACTATGTTATGATGAAGATGAGAAATTGGATGTACCATTACATAGCCTCCCAACTGAGGGAGAATTTAAATTTTTTCTTAGTAGTGATTTGACTGAGCTAATATTTATACATTTAATAGAAGTTTTAACATTTTAGTTAAAATGTTATTTTTACAGTAGTACCCTGATCAGAAAGATTTAAATTATATTCATTAGTGATGTCATGTTCAGTGACTGAAGTCATAACATTAGAGTGAATCTGACTGACAGGCAGAAGTATATTTGCTTAACCAAAAAAAAAGAAGAAGTAGAGAAAACTTGCGAGACAAAGGCAGGCGTGAATAGGAAGAGATCTTTTTCTTTTGAAGGTCGTCATTTTTCTACTGATAAATGTTTTCCTTCCAAACAAATTATGACTTACCTTTCCACCCAGTATGATAAAATAACCACAAATATTTTGAATGCCTGCATTGAAAAATGGATTTAGAGCCTTCTGCGCTTATAATGGCCAGTTCTGGGGGTACAGAATGGCTTTCAACTCTCAACCAACCAAAACATGCATGTTTATCTTTAAGCCTGTGCAGCAGAAGCATCTAATTGATCCCACTTGGGAGACAGACTGTGAATAATGGGCCATTATATTTTGATGAGACACACAATTGCCTTGAACCTGTCAGGAGTTCAGGTGTGGGATCCAGCTACCTGGGGCCGTTGGTGGAATGTGATGGTTTGCGTTCCTGCTAACGCATCTGCCTGCCGCAGCCCAGGCAGGGCCCGGCTCCATTTCACGGGAATAACTCACCTATTCATGAACAATGAGGTTCAAATTGTACTTTTCCTTAACACAACATTAACTCTCAAAGAGCTGGAAATTCAGCACTCGGTTCCGTGAGCTTAGATTGCAAATCAGTCACTGAGAACATTATATGAGCAGTAATCCCATTAAATATATCATCTTGCAAATATCTAAATCCAGTTAATTAACTTGTATTGCAAAAGAGCTCGAAGATATAGTTTTCAGAGAACAACCATACATTTTAGGGCCCTAATTATACTTAAAGCAAATTTCAGGCTCTGCTTTTTATACAAAATAGGTGGAAAACTGCCTTCTAAGGGAAAAAAAGATTGACAGAAGGCTACATTTATGAGATTTGAACAGAAAAGATATTCAAACATTTCAAAAATTAACTGCTTTCTTACATAAACTTTTTACTTGCATTGTAGAGAGCTTTTTTAATAAAAGGATTAAACAAAGTCTGTTATTTTAATTAAAATTCATAGCAATACAATGTCATCTTTACAGTGGCCGTAGAAATTAACTAGCTCATAGATTTTGCTACCCTTCAGAGTTCATAATAATTTGACTTGAGCATGATACCAAATGCTGTAAAATAAGTAGACTTAAAATTATCACAGGAAGGATTTAAAAATAAAAAATTATAATTTCACTTAATGAAAAATCCCTATTACTAACTTAGAAATATATAGGACAACAATTGCTTAGTATTTTTTTCAGGTGTCCATGATGGTTTGGGATGGGTACACACCTCTACCACTGCCTGAGATATGGCCATAGACATATCTGGGCATATGTGGGTTTTGCATAAAATTTGCACAAATGTGTCTACACATGCATGTGTATGTGTGTGTGTGTGTGTGTGAAACTTCTGATGACACTCACTCTTTCCATGCTTGCTTTGGACTTGCCCATAACCCCACTACAGTGGATCTTCATTGGCATTTGTCAGAAAAATAAATCCTCCCAAGATGTGCTTCTCATTATGCTTCATGAAAAATCCACACCCTCCAAGTATAAAATTCAAGACTGACTTATTTAGAAATAGTTTTAAATTGTGATTTCTCTAAACTATTGTTCAACACAGACATATAAAGAATAGTAATAAAATATAAAAATACTTCAAATATAAATAGTGCTTTTCTTCCAAATAGTTCAAATTCTTATCCTATGTGTAAATCCATATTGTAAATTCATACACACACACACACTCACACACACACATATATGAAATAAAATCTTTTTTGAAATCTCAGTGCGAATTGAAGTTTGGAGCAGATACAGTTTTTAAAAAGATGTCAACAGGATAGGATTTATTCATGCTAAAATCCATGACCCCATTTGGGGTATCCATGGTTCATTGTTCTGAAGAATAAAGTCCTGAAAATATTCAGGGATTCTAACCCTGTCATTCTCACTCTCCAAATGTCATCAACATAAAACATACTACTTTCATTAGAAAAATGTGTCTCATTGGGGATTTATGCCAAAACAGTTTTGAGGGGCTTGTGTTACTGAAAGGCATACAGACGGACTTAGAAAATGAAGAATTTAGTTGCCTACCCAGCCTTTTAGACTCATTGTCCCTGGAATCTACAGAAGGTGACTAGCATCTGACTCCAGAAACAGAGACCCAATCAGTGAGGTTCTTAGAGTAGTACAGGCAGCGGCTTTCTGATGGACTCATAATTTCGGGAACATATAGATTCTCCTTAAGACTTTTAGAGACTCCGCTTCATAACCACCCCAAGCGTCAACTATGTGCTTTCCAAGTGATGTTCAGTCCCATGAGAGAATCATCTCATTTCTTTCTTTCTAACAATTCTGTGTGGCAGGTGCTATTATTTTACAGGGAGTACAGCTAGTACATTTTACAGATGAGGAAAACTCAACTTAGAAACTTCTAGTCCAAACCACAGATCTACTGAGTTACGAGGCTGATTCCAATCTCTGCCATCAGATGCCATAATTCATACTTTCACCCACTCTGCTACTCCATTTCACAAGCAATTGCCCGACACCCTCAACTTTGCAGTCCCCAACTTTGCTCCTGGAAACTCACGTTAGAATTAGGAAATATTCTAATATTAGGAGTATTGATGCTTGATCATGCATTCCCTGGTGGGGTAAAGGAGGTTGAAATGATACCTTCCATAGGAAACCGAGCACAACTCGGAATCTGAAATCTGTAAATGCCGTTTTACACAGGATAGAGTGTGCTCCGAGTCCCTCGCTACCGAGAGTTCCAGTGGCAACATCCGTACCACTTACGTTGACACCTCTTACCTGCAATGTGGAGAGAATGCTGCAAAGCACATTTCAAACTCTTGAGCTCAACTTGGAGAACTTTGCTGTGTCTAGTGAAAGGGTTAAATGTCCCCCACTGGCCTCTCGCTTTCCCTTGCTCCTGGATCATGTTGTCTGAAAGCAAGGCCCCTGCACCATGGCAAACCGAAGACGTATCCTAATGACAGTATAATTAGAAGTATCATTGTGGTAATGATTCTTTTCATCTGGAGCACAGGCTGCACAGAAAGGGGCTCTCATGCAGCTAATTCCACCTGCCTCTCCCTTGGCTTCACCCAGCTTTTCCCCCTAGGTCAGTAGCCAGCGATAATACCAGGTGTTTGACAAGTCCTCAGACTTGGGGCTCATCAAACTAATTAAAGAGAAACACATCCAAATTCTAGTGAATTATTTTACTTTAAAAAATGCTCCCCATTCATCTGGCTTGTTGGTTTTGATTAATGAAGACCACAAAGGGACTGTTGTTCTTGCAGCCTACAGCCACTTGGTTTGGGTTCAGTGGGTCCAGGGACAGTCATCTAGACCTTAATCTGGTCTTTCTTTCCTACTTAAAAATCCAAAGGGTAGAAAAGTTTCTGATTTTATCAGACCTGGCAAGGCAGGCAAAGAAAGATGAAAACCATCTTGATCCACTAACTTGACGTAGCCAGAATTTATTTGTTTAACTTAAACACCCCTTAGAAGATGTCCATTGTTTATTTGCCACACATAGAATAATACAAGGCATTAGGAAAACCTTAGATCCATTGATATATTTTAATATCCCTAAAACTAATAAACCCCAGAAGCCTGTCCTTTATAGAAACCTTTGCAGTACAATCTCCCAGTGCTGCTCAGGTCTCTCCGGGGGTGTTGCTGTCCCCCAGCATTACCCCATTGATGAATGAACAAGGACACCCAGGGGTTGAATCTGGGAGTGAAAAATGGAGGTTTTGATTCTTATTGGGAGTGATTTTTTTTAATCAAAGAATTTTTCATTTTTAAAGATAATTAGGCATCAAATGTAGATCTTGAATGAAGTTGTTTGCTGCAATCGCAAAATATGTCTTCATAATTAACTAAGCATTTGGAGATGCAGTTGAGCACTTAAAGATAGATTAAAATACATGTGCTCCTGCCAGGTTAAAAACAAAGTCCAACAGACAACTATACTAATAAATTTAACATCTTTTTAAAGCACAGATGCTTAAGATGTGGCTTTTAATAATGTTAGCCAAATTCATTACAAGATTATGGTTTTAGAAACCATAAGCCATAAATACACTCTCCAAGTTTCTAAACCTGAAAATGTCAAAATATCCAATCCAATATCTACCCATTTGGTATGGAGACATTAAATAACTTTTCAGTATTATCTTTACAATAATTAGACATTTGAACATCATTTTTAAATCCATCATTTACTTGAATATAAATTTTAAATGAGATCTTTTCTTTCAGCAAGAAATTTTGATTTTATTTTCGTGAACCTAAATGTACAGCTGATCTAAACTGTTTAATGAAAAACATCTTTTCCCTTCTCTTTACATGCTGAATGCAAATCCATTCTTGTCAATACCATCTCACCAGCTTTGACTAATAATGAACATTAACTTAAGTCTAAGAAATGAATTCACACATGTGATATTCAACAGTTCCCAAGCGTAAAGTTTTCAGATTTAATCGGTAAGTCCATATTCAAATGATTCTCTTGCTTGTCTGAAGAGAAACTTGATAGATGGGGTCACCCCATGTTTCCTATGGGGTTTTGAGAAATATTAACTCCACAAGATATTAATAGAGATTATGAAAAAAATTACATTGTTTGGCTTTAACCCATTGTAAACATTTAAGGAATATACAGAAACGTTGAAAGAGTAAACAGCTTTAAATAAGCTAACAAATCTCCAGTAAACAAAGCAAAACACATTTCTTCCCTGCAGGACTTCTCAGATCCTTCAAGGTGCCTACATGCTCAGGCAGTTTCCAAGAGAACAGAAAATGTATTGTGTTCCAAATTGATTGGCAGCGTCTTGCATGGTTATTAGCCCTTCTAATGTACTTGAGAAATGATGGTTTATGGTGAGCTTAGATGTTCTGTTATCTCCATGATCTACCCCCCAAAGCAGGGAATCTAGTGACAAGCAAGTTTATAAGAAGAAAGATGCTTTGGAGAATCATGACTTGAAAATTCATCAACACTTGAAAGGTTCGTAGCCTAAAATTTACAAAAGTGTTTGGAAGCAGATTATCCTGCAGTTAATTTAAGCAGGCTACCTTGTTCTGATTTGCTGAATTGCTCCTTTCTCAAATGGACTCATGTTGTTCTAAAAACCAGGCAAGGATTTGAATCTGGCAAGAAAATAATCCAAATGAATAAAGGTCTTGTTTCTCTTTAATCCTCCCATTACCTTATTAAGTCCCTGTTTTAAAAAGTGAAATGTAGCGGTTAGATTTTTTTAATTTAATGTGAACGTCGAAAGTAAAATTGTGGATGGCAAGTCAGCTAGAGGTTTTAGCAGACCTTATTCTGAAATTCTCCCTTAATTCTTGCTCCACAATGTGGAATCCAGTCCATGCAAAACTGTCAAGTCCTGTGTTGTTGCATGTCCCTGCTTCTTTTATAAGGTTAAGAATTGGATTTTGGAATGCATGGGTTTTCACATGTTAATGTTGAAATCAAATTCATTTGTGAACATGTTATAAGACACCATAAGAAAACTATCAAGAGGCAGTTTTAAACCTTTCAAAAACATAAATATTCCTAATCATTACTTTGTTTCACTTTCTGACACAAACTCAGCCCCTTCAAACAGCTCTTAAAGAAATTGCTAATATCTTAAAAACAAACCTTATCTTTCACTCTCATTTCCATACCAAAACAGTTCAATTTTTTTCCCCCTGGGTCTTCTTTTACCACCTAGCAAACAAAATTCCAACTACGGATTCGAAATGACAGACTTTGTGGGTTTTACTTTTCAGAGATGATGTCATTTGTGGGGAATTGTTGGGTAAACCATACCCTCTCTTCAGAAACCTGCAATTACCTCTCTGAATAAAGAGATCAATGTCATGTTTCTAGAAATAATGGCTAATGATATGTCTCTCGAAAGGAAGTGGCGTTATTAATTACCTCACTGTGAACACACAGTTTATAGACAGCTCAGAGGGCCACTCGCCCAATTAACTATAATGACTACAGCTTCAGTTAGTCCATCTGCACAGCCTTCTAGACTAACAAGCCTGCAGCTTCACAAGACTCAGAAGGCTGACGCACAGTGAGGACTGCTCACCAGCGATACCTGGACTGTTCTGGACAGTTGGCGACAACAGCCCAGCAGGAGGCAAGACCTGTACCTCTTACACTCCAATCAACCAACTCATTCCCCTGTAACTACCTTGGGACTGACGATTTCTGCACCAAGGTATATTAATTTATATCATACATTTAAATAGATTTGTATATTACAAATATATATTTAAGAGAGTATAAACATATAAAATATCTAAGATTATATTAATATAACTATAAAAACTATATGCATTTAATAAATTATAATTATATATAATTTTTAATACATTTATAATACATTTTAAGTAAACTTTATAGGTAATTATTGAACTATAGATTTATATACTATATAAAATATAGGGCATAACAATTTGAGTACCATTAACACAGGAAGGAACAAAGCCAAAGCACCGTGACCCCAGGGTTCATAGCTAGAATTGACCTCTGTCAAGAATAAAGGCCTGAAACATTGAAATAACATATCACACGCACACATGCATCTTTATTATTATTAAATGCTCTTGTTCTAGAAGTGGAATCTTTCCAGCATTGGGGTCCTTGCATGTGAATCGTGTTTTAGGAATGCGCACCCGGATTCCATGAGGGCCTCAGGGCTCCCAGGTAGACCTGGCGCCTGCCCTCTCGCCAGGGTCTCCTGGTTCATCAGCAGCTGCGTCACCTGCTGGCCCCTGCTGCAGAGGCGGGGAGGCGGGCCTGGCTCCAACCTCATGGCTGACGGTTGACGTTAACGTCATTCGGAGGACAGGCCGCTCCTTGCCCTTACGGCACCGCCAGTTCATCCCAAGGTCCTGATCTGCTTGTTTCCTTGATTTTCCCTAATTGACTATGGGGGAATGGACATTGGGCCCCGAGGGATGACATGGGACCTTTAGGGACAGATTGGCAGGGACCACGGGGTGAGGACAGTTAGAGCTCAGGACCTGGCCTCATCCTCAGGCACAAATGACTCCAGGAAAGACACAGATTCACGCCTGCCCGGGGCCACGGGGAACGCTGGGCCCGCGTTTTGTGCTCTCAGAACGCTGGTTTCTCCGCGGCTTTGGCCACCCAGCTCAGGGCTCATGACTTCTACCCCAGACCTGCCCTTCCCCACCCAACCCCAAGGTGACACCGTCTCCCTCGGGGTTGGGAGGATCCGGGAGGCCTCTTGGCGAGTGTCCAAAACCCTGCAGTGAAGAGCAGGGGTGGGCCTGGCTCCCGGAGGCTTGCAGGACAGGTGCAGAGCGGCGTGGGGCCTGTCCTCGGTCAGGCCTTTCTGAAGGTCAGGGAGCATGCCCATTCCCGGGCCTGGGGGCTGCCTGGCTGCGCTTGCTCCTGCAGAAGTGCCTGGGCACGTCCTTCCTGCGCCTCAGCCCCGCCACATGGGTCACGTCAGGGTCCCTGGACAAGGCTTCCGGCAGAGAGTTCAACCAGACCCTGCAGCCTAACAGAGTTGCATTCGTTTAGGTTTTGGTTTGATCTGATTTGGGATTTTTAAAAAAAATTTTATATGTAATTTAAAATTTTTAAAAAAATTTTCTTTGTTCTGATTATTGTACATGACAGTAGAATGCATTTATACATTTTGATAGATCATACATACATGGAGTGTAATCTCTCATTTTTCTGATTATACATATTGCAGGATCAGCCCGGTCATGCCGTCATAAATGGGCCTGAGGTAATAATGCCGGTTTCTCTCTATTATCATTGACTGGGGTTTTAAACACCATCTCCCACTCCACGCCTTCTTTTCTTTCTTCATTCCTTCTCAGAAATTTATGGAGCTCCAACCAGGTGCCAAGCACCATTCTCCGTGAGAGGAAATGTTGAGGCAAGATTGGAACCCCACCTTCACCACCCACTGATAGTGACTTTGGAAAAACCACTCAACCTCAAAGAGCCTCAATTTGCCCACCGGCAAAATGGGAACAAAAGTGTCTATATCCAAGGATCGCTGTGATGATTACCAGACAACTTCTTAAACAGCTGAGGTTTTCAGTGAATGTGCGTTCCCTTCACCCATTAACAAAGGTTGGTCACTAGGAAGTCACACTTTGTAACCCAGAAAGTGTGCTTGTTTGTGACCAAGTATGGAGATGTCCCACTCTCCAACCAGGGAAATGCTGAACTTTCCACGACTCCCACCAGGCCCACAAAAGACTACTCTTCTCTAATGGATGGGCAGGCAGCTAATATCCCAGAGGAGGGGTTGGGGTACCGTACCTCATGTTTGCATGCCAACTGGGTTGTTCACCCCTTCTTGGATATCAGAGACTCCTAAAACTTTCCCTTGGCTACTTTAAAAAAAAAAAATGCACGTTTCCAGTATAGATCACATGGATTGAAAGGATCTATTACATTTAAACACACATGGCTTGCGCATAACTCCCAGATAAACACTGGCGTGAGACTACCAGGAGACTGGACGAAAGGTTCACAGCAGAAGCATTTGTGTATCAAAAATTGGAAACAAATGAGATCCCAACAGATGGATAAACTGTGGTAGTTATTCAAAGGAGTAGTATGCGGCCATGACAACTAATGACTTATCCATATGTATAAATCTTAGAGACAGAATATCAAGTGAATAAAAGAATACATCCAGTGTGATACTAGTTATATGCCAGTCAAAACATGCAAAATAAGTGTCTCTGTATATTTTAGGGAATGCATATCCAGGTGGTCAAACTCTCAGTAAAGGGATACAGGCACGAAATTCATGGTAGTGATTATCCCTGGAGGGAGAGGCCAGGACAAGGTCAGTGGTCGGGCACGACTGCATTGTGAAGAGGAGGGGGCTTCAGGTGGATTGGTAACATACACTCCTGAGCTGGGCGGTGGGTTCACAGGTATCCATCTCATACTTACAGTTGAACCCATTCGAATGTGTAATAAACACTCGTGTGTGTGCAATATTTTATAATAAAGTAATGTTTCCCATTCTATTCAATTCTTTATATTTTTATTTCACTTTATTTACTCATTTATACGTGGTGCTGAGAATTGAACCCAGTGCCCCACACATGCTAGGCAAGTGCTCTACCATTGAGCCCCAGTCCCAGCCCCTCTATTTGATTCCTGAGAGCTGAGTTTTCAGGAGAAGAAAGATAGACACAAAGACATACAGTGTGCTTCATAGGAGAAAAAGAAAAAGAGAGAAAAAAAAGCAGCCAGATGTTCCAGTGTGGAAATAGCTCAGTAAATGATGGTGTGATCACTTCTTATGAAGAGTCCATGGTACTGGTTTATAAGAATAGAAAGGGCAAAAACTCATGAAGCTCCCACCTTCCAAAATACCACTCAGGAGGAAGACGAGTCTAGCAATTGGGAGGTGGGATTCCTCTTGCAGTTTAGACTCTTTATTGACCAGAGATATCCATTTAAATTCAAATTCTGCCTGGATCTCTAGCCACAGGATCACAAGGCAAGTAATGCTAATCTCACATTTTCTGAAAACATGAGTTATTGCTGGCAGACTCTTTAAAAGATTTTCTTGAAAAACTTACACAGCAAAGGAACTAGGCTTTGAACCAAGAGTCTTAAGCAAGAAATTTGGTGGCCACCAGGGTTGAGGTTGCTGGGAGTAGAAGAGGTCCTATCAATGAGGGGCACGTCCCTTTCTCCCTCCCTGGACACTAGTGGGTCAGGCAGTGGCTCTCAGGGGCTGGTCTTCCACACATACCTTGGAATTCCCACAGGCCTGTTGCTTCAAGTGTCCCTTGGGGCTCAAACGGGAGCCCCCGCTGCACAGGTGTGCTTTGTTTGGACACCCTTCTGTTCAAGAATGTGGACCTGATGTGACACTGATCAAGTCTTCTTCCACCTGCTTGCCCAGCTTCCAAGTCCACCTCACTGTCCTCGTCGGCAGGGGGCCCTAGGATGACTTGTTCCAAGACACCTGCTGATGAACAGGTCTAAGATCTGTCTTCATCACCCCTTTCTGGGATTCAGGGATAGAGCCGATGTCTCTGGTGTTTTAGACCATCTCCAACTCAGAGGACATCAAGTCCAACCAGCAGCCACAGTGGTAGTCATCAGCAGCAAATAGCCAGATCTGTGTTGGGGTGTGGCAGGGCAGGCCCTCCAAGATGCCCTCAATTCAGAACCTGCAGTAGTTGGTGGTCCACCTCACGTCCACGTGTTCCCTTGCACTCGCAAGTACCTCCTAAGCCCCTACTGTGCATCGAGCACGGCTCTGGTCGGTGGTGAATGATAGCAAACACGACCATCACAGTCCCCAGGAAGACAGGGAAAAAGAACACGAGCAAGCCAGTAAATAAACAGTATATTTTCTGCCAGTTGTGGTTTAGCACACCTGTAATCCCAGTGGCTCAGGAGACTGAGGCAGGAGGATTGCAAGTTCAAACCTAGTCTCAGCATCTTAGCAAGACCTTAAGCAACTCACTGAGACCCTGTCTCTAAACAAAACATTAAAAAGGGCTGGGGATGTGGCTCAGTGGTTAAGTTCCCCTGGTTCAATCCCTGCTACCAAAAAAAAAAAAAAAAATACATATATATATATACACACATACATATATATAAAATATTATACATATATTACATATAATATATAAATATATAAGTGTATATATATATATATATATTTTTTTTTTTTCCCTCCTACCTCATGGCCAAGAGCATGAAAAGAAACAAGAAGCTGAAATAGAGAAGTGCCAAATGGGAGAAAAACTTCCTTAGAGAGACTCCCCTCTACAAGATCCCCTTAAGTTAGGAAAGATGAGAAGAAGTAGGCACGGAAAAGAGAAAGGGGGAGGGTCTCCCCAGAATCAGAAAGAGAGGCAGATGCCTTGCAGTGGGACAGCAGCTATGTGTTAGGTAGACCAGGCAATGCCAGAGGGGCAGGTGCACCCTGGCCAGACTGTTGCCATTCCCCTGCAGAAAGCACAGGACCCGCCTGCCTGGCACAGGAGTCCAGAGACCACATCCCCCTCTCCTCCTGTTCTTGCAGGTGACCAGGGCTCACCTGTTCAGACTCAGAGTGGGCACGCCGGCGGGTCTAGCCCAGGCTCTACATCTGAAGGCTGGTTCCCAGTCTGGTGGAGACAACCTCCTTGGGGCTCTCTAGAGGGCCCACAGTTGGAAAGCTCCCTGTATCAGTCCAGATATATAATTTGGGGAGCTGGTGTTCAGTTAGATTGCCAGTCCCAATAACTAGCAGTCCCCCGAACTCCTAATTACCCAGCCAGGGAAGCTGGGTAGTCAGAGTCGGAAAGCTTTCAGTAAGCTCAGGCCATCAAACTGCTTTGCTCTGCCTAAAACCCAGTGGAAGCCCAGGCTGATTCTTGATCCATCTGGTCAGCTGGGGATTAGATAATTCTAGAATGCCAAGCCATGAACAGAGGGAAATGAAGGGATTGTCTGGCCCTCAGGGCAGCTGGAGAAATTAATGCTTTTCCAGTCCTACTTAGACCCTCTGGTCTCTGGGCTGTGGCAAAAATCCAACAGTCAACTGCTGATGCAGGGGACCCCAAGTGAAAGTATCTGATGAAGAGATGCTAATAAATGCTTAATGGCATCTTCAATTTTCTACCCTTTCATGTATTATATAATATAATATATGTGTTATATAAAATCATGCCATGAAATAAAATATAGGAGAAGCTTTTAAACCACCTATAACTTCACTACCCCAACATAAATATTTTTTTTTCTGTATATAGTTACCTGTATCCTTTGCCTTTAAACATTTTTACATAGTTCTAGGCATATCTGCTCATATTTGTGTTTTTAAATTTTATATTGTATCATGAACTCTTTTCCACATTCTTCCCAGTCTTTGTAGTTAACATTTTAATATTGATATTATTATACTCCCAACCAAATGTACTATAATTTATCTAAGCAATGCCTTTCTTTTGGACTTTCATGACTTTAGTATTTTACCATTATGAAGAACCCTGCAAGCAATATTTTCATGCATATCACCTTTCTCACATTTTGTAAGAAGCTTGATATTATTAATTTTTAATACATTTGTTCGTGGGAGCACATCTCTTTTTTAATTGTCCATTGCTTTTCTTAGAGATACTTCTACATGCAAGTGATTTATTATACAGCTGCTTCCTGGTGAAAAACTCTCTCTTAATGACTTATGATGCTAAAGATACAGATGTTGACTCAGCAAACTTCCCCTGAGCTCATCTGGAATGTCCTGTGCTTTTCCCTGTGTGAGATAATCTGGGGTAAGAATCGTATTCTATTCCAGTTAATGCAACAGTCTCTCCTTCTTATATCCACCTTCTCTTTTTATGTAGCTTCATAGAAAGAAAAATGCAAGCCTCCCTTAGGAGGGAGCGAGCAGGAAGGGCCCTTCCTTAGTTGACAATGACCCATCACCTGGGAGGGAGCTCCAACCAGAGAGGAGCAGCTTGGCAGACAAGTCAGAAGTCCTCTGCATACATTAGTGTCTTAGGTCCATCAGAAAGCTGCAATGAGACGCCATAGACTGGGCAGTTTGTAAACAACAGACATTTTTTCTTACGGTTGTGGAGACTGGAAATCCAAGATCATGGTGCCAATAGATTCACATCTGGTGAGGATCCATTTCCTGGCTTCCAGATGGCACCTTCTTGCTGTGTCCTGACATAGTGGAAGGGACCAGGAAACTCCCAGGGGCCTCTTTTCTAGGGTCACTAATCCCATTCTCAAAGGTTCTGCCCCCATCTCTTCCCAAATGCTCCACCTTCCAATATTATCACCTTGGGGTTAAGGAGGAAAATATGAATTTGGGAGGAACACTAACATTGAGACTAGAGCACCTGGGACAAACAGGCATTTTCTTAATCTTACTGAGTTAGAAGTACTCACCCCATTGTGGGATCAGACACTGAAGAGCATGCTCCGAAACTTTCAAACCTGCATTCAACTAACCCTTGGTAGTCCCAGACAAGCATCAAACCAGAGCACAGGCAGCCCAGATGAGCTGAGCGGGAAGTTTGCCACTCCATCTCTGTAACTTTGGCATCATAAGTCATTAAAAGGGCTTTTGACCAGGAAGCAGCCTTATACTAAATCACTTGCATTTAGAAGTGTCTCTAAGAAAAGCAACAGACAGTTAAAAAGAAGATACGCTACCATGAACAAATGTATTAAAAATTAATAAATCAGTGTATTCTCAAAATGGGATTGCTTAGAGAAAATTTTTCCCTGAAGATTTGTTTTTCCTTTGAGGAAAGTATAAAAAAAAAAAAAGGACATGGGAGGAGGCCAAGGAGCAAGAAAGCACTGTTCTCAAAGTTGCACTTTTGACAACTTGGTTAAGATTACCCAGTACAATGCCTAGCTCTCCTAAGCAGAAGGGGTAAGAAGTTACAGCTGTGGCAACTTTGATAAATGACATTTCGGAGAATGACTTTTTATCAATCTAGCCATAACCATCAATGGAGAATTCTTGTTACTATAAAATAAAAATGCCAAGGAATTCACTTCTTTACTGTCAAATTGAGATTTGATGGAAGAAACAGCCAGGCAATTAATTATATTTAGGAACCATGCATCTTGGCTTTGAAGTTAAATGTATTTCCCTGTGGCTTTATATTGGGAACAGGTTTTATTAAATTCAATTACTTTTCCCTCTGGTCTGCTCCATAAAGGTACTCACAGAGGAGGACAGCTCTTAACCGAACAATTTCCACTGAAAAGATGGTGATGGAGTGGCTTTGGCCACTCACATGCATTGGTGCTTTATGAGCAAAATAATTGACGAGAGGGTGTTTCTGGTGGTCTTCAAGTTTCACCACTTTCTTGTCAGCCAGCAAAGCAAAGAAGCAGCAAAAATGCAGGGGTCTTCTCTTCCACATTGCCTCCTCTGGCTGCATCCCCACCCAAGGCCCTTGCCCTTTCCCAGAAGGGAACAGTTCAATTTACCCACAAACCCATGTGACGCCTCCCAGGAGACTTGCAGAGGCACCGTCCCTGGCATTGGGAAGAACTCTGAACACACCGTCCAGAAACATCGCTGGAAACAAGGTCACCAATTCTAGACCAGCTCTGTTCTAGCCAAAGGATACTTGATCTTTTCTGCTCTAGGAACCTCCTGTTCCTCATCTGACCAGCAGGCAGACATGGTGACTCTGGACCTGCCTTTCCCATATGGCTGCTATTAGGCTCAAACAAGAGAGTGAGATAATAAAGGAGTGATCATTGCTAAGCATTGGTAGGATTGTTGGTAACAAAGTATGAACTAGCACATTTCCGCTTCAATTGTCATTTAAAACTAACTGTGGCTTTCACAATTTTCCTGTCCTAGGAGGTACCTCACTGTAAGAATGGCTTCCCTCCTGAAATGCACAGGCGAGAATGTTTTTAAGATCTCATACCTTCTTTGATTGGAAAGTGACTGAAAAAGTTGACTGTGTCGTCCGCCAGTCAGGTGGCAGCTCCCGATGAGGGCGTTTTCTAACCAAAAGTATAATGTATTTCTGCAATAAAATGACCAATTTTACAAGTCCCGGGCATTGCTTAAAAAATGGTTGTATTAGGATCAAAAGCTTCGGTGCCACCTGGGACCAATAAGTGGTCTGTTTCTTCCAGAAACATCACCTACTTCAGCCCCAATCCTGGCTTAGTGAAATTAAGAAGCACAAAAACACAAGGCCAACTCAAAGAGTTCGTAGAAGAATTATGTAGGCAAAATTCAATATTATGAGCCAGTAATTTTCTTCCAAGTTTGTCACCAAAATGAGCCAAGGTTAAAGTACAATCAGCATGCCTTCCACCAGTACAGTGCTTCCAAAGCCAGAGTCAAGAGCTCAGCAGGGAATCTGTAAGAAGCAGCCTGGCTCAATGGAGCTGAATTTGGTGGTTCAGAGTCTGTTGTCTTCTCTAGATTTTCTTTGTTGATATTGTGGAGGAGCTGGGGATATTGCTCAGTTGGCAAAGTGGTCGCCTTGCAAGCACAAGGCCCTAGGGTTCAATCCCCAGCACCACCAAAAAGAGAGAGAGAGAGAGAGAGAGAGAGAGAGAGAGAGAGAGAGAGAGATTGTGGATGTGTCCCTTTTATCAGATGTACCACTAGTGTCACTTAGAAAGAACATGTTTGTGATAAAAGATCATTAAACTGCCACATGGAGACATCAGGTGGGTGGAATGTATCTCCCGGGGTTTTCTTTGAGCAGGCTGGGCTTGACAGCTCAGTGGACTGTACAAGAAATGAAGAACATAGACATCCAGAAGTGTGGGCATTAAACCACTGAAGAGTTCTGCCCTCTGGCCCAGACAATGGGATCAGGAGGGAGCATGGGGCATGGTTCTGAGATCAGTGTGACCTGAGTGTAGTTTGCCTCTCATGGAAGGACAAAGAGTAACTAACACAAGACGGTGTACATCGTTATCAAGGGCAGGTGGAGGGTCTGCTGTGGGCAGTGCGTTCATCTAAGGTCCTGAAGAAGGACACAATGAATCTGCAGCTTGCGAGCTGCATCAGAGGAAGAGTCGTGTGTCTTGTTAATGTATTTATCTGTAGAGAGAAGCACAGGGCTGAAGTACAGCAACCACTCAAGAAGCACTTCCTATATGAAGAAATAAAACGGATAGCATTTATGATTAGATATAGGTCACCAGCAAATGAAACAGTGACTACAGGCATTTAAATCATCGCCTCCCAATTCCAAAGACCAAAAAGAATGGGGCGGAAAGGGTGATTTCATGTAGTTTCTAGAAACTAAGAAGGGTACCCACACACTTTACCCCTCATCACTTAAGAGTGGGCAGATTTATTAGAATTCAGAATTTGTTTATAGTTTCTTAAGATAAAATATATGTGCAACACCATAAAGAAGTTTCAAAAATACCATTTGTCTTAGTCCGCTCTTTCGCTGCTGTGACTAAATGATCTGAGCAGCACAATTAGAGAGAGAGAGAGAGAAACCCTCCAGTTACAAAATATATACCCCAAAGCCACGCCCCAATTCCCACCTCCTCCAGCCACACCCCACCACTTCAATTCATGCCACTAGGGATTAGTTCACTGATTGGGTTAAGACTCTTACCACCCAATCATTTCTGCTCTGAACCTTCCTGCATTGTCTCACATGTGAGATTTTGGGGGACACCTCACATCCATACCATGACACCATTCTGTGATAGACACATGCAAGCATGTGACCTGAACTTAACCAGAAGAAAGTATGATCAACAGAACCTTCCCTTTTGTCCTACTTCTGTATGAATGTCCCTCCAACATTCCCAGAGCAAGCTGCAATTCTAACTTGGCTTCTACCGTAGGTTAGTTCTCTCTATTCCATAACGTCATATCGATGGATTATATACTACATGCTTCTGCACAAGGCTTCTTTTACTAGTTCTATGTGTTGTCTTTGCTTCTTTTCACTGCTTAATAGTATTTCCTTCTGGGAATATTCCCTCTATTAGCTTGGTAGTTTTACACATATAGCATTATTATTTTAATGGCTACTCTGGACATTCTTTTAATTATCTGCTTATTTTGAGATCACGATAGATTGACAAGCAGCTCTAAGTTCAATTTGTCCATTTTTTCTTTTGTTGTCTGTGAAGCACTTACTTTTAAACTTCTTGACTGTTGAGTCTAAAGCATCAATCATCTGTGAATCTTTTCCTACTTGCTTTTTTTCTCTTATCACACTCTCTTGCTATTGGTTATATTCATTTGTCTCTTTGCAAGTCTAGTTTTATTTTTGCACAATTGATAATGTATACAAAGAACCATGGAGGATTCCGATTGGGTCTTTCACCAGTAATGGTGTCCTCTCCTCTGCCAGACAGATACATTTAGGGGCTGCTCATTGAATCCCAATCATGGATTGAACTCGGGTAGGGTTCAGTTAATGTTTCAGTAACATATGGTTCATTTTACTGAGTGTGGTGATTCACACCTGGAATCCCAGTGATTCGAGAGGCTGAGGCAGGAGGATTGCAAATTTGAGGCCAGTCTGGGCAACTTAGCAAACGCTGTCTCACAAGAAAAAAATTTAAAAAGGTACTGGTGGTGTAGCTCAGTGGTAGCACATCCCTGGGTTCAATCCCTAGTACCACAAATAAACAAACTAACAAAATATCTGATTCTATTTCTCAGGTGTAACCCCACTAGGCTTTGGACTGAGGGGATAGGTGCTCTGCCCTGAAAGACTTTGGAAGATTCAATTCTGCTCTTTGGAAGTTTTGAGGATGATTATCTGGTCAACCACCCATGAGGCTTCAGAATTTAGCCAGTGACACAGATGACATAATTGCATACATAGAAAACTGAAAAGAATTGATCAATGGATAAATAACCTTTTAGAAACTAATAAGTGATTATAGCAAGGCTACAGGATATAAGGTTAATACATGAGTCTCTTTTGTTTTCTATATACCAGCAATCATAGTGATGGTTGAAATTAAGAAGAAACTATCATTCACATTATTACCCAAAGAAATGAAATATGTAGGTAAAAGCCTAACAAAATATGGATAAAATCTTTATGAAGAAAATCACAAAACTATGATGAAAGAAAATCAAAGAATTAAATAAATGAAGTTATTCCATGTTCAGGGATAGGAAAACTCGTTACAGTTAAGATGTCAATTCTCCCAAATTTTATCTACAGATTCAGTACAATCCCAGTCAATATCTCAGCAAGTTATTTTGTGGATATCAACAAACTGATTCTAAAGTCTATACGGAGAGGCGAAAGACCCAAAATATCTAACAAATGTTGAATAAGAAAAAGAAAGTTGGAGGACTGTGACTACCCAACTCCAAGAACTGATATAAATCTACACTAATCAAGACAGCGTGGCACTGATGAAGGACAGACAAGAGTGAGACAACAGAGTCCAGAAGAAACCCACATGGATATTGTCAGATGATCATTAACAAAGGAGTGAAGACAAGTCTCTCCAGAACATGGTGCTGGAATAATTGGACATCTCCATGCAAAAAAAAAAAAAAAAAAAAATTGATTTAGACACAGAACTTACACTTTCCATAAAAATTAACTCATGGATCACAGACCAAAATGTACAATGTAAAAGTATTAAATTTTTAAAAGACAACAGGAGAAAAATCTAGAAGACCTTGGTTATGGTGATGATGACTTTCTGGATACTATTCCATAGGCACCATCTGCAAAAGAAATAATCAATAAACTGAACTTCATTAAAATAAAACACTTCTGCTCTGTGAAAGACAAGATAAAAAGAAAAGCCACAGATTAGGAAAAATATTTGCAAAAGACATATCTGATAAGGGACTGGTATCCAAAAAGAATTCTTAAAAATTCAAAAAGGAGAAAATGAATGGCCTTATTAAAAGTGGGCTAAAGATCTGAATAGATAAAAAGGAAAATACACAAACGGAAATAAACACATGAAAAGATGCTTAACATCATGTTATTAGGGAAATGCAAATTAAAATGAGATCCTATTACATACTTATCAGGATGGTCAACATCCGGAAACACCACATCTTGATGAAGTTGTAGAGCAAGGAAAACTCTCATTCATTGCTGTTGGGAATCCAAGATGGCGCAGCTACTCTGAAATAGTTCGATAGTTTCTTATAAAGCTAAACATACTCTTCCCATATGATCAGGCAATTGCACTTCCAGAAACTGACCTAAGTGAATCAAAAACTAAGATTCACACAAACATTTGCAGTTGGATGTTTATGACAGCTTTATTTATAATTTCTAAAATTTGCTGGGCATGGTGGTACACGTCTGCAATACCAGCCACTTGCAAGTCTGAGGCAGGAGGATTGCAAAGTTCAAGGGCAGCCGGAGCAACTTGTGAAACCCTGTCTCAAAATAGAAAATAAAATGGTTGGAGATGTAGCTCAGGGATAAGAGTGCTCCCGGGTTCAATGACCAGTACAGTTAAAAAAAAAAAAAAAAGGAACTTTAAAACATAATTTCTGAAACTAGGAAGCAATGAAGATGTCCATCAGTAGGTGGCTGGATGAAATTGTGGTACATCCAGACAATAGAATGCTACTCAGTGCAAAAAAATAAAACAAACAGCAACAAAAATAACCACTGAGCCATGAAAGACAAAAATAACCACTGAGCCTCTGGATTATATGCTCCAAATCATATTTAAGGATGTGCCTTAAATGCATTTTACTAGGTGAAATGAGCCAATCTGAAAAGATGACAAACTGAATGATTCTAAGCATAGGATATTCTGGAAAAGGCAAGACCATAGGGACAATAAGTAGATCGGGGTTACCAGGAGTTGTGGGGAGGGAGGCAGCAGTAGGAAGAACATGCAGGCTCTCTGGGGCAGTGAGTCTCCCGCGTGATGCTTCTGTGCGGGATGCACATCCTCCCGTGTGTATCTGTCAAAACCCACAGCAGGTGCCACGCCGTGTGAGCCTCAATGGGAACCACGGGCTTTGGTGACCACGTTGTGCCGGTGCAGGGGCATGGAGCGTGACACTTACACCACTCTGCTGTGGGGTGCTGGTGGCAGAGGAGGTGACGCATCCGAGCAGGGGAGATGTGGATGGGAAATCTCTGTACCTTCCACTCAACTTTGCTATGAAAAAAAAAAAAACGCTGTATAAGAGGAAATTTATGAAAAAAGATGAAGGTGGGTGAGGTCCCATGGGGAAAGCTGGCTCCACATTTGTGGCAGGCTTCTTCCCTTTGGTGGTACATGGTCTCCAAGCACCATGAAGCTGGGGGGCATTTCCACCTGCCTTTTAGAAGCTTCCATCCTATTCCAGTAGTTTCCCACACCACATCAGAACTCAGGTGTTCTGGTGAACTGGCCGAAAACTCACTGAGCATCTGAATGTTCCACCTGACCACCTGGACTCCCCTAGGGGAAGGTCACTACCTGCCTTTCCCTAGGAGAATCCCACCGCCTGAGATGAGCCTGCCGTCAGCCTGGAAGTGCGCCTGTGAGGGACAGTGATGGAAAATAAACCCTTCACCTTGAGCTGCACTGACAGGAAGACTTTCCTGAAGTGGTGTCCCTTGCTTTCTGTGTTTTATACCAATGATGTTCAATTTTAAAAATCCCTCTGGATTATATGCTCCAAATCATGTCATATTATAACGTCGGTGACTGTGATCAACCAGCTATCGTTTTATGTGAGAATGCAGAGTTTTTCACAATACTTTCATTTGGAATGTGAGCAAAATGTACCCAAAGACAACTGGGCAGGCTAACATAACCCACTTCCGGGAATAAAGTTTTCCAGCTATTTAGCATAAGGAGGGGGTGGAAATAGAAAGACCGATTGCACAGTCTTAGACAAGTGAAGAGTTGAGTGACCCAACCAACAATACTCTCATCTTTGAAGAATTTGGAGGATTACATGATTGTGTGTGTAACGATGAATCAGAACACAGAAATGCAACATTATTTGACAAAGGCAGAGGGCCTCCTGGGTCTTCATTATTGCACTGCAACCTGACAGAATCAATCCATGTTTGCGAACTACGAATTAATCAAAAAAGAACGTGTGGCGCATGCTGGTAATCCTAGTGACTCTGGAGGCTGGAGTAGGAGGACCACAAGTTGGAGGCCAGCCTCAGCAACTTAGCAAGACTCTGTTGCAAAATAAAAATAATAATGAAAACAAAGAGCTGGGGATGTGGCTCAGTGATTAAGCACCCCTGGGGTTCAATTTCCAGTACAAAAAAAAAAAAAAAGAAAAAAAGAAAGAAAGAAAAGAAAGAGAAAGAGAGAGACTTATGTAGCCAAATAGCAGGGACAATCGGTGGTCCACAGAGGTTGGTAAGAGTCACTAGTCCTGATCACCAAATAGTTCTGACTCTCTCCTAGGCACATGATAAAATTGCAACTGCTGTCCCTCCTGTGGTTGGAGTAGTTATTTAACTAGTCCTAGTCAATAAGTTGTGAATAGAAATAATGTGTCACTTCTAACCTTGAGGATTTAACTAGTCTCTAGAGGGATCTCTTTTCTACTACTGTAACCACCAAAACCCTTCCATAGCATGTCCACTCCATCATCCAGGGTCCTAGAATAAAGACATCTCAGAGAAGAACCTTCAACCAAACTGCAATGGGCATGTAGTGGAGGGAGAAACATGGGTTTGTTCTTTTAGGTACTGAGATTTGGGAGGTATTTGGTTACTGCAGCATAACCTTGCTAATCCTGACTGACAGAGTACGCATGCTGTCTAGGAGAGAGGTCCCTCACCTAAGGAGTCCATCTGTTGTTAGGACTCTGTCTCATTTAAGGGGTTTAAAGAGGAATACTTCAGGATAGTTGATATCACTGAATATCTAATTCATATAAACAATCCACACAGACGACTCCCCTGGCTCTAACCCCGGCCGCATCCAGGGATCCTCTCATCTCAATTGGGCATTGCATATGCAATTGCTATGGAGAAAGATGCCTGTTCTGGTGAGACCGGCTAAGGGGTGAAGGGCGTCCCCCTGTGACTGACAAACCAGAGGGAGTCTGGAAGAAGCCAGATATTTTTTTTAAAGGTCAACTGAAAGGGGCTTAAGCAACAAAGGGATGTATTGCCCACAGAACTGAAATATTTTACAGTCATATAAGCTCCGGTCACAGTTTGATTCAAGGGTCCCTGGTGTTCTCTAAGGTCCAGCTACGTTTCTCTAAGACTCCGCCATCTTGGCTCTGTTGCCTCAGGCCGGCTCCCTCAGAATGGCAGAATGGCTGGGGCTGCCCATTCCAGGCTTCACACCCACACCATCTAGAAGAAGAGGGAATGTCTTCCTCCCAGAACCCCAAACCAAAGACTTGAGATTAACTCATCGAATCGGCTTAGAACCCTGCCTCCCTCAGAATCCATCATGCAGGGAGGAGTAGAGGGAAAGGCATAGAAGGTTCTGGGTGACGGGTTTGACGTAAATCATGAGCTCCACCTAGTTCAGGAGGTTGGGGTCAGCTTCCCTGGAATCACAAGAAACCCCATCAAGAAATACGGATTCTTGGGAAATAGCTCAGTCCATTGTGTGCCACCATAACAGAAGAGACTGAGAAACTAAGGGAGGACAGAGATTCCTTTCTCAGAGTTCTGGAGGCTTGACGTACAAGGTCAAGTTGCCATCTCTGGGAAGGGCCTGTGCTGCACCTTCCCGTGGCAGAGGCAGAAGGACAAGAGAGTAAGTGCAAGGGAGGGAGAGAGCAAGAGAGGCTGAACTCACATGTACCAACCCCACTCTGTGGTAAAGCACCCAGCCCCTCCGTGGCGGCTTTAGTTCATTCATGAAGACAGAGCCCTTAGGACATGCTCAGCTCTCAACGCTGTTGCACTGGGTCGAGTTTCTAACGCACGGACATTGTGAGACTGTCCAACCTCAGCAGGAAGGTTAGGTCAGAGCCAGGATGGCTCTGTGAGAATTCTGCACTGCCAGGTAGCTCTCTGTCCTGGTGAAGGTCTAGTCACTATGCCGACTTCTCCAGCATTCAAAAGGACCATGGCTCATTGCTTTCACCAAATTTTTTTAACTAATCGGTTCAATAACTTCCCCCAGTAATATAATTAAAGAAGTAAATAATAACAGTGAGAAGTCATGGGATTCTTACTGTGTACTCAGCTCCATGCTAAGTGCATAAATATGAAGCTGTTCATGTCATATAACAATATGGTGGGGAAATGGGGCTTAGAGAGTTCAGGTAACTTGTTTGAGGTCACAGAATAAGTTAGTGGGGAGGCCTGGGTTTGAACCCTGAGCTCTGAATGCCATATCCCATCTGTGGCCACTGACTTGTGGAAAGTTTGCATTTTGGTCTTTTGGTCAGGATTTTAGATCAAGAGGGAATCATAGTTCCCTATTATTATTATTATTTTTTTGGAACCAGGGATTTAACTTGGGAGCACTTGGCCACTGAGACACATCCCAGCCCTATTTTATATTTTATTTAGAAAAATATAATTTAGATTTTATTCAGGGTCTCACTGAGTTGCTTAGCACCTCACTTTTGCTGAGGCTGGCTTTGAACTCGCCATCCTCCTGCCTCAGCCTCCAAGCTGCTGGGATTCCAGGCATGGGTCACTGCTCCCGGCCACAGTTTTTCAATTTTGAAGTCTTTTGTTACCCCTAATCCCAGGATCTCAGTGGACCAGGGCAGGGACACTGGGTGCTCAATATTTCTCCAAAATGACACAGCAAATTGCTAGTTTTTTGAAGTCCAGTGTTTAAATGGTGTCACCAGACAGAGATATGCTGGCTCAAATCTTGTTAGATACCATGATAAACTGGCTTTGCAGAGGAAAGAAAACAGATAGAATCCCACTTTACCCCTATTATACAGTTAAGGATGTCCTAGGCTTCTAACCAGCCGTGAAAGCAAGACATCTTATGTCAATCACTCCGGGCACAAATTACTGGACCTAAGCAAGATGCTAAGCAAGGACCTGTTGAGGTTTAATATTTTCAGTTTAGGGATTTACAAATTAAATAGCACCAGAATTAAAGAAGTGCTCTGTCATGAGAAAATGCACAAATGCGTCATTTAAGAAACGCAGAGCTCTGTGCCTTTCTCAGTGTTGGCGGCGACTGGGTTCGTGGTTGAAATAACCTTAATCCTAATTCTGAACTCCTGGTCATCTTATCCCCTTCCACCCCTTATTGTTCTCTCCAGATTCACTCATCTCAGGAATGGGCCTCCTATGGAGGTCATTGGAGGCCAGTAGGGCCATTGCTAAGAATTTACAATCAATTCCAGCTGCAAGTACATCTCAGATTCGCCCACCTCATCTCCACCTTCATCCCAACAGCTATTCTCTCTCCCTGGATGATAGCAATTCCGGTTTCACATCCCCTTCGTCCCTTCCAGTCTCTTCTCCATGTTGCAGCTTGAATCATAATTTCAATATCAAATTTTGATCTTTCACCCCATTCCCACACTTAAAATGCTTCAAATGTTTAGCAGTGTCCACAGGCTCCACAGACCAACGTGGTCAGTGGCGCGATAGCACACTCGTACAACATTCTGTTTTCACTCTCAAACTATTGTGTAAAAAACTCTTCAAGTTTTTGTACAATCGGTTTCCTTTGAGCTAATTTGCGCCAGTGCAGACTCATGTGAGTGTTCTGAGCACATTTAAGGTAGGCTAGGCTGAGCTATACTGTCTGGTAGATTAAATGTATGATATGAATTTTTACTTAGATTTACTTACGATGGGTTTATCTGGGTGTGGCCTCATTGCAAATTGAGAAGAGATTGTATTTCAGGTGGAATTCCGCCTCCTTTGCACGGTCTGTTCTCTGCCTGTGCACCCCCATCAGGACTCCTCTCCCCAGCCTCCCCCAGGTGCGCCTTGAACTTCTTGGGGCCTTGAACTCCATGTTCTCTTTGTGGCTCATTTCTTCTTCAGTTCTCAGTGCAAATGTTGCCTGTCCCAAGAGGCCTTCCTTGACCATCTGGGTTGTCAGATAAAATACAGAATACTCAGTTAAATTCAAATTTCAGAAAAATAATGATTTTCAGTACCTCTTAAGTCCAAATTGGACATGGGACTTACTTACACCAAAGATTTATTCATCTTTTATCCAAATTTCAAATTTAACTGGGCATGGTGTATTTTTATGTATTCAATCAGGCAACCCTACTGACCACCAAATGATCCCCCAAGTTGTTCTCAATCACATCACCCTATTCTTCTCCCCCACTCACTCTTTACCATTTAAAAATATACATGCATGCATTTACTTGATTGTCTCTGGTCCCACCTGGACACCGAGCTCTTTAAGGGCAAGACCTAAATTTATTCCATTTGTCAGTATATATTCAATGATCAGTATATAATAAAAGCTCAGTACAAGCCTAGCACTTAATAGGAGTTCACTAAATATACAACAAATGAAGATTATTTTAGCAAAAGAGTTAGCATCCTCTTTTGCCAAACTTCTTCCTAGGTAATATGGCAAGTTTTCACTTTACTGAAAAGATTTTAAAGACCAAAGCAGTAAAATACATAATCATAATCCACTTAGCTCAGTAATTAGACCTTAATGTGACTAAATGCAGTGGATGACAAATTGAAGAGACTCAGTGTTGAGTAACGTTAATGTTACTTTGACATTTTTCCAAATGATAAAATCACTGGAGGATCGTCAGTTCAAAGCCAGCCTCAGCAACTTAGTGAGGCCCTGTGCAAGTTAGTGAGACTCTGTCTCTAAATAAAACATAAAAAGGTTTGGGGACGTGGCTCAGTGGTAAATCACCCCTGGGTTAAATCCCCAGTACCAAAGAGAGAGAGAGAGAGAGAGAGAGAGAGATAGAGAGAGAGAGAGAGAGAGAGAGAGAGAGAGAGAGGAAAGAGTTGCAGTCCTAGGACTCTACTCAGCTCACTGGTGTGATGTATTTTTAAAATAACACCAATTAATACATTAAAACTGGATTCAACCTAAAATTTACTACATCTTTATTTTGAGGATGAGAGGGAGGGAAACAAAGGATATGTAAAATAAAGCTGACTTCATCCTGCACAGTAGGAAATTAGCAGAGAATGATAATGATGATCCAAAAGAGAGTGCTATAAATTTAATTGAGAAAAATGGAGATACCTACCAAAAGCAAGAAATAAAATAAGCTTCTAGAGAGCTCAAGTAGGGTAGGACAGTGGGCAAGCAGGGTGTGGGATTATCATTTTTAATTTTTTATTTATTGACATTTTAAATTATATGCATGTATTACTTTGATGAAAGTGTATTGGAAGAAAAAGAAAAAAAAAAAAAAAACTTGCATCAGCAACAACAGACATGTTGAGTGACCGAGCTCAGTTTGCTGAAAATAAAACAAAACTGATCATCTTAGTATTACATGCTGCATTAGTTAGGGTTCTCCAGAGAAGAAACAACAAATAGCAGAGACAGGGACATGTGGAGGAGGGGGGGTGGAGACAGACTGAGATTGATTTGAAGGAATTCACTCACATCAAAGTCCAGAAGTGAGACTTTAGGAGCTGATTAAATCATAAGCATAAGGGCTTTAACATCATTGTGGATTAATCTATGAAAGGGTTATTGGGAGATGGGACTGGTTGGAGGAAGGAGGTCACCAGGTCACCGAAGGCATTCCCTTGGGGACTACATCTTATCCCTAGCAGCTTCCTCTGCTTCCTGGCTGCCAGGAACTGAGGAACTTACCTTTGCCATGTCCTTGTGCCATACTCTTCTGCCTCAGAGGCAGCTGACCATGGCCTTGGCCCTCTGAAACCATGAGTCAACATAAATCTTTCCCCTTTTAAGTTGTTTATGTCACGTGTTTTGGTCACAGACACAGGAAGCCAACACCCGGCCCCCACTCCCAAAAGTAGACTTCACCCAGTTCTCTTCTTTCCAACTCAGTGGGAAGTGATATTTCACTGCCCTCTGAATCCAGTGAGTATTTCTAGGATTAATGCGATAAATTTTCTCAGAAATCTCAAAAGCCTTTAAAGTCTCATTGTGTTCATCCCCAGACCTGGAAGGCAGGTGAGTCTCATTTATAGTTGACTCAGCACACACCAGAAGGCATGGTCCATATCCTTTTCTTCCTGACGGTAAGTGCTTTGAGACATTTACCTGTTGGAATGTGACTTCCATCTACAGATAAGGAGGTAGGGATGGAGCTTGCCTTTCTTCTCTTTGTACTCCCTCATCTCTTCACCTTATCACTGTAAGCACTAGAATATACTTCTCAAGGGCAAAGAAGAAGATAGACTTTCTACCTCTGGCCAGGATGGCGCACGCCTATAATCTCAGCAGCTCAGGAGGCTGAGGCAGGAGGATGATGAGCTCAAAGCCAGCCTCAACAACTTAGTGAGGCCCTAAGCAACTCAGTGAGAACCTGTCTCTAAATTAAAAAAAAAAAAAAAATTAAAAGGGCTGGAGATGTGGTTCAGTCATGACCACCCCTGGGTTCAATCTCAGGTCCAAAACAAAAAGACAGACTTTCTATTATGGAGTTTTACGAAGGTACATAGTAGAGATCTAAAGCAGAACCCTTTCAAATGACTTTTGAAAAGAGAAAACTTCACAGTCCCGATTTTAGATGAGAAAACACCTCTGGACACAAAGCAGTTACTCTGGCTTAGTAAGAGACACAATGACTGGGGCAGAGGTCCTGACGAATGTGGCCTTGTCATTACAGACGGTATTTTCTTCCTTTTTAGCGTGGCAAAATGTAATCCTCCAACGCTTAGGTACTTAAAAAATATTTTCCCTGCAGCGGCAGGAGTGATTATCATGAATGATAAGTAAATTTGTCAGCATTAGTGCACCCAAGTAGCTGCCATCAATCCACACGGAGACGTGCCTCGGGCTGGAGGGACTCCTGACGCCGGGGCCGGGCTCCGCAGAGCGGCCTGGGTGGGTTCTCTCTTCTGTTTTCCCTCCGCGAACTGCAAGAATATTATGTGTAATCTAATATTTGCTAAAATATTGAAAACTCCTTTTAATTGAATAAATTTACTGAAAAACTTCATGGATTTAAATGGTCTTACGAGTCATTTGCCAGAAAAGATTGATTTCTCTAATAGGATCCAGCTGTAACTTGCCTTGGGCATGGTACAAATTCTTTAGGGGAACTGATGGCTTTTTTTGGTTTTGTCTTTTGTCAGTGTAGTTGAAAATGATACTCAATAGTTCCATTTATCAGTGGGGAGAACTTGTTTAAACACATTCAGAATGCTGCTCCTGTTTTTATTGAAGCTAATCCTTCTGTTTCTCTTGTTAAGAAGGTTTAAATATAAACACAATCAAATTTGTTCTTTGTGAGCTGTTAAAGCCCGACAGTAATACAAAGTGGACCAAAATAGCTCTCCAGAATTCATATTAGAGATGAAGTGCTATTTATTTGTAAGGCAGAATGATAACACCTAAGGCGATCAAAAGGAGACTGAGGCAGAACCCTGCAAACTAATAACTGAATTTCAGAATCCTCCATTGAAGCTTCCTCTGGACAGACACCAAGGCTTAACCTCATGGGTTCCTGGGAAGGAGCCTGTCTCCCTGGAGGTAAATGCTGATTGGCTTATTATTATGGAATTGCAGTGACCACCATAAATAACACCTCCTTCTTCCATCCTGAGATACACAGAGGATCAGTCAACTGGAGACAAAAACCCTGAGTTTCCGTAAGCGGTGTATTTGTTGCTCAGTTTAGGTTTTTACAGTGTCTTTTATGTAGGACCCAGAATATCATGGGTAAGATAAAACTAAATTAGAGGACATGGCTGAATCATGCACCCTCAGCGGGCTTCTCAGTCCTTCATCCTGAGCAAAATACAATGGGCCTCTATGGTCATGCCCGTCTCTAGCCAACTAGAGGTCCCCTTGGACAAGTAGAGCTGCCTCCTGAGCTCACTGTGTGACCAAGACACCCCTGAATGCACACGTCCTGCAGAAATGCTGCCCCAGAGCAAAGCCCAGTATGCTCTCCAACCCACCGGTCAGGTAAGTCAGACCCCTCCTGACAGAGAGCTGGCCACTGTCCCCAAAACTTTCCTTCTGGGAGAAGAATGGAAATTCTTGTTCCTCTATAGAAATATACACCCATGGAAATGAAAATTCAGTCAAATGGGGGGGGGTGATTTCAAAATTAAATGTTTTATTATTCTCTAAGAACTTCACTAAGAGCAGGAATTCTCAACTTTATTCTTGTTGGGACCAGAGTAAAACTGCTGGCAAATATCCCTCCGATTCACTTTAGTATTCATTCCAAGGCTTAGATCCACGTTTGGAACCTGCCTTCTATTTCGATTGAACCATGTAATTGTCAGAGGCTTGACTTGATCATACTTTCATGTACACATTTGCATTTTTCTTCTGTTCTCCGCCACCATTGATCTGGGGTACCGTTTTTGTAACCTGTTGCTGGGAAACTCAGTCATTCTCCGCTTAGGCAACTATTTAAATCGGGAAACTGTTCTTTAATGACCCTAATTGGCTGGAAAGAAAAATCCTTGTTAGAGTGTGCCTTCCTATTCTGTTTGGGGTTTCAGAATTTCCGGATGTGTGACAAATATTAAACAAACGATCACTTTGAGTTGGCAGTGTGGGCTCAGATCAAAGGTACCATCATCAAACACTTAGCAAGAGGTGATGAAACCAGCCGTGGCTGGGCGCAGGATGCAGAGCCGGCAGGGCGTCCTGGGGTGTCTGCAGTGGCTCCCGGGAGAGTCAGATCAATAGGGAGGACCCCTCGGTGTTGATGTGCCGCAGGTGTCTCCGCGTGCTCCGCTCTTTGATTTCCACGTGGCTCTTTTGATATCATTCGAGCCTTGGTTCAGAACAGGTTTGACTGCTCAAAACTAAACTCCTAGAATCGTGAAAAGCTTGAAGAGCTCCTCTCTGGGTTTAAAATGGTATTATGGGAACCATGTAAAAGCCCAGATCACTGTGTTCTAGAATCATGGAGTTTTACAGCCAGGGGAGACTTGAGACCGTCAAATCTACCAACCCCACGGCACCCCAGCCCCGCCCTCTACCTACCAAATAAGAAAAGAGAAGCAAACAAGTTTAGTAACTGGGTCCAAATGACAAAGCCTGTTGGTGAGTAGGTCAGGACTTCGACTGTGAGTTGACCCTCTGTTCATATGGATCTCTGCTTCCCCAGTGTGGGGACTTGATGAGGAATACCCACAGATCAGTGGGAAGCAGGTGGGTGTCACCTGGTAACCCGCATTCCGCACACTGTGCTCATTGGCTCAAGGGCTAAGTTCTGCCGTCAGTTGCAGAAACAGTCGCCCTGCCTCCCAAGAGTCAACCAAATGTGGATTGAAAACAGTTTTTTTAAAAATGCATCAGCATTGAACATGTACAGACTTTTTTCTCGTTATTACCTTTAAACACTATAATACAACTCTTTATGTCCGTTGACAGTGGCTTAGGCATTTTGAGTCACCTGGAGGTGACTTAAGTATGTGGGAGGATGTGCAGAGTTCTCTGCGAATGCCATGGCTGCCAGCGACCTGAGCATCTGCGGATGCTGGTGTACAAGGCACCTCCTGGAATCAGTTCCCATCAGAGACCCAGGGACAACTGAACCGCTCCCTAGACCCACGCCTGACAGTCCCTTGGTTCACGTGCTTTTCCAGGGCTTGGCTGCTGTCACTTGCCTTCTGAATATAGCCTAGATGATGGTCGCTGCAACAACTGTCCAACGCCATCGGAAGCGTCACAGCTGGATCCGGGACACACGGATAAGCGTTGACACCTGAGTCCGTGCTTCCTTGCTTGAGTGGACCCAGAACAAAAATCATTAAAAAGTGGCCTTGACCGTTTGGGATCTGTGTGGGGAGTTGTTTGGAGGGTCCTGGCGATTCCTGTGGAGTGACAGTGAAGGTTTGGGCCTCAACTTCCCAAGTGTGACTCTGAAGAGTCAAAGCAAGAGTGAGAGGAAGGGACGAAAGGGCAGGGCGGGAGCACCTGGCGCGGTGGCCTCCCCAGAGAGCAGCGCAGCCGACCCAGAGCCCTGCCAGGCCCACGTGTGGGGCCCTCTCACCCTGGCCTTCCTGCTGTCTGCAAAGCCATCAGCCATTTCAAGACAGCCCAGAGCTGGACACCTGGAGAGTCTGCAGGGCGCAGGGGAGGAGGCCGGGGTGGACGCTGACAGAGGCTCCTGACAGCCCCGGAGGCTGGAGGCCCCGGAAGGAAGAGCAGCCGGCTGGCAGCACTTCAGCGTAATTAGACAGTGGAGCGGGCCCATGGCCTGAAAGCAGACACCTGGGGAGCGAAGCCCAGGGGGTCAAGGGCAAAGGTGGAGACACACAGCCTGCCGGACCACTGATGGACACTCCCCCCGGGGAGGAAGGTCGGAGAGCCTCAGACCAGAGGGTGGGGGCGGCGGGGAGGCTGCAGGGACCGGAGTCACAGGGCCTAGGAGAGCCCAGCACCAAGGGCTGCGACCAAGGCACTGTCCTCTCTTGGTGCGTGGGGCAGGGGAGTGCCCATGGGGGGTGGCAGGCAGGAGAGGATTTTTAAATATCTTAAAATTTTTTTTTCCTGTATCTGTTTACTAACAATGTGATTTTGTGAAAGCCAGATCAGATTTTTTTCCTTATTTCTTCATTTTGAAAATTTCAAACCGTTAAAAGAAAAATACGCTCTACCCTTACACCCTTCTCTTCGTTTCACAAAGTGTTATCATTTTGCTACATTTTAGTTTTCTAGCTCCATACTTGTTTTTTAACCATTTGAATGTAAGTTGCAAAAAATCAAAACACTTCTAAGTACTTTAACATGCAATTTCCATGATGGCTATTGGATTACATAAATATCAACACATCTAGGAAATTGACATTCATTTTATACTTGTTTCCTCGACTGTCTGCCAAATGTCTTTTTTCCTCTAATCCTGAATCCAGTGATATTTGTGCAATGTAGTCGACTATGTCTAAAATAGACTAGAACCTTTTTAAATTTGGAACACCTCATCTAGTGTTTGTTTTTCATACCATTAAAGTTTTTGAAGACCAATAACTCAAATGGATCACATTCTAGTTTTGTCTGATTGTTTTCTCATGATTAGATTCAAATTAAGTATCTCTGGCAAAATATTTGCTTAGAAGACCTGCCCTTCTCAGAAAGGAGTCCCAGTTTAAGAGTGTGTCTCAACTACATAACAAAAAAGTTCCCACTAGAGTAGCATTAAGCCTGTTCATTTCTTTATCATTTATATGATGGGCTCCTCCCCCAAAGATTTATTAACTATTTGGGTCACAACCAGATCATTAAAATAATTATTAAACACCAGTCTTGTCCTCGACATCGACTTTGATGTTAAAATTCCAGGTAAAGAAAACAATCTGGTGAAGAAACTGAATTCTAGAACTTTGCTGTCCAGCTCAGAAAATTTCAAAAGAAATTCCCAGACTGAATTCCACAGGAAATTTCTCAGAGGAACCCCGAGACCCTGACGAGCAGCTGCTTGCTCTGGGCTCCACCAGCACACGCAGCGTCCATCTGCAGGGTAGCCTGGCTCCGTGGGGGTTCCCGGCTCTGCTGGGACAGCCTGGGAACTCCCAGGTCAGCTGCATGGTGGGAGAGCCCTTGACTGTGAAGGCCAAGGAGTGAGACTCCTGTTCTGACCAGGTATGAGCCCCTCACCTCTGCAGGGCAGTAGCTTTCTTGAGGTTCTCTAAATTTTGTTTTCCAAATACAGACCCAAAATTACATAGAGAAAGAGTGGCTCAGGTCAAATTCATAACAATGAGCCAGTTCATCCTGAAATTGATTAAAAGATATATATCTTATTTCTAAAAATGGCACGTGTGTTGAAAAATTAAAACAGACCAAGGGGGTTTAGGAGAAGTTAATCTGTCTCCTATGCAAATATCTAGTCCTATTTGTCTGAAATTACTGCCATCAGTCTTATCTGTTCTTCCAGAAATGTTCCAGCAAATACATACATACACATATTGTACTGTGCAAATCATGGAAATAATCTCTGAATACTTTTCTGCTGACTTTTTCTCACTCCTTAACAATGTATCTTGGCTATTTGGCATATTGGCTTATATACATATCTTGTGCTTTTTACTTGCTGCATAGTATTCAATTTGATACCCAAAATTGTTTTCACAAGTTGTTTCTCTCTGACTTTTCCTTATTATGAACAATGCTGCAAATGCATTTTTTTAATACATGTTTCAAGATATTTATAAGACAGAATCCTAGGATAAAATTGCTGTGTCAAAGTTGTATGCCTGGGAAATATTAATAGACACTGTGGAATCACCCTCCCGAGAGCTTACCTCTAGCCACTTTCCAAGTGGTGATGCTCGTGCTCCCTGAAGGACATCTAGGTTGGTTCTACAATCTGGCTATTGTAAATTGAGCTGCCATAAACATTGATGTGGCTGCGTCACTGCAGTGTGCTGATTTAATCCTTTGGGTATAGGCCAAGGGGTGGGATAGCTGGGCCAAATGGTGGTTCCACTCCAAGTTTTCTAAGGAATCTTCATACTGCTTAGGAAATGAGGGCTGGGGGAGAGGAAAGATAATGGAATGCGACAAACATCATTACCCCATGTACACGTATGATTACACAAACGGTGTGACTCTACATCGTGTACAACCAGAGAAATGAAAGTTGTACCCCATTTGTGTACAATGAATTAGAATAATAAAATTTAAAAATCCTTTTTACATTACAACTCAATCTGCTCAATGATTTGGTATTTGTTTTTCTTCAAACCAAAGAATGCATGTGTCATAAATGCTGATGAAGTTTTCTTAAGTAAAATTTACTTTCATTTCATTCATCTTTCATTTCTAAATGACATGGCATTTCCAGGTAGAAAATGATAGTGAGTTATTTGCCATGCAGCATTGGAAGGCAGGCAATGGACATTATTACCTAAATTATTCAAGAACTGTCCCTAAGCTAGAGATATTTTAGTGGTTTTTTTTTTTTTTTTCAATCTTGCTTAGAAACATTTCCCAGGTTTCAATTACACTAATTTCAAAATTAAACTCATGGATTAACTAAGAGAGTCATGGAAAAGTTGCCTGTGAGCTCATCATTAATCCTTTATGCTAGGGAGTGTATCTATCATTAGCTCCTGGCCTAGGATCACAACTGGAGAGACGACAAGAAGCCCTGACCTCACAGGAAGATCACAATCAAGTTCCGCCAGTTGGTGCTGCCATTATTAACTGGCTACTTTAACTCGAATAGGCCTTAAAAGATTTTAAAATGCTCTTCAAAGTGGGAGTGTGGGAGGAAGCGTGGACTTCAGGAGCCCCGGGTAGACCTCACTAATTGGTTATGACACCATTTCTTTTGGCCCATCTTGTTAAACTCTGCATCATTAGTGTTTAGAACAGTATTTTGCACAAAGCGGCTTTTCAGTACATGGAGGGAAGAATGGATGGTGAATGTTGGATTGGATTGACTGATGGATGAGTATTTTAGTCAGCTTCTCCTCGTGGTGACCAAAAGACCTGACAAGAACAGCAGAGAAGAAGAAGATGTATTTCAGTCCATGGTGGGCCAACTTCATGGCTATAGACTGAATAGGTTAAAGCTGTTGTAATTTGATCATTTCGCACGTGAACGTTTTTTGCATTGTCTCACACATGAATCTGGGGGGACACCTCCTATCTACACCACAACAGTGAGAGAGCCAAATGAAAGCCTCAGCAACTTCCAGAACCCCGCAGCAACTGTTGGCTGATCCATTAACACTCAAGATGAAATCTATTTACCAGGTCCACTGTGGCTGATTCTGGACTCACCCTTCCTGACTAGTTAATGAAAGACAGGTATATTAAATGAAACACTTTATGGAAAAGTCTATCTGGCTTGATGTTCTTGCCACAATGCTGTATTATTTACTTTGCATCGTGATATAATTAAAGAAACTTTTTATGTCTGGAATTTCTGTAAGACTCCTAAACAAAAGGATGGATGTTCTCCCCGTTTCAATTAGGGACGGCTCAAGGTTTCTTCCCTTCTCATTAATTACAAATATAAGTCAAATTAGAATGAGAACTCCTCCCCCCATCAAGGACAACGGAAAGTGTTTTATAACAACCATGGTTGCAATATTTTAAAGTGTAGATAATTAAAATCTCAGCATGCTGTCATCCAAATCACAGACAACAAAAATCAAACCTTCTCGCAGTGTTTAAAAGACGCGGCCACTACACTCTTCCCCCACTCCCCCTCAAACGTGCATTCACAGAGGACAGATGTGACATGTGAGCCACACGCAGTAGGGAAGCCAAGGTGGGCAGGTGTCTTCTCCTGTTCGGTGTGCGTGCAGGACAGCAGGGCACCCCGGAGTCCCCAAACATCTCCCAGGGCTTGTCAGACCTACGATGCAGATGTCGAGTGAGCATGCTCACCGAATTTTGGTAGGCTGCCTACAAATTTGAAATGAACACTATTTCTCCTGTTCCCAGTTCCTCTGGCAATATTTTTGCAACCATCATTTGTCATTCAGTGCCAATTCCTTCTTCCTGGTAAACACTCTATCTTCATTCAACCCAGAGGGTGCTCCTAGATGACATCACTGTTGATACAGATCCTCACCAAACCCTGTAGATTTTAACACAAATAATGTTCTCATTTACCCAACAGATATTTATGGAGTACCAACAATATGACAGGCACTGGGCTAGGTGTCAATGACGGGGCTGCGGTGCCTAGAGTCCCAAAATCCTTTGCCAGGAATTCTTAGTATATTTTTACAAAATAACTCTCAGCCCCCAAAACAAAGACAAGGAAATGCGTAAGACGGGGGGCCAGCAACCATCAGATGGGGTGCTCTGAGCAGAGTGGAATGAGCAGCATTGGAAGTGGTGAGAGATTTTAAGGATTTACCTGTGGGGAGCTCCACCTGGCCAAAGATTTGAGATAGTTGCGGAAAACACATACAATTCAAAATGATAAAATAAGTGAGTTGGGACAAAGAAATATAGATATGAAAATATTGAAGGTAGGAGTTAATTTGCCATTTAGACATGCGTACAGAAGTTCGTTTAGTTCCTGAACACACAGATTTATTCCCTACACACAAAACTGAAGAGTAACTGAGGGGAAGCTGTTCGACGCATCGGTTTGTTCAGCAAATAGGCAGAACCAGGTGTAAAGACAACTGAAAGGCAGTTATGAAGTGGCTGGTTAGTCTGCAGGAATCTAGGGGACAGTGGCACCTTGTTCTGGTGGACAAAAATTCCCATGGGGTCAGCGACAATGTTAGTCAGACAGAAGGTTGAAAAAATAGGCTAATATTCCACAGAGATGTATCTGGAGTAGACGATCAGAAATGAAGATACAGCACACTGCTGTGGTCTTCTTATGTTTTGGCCATCGAGCTAGGCTTTGGCAGTTTGGGGGACACCCATGAGTTGGGTCACCATGCTGTTGTGAGACCATAAGAAATGGGCATGAAAAAAGTTAGATTTTTTAAATCCAAGGGAGTCCAGTTTGGGCATCAAAACACAAGGGTTCAAAAGCAATTGGGGGCACTGCTAAAAGTGAATGCTAGGATGGAGAATCCCAATTATCCAGTCTCTTGGTTTCATGGGGACCCAATCTTTCCCATGCATGAACCATTCCAACAGGTCCTCACAGGAGGCATCCTGACAGGTGGCAGCTCATCAAGTTGAGGTACCAGGAGCTAGTGAGGCAGGGGGTGCTCCCTGCTATCCCACCCAGCTGGAAGGTGGGCTGGTCTCAGAATCCAGGTGTCCCATGCAGCCCAGTGACTTAGGAAAGCTCAGCTCTCACTCCTTCCTAAGTGCCCTCTCTCTGAGGGACCCACCCATGGTGTTCTCTCCACCCATCACCAGTTCAGTGGGAAGAAACGAACAGGTAGCCTCAACCTGCACCAGGATTGAAGTGTCTGTCAAGCCTAGGATTCCAGGTGTGGATGCACTAAGCTCAGTATTCCCGGGAGGATGAGTGACACCTGTGGTCCCCATGAATGTGTGTTCTGTGGATGACTCCAGGACACCTGAGTCACCTCCTGGTCACAGCCTGCCCCTCTGGCTTGGCTCATGGATGGTGCGTCTCGGGGCTCCCGTGCAATTGTGGCAAGGACTCTGAATGACTTACCCCACTTAGCGCTGAGTTCCTAGAAGTGCAATGCTGATTTGTAGGAGTTCCAATATTTTTACTTAAAATTAGCTCAAAGTCAAAATAATTTTTTCAGTGCCATCTCAGTGTGGCTACTTGCTTAAAATAAGTAGACGCCTTCCATTTGGGAAATACCTATGGCCGGTATCATGCCACATTTTTTAAAATTAAAACACAGGATCATCTTCATCCCAAACTCCTCCTGAATATTTCATGTGTTTTGAGCTTTATTTGCTGTGCGTATCTTCAGAGTGTGCACAGTATTCAAATATTCCCAACGGATGGTCTCAAGTGCTACATATTATATAGCATTAAAGGAATAGCTTGGTAAACAAATGAGTCAAGGATTAAAATATTTTACAGCTTATAAATCATGAAAGATGCTCAATAACAGTACATTAATTTAAAAAAGTCTTCAAATATAAACATGAAAACATTAAATGTCACTATTGGATTAGTCAACTGTTCATGGCAAATGAATTATTTCTTTAAAAGAAGTGGATCTCATAGACTAGAACCTAAAATAATCAGGTCGATGGCTGGGTTCCCTTCTCCACCCAACTCCTGTGTCTTTCTCCGCCATTTTCCCCTCATTAATGCCACCTTAATAATTAGGAGAGGAAACGAAACTCATGAGCCAATTTTGTTCTCTTAAGATTATCTTCAATAAAATGCCCCAGACATGATTCCACCAATGAATAGAAACCCCTGACCTTCTCCCATGGGAGGTCCTGGCGTACACTTCCGTCACTTAATCTAAAGCACAATGACCTTCTCCTAATTGCTTGGTGTCTTCAATATCGGATGCAAGACCTACATTTTAAATTTCATTGTTCCATAGAAATGAGACCTCAACAGTCTTGACTGTGAAGAGAACATAAGCTCTTCATGAACCAGTCCTTTGACCCAAGAATGGCATAGCAAAGTTAGAAAGTGGCCACTGAGTGAAGCCTCCCGCCTCAGTCACAGGTGGCCTCACTTGGTAATTTAAGGTCCACTACACAGTGGCAGGCGCACACTCTTACCCCTGCCCTACCACACTGCACACGGGCTGCATCCGCAATTTCCTTCTCTACACTGTCACGTAAGCACCCTGTGAGACTGGGGAAGGGCCCGAGAATTCACTCTAATAAGTTCAGGAGCTGCTTGAGGGGCCAACACTTTGTGAGAGCCAGTGATCCAACTTTCTTTCCTGATCTAGCAGGGATCAAAAAGTCTGGCTGAATTCCTAAAGTACAGAATCAAAAAATCACATAGAAAATTCCAGAAAAAAAAAATCATGTTTTAAATTGCCCACTCTTCTGAGCAGTGTGATAAAAGCTCCCTCTAGTTCCTTTCATCCCTCTTGGGACATGAATCATCCTTGCCCAGGTGCCACCTGCCCCTCAGTCACATGGTAGCCATCTCAGTTATCAGACCAGCTGTCACAGTATTCTGGTGCTTGTGGTCAAGTAACCCATGTTTACATAACAATGGCCCCAAAGTGCAAGAGTGGTAATGCTGACAATCTTATTATAATGTATTGTTAACATGGTTTATTATAGATTATTATTGTTAATCCTTTACTTTGCCTAAATTATAAACTTTATCATAGATATGTATATGTATAGAGGGAAAGCATAGTAGGTAGTGTTAAGAACTGTCTGGAAAATCAGGCATCTACTAAGAGTCTTGGAACATATCCCCAGTGGATAAGAGGCCACTACATACCTAAGTCACAGGAATACTTCCATTTTCTATTGCTGAAAATTATCATATGCTGTATGCAGCACAATATTATGTACACTGATCTTTGCTTAATGATCTCTATACAATTTTTAACAAAAAAGTTAAGAGTGCCACCAATAAGACCTTGAAAAGTCACACCACAGAGAGTACGTCTGGGTTCCGGGATACCACTCCAGAATGCTCGAAACCCCAGGGCAGCAGGCCTCGGACCATACCTCTGGTTATCAGCACTGCTGTCTTTCTCCTAAGCAACAGCACAGCCAGGCTGAGGGATGGGCAACCCAGAGAAAGGCTTTTTCTTTTTTTAGTTAAAAAAAAATGTCTTTATTGTGTTAAAATGTTGAACATGAAATCTGCACATCTTGAATTTTAAGTGTACAAGGCAGTATCACTAACTGCAGACACAATGTGGCAGAGTGGCTCTCATCCTGTGGAACCAAAGTTCTACACCCAGAGCCTACTCACTCCATTTGCTCCCCTCCCAGGCACCCCAACCCGCCCCCATGACGTATGTGATGTTCCGTATCACACACGCGGCACACGCCACTCCACCAGCCCCGTTTCTGAGCAGACACGAGATCATTTCTGGCACAAGCACACAACACTGTACTCTGAATTGTTCTTACCCTCAGGACAGTGACAAAGATCATGGAGATGATGCCCGATGGTACATCAGAAATACTAAGAGACAGTCAGTTAATAGTGCCAGGGTTTGGTTTTTTAAAATGAATTAGCTGCCAACATTTGGAAATCACTTGACACAACAATCTGTGTTGTTTTAAGCTTCTCTAAGATGGGGTTAAGCGACCTGGCCTTGCATTCATTTCCACATGGCCACAGTGAGCAGCGGCTGGACGGTTGTTGCTCCCTTTTAGTGGGAACAAGTTCTGGATTGCCACTGTCCTGCAGTCCCTTCTTTACACCTGAGCTGTCCTCTCTCAATACCCGCACCTAATGCACCTGTTGGAGTCTGTAATCCCCCCCACCGAGGGTGGCAGCACAGTGCTCCCGTTGGCTACAACCTGCTGTCTCTTGTACTTTTATGTCACTCACCAGAGCGTAACAGAATGTGAGCTGATGTTAAGTAGCAGTAATCTTTACTGCTCTAATTTACACAAACATTTACAAACTTTGGTAGTCATGTCAGTAATAAGCCAGACTTCACAGTTCACAGCGATACACCAGATCTGAAACCCCAACAAAGGAACTCGATGTCTTGCTCCCAGCACAAATCCTTACTTCTCAGCAGGACCAACAAATGACGAAAACAGTGAACATTTTAAAATCGAATTTCAGGGTGCCAGTAGTGTAAGGAAAAAATAAAGCCCTTTTAGGTCATGTAATTAAGGCACATAAGAATCTTGCTTTGTAAGTGACAAAACAGCTGAAAGGGAAATGAGGAAAACAACTCCATTTGCAATAGCCTCAAAAAAAATAAAATAAAATACTTGGGAATCAATCAAACCAAAGAGGTAAAAGATCTCTACAATGAAAACTACAAAACATTGAAGAAAGAAATTGAGGAAGACCTTAGAAGATGGAAAGATCTCCCACGTTCTTGAATAGGCAGAATTAATATTGTCAAAATGGCCATACTACCAAAAGTGCTATACAGATTCAATGCAATTCCAATTAAAATCCCAATGATGTACCTTACAGAAATAGAGCAAGCAATCATGAAATTCATCTGGAAGAATAAGAAACCCAGAATAGCTAAAGCAATCCTTAGCAGGAAGAATGAAACAGGGGGTATCGCAATACCAGAACTTCAACTGTACTACAAAGCAATAGTAACAAAAATGGCATGGTATTGGCACCAAAATAGACAGGTAGATCAAAGGTACAGAATAGAGGACACGACACAAACTCAAATAAATACAATTTTCTCATACTAGAAAAAGGAGCCAAAAATATGCAATGAAGAAAAGATAGCCTCTTCAACAAATGGTGCTGGGAAAACTGGAAATCCATATGCAACAGAACTATAGTTTACAATGAAACTAAACCCCTATCTCTCACCCTGCACAAAACTCAACTCGCAATGGATCAAGGACCTTGAAATCAGACCAGAGACCCTGCATCTTATAGAAGAAAAAGTAGGTCCAAATCTTCACCTTGTTGGCTTAGGATCAGATTTCCTTAACAGGACTCCCACAGCACAAGAAATAAAAGGAAGAATCAATAACTGGGATAGATTCAAACTAAATAGCTTTCTCTCGGCAAAGCAAACTATCAGCAATGTGAAGAGAGAGCCGACAGAGTGGGAGAATATCATACTTCACTCATACTTCAGATAGAGCACTAATTTCCAGAATATATAAAGAACTCAAAAAACTCTACACCAAGAATACAAATAACCCAATCAACAAATGGGCTAAGGATATGAACAGACGCTTCACAGAAGATCTACAAGCAATCAACAAACATATGAAAAAATGTTCACCATCTTTAGCAATAAGAGAAATGCAAATCAAAACTACCTTAAGATTCCATCTCACCCCAATTAGAATGGCGATTATCAAGACTATAAGCGACAATAGGTGTTGGAGAGAATGTGGGGAAAAAGGTACACTCATACATTGCTGGTGGGGTTGCAAATTAGTGCAGCCACTCTGGAAAGCAGTGTGGAGATTCCTTAGAAAACTTGGAATGGACCCACCATTTAACCCAGCTATCCCACTCCTCAGCTTATACCCAAAGGACTTAAAATCAGCATAATACAGAGATACAGTCACATCAATGTTCATAGCTGCTCAATTCACAATAGCCAGACTGTGGAACCAACCTAGATGTCCTTCAACTGATGAATGCATAAAGAAACTGTGAGATATATATATATCTCACAATATATATATATATATATATATATATTCCATTATATATAATGGAATATTACTCAGCTATAAAGAATAATAAAATTATGGCATTTGCAGGCAAATGGATGAAATTGGAGAATATTATGCTAAGTGAGATAAGCCAATCTCAAAAATCCAAAGGACAAATGATCTCACTGATAAGTGGATGATGACACATAAAGCGGGGTGGGAGGGGGGCAAGAATGGAGGAAGGAGGGACTGTATAGTGGGAAAAGAGGGGTGGGAAGGGTGGGGGGGAAGGAAAAAATAACAGAATGAATCAAACATCATTACCCTATGTAAATGTATGATTACGCAAATGGTATGCTGTTACTCCATGTACAAACAGAAACAACATGTATCCCATTTGTTTACAATAAAAATAAATTTAAAAAAAAAAGAACCCCTCCCTCACAGAGAGACGTTGTGAATATCAATGCAACAAAATGGTTTACTAAGTGAGACCCAACATCTGAAAAGAAATAATTTTGTCTGGGTAAATTAAATTAGGGGATATATAATATATGCTTATTTTCTGGCTTGGGATCGATAATCATTTTTTCTGTCCAAATTGGGATCACGGCAACTTTTAATGATTTCTGTGTCACCACTAATGCTAGGACACTGTCACCACCCCAGAAGAGGTGCATAGTTACTCCACTCCCCTCTTCCAGTGCAGGGATAAGTCCCACGTGTTCACAGCACACAGGCAACAACTGTTTTTGGCCTCTATGCAGTTGGTTCTGTAGACAGAACCACACAATATGTGGCCTCCTTGTCTGGCTCCTTTCGCTTGGCGTGGTGTTGCCGAGGCCATTCCACATTACAGCACGCATGGGCACTTGGTTCCTTTTTATTCCCAATTAGCATTACAATGTCTTTTAATCTGGTCACCATTTGGTGATCATTTGGATCATTTTCAGCTTGGAAATTATGAATAATGTTGCTATGAATACTTGAATAATTATTTGTGTGGATATACATTTCTATTTCTCTTGGCCAATACCTAGTGTGGAATTGCTGGGTCAAATGGTAAATTAGGTTTGATTTTTAAAGAAACAGCTACACTGTTTTCCATGGTGGTCACATGCCCACCAGCAGCCTGGGAAGGTTCCAGTGTCTCCTCATCCTCATCATCTTTTTGAATATGAATATCCAATTTTCTTAGAAGCATTTTAAAAAAGATTACCCTTTTCCCCATTAGATTTGACAAAAATGAATTGATCATAAATACAAGTATTTATGTATTCTGTTTTGTTCCACTGTTCTATGCCTATCCTTACACAAGTTCCAAATCTTCATTACTATCACTTTATACTAAAATCCAAAATCAGGAGGCTTAAGTAGTATAATTTCATTCTTCTTTTTCTAAGATTGTTTGGACAATTCCACAACCATTTTATTTCCATGTAAGTTTTAAGATAATTCTTTTAACTGAAAAAATTAAAAATCCAATTGGAGTTTGATAGCACTCACACTGAATACATGGATTAATTTGGAGAAAACTGCATCTCAACAATGTTGAGTTCTCCAATCCATGAATATGGAATGTCTCTTCATTACATCTCCTTTAATTTCTTTTAAGTGTTTTATAATTTTCAGTGTACAATTCTGGCACTTCTTCAGTTAATTTATTCCTAGGCATTTTATTATTTTGATGCTATTAGAATGGAATTGTGTTCTGAAGTTCATTTCAATGCTAGTTTACAAAAATATAATTTTGTATACTGATCTTAAATAAAAAAAAGAATCTTGCTTTGTGAGTCTTTACTAGATAACCATAAAAGCATGAAGTCGTGTCACTGTGTACAGTATTTGAGGAGAAATGTAAGATGTTGGGTGTTTAGATGACAAGCCCATTGAAAAACAAACATTTCTTGAGACAGGAATGAAAATAAAACCTAGAATACATAAATACTTGTATTTATGATCAATTCATTTTTGTCAAATCTAATGGGGAAAAGGGTAATCTTTTTTAAAATGCTTCTAAGAAAATTGGATATTCATATTCAAAAAGATGATGAGGATGAGGAGACACTGGAACCTTCCCAGGCTGCTGGTGGGCATGTGACCACCATGGAAAACAGTGTAGCTGTTTCTTTAAAAATCAAACCTAATTTAAGAGAATAATATGTTCTATTCCCAGGTTACTCCAAATGTCTTTGTCTCAGCAGACCCAGAAAGAAGTGCGTATGCTGGGGATGGGTACAAAGGGGGACAATGTGGAGAAGATTCACTGGGGGTCCGGAGGGGTAGGCTCAATGGGCCCTCCAAAGTTGAGAGCAGTAAGAGAGCAGGAAAGCCTTCCAGTCTGCAGAAATGCTGTGCTCCAAACGTGTGTAACTTAGATCTGAAGTGACACGTGGGTCACGTGTCACCACCTACAACAGCACAGGTCACCCGTACGGTGCCATCCACACGGCACCTGCACACGCGTTCACACATCAGACCCATGTGGCCCTCTGATGGCCTCTCAGATGGACGGGCGTACTGGGATTGCTATTTTAAGGGGACTGGACATGTTGACCCCTGACCCTAGCTGGAGAATATGTGGTGAGAAATCAAAGGGTTTGCAGACCCCACTCCACTCTTTCTCCAGTACCATCGTTTGTTTGTTTGTTTTTCCATTTAACTTTCCTCCAAATCTTTTTATGTTCCTTACCTGGCGTAGGCCTGGGCCTACATGTAAATACTCAAATATCATTTTCCACCACACTGTAAGCACCACCCCTATGAGGACATGTCGGGTACGTAGAAGGCATTCACGTCTGTTGAAGAACGCTCACTCCCAGTTACTTAGAAACTCCTCCTCTGCACGTCTTTCCAGGGTGGTTTTCATAGGGGTGCACGTTTGCAGGTCTGAGAGAATACTGGCTACAATACCCCAGACAAGGTGCATCCAGCATTCACTAGCTGACAAGGAAGGCTGGGCACAGAGAGGCACAACTGTAATCCCAGCTACTCGGAGGCTGAGGCAGGAGGGTTGCGAGTTTGAGGCCAGCTTCAGCAACTCAGTGAGACCCTGTTTCAAAAATTAAAAGGGCTGGAGATGTAGCTCAGTGGTAGAGCACCCCTGGGTCCAATCCCCAGTACTGCAAAAAAAAATAAAAAAAAAAAAAAGACAAGGAGGACTCGTGCAAATGTATCACGGTAACACCATTTTACCTACAATAAGAAATTCTGACAAATGAATTGCGTTTTAAACATTTTAATCACCTACAATAAATCAACAATAATATATATATAAAAATTCTGATTCATGCAACAGATTACATAAATTATACAACTGCTGCGTTATACAATTTACATACTTCTGAGTTTGTACCTGCAAAAAATGTATGCAAGTTACTAGAGCATTTACTTAAGAAGGTAAGTGTAATACTCTCAGTTATAAATAATGCTTATATCATTCAAATACCTGCTAAATACAGACATTTCTAGATCTGCAGCATTTTTTTTGTACCTCAAAATACAAACCATCTGGAAGCTTCAGAGATTAATAGGCCCAAATGTATCATTCGTTAGATTTCAATTCCACTGTATCAGTGGATTTTTTACAGAGAAATAAATAAGATGGCAACTCTGTTTAATTCTGGAAAAGCTTCTACCCTTCTTATTAAATACATCGGAAATCCTTCATATGCAGATTAATTAGTTAAGGTGCTACTATTGCATATTAAATACTTTCAACAACTGCATCTGGATTATTAAAGTTCTGACTCTGTGAAGACAGGGGCTTCGATGTCTTGCCGGCGGCCCTCGCCTCCCCCGCGAGCCCGCGGTGTGATCCTTTCCGTCCTCCTCAAAGAGCTTGGTGAACCGGCGAGCGAGTATTTAACTCACCTGTGCAGGTGAGCCTACCAGATCTGTAAGACATGGTCCACGACATCAAAAACTTTCAGCTTGCTTTACAAATCCAAGGGTAGGAAGCTTTCTAAAAAGCCGCAGAGGAAAATAAAAGCTCTAGTGTGACAATTATTGTAGATACATTAAAAGACAGCAAGGTGGTTTTTTTAAAGATTTCCTTGTCAAGGAATAAGCACCCTTATAGGGGTGGTAGGCAGGGGGACACTGGGGTTAAGGGGGATGGTGAAGGAAGGATGTGAGGAAAGCAAGTCTGTCACTAATGAGCTGAGTCTCACTTAGGTTCCATTCGTGAAACCCTTTTAAATACAAGGCAACATTTTCACAGCTGGAAAATTACAACTAAATCTTGATTTACTGCCAAGAGCAAGAGATGTAGTTATGTAAAATCTATGGATAACACTACCCTCCATGGGAGGATGCAAGGCGAGGCTCAATACAGAAGACAGCAGCAAAAGCAGTACTCCAACACTTCTCGTAAATGAACTACACGATAAAGTATATACAATTCTCTAACAACCCTGGTACTCAGTAAGTGAAACTTGAAGCCCAAGTGGTAGGACATTTTGGTCAATATTTTCAAAGCTGTTTTGTAGAACTGGGAGGCAAAATGGTTGTAAAACAATACTGGTTTTAAAATAAGAGCAGATAGAGTTTAATAACAAAACAGACGTATATCAGCATAAGATAGACCAGATAACATCAATTCTGTAATTTTAAAAAATCCTCTTGTTGATGGAAGTGTTTTTGCACATGCACTTTTTAAGCATAAAAGCAGAAAGTAAAATCTGCTTATACATCTATTGTACTGTGCATTATTTAATGAGCACATGTATTTTGTTCCATTTCTAAGCTACTAATAAAATATATCATTAGAATGCTTAGAGTTACATTTTGGAAAAATAAACTAAAGTGATCTTTTGGCCTTTCCTTAGAATGCCAGAAAATTAAAACGACACTGTTTGCACTTCTGCTCAAACACAGGAAACACTGACAGGTTTACCTTGGAAACTCATTTTACTTTTTGTTTTTAGCTTGTTTTATTGATTGATTATGAAAATATGTAGTAAGTTTACATCTGGGTCATGAGTGAAAATTCATAAACAATGGAACAGAATATTTTCAGGCAGTGGTAAATGTAGATTTAGTTTTAAATACAACACATTAGATTTTAAAGATAAAATAATGATTCAGTTACAAACAACCACTCATGGACAATAAGTCTACTCTTAAATTTTAATAGAGGGAAAGAATGGCTCCTCAAAAATAAATTTCCTCATAAAAACAACAGCACTTCTTGAACCTACTTTTAAATGTGCCTTGCTTATGGAAAGCATATTGCCAATACAAAACTGGCATCTCGGTTCATTCCAGAATAAACAAATTTGGCAAAAGCATATCAGTTATCTGCAGGTATCTGTCATAATCTTGAAACACATGGATTTTGGTGTTTTGAAAAAATTAAGCAAGAGTTTCAACAATACTATCAGAAAAAACTGCTAAGAGCAATGTTTGTAACACTTAATAAATGTTACTTTTAAATGGCACCAAGATAAGATAATAATTACCAAGAACTCAAATGGAAAATAAAATCCTAGGTTATGAGGTTTATCAGAGAAATTTAATAATGAGTGGAGGGGAAAATTGATGGAAGCTATATTTCTTTCTTCATTTCCTAATTTTAGAAAAGTATAATTTTTGTATTGGGAAAAATTTTTACAATTTCAAAATGTATGTCCTTATAGGAAAATTAAAGAAACTCTGAAAATACAAATAACAAAGGGTTTTAGCTTATGAATATAAGCGTGGCTAAGTATTCTCTGATTCAAAATATTACAATAACAAAACTATTATGTCCTGCTTTTCCTTTAACTTTCGATGATGTCTTAACAGAGGTTAAGTATTAGAAAATGCCGTTCATTAAAGGGCTGGAGAATATTATCAGTCTCCATTTGGAGATGGACTTTCCATTTAATGACACAGATACTCTTTCATAGTATTGTAAATTTTTAAAGCGGAAAAGTTAAACAGAAGTTTAGCAACATTCTTATATCACTTTTTTCCACTTAAATTTCAGAATAGTTTGTACAAAAAATAGAGCTAAACCATGGAAGAAATCGACATTTTAGGGGAGTGGACTTAAAAAAGAACCCCTAATTTTGTGATAAATCAATTCTAGAGAGTGGATGTAGGTACTATGTAATGACATGCTAGTAAACATCTGCTCTAAAAATTCACTCCTTTCTAGTAAGTCTTATTTTGTTCAAAACCCAAAGACAACCATCTGTTCTATTATTGATGAAACTTGAAACCAAGTCTAATTCTTCATTCCTAGAAATTGGCCATTTCCTTGGTTATCAGGCACCGATGATACCTACTTTTTTCCCATTATTTTCAGATATAACTTCATAATATTTTCTGTGCTAATCATTTAAAGGCATGCAGGATTCAACAAAACAAATTGCATTAGCTTATCTTCTGCTTATACCTCAAACAAAACTCATGTTAGGTAAAAAAGCAAAGAAATTCATGCTGCTGTGAGGTTAATGAAGTTTCCTAAAATTGTCATTCTTTAAAAAAAGGACCTTAGACCACAATTTTGGAAAAAGAGCAAAAGTGTGATGCTGGGTCATATACAGCAGCTCACTCTGAAGCCAGGCTCACAGTCAAGAGCAATTTGAAGCAGGCCTGTCTAGAGGGACCATAGTGGTAGTAATGACGACTTGTCTTGCATCAATACAGCAAATGTACCATTTCCAACTCAGAAATTGGTATCCGTACCTTAGAGGCAACCAGTTGCTTTTCAATGTTCTAAAAACACATGTATATATGAGGTATATGCATGTATTTTATACACAAAGATACACGAACATATATTCATGTATGTATATAAAATATGAACTGACTTTTAGTAGTGTTTATAATGAGCTGTATTCATGAAGCTAAGTAAGTCTGTAAATTGACTTCTGAGAATCCAACCACAGTCTCCATCTGCTTAATGAAAAATTCTATTCCTGAGGAGTAACTCGTAGACTTGAGAAGATATTTCTTGGCCTATGGCAGATTAGTGGGCCAGGCACCAGCACCCAGGTGAATCCTACAGAACTGCTTATTCAATGAGAATCTGGCCCATGTTCACTTAAAGGTTGAAAGCATTTTGCTCACTTCCAAGGTCCCTCTTGATAGTCCATGCTAGTACTGAAAGGTACGACCATTTTTTCTCAATGGAGAGAGCATGCAATGAAACCTGATAGAGGGGCCTCTTCCATAACAGGTTTTTTCTTCATTTTTCTTCCTCTCTCTCTTTCAAATATAAATGCAGTAGACTGGCTTTACGAACTATTGGCGAACTTGCCAGCTTTCCTAGATGGTTCATATGGCACTCTGAGAATACTGGGCGTTTCCTCCATTACCCTGACTAGGAGGTTGTCAATGTAGTCCTCCAGTTCCCGGATATGGGTGTCTTTCCTCCGAAGGAGTTCTTTGTGTTTCACCAGCTCCTGTAGTACCTCTTCATAGGTCAGACTGCGGTACCCTGCAGTGGCATCAAAAGGATTGCTGTTCCTGGAACAGGATATACAGACTGTCACATTAGCAGGCAGAGTATTAGGGACAGACCTTTAGAATTACTTAGAACTTTGAGTTCTAATTTTTCAAACCCTGATGAAGTTTTCTTCCATCCTCACCTATAACTAATGTGCCAGTTCAAAGATTGGCCAGCCAGTTCTGAGGCAGGAACTAAAGGCAGATGCACCAAAGCCTGCTCTATAACTCTTATGCTGTAAATCCCTTTTCACACCGTGAACAATTCTTAACATAAGAGACTGACCAAATAATTGAAGACTGAATAAAGGAATGAAATGTTTTGTAATTTAGAATTTAAGTTAGTTGGTCTAACTAAAATAGGGTAACATGAAAGCACTCCAAGAATTAACTCAGAGGAACTATAAGAAGCCACTGAAAACTACCCATTTGGATATCAGTCCTCATCGAATTGCTTCCACTGAACTGTGGTTTAACATTACACCTTGGCTTTTTATTGAAGATGGTTACAAGCAGCAGCAACGTCAAATCTGCTTCTCCAATTTGCTGTGACGTGTTGAAGGCACTTGGAATTAAATCAATGAGCATCCTTATAAAAAGCTGCAAGGGAATAACTTCTGTTTTAATTTAGAGGCTGTCAGGGCCTCTCCTCCCCTGCATAACTGGTCTGTTTCCTTCTCTACAAACAATACCTATCTGATTTACCTCATTTCCCTTTTGCCTTACTTATTTCAGCTACAATCATGTTAATACGTAGGATTATTGTATCTGCATTCTCTCCCATTTTCATTGCTTATAAGCTTATTCTATTTATAAGTTAATTTTAATAAAAGAATAAACAAAAAGAAAGAAAAGGGTACTAATTAATTGCTTTTGTGTAAAGAATTCTAGTATTAATATGATGGCAAAAGCCAAAGAAAAATATTTCCCAGTAATCAGGTAAAGCACCTCAGAGAGACTCTGCCGGCAGAAATGCATCCTGGGCATTCCCAGCCGTGGAGTCTGCTAGGTCCATTAGGGAATGAGGTTCCAAGCCAGTGGCCACACAGAGGCATAGTGGAGCCAGGCTGGAAAATAAGGTATGAACTAGGGAGCAGGGAGCTGAAAATGGTCGGTCCCAACTACACCAAAGGTGTTAAAAGCTGTGATTAAGGATTTTTTAGACTCTTTGCTAAAGGAAATAAGAAACCAAGAGTTCTAAACAGAGACAGATGATGTGGTCGAAGCTATGTTCTAGGAAAATTAAAATTGGCAAAGTGGGTGAGATTGTTTGGAGGAGCTGAAAGTAGTTCCAGGGCTACTGAAATACTTAGTGACAAGAGTTAACAAAAATGAACAGAAAGACATCATAGGGAAAGGAGTTTAAATTCTATAAGCCGTATTTAAAGCAAGTTATTTTATTTTGGCATTAGAAACTGGGAAAAGATGCAAGTTTATTAATTAATATTATCTTTGTCCCTAAAAAACTTTCAAGTATTGATCTAAAACCACTGAAGGAAGAGGTTAAGTGTTTAAATTTTTACTCTTTTCTCTCTCAGATGAAGTCCACACACATGCTTATATAGTTACTAGTTTAATGGTCATAAGTAGTGTAAAGGTATATATCTTATTCTACATTTATACACATTTATTGTTCTAATTAGCTATACATGACAGTAGAATGCATCTGTGCATTTTGATAATCATACATAAATGAAGATATAATGTCTCATTTTTCTGATTGTACACACTGCAGGATCACATGGGTCATGTAGTCATACACATGAGGTAATAATGTCTATTTCACTCTACTATCCTTCCTACCCCACACCCCTTCCCCTCCCTTCACTCCCCTCTACCTAATCTAGAGTAACTATTCTTCCCTAGTGCACCTTCTTAATTACAGTCTCATAAAGCATTTACCATATTAAAGTTATCTACAGGAAAAATAATGAATCCCATAGAGATAAGTAGATGTGGATGTCTGTCAAACACTTGCTACTGTTTCTGCTCAAAGTAGGAACTCTGCATACACCTGAGGCAGAGTCAAGCGACGGCATCACTTTCCTTATCTGACCAAGGAGGAATCTCCAGGCCTTTTTCAACCTTAAAATTCTGTGCTCTACAGAATGAGTTTTCTGAACAGCATTTTTAAAGGTAATGAAGTTCATCTAATGTGATTTCAATTTTCTAATAGAACATTTACTGAAAATTAGGACTTTTGTTGAGAATAGCAGGGTTAATGACAATTAATACTAACATGAATGTTCCCTGATTGGTTGACTGCTTGTTTTTTTTCTTAATTTCACATAACAGACAGCATCTGCTGGAATCTCCTCTAATCTTAATGAAATTATACATACGTGAATTGCCTTCTCCAAACTAATTAAATGATGATATACAGCTAAAAATCATTTGCACTGTTATATTTAGTACTACATCAGTAATACTTAATGTAGTTAAAAATTTTAACATTTCCTCAGAAGCTGAGGATGAAAGACATGTCAAAAATTCCTCATTTTGACATAAGTAGTCTAAATTAATGCCATGACATAAATCAATCTAACAACTTAATCTCTCAAATAATCTATTATCTTAGAACACTGCTCAACACGTTTAGCATAATTGAGAAAACACAGATATATCATTTGTCTTATTGTTCCCCCTCACAGTGACCTAATACTAATAAATGGAAGATTTCCTGGAATACATTTCTATTTTTTCAGCTAATTTTTCCTTTTGTCCTTTTATGTGAAATTTATCCCAAATTTCAGCATCAAGTTTCTGGGCAGGAAACATCTTAGAAAACACATGTACCATAAACTATATTCTGGAAAAGAATATACAATAATTACAACAGTTTCAGGCTTAGTTCCAGATTTTATTCAATATGTGAAAACCATGTAAAACTTCTAATTTTAGGCATAAGATTCTTAAATTGACAGAGCTACTCAATGAATACATTTGCCCTTCTGTTTATTGATGTAACTCCAAGAAATAATAAAGATTAATATTAGCTAACATAAGCAATAGAAAAAGAAAATATTTTCTGTTTACAAATTACTTTGCTTAAAGAGGAGGAAAGCTCTCAGGCAACGTAAAGATTGCTTTTTTCAAAAGATACAGTTACTACTGGTCATGGAAAAACTTTCAAAAACCGAGAAATCTCCGAACCAGCAAGACCAAACACAGCACCTATACCAGCACTCCCAGGTACTACGTGTTTTTCCTGAGCACTCTAGACAGCACATATGTTGTTAAGATGTCTTCTTATTTTGAAATGTAATGTAAATTTTCCTTCTCTCCTCTCCTTCACAACCAATCCTTTCTCATTTCTACTCCACCACTGTTAAAAAGGTCCATAAGCAGATATAAGAAAACGGGGTTTAGGGTGGGAGAACAACAAATTATTACATGAAGTTTTTTAATTGGAATTTTAAATAACAGGGCTTGTGCATGAGATTCTGAATATTACTAGTGATCTATTTTTGCTTTACACATAATCTAGCCTTTTAAACCAGGAAATATACATTTCTTACAATATTTAAATTTAAACAAAAGCAAATTATCAGGACTCAAAATAACTGGAGATTTAAAGAAAGGTTGTCCTGGAAACCAAATATTGGTGGGGCGTAACTGACATCCAAGGCAACTACAGGAGAGGGAGGAGATGAAGGCCTGGCATTCTCTCATCATCTCATTATTGTTCTAATGAGGAACTTTGCTCTGGGAATATCATCTCAGCTACTTTCACATCTTTTGTCCTAGTCCCTTCATCTCCCTTTCAGTTCTTAATTAGGCCTTAAAGAGCTCACACTGCCCTTTCAACTGGCTACTGCTCCTGCTAAACACTGCGCTTTCACAGACAGGTGTTGGCACCAGCATAGACGACATACAAACTTAATTACAAAATACTACGTCCAGAAGGGGAAAAAATAACTTGGTGGATGGCTATTACTGGAGAACTTAATGTAAATTACTTCAAACATCTTATAATCTTCAACATAAAAATTGTTCAAATACTTTTCCTCAATAACCATCAGCGTGAGGATGAGCTTTCTCCTCTTAATTGTATCTTGCAGTAAATTAACAACACCTAGTAATCCTTTCACTGTCAGAATAGTTAGGATCCAGAGAAAATAATCACACATCAAGGATTCTTTTATCACCTTTAAATCCTTTAAACTAAAACAATTTTCACATTTTATTTCTTTAAAGAATTCTAAGGATGCTTTTACAGCAATAAATTACAAGATTTGGAAAAGTACATTTACAAGCACATAGAAATTGTAATTAAGGTGACTTAATAAACAATAGCTACACATTAAATCAATTTTTGATGTTGCATTTTGTTTGAGATTAAGTACTGCCTGATAGAATTCATTCTACTATCTGATCAAAGGCTGACTTCATATATTCTGACATTTCTTGCCAGACTGTCATATTTAAAGACTTGAGTATTTATGAAACATCAAAACTTACAATCATTTACATAAAACAGCAAAAACAATACAAGTCCTGTGTGTCTATAATTTTGTACAAATTTAAAGACAGACAACTGTACTTAAAATAGTTTATAAACTCTAACCCCACCTCAACCTCTTTAGGCTGGCTCATCACATCCTAAAAAATCCTGATATGTGATTGCTTAAAAAAAATTTCATATATACATCTGGATCACACACATTAAGGACAGATGGTGGAAACAGCAACCAACAGCCTCTTGAAATAAAAATCTATTCTGTTACTCAGTGAGAATTTAGTTTTTTACCAGAACATTTGCCACATTTTTGTAAAATAACGTGTTCTCCAGGTTAAGAGATTTAGAATTGACTGCAAATGCAATGGAATTATGGGATCTAACCCTGGGCTTCAGGTAACAGGAGGATGAACTTAAGATATCTGAACAATCCTTAGCTCATCATTGCTGACCCTGCAAGTATATTTGGTTTTGTTCTGACTAGGAAAATAAGTGTCCTATAGTATATGTGTCTTCAAATAACTTCCTGACTAACTGGGTCTCTTGCCAGGCTGCTTTTCCTATTGTTGAACTTTAACAAACAGCACTATTTTTTCTTCAATCCTTGTCCCAACAACACAAAAAACATCAGTCTTTGCTGTATGCTCTTATTTCATAAATATAATGCTGACTTTGACATACAGCTTTCATATTAATTTCAAAACAGCCTGTAAGCAAAATCTGTGCACTTTTAAATTGGCTCTATAACTGGAACTTTAATTGATCATATATAGAAGCCACATTCTCTAGATATAAAAGGCAAAGTTGAATTTCACTTTCTCATTTTCTTCCAAAATTACCACTCTGATCTGCAATACCTGGGCAGCTGAGGTATTCAAAGAGACAGAGACATTTTTACAAATCTGTGCCAGAGACGGGTTTGTCTCTTATAATTCTCTAACCCTCGGCAACTCACCGGGATTTCCTGAGGTCTTCATTGCTTGTCAGATTCATGTGAAAACTAAGTAATAAAACAAATATAAATGTTAGCAGTGTACCATAGTCCATATGGAGGAAACAAAAAAAAAAGAAAATTCTTAACCAACAATGCCACAAAAATTTCTGAAGTCCTTAGTAGATAAGTGAAGTTTAATCCAAGATGCAAAAGAAAGACAGTATTTACTAAACATTCTTAAAGTATCTATGATTTTAAACTCTGCAGAAAAATCCTTCAGTTATCAAAACTGAAGACCCATACTTCACACATGGAAATAAGTAGTTTCCACACATCTTTAAACAGTGATTTTATTTTTACTAGCTTTTACATTACTCATCTTATGTATACATATACACACTCACCTTAAGCCTTTAACCTTTAGAATTAACTAAATTTATAAGTTTAGAAAAATTGTAGAATAAAAGCGTTAATGCACTCTTTGTTTAAAATGCTAGTGGTATTAGAAAATTTAACTTTCCAAAGCATTACCCTATCAATGAGGATGAGTCCAGAGTGTAGGGACCATTTCTATCATTAATGTGATTTCTAAGTAGCTAGCTTTCAAAACCTAAAACTGAAATAGACCTAAAAACAAAACAGATTTCTTTCATACAGAGAATAAGAAAACATCACAGCTGAATGCTCTTTGAAACATGTCCATTAAGAAGGGAACTACAACCCAAAAGAAGTTCAACTTCAAAGACATCTGATGAGTAAATATTTCATCAGTGCTCTTCATGTTTAATTTTTACCCAGCACTTAAGAGTATTAGCCTTAGAATCCGCTACAAAGCATTACTGTCCTAGAAGTCTTTGCATTCCATGCACATTAAAAAAAAAAAAAAAAAAAAAAGACAACTGTAAGATAGATACTTTTCCATTATCTATATATTATCAGCAAAGTAACTGGAATTCTCTGAAGATTTAGGAAATTCGCTTCGGAACTTCTGATTGTGTGACAGAAATCGCAGACACTGGATTCCTGTCTGGAAAATAATTTTAACAACAGATACATACCCTATGCTGCAAAATCTACAAGGCACACATGAGTGTACAGCACATCAAGAGAATTCTCCCATAGCCAAGGTCTTATTTTGTTATGGCTAAGATCTGTGGTGCTTGCTTCTAAGAACTAGTTGTTGACCTTTTCTAGGTAGAGCTCCTGGGATAAATGTGGTCAGTAGCCCTGGACGACTCAGTAAACACGTGATTTAAATACCCACAGTGCATCATTCCAGGCTTAGGTGGCTGCCACATTTTCTCAATCCCTGTAGCTTACCACCTCTGTGGTGTTCTGCATGGTCCTGGACTGGTGTCACCAAACCAGAAAAGCCTCAAGTGCTGACAAAAAGAGTCACTGAAAAGAAAACAATGAAAAATCTGAAGACACCCCATAAGTCCACCTTGCCTAGAGGGCCACGGGAGCAGCTGCCGACACCTGTGACTTCCACCCTCTCCAACTTTCAATGCAAGCCAGTCAGCAGAAGGCCCCGTCCTCCCTCCAGGAAGCACAATGTGTCCGTCCCTCTCCATCTGACTGTGATATTCTCAAGGACAAGGTTATTTACACTCAGGTCTGACGTATACCAAGGTGCTCATGAGCAGAGAAGTGGCTGGGGGGCCCAGCACCAGGTGGTGTGAATTCAAACCCTGATTCCGCCCCTTACTTGCTGAGTGACTTTGTGCGAAATATGTACCTTTGTTTCAGTTCCTTCTTCAGTGAAATGGGAATGGCAAAAGAACCTGCCACATGAGACTACTGTGGAGATTAAACGATTTCATATGTAAATACTTAGAACAGTGACTAGTAGACAGGACATGTTCAATAAGTTACTTGGCTAATAAACATTACACAGCACTTAATCTGTGCCTGACAACATTTTAAGCACTTTATCAAAATTAACTCGGTTAATCTCCATGACCTTTAAAGGGGTCATATAGCCCATTTTGTCATTTCTTCCATATATTCATCTTTGTAAGGAAGCAAGTTGGGTTAGGCAATTTGTGTGTGATCCCTCCATCGATAACTGGTGGAGCTGTCTGGTTCTAAAATCTGTCCTCGTACACAGAGATTAGTTCCATTCTCTGTAGACAGATTTTCATGGGTACTGGCACACTGCTGCAGCCCTGAAAGCCACAAGACTGGACCAGGCAACAAACCTCAGTGTGAGAAACCACTTGGCCACGCGAGAGGCATGGGACGGCATTAAAAGTAATGTCCCTCTCACAGCCATTGATCAAGCAAGGCAGGATTTGAGAGTCCAAGGACAGGTTGGCAGGCTACAGGAGAAGACTCGAAGACATATGGCATGGCCTGGGGCTGCACGCCAGTGTGTCATAGTGGGACAGTGGAAGAGCAGAGGAGGAAGTTGCCCCTGGAGGGCTCTGAGCCCAAGAGAGGCTCTCGGGCCTGAGCCACTGAGCAAGAGGCGATTTCATACCAATGTGAACTTTCTCTCATAAATACTGTTTGAAGTGTCTCATGTTGGTGGCAAAAGCCATTCCACTGCATCCCTGAGAACAATGTTATGATAAACTTTCAATATGCGCCCTCAGGAAGAAATCACTGAACTAAGAAATAGAAATGCGGGTATTTTTATTTGTTGCAATAAGGGCTTTTAAGGCACAGGGCATTTTGGAACACAGTTTATCAAAATCACAAAATTAATAATAGTAATATTCAATCGCTTTCACTTATGGAACTAAATGAATCTCAATAACTTCCTGAAAAATGTCTGAGTATTCAGCTTAAAAGGCGCAACTGTGAGGGGAAGGGTGTGTGGGGCAGGGAGCCCCAGCCCCCTCCCATTGTACCTGAGCCTAAGAGGATCTGAGGTCCCCCAGCTGAGCACAGAGCAGGCCAGGGAGAGGGCCCTCCCTGAACTGGGCATTGTCTGAAATCCAAAGGCAGACCCCTCCCTCGGGGACAGCTTTGGGACGGCTTTGTACACACCAACGTGTCAAACCCATGAGAACGCTGTCACTCACGGCTGCCTTTTTTGATCTGTCCTTAAGGGGGAAAAAAGAGTTAACTGAACTGGATTGAATTAGCTTGGTGAAAATAAAATTGTCTCTATTTATCGAGTGTGGCACCAATTTGTGATATCTTTCTCTTGGACGGCTGTCCTCATGTCAGACAGATATCGAATAATACAGCCTGACTGCTCAGCTGAGCTGCTGACAGGCCAGGAAGTGGTGTTTCTAATCAGGTACTTGTTTATACTATAAGCTTAAGACGTGCTCACACGGAAAAAAGTCTAAATAAACTGAAACTTCAGAATGTAAGAAATTAATTTAGAAGTCCGGACTGAGAAGTCTGGAGGCAGCAGCAGATTTTAAAATAACTTTTAAAATGATAGAAATATTTCAAACTATAATTTAAAAAATTTTAAACCAGCAAAATGTTTAACCTTAACATTCTGAAGTTTTATGCAAGCCTGAAAAGTTTTACTTCGTATTGTCAAATTTTCAAGAATTTTTCCAAATAAACTAATTTAAACTTTTGAAATATTTTCAAATACTGTATTTCTAAGAATCATTGGTATATCTTCTATGTCACTTATTAATTTATCCCAAGGTTAAAATAAAGAATAAAGATATCTTGAAGTAAGTTGATGAGAAATTGAATTGTTCTCAATTTGTGCTATGAACCAGTCCTTCCGCATATAGGTTGGAAAATAAAACAACCTTTATCAAGTGGTAAAACTGATCACTTCAGCAATGGTCAGTTTTCTTGTTTTTGTTTTTTTCTTTTTTAAAAAACATACATATATTCTTTTATATCAAGAATAACTAGAAGGGAAAATACTAATCAGTGAAAAAGTATGAAGTGCTTATAAAGACAAAAAACCCACATAAGGATAAAGATCTATCAAAAATGGTTAACAGCTTTACAAAAAACAATGCAAGCTGTGTAACTTTCTGGCTCTAGAATTTTCAATATTAGAATGAGAAAGGTACACAAGCACACAGAAAGCTCTGTGGAAGACTTTCGACATCCAGTGTGACTACAGTATCACTGCACCTTCCATGTTAGCTTTCCAAACCCCGTTACTGCTGAAATCGTGGCATTTTAGCCTACAGCGTAACCCATTTTATTTTTAATAAGTGAATTTAAATTATTTGCAGACTCCAGAGGTGTGCCGCTTGGTGGGGAGGGGGTGGCAGGGGTACAGAGGAGCAGCTTCCTCCAACACAGGTCAGTTCCTTATTGTGTTTGGAAATAAGTCTAACTTTAAGCTATCAACACTGGTGATTTCAAAGCCATCGTCCTATTGATCTTGTCCTTTAGCTGAGTGGGCTCTAGAGACCCTAGGCGTCACTTCAGTAACAAAGGCAGGCGGAGGAGGTGTGTGCTGAGAACTGCAACACTGCAGGGACCCTAAGGAGTCTGGAAAGAAAGAGAAATGCCCCTGTAGCTCATCTCAACTTTGTGATGAATTACAGAACGATACTAGTTCTATGATTAGTACTTATGAGGCTATTTTATTTCCATTTACAGATGAGGAAATGGGCAGAGAAGTTAAGCAGCTTACCCAAGGTAACATAGTAATTAAGTGTCAGAGTCAAAATTCAAAGAAAGGCATCCGGCTCCACAGTCCAAGCTCTTTGGCCACGTACTTCTCCTCTTGCCTAGAGAGGCTCTAAGCTGTGTGGGCCTACTGTGAGCTCCCTGGTGGGTTTCCAGGAGTCAATGCATTTCCTGAGGATTCACCCAACCAGAAATGATTAAGAAAAATCTTAAATTCAGTCATTAAGACACAGAACCAAGGCTAAAAAAAAGGACTTGAAATAACCCTGCTTATTATTCTGCTTGTCCCTCCTGATCCATTCTGATCCCCACCCTGCACCCCAAGAGGCTGATCTCTGGACAGTGTACCACCCAGGCTCCCCTCTGGCTTCCTTGGAAACTGGAGCACCAAGAGAAGGGGAGGTGGGTGTGATATCCCTGGCCACGGTCCACACCTCCACTTCCTCAGTCCCTCCCCTGCCGGCCATGGACGCCTCTGCAGCTGTCCCGACACCTGAGCATGGCAGCACCTTCTAGGCACTGCTGGGCTCTGGAGCTAAACTATCCCTTCCTGACATTCCGAACCCTGACCACACCTCTCACCAAACTCTCTTCAACTATCCACTCTGATGTGTCCTTTGTTTCCTGCTAGGATTCTGATATAGGAATATACAACAAATGCCATAAATTATTCACTCATAATTTAGAATGATTGAAGACAAAGGATTATTCTGTTTCTCAGAAAGAAAGAATCATAAATAAGAACATGAATTATCTACACTTTCCTTTTTCCTTCAATTTCTGGCTTATGCTCCATATTTACTTACTTGAACATTTTTTTTCTTTTCAAAAAAAAAAACAGCCTCTTACTTTGTAAATGATAACATACTGCTAGCCACATAAAGAAGAAAGAGAGAGAGAGAGGGAGGGAGGGAGGGAAAAAAGGTGGAGACAGGGGAGGAGAGGGGAGGAGAGGGGAGGGGAGGGGAGGGGAGGGGAGGAGAGGAGAGGAGAGGAGAGGAGAGGACAGGAGAGGGAGAGGAGAGGAGAGGAGAGGGAGAAGAAAAAAGAGAAATGAAAACTTCCTGGCCTCCATTTAACACCTCTCATATCACAAGCTAGAGGACTTAATGCTCAAAATTATTTTTGATTTATGATTGTACTTTTAAGGACCCACTGTTCCTTAAAAGTTTTGAAGTGGTATGAATGAAGACACTTGGATCTGAACAATACCACCTCATAGTTACCCTGCCTTACAATTTATAATACATTTTCACAAATAATTTTTCTGAACATGTTTCCAAAGGAACAGTGGTCAATAAGGCAGGGTTCAGCAACTCCCTGTGAGATCTCTGCACTGAAATCCCACCTGCTCAAATCTCCCTCGTTCTCCCCTCCCTCCTAGGAGACCTCTCCTCCCACCTGGCCCCCAAGGCACGGGTATTGACTCACCTCCCACCAGAGCATACTTCTGGCCCATTACCCCTCGGATATCCCACTACTGGTCCTTTGCCAAACTCCAAGGCACCCTAGAAACCCTTCCTGGCTTTGTGACTTGGGCTCACTCACCTGAGCAATCTCTCTCACACCCCCAGCACTCATTTGCCAAAAAATACCTGCACCAGGACAGTCACTCGCTCTACCCAACCCCCTCAGCTCCATTTCATACAATGACTCCTCCTTCTAGTGGCCTAAACTTTCTGTTCCCAGCAACTCTTTTTCCCTGTCACCTTCTTCTCTGCACCCTCGACTTCCTAGGGTTGTTTTCAGGCCTTTCTCTCCACCCTGGTGATTCCATTCCCTCCACAACTTTGGCTGCAGCCACCACCTGCAGGGAGGACTACCAAATCTATTACAACTCTTCAACCATGCCTCTTCATCCTTTATGATACCACGTTTATAAATGTCTGGTGAAAGCCCCAGACTGGAAATCCCACCTGTACCTCTAAGTGAACGTGCCCCAAGTCAATCATCAACTTGTCTTCAGATCAGCTATTGGGTTTTCCTCTTCCTCCTGGAACAACTAAACTCCTGAGCACCCAAAGTAAAGCACTAGAGACACCCTGCAGCCCAGCTGCAGCTTGCCTGCTTCGTAAACCCACCCCCACTCAGCTGGGCCATGATCTCTCATCACCCCGCTGCTGCTTGGCACCCTTACCTTCCCATCACAAGACCCAACACCCCTCGTCTAGAGCAGCAACAGCCTCTTAACTCCCTGCCCTCCTCATCCTGTCTACCAGGCACTGCTGACCATGGCCTTCTCAACATCAAGCTAACCTCACTACTCAACTATCAAAAAACTTATGGCTTCTAACATCCTCTGGAATAATGACATGATTTTTTAGCCTGGTTTTCAAAGCCCTTTCTTCAGACCATACCAATTCATCTTTCCAGCTGACTGGCCGACACTTGGTGCCCAGGCACAGCCTACTTAACTGCTCAATGTTTCATACTCTAACATTTAAAAGACAGAAATGCCACCATGTCTTTCAAAAGAATTAAGAGTAACAGGGGGTTGAAGGAAATAAATATGAAAATGATTCATATGATGAGGATTCAAACATAAGGTACAAAAGGTGGCTTTCTCTGTATCTCCCTTCCAATCCCTTCTTACTGGACTCTGCTTAAAGGAAGGAACCAGATCTCATTAACCTTTCCATCCCAGCATCTGACACAACATCTACCCCATGGCAGATGTGCAATACACGAATGAATACCTTAATTCATTTAGGTAACAAAATTTTTACAGCAACTGGGATAACCGCTGAATGAGTAAATCAACAGGAGGTCCATTAAAGTTCAACCAACAAGATGTGAAGTTCCCCAAGAGCAAAAGAAACTTTTTCTGAACAACAAAGTTTACTTTTTCTATTTCTAAGAATATATTCATGGAATATTCTTCAGTTCTTTTAAGATAGGAAGAATTATTCTAATATTTACAACTGCCACTAAAAATTTAAATGTTTTCAAATTGAGGACTTCCAATAAAACCGATTCAACTAGCCAATTTATCCAGGACAACAAACAGGTTATGTATTCGACCACAAGACCAACTAATTTGAAATTCTTCTGGTAAATTCTAAAAACAGCATTTCTTATTTCATATTTTTATTCCATGAAGGTTACATGTTAAAGGAGTTTTTTAAAATGTTCTTTAATGATCCTCTTTTCAAAGCCCTAAAAAAGTAACGTGTCCAAAGAGAGACTGCACCAGTATGCTTATTAGCGCACTTCACCTAACTGAAATGCACAAGAGCAAATGGGGCTTAGAAGATGAGGGGAAACTCAGTCCTTTTCTTTTTTTTTTTTTTTTTCTCCTTCTTTCTTTTTAGGAAAAAAGCAAAGTACTCAGGACCAAATCAAATGAATGATATTATAGAGTAAAATACTCTATTCTCTCTCCTGGGACTGGGCACGCACATGAAACACTGATGACAAAACAGAACTAAGACATAAATGTCCATGGGGATTAACAGTAATTTCTTATTAACAGTCTCACGGGATATCTTTTATAAGATTTCAGAGGCAAGACAATTAAAACTTGTGGTCAGTGACACCAAAGAACCTGGACAGCAAATTCAGACCAGGCTGCTTTTCCATAATGAATAGTATATTATTGAAGAAAATCCCAAAACTGGAGGGTTTAAGAATGTCCATGAAATTAAGGCATGTTTCATCAAGAATATAATGTTCAATCAAGTTTAACTTACTACTTCCTCCTGGTGAAGAAAAGAAATAGTAATTATTTCAAGGAAAAAACAATTCACAAATCTCCAAACATAAGCCCTGTAGATCCTAAACTCCATTCCTTTACATCTAAGCCTCTCAAACTTTTTCCTCTTTAGTACCCCTAACTACATGACAAGAGTAAATCCAGGAACAAGCATAAGATTTCTTTGCTACCTGAACTTGAATTTAAAATTTCAGGTAAACTTTTGCCTCCTGTGTCTCTTAACGCAAACAGAATCTTTTGTACTGGGGCAGTTCTGTTATGCTCAGCCTGTTGCTCTGAGCAGACCCGAGCCTGCATCTGCCACAGATACTAATAATCATCATTTTTGTTTTGCTTTGTGATCAAGTCCATCTGATTTTCAAAGTGTAACGGCAGAATCAGGAAGAAGTGATGAGAACAGGTTCCAGCCTCTGACTAAAATCAGCAGAGTCCCCATCTGTCTATTGAGACCAACTCAGCAGTCTTGATCTGCTTTCCCCTGGGAGGAGAGGGTGAGGAAGGCCTAGGCAGAGGTGACTCCTTCATGAGGGTGAGGGTGAGGTGACCCTGGGTTTCTCTGGATCAGGTGAAAAAGGCTCGAGTGCCCGTAACACCCTTGGCCAAGACAACAGAAGGTTAACCTTTCTGTGTCTGAGAAAAAGCCATGTCCTAGAAAGGAAACTAGGGTGACCTCTGATCCCAGAGAGGCCTCAACTGTTCAATAACAACCTGCAGCAAGGGCCCTGGCCAGCAAGTACCCTGGCTCTGCAGAGCCTTCAAGGTGGGTATCCAAAGCGGCCAGACTTCTCAGGGCGCTCCCTGGAGTGAGGTGTAGGCTCCTGCACATACTTCATTTTGATAGCAGAGCTGCTGGCGACTGGGGGGCTTCCCACCATACGACACTCCATGCTGAGAAGCCCAGCCTATAAACATGCTTACCAGTTTAGAGCTGTTTCAACAGAGCTGTGGAATTTATGTGCAATGGAAAAGAATACATTTTTGTATGATAAAACACTCTCCAGGTCCCCAACAAATGAATAATAATCTTACTAGAAACTATAAATTATACTACACACATCTCTCAGTTTGTTCTAAATGTTTCTTCATAAAAAAACACAATAATATTCAAGAACAATTAAAACACAGGTCCCCACTAAGGCAAAGGTTGCAGCTTTGATATATCTGAATATCTATAATTCCTTCTGCCACAATAATTTCTCCATTGTCCTGATCCTGTAAGTTATATAATTAAAATTACTTTTCACGGCAACAAAGTTTAGTTCTCCATCTGCAGTAACACTTAGGAATGCACCTCACTGGCATCTTTGAGTTCATGTGTCTGTCCTATTCAGGTCCACATCAGGTATGCAACAGCAGTGTCCCTGTTCTGAATGTTCATAAAACAGAATTTCTTAGTATCATTCAAATGCCACAAACTCTTCATACTTTCTAAAGAATTAGGTGCAAATTCGGGTGTAAGAATTCCTGGGAATCCCTAAGACGTTCCATCCCCACTTGCTTTAGTTTTAGACAGGCTGGGTCCATGATAGGCCCTCAAAGCACTCAGCTTTTCCTTTCCCCCAAAGCCCTTCCTTCTCCACACAGATCCATCCTCTGTGATGCTGCACGTCTAGCCAGTCAAGAATGCCTAGGCTGTTGAAGTCTTCCCACCTACCTTCCTGGGACACTCATCTCATCCGCACTTACCTATGGAACTAATTACATAGTTTGTATCAGACACTCTGCCTTTTGCATCCTTTGTATCAAAGAATCAACAGAATTCTTACAAGGGAAAGGAGAGTAATACATAACCAAGGAAGGGCAAAAAATTTCAACCCTTATATCAAGTTTAAAAGCAAACAGTTTTATTTTAGAATGTCACCCTATACGTACTAAGGACAGCAGGCCTGAAGGAGATGACGTTATGAGCTCCTATCCACATCTGTAAGTACAAGAGATATTCCATAAGATAACTTGATGACAGTCCAAAAAGATTTAACATTCATTTTGGTCATGTATTTTTGTTAAGTAAGGAATACATGAGAATGACAGAACAGTAAAAATATAAAAATTACTTCAGGCACATTAAAGAACCTCGAGTTCAGAGACTGCTCAGGCTATTATACACTACTGGCGAAAAAGAAAAAAGAGAGTACTTTCAGGTATAAAGAAAAAAAGAATCCTCTCCAAATCTTGGTTAGAAGAAATATACCAGGCCAGGCACAGTGGGATGTGCCTGTAATCCCAGTAATCTGGAGGCTGAGACAGGAGGACTGCAGGTTTAAGGCCAGCCTTAACAATTTAGTGAGACTCTGCCTTAAAATAAAATAAAAAAAGGGCTGGGGATGGAGTCCAGTGGTAAAGCACCCCTGGATTATATTCCTAGTTAAAAAAAAAAAAAAGTTTCCCAAAGGGAACTCTGAAATGTTCTGAGGAATTTTCAGTATTATGCTGCACTTATTCTTCTTACTATGATAGTTTAAACTGTTTCTGAAGAAACTCTAAGGGTTTTTTTTAAAGTTGAGAATATATTATCACATGGAAAAATTCCACCCAATTTATTTAAAGCCATTGTTACATTGATGCTGAGTGAGAGGATGATAGCAAAAACCACCATTTTCAGACACACTATGTATCCAACACCACCCTCAGCACTTCTTATACATCCCATTATTTAATCTCCTCTCCACCAAGACTATTATCCCCATTTTACAGTTGAAAATACATATCTGTGAAAAGTAAGATCATACAGCTATTCCACAGAGTGTCAAACCCAGACTTGATTATACTCCCTTCAGAACATTCTTTTAGTCAATTTATACTTTCATGTAACATTGTAAAATCCTTCACTGGAAGAAATGAATGAAATATACTTGTGAATCCAAACTTAAATAATGTTTAGCATGATTTTCATTTTTAATAATTTTGGGTAATTAATTTCTTTGAACATGAAAAATCTTTGAGAAAACAAACATCCTATGCATCTGATAAACAAAATATGTGATTAACCTGAACAGCCCCATTCCCATACCAGGCTCCATAACAAAGAGTTCATTATATTTAATGTCGAACTGCTGCAGGGCACTTGCTAATTGGCTCCTTGGTTGCCTGCAGTAGCAAACATACTTCCTCAGGAACCTACCAGGCTGAGAATGACAGACGCAGATACTGCTCCATAACTCCAAGAGAACAAAAACGGTAAAATTACTCAGTGGTTAGTGAAGAGCTAATGATATAATAGTGCAGCTATTAATCAAATATTCCTTCAAAATGTATCAGACCATTTTTTAATAAGCTTTCTTGCTATTTTCTAAAACAGAGGTGTCTATCAATTCATTCCCCAACATATAAAATCATGCTCAATGGTCATGACCACGCTCAAAGGCCTCTTTCTCGAAGCACTTCCCAACCCCCAGGAGACTGAACTGCTTTTTCCTCTACCTTTCCACAGCAAACTTCACCTCCTTCTGCTCAGCACAGTTCACTCTGCATTGATCATGAGTCCTTCTTACCATCCCTCTCCACTGCTGGCACAGCTAGGAATTTAGTGCTCCATGAATCACACTGCAAACCTTTAGCCCAAGTGGAGCTCTACACACATTCGTTTAACCATAAAGAAAATGGGCAAGTTGAATTGTTTTACTCTAAGAAGGCCAAACTGATTCAAGTAATTGCTATTTAAGTGGTATTAGTACTTTGACCAGAGAGATTTCTAAGCTTAAAATAGCACATAAAAACATTTTTATTTGATACATATTTAACACATAATACATACTCTAATACTTATTTATAATTACATAGTAACCTTTGCGATTTTTGGCAGTACTGGAGATTGAACCCAAGGGTGCTTAAGCACTAAACCACATCCCCAACCCTTTATATTTTTTATATTGAGAAAGGGTCTCGCTAAATTTCCCAGACTGACCTTGAACTTGCCATCCTCCTGCCTCCACCTCCCAAGTCACGGGGATTATGCGTGAACCACTGCATACAGCTATAGTAACATATTTAATACAACAAATCAAAGAGGAATAATTCACCCTTAAAATGTAAGTCCAAGGACACAAATGTCAAATGTCTGGATCCTATTATTTTAGAAACCAATTGAATGCATATAAGGAAAACTTTTTTCATTATCAAATTAACTGCTTTTTTATAACACCAGCAACTATTTAAAACACTCTGGTCACAAGGTAACACTACAACCATAAATTAAATATACAGAAACACTATCTGTATTTCAAAATGTAAAACTTTGTCATTAAAAAAAAAGTGATTACAGCTGATGTGGTTCCAGTGTCCCACCTGGAGATGTTCTAAGCACAGAAGCAGGAGGCCCAGAGTGGTGGTGCCCACAGAGGTAAGGGCTACGCACAAAAGAGACACAAGTTGTTCCCTCAGTGAGAAACGACCAGGAGGAGTCTAATGGGGACAAGATTTGGTAAAGCCAAAACCACCGGAAAGAAATTCATGTAGTAATTAAATGCATAAATCCATAACTGTTATTGAATTTGGCATTCCTGTGTTCAAAAAACATATAGTTATGGTTTGAAAAACAAATTGTCAAGAACTGCTATTGTTTTGATACTAATTTGCTAGTCTCAACTCAAAACACATATTCCTGTTCTCTAACAAAAATGTACAATAAGACAGCACCTTGTGGGGGGGGAAAACGCACAAACCTCAAACCTTTTCATCAAACTAATATCTTATTCAAAGACTACAGACTTAACACTGTTGCACTAAATAATATGGGTTTTTTTCAAGTGCTACGTTTCATCAAATTTAAGACCCATCACTCAAAATAATTCTGATTGCTTCTTCCCCACCACCAAAACAACCCCACCCAGCCAAAAGCAGAATGGGCAACTCCTGTCTATTTTAGCCCAGAAATACTTCTCAAAGATGTTCCCTTCTTTTCCATCCTCCCTGCCAACTGACCTCCACCAACTAGGTTCTTCACTAGTTTCCTGTCACTCTCCTCCTCCCTGCTCTGCCAAGTACGATGTGCTTGCCAGGTTATCACATTAGTTCAATCACCACAACCCAACTTAAAAATGTCGATGGCTCCCCAGTGCCCACACAAAATCCAGTCCTTAGCATGAAATTAAGACCTAATATTTACACACCATCTCTTCTATAAGTTTAAGGAACAGGAATGATATCTTAATAGTCTAATTTCCTTTTATATGGTAAATACTCAAAAACAGCAATAATGAAAATATTATTTGATAATCAGAACTAAAATTCAGAAAAAATTATCCTGATAGACTTGGGTAGCCACATGCACCAAGAGACAATGGAAAAAACTATGAGATTCATAAGGGGTTTTAGGTTCTTCACTTTTAGAGTATAACATGTGTGGGAGGTTTTTGAACCAAAACTCAAGATTTATACCTCAGCAATATAAAATTGATATGGAAAATAACTCGATCAAATATTTGCCACTGGGAATACCATCAACTCTCAAACTGGATAGTATTATGAGAGCCTGATTGGAGGAACCAGGGCTAACATGTAAAAATCAAACTGGCACCAAGCATTCTCTCCTATGGCCTCGATCCTGATTATTTAAATGTTAATGGGGGAGCAAAGTTAGTCTAGAATAGGCATGTTCGCTAACAAGCCACAGATGAAAAACATACAATAAATGTTTAAAACAAATGAGCATCATACAATTTGTTTCTAATATATTTTTTCCTCAATATAGAGGTTCATTAATGGCAATTAACAAAGAATGTTAATCTACATTAACAAGCTCCACTGCTTGTTGGTTTTATAAACACATAATTCTCTCAAACTCTACATTAAACCAAAACGCTCACATATCGATTTACAAAAATCAGCACCCTGGGGTCATTGGAATATAATCTTAATACTTTCCTATCAGAAACCTCCAGAGGACTTACAGACTCTATCTTGTATTTGATCATATCCTAACAACCCATTCTCTTTAACTACTGGACTTGCTATGTGTTATCCTGTGTCCAGTGCCTAAGAGCTCGTTAATTACCTAAACTATATCTCCATAGGTCTTGTTAATTACCCGTCTCCTGTCTCAGAGGACCTTGTTAATAACTTGTACAGTCTCTCTAAAGAGGTCCTAACAACACATTAAAATTAAAGATGCTTTTCTTTTAGCACCTGTCAAGTGCTGTAAATTGAGAAATTTTCACATCAGTTTATTAACCTACAGTAGTTTTTGTGGGGTTTTTGGCTTGTTTTCTTCTCTCTACATAATTTCTCTATATCTCAATCTTTTCAATCTACCTGCTTAAAAAAAATAACTAACGAAGTTTGTATTTTTTGTTTTCAATTTTAAGATTATAAATATCAATTTGCATTAGTGAGTTAGTAAAAGGATGGCATGGTTAGTATCTGCAAATTAACCCATTGGGAGATGCACCAATTAATGAGACCTATATAATGAGTATTAGGATGACAAAAGGGTGAAAAAGTTTCAAGTAGTCTCTGGGGAATTAAACAGAAGTTCTAGTTAGTGTTATGGGAACTAATCACATCACATATTTCATGTTCGTGGCCACTGCTACATTGGAAACATTCTGCAAATCCCTGGACACTAATGGATTAATGGCTCTAAAAATCATCTCAAAAGTTTGTACTTTCTGTCTCATAAATGAGGCAAATTTTTGGCTGTGTAAAAGACTTACAGCCTACCGTGAACAACAGGCAAATTATCTTTATACAAATATGAATAAAAAGGAATTATTGCTATTAAAATAAACCTTATGCACAATAGGTTTATTTCATCAAAGACTGAGCTTTAAACTCTTTCAGGAAAAAAAAATTGTCCATAGGGGGCGTTTTAAAAGTGACGGTTTAAAATCTTTAGGATCATTTGTTTACCATTCTTCTTAAAATCAAAATGTAACCTTACACAAGTCCATTTATTCATGGGCATGTTATACAACTTTGTAATAATGGTTACCTGCTAATAGGCCTACTGTGATTTTTGATTTGTGAAAATTAAAAACACACTTAAATATGCATTCTGGAAGCCAATGTTTTATAGCTCCTAAGAAAAAGATGACACGATCATAGACAGGAGTTGACTAATTAAAAAAGGAAAAAAGAGAAGGAGGAAAAGAGGTCAACCTGACGTCAAAGGCACCTGTCACGTAAATTATAAAATAAGAGTGATAAGTATGAATCGTGATCTTAGTATTGCCATAAAAAATATTTGGCCTGTTCATCAGCTAAGGAGGAGGCAGGCTCTTACATACAGCAAATACTGCAAATGGAAATACATGCTTTAATAAAATCAATCATACCAGGAATAATAATAATATAAAACAAGCCAGTAAGTTATCCTAGAGCCACTGAGAATTTACTACCTGGTATTCATAACTGCAGTGAAGCTGAAAGTGACGAAGTAGGAGCACACCCTGTTTGGAAGTCACAAACAGACCTTTGTGCCCTAAGCAAAATTCTCTAAGTCTCTCCCATTGTTGCTGATTGGCTGCTCCACTAACCTCAAATTACATTAGCTTATCACAGAGTAGGCTTATATTATTGATTTTTTAAAATTTCAAAGTACATACGTAGCAATTTCTTCTGTATGCTAATGAAATGTCTTAACCAGGTGGTGTTCTGAACTTCCTCAGGGAGTCTGCAGCTCCTGAGAAAGCATACGCTGGAGCTCCTCTTCAGCTGACCATGGGCTGCACATCATTCATGGTAACTGATGCCCTGAATATTAAATAGATACTTCTGTCTGGTCTTTAATATCCACTCTAATTTAGGTGCTTTTTACCTATTCAACCAAATCTCCTACTCCTCTCTTTATCCATTTCAGCCAAGCTGACTTGTCTACTCAGTTAGGGTCTGTCTCGAGCAGTAAGCAAAGCTAGTAGGACCAAGTTGCCTGTTCTGTTCAAATACAAGTTTATTAGCACAACTCCTGATTCCCAGTCATCAAAGAACGTAATCAATACTTACCAAACGGTGATACAACTTAGATCAGCAAGTTTCAAATTTGATAATCTGCAGGAAATTTTTTAAATGTTGATTTTCCTTTCAGGGTCCACTCACTAAAGATTCTAATTCCCTCTGAGGTGAGATCCAACACACTGCAGTTAAAATATATATATGTATAATATATATATATATATATTCATTTTTAAAAAAAAAAATATATATATCTCACCAGGAAACCATGATGATGAGCACCAAGGACGTGTATTGACCTAGGTGCTGGGGACCTCTAATAAAGAAGATTCGGCATGACTGGTAGGAAGCTTCCACAGCTCAGTGGAGAAGACTATAACTAGACTCGAAATATTGCATAGCAGTTCTGATTTCCATAATAACAGAAATCAAGAAAAAGAAAACACCTGGTTACTACTCAGGAAAGCAGTAGAGTTCTCAGCTCAAGGACAGATGGGCTGATGGCACTCAGAGACAAGTTGAGTGTACCCCACAACTGAGCCCAGGAACGGAGATGACAAGACTTACCAGACCCTCAGGGTAGAAAGGTGTGCTAAAGAAATTAACTTACCGAGAAGAGCAGTGAGGAACAGTAAACATTAGGTGAGAAAAGTCTGAAATACAATAAGCCCTGAAATTCAGAAAGAAGAGTTCAGATTTGGGATTGCAAACCAGTAGATCTTAAGCATTTTTGATCTGGACTTTCTTAAACAGAACAAACGGTACTATGACTCATATACCCTGCTTAGTAGGGTGAATAATGTTAATTTCTGTAACAAATATATACAAAAATTTCAGCAACTTAATATTCAGAGAATTCTTCTTTCAGACAAAGTCCACCTGGTTGTTCCTGGTCCAGGGCCTTCAAACACACATGGGGTCCCTACTACTCCTATCTCACGGCTTTGCCTTCCTTAAAGACCCCTGCATTCAGCTAGTGCTGGGGCAGTACTCCATACCTATAAAAGGCCCAATAATAAATATTTGGGCTTCTCAGGCCATACTGACTCTGACACAACCGCTCAACTCTACCACTGTCACACAAAGAAGTCATACAAAGATGAGGGGAGCCGTGTGCCAACAAAACTTTATTTATAAAAACAGGCAGCACATCATGTTTGGTCACAAGCCTCATTTGTCAGCCCTGGTCTGGACATGTAGGGGACTGTGATTTTATCTCTTCCACTAGCTCTTTATAAGATAAACTTGGTCACTCATCCCTACCTAAGAGAAGGGTCTAAGCTATGTCCCAGCTTCAAGAAAAAAAAAAAAAAAAAAAAATTCGGTCTGGTATGTTAACCATTTCCACTTTTCAAATTATTTTTGAGAATTTGTCAAAAAATCAGTTGATGGTAAACAATTTTTTTTTAAAAGGTATAACAAACATACAAGCACATTGTTTTTACAAAATACATTCTGCAGATGCAAACAAGAGCTGCATTACAAGTTGTGGGGACAACTATGTAACAAATAAGCTGATAAGTCAGTTGATAAATGACAAAGGTAAAATTCGCTGATACATATGATGTTAACCTACTGTTGTTGTGTATCAGTAAAAGAATAGCAGCATTTTTGAAACACAAATGACTCAATACCAATAATAAGCTGATAAAACATTTCCTGAAATTTGTAAAACTTCCACATACACTCTCAACTACCTGCTGTAGTTCTGCAGATGCCCACTGTTCCACGGCCTCCAGACTTCTCAGTAGAGAGCTGACCTGGTGTCAAGGGCTCACACCATGCTATACAGTCAACTCAGTTCCATTTCCTTCTGGTTACGCAACTAAACTATTTCTGAACTGACTGCATGGCACCGGGACACATGTGAGCTCTAGCCAATGGGACATGTGGAGAAGTAATGCAGACCACCACCAGGCCTTACGAAGAAATGTTCCACCCGTGATCCTCCCTTCCCTTGCCCTGCTGCACTGATCCCGGAGGGCTTGTGATAAATGGTGGCATTCAAGAAGGAAAGGGCCTGAGAAACCGTGTGGTGCTGAATGACCGCATGGAGCAGAGCAGCCATGTTTTCCATCCCCATCTCCATGATCTGTTTTGTGACAAAAGTGAGCAACAGACTTTTACTGTGATAAACCACTGAGATCCCGCATTGTTTATTACAGCTAGGGGAACAATTCCAAGAATAGAAGCAAAGTGAAGGATGTTTTGTGATTTCTTTTTTTTTGCAGTACTGGGGACCGAACCCAGGGCCTTGTGCTTGCATGGCAAGCACTCTACCAACTGAGCCGTATCCCCAGCCCTATGATTTTCAATGTGATTTCTTCAGGCAGACTTCACTACATGAAGAAAGAAAAACTCTAACTTCTAGAAAAGAGTTCCTTAGTAATTTAAAATTGTTTGCATAAGAAAATTCTCTAGTTTTAATCATATTTACTTAAACAGCAATAATAGAGTTTCTCTGTTCCTGCCATCTCAGATGAACCAATCCCCTCACCAAAATCCAAATCCAGGTCCACAGCTGTATTCTCCTTTAGCTTTGCTCAGTGTTCTCACAAAGACTGGTCAGAAGGGTCCAAGAAACTCTGGTAAACAGTCTATTTAGCACTATTAGAAAAATAATGCACAGCATGTGTCCTCGTGATTTGAGTCTATAGCTTCAAAAGCAGTCTGGATCATTAACTCGAGAAATTTAAACTGTCCCACATATTGGAGGGATGATACTGGGAGGACAAACAGGATCCTGTACACTGCTATGTAAAGACCACACTATCTTGACAGTATTTGCCCAAATTCTACCCAAGACAAAGCTGCCTGCTGAAAATATGAACTGTACTCTTTCCCTGAGTCAACTTACATTCAACTCTTCTTTTTTACACTATTTATTAGAACTACCCCTTTATTGCAAATGTTTCACATTTACCACAAAGATAGCTTATGGCACAAAACAAAATCTCCCAGGATTTATACATTCTGTCCTTTCTGCCCTCATATCTGCCACCTCCTAGGTATGAAGAAGAAAAAGTCTTAAAATTTTAAATAATCTATTTTTACATACATGCAATCATTTTCTACATACATCATGAAACAGCTCTAATTTTTAATAGGCAGAGGAATAATGAAGTAACTCAACCAAAGTCTTAATATGCCAAAAGGCCACATGTACTTTTAAAGCTTAAGGCAATCCATGAGTGCAGACCAAGTCCAGGGCAATTAAAGATCTGAGTATACTTATTATTCAAATGCTGACATAATTTTAAAATATTATTTTCCTATCATTTCCCATTTTCTTGCTTTTCATTAACTTTAAAATTACCTAATTACTCAATCTCTAAGTTATCTTTTATCTTGCACAGTTGTTTTCAACAACGTTCTACAAAACAAAGTTTAGTAAAAGTGAAGAAAAAACTAATACATGTTCACTTACCCCTTAATGTAGGACTTAATGAAATATATGGATACTACACAAAATACCAAACTACACAAAATACCAATACAAAATATTTTAGAATAGCACTTCAAAACTCCAAACTTTACAAGAAAACATTGACACCAATGGTGAAAATTTATTTCTCTGGAGTACAGTCTATAACAAAACTGAATGATGCTTCTAAAACCACAGCAAATACCCATTTATTGATAAAACAAAAGAAATGTACACTTCCTTTCAAAAATTTTAAATACATGGCTTCTGATGCAATGGAAGATGCACAAGGGAGGGGAAGAGACAGCCTCCCAGGGAGACTGTCACACTACACTTGAGGCTTACAGTGGGACAAGCAAGGAACTACTCATGAATAAAATGACAGGCGATACAAAACATAAATACAAGTGGGGTATCCCTTACCCAAGATGCATTTGGAGCTTTCTGGATTGGGAATATTTGCAGACTTTGTAAGTTGAGTATTCCCAATCCAAAAATCCAAAATCTAAACTGTTTCAAAATCTAAAATTTCAAGAGTTCCATCTATTACACAACCATTAATGCTGAAGCCCACACTTCTTAAGCAAAAGCATTTTGATTTCAGGTTTTCTGACTGGGATGGCTCAACCTGTATTAGTCACCATTTAGGGTGTTCCCTATTTGGGGCTGGCTTTGTACTATGTACTTCACGTACTATTTTATCCTCACTGAATCCTATCGACTAGAGATTATTTTAGTGCTTCAAGATGAAAATGCTGATGTTTCTGGAGATCACAGCACCAAAAGCCAGGATTCCTAGCCAAATCTCTATGTTACACAGTACTGACTGAAGGAAAGAATTCCCTTACATGGCAAACATTCTACCATGCTCCTCAATGATAAATGAGATTTCATAAATTGATTTTATTCCTTGCTTGAGGTTTCTTATTTCTTCCATCATTCACAACTGCAAAATTCATTAATTGCATGTTAAATGCATATAGTTCCAAATTCTAAGGAATAAAAAAAAAAGTACCAGTATACACAAAATTGAAAACCTCAGAGTTTGACAGTCTGATCTTTATCATAATGATTATTCCTGTGATCATAAATCTTCATATAGATCCATTTTGTGTATTTATAATATCCACATGGGTCACCGAATTCCAATGAAATTCACGAAAAACTATTCCTAAACAACCATTTAGTAAGAATATTTATTAATCTATTTGAAATCATAATAGAAACATCAATACTTCAGTATTAATTCTTAAACAATAGACCATGTGCTGCTACTGGTCTACTAATCCTCTCTAGACAGCCCAGGCCTAATCCCTAGAAAACATGTAGGAATAAATTTCTGGCTTGCATTCACACCCGGGATTATTCACTCTCACCCTGTCTCATCAAAAGTCATACTGTTTCTCCAAAAAGTTTCAGTGAGTTTTGGCTTACATAAGTGCGAGCAGACTAGGGTAGGAATGAGAATCTTTTACCCTTTTTATCCTTCTAAGATAAAATGTTCAATTCCAAAGATGTATGCAAAATTACTTGGCTCTATAAGCAATTATAAAAAAAGAAAAAAAAGAAAATTTCCAAGTAAAATAAAAAGAATTTATTTTATAAATAGCACAATCTTCCCCATTCAAAGCTTACTTGAAGATGGCATTATATTTGAAGCCCTGAATTTGTTGTAAACGGATTAGTTGAGTCATAGTCAAAATAGTCCTGACGATTTTCATACATGCATTAGGTGACTTCAAGTCACAGGGCTATCAGATCCCCCATTGTTAAGTTTATCAGATCTTCTGCTATCTTTTTTCCCAGTTACTCTTTCAAATAAGCTAACTTTCTCCCTTTTCTCTCTTTTATTTTCTTTTCTTACTTCAACTGGTTTTGAAAATAAATTCATGCTGCTGTCCCATGATTCACTGCCTTTCCTCAAATGGATTTTTCTTCCTGGCAGTGTTGCGAATTTTGGGGTAATGAAGCAGTCACATTTGTAAATGGGTCATTTTGTCTTCCAAAAGACGATTCACCTTCACCCACAATGCTGTCAGGTTGGTTCATTTTAGAAGTATCAAAGCTTAATGCTCTTCTGTGTGGAGACTTAAGACTTCCTACAAACAATTTGTAGTTAGTACATAATCAGTGACACATTACATCACACTATTGACACATTCTATGTGCATTCTGCTGCTTTTAGAAGGAGTATAATGAGCTATTTAAGGTATTAACCTTAAAAATAATCAAGGAACACCAATCTTAAAATGGTAAGGTATAACATTCCAAAGTTAGGCTACTACAATTAGTGTCTTGTTAGACAACTAATAATTTACTTGGTTCAGAAACCATCACACAAACAACTATAATGTCAAAACTAGAGGACCCATGGGCATGATAATACTGGAAATTCTCAGTTATTTTTTCATCATTAGCATTAAATTTACTGTGTAACTTATATAAAGTTTTTTTTTTTTCCAAGAACCTTATGATGAAATTCAATGTTCATTTAGCTTCAGGCTTTCAGGCTTTCTAGACAGGAGAAACAACAATTAAAAAAAAAAAAAAAAAAAAAGCCAGGCCATAAAAAGAGACTGAAACTCATTTTATTATCACCTAATAAAATATATATAAATGCAGACAAACTCTGCTTTCAGTTACTTATCAAGGATACAGTAGGCACTCAATATTTGATAAATGACTATATTTATAAAATACTACCAAGAAACTGCAATTTAGTTTTTCACTTAAAAGAAGTTAAACTTAGAAACTACGAGAGTAGTTGAAGACCACTGAGGACACAATGCAAAGAAGGTACCACTACCATTTTCTGGAACAACTCCAAAGGACTCTATCTGGCGTCCAAGAAGATGCGTGTGACCTACAGCACCAGGCTTCAGTTTCTCAGTGGACATGTGGGATCCCGTTAAATCAGACATTGAATGTGCAGAAGAGAGTCGCTGAGGAACCCAAAAGAAAAGGCTTTTTTGGTTTGGATTTCATCTGTATTTCACCACTTGGAAACTCAGTACTGGCATCAGGCATGGGAGTGCTTGGAATGATTGCCGAAGATGTATCAGAAAAAGTCCCATCATTTTTTCTACCTTTCATCTTATCTTTTAATTTTGCAAAAGGAGATCTTGTTTTGTCCTTCATTGATAAGTCAAACATACTTGCTGTCATATTGTTCCTCATAAACTGAATATTGACCTTTATCTCACCCCTGTTTTGACTCTTTTTCCTTGTTTGGATTCTAACCTAAACCACCTTAAAGAGAAGAAAAAAAATGGGGTTGTAACATGTAATGAAGAAAGGCTATCAGACCTCGTTACACACAAGCAGTTCTTAGGTAAAGCTACTGCACACATCAAAGCATCCTGAGCACTGGATGAGAACCTGCTGGCCAGAGTATTTGTGGTTTCACTCATTGTTTCACTTTAAAAAATGGATCATTATTTCTGTGATGTGACATACACTGAAGGAACAGGTCTTTGACAAGTATAAGGTTTTCAGATAAGTTTTCTTCACAATTTGAAAATTACTCATCATGAAAAATTCTTATTGACAATAGCTAATATGTTTCCATATGAGATAAGTGTTACCAGTGGACTGAGAACATTTTGTAACATTAAAATACACTGAGGCAGAGACTTTGAACGAATCCACCAATTCAAATTATTTTTGAGTATCATAAAATAAGAAATATACTTTAATAACATTAATACTTTGCCCCACCCCAAAATATTACTCATGTCAAAGTATTATAAGAATTTTGTTAACACTTAAAACCACTACATAGTTTGCTAATCATTAAAATGCAAATGAAATAATGTAATTTAGATACATATAAAATGGATCAAAGTCTTTTCCTAAAGAAAATACACAAAATGAGTAAAACACAAGAGTGACAAATAATAAATCTTGCAAAATTTTTGAAAAGTTGAAATATTTCCTTTTAGAATCTATTTGCCTCACTTACTATTACTACTGTATAGTGTATTAGAGTATTACACTGCCCATTTTTAAATGTGTAGGAAGCAAGTTTATTTTGGTTTTGTCTATAGTATTTTTATTCCATAAGAATTCTCCAGGTTGTTGGTGTCACAAGTGGTCACTCTAGAGGGCAAACAGCCAGAAAACTGCAGATTCAAGTCGAGAAAAAAGCTCTATGATGTTTGCACATACTTAGCAATGAAGCATGATATCCATTCCTGCAGACAAGTTATTTAATATAGCTCTAATCAAGTGTAACAAATTTTCTTAGCTACAAAGGAACTCTGATCTAATTTTACATTAGTTCTTTCTCTCATTGTTACCAACAGGATTACCAAGGAAGACTGAATCAAGTGGGAGACTGGTTCACAGACCTTTCCAGGAAAGACAGACGTGACACACAACATACGCACCAGCTACAAGCATGTAGGATTTCCATGTGTATAATGAGTCAAAGCAAATCTGAGGAGAAATAAACCAATAACCCAAAAATGGAAAGTGGGGGAAAACAGTCAAAATTCATAGAATTTAGAAAGATCAAATAAATTCTCTGCTTTAACACACCTTATTTCATAGGTAAGGAAATCAAGGCTCCGAGAATGACACAATTTCCCAATGTCAGAACAAAGTCAAAAGGAAAAAAACGAAAGCTGATGAATAACATCTGCAGGAGAACAGAAGTTCTTCCTTACTCGAAGGATCACATGTGTTAATAAGGTTAAGCACATGGTGCCACATAGTACAGGGTGCTGCATTTAACCAGGAGATGGGACAGTCCCAAAGGAGGCAATGTAGATTCTTTATTGCTAGAGTGTAAGCTCTTTGAAGGCAGTTTGCCTTGCACTAAATAATACTCAATTTTTCATTTCCAGAATCACATTCTTAAAACCATCAACCCAACATTTGTTTTAAGCAGGAAATTCCGAAGACCTAGGTAAGCTTTAAAGAATAAATAAACTGTGTCTGAATAGCTATAAATACAGTATATTTTCCATCTCCCCACCAAGAATACTAATCTGCAAAGAACTCTAACAAATACACTAGTTTAGAAAGTAGTAATGACAAGAAATTTTAGTGGCTTTGTTTTGAAACTGATATAAGAGGGACAGCTTCAAGACTCAGTCCTGAGATGTTTGTTTCCCCACCCTATAAAAAGATAAAATGAAGACACAGCATTGGCGGTTCCCTGGATTAATGCTTAATTTTTTTTTCTCCCTCTAGAGTGCTGGATTTAAACTATATAACGACTCTGTTCAATTTTTAGTGGGCACAGGTCCATGTTCAAAAACCACCACACATGTGGGAACTATTCCCAAGCAATTGGTGCTGTGTGGTCAAAAATGGGACAAGGTTGGCAATAAGAGTGCCAGAGGCCAGGACGCAGGTGCACTGCAGAGACCCACACTAAAGTCCTAAAATCTGCATATGCTGGAATCATATCTAACTCTAGGGACTCAAATTGTTATTACTTTTTACCAGCATTTAAAAAAAAATCAACATCACCTTCTATTGTAAAAATCAATGGATATTACATAATAGCATCAACGATTTTACCATTCTATTATTAAACATTGTATTATTTCCTTAAATCTCATGCCAGAATCAACCCAGACACCCATTAAAGGTGCAGATACAGAAGTTCTCTTTCCACTCCTAGGATTTGGGCTTGGGCCCTTTTTCCCTTCTCCTTAAAAGAAATAAAATATTTTCAAGATATTAAAAATAAGTAAAATAATAGTCTTAAGCATCATGTTTCAACACAACTAGGAGACAAGACATAAATATTTGTCTTCAGTGTCAAAAAGTAAAAAGTATCACACCCATCGGTTTCATGGGACTTCTAAATCAGCTGGTAGTCTTCATCACTCATACCAGTTTTCCAAAAAGCATTTGGGAATATGCTGACAAGGTCTAGCAATCTGCAGAATATTAAATATCTTTCTTGCAATACACCGGTGGCTCAAATCTGTCTCTTACTGTGCCACATGTACAGCTGTGCTGGAAAAGGAAGCTATTAAATATATTAAAAATCTAGAATTATTACCAATAAACATACTTCATCAAATATGTGGTCCCCATTTAGCCACAAAGAAAATGTTAAGGGTTTCATAACATATGAAAATCGCTTTGAATGCAATAACATCACAAGCCCTGTTGATAACATTTCAAAGCATTTTTCCCAAAAAGTTCTAATCAATTTTATATAGACACTACAATATTAGGGTATTGCTCATAGCCACATTTATTGTAAATGTGACACTGCCAAAGACAGGAATAAAACAAGAAAAAACTTTAAAAAGCTATTTCGTCCTTAGAACTTTGGGTTCACACTTGGGCCTACTTTAACTTGAAAAATTTATGTTTCAGAGGCCTGCATTACATTATTCCTCAATAAAAGTACTGTTTAAGAACAGTAAGAAATTTGAAGTTACAATATACTTAAAAGTTTACATTCAAAACATTTTACGTAGTACATACTGGGTCACCCCAAAATGGCAATTTGAAACAAATTATTCAGTAATTACTCCCTTCTCATTTTCAATTTGAAGGAAACCGAATATAACTTTTTAATAAAGTATCAAGCAGTTTTCTATTTAAAATATTGATAGATATGTAACTCTGCACTTTTTAAAAAAAACTTTTTCTTCCTTTTAAAATATTCTCATCTCCTCAACTAGTTTAAATATTTACCATTTTTCCTCTTGCATTTCTAGTATTTTTTTTTCCTCGCTCTAGTCTTTTACCCCATATGTATTAAATCTTAGAAAAAGAACTGATTCAAAACAAAAAACTCCAATCAAGAGAAGTGCACAGACAGATATATTGGACAAAGCAAGGTATAGTTGTTTTAAAATATAAAAAATTAACATGAACTTAACATATTTTAAAAAGTTTTTTAAAGGGTAAATAAATTAGTTATGACTGGAAAAAAAAAAACCACAAAGGCTGTTTTGGAAATCTAAGTCCTCTTGTAAATTCAATCCAGTTTTCTCCCATTAATTAATTAATTCTTAATGTTCTCTCAGACTAAAATAATTTTAAGTTTAAGGATGGGGTGCATATATTTATTTATGAAAAACATACTACTTTTCAATTTAAGATATAATAGTCTGTCTTAATTTGTACTGTAATTTTTAAAATTGAACTATATCTAACTCAAGCATGAAAGTCACACTAAATAGGCCATGATTTTATTGAAAAAGTCATTAAATCTACATCACAAGAGTTTAATCACTGTCTCTAATCTTACAGCCATTAATATGATTTAAACACACTAGCTTTGCAGAACTAATTCTTAAATAATATAACAGCTTCACTATATTGCAAATTCAGAGGAAAATGTTAGTGGGTACAGGATTGAGATTTGTATGGATTTTTAAAATTTTATCTTTTAACAGCTTCATACTCTATCAACATGTAATGACCCTGAAAAGTGGGTGAGCTATAATAAAAGGCAACTGTGTTATAATGCTCAAATGAAATACCAAGTTTTAAATTTGATAATTCATCTTTTCAGAGTTCAACATACATATAAAGGTTACATTGGCAGATTTAATCTTCTGATTTTTCATTTCATGTACGTTCTAACGTTTAAACTAATAGAGTTACACCTGTATTAGTTTTAGTTGGTCAACAATGAGATCCAAGCTTCTCATAAAAAGTAAAATAATGTTAATTTTCTCAAATCATATTAATATTCTTAAAATTCAGTGCAAAATATTCAATCATTTAACAGATGTTTACCTTCAATAGAAATGAGAGAATGGACCATTAATCGCTCCATTTAAAGGATGTTTCATCACAAGGACTATTTTTACTTCAGTCATGCAAATAGGGTGCTTAAAACTGGCCATAGTTCAATCCAAAAACCAATGTTCCCCCCGACTCAATTTTCAAGATCAGAAAATCCATAAATAAGTTAAGCTCCCCCAAATTCAAAATAAATTACAAAACTTACTCTGTTTTCCTTCTTTGTTTGTCCTCAAAGATGTCATTGAGATTGATTGCCACCTGCCCTAAAAATTTATCCAGACCCACCAGGGACCTGTGCATAACTATGAGGAAAAGAATATATTTCTCTGGATTCCCTGCATTAGCAATCCAGGCAGCTCAAAGGAGGCCTCTTCCTTCCACACTGGCTCAAGGGTTTTTTCAGCTACTGAGGTGGAGTACTTCTCCTTGCCCAGCTGAATTATAGTGTATGTGTCATTGGTGCCACTTTTGCCTTTTGGCTTCAGATCTTTGGCTTGGAGCACTGTGACCTGCACGTGGGTCGGAAACCACTTTTGGGCTTGCTCGGACAGCATCATTCTGTCCTTTTTCTCTGCACCGGGTTCTGGAGCGCAGGCAGTGCCCCTCCCGCAGGGAGAGCCTAAGTCCTTAATCACTGCATCCTAAGGACACTCGACCGGGTCCGGCCGACTCGGGGCTGCCCAGCTACCCCAGGGCAGATGTCAGAGCGTCTCGCGAGGGCAGCCCGGGGGCACGGCTGCTTTGGGGGTCCCTTTCCTCGGGAGAAGCACAGGGGCCCACATCACCTGGCCGCTCCGTCCAGGCCTCCGCGCGGACGCGCGCGCCTCGCGTCGCCACCGTCCCGCGGCGCCCGCCCGGGGACGGCCCTGGGCGCGGCGGCTCCGGGGCCTGCGGGCAGGTGAGGCCTGGGCGCCCGGGGGCTGCGGAGGTGGGAGGCGCGCCCGGCCTCCCGCCTGCCTCCTGCGGCCAGGCCGCCTCCGCCTCCCCGCGCCTCCTGCCCGCCCCGCTCGCCCGCCGGCCGGCCCGGCTCCTCCTCCCGACCCCGGTAATACGAACCGCCGGCGGCTCGCGCGGCCTCGCTCCCTCTCGCAAACCTCTCCTCCCGCCTCCTCCCCCTCGCCTGGACTCCTCCTCCCGGGCGGGGGCGGGTCGCCCGAGGGCGAAGTGGGACGGGGCGGGGGACGCGGACGCCCCGGCGCCGGCGGGGCGCTGGGCGGGCCGCGAGCTGCAGGGCGGCGGGCGCGGGGCTTGGCCTGGCCGGGCCAGCGGCTCCTAGCACCGGGCGGGCGGCGGCCGCGGCACTTCCGGGTTCGCCTCCTCCATGTTGATCCTGGGAACGCGAGGGGCGGGGCCGGGCGGGGGCCGCGGGGTCAGGGGTCGGCGCCTCCCTGGTTGCCGTGGCGACCGGGGCGCGCGGCGAGGGATGCTGTGCCTGGGCGCTCCCGCTGTGTTCTCTGTGCTGCTTGGGCCTGGCCAGTGCCGGTGCTTGCGTGGTGCGGACCACAAAGGCCCACAGCAGGGCCCTGGAGAGATCTGGGAACCGTCCTAAGAGGACATCACCAGGCCCTGGAGACCGCCCGAGCTGGGGAGAGACCCAGTTTCAATCTTTGAGGGCGGGGAAATCTGTCCTTGCTCTACCCTGGATATCCAGGACTTGGCACAGAGCTGGAGCTCCCTGGTGGATCGAATCTGCCCTCTTCATTGTGCAAAACACAATTTGCTCCAACCCCTTAACCATCCTTTTTGAAAAGAGAGGAGCCCATCAACTTATTAAATCGACATACTCCACCCAGTCTTTGGGCGAAAGGAAGCAAATAGAAGGTTCCAAAACTAACACAGGTGTCAAGACCTGGGGAGGCACTGAGCTGGCATCAGAAGACCTGGTACTGTTCTGACCTTTACTACCGTCAATAGTAGTATGTGTGACCTTGGCTGCGTCACTTCCCCTCCCTGAACCTCGTTTTTATTTAAGTAGAACAGGTTTCCATAGTGTCTCGACCCCATCATGACTACTGAGACCAGTCAAAAGCACATACCCCCCGAACACTCATCACCAAGTGCAGGAACCTGGGTCTTGTGGAGACCATGCCCCAGTTTTGAAAGGGTTGACTGGGAGAAGTATTGTCATGTAATAGGTGAATTTTTCCTAATACAATGGCACATAGTTTTAAGGCTCAATTTGCCCTTTATGTTCTCTCTTACACAAAACACTTATTTACTGCCTTTATTTCTGTTCATGGCTTTCCAAGGAAATTCTAAGTTCTTTAGTCTACATTGTGTATCATGCCAAGCCCTTATAGAGCTTAGCATGCAATAAGCGTGCTAGCCAATTTATTGTATAACTTAGTGCCTTTGTTCCCATTACAGGGCTAATTTTGGGAGTAAAATAATATGATGGATGTGAATGCACTTTTTTCAACTTAAAATGGCCCCCACACGGGCAAGGTATCGTGTTTATTGTTTTCAGACCAGATTTAAAACTTCTCCAATCGAGGCAGAATTTTCCATCCCTGGGAGACAGCGCATGAAAAGGCCATGTGTGGAAAGCAGAACAGAATTATCGCACTGCGCATATAGCATCTGGATCCCAGAGTGGGCAGTTGTCAACTTTGAAGAAAAATATTCTTAGGGGTTTTTAAAGAGTGCATTGGAACCATCAGTGGTGGAATTTCACCAGAATCTCTAGGGAGAAATAATTTGACACCTGAAACTTACAAAAGCAAAATAAGCATCATGAAATCCAATTTAATTAAGTTTAGAAGTTTTATAAATTGCATTTTTAAAGACTTCAAGTCGCTATTAAATGCTGTAATTAAATAAACAATAGATGATTAATTATAATAGTGAATGTGTGTTTCTAAAGAGCTTAAATTGTTTGGTAAGCTTTATTAATGATTATAAACTTGTTTACAAGTATCATTTCACTCATCTCTGAAATATGGCCATCTCTGGGGTGGAAGCTGGCAGCCGTAGTTCACAGCAACACAATAACAGACTCCAACACAATTCAGAGAATACTCTCAAGGCAGGAAGAGCTAACCAAATGGAATTGCTAACCTTTCTTCCTGTAGCACCTAAATTTCTTTTGAATTTCCTAAAACATGGATAGAGTCAAAATAGTTTGGTCTTAATAGCTGTCAAGATCAGACATTATGACTTAATATTTTAAAGCCAAAAGAAGAGAATAGCATATTTCGTCCATGGGGGAAGCAAATAAACAAATCAAATGAGTTAAGTAAAACCTGGAATTACATTATAAAAGGGAAGTAACTTCTTAGTGTTCCTCTCATTTTATTATATTAAGAAAATAAAAAGTTGTCAGTTGGGTCAATTATATGGTTGACTCATAATGAAAAATAATGTCAATTACATAAGATCTGGAATCAAAGTGATCTGCCAAAATGTTTTACTAAGATAGATATGGACAGTAATTTTAAAAGGGTATGAAGGATTGCGTGCATAAGGACCACATACCAGAATTGAAGAGAGCCACATTTTTTTATTATTATCCTATTACTAATGATATGTCCGGAAATGTTTGGTACAATTCCAAAATCAAGGGCTTGGGAAAATAACATATTTTATGGGAGGAAAATGCTGAAAATTCTAATTTTAAACTGTTACAATTCTTGCTGCAATGAATAAGGATGATTTTACCAGAAAGTTGAAATGGTCAACATTATTCCCCAGGAGTGGAAGATTGCACAGATGAAAACATTTATTAAGTGCTGCACCTTTCAGTGAAGTCTCAGAAGGGAACTTACTCCAAGCATTGTGGAAGATATTCCCTTTGGACATTAGCATCTCTAAAATCATGTATTGCAAATCTATTTCAGGACAATTATGATGCTCTCAACATTTAAATAGCCCACGGAGTCAAGAGTGCTAGTGCTTCTATACACATTATGTAATGGGTATTAATTCTTTTCCAGATGGAAATGTAAAAACATAAGGTCAGTAAGAAAGCTTTCCCGAGGTATCATTACACCCTTCAGCTTTCAGGGACATACAAACACTTCAAATACATATACAACTGAAAAGAACATAAAATTCATATACACAGACACACGGCAGAGTTACACTGGAGGTAGATCAATGTCCGCAGAACCAGTCATAAACTAAAAATGTTTTTGACAAAATGATCTGAAATTGTAATAGCAATGAACTAGAGTTGAGAAGTTTTGGTGATTGTTTTGTTTTGTTTTCATCACTGGGCTGATGAATTTGTCTTCTGGGATTGGGATAGTCTGTGATGCATGAGAAGCAACATGGTATGCAGTGTACCGGGCTCGAGTCAGCAGCCTGTCTCTTAATCCCAGGTCTGCCTATTACTAGCTACGTCGTATCTTTGGGGAAGTAATTTTTCTTCTCTGGGCCATCTGTAAAACAAGAGTCTGTAATAGCAGCCGTCAGAGCATCCTCTAACATTTAATAATTCTAAGTAGTACATCCACAACACAAAGAAGCAAATTGCATTATAATTATCTAATTGAGTTTGGAAAATAAACTAAAGTAGATTTCCTTTTTATGTAACTTATTAATGAAGGATCCTCTAATTCAGGAAGAAAAAATATATGCTTCAAGATGTCCTAACAGTTCTCTCTACCAAATGAAAGTAATTAATGATCACAGAGAGGAAATAATATAACTTTTATTAATAGGCCCTGCATGAGGAAATTGATACCAACAGCTCAAGATTTGGAATAAATTACATGTAAGTGCAAGTGATTTTGAAAAGCCTTAAACTTTTTATTTGTAGCCATAAAGATAACCTCTATTTATATTATTTGTAGCTTTTTAAAACTATGAAGACATGCTGAGGAGAGTAAAAATTTAAGGAGTAGAATACATATTTGTACATAAGAATGTTTTGTGTGAACTTTTTTCATGGTATACTCTTATACAATTTTGTCATCCCAAAAAATCAATGCATATTAATGCATAAGACAGATATTGATCTGCTTTAACTGATGGTATTGATGAGATGAATAAGCCCCATTTGATCGCTTGTCCTTCCAAAGGACATTTAAGTTGTTTCTAATTTTTCAACTATTATAAGCAATGCAGTACAAACATATAATTTATGTCTCCTATGTACATGTGCAGAGATTTAGGGGGAATTAGCGTTGGTACTCAGACCCTTCCAACTCCAGAATTTTAAAAGTCCTTTTATTTTATTTACTGAGAAACAGAGATAATTGTTCTTGAGAGAAAAAATTTTGTGAATACTGAAATATTTGTCTCAAATTTCAATTGTCTCACCATCATGAGTCTTTTTGAAATCTTCCAGAACATTGGTACTTGCATAAATTTAGGAGAATCTTGTTACCTAAATAAATGATTTTCAGAGTTTCATAATCTCATCATTCTTATACTTTGTGAACATCAGTTAATTTTTATATATTTATTTATTTATTTTGAGACAAGATCCCTCTAAGTTGCTGAGGCCGGCCTCCAACTTGCAATCCTCCTGCTTCAACCTCATGGGTCACTGGGATTATAGGTGGCAGCACCACCATGCCCAGATCCTGTTAATTTTTTGTATAGAGTTAAAATCCAAAATGGGATTTTTTTTAAACAAATAATAAGCTATTTGAATTATATTTCTGGGATATTCTGGAATACATAATGTTTCTAGAATAAATGAAGTAAATGTTGATTTGGAAAGCATTTAACTGTCCAGCTGTTGGCAAAAACATTTGGTGGTGGTATTTCTCTCCACTACAGCAGATTTAGTGCTTTCTATTTGATCTATGTTAAACAAAGTAAGAACTTTTAAAGTATCTGTTAATCTTTGTTATAATTTGTCCTACTTGTTATATTTTATGTGTTGATATAAAGACTAGGGGAAACTCTTCTTGTTCCAGGGTCAAAATTTAGACCATTTTTTTCTAAAGCAATGTTCAACCAACCTGAACAATGTCTTATTTCATCTGAATATCTGATAATAAAAACATTTTTGGCTTATTTTTGCATCTTCTGAGTTAGGTTACTTTCAGAACACTTCATATTATAATATGGGGACGATGGTTGCAAACCTGTGTTATAAACACTTTCTAGCAATCGGAGTATTATGGATGACCTGCACAGCCAAAATTAAACAGAGGATTCTCTTTGGGCATTGCTCACATCAAGATGTGTCAGGACACTTGGAAAGAAGATCCTCCGTATTCTTTGAACAACTCTTGTACTTCAATTGGCTTTAAGCATTATCGGAGCCTTCTTGATGTGATGCCAGGGCCTAACACTGCTTTAGTGAAAGCACACAAGCAAAAAATAATTGACCCAATTTTGCCACTCAGATGAGCAGCACCCTGTACTGTGGTGTTTGGCATCCATAAAGGGCAGAGGGATTGAAATGTATTAATGAACCTTATACAGGGAAGAAAACTCCTCTAGGACAACCCTCGACTGTTCAAATCTCACAACCAAAGGACAAAATGCTAAAAGAGTGTCTCTTATGGAAATACGTTGGGTGTCCACAGCTCACACACCATCATGATCTGCCTTGAATATTTTCTGGAGAATAAAACAAAATAATGTATGTAAAAGACTTTTGTAAATGATAAAGAATTTTACAAATATGAAATTTTGTCATGATTTTAGGTTTATAACATATGCATATGTATGGACACTCACGCTTTTTCCCCCAAGCATCGATGGTTGCTTAAAATGAAATGAGTGGAACAGATTTAGAAGTAAGAAAATTCTAGTTCACCATCACTCGAACTATATTTATTGCGACTCAGCTTTATCAGGTAAGGCACTAATGAAGCACAAATAAGAAGCCAGTAGCTCCATAGGTAAATTCATGTGATGGGCCAAGAAGAGCAAAAAGAATATACTGTATTAACGCAAGCTAACTAGAAGTTTATTGTGGAAGTGCAAACCCAGTGCTTTCTTGGAAAAACATGCCTTAACAAGCTCCTGTGGTTATAAGGTTGATAATATCTTGATAATAACTTATGTGTTTCTCATTCCTAGTAATTGCCAATCCCCTTGTGAGTGCCCCCCTAGTTTCAGGAAGCAAGTAGGAGAGTCAGATGTAACCGCACCAGAAAGGGGAAACCAAAGTGCACCCAAGAATCACTTCTCACCTTTCCCACTTCAACACAGACAATAGGAGAAGAAATAATAAAAGTCAAAACGTATGCAGTAAATAAAGAATTTAGGAAGAATGCAGTTGATGGAAGAGCTAGACTAGGCCAAGATTTCACTGGCTGGGGAAAGAAAAAAGATAGGGGGGCTGGACAGGTGGAATGTCTCCGGAATCTTTCCATTCTCCACTCACCTTGTCAGACCTGAGACCTGGGCAAATTGATGATAGACTCCAGATGGATGTGGGCATCCAAATCTAGATGTCATGCGTACCTGGAAAGTGAGCAAAGTCCCAGAATTTCCTAACCCCATGCACCATGTTGACTTGGAGCAGCAACGGTAGCAGGATGGGGAGATAGTAGAAGCTAAGCAGAGAAGATCTGAGCAACCCCACTCCCCAGCCTTCTGCCATCAAAGAGGCACCAGACAACCTGTGAAAAGCTCGTCTCCCCCTGAAAAGTGTGAAAATGATCCAAAGAGGGCTGATAGAGCTAAAAGGTTGGCCAGTTTGGGATTGGGCAGATTTGGAGTACGAGGACCAAAGTGATTATCAGGGACAGACCATGGTTGGATCTCCACCATTACTTCATACAATAGTCAGAGACCTTCCTGGGCTTCTCCCGATGGCTTCAACACTAGTCCTGCCCTTAACCCTCACTTTTTGTCCTGAGGAGGACGGGAAGGAGGAAATTCTGAAACTGCATCTCTATTAATATTTATCTTTCAAATTCTGAAAGATTTAGTTGGTTCAAATACGACATTTTCTGGGTAAAGTTTGATAGGGGTAGCAATAGGGAAATCAAAATTGAGATTAAGTTAACCGATAGGAATATAGTTACATTTCTTTTCTATTGCCTGAGTGTGTGGCCTGAAATATACCTGCGATCATGGAGAACACGTTATAAGTGAAGTGGAGCAGTGGCCAGAGTCCAGGGATTTGGGGGACTTTCCGTGATGTCATGAGATGGTGGTAGGTCCTCTCTTCTGTCACTTTTTGATGGTACCTTAGAACTAAATGTTACAAATGCATTAACATAAACCTGAAGTGATGTTTCTAGTGAACCTTGTCCTAAGAATAAGCTTCGTGTGAAGTGAATGACAGCAAAAGGAAAAGTATCTGGGGTCTTGGTGACTTGTAACTATGGTGAAAATTGGTATGGTGATAATAATGCCTGCAAAATCAATGCCGATTTGGGATGCGCCAATAGAAATATATTCATGGAAGTACTCCAGCTCTCCTTGCCTCTCCCCCATGGCTACACTGGGTCAACTGTCTATGCTCCCATCTGGGGACAGTTCCTCTACCCAGAAAATGGGTCTCCTCCCTTGCTGTTCTCTCAAGGAGTTTGCGTTTGCCATGATCCCCTCTCCTTCCTGCATCTTCGATGAATTAATCTCATCAAAGTACAAATATTTTTCATATTTAAAAAAGAGCAGAAAAACATGCTTGATTTTACCTCCCCTGCAACTACTGCTGTTGGAGCAAAACCTCCTGAAAGCCTCCTCTGTAGTTGTTTTCTCTCCCATTTTCTCCTGCGCAGACTCTAGTCGGGATTTGGTCTTCACCAGAGTGCACCCACTTGTTCCCATGATCAGCGTTCAGTCTTCATCTTAATTGGTCAATTAGCAGCACTAGGTATTTTTCATCCATTGGTAAAATTGATGTTTAAATCTGTAAGGCAAAGACGTCTTAGAAGAACCCAAAGGTCCAGAGCCATGGCCCCGCTATTGTAATACGGGGTGTACTGTAGTTTAGTGTCATTATGACACATGGTGACAAGTAATGAAGACATAAACCAAGAGCTGGTGTACTCTGCTCATTTACTGTATTTCTTCCAATTATGTTTAAAGTATGTTTCATATTCATTCAGTGCAGCCAGCATCAAATTGATTAGGGAACTCAAATTAGTTGGTTCTCTAAAAAGCGTGATCACTAAAAAGAACTCTGATTTGACAGCTGTCACTGGAGACTGGAATCTTGGACTTTAGATATAAATATTTGTGTCCTCCGACCTGTCTCTGATCTAATAATATATATTAGAAACTATAATTCTATAAGCATAGCATATAACATATAAATATATACTATATGTAATTTCTATGCTTAGTATTATGTATTATTACAAATATATAAATATGTTGTATGCTACTGTTATAAATATAATTCAGAAATATATAATAATTACACAATGACACATGTATTATTATATGTTATATATAGGCTGTATATAATTAATATGTTTGATTTTATACATATGCCTATAATTACAGGTTCTTTGGCTGCAGGATTCACAGTAGTTAATTTGTTTAGAATGGTTTTGTTATATTGATAAATGTGGCACAAAATTAGAGACATGGAATTTCATATTTAAGCCTAGGGCCCAGTCCTGGTGACAGTGCGGGGGCCTCGGCAGCAGGGGCCCATGGCTGGGTTGGATGAGGGACCACTGGCATGCCTGGGGGCTTTCTGTCTCTCCCTGTGTCACTATCTGCTCACTGTCACTTGGTTCTCCCTATCATGCCTATTCCTGTTTTCCTCCTCGCCTTGATGTTCCCTTTTCTTGCCAGAATTCCTTGTGGCATTGACTTTCACTTTGTATTTCAACATCTGAAAGAGTTTCATGGGCCAAGTTCAACTTTTCTTCTTCTGGAGACTCCAGCTTCAGGACCTGTGACCGTGGCTGGTGAGGGAGGAGCAGATCTTCCAGGTAGCAGAGGAGTTTCCTCTAGGAGGAGAGGGAGGGGGCCAGCTACCTGGAACTGGGCTGCTGGTAGGCAGATGCAATGACTGATAAATACATCAACTTATTAAAATGCTGACATCGAAGGCTTTTGATGTGATTCAAATTTCAGAGTCAAGCTTCATTTAAGAACAAAAATGCATTCTACTGCTCAGTTAAATGAAATAAAGTGTTCAAATCATTAAGTATAAGCTCTTATAACATAGATGTTTATGATAGAAGCATATTACTCCGAGTATTTTTCTCTATATTTCACTAATGTTTATGGACTTTTTTTTCTTTCGATCGTGGGACTAATAATGACTTTGCAAATTATAATTGCTAATATTCTCTGGAGTAGAAGGCTTTTCAGATCACCTTCCAGCATTAATACCTATTTAAATTAAAAAAAAAAAACTGAGTTGCATTTGGAATTTCTGGTTTCTTCTGTTTGTCATGCAAATATTCAGTTCTGTTCTTTTTATGATAATATGAAATAAAGTAGTTTCTCATAGTAACATTGTAAATCATTTGCTTTCTATTACATGCAGCTGGTTTTGTTACTATAATGATTTTCTATGAGTGCATATTGCAGAACACATAAGATGCAATGTGATATTCCTTTATTCAGAATTTATATGCAATTATTATTTGCCCAGAAATAATGAGACAATTTGGAAATATAGTAATTTATTATAATACATTTCTTTTTAATATGTATCTACATTGAGGGGGAAAAAACCTAAATTTCTGAGAATGACATGCCAGCCATCTCTTTTTGTTATATAGACTAGAGTTTTCATCTCACTGAAAATTCAGAATCAAAATCAAAAACAGCTGAGGTAGTTACTCGGGTGCCTTCCTTCAGCTTATTCAAAAGAATATAGGATGAACGGTAAGAATTAAGTAAACCACAAATTATTTTGGAGTGTCTGGTTTGTATTATAAATAAATTTTTCACTGCTGGTTGTTTTTTCAAAAATATTGCCTGTATTTTTGATATTCATTCCTATGATCTAATGTAAACTATGTCCTACCAGTTTAATGTATTGTTAGTTCATGATTACATTTTTTATTATACTCATATGCTATAAATATTTCTCACTCTGCTCTTTGGATCTCCCCCAAATAACAATAGTCTTTAAGACATGCCATGGAAACTGATGAGAAATACCTCCTTTTGTATTGGTACGTATTGATTTCACACCTTCATTAGAATCTAACCACATCAACAATGAAGCATCTACTTTTAGGGGTAGATTTTAACAAGTATTTTAAGAGAGTAAATTAAAAGTTATTAAGAGGCAACAACAACAACAAAGAATCAAAATGGACTAGCACACTGGTTTCGACATGTCCTTCCTCATCTGTCTTTACTAGAATTTTAAAGGACTTGATACGTTTACATTAGTTTGTAGTTTTAATGAAATCATAGTAGCTAAGTTTTCAGCTTTGAAAGAGAAATATTTGTGAACTTTTTTAAGTATACTTAAAAGCAGACTTAACAACGTTCCCACATTTTTCTTCTTGATTACCAAGGCAGCATCACCTACACAATAAACTGCATGTAATGGGAAGACGGAAGATGACCAGTTACCGTCTTTGTGTCACGGTTTTAGCAGTGCTTTGGATTCCCACTGCAATGTTGTGTTCTTATTCTCATTTTCTTCTCCATAAAGGAGCCCAGAGTTCATAAGAGGAGGCAGATTGGCTGCCCTGCACCAAGAAGGGCTTTTGGAGGCAAGAGCTGGTGGATATCAATGACGGAGGCACCAGTGAGATGCTGTGTCCAGAGAAAGTCATACCTGCATCAACACAGGGGCCATCACAGGAGTGGAGAAAAGGACATGTGAAACCAGTCTGAGCAGCAGCAGGACAGAGTCCCTCCACAGTGACCCTTTCACCCATCCTTCCTCCTCCCTGGAGGGGGAGGGTTGAGGCATCTCACTCCTGTTTAAAGAGACGGAAGCTGCCTCCCCATTCCGAGGTCCTTGAACCACACACCTTGGGTGAGCTAAGGTCGAGTGAATGCTGTAAAGAGGATATAAGCTGAGCCCCCTAAGTCAAATAGGCATGCATTTTAATTTCGTGTGCCTTGACTATTTTGAACCCTGCTAGAGACACTGTTAAGGGATGTGTTGACCATTAATTCTCTTTAAAGTCCCTAGAGAGACCTGATCAAGCCAAGAGAAGTTTCTTAGATCTACTGCAATACGGGAGAACCATCTTGCCAGAGTCTTAGGGAGCCTCAGAGTGGAGATATTAGGAAAGAGAGCTGGGCCTGGGTTGGTGATTTAAGGAGGAATGAGGCAGAGACACTTGGTAAGATTTAGGGTGATTTGTGACATAATAGCTTTGGATAGATGCAAATTAAGGATAGGATCTTGAAGTGGATCCTTTTAGCAAGTTGCTAGTCTTGAACTGTTTGATTGAAAGCTTATCTTGCAGATATAACTCTTTTTCTGGACTGAACAGGTTATTTTTCTTGGACTCACTGTTGCTGAACATAGGGAGAGAAAATTGGTTAGTTCAAAATGATATTTTTTATTATACTTACATGGTATAAACATTTCTCACCTTTCTCTTTGGCTATCCCCCAAATAGCAGTTCTGGTCTTAGAATAGTTAGCACAGGGAAGATAACTGTAAGGTTTTTAATTCTTGAATGAGAAATATAGATTTTCCCCCCAAACAAATTCAAAAAGTAGTGATGGGAGAAAAACAATAGAACATCATGTTTATGTCCCCACTTCACTGAAGCTTTGAAATAAGTAAATTACATTATGCTATTGTCCTCACTTGAAATTGAAAGCTCAAAGAGATTAAAAATTTGTCCAAGATCACAAAAGGAACGAGCAGAGAAGCCAGAATTCAAACCCAGGTTTGTGTACGGATGATCTGCTGAGATAGTCACTGCCCCTTGGGTCACCTAGATTGTTCCGTCTGACTTTAAAAATCTTTGTTGTCATTGTTTCCTCACTTACCAGAGAAGGTAGGGCTTCGTCACTTTTCTTTGGTACAGTCTAACTTTTTTCATTTAGGACTTCAAACAAGAATCTGTCTTTGGCATGACAGGTGTTTGAATTTAATTACACACTACCTTCCACAGTTCTTTACTTCTGTCTCTTAAAAAAAAAAAAAAAAAAAAATTGAAAAAGGCCGGAAGTGCTTCTTACACTTCCTGTGTACCTGCCTTCCCAGAAGAGAAGCTCAGTGATGCATCTGAATTGAACTGAAATATTTATCATTCCTGCAGTAACAATAGTACCTCCACCACAGAGTCCTAGCTACTATTTAAGGCTCGGTTGCTCCACCAAATATTTGTTGTGAAGAATAAGTAAATATTTCCCAAAGTGTTCCAGTGAGCACATTACCACTGCAAACAATTTGACACTGACTTTTCTCTTACATTCAAGTATCAGGAACAAAGAAAAAAAAAAAGTCATGGTGCCTCAACTGTGTCAGAAATAGAGACTCCAGGAGCATTCGTGAAACCAAGACCAAATGGTTCTAAAACTGAGTGGATTTCGTTCACCATGTGTTGATCCAAGATGATTATTTCAGCCCCTGCCCAGTTGGACTAAACAGTAACCAGGAGATGGTGGAGGTGGTTTCCCATGTGAATAGAAAACAACAAAAAATATCTCTTATATCACAGGGTGTGGTGCTGGTGGGTGAGGGCTGGGGAAGGGGGAGGGGCATTTGTTTCCTGAGAACATTCTCTATAGACCATGGTGGCCTTTCTGTATTTCCTTACCTGTCCTTCCTCACCTCTATGGACCACCTTTGTACTGCCTTTCTTTAGGGTTGCCACAAAGAGTCACATAAGTTAACATGTTAGCGCCTGGGAACCTCATACAGTGTTATTTGCAAAAGGTCCCACATACAAAGAGATCCTCAGAGCTACTGCCATTTAATCAAAATTACTTGCTTTCCACAAGATCCCAATTGTTAAAAGATGGAGAAAATGAATCTGAAGTAGTCATGCTTGTTGAGTGTTCTCGGTGGTTTGTCTTGAAGATGAGTGAGACAAAGATAGATGGATTCTACTGTTACCATTTTCTGGTGGGGATCAAGGGATACTTTCTTTAAGAAGGCAGAGGCAGATGGAGGTGGCTTTTAACCATTAGCATTGGAACCACCTGCCCTATTAAAAATACCAGTATAGTTGGGATGTACGTATTTCAGACTGGAAGATAGCATTTGTCCTGTACCTCCAGGGAAGACCAACTTACAGAGTGGAATAGAAAACAGCGTGGTTACCTTTGATATGAGTGCTTTGATCTGAAAATTATACATTTTATTTTTGTTGTTGTTGAAACTGAAGCAGCTTGGAATTCTTTAGTAAATACCTTTAATTATCCATTTTACTCTGTTTACGAACTTACTGTCAAATATGCAGGGAATTCAGAAAATACCCAGTTTCACCTGGGGATAATTTTCAAAACTTTGAGGCTGTAGCTGAAATAACTTCTTCATGGACTGGCAAGGGGAGCTTGTGCCCCTGCTCCTGACAGGGAATTTTGAACTTTCCCTTCCATACCACTTATTATTTCTTCCTTCATCTTTCTCTTGTTCATCTACCCTCTACTTCCTGTGTTGCTTACTGTGTTGCTATTTCCAGTTCAGAAAGTTCTGAGTTGTGTAGACAAAACATTAATGTTTGATTAAAAGTTTCCATTTTTATCCAAGATAACATTCAAATTATTGCCTCTGATATTATTATAGTTTCTTTCTTATATACTTACCTCTGTTGGGGCTACTGTTTCTAAAACTATACCCTTTCTGTTAAAAAAAAAATGAACTAAAATGTTCTAAGTGGATTTTGAATGAGTAAGAAATTTTTATTGCAAAACCCTCCACAAGGCCACATAAATGTCACAACCTTCTTTTCAGGTGAGATAGCCAAGGTTGCCTACATACAGAAGCTCTGCAGAGAGTTTCCTCTAATCATTTAATGGCTAAAACAGAAGGAATACCTGGATTGTGAAGAATGTCACCTACCTACCCTCAGCTCTTATCTCTGTTTGGTGTTCTGGGAGTTGGTCGCCTGCTTGATAACAGTTCTCACCCTGTCCTTGTGACCTAACCTTCCAGTATCAGGTCCCTGTTGTATGCCTTCAAGGTGCCCACTCCCTCCTTTTATCTTCTTGTCTTGACCTTGGTTCATTAACCCCATTAACTGGGGCTACACAAACCTCCAGCAGAGGCCAGCCGCACCCCTGAGGCGCGAAGCTGCGTCCCCAGATGGCCGCTGGCCCAGCTAACTGGGAACAGATACCTTCCCTGTGTTAGCATCTTCCCTTAGGGAGCCGGAGTGAAGTTCATGTAGGTTAAAGCGTTACATTTGTAAATTTGTAAAGGATCAAGTTGTGAAAAGAAGGGCAATCTTGTTCTTTGAGATTTTATTAGCCAGTAAATGCAATATGATACATTTATAGGAGGGAAGACCCAGATTCTCTGCACTTCATTGAGCCCGAAAGATGGGTTTTATTTCGTGGAGTTTATGGAATGCCTGCTAGGTACGCTTTTACAAGGCACTACGTGGATGCGAGGTAATCATAAAGTAAAAATGGGCAATGGGTACCTTCAAGTCTAAGTATAATTCATATAAACGTTTACCCCCATCAGATGCGAAGACCCAAAGCCATATGCTTTTAATTTGGGGTTTAATTTTTAAGCTTTTAGTTTGCTCTTTTGAATTATGATTAACTTTTTAAAGAAAAGGTTGCTTACTGTTTTCCACAAAGCTGGTACCATAATAAAATGCACCAACTTCTTCTATCAGCAAACACTCCTATCAGCACAAAGTGACGTGAGGTAATATTAAAAAGTCCTTGACGGCAACCAAGTAAATTGGAATTGTATAGGGAACTACTTACAGCTTGTTATCATTCTGCTAAGAAAATAGAGCCACTGGAATCTTCCATACAGGGAAGCCAAACATGACAGAAAAGTCTTCCCAAACGATGTCCAAATCCTAAGCTGTATCCTCACACATGTCTTCTATTTCTTGTTAGATCTTGGACTTGAAAAATAAACCTTCTGAGAAGGAAAAGGAAGAACTTTTAGGTCTGGATTGAGAATAACCGAGGCCAGCTAGAGAGTATCAATAGCAGGGATAGAGACTTTTTAGACGATAGTCAGATGGATGGATAGGTCAATAGACAGACAGACAGATAGGTGTTTTCCCTTGATTTTGCATCTCTTTTTTACATTTATCACAAGCCAGAAAATTGACTGACTCAGTTAGCAAGCAGTTTGCAAGGAAGTCCCTTAACTTTAGGTGACTGGTTTAAAACAATATTTATTCATTTTTTATTATTGAATTTTTCTTTTTTTTTTTTCATTTACAACAGCAAAGAAATATGGGGTGCCAGTTATTCATTTCTATTCCCCCTGTGCATTCTGGGTGCAGAGGAGACGAACCAAGTTACACAGCGAGGCAGGACCATCTCTCTACACCCTCTGTCCTCCTGCTCCATCCACCAAAGGTACACGTGACCGAGAGCTGGATGTGCTACTCTCAGCCTTGGCGACCTGTGTATGTGTTTATGCACATCTTGTTCACATAAGTAAGATCATAACTTATCTGTTGTTCTTCAGCTTTTTTCACTCAATTTTCCACGGAGCTCTATTTAAGCAAGTACACACACGTCAGCTTCATTCTTTTTATTGGCTCTTAGAATTTCATAGTATGGGAATGTCAAGTTCCAGTTTTCTATTATAGTATATTTATTTCCAGTGTTTCACTGTTATAAAATGCTACGATAAATATCCCTGTGTGTTACTTTAAAAAAGGAAAGAAGAACTTCTTTAGGGTAGTTTCCCAGAAATAGAAACGCTGGGTCAAATGGTAAGCCTTTTAAAAATGTTGTAGGTTGTACTGCACTTCCTTCCAAAGAGCTTGTTTTTCTTTTCATTAAATGGTTGAGTGCCCATTTTCTCACATTCTTGAAAGATCTTGACATGCATGATTTTAAAAATATTTTCCCAATGTGTGAGTGAATGTTTATATGTCATTGTCTTGATTTTATTTAATTAATTATAAAGGCAATTGTGTATTTATCTTCTGTTATGTTCCTTCAGAATTGCATTTTCTATCTTTTGTCTATTTTTCTTCAGAGTGCTTCCTTTCTGTTGTAGTAATGTGTTGCAGCTTTTTTTGTTGTTGTTTTTTCGTATTTTGGATATTCTCTTTGAATATGTTGCAAATATCTTCTCCCAGTCAGTTGCTTTGATTTTTTTTTTAGCTTTTTAAAATTTCTTAATCCTATTTTAGCATGTAAAATTTATTGAATTTTCAAGAAATCATCCAGCTAATATATTATTTAAGTCTATATTATATAAGTAATTTTAAAACATAAACTTGAGCTTATAAAAATGCCTGTTAAAGTTTTTTCCTCTTTACTTCAATGTTTCCCTCTCTGTTGAAACACTAGCCCACATTATCATCACTTTCACTTTTTAATTATGTCTACATTTTCTTTAGTTGTTGATGGACCTTTAATTTTTATTCATTTATTCGTATGCAGTACTGAGAATAGAACCCAGCGCCTCACACATGCTAGGCAAGTGCTCCACCACTGAGCTTCAACTGCAGCCCAAAAGTGTGTTCACTTTTGACATGTAAAAAGATACCCTCCAAATGAAGTGTTTTATGTTAGCACTTGTAGCAGACAGACTCCAAGGAGACCCCCAATAAGCCCTGCTGTCTGGTGCCCTCCTGTTATGTAAACAGGAACTTTGAATTTCATTTAACCATTAGAATATGGCAAAGGTGATGGATATCACTCCCATGATCCTCTCACATGATGTGAGATTCCATCTTACTGACTCTGGCTCATACTGCTCTTGAAAAAGTAAGCCACATGTTTCCACCTGCCTGTGGTGGTGAGGCAAGATGGTGGCCTCAGGGAACCAATAGCCTCTCTCAACACAACCACAAGGGGTAAATTGTGTCAATAACCTGAATGAGCTTGGAAGCTGATTTTTCCTCATCTAAGTCTTCAGACAAGAGCCCAAATCAGCCAACACCTTACCTGTCCTTTAGCATTCTTTTTTTTTTTTTTTTTCTTTCCCTGAGGTGCAGGGGATTCGAACTGTGGCCCTTATGCATGCTAGGCGAGCACTCTACCAAATGAGCTATTTCTTCAGCACCTTGTGGCATTCTTAACAGAGGACCAAGCTAGGCTCTGCTGACTCCTGGACCACAGAAACTCAATGACAGTAAGTATGTGTAGTTTTTGAAGCTGCTAAGCTTGTAATAGTTTCTTTTGCAGCAATGAATAATTACTACAGTACTTGGATTTGTAAGATACCTAGACATCTTTAAGGGGGAAAATGGCAAAGACTAGAGAATGGAATTATTAGTTCTTTGGCTCTCTAAATAATCATATTAGAAAAAATGTGCTGTAAAGTACTGTGGGAAATGTGCTGTAGTAAATGTTTTTTTTCCAGTTCTATGTTACAATAGGTTCAAGATTTTCCTATTGTATCACTGGTTTACCAGAGGAAGCTACTTGAAGTGCAGGGAGCTAACAGACTTCACTTTAGAATTCCTAGAAATAGATTGGGTAACATGCCAAACATCATTCATGACAAGTATAATTATTGTTACTTCCCCTGTGTGGACCCAGAAGCAACTATTGCCACCACATGGGAACCTGCAGACTCATAGCTATTTATAAGTTCCATGACCAAAGGTGTGACAATAGGAAGTGAGAAAGCAAAACCTTCTGATCAATGGACTTCTCCTTCACAACCTTTCTGGTTTTTGTTTGTTTGTTTGTTTGTTTGTTTTGTTTTTCCTCTAGTTCTTGGTAGTGTCTTTTCTTTCACATTCTCCTTCCATTTCTTTCTTCTTTCTTGTTTTTTTTCTCTCATCATTTAGATGATCCATATTTGAGATACTATTTTTTTTTTTTAAAAAGAAATGTGTTGGCTTTAAGGATTCAGCTTTTAAAACTATCATATCAAATAGGTCTTTGGTCAGACTTGATATTTTCTCTGATTCAGCATGGAAAAATGTTCCATTGCTAAGCTACTCAAAGACAGCAATGAGTGACTTCGTTTCCTCTGTAGTATGAAGATCCCCTTGAGACATGTGATCTGTCCCTTTAAACTTTCCTGTGGACAGAGCATGTTTATTTCGAGCTTAGCAGGTTTGCCTTCTCCATCCTTCACTCTTGTCAATCTTGACACAAGGCTCCTTTTCAATGGAAAGGTCTAGCTGGCGACTTTCATGCCACTTGACATCTCGATTCTCACCTTTTCCAGCCTTGCCTGTGTTTATAGGTGTCAGAATAAATTTCCAGCTCATTTTCCAAACTTCACACAGCACTTTTCACCTTCTACCTTGTGCTATTATTTCTGTACCTGTCTTATCTTTGGTTTTTGGAGGGAGGAATCTCATGACACCTGGCACTATGCTTTGCAGAGAATAAACCCTGAATAACTAACAAAATGAATGAACAATTATTTTTTAATGCTTTAAAGACATTTGATCTGGTAGTTCTTGGATTTGGGATTTCATAGACTGATCAAATTAGAAGGAAAGAAAAGAAGGAGGGGAATTTCAAATTGCCAGTTTCTCTTTTGCCAAGTAATTTCAAACAATCACTTATGTCTGTGATAGAACATTATACATATACATGTATATACAATCATAGAACACATATAAAAACAAAGCAGGGTTTATAAATAAAGCCAAAGGACACAGTGTCAGAACAAAAGATTGGTCCTCTCCGAAATAAATTGATTGACACTAAAATGACTCATGAACTTCATTATCTTTGCTTTCCTCATTCAGCGGCAGACTTCATGTAGTACTAATATAATGTGTGTTTTAGAACTCACTGAGCTGTCTGACCTTTCACTCAGTGCAAGTGTCCTCTTTAAACCACCTTGGACAAGGTCTGCCTGCTGCACATCAGCTTCCTGACCCTTGCATGTGATTAGCAATGGGTGGGGAAGTTAACCTCAGCAGGAGACCCTCCCAAAGTTCTGCCTTTCTGGTGCTTAGAAAAAGGCAAATATGTAAGAGAAAAATAAATGGACTCTTCTGCATTGGAGTATACACTAAGCCAAGGTACTTCTGAAAGCGGAGGCTTTCTTGCATTCCTGGTGTCTCCATCTTCTACTTCCTGGCAGAGGGCAGCCGGGTTGGAAGAGTGACTCAGTATCTTAAAGGTGGTGTCTACCAGTTCCTGACAGCCACGCTCACCCAAACGTGGAAAAGATTATTCAGATGACTTCAAAAATAATCCCTTTTATGTATTTAACTTCACATTCTGAAATAATTTAAGAATCACAAGAAGTTCCAAAAAATAGAGAATTCCCATACCTCCTTCACCTAGTTTTCCTCAGTGATAAGGTTTTGTAAAATCTCATGAAAATCAAAGGGAGGTCAGTAGAGTAGAAGAAAGGGACCACAGGGAGGACGGAGGGCAGAGAGCTGGGGTGGTGCTTTCTGCCAGGCCACCCTTAGAATTACCCAGAGCACATGCAGCCGATCAGAGATCGTGGAAATGGAGGAAGGAAATACACCCATCCCAGAGACAAAGTTGAGAGCAGAGAATTGTACCAGAACCTTCCACATAGGACTTGTTTAGGGTTATTCCAAATTTTGTGGGGCCTAAATCCTATTAGGTGAATATTTATTTAGAAGTTTAAGTAAATGAAAATTAAGTTCTAATAATTCACCGCAAATATGCCTCCCATCTAATCTTAAACTAAATATTTTGACAAGATAGGTCCATTAATTTGTATACTTCTTTAAAATTATAAATACCCACTAGAGTAATTAAATTAAGCAGACACAACTGTGCATGCTGTGAATTAGTTACCATCGGCCTCTCTGGATCATTCGCCAGATTGGGCGAAGGATAAGAGGTCATTATCAACTACCAGATATGAAGTCCTCGTAGGTTGTAGAGAATCCCAGGCTACAAACACTACAGTCTTCTCATTGGGGACAGGAGAAACCGGGACCAAAATATGGAAGTGAAAGAAACCTTTGCCTATTTCACAGATTTGACAGTAGTTGATCTTCTTTTTAAGGAGGTATAGAGGTAAAATGCTAAATGTGGGCCTTTTCCACACACTGGGATGTATCTGTGTCAGGTGTTCATCCAGGGAGCATGGCTTTGGACTAGGAATGGGGCATTACAAGCTACTCAGGGTGCCAGTGTCCGTGTGATAAACAGGATGCTTGTAAATACACTGTGCCTTTTTAGGAATTATGTGAAAGAGAGTGCATATCAAAGACAAAGCCTGCCATGCAGCAGGTCCGCACTAAGTGGTGGGAACGACCATCTTCATTCCCTTCCCATGATCTCACTCGGTGCCCGAGAACACTGTGAAGTCATGCTCATTAGGCTCATTTTCACAGAGGTGGACACAAGGCAAGCAAACAGGGAAACCTTTCCATTAGATCACAGAGCGAGGGAGAGTCTACTTCAGTCTTTCAATTCTAGTTTTTGACTCTTTACCCTGGACACAGGCCTCTCCTTCATTCAGAAGTCGCCATGCTTGATTTTCCTCACTGATAGAATTTTCTTAATTTTCATCCCAGATTCTCATTCTGTCCACCTTCAGAGAACACTGTTATGGGTCTGCATACTTAGGTGCTGGGAATGCAAACAGGGCGTTGAGGTCCCTGCCTTCCACAATTCCCAGCTAAGGAACAGGAGCGACACCGGGGGAACTAACCAAACGCAAGGAAAGGGACACAATGACATAGACACAAGGAGAAAGCAATTGATTCTGAGGGACACTTTTACACTTGAAATGGCATCGCAGCTGGTCCTTGAAAGAAGAAGAAGATTAAGGAGAAAAGGCGTCAAGCAGAGGAAACACGGGGAGTAAACTCGGAGAGTCATGAGCAGGCCGCGCAGGCGTGGTCAGCGCTTCTCCACATCAGAGGACTCCGGGAGGGAACGTACTGGAAAGTCCGGTCCGGGAGAGGCGTTGGCTTCCTGGCTGCAGAGTGGGGAGAAGCAGTTGGAAGCCATCAAAGGATTTGAAGCAGGGATGTGGTATAACCACATTTTCCCCCTAAAAATAAAGACCACTCTGGTGTTAGTGTGGAGAATGGATTTTTAAAGGGTGAGAGACTTGAAACTGGAAGATCACTAACAGGCAGACTTTCACAATGGCCTCTTCCCTCCAGGAAATAAACCCATCTACCTCCTGGTGAGGTTCAAATTAGGAATAAAAGGGTGGATTCTTTTTTCGTATGACAAAACTCAAGATGAAAGTAGAGATTCATTGCTCTAACTAGTGCTTTAATTGAGGTTTCGTGTGGGAAGGACACCCTAAAACCTGGGAGTAACTGAAATTTGATTTTTTTTTTCAATTAGATAACTTTTTTCTGGGATCTTTTGTAATCAAATATCTTCATGGGTACTTGGGAGGAAAGACCCAATAAATGCTGCATGAAAATATAATGAAATTAATCATTTTTTGTAATGTAAATAGCACTTCTCTTTTGTGTTGAAAGAATGATTATTTTTAAGTGGAAGGAAAAAAAAAAAAAACCCAGAATTTAAATTCTTCGGTTTGCCCTAGAAAGCCCCACTACCACCTTTCCGCTGCATGGTTACTTGAGTTTTCTTGTATTTATTTGCTTCTGCCTCTCCGACTAAGTCACATAAAAACACCTACTTCGAATATCTAGCATTAATGACTTAATTTGACAATTTGTAGATGGTATTCTTCTATTACCCTTTAGGACCTCAATAATTAGTTTTTCTTTAGTGTGGTATTAAAGCATTAAAGGTCATAAATTCCACAGTCACCTGTATCCATTTATTGCTAATTTATTATAGAACATATCATAAAACTTTCCTTGACATATAGGCCTCTTCATAACTATAAATCTCTTTTCAACTGTTTAGATAACTTATGCCTAAGTTCAAGAAGAGACCTCTAGGAGCAAATATTTAAAACATCTATTTATTACACATTAATGGTGTAGGATAGATAACCGTGTGAAGCCACTGTGAAGTATTCATTTACATTCAGTGTATTTATCACTTCAAACCCTGATAAAGATAAATTTGTTTTCAAGAGGGAAAATGTTAAATGTCAAGTCGCTGTTTTACTAAGTGCTTTGAAATGTCCAGCTGAATAAAGTCATCTTTTTAGTTAGCATACAATGCAAAAAAAAAAAAAAAAAAAAAAAAACAGTTTCCACTGAGATTAAATTTGTCACTAGAAATCTTGTCCTCTTTGGTTTTAACTATGGAGATCATGTGCTATAAAAGACTCAGTTACCAAGTACATGAATCTTTACTGCTTCAACTTCTATGTGAATGTATATTTGTTACATACATATTCAAAGAGAGGGGGGGGGGAGAAAATTCACTTGCTGGAAAACCAATTTGTCAAATGAGCAATTTACTGAAATCAAATTGCTTACATTAACTTTGTCTGATACTATCTGTAATCATGATGCATGAGATATTTGCAACATTCTCAGGGAGTTTTTCTTTTTCCAAAGCCTTGATTTGGCTTTAATTTTTCAGCAGCCACGGGTGGTCCAGCCAAACCGGGTTTACTTTCCTCTGACTCTGGGCAATCAAAATATCTTGTATATTTCAAATTACAAATGCAATTGTATCAAATATCTTGTGATTTATAAACAATGGGATGAGATTTTCTTTTCAGCAGACTAGCAGCCCAACCTTCTGCAGTTTTCTTAATTCACCAATTAGTTAACCAAACTAATGCAACAGGAACATTTTGCATGCATTTTTAAGCATTTGAGAAATGCTCAGTATTTCAAATATTAAATGTACATGAAATTGACATCTAACTGAAGTGTACCAACGAGTTCACTGTAGAAGGCCAGGGTGAAAGGAATATGGCTGAACTAAAATGGAACTATAATCAAAACTTGGAGAAGCTGTTCCACAATTGAGCCAGATGATTTGTTGAAATCTTGCTATCTAGAAGGGGCCTCTGAAGGGCATGCTCTGAGTGCAACAGTGAAGCAAAGATGCAGAATGGATTATTACACTGTATTTACAGTGAATAGAACCTCAAATTAGAAATATGATTAACATCACTAGAGAATTATGCAAGAAAGAGTAAAATGTTGTGAATTCCTAAAAAAATGCTAAAAGGTGCATGAAGTCAGACAGCATCAAATGTTTAACTGGAAAGATACAAGAGCCACCACATTGCAAATTAAATTGGGGCCTCATGGATACAAAGAACAAGGTGGAATTGCTTTCTGACTTGGAAAATTGTGAAATCATCCTAAAAAGTGCTAAAAGATCTGTCAAAAGGTAGAATTGGAAGTGTATACATCAGTGAATTTTAGTGTATTCAGATATGCTAAAATCTTCTCTACGTTTCCTGTTCTAGACTTCCACATAAATGGAATTATGTGATATGTAATCTTTGGGGACTTACTTCTCTCACTTAGCACGTTTTCAAAGTTCATCCATGTTGGACCATGCATTAGTATCTCATTCATTTTCTGGCTTCTTTGGGGATTTTTTTCCCCTTTATCTCTTTGTTCTCTTGCTGTTTGAATATGATATTGTACGGGTAGTTTTCTTTCGGTTATTATTTTTGTGAAAATTCTGCTCAGTCTTCTCTAAACAACCTGGATCTTTAGCTTGATGTCTGACATTACTTTGTGGGAAATTTGCAGTCATTATTTGCTTTAAATATTTCAGTTTCTTCTCCTCCTGGTTTTCTCTTTACACATATTCACACCTCTGATTATTGTCCCCCAGTCCTTGGATCTTCTGTTCCATTCTTTTCCCTTGCTTTGCCATTTTGGAAGTTCTACTGACATATCCTCAAGCTCTGAGATTTTCCTCAGCTGTGTTCAGTCAAGCTATGAGCCCATCGAAGGCATTCTTCACTTCCATTACAGTGTTTTGATCTCTAGCATTTCTTCTTGAGTCCTCAGAATTTCCACCTTACTGCTTACATTGTCCATTTGTTCTTAGATGCCATCTACTTTTCCCGTTGAAGCCCTTAGCATATCTCGCAGTTCTTTGAAATTCTCAGACTGTGGAATCTAATATTCCTGCTTTGTCTGAGTCTGGGTATGATGTTTGCTCTGTCTCTGTCGACTATCATGTTTGTTTTATTTTGTCTCCAGTTTACCTTGTAATTTTTTGGTTGAAAGACAAAGATGATACACTAGGTCAAAGGAACTGCAGTAAATATGCCTTCAGTGATGTGATGGTAAGGAACGGGGGCCAGTTGAAGGTTCTATAGGAGCATGACTAACTTGGTCTTTTTAGTGAGCCTAGGCCCCTGGGCTGTGAATTTCACAGGTGCTTCCTGTCCCTTCCCTGCCCCTATGGGTGCCATAGAAGGGCCTAGATCTGATGTTTCTTGCTCTTCTTGTGGAGGACTAGAGGGAGCATTTCTGCTCATCCTGGTGGGTGGGTCTTGAGGGCAGGCCTTGCTGAAAAGAACAGAAGGCTCTCGAATATTCCAAGTGTTAACCTTCGCTCCTTCTGCCAGAAGCTCTGGTCTTCGCTGTTAGATCATTGGCATAACTACTGGAGGTAAAATCCACAGAAGAGTGAGGCACCCCTTAAGCCTAGCCCCCTGGAGTTCCTAGGTGTTGCACTTGCCACCCTGGACCCTGATGACCTGTCAATTACAGCTTAGGTCTTCCTACTCTAGTACTGGCTCCGGTGGAGCTTTCTGCTCTTGAGTTTCTGCTCCAGTGAGTTGTGATTTTCTGCAGCTTCCTTCTCTCTCTCCAATTTCAGTTTGTCATGACCTCAGTTATCTAACAGGTCTAAGAAGAGCTGTTGATTTTCCATTTGTTTGGCTTTTACCTGTTAGAATGACAGGATGGCTTCCAAGCTTTTTCTGTGCTGGGCAGAAACTGCAAGCTCCATGGTTAGCTTTTATGGCTGTTGTATGGATAATATTTCACATTTTGTTTATTCTTTAGTCAATAGACAAATACTGGAGTTGCTTCCATCTTTAAACCATTTTGAATATTGCTGCTATAAACATTCAAGTATAAATTTCTGTGTGGACATCTGTTTTCATTTCTCTCGGGTATACAGAGTGGAATTGCTCATTCATATTAATCATCTGAGGCTCTACCTGTCGATTTTCCTAAGTGACCGTGCCATTTTATCTTCCGATGAGTAGTGCTGGAGGATTCCCATCTCTGCTCATCCTCGTCCACACTCACAATCATTAAACTTTTTGGTTCTTAATGTAATTTTAAGAAAAATTTTAATTGTGTAAAACTCACACAGCATATATTTTACTATATTAGCCCTCTTAAAGTGTTGCGTTCTGTAGTGCTACGTACGTTAATATTGTTGTGCAGCCAACCTCCAGAACTATGCATCTTGCAACTCTTAAGACTCTATGCCCTTTAACCCTCCGTTTCCCGGCATCCCTACCCCTGGCAACCATGGTTTTACTTTCTCTCTCTTTGACTGTTACTGCTCTGAGACACCTCCTTTAAGCAGGATCCTACAGCATTTGCCTTTTGTGACTGGTTTTTTCACTTAGCTCAATGTCCTCAACATCCCTCGTGTGCAGCATGCGTCAGCATTTCCTTCCTTTTTAAGGCTGAATCATAATTTGCTGCCTGTGAAGGTCACGTTCTGCTCATCCACTCACCCCTCAGTGGACACGTGGATTGCTTTCACCTTTTCACTGTTGTGAACAATGTTGGTACAGGTGTGGGTGTACGAAGGTCCCTTTAAAATCCTGCTTTCAGCTCTCCTGGATATATACCCAGAAGTGCAATGGGTCGGTCACGTTCTATTTTTCACGTTCAGAGGAAGGGACATCTCTTTTCCAAAGCCACTGCACCATTTTACATTCCCACCAGCAGGGGTTCCAGTTTCTCCACATCCTTGCCAACACTTGTTGTTTTCTGTTTGTTTGTTTTGATAATCCTAATGGGTGTGAGGTGATATCTCATTGTGGTTTTGATCAGTGTTTCCCTAAGGATTAGTAAAGTGGATCTCACCTCCATATTTTGAAGCCCAGGACATTTAAATGGTAAAACAAGTTTCAGTGAGATTCATCAGGCTCCTTAGCAAAAAATCTAGCCCTCATCCAGGCCAAAAGCTCTGTGAACAGTGACCTACAGTAACTGGGATGGTTAACAGGCTTTTGTAGGTAAGACTCGTTTAGCTCTGGGAAGATTTAGAATTAAGCATGGAAAGGATTGTGATAATTAAACTTGAAGTATTAATATTTGAGGTTTAAGAAGAAAGCTGTTCATATTTTGCTATTTTATGAACTTGATATTATTAAAATGACAGATTTTTGGCATGTGTGCATGTGGGTGGTATGGGGGTACCCTACCACTGAGCTACCTTCCCAGTCCTTTTTATTTAGTTGCTTTACTTTGAGACCAGCTGAGGATGGTCTTGAACTTTCAGTTCTCTCCCCTCAGCCTCCCAAGTCGTTGGGATTAAAGGTGTGCAACTCTGAGCTTGGCTAAAATGAAAGTCTTGTAACTTCCTTTGATATTTTATAATTATATGATTTTTATTTAGAGCAATGCACTTGTACAGATTTACTCAGGGTTGTTTTTATTTTAAAATTGAAAGTTCTACCTCCCAGACACTCTTCAGTTTGGAATGTTTAATCATTTTATTTAGAATTCAGACTTTAAATTGAGCTCTTACTAGACTCGCATTCAATGTTGGACCATTTACGACAATTTAAATGTCACTGTGTCTTTAATATGCTAGATTTATAAAAGTTACTTAAGTATACCCTGTGGTTTCTAGAGTTCAGATAACTGAAGTACTTGAAAATAAAACTAGAATACATTAACTTTATAGGCAAAGTTTAAATGTTTGAAGGTGTTTAACTAATGAAACCAAACATTACCCAAAACCCAATTAAAAATAATTCTTACTTAAATCACCCCAGTCAAGACAGGTGAGGTGGCACATGCCTGTAATCCCAGAGACTCGGGAGGCTGAGGCAGGAGAATGGCAAGTTCAAAGAAAGCCTTAGCAACTTAGTGAGGCTCTAAGCAGCTCAGCGAGACCTGTCTCTAAATAAAATATAAAAAAGGGTTGGGGATGTGACTTAGTGGCTAAACTTCCTGGGTTCAATCCCAAGTACCAAAAATTTAAATAATAAAAAAAAAAAATTACCCCAATCAAGTTTCAGCGTTCCCCAGGCTATTTGATGTTTTCCTTTGTGCTGCCATAACACTGTGAAAATCCCTAAAATAATACTTACCAACTGATTTGCAATTTATCTCTTGTATTTCTTTTCAACAAGCTTTCTGGGACTTAGGACGGTTATCTTTTTACCCTGGGCACACCACAGTACTTGACATAAGTACTCAATCAATTGCTGACAAAAGATGCACAAAATCAAATTTGGAAAAATTATTTTGAAAATAAATGGTTACTGTTTAGTAAATGCAGTTCAAAGATCTGGAAAGTTATTTCTCTCCATCAAAGAAAAAGTAAATTCTTCTGTAAACAATTAGTTCTATACTAGTCAATACAAGTAATTCTATCTTAAATCCACACTGGCCAAAATACAAAACACAAGTCTAATAAAAATGCTAATTCTATAAAAAAAATAATAATTACTGACACGTGCTGTCCTCACACTAAAGAGATTTGTGAGCTGCACTTATAGATGGAGGATAGGGAAGGAAAAGCCCCATTTCATTCTGTCACCACAACTCAATCTTAGGATTTTCCTTAGGTAAATGAAACCCCAATTCCTTTTTTTTTTCTTTTCATTTAACTTTATTGCTAATTATACTTATTTTATAAAAATAGGATAACTTCAATTCCTGGAGTCTAACTTCAAAATGATGTAATATGTGTTTCAGTATTTTTTTATTTGTTCAAATTAGTTATGCATGACAGTAGAATGCATTTGACGCATCCTACGTAAATGGAGTAGAACTTCTCATGCGTCTGGTTTTATGTGATGTCAAATCACACCGGTCATGTGATCACATGTGCACATGGGGTGAAAATGTTCGATTCATTCTACTATCCCAATTCTTTAAATCAAATTGAGAAACAGTCTTTTGAGGATATTAAAGCTACTCTAAAGGACACCAAAGCTGACGTCAGCTGTGGTCCAAAGTATTTGAAAATACTTCCGGTGGGGAGTTTCCAAAGGAGACCTATTATCCTGATAAGATGGGGACATTAACAGCTGCCAGGCAAGCCCAAACGTCCTGTCACTTGCCGCAACAGTACTTAAATTCAGAAAGAAAATACATCCTTTTTGAAACTCTGAAGATGAATCCAGTTTGCTTTGCTGTTGGTGGCGACTGTCCCCTGGAAAGAGCTACCCTCCACGCATTTCCAACTGAAAAGCGTACTTGGTTTCTGCCTTCTCTTGATGGCACACTGCCTCCCATGTGACCAGGATCGAACAGGACTGGTGCCCTTTCACAATGTGGAAATGTCAGTACAGTTTATTATTTTTAATTGCATGTACTTTAGACTTAAAGGAAATATCCTTTTAAGGCTCATAATTATTTTATTTAATTTGCTTTATTTCTCTGACAGAAGTTATCTTTGGAAATATTGTTCCTTCGGAAAGCTTCACCAAGTCAGTAATTTCAGCAAAAAGCCTAAGAAAATGCCACGTTCAAGGAACCACTGAGCTGTAGTCAGCAGTATTTATAGGCACTCAGATGATTCACATGCTGTTTTAAGGCTGTGAAAGTCTTCAAACCAAACTTCCAGCTTGTTGTCCTATTGGGGGGAAAGCAGGTCTTGAATACTAACTGGGATTATCACAACTAGATGACCAATGACAATTGCTTCCTAGCTTCTCCTCTTCCTCATTTGCTTACCTCTGGAGTATGTTCTAGTGCAACTGTGATTCATGGCTGCTGGTCTATTTAGATTGAGAAGCAAGAGAAAGACAGAGTGGTGTCTTCCATTGCAATCTCTGACACCAAACGCAGTTTCCTGTTGCAATGGGAGAGAACAGCCTTCAGAACTCACAGGTTGCCATAAACTTCCACTCTGCTACCCACAGAGGAGGCTAACTGAGGATCTAGAGCACACACACACACACACACACACACAATCCCATTTTGTTTTGTGTTGCCAAAACCCAACCTTAGTATTAAATACTTCTAGGAAAAATAATTACAACATTCTATAAGACATCCTTCTGATTATCGTTGTAATGGATATGTTATTACATTAAACTTCACCCTTCTTATTCATTCTTAGACAATTTAAACATATCACGGTTAAAGGAAAAAGGCTAAATTCAGAATCTTATGAAGATATTTTTATCAACACGAGTCCGACATGTTTTTGAAAACGCTGCTATAGAGCTTATTATAAAGGACAAAATTTTCCCAAAGGTTTATATTTATTTTTTTAAAGAATGGTTTCTTAAATTACAGTTTTAAAACATTAATAATTGCCAGTGGTTTTCAGCAGGCTCTTTTATCGAGGAGTAGGAGCCTTTCAGCTCACTAGCCCTCCTTGATCTTAGTCTGTACGAATTGTTTAGTTTTATTTGGTGCCACAGGGACTCCTCCAAACTTATCAGAAGCCTCAGTTTAATACAGAAAAAAGAGGGGCTCAGACATGTCAATATAATACTGTTAATATTTTCCACGTTTACGATTCCAGGGTCAAAGTCAAACCTCTTATTGTATTAATAATAGCAAAGCAAAAATAAGCTTTGTAGTTGTGAATTCATGGTTTTAAAGAATAATTTCCCTATGTTTTTATTAATTCAAGCCATCCATTGAACCACTGAGGGACTCCATTATGCATTCGAATGACATATCTCATGCTGTACCTTCAACTCTGGAAGACTATGAGAGTGGATATGTGTGTGATTCTTTACAGTCATCAACATCAGCACTGTCCTTTGTTCAAAAGCTATGTCAATTTATAACATTAGAAGTTATATTTAGTAAAATAAACTCTAGGGTTCAGTAGTGAAATCATTAAAATCCAGCTCTCCTCCGCTGCTCGAGGACCGCGTGGTCTGCAGCACAGTTCACATGCTGTGCATTACAAAGCGTGGCCAAGGATTCTGGATTCTGTTACTTTCTGATTTGTAGGCCGACAATAATCAGAATTTTAATAAAAAATCCTCCAAGGAAACCTCAGCCAGCCCCAGCTCATCCAGCCCTTCCCTTGTGAATGTGTATTGAATCCTCGTCCCACTCAACACTGCTTAGTGGTAAAGCTAAACCAAAGCCATCCACTGTGTTCTAAGAGGTCTTTGCAGGCCCAAAGCTTTCGTTGAAGGTAGAACTGGCATTGATGTCCACCTCAGGTGAGAGAGAGTGAGAGTGGAGTAACTTGGCATTGTCTTTTTCTACCTGTGGGCCTTGCTCACCACTCTTCTGTACTTTGAACTTGATCCTGGAGAACAGGAGCAGGAATTCAAGGGTCAGCTAAAGATGCCGCAAGCTCCCTGTTCTGGGGACAGACTGGGACTGTGTGCCTTGCAGAGGGGACAAGTTTGATTTACCTACTCCCCTAAAAATGCATGCTTACCTAGACCTACATCCCGAACCTAAGGTCACATACGGACCTGTGCAACGCAGTGTTGTTCTACGTTAGATTTTGCTTGGGGTCCACAGGAGTTGACTGGTGTCTGTGGGAATGAGTCCAAGCTGGGATGGTTCACGGTGAACGGTTGGGCCTGGCTTTCAATCACTTTGGAGAACCGAACATTTCTCGGTCTCTGTTCCTCATGAACTTTGTGGTATCATTTGTTTTGCCAGTAATGACTTTCAAAAGTCATTTCTAACTATTCTAATAGCTTTGTTTGGTTAGTAACTCACAAATACCAATCAAAGAAGTTTAATTTCATTTTTTTTAAATATATATACATATATACCTGTCAATAGACTTTTATTTATTTATTTATTTATTTATTTATTTATATGTGGCGCTGAGAATCAAACCCAGTGCCTCACACATGCCAGGCAAGCACTCTACCACTAAGCCATAACCCAAGCCCTTAAGTTTCATTTTTAATAGAAGGCAAAGAGTATCTTGCTTCCTTCTCTCATTCGATAGTTAAATTACATCATGGAAACTGAGAGATCAAACTCATCTCACATTAACTCTCTCCTAAAATTAGGAGAATGTCTATGATTATAGATCCTTTTCCTATTTAGAAGGTCATGCATTTGGCTTATAAGGAAACAAAGGAATATTGTGCTTCTGGGCTCGCCAAATTACATTCTGAAGATTTTGATTGGTGCATCGTGGTCCAATAAGTTTGGGAATACGGGGCTAAAGCCAGCCAAAGTTGTTTCTTTGCTACGTAGTAGCAGCAGCGGCGCTCTGGAGTGGCCTGGAGTGTGGACGGAACGCCCTGCTCTCCCTTGACTCCTGATTTTACCCTTCGCATGTGATCGTGGACAAGTGCCTTATAGCTCCGTGCTTCAGTTTCACCACCTGCCAAATGAAGGTGGAAGTAGGGCACATCTCTCAGTGTGAGCAAGAATTACTCAAGTCAATATATGCAAACTCCGTAGAAAAGAGTCTGACACAAAATAAACACCTTGCTTGTGCTAGTTATTGTTATTATACACGTTAAGTTTCAAAAAGAGAGATAAAATAGTCAGCCTTTCCCAAACTTGTTTGTTTGCTCATTAGTTCATTCACTCATTCATTCAGTCAGTCTCTTCCACCCCATAAAGATGGCATGGGGTGAGAGGAAGTTGGAGAGTTGACAGTAAAGCTGAGAAAACAATTGCATCTTCATGTTTTTATCATCTGTTTATTATTGTTGCCTATCTTTATGAGGTAGCCCTTAGTTTACTTATTGCACGTGCTAGGCAAGTATTCTGCCTCTGAGCTCCAACACCAGCCCATTTTATATTTTATTTTGAGATGGGGGTTTCACCAAGTTGCCCAGGCTGCCCTGGAATTTGTGATCTGCCTGCCTCAGCCTCTGAATAGTTGGGATTATGGGTATGTGTTGCTGTTCACAGCTACTTTCTGCTAGTTTTAAAGAATGGGTCAAAATACATTTGAGGGCTATCCCATGGAAAGACTGAAAGATTACATTGTGTATCAGTTAATTCCTGTGGCTCTCCCTAAAGTATTCTTTCTCTTGAGAATGGGCATTTGGAGAATACATATATGCAAATACACTCATTTCCTTTGTTATTTACTTTTTCATCAAATTCTGTATGAGTGTCCACTGTGTGCCAGGGATTATTCCAGGCATTGGGAATGTAGCACTGAGTGAAATGGACATCCGCCTCTCCTGGGGCTCAGATTCCTGGAATCACAGACATGCAACTATCTAGAAGTCACATTTCTCAAGGCTTCTGAGTACATTTAAAAAAAAAAAGAGTAAAATCATAAATTTTAATGATCATATTTTATAAATTTGTGCTTACAAAATAAATAGAATAAGAATATATTTAATGTCTTTTAGAAATAGCCACAAATGTGAAAATGTGAGGCCCCAGCTGGGGCCACAGGAGCTCCGAAGGGCCTTGGCTTCGCCCCTACCCCACTTCAGCCCATCCCAGGGCTGCTAGGTTCCAGCCTTCACTGGATCTCAGCCAGATAATCTGCTCTTTTTTTTGACAAAATTAAAGACGTTTCTTCTTTTCCTCCTCTGCCTTTGTTCAGGGTAAACCTCTTAGACATATAGTTGGTATTTTATCTAGACTAGAATTTTTAGTTGAAGAAGCATATAAAATAGTGTATCAACATTAAAGCCTTAAATCAAATCAGAAAAAGACACATTTGTGATTGTTTTTTTTAAATTTAAAGCTATGCAGCCATATGTGTGAGAGTCTCCAACTGGCATGAAGCTCTGATATAAGACATATGAGACGGATCCAACTTAGCTCACTAATTTTTTGTTCACAGCACACAATTTTGGGATATGGTAACATTGAATAATTGCATTCTATTAAATTACAAATATAGAAAGAACAGAACTGGATTGGGCACTGGACCTTGAAATCTCTTTAAGGTAGGAAAATCATGAATACACAAATGTTTAGCATAAGGCCCACAACTTAATAAAACAGGAAGTAGGCATTTTCTTGTTTTAACCTGTGCTTGCTTCTTTTCACAGACATATGATATTTGGCATTTTTGGAACATACAGGATCTCAGAATGATAAACTTTCATAGCTGGGGGGGGCTTGAAAATCCTCTTATTGAACCTATGTCTTTCACAAATGGAGAAACTGAGGACGACGGTGGGTAGAGTCAGTTGTCTTTTGACTGGGTTGAAATTTTTCATAAGAGAATATTTCATTTAAGGATTTGTTTAAAACAAGATCCTTGTATTGCGCTAAAATTTCCTCTATTTTATATGAAATCATCAAAGTGTCACTGAGCTTGCAAAGGAGAACATATATGGTGTGAAAGTATTAAATTTCTTTAAAAATTTGCTCAATTGCTTGTTTTTGATGTACCTTTTACATCTAATCTTCATTTTAAAAGAAATAAAAATAAAAACAGAATTCCCGCTTTTATTATTCAGCTATTTTTCTAGATGAATTAAGAAAACAAAAGGTCAGAAGTGATCGCCATTTCAACTTTCCTGCGTTAGTATCTGGAAAGCACCATTTTTTAAAAATCCAGTCATAATTTTCCATGTAGTCAAATTAGGTGAAGTGGAGCACTCAGCCATCCGCCAGCGATAAGAGGCAATCTGGAATTTCCTTGTTAACAGATGCAGTTTCTTTCACAGCCTAATAATAAAAAGTTTGCCTCAGTTCATTATTTCTGTGAAGTCGTTAGAAAGAGTCTTAACTATAATCTTTAAGTTTGATTTCATGCCTGCAACATTTTGGTGATTCCTTATACTTAACATGCAATTCCACGGAGGGACGGGAAGGTGAACCTGGCACTGGAATTCTTTCCTGTGGTGTGCAGCTGGCCCTCGTACCAGCCGCTCGTCCCTGTACCAGCAGCTTGCCCTCGTACCTCTATTTTTTCAAAGCAAAGGTTATATGTGATCCCTGTGGGATGCCTCAAGGTAGATGTAAGTAGGGAAAGGGAAGTAGGGAAAACATGACAGTAGGAAGGGACACTGGGATAAATGGAGGCAGAGGGGAATGACCAAAGAGAAAGGACGCACCAAGCAGAGAGTGGTGGCGTAGGCCAGCTGTGCCCCCCAAAGTGGCTTGGTGCTGCCTTCTGTGTCTGAGCCTTTTTAAAAAATAATTCTGCTTTTGGATACTGCAAAACAGTGCTTCCCATAGGGAGCTGCTTTTAGGTGGTGGCTGCTTTTATTCTGTGTGCATATATGTATACATATATATACACACAAACATACATACATACATATATATGTTAATACATAATATACCTAATATATAACACTTTTCTGAAACATTATTTATTGTTATTTATTAAATATAATATATTAGATGTAATATATTTAACATATTTCCAAAATATATAAATATAATAAGCATAAATATACTATTATATATTCATATAATTATAAATTTATAATATAATGTATCTTTAAAATAAATATATAATTGACCCTCCACAGCCTTGGATTCTGCATTCAAAGATTCAACCAACAATGTGTTAAAATATTTGGAGGAACTCAGGGTGTAGCTCAGTGTCAGAGTGCTTTCCTGGCATGCATAAGACCCTGAGTTTGATCCCCAGCACCATAAACACACAAAAAAATACACTTTCTTTTCTTGTCATTATTCCCTAAACAATACAGGTTTAACAGCTATTTGCATACCATTTATATTGTACTAGGTATTGTGAATAACCTAGAGATGATTTGAAATACTGGTGGATGAGTGTAGATTATAGGCACATACTAGGTCATTTTACCCAAGAGACTTGATCATCCATGGAGTTTGGTATCCACAGGGAGAGGGGTCCTGAAATTAATCCCTCATGGGTATTGAGAGGTAACTGTGTACGTAAACACACATCTATGTATGTTAGCCAAATAAACTTCCCTTTAACAAAATGAATTTATTTAGGTGTTTAAAAAAAACTTACAAATTAAGAATTAAGTTAAAAATGGGATAATGATACTTGAATATGTCAAAAATCCTGACCCTCATATGTGAGTGACAAGTTCAGGAAATCTTTCTCTACAAGGAGTTTCGGTTTATGTCTTCATCTTTCAGATTTTCAAAACCTAACAGTCTAAGGGAGTGATCCTGGAGAACATAGCAGTGGATTCTCACCAGAACTGACTTTCTCAAAGTGAAAAGTTCACCTGCTTCCTCCTCACCTCTGTTTCTCAAACCTCTGACCTGTGTCTCTCGTCCCTCCCCTGCTCCCTCTGTCTGTGCATGGTGAGGAGGCAGAATGTAGGGTTGGGGACAGCCAAACACACTATGGCAATCCTGCTTCTTTCAGGTGGAAGGAAGGAAAAACCAACCACAACAAAACACCGCCCAACACACACACACACACACACACACACACACACACACGCACACACACGCACACACACGTCCTTTCCTTATCCATTGTATTAAAGATCTTTCCATATAAAGTAGGAAAAAACAACTTGAGATCACAGTGCCTAACTTAACAACCCATTTGAATGTGCTGTTATGCAGGAGGGTTACAGAAGGTAACGATGAATACCATATATTTCAGAAAGTTAGAAGAAGGGATTCTGAATGTTTTCACCCTAGAGAAATGATAAATGTTTGTGGAGGTAGATACGTTCAGCCAGGTTTAAGGATTACACAATGTATTCACATATTGTACATCACATGGTACTCTATTAACACAAACAAGTTTTATACTTTTATGTATCAGTTAAAGATCAAATTTTAAAAATTCTTCAACTATTAAAAATCACATTTTTGGTAAGTTGATTAATTATGTAGTCTTACTTTTTTTGAACAAGGGAAACCCAGGTATGTTTTAAAACATATTTTCATTTAGGAGTACCTCAAGGAAGTGACGGTCTTTTAAAACGTGTCCTCAGAATGAAGCAGGTTAAATTTTCGGAGGAACGAAACGCTCCTGGGCATTTTTTTATGTTCTCTTCCAGAGGGTGATGAATCCAAAAGGGGTTAACGTGATTGTCATCGTGTGCCGGGACCATAGTGCCCTGGGAATGAAAAACTGAATATTAAAATAAAATTCGAGCGTTCTTTTCTTCCATGCTGTCTCCCTTTCCAAATCTCCAAAGCATTTGTTTTGTAAAATCCTAAGTGGAAACACATTTTGGTGCCATAATTTCAAACAAACCATCTCTTTTTGAACTCTGCAGCCTTGAAGCATTAACACAATAGCATATCAAGTTCACAAAATCTCAGATAAACCACGTTCAAGCTATAAAAATGACTGAAAAAAAGTCTTAATTTTTCCCACATCTCACTTCCTTTTCCCACACTGCTCTAAGGAAGCCCAGCTTCGCCTCTTTGGGGAAACACAGCCTGCTGTGGACTGACTGAACCTAAGTACAACTTGGCCCAGGTCATCTTCCCGGCATCCTGATTGTCCAAGGTGATACCATTTGGGCCACACTCACTGTTATGTGAAACCCAGAGTGGACATTATTGAGTGACTGCAAACCCAAAGAAATAAATAACTGGATTAAAATTGGAGCACATTGACTATCATTCATGTGAGAACCAACCTGTTTTTGCAACCTGCTCTGACAGAGAAGGAAAAACAAAAGGATGCAAAGTATTATTCTTCTGAGTCCCACCTTCTGCCTAAACGAGTGTGGTTAAGGCAGTTAAACACTACCACAGTTGCTTTTTAAAGTCAAAACATTTAAGTTCAATAAAACTTCATATTAAAAATTCAAGCTCCCTATATTTCTTCGGATAAATAGGACTCTTTGTTCAATTTACTTGTTAAAATGGTACTGAAATAAAACTACCTGAATAAGAGATCAGGGTAAATAAAATGACCAGAATGACTGCAAAGGGGGATAAAGGAACCCAGGACAACGTCTCTTCAGTCACGGACCAAATGTTTGATTATCATACTCACGATTTACAGTTATATTATAATAGCCAAAAGTTTAAGGAAATATGGACATTCTTTAGGGAACAGAGGTGCAAATCTTGAGGAGGTTGAGAAGAAAACTTGATTTATTCTGTTTTCCTGGTGTTGCAGGTTGCCAGGTGTTCACCTTTTGATCCGGCTACAGGCAATGATTTTCTGAAGTGGTTTCTGCTGGTGTCTGACATCATTTATAGTACTCTTGAACAATCTTGTCATGTGTTAAACTGTACGAATTAAGTGAGTGAGTGGCCCAAAAAGAGCCCAGTAGGCCCATGGGTATCCTGAGTGTTTTGCTATTTGCTGCCTCTTGTATTCATTGCTCAAAGGGAAGAAATGACGTTTCTAGAATCTCTACCCTCTCGAGTGGTGGATTTAGTAGAGAGCCGTAGCAGATCTGGGATGAGCACAATGGATTTGACAGTCTTAAGCATGTGAAAACTTACAAGTTATCCTTGTAAAGTAACCTGAAAACTATGTCCCTTTTAGTGGTTCGTTCACGCGTTCATTCAGTCAGTCACCAAATATCGTCTGAAGTGCCACTCTGTAACTTGGTGAAATACATTGTGTAGAAAATCAAGATAAGAGCTACCTGACTCTTGTGCTCAAGAAGTTTATTACAGTCAGTAAGAGAGATGACACGTAGCAATGAGTGGACTTGAAGGCAGAATAATGTGTCATCATAGAAAGTGACATCAAGGGTAAATTCAGGGGAGGGACTGATTCCAACTGAGATCATCAAGAAAACATTCATTCCTACATCCATTGATAAAATACATATACACAGTGAGAGACCACAATCAGCATGGAGCATACAACGGTGAACAAGACACAGGCAAATGGGCAGATAAAATTACTCATCCATTATTTAGCCAGTATGTATTGAGGATCTGCTGCATGACACACATTGTTCTAGCCCCTGGGGATTGTTTGATGACAAAGTCCTTTGTCACGGATCTTACATTCTACTAGGAAAGATCACCAACAAACAAGTAAGTAGGTATTAATGTAATTTTAGATAATTCGTGTTGTGAAGAAAGTGAATCAATTTATCAAGGTAAATGATGAAAAGACATGGAAGGTCATCTTAGATAGCCAGGGGAAGGCTCTGGAGAAGAGAGACCGAAAGGAGAAGAGAAGTGGGCTAGAGAAGACTCTGGGGGAACAGTCTTCCCATCAGGGAAGTAGCAAATGCAGGACCCTGCTGGAAGGACCCTCGTGGAGGATGAGGTTGGGCATCACGGAGGACCAGACCCTTCATCCAACGAGTCCATGGTGGTCTAAGGACCTGGGAAGTTGCTGGAAAGTTTCACTCAGGAACGAAATGGGATTTGATTTTAAGACTTGTCCTCGGAATGGAACCACCATTTGACCCAGTTATCCCACTCCTCAGCCTATACCCAAAGGACTTACAATCAGCATACTACAGAGATACAGCCACATCAATGTTCATAGCTGCTCAATTCACAATAGCCAGAGTGTGGAACCAACCTAGATGCCCTTCAATTGATGAATGGATGAAGAAACTGTGGCATATATAATACAATGGAATATTACTCAGCCATAAAGAATGATAAAATTATGGCATTTGCAGGCAAATGGATGAAATTGGAGAATATCATGCTAAGTGAGATAAGCCAATCTCAAAAAACCAAAGGAAGAATGATGTCGCTGATTAAGTGGATGATGACACATAATGGGGGGTGGGAGGTGTTAGTGTTAGGGTTAGAGTTAGGGTTAGGGAGGGGGGCAAGAATGGAGGAAGGAAGGACTGTATAGAGGGAAAAGAGGGGTAGGAGGGGTGGGGGGAAAGGGAAAAAATAACAGAATGAATCAACCAACATTACCCTGTGTAAATGTATGATTACACAAATGGTATGCCTTGACTCCATGTACAGAGAAACAACATGTATCCCATTTGTTTATAATAAAAAAAAAAAAGAAAAAAAAAGTGACACTAACAATGTAAAAAAAAAAAAAAAAAAAAGACTTGTCCTCAGTGGTTCAAGAATGAAAAAACTGGAAGATAAACTATTTAAGAGGAAAACTTGACAACAGCTTGAACTGGGCAGCAATGGTGGATTGAATGAAGAGTAATCAGGTTTGAGGCAATTTATTTTTTAATAGGATAAATGGGTGGGACGTGAAGTGGGAGAGAAAGAGAAGAATCAAGGATAATTCCTATGGCTTTAAATCTGAGGATCTTGGTAGATTTTTGCATGCTTGCCTGAAATGGAGAAAAATGGAGGAGAAAAAAGAGGTCTGGCAAAGGAAATGAAGAATCCTGATTAGGCATTATATTCATTTCCTAGAGCTGCCGTAACCAATTACCTGAACTTGGTAGTTTAAAATAATAGAAACTGAGGGTTGGGGTATAGCCTGAGTTGGCCTACCAGGCACCAGGTCTAGGTTCAATCCCCAGTACCACAAAACAAACCAAAACAAAATAGAAATTTATCCTCTCCAGTTATGGACACCAGAATGTAGCTGTGAGGCTGTCAGCAGGCTGTTTGCCGCTGGAGGTTTCAGGGAGATTCCTCTGTGCCCCACCCAACTTGTAGCAGCTCAGTCCTCTCCTTGATTCGCAGCGGCAGCACCTGAGTCTCTGCCTCTGCCTTCACTTTTCTTTCTCCCCTGTGTCTCTCCTCTCTTCTGTCTTATAAGGACATTGGCATTGGAGTCCCACCTGAATAAACCAGAGTGATTACATCTTGAGATCTTTCATTTAAGTACATCTGTTAAGACTTCTTTTCTTTTTCCAAATAAGGTCATGTTCACAGATCTGAAGATTAGGATGTGGACATATTTTGAGGGACCACCATTTAGTCCACTGCAGCCGTGTTCATTCTGAGCAGAATTCCTGGCAGAGAAGCAGAAGTCAGTCCAGAAGGACCCTCCAGTGAGGTGGAAGAAAATTGAGACAGTACAGTGTCCTGTAAGCATGGGAACAAAGGATTTCCAAGCAGAATTTGTGAGCAGCAGTGTCGGATGTCGCCAAATAGCCCATTCTTCACTGGTGTGGCAACATGGTGACCTGGGTGTGTGTAGTGTCACTGGAGTCAGGGGCTGAAAGGCTTAGTGGCATAGGTCACAGGCAGACTATGAGGCAGGTAGGGTATGTTGTGAGAATAGATGAAAGGAAGGGTCAGTGGAGGCTTGGGTGGGAGAAAAGGAAGGATTCCCGAGGAACTGACTAGACTGCAGAGACCCGAAGGCTGAGGGCCAATAGGCCAGGAAAGAAAAAAAGGAAATGAGGAAGAAGAAGGAGGAAGAGGAGGAGGGGAGAAGAAGAGGAGGAGGAGGAGAGGAGTGGGAGGAGAGGAAGAAGAGGAAGAGGAGGAAGGGGAGGAGGCAGGGGAGGGGAGGGGGAGGGAGAGGAAGAGGAGGAGGAGGGGGATGAGGCAGGGGGGAGGAGGACAGGGAGGAGAAAAAAAAATTGGAAAGAAGGGAGAATGAAAGAGGAAGAGTGAGCGTTTTCTAGGTATGTGGAACCCAAAGAGCCACCAATAGGTTTTACACAAGACAGAGATAGAAACAAATCTGCATTTCAGAAATATCAAATGAAAGACAAGGAACACAGGGAGGTTTCTCCGTTGAGAAACCAGTGATAGACAGGAGTGATCTTAAGAGTACACAATAACCAGAGCTCCAGAGCCACAGGCCAGCCCAAACGATGCTCTAACCACCCCTGTAACTACACTGGCACAGAAAATTACAAATGGCATCTGCTCGTGCACTCGGTAGGGTTGCACAGATCCTAGAGCAACTTAGAAGCTACAGTTCATTAATTGGATGGAAAAATCAAGAGGGAAGGGTGAAAGGCAACTCCAGTAGAGGGAGAGGGATGCTGGCTAGTGAGGTAAGGCGCTCCTCAGGAAGAGGTCTGGGAAGGGAAGCGGGCAAAGCTTCAAGTCCAGTTTGCATCAAGGGGCTTTTGAAACATACCCATGCAACGTCACCAGGCCACGCAGAGGGCTGGGCTGGCGATGAGGATTTGGGAATCATCAGGATGCAGGAATGGTTATAAAAGCTAGCAGAGGGAAAAAAAGAATCAGGAGCGATGACCAAGAATGAAAACCCCAGCCCTTGAGGCAGGAAGCGGAAGTAGAGGATTCAAAGAAGCAGGGAAAAGGGGGCAGATGGGAAGGATAAAAGCCAGGAGAGGCAAATGGAAGAAAGTGTGCAGGAAGGAGGAGATGGCCAAAGGAGTCATGCGCTGCCAAGATGTCCAGGGCGGAAGGAGGAGACGCCCTTCAGATTGAGTAACGGTGAGGTCATCAGTGAGCTTGGCAGGAGTGGTTTCAGTGTACTAGTGGAGACAGAAGGAAGCCAGCAAGGAGGTGGCCATGGGGTGACAGAGTCAGTGAAGGTAGAAGCTCTTTTGAGATGAAAAGGGGACTGAGGAGAAGGAGGTGGTGGGCACAGCGGGCTGTTGAACTGCTCCCTGGCGCCTGCGCTCCAGGCCTCTACACAGGGAGGGGAAGGGCACTCTGTGCCAGCCCACGTGGTGGCTGCAGGCTGGGAAAAATTCAACAGGAAAGGAATGCTGACTATCTTGGAGGGAAACTGAATAATGATGAGTCTGGAAGAGGGCAGGATAACCCTCAGAGAGGAAGAGGACGCGCTGCTCCCAAGAAGCCAAGGATCGCTGCAACGTGGATCTGAGGCCTGCGTGGCAGAAGACAAGGAGGTCGCTGTCTTGTGGTTTGTATGTTCATAGCCACATGGAGGAGGAGTGTCTGGGTGGTGACTCAGCCTTTGGCCCCCGCCTCTCCATTGGAACTGATCTTGTCAAGGTCATCATGACCTCTGGTGTTGCTGTGGTAGGTTCTCAGCCCTCATCTTACTTATTAGCAGCACCGGACTTCTGATTATTTGCTGCTCCCCCCAAAACTGCCTTTTCTAGCCATAGCAGATCTATTTGATGTGTGATTTAAAATGATCTGAGCTCCACCACGTACTCCAGCCATTGCACTGGGGAGCCAAAGCATGAAGGCTTCCATCAGCTTAGGGCGTGTGCAAGTTGGCCAGGTCTCGCTTCCCTCTCTCCCTGCCCGGAGTTTCTCTGACATGATGGAGTGGGACATCCGAGAGAAACCAGGTGGGACCAACTCATGCATGGTCCAGAAATGCAGGGAGTTGTTCCTTGGAGCAATTCTTTACTATCCGGGGACAGGAGCCAATGGTATATTCTTTTTCCATCCTTCTGAGTGGATGCTCTGAGACTCATTTCATCAGGCTTTTATGAAGGTCTTACACAATTGAGTCATCCATATGTCTTTTCCCCATTCCTGTTTTACTACCCTTGTCCCTTAGTCCTGCTTCCTGGGACACTTTCCAAAATAAACTACCTACACATGGGCCTTTGTTTCAGTCTTTTCTTAGGGGAAAATCAGGCTAAGATTCTTCGTATTAGGCAGAGTTATAAATGAGCCCGAACATGCAGCCTAAACAGGTTCCTTTATAGCTCTGTTGCTTCACAGGTAGATCCTGGTTCTAATTTTTAGCAGTCTCTCTGTGGCTGTAGAAGATGCAGGACTCCTTCATGTGCCAGAGAGTCCTTCGGGACTTCAGTTCTTGCTTCCTGTTGATAGTTGGGAAGTGGAGCTTATGTTGTTGCCCCTGCTCCAAGATTTTTAAAAGGAGTAAACAAAGGCATCACAGCCCATGTTATTATTTCCCCCCATACTGTAAAGTACCAAATACACCTTTCACACGTGTCTACAGGTCAGAGGTAGCAACACCACACTTAACCACTAGCAATGGGATACTTACTGACATGTGGCTGATAAAGTTTCCAGCTTCAAGTCCTCTCTGAATTCTGCTTCCTAGGGTGACTCTTGATACGAAGAGTCATGGGCTCCTCAAAGGAAGAGCCACCCCCGCAAACAGGTAGTTTGTTTTGGAATGTGATCCTCTAAGAAGTAAGAGTAAGGGACAAGAATAGAAACACGAGACGAGAAACCACTGTGGATGTCTCGATTCTGTGGGATTGTCAAAAAACCTTGTGAAATGCACCCCAACTTACCACTTAGAGAAGAATGGAAAAAGTACCCAGCCATTGCAGGCTGGAATGGATAATGGGTGATACTTTCCTGGGAATTGGGCTTCCTGAGAATGACGGGGATCTGAACTGGCAGACCGGGTGGCAACACTTGGTCCTCAGAGACAAGGTGAATGTGATCATTAACATGAACCACCAAGTGGAGTAGCATTCGGGATGTCTGATCTTTTAGGAACCTTGGTAATGACTAACAGCATGAGCTATATGGACAGCCCACTGGTCTGTAATCATAATAATTGAAGAATGTGAGCTGGCAAGCAGAGTTGATAACAGCCACTGGTTGTGGTCTCTCACCCAATTTCCAAATCTAGGTGAACTAAGACCCAGAGTCCATTACTTGAAGGAAGGCTGGGTCTTCCAGAGTACTATTCTCACCTGAGAGCACTTTTGCTCCCAGAAGATATTTTTGTAAATATGGGAGACATTGTTGGTTGTCACAAAGGGATAGGATGCTACTGGCATCTAGTGGGTGGAGGTCAAGAACGGGTAAATATCCCACAATGCATGTGACATCCCTCCATAATAAAGAATTATTGGGCCCCAGATGTCAATGATGCTATGGTTGAGCAATCCTGTTGTAGAGGAAGATCCCCACAATGTCACCAACATGTAAGATAAATGATAAATATGCCTCAAATCCCTTCCCAGAAGGACCTGCAGCTTGGGGACTTGGAGAATGGAGAATACCCAGAATTTTTAGGGCCTGTTAAGAAAGGGGGCTGATCCAAGCTTATAGGTGACACTGAGGATGATGGACTGTCTATCCACCACAGTGGTGTCTCTGATGTTCTTGTTTCCAACCTGTTTTTGCTCCTCCCCCACCCTCATCCCCCAAAACTTCCCTTTTTAACTGAGTCGGTCACTTATTCCTTGGGAATACCTGGGAAGATTTACTGCATCTCCCCTGCCTCCTCTCAGAGCATGGAGCACAAATGGACGTTGACTGGAGCTGACTGATCTTAGGATTACTCTGGCACCTTCTGATTGAAGCATTGAAGTAGAAGCTTCTGAGGATTTAGCAATCTAGTTAGGTCAGAGATTTCAGAAAAATAGAAAAGATCAAGGATGATGACTACACTTTTAACATTCATGCAATAGTAAGAAGCATATCTCATCATTTTTAGGGTCAATAAGTAGTAGTCTGTCTGTGCATTTCCTATGTGCATTTTGTTCAAAAGGTTTATTTATTTCCTTTTAAAGTGTTCAGTGACTGCTCTCTGGTTCTCTTTATTTTCTCAAAGTCCCTAAAGAAAAAGAAAAAAAAAAGAGGGTTTTCCTTTTTCAATGAAGAACTGAATCTGTGGATCATTCAGTACAGAATACCAGTCAGAGTGAGTGAAATACCCAACATTTCTCTTCCTCCTGACCTTGTGTCTGGAAAATTACCATCACCGCTTCAATTTCTTTCTTTAGATAGAGCCCGTCTATGTGTTTTCAGTTGGTAATATAAGTGACTCTGGAAGTATAAAGTCAATTTTTCAAGGCAAACTCTCCCTTGTTGTTACAAAGGACCCTTGGTTGGAAGCACATGGCTTCTCTTCTTTCTCCTAGAGCTGTCTCAACATTGAGTTCCAGAAAGATCTCTATCATTAATGTCCATTTAACTTGGTGGGTGAGTTGGATGTGACTGAGAGACAGATATTCAACTTTTTTTCTGATATTCTATTCCTATACTGCACAGACTAGGGCTTTGTCTCTAAAACAATAAATATTTGCATAGGACTTTTTATTGTTCAGCTGGATAAACTGAAAAATGTTATTTAATGAGCTAATTACTATTAGTTGGGTTAATTGCTAGTCATGGAGGAAAAGGTCTTTATTTGCAATTAATTTTTGTAAAGAAGGAAACGGGGATGTCTTCCTCGGTAGGGATAGTGTGGCCCTCGTTTCGTAGGTAATAGTGATGACAGTGATCCAGGTATGGAGTTCGAGATGGTGAGACCTGGCAAGACCTCTCATGAGAGTATGAGAAAAGAAGTAATGGCTCCTTGAGTAGCACCAGTGAATAGCTCGGCTTTCAGACTTGATGGCACCCTAGTATCATTTCTCCTTAAACATATCATCCAAGCATTTAATTTCTTTGTGGAAATGGGGCACATTCACATTCATTTGGGTCATATGAAAAAACACATTAGTAATTTGGAATGTAACCATGCTTGATTTGCCTGAACCAGACAGAGCTGACAGGAGTTTAAAGGCAACATAAAGAAGAAGGGGAAACAGAACAGGTACCAAAAGGGACATACATAAAAAATTAAAGATAGTTACAGAGAGAGGAGATCCTGGGTGCACAGACGCTTTTTCTCTGGGACCATCATCAGGTTGGATTTATTTATTGAAAGTAAAAGAAAGGGGCCATTTGATTCAGGGAATATTCAACTCACAGTCTTTACCTCAAGTAATAAGAGTGCACAGTGATTATGAGCATGAAGACCTTGGTAACTTGTTCTCTGATGCCATTAGTTTTGTTCATATTAGGCAATCTTTGTGATTCCTGGGAACTTTCCAGAAAATGTAGTATCTAGGAATTTTCAGTGGGTCTTATCTGTAGTCTCATGAAAGAGCAGATTATGGTTATTTGCTTAAGCATGTGTGTTACATCCTTCTAAAAATAAACTAGGGGATTTCCTGTTATGTAAAACATATATATTAAAAAAGGAGAAAAAATCCTGTCTCCAGCTAATGTTTTCCCATTCATTCTGTATTTTTTCTAGTAATTCATTCCTTTATTTATATACCGGTTAATTCCAAAAAAGCAGTTGATCATAAAACTATGCGCTTCTTTACAATTAAATCCATATTATATAACAAGCAAAACTTGTATAAATCAAATAATATATCAAACAGAAAGGAGCGATAGGGTGTTAGGTGTTTGGAACTAGGCTTGGAGTTAGATTCAGTGAGAAAATTGAAATATACTTCTGCACAAGACTCCTTTTCTAATTTTGTGAATGAAGAGACAGTCAAGTATCATTAATTTTTCTGAAAGACATTTTTTTACTCCAATATATTTTTATGTTCTTTTCCATTTTTCACCACAGGTCAAAGATGTTGACTCCTTTATAATGGGAGGCCCAGAAGTCTGCAATTTTAAAACAAGCACCCTGAGCATTTCTGATGTTGGCCAAATTTTGGAAGATATAATCCAGAGAAAATCTCTTCCTTTTTTCCTCAATAAAAAACAAAATTAAAGTACAAAAAGTGGGCAGCAACACTACCACATTTTGCATGATGTCCTCCTAAAAGAAAAAAAGACTTACATTCAAGAGCCAGAAAAACATACTTTGTTTATATAGACAGAAAGCAACCAGTTGAAGATCAACACTTCAGACCTTTGTCTCCACAGAGCCAAAATGCCTATTTGATTGACATGTCTCCCATGATTTGACTGATTTTTCCCTGCGACGGTTCCTGACTTAACTAAGTAGACACAGATGTGGTCGTTCATGTGGTTTGAAGACTCCCTGGGTTGGACACCATTAGATTTGATGACATGGTCCCCTGGCGGGCCAGAGGGTAGACCTTATCTGAAAAGGCTGTTCATGTCAACACCTACCAAGAGCACTGTGCATCTGAATGCCAAATTCTGCCTTCCTTGACATTTTCAATATTTGCTATTTGGTAGTACTTTCCAGAACAGCCTTTAAAATTCTTCAGAAGAAGGCAAGGGGGTGTAAGACAGTGACCCTCCCCACTGGTATTTTGCCCTTAGGTCCAGGGCACCCCCAACACAAAGGACTGCCATCCACATGTCTCAAGAAACACCTTCTCCCTGGACCTTCTCAAAACTTCCCTGTGCTTCCTGAGCTCAAGTCATGGCCCTTCCTGGCCTGTCTCTTTTGCACTTGGTAATCCAGTCTCATTTGTCTTACCTCCAGTTTAAGAACCCAGAGAACATGAGCCCTGGGATTTCGTTTAAGCATCCTTGTCCATAACCTTGACCACTTACGGTTCTGCAGCCCATTCCCAGAAAGGCCAAGTAGAAGGGAATAATGACAATATAAGTCCCAGCAGCATGCTTCCCACGTGCCAAACACTACGTCTCCATTTCTAAACACAATTCTTACACCAACCATATGAGGAAAATCCTGTCTCGAGCCCCATTTCACAGATGAAGAAACTGAGGCACAGGCAGGTGAAGAGGAGTGCTCAAGGTTAAATAAGCAGTGAGAAGCAGAGCTAGGATCTGAACCCCAGGAGTATTGCCCATTTCTCTCTGAGCCATAATCTGACATTAAGTCTAATAACAGTTAATATACCTTATGTTTGAGTAGCTATAAACATTAATTTATATGATCTTCACAAGAACTATAAAATGTCTCTGATTATCCCCATCCGAAAACTGATACTATAAAGCCACAGAAAGCTGTAATTATTTATTTTTTGCTAACTTGTCACAAACAACCCTATAAATATTTAATTAATTGCATAGACCTGAGACAAATTTTATTTCTAAACCTGAGATGTCACAAGAGACTGTTTTTTCAGTTTGCCTCTTTGACTTTGTGTGATGATAGTATTAAAGTTATTTTTTAGAAACCATCTAAGGTAACCCAGTAGAAAGAGTCCATTTGCTCAGGAAAACTGAATGCCATTCAGGTCCTTCAAAGCAATTTGGGACAGATGTGCTTTCCCTTCTTCTTCAGTGAATCCAGCAGACAAAAAACGTATTTTATTTCTTGTGAAATGCACTTTCCTGTTCATCTCTGTATGTGGGACTGTCAAAGTTTATAAGTTTGGCAATGTTCTATAACGTGACCATTCTGTTCTCCTTTAGAAACTTATTAAATCTATATTTTTATGAAAAACAGAATGTGGCAGAAGTTTTTTTCATCTTTTGACATTTACTTGTTGGCTAGTGTTTTTAAGTCATGCTGGATCTCAAACCAGAACAACGAAACCTCCAAGACTTAAGTGTTTCCAAAGCTTATTTGAAGAGTGGGCGGCCCGGAGTCGGACGGTGCCCGGCACTTCCATACAATGTTTTATCTGCAAATCAACCATGATTTCAGAGCCAGTAACTAACCCTTTGAGGTTGACTTAGCTTTTTTGGAAGGAAAAAACAAGTAGATTCTCTCTCCCCTCACCCCAGGCTTTCTTAGACCACAATGCTACTCAAGTGCTACAAGGGCTTCTTAAAAGTTTGGGTGTGATCTTGTTTGGAAGCAGGTGGGCAGACGAGTTGGCCGTTTCCAGTTTCTTCCTGGACCTGGAATCCTGAAAGTTTTTCCCAAGTCACTTCCTGGAACTCATGAGGCTGCCTTGGCCTGCCAGCAGCACCACCCCCCAAACCACAAGGCTTCTCCAGCAGTTTTCCAAACTCCTTTGATTTATCGGGCCTGTTCCACTCTACTTTTAATATCCCAGCTGTGCTTGATACACTAGATATTTTAAGAGCCTCAGAGTTGACAACTATTGTATCCTAGTGTATCGGAGAAGTTAGTCTATTATCTCCAAATTATCACACTGGCCGATTGGCTTTAACAACCTCTGCAAGCATTCACTGAGGTTTTAGTTTTTGTCCCCCTGTGATCATTGATGGTATTTCCCCCTCCCCATTTGCTAAGAAGTTTTCAGCTGTAGAGAAAATGGTTAACCACGTAATTTCTATCTGCCTCATTACAACATCCTTCTTGATAAGTGTCTACCTTTAAATATTGTGATTTGGGAATCATAATTATTTCTCTAAAATGTGTGAAGCAAATCATAGCAGGAGTAGCAGATGTGATTTAATATGGACGGCACATCACCACATGGAATTCAGCATTAGATATGGTTCCTGTCTGGTAGTTCACCTCTTACACCTGCTAGGCAGACGGGGCACAATCTTGAGGGAGACATGGAAGAAGAAGAGAAAGAATTCTCCATGGACATGCATGAACATTCATAAGATGGGGGGAAAGAGTTTTATAAGCACTTTTCTATGCTCTCTATACTTAAATAAGCTGAATTTTTTTCATGCCCCATTATTTTCCTGTTGGGTGCAGAAGAAAATAACTATTCTACAGAGAGTTCACAAAAGAGTGGCCAACAGCTACAGTTACATAGACTGCTTTTACACAGATTTTTCAAGAACCCATAACTTGAATGAAAAGCTCTTTTTTCTTTGCTCCAGTTGCGATGAGAATAGTTTGTTTGACTCATACCAAACCAAATCAAGCATTTCTGTGGGCACAAAGAGGAATGTGGAGCAAAGAAAGATTTTCTTCCTAAAAAAGAATGTGTGCATGGAAAACAAAATTGCTTCAAATTTCACAACATCCTTACCATTAAACATTGAAGGCAGATTCGGGTCAGTCCAATTTCCTTTGCAGATATTTGACTTTAAAAATCACATATTCAACTTTTAAAAATGGATTTGTATGAAATGATATATAAAAAAATCTCATGGTATATAAGTCATGATGAATTTCAGCTTATGTTTAACCTCTGCCTCTTCATCTTTAAGAGATGCAAATTGCCTTCAGGCAATAGTGGAAATGTCTTGTATGTCTTGTCCTACTTCCTCCAAATCGGCCCCTAAAGACGTTTACATTAGGAGCTTGGAGTGATGCTGAAATAAATGAGTTTCTTCAAAAGGCTGGCTGCCCCCTATCTAGGAAATTAAAAGTCATTGGGGAGATTTTTTTTTTAAGAGCAATAACAGATAAGTATATAGTTCTTGGTTTTCCAGCCCAACCCTATTTATTAGTACATTTTCAAACCTCAAATGACTGATCCTGTTAACGATGTGACTAATTTTAAGGGGGAGAGCAAAACTCGGTCTAAATGACCTGAGTATTGCAATCTTTCAGTTGTTCCAAGATCTCAAATGTGTGACTGTACTTATTCGAAGAATGTCATGCATTTGCTTTTTCTCTTCAAGAATGTAACATTCCAAATGTATTTTCATTGTGATTTAGTTTAAAGCTTCAGTAATTCTTTGCATGCATGTGAGAACCAGATTCTGGCAGTAGAGTGAGAAGGGCTTCTCTGTTCCCTTATCCCTGAGACGAGGCAAGCACCTTCTTGCCTGTCCTCTTACAAGGCTGCTGTGAGCTCTGAAAGTGTAAAAGTTCAGATGACCACGGTGTAGGGTGAGTCGGGTGGTTTTCTTAGGCACACAGCCTCACTCGACGCTGCAGTAAGTGAGGAAGGCCGGCGCTACAGTAGGATCTGTGATGTCTCCTAAAGACCTGTTAGTTAAAGCCTTCTTCCATAGTGGGACACTGTGGGGAGGTGGTGGAGACGTAAGAGGTGGGGCCTACTGGGTCGAGGTCACTGGAGGCGTGGCCCCATGGGGGACTGTGGGGCCCTGGTCTTTTCCCCTCTCTCACTTCCCAGCCAGGAGGAGAGTAGTTTTCTCCCCCATAATCTCCCAGCATGATGTGCCACCATAGGTCCAAAGCAATGGGGTCAACCAATCATGGACCAGAAAGCTTAAAACTATGAGTCAAAATAATAAGTCTTTTCTATTTTTAATCTGATTCTCTCAGGTATTCGTCCAGTAACAAAAAGCTATATGGAGGGTGTTGCCATGATCATGCCTACTTTAGAGATAGGAAAAACCACTCTCCCCAAATGAGGAGGATTGACTTGTTCAACATCATTGGACAAAGTTAATACCTGTGAGCACCAAGAACCCAAGCATGAAGCTGGTGACTCTACCCTCCATGATCTTTCTATAAGATGCCATGAATACCTTTATAAATGGCAAAGTTCCTTACAGATGTGAGATGTGACGTCATCAGATTCCTTTGACCTTACTCCTGATGTTCTGAGGCCAAAGCCAGAAGAGGTTGGCAAATATTGGAAAGCATACCACAGGACTTTTGACAGAAGAGCTCAGGAGAGAGCCCCACAGAAATGGAGCAATATGCAGAAAACTCAGTCATGGCACAAGGCTGGTCATTGAGGGAGGGAGTGATGAGTTAGCAGCAGAAGACCAAGGTCACAGGACAGAAAGGTAGATGAAGGAGTGAGAGGCTGGGAAGAAGGAAGAGGGGACAGAAGAGGCCGACCTGAGATAGGGGCTGGTGCTGCAGACTTGGACAGATGGGCTTTCATCTTCGAGCTCTGAGATTGGCCAGAATCCTTAATGTGCTGGCTCCCAAGGGCTGCCATCATGTGCCGGGGGCCTGCCACATCCGCTCCAGCCTAGCCACTGTCCTGCACCTTTGTCTCCCAACTGCCAAGGCCAGCATCTCTCTACCTGAGGGTCTTCTCTCCTGGGCAGAGCCCTGTCTGAACACAGGTGGACAGGCTGTGCCTGAGGATTAAAGACCTTCCCCTCCTGGGGTGCTGATTGGATCTAGAACACAATTCCTGCTCTCCCTCACTCCTTGGGCCTGTCGCTGAGCGCTGCTCTCCACTTCCTGAGTTTCCCATGGTATTAAGGTCAGTACTCACTGTGGTTTGCTCTCTTGTCGGCCCTCCTCCTCCTCGCCCCTCCTCCCCCACCTTCTCCTCCTGCTCCTCCTTCTCTCCTCCTCCTCCTCCTCCCCTCCTTCTCCCCTCCTCCCCTACTCTTCCTCCTCCTCCCCTCCTCCTCCTCCTTGTCCTCCCCCTCCTCCTTCTCTTCCTTCCCTCCTCTCCTCCCCTCCTTCTCCCCCTCCTCCTCCTCCTTGTCCTCCCCCTCCTCCTTCTCTTCCTTCCCTCCTCTCCTCCCCTCCTTCTCCCCCTCCTCCTCCTCCTTGTCCTCCCCCTCCTCCTTCTCTTCCTTCCCTCCTCTCCTCCCCTCCTTCTCCTCCTGCTCCTACTTCTCCCCTCCTCCTCCTCCTCTTCCTCCTCCTCCTCCTTCTCCCCTTTTTCTCCTCTGCTTCTCCTCTTCCTCCTTCTTCTTCTCCTCTTCCTCCTCTCCCTCCTCCTCCTTTCCCTTGGTTTAATTACCTCCCCGTCTCTTTCCCCCTCTTCCCTATCCATGTTTCCTTCACCTCCCAAATAAACAACTTCTTCCAAATCCTTGTTGCCTTGTTGTTCTGGAGGAACTCAAACGAGATACAGGGGATCATGTCCATCTTGGGGAATAACAACATCCTGCAGGGGCAGGATTTGGGGCTACGGGGGTTGAAAAAAGGACAAGAAAGATAGCTAAGAAGTCCATTGCAAATTGAATGGGGAGAGCCTGCCGATGGACAACAGATGGGGCCCAGAAGACACTGATGACAGAAGACAGTTGAGTATCCTTTGTCCAAGAGTCAGGAGCCACAAGCAAGGCAAGGTAAGGGGTGTGGAGGCTTGCAACCCTCTGACAAGAAGACCTGAAGCTCCAGGGTGAAGCACGAGGGTATTCAGGGACTGTTTGTACCTGTTGTAACAGGGCTTAAATCCCAAGGACAGGGGAATATCACTGTCCATGGGCATGTTGGGTGGGGAGACGTTCTCAGCTTATTAGAGCCAAATGTGTTCTTGGGTAGTATTTAATCCACCCTCTCCTAAAGATGAGGAGCCAAGGGTCAGAAAGGATAAACGTCTTACCCTTAGTCAATCCCACAACTACTTCAAGGGCCAGGATGAGAATCTGCGACCAGTACTTTCCCACCACTCACATTCAAGTGATCAAAACTTAAGTCAGAATTTTGATTCTCAGACTTAACAGTTATCTCTAGAAGTGGAAAAATTAGAGTTAGGTCTCAATTTCCTCCTGAGTACTGACACCCACCTAGAAGGGCAGACGTCACGGTCTAAAGTCTACCTATTTTAGAAAGTGTTTATAACAACCCTTCATCTCCTAATGTGGATGCTGCTGTGATTTTTAATTACTATTCATTAAGGGCTCAGATGTGTTCTGCTTAATGAAATGCTTGAAATAAATGTCATGATAGTTTTGCCAGGTTATAAAGAACTGACAGAAACTTAAGAGCCCAGCTATTTTGGTTAATGCCAATGCCGTATTTTTATTATTATTTATATTACATATAACATGTATTATTAGGGAAAAATAGTAAAAACTGCTGTATTGTGTACCTGGTATCTCATTAAATTCAAGTGAGCGCAATCCTGGGAAAACACATGCATCCACCTGATGAGTTCTCAGGCTTATTTCAAAGCAAATTCTGTAAAATTACCACCTGTGAAGAGCTCCGGAAGTAAAGACGCAATCATCCCCTAACTTTCCCTTTTTCTCATACACAATTGCAAACTTTTAGGGGACGCTTCTGAGGCACTTTGTTCTGCTAAGCTCAGTGTCACTCTTTTAAAAGGTCTCACCGAGGCTAGCTCTAGGGGAGCAATGATGGTCGTGGTAGGGCAGGTTTAGAGTGAAGTGCTGTGGACACGTACGTATATACGTGCATGTACAAACGTGCATGCAAGGCTGATACAATTCTTTGCAGTCTTTAATATACAATTGTACTTTGTATCTTTACTAGTCATATATCGTCTCATTAATAATGTGCCTCTCTCTCTAGGTGAAGGCCTACTCATAAATGGGGTAAACAACCAAAAGCTGGATCCCTGGAAATGGAAGACTGATTGATTTCCAAGCAGGAAGTGTTGAGGATGGAAGGAACTGTGAGCATCATTCTGTTCAGAAACAAGGACTAAAGAGGTTCAGGGTAGGAGGACAGGACTTGCCCAAGGTCACCCTGCCCTTCATAGAAGGATAGGACTTGCCCCAACTCACCCCGCCCGTCACTAGGGAAACAGGTCTTCTGAATCTTAGTCCAAGACCTGCAGGATGGCTCACTTGTCCTGAGGAAGGACAGCATGCCACCGGCTCCATTGCAGCCATGCCTCCTTGGTCCACAACACCTTCCCAAGATGGAACAAACCAAAAGAGGTGGAAGTCCTTCTGATCTTGTTGCTACTACTCCATGGAGATATTTAAGATTGGAAAAAAAGATGCTTTGCCTGATGCAAAGTGGAAACATTTGTAAAATGCAAATGGGAGTATTTTCCAAGCTGCTCTCTACCTTTGTCATGAGCTCCACTAAGTAAGGTCTGAAAGTCAAGTTCTATCTTTACAACCAATGGACGGACGGTACTGAGTCCATTCCAGGTGACTCTTCAGGTGCTTCATCTCTTTCTTAAGCGGTTTTAGGTGAAAGAACAGGTAGAGTACAATGGGCTCCTCAGGGTCGTTCAGCAAAATAATGTAATGGCGAACATCTTTCTCTTTCCAGACAAGAGTGTCCTGTAGCAACAGGCAGACAGGAGGCAGCCCCAGAATGGCCTGATTTGAGGCCCTGGGAAGTCTCCTCCTACTTCCCTTTCTACAAACTTCTTGGCTGCCATCTGAAAGGCCACATTGACATCTCTTTCAGAGGTTTTAGGTCCCCATCAGTGCACAAATACCCCTGGTAGACTAACCCACAATGTTATGAGTCATTTTCTCCCTTAAGCTAAATAGTCTTGGAGCTTGAAGTTCCAAAGGAAAAGAAAGAGAGCAGACACCTGAGATGCTGGGGGCTTCCAACAGATAGGGGAAGGAAAGGCCACTCAGGAGGGGAGATGACCAGGGAGACACTGCTTAGGTTGGTGACTGACAGCTGTACTTCCAGAGTCTTTAGCATGGTGCAAGCTGTTCAAAGTGTCCTCCAAGCTTAATTCAAATAATCCTCCTTTTGATGAAGTAGGTATCGTTATTATTGTTCCCATCAGAGATGAGAACATAGAGGCAGAGAGGTTAAGTGACTTACCCAAGGTCACACAGCTGATAAAGAACAACTTTCCAACCCATGCAGTGTGGTTCCGGGGTCTGAGCCCTGAGCCACCATAATGACCATTTTTCTATATTAAATTTTTGTCTTTGCAATGGCCTGCTTGATTTGTCTTGTTTTTCTCATCACTGAAGTGGCTCTAATAGTCTCTTCCCTGTCCCCTGCCTGTCTGATGGGATGAATTTGGTATTTAAAGCCCAAGAGCTGTATTGTCTTGTTGACCTCTCTAGTACACCATGTACCCCTAGAGACTTCTTTGGGGACCTTCATGAAAGAACACTTAGGTCTGGGTAGCCCTTCTGCAAATGGATTTCTCAACAAAGAGCTGAAGGGTAAGAGAGACACAGGGTGCTGGGTGCTGGGCAGCAATGGCGGGTTATTTATGTATAATAGATGCTGGGAAAGGCTGGGCTGCCTCTGCTGATATGTACTCAGTCCCAGAATCATAACGAGCTTTTTGTCTCTGCGGATGAATAAGCACCACCCTGGTTCTGAGGGAATGAGGCAATGGCCTTTAGGTTAGAAGCACATGAATAATACAGACGTTAGGATGGGCAGTGCCAGCAGCCCTGCAGCTCTCACATACGAAGAGAAGACTGGCCATTCAAGGTAGCACTTTTCACAAATATCACACATAAATAATGTAAGAGGCAATGTTTAAGGATGGGAAATACAAAATCCCAAGTGCATTTGCTGCTTACATCTTTCTCTATGTGCTTGTGCCCCTTCTGGATCTCCATGGGCATATGGCGGAGAGTGTGAGTCTTTTGAAGCACTCTGCCATGCTGACCCGTCATTTAAATTCTTTCAGATACTTGTGTTTGGGGCTCACTATTTTGAAGAGGGTCAAATTGTAGAAAAATAGATCTGAAAGTTTTTCCTAAATTCCCTACTTTAACAAAAAGATGAAAACCAAAATGGTCATGAATTAAGGAAGAAAAGTCTTTCTGTACTTGGTACGGAGCTTAATTATACCCCTGTTGGACCCCCGGCAGAGAAAAGTCTAGTGAGACTTATAGCAAAATTAATGAGTCACTCACAAATCATTTTCATAGTGGTAATATTTATGAAACCTCTTGAATTCATCCTCAGACACAAAACGCTTTTCACATGTACATATGATATACAAAATTGAGATATCTCACGATTTTGCTAACAATCTCAAGTTGGAATTTAGTAATAACTTTCCTTAGCCCCCAGTCCTAGCTGATATGTACAGTTGACAAATAAAATTGGAAGCAGGAGCACTGCCTTCACATTTGCCAGATCTGTAAGTTTGAGCCTCGGTGGTTGGGCCTTGTCAAGACCACCTCGTGAATTGTATAATCCCAACATGGACACCTGTGGTTCTAAAATTCACTGGCTATTCAATATTTAAAATAAGAGAGCTGATGATGTATAAATTATGCCATGCCCGCTAAAATACCTTGGGTAACAGGGGCTTTCCTGCATGAAATACACCCAACAAAATCATGTCTCATCAGGGCACAGGTTACAAGAAATACAGTCCCTAGTAGTTGGGCAGAATAGTGTTTCCAGGTAGATTTGCCAAAGTGAACAGGACACAACTTTTGGTCACCTGAGATCCAATGTGATGGAGAAACAGGAAGTACCCAAGTCTTGGATAATGAGATGGTCACAGAAATGTGATCATACCATGAAATTGATCAGAGGCATTATTTTGCCAAGTAAATAAAAAACCAGCAAGGACAGCAAGACCCAACAGCAAGACGAGATGGCAGAGATTATTAGTATTAGTTTTGAATGCCACAACAGCAAGGGGGGTACTGTGAACTATGGAAGCAGAATCTGACAAGGCTGTGCCCTGTCTCTAGCAGACATGGCGGCTCCATGCGCTGTGTCTGGGCCCGCCATGAGTTTTATTAGGCCTTCGCAGGGCAACCTCACTGTGGGTCATGGAGTGGTCAGCTGCTCATCTCTCCCGTTCCAACTGGCTACATTGGCCACTGTGGGAAGAAGGGAATGGTTTCTTTAAGGGATCAGGCTATTTATAAAATAAATATAAAATCTAATATCTATTATGCACAAATGATGGTGTAGGAGAGTTCCAGCGGCTGTATATTTGCTGAACATCAGCCTCCTGTGAGTATAAATTGCCCCGTACTGAGGAGAAATACAATACAGTTCACCAGAGACTTGGCTGTAAGGTGTAGCTGCTTGTCTGTGGGCAAGTAATGACTTGCGTTTTCAGCTGCTCCTTGGTAAGAGCCTCAGTAATTGGAATCAGTTATTCAAAACATCGCTAAATGTGATTTAAATGGCAAGGATTTAATAACAGAGAAAGAAGCCATTAAAGGGGTTCAAGCAGGGGAGAAGGGAATTCCGTTTTTTAGAGCAGAGGGAGAAAAATAAAGCAATTACTGGATGTAAAGGCCAGAAACAGGACTCCTGCTGTCAGGGAGAAATCAAATCTGTCAGCAATTAGTGGGATCTTAGGAGGTAAAGAACTCTCCAGTGTTGAGCAGTGAATAAGGGGTTAGCAATTATATGAACTGATAAAAGTGTTCTGGTTTCCAAACAGCAGGTTAACAAGCCTTACTTTTTTCATAACTTGACGCAGATGTGATGGTCACACTTTAGGATATTTTTCAGTGGTTTGCCAGGAAAGTTCCTTAATAAGCACATTGTGAGGCCTCGTTCCATCTCAGACTGTGTTGCTGCTACCTAGCCCCAAATGACGTGCCGGAGAACATCTTGATAGAAAGGTTCTTCTTTAATTAAAAAATAAAACAATAACTTCCCCGAACATGCAATTTCATGCATATATATATATATATGTATGTGTAATATATATATGTGTGTGTGTGTGTGTGTATATAATATATGTATGTATATACATATATAAAAAGTAGGAAATCTACACCTTTGTTTCTACCCCTCCCATGGTAGTTACTGGTATTTTCACTATGAAAAGAACAATATCACGTGGTATAAGGTAGGAAAACTTATCATCAACTAAATGAATTTTATTGCTTTTAAGAATAAGAAAAAAACTATTATGCATACATATATACTTATGCAGCCCACAGAAGATGCCTATAGGAAAGAGTTCTTCAAAAATCATTTTGTATAATGGATGTGGGGTGCAAAACTCAATCTAAGCGAAGTCATAGCAGAAAGAAAAATCAATGATTCCATCAAGAAAAAAATATCCCACAGTCCTTCAATTCAAGACACTACTCAATACACGATGAGTATTTGAAGTTAAGATCATTTGAAAAGACTCTGCTACAATCAATCCTCGGTGACCAGATCTGGTGGAGACCCGTTTATACTTTCTATGACATGCACTCTGGTTCAAAGACACAGCCATTAGACTTGGGCGACAATGCCACAAAGAAATCTATCATCCAGCATGTGCTACTGATTTGTCAACTGACAGGAGACAGTTGAGCAGTTTTTTCTTCATTTTTTTTCCTCCATAAGAAATTCAGTCTTAATATTATTATTAGGGCATTGAGGACTTCCTGCTTTCCCTTGAAGCAGGAATAAAGCTAGCTGTTAGATAATTTTGAGGGATTTTCCATTTTGAGTAGAAAAATCCTACCCCTCCTCTCTGGCAGATCGTTGCTGTGGGTCTGTAGGGCTCCTGTCTCTGATATAACTACTGCCCTTAAAGGCCAACGATCGCGAAACATCTGTGAAGCCCAGAGTGATTCGGAAATATAGGATCACCAGAGTGTAGTTCTAGGGTGGCTTTTAACCCAGCAGGCTGTAAAGTCAACATGAGTGCTGTTATTTTTCTCTATTTCAACATGACTTTCAGTTTTATGTTACATACTATATAAAATATCATATGCTAAAATACTGTATGTAGTTGCTCAGTTTCCTTGAATATTCTATTCATATATAAATTTACAAACACCATCTACCAGATTTTGATGGCCAGGGCTTGGAATGAAATTGGGAGAGAGAGGACATCAGCTTGAGCAGTTGCCATTCTGCTCCAAAGAGGAGAGCTGGACTCTCTACATTACTCATGTCAAATACCCTGCCAGAGCACAAACCACGTAGATTTCCTAAGATCTGTACCCCAAAGTGGGATTCGTTAAGAACTAAATCCGGAGCAAGACCGTGTGAGGCACAATGGTTTCATTTCTACTTCATTTCTGCTATGAAGTTACACAGATTTTTTTTATATTGACAATTTTGAATTAGTATGTGTATGTTTATGAGTCTATTGAATTTGGAGGACTGCAGTTTTTGGACTTCTTGAGTTAATTCCTGATTTCTTTGTCACCTTCTATGGTACACCTACAAAAGCCACTTAACCCCAGAAGACACAAAGCAACTGAGTTAAGGAAGTGGGAAAGATGGAAGACATCAGATTCAAGTACCAGTCCAAAGAATGTTCCTGTGGTAGAGTTTGTGGTTTCCATAGAGTTTGGTCTCATCCCAGAGAGGACATGGGTACATTAAAGTGGGTTTTAATAAGTGAGCTGATGAATTTTCACAAGAACTTACTCCAATTCTGATGAGCTGTGCTTCCTTAAACACAAAGGTCCTCTGTTTCTTTATCTAGTAGTTGTAATAATATTATCGGGATGTCCTTGCAGTTTTCTACCTTCCCTGAAAGTTATAAAATGATAGTATAAATTTGCTTAGGAAATAAATTGAAATAAATAATCTCTTAAAGGTGGGAAAACAAACATGGTACTCTTTACTGAAGGTAAGTTATTTCATGAAACGTCACAGGCTTTTCTTATCTAGGTTCAGTTTTCAGTCTGGTTTCTCATTCAGAGCACAAGCAAACCCACTGACGCAAAGGTACATTGAGTTTGTCCCAGTAGAACACAGTTGTGACACAAGTATATTTTTTAAAGTGCTTCACATAACATCACTGTGAAAGCTAAAGGTCTTTAAGATGGTGAAGGACCCAGTATTGTTCCCGGCAGTGTGTAAGAAGCCAGGTAAATAATCTATGTGAGTCATCAAGTCAAGGTCAGAATAATTGTGATAACATCTCTACCAACAGAGTCCTGGGGGAATTTTCACTAGGCGGGGAGAAGTGCGTGTGGAGAAGGTTCAGAATCCTCCTCCTGTCTTTTGAAAGCTGCCTGGAACAGAGGGGTTGCCTGAAGTCCTTCGTCATGTGTCATGTTCTGGGCAGCAGGTGCAGCTTCCAGAAGATGAGAGGCAGGGAACCTGGGTACCAATGACCCAATACAGCTGAGGACCCTGGGGCAGGGTGGACGGGGAGCCACTCTTTGCTTCAGGATCCCTCAGAGCCAAATCTTGCTGGTTATTCGGTTTGTCTGCCGTGAAGCTCAGGACAGCACGGTGGAGAGACCGTCGAGGTTGCAACTTGACACTTTCACCAAACCAGGGACTGTTGGCCAGAGAACTGCTCCTGCCATGCCTTGGGGATCGCTGAGTGCCAGGCAGGAGCCGAGACTGCTGCCACACCGTCAATCTCCAGAGACCCTCCTGGGATTCTGTGTGTGGATTTTGACATTCCTGGGTGACAGTTCTTAAAAAATAAATCCAAGCAGATCTGTGGGGCAGCAGCTTTGCACACCAGCTCCAGAGAAAGCTTGGTGAAGTGTAGTTTTTTTAGAGCATGGGCAGAGAGCTTTCTGGTTTTTGTATAAAATGACTTGCAGGGTCACTTCCAGAGAGTTTGTGGAGGAGTGGCCCTCTTGACCTCCCACATAAGCTTTATATCCTGTGTTGGGGACCATAGCCATTAAGACAGTCCTTTTGTTAAAGGATGTAATTGAACTCCGTCTGTTAATTTTGTGATTTTGATCTATTGGGTTACTGATTAATCGACCTGCTTGAGGCAAAGGCAGAGAATGCCAGTAATGCTGGTGTTGCCGGCCATGGGGTGCGGCCAGTTCTTCCAGCTGGGTCTGCAGGCCAGGACAGCAACCGGAACACCTGGGCCACTTCCTTGCAAAGTGGATGGACTTTCTGATCTTCTCAGAAGCCACATGAGGTGGAGGACTCTACTTTCTCCATGTGATCTCAGCCTTCATGGCGTGGGTATACTGGAACCCAGCAGGTGTGACTATTGAGAGCAGCTACACCTTCTGCCAGGGCCAGTTGTTTATAATGCCAAACTCTCAATGGCAACTGAGGGATAAATATTCCAAAGCCCAGAACCTTCCCTTGTTTTAAGAGTAACTGAGTATCTTCAGTAAAGGATTTTTTTATAGTATTATTCATTGATCTTATTTTCCAAATCTGCCTAGAGAGTAAATCTTAAGCACAATGTAGAATGGCCACATGTAAGCTTGCTAAAACAAATGTCAAGATTTATATACTTGTGTGTGTGCACGCGCATGTGTGTGTATCACAGTACATATATATGTATACACACACATATGTGGAAATAGAAGAATCTTTGAGATTAAACCAAGAGAGAATTAAATGTTATTGTTTTCAGCTACTCTTTTAATATGGAATCCAGATCTTAGGTTGTCTTCTCTCCTTTCGGCTCATTTCCTCTTCCTAACAGATTCATGTTTGGCCTACTAACCCTCCCCGCTATGCAGAAATAACTACCTGTAAAAGAAATCATCAGATTGATTTTTTTCTATGGTTAATGGTGAAACCTCTGAAAAATAAATGAGAAAACTTTGATGTGCAGCATTATTCATTCGACAGGATCACCATACCTGGTCGATACAGCATCAAGTAGCAACCAAGTAACTAATTCAGAACTAAAGACCATAAAAGCAAGTCTCTTCACCATCATTAACTAGTCCTGTGATTCGGGAAGAGATAGGGTGTCTTAAAATGGGCTCTTGGAGTTTCCTACTTTTTGTTACCATTTCCATCCATTGGGGTTTTCTTCTAGAATAGGAATATTCTGCAAGTGCAAATGACTTGTATCCAGAGAATGCACATTTCAGCCCTAATTGCTCTCTCTGTCTGACAGTACTGCGTCTTACAGAACAGAGTAGGTGAAAACGCACACTGTCATATAACGTGCAGGCTGAAGCCACCCCAAAAACCAACCCACCTGGTGGGAGCTGGGTTGGCCTGTCACTGACATTCTTGAACAGTGTGTGCAGAAGAAAATCATCCTGTATTACAGGAAGTGAGACTGGAAATGCTTCTTGCCCATCTTTATTTTCTCAAACATTTCTACTTCTTAAGCAAGGTTTTCGGAAGGCCTTTTTAGAAAGGGGGAAATGCAAATAGAGGCGCTGTCATTACACCAAGGATAAAGGAACTGTCAAAGAATAGAATGGAATGTCAGTGGTGCTGGGGACTTGGCTTAGATGGAACCTCACCATGATCCATCTGTGGAATTAGGTCAGGGGTCCTTGTAGCTGTTGAAACTCTCATGAAGAAGAAAGTTCTAAAACTGCCTTAAGTGGGATAAAGAAAATCCCATCTTTTGGGGGTTGTGATAGTGTTAAGAACCAGGGTCACTGCAGATTGATGACTACCTTAAGCAGGGACGTGGGATGGTAGCAGGTGGCAACCACACTCTTGGTGTGGTTTTCTCTTATGCGAGTAGAAAAGTTCAAAATCAGTGATATACTTTTACTCGATGATAATGTGATATCATTTATTATAAAAATTAATCACTGACCTATCCATAATCCAATGTTATCTCGATTTTTTCTTCCTCATCTTTGTAATAAGGAATCTTTGCTGGCCTGTGTATCTTTTTCCCTTATCTCTCTCGTCCCCTTTCCTAAACTTTTTTTTTTTTTAAATGGAATATGTGTGGTCATTTAAAAAAAATTTAAGTTGTGGATGAACCTTTATTTTATTTATTTATTTATATGTGATGCTGAAAATCGAACCCAGTGCCTCACACATGCTAGGCAAGTGTCTACCACTGAACCACAACCCCAGCCCCCTAAACTTTTAATTTGTATGCATTTGTGAAGGAGTTCGAAAGAGTTAGGGATGTGGTCCGTAGCCACAAAATGGAGCAAGACTGGTTGTTCCTTCTTACCTCTCAGCCTACAGCTGTTATTGTCTTGGTTTTGTGAGCACCATGTTCCAATCAGTTGACCCAGTGACACCATAACTACATTTAGAGACTTAAGAGTCATTTAGAGATGTTGTATTCCACTTTACATTTGCTATGGAATAATAATCAGTAAAGCAGAAAGCAGGAGACCCAGGTTCTAGAAGCTTCCCATTCACATGGAGACATCAATCCTCCACCCTACGGATTTCCTCCTTATAGAATGGGGATAATAATACCTGCCACAACTATTTTACAGGTTTGTCATGAAGAACAGTAATTGGGATAATAACTATTAACATAACTGAGTTAGGAGGTGGTCTTTCTCATATAACTAACAATTCAGCCAACATCATGATAATCACACATGCAATAAGAGAAACTCACTCACTGAAGTCCTCTAATACACCATTCTCATTCTTGCGTGACACTGATGTGAAAGATCTAGTGTTCTTGTGTCCCAAGAGCTTCCCTGAGGGACATACACTTACCCGATTGCCATCCACCCCTAAATTTTTTTTTCTACATCTAGTCTGTATCAAATTTTTAAAACTGTTATGCACAAAGTGCGTTTGGGGTCTGTGGCCCCTGCACACTTGGCCCTGGTCCATGGGCGAACACCAGGCTGAAGTGGTGGTCTTTGTGCCAGTCTCATTGTTATTCCCGGGGGCCATAGTGGCTTGAATGCTTGAGCAGGGGAAGCAGCGGTCTCCGGCGTCAAGTCAGTTTCAGCTCTTGAGATGTGAAAGGCAGCCACTTGGAGTTCATTACACATTTCTACTCAACGCTGCTGCCTTAACATTGTATTGCACAAGAATTCTAAATTCATTTTGGCTGCGTTACAAGGCCTGTTTTCTGCGTGGATGCCCAGGTCTCTCTTTCTTTACTTTGTCTCTGGTTGGTGTCCAGGAATAAAGGATACTTAACATTTTAAAAGGCAGAATTGTTTGTAATGAAAATACTTCCCACTAACGGGCACTCCCTGAAAACTTGAAAAGACTCAAATGAGGACAGTCGCTCCCTTGGGAAGCGTGCTTATTTTTTTGCATCTGTTTGGGAAAGAAAAGTAATTTCTTGAATATTCCACTCGTCATATTTCTGTTTGCAATCCAGGGGAACTTAAAGAGAGAATTTCTCCAACCGAAAGACTTTTCATTCAATAGGAGTTTGAATGCTGATCTACCTGGCAGACGCATCTTACGTAGGAAAACAGAAACCCTTTTCTCCAGCTTCTCATGAGCGCCTCGGCCTTCCTAACCACACTGAAATATGAATGCTTTAAAGCATGGCTTGGCATTTTTTTATTGATACAGGGAATCAGCTAGAAATTCCTGCCTTTCTATTCTGTTTCTGAGGCTGCAGTGGGCAACTGTGTGAGGTTGAGTCACTCTGAGGTGCCTTGGCTTTTCTATTTTAAGGGTAGCACATCTAGAGTGTTCCTTGGAGCATGCGCTGAGGAGAGACATGTGTCTGTCAGTCACAGAAGAGTCATTGCACCGCTTTATTTGAGAAGGAACTGCAGCGGTGGATTTAGAGAGGATGGAGGCAGCAGGTCCACTATACTGCGTGTCTGTGCGCATGCGTGTGCACGAGCACGTGCGTGTGTGTTGGGGAGGGCGCGGGCGCGCGCGTTGTTTTCCACAGGGAGGAACTAATCTCTTGGCTTAGATCCACCTTAGTATTAGCCTCGGTGCTTTCTCTCCCTCCTTTGCTCTAAATCATTATTAAGTTTATTACTTCTTTTTTCTCTTGCTGGAGAAGATTAATGGCTTTCCCTGGGCAGAGGGAACTCTGCAGAGCGCAGGGGCTCTATAAATAGCACCTGCTGCTAATTCTCCAGTGCCCGGTATCTCCCCAACACATCTTGGTCTTTAAACAATTTGTTCAGAAGAAGAAAGCTAAGGGTCACTGTGCACTTTGGTGTTGCTCAAAGTGTGTTTTATGGATAGTGGGTTTTTCTCCAGGAAGTTTGGCCTGGCGGGGCCTTTAGAGAAACGGGGCCTTCCTGCACCTCCCGGTGGAGGCATGCCTCACTGACCAGGCTTGGATGACTGTCACAGAACCTGCTGGACCTGGGGGGTGGTGCTGTGTGAATAGCTTTGGCCATTAACTCCCCCCACCTTTTCTAATTTCTTCTCTCTCTGTAGGTTTCAGGCTCGCTGAGCTGTTCCAATAGCCTGAAGGAGATGTGACTTCATGGAGTTACCAAACACAAAAAGGGAAAATGCTGGGAAAGTTGCAACGCTCAGGTTCAGTGACTTGAGGCTTCAGAAAATGGAATGCTCCTGGATCATGCAGACAGCAGGGCGGGCCAGTGACCAGCATTTGAAAGCCAGTTCCATCTTTAGGGTTGGTAGAAGGAGCAAGATAACTCCTAATCTATAAGGCACATTGCATATGGTCCATAGATCTCCGTTGGATGAATGGATGGAAGGAGGGAGGGAGGGACTGATGAAGGGACAGACTGATGGATGAAAGCACCTGAGACCTTTAGTTCAAGGCAGAATTTCTCAACTGGGCACTATTGACATTTCAGCTGGATAATTCCTGCTGTATGGAGCTGACCTGTGCATTGTAGGCTATTTAGCAGAATCCTGGCCTCTTCTCACCAGATACCGGTAGCACCCCTCAAGCATGACAATCAAAAATGTTCCCAGACAGTACCAGATGTCCCCTGGTGGACAAAATTGCCCCTGGGTGAGAACCACAGAGCTAAAGGAAGTTCCATTTCTTTCCTATGAGTTTTTGCATCAGATGGACTCACTCTGAAATAGGACGTTTCTTAAGTAAAAATAGGCAACTGTATTGCTTGGATCTAGGAAATTAATTAAGACTGTCAACCATTGATTCACTTCTACTCCCCCGTATGTTTTATTTTAAGGAAAAAATATTAATGGAGGTTAAGGATTAATGGAGAACACAGTGTGAGCTTGTGTGGGAAGATGATGATCTTTGCATGGAGGAACATAACGCCATAGTTCTCTTGAGCCACTGCCTGAGATTGGCCACAGATCTGGGATAGAGAACAAAATGGCATCTTCGAACATTCCATCATCCTCAAGAAATTGGACCAGGAATTAGCTATCCTTTCCATTTCTCCCCATTGGCTGGGTGAGTGGAATCCCCTGGTGAGTTTAAACCCAAATCTCACGACGGTTCTGAGATGTAATGAGGCCTGTTTAGGTGTTACTTGATGACTTTCTTGTCACAGCATCTCTTGTTTGAGAGGAATAAAATATGATTAAATATTTATGCTGATTAATGGAACCAGGCTTTTCTGTTTTGAATGTGCTTGAATATTTAAAAGTATCTAAGAAAAATTTCCCATCTCTCCCAGAAGAGGTACATAATGTAGAAATACAAAATTGAGTTCTTTGGAACAGTATCTTCAACATTCCTCCTTCTTACCCTCAACATTAAAGTATCCTCAACTTCATATTAATGGTTTCTCAGTATCTAGATTTTAACCATTTGTAGCCTTAGATATCCCCAAGACATAAAAGCTTCTGAGAGCATTTTTTTATTAATATCTACCCTACTGAAATGGCTCTACACATCTCCATACTACAGGCTCTTGCAAGTTAAGCATTCATACCCCAACATTTCCAAGTGTCAGCCCATGCGTGCCTTTCATTCATTCAACAAACATTTAGTGAGTGTATCACGTAACTATAATATGCTGGGTTCTCCCTCCGATTCCCATTCCCATTGAATTCTCACTCTGCTTCCTCAGATCGCTGTCCTCTTTCTAGCTTGACCTCCCATATGGTCACTGTCCTTTCTCCTTTATTCTCCAAAGCACCACAAACTAAAGGCTGCTGAATAAAATAAATTTGTACAGAAGATTGGTAATATTAGAGGGAATGACAATCCTGTACACAAGAGACAGCCGAAAATTAAATATTAGCCAGCACTAGAAATGCCTCCCTGGCCAACTTCCTCCTCAGGATCTGCTCAGGAGGCCATGTCGCCAGGTCTGTCCCTGTCCGCCAGACACCATTCCCTTTCATTTCTCCCCAGATCAGAGAAATCAGCCCTCCAGAGCTGCCTGCCTTCCTAGCGGCGGATGCACTCCCTGTTGGTCTGTCATGAGCTTCGGATCTTTTTGTATCAAGCATCTTCTTCCCAACTTTTAACCACCAAGGAAAGCCTATAAAAATGTTTTCCTGTGGAAAAGAGTCCACCTCTCTAGCAAGGTCAAATACTAAAGAAGCTTTGCAATTCCATTGTTCAGTTCATTTGCTCGAGTTCATTTTCTTAGACAGAGTTCCTGGCCAACCCATCAACCTCCACCTTTAGAGGGGGAAAGAAGGCAGCTGATAATTTATCCTTCCCCATCTCTGCTGGGATACCTTAAAAAATAATTCCCATTACATTATTACTAGAATGTACTCACTTCTCCCTCTACTCTTCCCCCAAGTACAAACAAGCTACAAATTCTTATTAGTACCAGTTATAAAAGGAAATGGATGGAGCTCTATCTAAGGTCAGCTGGGTTTTCCCTTTTGAGTAACTTTAAGTGTTCATGAAAGAGCTAATTGTAATGAATGTGTCAAAATGGGATGTGTTGATTTATTCCTTCTATTTTCCGTCCAAGGACGATGGGAATGTATGGATTGGCTCACACTTAGGAATGCTGTTCTATCAGAAAAATATTTGGACTCTCCTTCATAAAACTCAGCCTATGAAAAGGAAAGAACATGTTTTCCTGTAAGATAATTCTGAACACCTTGCCAGGGTTTACAGCAAACAATGCAGGCTTATTCCTTTTGGGGATGTAAAATGGAAGTTTGTCACAGAAAGAGATCTGTCTGGGTATTTGAGACCTAACAGTAAAATGAGTTGGGTTTGTAGTATAAAGAACTAATAGGAAACTCCATGGTGATATGAGCAGAAGGAAGAGCATATCAACCGACCAACCTACCTACCTACTTACCTGTTTACCTACCTTCTGTGTATATATGAAATGAATCTATGAATAAAACAAATGCACAGTATAATGGATCCTTCTAGCTGTCAACAATACATACTGACTAACAAATAAAATAGGAATATACTAGATTGCAGCACAAATGATAAGAATGGATGCTTTTCTGCATTTAGATACAAACATTGCCTCTGCATGAATTAACTGTTAGCAACTCTCCTCTTTGTAAATAGATAACGTTTATTGAGCACTTACTATGTACCATATACTTAGTAAACCTAATTCTCAGCTCTGTTTTAATCTCCACAACAATCCTGCTAATGGAGTAGTTATTTAATCCCACATGCTGATGAAGAAGTTGGGACTCAGGCAGGAATAGCTTATATCCAATCTCATCCATCAATGAGCATAGAATAGGATTTGAACCCCCAGCTCTGTCTGGTTTCAAAGCTGTGCTTGTGCTTTCATATGGCCTCTTAGGAAGTGAGGTCAATTATTCATTTTCATCTTGTTCTACTTTGATTTTCTTACCTCACTTTAAAAAACCAAAACATATTTATTATTTACCATGTTGAGTTATATAGTAGTCTTTAAACTAGACTTGATCTGATCCTGTGGCTATTTTATTAAATTATGGTGACTCCTGCTTTATCTCACTGCAGGCGAAAGCACAGACTATGACTTCCATAGAAGCTATGCGCTCCACAACTCAGCTGCAGTCGTTCTACCCTTAAATGGAACACTTAGGGACATTTAGAACCCTCACTTGTTTGGTTTAAATAGTTCTCTGCCCTCAATACAATTTTAAAATTGGCACTTAGAAGTCCTAGTATAATTCTTTACACATGCTAAATGTTTTTAACAAAGTTTTGTTAAAACAAATAAGCATATTTCAATTTTTTTTTCTGAAGAATAAATATGGTTTCAGTGTCCTGAAGACCTGTGAAGTTTGAGCATAATTTCAGTTCCAGAAATAACCAGCCAAATTTTTAAGTTTTGGTTAAAAAAAAAAAAAAAAAAAAAAAAAAAAAGAGTGTTGGAATGAGCTTGCAAACATTTCCCAAATCTGGCTTTATGATTCTTCTTTTACAGATACAAACACATTGACTTGTTCAGGAAGCATCTTCCCCAGCTTACTGCAAGACCAGAATAATGGCAACTGTAGCGTTGCTGATCAACATATCTCACATGCCAGTCATTGTGCTGGGTTCTTTATACATTTTAAAACCTTTGGGTCTTGTAACAACCCACTTCGGGATGGAGATTTTATCTAATTGCAGATGACATAAATTACTCTACTGGAGATACACCAGTGAAGCGAATGGATCTCCAATAAAGTTATGCAGTTGTCTTTAAACTGGACTTTAAACTAGGCTTAAGTAAACCTATGCTGGTTTATTTCTAGAGCCAACATGACCTTTATTATGAAAACAATAAATTCTACTTCTCTGGGCAGATTAATTCTGTGGAATCTGTTCACATCCCTCCTAAGTACCACACAGTGGAATATTTGGCGTTATCATTTTTATTCCTCGCTGATGAGAAATGGTTGCTGCTAGATAAAATGGCCTGAGACTTGCTTTGTCGCAAGTCTTTGTCTTGCTTTGTCCCTATCAATAAAATGACCCTGTCACCCACACAAGCAGGAGGCAGGGATTAGTTGTTTTTTGTTTTTTTTAAAACTAAATGCACACATATAAACCATTTCCACTGGGATCACTGCGTGATATTTCCAGAAGTCAGTTCTCCAGAGTGGATGCCTGAAGTCAGTCCCATGGTTTTGGCTCTACTGTTGTGTGACCTTTGGCAAATCTCTTGACCTCCCTGGGCTCAGGATCCTCCATCTGCTTTCTCAATGGCTCATAATCTCCAGCATCCAGTGGCCTTTTGCATCTTGCAAAAGGCAGAGTGCAAAAGAAGTGTCACCTGGCATCTTGGGCTAGATGGTGGCCCTCAAAAAGATGTGCCTACACCCTAGTCCCTGGAGACCGTGCATGTGAACTTTTATAACAAAAGAGTGAATATCAATATGTATGGCAAAAATTTTAATTAAATTAAAGATCTTGAGAGGAGGGATGTATTCTGGATTATCTGGGCAATCAATCATAATCCACGTAATCAAATGTATCCTTGTAGGAGACAGGGAGAGGGAGTTTGCAGACACAAGAGGACATAATATGACCATGGAGGCAGAGATTGGAATGACCGGGCCCCAAGCCAAGAAGTGTCTGGAGCCGCCAGAATCTGGGAGGCACGGAACAGATTTCCCCTGGAGCCTTCAGCGGGAGCATGGGCCAGTCAACATCTGCATTTCAGACTTTTGGCCTCCAAAACTCTAAGAGAGTAAATTTCTGTTGTTTCTAGGCCACCAATTTGTGATCATTTGTTTGTAGCAACCACCTGGTCATGTCACAAAATGCTACTTCCATTGGATTTTCCTATAACACTTGTAGGGGAACATTTATAAGGGACCCTGCCGACTTGCCTTAGAGGTTTGACTGTCCTCTGAACATTCTCAGCTCAACATCCATCCCGATGTGGCTATCAGAGACTGTGACATGAACTGCGTTCAAATTCTTTTCTTAGAAAAGATCTGGGGCTTCTGCCTGGGTTCCATATGCTGAGACAAGATTCAAGGGTGTGTGTGTGTGTGTGTGTGCAAAAGAGGGAGAGAAACCAGTCCTCGATTGGAAAGTATAGAGCCAAGAGAAGTGGAAGGGTGTCCTCGCAGGCCCTTGCAAGAAAAACAATGGCTTTCCTGATGCCAAATTCACACTGGGAGTAAAAACCAGCTGTGAAGTGACCACACTGTAAGTGGCAGCAGGGAGTGGACACAGGCTCTGACTCCTGAGGGCCAGCAGAGCTCTCTAAGGCATTGATGCAGGATCACCAGGCCTGAGGCTTTCAGGCTGAGTGGAGTTTGCTCTTGGCTCAGCAGAGCACCAACTTCTGTAGAGGAGACTTGAAAGTGTTCTAATCCACCCCTTGGCTGCTCTGGAAGGCCCTCACGGCACAGTCTCATTGCCACACTCTCAACCAGCATCACTCATTGCTCTTCGCTTGTGCCTTCCATATTTGAGTACTTTCCATATGCCAGCCCATAATAATGGATATGGTTAGGTGCTCACGGTCTTTTGTCACGAGTTGGGATGAGAGGAGATGAATGTTAAGACACAGGAAATCCCAAAGTGCTGGGCAGCCAGGACGGAGTGACCAACTCTGCTGGAGGACGCTGGGCTGGCATCATGAGAGGCGATATTTGAGCTGAGTCGTTGGAGATGAAGAGCGTTTGTCCCCTCAGGCAACTCATTTCCTCTTCCAAAACTCCCTCCTTACATTCAACCAAAATGTGTGCTTCATTAATTTTTACCTAAACTCTGAATGGTCATTATAACCCAGGCCAGTGACTCTTGATGACTTTGATCTCAATGGATGGAAAGACACCAGGAATGTATGAAGTTTGCATTTAGTCAGTCTCCGCCTTATGGAGGGTCCTTTAGGAGGAAAGGACAGAATATTCTCATTTCTTGGCTAATAAATTCCTGAATAAGAATTTTTAGGGATTGCCAGAGGAACCAATTTAGGTAGTTAATATTACATCAAGTATGAATTCTTAGGCAAATGGCCCATTTTCCTGTTCCACCTGTCTGGGTTACCTCTTACCATGAGCAGGTGGAAGATAGGGAGATAACACGAGCCAGAGACGTGCACGGCCTGAAGATCAGTTAGAGTCAGGAGCCTGAGAGACATGAGGGACCCCCTCAAATGTAGCCTTCATCACTTCCTGTTCCTGTCACACTGCATGGGCTTCTGGGTCCCCTCGGCCCCAGCATCTCTCCCATGAATGACTGTGAGAGCCCGGTCTCCACACCTTCGTTCACTCAGAGGCCCCTCCAGCCCTTTGTCTCCTCAAGGGTCCGGGATGCTTAAAAAATGCAAATTGAATCATGTCGCCTCAGCCTAAAACCCTTCAGGGCCTTTTCATCACTGAGAACCAAGTCCCAGCCCTTCTGCATGGTTCATAAGAAGCGTAGGTACTGGCCCTACTGACCTGCTCAGTGACTTTCAAACCGCTCACCTTTGCTCACCAGACTGACATGAAACTGGACTTTCCGTGTTTCGTCGAACACACTGGCGCTACCTCATGCCCAGGAGTGAACAGACTGCTCCCCTAGCCGGAAACATTCTCATCTGCCCGTGCCTTTGCCTCCAAACAACTCTCACTTCAGCACGCATGTGCACACACCTATGCGTGCACACATGGGTTTAGTTAACCTGCCTAACTCTGGATTCGCCTCCGTGTTTTGGTCCACTTCCTGTAGGGAGCCAGTTCTGTCCCCTAACTTCCTTGGCCCCCTGCCCATTGTAGGCCTCCCCGGGTCTTGCATTTACCTTTCCATTCTTTGCTCTCGATTTAAATTCCCAGGGTGAGGCCTGCATTCCCAGCTAGACCAAGAAGTCTACAGAGCAGGCACCATGTCTTGTTTCATTTTGTATCTCTAGTGTCAAGGACAGTGCTGACCGTGACCTTGGTAGGTCCTTAGTAAATATGTGTTGAACAAATAAATTACTCAAATGACAGACATCAGACTTACGGATTATTTGGGGAAGAACCAACCTGGGTAAACTGAGAGGGTGATTATTTTTTCATAAGAGAAACAGAGCAGTAGGAGAATGTCTTCCTCTTTCAAGAATCTGACTCTGAAGAACACAGACTGCAGAGCCGGGGTTGGAGAGTACCAGGGTCCAACCAAGAAGTGCTTGGGCGTGGGGAAGGGCCACCCTTCCCCAAAGGAGTTGTTGTTATCATTATCTACTCCCAGTAGGTTTCTTGCTCTCTTCCCTGTGTGTGGAGGCAAAAAGTAGCCTTTAGAGTGGCCAATCACATGGCAAAGGCTGGACTTGAAAGGGATCCCTTGTCCAAACCCACCTCCAGAATCTTCAAAGTCTGTTTCCTAGTCTCTCCGCCTCACTCAGATTTCCCCAAAACCTCTTTCCCTCTGGCTCTTCCTCTCCCTTTGTGTTGCTGTCCGTCAGACACACTCCACCTGGGGAGTGAGTCCATCAATGCACGGAAGTACACCAGGTGCCCCAGAGTAACAGCCTCAGTGATGCAGAAAGGGCCACCGCCTGTGAGACCAGCCCTGGGGTCCGAGGGCTTGCAGGTGACACAGCTTCTTAGAGCCCGTTATCCACACGTTTCCTTGTAGAGTTGTGAAGATCACCCGAGATCTGCATGTGAAGTGCTCAGCTGGGTCCCTAGGTGGCATGTCCCTCACCTGGCTCTCATGGCCACCCTCATGGTGCCCCTCCTCAGTCACACACAGCACGGGACCTAGGCTCAGAGCACAGAGGGCAGGCACAGAGCACCAGATGCCACTCGATTGCCTCTCTCCTCTCTTTCACTTTCTTCCCCTCTATCCTCCCTTTCTCCCCTCCCTCCAAAGCCAAGGAACACTCAACTCCATCAATTTGCTTCTTTCCTGTGACAATTCCCAATTCCCCGTGGATAGTGATCTCACATCTCTGCTTTGAATGTATGGCCTGAGTCATTCATCTAATTTCTAATTGTATATTTATGATCTTTTATATGTTCCTCAAACCTTGTTTTTTCAAATATCTCCTCCTTGTGGAAAGAATGGGCCTGAGTTTCATTTGTATCCCCCACAGATCAAAAGTCAATACTCTTTGAGCACTGTCCCCTTTGAGGGCTGACATTGCATGCTGGGGGCACAGGAGGTGCCAGGACAGAACTGAACTAGGTAGATGCTCGGTAAGTGTTTGCTGACAGATTGATCTAGTGTTGTTTTATAAAAGGGAATAAAACTCACATCCACTTTTGCAAGGAATTAAATTATTTCAACACCAAGACTGTATGTAGCTTACAGCAAGTAGTCAATTAGGTTACTTAAATTAATTTTTGGCAGCAGCTAATTGGAGCCTGGAGTCTTTTGTCTTTAAACAGCTAATCCAAAACAACAAAATAAAATGATTAAGTATTTCTTAAACAATATTATTCACAGACTTAAAATATAGGATTTAATTAAATTTGGGGTGTTAATCTTTTTATAGAAATTAATTTCAAGTGCATTCAGAAGAAAAAGGGCCATGCGTACCTCAGGATTCTTACTTTGAACACTCGTCATGCAGGCCACCAATCCTGTGATATCTGGGGGCAAAACATAGGACACGTGCTTGGCTACTTCTAAACAGAAAGATTTGAGATTTGGTCTTCTAACTTAGCCATTGGTTTCATTTTTCAGAAATTTCCACTTTGCAGATATAAATAAAATCCAGCCTCTTTCCCCAGCTGGTAGAGGGGATCTAAAATTTGTAAATGATTGGCACCTTAAAGGAATGATGCTGATCTAATCATCTGATTCTGAACTAAGGTGAAGTTCACAATTCTGATATGTGCATGAACACAAAAACCAAATATAACCTAGCAAATGAAACCACAGGCTTATGTATTCACATTTGCACACCCACATACATGCACACATAAATGTGTGTGCACAGAGTTCCCTCTAGGAAGCCTTGTTTTCCAAGATGAGCCAATCCCTGCAGGTGTAAGAGCTCAGGTTTTGGAGTCAGATGGGCCTAAAGAGAAGTTTTTTTCTGCAATTAACCAGATGTGCCTAAATTAACCCCAAAACCTTAGGTTCCTGAGCTGTAAAAAGAGTATAACAATATGTGTCTCAGATATATTAAATATAATAAAAAATTAAAGTGCCTACCAGACTCTTCAGTACATAGTAAGCACTCAATAGGTGTCAGTTCATTTTCTTCCCAGCTTCCTCCTTCTCCTCCCAAGTCTCTGTGATCACCCCAGGCTAAGGGAATCCCTCTTTCTCGTACACTGCCCCTGGTGCATAACTTCCTTACAAAATTTAACATTTCATGTTTTAATACTTGGTGCATTTTTCTGGCCCCCGTTGAATCAATGAATGGTAAGAAAGATGATGACTTCTTCAAAACTGATTCGAATTTCACCATCAGGAGTCTTTCATTTTTATATGGGACTAGGAATGGCTGGGAAAGAGGAATAAATAGAAATTGAACTAAAGACAATGTCTAGGAAAATCTGTCAACCGAATAGCAAGCTTGGCTAGAATGATCACATTGAAGTTTAAGTTCAGAGGGAACATATCAGCTCACAGAGAACATGGGGCAGACAGTGACGGGGGAGTCCTCGTTCACACTGAGAATGAGGCAGGTGCAATCCAAGACTGTCACTGCAAGGAACTTCTGCCAGGCACAGAGCCGAGGGCACCAGAGGGAAGGATGTCACTAAAGCAAGTCACGACTCTCCTTGCAGAGCTAATTCAGAATCAGAGGGATCCTGACAGAACTCCCCTGTCTTGCGGGAGGCAGAAGAAGATGGTGACCCTGAGACTGGAGCTCTGTTCACCATCTACAGCTCTCTGAGGGCAAGTGGAGCCCTTTGGGGATCACAGAGAATCCCTCTTGGCCTGGATGAATTATTTAATTTCTAAAACTTAAAAGAGGAATTTCCCCACAGGGTCAAATGTGGCACAAGGAAATTCAGCCACTCTCAAACTTGACCAAGCGAAGGCAACAGCATTCGATGCTGGGTGAAGATGGAACAGTGACACTCTGAGGCAGAGAGAGAGAGGGAGAGAGAGAGACAGAGGGAGAGAGAAAGAGAGAGAGGGAGGGAAGGAGGGGCATCACGATTATACCCATCAAAAATATCTGTTTTACAGAAACAGGCAGACAGCGCCAACTATGCATCGAATGAGCCCTTCCTGAAAACACACCCATGATGGAATCCAGTCCACCAAGGGATAACTTCAGCATTCAAGAACGCAGGATTCATGTTGTAAGGATTGTCACTTCCATTTAGAAACACAAGTAGGACCAAACGACTGAGGGCACATGGCCTCTTATTAGATGTCCTAACTGTGTTCATGAAAAGTGGCTAGAAAATCAAACAAAAATAGCAAAACAAAACAAAACAACAACAAAAAAAACCAAATCCTTCCCAGAGCAACAGAAAACCTTAAAGATGTTCCACAGCTAAGAGAGACATTTTTAAACCATAAATAAAAAGTACTGGTATGAATTACCTGCAATTAAAATTACCTTGCAATTATGAATACAATTGCAAATAAAATGCAAATGTGATAATTTGCGAAAGGCAAAGCATATGCTGGAAACAATGATCATCTACTAATAATAAACTAGTTTTTTTAAAAATGGTATAATATTCCATTAAAAACATAGTTGTATAGGGTTAAAGTAGAAGAAGGAAGTCATGGTATGCTAATTTTCTCTTTCTTAATGGTGAAGAATGGGAAAGCCCATATATAGGATTTAATTCTTAAAATCCAGAAATACTAAGTTTTGGTAGTTGTCCCCTCTGCTGGAGTCACTTTAGGTCAGCCTAAGACCTAAGGCCAACTCCTTCTGCATGTTCATATCTGACCCTTGGAGAGATGCAGCTAGCTGTCCCTGCCTGAGTCTGGAGTTGCAGTCTGGCCCCCTTATAGCCCTGACCATTGGTTTTCCCTGCCACACAGGGGCAGCCTTAGCCACGGCTCTGGATTTTAGAGCTTCCCAGAGAAGCAGCACAAGGGTCCAAGTTCAGCTCTCTAAGTAATGGGCAGCACTTTTCCATGCGGTTGAGGGCAGACTGCATCCCCATAATCGTCTCCCCAAATTTTTAAATTTCCAAAAATATTCATCTCCAACAAGTAACATACATAAGATTAAAGGAAAAACAATAAACTGAAAAGATATTTTCAATCTGTATGACAGCCAAAGGGCTGCCATAACTCAAATGGAAAATAATATTTAAATCAATGAGTTGAAAAACTATAGTGGAATAACTCCAATAAAAAAAATGAGACCAACACTACTAGCAAGCAATTCTATTTGAAGACAGAAGCATATTTTTTTAAATTTTAACTTCACTAATAAGCCAAGAAGTACAGTCAAAACAATAGCATTCCATTTTCCTTATTTTAGTTGTAAAATTAAAAATAAAAATGTAAGAAATATAATGTTAAAAAATGCTTGTTTATTTTTCTCCCAGCAATGACATATTGTCATTTTTTGCTTTTTGTGAGCATGGGGTGGCGGGAGAGTTGAAAAAGAAGCTGAAACCTCTCAGTTTTGTATTCCTTTCTCTACATAGTCATTTTTAATATGCTGCAAAGAACAATCCTTGTACACACATTCAAGAGTGTCTCTAGAAATCTGATTGCTGGGTCTGAGAGATTAGCCTCTTCAGTTTCTACCCAGATACTAACAAAGTGTTCTCCAATGTGATTTTTTTTTTAAATTTGCCTTTCTATCTGCTGTCCATCTCAAAATCCTCGCCAATACTTAGTTTTTTAATCTTGAAAGTTTTTGCCAGTCTGAAATGGTATCTGGTTATTATTGTAACTTGTACTTCCATAGTTACTAGTGAGTTCATGGAGAATTTGTGTGCTCATTGGCCACAAATTTCCTCTTCTATGAATTGCTTTTATGCATCATTGGACCATTTTTAAATTAGGTGTTCTTTTTCTTGTTAATTGGTAAGAATGTGTATATTCTGAATGCTAAAAAAAAATTATTTTGTGGTATAAATGGGGAAAAGATCTTCTCCCAGTCAAAAAGCTTGCCTTTTAACTTTGTTTATGATGTCTTTAATCTCATTAGTGTTTCTTTCTTTGATGCGGCCAAGTTTATGATCTTTTCCCTAATAGATTATGCTTTTTGAAATCTGTAGTAAGAAATTCTTTTCTACCCTGAAGTATAAAGACATTTGACATATATTATGTTGGTGGTTTATATGGTTTTATAATGTTTACATTCATCTTTGACTTACTAATTTACTTTTTATGTGTGGTGTAAGGTCAAGATCATTGTTGATAACAGACACAGCTCTTCTTCACAGTATTAACTGTATAGTCCATGATTTTCCTTCTGACTTTTCACATCACTTGTCATATACCAAGTTCTCGTTTATGTTTTTCTTAATTAGGTGTTTATTGCTTATTTACTTTAGGGGGGTTCCAGGGATTGAACCTAGGGCCTGGAGCTCGCCTGGGAACCCTTAACCACTGAACCACACTACCCCCAGCCTCTTGTCTCTGCTTCGACAGGCTGTTCCGTTGCTGTTTCCAGGTCCTGCCCCACCTTGGAACTGCTTTCCCACTGCACCTTGCAGCCAGTAGAGCGAGTCCTTCCTCCTGTCCTCCCCATTCTCCCTCCTCTTTCTGCTTCTAGACATTTCTTGATTATTCTTGGATCTCTAACTTTCATATGAATTTTGCTCTGGTCCATTGAGATATCCTACTTTGGAATTTTGATCAGAATTGCCTTAAAATTGTACTTTTATTTTGGGAAACTGGTATTTTCATAATGTTGAGTTTGTTGCTCTATTAACAAGAATTTCATCTGACATCTTCTCTGTTCTTCCACAATGCTTCTCATTTTCTCCACACACCTTCTGGACATTTTTGATGCACTTGTTCCCAGTCCCTCATATATTTTGCTCATATTGTGAATGCCATTATTTCGTTCTTTTGCATATTATAGTTGAATTTGGTGGCACATAGAAAAGTTTTTGTTGTTCGTTTGTGTAACAATCTTACAGCCAATAGCCTTACCACACTCTTTAATTTGTTTTGTTTGTCTATAAAGTCCCTTAGATTTTCTCTGTAGATTGATGTTATTTTCAAATAATTTTCATTATTAGGAAAAATTGTTTATTTCATATACTTTTTTCAAATTTGTCGGCCTAGAATTATTGATCTTATCTTTGTATGATTTTAACTATCTTTAAGTGCATACTATTTTAAAAAGATTTTTAATGTTATTTGTGCCTCCTTTATGCCTTGAATAATCTTGATATTTATCTATTTTACTAATGTGATAAAGCATCTGTTTTGTTAATAATCTCGATTCTTTTTCTTTTGGGCTCTATTTTATTAATTCTGTTTTTGTTTGTTAGCTCTTTTAAAGGTAAAACTCCCCCTTTCTTCCCACTATTTCTTGGTTTTTGATAAGTATATTCAAAATGTATATTTTCCTTTAAGTATTTTGGGAAGCATTCCACATGTTTTGATAAAGAATTTTACTATTACTGAAATCTAAATATTTCATAATTTCTGTTGTGATGTCTTCTATAATGTATGGGTGTTTTAGAGCTGGAATTTTTTCATTTCCAGTTGTAAAAGTCATTTCTTAACACTTGATTTATGACGACTGCTTTGTGATCAGATAACTGGCTTTTATACTCTCAAGGTTCAGCATTTGAGTTCTAGGGTATCTGCATGAAATATACTATTTATTCTCTAAATGGAAATGTTTTAATGTGAATTTTCTAATCTCTCTCTCTCTCTCCTTGGGCTCATTGCTTACAGCTTTTTTCAGGTACTAAGCTCTTGGAATGCTCTGAAAATTATTCCAAATTATTCTCTTACATTCAGTATTTGGAATACATAATTCCCCTGATCTTGTGTCCTGAGCCTTCCTCAGGGGTGACGTCCTTGTGCAGCCTGTGACTCCCTGTTGGGGCTCATCTCAGGTGGTTTCTGGAAGTCCCGTCCACGGTTCGTGAGCATGGTGTGTGGGGTAGTCCTGGCATGTTTCCTAAAGGTGACACATTTTCCCACACACACTTGGTGTGTTTGTGAGCACATGGCCGACCTTCTCCTGTCTCTCTTTCAGGAAGGAAACTGCTCTCCATTTCTCCTGGCTGCATGCACACAGCATCATCCACACCTGGGTGTGGCCTGTCCCCAACACCTTCCTGTGGGGAACCCAGCAAGCACGTGCCCAGTGCCCTCTCCGCCAGCTCCCTGGCTCCTGCCTCCCTTCCCCGCAGTGACTTCAGAACTTGGCGCCTAGGTGCTTTCCATTATTAGTTTCTGGCTCAGTTATGCATTTATTAGCTTTATTATGCTTTATCAGCTTTTAAATAACGTCCTTGGAGGGAGTGAGTTTTTCTCTATGCCAACTGGGATATCTTAAAACCATTTTTCTATTATTAAATTGGTATGGATTAAAGGAAGAAAAGATAATTCTCATTGTTGCCAATTGCTCAGAGATACAGTATTCACATATACCATTTGATAGGAATGTAAATTGCAGTACAATTTGACTATTTATATTAAAAGCCTTAGAAGAATATGCATGCTCTTAGAACAGGCGATTCTATCTTATTAATTCATCCCTAATTATTTAAATAAATAATTAGAGAAATGGGAACAGATGTAGCTACTGTCGTTGCAATATTATTGGAGAGTGGTAGTACTGGGGATTGAACTGAGCCCAGGGATACTACCACTGAGTTACATCTTCAGCCCTTTTCACTTTTTGGTTTTGAAACAGGGTCTCAGCCTAGGACTTGGCTACATCCCCCTCCCTCAGCTTTCTGAGTTGTTGGGATTATAGGCATGTGCCACTCTGCCAACTTGGATAATTTTTAATATATTAATTTGCCTATTGCGGTAAGGAAAGCCTTAGTATTTCCATATTACAGGTATTAGGCTCTATTAAGGGGTCTTAGTCAAAAAGTTAAAAATATATTCCTCATAAAAATACATAGGGATATAGCGAACACATGTTAAATTTAAATCATTAATGAGTGAAACAGCAGAATGGAAGAGTAGATTCAAAGAGGATATGAAAAAGAAATGTTGATAAGATTGCTAAACCAAATTAAAAAATATTGACTGACCTACAGATCAATATAACCATTACCTATAAATTCTTCTTTTCTATTAAACAGGAATCATTTGTCTCTCTATTGCCCAAATCATGTAAGACTTCCACAAATCTCTAAATTCATATAACTACTGACTCTGGGCTCTATCAATAATAAATATTTAGTCAACTACAGTGACATTTTCCTAGTCAGATATTGTCCCACAATGCTACAAAAGCACTTTGAAAAAGCATGCAGTAATTTTTAAACCTTATTTTCAAGTTTCAGAACCTCTTCCTTAGCAGACTCAGTTACTTCAATTGTTACACTTGGTGGAGAAACTCCCCTTTTGGCTGCTGGGGCTGTCTTTGACCTCTCCCTCTCTGGCACCTCCTAAGTGTCCCAGGTACCCATCCATCCTTTCCCTTCTGTGCCCTCTTAATGGAGGCCTTTTTAGGCTTTCACTTGGACCTCTGCAGTACCCCCTTAACTGGCCTCCAGGCTACTCCTCCCGTAATTCATCTACCACGCTGTTGGTCAGGGCCAACGTGCATAACTCATCGTATAATGTTTATGCTCCCAAAGGTTCAATGTCCATCCTCCCCCGGTATCTAAAACACACCTCGAACCTCTTCATATACTCTTCACATCTTCACCACCTTCAGATCCAACGTTTCTTTCAAACTCTGGTTTTCACTGCGATTCCCCCAAATCCACCCCAAACACAACCACCTTCTTGTCATTGGATCTGCTGTAAATTGTCCTGTTTCCCTCCTTAATTTAGTCCTTTCTGCTCATCATAGTCTCTCACTTTAGGACTGCAGCCACCTTGCAAAGCCCTGGGGAGGATGACTTCTTCTTCCGGCCCCTCTTCAGCTTAGGGTCAAGGTCTCTGTGGGCTGTGTGCTTGATTTTCTTTGTGACCCTAAGGAGGCACTTAGGTGTCCTGCCGTTATTAGATGGGTTTGTACATCTCCGTCTCCCTTCGTCAATGATGAGCATCTTGGTGACTTACCCATCTAACTCACAGTCCCTAGAATTCCTGTACCCAGTGGGTGTTTGCATGTTGGTTAAATGGTGCCGCTTCAGCAGAAGGCTCCAATCTAACCCTCAGAGAGACACAAAGGGAAGAGAGGTAATTCGGTGAAACTCAGACCAGGTCTCCTTTTCTCTTTCTGTTGTCAAGGAAGAAAGCTGTTTTATAGACATCGTGGACATGTAGACTAACCCCACCTGAGCATGTGGTCCTGAAGCTTGGGGAATGATGTGGTGTGATAGGACAGAATTGCCAATTTGTACTTTTAAATGATTTATCTGTTCAACGTATTTTGGAGTTTTAAAATTTCCCAATCTCAAAGGATGGTCGACTAAACTGATGCTGAGTTTTAGAAAAAAAAAAATCTAAACATTGTACAGAAGGTATTTTAACTAGTTAAATGAAAAGCAGATGTGCTAAATTAAAACACATAAATTATTTGAGCTTAAAAATTTCATATATCTTTGTGATGAAAATCTACCACTTGGGAATTAATAAGATAGATTTTGAAAGCTTACATATTTGTATGTTTAGTTAATTGATGACATTCAATTAAATGTCTCTTTAAAAGCCTGCTTAAAATTATATACAACAGTAATTATGTTGTTATTACATTATCTCCACTTGAGTGTTTTCTTTAATACTTGTTTAACTTAGGGAAATTTAGAAGTTATAGAGTAGTGCACAGAATGAAAAAGCAATCATCCATTTTTCCAATAATAAAAATAACCATTATTAATATAGAAATAGTTACTTTTCACTTGATAAGAAAAATTCCTACTTTTTCTAAAAGTGATGCACATTTATTATAAAGGATTTACACTATTTAGAAAGGCACAAGGATGAACCCAAAATTCTTTCCCCTCAAAAACGTCAGTTACTTCACAGATTCATATATTGCCCTTAGCCAATAGCTGAGTGACACTTCTAGGTACAGGCTTCATGTAAGGATTTTTTTTAATTTTTTAATTTGTTCTAATTAGCTATATATGACAGCAGAGTGCATTTCGACTCATTGAACACAAATGGAGCACAGCTTCTGATTCCTCTGGCTGTACATGATGCGGAGTCACAGTATTCATGCAATCACACAGGTACATAGGATAATAAAGTCCATCTCATTCCACCATCCTTCCCACTCCCACACCTGCTTCCCTCCCTTCACTCCCCTCTGCCCAATCAAAGTTCCTCCATTCTTCCCTTGCCGCCCTCCAGAACACCACCGCACATTATGGATCAATATCCACATATCAGAGAAAACATTTGGGATTTGGTTGTTTGAGATGGGCTTATTTCGCTTAGCATGATACTCTCCAACTTCATCCATTTACCTGCAAATACCATAATTTCATTCTTGTTTAAGACTGAGTAATAGTCATTGTGTGTATATACCACATTTTCTCTATCCTTTCCTCTGTAGAAGGGTATCTAGTTTGGTTCCATAGTTTAGCTATTGTGAATTGAGCTTCTATAAACATTGATATGGCCGCATCACTGCATCATGCTGATTTTAACTCCTTTGGGTATAATCCCAGGAGTGGGATAGCTGGGTCAAATGGTGGTTCCATTCCAAGTTTTCTAAGGAATCTCCATACTGCTTTCTAGAGTGGCCGCACCAATTTGCAGCAATGTATGAGTGTACTTTTTTGCCCGACATCCTCTCCAAAATTTATCGTTACTTATACTCTTGAAAATTGCCATTCACGTAAGTTTTATGCTGCTGGATAGAGTATTTGTATCATTCTGGGAAATGTCAATTTCCAATTTAAACTTGAGAAGCATGAAGTAGATTTTCAAAAGTTTGTGTGACTGGTTTCATTGTGGGAGATAAAGTTTTTTCACAGTTAGAAAATAAATTCCACAATATCAACTAAGAAAGACCACCAACTTTAAACTTCAACACTGAATAGTCTAACTTGGGGCAGTGGGTTTTGGGGAAGTCATATGTGATTCAGAAATCCTCAAGAATATCAAAACCGCCTGATGTTCTGCCTAAACTATATTTTCCACAGAGCGTGAATTTGGACGATGCATTCACAGCAACATAGACCTGTTTCTCCCCTGGGAATACTGCCCACCTGGGATGTCCCAGCAGTGGGTCATTTCTTAGAAGATAAATCTTCTCACATGTACCTCTTCTTCCAGATGAAAAGACTCCTGAGAAGGTATCTGAAGAGTTTGGACACTTGGAACTATGATCCTGGGTATCCAGGCATTTCTCTTAGAAGTTACCTGTCAGGACAAGGCAGCATTGGCAGGAAGACCTGCCCCACTCCTCTTCCATGTGTGGGGAAGTGAATGACAGCACCTGAATCTGGCGCCTGAGCTCCCTCCCCAGGTCTCAGGCTTCACATGGATGACAGTTGGTCTTTATTAACAACACACTTCACATGCTGACATGAAGTGCTCTAGCCTCCAAACAGGAGCAGATAAGGCTCCAGAGAAGACGGGTCCTGCTTGGGGAACACGTGATAGGAAATGCATCAGGCTGAACTTCCGGGGCTAGTCTGTGCATGGGTGTGCAGACCGAATGAGGGCACAGGCTCCACCGATGACATCACCCACAGAAACTGGTACGAGACTCACGTCCTGCAAATCCATGATGAGCATGGAAAACCATGCTCTGAATCCATCTATATGAGACACCAGGAAAGCATTACTTCTATGAGTCCTTAATAAAAAGTCCCTTGTATCTCACAAAACACCTCCGACCTTTATAGCTCCTAGAAACAGGGCAGGACCCCTAAGGCTCCCTGCCTCTGCTGAACACCAAATGAGAAATGCCAATTGCTCTTCATATCACATAGCAACCTTTCCTTGTTCGTGAGAAACTGGCATTACCTTCTTTATCACTAGATGAAGTTCAATGACTTGTCCCAGGTCGCCTGGCTAGGAAGGGATAGGAGTAAGACTTGAACCCTTTTACCTGTCCATCATCCTTCCTCCAACACCTGCAGGCCTGGTCAGTTTCAGGAGTACACAGTGATTCACTTGATAGAAAGACACGGCATGAGTCGATGGTATAAAGACCAATTCCAGGAGACACCTGCCTGAGGAATTAGACAGGCTTCACCAATCCCTTCTGGAGGCATTGATTTTTGTCAGCCTCCTTGTGGAGCTTCAGTTCTGAGACCTTGGTAATCTCTGCCAACGTGCAACAGTCCTCTCTTATAGTCCCCAGAAACTCAGGACAAAGTGCAAACACAGCAGGACAAGCTCACCAACAAGCCACACACACCTACGGAGCTGAACTTGAAAGGAAGGAAACTCTTTGCCTGCCAGAAGTCAAGAGCAAATGCAAAGCAAGGCCAAGGGTTGCAGGCTACGGAGGGGCTGCGTGAGGTCACTGACCCAGACAGAGGCCCCGATGGCCAGGCCTTGGGTTTTGAGGTCTGAGCAGGGTCAAGAGCTAGAAATTAAAATCTTTGGAACGGACCATAGGGTGGAAAGATTTGAATCTTAGAAGGGAAGAAAAAGGAGGTGTCTTCCATGGAAGGTTCTCGATGGAAACAGAGGGAATCCCCGCCCACACCAAGAAATCCAAAGGAAGACACAAGCCGAAGTAGAGGTGGAATTTCAATGGCTCTCAGGTGTGACTTTCCACCAAGAGATGAATAGAAAAATGGTGTCCAAACTGTGAAACCCAGCGGGGCAAAACCAAGTCAGGCTCTGCAGCAGGGTCTCTGAAACGTAGAGCTCCTGAGGAGAGTCAGTGCTGTCGCTGAGCATACTTTTCTTCTTTCGTGTGGCATAAGACTGGTGGCTGCCGCAGACCTTTGATGACATCAGTGGTCTCTTGAGAGTGCAAACCCACGTCAAGGTGCCAGCCTGTTTGGGGGTTCTTTGTCTCCACTGTAGACACTGCACAGTGGGTCACATAATTCCCCTCCTTCTTATTCACTCTCCACTATTAGTTTATATTGAAAATGTTTTAAAGTAAAGAAGAAAACCAAGTCAAAGAAAATTTATTAAATTCACTCAAAACTCTTACCAATTTAATTGTTTAAAACTACTCTAGACAAAGAGTGGTGTAGAAATTATGTGGACTTGATCCTTGGTTGACTTTGTAGTCCTGAGAGCACACAGGAATGTATTTTCCTCTTTAACCCTTTTCACAATTACTTTCGGGCAGTATTCTGATGTGAGTAGCTTTTCGATGGTCCTATAAAACTTTGATGGATGGGGGAGATCTGTCAGCTTTGAGATTCCAAGAGCTCAGAACTAGTTCACTGATCTTGAGAATAAATATGAGCTGCATCCCTTCTCATCCTTGTCCAGGGGCCGCCTGAAGCCATGAGGGCGGCTGGTTTACTTTCACTGCAGCCCCCACCCCTAGCAATCCCACAGAACCTGCCGTGACCTCCCCTGACCAAGCCTCTCCATCCCGACGGCAGCCCAAGAGCATCTTGTGGCCAGATGTGCGCCCCACACCCAGCGTTCCTGGGCTCAGCTTCATAAATCCCCCACTACCTGAAATGACTACTTCCCCACCGCTAACGAATGTCTCTGGATGGCTGTTCCCTGACCCAGTTCCAAGGCAGGGAGGTGATTGGCCATTTTCTGAAATGACACAAGATCGATGAGGTGTCGTCATCCCAAACCCAGGAAGATGACAGTTAGGCCTCGTGCCTGAGGCCTCCCTCTCCCTTTCCAGCCAGCACCAGGCTGATGAAGTCATTCCATGTCACCACTGGATCCAAAAGTTTCTCGCTCCCAGCAACATGGGATGTGTTTCCTTCCGTCCACATGGATAGACCAAATGCCATCCTGGGTAACTCAGGAACTCTACTTTTTGACCAGGATCTGTATTTTTCTGTCTGGCTTGTCTATTGATGCATCAAAAAATTGCTTGGTGATGAAAAATGCAGGGAGGCCAGTGGCAGTGGTCAAGAGTTCAGTTCCGTCTTTGCTAGAGAGACCATCTAGATTCCTCAGTGTGCATGTTCTCCACCCTCACTCCTCACTCTTCATCTCCGGGGCATAAACGGGTTTGGTGTCAGTATAGCACTTAAGGAAGGATCTCCTTGATTCTCCAATGTAATCCTTTCTACAGTCCTGAGATCGGTATAACTGGAATACCGTGCAGATGAGAAAAGCAAGGCCCAGAGGTGGAGGGGCTTGTGCAACATCACAGAACCCGGAGATGAGAGGGTGGTTCCCCAAACCCTACCCTTCCACTGCCTAGTCCTGCAGGATTTCTGTGGCATCATTCCCAAGTCTCTGGGGACATCTGGTGAATGCTTTTCTTGTTTTGATGAGAAAACCAAGTCACCTAGACTTCCTGACATCCACCTGCAAACAGATAATGCGAGAGTGTGGAGAGTTGCGTCCTCTGCTTCAGTCCACACCTCCTTCTGCCCCACGTCCCTGCCTGCTGCCCTCCTGTCCACTCCACTTTCCCTGCACCCATTCAGCATGAATGGTTTCTTCTGTCTCCATGAGCTTTAGAGAAGCTGCTGATCTGAGCACAGGACCCATGAACCCCAGGCTCCGTGACTCCCTGTCATTAGATAACTCCCCCCTTCTCCTGTATCCTCCATTGCCATTGGCTGCTCTCAGATGCTCTTGCACCTTGCAAAGTAAATCAGCAAGTTCCAAGTGGTGGGTTAATGAATATAATAGATCTGTCTGGCAGATAAATGAAAAACTACTCATGATGACAATCTTATTTTTTAAAGTTCACTTCTTCTTGTGAACTATGATCTGTACTTGTCCCTTATCCACTTCTAGAAAAAACGGAGGTAGAACTGTAACTTCATTATCATCTTTCAAACAAGGTTGTCCATCAGGGGCTGGGGTTGTAGCTCAGTGGTGGAGGGCTTGCCTAGCACATGGGAGGCACTCAGTTTGATCTTCAGCTCCACATAAAAATAAATAAATAAAATAAAGGTATGGTGTCCATCTACAACTAAAAATTATGTATTAAAAAAAGCAGATTTGTCCATCATTCATCCCTTCCATCCCCTTGGCAACAAAAACACAGCTAACAGCATGATGCCAGGAGATCCCTCTTTCCATTACCAGGATTCCTTCACCATAATTCTTGGGGAACCTAGTGCCCAACATTGACAAAGAACAATGGTAATGGAAATGGGGATTTCCATCGTTATTTAAAGTTTAAGAAATTCTTACAGGATTTTTTTTTTTTATAATTCCCATTTATAAATAATAAAATTCAATCACAGAAACCTTAAGGAAATTATCCAAGATAAAAAGAGCTGGCAAGCAGCAGAGTCCCTCCGTTCTCTGCTGCTGTCTATGACACAGACTGGAACAGACAAGCAATAAGCAACAAAGCCCCGAAGACAGACCCTACACATCAGCGTTGTTGAGTGAAGTCTCACAGCCCTTGGAAAGGATCACAGGTGTTTATTGATCATCTAGGTTTTATAAGAAACATCGGAAGATGTTTAAAGAAGTTATTAGACATAGTCTTTCAAGGAAATTGAATTTTGTCATGGGTAATGTTTGCTTTAAACTACTCAGGGTCATAGCCTTGACTGGCTTCAAGAAGCACCCTCCAACTGATATCTGGGGCAAATGAGAATTTTCCACTCTCTAGTATGGATGAAATGTTTATAATGATTTTTCACTCAATTGAATAGAATCATAGAGTTTTACAACTAACAAAACCTCTCCGTCTTCTATGTTGTGGGAGCTGGAACTAGTTTTCGAGTCGCCTACCCACCCTCCGCCACCCACTGGCCCCCTGAAGTCCCCAGCTTGTGCTTTCCCACCCCTTTCTGGAACAGAGCTCTTGATGGAGAAGCTCACCTGCTCAGGAAGGAGCTCATGGAATTTGCCGGAAGTTCATGCAGTTGGACAAGTCCAACCCAAAGACAGCAAGTTCTACATCTACCCATCAGCCCTTGTCTGTGGTCAGATGAGGAAACAAGCATCAGGCAAGAGCAAGGGCTCAGAGGCTGTGCCCACCTGCCGCCCTGGATCTGGGCAGGACCGTGTGTGTGATGCTCGGGTGTTTCTGAGCCTGGGAATGTGTGGGAATGCGAACCACACGTTCCCAGCCTTTGTCACCCTCTACAGCAATTGCTTGTTTACTGTGAACTCCTGGAAGACAGGGACCACGTCTGGCTGGCTTAGCAGTGTATCTCCAGGACCTGGTCCAGGCCCTGGCATATAAAAACTTAATTCTGAATAAATAGAAAATAAACTACAATTCCCATCACCCCAGGACCTCCGTCTCATAGCCCCTCCCCAAGGAATTTGCCCCCTCGACCACTGATGGCCACACAAACTTGCCCCGAAGTGACTGGCTTCTACTTTTAGAAATCAAAGTTGCCTGTGACCAATTTGGCCAACCGGGCACAAAAGGCAAAGGAGTAATAGTCATGCTTGAACTTTCGGAGATCATTGTCAAATTTTCCAAGCAGAAAGAGTCAGGAGGGGACTATGAAATGCAAATGGGCACTGGCAGGTTGAGTGATTGTCAGCAGCTACAGGACCAAACCTCTGTGTCCTCTCTGAGGAGAGAAGGAGGCAAGGTCTCAGCTTTAAGTGGGAGATTTATTTTTTCAGGTCAGGTGTTTTTTGAAGTTTGCAGATGGCAATTTCATTTGCATTTAATGTCCTTCAGATTATTTCCTTTCTGTTGTGCTAAACACCTCTCTCAGTTGGGTCTAATTTGATGAGGTCATGCTGTGACCCTTGACCCTTTGAATCTTAAATGAAACCATCTGACCAGAAAGGAGAGAGTTCTTAGTCTTGTTCACAGACATTTGATATTTGCAGATGTGCAGCCAACTCTGCTAACTACCCACTTGCCAGTTGAGCTCTTGATTAGAAGTGGAACTAGTGAATTCCCCAAGAGTCCAACATTTGAAGAATAAATGAGTCCAATTAATCCTTTGTCAGATTCTTGTCAAAATAAAAGCACTGTGCCAAAGAGAGAAAAACAACCGTCTGTACCTACAGAGGGTAATTTGGGATATTAGCAAACAATGAACCCTGGAAAACACCTAAACATTGAGGCCTACAAAACATTTGCAGAGCGTTCTGCCAGTGAATTGAGATTCACGATGTAAAGTAGACAAAAAGTCTCTCTTCTGGTATAGAAAGTAGAAATCACTGCCTGCTCTGTTGGGCTCTCATCGACACAAGTTGGGGAAAAGGGACCAATTCTAAGGCTTTAATTAAAACTCAAAACAAAAATGGAGAAAGCAGGTGCATAAGCGGGTGAGATTTTCCCCAATCACAAGTATTTTTGTGCTTGGCTAGGCATTTGAACTGCAGTCTTACAAATATTTCTCTAAGTGTGCTTATTTTCCCCTTCTGTCTTTTTAGATATACAGAAGTCTACCTTCTATCTGTGCTCATACATCACGTGATATAAACTGGAAAGTGTCATTTTGGGAAAAAACACCAGTATCTCAACTTTCTGTTCGGAAAAAATACCTGCTTCTGTCGTAGCAACCAAATCATTGCTTGGATTGTCTTCGCTTCACTGATTAAATGTAAGTTTATGATTCGATCTTGTCCCAGGGAGCAGGGAGATGTTATTATTAAAGTTGTTTTAAGTCAGTTTTATTTTTGCTGAGTGTCAAACGCACGGGATTTGGCGGAAGCTTACTGCCTGTTTCTTGAGATGCAGACGTTGGGGGGGCCACTTGGTGCTGCTGAGGTCAAGGGGACAAGATGAAGGAAGGTGCTTGATTCACTCAGTGCCAGAAACCTGGCTTTGGGTTTGGAGCAGAGATCCCCATCAGCCTCTGGTGGACTGCATGGGGCTTTTTAATATTTCAATTTAGTGATCAACATTAAACACAGGATTTCCAACTTCTTTTAAAATAGCCCAAGATCTGTCAACTGTCTCTCTTCTCGCATGGAGGAGGACAGCAGGAAGAGGGCTGCCTGTGGACTCCAGAGCTCCTGAGTCCTGACATCCTGTCCTCGGGGCCCATTGGCCTTGAAGTTCCCATAGCTTCTGAGTTTGACTGCCAATGCAGTAGAATAAATGTAGCTGGGCCTGATTTAAACTTGGCTTTGCCCTGCATTATCTGCTGTCTTGGATAAGTGTCATTTCACTTTTTTAACATTCTACAGTTAATTTTAGAGCGACTAAAGTAAGGAACAGTATAAAACAGAAAAAGGAATCATCCAGTTTAATAACTATAAAATATAGGTATGTTAGCCTTCAAGCTTTTCCTGATTTTTAATATGATCAAGGCAGTAATATATTTATAATTTTGTATTTTGTTTTCCACTAGCTGTCATTATAACATAATTTCCCCATGTCTTGATATTAAATGTACTTAACAGTTGTGTAGTAGTATATGGTATATACTGGTCATACACATTATTTACTTTTTTTTTTTTTGCCAATGTAAATAACACTGTGATGAACACCTTTTTGCATCAATCTTTAATCACATTTCATCTTTTTCTTCCTTTCTGTTTTTTGGTTTTGGTTTTCCTGCTGAGGATAGACTCCAGGGTCCTGTGCAAGCACACACTCCCCCACTGAGTTACAGTTACAGATCCAGATTATTTCCGTAGAACAGAACTCAGTGCACTCAGATACTGTGCCAAAAGGTAGGAACAAGAATTTCAAGCTCATGAAGCACATTGTCAATCTCTTCTTTAAAAGGCCTATACTAGATTACATTCCTGCTAGCAATATATGAGTTTTCACCTCACTCCAACTGTTCAAGCTGAAGTATTCTTGCTCAAAAACAAAAGGGAAGAAAAATATATGATATTTTTTGTAATACGAAAGATCAAACCAAGGCCTCATGCTAGCCAAGTGCTCTACCACTGACTTATAAAAAACAAAATGTGAGTGCACTAAAAAAATCTCACTGACATTTTGTATACATCTCTTTAATTATTAGTGGATTAATGTTTTCTTATTAACTATTTTTATTTCTTCTAATACAAATTGCTGAATAGTCTACTTACACTTTCTTAAACTTTTTTTCCTCATCTGTAAAACAGAGATAATACTACACCTGCCTACTAGGGTAGTTTTGGGAATCGGTTGATATTGCTTATATTGCACTTCATGAGAATTACCCTTCTTTATTTCTCTGGGAATAAATATAAAGATAACCTATAATTTTTTTTTGCTTTTTCTCCAGTTGATAAAAGCAATGTTGAATTGGAGTTCCTCGGAAGCTATCTCATTGTATCATTTGCTGGTCCTCTAGTGGTTGGGCAGTATGCAGAATCTAATTTTTTATTTTTCACAACAAGTAAATGGGCATTATTGCCCTGGATCTTTAATCAAGGAGACCAAGAGTCTGCAGGTTTAGCCACTTGCCTGGAGTAGAAGTCTACCTCAAGGCTAGGCCATCCTGGCAGAGAGCCCACCTCCTTACCACTAGCCACATGGCCCGGTGAGGCACACCACCTGGTACCCAGGGCCAGGAACAGGCTGCACACATTCCCCTCTGTTCTCCTCTGACTCTGTGATCTCATTCAACCCTTCCCCCATCTGGGTCACAATGTCCTCCCTGCTAAAATGAAAGCAGTAGATGAAACAAAAGTCCCATTCACAGGTGCATGAGTGACTTCACAGGCAGGTGTGATTGCACATCTGTACACAGATATTCACACACACAGACACAAAAAGAGTCAAGGTCATGTGTTATATATAAACATATTGCTGCAACCTGCACAGCCAAACCTGAGGTCCCAGCATGGGGGGATGGGGATCAAGAAAACACACACACAAATATGAAGATAAAGGACTGGGATCTAGTGGGACACTGCTCTCTGATGGAGGAACAGTCTAAAGAGTTGACCCAGCAAGTTTATCTTTATAGGGTCTCATAATCAAGAAGTAAAGGACTATAGAAGCATTGCTCTTTGGGCACTAGAAGGCTGCAGGGCTAGAAACATACTTGTAGCTATTTTACTGTCGCAATGCTTGAAGTTTCCTGCAGCACTCAGGAAACCCATTGTCTAAAGTTACTGTTAAGCGGGCAGGCCCGGAAGTAGCAACTGGGGAAACATTGTGGTTATCTTACTATGTTCAGAATCCTCCATCCCTGGGAGCCGGTGTCTGAAATCTAAGTCGAGAACTGAATGACTCCCTGGCAAGCACAGAACCTCCTTTAGAACAGAGAATCACCATACCACTGGGCCATTTCAATTGGCACTCTTGCATGCAGAATATTCCACAGGGGCATAGCCTCTGTCACAGGACAGTTTTAAAACCTATCATACAGTCACTGCTCCCGACAACATATGTACTACCTATATAGTTCATAATATAACGTACACATACGCACGTGTATGTCTAAAACACAACACTACGAAGTAGCGCTCATTACCCCTGCTTCCCAGTGGTGGGAGCCACAGTACAGAGATGTCAAATCTTAGCCGTACTCACGTGTCTCAATGGCTCTCGGCAACCATCTCTCGTGGATAGCAATGTCCCTTTAAAGAAGTTCAAACAAATTAAAAGTAATTACTTAGACTTGAAAGTATACATGCCTTATAATTTTTATACTAATAACAGTAATAGAAACCTAATTGAAATAAAGGAGGAGGTCAACCCTCTGTGTTGTGGTTTAAAATATATTTCCTTTCCAGTCTTTGTCCATTGGAAACTGTCATTTAAACACACCTTGTGGTCACAGAACTAATTTAGTTTTGTATTTTGCTTTATTGGATTACTATTTTACCATAAGCACTTCTATGCTACTACATAGTTATCACAACCATATTTTTAAATTACAAAGTAACATTGCATTAAGTGACTAGTCCATAATTTACTGACTCCTTATTATTATATTTTGACATTATCTTCAATTTTCTTCACAATTATGAGTAATTCTGAGATGAACACATTTATTCATGAAGTAGTTTATTTTTATTAGGGTTATCTTTTGAAAATTAAACTAAAATAATTGCCCTTAAGACTTCTGAAGTTGACTGCTTTTGATTTCAAAATATAATTGTATAATTTTTAGGGTTTTTAAAGTAATTTAATTATGGCCAGTGATTGCATTGGAAGATGATAGAGAAATAAATAAAATAATGGATATGTGTAGTGTTTGGCACCTAAAATTTGTGAAAATGACCATAAGACATGCTTTGGGGAAGAGATTTGATAATCGTTTATTTCCAAAATTTGAAGAACAAAAACAGAAAGAAGACTCACTGCAAAGTCCTGTCTATTCTTTATACCCATAAGTTCTTTTTGAGCCTGTGACCTCGGGGTCCAAGCCCTGTGCTGATAAATACAGCACTGCAGGACAACAGAGCCAGCTCTTTCCCTGGAAATGTAAGGACTAGTGAATGCAATAAAGAAAACATTTGTATTTGCTTGAGGAAGAAAAGACCTGGGAGAGGGACAGTAGCCTGGTCATCTCTGTTGCCCACAGCGAGGGGTTTTCTGGGATGTGGGACCTTGAGTGTGAATGCTGGGCAAACCAATAGAGTTTGACATCCTAAAGGGATTTGACACTTTCTCCTTGGTTGTAGCAAGTACCCTTTTCTTTAGGAACAGGGTCCATCAAGAAAAAAGTGACAGGATTGGGTCTTCCAGTATTGAGCTTGCTCCAGATCCTCAAATCCAGCATTGCCTGGTGGTAGAATACAGGACCCAGGAGCTGTCTTCATTCCATTTCTCCTGCTGTAACGAAATTCCCGAGACCTGGAAATTTAAAAAGAATAGAGGTTTATTTGGCTTAATTAGAGGTTGGGAAGCTTGCTTGGGCTTCTTGCTGCTTCATAACATGGCAGAAGACATTGCATAGAAAGACAGAGCTTGCCTGCTAGCTTGGGTCTGTCTTCCTCTTATATAGCCACTAATGCCATCATAGGGGCCTCATCCTATGACCTCTTCTTCATGAATCCCATTAATCATTTGGCTAAAGGGAAAAAGTTTGGGGGTAAGAAGGAAGGATTGAGGGAACTCCCTGGCCAAGAAGATTAGGGGTCTACCATGCTGAAGGGAAGGGCACGTTTCCTGGCGACAGGCCCATCTAGTTGTATGACATCCTCATGTTTCTAAAACATAGATACAAAGACAGGCTGCTCTGTTCCACAGAAACACCCTGCTGTGGGATTTTGATGTGCTTTCAAAGTACTCCCCGCAACCCTGTCTCCCTTTAAGCCTGCATTAAACACAAAGAGAGGCCATTTACTCTGGGGATACTCTCTGGGGTCCCCGATTTCTCTGAGAAAACAGTGTTACACAATGGATTCTCCTCCCAGAGAAATGTCCAGATTCGCATCTGGGCACACACATCTTTGTGTAAGGTTTCTGGGGGCTTCCAGGTGCCCTGACACCTGTGGCTGAGAAATCTAAAGACTAGAGCTTTCTCACAGCTGCAGGGCTCTCTCTGTGCAGCTCCCACGGAGGCCAGCTTCGAGGGAGACGAACTTTCATTTGCAGGTCAAGTATTGATTGACCGTGCCAGGCCTGGGCTGGGCATTGACGTAAGGACAGCGAAGGGACATGATAGTTGCCCTGGATGCGCTCACAGGCTAAGGAAGACGTTAGCGGGTAAACCAGCGCTTATGTAGGAAGCATCCCTGCAGGAGGAGAGGAGCGGTGGCCTAGCGAGAGGGACTGTGGAGCAGGAGGAGAGCCAGTCCTGCCGGGAGCCCAGACTTGAAGGAACATGGAGCAGAGCTGGTATGTGAAGCGATTTTGCTCAGCACTCACTTCCCTGAACATTTGACCTTCCTGGTTTGTATAATCGTAAATTATCTGCTTGTGATCTTTCCACTCTCATTTTAATCTTGGCTGGAGAGCTCGGCTGATGCACATTTAGTGAGGGCCAAATGTGACCTGCATAAGTGGAGGATATAAGGAAATAGAAGGCTATTTCCCTGCACCGAGGGCCCTTTACATTTGGTTGAAAAGATGGGACACACACAGACATTCAGATAAACCCTGCTCCCCAAACCTGCCCTGTGAGCGATGCAACAAAACACCAAAGCATATTGCACAACCTGAGGGATGGAATTTGTAAAATCTACACATTCCAGAATATTCTCCAGTCATGGTCCAGCTCAAGACCGAATAGCTGAACCTAAGATGGATAGTTTGCTTGACAGCTAAGTCAACCTGCAGGCCTTCACAAATAACAGCCACAGAGCAAGATCTTTGTCTCCTTCACTATTCATATTTGGGGTTCAATAAAATAGCTCATAAGTGATGTCCCCAAGTGTGGAGGAAGACAGGTCCCAGGGAGAATGACCTGGGTTTCCATGTGAAGTGTCCCAAAGGTCCCACACTGGTACAAATGTCCTGTATTTATTATATGATCAAATACACCGGGCCCTTGAAGTGTCACCTCCATTGGCTCCCAGGAACAGGTAAGAACGGGAGAAGGATGAGAAGCCAGGCTGAATTCATGGAGCTTGTAAAGAGAAGCAGTTTGTCCCTGTGTCCCTGGATGGTGTCATTAGCAGACTTTTTGTTTGTTTGTTTGTTCTTAGCACCAAATTTAACATAAACGTTTACAAAAACCACACATGGAAGCAGACTGCGTGAGCCTGGCGCTCAGAGGTACCCTCTGTTCCACTTCTCACCCGCGCGGTCGAGTGTTGAGCCCCCCAATCAGAGGTACCACTTGTCAGCATGTTCGGCTGCTGGAGTCACCAAACAGTTCATTTTTTATTCTTGGGTCTAAGTCAGCTCAAATTCTCTGGGTGCAGATGTCTTGAGGTTTTCCTGTCTGTTGGGTCACCTCCTCGTTTGAGGGAATTTCCTTTCAAAAGTCTATCAGGAGAAGGGCTAGGATTTGGAACCAAACCTACATAGGGCTCTCCAAGAAATCTGGGCGGAAAGTGGAAAAGTGCAGAGCTTGGATTCCCCTGCAGGATGGTGGGTGTCCATCTTCATGATTAACTTCAGTGCGACTTAAATGAGTTTTAAAGGCCCTCATAAATGAATGAGAGAAAGTCTTTGGGGGAAGGAAGAATACAATATTTCTATTTCAACGGCCGGTGATCTTTATAAACCCTAATTAAGCCCTGATGGGGTATAAAATATCCCAACTTTTATAAATGACTCTGTCAACTAGACAATATGCAATGTTTAAATTCCCATGAGATTCATATTCATTTTCAATAGCATTTTTGTGAAAAGGAAGAATATAAAACTCAGTTTGAATCGTATTTTACCACAAGAAGAAAATAATCTATGACTTATTTCAAACTTAGTTTGAATCGTATTTTACTGAAAGAAGAAAATAATCTATGACTTATTTCTGTACCGAGGCAAATAATTCCGGTTTCTGGGGATTTAGTTCCTCCTCTTGGATTTGCAAAGAAAAAAAGCACCTTACTGCTGAGGACCTCGGTGCCATTATTTGAAAACCCGCTGCTCACTCTTCCACTTTTTCCTATCTTCAAATAGGTGTACAGGTTTTAAAATTAACAGAACTATTATTTTTCTCTAGGCCTATGCACTAGTTATTTAAAAGCTTTTGAACCAGGTGACACATGCCTGTAATTCCAGCAGCTGGGGAGGCTGAGGCAGGAGGCTCGAGAGTTCAAAGTCAGCCTCAGCAAAAGTGAGGCCCTAAGCACCTCAGTGAGACCCTGTCTCTAAATAAAATAGGGCTGGGGATGTGGCTCAGTGGTGGAATACCCCTGAGTTCAATCCCCAGTACTCCCCCCATCAAAATAAAGCTTTTGAACTACTTCCAAAGGTAAAAAGAAAGAGCATGAAGCAACCTACAGTAAAAAAACAAATAACATAGACTTCTACTTGGTCAGCAGGCAGGGACACAGTGGCACTAGAACTGGGGTGGGGTGGGGGAGACTTATCTATTAACCCCAAATGGAAGAACAATCAAAATAATTTTTAATGATCTCCTTTCTAAACTGACACGGTGCTCGAGGAGATGAAACAATAGCCTCACTGCAAATATCATCAGGGAAAAATTATGGACCAACATGCCTGAACCTCTTCCCCAGGCAAGAGGAAATCAGTGCCCTGAGAAGCCATCGAACCCCAGAGGCACACGTGACCCAGTCCATCAGGAGCCGAGACGTCTGTGACTGGGCTGACGTGGAACTGAGGAAACCCGAGGAGGAAAAGCAGGTGGTCACGTGCAGTAGCGCACCACCCGGCCTTGCCCTCTGGCATGGCGCTAAGGCCTGGGCACAGGGAGACTGCCCGCGCCAGGCGAGCTGGCGTGCCTTGCAAAGACATTCAGCTCCCTGGGCTTGGACTCTGTCCTTGCTCACGGATTCCACTGTGATCACAACTCGGGGCGGCTGTCCACGGGGGCTTTCCTGGGAGAGCTCATTTCACCACCTGCAGGGCCACTTGACTGTGTGACTTCCATGTGTTCAGCAGCCCCTCCGGCCTGGCCCTGGGCTGGGTAGTAACTGTCCACAGTTCTTAGCAGCAGGGACCCCAGTCATCACCGTTCTGCAAGAGAGGAAGGAAGCGGGCACAAGGGTGAGGTCACTTGCCTGAGGTCACACATCAGGCCGGGAACACTATTCCATCCTGATTGTCTTGGCTGTTTGCAGGTATGTTTCATAAAGTGAGTACAGTTATGACTCTGAGCAGTCAATGTTGGTCTCTTAGGAATTGAGGACAACCTCCAAACTCTAGTTTCTTGTTCTAGAAAACACCCATTTGGCTACTTGAACTGTGTTTCACAAAATAAGCATTCAACATAAGTTGGCTATTACTGTCATAATTCTTAGTATTATTAACATTATTGATCTTTCATGAGTTTAGTGTGCCTGGGCGAGTCCTCAAGAGATTAATCGTGTCCTGTTGATTGTTCAAGATAGCATCCAGTGTCTGGAACAACCAGGATGAAGTCATGAGTATGTCTATGATACTTCTTTATCTCAGTGGCTTTGAATTACAACAACCTGTAATCATGATTACTTTTTGATCTCAGATCAAAAATAAGAGATGAAATAATTATACCAGAAACACTCCTGAGATGCATACTTTAATTGAACACTAAATTTAGTTCTGAGCTTCCTGGTAGCCAAAGTGAAAAGCAAAGCCAGCAAGACTCACACCTCAGGAGCAGAGTCTCACACCTGTTCCTCAGGAGGCTCAAACTTCCCAGCACTAAATCTTACACAGAATGGTTAATACACATCTTCATCAAATAACAATACCCACCTTTTGTGGGCAGCACAGAGCAGACCCTTCAAAGCTGAGCTGTCTGAAGAAAGGTGAGTGAAAGAACTTTGGGCTATTTGCAAGGAGGTCATAGTCTTATGGCTGCCCATTTAGGACTAGATAACATGGTAGATTTTTGTTGTTTATTGGGAAAGCCAACATGAATTTTCATTCCATCAGAGGACAACATTAATCATATTTGTAATGAGCGTCTGTGGGAATGACAGGCTATTGCATGTGGTTATCAACACCTCAATGTATCTCTGACCTTAAATAATTTTTCCTATACAGCAAGGTAAAGAAACATATATTCAAACGTCCATCTCCGTGTGTGTAGATACTCCAAATCCTGTGGGTGTACACATGTGTGGGTGTACACGTGTGTGGGTATATATTTTGATTTCATGTATGATTTTTTGAGTTCTCTACTAAAGCTCCAAAACTATTCTTTCATAACTTCTTTTAAACGTCTCCCTAGAGTTCCATCATCAAGTTTTGAGAAATTTAACCAGATCTTCATTGTGTGGATCTTTAAAGTATGTATTCATGACACTAAAATGGACATTTTTATCCATAACGGATATGGATAAAAACAGCTTTGATGTTTCTTCCAGATAAATGCTCAGAAGTAGAACAGCTGATTCCAAGGACAGAATCTGTTTTAGACATCTTGGTGCCCATTTTTCCAGAAACAGCACATACCAGTACTCCCCTCCAGCAGTGGGCTGAGGTGACTTTGGATTTGCCAATAGTAACCGTCATGCCCACTTCTGTTTCCTGGACATCTGCACCATGTCCCTTGGTTAATAGAGCCCTTTCATACAGTTCTCCTAGCAACCTCACAAGACTGGTACTCTTCCCTTACAAAAGAGGAAACCAAAACTCAGAGAGTTATTTGCCCAGAGTCACAAAGCAAGGAACACGCATGCTGGAATTGCAACTAGTTTCTAAGAGTCTCAAAAGCCCAGGCCCCTGCCTCCTGCCAAGCTGCTTCCCACACCCAATAGAGCCTACTCCTTACTCGGGAGAGGAAGTAACCTACTCTTTTACTCTCTGTCCTTTAACACCTACTTTGGGTGCCATTTTCCAGAGTGCTACTTGAGCCCAACAGAGACTCCCTGTCCTACACCCTTATATTTAGATTAGGATTTTTAAATCACCTGCTGTCAGAATCTTCTGACTTTGATTGACAGGTGACATCATTGTAAGAGGAAAGTTATTACCGCATTTGGCTGCTTTCAGCTGTGACTGTAAGATCAGGGCTCCTTCTTAATCCTGGTTGGTTCATAAGCCAATGTATGTCCTCCTAATTCTCTCTGTACCCTGATGTATAGACGCCAGCCACGAAGAGGGCAGGAGAGGATGCATGAAGGGGCAGCAATTATAATGACTAAAACTAAATGCTAATTTTCCTTTGGTATCCTATTCAGCAATAATTCATTTAGTAGAATTAGTTCTTTCGTTCTTGAAGCAAAACTCTCAACTTGTGGCTGTTTCCTCAAGCCAGATTTCATGGTCTGTGTCAGAAATCTCTCTAAATCCTTGTAAGTTGTGCTTCGTTCTCTATGATGCATTTTTGAATGCTCACAGGGCTTATCCATAAAACTCCCTGAGATGGCTGAATTTTTCTCTCTCTTCCCACCCCCGAATTTGGGAACACAGATCACTTTCAGCGCTGGGCTAAATCCAACCCTTTGGGCCCAGAGCGTAGAGAGGAGACAAACATGAGCTCTTTTGGCAGGGGTTCACCATGGCTGCTGGCTCCACCTTCTTCATCATCTCCCCAAGACACTCCTCCTGCCCTGTCTGACTCTGACCTTCAGCACCCTGGGCCTTTGTAGGAATCAAGCTAGAGGGTCACCAGGCTTTGCCTTCACCCCTCACGGTTCAGCTTGGGGACACCACCCTGATCTGCAGTCAACCCTGTGAGCCTGATTCTTCCTCTTCCCCTGACTTCTCTGTCACTGCCCTTGTCCCTTTTGCTAGAGGAAAGGGTCTCTACTGCTTATCTCTGCTGGTTGGCGTTATTGGTCAGTCTTTCGAGAAACATCTCTTGAAGTTCTGTCTGCTGGTGATTGAATTGCCCAGACTCACACCTTCCTGAGGAAGACGGACACTTGGACAGTGACGCTTAGGACAGGGAGCCCCCGGGGCAAGGCAGAGTCTCCCTGCACTAGAATTCTCACCCCAGGGTGGACTGCCAATGTCGCCTGTGCTCTTGGCACTTCCATTAAATAAATCAGACATTCTGGCAAGTTCCTGAAAGAAATCACAAGCCAAGCAACTAGCAAAGTTAAAATCAATTTAAAAACTCTTTTTTCCTCATACCATAAACAAAAACAAACTCCAAATGAGCAAAGATATTTAAATGTAAAACCAAACGTGGATCAGAATAAAAGGGATATGGATAGACACAACTTGGATATGGGAAAAGGTTCTCCAACCACGTCTTGAAACCCAGATTCAACATAGAAAACATTGAATTTAAAAATTGTGGAAAAATATTATTAATCGAGCAAAAACATAGCTGTTAAACAACAATTGAAAAACTGTATCAGGGTTGAGGCTGTAGTTCGGTGGTAGAGCACTTGCCTAGCGTGTGTGAGGCCCTGGGTTCAGTTCTCAGCACTGCATTTAAATACATAACATAAAGGTCCATCGAAAACTAAAAAAATTTTTAAAACTGTAACATCACTAACAAAGGATTAATGTCCCTTAAAGAATTAAAAATAACTAAAAATGATGGGAGAAGGAAAAAATCCCGTCAGGAAAATGAGCAAAAGAGATAAGCAGAAAATTCACACACAGAAAATAAATGTGTATACACAAGTGATATAGGTGAATGCAGATGAACCTTCCAAGTTAAAAGAAGTTTAACTTTACTTATGATAAAGGAAACAAAAAATCAAAACTTTACAGAGATTCAATTTCTCATGCATATGACAACAAATTGGAACGAATAAAAAAAAATTTAATTTTTTTAAAAGTAAAAAAAAAATTGAAAATGTTCTCTTGACGAGGTGTTGAGAAAAGGGACCTCATCATACATCGCTAGCAGGCAAAATTCATCTACATGTGCATTTGCCTGTTGAGCAGAAATCCAACTTCTAAGAATTTACTCTGAAGTTATACCTCCAGGAGCACTAGAAATTATGCAACTTATTCCTTCACAATGTAAATTACAATAGCAAATTATTGGAGATCATCTAAATGCCAATACATAGAAAATGGTTGAATATATGTGGTAAAGCAATCCGAGGAAACAGAGTTGTCAAAAAAAAATGAAAAAAGAAACTTTGTATGAACCAATAGATAATAATTTTCAGGATATATTGTTAGGTAAAAAAAATGCAAGATGAAAAAGATTCACATAGGTAGATAGATAATACAGATATCTATAAACATACATATATATACATATACATGTATATATAATGTGTTGCTTGCTTATAATCCAGAAGGAGAAATAAATTTTCCCCAATAAAGAAATTCAGAAAACAAAAGCAACAAATGGATCAAACTGGCTATTTCAAGAAGTGAATGATAATGTAGTGGAAGTGCTATGGAGGAAATAAGATTCCTATACATAGTTTTCCTTTTGAAAAATGTTTGTGTCTTATGTATTTAAATATCAAGTTAAATAATAAAGGATAGGGAAGATTCTACATGTGAATACATACAGAAACTGATCAATATAACTGTGTATGAAATCAATAACATAACCACACAGAAGAAAAAAAGAATTAATCTAAGTAAGTTTTGAACATATTCCTCTGACTACATACCCTCAGTAGAATAAAGGCTAAGAGCATAAAATTAAGGCAAGGAGTTCAACCTGACTCATAGGCATATCATTTGGTAGTGGAATTGATATAGTGATATTAAATATATTGAAGTGTTGAGAACATGAGTAAATACACTGGTATTTTGAGGACTCAGGGTCTCTACTATGAATAAAGGGGATGATGAATATGGAATGATGGGAAAGAAGCACATGGTTTTTGGATTAGACTTGGAGGTATCACATGTGTATATGTGTGTAAACACGTGTGTGTGCACACGTGTGTGAGTGTACACACATGAAATGTGGGAGCAGGAAAGCAGTGTTCAGCTCAGCCAGCTTTATAGGAAATCGAATCTACGTTAGGTATTGAAGAAAAGGATGAGAGAGCAGGTTATTTCCTTCCCTGAGTAAAGAGCAGGCTGTAGTAGTGAAAACTAAACATGAAGAGACAAAAAGTCACAGAAATGAGCCCCCATTACCAGTGCCCAGTGGGAGGCAGCTTGGCTGAGTGGAAACAGCATAGGTTCCAGAGGCCCAGAGAAAGGACTTCACCCTTCAGCATGCCTTGCTCCTCCTTTGTGACTGTGGATCACTGCGTCTCTTGGAGTCTCAGGCTCTTGTTCGTATGGGAAAACATGGCCAACATTGCAAGGTTGCTGGGAGGACCCTATGAGAGACGTCCATGAACAGTGGGATATAGTGCAGGTGCCCAGAAAATGGAACGAACATCAGATCCTATTAATAAACACAAAGTCATGCGAACCCAGGGCTGGAAAGAGGTATTGATGCATAGTTTTCCTGGAAAACCTATACTAAAACTGTTTCTGTCCTTTGAATTAGACACTCTACTTCTCAACATTTACCTGGAGAAAGGTAGAAAATATACACAGAGAGGTATGGATAGGGATATTCATTTCAGCATTAAAAACATTTTATAGCAATTGAAGTATAGTTAAATTAAATTTCTTAAACCCAAAGAAATCTAGGTAAATGTATGAGTAAGAGAATATAAAATTAAGTTGTATAACAATAGTTTTCAAACTTATCTTGGCAGGGGAACCTAAAGATACTTAGACAAAATCCAAATATATGTAGACAGATATACCGATACATAGATTGGTAACCATATGACAATTAGAGGAATTATTTAAAGTCATGCAGACAAGCTGTAGGTATTGTCTTGTCCTTCTCATTACTTCAACATTTATTATTTGGCATCCTTCGATAAAGAAGGAATCTTTCCCTTTCCCCCCTCCCACCCAAGGTTTGTTTTGTTGTTGTTATTGTTGCTGTTGTTTGTTTGTTTTGCTTTGATTCTTTCTTTTGTATTTTTGTTAGCAACAACGGGTTCATGAATTCTTTGTGCTCTGATTCATAACTGTCTATCTTTCTGCTGCTGCCCAATTTGCCATAGATTTTCCAATGGGAACTTCTTTATCTGGTTCCTAGATCTTCTTGACATGTTCCCATTGGTCTCTAAGCACCTCCAGGTTCACTCAGCTCTTTCTCTACCCTCTACATTTCTCTAAGTCCTGATTTGTGTTAATGAAGTCTTGGTATTTAGAAACCAAAATCTGGATGCTAAGAGTGCTCACTACTGCTGGAGTGTCACTGCCTCTAGATTCTTTCAATGGGTAGATCCTCGAATGTTATTATCTGACTTCTCATTTACAAGGAGGAACTTTCATTTGTGCATTAGGGTCGAAAATACCAAACTGTAAAGAACAACAGATTTATCCTTTTTTTTTTTCACTTTTGGGACTCTTTGTTGTGCTAATCAGGGTAAAGTTTAGAGAGATGAACTGAAAAATTAATGTAGAAAGAATAAATTGATTTATGCAAAGATAGTGGACCTCTCTTCTTACTGCTTCCTGCATGCAGAAATTCTCACTTTCTGCCTCCACAGGGGACTTCAATGAAGACATTATTTTTCTACATCTTTTAGATTTGTGTTCCTTTTAATGGTGATACCAAGTAGACGTTTGCTTCAGGCACATGCCTTAAGATTATCTGGATTTTAATTATTAAAAGAGCATTTCACATGAGGAGCTAAATACCACCAATTCTATTTTCAGAGTTGTGGAATGAAAAGAAACATGTTCCAGTCAGGAGTTGTTTTGAAATCCACTTTACCACCTAGCAGCTTCACGATCTTTGCTAGAATGCTGGACTTTTCTGAATCTTGCCATGTTTGGGGCAATTGTAGACGTGGAAATGGGCAGAATTTGCCAATGTTCTTTCACTGGAGTGCCAGGCATTGTTTAAGCCAATATGGCTGGTGATTTTCCCTTCAGGGGAAAATCTAGTGCAGGGCAGGGACCCTGTGAAAGGCCCTGCACCACACAGGACAGCTCTCCACTGCAAACACCTGTCTGGTCCAAAATGAGATTGAGAAAGACTGATCCAACAGATTTCTCTGGGAGTGTCTGATTCTCTAGGAGTCTCTATCTTGCATTGTTTTTGAACTATTTTATAACTCCCTAAATTTCAGGAAACTGACAGTGATGCCAATGATTCTGGTCTCTACAGGTAGCAATGAACTTTGTCCTGAAAGACACAACGGGTTGTTGCCGTGTAGATGTTGACAAATTCATTTCTGCGTTCTCCATTGCTTCTACGTGTGTCCATCAGAGGACTGTCCTAATGTCTACTACATCGTATACTGGTTCTCTCATTAATGAGTGAAATAAAATCTTTGGCAAGTACATATTTGTATGAGGGTGATGATTTTATCCTGTTAAGAAAATTATGGTTTGGTTCCCATATCCGGAAAACAAAAAGAAAAAGACAACCTCTTAGGGTTACACATGGCTGAGGCCGGATCACGTGTGTGGGACGCAGTGCCACATCCCACAGTGCTCAGGCAAGGCCACTGTCTTTACCTCCCCTTCTTTCCCAAGTCTTCTCAGCAAAACTGAAATAGGCTGTTTATATTTGACTCCCAAGCCTCCCCTTTCTAGATCCTTAATCTTTTCCCCACAAATGCTCTTCTTCTCCTTATAAGAACTCATAGAAAGTGCCAACCCCTCTAATAAAAACTGCTCTCCAAAATAGATGTAGTAACTGTCATTGACAACTTGAAGTAAATTTGTTTCATTATGCCTCCTCTTCTGGGGCCCTTGATAAAGAAGTGAGCGATGAACACACACTTCGGGAAGTAACTTGTAGTAAGAAGGGTTTTCTGATAACCCAGACACTATGCTATACAGGCATCACCTACCCCATCTCTGAGCCAACATAGGGTCTTCGTTTGCTCTGGTAACCACTGAGATCAGCAGGGGACAGTGACAAGGAATGTATATGAACACAAAGGATCCATGAAACCTAAATTAAAAGGGCTTAGCAGAGCAAAGTATGTGCATTGTGTTTTTAAAGATCCCATACAATGACAGGAGAGTTAAAGATGAATGAGATGGGAAGAGATTTAGCTTTTAGGAATTTCGTGGCCTTTTGAAAACATTTGAAAATGTAATATTTTCTAAAGGATTTCTTAATCATTCCTGTCTTGTCCACTATGAAAAAAAATGTGATGTTTGCATTCTTCTGGATTTCTGAATCTCTGCCATTTGGACTTATTTAGCAAACTCTCTCCTGAGATGTAATACAATGTGAATAAAACACAGCCCAATCCATAGCAAATACAAATCGTATTCATTTATCCTTTGGAGTACAAACTTCAACCGTAACTAAATACAATATGCTGGCTCTTTTTGTGCTTTTTATGAACTTTTGAAGCAGGTTTGTGATGAATAGATTTTATAGGATTATGCAGTTATAGTTTGCTTTTAAATATTTCAGAGAGAAATCATAAACATGACCTCATATGTTAATAAATCAATTATGGAATGCTGTTTTATACATATGTTCAAAATATGACCCTATCCAAAACTCCTTCAACGAGTACCAAGAAATAACTTTAAAATCTTATTTAGGAGGCTCTGGTTTTCAAAACACTGGATGGAATTCTGCTGTTCCATACAAAAGGGGGGAAAAGCAGTTTCTTCAACCTACGTTTATATTGTTTCTAATATAGTCAATATGAAAGCCACATTGAGGGCATGACATTTGCTCTCTATTAGGCCTCCTTTCTCCTTGCTTTCTCATTCCAAGTTGAAACTGAGAAGCTAAGGGCCAGGGAGACAAGACACCCACCAGCAGATCAAGTCAGGGGACACTGGCTCCGAGGAGCCCACCATCTCAGTTCAGTGCTTTTTTTTTTTTTTTTTTTTTTTAGCAAGTAACTGTTTTATGTATTTACCAGCAATCTGAGGCAGACATGAATGAAGAGGAATACTTGGAGGATGGAAAAACATTTCAACGTATCCACGGTCCAGTCAGAATACTATGGTTCTACATAGTGTAAACAACTGCTCAGTGATATTTCCATTTATTCCACTTTTAATAATAAATTTTTTTTCTCATACATGATTTGACACATATTTTGATTTAAAATTAAATAGTCACAGTGGAAGAAACAATGGCTTATTTTTTAAATTATTTTTTTTCCTTTTTTTTTTTACAGACTGCATTTTGAATCATTGTACACAAATGGAGTACATCATTTCGTTTCTATGGTTGTACACGTAGATTCATACCATTAGTGTAATCATACGTGTACATAATCAAGTGACCAAGCTGCTGAATCTTAAGGCTTCAACAAATGTATCATTATTTTCTCTGAACAAGAAGATCTTCTATTTTGATTATTCTTGGTGAACAGCAATGTTGTTTCTTCATTGGTTTCCACTGCCAAATAGTTGTGACAGACGGTTTAACATGGTGCCTACTGTTTTCAGGGGATTCCATCATATGAATCCTCATTTCCAGAGCAACAGCTGTTGGCAATCTTTCACTGAAAGTCCATCCATCAGGATTTCTCTACCGTGGTTGACCAGGAGTCCTGCTTTGGCTGCTAGGGCTTCATTCTGCGGAATACGATATTCCTGAAATCTCATGGATATTCTTTGTAGCGTTTTCAAATATTTCCGTGAGCGATGTTCTGAAAAGATGATCTCTTCAGGTTTTACTTCTCTTGTTGTGAAGTCTTTTACACAGTCCAAACAGCAGGTTTCTGTAAGTTTCTTGTAGGTTCCAAGGAATTTCCTAAACTCTTTTATCTGATCAGATTCTGGTATTCGCAGTCATATTCTTTTGGTATGTTTATTCGTCACCTTTTCTGATGCCTGAGTTTCCTTTCTGATCTGGAAAAGAGGTTGTCCAGCCTTTGCTTGAACCTCTGTCTCCAGTGAGGCCTGATTCCTTGCTTCATCACAGGCTCTTGCATCCGACACTGGTACGAGGCTGGGGCTACAGTACAGGTTGAGTCTGGGGGCTGAGGGTGGGGCCAGGGCGCCACAGCCACTGGATGGCAGAGTACACTTGGGAGCAGTGATGTCAAAGAGTTATTAAACCCTTTGATGAAGATTCTTTACAACACGGGGGAAATCTAGCGGAAAAAAACAGCATCATTAATGAATTCTGAAATCCACTAAGAATTAACTTCGTGACTGTCTGCTTAGCCAACACTCTCTCAGGGCTAGTTTTTTAAACATGACCCCCTGATGTGAAAGATCACAAGTTCAATAATGGTGATTTGCCTGAAAGGGTAGGATTTATTTCATGAGGCCCTTTTCTGCCTTCATGATAGTTGAATTTCTAAAACTATTATTTGTCTGTTCCTCAAAGGGATAGTCAAAGTGGCTCCAGGATTTCAAGATTATTTCATTTTCAAGAAATACATTTTTTAAATACATCTTTTAGGGCTTTTTGTTTGCTATTTTATATATATTTTAAGCTTACGTAAATTAATGTTTTTATCATTGATGTTTGGGCCTCATCATTCAATATTTAATGGCACAACCAAATAAGAAAATAGTTTAACAAACTTGTCTCTGAAAGTATAAATATTACTACTTTCAACTGGGACAGAAAACATTACCTATTTTCAAATGCTGCATGAATTCACATTAGCAAGTATCAAAAAATCATATATTCATATTTTTGTAATTCTAAGACTGGAGTTGGGTTTTAACACCTCAAATTCAGGGCATTAAATTTTTAAACCAGCAATTTCAGAAGTGTCTGCCTTCAGTGCCAGCCAGGATATAAATGAGAACAGCAGCCCTCCAGGAGAAAGAGACCAGGTGAAAGAGCACATGGACTCTGCAAATGAGATTTTATCTTCAGATGCTACCTTACCAAATCAATAAAACATCCTTGTTGCCTGCTTGAGCCGAACTTTGTCTCATACCTGTGTCACCCACAAAAATTAATTCAAAATGGGTAACAGATGCCAATTTAAAATCTCAACTATAAAACTTCTCAAAGAAAAGACAGAAAAACTTTGTGGTCTCTGGCTTGACAGAGATCTTAGATAATGACACCAAAAGCACAATTCAAAGTAAAATTGGCCTTTATGAAAATTAAAAACATTCACTCTTTAAAAGACACTGTTAAGAGATTAAAAACAAATCACAGGTTTGGAGAATATCTTTGCAATTTGCATAGCTGATGAAGGGTGTGTCTCTATAACCAACTCTTGAAACTATGAGACGACAAACAAGTCAATTGAAAAGGGGGAAAAAATGTGGACAAACATTTTCCCAAGGGAGATAAATAGCTGGCCAAGAAGCAAGTGCAAAGATGTTCAGAGGTCACAGTCACTAGTAAAACACAAGTCAAGCTCTCTGAGATGCCACTGGGCACCATTGGAAAGGTCAGAGCAGAAAGACTGGACAACCCTGCTGGTGGCCATGTTCACTGGAACAACCAATGTAGGAGACAGTTCTTCATCATCTAATCCAGCCATTCAGCTCCTAAATATGTACCCAAGAGAAATTAACACGTACACACACAGGAAGACCACAGGAAGGTTCATAGATGCTTTATTTGTAATAGCCAGAACTAGCAAAAACTCAAATATCTATGAACAGGTTAATGGGTAAACAAACTCAGAGCTCTCCATATAAAGGAATATTACCTTACAATCAAAAGGAGTGGACAAATGATACATCCAGTACTTGGATGAATCTCAAAATGATGTGCTGAGTCAGAAGACCAGAAAAATGAAGAGGACACTGTGTATCTTGGTCAGGTTGTGCTACTGTAACAGAACACCAGAGGCTGGGTGGCTTAAACAATAAGCATTTATTTCTCATACTTCTGAGGATGGAAAGTTCAAGTTCAAAACACTCAAGACTCAGTGTCTGACACTGGCTGCTTCCTGACTCATAGGCATCTTGCAGTGGTGTCTTCGTGTGGTGAAAAGAAGGGAAGAGAGCTATCTGGGATCCTTTTTTATAAGGGCACTAATCCCACCCAGGAGGGCTCCACCCTTAGGACCTAGCCGCCTCCCAAAGATACCCATTATCACCAGACTGGGGTTAGATTTCAACCTGTGAATTGGAAGAGGACAAAACATTGCATGGTTTTACTTATATAAAATTTTAGAAAAATTTTATATCTGGAAAGCCGATCAGTGGGGGTGGGAGAGTTGGTGGTGGGCGGAGGGACTGAAGGATAGGAAGAAATGTTCATAGGTCTGTCTCAATTGTGGTGATAGTGTCATGGGTGCATACTGATGTCACACTGTGTACTTTAAATACGTACAGTGTATTGTATATCAACTATACCTCTATAAAACTACTCTAAGAAAAGAAAAAAATGCCAATTATAAAAGAAGAATTGGGGCAGTTCTCCAAACCACTTCCCTATACCATTACTGGCCAGAAACTTTGCCTAATTTCAAGTCACAGAACTACTTCAGGTAGGAGGCTCGATGCTGTGGTATGTACCGCCACCCATACCCAGCACGGGCTCTGCCATTAGCCCCACAGAGGGCACCTGGGTCGTGCCACCACTTTCTCCACTAGAGAGAGTTCCTTGTGGTCCCTGCTTGTCTAAAGTCTAGGGTGACTGACCGCTGATGGGCCTCCTCGGTCAATACGCTGTGCATTGGTTTCGAGGCAGGCTGGGCAGATGGCCGCCTGGCATGGGAGATCGACCGTCTTGCACCAAGACTCTGGCTGTCACCGTTCCTCAGGCGGGACATGCGCCTCACTGGTGAGCCTCCTTCCCAAGCTCCTGGATGGCAGAGGCTGCGTCTTCATCTTGAGCAGCCTCCACTCTGCCGGGAATCAAACAGGTGCCTGGTGGGATGGAATTGTTAATAATGACTCTCCCTCCATTACTCCTCTGGAAGTGCCGAGAGGCCCTGGATCTCTCTCCAGGCTGGAAGACTGGCGACTGCCTCAGTCTGTGCTTGAGTTGGATAAGGAACCAGCCTCATTCGTCTGGTTGGGATTTAAGGAGAGATCCAACGCACATCCAAACCTTGCTGCTTGTGGACGAGTCTGCAGTTGGTCAGAGCATGAGAAGCTCCTCTCACAGGCTTCTAGCTCGTCTTAGACAAGTGGACCACCGTGGGGATGGTGAGCTGGATTAATCAGAACCAGATATGGAGAGGAAAAGGGATGGTGGAGGCAGCCCAAGCAGAGGTCTCTCTTCCGGCTGCCCTGTTTCTGTCCGTCGTTCTTCTGGTGACCACACCTGACTTCCTTCTGGGTGCCCAGCCTTTCTCTCACTCTCAGTCAATGAGCTTCCAGCATCTTTTTCCCTGGCTCCATTAGAAGTAGGTGACTTAGGCCTAAGTCATTTAGCACATCACAAGCCTCGGACCTGGGGCTGTTATGGGCTGGACATGTATAACAAAATGCCAACCCCCTCATTGATGTTTGGCCACTAACAGGCTCCCCCAGGCTCTCTGGTTTATGCCCATCTCCCTCCACACCTGCATGACCCTCATAAGGGAGATGCACGCTCGACTCTGAGTACCTGCGGGAATGTCACACCACTCGGTCTCTAGATCGGGCTGGGGAATCCATGCCCTGGCTCCCTCTCCAATCTCCTCAGGGCTTTGCTCCTCAGTTCTCGCTCCAGGCGGAACCTGAACCTTTCTCTTGGAGGGGTCTTTTTGCTTGTTTGCTGGGTACTTTCTGTCATATTTATGGGAACCCTGGATGTGAACTTTTTGTCACTGGGACATAATATCTGAGAAAAACAACTTGAAGGAAGGAAGATTTATGTTGACTTGTGGATTCGGAGGTTTCAGCCCAGGTTTGGCTGGCTCCATGGCTTTGGGCCGGAGGGCAAGGCGGAACATCAAGGAGGGAGGGCGTGGTAAAGGAAGGCTGCTCACCTCAGGGCAGCCTGGAGGCAAAGATTGAGCCCATGGCTGGGGACAAGACAGTCCCCACGAGAACCTGCTCCCTTCAACTAGCTCTAAGCGTTTGAATGAGCAATTGGGAGATTCCACCACCTCCCATAGTCCATTCAAAGTATGAAGCGATGGATGGATTAACTCACTGATAAGGTCTGACCTCAAGATCAGATCTTTCCCTAAGAGTCCTGCCTCTGAACATCGCTTCACCGAAGACCAAGCCTTCAACACCTGCTCCGATCCAAACAATAGCACCCCGTCCATTTTTCCGATACCTAAATAAATGCCTGGGTAGGGGACTATTTTATATCCCCAAATCCTAGAACAGAGCTTGGCACAGGTTGGCTTCAAATGGTTGATCACTTGCTTGCTTGCTTGCTTGATTGATTGATTGATGATCCTTTCTGATCACCATCTTCATATCTGGACCTTGTGCCTCGGTTACTGCTCGTGGTCCAGGACAGGCAGCCCCAGGCCTGAGCAGGGTAGCCAAGCCATCTGCAAAGGTGTGGCAAGTTAAACCAGCTCCTTTTGGGGACTAAACATGCTTTAACATTCCCATTATGTCTACTCTTCTTTTTCTAAATCACATCAAACATGTTAATTTTCCCCAGTTCAGCTTTAACTCCTTCTAGAGAGAATAAAGTATATGATTCTAAGATAGAGTTTAACCCCTTTGCTGAGAATCGCCCTTCCAAAATTTGTTTTTATTTGATTATTTGTTGACCACAATCACAGCCCTGTCTATACAGTCTGAAAAGCCCACAAAATGGGCTGTAACTAAAACCACTATTTGCTTTTGGCTGTATATAGCAAAATTTGATTTTCAGTGATAGGATTCTCAGTCTGATAACACAACTGCAATTTCTCTAGCTATTTACCTTTAAATCTCAGTATTACACTTGCTACAGATGATATATGAAAGTAAAATATTTGCACAGTGCTGTGATTCAGTCTGGAGCAGAGGTAGTTCTGAACCTGAGGGAGAGGAGGGTGCTGGGATGGACATCGTCAGGACCAATATTTTTGTAAGTGAGAAGCAGATTTCAGTGCTGCCTGTACTCTGTGGATGTGCCCCGGGTTAGGTCACTGCCCCTGTGGCAGCTATTGACAAAGTCTGAGGGGCTGTGACATAATCAAAATCTCAGCTCCAGTTCATTGGGGAGTAAAGAGGCAGATGATAGGCTGTTTTTTGTTTTTTGTTTTTTTTAATTCATTGAAATTCCTCTGTGTGTTTTGTATTGTTACAGGTATGAACTCAAGCAAGAAGTTTTCCTAAGCTATTAGGATTCTTGGGTTCTTTTCTATTAAGTTTGCATATGTGTGCAAATCTGCCTTTTGCAAACATGGCTAGTGCCTCTTTGTCCCTTCCAGAACCTCAGCCTTGTTTTCTCTCCAGGGTGGAGGTTCACGGTCTCAAACGAGAGGATCAAAAGACTGTGCATGTCTGGAGGAAGACGCTGCCCATCAGATTGTGATCATTTAAAACAGCTTATTAAAGAAAACCAGTTTAATTTACTCCAAGAAAAGCTCATTTTGTTGCTAATTTAATTTCAGAAAAAAGGCCTTATGTAGAACGTGCCCCAGGAATTTCTATAAGATCTATTTATCCAATCCAGGAGGATTATCTGACTCTCATAAGTTAATCTTCTTGCAAGTGTGTCCCTGGTTCATGAGCAAGTGCGGGCTATTCTTCACACGACAAGTGTGTGAGTTCGACCTGGAATAAATGAGACAGGTTGCACCCTCGGTCACCTACGCCTCGACCATTGGAGACGTGCGAGCTGATCTGGGGTGTCCGTGGTTACAGAGACTCCTTCTCAGGGCTGGCAAATCAAACAATGACTTTAATGTGATCACCAAGTTGACATATAGAAATTGGTTGCAACAAATTCAATCAATAAATATTTATGAAGTTGCTCCCGTGTGTCAGGCACGGTTGTAGATGCAGAGATTAGGATAACGGAGAACAACTGGTAGAGTATCTTGTCCTTGGGAGTTCACATGCAAGGGGAGAAAGTTAGACACAAAACCCTAAAACAAAGGAAAATGTGGTAGGATCAGGTAGCAATGGACACTACAAAGAAACCTCAGACAAGGAAGAATAGAGAGGTTCGAGGGATGTTGACATCTTAAGTCTTGAGGCCAAGGATGGCGTGTCTGGGGAAGTGACATTTGATCAGAGAATGAAGTGACAGGAAGTCAGGCAGGAAGGGGAGAGGCCCCAGGCAGACAGAACAGCAAGTGCAAAGGCCCTGAGGTAGGGACATCTAGGAAGCCAGAGTGGCAGGGAGAGAGAAGTAGGAATGGGGTTGGGAGATAGCATAGAACCAGCTCACAGGGTCTTTCATACTGGTGAGGACGTGGGGTTTGATTCTAAGTGGTGTGAATGGCTCAGCTTTGGGAAAAATAAACTTTCATTTCTATGGCAGGTGGTGATTTTTCCTCTGGTCTTGTATCTTTCTTTCATTCTCGGCTTTGGACCATTTACTGCTTGAGTCTGAGGTGCATCGCCAGTGTCATGTCTTGGCAAGAGCCCTTCAGTGGCCGCTCATGTCGCTGGGTCTTCAGACAAAGGAGGGTGAATTCTGTTGTCTTCATTCTCAGAGTAAAGACTGAAAACCGGTACCAAAGACCGAGTATGCCCAACCACCAAGAACGTGTGGAGATGTCCTTGGTTGTTTTCTTATTTTCTTCCCTTTCTGGTTCTTTAGAATTAATGTCTTGGGGGAAGATGTTTCAGGAGAGAAGTTCCAAGAGAAGTTTTGATTATTAAATACTTTCTGTTTGAGCACGGTAAGAGCAAGTCTCTTTTTAAATGGATTATCTTTAATGAACAAACTGGATGTTTTCTGAGCAGTTTTAGGTTCAGAGAAAACTCAAGCAGCAAGTTCAGAGTTCCGTGTGCCCCGGCCCCCGCACAAGCCCAGCCTCCACGCTGCCACAGCCCACCAGGGCACCTTTGCTACAATCAGTGAAACTACATGGGCACGTCATTGTCACCCAAAGGCCACCGTTTACATCAGAGCTCACTTGGAAGGGTGTCTTCCATAGGATGACAGGCATGTAATGAACAGTCCACCATCATTACATCTTATGGGACCGACTCACGGCCCCAGCATCCTCTGGGCTCTGCCTGTTGGCTCCTTCCTCCCCAACTCCTGACATTTTATTGACACTCACTGATATTTTGTCTCCCTCACTTTGCCTTTTCTAGAATGTTCTATAGATAGGGTCGAGCAGAACATAGCTATTTTGTACTGGCTTCTTTCAGTTAGCAAAATGCATGGAAGTCTCCTCCAGGTCTTTTCACAGTGCGGTAGCTCCTTTCTTCATAGTCCTGGTCCAGATGAACCACGGTTTATTCATTCACCAACTGAAGGACGCATGGCTGCTTCCACATTTGGGCAGTTATGAATAAAGCTGTGGTCAACATCCCTGCGCAGGCTTTTGTGTGGACATGGTTTCCAGTTCGTCTGGGTAAATATCAAGGGGTGTGACTCCTGGACCATGTGGTAAGGGTATGTTTAGTTTTGTAAGAAACTGCCAAGTAGCTGTACGATTTTCATTCCCACCAGCAAAGCATGAGCGTTCCTGTTGCTCCGTATGCTGGCCAGCATGGGCGTTGTCATCCTCTGGGACTCAGGTCTCTGCATAGGTACGGACCAGCATCTCGTTTGTCCCTAATGATGTGTGATGTTGAGCATTTTTTACATGCTGACTCGCCATCTGCATCCTTTTGGAGAAGTGTCAGCTAGTCTTTTTTACATGAGAGCATTTCATGGAACTAGATCGAGTAGGTTCTTGTGATTTACATCCCCTTTCTCTGGCGCCTCCTATGATAATAAGAAGAGAACTCCACATCAGTGGTCTACCAGTGAACAAGGATGTCAAAGTTTTCCATCTTAAAAACTTAAAAGGGAGGAGGATTTAAAATGGTAAACAAAGGTATGTTATTGTAAACAGTACCTCATACAACTATATTATTTGTTAGTGAGAGTAATTGCTCACTCACTCACACAAGCATGAGTGACTTCTGTATGCAACACTCTGGCATTTTACATATATCTTTAAATACTTACAGTAGCCCTTCATGTTATGCTTTATTATCTCTGTTGCACAAAGGAGAAAGTATCAGGCTTGTGATGTAAAAATTTAGTTAAAATATGTTTAATAAATATGGGAATATATTAGTTCATGAAGATTGAAAGTCAGGTGCTAGATAGAATAAATCCAGCAAGGTTGATCCAGGGTCTGAATGATGCAATTGTGATCCAGTGTTTTCCTCTTAATGTCTGAGACTGACTTCTCTCTTGGGCTCTGCATGATGCCAAAATGGCTGCAGCAGCTCCAGCTCCCCTATACACTCCAGTGGTTATCTACGATAGGAAAGAGTAAAGGCCCCTTTGCCATTGATCAACCAGAGACTTAGGATGAAGTCTGTTTGGGCAAATCAGCATGACTTAAGTCATTGTTTTATTTGAGTGCCTATTGTTTCTGCTAGATTCTATAAGGCAGGTTTGTTCTCTTACCTTGTGAAAAACAAGTCCAAGAAGATGGGCATTAACCCAAAATCAAACAGATATGATGACTCAATTACATATTATTATTATCATGAAGCAAAAAAAAAATAGGATGCTCTATGACATGGATTGGCAAATTATGATTCAAGGACTCAAAATGATCTATTACCTGTTCTTTTAAATAAAGTTTTATTGGCATACATTTCATACACATTCATTTACATATCATCTAGGCACGTTCTCCACTACAATTGCAGAGCAGAGTAACTGCTACAAAGACTATATGACTAGCAAACCCAAAAATATTTACTCTCTGACACTTCACACCAAAAGTTTGCTGCTCCTGTTTTAAGCATGTTTAACAGGAGGAATCTAATTCTGGGGGTGAGGGAGGTCTTTCTAAGGAACTGAGATTTAAGGTAAGATGTAGACTGAAAATGAGAGGCCGGGCAAGTCTGTGGAGGGGTGGAGGGTTGAGGCCACCCTGGGGGATGGGTATGCTCCCAGGAGGAAGGGGCAGCGTGCAGTGAAGGTCCCCATCACCAGGGTCTGGGCTCATCTGAGGAGCAGGTGAAGGTCAGCAAGGTTGGGGCACCGGGAACATGGGCCAGGCATGACCCGTGGGACAGAGTGAGAGGGAGGCCAGTGACACCAGCCTTGGGGTCATCCTGCAGGACCACAGAGGAGTTGGCCGAAGGGCGCTAGGCAGGGTCAGGGACCTCGAAAATATCACCTTAGCTGCTGCATGGGGGATGGATAGGAAAACGAGAGAGAGAGAGAGAGAGAGAGAGAGAGAGAGAGAAAGAGAGAGGAAAGCACTGGGAGGCTAGGGCCATGGTGACTGATTAGTGGGTAATGAGGAGAGATGGTTCAGTGGGTGAAGGCAGGTCATTTACTGAGCTGGCCATGTTGCAAGATGAGCAAACTCAGGCCTGATGAAGAAGATGTGAGGAAAGATCAAGAAGGTGTTCTTCTTTGCCCTAAATTTCCATCAGCCCAACCTGTGTTTCCAATCAGGTCTGTCAATGAGATGAGCTCTCACTAAAGTTTGGTTTAGCACCACAAATAGTGTGCAGGGAATGATGTCCAAGACCAGCTGGGCCACAGGCTTTTGTGAAGATCCTGAGAGGAGTTTCCGAGACGTCCTCTGGGTTATGAAGTCGAGTTCATCTGGTGCTGCCCGGGGTTCTCCGCATGTCACAGAAAGCTGGGCAATGGCACGTTCTGTTTATTTCCACCACACCCGAGGTGCTCCCATAGCTACACACATGGGTGAGCAAAGCTAACTCCACACTGAAATGTCCTTGAAAGGAAATGAGGTTTGCAATGTTTCGAGAAACCATTTACCCACTAAAATAGTAGCTGACACATAGGAGAATTTTTAGGTTTCCTTCCAAATACAACATTCTGTGACACACTAGGCAAGATGAGAGGAAACCAAGTGATGTGTTCCAAAGTCATGTGACCTTCTGGACTACTCCCAGATAATCCATGCATTCCGCTGCACTTTAACAGAGATATATCAAAGTCAACTGATTTCATGAGCTAGCATAAATAAGATTATCAATGACCTGGCAGCCCTTAAATCAGATAGCATGATCCATTCTTGGGGGCGTGGCAGCTTTGAATTTCCACAAGTCCCAGGATTTTCCTGTAAGAATTTAGAGTGTGGAAAAAACTCCATTTGCCTGAGTAGCACCCGGATCTGAAACAGGAGCAGCATCACTCTTTCTTTCTCCCTGTCTCTTCTGCTGGGGTCCCTTTCTTAACCTGCTCTGCAGCACTGAGTCACCCTGGAGTACCTTGCTCAGGTCACAGACAAAGACAGTAGGAGCTGGGAGACTCTGCATCTTCACCTCTGTGCAGAGTAAGTTAGGAGACCACAGCTGGATGGCTAAGTCCCCAGGTGTCGTCAGACTCAGGCAGCTACCGGGGACAGAATTCTAGCTGATTGGGGCTGTTAGTCTTTCTGTTCAAAGTTCAAATTCCCAGGAGCAAAACCTGGAGGGAGCTGGTGCCTGTGGCTCGGGAAGGCTGTCTTCCGTTGGCTGTGCCAACTAACTCCATCCAATGCCCAGGGAAGAAAGGAAGTCAAGGTGATGCTGGGAGGGCAAAGGGTGCTGGGCACTCCAGAACAGTGAAAGGTCACCCTCACAGGCTCTGGTAAGTCCTGCCAGCCAAGGGACTGGGCTTCATTCATCAGGAAGGAAATCCTCTTCTTTTCCTTTCATACATGAGGACATGAATAAAGCACCTTCTCATAACGTCTGGGCAGCATGAAGGCACGCGCCAGGGACCTAGGTGGGGTGGGGGAAGAGGGTATGGAGCCTCCCAGGACGGGAAGGAGGAGGGAGGCTGGGGGACAGGGAGGCCAGAGGCTGGCCCAGGTGGGGTCGGAACAGTCAGTCAAACAGCACCAGGAGGACAGCATGGAGCAAGCAACTCAGGAGCTGGCAAAGCAGACGCCAGAGGGTGTTTCTTCTTTAACTGACCAGAAGTGACAGGGTAGGCTCTCAGGAGGAACAACAGAAGTGAAGTTGGAAAGAGCCTACAGGGAAGAAACCAGAACCTGCCTCTGCTTTACCTGAAGTCTGTGTTGGCCTCTCCCACCTCGCAACTAGAAGTAGGCCCGCTGATTGTCATAATGAGCATATGGATCAGTGTTTGCTGAATGAGTGGTACCTCCTTATGTGTGGCCCTTCGGCACTGCACAACCAAGCACAGTGGCACAGCCACACACACACACACACACACACACACACAGAGGCTGGGGCTAATTCCTGGAGTACTTCAAAAGCTACACTGCTTTCTCAATGCTATAGAGATTGTGCTGAGTTCACTGAACTGAACACAAGTTTCTGCAGAGGGAAGTTTCTTGGAAAGCCACCTGCAAACATGACGTAAAGGACACTGAACAGCAATGCTCACATCCTGCCAGGCTTCCCAAATCCCTTCCCCTTCTGGAGCCTCTGATGTCAACATGGCTAGATGCTTTAGCTCAAAGCATTCAGAGCTCCTGATGAAACACCAGTGTCCAGGGAGAAGGTAATAGCCATTTGCAAGCTTCTGAGAGGGCTTGGTGTCCGGGACATGTGCATTTTGTTGGAAGGAGGGGAAGGGGAGGGGAGGACCTTGCTCACTGCAGGCAACTGAGGACACAGGATGCTTGTCAGAGGGGAGGTAGAGAGATGCTGAAGATAAATGTCCCATTTCCTGAGTTTGGCCATTGGCAGAATGTACCCTTTGATGGATTTGTCACTGCAGAGATTCTGACATTTTGGCTGGAATGGAGATTATAACAAGGATAGAAAAGGAATTTTTTTAAAAGCCAGTGACAAAAGTGAATCTGTTCACAACAAAACTCAGATGCCTCTGACGCCAGTGTGCTGGGGGTGGGGACCGGCTCCAGAGAGGGGGCAGCAGGGAGAAGAAGATGCACTTACCCTTGTGCGTCTTGCACAAAGCTGGGCTCCGCCCTGTGGATGGGCGTGTCATTCCAGGCTGGGGTGAAATATGGCCCAGCTCTGCCCTGGGCAAAGGGGAGGGACCACAGCAGTCATCTCTGTCCCCTTAGCTGTGTGGCCCATCCTCCGCCATGCTTCCTCCCATCTCCAGAGCCTCTCGGAGGCCGACCCAGTTAGAGTGGAAGTCCCTGGTACCTGGGCGGTTGACACAGGGCGTGTTTTGATTTTATTGTTTGCTTTCCTTGGCAAAACCCCTTCCAGCAGCTTCAGAGGAAAACAGGCGAGATGAAAGCATTTCGGAAGCACTTACACCATAATCCTGTCACTCGTGGACTTAGAAAACAGATCAGCTTTTCCAGAGGAGGTGACGAGCCAGAGTGTGACCCATTAGCTGTTATCAAGCCCTTCCGCAGAGCCTGGAGGGCCCTCCAGCTCGAGCCAGGCTCCTTTAAAACAGCCCCTCCAAGCCCTTGTCTGGAAGAAGCAGTCAGGGCTGCTACGGGCATGACAATTTCTCATTCACAAAGTTCCTTTCGAAACACGTTGCCAACCAGCGCCCCGTAACCGATCTCACTTGTGAGCCGAACACCATTTCAATCAGTTTCTGCAGATGAGAATGTTAATAACTTGGCACTTTCTCTCTGCGTAGAAACACACACACACTCACGCTCGCCTCCCCCAAACCTGGTGCACATTAGATAATGAAAACAAACAGCAAATCCCTAGCAATATATTTTTGATACATTCTGCATCTTCGCGGAAACTGTCATCACAAGTTGGTACTTGCCTACATGCTTATAATTTTCTCTTTGAATTGCACAAGGAACCATCAGCGAATGATCACTTTTTACTTAGAGAAGAAAGTCAAAATAGACTCTCTTTTTCAGGCTTACGTCTGAAGCGTAATGTTGATCCGGGCTAAAGGCAGCTGGCACATTTTTCCCATGAGTGTCTGGAGCAGCTGACTTTCTCTGGAATCATCGGCATTAACAAGCCAGGATGGAAAAGGCAGGCAGGAGGCCTCAGGTCAGGAGGGTGGTTCAAGGTCAGTGTTTGCTGGAGCAGTGTACTCTTCCTGTGAAGGGAAATCTCGGGACCCATCCAGGGCCGCCCCTTAGTTATCATAAAACCCAGTCTTCTAGGCCAATAAACTTAGTTATAAACACACCATACGATCCAGGGATCTAGAGTGGACCCGGACGCAGACATGGCCACCATGTCACCTGTTCCTCCTCTCACCTGTTCCCACAAGCTGCTTTTCCTGTCTCCAGAGAAATGCCCCTGGGCTCTTGCTTCTCTCTGAGCTGATATATCAGGAGACTCTAAGAAATGCTGAGCTTTATTTTTGTCTGATTAAAAAAAAAACAATCTTCCCCTGAATGCATGTGCCCTGTTGTCTTGGAGGTGGACAAGCTCCTGGGATGCATGCACATTTACCTGGGGCTATGGGGCTGTCCTCACCCGACGGCCACAGAGAGCGGACGGCTGCACGTCCTGTCCACTCCAGTGCCGGTCCACCCTCGCGGCAGATCGCAGGACTCGGCAGTCTGCCCCTCCTGTGGGCTCCTGTGATGGGTAATCTTGGTTGTCAACTTGACTGGCTCAAGAGACGCCTAGAAAATTGGTAAAGCGCACTTCAGGATGTGTCCTGAGGATGTTTCCAGAGACAACTGGCAAGTGGGCCAATGAACGGAGGGGCGAAGACCCACCCTGAGTGTCGGCCGCACTGACTATGAGGCTGGGCCCCTATGGAGCCAAAGGAGGAAGAAAGAAGGAAGCCGGCCCTGGCCCAAGCTGGATTCCTCCCGAGCGCCTTGAACACAGGTTGGTACCAGCGACTCTCCAGGGAGCATCCAGCCTTCCGCCTAGACTGGGGCTGCAGCATTGGTCCCTCTTGTTCGGAGGCTCCAGCTTCTTGGAAAGAGCAGCCACTGGTTCCTCCAGCTCTCCAGCCTGCCCCCAAGACTGTCCCGCCTCTGACTGCAAGCTGGTCATCAGCCCCGTCCTGTGATTACAAATGCTGCCTGCTGGTTCTGTTCCTCTAGAGAGCCCTGCCTCATAGGGCTCCCCAGAGGAAAGCTTGAGCCCTGAGAACTTGGTTTGTTCCCCAATTCCCAGTCTGGCCTGCCCCAAAACAGATGTTCTGGGAATGCACAGTGAAGGAAGGAAGGAGCACGTGAGTCCAGTTCCCTTATTGAGAAGATGAAGAAACTGAGATGAAAACAAGAAAAAAGACTTGCCCCCAGACATGTGGGGACAAAAATGGGGACTGGGCTTTCTGGATGTGACCTTGGGGGTAAAAACAGTCTATATTCAGTGCCTCTGAGTAACTAGGGAAAAAAATGAATCTCAATCCTTTATTCTCAAACTGCAAAACCTGTGAATAATCACCCAGACTTTCTGTTTCTGTATTTTTAAGAAGTTTTTCTGTAACTTTAAGAAGTTAATATAAAAATATTAAAAGTCACTTAAAGATGGAAATATCCAAAGGTGAAAAAGAAGGAAAGAAAACTATAAATTTAGAATGCCAAAGAAAATCATCATCAACATCTTGATGCTTTCAAAGCCAATCTTTTTTTCTTGTTTTATTTGTTCTAATTAGTTTTACATGAACATAGAATACATTTTGACATATCATACATAAATGGAATATAAATTCTCATTCTTCTGGTTGTACGTGATGTAGAATTACACCAGTTTTGTAATCATTATAAGCACGTAGTGTAACAATGTCTCTTTCATTCCACTCTTGTTCCCACCCTCATACCCCTCCCCTCCTTCACTCCCCTCTGTACAATCCAAAGTACCTCTATTCTTCCCTAGCCATGCACCCTTATTGTAAATTAGCATCTGCGTATCAGAGAAAACATACCTCCTTTGGTTTTTTGGGGGTTTGGCTTATTTCACTTAGCATGATATTTTCCAGCTCCATCCATTTACTGGCAAATGTCATAATTTCATTCTTCTTTAAGGCTAAGTAATAGTTCATTGTGTATACATATCGCGTTTTCTTTATCCATTCATCTGTTGAAGGGTACTTAAGTTGGTTCCATAGCTCAGCTACTGTGAATTGAACTGCTATAAACATTGATGTGGCTACATCACTGTAGTATATTGCTTTTAAGTTCTTTGGATATAAACCCAGGAATGGGATAACTGGGTCAAATGATGGCTCCATTCTAAGTTTTCAAAGGCAAACTTTAATGTCTTTTTCTTATAAAAATACTTTTTTAAAAAACACAGTTGTAATTATATTACACTGTGATTGTGTGTAGCTTTTTATTTTAATATTATAGCACTATCTTTTCACCCAGTTTTATAAGATTTTTGTAAATAGAATTTATATGGCTGTATAATTTTTCAAGAAATTGATATAACAACAAAAAATTCCTAATAAGTCAATTTTAGGTTGTTTCTAAGTCTCCCTTATTATAAATGCCATTGCTATGAATATCTGTGTGTCAAAGGGGATGTTTCCATTTCTAGAATGTTCTTCCTCAGAATAGATTCCCAGTGTAGAATTACTGAATCAATATCAAGTAATTCTCTAGTAATTTTCAAGGCCTAGGTTGTATGTTATTTGTAATCTATATTGACAGATTTAGTCCAAAGAATAATATAAATTTACATAGTATCTGACAATATACAAGAGACTCATCATACCTTGATAAATATTAATTCCTTTGTCATTTAAAAATAATTCCTAATTTGTAAAGTAAAAATTATCTTTGAATCTTTTTGATTTCCATGTCTCCAATCCTCATGAAGTGGAATATTTTCTTATCTAAAACACTGTTTTCATGATTTCCACAAGTGTATTTGTATGTAAGCTTGCCTATCTGCCTATTAGACCATGGGTGTTTTTGTTATCAGTTTATATGAGCTTTTTATCTATTGAAGATAAGATTATCATATTTGCTCCAAATTATTCTTTTTTGGCTTTTGCTTGATTTTTTAAAAAGCTTTTCCTGACATCAATACATTGCACTCAGAGTGCACAATCAGATCAATTTGAACCTACAACCATCAACACAATCGAGGCGGTAAAACTTATCCATCAACCAGGAAGTTTTCTCCAGCTCGTTCATCCCTCCTCCCAAGTGGATCTGCTTCCAGACTCTCCCATTGCCCTCTCTAGACTTGACCTCAGTGGAATCACATGCCTTGCACTCTTGTTTCCTTGCTCTTCTTTCACTCAGCAGCAGTATTCTGGAATCATCCACGCTGCCATGTCTACAAGTGGTTCCCTCCCTTTGTCTCTGTTGAGTCGAGTGCATGATGGATATTCCACGACTTGTTCATCCACTCATCTATCAATGGGCACTTGGCAGGGTCCAGATCTTGGTATTACGAACAAATCTGCTGTGAACATTCCCGTGCCCATCTTCCCATGGCATATCCTTCCATGTCTCTTGGGTAAATACTGAGTAGAGGAATGGCCAGGTCATACGGGAGGCAGGTGTCCAGCACTTTCAGAAACCAGCAGATTGTTTTCCAGAGTCTTCCAGCACTTGAACACCTGCCTCCCGGTGTTCAGGAATTCCAGTCACTCCGCCTCCTCACCACACTTGGCACAGTCAGCCTTTTGGTTCAGTCGTTGGTGGCATCTTGTGACAGCATTCATCTGCGCTCCCCGTCTAACAAGGACAGTCCCTTTCCACGTGCTTGTTTGCCCTCATCTTTCTTCCTTTGAGAAGTGCCTTTTTCAAATCTTTCACCCATATTTCATCTTCTTATTGAGTCTTGAGGGCTCTTTATATATGCTGTACAGGAGTACTTGATCGGATCGGTGATCTGCACGTGCTTTCTTTGCTTTCTTCCAGCTTGTGATGTCCTGCTCACTCTCTAGGGAGATATCATTTGAACAGCAGCAGTTTTAAGATTTGAGAAAGTCCAGTGTGTCGATTGGTTTTTTTCATGAACTGTGCTTTACACACATTAAGCATTTTTTGCCTAACCCAAAACTACAAAGGGTTTCTCCTACGTTTTGTTCTCAACAATTTCGTTTTAGGTTTTACATTTATTTGCAAATGACTGTCCAGTGGTTATCCACTTAAAGAAGGGACTATCTTTTCGCCACCAAAGTGCCTACGATTTTGCTGAAAATCAGTTGCCTGTATGTTCAGGTCTTGGTCTGGACTCTCTTCTACCCCACTGACAGCTTGGTCTGGTGTTGGGTCAATACCACAGTGTCTTGACAATCAGAATTTGACATGTCTTCGAATCGGGCAGTGTTAGTCCTCCAAGGTCATTTGCCTTTTTCGTAACTGTTTTGGCCTTTACAGATTCTTTCATTTTCATGTGGATTTCCAGAATTTCCATGAAAACACCTACATGGATTTTTTGACCAGGATTGCATTAAAATTTTAGATCAACTAAGGAAACAATGTATAATTTAAGTAATTGACAACTTATTGACAAATTTAAAAAGATACCTTTCTTTGTTTTTAGTTTCCAGTGTCTTCTCTTTTGTATTAGTCAGGGGTTTTCTCCTCAGGGATAGACCTTTAGTCAGATCCAACCCTAAGTATTGCATGTTATATAATGTAATAATAAATGGCATTACTTTAATAATTTTCTATCCTGGTTGTTGCTAGTGTGTGTGTGTGTTGATTTATGCACGTTGATCTTGAATCCTGCAAACTCGCTAAACTCACTTATTAATTCTTTTGCTAGATTTCATCAGTTTCTTAGATAATTATGATATCTGCAAATACAGTTTTACTTCTTCTCAATCTGGATGATTTTTACTTCTTATTTGATTTGTTATAGTTGCTGGATTTCCAATCATCATTAGAATTTCCAGGAAGTGTTGAATAGAAGTGGTGAGAATAGACCCTTTGCCATGCTTCTGTTCTCAAAAGAAAAGCATCCCGAAAAGCATCCCATCTCTTGCCACTAAGTATAGTGTTACCTGCAGGTTTATCTGCTTGAGAGAATCCTGTCTGTCCTAGTGTACTGAGAGTTTTCCACAGAAGTGTGGTTGCTGGGGAGCTGTGGATATAACTCAGTTTGTAGGGTGTTTGCTTATTAAGCACAAGGCCCTGGGTTTAATACCCAGCACTGCAAAAAAAGAAAAAAAAGAAAGAAAAAAGAAGCATGGTTGCTGGATTTTGCTGAAGGCTCTCTCTGCCTGTGTTGTGGTCATCTAGTAGGTTTTCTTTTGTGCTGACTCACATGGTAAATTGTGATTTCTAATGTTCAATCAGTCTTTCATAATAGTCACGGTGCATTACTCTTGATACAGTATTGATTCGATGGCTGAAGTTTTATTTAGAACATTCACTTCCACGTTCACAAGTGTATTGGTCCATAGCTATCTTTTCTTGTGATGTCTTTGTTCAGTTTATCTATCATGGTGACACTGGCCTTGAAGGAGTTGGGAAGCAGTCCCTCATTTTAAATTTTCTGGAAGAGTTTGTACTGTGTTGTCATTATTAATTATTTCAATGTAGAAGTCACCAGTAAAGCCACCAGGGCCTAGAGTTTACTTTGTAGGGAGGTTTTAAACTACAAATTCAACTATTCAGGTTGTCTGTTTCTTCTTGGGTGGGTTTCAATAGTTTGTGCCTTTCAAGGAATATGTTTATATTGTCTTGGCTATTGAATTTATTTACCTAAAAGTGTTCATAAAATCCTTTTATTATTCTTTTAATATCTATAGAATCCATAGTAATATTACTCACTTCCCTCATTCCTGATATTTGTAATTTGTATTTTCTATTTTTTTCCCAGTTCATGGCTAGAGATTGTTCAGTTTAATTGATCCTCTCAAAGAATTAATTTCTAGTTCTTTTTTTTTTTTTTTCTATTGTTTTTCTGGATGTTTTAGTACTTTGATTTCTGTTCTAGCATGTTCTTTCTTCTTACTGTGGGATTAATTTGCTCTTCTTTTGCTAGTTCTCACCAGTGAAAAATGAACACAGTGATTTGAGACCTTTCTTCTTTCCTAACATAGGCATTTAGGGCTAAAACTTTACCCTCAAGCACTGTTTGAAATGTTGTGTTCACATTTCCATTCAGAGGAAATGACATTCTGATTTCCCTTTTGATCTCTTTGTGATCAAGGGTTTATTCGATGTATGTTATTTCTTAATATTTCCTGATTTACCAGATACTTTTCTGTCATTGTCTTCTAATTTAATTCCAATTTGGTTAGAAAACTTACTTTGTATTAATTTGAATTCTTTTAATTTTTTGAGCATTTTTTATGGCCCAGAATACAATCTTTGGTGAATGTAATATGTGTCTTTAAAAATAATTTATGTTTTATTGTTGTTGGTGGAGTGTTCCATAAACGTCAATCAGATCAAGTTAGCTGATAGTGCTGCTTAGATATTCTATATTCCTAGTGATTATCTATTTCTTTGATCACTTGTTAATAGAGGAATATTCAAATCTGTGACTATCATTGTGGGCTTTTAAATTTCCCTTTGAAGTTCCATTGGTTTTGTTCATGTAATTTGAAGCTCATAAACATTTAGAATCATTACCTCTCTTGATAGAATAGCCCCCATTTCATTACAGGATGAATAATATAATACACATCTCACATGGTAATATCTTTGCTCTGAAACCTACTTTGATATTAATACAGTCACTCTTTCTTTTAATTAATGTTGGCATTGTATATATTTTCCACTCTTTCACTTAACATCTTTGCACCTTTATTTGTAAATTGTGTTTCTTATAAGCATTATGTGCCATCTTGCAGTTTCTGCTTTTAATGGGGATGTTTAGATCATTTACATTTAGTGTGCTTAACAGTCTAGTTTGGGTTAAGTCAATCATCCTGCTATTTGTTTTCTATTTTTCCTTCTGTCCTTGTAAACTTTTGCCTTCTTTCTCCTCCTTCATTTGGATTCATTGGCTATTTTTGTTATTCTATGATATCTCCTTCATTAGCTTATTAGTCACAACTCTTTATTATTTTAGTAGTTTGTGGTTTATCAAATACATCTTTAGTTTGCTGCAATTTTCCTCCAAGTGGTATTATACCACTTCACATATAAGTTTTTTTCAATTATATGCCTCCTTTTTTCCCTTGCCAGTCTTCAGTTACTATCATCTATTTTACTTTTATGTACATTATAAACATCACCCTATATCATTATTTTTGTTTCAATGGTCAAATATTTGTAAGTATTTTTAAACCAGAACAGAACACCCTCCTCTAACTGTGCAATCACCATTTCCTGAGCTTTTTTTTTCCTTCATGAAAATCTACATTTCCATCTGGTATCATTTTCCTCTTGCCTTCTGTCTGCTACTGATGAATTCCTCCCACTTTTGTATATCTAAAACCGTCTTTATTTCACCTTGTGAAAGACATTTTTATGGTACAGAACTTTAGGTTGATTTTCTTTCAGCTCTATAAAAATATTGCTCTCTTGTCTTTTCACATTGTTTCTAACAAGAAGTCTGTTAGAAATCATATCTTCACTATTCTGTGTATTGTGTGATTTTTTTTTCCCTCTAACTGTTTTTAAGAATTTTTTTCACTTAAAAAAATGTTTAAGACATTTTTTTACTTTTGAGCATTTTAAGTGTGATGTGCTTTGGTGCAGTTTCATTCATGCTTCACATGCTTAAGTTTCTTGAGTTTTATGGATTTCACGATTTATTCTTTTTATGAAATTGGAAAATTTTTCAGACACTAGTTGTTCCTCAAATATTTTCTTCCATCCCCCACCCTGCCTCCCTTTTGAAGATTCCAATTCCATTATATTAGATCTCTGAAGTCTCATAGCTAACACTCTCTTCACTCTAAAAAAATACTTTTTTTCCTTTCATGCTATGCTTTGAAATTTTCTACTGATACATCTTTAAGTTCATAGTTCCTTTCTGTTTATATATATATATATATATAATATACATATATTATATATATTATATATATATATTAGTTGTAATATATATATACATATATATATATTAGTTGTAGGTGGACACAATACCTTAACTTTATTTATTTATTTTTTTTAATGTGGTGCTGAGGATCGGACCCAGTGCCTCCTGCATTCAATTTGAGTGCTCTACCACTGAGCCACAACCCCAGCCCCTCATAGTTCCTTTCTTCTGCAATATCTAATCTGATGTTAATCTCGCTCAATGTTTTTTTAAAATCACACATTGCAACTTTTTTTTTTTTAGGGGTCCAATTTAAATCTTTTTAAAAATACCTTCTACCTATGTCTCTGCATAATTTTTTAAACATGAAATACATGCAGTAACTCTTAATAGTCTTGTCTAGTACTTTTTGCATCTATGTCAGTCAGGATTGGTTTGGATTGGTTTTTCATTGTAGGTCTTATTTTGCCACTTCTCTTGCATGCCTGGTTATTTTTACTTGAATGCCAGACACTATCAGTTTTATGTTACTGAGTTATTGATATTTTTATATTCCTATAAATATCTTTGAGCATTATTCTGTGGCATAGTTATTCAAAACACTTTGGTGCGTTTGAGTCTTGCATTTAAGATTTGCTAGAGGTACCAGAGCTGAGATCTTGATTTCCCACTACAGAGGTGAGGCCTGCAAGTGACTCTCTCCCACACCCTGTGAGTCCAGAGGTTTTTTGGTCTGGGCGGCAGGAGCACATGCTTTTCTCCATCCTAAGGTCTGCTGGACACTGTAGCTTCTAATCCTCTCAGTTGGTTCTTTACCTAGGGTTGGATAATTTCTTTATAATAGCTGATGTATTAGTCAAATTTTCATTGCTGTGACCAAAATACCTGACAGGGACAATTTAGAGGAGGCAAAGTGTGTTGTGGCTCACAGTTTCAAAGGCCTCAGTCCATGGTCAGTCAACTCCATTGCTCTGGGTATGAGGTGAAGAACGTCATGGTGGAAGGGTGTGGAGGAGGAACCCTGCTCCTCTCATGGCAGAACCAACGACAAAATACAATCCCCAACAGCATGTCCACAGAGACCTACATCCTCCTTCCATGCCCTGCATGCCTACAGTTACCACCCAGTAATCCACTCAAATTATTAATCCATCAAATGAATTAATCTGCTGATTAGGCTACAGTTCTCATAATCTAATCATTTCACCTGTGAATACTCCTGCATTAACACATAAGCTTTTGGGGGGCACTTCATACCCAAGTTAGCATGGCCAAGAATTTGCAGGGTGCCTTCTACAGATTTCCGGAATTCTTGCATGCTGGCACTCTGTTCTATGACCTCTAGCCCCTTCACTCTCCTGAGTCTCAGATCCATCTCCTTACGTTGGGGGGTTCACCAGGTTGCCTTCCCTGCACTACCTCCTCTAGGAAGTCTTCCGGGCAGCCATGGGACTCTCCTCATTAATAAACTTGTTACTCAGGGATCTTCATTGTCTGATAGTCAGTGTCTCAAAACCTGCTCTTTACTATGTTCTGCTGGCTTTGTGGCTGCTTTAAGAGAGTACATTCAGTCCCTCTCAGTCCATCCTGACTGCAGGAAAAAGGGCCAGCCCAAGATCCCTTTAAAGAAATACCTTTGTGCATGTATCCTCTAGTGTCAAGGTCTGTTGCTTGCGAGTAAGAACCTGCCGGATACATCCTGTTTGAATCCATCAGTCCTTCCAAAGGGAATAGACTTCCTACCTTTTCCTATTTCAAAGATTCCCCTTTTGAGTTGCTCATTAAGATCCTGTTACCTGTGACAGGTGTCTCCGCCTCTCAGGTGATTTACAGAGCATGAAGAAAGGACTTTCACCCTCTGTCCTCCTGCCACATCTCCCCCCAACTCACTAACCATGTCTTATCTCAGGGCTCTGCTTACTGCCGGCTCCTCAGGGAGCAGCTTCCTGACCCTTAGCTGGAGCAGCTCTCCCCAGCTAACTAGCCCCACAGATCCCGCATCTCCTTATCGCTTCCATTCCTTCCACTCAATTGTAATTTCTTACTTTTGAAAGTTCATATCGTTCGTTCAGGTGTGGGTTCATTGGTTGGTTCTCTTTGTTGCATCAAACCAAGGCAAGCACTTTGTAAATTTTTGTTGAACGAATGAATGGATGAACTTTATTCATAAGATAGTAAAATGAGGTCTTCTGGATGGACGGATGGCTCAAATCCTCTTGGTAAATGATCTTTCCATCTTGGTGGTTTCCGAATGCAAAAACACTATCAACTAAACTGAGCCATTTCCTGAGACCACCGCCCCTGTGGAATGAGCCCCATTTCTCCAGAGGGGAAGGGACACAATACCCACACAAGTCAGACCCATGGAAACCTTAGAAATTAATGGGGTGAAAACTCCTTTCTTCTGCAGACCCAAGAGGAGCAAGGACAAGCTCTCCGAAGTCACTGGATTATTTGGGGGTAGATCCTGAGCTAGAAACTAAACCTCCTGATTCTCTGTCCTGGGCTCTTTCCACTCGCTGACTTCCACACAGCCTCCATCCCCACACCAGTGGGAAATACAGCCTGAGACAGTGGAGCCCCACAAACCTATCACATCTTTAATGGTGTCACTGACTTCGCTAAGCTTGCTTTTCTGCAAAGAAGGAAAGCTAGTAAGTCACATCTTCCATACAAGACAGCATGCCCTCATAACTCCATGCAACTTGAACTCTGGAACATTCCAAATGTTAGACATTCATAACAGCGATGGCCATGAGCAAGTATTCATACATACAACCACCTGCAAGTATAAGCCAAAACCAACCTATCTTAAAGGTAGCCATGCACTTTATGATATGTAATATGTACCTGTGTGTGTGTGCATGTGTGCGTGTGTCCTGAACTCATGTCAACTGGAAATTCAAATTACAACCCATATCTGAAGGAAAAGACCCAGCATGGACCCAGCATGCCCCAACCAACAAAACTTCCAGCTTTGAACTCACTCCAGGATTGCTTCTGCCAGCCAACTACTCTTCACCTAAAGTATTACTGTCCCCTTTGGATAAGAGCCTAAGCAGCTATTCTTTTTTAAATGTCAAAGTCCTGGAACTTAACAAGCTGATTACATGATAAGACTCACCCTTTTCTTCTTTCTCCCTCTGCCTTCCTCCAGGTCTTTCTTGCCCCTCTAACCGTTAGAGGGTGTGTAATCTACAACACCAGTCCAATAAAGATCATCACACACACACACACACACACAGATGGGGCATGTTTATTTTTGATCTGTTAGTCTCTGAGCATGGTGAGAAGAGTTAGCCTTCCTGCTAGGGAGGATTCACGGGGGCATGTAGGCAAACCACAGGCTGGCTGCGGATGTCCTGTTCCAGCAGATACTCCACGGCTCTGGGAACAGTCCTCTACCTGAGCAGATGTCCACTCACCTACTGTCTCATTCACCAGTAAAGCTCTATGATGACACGTGACTGGACCTGCCACACTGTGGACCGTGCCCAGCCAACATCAGCACAGGTGAAAGGCGCAGCCTCTAACCCACCCGTGTAGGTCTCTGCCTGGTTAAACCTCTGTCGCGACAGTTCCGCCCCTGTCATCTCAATGAATTAAATAATGGCTTTTTCTTTGACAGGCTGCTCAGATTTCAGAGAGAAACACAGAAAGGAGCGACCAGGACAGGCCCAGCCTTCTTCCCAGGCTTCGGTGAAGCCAACCAGGGAAATTCATGAGACGACAGATGTTGGAGACAGATGCCCAAATATCCACTCCATGGTCAGGCTTAATGAACTAACACAGGAGGAGCAATTAGAGAATTCATTAATTATACTCCAGGTTCATTTCCATTGTTAACTCTAATCCTTTATTTGGCTAATGACTTCAGCTTTTCTTATAATAATGTGCGCCTATCAGTGAATGATAACGTCTACGAATTTCCATAATTGTGTAAAATTCACACCCTATCTGTAACTCTTTCTAGTTCTTAAAAGGACCTAAAGTAACTTCGAAGGTACCTAAAATACTTCAAGTAAACATAAATTAGAGTGGGAAAAAAAAGTAAGGACAGAAAATAAAACAAGGAAAGAGACGGATATTTAAAAATAAACTACAAAGTCTCATATACTAGTTTCGGGTTCTATTTTATAAGTAGGAATAGTTCAGATAACTCAACCAAGATTTCCACTGGTTAACAATGTATAGACGTTTGTTAAACCTTCCAACTCAATACCCACCGCTCTAGATCCACTCTAATGCAGGAGCGTGCTGGTCTTTTCTGGCCTAACAATGTGTCACACACTGTCCTAGAGTCCTTCGTAGTTTATTACAGGAGGCCTTAACAATTTAAAACATAAATTCTTCCAGTAAATGAAACACAGAGAAAACATCCAGTGGGAGAGAAGGGAAGACCTGCACAACCAGCTTCTGAGTTGGTCAGTCTCGCCCTTGAACCAATGCATTGCGCTCGTTTGCATACTCCCGCCCTCGCTCTTGAGCCACCGAAGTTGACAGGAGAGCCTCCTTGCTAGGCACGGAAACTGTTTCAAGATGTTTCAAGCTGAGAAATGGCCACCTGCGTGCATTCTGGTTCAGACGTAGCCTACTGCTCAAGTCTTGTGGAGGAAAAGTTCAAAAGGTGTTCCTCTGAATCATTCATGCTTTTGCTGTTCTTGACCTAAAGCAATCTTGCGGATGCGGGGGAGGGGATGTCAAGCTTTTATCTGAAAATGAAAAAAAAAAAAAAAAATGAGATGCTCCAGTATTGCACTAATGTATGAATTTTTTTCCTATATTTTAGTGGCATACTTTATATTTCATATAAACTGAGTTCTAACATGATGTATTATAAAGCAAATAAGATTTATAAAAAATCTGTTATTTTGATGAAGAGACCATATATGAAAATACTATCTCACATAAATGCATAATTTGATCTTGTATATGTATACATTTGGGTTTGCTTATATAAGCTAAACTAGCAAATCACACAGTTTGATTTACTTTTATCTTGCTTTACACTGACTGTGATAGAAAACAATTACAGTAGCAGAATTTTATTGGCATTTATCAGTATGGAAACCTTATTTGTGATTTCAGGAGCAGCAAATACCTGGCACATGAGATGCACCTACATCTGTGTGTTAAGAAATATCCAAGTCAACATCAACACTGAACTGCTGAAGGAAAAAAAAATCACACACATATCTAGTGTAGGGTATTTCACCTTTGCAAGCTGGGAACCATTAAGTAAGGGCTCCCCCCTCCCCTTTGGTAAAACACATACTGAATTCTGGGCCCATGATTTTGAGAATAATGTGTCCCACTGCCCCTTGGAAACCCCATTTCACATAGTTAGTTAATGATGGTCCATTTTGACTCAAACACCAATTCCTTTCATCAATCATGTCTCTCTATTGGTTTTAGAGCAATGATTACCAAATCTCCAATACAGGTATCTGTGGAGAGAGACTCGAATCACCGTTGCACTTAGGATTTCCCAGGACCTGTTTCTTCTACTTCCTTCCAAATGAATAGAATGAATGTGTTATGTGAAAGAGGAAACCCACCAGAAACTGGATGTGGGAGACTCAAGTGTTAATCTAGAAAGTCATATTATTTGGTGCTGGGAACGGACACTGTAAGAAGATGGTCCTTTATTTAATGCAAACCTGGGGAATACAAAACACTGTCAACCATGAAAATAAGATTTAATTTGGAATCACAACACACGGGTTTTTTTTTCCACTTTAAATTCTTCTTATTCAATCATATTTGTTATAAATATTCAATAGAAATGCAGTTTTCCAGGACTGAAATGGTCTTTAATAAAGCAAGCCATGTGTGGCTTTTCAGCCAAGCATTTTCATGCTTGGTTAGCTGTCAGGATGTTCGTGTTCCTTTTCCTCAAATTATTATTTGTGATTCTGCTTAGGTCTCTGAAAAGCAACTTATTCTCTGGAGACGAGGAATCATCTACACATCACAATTCCATCGACATCAAATGCACGAGGCATTTCTGACGGGCTCTCAGGCGAAGGCAAACCTTCCATTTGGACATGGCCAGCCATCCACTTGCCCTTACAACTAATCCAGCCCAACACAATGCTTGCCTGAAAGTTGGAAAGCCAAATTCAGCAGCAGCTCTGCCCCTTGCTACTTAACTTGCTGGTTAACCTTGGGCAAGTTATTTTCCCACAAGAGGCCTATGGTGTCTGATCTTTATAATATGAAAGTTGGATTCTGTGAAAGATTATTAAAATACTGTCAGTGGACCAAATCCACTCTGCTTTTATAAATAAAGATTTATTAGAACACAATCACCTCCATTAGCGTACTACTGCCTATGGCTACGAGTGCAGAATCAAGTAGTTAGGACAGACTGCTGCCTTGAAAAGCCTAAACTATTTCCCACCTGCCCATTGATAGAATAAGAATGAGCAGATATTAAGTATTTCTTTACTTGGTGATTTATGGATCCTCTTTCAATCATTGAATTCATCAAATATCCTATAGAACACCTAATTTTTGCATATGAATCCTTTCAAGCCCGGTATCTTTTTTTCAGTTTTTCCACATTTTATTGGTACATTACAGTTGTACATAATGATGGGATTTGTTGTTACATATTCATGCAAACACACAATATAACAATGTAATTTGGCCACTGTCATTCCCCGCTTGCCCCCTCCCTCCCGTCTTCCTCCCCACTTGATCCCTTTCCTCTACTGATCTCCCTGTGATTCTGAGGAGATCTGTCCCCCACCTTTGTCAAACTCCATATCTTTACTGAGATATGATGAGATACATTAAACAAACTTCATAATAGTTTCTTTTTCTTTTCTGATAGGATTTAGATGATATTAACAGCTCTTGGAAATATCCAAGGTAAAACTTGGGGGCAAATGTCTTGTGATTTGATTATCATTGGTAAATAGAGCGTATCTTTTTTTTTCTACTAAGAATGTTTAAGAAGTAAAAAAGAAGAAGAAGAAGAATATGGCACTGGAGACTTATTGCATTAAGACATCATCTTAACAGATTGTTTAGTTTTGGTAATATAATTTGACATCTAAACATAAGCTGAGAGGGATCTCCCTCAAAACCTTTGATAATATGATTCATTGTCAAATGTTTGTTTTGCCTATCTGGCACTCATTAATTAATTCTTTTTAATATAGCTTGGATTTACTGATTTTGAAAAAGAGAATTATTCTTATTGATGTTGCTAAAATATCCAGGTGGCTTGAATTTCACCAACTAGATAGTTTAATCTAGCACATTTGTGTAGCCTAATCAAATCTTTACTAACAGATGTGAGCAGCCCAGTACTGGAGCTAATGTTTGTGTCTCTATGATAATTAAATTAGCTCAATAAGAAAAATAAAGGAACGATAATGACCAAAATTTTCCCCTAAACTTTTTTTTTCCTATGAAATCTTTTGGTAATGAAACATAAATGACAAACTTTAAATTTAAAGACATATATTTATTTTTCTCAAGAACTAATGTCCTGAACAGTTTATAAATGAGTAATCAATTAGCGCTTCTTTTACCAAAAGGGCAACACCTATAACTAAGCCAAAATTCAAATCTAAACCTTCCCAATACATTCATTATAAAGATTGGAATGATCTTTCTTTTTGACCAACAGTACAGAAAGTTTAAAAAAATATGTATATTTATTTATATTTATATATATATAATAATATAAATATATACATATTTATATTATTATATATATTTTATTTATAGTGCTGTACTAATGTCCTGGCTCAGTGGACTGGCTTCGTAATCATCAATCACGGATCTCACTGAGCTTTGGGTTCTAAGTGACATGCTCACTACAGGCCAAATAACGTCTCACATAAAGACAAGTCACCGAAGGATTGAAACGTTTCTAAAAAGCCAAGACAGGATATTTTTCTAGAAGGCAGATTCGCAGGACAAAGGTGGCTAACTGTGGAGGGTACAGGGCTTCCTGGGGAGGCCCGGGTGCTGCACCATCCCGCCATGCTGCCGCTGCAGATCAGAGCCCATTGGACGTGTCTCCGTGTGAACGTGGAGACAATGCCGCCTCTGTTCCCCTACGCTGCGCTCTGACCTCGCTGCAGGCGAAGCGGTGTCAGCTGTACTTGAAGGATGGTCAGCGGTGGTGTCAGGGCCCGTGTGGCCCGCCTGGGGCGAGCCCCTCTCACCCGACCTGCATGTCTGCAGGTGCGGCCACCTGTATTTGTGTATTCTACTGTATTTATTTATTTGCCTGACTAATCAGCTCAGGGTCACATTCCCAAGCTGGATGTGCCTCTTTGTGAAAGAGAGAGAAAGAAAAAAATGAAAGAGAAAGAAAAAGGAAGGAAGAGAGGAAGGGAGGGAGAAAGAAACAGGGAAGACAGGAGTCTTCTAATTTTATATACTTTTGCCAATGCATTTTCTCATTTTAAGGCCTTTAAGTGACTTGAAAATCAGAAAGTATCATATTGTTTTACTGCACTGTAAATAAATAACTATTGCAACATACAAATGAAACAGCCTTTGGCCCCTGTTATGAGCTCTTGGTGTAATATATTCTCTTAACTTAGAAGTTCCAAAATAATATCGTGGTTATTGTTCTTTCATGAGGAGGCCTAGTATTTAGCTTGATTAGAAAAACTGTGAAAAATGATGAGCTACTTACTTTAGATTGAATTGAAATTAGCTTTTATCCTGTTTCATGCAAAACAAAGGGTGTTCGCCTGTTAGTTCATTCTAATAGCAAAACCCATGATGTTTATAAGTGATTGGGCACCTAATGAGCCTAATGCTTTACTTATCACTTGTAATTCACATAATGAAGATATGAGCAGATCTTGCAATTCCCCTTGACCAGAGGAGGAAGTCAGGCTGCCATGGAATGTACTGCTGGGTGGCTCTCTCCAGGGTGCTTAGGTAAAGGTCTGTGGTTGAACTTTCTGGATGAGGCAGCCCACCTCTGCCAAGCACAAGCCCTCCAAGAAAGCCCCCAGTTTTAGCATGAAACACACATTTGACATGATCATGTGACTCACATGGGGTCTCAGAAGGTGGGCTAACAGGACTAGTACACAAATTGAAGTATGAGCGCTCCTTCAGCCCCAACAATTTGTTGCAGCTAACTTATTTAAAATGTCTAAACTAATTCTTTGTATAAGAACAGGAGGGATCTGGGGAGATAGCTCAGTCAGTAGAGTGCTTGCTTGTAAGCACAAGGCCCTGTGTTCGATCCCCAGCACCCCCCTCAAAAAAAAAAAAAAAAAGGAGCCTCTGGTTCACACACATGCCAAGGTATAAGGCACAGCAAGGCTTTAGAAGATGACATGAATTATTGCAGATTGCACAAACCAAGTTAGTGGCCCAATGGGAAACTGAAGATGTCTCTAGATTAGAAATAGTACTGTGATTGATGCTAAGTTCCTGCTTCTGTTAATGGCACTGTGGCTACATAAGACAATGTCTTTATATGGGGGGAATAAACACTATTTAGGGATAAAAGAACATTGTGTCACTTTATTTTCACATGGTTCCGGAAAAAATATCAATCTTGTGTCTATCTACTATCTATCTATCTATCTATCTATCTATCTATCTATCTATCTCCTACTTACCTACCTACCTACCTATCTGTCTACCAGAAATGCAAAGCAACCAGGGTAGACTGTGAATACTTTGGCAATCTGGATGAACAGTGTATGAAAACTCTTTGTCTTATTTTTGCAATTTTTCCGTAAGTCTGAAATTATTCCAAAATTTAAAATGCAGTTTAAAAAAGAAACTTGCAGTTTGCCTCTTGACTGGACAATCCTAACTGTCCAGCTCCAGAGGACATGGTGCCAGGGTGTCAATCAAATGCCAGGCGGTCTCGGAGGGGCGGGACAGGGAATGTTTCTCTCCGCTTGTCGGCAGCTCGGTCTCTAAAAGCCAAAAGGATCACAGAGTCCTGGTGGCTAAAACTTGATTCGTTACCAGCAATGGACTTGACTGCCCCCTGGAAAATATCTACGTCATGAAATGGTGGGTACGACATGAAAGAGCACGTTGCTTTCAGGTAAGATGTCCCACGGGTAACCACAGGGACCAACATGTATGTTGTTTTCTCATGCTGCATTTTTAACTACTAATGCCAAATAGCAAAAGATTTCAGTAAATGGAAAAAAATCATCATATCAGAAAGAAAGACCTAATCTTTTTTTAAAAAATCCCAATAAATGTAGAAAATACAGAAACACCATGGTGAAGATTAAGAAGTGCTGTTGTACAAGAGTATTTTACCCCAAGAGGAGGTCACACACAACCATGGGAAGTGACTTCAGAGCTGAACTAAGAACTTAAAGGAAGCAATGGAAGACTATGTGAGTCTAGAGGAAGGTGACATTCAACCTATATTTAAATTCTTAATACATTGAGTGCTTAATGCTTTTTAAGGTTGCTCTGTGCTTGGTTTAGGCGTTACACTAACACCAATAAATTTTTAAAAGAAAATGAGTGGGTGGGGATATAGCTCAGTTGGTAGAGTGCTTGTCTCACAAGCATGAGGCCCTGGGTTCAATCCTCAGCACAAAAAAAAAAAAAAAAAAAAAAAAAAGAAAAGAAAGGAAGAAAAGAAAATGAGTGGATGTGATTTATTTTTATTTGTTTATTTTTATGTGGTACTAAGGATTGAACCCAGAGCCTCACACATGCTAGGCAAGTGCTCTGCCACTGAGCCACAACCCCAGCCCCTGGATGTGATTTAAATGTCAAAAGTCCCACCTGGGTCAGATGTAGTGGTACACACACACCACATTGTGTAATTCCAGCAACTCAGGAGGCTGAGGCAGGAGGATTGAAAGTTGGAAGCCAGCCTCTGCAATTTAGCAAGGCCCTAAGCAACTTAGCAAGACCTTGTCTCAAAATAAAAAATATTAAAGGGTTGGGGATGTGGCTCAGTGGTAAAGCACCCCTGGGTTCAATCTCCAGTACCAAACAAATATATAAATTATTTTTTAAATTTCTTAAAAAAAATAAAAAGCCCCTCCTGACTTTGAGTGGACATGAAGTCCATGGAAAAGTCCTGGACTTGGGCAGTGGACCCAAAGTCCTGGATCTGTGACATATGCAGAGTCACTAAACACTGAGGAAATGCAGCTATCACAGTTGACATAAAACACTGGATGAGCTCACCGTGGTAGCCAGAAGACATGGTTCCTGGGGTGCATTCCAATTCTGCTCTAAAAGAATCACACTCCATTTAACATTGCTTAAAAACACCGGCTGCCTACCAGCTAGAACCAGAAGTCCAGCTTACGGGACCAGAGTTGTTCTCAAGAGAATCTTCTTTGTAATCAGAGAAGCTGACATGCAAGCACAACTGAAGCACATTTTTTTTTTTTTCAGACTGCACATTTGAACTGAATACAAAGCAGTCCATTTGCCTACTGTGTGCTGCATCAGATACCTGCCTGGAAGATAGCTACAGAAAAGAAAACGTTCTCGTACTGGAAACACCATCGGTCCCCCCATCTCTTTCCCCTTTCTCCCAAGAAGAATTTAAATCTGGAGAAGTCACTTGACTGTCAGTCTTCGGCAGACCACCTTCTGTATTTTTTTCCTTCCATACTGTTGCTTACTTATCATTTTCCTTCAAACTAACTCATTTTTTGAAACTTATATGCCTGTGCGACCTCATGCACACGGGTGGGATGCCTAGCATCAATATGTGTGCTAAGGGTATAATGGTGATTAATATTTCTGGTTTACCAGATGCTTCCATATGTATGAGCTCATCTCATCCTTACAACAGGCCCCAATTTTACAAGTGAGAAAATGGAGACTTGCAGAGATTGAATGGTTTGCTATGATTACACCGTTAATTGGTGATGAACTAGAATTCAAGTTCAAGTCTTCTAATTCCACATCCCATGTTCTCCTTACTGCACCAACCACATTTTGGATTCTAAAACTCATATTCCTTTTTCCCTTCCTAAAAGTATTTCCTGTTTTGACTGCATCCTCTATCCATAGGGCTGAAGAAGTGGGAATATACAAATTTAGAATAAAATATCCCTGGTTATATATGAAATGTTCACCATAAATTACACTTTAAATTGTACTTTATACCAAGCAGTAAGTATTATATAATGTAGATTTGGGTTTTTTTTTACAGTGCTGGGGACTGAACCCAAAGTCTCATGCATGCTAGGCAAATGCTCTACCTCTGAGCTACACCCCCAGACTTACATGTGACTTTTCAAAGGTGGAAAGAACTGACATCTTGGTTTGATTTTTGCTTCCAAACACAAACAGAAGAGCTGCTCTTTAGCTCTTATAAATTGAGCTTATTTCCTTGTGAACTCAAGTAAACATAAAATCCTCTCCTTTCAGTTAAAGAAATCAGATAAGTTGCTGATTGGAGTGAGATATTCTGATTTTCATTTATTTATTTTGAGTGTTAATCGTCTCAGTTGGTGAGTGCATCTTGGTTGAAGAGGAGTTAAAAATACAGTCAAAGAGATTTTCTTTCCTCCTTTCTTCCTGTGGATCATGACCTTTGCTTTTTTCAACTTCCTCAATTTAGATTCAGTAAATTGTCATAGAGTGCCACAACACCTGCTTCGGTACTTGAGAAATTGACTTTTCCTGCAAATTACCCTGATCAGTGACCTTGTCTTGCCTACCAAAGGGTTTGGGGGAGGAGGGAGGCTGTATGTGTGGCCGAGTCCCAGCCCACGACTGGTATTTAGCGCTTTGAAGTTCACAGTTATCTGTTTAATGTATTCTTTAATGCACAGACATTCTAGAACAAATGCCACATTATAATCATCGTCTGGAAAACTCAACTATCACCTCTTAGGGAGATAACATTTGGTCTGATGAGGGATGATGGACTGTTGTATAATTTGAGGGCTCCCAATAACAATTCTCCTAAAGAGGGGATATTTGGTGGCTGAGCCTTTGTGTTGTGAGCGACCATCTCAGTTGCATCTCCGTGTAAGTCACTGTGCAAGAGTGATGTGACAGAGGTGAAAACTCTCTCATTTTTGTCTTTTAAAGGTGCTTCTTTTGGATACAAGTTTCAGATCTGTGCCTTCCACCACACAGGCATTGAAAGAGATCAAAGGCCACCCCTGGAAGCTCAAGAGGTAAAATTATATTTTTATCCCTTAGCTTTGATTTCTGGCGGCTTACTGCATTTAAAAAAAAAAAAATTAACTGCTCTGTCCAGCCAACAGGTGTTAGCCCTCAAGTGTGGGCCATGAGCCGGCTGCTGGACGGGCAGCTTAAAGGGTCCATAACTCACGGCAACCTTGAGCTCCCTCAAATTGGCCCAGGAGAAAGTCCTAAAAGTACTTCAAGGCCAGATGACATGGGAACCTGTGTCCCTGTCAAATATCAAAGAAAAACAGTTAGACTGTAAAAATGTAAACTTATAAAGCGTGCACTTAATTTTGACAAGCTTTCAGTATCGAGTTGCAGATTTGGGGCTATAAGGCGGCTTAGGCTAAAATCAGCCATAGGAAGCAGAACCTGAAAGCTCATTTAGAATTAAATAGGGAAACCCAGCTCATTTTTTCCACATCTGCACTGTTTAATTTAGACAAGGAGTTCGATGCACAACTTAGGGAACCAATTTCACTTTTTACCTGTGATTTCTGATAACTTCCCAAGAACTAAAATAATTTTTTCTAATTTTTTATGAAGTTAACTGAAGGCTAGATGGTAATCGACAAAAACACTTAAAATATTGTTTCATACTTTGTCATGCTATAAGTGAAAACACAAGTTTTTTTTTTTTTTTCCTTAAACAACTGAAAGAGCAGGGCTTAATAAAATATTTGACCTCATACTGAGTGGGCTTAAAGTGTCTCTAGAAAGCCTCACTTCATCAGGGCCATCTGGGTCGCGTACATGGTCGTGAGATTGCAAAAGCCACGAATATCCGACAGCCTTTTCTGTGATGAGCGGAGCGAGCGGTCATTGCAGGATGATTGGCAGCTCAGCTCAGTGTGGGCATGGTGTGGGTGTGTCCACCCTGGGAGGGCAGAGACCTAGAAAGGAGGCTGGAATTTTGAGTTTCCCATGGAGTCATATCTTCTCCATGTCTTCAGTAACTGAATCCCATTTTCAACCCATCATGGAACACCAGGTGTGCCCATGGGGGACATGGGGACGCTTTATAACCTTTCTACTAAGGGACTAGCTCAGACTCACACCTTACAGGTTACAGATAAGGAGAAGTACCCTTGATTACAAAACAGCAAACAGGAGGACGATGGATAGCACATCAAAGCCACATGGTCACACTGGTGGCCCTTGAGGAGTGTCCTGCCCAGAAGTTCTGAGAGCGGATGAAAGTCCTTCCAGGAAGTGGCCCGCGGGGCTCAGACCAGTGCACAGGGCTGGGGGGGGGGGGGGGGGGGGGGGGGCTCTTTTTAAGCTTCTCTAGCCTTTTGTAAATATTCTGACTGGAGGGTTGGTTATAGCCCTGCCTCCCCATCCCCCACCGCTTCCCAAAACACTGGCTTGGTGATCGGGCTGCTGAAATCACAATGTGCATTCTCACATGGGAAGGAGGCGAAGCTTCAGCATGTGAACCGAGTCCCTCACAACATATGGTGGAGAAAACAGACAGTGGGAAGCGGAGTGATTTGTGACTGCTCATCCGATGTGCGTTCTATTGTGTTGCCAAAAATGATAGACTTAAATAAATTGCTCTTTTTGGAATTTATACTCGTGCCTTATTCTCATTTTTGAAAAATGAAAAAGAAAATCCTCATGTCCATGTAGAAATTCCCATTTATTTATGTGGTCCCCGGGCCTGCCCCCTCCTCCCGCTGACTCCCTCACCCCAGCCGAGGGGAAGGCATTTTGGAGATGGAAACTACCCGGCCCTCCCCTTGCACGAGAAAGGAGATGAGGTAAAAAGGGGAGGGAAAGTAATTAGTGTGGAATCCTCAACTCCAGATTCTTCTCAGAAATTTTTATGACTCTTCCTAAGCAGCTGAGGAGTGACTGGATTTACTTAGAGAAACTATTAAGCCTGGCGCAAATTAATTTTTGTTGGTCTACATTTTCTGTTTTAATTTTGTCAATTGCAGTGCCTATTGTTGAGAAAAAATTAGTACCTTAATGCTGTCTAAACATAAATCTCATCTTCAATCTGTTAACATTCAGCTGTGGTAAGAATAATTAGATGAAGTGTTTTTTAAGCATTATTTACAAATAAGCTTGCAAAAGAACGATTTAAACAGACATTCTCTTTAATGGATTTAAAGACAGGCAAATGAAATTAATCAAGAGAGTCTTACCATTCTTAATTTTATGGTTTGTGGCTGGGGGGGGAGAGCAGCCTGCCACATCCCTGATACAGAGCAGCACCGAGCGAACACTCAGCGTGCCCTGCAGAGAAGGAAGACGCAGATTAGGCCAGCGTAAGATTTAGACTGTCTGTGGATCCCAGAGGCAGGCTGGAAATGATCCAGGGGTCATAGTGGACTAGACACAGAGTCACATACATAACCCTGCTTATAGATAATGAAGTGAGGGGGTGGAGAGACATTTGGTACAAGGCTGTAAAACTCAGAGTTTGGAATAAAACATCTGAAGTAAGTGCAAAAACTAACAAAGGGCAGTTTTGATTCTACCAGCCAGCAACAATGAGGAATATTTGAGATGCATCAGTGACGAGCCACAGAAATGACAGCAGGATTGAAACCCAAGAGATGTATGGAGGAACAGTGACCACGCAGGGCAGAGGCTGGTTCAGGCTCCCGTAGGGACCACAGCCTGCCCACCTCCTGGCTCTCCCTGGGCCCCCAGGCCCCCAGGCTGGAACTTGGGCAGATGCGGAATGACCGTCCAGGCCTTTCCTGAGATCCCCAGCCAGGCTTCAACCTGCCTTTGAAATCCTCCCCAACACCCCAACTGTGGGGCTCCCTGTCTGTTTTGCCTTTCAGGTCTCATCCAGCCAGCGTTTCCATGACGGGCTTTCACTGAGACCCTAGACCTGGAGTTCTTCATCACAACAGCGGGGCCACACAAGGAACTGCGACGGCCAACGTGTGCTATTCTTTGGATATCAACCCAACCCTTTGCCTTGGCCTGTTTGAGCTGCTATAACAAAACACCTTGGGTTGGAGGGTTTATGAACAAAGGAGGTCCTTTCTCACGGTTCTGGAGGTTGGGAAATCCAAGATCAAGACACCAGCAAATATGGGATTTGGGGAGGGCCCATTTCCCAAAGACGGCACCTTCTAAGTCTTCAGATGGCAGGAAGGCGAGACAGCTCTCTGGGGTCTCTTTTATAAGGACATGAACCCCATCGACAAGGGCAGAAGACTCATGACCTAACGGTCTTCCAAATGCCCCATCTTCTATAATCATCACCATGGTGAGAGATGCCAGTGTGGATGTTCAAGGGGTGCAAATAGTCAGGTCACAGCAGGCCTCATTTTATTTGGCAAGCCCTTTCCTCTGTCCCATTCCTGATTTTCTCTGTGTCTGGGCTGAAACGTGTTCCCCTGAAGTTCATGTCCACCTGGAACCTCAGAATGTAATCCTATTTAGGAATAGGGTCTCGCAGTCAGAAGTAGTTGAAAGGAGGTCACACTAGATGAGGGCAGCCCTAAGTCCAATGACCAGTGTCCTTACAAGCAGAGAAGAGGACGGACAATGGAGACAAACCTCGGAGCGACACAGCTTCCCACCAAGGAACAAGAGATTGCCAGGAGCCACCAGAAGCCAGGCAGGATGGGGAAGGATTCCTCCCCTGAGCCTTCAGAGGGAGCTCAGCCCTGCTGACGCCTAGCACTTGGACTTTTGGCCTTGGGGACTGTGAGACCATCCCATGTAGAAAGTCACTGGTTCCTGGCATTTTGTAATTCCATCATATCATTGTTAGGTAGCTTAATTTTTGCTTTTATTTTTCCAAAAGGAATAAGACAAACATTTATTTAAATAAAATTCTACAGTGGCATCAAAAGGAAATGACTGGAGAGATTTTTCACTCATTTAGAAAGGGACTTAAACTAGGGAACGTGTGGAAATCCCGTGACCAGTAGGGGATGGGTGACTGTCCATACTCCTCAGAGTGGTCAAACCGGGGGCCACAGAAGCCACTGGCCATTGACAGCGGGGGCAGGGCATGCATTTTAAGGGTGAACAAATGGTTCTCTCAGTCCAAAAGTTACAGCACATAAGGCCCCAGTTGAGGCCGATTTGTCTATTAGTATCTGTCACAAGAACAACTTCACAGATCCCTCCCGGTTAGGCATCGGCTGGCAAGCAGTGCGCCATGCTGGATTCCTGGCCCACTGTGTTAATAACCTGGGCCTAGGTACCTCCTCCTTTTGGTCAAGTTTTTCTGGGTAGCTGGGTCTTTCTCCTTTACTTCTTCAGCACTCAGCCTGACTTTTCCTGCAGAGTGGTCTCACAGATAACTTTTCTGGAGGCACATAGTAGGGGAACGATATTCACTTTCTGTCTTAAAGAATTCCCATCTGCACTTGAGATGGAAGGTAACTTGGAATAATTACCAGGCTGGGGATGGAGCTCAGGGGCAGAGTGCTTGCCTAGCATGTGTGAGGCCCTGGGTTCCATCCCCAGTACCACAAAAATAAAGAAAGAAACAAAGAGTAGCCTAGAATAATTATCATGGTTTTCTAACCCTGAAAGTCATTGTCTCACCAAAGTTTTCAGTGTGAGTACTAACACATAACCAAAGGCCCTTGTGACTAGTTGGCAATTGCTGGGGACAAGAAGACTCAGTCTTTGCCATCAAGGAGCTTCCAGTCCATCTGAGGTGGCCAGACCTAGAGCCAGGAAGACGAGGAGATGAGTGGCATAGACAAGTCACTGTGCCTGTGATCTTGGGGTGAGGCTGGCCCTGAAGTTCAGGTCTAGCATTAAGTTTCCTCCTCGAAGGGGGAAGAGATTTCAGCCAGGAAAGAGGAGGACAGGCACAAGAGTGGGTCACCATCTTACTTTATGGGGCAATGAATGGATATGCCCTAGGTCCACCATCGTGAAGAGGGTTTATAGAGGGACATGGTGGAAAAGGGGTCTCCAGAGGAATAACAGGTGAGGTGGGGACTCAACCCAGAGGGAGCTCTCGAAAAGGTCAGTGGGGACAGGAGTGACGCACGGAAGGGCACACATTGGGAAGATGAATCCAGCAGTGGAGCACACGGTGAACCATAAAGAAGAGACCTGCTTATGGTGGTGACAGTGGTTTATTTAGAAAGAAATATTCTTTGTTTAGAAAAGAAAACCTCCCTAAGGGGATAATTAATTTGCATTCTCTGTATTTGTTTATAATTAATAGACTCAAATAAACATCCAAAATGCAGCTTTGACCAAGTTCATGATTTGCCAACCCTCAGGGTTTCCAAATGTAAGGCAAAACCATTATTCAGTGTCCTCTGAGCATCTTCTGGGTCCTTCCCCTGGGTCCCTCCCCTGGGTCCCTCCCCTCTGTTATACTCCAACATCCAGTTTGTGGTTGTAGAACTGAAACTACTATTTTTATATCTCACAGTTTTAAAATGCTACATTTGCTTAAAATGATAAAATTTTGCTTCGTGATTGAAACCCTGTGGTGCACAAGCTGCTGATCCTTGGGAAGGAAAAATGGAAGCATCCAAATGGAGGGAGAAAAATTTCTACAGGAGTGATTGGTTGGGTTTTTTTTATTTATTTTTTTCATCTGAAAATATCTTAATTTCCCTCTATTTCTGGAGGATGTTTTCCCTGGACATGGGATTCCAGGTTGACAGTTATTTTCTTGTTCATCAAGTTCTTTTAAAGAACTGTTCAATCATGAAGACTTTAAAACCCTCAGTCAATACAACAATGCTTCCTTAGGTTTAGAGTCCTTTATTCTTCTGCATTTTCTCATCCTCTATTCTATTTGATCCTATGAGGATCCTGTAAAGAAGGTAAGGCAAATGTTATTATCTCATTTTTACTGAAAGGGAAATGATACCATAAAATTCGGAATGAAAAATACAATCCACCAAAAATTTACACTGAACTATTGGGGTGTTTTGTTTTAATAATGTGAAATAAATAATTATTTTTCATAGAAAATAAAAAATATCTAATGTCTGTACAAGCTTTCTTCCTTGTGATCTAAAAGGGAATGTTTTGCCCTATGTTGCTTCCAGGTTCCCACCATGAGAATACTTGTTTGGAATCAATGAGAGGATGGGGATTTACTACTTCTCTATCCTCTTCAAAATACCACACCATAACTCCTCCAGCTCATGAATCATTTTTTGAAAGTCTTGAGTTATATTCTGAATCCTCATCTGGACCCAAGATGGAGCAATGGCATCTTCTTTGAATTTCAGATTCCTTCTGCGTAATGGAGGCCACACTCTGCAGAGTGTCTTCTACCTGCCTTCGCATGCGTGGCACACTGAAACACAGTGGCCATTTTGAGGAATATTTCCTGATGAAACCTATTCAGACCATGAATCACAGACAAAATACACTGTAGTAGAATGTTCTGTAGGGCCTGAGAGAATTTCACAGGGTGGAAAAATCCCCGGGACCTGAATCTCCCCCACCTGCCTCTGTAGTTCTGCAAAGGCAGAGAGCAGAGAGAAAATGACGGGTCGTGGGGTTTTCTCTTAGACACAGAGCATGGAGAATCTCTGTTTAGTGTGCTTGCTGGGTGCAGATTTAAGAGATTCAAGTATGGAAGCCACTGAAGGGGAGATGGAAGCAACACACTGCATTAAGAGATGAGATAGCGTTTCCAAAATCAGGATAAGAAGGACGTGCTTGAGTGTAAGTACCTGAAGACTGGGAGAGTGTAACAGTGAGTTACCTGAGGAACCTGCTAATAGTTCACCAAGAGATCCAAGGCAGTGTAGCGTGGGAAAACCATTTCCCCGACTAAACCAGGTCTGGCTTCCGTGTTTGTTCTGGGGGATTACCTGTTGCTCATCACTCTCAGCACCATGTAGAAATAAATAAAATAAAGGTTTTATGTCCATCTACAACTAAAAATAAATTTTAAATTTTTAAAAAAAGAAACTCACTTCAACTTCGGCAAGTTAGAAGTAAAAAGATGGAGAAACACGTACTATGCAGATATTAATCAGAGAAAAGCAGCATCTCAAAGTGAAAAAATGTACCAGCCTGAGAGGGGCATTATATGATGATAAAAAGATGCATCCACAATGATGAAAAGATCAATCCACTAAAAAAATAGAACTAATTTAAATGTGCACATACCAAACCACAGAGATGAAAATATGTGAAGCAAAAACTAATAGAACTGCCAGGCGCTGTGGTGCCAGGCTCGGGAGGCTGAGGCAGGAGGATCACAAGTTCAAAGCCATCCTCAGCAAAAGCTAGGCTCTAAGAAACTCAGTGAGACCCTGTCTGTAAGTAAAATACAAAATAGGACTGGAGATGTAGCTCAGTGGTCCAGTACCCCTAAGTTCAATCCCCAGTACCCCCCCAAAAAAACTAACACAACTGAAAGGAGAAATAGACAAGTCTGAAATTATAGTTGGACACAAATACTTCTGTCATTAAAGGATAAAACAACTAGATAGAAAACCAACAAACATGTAGAAGAACACAACGATACCATCCACCCCTTATATTTAAGTAATATCTGGAAAATATTCCACCCAGCAATAGCAAAATATTCTTTCTTTTCAAATTCCCATGGAACATCTACAACATAGACCAGATCTGAGGTTATAAAACAAACCTTAAAAAATGTAAAAGAGTCAAAATCAAACAAAATGAGTTCTCAGATCATTCAAACTAGAAATCAGTAACAGAAAGATTAAAAGAAAATCATATTCCAAACACTTGGTACGCACTTCTAAATAATTCATGCATCAAGGAGGATGTCTTGAAGGAAACCAACAAATACAATGCCCTAAAAAAGAATGAAAAATGCAGTTCATCAAAATTTGAGAGACACAGGGAAAGTAGTGCTGATGTGGAAATTTGTAGAAGCAAATGCCTACCTTAGAAAAGACACAAAACTAAAAATAATAATCTAAGCAGGACCAGGGATATTGCTCAGTTGGTAGAGTGCTTGCCTTGCAAGCATAAGACCCTGGGTCCAATTTATTGCGAATTATTTATTTGCAATAAATAAATAAATAAATAAATAAATAATAATGTAAGCTACCACCTCAAAGACTAGAAATAGAAGAGCAAAATAAAACCAAAGAAATCATAATGCCAAGAGTAGAAATCAATGAAATTGAAAACAGAAAAACAAAAGAAAACTCAACAGAGCAAAGAGGTTGTCTTTTAAAAACATAAATAAAATTGGCAAATTTGTATTAAGACTGGCAAAGAAAGAAGAAATAAAAGTATCCACATCAGGAATGAACTATAGAATAATATGGACCTTTAAAATATCAAAAGAATAATAAAGGGATACTATGAACAGCTTTCCACATAAACTTGGCAGTTCATATGAAACAGATCAATTACTTGAAAAAACAAACTACTGCAACCTACCCAATATGAAATAGATAATTTGGACACCTCTGTAACTACTCAGGAAGTAGAATTTTGTAATTTGAAAACTCCCAAACCAGAAATCTCCAGGCCCATACATTTTTACTGCAGGTTGCTACCAAATGTTTTGAGAATAATCAACATCAATTCTATATAGTTTCTTCCAAATCATAAAAGAGGCAGCAACACATCTCAATAATTCTTGATGCTTTACTCTGATAGCAAAAGTTGAAAAGACAGCATTTTAAAAAATAAAACTATAGATATTGTTCATGAATAGAGATACATAAATTCTTCACATGATATTGGCAAATAAAATTCAGCAATATAAAAAATAATTATGCACCATGATCGAATGGAACTAATGTCAGGAGCGAAACGCTGGCTCACTATTTTAAAATCAATCAGTGTAATCCACAATAATGACAGAAAAATCATATGATCATATAAGTTGATGAAGAAAAAATGTTTGACCAAATTCAATACCCATTCATGATTTTTAAAAACTCAGAAAATAGGAATCAAGGGAACTTCCCCAACTTGATAAAGAAGATCTATTAAAAACCTACAGTTAACATTATATTTATGGATGAAAGACTAAATGCTTTTCCCCTAAGATCAGGACCAAGTCAAGGATGTTTACTCCCAAGGCTCATATTCAACATAGTGCTAGAATTTCTAGCTACTGTAATAAGGCAAGAAAAGTAAATGAAAGGTACATGAATTGGAAAGGAAGAAATAAAACTATCCCTACTTGCAGATGACATAATTGTCTACATAGACCATTCCAAGGAATCTACAAAAATATCTCCTAAATCTAATAAATGGGTTCAGTAAGGTTATAGAATATAAAATAAAAAAGCAAAAAAATATTATTTCTATATACTAGCAATTAATACACCAAAACTAAAAATAAATTTTTAATCTATTTATTGTTTATTTATGTTCATTTCAAATAACAAAGTACATAACTGTAAAACATGTACAGGATTCATATGCTACAAACACAATAGTGATGAAAGAAATCACAGATCTAAATAAATAGTGAGACATATTCTATGCACAGATTAAAAGACACGCTATAGTAAAAATGGCAATTCTGCCCAATTTGATGTATACAGGTTTATCATAATTCATATAAAAATCTCAACAAAATTTTCATAGACATGGACAAGATGATTCTAAAAATTTATGTGGAAAGGTAAAGGGACTACCATAGTTAAAATAAGCTTGAAAAAGAATAAAAAGAAACTTGAGGAATCTGTCTGCCTGACTTCAAAAAACATTATAGAGCTATAGTAATCAAGATGGTGTAGTATTGGCAGAGAATAAATTCACAAATCAATGGAACAGAATAGAGAAGACAGTAATAACCAAGATATCCACTTGAATTTTTTTACCAAGATGTGAAAACAATTCAGAGGACGGAAGATAGCCTTTTGAACAACTGGAGCTGGAATAACTAGACCCCCACATACGAAGACTTATTCCTATGAGACCACCATGCTGGGAGGAAGCCCAATGGAGGCCTGTGGGAAGGCCGAGTGGAGAAAGAGAGTCCTGGCCAGCCCAGTGGAGAAAGAGAGTCCAGCCATCTTAGCCCAGTGCCAGGCATGTGAGTATAAAAAGCCATTTTGGATACTTCATGCCAAAAATCACGATGTGAAGAGGTGCCGAGAAACACACCCAAGAGCCAGAAGCAAGGCCCCTGGTGAGCCAGGTCAATCAACCAAGTCATTCTGAGCAGACAACTCATTTCTCTGGGACCCTAGTAAATTCCTGACCCACAAAATCATGAGCATAATAAAGTGGACATTGTTTTACACCACTAATTTTGGAGTGGTGTGTTATGCAACAATAGATAACTAGAACACGGATATATTTAGGTAATGCTTGTTAACTGAAGCTTCCTCATGACAATTAAGGTGCTAACTTTGGGGTCAGTCTGACCAGAGTTTGAGACTAGTCTCTGCCTTATACTAGTTTATAATCAGAGCATTCCTTGTTCTATAGAAGAAGAAGAGGAATCATACCAAACTCATGATATTTTTTTCCCAACCTTTATAGCTAGTTTTCTCTCTTAGGTCCAGGCAGCAAATTGGACTTGAGCTTTGCTTCTTATAGAAGGTTTCACTTGCATAACTATAAGTGTCTCACTGTTCTACACAAGAGAGTAAATGAAACACTTACATATCTACCATCTTCACATCCAGCAACATATTTCTAACAACACAAAAGATGACTGAAAGAAGTTTCTTGTTTGTTTGCAACACTTTTTTCATTCAGAGACACAGAATCCCATTATTTGCCTATGCACTGTCACAAGGGCAGCAGGACAGACTGAACTCGTTGGTTCAGTACATGCTCATCCATGGTGAGGAAGAGCCAGGCCCTGGGCCAGGTGGCAAGACTTCAAGGTTGTAGCGATGCAGATATGATCCCCTGACCACCTGGAACATGCAACCTCTGGGGAGACCGGCAGTGACCAACCAAGCACAAAAGGAAATGTGAAATCCCAGTTGTGGAAAGGTCTCCCAGGAAGGGCAGCTGTGCCAGACTAATGGACCCTTGCCAGTTCTGTGGCAGCAGAGAAGCTTTCCCTCAGAAATGATGCTCATTGGTGATCTTAACCAAGTGAGCTATTGGGACCAGACACCGGATTGGAGTAAATAGAAAAGGAGGAAATAGAGACAGCGAATTGGGATGGCCCTTTTAAAGGCTTGGTGATTGACAGAGTCGGTGATAATGGTGGGGAGTTAGTGAACAAGGCAGGAATCCTTTCATTCTGTGAGACTGAACCTTTTTAAAAGCCAATAGGAAAGATCTATTTGAGGAAATGCTGACTCAATGAGAGAAAATGAGTAAGTAGGTAAAAAGCAGGTTTGCTGAGAGGACAGAGAAAGGTGGACTCAAAAGCACCCGTGCAGGATTTGGCCTTAAACAGGGGAGATGGCTTCGTTGTTGTACAACAGAACCAGAGGTGAGAGCAGAGAGCAGTTTGCGTGTGGAGTGTGAGAAATGGGGACGTCTCTGCTGAAGGAGTCCAGTTTTTCTGTGAATTGGGGGGAAGTATGTGGTGAGGGTTTAGGGATATTTGCTGTTGGGGATGGACCATTTCACCCAAGTGAAAAAAGTCACTCCAGTCATTGGAACAGAGAATTTGTCATAAAAGATCATTAATACAAATCTGTTAACGAGCTGAAAGGTTCTGAAAGAGCATTCTAAAGAATCACAAGGGTAGCTGCTGCAAAAGGCAACCATCCCAGGGCTGGAGGAACAAAGGAAGAGGCTGCGTTTAACTTGGCCACCAGGAGGAGGGACCAGCGGGTGGTTAGGGTCCAGACCTCTGCGGGAGAAGCACCTCCAGCCTATGAGTCTCTGAGGGGACACCAGGAGGAAGCTCCACAGGTGCTGGGAAAATTGCAAACTGGATTCAGCCGTTGCTGAAAGAAACCGCAGCTGCCTTAGCAAATGGCGAGGTTGGGAGACTCAGGCGCAGGAAAATGGAAGTAGGACCGGTCCTTCCTCCCAGTATGCGGAGCTGACAGCAAAGCAGTACCAGGGTGTGCAGAACTGACCTAGCGGCAGGCCAAGTACCGATGGAGGACAAGCAGAGAGTGCAGAGAAGGGTCAGTCCTGGAAGGCTAAGTTTCTATGTGGGTCAAGACCCACTTTTTTGTCCTCTCCAGGGAGATGTTGGGTCGTGAAGGGTGCTCATAGAGCCTCGTGGATTCAGTAGAGGCAAACCGCATTTCTGAATACAGATAAGCAGTGAGTCCTTAGACCCTGCTCTGACTTGGAGGAAGTATCAGCTGCCAGAGGCCCAGCAAGGATGTTAGCCTTGTGCGTCCAGAGCCAGCAGAGACGGGCTACATTTCCACCAGCAGGAGAGATGGAATGGGCTTTTTTTTTTTTTTTTTTTTTTCCTTCTTCCCTTCCTCCCTCCCTTCCTCTCTGTGCTTTTTAAAATTATTTAAGATCTACTCCCTTTTTTATGAGATGTCATATATTCAAAAAAGTAGAAAAAATACATTTTTCAAAAACTACTCCGTTCTACTACCTAAAGACAAATGTCCGTAGCACTTGCTTGCACGTCCTTCCAGACTTTTATGCATATTCCAGTGCCATTTCAATCATTTAAATGTAAAAATTTTGCACTCCTAATTTTTTCACTTAATCTTTTGGGATAAACATTTGCTGCATTCCTACAAGTGCTCTGTAAACACGTTTTTAAAGGCTGTGCACTATTCCTTCGAGGGGCTAGTGCATAATGTACCCAGTCATTTCATAATGGTTGAACTTGTGGCTGATTTCTGATTTCTCACTACTCTAAATGATGCTTCAATAAGCATCTTTCTCTATAACAGCTTTTCTATACTCAGATTTGTTTCCCTAGGAAAAAATGACTCCGATGGAATTGTTGAGTCAACAGATGTAACTGGTACAAAAGTGATGGTGGTCGGAGTCAGAAAATGCCAATGAGAACGGCCCTGGACTCACACCCCACTGGCCGAACTGGTCGTCTGTGGACAGGAGTGGTGCTGGGAGAGAGTTGTACCCTCGCCTCTCGGCTGGGGACGACAAGGGACAGGGTTTATCTGTCCCAGATGTTACTACCTTGGCCAAACTCCTTGACAGGGGACCTCAAGGATCTGAGGGACAGAGGACCCAGGAACAGGGGCCCTCCCCACTTTTCAGTAGGACTTGAACTTGTGTTTTTAGCACATGGAGGAGTCTGAGAAACCTAGCTCTGTTGCAGCCCCTGGGTTTGCCACTTTGGAACCATCTGCAACCATTCCTATTAGGGAATGTCTGTCCCCGTGGGTTCCAGTAGCAGGAGTGGTGGTAAATTCCCCTCCCACATGGTTCCTTAGGGAGGGAAATCAGGGTGATTCTCTGTGACTCTGAGAGCTTTTTATATTCATGTTTAAAGTTTTGACTCATAGCTCTGGAGGTCCAAGCTTGGGGGGAGGGGCATGCATCGGGTGGTGGCCTTCTTGCTAGCAGAGTTTCAGGCACTGCAGGATATCACATGGTAAGAGGCAAGACAGGGACCATGCTATGTGTCTCCTGGCCTCTCTCCATCTTCCTCTTGTTCTTTTTTTTTTTTTTTTTTTTTTTTTTTTTGGTACCAGGGATAAACCCAGGGGCACTTAACCACTGAACCACATCCCCAGCCCTTTTTATTTTTTATGATAGACAGAATCTCGCTGAGTTGCTTAGGGCTTGGCTGAGTTGCTGAGGCTGGCTTTGAACTTGTGATCCTCCTGCCTCAGCCTCCTGAGCTGCTGGGATTACAGGCGTGCACCACCATGCCCAGCACTCTCCCTCTTCTTATAAAGCCACCAGTATTGATCACAGGGCTCTACCCTGATGAACTTATTTAATCCTTATCACCTCCCAAAGGTCCCACCTCTGAGTTCCCACCCCTTAATTCCTCACAATGGAGATGAAACTCCAACCTGAATTTTGCAAGGGCCAAACCAGAGCAGAAGGTCTTTGTTATTACATAAGCAGAAGCAAGAGCCAGGATGTATGGCTGGTAAAGCCTGAGAGAATTAGAGCTTATCAACATAATTGATTTTATTAAATGATTGTTACAAAGTATTTATCCTAGGAGGATATAAAGTGACAAAACCAGCTTGCTAAAACTCCTCTTAAAATGGTCTCTGAGACTAGAAGGTGAAGGTCCAAGTGGAGAGTTAAAGCTGAAGTGTTGAAGTTCAAAGTCAGGGTAGGAAACCCTCATGTCAGGCCACTATGATGAAAAAACATGGCAAAAATGCAGAATCAGAGGCCAGAGTAATCTCACATCTACGTGATTGAAAACAGGATGTGACCGACTGCTCCACAGTCCTTGGGGGAAATCTTCATCTACCAGCGACAGAGGCCAATAGATGGAACTCTCTAGCAAGAGAAAACATGGAGGGTATTTTCTACTTCCCTTTCTCCTGGGAACTGGAGCATTCTTCTGCTGGCCCCTGGGGTCTTCCCTGAGCCTGCTGGATGCAGTTGGGAATTACTTTTGGCCAGAACGGCCTGAGCCCTCCTGATTCTCCGCAAGTACTTAACAGGCTGCTGCGTGGACCTCCCCATTAGAGTTTCTGCTGAACGAAATGACTTGAAAATGATCCAGTCAATGACAAAGTACTGTTGGCAACAGAGCCCTTGCAAGGCCGTTGAAAATGGACTCCTCATCCTCTGAGACAAACCCTTGGCCACCTGGGTCAATAATTATGGAGTTGTTTGGACTGGAAGGAACTTGGCCTGGGTCATTTAGTCCATTCCCAGCACCGTGGTGGGATCAAGTTCATTACTCTAAACAACCTGCAATAAAGAGGTCCCTCCTCTTGCTCAGAATAGCTCCAGGGATGGAAATTCCACTTTCTTTGGCAGTTCATTCCCTTGTTTTGCTTGTTCTCTTGTTCTGCACAATCCCTGGTTTTTTTCTTTTTTCTTTTTTTTAACTTCTCCAAGCTCTGAGCACATGTTTTCCCTCCTGTAACTTAAGCCATTGAAAGCGATTCCCTCGATAACATCTTCTCACCTATTGTGAAACTGCCTGCTTCCCTGTCTTCTGTTGTCTTCCTAAGACAGAATGCAGTTCAGGCTCTTAACTGTTCTGTCTTTCAAATCCTGAGTGACTTGCTTTTGTTTGTTTGGGGTTTTCTCCACCCCTTAGCCAAACTCTCTAAAATCACTGCATCTTAAGGAAAACAGCTCACAGAAGCATCTGCTGGCAGGGAGTGACGCAGATGCCTCCCTCCTCCCTTCTTCACCTTCTGGCTCCCAGGAAGTTTTAGCGGCAGTCCTTAAAGTACGCATGCACGCAGGAGGGGATTCCAGATGGAATGACCATGGAAGAGTTTCTCTGTGTGAATACTCCAGGGATTATCAGGGCGGTTTTACTACTGAGCTTTGATCAAAACACAAAAGTGGAAGACAATCTCAAGGATGTCCATCTCTCCTAAGATAAAGCTCAACCCGAGGTTACTCATTTCCTCCCCGAATTTCTCTCTCCCTCCCTCTCCTTCTCTCTCCCCATTTTCCAGTCCTTTCCTCAGCTCCCAGCCACCCACACACCCACAGCTGTCCTTGGGGAAACACTGTGCTCCTTTTGAAGTTCAGCTGTTTCCATCCCAGCAGCTGGACCCAAAGCAAGTGAGACACCCCTCCTGACTGGGCAGGGCCCTGAGCTGCACCAGGGGTCTCAGAGCTGATCAGACTCCTTCCATCTTCCCAGGAGTCTGCTCCCAGGGCAGGGTAGTTGACTTGGTCTTGTCTCTGCTGCCCCTGCAAGGGACCCAGTTCTGGAGAATGGTGTTTTGGTACTTGGAAGTGTGTGGTTGTGATCAAGTCGGGCCCGCTCAGTGCCTCCCAACTCTCTGGGGAACCCCAACAGCGCCCTAGTCCCCTCGGAAGGAATCCTCTAGGTCTTTTTTCTCAGCAGGAGGTCCATGGGCCCCCAGCCTCAGGATGCCTAGGAAACTCGGAAAGAATGCCAGTTCCCTGCAGGCCTTCTCCTGGCTGGTTTTCCGGGGGCTTCTTGTGTGTCAAGCACTGTTAGGACCAGCACTTGGGGAGAACACAGACTCTACCTCACGGGGTGACCGGGAGGTAGCTCCAAATGGCATGGCGCAGGCAAGGCGCTTAGAACAACGCCTTGTACCATGCTTTAGCTTCTACTACTGCTAGGATGAAGATGCAGGTGGTGAGGACGACAACCGTGACGACGGACGGTGACAGCCATCCCCGAGTCTTCAGGGAGTGTAATCCCAGGACTTGCTGAAGGTGTGCCTGACCGAGCAGGGCCAAAAGCTAACTCAGGATTCTGGCTCCTCCCAACCCAGGTGCTGAGAGATCGCCCTCCCTGCACCCTGGGGTGCCCAGGAAGAGAGGAGGCGGTACACACAGACGGTGGGCGTGGCGCTTCCCTATCCCCAGCCGAAGCGCCACTCTCCATCCAGCCGTTCCCCTATTGGTCAGTTCTGTCTCATTTCCTAGCCACGCCCTGATAAGCTTTGCTTTTGATTGGCCGTCAACTCATTCCCACCGGCTTCTCAGCCTTGAGGTCCCAAGTTTCCAGAGGAGCGTAGCTAGTGAAGGCCCGAGGCGTTACCCTCCTCCAGCTGGTTCTTGGGCTCACGGAGCCATGAGAACACTGTCAAATCTCCAGAGTGTATCTCTGATGGTGGCAATTTGGTAGCTACTATTTTTATGTCTTTATGCATAAATGTTAAATGTATATATTTATGCCCCATTTTCTTTCCATGGACTGAAAGAGGCTTACTAAAAAATACTTTTGGAAACACTTTAAAAATAAACCATAAGACAGGCGTGATTGCACATGCTTGTAATCCCAACGGTGGGGAGGCTGAGGCCCAAGGATCGTGAGTTCAAAGCCAGCCTCAGAAACTTAGCAAGGTCATAAGCAACTTAGGGAGACCCTGTCTCAAAATAAGGGATAAAAGGGACCTGGGGATATGGCTCAGTGCTCAAGTGTCCCTGGGTTCAATCCCTGGGTTGGCCCTGGGTGCAAACCACAATCATGCATGCAAGTAAGCCCGTATCACAAGTTCGAAGCCAGCCTAGGCAACTTGGCTAGACTCTGTCTCAGTATGAAATTTTTAAAAGGTTGGGGATGTTATTAAGTGGTACAGCACCTGCCTAGCATACACAAGGCCCTGGGCGCAATCCTCAGTACTGCGGTGGGGGTGGGGCGGAATGATAAAAGCTTATGGCCTTTTAGTGATCAGGGGGGAAGGTGAGCAGCAGGAGGAGACCCTACTCCCTAACCAGCCTGGGAAATGCAGCATTTGGGAAGGAGACAATTCCCGAACACACAGCCGTTGTCTCCTAGCAGACTTGGCTCTGAGCCTTTAGATTAGGCACAAGGCAGCACAGTATTGATCGCTTGCACCTTCCCTTGCTGGATGATGCTGGGGAAACGAGATTCTGCAATCATGGCTCCATTTTCAGGCTGGTAATCGCTTCTGTGATTCCAGACAGACATGCCGATGGGAAAGTTCATCAGAGGCACACCAGGGCACGTCAGCTAGATGGGGAGGGACCTTGTCTGTCAGAGAAGGTTGGCACCCATCCCTTTGGTGGGGAGAGGGTCTCTGTGTGCGTGCACCAACTCGTGTCCAGGTGTTCTTTCTGCTATTAAAGCATGAACCGGTTTCAATTCTGAAGGTGACCCTCACCCTGACTCGGAGCCAGGCTGGCCCCGGGTGCAAGCCACCGTCACCACAATGGTACTATCCTCCCCGTTGCAGACATGCAAGACAAAGGGCACATACAGCTGAGGAAGGTGAGATGCCTTTTAAAAATTAGACAACATCTCAGAGGGTTTATTTCCTTTCTCATTAGACCTTCATCCAGGAACCCCCACTTGGAGACAATAGGAGCCACTGTTCAGGAAAGCAGCTCAAATGGGTCGAAACTGCCACTGTGTATCCAGGAAAGATAGAGACAGGACACAGATTAAAAAAAAAAAAGAAAAGAAAAATGTTGGTTTCCAAGGAACAAGTTCCTCTAAAAGTGGCCAGATAGAAAACCAAGATAAACTGATGGTCTCTGCCAAACCTGCAGATCCCGCACACTGCTACCACTCGGGGATCTTCCTTCTCAGCGGTTGTGAGCTCTAGCTCATCAAACCCTTGTCTCTTAACTATACAGAGCTGCATCTTTTTTTTTTTTTTTTTTTTTTTTTTTTTTTTTTTTTTTTTTTTTTTTTTATTTTATTTTTTTTACGTTTACATAGGGTAATGATGTTTATTATATTTTTCCCCTCCCCCCCACCCCTCCCACCCCTCCCACCCCTCCCACCCCTCTTTTCCCTCTACACAGTCCTTCTTTCCTTCATTCTTACTGCTCTCCTTAGCCTAACTCTAAACCTAACCCTAAACCTAATGCTAGCCCCTCCCACCCCCCATTATATGTCCTCATCCGCTTATCAGCGAGATCATTCGTCCTTTAGTTTTTTGAGATTGGCTTATCTCACTTAGCATGATATTCTCCAATTTCGACCATTTGCCTACAAATGCCATAATTTTATCATTCTTCATTGCGGAGTAATATTCCATTGTATAAATATGCCACAGTTTCTTTATCCATTCATCAACTGAAGGGCATCTAGGTTGGTTCCACAATCTGGCTATGGTGAATTGAGCAGCAATGAACATTGATGTGGCTGTATCTCTGTAGTATGCTGATTTTAAGTCCTTTGGGTATAGGCCAAGGAGTGGGATAGCTGGGTCAAATGGTGTTTCCATTCCAAGCTTTCTGAGGAATCTCCACACTGCTTTCCAGAGTGGTTGCACTAATTTGCAACCCCACCAGCAATGTATGAGTGTTCCTTTTTCACCACATCCTCGCCAACACCTATTGTTGCTTGTATTCTTGATAATCGCCATTCTAATTGGGGTGAGATGAAATCTTAGGGTAGTTTTGATTTGCATTTCCCTTATTACTAGGGATGTTGAACATTTTTTCATATATCTGGTGATTACTTGTACATCTTCTTCTGTGAAGTGTCTGTTCATTTCCTTAGCCCATTTGTTGATTGGATTATTTGTATTCTTCGTGTAGAGTTTTTTGAGTTCTTTATAGATTCTGGAAATTAGCGCTCTATCTGAGGTATGGTTGGCAAAGATACTCTCCCACTCTGTAGGCTCTCTCTTCACATTTCTGATAGTTTCCTTTGCTGAGAGAAAGCTTTTTAGTTTGAATCTATCCCAGTTGTTTATTCTTGCTTTTATTTCTTGTGCTATGGGAGTCCTGTTAAGGAAATCTGATCCTGAGCCAACAAGTTGAAGATTTGGACCTACTTTTTCTTCTATAAGATGCAGGGTCTCTGGTCTGATTCCGAGGTCCTTGATCCATTTTGAGTTGAGTTTTGTGTAGGGTGAGAGATAGGGGTTTAGTTTCATTCTATTGCATATAGTTTTCCAGTTTTCCCAGCACCATTTGTTGAAGAGGCTATCTTTTCTCCATTGCATATTGTTGGAACCTTTGTCTAGTATGAGAAAATTGTATTTATTTGGGTTTGTGTCCATGTCCTCTATTCTGTACCATTGATCTACCTGTCTATTTTGGTACCAATACCATGCCGTTTTTGTTACTATTGCTTTGTAGTAGAGTTGAAGATCTGGTATTGCAATACCCCCTGCTTCGCTCTTGCTACTGAGGATTGCTTTAGCTATTCTAGGTTTTTTTATTCTTCCAGATGAATTTCATAATTGCTTGCTCTATTTCTGCGAGGTACATCATTGGGATTTTAATTGGAATTGCATTGAATCTGTATAGCACTTTAGGTAGTATAGCCATTTTGACGATATTAATTCTGCCTATCCAGGAACATGGGAGATCTTTCCATCTTCTAAGGTTTTCTTGAATTTCTTTCTTTAGTGTTCTGTAGTTCTCATTGTAGAGGTCTTTCACCTCTTTTGTGAGATTGATTCCCAAGTATTTTATTTTTTTCGATGCTATTGTGAATGGAGTAGTTTTCCTAATTTCTCTTTCTGAAGATTCATCACTTATGTATAAAAATGCGTTGGATTTATGAGCATTGATCTTGTAACCTGCTACTTTACTGAATTCACTTATGAGTTCTAAAAGTTTTCTGGTGGAATTTCCAGGTTCCTCTAAATATATAATCATGTCATCAGCGAACAGGGATAGTTTGAGTTCTTCTTTTCCTATTCGTATCCCTTTAATTTCTTTGGTTTGTCTAATTGCTCTGGCTAGAGTCTCAAGGACGATGTTGAATAGAAGCGGTGAAAGAGGGCATCCCTGCCTTGTTCCAGTTTTTAGGGGGAACGCTTTCAGTTTTTCACCATTTAGAATGATATTAGCCATGGGCTTAGCGTAGATGGCCTTTATAATGTTTAGGAATGTTCCCATTACCCCAATTTTTTCTAGTGTTTTGAGCATGAAGGGATGCTGTATTTTATCAAACGCTTTTTCTGCATCTATTGAAATAATCATGTGATTCTTAACTTTAAGTCTGTTGATATGGTGAATGACATTTATTGATTTCCGAATGTTGAACCAACCTTGCATCCCTGGGATGAAACCCACTTGATCGTGGTGCACTATCTTTTTAATATATATTTGTATGCGATTTGCTAAAATTTTGTTGAGAATTTTTGCATCGATGTTCATTAAGGATATTGGTCTGAAATTTTCTTTCCTTGATGTGTCTCTGTCTGGTTTAGGTATCAGGGTGATATTGGCTTCATAGAACGAGTTTGGTAGGGTTCCCTCCTCTTCTATCTCATGGAATAGTTTGAGGAGTATTGGAATGAGCTCTTCTTTAAAGGTTTTATAGAACTCGGCTGAGAACCCATCTGGTCCTGGACTTTTCTTTGTTGGTAGGCTTTTGATGACCTCTTCTATTTCATTGCTTGAAATTGGTTTATTTAAGTTGTGTATGTCCTCCTCGTTCAGTTTAGGTAGTTCATATGTCTCTAGAAATTTGTTGATGTCTTCAAGGTTTTCTGTTTTGTTGGAGTATAGATTTTCGAAATAGCTTCTAATTATGTTTTGTATTTCACTCGTGTCTGTTGTGATGTTTCCTTGTTCATTCCGAATTTTAGTAATTTGAGTTTTCTCCCTCTTTCTCTTTGTTAGTGTGGCTAAGGGTTTATCAATTTTATTTATTTTTTCAAAGAACCAACTATTTATTTTATTAATTTTTCCGATTGTTTCTTTTGTTTCGATTTCGTTGATTTCGGCTCTGATTTTAACTATTTCCTGTCTTCTACTACTTTTGGTATTGGTCTGCTCTTCTTTTTCTAGTGCTTTGAGCTGTAGTGTTAACTCGTTTATTTGTTGATTTCTACTTCTTTTTTTGAATGCACCCCATGAAATAAATCTTCCTCTAAGTACTGCTTTCATAGTGTCCCAGAGATTTTGATATGATGTGTCTTTGTTCTCGTTTACTTCTAAGAATTTTTTTATTTCCCTCCTGATGTCTTCTGTTATCCATTCATCATATAATAGTGTATTATTTAGTCTCCAGGTATTGGAGAAGTTTCTGTTTTTATTCTGTCATTTATTTCTAATTTCAATCCATTATGATCTGATAGAGTACAAGGTAGTATCTCTATCTTCTTGTATTTACTAACAGTAGCTTTGTGGCATAAAATATGGTCTATTTTAGAGAAGGATCCATGTGCTGCTGAGAAGAAAGTGTATTCATTCTTTGTTGGATGGTATATTCTATATATGTCCGTTAAGTCTAAATTGCTGATTGTGTTGTTGAGATCTATAGTTTCTTTATTCAATTTTTGTTTGGACGATCTATCCAGTGATGAGAGAGGTGTGTTAAAATCGCCTAGTATTATTGTGTTGTGGTCTATTTGATTTCTGGAATTGAGAAGGATTTGTTTGACGTACGTGGATGAGCCAATGTTCGGGGCATAGATATTTATGATTGTTATGTCTTGCTGATTTATGCTTCCCTTAAGCAGCATGTAATGTCCTTCTTTATCCCTTCTGACTAGTTTTGGTTTGAAGTCCACATTATCTGAGATGAGGATGGATACTCCAGCTTTTTTGCTGTGTCCGTGTGCATGGTATGTTTTTCCCCATCCTTTCACCTTTAGTCTATGGGTGTCTTTTTCTATGAGATGTGTCTCTTGCAGGCAGCCTATTGTTGGATTTTTCTTTTTAATCCAATCTGCCAGTCTGTGTCTTTTGATTGATGAATTCAGGCCATTAACATTCAGGGTTATTATTGTGATATGATTTGTATTCCCAGTCAATGGACTCATATTTGTTTTTGACATGATTTGGTTTCTCCTTTATTTGGCTATTCCTTTAGGCTAGCGCCTCCTGTTGCTGATTTGCATCGTTGTTTTTCATCTCTTCCTCATGGAATATTTTGCTGAGAATGTTCTGTAATGCTGGCTTTCTTTTTGTAAATTCCTTTAGCTTTTGTTTATCATGGAAGGATCTTATTTCATCGTCAAATTTGAAGGTAAGTTTTGCTGGGTATAAGATTCTTGGTTGGCATCCATTTTCTTTCAGGGCTTGGTATATGTTGTTCCAGGCCCTTCTAGCTTTTAGGGTCTGGATTGAAAAATCTGCTGATATTCTTATTGGCTTCCCTCTGAATGTAATTTGATTCTTTTCTCTCGCGGCCTTTAAAATTCTGTCTTTATTTTGTATGTTAGGTATTTTCATAATAATGTGCCTTGGTGTGGGTCTGTTGTAATTTTGTATGTTTGGAGTTCTATAAGCCTCTTGTACTTGGTTTTCCATTTCGTTCTTCAGATTTGGGAAATTTTCTGTTATTATTTCATTGAATAGATTGTTCATTCCTTTGGTTTGTTTCTCTAAGCCTTCCTCAATCCCAATAATTCTCAAATTTGGCCTTTTCATGATATCCCATAGTTCTTGGAGATTCTGTTCATGATTTCTTACCATCTTCTCTGTTTGTTCCACTTTGTTTTCAAGGTTAAATATTTTGTCTTCAATGTCTGAGGTTCTGTCTTCCAGGTGTTCTATCCTATTGGTTATGCTTTCTATGGAGTTTTTAACTTGGTTTATTGTTTCCTTCATTTCAAGGATTTCAGTTTGGTTTTTTTTCAGTATCTCTAACTCTTTATTGAAATGATCTCTTGCTTCCCGTATTTGGTCTTTTAACTGTTGATTGGTGCGATCATTTAATGCCTGCATTTGCTCTTTCATCTCCTCCTTCAATGCCTGCATTTGCTCTTTCATCTCCTCATTAGCTTCCCTGATCGTTTTAATTACGTACATTCTGAACTCCCTTTCTGACATTTCTTCTGCTGTGCTGTCATTGGGTTTTATTGATGTAGTATCTAGGTTTGTTTGGGACATTTTCTTCCCTTGTTTTCTCATAATGGTCAGTTGTCAGTGGGACCCTGAGATGTTGCAGTTTTCCACTATTGGCTTATAGTGTCCCAGTAGATTTCCAGTGTATCACCTCCCAGCCTTCAGTAGCCTGATGTCTTGGAGGAATCTGATAAAGCAGCTCATTCGAAGAATACTGCCCCTAGCCCCCTACTGGTTCCACGTTTTGGAACTGGCTCTGTGCGGAAATGCTCTCACTGTGGGCCTGCACCGTGTAGCTGGCCGTGTGGGAAGAGCCCACTGCCGGAGTGTGGAAGACTACCTTGGGAAGACTCAAGCTGCCCTGCCCGGCTCTGCTAAGCCACCTCTATCTGGGCCTGCCACCCGGGCTGAGCTTTACCCAGTGGGCAGACCCACCCGTGGCTCCACTTCAGTCCGAGTCTCTCAATGCCTCCCCTTCTTAACTCCTGGGTTGTGGAGCGACCGGAGGTGCAGTCTCCCTCTAGGCCGCCATCTTGGATCGCCCCGTGAAGAGAGCCCGCAGCCGGAGTGGGCAGAGCCGCCTGAAGAGGTCTCCGGCTGCCCTGCCCTTATCCCTGAGGCTGACTGCAGATCGAGGCTCTCCGCTGGTTCTTTGCAGGAGTACACTGCACTGCAGGGGCTCCGGGACTCGGAGCGTGCTCTGTTCAGACAGGCTCTCACTAGGGGGCCAGTTCCGTTTCGAGAACCTGGAGAAGCTGGCTGTGTGGGCGGGGCCCACCGCCGGAGTGCGCAGGACTGCCTGTGGATGACTCTAGCTGCCCTGCCCGGCTCCGATAAGCCACCTCTATCTGGGCCTGCCACCCGGGCCGAGCTTTACCCAGTGGGCAGACTCACCCGTGGCTCCACTTCAGTCCGAGTCTCTCAATGCCTCCCCTTCTTAACTCCTGGGTTGTGGAGCGACCGGAGGTGCAGTCTCCCTCTAGGCCGCCATCTTGGATCGCTAGAGCTGCATCTTAAGTGATGAATTTCAGGGAAGGAGGCGCTACAGGAACAACCTGGACCAGACAACAGCTAGGGCGATGTATTTCTCATGAAGAGAAGGCCCAGTCCCAAGCCATGACTTCATCTGGGTCTGTCTGCCTTCCTGGTTTCCGTAAGGCCTCGCACTTCGAGGACACTTTCCCAAAGTGACTCCTGGTTCCCTTTCTAGGCACCCTACTGAGTGTCCATTTTCTTCAATAATGACTGTCTCTTTAAACTGTTAGACTCAGCATGGATTTTCCTTTCTGGCTCTTATTGCATGGCTACCCATCAAAAGGGAGAGAGAGACTTGTCTTCCAGAGGTGGTTGATTCCTTACCTCTGTTGCTTAACAATCATCTTCTATATTCTGAGGAAAACCCAAAGCTGTCAGCTCCCCTGGACTCAGGTCTCCAGCAAGTTCCCCTCCCCCTAGTTCTGCTTCACTCCCATCTGCTTATAATTTAATGCTCTGTATGTTTTAATCATTTCATTAGGCATGTCCTTATTTTGAAATGCAACTAATTCTTTAGTTCAAACAAACAGTCAGTAATTCTAAAAATGAGACCATTCTTTTCTTTTGGTTAGAGGTTACCTTAGAAGAAATATCACACCTATTTTGAGAAGAGTGAAAGAATTCAAATGCTCCTGATCTTTCTAAACCATGGACTTTTAAAGTGAAAAGTGTCTTAGGGATTTCTCAATTCTCTCTACAACTGTAGAACTAATCTTTTGAAGAAGTTGTCTCATGTTTTTCTGAATACTTTGTGATAGAGATATTATTATTAGGGTTTAGATTAACTAAGCTTTAAAATTTATGTCATGAAAGACCTCATTCCTATACCTGATGACAGTGTACACAAAAGAGAAAACTAACTCCACTACAGAATTTGTGTATTTTATTAATCTGTTTTATTTATAGAAGTTTACATTTCCTAAGGCAAGGGAAATATATTTTGCTGGAAGAGGGAGTGAATTTATAAAGTACTTCATGGTATTGTTTTGTTCCTGACATTCAGATTGATTTTATAACAAGAGATTAAGAGCAGCCAGAGAAATGCAAATCAAAACTACCCTGAAATTTCATATCACTCTAGTTCGAATGGCCATTACCAAAATACAAGTAATAATAAATGTTGGTGAGGATGTGGGGCAAAGGTACACTTACACATTGTTGGTGGGACTGCAAATTAGTACAGTCACTTTGGAAGCAGAATGGAAATTCCTCGAAAAACATATGACCCAGCTATTTTGCTCCTTGGTATTTATCCAAAAGAACTAAAATCACATTCTATAGTGATACAGGCATACCGATGTTTATAGAAGTGCAATTCACAACAGCCAAGTTATGGAACCAGCCCAGGCGCCCGTCAACAAATGAATGGATTAAGAAAATGTGGTACACACACAATGAAGTTTTACTTAGCCATAAAGTAGAAGGAAATTATCTCATTTTCTGGTAAATGGATGGAACTGAAAAACATCATGCTGAGGGAAATAAGCCAGATTCAGAAAATCAAGGGTCAAATGTTTTCTCTTACCTGCAAAAGCTAGAGAGAAATAAGGAATTAAAAAAGAAGAGGGGGCAATCTCATGAAAATAGAAGGGAGAACAGTGGAGTAGAGAAAGGGGATTGAGGGGGAGGAACAGTAGAATAAAATTAGCCAAACTACAGCATGTGCACATAGGAATATATCATAGTAAATCCACTTTCACATATAACTATAATGCAACAATTAAGAAATAGATAATGAAAAAATAGAGAATGAATAAATAACCATTAAATAGCAAAAAAAGAAAAGAAATCAAGCTGCTGAAGTTCCAAAGGCATATTTAGTTTTAACATTATATCTGACCCAACTGGACAACATGAAATTTCTGTCTTTATTTTCTGATACTCGTCTTCATTTCTGGTAATAAAAGATTCTTTCAACATTTTAGAAACATGAGTTTCATGAGTGACATTCACACACAGTAGATACTTAATAAACGTTTGTGGAAGCCTTGGTAGATGAATGGGTAGCTATACATTGGTGCTTAATATTTATGTCTTAATTCAGTTTTAAGTGTCAATGTTTACTAATGGTGATGTGGAGATACAGCGGTACACAATCCGATAAAGTTTCTTCCCCCATGTTCAAATGTAAGCCAGGACCCCTTAGGTTTCGTTGAAAGTCTGAAATGATAGTCATAATCTAGTATGAAATTGTCTTGGAGGAATTGTTTAGAACCCAATGGTACCTTATGAACAGATTAGGACAGATGCCCTCCCTGGCGGCTGACACAAATGGTTGTCATGCGCCATCTAGTGGCTATTTGTGAAAATGTGCTCATGCTGTGTGAAAGGCTTTTGGAAGGAGTCTTCCTGCTCCGAATTTCATTGCCTGTCGGGCAGCCACTGTACACTTGTCCATCTCTAAGGCTTTCAGCTGAGAGGAACTACTGAGGAAAGCATGCACGGTATTTTCCAAAATCCCTTGCTCCTAAGGAACACCTAAGAATTGACTGGTCAGATAAAAGGATTCTTCCTGGATGCAGATTGAATAAACCCGAGAAGCAGTTGGGGACACTCCTACCTGCAACAGTTGTGGTCTAAAACAAGGTAAGTAGTATGACATCGGAGCCTTTTTCCCACAGAAACCATCATTGTGTACAGAAGTCGGTGACCTGGTCATGACTTCTATACCCCTGGGGACTCTCTGGGCATTGTTGAATAAATAGCACAGGGAGAAGATTCTGGGGCAGACGCCTCATTTTACCCAGTGTTCTGTGCTGATTCATAAGATATCTTAATTCTTGCACGTAGGCATAGTTGTGATGTTTGGCAATGAATTGCAATATCATATTTCACAATTATCAACAATCTGATTTTTATCCTAATTTGGGATAAATAAATTCAAAAACAGTACTGGAAAATAAATATCTCCAGGTTTATTCTTATAACATCAATTAGTCCAAAATAGAGCAAGAACTTTAAGAGTTCTTCTTGAATGAAATATCAGCGTTAAGCATCTTTGAGACAGCCCTAAGTGAGGCAATAAGTCATTTAGCTATGATTTTCACACACACACACAAAATTAACTAAGCAGTGCATGAGTATAGCAGTGTGGTGGGATGAGCATTTGGAATTTGAAAACATACAACTAAAATTAAGATAAGGTGTAAGGAATCTTGCAGAAGGAAAACTTTTCTTCCTTAAAAATGCTGTTTTCAACGTCATGTTAACTGCGTTCCAAGACCATCAAATCCAAAACGATTTAGCATATTAGTTCCAAAATAGAAAATCCTACAAGATCATTTCCCCTTCCTGTTAAGGTTAATTTCCATGAAAAATAAAAGCTTTCCGTAGCTACTGCTCAGCCTCCAAAGATACTGCCTTTTGAACTATAATCCTGATTCATAAGTTGTGGTGGAGCTTCAACAACATCTCATTTATTTTTCACCTTCTTTATCAAAGGTTTATTTATTTTTAAGGGGAATATAGATCAATTTAAGATGTATGTAGCATTCATTTTTTAGAAAACAGCTACCAACAAGTAGCAACAGGAAGAATCTGATCATTATACAGGTGAAATCATGTATCAAAAAAATCCTGAAATTTTTTATCACTTAAGCGCACTATTCTCAATTTTAAAAACCCATTGTCCAAAAATCAGACGAATGAAAAAATGCTGATATATGTAAATAAATCAGATTTGTGGACTTAGGTTTCCATTGCTGCCTACACAGATTTTTTTTTTTTTTTTTTAATTCAAGTCTTCCTGTTTTCCTTAAATAAATGTTTGAAGTAACTGCAGTTTCTGGGATATATACCTGTTCATTGATACCACACTTGAAAAGGAAATCAGTCTAATTTTCAGCAGTCACAGTAAACCAACTGTTTATTCTGAGAGGGAAGAAAAATAAAATTTGTGAAATCTCAGTCTCTGGCCCTTGTTATTTTCCTGGCTTTCTTGTTTTCTGTGTGTCAAGTCCTGTGTGTGTATGCCACAGCTCAGCTGGAGCAAAAGCAATCTCTTTTTCCGATGCACCAACACGAAACCTTTAAAACTATATCTAAAATTGAAAATAATCTGTAAAAAGGAAAATAAATAACCTTGAAAAACTTCTCCATCCTTGGCAAAGGAGGAGGATACCTTTCCAACAGAGCCATCTGTGGCTGCCGCAAGGTTGTGTCCAGGCCTGCAGAAATCCTAAGGTTCTCTCCAGTATCTTAACCCTCTCCCCCGTGGGCTTCATAGAGATGTCGCTGGGACAGCGTGAGCCAACGCCCGGAGGTGCGGGGCTTGGACACAAGTGTCCTGCGTTGTGCTGCAGTCTGGCGGGAAGGGTGTCGCGCTAAGTAGAATTCAGATCGCCTCCTGCATCGCGCAGCACCGTTGGGCTGTCTGATCCCTGGTCCTCTGGCACTTGGAGTCTACCCAGCCTGCGGGACGTGGGTCGGCCGAGCAGCTCGCCCCCAGCCCGGAGCCGAGCCTGGCCGCCCGGGGCGCGTTCCCGGCCGGCTCCAGCCCGCCCTGCTCTGCGATCTGCACGCGGCATTGTTTCCAAGCTGAGAAAGTGCTGACGTGGGATCCGAAATGGAGGACTGACTTTGGCCACCAGCGCACAGAGGGAAACGGAACCTCTCCGGGCCGGGCGTCCCATTGCACAGCCCTGCGCACGCTCCGGCCCTTTTCTGACCCGACACCCCCATGGCAGGTTTGTTTTTCACACTGGCTTTGCGCGAAAGCCACCTGTCCTCCTCGGATCCCGGTGCCCTCTCCCTCCTCAGAGCTACCCACGCCACCGGCGCTCCTTCGTCCCCACAGATCTCCTGGGTACCTGCCCTGACCCCACACTCCGCTAGCTGGGAGCCCCGTGGTGAATGAGTGGCACGCTGTGTCCTCCACCACTGGACCCAGTTTGGCCAGGCCTGAGGGGGTGCAGGAGACAGGGGCTTCCGGCTTTCCCACGGGCACAGTCCCGGCAAACTGGGATGAGCGCATCTAGACGGCTCACTATCTGTGGCCTCTGTCTTTGAAAGAAGTAGTGTCCCTTCAGTTTCATGTCCAACACCGAGAAGCTTCTCTTCTGAGCGGGACAGAGCTGAGCAACCCAAAGCTGGGTTTTCTAGATAATCCCTGGTGGGTCCTAGAGTTAGGGGCCGGAAACATTCCATCTAGAGAGCCACTTTAAGAAACAGAAGACAAAATCATCAATCGGAAATACAGGGCCAGGGAGAAGGGCCTGCAGGACAGGCTTGGAAAGATTAAGCTTCGTTAACTTCTGGGACAAGTGGCCTTTGTAGAAAACAGTAGTAACTAGCAGCGAACAGCACTAATCCACGGAGTCCCCACAGTCAGCCCAAGAGGCAGGTGGGGTCATTATTTCCATTTTATAGATGAGAACATGGAGGTGCAAGGAGGTTGGGGAACATGTCCCCCGGTGCTCTGCTCAGCCACCCCACACCGATGTCAGAAATGGCGACAGGCTGGGGAGCAGCTACATGACTGTCGGCCCAGTGGAGCCAAAGTAGCAAAGCACAGGCCTCGGATTCCATACCCTATTGGTTTAAAAATTAAATCCTTAAATGACTTGACAGAAGTCAAAGTCTGCAGACCCAGAGAGGTTCTGGGTGGGAGGAAGCTTAGAAGCAGCCTGGTGTGCATGGCTCTCAACCAATGGCTCACACTGTCCACCTCTTACATTTTCCTAGGTGGTGAGGAAAGCTCCCGGTGCCCCTCTGTGGGTATGGGGGTTGTATCTGGACATCTGCCTTTCCCTTCCTAAGGAAGGCGCCAGCTTCTCCCAGGTCACCTGGCAAGTCTGAGAAAGTGTTCTTGGTTTTCAGCACAGTCCTTGGTGTTTCACCTGTGCCTGACACACTGGACATCTCTTGGGCCACAGCCCTGTGAAGCACTCACCAGGCAGGGCAGTGACAGAAGATTAAGATGTGTACTTGCCACCAGACAGCTTAGGTTGGAAACCTGGCTCATGAGCTTGGACAAGCACTTAATTTCTTTGTGCCTCAGTTTCCCCATCTGTAAAATGGAAACAATAATGTTCTCTATGGCACCTTTTCAGGAGTAAACATACATGCAGAGCTTAGAACAGGGGCTGGTGCATAGGAATACTATAAGCATTAGCTATTGTTATCACCATGAAATTATTATTCCTGGCAATTGTGCAGAAATCCCAGCCAGAAGGAAGGTACGAGAAGGCGGGTTGAGCATTTGAATGGTCATTTCCGTTTAGAATCAACAGTGAGTTGTTTTGCCAGTCTCCATTCCCTCAATTGTCTCCCATCGGAGTGGGCTCATGGTTTAGGTCTGTCTGTGAGACACAGGTTTAGCCTAGAAATGGCTCATTAAATAGCGCTCTTAGGTTTCACATCAATTGCTAATTAAAGTGGTATTAACCCTAATGGGCTGGAAAGCAGGACTGTCGTTTCCCCCCTGTGGTTTCCCCAGGCTGAGCCCTGACACAGGTCCCCCATCCTGGAGCACTTGGCCTCAGACCCAGCAACTGAGGCCCTCGGGAGAGGGAAGCTGGGGCAGAACGAGAAGTTACGCAACTTCAGAATCTGTGTATTGCTCCTAAAAAATCACAATAGAAGAGAAACGTGCTTGTACCAATCAGTCACAGGTGCTGATGATAGTTCACCTAATTACTTCATTATTTTTTGCCACTCCACGGAGCAGTTTGTATTTACAATCCTGTATACGGTTCTATTACTACCACTTATTATGACGATTCCAGCGATTCAGAGGAGTCTCCAAGGGCCCGGACAAGTAGAATCTTGTTTTTCTTGATTTCCCCAGGGGGGTGAGGCGGGGGGCTGGGGGAGGAAAAGCAGGCAGCCAGCATGGACCCACAATTGCTCATCTAGGATGAGTGATAAATGATGGGCGATTTCTGAAATGCTAGAATTTTAAAACAAAACAAACATATCCTATCCTATGAGTCACGGGCCAGCCTATAACGTGGCGAGAGAGAAAAGACAGGATCAACTGCCCTGGGCCTGCACCTGTGTTGGAAAAGTGCTGGGACCCCAGCCCCTCGTCCCCATGTTGGAAGCCACGCTCCAGGCACTCCCCCCGGGGACTTGTCGCCCTAATGAATACCAGTCCGCAAATTAACGAAGTAGGTTTGGAAAAGCATTGTGGATTTCAGTCACTCAGGCATCAGTAAATCTGCTGGAAGTCAGGGCTGGTTGTTTATAGCTTGTTAAGATGTTGACTGTTTACAAATTACATTTTCCCTTTGAAAAAGCAGGCAGCTGTCTGTGGCTTCGGCTTGGCTTCGGTGTGGCTTGCTGGAGGCCTCCTGCCAGGGGTAAAGCCTGCCTGTTGTTAGCTCACCTGATTGGTGCAGGTCTCCACTTTGGGGGCCTCTTGCTGACTCACCCTCTCTCTCCCTTCCTCTTACATTTTAAAACCATCCTTCAACCCCATCCCTCTAGACGCAGGTCATCGGCCCTGGGTTCTGCACAACCTTGCATTTTCTCATTATCTGCAGATACCTGGAGGAGTGACTGCTGAGTGTTGCCTGACCTCCCCTTTAGGGTTCCCCTTCCTCCCAAAGAGCTTCAAAGGCCTGACTTACACAGCTCAGCTCATCCACAAAGTCAGGAGCCAAAAGCAAACAGAGAAAAAGAGTCTATGAGTGCCCCTACTACCTTCATGGGCCAGAGGGAAAAGTGACCACAGAGCAAAACGTTGAGGTCGTCTATCCTAGATTCCCGGTTGGTAAAGTGGCTTTTCCAAAGCCCCACAGTTGCAGGATACAGGTAGGAGCAGAGCCCTGGGTCATTGACTTCCTGTGCACAGGCTCTTTCCTGCTTAAAATCTTGTTCAGATTCATTCATTTATTCAGTCTTGTCTGTGCCTGAAAGGTGCTGAACCACACAGATGTATTTCAGAGCCAGGGGCTCACACACAGAGCCTGGGCTTGTGGACCCACGCGCCTGGATCGTCAAATGGCGTTCCGGGTTAACGTGCAGCCATGCCTGGGAAGCACCTGCCCAGGGTGTCTTGAGCAATGAGTCACCAAGTAAATGGAATTGTGGTGGCACCCTCCAACTCCCTCCTGAAAGACAAAGAAATTAGCACCTAAGGTCACCCAAGCAGCCGCCCCAGGTCTAGGGCTTCCATGGCTGCTGTCTTCTTCTCCAAACTTTAATTTCCTTGCTGCAAATTAACATATTTAATGACTTTGGTTCATCCCGCTGATCTGCCTTTTCTAATGAGGTCTGCAGACTTTAGTGACCCGGTGTTTCCTGCCCAGGTACCTTATTTCAGCCACACTCGAGACATCCTGCAACCTTCTTTTTGTTTTTAATGTCTGATCTAATTGGCTCCACATGGAGAGAAGCCCTTTCCCACCACTGCGCACCCTGAGCCCCATGGTGGCTTCAGTGTGGGCTGTCACTCGCCACCAGGAGGCCCAGGTGAGAACATGGCCCTGGCTCTCCACGGGCTGTCCCGCTCCACAGTCTCCTGGAGAAGCCCGCATTATCCTTGGGATTTCCAGGTGATCTCTTCTCCGGGTGAGCTCAAGGCTCCGCCTGCTCACAGTTACAGCCCCAGACGTGAGATTTAAACCCAGCTCTTCTGCTCGGCTCCTTGACTGTGTGGCTGGAGTTGGCATTCAAAAAGGTCTCAACCTGTGGCTTCATGGCCTCTATCTTGACATCATCTTGGATATTGGAAAAATGGAAGAAAAATTAAACAGGTTGGTGTTCAGTTCTCTGGAGACGAGAGAGGTACGGATGGGCATTGCTGGAATTTGGGAAATAAAAGGGGCCTTTGTGTCCCTTAAAAGCATCAGCTCAAAGAATGTCTTTATAATAAAACAATTTCATGCAGTGAAATTTTTTTCTACGTCATTATAGCTTCTTTTTTAATTTTTATTTTTATTTGGGAGGGAGACTCTCAGTCTGTCTTCTTGTTCTTTTTAAATCAGACTTTCCTCTCTCTCTCCCCCCAGTCCCCCTCCTCCCCTCCCTCTGTCCGGGAAGCACATGTATTTCTGGGAAGATCCTTAAGGGACGCTGTGTATAAATACAGGTGTATTTTCCTGCGAATGAATTTCACACAATGTATTGCCATGTCTTTACGGGTAAGAAAAACTCTGCTGTCGCTGTAGTGGCGGAGGGAGTTTCAGGCAGATACTTGGTTGCAAAGGACACACTTCAAATAATGAAAGTGCACCCTAAGTGTTTCCCCACTGGGGGTGCCGCCCTTCTGCTGAGAAGGCCCGGGGTGCCCAGGGCGCTGGGGCTGCCTGCTGGGATGGGAGGAGTTAATTGAATTAACTTATATTTAGTGCTAATTTTGTCCCAGGCTTGCCAGATAATAGACAGCAAGCCTGGACTTGACCGGGAACGCCAGCCTGGGCACGAGGGTGTCTCTTGGGTATTTCCATCATCAGATTAGTTGAGTTGACATCTTAGTTGCGATTAGTTACCAATGTGGTTCCAACATTATTTCAACAGGTGTCAATTTGGGGACTGTGGTCACAATCACACAACCTTTTCACTAAGGATGACGGTGCTCGGCTGAGACTGTCAAGTAGCGGGAGAGAAAGGAGGCTCCAAGCATGTTCCTGAAGACCCCTCATTTGCAGGAGAGTTCAAGACTTCCATAGGCAGGGCTGGGGGGATAGCTCAGGCAGCGCGCTTGCCGAGACACATGAGGCCCTGGTTGGAGATCCAGCACCTCCTAAAAGAAAAAGGACTTAAGTAGGTTAAGATGCTAATGTGTCACTCCCTTTCTTTGGACCCAGTTTGCAGCAGGAAAGTCTTTTGCAGCTAGAAGTAAGTATTGGGGATTCTTTCTGCATTAAGAATGAAGACTCTTGATTACTGATTAAATTTTGCATCACTAAAGCAAACCTGAACCTTGCAGGAAGTAGGCTGTGAGAAGTTCTAATTAGTGTGAAATTATATTTCCCAGTGATGTCTTGGCCTCAATCCACACGGACCTACAGGACTGTAACTCCTAGGTAAGCACAGTGTTCAGGTGGTTCGGGCACTTGGGACTGGGCTCAGAGGTCACACCCCACCCTCTCTCCCAGCCCCTGCAGAGTACTTTCACATCATCGCTCAGATAATAAAGACCCTCAAGGTCTTTTCCCCTTTGTTTTAGGGAGCTTAATACAAAGCAGAACCTAATGAAAGCACTTACTACCAAGTTGGCTCCTTGTGGACCTGCTATTCTGTCTATACACCTTTGCCTGTGACAGGAGAACTTTAAATGGTCATACGTGTTTCCAAGCCACAGTCCCTGGGAGGACCACCTAAGACTCTAGAAGAATGTCTGCCATTTAAAGATCACTGAACCAGTCAGGATTGGTGGTGCATGCCTGTAATCCCAACAACTCAGGAGGCTGAGGCAGGAGGATCACAAGTCCAAGGTCAACCTCAGCAACTTAGCGAGGCCCTGAACAACTTAATGAGACCCTATCTCAAAACAAAAATTTAAAAAGACTGGGAATGTTGCTCAATGTTTAGTACCAGGGTTCAACCCCTGGTACTAAAAAAGTATATGTATCATTGAACCAAACAACGCAGCTTCTCCATCTGGAAGAAAAGGAAGGGGGAGGCCTCTACCTTTTGGAAATCCAAAGAGAACTTATTTTCACACTGTTTGGTATAGCTTCCACATGTCATTTGTCTAATAAATAACTTCTCAAATGAGGCTCCTTCTTCCTCCCAATTATCCACAGTGGGTGCCAGATCTCTGAATAAAAGCAAATAAAAGCTTGCTGCCTATTACCTTATAAGATGAGAACAAAATTAACAAGAAATATAAGGAGGTTGCTTAACTCTCCCTCTCTCACAGATCAACAAATCCAAGATGGCAAGAGGACCATCACAGAATGCCTTGCATGAGAAAATTATCAAACGATCAACCAGAGATCCACAAAACAGCTGCATATTCAAGAGTCTGTGGGTCACACCCACAATCCCAGGGACAAGTTGCTTTCTCTGTCCTACCTTGGAGGAAAGTCTTGAGCCACACAGCTAGCTGCCACATCTTTGCCACATCTTCTGCTTTGGCAGAAGCCAGCTGGGCTTCTGCCTTAGGCTCTGAGCAAGGTTTGGGGAGTCCCATTCCCTGACCACAGCCCACCCAGAGCTGCCCAGCAGTCCTGGGCTCTAGCAGCAGCCTCATGCAGCCGCCACTAGCCCAGAGCAGCTGGCAGCAGGCGGCAGCCAGGGAAGGCCATGGTGAGAAAATTGCTGTCTACCCCCTACCCTCCCACGAATGTCTCGGCAATCAAGTCTGCCAACGAGCAAACGATTATGGTAGAACACCTGGTTTTGCTATAGCTTCGCATATCTGCCACAGACACTTTGAACACACAGAATCACATGTTGGGTGGAGGATGGAAAATGTATCTATTCATCATACCAAGACAGGGGGGAATCAGGACATGGTCCCTAACATTTGGAAGAGCTAAACTCAGGCCCAGGTTTTCAGATGTCATTATATACAAAGACTGAAGGGTGACAGGTGGCCCCATTAGGAAAGAATTCACAAAGCTTCATTTCTGATAATTACTTAGAGACTGAAATATAATGATCCCATTTATTCCATCAGCAAGAGTTGTGACAGTCTTGTTCCAAGAAGAATAAGCCTCCGCCCTTTGGAAATTCAATGTGAACTTATCATTTCCACATACTGTTTGATATAGTTTCCACATGTTAATTGTCCAATAAGAGACTTCCTGAACAAAGATTCTTTTTGCTCCACAGCACTGAAGCTAGTGTCAGGTTTCTGCATACTGTACATGCAAATGAAAACTTTGGTCCATTACCCGATGTGCCTATGACAAAATTAACATAGATCAAACAAATGTATGATGGTGGGGTGTAATGACCATACCTATGATCACAGCAACTCAGGTTGCTGAAGCAGGAGGATCACAAGTTCAAGACTAACCTAGGCCACTTAGCACAACCCTGTCTCAAAATAAAATAAAAAGGACGGGAGTGGTAGCTCAGTGATAGAGAAGCTGGGTCCAATTCCCCATATGGGAAAAGAAAGAAAATTATGATGGGAACAGATCATCACAGAATGCTTCAGTACGGAAGAATCTTGAAGTAATAATCTTGAAATAAAACATTTCTGGCCAACAAGTGGTGTGTGTCTAATTCCTTAGGTATTAACATCATCTCATTTGCAACATGCTATCATTTATATGTAGTTCACACATTTACACTGTAAACATTATATGCATATTGTCCATCCCCTTCCCTATCAGCTATACATATAAGTTATGCATATACATAGGCAAAAATACTAGCATTCTATTCCTAAATATTCTGAATGCAGATCTTCATAACTATTTTTTTTCTGGCTTATCATCGATAAAAGGTATTTGGACAAGATTTTAACTTCTGTAATTTATTATTCCATTGCACACCGTTTAGTCCTAGCCCCATTTGGAATTCAGGAGTGAGTGAGTGAATGAGTGTGTGAACCAGGCTGGCTTTCCGCTGGTGACTTCCCTCCCCAGGGCTCAGTCTCAATTTTGAGGAGGCTTTTAAGTCCACACTCCACGTAGACCACCTTCCACCTTGGCTTTCTGAGTGGATCTGTTAGACACTTTCCAACAGCAGAACATGGCTTCCAGTAACACTATTTGAAAAGTATTTAATGATATTCCCTGAAGTTACTTGGCCAAATACGACTGAATCTTTATAACGCAGAGAGAAAACAAAATTATTTACTCATTCACTATTTATTAGTTTGGAAACCCGGACGCCGCACCTAGCACACAATGAGCCGGTGTTTGCTTTCTCCTGGTCCCTGTTCCTGCTCCTTCCTCAGACTTGGGAGAGACTTGCGGCTCCAAAGCCGATGTTGACTCTTTGTAGCACAATTCTGTACATTTTAAGGAGCAATTAATTCTGATAATTGATGTTGGTACAGCATGATCTTAAATGATTTATGAAAGAGTTTTCTGCTTCAAGACAGGCGTCTCTGAAGGGATGTCGTCCATCGCTGCCATGTCCCTGAGAAACGCCAGAAACAAAAGAAACCCAGAGGCGGGCACAGGTGGGAAGTGGGTAGCCCAGCGCGGGGACTGCACCTGCCCAAGCCACCCCAGCCTCGCTCGCAGTCCAGAGCTGGAAGTGCACACAGTGGGCAGGTTTGCAATGGAGTTTCAGGCACCAGGCTGAGCTCAAGACCAGGACCCCACCGGGGCTTCTGGCTGGGAGAGTCTGGACAGTGATGCTGCGGCTGCCCACCCCATGGGTCTCAAATGCCAACCCCCCTGGACATCACGCCACCCCCTTAGGGTTTTGACTACTTTAGGACTTTGCTTTCAAAAGGTAAAGACCTCTGGTAGAAGCAGCTTGGAGTTGCGACCCTGTTCCTGAAGGAAGACCTACACTACGGATCATTAAGAATGGGACATGGCAGGGCTTGGTGGCAACAAAAGGGGCAGCTGAGAGAGAAGAGAGTAAACATGATTGAGCACCTACTATGTGCTAGGCTCTGTGCTAGGGCCTTTCCATGTTTGTTGTTCCTAAAGCCACATAGAGCATTGAAAGTTGGTTATGTTTATCCTCGTTCATAGATGAGGAAACTGAGGTTTAAAGAGGTCAGGCAACCTGTTGGCCATGTGGACAGGAAGGGGCAGGTCCACCTTTCCACCTAGCACTGCCCCACAAAGTACCTGTCTCTTCACTATGCTTCACAATGCTCCAGAGACACCCCGCATCCCCTGCTGTGGTCCAGCCTGGGGTCACCCTCCCTCTCCCCAGTGTCCCCTGGAGGAGCCAGGAATAGGGATGAGGAGGCTGCTGACCAGCTCTAAGGACACGTCCACTTCCTCCCACAGGTCCTCATCCACCACTCCAAAGCAGCTCCACATTAGGTAAAAATCTAAGTGAAATTACTGTGAACTTACATGCACCAACTCAAAGCAAGCCCTCTGGATACGCTTCTGACCAGGTGGCCAGCTCTAGGTCTCCCTTCTCTGGGAAATTCTGAGCCCCCTTCAACTCACAAAATTCTCTGCTAATGTCGCTCAGGTGGGCTGTTCCCTGAGCACAGGAGTCACATCCACTCAACTTTGGGTTGCTTCTGATTGTCCATGCTTAGTACCTGACCTATAGTAATCTCTCCACAAACGTCGGTGAAATGAAAGAATGGGGACCAATCTGTGCCCACCTCAGTTCCAACAGAAAAGGCCTGACTGGGGACTTCTCTGGGGACTTCTGGGGTCCTCCATTCTAGTCTTTTGTCCCCAAAGAGCAAAAGATTCTTGTATTTCTGTCGTAGCTCCTAGAGCCTTCTGTGTGCTCTTGAGCCAAGCAGAACCCATGCCAACCCCAGGGCACCAGAGAACTGCCACAGCACACCAAGTTTATAAAGGAGAGGCATGCAGGGCCGATCAGAGTCGTGGTCAAGCCTGCATGTGGAGACACAGCTGCTCTCCTGAAGCCCGGGAGAGGGACTCTCCCACTTTCAGGAAAGGTCTGGGTGAAGGAACTCTGAGAAGCCCCAAAGGCCAGGGACTGAACAAGGCTGTCCATAATTTACTCCTTATCTGACTCAGAGCCGTCCCAGGCAGGTTGAAGTCATTAGCTGGCCCCCCGAGGTGGGAGGAACCTCCAGATGCCTGGCACAGAGGGCCCGAAGGAGCAGGCACCAGCCCAGGCCCATCCTAAATCTCTAAAATAAAACCACTGGGGCAGGCAAGTCACATCCAGGGCTATCCTTCCCTCCCACCTCCCTGGAGCAACACGTGCCCTTTAAAAAAAAAAAAAAAATGGCACTGATAAAAATCACATCCATTTACGGCAGTGTCTTTCCCAGAGTCACAAAAGAAAGGCCTTTATCATGCCCTGAATTAGATCTGTGATTTTTTTGAATGACATGTATAATAATTAGACTGTAAAGATGTGCAGTTAATCCATTTAAAGGTGTAAAGAAGTCCATTTAATGAACATTATAGTCACATTAGAGTTGGAAACATCCAACTCTTTTGTTGAATAAAAAGAAGTTCAATGAGATTAACTTCTCTTAGTTGGTTTTAAAGAATAATCAAACATGGCTTCTTCTGATAGTGTACCGGGCCTTCCTGCATGGGTTCTGCATACCAATGTCTTCCAGCCCAGAAGGGTAAGAATAGGGCCGCCGGACCTCACATTGCCGTCAAATAATTACAAATTAAAAGGGATCACTCCTACTTTCTATACTCACTATGAAGTGATAAGAGGCTGAACTCCTTGAACTTGTAATTATATAACAGAAATGTTAATCTTCTGGTTTGGTGTTCTTGTCTCCTGTGTTAAATATATTCTTACAATGATCAAGTTTACTACTTGACGTGTAGATCTTTCCCCAGGGAGACTATTACTTGATCCTATCAGATTTGGGCCCTGATTAGGATAACAGTTCCCATTTTTAAACCTCATGCTCTTTTGGGTCTCTGCATGAGGGTCCTGTTGGTGGCTGATGAGCTGCTTCCCACTCGGACTAAAGTGGGTGGGAATCCAGATGCCCTAGCGAAGCTCCTGATGCTACTTTAAAGAACCACACTATAAAACAAAAATGGACAAGTTTGGAATAGCCCCACATTTAATGAAGAAGACGACAAATCCACGTTGCTAAAACGACTGTAACTTCCTGCTTAGAATTCTCATTATGTGCATGGAATTTACCCAAGTCAAACCCAAAAGATGGGAGTGGTCACATTCAATCCACCAACCTGGTCGCCCTCAGACACCCTCATTTTAGCTCAGGAATGTATATTTTATCTTACACATTTTTCCCCTCTCTCATCTGTAGTTACAGAGAATTGAAAAACTGAGATATGTAATATACCGTGGAAGATCTCAGAAGGCAATGGGCTAGATTTCCTTTGACCAAAACAAAAGCAAAAGAAAGAAAGGAAACAAGGGAAAGGAGTTCAACAGTGAGGAAGGACAAGGCTCAGAAGAGCTGGTGTGAATGTGAATTAGCCAGGTAGCCAGGGAGGAGTCGGCCTGGCCTCACTTCCTGTCTCCTAGCTTTGTGCTGATGCCACCGGCTCACTGGTGACAGTGATGGATAACTATAGAGATTGTCTAAACCAAACTGCTCACCGGTGCTGTTAGATCTTTTTGGACTTTAGGAAACGAAGCTGATAAGATCAAGAGACAAACACCATCCTGGCTGGTGCAGTATGCTCTGTCCTGTGTAGCATGACGGCACGTTCTGCGGACGGCATGCCTTCAACCAGCCCTGATGTTTGTAGGAATGGAAAGGAAAACTCAGTTTGAAGAAAGTTCAGCTTTAAGTAAAAAGAAAAATAAAGACGTGCCTTCCCAAGGGAAGAGCTGGCCCGAGCTGGCCATGTCTACTCCTGGGCAGATGAGCCAGCCTGGAGACCAGCCTACAGCTAGTTTCATTTTTCACTTCTTTTGTGCTCTAGTCCATTTATGATCCTCAGTGAGAATGTCCAAGAGGGACAAAACAGGGAGAACTTGTTCCCAAAGCTCACAAGTAGATCATTGCCTTTGGAAGCTCGAAACACCTACCTTTAAAAAGGCCTAGGGGAAAAACGCCTTGGGCCTTCCAATGCCCTTGGAAGGGAGGTGGAAGGGCCACGTTGTGTTAATTGCCAGCACTTTCCAGATAAGGCAAATGGACAAGATGTTCAATAGAGATCTGAGCTTAAAGGGCAGGAGAAGGGAAAGCCTTGGGTTCAGTTCTGGAACCAACCATCTAAATGCAAAAGTCTGCATGTTCTCTTGGTACCTGTCGGGGCATTTGTGTAGAAACTGATTTAAAGGTCTAGGTAGCCCTGGGATGTTCACCATTGGTGTAGTGCGCTAATACCACCAAAGTTTGAAACTCTCCCACAACTGTTTTTAATCAACCTGAAATTCCATAAAGAATATCTACAAGATTCTCTTTTTAAAGAAGAAAAGTCACACACAATAGAATCTATTCATATGCAGAAAATGTGTCAAAATGGTTTTATCTCAGACAGTTCCCAACCAACAGGTTGTCTTCCTCCTTTGCTGAAAAGATCATTTAAATGTGAATACATTTTTTTTTTTTGGTTAGGTTATTAGATTTTGTGCTGATTGCACAAATAATTATCATACTTGGTTCAGATAAGAAACTCTAGATGTCCCCCAATGGGATAAAAATCTTATGAAAATTAAGTGAATTGCAGAGGAGAGTAAAAATAGTTTGTCAATACGCCGCCCCAAACTTGCCCAAAGATAATTATCATTGCCTATAAATACATGTTTGAGGTTTGCTTGAATACGTTTTTGTGAAAAAGAGAAAAGTTATTATCGTGAAAGGAACTAAGTAGCGCCTAGAAATCACTATCATGGTCTGGAGTGAACTAATCACTTTATCCTCGTCCAGAGCACATTTATCCACCTCCTAATTCTTCACCTAATTAGAGGGAAAAGCAGAGCCGTCCTGGTCAGGGAGGTAGGGATTAGGGTTAAGAAAACACTTGTATTTGGAACCCCCTACCTCCCCTGGTCAGTGTGAAAGATTCTCAAAGAATCTCCCAGCCTAGCTAATCCATGACCCTCAGCAGGGGGGAAGTGTTAACAATTTAGTTTAAAACTCACACTCTCAGACAAATGCATCAAAAACGGCTTTTCTCCTTTGATTTGTAGGTATTAGTTGTTTTTCCAGGCCCCATTAAGAACTCTTCATCCTGTACAGCAAGGAGCATTAAGCTTTCGCAAGTTAAAGTTGTTCCCAGCTCTGTGTTATTCAAAGGCAATTTACACTAATTATTCGAGTCCACAGAGTTCCCCATATTAGCGGAATGAGCCATCTCAGCAGGTAAAAGTACTTTTGAAATGTTAATTTATTACTAAGGTATAAAAACGTCCCTGAATTAAAACAAAGTAAAAAAAAAAAAAAAAAAACAGCAATTTTTAAAGGATGGGACTGAGACATTTCATGCTGTACTCCATTTTTATTGGTCTGGGTGCCTCCATAACTTTTTTCAAAACACAGCAACAGTACATTCTCCCACATTGCGGTTAACACAAATATCTCACCCAGTTTGGTGCATTTTTCTCTCTGATTTGCCAAGGGAACACGAAGGAATCCCCTAGCCTGCCTATACTCCGAAGCAGAAATGTGGTTTTATGCCTCAAAAAACCCGCTCCTGGGTGTTGGGTGTTGGTTCTCAGTCACTGACTGATTTCAAAAGTCTCTGGCACATGCCCAGCCTCTTCCAAAGCAGGCTCAGCTGTGGTCCATCCAACAGGGCGTTCACGCTGGGGACTCCCCAGTCCAGCGTTCCAGGGGACTCCTGGCATGCACAGAAAAATCATCATAAAGTCAAAGGCTCAGCCTTTCTGTCATTCCCAAGCGAGTGGTTGGGGAAGCAGGGAGGAGAAGCGGGAGGGAAGACTCTCACTGAAATTAGATTCTGCCATATTGAGAATCCTGCCACTCAGAGAAGATCCAAGCTACAGGCTCTCACCATTGCAGGAAGTACCAAGAGCGACCCCTCCTGGGGACCGAAACAGGTCACAGGGTACAAACCCAGCAGCTAGTCCTCAAGCAGACTACTTTTATTTCATTCTTTCACTCATTTGCTCTGCAAGCATTTATATACAAATGTCTAGGGATTGGAGCTCTGTCCTCCAGCAGTGGCATAAGGTGGTAAAGCAATAACAGAGATGCAAGCGAGGAAAGGGTGGGAGGGCCCGTGGAAAAGATCCATCCTGCTCAATAAGCCCAGCAGTAAAACTGAAATTTGCTATGCACAGGGAAAGAGAAGCCACGGTTACAAACTGGCCCAAGCAAAGGTCCTGAGACACACAACAGCATAGCAAATTCAGAGACCTAGAAGTTATATGTGACATCCAGACTGTCCAGAGCTAGAAGAGGGAGGAGAAGGAGATAGAGACCATGCTGAAGAGGGGTTCAGCTGTTCTGGAAAATGCAGATTCAATTATATATATGTATTGATTTCAAGCCACATAATGATCATATGCCATGCTTTTCATATTTCTTACTATTTTCATCAAAACATGTTCATAAAAGTCCTAGTATTTTCTTCTCTCTCCCTAATGGATCATTTAGTGTCACAAGTCCCAAAGTTTTTGTGCCCATGGAAGTCCAAGGTCTGCCTCGGAGAGTCTTTCTGTCCATCTCAGGAAGGCACATATGCTTCCACCTCCTCCTACACCAGAGGCTTGATCACTTGCCCTGGGTTCTGACATGAGTGAAGTGCAGTTGCAGGAGGAACCAAAGCAGTCCCAACCAGAGGATTAGCAGATGTGCCTGCTACCTCCCACTCGGCCTCCGCCCTCAGGGGGCACCTGGTCCTGCAGCTCACAGCCTCCTTTCCTTAGAGCAGATGTATTTATGAGCCAACAGTCAACACACCCAGGGGTACACAGAATAGATTCTAGAGCCTAGAACACAACCAGGAATACAATAAGAGCACCCACAAGTCAAGTCATATGTGGTCAATCAACACGCCGTAACAACACAAATGAGATCTACATCAATAAAAGAAGCAAAAGTCACTATAAAGTCAGAAGCTAACCTATACTATCCAGTTGTCTACCACGTGCAGTTTTATCTACATTCTTTATGGATTTCCCAATGCGCGCGCGCGCGCGCGCACACACACACACACACACACACACACACACACACACTTTTCTTTACCTCCTAAGCGATTCCGGAGTGGTTAGGAACACATCAGATGCCTGCGGGATTCATGCTGAATCGACTACTGCTGGTTCCATGAATTATAGTGATGTCCCCCTTGGCAAAACTTCAACCTAGACTAAAAGTGTTACTGGCATCACTAGAAACAGTGCATTCCTTTGGATTCTAGAAATGGCTAATAAGTGGGCGGCAGGAGTGGTACCTCTTGCTACCATAATCCATCCATCCAACCACCCATCCAACCGATAGTCATTGTTATTATATGCCTCCTGTGTGTCAGACACCCACACACACAGCATTTATAGTCACAATTGGCAAGGACACATTTCCACCTAGAAATGGAAATAGAAGATGATGGTGGGCACTAACTGTACTTCAGATGGTCACCTACTCCCTGGTCCATGCTCTGCTCACACCAGGTGTTCAAAAATTTTTTGTTTTGAAAATCAAACCATCCTATTGTGTCCATTTCTCTTCAGAGAATATGGTAAAATATGATTTATTTGGAAATAATAATAACCCAGTTGCTATCTGAACTAGCCCTTTCTTTAGAAATGCATTTTACATTATAGATAGTATACATGAGCTGTGTATAAATTAGAAGGTGGGGTATTAGATGTTAAAAATACTTAGCAAATTGCTTCCAACAGTCACATAATCCACCTTTGCCTGAAAATAATGGATATAAAATCACAAACCAATTGATTTAATCATGGATCCTAAAGCTCTTTAGAGTTCCAGGCCAGTTTTAATTACAGAATGTCTGTAGAAGTAAGAATAGTACATTCCCATAAAAAATTTCTATGGTTCAAAGTATTCCCTAGTTAATCTGGCTGCCCCTTCGCCACTACCTCTGTGTAGTTTGAATTAATGAGGATCGATTCACTAATGAAAGCCAAGAATTGTCCTCATCCTGATGAGACATTCGGGAGAGCTCTATAAAATAATCTCCACGGCAGTGCTGGAAGCTGAAGGTACTGAATGGCGACAGTGTCCAGCGCCAGGTTTGTGATCAGAAGAGGGTGAAATGAAGTTAGAACTCAGAGAGTTTTGCTTTTGAAAAGCATAAAGAAGCTGCACTTTTTTTTCTGCATTGAAGTATGGAAAAATACACCGTGAAATGAAAGCCCTATAAAATCTTGACAAAATCTTTCATTATCTTTGGATCAATGCAAAAATAAAAACTCCCAATGTGCAGAAATCACAATTAATGTGCACAAAATACAAAAACCTTGTCAATAAAGATTGTCTGTTTAGCATGCACAGAACTTGTGCAGTACACATATAGGAACACCTTTCAAGTGGTAGCTTTAATGAATAACTTTTCTAGGAAGCTGCATAAAATGGGCTTAGTGGCTGCTGTAAAGATCCTGAAGCTCCATGCATAGATGCAGTGCAGTTCAGTGGAAAAGCTCCAAGTTTGGAGTCTGGAGGCTCAGGTCCCAGGCCACCCCACCACAAGCCACTGAGGTGCTGGCAGGCAGATCTTTGAACCCAGTCAGCCTTCAGTGAGCCTCCCAGGAAAATAAAGGTTTGATTGACTTGGTCTTCTTTTGATCGGCTCTAAAATTGTCAGACTTTATATCAGAAGCATTTGATAAAGCCATCCGAGGAAAGCTGTGTGTAAAAGGAAGTGTTTCCGAAAATAGACATACAAAGAATTTTTTTAAGTCGAATTGAACCTGGTTTTGTTTCAAGCACACACATGCACACAAACTCGCAAGCCTTACAGTGTACACTGTGTGAGACCTGCAGTTGTATCTCTTTCCCCGTTGAATAAAATGCAGTTTTGCAGGTGCGCAGATTGCATTGCATTTGTGTGTCCTGCACAAGGCTGTTGACTGTAGCTAGCCCTTAATTCTAATTACTACAAGTCCAGCTGCATCTGAGAGTAGAAGAAGAAAGACTAGAAATGAAAGAAAATGAGATGTTAGCACGGATGCCCATCACACTGTGAATATCTATTCATCCGCATAATATTAATGATACCAAATATGCAAACAGATGTTTCTCTCATTAACTTGTATATGCAAATACTACTCGTAGGAGTGGTACTGTTGTCTCAGGGTTGAGAGATCGTTGAGGGTAATTAAAGGTTAATCCAGTTCTCAGTTCACAGACTATACAGCAAGAGTGGTTGCAAGGAAAAATTGTCACTTAACCTTCAATTCATTACCAATGGCACATGGATTTTCTACTAAAATAACATAAACATATATGTGCAAATCATTACCCACCTCTGCACCCACTAGCAGCTAGTAAGTAGCTAGTTAGCCAAACTGAGTGGGTTGTTGAGCAAAGTTGAATATATCCAACCATCAATAAGAAAAACGCTGTTTCCTCAGAAGTGTTTAGAACCCATCTCAAGTCATAATCTCTAACTAATTTCTAATAGAAAAAAGCCTGGAACTGAAGGAAAATTCTGTATTATTGTTTCGGATATTGCATTTGGCCAAGGTGTACCATTTTTCTTACTGAGTGAGTTAAAAATGTAAATGGGTTTGGAATATTTATGGATGGAAAAGTTTAACTCTCCAGTTTAACTTCCCATCTGGAGTGGGAAGAAAATCTACTGATTCAGGTCAGAAAAGTTCAGCATTGGCAGGTCTACAGGAAGAAATGCAAGTCAGTAGAAACCGAGTATTTGAAGGAGGAGTTGGAGAAAAGAAGCCAGAGGAAAGATTTTCCTGCATCTGTGGAATAATAAAGGAGGGTTTATTTCCTGATCAATAGTTACAAAGAGCTTACCTTTGGTTTGATGGGAATCGGGGTTCTAAAAGGGTAATCTCTTCTCTCCCCTTTATTTCTTTAGTCCTTGATTCCACAGCAAATGCACAGCTATTCAACTGGTGTAAAGACCCACGCAAAGCCAGCAGGCAGAGAGGTTGAAGCCCCCACGCTCCTGTGAGTTAAAAGCACGCCTTCTGCTCTGAGCAGGCAGAGATACCCATCAAAATGAAGCAGAATGATTCGGGGACAGACAGATCCCTAACCTTCGACCCTCATTATATGTCAAGAGTTTTTAGCCAACCCCAAATTTAATTTTAGTTCTCATGCCACCAGAAAACCAAAGCCTCTTTCAAGATTGCAATTGTACATTAAAGCCAAATCAAGTCTTGGAAATAAAACTAAAGTTCTCCTAAGGTCTTCTCTCCTTTCCTCTCCTCTCCTCTCCTCTCTTTTCTGCTTTAGAAAACAGTGCTGGAATCAGAGGCTAAAAAATTGCCTTGAGAAAGAGTATATTCCTCAAGGAAATGAACTCTGGTTAACTTTCATAAAGCATCTTTTTACAGATTTTAACAATGCTCACTTATTGACAAACTAAAGCAGAAGTCAGCAGCCATTGCTTAGGGCGTGGGATATCTTAGAACCCAGCTGGTTGGCGGGTTGATTGGTTTTGTTTGCATAATATCAAACAGTTTAACTTCTTCCTTCACCACTACTTCATTCACTGCTGGTTTTTTTTTTTTTTTTTTTTCCATCTTTGCCAAACTGCTATTTGATCTCTAACCAGAAGGTGGGCCTGCTAAATCCCTTGTGATCCTACTGCAAGCAACAGAAGAGATGTGACCAAATCCTCTTCCTATTGTCTAGCTGTCTCTTAGGAAGGGAAGGAGCAGTGTGTTTTCCAGGTCTGAGCTTCCATTGAGAGGGCCAAGAATAGTTCAGCATTGCCAGAGTTATTAGTACATAATATCCACACTTTCCCCTGAGTGCATATTAGAAGATCTGACAGCCTGCCCCCTCCCGGCTAATTTTGGGTAACATTTGGAGATCTTCAGCCCTACTCTCAGGAGGCTCTTTTGAAATAACATGGCCCTGTGCTTCTCTATTTGTTAAGTAATTGAGAGGTAATGGTGATTATTATATATTAAAAGAAGCCAAATTCCCCTAGCACGGTGCAGCCCCTATTAGTGGTATACTGCTCAGAATAGCATAGGGGTGGTATTGAGGCTGAATTTGAGGAGCTTGACTCTGGTTAGAAAACTTCAGACAGGGCCAGTTTATTTTGCTAAATGCAGCAGAAACATCCAACGAGTTTGCAGAAACATGACACAGAGAAGAGGACCTTGATTTTGACTGTTGTCTGGTCCCTTTCTCCAGTGCCCTAAGATACAAGGGTGTTTGTGGTTGATTGAGACCATGTCCGTGACCCGAACCGCCCTGGCTTGATCAGGTGTGGTGAACCTGGTACATCCGGAGATCAACTGAGCTGGATCATGAAGACAAACCACAAAGCCAGCCCACCCAAAGGAGGAGTCCAGCTGGGCCGGCGCGAGTCAGTGTGTGCGGTGCCAAAGTGACTTCCAGAGAGCCGCCCAGCTGCTCAGAGCCTCCGCGTCTTCTGCAACAGGAAAATAAGAGTTCTGACCTCAAAAGACAGCTTCGATGAGGTCATCAATACAGGTGAAGTGCTGGACATCCCATCCCAAGAAGGCCACGGTGGTGGTGATGACCGAGATTAATAACACCAGGCTGAGGCAGTGGTGCTCTGGGCCCTTGGGAACAGATGCAGTTTAGAGGTTTCCAGAAGTTTCTACCATGGCTGCTTTTATCTTGGCAGAGTAGGGGTGGGTTTCCATCCACTCAGAGAAAGTGACTGAGCGCCTCATCAGATTTTAGGGACAGCCTCAAAATCTCTTTTAACAACTTCCTATGGTGCTTATAATGACCTTGGAGTCACTGAGTTGCAGGAAGAAAATTGCTCCCTGCAGCTAAGTCAGATCTTTAAGTGACATCATGGGATTTTGCCTTCAAGCCAGTATTGATCTGGGCTCTGGGCAGATTATAGGAGAAATTCAGTAAACGCTGTGTAGACCCCAAACCAAACCAAGTACCCAACATTATTTGTAAAATAGGTGTTTTCTAGGGTCCCCATTCTATGTGCAGATGCCCCTTAGTCTGAGTTGGCACAGCATACCAGCTATCCAGGCCGTGGTGTCCTCACCTATGACAGTTCCTGTGACAATGGATGAACTACGGGTCGCCCAGCAACACAGGGGGAGCACTTTGTCAAGGGTCCCACGGTGTTAGAGTAGAAGGGTCTGCAGTGTTTCCTGGGATCACTATCTCTTCCTGGTGGCCAGCTTCAGTAATGGGAACACTTTGTCCACATAGACACCACTTTTCTTAACCCTAATGGTCTGTTAATTTAATTCATTAGGGGCTCTTAGCACTTGAAAGGGTGTTTAAAAACACAAACTAACAATTAGTCTTTGGGGACCAAAGAATAAATGCAAGCATAATGTATCACTTTTCCTGGCTCAACAAACACCATTTTGATGTGCTAATGGCCCCTAGTGAAGGCAGTAATTTCCAGTTAAATAAAGCAAGCCAAGGACCAAATGCAAAGTCTCCAACAACCACAATCTGCCCTTCCCTGTGAGTCAGCCAGGAATTAACATCAATCCAAGAGCACTTCCATACGAATACTGCAAAAATGAATGAATTTCTGCAATATAAAATGTACTGTCAAGAACTCTGTGGCATGTGAAGTGGAGAAGTTAAAAGCCTTCTTCTGGAACCTGAGACAAGGATTTGAGTTCAGTTTCTGACACCCAGTAGCTCTGTGCACTCTGAAAAAGATGTCAGCATAGGAACAGGCACAACTGACTCCACCTTCTCTGACCCTCATGTTTCAGGGGTGGGGGCAGGGAGAGGGGTGGATATAACTTGCCATCTACCTCCAGAATAGTAAGGAATGTGGGTAAATTGCAAAGCACTTTTTTAAATGGAAAGTTCTGGGTTTTGATGAATTAATCTTTTGGGTAAATGACTATAGAAAATGATCCTGCCTCTCTGAATATCAAGGGAGATCTGTGATCTCAAAGGAGAAGAGAGAATTGGAGAGAGACAAGCACGAAGAGTCACATTTTGTGCAATTGGTTTAAATTGCAACAAAATATGCATTGTGTACAATTCACTTTAGCCATTTTAAAGAACTGAAAATATGATTTGGCACCTTTGCAATGTGCTGTTACCATCACCTCTGTTTGTTTCCAGAAATTTCCATCATCCCTTTCCCCATTAAGCAGTCACTCCCCAGTTCCCTCTGCCCCATCCCCTGCAAACCTCTTCTTTCTGTCCCCATGGATCAACCTATTCTGGACATTTCCTATTAAAGGAATCATACAATATATAGTCTTTCGTGTCTGGCTTCTATCACCTAACAACTCTTCAAGATTCATTATGTTGTAGCATGTATCAGCACACTTCACAATTTTAAGCCCAACATTTTTAAAGATGTATATTCAAACTACACAGCTAATAATAATGATAATCTACTATTTATTGAGCACTTTCTCACATAATCTTGGTTGGATAAGAACTGTTATTATTTCCATTTAACAGATGAGGGAGCTGAAATTCAGGAAGGTTAAATTTCAAGGTCACACAGCAATGAAAAGTTTGGCTGATCAGATCAAGTTCTTGCCTTTGACCATCATACTTGGTATTTATGCCACTCAAGAGACGCTGAAGTATGGCCAGGCCAGGTGGCCAAGTGCGGGGACCCCTGTGAGTCCTGAGACGGCTCACAAAGTGGGGCATCGAATAGAAACTGGGTCACTTCCCACTCTTGCAAATCCCATCCTGGCTGACACCCACAACCAGCTGGGAACCCAAATGGGAAACAAATGCCCTAGACATGGTCCCTGGGACTGGCATTTGGCTGTTCTCTCAGGGAACAAGGCACAGTAGAAAGCAATCATTCCCATTTAAATGTTGTTCTAGTCCCAGGGACCCCCTTGAGGCCCAAGCTTGGCTGAGCTTATAAGATCTTGGGCCTAGAAAAAATATTCTGTCTTTGTCTAAATACCCTGTCAGCTTCTCTTGAGTGTTTCACAAATACAAAACACTCATAAACCGAAGACCAGAGAAGCAGGCCAACTTATGGGACTTGAAGAAGCAAAGCCCTAACAGTCATGAGGATCTTAGGGGTGCGAGTCAGTATTCACCAGGACTCTTGGGCACAGGGGAAGGAACTGAGGCTTTGATCAATGAGAAGCTAACACTAAATGGTCAGCATGAAAGAAAGATCTACTATCTCTTCCTTTTCCTGTAATGGTGCAGAGAGAGTAGTCATCTTCTGCCATCTTGTTGTTCTTTACTCCACCCAAGTGGAATAAATTTAGATACTATTGACAAAAGTGTGGTATGAATCCAGAGGATGGAATTAAAATAAAAGGATCATGACTTGAATCCTGGCTCTACCACTGAGCAAATGGAGAGAGACCTTGGGCGAATCATTTGCTTTCTTGCAGATTTCCCACCCCCCAAAATGGGCCTATAAGAGAGATTTGTGACTGTTCATTGTGCCTGTCTTCCAAGATGGAGGCAGTCAAACTCCTAGGGAAAACATTTTGTTCTGTGTCTTATTTTTCCTTCATTTTTTATTTTCGTATTTGTTCCTTCATTTGCTGGGAACGTGGTGTGAAAGACTGGAAGGGACAGTAGTCCTCTATTTGCTCCCTCTGTACACTGACTTGCAACTGTCAAGGGACCAAGTTTGTGCATCCCTGAAGCAGGAATCAAGATTCCTGTCCCTGCTCCCAGCACCCTTGTGTGGATTGGGTGCCGTTACAGCCCACAGTGCCTGGCACTGAGTCAGAGCCCAAGACATGTCAGCCCCTCCCCATCCCCCTGAGGGTTCAAAAAGGAAAAGCACATCTTGATGTTTGTGTAGTCTGGCCAAAGTGCAATGGTTTTGAAGACTTGACCAAAAAAAAAAAGGCAAATTATATGCTCTGGGTACCAATTTCTGACTTGGTAGACAGGGAGGGTGGAGAGGAAGGATTGGCTCCAGGTGTCGTTAGGAGCTACGTTCAGCTTCAGAGATATTTCACTAAGGAGGCTGTTTAAGTATGTGCCGGGAAAGCTTCGGTGGGTTGCCTGTTGTCTGCCTGACTATGACTCACACCCAAGGTTTATTCTTAAAGTCATAATTGATTGAAGGGCATTGATTTATGTCCAAATTCTGTGGGCACTAAGTGAAAACTATTTAACTTGAAAATACGACCTGTGAGCTTCCATGTATTGATCTTTGAGCTGCAGCACCAAAACTTTCATTCTCATTTCTGTGAAATCTGCAGGAAGCCGGAGGAACCTGGTAGAAGAAGGTAGGGATTTAGATTAAAATCGTCTGAGTTAATCTTGGCTCCAACATTCACTTCCTCTCTGACTGCTTTGATCCTCAGTTTCTTCATCTGTCAAATGGGGGCCATGATAATATCTCCCAGGGTTTATTTAGGGCTAAAGCGAGGGCATGAAGGGATGCCCTCTTCTGTCTGTGAAGCAGTGTGCACCCTGAGGACATCCTGAGTCCACACTCACTTGGGGACCAACAGCCAGGTGTTGCTAGGAGGTGGGCCAGAGTGGCAGGTGGGGAGGCACAAAAAGCAGACTTTGCACAGGAGTTTTTCAATTGTGCAAAAATATATGTTCACAATTGCTCCATGGAAATAGGCTGTGTGAGTGTGTGTGTGTGCTTTCTGAAGTAGATGAGATTCATCAACAAAAATCTTTACTAAAAATGGAACTTTTGCACATCTAATTGCAAAATTTTGCAAAACAAAACAGAAGATCTCTTGCCTGCCTCCAGGCATATCCGAGGGGATTAATTTGTCACTCTTCAAAAACAACTCTTTGGAGGGATACCCTCTTTGATTCTCTATCCTCACATTAATTAGTAGAAGGAAGAGCATACACACTTAGTGTAGGAGAAATTAGGAGAAGAGATCTGCCACCCTCTCAAGGGGCAGAAACAAGGAGGAGAACCGCCGAGTGAGGATCAGGACAGAACTCAACTGCCACCCAGTGGGGGGAGGGGGACTGACCGAAATGACTGAAATGACCACTACTGGTCACTGGCTCCCCTTCCAATCTCCATAGTGACACTCAGGCATCACTGGAGAAGTTCTGTCGATGGTATTTGGCAAAAATAGTTTTTTTAAGCCTAAACCCCAGGGATAAAGAAATACTTTTGAGAATGAAATGGAGACATAGTTGATTTATTCATTTTCAGTGATTACAGAGGAAGTTGAGGACATTGGAATCAAATTCCAAATCAGGCACCAGAATTTGACATTATTGTTGCGGTCACACATTGACCTGTACTTTGGATAATTGTCTGTTCGCTGTTTCCTGATCACAATCTTTCTCTGAATGTTCACATGAATCAGATTTGTATACGTCATGTGTTTCTCATGGAATTTTTTTCGAGCAAACTTTCTGACACTTTGAGTCAGTCAAATGCAAACAACTTTCCTTCAAAACATTCAAAGAAGTTTGTAAAGTTTCATCTTTTTAAAAAAATCCATTGACACCCAATTAAAAGGTGCGTTTTACTAGCTGGAGAACATTCCACCCCGAGCTGGGCCCGGGCCACCTTTGCAAGGTGGGTGAAGCCCTCTGTTATCACCCACATGAGCAGAGATTCAGAGGGTCCAGTGTTCCCCACCTTTCCAGGGTCCTCTACCATGAGGCTCCAGAAGCTTCTCTCTTGCCTGCTTGTTTACGGTAATTACAATATGGGCTTTCTCCCTGCTGCCTCTGCAGAGGCAGAAAATACTTCATCATTTACTCCAGCCATGAGAATAAAGCAAAAAAAAAAAAAAAAAAAAAAAAAATCTGGAACATAAACACCATTTTTCCTTTGCATTCAAAGGCCGGGCTCAGGGTGAGTTGGAGAATAATAAAGCAAGTTGGCAATCAGGCTAATAAGCAGGAAGTTGCTGGGGAGGGAAGTCCTCCAGCCAGCCAGGGGCTGAGGGGTGCCCAGGCTTTTTGTTCCCTTGTTGGTAAATAGCAGGCCTTTATTTACATACAGTTGTTTCGGTTTCAAAAGATATTCAAAGCCCGGGTAGTTTCTGCAGTGGCTTTACATGGAAGGGAATATATATGTGAATTTTTAAAGAGATTTAGCCCTAATTAAATCTATGCTGCCCGGAGAGAGTTGCAGGGAGCGGCTGAGGTTCCAAGGGGGAGAGGAGGCGCCTGTGATTAGCAGCAAGCCCGGGCTGCAAACCCCAGTGCTTTCTTTCTGAGATCGGAATCGCCCCGAGCGAGCAAGCAAGCATTCATCCCGGCCTGGGCTCGGAGAAATCCCAGGGCCAGGCGCCTCTGGGTTTAAGAAGAGAACTTTGAACTTTCCATTTCAAAATCGGCATCTCTCGTCCTGGGGAGGGAGGCATCAGCTGCCCGGCATCCCCATTGAGTGAACCCCGCTTCCCCCAGCTTCCATTTGAAGCTGGTAGCAATGAAAATCTCTGGTAATGAGTTCCCTGCCCCCGACCCAAGTCCTGCATCCAATTTGTCCTCGGCCCGGCCTGGTGAAATGGTTTCCAAGGCTGAGAGTCCAGGATGGAAAATCTAAAGGAATTCTCCAGAGAAGGAATGAAGTGCTATCACTGAAATCTTTATTTATGTGAAGAGAAAAGAGCTAAAACATTACCTCAGAATGCAAGATTACAACATCAGTGGGATAGAAAGTAAATCTAGTCTAGTGGTGACACACCAGAAACCCATAATCCTTTCTCAAAGCCCTTTTGTTATTTTAATGGCCAACAAATTATGCTTTTTTAAAAAAGAAGAAAAACACTTAGATTTGAGAGGTTTCTTTTGCGGCAGTAAAACTAATTTCGCTCGCTAAAAAAAAGTTTTAATTTTCTGTAGCCCAGTCTTTACTGTGCTGATCGACATACGCACCCGGCTAAGGTAATTTTTGAGCTTCAATGGAATTGGGCACTAAGTGACCACCAAGATCGGCCTTGAGTTGCTATGGCAACTGTAGACCTAAAAGGTACTTGCATTAAGCCGGGCATTTGGGGTTGCTAATTTGAAACTTTTGCCATTAGTTTTTCTTTTTTTTTATTTAAGCGAATGTGCTTAGAAGAGTAAATCGTAATACTACTGTATTTTCCCCCTTTTTACATCAGTCATATCATAGAGATCTTGTCTAATTATCTTGTAAGTGACTTTGCAAGGTATCCACTAAGAATTATGGGAATAGTCAAAGAAAATTGTGCTAATGGGGATATATATGGGGGTGGGGGGGAAAAGAGAGAGAGAGAGAGAGAGAGAGAGAGAGAGAGAGAGAGCGCTCACAGCATTAATTTTTAACTTAATTAACACTATTTTTTCTGTAGAAGCTCTTTTGGGGGAAGTTGTCTTGGGAAGCCCATGAGAAGCGACTGGCCAGAAGGGGCGTGGCTTTCATATGCCTGCCTGTCCTGGTGCAAAGACAGGGAGTCCAGGTCCCAGGGCTCCAGGGATGGAAGTCTCTATACATGGACAAGATATAATGACAGACTGACAGGTGATGAGGGTGAGAGTGACCACCAAGGGCTCCATTTTCTAAGTACTTTAACCTATAATTTGACTTCGTCTTGATAACTCAGAGACGGAGGTCAATCAACAGATATTTACTGAGTGCCAACTCGACGAGGCTATGATAAACACCCTTGCACTCACGGAGCAAGCGAGGGGAGTCAAAGAAAAGTCACGGTAAATAATGTAGATGAATGATTGGCAGAGACTAGGTAGCAAGCGGTCAGGAGGACACGTGCTATGGAAAAAAAAAAATAAAAAAGAAGTCCCAAGAGCCCGAATGGGGTACAATTTAGAATAGGGGGGTCAGGGCAACCTCACTGAGATCAGGGACATTGGAGCAGAGGCTGGTCGCTGATGAGGGGTCAGGCAAGAAGAGGCGCAGGCAAAGCCCGGATGCAGGAGATGGTTGTGAACGTCTTCCTTACCACACTCTGGAAAACAAGAAACCTCGGGGTCTATGACATTTGAAAGCGTTTGCGCAAATGTTGGGTCTCTCCACTAAATGTCCCCAGATGTCACCGCACACTTGACTCTTTTCATCGTCTCTCTTTCCTTTTAGCCTGCCCGTGCCCAGAAATAGCCGCTCCTCCTCTCTCGCCTGCGGGCTGTGCAGTCCTGACCACACCTGTTGGCCTGGGGTCCCGGCTCTGCAGGGGGGCGCGCACCAGCAGGGAGCACGCTGACTCAGTGCTCAGTCTTCATCTGCCTTGCCGCGAATCTCTTCACCACGTGACGTCATGCTTCTCTCCCTTCACACTCAGACAGGTGCAGGGGATGAGGCATGTCCCACAGATGGATGCGTCTACCTGGGGATGTCTGTTTTGTCCAGATGCCTCTTCCCCTCCTTCGTGGTTCCCCTCACTTGGGGGTGCCAGAGGCGTGAGTGTCCGCATGAAGACAGCTCTAAGCTCAGGTTTTCAGAGCAGTGAGTATCAGTGGAGTCTTTGCAAGCCTCCAGCCTCACCAGGACGCCCACCCCCTCTGAAGCACGCAGAGGAAGCCTCCAGGTACAGAGGCTCCAGTTCGGGCAGATCAAAAGAAGCCAGGGCCTGGGCCACAGGAGAGGCGGACTCCCTGAGGACTGAGGGTCCTGATGCTGGTTCAGCCTCCAGTGCAGGTGGCTGCTCTTTCCACAGTGGACAGCAACAGTTGATCCAGCAGAGGCTTGCGTCTTCCTGGGGAAACTTGTGAACCGCAGGGCAAGACCAGGTGGCAGAGCCACAGACAAGATGTATCCGAGGACTAGGCCAGCAATTGAGCCGGTAGGCCAGGCTTGCCTGGAAATGCATCTAGAAATGGGGGTGGGGGCTACAGTGCCTAAGGTCAGGGTTCCTGACAGTCACCAACATGCTCTTGGGGACAGCAGTTCACCTCTCTGAGCCTCGGTTTCCTTCATGGTGAGAAGAGAACCCTGGCCTAACTCGGCTTTCACAGGGTACAGGAGGCAAACAAGACGGTCTTGGAGGCCCCCAGAGACAGAAGTATCACAGAAGCAAGTATAGATAGGAACCTCCGCCTCTGTTCTCTCTCATGTCCTGCTCCAGGAACCAAGGGTTCCAGGACTTAGGCAGGCAGCTGAAATTTAGCAAAAAATTAAGTCACATTGTTTTTGCCGAATTTCTTTTACATTTCTTTTCTGTTTATGGCAAGTGCTGATTTTTCATCTCTAGTAGGATTATTGAGATTCCTTTTAAAACATATGGATTTAAGTAAACGCAGAGAATTAGTTGAAAGGGAAATGTTAATAAACATTAATGGTGGGAGTACAGAAAAAGCAAAATCATGAAGGTGTGGTGTACAGGTGACGAGACAGTCAGATGACCTCAGGGCTCCATCTGCTCTGAAGAGCAGTGGAGGTAGTAGTCAAGGGTGTGGGCTGCAGGTCTGCAGAGCTTGGCCACCAACACGAGCGGATAGACCTGCTTAGGTTACCCAACCTCTCAGAGCCTCAGTCTCCTTATCTGTAAAGTGGGAATAACAAGTCACCTACCAAAAGAGATGGCTCTGTGTTGCCCTGGAAGAGCGCCTGGCTCCGATGTTGCCTCCTATTATGACCTCCAGGGAGTCCTCCTCAGCCCCTAGGTTGAGGGCTTTGGGAAAAGACAGGGCCTCAGTACTGTGTCTGTAGTTCTCACCTGACCAAAACCGACTGGCTCACACACTCTACTCCCTGTACCTGAACACAGAATCCTAGTGTCCCTCCTTCTCTCCTCTTCTCTTCCTATCAGAAAGCAAGGGAGGCCTTCCATAAATGCAGGTGTAGAGGAGAGAGACCATCTGATCTCATCCCCCAGCCATGTAGAATGATAAGGTACCCAGGTGCCACCTGTCTTCTCATCGTTTATCTGAGAGCCTGAGCAGTCAGCTGGGAACCACGTGTTCAGTCAGCTCCTGAGCCAAAGAAAGAAAGGAAGAAAAGGTGGCTCATGAAGCCAGAGCAGCAAAGATGGCGGCCCACCCACTGATGGTCTTCCTGGGCCTCTTCCCACTACACCTGCCCCCTGTTCTGAGTCACATTTTATATTTCTCTGTGACAAAGCCTGTTGGTTTTCCCCTCAAAGGTTGGCAGTGCCGCATTTTCTGAGGCACCAAAACCTGTGCAAGGCCCCAGGAGGAGGTGATGTGACCTTATGGGAGGCCTCATAGCAAACCTCAACTGTGCATCCGTGTACAACTGGTCTACCCCAGCCCACATCCACTTCGGAGGCAACAGAGCTAAGCGCTCATTTAAAGGGGAAAGCCCATCCCATTCTTTTCCAGGGAGGTGTGAAGATGCTGAAGCAGCTTGGCTGTGGCATGGGCACAACCCCAGAAACCAAGCTGTGGAAGTTTCTGAGCAGTGATGGCAAATGGGGACCTTCCACCAAGGCAATGTGCTGGAGGAGCATTGTTTAGATTGTCATCTTTCCAGTAGAGCAGGGGATTCTGGGTGCCCAGACTTGCTATTCTTAGTAGCAAAGGAGCCATTTCCACCACCCTTGACTCCCTTCTATCCTTGATTTTTCCTTTCTCACCCCCACAAACAGTTTCAAACCAAACCATGATGGCAAAATTTAATACAACCTAGGGCTGGGGATATAGCTCAGTCGTAGAGTGCTTGCCTCACATGCACAAGATGCTGGGCTTAATCCCCAGCACCACAAAGAGAGAGAGAGAGAGAGAGAGAGAGAGAGAGTTTAATATGACCTAGAGATGGGATAATACAGTGCTGGTAAGTGTGGCTCCCAAAGCTGATCACCTCAGTTTCAATCCTGAGTGTTCTATTTCTAAGTGAATGACATTTACTTTTGCATGAGTGCAAATTACTTAAACTATTAGCACCTCGGTTTCTTCTTCTATAAAATGAGGGTAATGGGACCTATTTCATGGGGTTATTGGAAAGATTGAATTAATACATGTAAGCACTTCAACAGCACCTATGACAATATACAAATATAGGATATACACAACTATTGTTGAAAGAGAAAATTCTTCCACTAGGCAAGTCTCTCCTACCCTGAGTGTAGTAGCCAGCCTCCAACATGGCCCACAACGAGTCTCATCTCCTCTCATTCAGGTTCTTGTGTAGTTCTTTCCACACTGAACAGGGCTGACTACAACCAAAAGGATCTGGAGGACCAGATAGAATGTGACCTCTGTAGTCATGAAGTCATTGCAGCTTCCAACTTGTACTCTCTGGGATCACTTTGGTTCATGTCCCAGTTGCCATGTTGTGAGGACACTCAAGCAACCCTGTGGAGAACTAATTTTCCAGCCTGAACCACCTTGAGAGAGGATCCTCAGCTCACATCAAGCCTTGGTGAGAGCAGTTACCTTGTTCAGAGAAGACAGGAGGATTTCCAAGTGTCATGCTAGAATAAACCCTTTCATGTCAAAGAAGGCCTGTTTCCTTATGCATTTCCACAGGCTCAGGAAGGTGAAAACCTTCCCCAACCTTCCTCCAGGGAGGGTGAATGTGACAAAGTGTGGGACAGGCGAGGACACTGCACCAAGAAGAGGAACTCATCGTCTTTTACCTGTGGCCAGGTACTTTCTCTTCAGTTCACTAGCCCATGATATAATTGTCCAGGCAGAGCAAAGACCCAAGTTCTGCCACATCTCCATCTCCACTATATTTTTCCTGTGCTAAAGATAGGGATCATCCTATTTCTGGTGTCATTTGAATACCAAAGGGGGCTTTTGGTGTGTTCCTACTGTGCCCACACTCTCTTAAGACCTTACTAGGGTAGACCAGAGGAGGGACAGTTCACAGCATTGCAGCCCATCTGCTGACAGAACACAGCCGACACTACAAGGTTGACTTGAACAGGGGGAATATGGTGCTTTAGGGGCAGAGGCTCAGGACTGGTCCACAAAAGAGAAAGGGAGATGTTATAAAAAAAAAAAAATGCTGAATCATACTGTGAAAACTGTTGTTGTTTTATCCTACATTAATTTCTTAATCTTGCAAGTCTATATTTTCTTGAATTTTCTTACAAGTATCAAGTAGATGCTTTCTGAATATTTTGCCCCTTATGTGCATCTTTTCCTAAATGATTTTCTTGATATCTTCTGTCTACATTCTTGTGCTTTCTTAAGTTATAGGTTCATCTTTTTAAAAAATTAATTGCTGAGCTCCCAGTGATTTATTATCGCTCACGTCTTGGGTCTGCTGGAATGTGGCTGCTCTAGGTGGACTCAGTCGAGAGCCCTGCTTCAGACGTTGCAGCGTCTCTGTTGCTCACTGCAGGTCTGATGGTTGATCAGTGCCACCCTCCTCCATATGCACTTCATCCTCCTTTGACCAGTGGGCTAGCCTGGGCATGTTTATCTTATAGTGATAGTAGAGATACCAAATGACAGATGGAAATATGAGCTTAGGCTCAGAGCTGGCACACTATCACTTGTATCCATCTATCATTAGCCAAAACAAGTTGCATGGCCAAACCCAGATTCCAGATGTATGGAGCTCTGTTCTGCCATTTTGCCCATAGATAGTGGGAGGGTCAAAAACCTACTAGGAAAGGAAGCATAGGAGAGGGATATAGAACTAGGCCCAAAAATGCAATCACTCCTGATGGTTCAAAGACAAATATGGATCTAGAGACTTGGAGTCCACCTTCAAGACATCAAGAAAAAAGACAGAAGGGATGTTCAAGAGGAGGAAGAGTGCATGACCCTGGCGAACAGAGTCTGGCCTCACACTTCCCACCTTTCCACTGGCTCCAGGCTTCATCCAATCCTTCAAGGAACTGCTCATTCTGCTACCGTTAGAGCCTCCCATGGAGCATGCCCAGCTCCAGGCCATGGATTCCTGCAAAGAAAACCCAGCCAGGGTTCATGATTTCCCAGCTAGCCCAACATGAGAGTAGATCCCTCAGCCTTCAGGTGGATCAGCTCTCACATGACTGAGTGCACTTGCAGACTGTGACTCCCGGAAATGTTTTAATTGCTAGTACATGCTTGTCAACCTCTATACAACAGCAAGTCCCTCGAGGGATTCACTACCTTGATAAGCAGAACTTTTGTTTCCTCTAAGAATGGAACCCAGCCTCTTTTCTGTATTCAAGGGCATGGTCTTCAGACCCAACTCTCCCAGAGAATGAAAGGGTGTCCTTGGGTCACAAAGATGTTGTGCTGAGTTTTTTAAAGAAAATCTACCTAATGCAAGTTGTGTGTTCCGCCTGCTAAGGGAGTCATGGAAATGCCACGATGGGAGGAAAATGAGAGGTTTTGTAGTCTGGGGCACTGGCAAAACTTTCTGCAGTAAAGATGTTAGGTATTGTGGGCCAAACTGTCTTGTTTCCCTCCCTCGTAGCAGGAAAATGGTTATAGACAATATGCAAACAAAAGAACAGGGAAGCGCTTCAACAAAATTGTTTACAAAAATAACTGACAGGTCAAATTCGATCCACAGGTTGAGTCCGCTCTAGCTGGCTGACCTCTGCTCTGGCCTGACCTCTCATTTTACAGATGTGGAAGCTGACCCTTTGTGGCTGCTTCTCCTGCCAGCACAGATCCTCGTGCACACCTGCATGGTGGGAATGGTCTTTGGCTATCTCCCTTCTTTGCAGGGCTCCACTCAGCTGAAGCCCCAGGCTTAGCCTGCTGAGTGGTGGTGGCAGGACTCGATGTTGTGAATAGCACACTTGTTTGCTGATACTCAGGGCTTCCCAGAAGACTGAGAACTCAGATTGGAGACTTTGAATCACCAGATTCCTAACCCAGCTTCTGAGGCATTGGAAGGGCATAGAAGCCAATGAATGAGGCCCAGAGGGGGAAAGTGACTCGACCAAGGTCACTAGTCTAAGTAGCAGCAGCACAGGGACCAGAATCCAGATCAGGACATTGTAACTCTCTGTTTTAATATGGTGAAATCTGCCATTGGCTAAATGTAAAGCTGGTCAAGGTATTGGAGAATTGCAAGAATGTTAGTTGATTCATGGAGGAATATCAACCCAAAGCTCCTGCAAGTCAAGAGGCCCTAAGCCGAATGCTGTGGGGAGGGAGGGGCGCATGATGCTGTGCAGAGCCAGTGCTCACGATGCCAGAAGAGGAGCCTTCACCTTGACTTTCCACCTCCCCCGCCTTGGTACACAGATGCATGTGCACACGTTGCTCACACATAGAGGCAGATGCACACACAGAGCAGGACTGTCATTGAAGGGTCAGTTGAAACTCGAGTTCTGGGAATAACCTTCACCTAAACTCCAAGGCTTTCTGGAACATCCATAAATTGCATATAAATTGAGTGCCTTTTTCAGATTATTACAATAAGCCATGATTTCCCAAAGCTTATCTGTACTCAGAAGGTGACTTACGATTCCCTCCTGGATTTGGGGTGCGCGTATAGTTGAGGTCTGTTTTAACAATAAGGTGACAGGTAGTGCCACATGCACAAATTACAAAAGAGGAGAAAGGAGTCCTTTTTCTTACAGTGTTTCCAAGCATCAAAGAGAGTCGCTCATTTGACCTCGGCTCTCAGGTGTTCAAAGTTGGACCTGCAGACTCTAGACTGCTTTGGCATCAGGGCTGAACATTTCTATCATAGAGTGGAGAGAACAGGAACGAGGAACCAACTCTGCAGACTGATTTTACCACCTCACCAGCCGGGAGCTGTTCTCTGACTTAACCTCCCTCGATCCCTTCATGCATCCCAGCATCTCAGTTCACCTGGCTGCAAAATTAAAACACCAGCCTCACAGATCTGTGAACACTGAATAAGTCATACACATTTTTAAGTGTCTAGAACAGCCCACGGTAGGTACTTGGGCCTGGCACACAGTAGGCATTTAGCAGGTATCTGTTCTCCGTTCTCTATCCCTCCACCTACATTTTTTGTACAGGTAACACCCAGAATGAACAGTTTGCAATTCGCTCCCAGGGTGCTTTACTTTTCTTTTTAACTCAGAAGTAGTAAAAACACAGAGTCACCCCTGTCACCTGTCTGCTCTCCCTGACTTTTGAACAAAGCAAGAAGGGGCAACTACCAGAAAAAAAAAAAAAAAAAATTCAAACTAAAACTGCAAGAAAAAAATCTGAATGTTTCATCAGCTGCCTTTGTGTGGAGTTTGGCTCATTCACAAGACTATTTAATTTTTGTTTGAAAACATTCTCATTCCAAGGAGCACAATCCCACATGAGCAGAGTTCACTTGGGAGGTTCATCAACCTGTCACTCAATCCATCTCATGCCTTCTTTTTTGGAAAGGCCTTTGAAGCCAGCCTGTGAGGCACCGTGTGTGAGTCACAGGTCAAGCTCACCTGCACACATTTCCCCCAGGATGGCTCTGCCCACACGTTTACAGAGCCCCACCTGGACGCCCTGCCCTGTTCCAGGGCTGGAGACACAGAGCAGGCTGCAGGTTGCCCTTGGGGAACTGCGTTCCAGTGGGTGAGACAGATACCAAGGCAGGAATGATGGCAGAAGATGCCAAGGTTTGTAACGGAGGGGTGCAAGACCCCGAGGGTCCACAGAAGGGGGACACCCAGTCAGGACAAAAAGTCAGGGAGGGATTCCTGGAGGAAGGGAGTCTACTCTGAGGATAAGCAGTGGCGAGCTAAGCCCTCTAGAACTCTGGGTCCCTTGTAAGAAGGTATTTTAATCAGCTTTTTTGCTGCTGTGACTAAAAGCTCAACCAGAACAACTGTAGAGGAGGAAGTTTATTTAGGGGCTCACGGTCTTGAGGTCTCAATCCTTAGACAGCAGACGCCATTCCTCAGGCTCGAGGTGAGTCAGAACATCATGGCAGAAGAGTGCGGAAGAGAGAAGCAGCTCACGTGGTGATCAGGCAGCAGAGAGAGAGGCTTGACGCTCCCATACAAAATATATACCCCACAGCCACGCCCCCGAGGAGCCTTAGGCCACACCCCACCTGCCTCCAGTTACCACTCAGTTAATCCCATCAGGGATTAATTCGCTGATTAGGTTGAGGCTATAGCCCAATCATTTCTCCTCCAAACCTTCTTGCATTGCCTCCCGTGTGAGCTTTTGGGGGACACCTCACTTCCAAACCATAACAGAAGGGGGAAAAGCCAAAGGGGAAAAACCAGGCAACGGGCTGCAGGGCCTGAGCTGGAGGAGTGAAGTCCAGGCTGAAGGTAGTGAGCAGAGACTCGGAGCATGGAGTAGGGACACTGGGGTGATCCCTGGGCAGGAAGGGTTCCCAAGAGAGACTCCCACCCGGGCCTCCCTGTCTCCCACATGTGTGGGGAGGCCAGCTGCTCTCTCCAGGGCTGGTGGGGAGACTCCTGACTCAGAAAGCTGCTGCTACTTTGTGGCTGCCTATCTGGCCAGTCCCCAAAGAATCTGGTAGGGCTCTCCCCACGCAGGCCCACCAGCATCCCAGGTGGCATATCCAAAGCCTTGTGGCTTGGGGACAGAGCCATGCTAAAAGACCCACATAGGCAACCCTAGCTGTGCTGCAGGCAGTTACAGAGAGTATCAGGGCCACCTGATGATGCCCACACTGTCACTCCTCCCGAGGCTGTTCTTCCCAGGGGCCCAGACGCGAGGCCTCTTCTGGGTCACACGCTGGCAGAGGTGGTGGTGTCAAAGCGCATGTAGCTCCAGAGGCCTGAGAGGAGGGAAGCATCTCAGCTGTAACAGCAGGTACAGAGCCCAGCCAGACCGGCCAGGTTACAGAGGCCCCTGCCCTCCTGACCAGAAACTTCCCTATGAAGAGCTGTTGTCTAGGAAGGGGACCATGGAGGTGCAGAGGGCTCTGCAGCACTCCCAGATGGGAGTATCTGCCTCCAACAAAGGAAAGAAGGCCCCTGAGATGGGTGAAGCCAGCTTCCAGAGACGCAGAACTGAAACGAGAGCAGGTGGGGAAAACTGGCCTGGCATGGGAAGACAGAGGAAATGCTTTGCTGAATCATTTCTGGAAATATGCTAGATACCACAGAAATATATTTTGTTAAATATAGTTTATTAAGAATGTAGTTTAAAACATCAAAATAGGAGAACACCTTTTTTCTTTCTTTCTTTCTTTCTTTCTTTCTTTTTTTTTTTTTTTTTTTTTTTTTTTTTGGCACCGGGATTGAACCCAGGGGTGCTCAACCACTGAGCTACATCCCTGGTCCTTTTTTATATTTTTATTAGAGACAGGGTCTTGTTAAGTTGCTTAGGGGCTTGCTAAGTGGCTAAGGCTGGCTTTGAACTTGTGATCCTCCTGCCTCAGCCTCTTGAACTGCTAGGATTACAGGCATGTGCCACTGTGCCCAGCTAGGAGAACTCTTAATGTAATGCATTTTTTTTTAACAAAAGGAGATACTAGACCATACTTTGGGAGTTCTATTTTTAAAGTTAGATATTAGTTCCTGATGGTGGTATGTTGGGATCCCCCAGGAGAGCCATTTCACTTTAAACCCCTGTTCAGGAAGTCCCTAATTCCCAGGGTCAGTCTTTGGGATTCACGGCTTCAGTTCTGCATTCTGCTTTCTGCATTCTGCATTCTGCATTCTTGAGCACAAGCCACCCTGTGCTGTGCCGAGCCTGGACATCCTATAGTCTTCGTCCATAGTAACCACTCTCTGGCTGCCTCGTTGCGGCTGCTTCTCTGAAATGAGGAATCAGCATAACTCCGACCCCACAGCCTGCCAAGTGCAGCTATAGTGTCTGCCAGGGAGCACAGACCCTCCCTTGGAAATCAGGCCTCTGCTCTAGAAGTCCATTTGATGAGAGCAAAATTTGCAGACTGCGCACTAGAAGAGACATTGCAACAAATGCATTGCAAAAAGCCTCTGAAAAGCAATTTGGGATGGTCTCCCTTATACACCCTATCGTTAAAACTTTTCAAACAGGTATCTTTTTCTAAAGTTCCCAAGGGTACCAGAAAACCTAGCCGATGCTGTTGCAAACACACGAGGATCCATTTGCTTCATTCAGCAAGAGGTCTAGAAGGAAATTCCTGGAGCGACCACCTGAAGAATGAGAGAAGGACTCGAATCCTCTGAACTCCTGCATCTCATGTCCCATGTGAGCCCAAACAGCCTCCACGGTCACAAGACGGATGCCACAATCTCTATATTTGGTCCAGACATGCAGGAAGAGAGGGATGAAGGGCGAAGAGCCAAATGCCTTCTCCACAGGAGCCGTATTTCCCAACACTTTATTTTCATGATAGCCTAATTATATAGTTGAAAGTAATTTATAGGAAACATTTGTATACCCAACACCTAGGTTCTACTATTAACAGTTCAACATATCGGCTCTGTCACGCATCTGTCCAACTACCTGTCATCAATCATCTGAGACATTTCAATGTAAATTACAGAATTGGTCCCCTTTGCCCTAACTACTTAGGCATCCTCATGAGTTTTGCTCTGTCCGAGCCTCTCACATCTCATTGGTCAGAAATGTATCCAATGGCCATCCTGCTGCAAGGAAGTCTGGGAGATGATGCATTTGCGTTGTCTCCGCATTCCGAATACAATCCGGGTTGTGTGAGTTAAGAAAGAGATGGCAATGGCCCTTGGATGGACAGCCAGCAGGGTCTGAACACAAGCAGCAGCTCTGTCTAAAGTTTGGCCTTACTGGAATTTTTATCAGTCTTAACCTGAAAATGTGCCCAGAGCAGGGAGCTGATACAGGAGCACTGGTGTGCAGCTCCGGAGGCTGGGGCCCCACTTTGCGATGGCTTAGCCGCTGGCACTTTTGCTAGCTGACTCCTCTGAGGACACAAACAGACCAGGAACGAGCCCGTTCTCCCTTTGCCAGCTGCTGGTAGTTTTTGGTCTGTCTCCAAAGTTCATCAGAAGACAGGGAGACCCAGTTAGTGACTATTTATGTAGTAAAACATATCAATCTGTCAGCTATGCTTCTAGAAACTCAGCTGCTCAAAAGGTAGCCATAAACCTGAGGACCACTGTGTGTTTCTACTTCCTGAAAATCAGCTGTGAGGGAAGGGAAGTCCTGGGGTCCAAACTGGGAAAGTTAGGTTCTGGTCTTTATTCTACTTCCAACCAGTTCACTCCTTCCTGGGCCTTTTCCTCATTTGGACTGTAATCTACACAAACTAACAAAGAGCTTTGCTTGATGAGCAATTCCACACATGGAGCCTGGAATGATTTCATTAAAAATTACATGAGCCCCTCCTTTGAGAATGTGGTTGACTCTATCTGACTGACAGGCGGCAGAGACCAGGCACCGAGCAGCAAGAACCAACAGCCTGGTGAGAAAGGCAATCGAAGCACAGAAGCACAGCTGCAGAGGGTCATTTAGCTGGGGCGGGTAAAAGCTCTGTGCCCTCCACTGCCCATGGACAGTGCACACCTACACCTGACGATTATGGTGATGATCCTGACCTGCAAAAAGGTCCAGATGAGCTTCAGTTAAGTCTGGGTAAGAAGGCAGAGGCATTCAAAATTCATTTTAGAAACATTTCATAACATGGTTTAAGATTTTAAATGCTATTACATTTAACTTTCTGGATGAGCCACACGTTTGTTGTATATGCCAATAGCACAGGACAGACAACATCCTGCTGCGGGTGTCCCAGACAGAATCACAGCTGCACAAGCTCACCTGTGTAACAGGAGGAGAGCCTCCTCTGCACAAGAGCACTGGGTCTGTGAGAGGCCACGAAGGGGGATGGAAAATCAGAGGAGGGTCCGAGGGCCACCTTGAACTTCAAGGAGGAAATGGCCCTTCTTCTACACCTTCTTAAACATCAGGTGCAGAACGTCTGATGGGAAGGCTTTCTGAAACAATAGGCGGATGGTCCAGGAATAGGCAACCTGCTGGAGAGTGGGGTTTGTTGCAGACAGAGGAAAGGTACTAAGCGTGAGCTATGAGCAGTGTAGAAAGAAGCGGGGATGTTCTTGACCTTTACTTACAGACAACCATTGAGGGCATGATAGGATCAGAGCTGTGCCTTTGGAAGAATGTCCTGGAAGAAATGCGTAGGGCGTATTGGTGCAGGGTAAGGCTGGAGGCAGCAAGACCCAGTAAGAAGCTCTCAAAATAACCTCTCAAAATTATTGAAATTGAGCCAAGTGCAGGGGCTCACCCCTGTAATCCCAGTGGCTTGGGAGGCTGAGGCAGGAGGATTCCAAGTTCAAAGCCAGCAACTTAGCAAGGCCCTAAGCAACTTAGTGAGACCCTGTCTCAAAAAATATATATAAATGGAATATAACTTCTCATTCTTCTAGTTGTACATGATGTAGAATCACACGGGTCGTGTAGTCAAATATGCACACAGGGCAATAGTGTCCAATTCATAACTAATTGGAACAAATAGAAAGAAAGAAAGAAAGAAAAGAAAAGGAAGGAAGGAAGGGAAAGAGGGAGGGAGGGAGAGAGAAAGAAAGATAAGTTTCAGATACTGGTAAAACCTGAGGGGAACCTAGGCTGCTTTCAAGTTTTGCTGTTACAAATATTGCCGTGATTAACATGAATGCACATGAGTCTTCCTAGAGTGAAGGCTGTCGAGTGAAATTTCTTGGTCATACAGCATGAAAATTCTCTAATTTACTAGGGATCATTAAATCACTCTCTCAAGTGTGCAGAACTTGACCTTTCTATTTTAGCAGCGGTTCATTTCTCTACATCTTCACCAAGACTTGGCAGCATCATGCTTTCTCTTGTCAAGCTGACCGTGTGACAGGATGGTAGCTGGTTGTTAGATCAGCTGTAAAATGAAACATCTTTTAAGGTGTTTCCAACTTTCTCTTCTGTGCTTTGCCTACTTGAAGGCTTTGTCCAGTTTTCTGTTGGGGTGATTGTAGTTTCCATATGTTCTATTTTTTATACCCCATTTTTATCTTCTATGGTTTTGTATGTTCTATGTACTAAGAATTTATTAGTTTTATGCTGTACAGTTGTCCTTGCAAAGACCACAGCTTATCTTTTGAGGTTGCTTATGGTATCTTGTACAGAATTTTGATCTGGTCAAAATTATCAATATTTCCCTTTGTGAATAAAATAAAATAAAAAATGAAAATATAGAAAGGGCTGGGGATGTGTCTCAGTGGCTGAGAAACCCTGAATTCAATTCCTAGTACCAAAAAAAAAATATTTAAATTAACAACTAATGAAAAGGTCCATGCAAAGACTGGTACACAAATGTTCATGGGAACATTAGTTACAATAACCCAAACTGGACATGACCAAATGTCCTTCAATGGTTAAAAAAAAAAAAAAAACTGTGGTACGTCCACACAATGGAATACTACTTTGTAATGTAAAGGAACACACTATTGGTACATGCAACTGTATGAATGTCAAAGTCATTATGATGATGTGTAAAAGAAGCCAGGCCACCCCCTGCCCCCCCAAAAAAAGAGTGTATGGTATCTGATATCATTTGTATAAAATTACAGAAGTTCCAAAGTAATCTATAATGATAAAAAGCGTATCAGTGACTGCCTGGAGAATTGGAGGGAGAGATGGACAGCCAATGAGGCCACAAGGAATACTTTGGAGCTCATGGAAATTCTTAATTGTCATGGAAGTTTTACAGTATATACTTATATCTAAACTAACCCAATTGCACATTTTAAATGGATGTGCTTTTGTTGTATATATATTGTACCTCTGTAAAGTTTTATTTAAAAAATTAAGAAGGATTTTTGGATAAAGATGGTGGGTGAAACTTAACTGCTTCATTTCTTCCTTGCAGTAATAACAGCATTGTTTTTAAAAGGCACATATCTACAAGGACAGTAGAATAGAAAGAGAGATATTAGAAGCAAAGTTAGTAGAAGCTAGAAAGGAGCCAAAATAGAGCCGACCTGAGATGATGGAATCCTGAGGGGCTGCGGGGAAGGCCAAGGCAGTTCCTTGCTCAGAGCGTGAGGAACTGGTGATTCCAGGCACCTGGAGAAGTGAAGGTGAAGGTAGGAAGCTAAAGGAACATCAGCTGAAAATCTTCTAAGAAATCAGCTTTTAAATTGACAAGCTTAACCTTACTCTGCAGAAGACAAAAGAAGAGTCTGTGGACTGAGGTCACTAGACATGGAGGGAGGGGAAGACACACTAAGCCAGGGTGCAGGGGAACACGTACGTGCTGGACCTGGACGCCACCGTGCTATGGTCTGAATACGAAGAGAGACCAAAGGCTCATACACTGAGGTCGCCAGTGCAGCAACATTCAGAGGCGGGGCTTTGGGGAAGTGCTGGATGGCGGGGGTTCTGACCTCATCAGTGGATTAATCCATTGATGGCTGAAGGGGTTAATTTATTTCTTAAAGCATTGCCTTAATAAACCTGGTGACTGATTTTCTTCCCTGATTAAGCCACAGGTTCTCTTGCTAGAGGTTTGTTTGTTTGTTTGTTTGAAGACCAGTAGTTTTACTACAATCTGCCTTACTGTTGGGCAGGACAGTAATTGTCTTGCAGAATGTCTCATGTTGACGGCGCTGGGTCAATCTTCTCAGGCACACGGATGGGTCTTCAATATGTGTTTTCAAGTCTTTTTCTTTCTCCAGGTTTTGAAAACAACACTGCTTGAGGCAGAGTTTTAATAGTTGTGTTCCTTGTATTGATTTTCCTCTTCTATTATGGGTGTCTTATGTTTTCTTTGCCTAATTTCCAAATTTTGTCATTTTTTTTTCTCACCAATTCTTTTAACATCTTTTTGCAAAACTTTGTTTTCAAATTTTCCTCCTTTTCACTTCCTCTTTTTCTGTCGATTATGTACTTCCTCTTCATTCCTTCTAGTTTGCTCTTCATTTCTGAAATTATGTTTATTTCTAATTCCTTTTTGCATTCTGTCACCTCATCCCTGGGTTTTTCTAATGTTGATTGTGTTGGGGTTTTTTGCATCCTGTGTCATTGTCTCCCATTCTTTTACCTGTCTGGAAATCATACAGCTTTAGTGAGCTTCTATTTTTTTTTAGATAAAAGCTTTCATTCTTTGTCAACACCTATAGGGATGTTATCCTGCTTCTTACTCTTTTTTTGTTCTTCTAAGTTTATATATTTAACCCCAATGTTTCTGTTGTTTATTTATAAATAACTTTAGTTTTTCTAAACTTTTAGAGGGAAGATTGATTCAAAGAGCTTTTCTAACTTGATAGCACTCCTAAGTGTGTGTGTTAAAAAATATGGCGGCCTGGACTAAGACACAGTTTAGTGGTAGAGTACTTATCTGTACCAGGGACAAGCAAAGCCCTGGTTTCAATCTCCACTGCATTTTATGCATATATGTATGTATATATGTATGTATATATACATATATATATATATACACACACACACACACACACACACACACACACACACACACATATATATAACACAATCACACACACTATATAACATAATCACACACACACGCGTGCACACACATGGCAGCTTACTTTATGGAATTTCCTGGCTCTGTCCCCCTCTGTAACTTCACTCTAATCTGAACCTTCTCTTTCCCTCTCCGTCCCTATTGCCCCTGTCCTATGCATTTTGATTTCAATCCCAGCAGTTTTCCTCTGTTGGGTCCCAACTTGAAAGGGAGCCTCATGGGTCCAGTTTTGAGTTCAAGGTGGTCAGACTACTGTGGCCCCTTCAGTGTTATGGCGGCCTCCTGGATTCCACCCTTCCTGTCTCATCTGTTCAAAATGTCTTGTTGTGCTTTCCCGTGCACACCTGGTGACTCTGTCAAGTTGACTTGGATTCCTTAGATGCTCTACTGATATCCCCTGCAAAGATGCTAATAATATTCAGGTCTTGAAGTTGTTGAGGGTTTCCCCAACAACTTGGGTGCTGGAGTTCATGGTTTGGCTGTTGAGTTGCTGGAGGGTTTGGTATTATCTGAGAATTATGTTGCCAAGATCACCATCACCTTAGGGATTTTGTTAATTTAATGGGTAGTTTAGGGAAATGACCAATATGGCCAAGGACAGAAGCAAGAGGACAGATACAATAAACAAATTTGCTGATTCGTTTTTTTTGCGGGGGGTACTAGGGATTGAACTTAAGGGCACTCGACCACTGAGCCTCATCCCCAGCCCTTCTTTGTATTGTATTTAGAGACAGGGTCTCGCTGAGTTGCTTAGCACCTCGCTTTTTACAGAGGCTGGCTTTGAACTCATGCTCCTTCTGTCCCAGCCTCCCGAGCCACTGGGTTTACAAGCATGTGCCACCATGCCCAGCTTTGCTGACTGTTTATGTGTGACAGTAAAAGAAAAATATTAGTTCTCTAAAAATTTCTTTAATCCTTATCTCAATGTAAGGATCTGGCAAAAAGTACTCTTTTTGTATGAGAATGCTCATACAAGCTAGATCTTTGGTTTCTTCATAAAACAGAACCAACTTTCCCTACTCCACCCTGATCTTCCATTTATGTTATCTGCCTGTCCCCAAAGTTCAGATCCCTCCAGTACAGAGAGAGATAGAAACAGAGGCAGAGAGACAGAGAGGAGCAAAGGACAAAATATAATCCCCAAGGGCACAAATGAATTAATCCACTGATGAGGTTACAGCTGATCTATAATCATTTCACTTTGAACATTGCTATGTTGGATATCAGGTTTCCAACACATGATCTCTTTGGAGGACATTTCACATCCAAACCATAACGTAGCTTCTTTTCATTTTTATGTGCCAAAAAATGTTCTTTACACAAACAGGTGTTAATTTCATGCGTTTATGCTCCAGTTCTGTGAATGATATATGATTAGGTATCTGCAAAATTAACCAGAGTCAGAACTCCATTTGACCTCCCCTTGGCAACCATTCCTTACCAATAGAGACAGTATGTTAGGGTGAGCTCTAGCTTGGGGCAACTAACAGCAGATGATAGAGATTATTCAAACTGGATCAATGTGAAGATCGCAAGTCTTACATTTTACAACATCAGATACTATCATTATTTCACTGGGGACATTATTTTTGGCATCATGACTCATGAAGATAGGTGATGAGATGCATGGAGAAGAGGTTTCAGTAAACAGTCACTATCTTCAACATCCCACCCACGAGTGATCTAACCTTTTGCAAATCATTCACTGATTTGAGAACCTCACACGCATTTTCATTGTTAGGTCTCACTGGTAATTCTCTGTTGCATTACCTTTTCTGTTTAAAAAATAAATTAAAACAATCTAAGAAGGCAGATAATGTTTAATGGAAAAGGGCAGCGATGGGCTAATGGTTGCCTAGCAACCACTAGACATTGTTTTGCTGCTTCATTTTACAGAAGCCAAAATGGCGGCTGTAATCCATCTGCAGCCCCCTGGACTGTGTATATGTGACAATTCCCTCTGGGTGAAAATCATTTTAGTCTTTGTCTTGAACTGTGGATCCTTCCATTTTCAACCTCCAAATGAGGAAAAGTCACTGCCTAATTCTTGGACATGCTAATGCTTTTATCTTCTAAGATGAACTTTTTGGGTTCTTCTTTTGGGTGATAGTAATTATTTACAGAACTTCCCCACTTCCTTTGTTGAGTCCCCCTTCCTGACAATCTTGATAGGTGAATGGATGAATAACAGGACCCTGCTTACCTATATTTTGAGGTCAAGCAAGTTACTTGATATGGTTTAGTTTTGGAAAGTACCCTCTTGTCTTACCCTCCCTTCTGTTTCCAGAAGGGTCTTGATTGCTCAGTTCCCAAAGGCCAAGGGAAGATGCTAATCCTTTGACAATGGGGTTTTCTCACAACTAGAGGATGGAAGGGTGGAAAAATAACGGTTACAAAAAGTACATTTAGAATTTTCAGGATTATAACCATGACCACAAAACTTAATGAACCTATTTTTAAAAATAACATTTCTATTAGCTTGTCTTGAAACACAGTAAGAAAACCAAAAATACCTGAATTGCTTTAACTTTTTGCTATCCTTATCTCACAAGTAGACTGGAAGTAGGTCTTAAGTGGCCTTGGCTACAGGGAAATAGCAACCGTGTTACGGGTTGTTTGTGATGGTTTGCTGATTTGGAGCAGGTATGGGGAGGTGATTTCTCAGCCACCTCATGGACTGGAAATTTAGTAGTTAAGCGGGCTAGAAATTGGAGTATTTAAGAGGTAGGAAAGTTATAGGAGGTTTATGACCCACTGAAACCGTGCTCAGAATGCAGTTGTGTCCACAGGTACATCTTTCTAGAAGGAGGATCTATAGCCTTCAACAGTTTAAAAACCAGAAGCAGAGAGGGAGATGAGGAAATGAAGAGTTTTGTGAAGAATCTTTGCTCTCAGAAAAATATGTTGAGGACAAGCTAGAGCAGAAATATCACCACAGGAAAGATGAGAGAAAAGGAGGATTTGTTAAGTTAGTTCTTTAGTTCTTTCATTCAGTCAACACTTTTTGGACACTTACCACCTGTGAGTCATTGAGAAAGGTCCTAGGGACACACCATGAAAGACAAAGGGCCTGTGGTATGCAGCCTAGGGCACCGAACATTGGCCGAACACATATTATATGCTGGGGCTTCTGGGCACATTAATAAAATCTTCATAAGCAACCACATAAACTTCAAATTATTATATTACCATATGAAACCTCAAAGTATGTATGAACTAAGATCTGACTCCAAAGCCAGTCCTTTACCAACCCCACCCATAGAAACTTAGCTTTGGGGAATTCTTTGGGCAAAATCCAGGGATATATTAATTTGGGGTTTGGGTGATTCTAAAGAAAGCAGCTTCCACCTGGAATGTAGCACAGCTTTGGGGCCTGATTTCCCTTAAGGTTCAGGGAAGGAACAGAAAGTGTTCAGGTTGTGTGCTAAGCACCAAAGGAGAACCAGTGCTATTAACTGAGGCCGACTACATGCCTGGCCCCGTGCTAAACCCTCTACCTGCATCACCTAAATGTCCACCATACATTGAGGCTTTGAAGATTTCTGTCACTAGTGAATATCCAGGGCCTGGATGCAAACTCTTTATTCCAGAGCCTGTTTTTCTCTACCACTGTGTCTTCCATGTCATGTTTATGCAGATGTTTAACCCCTCAGGTCATTTGGGAATTCTTTGAAAATTGGAGTTACCAGTTACACTTTTGTTTCTTCCAGAAATTTAGCACACCTGCTAGAGTAATAACTAGTCGAGCCAACAGTTACACGGACACAGGTCGCTCGAGCATTTTGAAGGAGCGTAGATTTCACCCTACTTTCAACTTAGCCTGCTGCCGTTTCATGGACACTGGCAGAAGATCCTAGATTCCTGGGTCCCAGAGGCAAAGGACAGTTTACGACTCTCCATAATAGAAGCAGCTACAGCTTGAGCGTTTTTGCACTGATTCCTGAAGTGTGACCTTCGGAGGGCCAGATGACACATGGGAGAGGAACTCTGAGGTTAGGGAATCTCCAGGCGGAAGCACTGCTGCTCTTGCCCAGTGAGACACCGCCTGTCTTCCGAGGTTGTTTATTTATGAACATCCTTGCAAAGAGAGTTTGGAACAAAAGGGCAAGTGTTTCATGGCTTGCTTGTCCGGAGAACCATCTCCTGACAGGCATACTATTTGCTCCATGTCATGGTCTATTGCAATTTCTTTGATCCTCATAACCCTATTATCATCATTTTTTCAGAATAACCTAAGATACGGGAAGAGTAAGCAATCTGCCTGAGTGACACACCCTCAAGTGGCAGAGCTGGGATTCAGATCTGGGTTGCCCCAGAGTCCAGTGTGATGTGACTCCACCACTCAAACATCTTCTGGTGTCAGCAATACGTCCCTGTGGGCCCCCTTGTGACCCACAGCTCATTGCCATCCAAGAGTGCTTCTCCACATGGAGCGTGCGTCAGGATCCTCTGGGGGCCTTGTTACAGCAGTTCCAGATTCAGGTCCTGCCTGGGGCCTGAGCACTTGCATTTCTCTTTCCTAGGTGACATCATAGTTTTATTATCTATCCTCCTCACTATAATATGAGCTGTTTTATGCACAGTACCCTCAGTGCTTGCTACAGGCCCCAGAAAATCATAGGACTTCAGTATGTATTTATTGAAAGAATGAGGAAAGAAAATGGGGGGGGGGTTTCTTCCAGATTGTCATCTGACCTTGACTTTGGAAAATCCTCCAGTGCCATCCTGGCAAACCCTCGAGCAGCCCTCAATGCCACAAGGCTACAGAGGTAAAGGGACCAGGACACTGAATCTTGAAGAAGGCAGCCTGCTCCTGAGAGCTGCACAATTATCAAGGATTTTGGCGGCAAGGATTGTTGAAGCCACTTTTGGTAATATATGAATTTCATAAAAATGCCTTCCGAGGTGCAGAGAAACATCTGAGGACTTTAATTAAGCCTTCCACCGTCGGGAATGGAACTTTCATGTACGTGGACTTTGGATTTTTTATTTTTGAACACTGCTGGCAAGAAAGCTATCAAGTGAGGATTCCAATTGAGTTCTTTGACACAGAACCTTTCTTTTCTGCTCTTTTTTGAAAATGAAAGTGGTTTACCAAGTAGAGCCAGGCTGTTTGGGGCTATGAGAATTATGTTAATGGAATTACTCAGTATTCATACTATATGGTCACCACCTCCCTGTGGTTTGCGGCAAGATGTAAGTTTCGTTGGTTTGCCTTTCTTTCCTAACCCAGCTTCTTCTCCATGTAGGAAGGAGGTGTTACTCTACAACGTGTCTTCGTTAGGATGCACTAATCATAGCAGAGTTTATTAAAATACAGAACCCCAGGCCCAGTTCTGGAGAGGGACCAAGGAGTTTACATTTTAGCAAATGATTCTGATTGCAGGTGGGCATCAATCACGCTTTGAGAATCACTTTTCTTACTCTATCTTCTGTTGTTATAACAAACTACCACAGAGACCAGGTCATTAACAAAGCACAGAAGTTTCTTCGGCAGAGTTCCAGAGGCTGAGAAGTCTCAGAACACAGCACCGGTGTCTGCTTGGCAGTTGGTGAGGGCTTTCTTGCTACAGTGTAATATGGGAGGTGTCTCATGATGAATCACAGCAAGTGTCAGCCAGTTTGGGTCTCTCTTCTTACAAAGCCACCCTCATGAATTCTAATTACCTCCCAAAGGTCCCACCTTCGGATACCATTAACACATGACGCTGAGGATTAAGTTCCCAGGACACAAACTTTCCGGGGACACAGAGTAGCAAATAGAGGGAAAGGGCAAAGGCCTGCCTTAGTTCTAATCCTGATCCTTAAATGCTAGACAGATAGCTCTTAAAATCTTAGCACCTCAGTTTCCTCATCTACAGGACAAAATATAATGCTTGTTGGGCTTCCTTAAAGAGAGGATACCAGAACATTGCATGGAAATAGTAAAAAGATCTGCTAGGCATTTACATGATGTATGTAATAAGTAAGGAGTCTCTTTAAGACAGGAGGAGAAATAATAATAAGTTCTTAGTGCTTAAAAATTTTTCAGTTGAGGGTCTGGGGTTGTAGCTCAGTGGTAAAGCTCTTGCCTACCACTGAGGCACTGAGTTTGATCCTCAGCACCACACAAAAAAAATAAATAGAATAAAAGTATAAAAAATTTTTTTCAGTTGAACAGTATTTCCAAGCCTTATGTTCTCAATCAATTAAATTACTAATGATGCTAAGACAAGACTTCAAATAATTTAACCGGAAGGACCCGGAGTATTTGTATCCATCCACCCATCCACCCATTCATCCATCCATCCATCCATCCATCCATCCTGTCACCCCATGTAAAATGTTGGCCTGTGATCCTGTCCCGGCTAGAGAGCTATAAAGCAAAACAAAAAAGATCGGGATGGCGTGCTGGGAAGCTCAGCAGGTCTGGCTGGCTTGGGCTCAGAAATATACATATTATGAGGGTTTTAAGGTTATGATTTCCAACCTGAAGGCCAAGAAAAACCTAGAACAGTAAGGGGACTTCAGATGAGCCTTGAATAGTTTCATTTGTCCTGGAAGTCAGTAGTCACAATATTTATGATTTCAGCTCCAGTACACTTTCATCTAGTTCAGTCCGTCATATCTATGTCTCATTTAATCAGAACAACCAGCTCGAGTGTGGATTATTTAAACCCTCCAACTTCAAGTTCACCACCCCATGCTGCCTTGTTTCAACAAATCTCAGCCTAATAACAGTGACGAGGGTGGTCTGTCCTGGTGCATGCTGCATACACAGCTGCACTGCCCTCTTCCAGGTAGTGCCCAAATCCCAGTGCTCTTGGCTGCCAACCGTTCCCAGCTGTCCCTTTTCTGGAGAATGTCCTCCACTGGAGAAAGCCTGCAGGTGTGAGGCCCCCTTGCTCTAGGCACTCACAGACTGATCTGAGGCATGAGGAAGGTCCCCTTGCTGCAAGCAGGACTCGCACAGAGCCCTCCCCCCATGGACTGGCTTTACCCTGTTCGGCTACTTCTTTCTCTTGCAGGCTTTTCCAGAAGTGCATTCCTTTATAAATCACTTTCACAAGAGAGCTGAGGCACTGCTGCTAGGAAACCCACCTAAGGCACCCTTGCCTGTGCTCCTGGCTTGCACATTTGATTTGGCCATGGATGCTAACAGTCACCTCTCCGACATTCTCTTGCTTGACATCTCAGAGGTTGCTGCTGAAGTGCTACCTTTTAAAACTTTTCTTCTGCACAACCTTCCCTTCTGACCTCCAGGTCTTTATGTACACCTGACACTCGGTATCTCCAGGACATTCCCCAGGAACCTTGATACAACAAATCTGAATACAACTTACATTACTAGATATATTACAATGTGTCCAATCTGATGACAAAATTAGCAATATAACACCACTCATCATCAAAAGCCTGTTCTACCACCTTCCAGGCCACATCGCCATCCACAAATGTAGGGAGTGAAGACTCCCTGCACGTCCACACAGCTGAGCTGGTTCCAGTCACTCTGCAGCTTCACCCGCTCCTACTCTGCTAATCTAGTTGTGTCTAAGTGTCATGCTGCTCCTTCTCCCTGGGATGCTTCTGCTTTGCTGGTCTACCTAAGAGGCCCAACATCCTTTGTGACTCACGCCAACCCCTGCTTCTGCCTCACTGAGCCACTAAGGACACTTGAGCACCGACCACTGACACCACGCACACTACGTGGTAACATCAGTGGCCATTCTGACTCAGCTTTGTCAAGGTATTTGAGTAAATCTGACATCAAGTTACAAAGAGCAGTTTCTGCTAGTTAAAATCAGAAAATCTTAAAACGTACAATAAGGCCATGTGGCAGACCTGCTGTTTACTAAAGCTCACTTCCTCTTCTTCCTGGAAGCAGCCAGCCTACGTCTCCAGCCTCCATGCAGTTCTAGCCCATGCGGTAAGGAGCACTGAATCCCACTGCTAGGCCTGCAACTTCCACGGGTGCTCTTTTCCCTGCCAATGTACTGGGACAGTGCCACCCAGAACTACTGGGAAAAGAAGGCACAGTGCCATCAGCCTGGGTCTCTGAATGAGTGACTGGGGCAAGGTTCCTGTTGGTAGGATCATTCCTTGTTCCATGTTCCATAAGCAACAAACTTCTGTCCTTGAGTCATTATATTTTGAGGGCACATATATGGCAGGGGCTAGCTTTATCCTAACATGGGTAGGCACTGTCACTACCTGAGGGACACAAATGACATAGTCTAAAAAAAGCTCCAAGCTTAAGTTGCTGGGTAGTGTACAGAACCCAAGGTTACGTTCATTCCTGAGTCACACTCCATCTATAACCCCCATTTCTAGAGTGAGCACAGGAAGTAAAACAGAAGTCAGGGCATCATCCACCCACTCTGACACAAGCTCAGTGGATCAGTCGCTAAGCCTGAGAACTGCAGGTAACTGCTCAGCTAGGCAATCCAGCATCCTGCACATACATATACGCAGGTGACTAAACTGTTAAATTTATTGCATGTGAATTATTTGTATTCAAGAAAAACTCACTGATTATCTAATAACCTATCTAAAAATCAAGTTGTCCAAAACTTGGTTTATATATATTTCCCATTAGACTGTGCTTATGTATCTTTGGGTGTGCCAGAGTTAGCTCAGTAAATGCCACATGGTTAAAGCTGTTCAGTAAACGCTCCTCAGATATCGTGTGGGGAGGAATTCAAAGAAACTCAAAGCTTCATTGTTTGTTTCATTATTTCTTGTGACATTCATAATTACCTCTCCTGGTATCACCCACCTTACAAATGAAAACACTTTTTTTCCCTGGGCAGTCATAATTGTATGCTATCCATCAAACAATAAAACTTTGATAGCTGAGACACATTCAGCCCAAAGATGAAGTGATATATTAACTTCTTGATCACATGCCAGAACTTACAGATGAATATGAAACAGACATCAATAATTACAGCTTGTACTGTAGCTGCTGGTCTCCAAAGCTCTAGGTTCAATGAACAAGTAATGACTGGACAGACACACCCTTCGGAAAGGAGAGGTGGGAAAAGATTACCTCATTCCATACCTGTCACCAAGCAGGCCCCCTGCAGCAATTCAGCAAGAGGCAGCCCGTGGGCCCATGAGGTGGCATAGGCTGCAGCTGCTAGGGTGGTGCCCGAGAATGGGCGCAGAAGGCGAGCTGGCGTAGGATCCCTAGGAGCCAAGTTTCTCTCAGGCCCTGCCCTCCCTCCCCTTCATTCCTGGGCATTTCTGTTTTCTTAAGCAACAGACCTGGGCATAAAACTAAAAATCAATTTCTTAAAAATGCCATCTTGGGAAATTTTTATGCTTTTTCTACTTGAATTTACAAAGGGATTACTAATACCAATAAAAATATAATTATGCCTCAGCTAATTCTTGATTTTACAAGCAGATCTAAAAACACAGTGTACTGCATGACATTTCATCAACTGTCCCACTAGAGCCTGTCACTATGTTCCAGGGACCAAAATCACCAGAGCCAGTGTGACAGGAAGCTTTTCAGAAGGCATCGGCCATATCTGAAGACATTCTGGCAAAATGAACACCCACTGAAGAGTAGAAGGAAGTGCCACTAAGGAGACAACAAACTCACCCCCACATAGTGTGACTCCTAAGTTCTTTTACAGCCACTGGAGCTGCCACACACTGCTCTGCTTATGATCAAAAAATCCCTTCCCTTAAGTGGGTGCTGACGACAGATAATGCCAATGTGTGTGTGTGTGTGGAGTGGGGTGGGGGGGCTTTCCTTTCAAGATGAGTAGTGTGGAGAGAAAATAAAATAATAAAGTAAAAAAATGCAGTTCTGCCAATTGATCAAAATTATACAAAGAACCTCAGCCTCAGAAATGGAAAATGGGTCTCACTAAGTATGCTACAAAGGCCAAGAATGCACACATCTTCATAAAATGTCTCAACAGTTCACTGAAACTTACGCTAACGTATTCTGCTTTACAGCATGTGTCTCTCACTTAGGTCTGAAAGCCCAGAATGATGTTCTCATTGCTTCACAATGAAAGTGTTGCCATGAGTTTTACCTCCAACTTTTTAAAGTACTTTCAGATCTGTTACCAGGTTATAAGGCACTGATGCCACAGATATCAACCTACGTTGGGTTTTGGAAAAAGATTTCCATGTACACATTTTGTCCAAATATTGCTATTTGTTTCATGAAAGTCAGAGTTAAGACTTTAGTAGAGTGTAAATTTTAAGCCAATGAATAAACAGCTGGCTTGACAAAATATTAAATTGACATGCAAAGCATTTGCAACCCTGCCAGATACTAAAAATAAAAGTGACTTCTGCCAGCACAGAAAAACTTGAATTGATCCAGTTGGTTCTGAATTAGATGACTAGGTTTCACTCAGTTAATTTTCCAAAATGGTACCTAACACAACATCAGCTGGTTCTTCTAGACTTTATTCTCTTAAAAAAAATGTATAAATGGCATTTTATTTAAATATCAGCTTCATACAATATTTATTTTCGTAAAACACATTTCTAAAAATGTAATAATCTTTACCTAACAAATAAGAATTTCTCTAAGTTTAATAAACTGAGTTATTAAAATATTTAAAAGATAACACTTTAGACAAAAGGCATGAAGGAAATCAGTAGATTTTAAGTGTGAGGTTCTAAGTTGTTAACTGGTGATAACATTTTATTCCTGTTCTTGGTCTGCCCCTCCCTAATCTGTCTGCCCCCAAAAATAAGTGTTTAAAATATGGAGCCTGAGATTTATGATCAGTTGCAGAAACCTGTTTAACTACTGATTTACAGTCTTGGCTGAGGTATTTAACTCTGTCATCAGAACTAATTATAGCAAGCCTGAGATTATATATTCAAACTCTCCTTTTGGTAAAGGAAATAGAATGTTCTGCTGAAAATCAGAAACATCCTGAGGGCTCCTACACAAGAATGCACTACCAACTTCACTTCTCAGAACCAGGGCTGTAAAGCTCCAAATTACTGTTCTTTAGTAAGCTGTTTTAGCCTAAAGTACTTAAACAATAAATCATAGTTACATTAATGCCATACCAATGGCCTAAAACATATTAATCTCAGTTAACAATAACCGACATTTACATTACTAATCTAATTCAAGCATTCTGGTAGTAGTACATGCACATGTTGAAGCTTCAGGAACTGAAGTTATTACTGATCCAAAAAGAATCCTTATTTCAATGTGATCAGAATGGAGAGGAAAAGTCATTACAGCCCTTGGGCAACAGGGGAACTCTAGGAATAATGCTCCCATTTCACTTTATAATGAGTAAATGTCTAATTTGTATTAAGGCTGATCAAACAAAATTGGTCCCAAATAAGGTTCCAGCAGGGCCAACCTAAGATCCAGCTCCTCCTCCTCTTGAAAATCCTTCCCTTCCACCCACTCTTTAACTGAACCAGTGTTTTGAAGCTTTCCACAACCCACACCCTTAAAAGAGTAGGGACATGGGGGATGGGGCTCCCTTGTCAAGTGAGTCCCCTATTGTATCTGACCCCACCACCACTGTGTTCCACTAAGTTAAAATATTCCACAGACATAACCACGAGCAGGGCAGTTGCTAGCACTGGAGGGAGTGAAGAAGGGCTTCGGTGGCTGGACTTTAGTTAGAGACTCACATCCAACCCTAAAGGATGTCATTCTGGTGAGGCCTTAGGAGGAGAAGAGAGAGAGGGGATGTGCCTGCAGTGGTCCCTAAATGCTAAAGGAAGCACACTGGGGCTGGGGGCGTGGCAGGGGGAAGGCAGATGTAGAAGGGAATGCTCGTCTTGGGGAATACCTACACCACCCAGTGCTCAAAGCCAGTTATTTTTCATACTGCAAACAAAACCGGTGGACTGTGTCGTGGATACCTCCTGCACGATGGATTTGTAGAGGAAAGGTTGCTGCACTCTAAGTTTGTGCTGACCCTTTAGGAGTCTGAAATGGGATGTCGTAGGTAAATGATAATACCTACAAAATGGAACAGGGAATACTAAATTATAAAATACACAACTTTCCAATATCTGGTCTCGATACCTGTTCATGATAAATTACTAGATACACAATCTCCTAAATCTTGCTTTCTCTACACCAGTTTTCCTCAACTACACAGAAGCAAGATATTATTTTTGGACTCTTAAATAACAACTAATTATTCACTTATTCTAGAACAACGAAAAAAGTTAAACACATCACCATAAATGAATAAAGTTTTATTACTACTTATAACATAGCATCAACCATGGACTTCCTTACCAGCTTATCACTGGATTTCTTGAAGCCCTTTCCCATTAGGACTATGAAACACACACCTAATGAAAACTACTTCCTGAGGGACCATTCCTGTCTTTTGCCTCATTCATTCATTCCATCTTTTAAGGAGAAATGGGGAAGAGAAGAAAAATAGACAATTCAAAGTTAGGTTATCTTGAATTATAATTGTCTGCTTAATGTAATTTTACCACTTTCTTTTCCAAGAACCATCTTCCAATTTAAAGAATGACAAGGCCAAGAGATGTTTAGGAAAACATTTCTAGGCTGAGGTGAATTTAAATCATCCTCTAAATATTACATTCTGTCCCCTCTGCATTGTAACCAATCTGAAGGTATGCAAAAATTAATCAATTGCTTTTAATATGTGACTATAAAATATCAACTCTAGTGCCTCCAATAAACAATAAAAAGTTATTTTGATAGCATCAGGGTAATAAAATTAAAGTCATTTGCAAAGACAGCATCAATTGAGACTTATGACTTGCACTTATGACTAATCCATTATAAACAAAAGCTAATCTTAAAAACATAATTCCAGAAAAAGTATAGTTATGCCAAGAACAGATAAGAAAGTACAAGGACTTCACAGGCTATGCTATACCAAACATGTGAAAAGCAAAATTGATTTTATACTGTAGGTCTATACAAATAAATAAATAAAATCCTACTTCTTTTCTTGCATGTATGCTTAGGTTTCTTACATAAATAACAAAAAATGCTTCACTTCATTCACTTCAATAGAATGAACTCCTTAGAAAAAGGCTAAAAAGAATTGATAATAACTCCAAAGTTTTATGCTTATTTTTTCTACTTCTATCAATTTCTTGACATATTTAACCTAAGTAGGAAAATCTTTTCAGTAAATGGAGCACACGAGTCTGCAAGTGTCTTGAAGAACTCTGACAAATTACATATATCCCATGTTGCTTTTGGTTTCCCATCTCTTCTTTGCTTCAAATCTAAAAGGAAGAACATAAAAATTTCAATTTTTTCTAAACTAAAATAATTTGCTATAGTAACATGTTTACTAAGTGACCAAAGTCAAAACAAATGTAAAAACCACACATATTCCATTGCTTAAAAAATAAACACCAAACAGGATAAAGACATGCCTCCATATTTGTAATCTGATAAAATTCAGCAAAGATACAAAGAATAAAGTAAGTAACAGCTATCTACAAAGTGGATACATAAAATGTCTGAGTAGGCTTTCTGCAATTCCCAGGAGACCAGCAGAAATCCTACCACAAATCTGAAGTGAACTCACCCCCATGCAAGTTTCTTCTTTTTTCGGGCTGCCTGCGAGTTTTCAGCCTCCTTTTTGGCTTTTACAAACTTGTGACAGGCGATTGCTTTGGCAATTTTTACACCAAGCTAAGAATTACAAAGAAGAAAAAAAAATGTGAAAATAAATATTCTAGCTACTACAAGAATTATAATAATACCAATAACTGAGAATGTGTGGGTAAGAAAGCTGTGTCTAAAATGAGAAATCCTATGCTCAGGTCCCTTGAATAAAGAAGAATGAATACACAGATATAGTCCATATCTCCCTACCCTCCTAACACTCTCTACCCTAGCTGCGCGGTCTCCCGGATGGAAATCCTTCCCAAACGGAGGCCCCTTGAGGGTCCACAAAGGTAGTAATGAGGCTCTTCAAGCTACCCCAGCATTTTAGTCGGCTGAACGGGAATTTGCCCTGATAAGGCTGCACAGACTGACAGAGACATCAACTTTCTTTGCTCTGGGCTAGAATTACAGCAACTCAGTACGGTCACACCAGTTATCTCATGCTGATCAGGAGCGCTGATTGGCAGTCACAGATGGGATTAATAAAACATGGGAAAGCTAATTACTACTTCATAAATGCACTCTGCAGGATGGGCAACAGCTTTTAAGTATCTGGGAGAGAAAAGAATATAAGGGGTGTGAGGAAGTGAAAAGGCTGGACCCCAGGACCCAGGCATTCCCTGGGCAGGGCCCTCTCGTACCTGCCTAATGTCCAACTGCCAGTCCCACAACTCCACTCAGAATAACCCTCCCAGCCCCAAAAGTCTTCTCTGACTCATCCTACAGCAATTCTTGCTTCTGCATTTCTCTAGTCCTTTGCTGGCTGCAGAGCTTTTCCCCACAAAGTACCTCCAGGTCAGGGATGCTGATTAGTTTCCATGGGCTCCTATTTTAAAATGCCCAGCATACAGGGATGGCTCAATCAGATCTGTTGAGAACCCAGATTAACAATAAAGGTTAAAAACTTCTCTTTCCAGTGTTTGTTTTTCGTATTCCTTCGCTCGACCTAATGCTTATTAGTAGAAAGGCAGACCTGGGAGAGAAGAAAGGACCTGGAAGCCACCCTAAAGACAACTCATCAAAGCCTGAACTTTAAGGATCTTCTTGCCAATAGGAAGGCACTGTAGGAGGTTAAGAGCACATGTGTGAGGACAGAAGCCAAGTTAGACAAGCAAGGTCTGGCATGCTTGACATGTCTTTCAGCTTATCTTGGAGAACAGTCTCCTTTAGGGCAAAACAGACAAGTGGTAATCAAGCACTGGTTGGCGCTTATAAATGGGAGAAAAATAGATCTGATTTTCAGTTAAGAATATGTATATCAAACATAGGCAAATGGAAGGAAGCTGACAATCAAACCAAGGTGCTGAACCGGTCAACACCAATAGGACAGCCACTGAAGAAGGAATGACTAATTGTGACTTGAGAGCTCACCTGAGAAAGTAGACCAAACTTAGCGTACGCTCAAAACTCAAACCGATGTGAGCAATGCTGTCATCATCTTTTTCACGAGAACATTTATTACACAATGCTTATGACAGCACAACTGCACGATTTGCCAGGTCTGTTCTAGGTGCTGGAGACACAGCACTGAACCGACGAGGCTGCCTTTCAAGCTGCGGGCGGGGAGAGCAAGGCACCTCAGCTGGCTTTGTTCTTCTTTCACTCCCAGCTCTTTATCATAGAAAAATTCACCTAAACCAACCACAAGAAGGCTAAGGATCAAAGGGCTGTAGCATCATCATCTCAGGAAAAATGAAGCTCTGGATGGATGCTGCGGCATCATTTTTCATTAAGATGGAATTCCTACCCACTGAAAAACCATGTGTGATCCCAGAGAGACATCAAGTTAGCACCTACTGGGTTAGGCTAGTCACCACTGCAGTACCAAACACATTCCCATCCCACCGGCTAAACTTTCACTCATTTGCTTAAAGTCCTCATGGATGCACAGGCCTTTCCATCTTGTGCTGCCAAGTCCCTCCGCACCTGGCCTTCACATTCAACATGGCAGAAGGAGAGCCGGAGGGTCTCATACCAGCCCTGAAATACTTTCATCCCACAGTGACACACATCATTTTTGCTCATAGTCCATTGGTCACAATTGCTCACATAGAAATATAAAGGTACAACAGGACACTAGGGGAGCAGTATGCACACCTAAGTAGCCATCTTCTGCCACAAAACACGGCTTTCATCCTGAGTTTAAGATGTACAACAGGCTGCCCCCATTCACACTGAACCTATAAAGGTAAAACATAAAAATCTGTACTTTGGGGGCTGGGGTGTGGTTCAGTGGTAGAGCACTAACCTACCACGTGAAGCCCCTGGGCTCCATTTCCAGTACCAGGGGGAAAAAAAATCTGTATTTTTTCCATTAACTCCATTCCTATGTATTTATATAATCAAATGCAAATATGATATATAATACAGTTTTTCCATCCACTCAGAGACTCACTCAGGTAGCTGATCTTGTATTTAAATTAAGCCTAGACTTTGGGTAAGAAATAAAAACAATTTGAACCCTCTCTGCTATATGCCACTAGCCATGTGAGAAAATCACGTTCTGAAACTGTTGTAAAAATTAAGCTTTACATTTTAAACTTATTGAAATTTCCCATATGGGTTTCCTGGATTCAAAAAGACAAACCAAGGAGCATCTCAGTGTGTGTGAACTTGCAGCCACTTGACTCCTGTGGACTCTTCACCTCAACACACTCTCCACTCCAGGAACGGAAACTCTCCTGTGTCTCAGCAAGGCCACAGCCAGACCCAGCACAGCACAGGCTCAGCACACACCACCTTAACACCTAGTAGAAACTTGTTAAAAATGACTCGTCAGAATGCATCAGACAAGTGTGCACACAAGAGGGCTCCGTCATTTTGTGAACTAAATAAATACAAGCAGGTATCAGGTACCTAGAAACACTCAGACAGATGGACCTGTTCCTGTAAAAAGTATACTTTCTAACTGTACCTTACCGTGGATTAGGCTAAATGGAATGCTCTTCAACTGATAAACGTTAAAGGAAGCTGGTCTATGTATTTTTACAGAAAACTGTTTAAGCTTGTAATGATGGTGAAAAGTCATAGTCCTTCACAAGCTTAAAAATGAGTGTTTCACTTATTTCTTTGAGGAAAGAAAAAAGAACAAGAACTATCTGGAAATGCAAAAGGATAACAAGGCCTCAATGGAAAAGACGGTTGAAGGAAAAATGCAGTTTTCCCAGCAAGATGACTATCCCGCGTTCCAGAATATAAAAGAATATCGCGCTGTTTCAGTATTACAAACAAATAAAACAGGCCGACAAGAATCCCCCTTTTGCTTCTATAAAAAGAAAAATGCATCTTCCTGCCCAATGTAAACATCACAAAAGCTTGGTCAATGATTTTTACATTAAAAAACTGTTTCAGGTCATCAGATAACTACAGCAACACAATGTAGGAAGCAATTTTTTTAAATGAATAAAAAAATATACAGAGTTTCTTGTATGTGTAGCCAAAGTATCAGCATTTTCCATATAGAACATCCAATATTTTGCTGCATTTTAATTAAGGTGTCTAAACATTATCACAAAGAACTGCAAATTGGTCAGAGCATGCGGTAAGGAAAATTAAGCTCTAAAGGCTTTTTATCACCATATTTCAGGAACCAAGGGTGTAAAATGTTCTAATTTGGGATATATTAAAAGCCATAAAAGGTCTTTCAAAAAGATTAATGGTACTTTGCTTGGATTTAAGATAAGGGCTTTAGCTGGTTGGAAAAGCAGGGCCCTGGCTGGACCCTTGAGGCATTCATCTTTACAGCCACTTGGAAGATTTGTAAAAGCGTCTGCATAACCTCAAGCAAATGCACGGCGACATTTTTTTAATTCCTTTCAATTTTACAGGTTTAGCATGTGTAAATCATATTGGGTTGTAAAATAGATATAATGGCACATCCTTATAGCACGGTACAGATTTTTTAAAGACAAACTTCAAAATAAAGTTCGTTTTGCTTGGAAAATGTTGTCATTATAAAGTTTGCTGATAATCATTTGAAGCATCTGATTCAAACAGCTTAATCTTGCACAACTATAAACTTCTTATCCATTTCATAAAATATTTTACTCATCTCAAAATTACTAGCTTGTAACAGATTTATGAAGTTTTCCTCCCTTTTGAACACTTTCAAGGCACTTATTTAAAAATACCAATTATCATACTTTAACTTTTTATGGAATAATAGGTCTCTATGAAAAATATTTATGCCATTCTCTTTTGTTCTTTAATTAAATGAAAACAGATGTTTTCTGAAGTAAAGCGGAACCATTACTGGAGTACTTAAAGTGTTAAGGTCTTTAATTTTTATATCAGTTTGGTCGACAATTCCTGATTGTCTTTACTCAAGCTCAACATTAATGTCAAGCAAGTTACCTAGGAGACGAAAGAGATCAAAGAGACAAAAAACCCTCCAATGTCTGATTAATCAAGCCTGCAAACAGCTTATTTCTTTTAGCCTGCATGCAAGTATGAAAATGAGATTCTGGGAGCCGAACATTGTGCAGATTTGTTCATTCTTATCAGAACAAAGCCAGCGGCAGCTTATTTCATGGATCATTGGCACTGTCATCAGTGCTACACAGAACGGGTGACAGCTCCTCATTTTGAGGCTTGAACAAAATTAGCAAAAAGTCGGCACAAATTAGCCTCTCATCTTTTTAGTAATATGACATTATTCATTTACTTTTTATCCAATTTTTAATTTTTTCCTTGTCAGCTATCCCTTTCTAGTGTCTCTCGCATGGCATCATGAAATGCCTTCTAAAAAACAAGCAAAGAAATAGCCAAAGTTGAAATAACATGCAAAGTTCAAGAAGCAAATACAAACAAGCACTTCCAATGACTGGTAAGGCTATGTTTTTAAAAAACTTTAAAAACTTTGCAGTAATAATTGATTTTTAAAACAGCTCACTCAGACTGCCATGCAGTTAGGGAGTATATGAAATTGCTAAGTATACTTCAAGAATATAATGTGACTAATGGGTTCACTCATTCCACAACTGCATATGGTATGTGCTCCAGTAAACTCAGGATGTCCACATGTGGACTGGCACCTTTCTCCCCAGGATACCTGAAAAGCCAACCCTCGGACGACAGCAAATAAGCGAAGCCACATCTAGTCATTTAACTCTGATTCTAAATCAAGTCATTTTCTCTATTAGAGGAAGTAAGTCGGTTTCACTGGCATCTTAAAAGGTGCAAGTAGAGCTGGCACGTGTTTGCATCTGTTTGTGCACTGCATGAATCTACCTGTGTGTACAACTGTGCACACAACTCGTTTATTTGTAACTACAACTTCATGTCACTTTATTCAAAGCACAACTCATAATCCTGACTTTAAAGCACATCAAAATATACACATAAACACAAACCAATCTTTTATCATATATGGGACAAACAGATATACACACCCATACATGATGTAATTCAAATACTCAACTCTGATTACATAACGAAATAGTTTATATAACACCTGTTCTAATGGTGATTATTAAAGCTTCAAGTTAAAGATAGATTACAGCATTCCAAAAGGAGAAAAGATGCTATACTGTTGAAATTACTCCTGGATAGAGACATTTATAGTCAAGCAACTTATTCCATTCATAAGGGAAAAAAGCATTAAAAAATTAACCATAAGCTGTTAGATGCTTTACACAGCCCCCATAAGAAAGACAGTTTTTAAAAAGAACTGTAGTACTGTTTTCAGCAATTTCTTTATCTCTGTTCTTCTAAGTAAGAAAGCCTATTAACAAGCTTTGAACTTAAAATCACATTTACAATAATGTGCCATCAACAGTTTTATAAGCTAATTAGAAAAAGATTAATTAATGACTGGCTGCTAATAAAATGGCAATCATGAAGAAAGAAACCAAGGGTGCTAAGCTTCAACTACCACCAATTAAGAGCTAATTACAAACAAATTATATATGTGTTTTGCTGTGGGCTTTAATTTACTAAAATGGTTTTAATTAAAAGAGAAAACATGCTGATTAATTGAACTGCAGAAAAAATCTACAGTATAAACTGTGCTTTGTCTGTCTCTTTAATTAGACTTGTAACATCTGAAATCTTTTTTTTAAGGTTAGTTAAAAGCACAGATAAACATAATTAAAAGAGAGCAGAAGGACTGCCATTGGAGGTGATCACCCAGTCAGACCCCAAAGGTCAGAAGAAAGCCTCCACAGTGCAATGAGATCCGAGTAAGCACACCTAAAACCCGAGAGGAAAGGCCATCACTGAGCACCACTCTTACTTTTCTGAGGCTAACATGTTCCTGCTTCAAGGCTGTGCAGTTTTATGGGAATGAACATATCTTCAGAGGAGATGTGAAGGAATGCATCAGCCTCCCATGCTGGACGGACAGAGCTTATTTTCCATCTATTGTGCTAAGTGTTCACCTCCAGGTAATGAATGAATTGCTTATAAGAAGTAAGGAGAACAAGGCTTCGAAGAATTAAAATAACCATTTAAGCCCCAGACTATATTCTGACTACAAAATGATACATGGAGGAACCCTGAAATTAAAAAGCAGTGAGAGATGACCAAAGTTAATGAAAGAGAATCAGCTCTCATGATCCTCAGCAGACACACCCGCCTCCGGAAGGAAGGCAGCAGCCCCCACTCCCTAGGTGGCTGATGAGCTGCAGAGCAGCAGCAGCAGTGGAAACAACCTATTCAGTGAGAGGGCTTTTCCTCCCCAGTGTCCTATGTTCTTTCCCACTGCAAATCAGTGAAAATTTATCAAAAACAAAATGGTCCTAACCTCTACTGTCTAACTGGAAAGACAGTAAACAAAAGTAAGGAATCAAAGGCAGAGTAAAATTTCAGAGAGACAGAAAATACACTTTTCCAGAGTATCTGCAGACATTAATCTATATAAAATAATTTAAGTAAAAAAGAACCAGGTGCTTTTAGAGCAAACCTACAGTTGGGCTGTATCCATCATACACATCCCAGTAATAGCAATGAAATAATCTCATTCCATAAAAATAAAATGTTGATGTAGAGCTGTTTAAATCCTTAATATATACAAATAAATGATATTCACTACATTTTTACTGTTTAGCCAGTCTTCAGTGTCTAGAAATCACAATAATTAAAACAGTAGAAAGGACCTGCCCTTCTTCAGAAGAGTTACAGGTTCCAGGGATAAATTTTTATAATGGCTAATTGGAATACGCTGTTCAGCTTTATATCTGAGCAAATTGTTTTATTTTAAAAACACGGTTGTCAAGATTATTTCTACACAAAGAAAGTATCCACAAAAATGAGAAGCACAATTCTGCTCTCTGGCCTACAGAATGAAGGGTTTAGAATCTCACTATGCTTCACTATGTCTTTTAATTCAGCTTTCTTTAGTTTTTGTTGTTTTGGTGCAAACATAACCACACTGACTGCAAGTAACTTTAAACTTAAGTTTGACAGCATCTCTAGTTTAAAAATTTAAACAAATGCTTCAAGTTAAAACTCTAGATGTGACAACAATTCAGGTAGTTTGATAGGTATATCTGTCAAAATTATATTATTTGAGAAGGGTGTGTGTGTTGGGGGTGTGTTTCAAGCTCCTAATCCACAAAGAGCACTTACATCTAAATAAAACTGCTGAAATGAAAGGGTGAATCAGTCAAACCCTCTCAGGGGAAACCAAAGTCTAACGACAAACTGCCCTGGAAAACCCGTACGCTGGAACAAGCGCTACAGTATGCAGAACACTTCTGAGAAAGGACTACTTTTTGGATGCTAACATAAAATGTAGGACCTGTCTCAAATGTACATACATAGCTCTGGTTAATGAAAACACTTTCAGATTTTCTGGAAAATTAGAGTATAAGCTACAAATTAACAACAGTCTGCCCAAATTTAAAGAGCATTTAATTCACTTAGCTATGACAGAAGGTAACTTAAACTTTAGTTTTTAAAAAAGCCATTCCTACCCTTATTTAAATATTAACAAACTATTAGTACTTTGTTAACTTTAACTGCTTTGCAATCCAAAAATTTAGGTTGTCTATTTGTAATAAAATTAAATTCCTGGTTTAACTCATCCTATCCACGTAATATTTACTTACATATATAAAGAGAAAATATTAAAATTATATATATGTATAATCATTTCTACCTGTGATACTTCAATTAGATTCTAAATGACTATTATGTTCAACAGCAAGTCATTACTTTGGGTCCTCGGTTTTAAAATCAAGAAAATGAACTTCAGAATATGAAATATTTTATATCATTTACTTAAATGAAAGGTGTTGGCTTTTGGCCTTGGCCAAAGATGGCAGTGGATTATAACTAAAGTATCTCAGACATGAATATTAATAAGTTGCAAATCATCAAAAAACAACATAACTCTTTCCAATTTGCACTAAACTGTTTTATGCTACAGTACAAAGCACTGGTGTTTTCGAAAAGTCAAATTTACACAGTGTGGCCAAAGATCATTGTATTTTCGTTACTTTAAGGACATAAGCAATACAAAGCTCAAATAAATTATAGGGAACCCCTATTCGTTTCTGCCCTGACACTGTACAGGTAAAAATGAAATCCACCTGGGTAATATAGTTAATGTAGGTACAATGAACCTGATGGTAAGAACACATTGTTCTGCCAGACCAATTATTTTTATCTCTAGCATCTAAAATGAAGATGCTAAGAGAAAAATTCTCTTTGCAAAATGTGAAATTCAACCTAATTGCTGCCTACTTGATTAAATTTAGGTTTTAGCACTTAATTGCAGAACACTTGCTTCTACTGGTTTCTATAAATTGGTACATATATTGTGTTGAAGATAATATGTCAGAAAAGACATTACCAAAGGATCATATCAATAAATAGAATGTACTTCCAAGGTTAAGGTTAACAAGCCACAAATACACTCAATACTTGTGTGCATATACTTTAAAAAAAAAAGACATTTTATTCAAATTAGAAGAGTTTTATGGGTATGACACAAACATTAAGTATATGTCTCCACTTCATTTCTCCTACAAGACTGTTAACAGCAACAAAGTGTTCAACCAACAGGCGGGACAGTCTCAAGGCAACCCATTAAGACATGGCAAAACCAAAGATGACAGACAAGCTAGGCTTCAAACACATGAACTTGGGCCATTCCCCCAAACCAGACTCTGCATCTCCTTAACATCATCATTGATTTAAGGGAATGTGTTTCTGGAAAATCATGTGCTTGCTGTGTCACAATGATAGCACAGTGACAGGCTTATTTTGGCACACTTTTTTTTCTTTCTTCGTTTCATTTTGTTTTATAAGAACTGTTTTCAAGGACTATTCTCTACTTTTGGCTTCATTTTTCTCAAAACTAATGCTGCCCGATTGGTTTCACAGGCTTATAAATGTTAAACATCAAAAATTAGCTTCCCTTATTATGGCTGGAAAAGGCTTTAAGAACTCTGGGATCTGTGCCTCTGAGCAAAGGCTTTATCAGCAGGTCCCAGTCGCTGCTTCTTGAAAAAAGAAAATGCTACTGATTAAAAACCAACATACCTGATTTCCAAAAGCACACCTACCGGGCACGTGGACACACAGATTCATAAAGTTTCTGTCCCAAACTCATGCTTACTTCTCAAAATCCCCTCTCCGTATCCACAGTGACTAGCGCCAACAGGATGAATAAGAAAATTTAAATCTCAAACTATTCATTCAAAAATTCCATCTGCATCAGTTTTTCTTCATGGGTGCTTAATTAATGTGGCCTCAGTATCTTTCCAGAATCTATGTCTGAACAGCATTTCTTCAGATGTCTTTTCACTTACCAGGGAAAAGGTAGCGGGCCCAAATTATTGTTTTCTCTTTTATTTAGAATTCTTTAATCCCACACTAAATAACTTTAATTTACCGTAACAAAGCATTATATTTGCATGGAAGTAAAAAGAAAAATGTTTCCCATCTTCATAAGTGCTGAAAATATGTATTTAAAAAAAACCCTCATTTATCATAAAGTGCACCACGAAGTAACGGCCCTTTAAGTGAAAAACACCTAGTTGATATTATAAAATGTCCATTCTAAAACAAGATAACAAAATGCCAAAAATCATCACATAAACACCCCTTCCAGAAGCCTCTTCAGCACTGCTTCCAGGTACTTCACCAGGAAGCTTCACAGTGCACACGGCAAGGTCAGCTCACCTGGATGGGCACAGCAGGTGAAGCGAGGTCAGTAATGCAATCCAGGTGTGCAGAGTGTCAATCAGCGACCCCTTCCCAGCCCAGAACTTCATGTAGGAAACTGTCCACATTTATTGGTTTAACATGGACACAGAAAGGATTCTATAATCCAATATCTCACTTCAGCCAAATTTTAGATTTGGTTTGCCAAGTAAAGGCAAAAAGTACAATCAATTCATGCTTTAAAAATCTAAAGTCACTTGTTAATCATCATTAAGCAAGAAAGGAATCAGTAATGAATATTAAAACTAGAAGGCCCAAGTATGAGAAAAAATGTCCACAGTCTCAGATTACCTCCCATCTCTCCAAAGACACTCACTCATTACAAAACAGATACACCACCCTAATCAAATACTCAAAGTAACACCATCAATAAATGGAACAAAGAGCTAGCATGTGCCTCTGAATAGCTTGCACTGAGAAGGACACATGACCAGTTTTGTGATTTTTCGGCCCAAAACACACAGCCTGAAGTCAATCTGAGGAAGCATCAGGCAGACCAAAGTTGAGGGGCATGCTACTGAACAAGTGGCCTCCACTCTTCAAAATCACCAAGGCCCTGAGAAACAGAGTGAGAAACTGATGGAGATTAAGGATAAAGGAAAGCCAACAAAATGCAGGAAACCATAATTGTATTTTGTTATTAAGGAAATTAGTAAGACAACTGGTAAATTTAAAGTATGCAGAATAGAGAGAAAAAATACAAATTTCCAACTTTCTCATAGTCTGAATAAATTTTTTTTAAAAATTAAGTAAAGTGTGTTCAACTAGAAGTTTCAGCATTACTAACTCTATTAAAAGGAACACAACCTACAGCAGGGGTGCCACTCTTAAACAGAAAAAGACGACAAGAAATGGATAGCCATCAGTGGATCACATGGAGCCATATTTAATGCTGTAGTACAGTCTTAACTTTATCCTTCTCCTTTCTTCCTTTACCAAGGAAAAATCTGAAGCCACTGACTGGCCTGGGCACTCTGCTGTCAGTTGCCATAGCATTTGGAAGAGATCAGATAATATGCAACTCTTGGGCCTTAGAAAAGGAAGGCTGGATAAAGAACAATGATGGGAGACCAGTTTGCTTGAGTCCTGTGATCCTGAACGGACCAGAGAAGAGACAGAAATTCACAGTACTTCTAACAGCAATAGTGCAGCCCTGCTTATTTTTCTTACACAACTATATTAGGCTTTACTGGAACTATCTAGTGATTCCAGACCAGCCAGCATCAGAGAACAACCAGTAACACATTTCTAGAATTTTTTTTTTTTTTTTTTTGTAGTGCTGGGGATCGAACCCAGGGCTTTGTGCTTGCAAGGCAAGCACTCTACCAACTGAGCTATCTCCCCAGCCCCAGAATTTTGAAAGGGATTCAAGAGAAACTTGCTCAACATATAACCCAATATGGAATATGTCATCACCAGTGATAGATTTAAGTACCAGTTCTCTGATGGCCTTTTGTTCCTGATTCAAATGACACTGCCACCAGCTTCCATAACCCCCAACTTAAGTGTGAAGTAGACCAGTGACTGATTATTGCTGTCTTGTGTGCTCTCCAGTCCCTGAAAGCCCCCTCAGATCTTGAGCCACTGCTCCCTATCCCCACCGGCATGTCTTACTAGACTGCCCCTTGTCAGAGCCATGAAAAATACCTACCCACTGGAGCCTCTTCCAGCCACACAAGCGTTGCCCCTCCCCACCATTCCCTGATGATTACATGGTCAGGTCTACAGAATTTGGAGATCGGATACATTACTGGTGTAACTTGGCTATCTCATGAATCATCTACACTCTCAAGCTGGCCAAGAAACTAAGCCACTATTCTTAACAGCACTTCTACGGAAATATAAGTTCCAAGTGCCAGATAGTTTACTTGCAGAGAAACAACAGATGCTATGTTTATTGAGTGGAATTTTTAAAAGGTTATCTTTGGCACACAGTTTTTCAGGTAGGGACATACTGAAGAAGCTACTATAACACTAAAATTCTACTAAGTTTGTGGTACCAGTCAACACACTATCAAATTCATTTCATTAAAATCCTACAATATGTACAATCAGAAAAATGAGAAATTACACTCCATTTATGTATGATCTATCAAAATGCATAATGCATTCTACTGTCATGTGCAATTAGAATAAAAAAATTTTTTAAATAAAACAAAATGTTATACCTTTGTCTTTCTGTTCCAAAGCAGAGTTCATTACTATTGCTATTATATCCTATGAGACCTATACCCAATGAATTGTAACATGGTTATTATGAGTAATTGAGCATAAATATTACAAGATGAGAAAGGAAGATGTCTTACAAGAAAAAAGCAAATATTATAAACTTTTTGTGATGCAGCAAATCCACTTCTGGGTATATACTCAAAGAACTGAAAACAGGATTTAAAAAGATATTTGTACACTCATGTTCACAGCAGCAACATTCAGTTGTGCATAAACAAAACATAACGAACACCCAAAGTCTAACAAATACCTACAGAGTATTGGTAAGTCTGAAAAAGGAAGGAAATTCTGACAAATACTAGGACATTGATAGACTCTGAAGATGTCACATCACAAGGACAACATGATTCCACTTGTCATAGGTATGTATCTATGAGAGAGAGTCATGTTCAGAGCGGGGGTTGTCCTGGGCTGCATGAGGGAAGAACAGGAGGCCACTGCTGAATGGGTTCCGAGTTTCAGTTCTGCAAGATGAAGAGACTTCTGGAGAAGGACAGTGGTGATGGGCTGCACATTGAAGAGGACATACTTAATGCCACTGAATGGGCACTTAAAATGAGTCAAAAGGAAAATTTTACGTATGTTTTGCTGCAATGAAAAACTTTTTAAAAAATGTCAGCTTATTTTCCTAAAAGCCATGTAACTATGATTTATGCTGCTGGTCAATGCCCCTAAATGAAGTCCACAGCTTTATAGTTTCCATGATATTAGCCATTAACACATATATGCACACAAATTATACAACAGAAGTATTTAATGTGAAAAATAATTTTAAAGGGATTAAATAAAAAAAAGGTAATTCTGGAATCCCTAAGGATCTCTTTTCAACTTTTTTCCCCACATGAAAATATAAAATTTACAAGATTCAGCAAAAAAAAAAAAAGGGGGGGGAAAACACATACACAAAAGTCACAACAACCATTTAATGGTAAATTTTTTGTTATTGTTTTGTTTTTTGGGGGGGCGGGCATCTGATGATGGAAGAGTTCAACAGTATTTCCACAGAATAGTCCACAGAGATAATAAGTTTATCCCTGATCTCTAGAAGTAAATCTCACCTCCAAGTGAGCTAGAATCTGCACATGGCCAGCAGTTCACACAGATGGCCCAACAATGTCCTATACATAACTAAGCACAGGAGCAGTTAGGCCTAAGAATAAGTAAAGATCCAGGCACTAAAAATAAAAACTAGGATAGATATTTTCTTTTTCCTAGAAAGAACAAAAATTACAAAACAGAAACAACAACAAAATGCATGCCAAAATGAGCTCTTCAGTCTATGTGGGATATTAATTTTCAATGGGAAGAATCCCCTTGTTCCCAAGAAGCATAATTTTCCTATTGCCTTCTGTAGTTGGAAAAAGAATATTCAAAACACCTGTTTTCTTATACTATGGACTACAAGGAGAAAAGGTAAGCGATTCGTTAGGGCTGAGAGGGCTGTGCAGAGTAAGCAGTAAAAAGCACTGTAATAGGTTTAAGGAAAGGCTGAGGGCTGACTTCGGAATGTATGGATGCCCTGGGGAGAGTTAAACTTAGTTAAAGACACAAGGGGCTGGGGCTGGGGTCATGGCTCAGCGGTAGAGCACGGCCTAGCATGCATGAGGCCCGGGGTTCCGTCCTCAGCACCACATAAAAATAAAATAAAGGTATCGTGTTCACCTACAACTAAGAAAGCTAGTCTTTTAATCATATCTGGGAAAAACACTCTAATCTAGGTATGTAAAAGTAGGGTTTGGATATCAATGTATGGATTGTTTCCAACATTAAGTTTTAGTTAATACTGAGCTTATTAATGATCACAAAAAGAGTGCATATTCATTTTAGAAAACAATGAAATACAGTTTGGAATCGGTCTGACCCACCTCTCGAGTAGCAAGCTGGTTGCTGAGTTCTTCAGCCTTCTCCACATCCCATTCCTCCACAGCCTGGTCTATCTGCTTTTCAAGACCTGACTATAAAAGAAAGAAATCTAAAAATTAAGGGTACAAATGAAAAGCATGCATTTCTTAGCCAACATTATGTCACAGGACTACACCAAATGGTCTGCATGTATCACACATAACCCTATCTGGTGGTTGTTACTATCCCATTCACAAATGGAAAGTCCCAGAAACATTACATGACTTACCCAAGATCATATAATTCTTAACTAACAATAAAAAGAAGATGCAAATTGGATTCTTGTGACTCCAAAAACAATGCTTTCCCTTAATAATAACACTATTCATGGTAATAATATTTAAAAATTATGAAGAGCTTCTCATGTGGTAGATCCTGGGTTTAGTACTGGTAAGAAAGTTCATTTAACCCTATAATAATTCCATAAAATAATACTGTTACCCTGTTTTAAAGATGAGGAAACATAGTTCTGAACTCCCTAACTTAGCCACACTTAAGTTACATGAATATAGTTTTGCTCAGACCCTGCAAGGCTGTCCCCTATAGCTCAAGATTTTCACTCAACAACCCTTCATCATATTTGACTAAGAGGACTAAGTTGAATATTAAATATGGGAGTAAATCACATTTCATTTCCCTATGGCATTCTCTTAATTTACTAAAGATGCTTCAAAAATTTGTAATTATAATATTCATGGGGTTACCAGACTAGGCAGAACTCAACACACATTTATGGAAAGATGCTCTGACATAAATAAATAAATAGAGTTGTAAAAATAATTGCTAAAGAAAATAATTTTTTTTAAAATGGCCTAACACCTTAAATTATACTACAGAGCCTTAGTAACAAAAATGGCATGTACGGTACTGGCACAAAAACTGATATGTAGACCAATGGTACAGAAAGGAAGACACAGTCAAATCCACATAAATACAGTTATCTCACACTTGACAAAGGGGTCAAAAACATACACTGGAGAAAAGCAAGCCTCTTCAACAAACAGTGCTGGGAAACCTGGAAATCCATATGTAGCAAAATTAAATTAAACCCCTGTCTCTCACCCTGCACAAAAATCAACTCAAAGTGAATTAAGGACTTAGGCATTAGAACAGAGACCCTGCGACCAACAGAAGAAGTAGTAGGCCCAAATCACCACCACGCATACTTAGGAACTGACTTCCTTTAACAAGACTCCTAAAATGCAAGAAGTAAAATCAAGAATCAATAAATGGGATGGAATCAAACTAAAAAGCTTCTTCACAGCAAAGGAAACAATCAGTAACATGAAGACAGAGTCTATAGAATGGGAGAAAATCTTTACCACATGCACCTTAGATAAAGCATTAATCTCCAGGATAAAAAACAAACAAATAACCCAATCAATAAATGGGCTAAGGAACCAAACAGACACTTCACAGAAGAAACATAATCAATTGACAAATATATGAAAAAATGTTCAATATAAATCAAAACTACACTGAGATTCCATCTCACCCTAGTCACAATGGCAATGATCAAAAATACAAGCAACAATATAAGTTGGCAAGGATGTGGGAAAAAAGGTACACTCATACATTACTGTTAGGACTTCAAATTGGTACAACCACTCTAGAAAGCAGTAGGGAGATTCCTCAGAAAACTTGGAATGAAATCACCATTTGACTCAGTTACCCCACTCCTAGGTTTATACCCAAAGGATTTAAAATCAGCATACTACAGCAATGCAGTCACATCAATGTTTACAGCAGCTCAATGCAAAATAGCTAAGCTATGGAACCAACCTAGGTGCCTTTCAGCAGATAAATGGATAAAGAAATTGAGGTATATATACACAATGGAATATTACTCAGTCTTAAAGAAGAATGAAATTATGGCATTTGCCAGTAAACTGATGGAACTGGAAAATATCATGCTATGTGAAATAAGCCAATCCCAAAGAATCAAAGGCGGAATGTTTTCTCTGATATGCGGATGCTAATTCACAATAAGGTGAAGGGAAGGGGAGGGATAGGGAAGAATAGAAGTACTTTGGATTACACAGAGGGGAGTGAAAGGAGGGCAGGGGGTATGGGGACAGGAATGACAGAACAAATAGAACATTATTACCCTATGTGTATATATGATTACATGACCTGTGTAACTCTACAATACATACAACCAGAAGTTATACTCCATTTATGTATGATGTGTCAAATGTACTGTCATGTAAAACTACTACTACGAAAAAAAATGGTCTAACATATGCTTCTTGTAAGAAAATCTTATTCTAACAATGATTTCCCTAGGGTATCTTTAAACAACCACATATTCAGTTAATATTATCTTACAGATTTCTCCCTCCTTATGTAACAACAGAAGTCCTAAGAACATCTCTCCCATCAGTATATTGCTTGATTATTCAAGTCAACTGAGAGAAAATTTGTTCCTGGGTAGCCTTGTTGAAATGATACTTAAAAAACAAAACTGTAATCTGAGACACTATTACCCTATATACATATATAACTCTACAACCAGTGGGATTCCACATCATGTACAACCAGAAAAATGAGAAATTATACTCCATCTATGTATGATGGATCAAAGTGCATTCTACTGTCATGAATAACTAATTAGAACATCAACAACAAAATTAACATTAAAAACAAAACACTGGAGAAGCAGTCCAGTGAGGTCATCACCAATGTCCATCATTAAGTGAAGCCTATTCCTTCTCAAAAACCCACCTAAGGGCCTGGGAGGTCAACAACCTTTCTCACTTGATCTCAACAGCAGCTAGAGATCCTCATCAATGGCCCTTCATCATCTTTGACCCTAGCTAGGCCACACGGCTCTAATGCCCTCTTCCCGTTTTTGTCTATTCTCCAGATTTTCTGCAGAAGTCTTCTGGACACCCTGGACTCACGTTTTAGCACTCTTCCTTGTTAGGAAGCTTTAATCCTACGCTCCTCAGAAGTCAAGGGCAGTGCCACTCCAGCTCTGGTCCACGTCGTGGTCTGTGCGCAGAGCCAATCCATGAATTGTTTTGGTCCAAGCAAAGCTAAGGAACTTGTGCCAGAATGCAAGATCAACTTCATGACTAACACAGTTCTGTCTGCATGACTTAGATTTTTCTCAGTCTCATCTTTGGCAATGCTGTGCTTCCTAATCTCTGGTCACATTTACCATTTTATGAACGTTCTCGTGCCTCTGATGTGCTTCCCTATGAATGTTCTTAATCATTCTTTCAGGCTTACATCAAATGTTACCTTATCTATGGCCCTATGTAATTTCTCAGTCTGCCACCCTCTCCCGTGCCCCACACCAGCCTGCACATCACTCTGTTGTCACTGGCCCTCCTGTCTCCCTTCAGCACTTACTGATCTGACATGCTATCTTCCTCTCTTGGGCTCTATGCTCAGTAAGGGCAGACTCTTTGTGTCACTGGCATGCTGTGTCCCCAAATCCAGTCAGTTCCTCCCACATAAGAGGTACTCACTCACTCACTGAGAGAATATTCACAGTGAAGTATCAACTTTTGCATCCATACTGCAGGACCCACCCATACTGGGAACATTCATTACATATCCACTGCTTTGAAATCACCCCAAGGGAATTCCACAACAGTAACATTGAAGTAATAATGCCCCCATGATTAAAAAAGGGTGGGTGACACACGTTATGACACTTGTTTACTCAAAATCTATCTAGTTACTAAAATATATATTCCCTGAGGGCATGTGAAATATGCCCATCTTGGGCTCCAGGAGTTTAGTTTACCTGCATCTAGAACTTCGTATTTAATATTTAACTTACAATGGAAATAGTCATTTTAAAAATGTTGACAGCCTCCCCTTCCTGTGCAAAATATTATCTCCTCAAATGATACTGAGATAGATGAAACAAAACATCAGTATCAAATTCAATTGCCCTTGCATCACAAATTCTAGGTAGTCTGACACCTCAACTCAGAGCCCATCCATCATTCAGTCAACCCAGACTTGCTCCAATCTTTTAATTCGGCAACCTGCTCAGGAATCCATTCGTAAACCTGCCTTGCTCGTTCCCTTCCAATTATCTAGGCTTCCTGAGATTAAAGACCAGATGTTGTATCCCTTATACCAGAACCTAGAAGGACCACAGACAAGTGAGGGAAGAGGAATCCACTCAATTCTTGCTACTAACACCCAAGAATAAATAAGCAGTCTGCTGAGTTATTCTCAACTTGTTAATGTCCCTTTGTTTACCATGGAGCTACAGCTTAAAATTTAATGACACAAAGGAGAGAAAGCAAAAACACTCCTCCTTTTTAGAAACTCATATTAACTACTAAATCTCAAGGTATAATTTTCACTTAAAAATTAATCAGTTAAATTTACAAATCGATCTTTTCACTATCAAAAGTTTTCTATTCACCCAGTCATTCAGAATAGCAAAATGTGGTCACAGTTCTGAGTAGATGAGGTACTTATAAGCCTCAGTTCCTCAAAGATAATTAAAGGACTGGCTTGAATGACTAACACTTCCTCCAAGAATAAAATCCTAGCTTTCTACTGCATTTCCAACTTTGGTTTTAGTTCAAGTTTTTTGTTTTGCTTTGTTTTCCTTAACATTCATGAACTTTTGCTAGATAAAACTATTTCTTCCTTTCTTCTTCCCTTCTTTCTGATAATTTACTAAAGTAAAATATAATTGCTCCTTAAAAATTTTATAGTTCCATGTGGACACCCAAGCTTTCTGTTTCTGTAAGAACACAGTAACATTCCAAATACATTCAAAATGCTTATATTAATAAAAAAAAATTCTTCTATAAAACATTCCCATCTCCTTAAGACCCTAAGTTCACAGCAGTTTAAAAAGAGCATAGGTCGGGAGATGAGATCTGGGCTCAGAAATCAGCTCCTACACCTATGAACTAAGCAATCCTGGGTGAGTTTCTAACCCCATTGAGGTGAAGGTACTTTGAATACCTGAAATGAGAATAAAACCACACTCTCTGCAATGTTATGGTCAGGATCAAAGAAGCTACATGTAAAATATCTAGTCACATTTTCAGAATATAATGATCACTCATTCAAAACAGTAAGTTGCTCCTATATCTAAATATCCAGATATCACAATGCAAAGAGAAAGCTTCTCTTTCTATGACTATAGACCTTGTCATAGTTCTTCAAGGGCTCACATCCAGAGACCCAAGAATTCAATTTTGAGTCAGTAAAGAGTCCCATGAAATAAGATTTCAGTATTAAAGTTTTTTTAAAAGTCTTAAACTGAACCCAAGAGCAGCCTTTAAGTAACTTGTTCAGGACATCTTCCACACCAGAGAAGAGGCAAGAAGCAGAGCACCGCTGACCGTGGTGATGCTTCTGGTGTGCTTCTAACTTGCCTTTTGGCTAGAATGAAAATTCAGGTCAAGATATGTATCAGCACAAACAGATTAACTGAGGAATGGCAATTTGTCCACAGGTGGAAAATTCACCTAAGGGCAGTACCTCACAGGTTCCCATGAGGCAATTACTAACCTCTAATTAGTAAAGTTTTGCTGCAGATGTCAAGAATATGGCTACACAAGTAAGAAATTTATGGGTACCAGGTTTAAACTGTAGACCAATTGCCCAAATATGTATTTGCAGAATATCCTTTACTGTGTGATTAAAGGTTTTTAGGTCAAACTGTATCACAATATATTTCTATGAAAATTGTACTACTAAATATTATTTTGATACTTCACTGAGCTTCTGAAGCATAACAACAAATTAATTGTCTACTGAAGTTTGCTTTACTATAACTGGACTCAACTATCTAGGAGAAAATGAGATGATTTCTCCATAAACAAGAGGGGGAAACAACCTTTATATATAAACATATAGCACACATTTACAAATACGATTTTTTTGCCTTTATGTATAAAATTATACATAAAGTTGAATCAAGAAAGCAAAAACTAAGTTCAGCAGTTAAAGAAAAATCTAGACTTAGGACCAAATGACTGTTTAAACTCTCATTTCACTTCTTACCTGCTCTGTTTGTTTTGTAGGCAAATCACACTGGCTTCAGTTCTTTCATCTCTATTGTGAGAATAATATTGGCCCTGCCTACCTGCCCCACAGGGATCACATAGGGATCAAGAGAGAACGCTTTGTAGCTGATACCAGGGGAGCTTCCAGGTAACCCCACAACACACCCCACAGCTCCGCCTTCCTGCTCCTTCCTGCCCAAGAGAAGGCAGCCAAGGCTTTTATCTGATCTATGCTCTGCAGTTGCACATAAGACCTGGGTGGAAAAGATATTTTTTTTACCAGTTTGAAAGAGCTCCACCATACAATAGCAGTTTCCGCTCATGAACACCTTTTAAAAACCATCAGACATTGTACAATTACTGTAAAAATTATTAAAGTACTTTTGGCTTTCATGTCAAAAAGTATCCACAGACTATCGGAACTCCTTCAATAATGAGTGCTAACTAATCAAATTGATTTAACTAAAGAACACTTGAGACATTTATAATGAAATTGACGAGTGAAGTTATTCTACAGAAATTCCCACAGATTTAAAATAATTATGTTATCATTACAGAATTATTAGCAAGTCTCAGAACTTCTGCCAGAAACACAATTATGGCTGTATTTAATACAAAGACTATTTTGAAACAGTTTTGGATATTAGGAAAATTGCAATTTAAAAAATACAAGCCTCCTTCCACTGTCCGACAAGCAGGTGATAGGAGTGCTATAAATACACCTTCTAGGCTGAGCAACAGTTTCAGATTGGCAGTATTCCAAAAACTAAACACTGTGGGACAGACACAAGATTAAGAAATTTGTTTTGCTTTACCATTACTGAGGGTTGAGTGAATACAAAATTAAAAGGCTCTCTGAGATATCATAACAGATCAGCCTCTGCTCCAGAGAAATAAAATAATAGACTGAAAATCCATGCTGGTTCATCCATGCTGCATCAGGCTGCATCAGGTTTTGATGATCCTCACGAGATTTCATGAACAGCAGCTACTATCTGCTGAACTTACATTTACTCATAGCTTTTATCTTGGTGCCTCCGATGTGGACATTCTTTAAAGTTTATTTACTCTGTTGGATTCACAGCAGAGACTTTAGCACCACAGCAAAGGGGGTGACATGTAAAACCACAATCCCAAATCAAAGTACGAGCATGGACTTACTGGCATGCAATTACACTGAACTCCCAAGAGAACATGAAATAATTTGGCTTCACTAAATCCTTCCTTCCCTTTTATGTTTGCATTTATTTGTAGAATATGAAGTGCTGGCAAAATCCTGGCCAGCATCAGTTTTCTTGTTTAGAAAATTGTCATAACTTTCTTAGCCAGCTGCCACACAGAGGAATGTCTGCATTAACAAAACCCAGATTTATAAAATAGATCAACGGGTAATTACAACAGGATTTACAGCAATTTCCCTTAAACAGAAGATCTCACTTTTAAAATGGTATTTGACTTATTTTCTTCTAGAACATAGCTAGTGCATAATGTGAAATAGAACACCAGTTCCTGAGTTATTTAAAAGATTTTTGTATAAAGAATTCTAGAATTCTGTACTAAAGTAACTTCACATAAATTACAAATTCCAGACAATGAATAAGAGCTAGTATAACTAGCCAGGCTTAAGATGGTACAATTTCATATGTAATCTCTAAGATAGATTATAAAAAATATTCTCTAAATTTCTAGTTTTTAGAATGCCTGAAAAGTTCATTTTGTGGCTTTAACCTCACTAAAACAATTTAGATAATCTAATCAGTAGTTGTGAGGAAACATAACAAACATTCTAATTGCAAATCACCGAATTCATAAGTAAAACTTCAAAAACAAATGCCCAGTAGAACCAATTTAACCATTTATTTCTTAATGAACAATCCAATCAAGCAGCTGGACTCTCCAAATCTGCCACAGATGGCACTTAGATCAGAATGCTCAGTACCATTCTCCTCCCTTATATTTTAAAAAGATCTGTTACAATCGAGAACATCCCCCTTCACAAAGCCCTTCTCCAAGTCCACCAGAATCTCAAGGGTCAGGAGCATGGCAATGACACAGGCAAACAGTCACCATCCATTCTAGAGTGAACCTAGGGAACTGAGAATGGGTCATGAAACCTGAGTTTTACTTTCAACCCTACCAGTTATCTTTCTTTGTTAGAAATTTTAGCATTTTTGCATCATGCTTAAAGGAGATTGCTCAGAAGAAATAATTAGCTGCAGCAGAAAGCAATCTTAGTTCCACTTACCCAGTGTTCTAGGGACTATTTTTGGATAGTAATTCTTTGCAAAGTTAAAATAAAAATTCACATGTAAAATTCTGTCGTGACAGTTGCTTGATGTATGTACCCTCAGTGACAAAACCGCCCAATGATGGATTTAAAACCAGAGGATTTGTCACAAGAAATACCAACTGATCAAAAAATGGCACACAGATGCCTACACAGCAATGACTCATGTAAGACGCACAAATCTACACTATACACAGGAGACATTACACCTGGGCTTCAGCCATCTCCCTATCATTCTGCACCACCAACACCCTGCTATGTGAATATGTGAGTTACTCTTCCATTCAAACCTTTACCAGGTTCTACAGACTGAAACTCAAAACATGTACCTCAACCTCAGGCTCTTTTCCAAGCCTCCTATCACATTTTATTAAGTGCCTACTCTGTTCCTATATCCCAGTTAACACCCATGACCCAAACTGAATTCTGAATAGGCTCCAGTGTAAATCTTTTCCCCTCCCAAACTTTCTCATCTTCATAACTGGCATTATTGTGCCCACCACTACATAAAGCACAACCTTGGTTTCCTCTTCCTCCTATTCTTCAGAACCTTACAAGCCATGCACAGTCAAATACTGTCAATTCTACTTCTACACTATGCCTCAGATCCGCCCACTTTTCTCCATCCTCAGCAGCACCATTCTTGTTCAATTCACCATCATCTCATGCCTAGAAATTTCTTAACTGTTCTGTTCTCATCTACTTTTGTTGCCTCGCAATTGATTTCTCCAGTAAGAGCTGCGGCAATCTTTTTAACCTAAAATTATATCAAGTCATTCTTCTGACATAAAACCCTTTAAAGAGGCTCAACTGCACTGTGAGTTAAACCCACTTCATGACTATGCCCTCTGAAGTCCTACTCAAGTCCCTGTCCATCAGTCTTTCCAATCTTAACTTAGGTAACTGTGCTCCATGCAGATGACAGTTCAGCCAGGTTGGCTTTCTTACAGTTACTTAAAGGTGCCTGATGACCCTTCCCCATAACTTTACCTATGTTGTTGCTTCTGAATGATCATTCTTTGGTCATTTCATACTGTTCAGGTCTCACCGAAATGGCATCTTCTGAGAAAGGCTTTTCCTCACCTCTCAAGCTAAAGTGAGGCCCTATTTTAATTTTTGTTGCGATAATCTGTTCTTTTCCTTTTTAACACTTTTTAAAAAATGTTTCTCTATATCTTTTTGGTACACAATTAGCATATTCACTTTTGGATGAACTAATGGACAAGTACCTTAGGCAAGGCTAATCAAAAATATATTCTACTAGTAAACATAAGATACTAAAAGATCTTACCTTGTCAACCCTTTTCTTTTTAACAGGCGGTTCAAATCTATCATTGGCTCCAAAGTACTGAGTAAGCTCCTTCCATTGGGTTTCATTTAAAGGCTGTTCACTGCAAAAAGACAAAAAATTATTTTATTCATTTTTATTTTTACTATTTTTAATTGGTTACTACAATTACTAGTTTTTATATTTCATCAAGATCAGAGATTAATAGCTGAGCTATTGGACAAGTTCTACAAATACTGCCTAGAATAGACAACTATTTTAAATTCTACCTACCTATGAGATTCTTTTTCATTCTTCAATTTATCTGAAAAGAATTCACAAAGCATCAATATTTAAATATTTGGCTTATTATTTTAAAATCATATTTTCAAAAAATTATTTAACCCAATTAGTCACAATTCAACACTAGCACTATAGACAATGTGAATGTAAAACAAAAAGCAAAAGAGAAAAACCTTTTCTGGAGCGTTTTCTCTTTTTCCCTCTGAATCGTGAAGCTGAGGTTTTCTGTTCAGAATGTTTTTTATGCAATTCTTGAAATTTCTATGTGAAAGTAAAAATAAGAAAAAAAAAAAAAAAACACTGAGAAACAAAGATATTTTGAAGAAAAACATGCATTTAAAAACCAAATGTGTTAAGTAATAAAAATATTTATATTCTGGCATTTATAAGGTTGAAAATAGAGTTCTTGAGATACACTATTCCCTGAAGATAGAACCTGAGTTTTGAAGTTCATCTGTTTTGATAAAAGCTGTTGGATAGTTGAGACTGAAATGCAATAACTCATAGATAGATAAAATGAAGTTAGAAACCCATCATATACCACACATCAGGCAAAATAATGTATTCCTTCCACTTTTTATGAAAAACAAAGTAAAAATGAAAAGCATCTAAGTGGCTGATGACTCAAAGGGCAGTGAAAGCATTCAAAGCCCACCATCCCTATCCACTCATCATAAGAACACACACACTGACCAGGCAGAGAAACTAAGCACACGCATGCACACACAGGTTTTCATGTGAGCATGTTAGGAAAAAACCTACATTCCACAAATTTAAAGGAATTCCAGAAGGGCATTCTTCATACGCATCTGCATTGGCCTCTGTTTCTGTTTTTGGTCCATCTGCTGGGAAACTTGAGATTTCTGTGTCTCTATTAGCCCCATCCTCCTTATCTTCCTGTAAGTCAAGTTCAGACTTCTCCAGTGTGACTTCGTCTTCAGAACTCGATTCAACATCACTTTCATTCAGGCCAGGAGGCAGCAGTCCATTCCACATCTTTTCTTCTAGAAGAAAAAAAATGAATGTAGACATACAAAGTAGCCATGGAAACAATTTCAAAATCATTTTAAAAAACGCCCCTGAAGCCTGGGAAGTCTTATCAATGGTTAGAGAACAGTCTGTCTAAACTTGTTTAAATATAAAATGTGATGCATCCTCCACATTAAAATAGCTAAAACCTTCACTTCAGTAAGTTAAAGAAACATTTAAAAGTAGTTTAAACTAGTTTGTTACAACACACATCTAAAGGAAATAAGACCTCAATTTGCTAATATATGAATAAATTTATCCTGAAACATGAAATTCAGGAGAGAATTGCTCAAGAATGTGAAATGTCTAATGATATATTCTATAGGAAATTTAAGAATTCAAGTATTATATTCCAAGCTATGCCAAGTAGAGTAAATAAAGATGGAAGTTTCACCCATGTCTGAATGTAGAAAACTTTTAGGGAACTTAACTGTTTAAAGAGCAGGGAAAGAATTACTTAAAGGGTAATTTTAAATTGACTAAGCAATGTGAATAAGGTATAATAGTAAAAAGAATACCCTAGTTTTCTATTTTATACCATTTGCTAAACTGACACTAAATGAAATATAATTCTAACAGCTTAACAAAGCATACAGCTTTTTTAGTAACAATACTATATTTGGAAAACTAAAGTTAAAGTTCAGGATAATTAGCATTAATTGTCTACTAATTGGTAGAATCACTGGTAGAGAGAACATATGCCATTCGTAGAATCATTAATTTTAATAAACATTTCTAAAAAAAATCAGAGTTGTAATCATTTGCTAAAATTATGATAATTGAGTACATTTTCATCATTGGTTTCTATGACACTATTTTTATAAATACGTATTGAAACAAAACCAATTCATTCAAAAAATAAGTCTAAAATAGAAAAACTGGTTATACTGTTTATAATTTATTACATATCAAAAGAAATGAAACAGAAGGACAGAAATCTGCTTTGTGGAGTTTTCAGTCAATTGTGACTAACCTAGCAAGATAATCAACTATACTCTGAAAAAAAAGACATCAGGAGATTTGGCATTAATCTCAATAATTTTCTTTTAAGGACCTCTTCTTGGGTCCAAAGAATCAGATCTTATTTTTTTTGTGGGTTTAGTCCAGCCTCATCAGTTGCTGGTTTTCTAAAAATATCCTCACTTTTTAAGAGGAAGGACTCTGCTGTCTAATTGCTCCAACTGGAATACCAACTCCACCACCCACAAGTGGTATAAAGAAATCATTTACCATCTCTGACAGTTTCTTTATCTGTAACAGGGACAATTACACTGCTCATAAGGTTATTCTGAGGATTAAATGAGATAAGCCACTCAACATAGTATTTAGGAAGTTCTGGGGGCTTAATAAATAGTTCCCTTTTTTTTTTTGGAGGTGGTACTGGGATTGAACCCAGGGTCTTGTGCATGCTAGGAAAACACTCTACCAAATGAGCTATATCCCCAGCCCTTATTAAGTCCCTTTTGATATTATTATCTCTGAGGCTATGTGTTGCATTTTTATCATTTTGGTAAGTGGCAGGATTCAGACTAAACTATAGTTTTGAAGTTTCTAATATTTGTGGTGCATTCACTTAGCAACTGATGCAAATTTTTTATTTCCCTGACTTCCACAGTGTGTCATAAAGTTTTTATTAAAAATTTTGGCATTTGTTTTTTTGAATGAAGCAACAAAACAAGAGGAAAACTGAAAGACCACAGCTCAAATTTCAAGTCTCCACATTTGCACAGGTCCTTCCAAAGCACTGAACTTACTTTTCTATTCAGGATATGCATTCCTTTCTTTTTTTTAAAGCAGGTCCATAAAACCTGTATCTCTTAACCTGGCCTGTGGATGTTAAAGGCTGCAAAACTGAGTACTCTTGAGCTACTTCAGTAACACAAAGGATATCATGTGAAAATATGACAAAATTGGAAAATGGCTGTTATAACATTAATAAAAATATTTCTACTGTACTGAGGAGAAAGGGGAGGAGAGTAATAATAAGCTCTAACAGACTTTGCCCCTGGTATAAAATAGACCATCTAAGAACAGTAACAAATTTCAGATTTCGATTTCTTAGCGTAAGTGCAGCCTATGTTAGAAAGCACCATTTCTCTTCTAGTCCACAGCATCTTTTACATGCTCATCTTGTGCCAGGTACTCAAGACCTTGAAAATGTAAGTATGCAAAACAAGCCAAGATTCCTAAACCCATAGAGCAACATGTATATACAGACGGCAAGTTCCTATTGATAGCAGCCAAGTGTCACTCAACTTGGACCTTAAATGGTATGTGCCTCCCCAAGGAACAGTGGCAAGGTCTCCCACGGAACCACTGTGGTAGCATCTCCACAGGGAAGCAGTCCAAGCTCTAGGCACCACTGGAGAGTAGCCTCAGTTGCACTAAGCAGGGCAGGCTTTTCCTCATCAGACCTCAAACGCTTATCCATTTTTTATTGCTTTTTGGACTTTCTCGAAATGACCTCTAGGTCCCTTTGATATGCCACTAAGAACTGTCTTCACTGATACTTACCTGACATGATCTGAGTGTATCTAAAGAAGAAAATTTTTAAAACTCTAAAAAATGCAATCTACCTCCAAATCCATAAAATAAGGGAAAATTCTAACAAGGTATTTTTTTAACATAGTTCTTTAAACTCTTCAAAGTCACACACCATTTTCCTGTGACTTTAAAAAAAAAGGAAGTATGAGGGAGACTCAGGGAGCCACTGACAAACACAGAAAACTGCTGCCCCTCACTGAGGCCTGTAAAATGGAGCAGCCTGTGTGAGAAGCAGCTCAACTGTAAACCAGCCAGTATGAAGTGGCTGCTCAGTGACTTCTACCGTGGCTCATGTTTGAAAACACCGTATTCCTATTCATAGCAAACACGTCAGTGGTGCATTTTCTAATAGGCCTCCTATTATTCCCTTTTTGGCTGTTCTGGAGGATGACTGTTGTTCACTGCAGTGTCTCTTACCTATGCCTTTCAAAGTGTATTTCTTTATTTTAAAGCACACAATTTCAAATTTCACTTTAATTGAGAAAATTTATTCAGCCATTCTCAAGAGATAGAGGAATAGACATTTAATTTTTTTCATGTACATTATAGCCAGGTCCACGTAATAGCCAACGCATTCATTCATAAGCTTTTAGTTTTTAGCCTAAAATCCATATAATTTTTAATTTAATCATTTTGGTTCCAAGGTAATTGTAAAAGATTCAGAATCTCCTTTTTTCTCAAAAGAGTTTGAATATCATCTTCTTCAACATTTCACACCTCTGGAGTTAAGATTTATGCCATCCACAAGTAACCTATAAAACATTCTATGTGTACCATGCCAAATACATCTTACTCTTGGGCTGACACAATTTACTATGAATTTATAATATTTCTGTATTGTTCTAGTTTGAGTAGCTGAGTTTTCTTTTGCCCTTGCGAACCAACCACAGATATTATTTAGTACACCTGGGCAGAAAACAATGTATCAAGAATAGGCAGAGTTTAGTGGTTCCTAATCTATGGTTTTTACCAAGCTTTATCATGATGGTAACAGGGGTCACTAAGTCATTTTCAATATTTTAAAAAACCCAAGACTTTATTTTCCCTCCCACTGAGACAATGTAATCCACCTTGAGGTAAAGAAACTTAAAACTCAGTGAGTCCATGTTCACCAGAAAAGCTGACTGATAGCTACTGACCTGAATCTTATTAGAAAAACAATGAATGGGAATAGTTCTATATACATAATCTTTCCAAATAGAGAACCCAAAAAGATATCAAAACATAATAAGAAGGGGTTCCAGACTGTACAAAGATTGAGAACTACTGGTTATAGGGGCAAAAACACTGTCTAAAAGTTAGATAATTATTTCGAGGCCTGAGCAGGTCACTATATTTGTCTGGGTCTCCATCCTTAAGTTTTAAAATGAAGGTTTGATCAGATGATCTCTGAGATGTCTGGCAGCTCTAAAATGTTTCCCTATGATCTTAGTATTATAAGTGCCACAAATGCCCAGAGCCCACCTCACTCACTTCTTGGTATAATACTCCATTCTCAACCAGTCATATCCAATCCTGATTAAAACCCAGATGATACGGTTTCTATCCTTCAACTGGCCACCCAGCCAAGATTACTAGCTTTCAGAGAGACTGCACCTCAGGTTGCTAAGAAAGGAAACGCCAGTTAAAACAGAAAACAGAACATCAAGAGGCATACAAGCAATGTGGCAGGTGCTGGTTTATTATAAATCTTCACAACTGTTCCACTAGGAACTACTGTCCAGATCCTTTTTATAGATGAGGAAACTCAGTTCCCTAATGCATTGTGATCCACTTATTTTACAAATTGATGAACCCTATGGCTTTAAATTATGAACTTTCAGACAGAAAGTTCAGATTTGAGTGGGGTAATATATTCTTAGAGGAAAAGATTTGAGAGTAGGTATGAAGAATGAATTCTAGCTTGTCCAAATTTGGTTAGGAAGAATTTTTTTTCTGTGATTTTATATACAAAAAGCTATGTAAGATGTTATACTAAACCACATACATGAAAGTCACACTTAGATGTGAATAATTCAAATGAATTAATAAAATCATCATAAAAATTAATAATATTCAAATTAATATTTCCTGGAAAACCAGGCAGCTGCTTAAAATCAAAACTCAAAGACATAACCTGAGCAGTTCAATGAATGTTTCCTGTCTCCAATATTCCAGAATTTAAATTCCATTCTCACCAAATAAAGCTCTTATACTATTTTGTATCTAATTGGAAATAATCAGAAACCTAAATCATGTCTAAATTTAATCATGCTTGTGCAATGCCCATGAACCATCATTCATCCATTAATCTGAAAGACCTTGTTAAGTAACTATACAATAATCAGTTACTGTGATTTGGAATTAATTGCCTAATTAAAATATTTGCGTGCAGGTAACAACGTAAATGTCCTATATACTTTTCTGAAATGTGTTCCCTTTTCTCAAAAAGTTACATAAAGTGCAACTGAATCACAGGCCTGAGTTCAGATTTAAGTCGACAATCCGCTTATCCGGAAAAACTATTTACTTAACAGGGTTTTGCAAGTATGCGTGAGTTAATGAACGAGGGTGTGTGTTTAGTCGGGGCCTGGAAAACACTTCCCAGACCTTTGACCTCGCATGGAAAGATTCTCAGTGGACCAGTCACATTTCGAGGCTCATTTTAAGGCGACGCCGCGGCGAGAATACTTACGGTGCTGGAGACTGCAGGAGGTGGCTCGCCGGGCTGCACAGCGCCGAGCCCCGCGGGCTCCCGGGCGGCGAGCCTCGGCCGGGTCCCCAGGCGGCAGAACCCCCTCCGGGCACAGGACCGACCGCCGCGGGCTCCGGCGCTCAGGTCCAGCCTCGGTGTTCGCACGACCTGGCGCTGTTCTCGGGATACCTCAGTGTAAACAGGAGCCTGCCCTCCGGAAGCCCCCTCGCCCCTTTTCACTTTGGCCGGGCTGCGACGGAGAAACCCTCTGCTTCTAACAGGCGGCGGAAGGCGCCGCGACGGCCGCGCCGGGGCTCCCGCGGGCCTGTTCCCGGCGCCCCGGCTAAGGAACCGTGAGGCCGCGCAGCCTGGCTCCTCCGCTGCCCTCCCGCGGCCCCCTCGGACTCTCCGCCGCAGCGCCCGAGCCAGTCGGATACCAGCCCCGCGATGAGCCCTACTCACCGGTCAGGAAGCGGCTGCCCGGCGTCCATCTTAAGACCCCGCCAACATCGCGCCTTCTCATTGGCTCCGGCGTCTCAGCCAATGGGCCGCGGCCGTTCTGGCCCCGAGGTCGCCATGGCAACAGCCTCGCTTGGCTTCCCTCCGCGCCTGGCCTGAAAGAGGCAGTTGGCGTCCTTCTTCTCTTCCCCGCCCCCTCCTTTTTCTCACCGTTTTTCTTTCTTTCGAATGGTCTTTAAGGCTTTGTTCTTCCTCCATTCCTTGCCTTACGCTGATGCGTCTGGGTGAGGAAAGTGCTGACTTCGACCTTGAACCAAGTTCGCTCCTGGAGAGAGAATGGCCCCAGATGCTCCTTGCTTTCTGGGAACCCTTTCCTTCATCCGTCCTTGCCCCTTCCCTCTCTTCTTTCCTTCCTTCTTTCTTCCCCTCCTTCTCGATTAGTGGGCGCGGTGTTCCCGGCCCCCCGCCGCTCTGGCCAGCGGAAAACCGTCCCATCTGGCGCTGCTGGGCTCGGAGCGGCCGCGCCAGAAGTTCGCCAAGTCCTTTTTGTGCGGGGCACTGTTAGGCCCTGAAGAGGGTCTGGGGAGCACAGAAAAGGAGGGAAAGCGAAGGAGCAAAAGGCACTGACGAAATGAGAGGGGCAACGAGATTGCCGTGGGAGCAGGGCTGTTGTAGAAACGCTTCTGCTTTTCAAAATAGTGTTCTGTGGTAGTGTTAAGAATACCTTCCTAGTTTCTAGTGTGTGACGACTGTAGAATAAAATACACATAAAGCCTTCAGACAGTTAAAAGGAAAAAAAAAAAAAAACTTTAAACAAATTGAATTGAGCAGTTTATTTTAGCAAATAATTGATTCTTGAGTGGGATAGCCCCTGGACAAATACAGGTTTGGAGAGCTTCACCTCTGGACAGGCAGTCGTTATAGATTAAAAGTAAAGAAGGAGGTGGAGGAGAAGGAGGTGGAGGTGAGGCAGAGAAACAGCTTGATTGGTTATAGCTGAGTATTTGCCTTATATATGGACGTGGTCTGATCAGTTGACAGACTAATTGACGGAAGCTCAGAGGCTGTGATTCACAGAAACTCAGCAACTTTACACAAAATCATACTCAAAGTTCTGTTGCAGTTGAATCTATATAGTTATTCAAATGAAGAAGTCCGAGTTAGTCCAAATTTAATTTAAAAAAAACACATTACTTGGCTCAGTGAATTTTAGTCTTAGCTATTTGTTGTTAATGTTATCAACAATACCTTTTTTAAAGCATTCTAAAGATGCATAAAAATTTTGTATTGCACTCAGTAATATATCTCAAGTTAGTGTAAAGAGTTTAAAGTAAGATAGTTAAAGTAAGAGATACTATTACTTTTAGTATGATTTGGGGGTTATAGAAAACTATTACTTAAGCTTGGCCTATCTTTTGGAAGATGCTGGAGGTCAGATGGGGTATTGAATAGTTAAATACTATGTTTCTGTGATGGAGATCCATTCTCTTGATCACATTCCCTGACTCTAGAGTACAAGCAAAGCTGAATGATGTACCTTACAGAAATAGAGCAAGCAATCATGAAATTCATCTGGAAGAATATGAAACCCAAAATAGCTAAAGCAATCCTTAGCAGGAAGAATGAAACAGGGGGTATCACAATACCAGAACTTCAACTATACTACAAAGCAATAGTAACAAAAATGGCATGGTATTGGCACCAAAATAGACACATAGATCAATGTTACAGAATAGAGGACACGGACACAAACCCAAATAAATACAATTTTCTCATACTAGACAAAGGGGCCAAAAATATGCAATGGAGAAAAGATAGCCTCTTCAACAAATGGTGCTGGGAAAACTGGAAATCCAATATGCAACAGAATGAAACTAAACCCCTATCTCTCACCCTGCACAAAAATCAGCTCACAATGGATGAAGGACCTCAAAATCAGACCAGAGACCCTGCATCTTATAGAAGAAAAAGTAGGTCCAAATCTTCAACTTGTTTGCTTAGGATCAGACTTCCTTAACAGGACTCCCATAGCACAAGAAATAAAAGCAAGAATCAATAACTGGGACAGATTCAAACTAATTAGCTTTCTCTCAGCAAAGGAAACTATCAGCAATGAGAAGAGAGAGCCTACAGAGTGGGAGAATATCTTTGCCACTCATACTTCAGATAGAGCACTAATTTCCAGAATATATAAAGAACTCAAAAAACTCTACTCCAAGAATACAAATAACCCAATCAACAAATGGGCTAAGGATATGAACAGACGCTTCATAGAAGATCTACAAACAACCAACAAACATATGAAAAAATGTTTACCATCTTTGGTAATAAGGGCCATGCAAATCAAAACTACACTAAGATTCCATCTCACCCCAATTAGAATGGCGATTATCAAGAATACAAGCAACAATAGGTGTTGGAGAGGATGTGGGGAAAAAGGTACATTCATACATTGCTGGTGGGGCTGCAAATTAGTGCAGTCACTCTGGAAAGCAGTGTGGAGATTCCTTAGAAAACTTGGAATGGACCTACCATTTGACCCAGCTATCTCACTCCTCGTCCTATACCCAAAGGACTTAAAATCAGCATACTTCAGAGATACAGCCACATCAATGTTCATTGCTGCTCAATTCACAATAGCCAGACTGTGGAACCAACCTAGATGTCCTTCAATTGATGAATGGATAAAGAAACTGTGGTATATAAATACAATGGAATATTACTCAGCTATAAAGAATAATAAAATTATGGCATTTACAGATAAATGGATGAAATTGGAGAACATCATGCTAAGTGAGATAAGCCAATCTCAAAAAACCAAAGGACGAATGATCTCACTGATAAGCGGATGATGACAGATAATGGGGGTTGGGAGGGGTGCAAGAATGGAGGAAGGAGGGACTGTATAGTGGGAAAAGAGGGGTGGGAGGGGTGGGGGTGAAGGAAAAAATAACAATGATTCAAACATCATTACCCTATGTAAATGTATGATTACGCAAATGGTATGCTGTTACTCCATGTACAAACAGAAACAACATGTATCCCATTTGTTTACAATAAAAATAAATTTTTAAAAAACTGAATGACTTCAGGATCTGTATGAAACTTTTATGGACAAATGTATCCTTCTTCTCTATAGGGTTCTTCCTCAATTCCAAACCCTTAAAATGTCAAGCAGTTAAAAAATGATATATATGAAACTGCTGTTGTAACTGTTCACATTGAGCCTCTTAATTGCTATATTAGTCTGTTTGGGCTGCTATAACAAAATACTACAGACTGGGTAGCTTAAGTAACAAACTTATTTCCCATGTTCTGAATGCTGGGAGAGTCTACCAGAAAAATAGATTTTACTCTGAAGCCTCTCTTCTTGGGTTGTAGGCAGCTGCCATATCTCTGTGCTCTCATGATCTCTTTGTGAGCTCAGGTCAGGGGAACTCTCTGGTGTCTATTCTTGCTACTTACCAGAACACTAATCCTACAGGATCAGGGGTTCATTTATTTACTTTATTTGACCTTAATTACTTCCTTGAAGGTCCCGTCTCTGAATACAGCCATATTGTGAATTAAGACTTCAACAAAAGAGTTTTGAGGGTACCAGCCTCAGCCCATAAATATTGCCAACAGTGGAGGTATGACCAGAACAGGGAGAGAAAGGGCAGGGGGGGAAACCATTGCCTGGATGGGTTGGAAGTAACATTGGCATGTTGAAGAACTATCTGGATTGCTTCTTTGTCTATTCCCTTAACAGATGCTCATTATTTAGTTTTTATAAGTGTGCAATGGATAGAGATGGATTAAGTACTCCAAAGGTTGATGAACACCAAATTTCATATCAAAGGTTGTGTAAAGTCCTACGTCAAAAATAAGTATCTAAAAAGTAACTTCCTCAGCATTAATTTGAGATTTCTCAAGTATTTGATAGTGAGATTATTGGATTCCTATAATAAAGGTAAATAATAGCTCAGGTTTTTCTCCTGGTTCAAGTTGTGACACTTTAAGTTTCTGAATACTATTGTTTTGCCAGTTTTCTAAGGAAAATGTCAGTCATTTGATTTATTTTGATCAATAAATTTACCTTCTCTCCAGCAAATTCCTTCCCTGGAAACCTGCCAAGCCATGCATTTTGTGAATGAAATATTTGTATTTTTGAGATTTCTTTGAAACAGAATTGTTGAATACCTTTTACTAAATCATAGTGAAATACCTGATGCAGCTAGTGATTTGCGCTTGAATTGTGTTGCATCTGGCACTAATTTGAGGCATGTAAGTTTCATTTAAATTATCCACCATATCTTTAAAAACACAAAGCAGTTTTTCTTTGCCAAGAAATATTAAGGTCTATGAATAGTTTTCCCTTATATTTAATAATTTTTCTCAGGGTAGAGATTATAAGTCACACCCATGTTGTAAAAGGTTAATTGTGGAATTCTTTTTGGTGGCTGCTAAATCTGATTGATGAAAAATTTCTCCAAATATAATGAAATTCTTTAATATATTTCTCAGTTGAAAAAATGAATACAGCTTCATTGAACATATAATAAATGTGCTTCTTGTTGAAACTGAGAAAGTATAATTAATTTCCTTCTTACAAAGTGCCCCTTTTTCAACATCGAAGTAAAAAATGGTCTGGTGACTTGGTTAAAAAAATTGAAACCAGGGAGCTCTGACTTTTAGAAATTGTGTCAATGTTCTTCACAACAAAGGAAGGATAGTTTATCTATCTGGATTTATTTTTTAGGTTCACAGCCTAAAGTATCCAAAAACAGTGTTAGTCTTCCAAGAATAAGTTGAACAACTTACATTATAACACAAAAAGGAAAGAAAATTTTGGCATAGGATGTTACCAAAGAAAAGCACTTTTTCTTTATTGGTTTGGCCTAGTATTTTCCAATTGTTCATGTCCAATGAGTAGATGTAGGGAGAGAGGGAGAACAGAAAAGGGAGGTTCATTGGCATTTCTACATAGCAGGTTTTATGCCTCTAATATCTTATGTACTTCTATGCAATAGCTATTATTGCATCCATTTCACAGATAAGGAAATTAAGACTTCAAGAGTTTAAGGAATTTAACCTAATGTTGCACACCTAGTGATGTGCAGAACCAGGGTGGGAAGTTCACTGGAGTTGAAAGCTACTGCTCCCCCGACCCCTGCTACACAGGGCCTCATAAGAGGGGCCCACACAGTACCATCAAAGTAGAACCACCATTACTGCCCCGTGGACTGGGACATCCAGCGGAAGCTCATGCAAAGAGAAGCTTCAGAAGCAAAATGTCTTTTTTCACTCCTTCTTCAGTACCAAGGAAGGGATCAGATCCCATTAGAAGCATCCTTTTCAATCATTCCTGTTTGTTACATCTCCCTTTTCCTAATACCTTTATTTTTCAAAACTCCCTACTGCCTGCTTAATCTCTCTAAGCAAAGGAACACATGTTAAACTTTAATACAGAGCCTGGCATAAAAGTCAATAGTAAATATTAGTTTCCCTTTTCCTGCCTTGTAAAAAATAAAGAGGCACATGAAGGTTGATAGATGGCCAGATTGATCCCTCAATATCTTGTGGTCTTTACTATGTGTCCAGTGCTTAGCACTGTGCTAAGGTTTAAGGATTCAAAAGAAGTATATGAATTGGTCTGTTAAGAAGTTTGTGGTCTGAGATATGTAATGTGTTTTTAAATGATATACTTTATCCATATATATTAAAATTGTGAGGTTCATGATATAAGTACAAATTATGAAAGTCCTAAGAATAGGAAGGTAATCTCGATGAATTTGACACATATTATTTCCTTTGCCTGGAATACCTTTCTCTTTTTATGCCTGTAGAACTTCTTTACATCCTTCAAAGCCTTGATTGAATATTACACCTTTCCTGACCCATGAAGTTCACACCTTTCTTGTTCTTGCCTTTATGATAGTAGGTACATAGCTCTGTGAACTTTATCAGATTGAAATACAATTAGTTGCCGTGGTTTGGTCTCCTGTGATAGATTTTGAGTTACTGTTTGTCAGGTTGTAGGTGGTATTTGTAGAGGTGATGGCAGGATGGCAGAAGTGGAAGATGTCAATGCAGGGGGTGAAAAGAAATGGGGAGCATGGTTCCCGAGCATCCTGTGAACAACTTGGAGAGGCAGGAATGCTGTGGTTTAAGGAAGACTCGAGAAATCCGCTTGGGCCAGACTGTGGAGCCTCCCTAAGGCAAGCGGACAAGTTCTAATTGATATAGTGGAAGGAATTATAGGATTTTGATCAAGAGGGTGACATGATGAAGCAGGTGCTTCAGGAAGATTAATGTTATAGTCGTGTGAATTTGAAAGATGGATTCGGAGATAGTCAAACCAATGTGAAAGGCACCAAGCCAGGAAGCCATTGTGGAATAAATGATTAGCATCTAGACAAAGGCAGTGGGAATGGAGGACAAGGGGCAATTCTGAATATCAGGTCTAAAGCTGTCCCCATTCGTGTACTCGCTCCCTCCCATTCTTGTCCTCATGCTGCTGCTCTTATTATTGCTCCCGGCTATGCACCCACGCACATCTCGTGTTCAGTTTTATGAATTCAGCCCAGCCCTCGGGGTTACCACCTTTGCTGTGTTCTTCTATAAAACACCTTTCATTTACTCTGACCTTCAGATGCTCTCCACAAACAACCTCTTTCCACCCTCAGTCACATCCTCAATGTATTCCAAATACCCACGAAGTTGATCCAGCCCATGCACGTGGCCTCCTATTGGTCCTCTTGGGGCTGACACAACACTCTTGGTGTGGAGAGAACCTAAAAAGTGCTCCCTGCCTCTCCTGGGATTCTTACAGCTCAGAATATCGGTCAGTTCATCTCCTCCCACAGGAAATTATAGGTACGGAATGGCACCCAGAAACCTCTTTTCCAGCCCAGTAACTTCGGTGTCTTGTTGTCCAGCTTTGTGTGACTCACAAAACATAACTGCCAAGCACAGGGGATGGAGAACTTGTGAAGAAAAGGAAAGGCAAAAGTTTAAAGTGAAAAGACTAATTTAAGTATTAGCATCGCCCCTCAGAAGTGACCAGAAAAAAACTTTCAGAATCTTTTCCAAAGTTTCCTCACTTCACATAGAGAATAATAATTTCCTTTTCAGGGTTATTTAATGTTGGGTTTAGTTTGTATTGCAGTGTGGCATTTTCTTCTTTGGCCTGGAAATCTAATCATCATCCAGAACATTGCCTCTAATGAAATCATTACTTTGAATGTCCTACAATTACTTAGAAATAAATCAATTATTTAGAAATAAATATTTTCAATATTTGCTGTATTGAGGACATCTTGAATGATCTGTCTCACATCATCTTACCCTTACTGTGTTTTGTCTTTGAAATTTCTTCAAATTGCCTTCTGCATAGCTTCCTGTCACTATAACAAAATACCAGAGATAATTACCTTACAAAGGTTTATTTTGGCTCCTGGTTATAGATGTTTCCAGCCCTTGGTTGGTGGCCCCATTGTTTTGTGCCAACAGCAACACAGCATATCATGGCAGAAGCATGAGGCAAAGCAAAACCACTCACCTACTCACGAGCAAGGGAGCAAAAAAAAGGAAGAAGAAGGAACTGGGATCTACTATCCCCTTCAGGGGCACACTTCCAGTGACCTATTGACCTCCCAGAAGGCACCACCTCCAAAAGGCTTCACCACCTCTCCAATCATTTAACGTGTGGTCCTTTGGGGGACATTCAATATCCAAAATATAGCACTTTCTAGATTTAAACCTTGAATAAATGTTTTAGCTTTTTTGTTGCTGTGACTAAAAGACCTTACAAGAACAAATTTAGGGGAAAAAAAAAGTTTATTTAGGGGCTCACAGTTTCAGAGGTCTCAGTCTATAGAAGGCTGGCTTCATTCCTTGGGGCTGCAGGTGAGACAGAACACCATGGCGGAAGAGCATGGCAGAGGGAAACAGCTCACATGATGATCAGAAAGCAGAGAGAGTGAAAGACTCCATTCACCAGGTACCATATATATATACCCCAAAGCCAGCCCCTGATGACCCACCTCCTCCAGCCACACCCTACCTGCCTTCGGTTACCACTCACTTAATCCCATCAGGGGATTCATTCATGGCTTGGGTTAAGATTCTCACAACCCAATCATTTCTCCTCTGAACCTTCTTGCATTGTCTCTCACATGAACCTTTGGGAGACACATCCAAACCGTAACAGGTGAGTTAACTTAAAATTTAATTTCAGTTTAGAAAAGCACATGCTGCTTTGTCCTGAATTCCTGGGTTGCAGATATGTGCTAAGCCTTCCCCATCTTGCCCTCTGTGCTCCCAGCCCTGACCTCAGAGCACTGACTTCCCCCTTCCCAAGCTCACTCACTGGCCTTTCTAGAATTTCACTCTGGTTTGTACGCTGGGTTTTTATCTATACCCGTTTGGCTTATTTTTAATGGCCATTCCAGGGATTACATTGTCCATCCTGAACTTTTCACAGACTACTTAGTTAATATCTTAATGGTTCTTGGGGAATGGAGAAACCGTCCTGTCTCTGACCCATGCTTGGTGTTGCCATATGTACTACATTCACACTGTAAAGCTCACGTGAAAGTGGTTTTGCTTTAATTCTTACATGTACTTTTAAAGAAGAAAAAGACTTTTCCATTCACCCACATATTTACCATTTCCAGTGCTTTTCATTCTACTCCATAGGTACGAGTTTACATCAGCTTTCGTTTTATGCCAAAACATTTTCTTCAGCATGACATGCAGTACAGGTTTACTGTCAACAGAGTTTTCAATTTTTCTTTTATCTGAAAATATAATTTATCTTTAAAAAAATTGGACCCTGGGGTATAATTTACACATGAATTCACTCCTTATAATTTGCATACTATGAGATTTACACAGTCACATAAACACTACCACAAGCACCATACAGATGATTGCCATCAAGCCAAGTTGCCTTGAGCCTCTGCAGTCCAGCACGCCTCACATCCCAGCTCCTGGAAAACACGGAGGTGTTCTCTACCCTCATGGCTTTGACCTTTCCTGAATGGAATCATATACATAATTTAGCAGGTGGACTTTGAGTCTAGCCTAATTTATGTAGCTTAATGCACGTAAGGGTTGTTCCTGTGACATGTATCAGCAGTCTTGCTGAGCAGCTTTCCCTTGTGATGCTGGAACATAGTTTGTCTATTCACCATTGAAGGATACTTGGACTGTTTTCAGATTTCAGCAATTATGAATTATGAAAAGAGATGCTAAAAATATTCACATATAGGTTTCTGCAAAATGATTTAATTTCTCTTGTGAGATTGCTGGCTTATACGACAGTTTATATTTAACTAGATAAGAAACTGCTAAACTGTTTTCCAAACTGGCTGCACCATTGTACATTTCCAACAGCAATTCATGAGAGTTCCAGTTGCTTCACATTCTTGGTGTGGCCATAAAAAAATAAAAAATAAATAAACTGTTTAAATTATGTGTAGTTGTTTCTCATTGTGGTGTCAATTTTAATTTCTCTAATCATTTTTGATGTTTCTAACTTGTCTTTTGATTTTCACACTTTTAAAGAACAGAAGTTTTTGATTTTGATGAAGGTCAATTTTTTTCATCAATGGTGTGTACTTTTTATATTAGGTCTAAGAAATGTTTGCCTTATTCAAGTTCACAAAGATTTTTTTTCCTGTTTACTTTTGAGCATTTGTTGAGGGGTACCAGGGATTGAACCCAGGGACACTCGGCCACTGAGCCACATCCCCAGCCCTTTTTTGTATTTTATTTAGAGACAGGGTCTCACTGAGTTGCTTAGTTCCTCACTTTTGCTGAGGCTGGCTTTGCACTCAAGATCCTCCTGCCTCAGCCTCCTGAGCCGCTGGGATTACAGGTGTGTGCTACTGCACCTGGCTGAACATTTTATGTAATTTTAAGCTTTAAGTCTGTGATTCATTTGGGGCCAAGTATGTTAATGGTACAAAGTATAAGTCAAGGTTCATCTTTTGGCACCTGGATGTCTAATTGTTCCAGCATAATTTGTTGAAATTTGTTGAATTCTTGTATTGAATTGTTGTCATATCTTTGTTGCAAATCAGATTGACCATACAGATGTAAATATGTGCTCTGAACCCTCCCTTCTCTTTCGCTTCTTTATGTGTATATCCTTTATATCACAGTCTTAATGATAGTGCTTTTATGATACATTTTTAAATCATGTAGATGAGTCTTCCAACCAAATTGTTTTCAAAATAGTTTCATGACCCTAGCTTGCTTTTTATGCAAAATTTCAAATCAGTTTTTCAACCTCTAAAAAACTACTACAAAGACTTTGAAATACATTACTATGTAGATTAGTTTAGAGAGAATTGATACCTTGACCTTATTGAGTCTTGTACTAGTTTTGTTTCTAGATTTACTTAGTAGTACTTTCATTTGTCTCATGAACATTTCCTGCTTTTCAGCCTATAGCTTAGGCTCACATTTAGATGTGGTTTAGCTCATTTCTCTCTCTTCTTTCCAAAAATTGACCTCACTTTCTACAATTGCTGTGGACCCAGACTCTTTCTCAAGTAAAACTCGATTTCTGTCCACTTTCTGCCTCCCTCTACCACTGGCTGGCTGTGGCTCTCCCTCAGCATAAAGTCTGAAAACCCACGATGAACTCACCCCTTGCTGTCCCTTTCTTCAAGCATCAGACCTCACCAGGTCTGCCTGCTTTCGTTTCTTCTCCATGTTTTTGCATAGTTATTTTGCTTCTTTTAGAGTCTACACTTATTACCTGGAAAGTTTGGTCAGAGAGGAGTTTACTTAGCTATGAAAGTGAAATACATGAAGTAGGAATATTTTGTAAACTCAAGCAAGTGCATATCTTCTTAAACATCCCTGCGTTCCTCATGAAATTGTTTTGTTGTTATTATTAGAATTTATTCCTTTTAGCTTATATTTTAAGATTGAAGATTGATACCTTTTATGTTCAATAATACCTGGACAGTTGTATTTTCTACAGTGCTGGACACTGGGAACTTGATAAGTGTTTAAGTAATAAATAATGAGTAAAACTGGCAAAAATTTTCCATACTGTGCCTATTTTGATTTAGAAAAATTATTCTGTGCAAGAACTCCTAAGTCAATAATGGCAATATTTCATAAAAATTGCCAGTAAATAAAATAAGACCTCAAATTTCTTACAAAAATGCAGAACTCCTCTTTTAAAAGAGAATTTTAATTCAATTTATTCAACATTGATTTCATATCTATTAGTTGCAAAACACTATGAGAAGCACTGTTTGGGAATGAAAGGGAAGGATGATTAAATAAGACAGATAAGACATGGTCCCTGTTGCCCAAGAATCCAGAGTGTGGTGGGGAGGCAGGCAGATGCAAATCGTCCTAATACAGAGCACAATGGTAAATGATGTATTGAGGTTGGAGCCAAGCATCATGATTGAAGCAAATTAAGAGTAAGGAAATCAGACTGGGTTTCCAGGAAAGCCTCTTTGTAAAGGTAGATATATACTGTCCTTAGGAGGATGTAAAGAATTTAATATGTGCATATGATAGGAAAATTCATTATAGGAAAGCTTGGGAACACGAAGAGCTGCATGATTTAATGATAAGATCTTGAACTTTGAAGTCACAAAGACATGTCTGACTATGCTCAACTGCTTGAAGTTACCCCAACCTGAGTTTTACCATTGGAAGAATGGGAAAGTTAAGTAGACACCAAATTGTGGCGCCCCTTAAGGGAGGTTTACAAAGATGTGTAGACCGGTGTGAGGGAAGCCTATTAGTTGGCTGTAGAGATGATCTAAGTGAAAAGTATTGGCCATAAAGCTGAGTTCATTTCAATTACAGATTTGAGGTGTGGGGACTTTAGAAGAGGGCACAAATATAAAGGATTTGGCAAATGATCCCATGGAGGAAGGAAAGATGTGAAACTCAGTTTAATAGAGATAGAATCAAATTTTTAAAAAATCTTCTAAAATGATCACTGTAAAGATTATGCATTATTATTTTGGTCTGGTATGTACCTTGGGTTCATTTTATTCTGATATAAAGGCAACTCTCTGATATATTTTAATATAATCATAAACCTGTAACTAGTGATAAGACTCAAAAGATACTAAGAAATAATTTTCAGTTATTTTTTAGTTAAATAAACTCATGGAATTTTCTCCATAATTTTACTTATTTATGAAATTTCTATATTTTCTATTTTTAGTAGACTTATTAATATGTTCTTCACATTTTCTGAATATTAAATTTTCTTTATAGCGATATCCCACTCACTAGCATCTGCTTAGTACTTCATTGAAATGCTTTCTGCAAATAATGCCACTGTTTTTGTCTCTTTATTTGTTTTGGATAGTAAGAAAATATTTAAATCAAGGAATGGCATTTAAATTTCAGAAAGTTGGAAACTTACTATTTAAATGCAAAGAAGCTGACATCCATATTTAGTTAAGTAACTGTAACAACAGACAATTTAGTATTTAGAAAATTATACTGCTGCATTTAACCTATGCATATGTTTTGCCTTTACTAGCATCAATAATAATATTTCACTAATAAAAATTCATTAATGTGTGTCTGCTAAGCATAACATACCCATTATCTTAATTTTTCATAAAAAATATAAGATAGTTTTCTATCTCATGCTAAAGAAAATTAAAGTTCAGGAAGGTTTGTGCCCAGGATCACATAGTAGCAGATGGATTTGGGTCCAGGAAGACCTGCTCCCCAAGCACATCTGTGCTTTTCCACACCACGTTGCCCTCTCCAAGAAACAAAGAAATTCCAAAAAATGAACTGAGTCATTCCTAAATGTCAGCACTGTTCCAAGTGCTTTTACTCATATTAGCTAATTTAATCCTCATAGCAATTGTGGGAGGGAGGTTTCTCAAGAGTATAAGGAGGAGGAAGAAAAGGAGGAGGAGAAGGAGTGGGAATGGGGGGAGAAGAAGAAGGAGAAAAAGGAGGAGGGGAGGGAAGGAAGGAAGAAAGGAAGAAGTGTCGCAGGGACCAGGAAAGGAGCCTGACCTTGCACAAGCCATTCAGCAATCCTCTAATGCCCCTAACAATCGAGAGCAGTGACCCAAGTCCCATCACTGCATGGTCCCTGGGAACATTTTCCTGTCCTCTAAATGTTTTCTCCCAGATTTGTCTCTGGCAAAAGGAAAGCAATGGCGGGGTGAACCTAAACAAGCTTTATCAGCCAACAGCACGGCAATGGGACCAAAGGCCAGCTGGGCTCAGGAAGGAGGATTTTAGGGTTAAAAGGGAAGCTGGAGGAGTAGCAGGCCACAGCACCCGAGAAGGGGTCCTGGGAGGCACTCCTGAGAGTGGTTGAGGCGTAGAAAGCCAATCTCGCCTCTTCCACCTTGTTCTGGGCTTGGTCTTGCTTAGAATCCAACTCGCCCTTGAGATTCATACCTGGAGATGAGACAATTCAATCAACACACTGCGTTCCATGGCAAAGGCTGAGTCAAAGGACGGTTCATTTCTATTTAAGAACATATCGCACTTTGAGGGAGGTTACATGTCACGAGCTGTCCATCTGGCCCTGCCAGACATTAACTCAGGTTAATTGTAGGCTGCTGGATCTGTCATGCACACAATGGTTTCAGATTTTAAGATGATGGATTACATTGTTCCTCTAATTTGATGTTACTCCCATACTATCATATATCAAAAGCCATTTGCCATCTAACTGCATGGGTGTGTAACACTGAGTGACCCTGAGGCAAAAGGAGAAGAGGCAACCTAGTGCAAAGAACTGGGGGTCCAAACCTCGATGTACTTGTGTGATGCTGAATTAATTAAGGGAATCTGTGGGTACTTTCCTAACCGTGGACCGAAAAATCTCATTCCCAAGAAGTTGTTTTGACTTCTAAGCAGAGGATACTATGAAAGGTAGACTATTATAAACTCTCCTGAAGCAAAATATTTGCTTTATGTAAATAGCCTTCTCAAAGTAATAAATAATTAAGAAACCTCAAAATAAAATAATGTATGAAGCTCTGAATTTCTAACCAAAAAAGGTTTTCAGAGATTTACCTTTGGAAATGATCTGCCTTTAAGGAGAAATCCTGAAAACACAACCAAGTGCCCAAATCATCAAAGTCATAAGTGACAATTAAGGGCAAGAATTAAAATGGGGAGGGCTGTGTCCAGGAGCCACAAAGACCTGGGTGCAAATCCTTCTCTCCAGGCAGGTTATGTCACCTGCTGGGCCTTAGATGGTCACAGCAGCCGAGGAGGAATAACAGCACCTGCTCCACCTCCTTCTGCAGCGGTTGTGGGATCCCAAGCAAAGGCAGAGACAATAACAAAGCACCACCCACACCAGAGCCACCGTGTGTGCAGAGGCTCGGCCAAGTCTGACGTGGGACCCCAGTCTGACCGTGCCTTTCACGCGGCTCCCTGCTCTGTCCTGTAGGAAAGGTTACCGGGGAAGGTGGTAACTGTGTACATTGGAGCTGAAGCAATGTGGGCACTTGCTTGACCATTTTGTTGAGGAAAAAGGAGCGAAGAGTCAGGGGCTCAGCACCTGAACTTCCGGGTATCACTCAACACTAGAAAAGACAGGAGCTGACACCCTTAGAGTCTCAGGGGCAAATGGGGCAGGCACCCTATTTGAGCTCCAGTAGGAATGGCTGAAGAGAGACCAGTGATTTGGTTGTCATCTTACGAGGGTTTCTCAGTAGAAAACTAGTCTGTGAAAATAGATGTCAGACCTATCCGGGGGCTAATGCTGGGTGGTAGGACTCTTGGTGGGAAATATGCAATTTTTATTAATATTTTTATCTCTATCATTTTATTCTTCTATAATGAGAATGTGTCACTTTCACAATCAAAATGTTATGTGTGTAAACAGTAAATGTAGGTTTTAAATTTCATATTCAATGTTTAAAAAGAATCCTAGATTTGTCTTTCCATTACTAGGTTCATTATTTAATAGGGAGCTTCTTTAAGATGGAAACAGTGCTTCTTGCTCATCTGCAGTGGTTCAGGATACCCAGTCTTTCAACTCTCTCTCTTAGTTCCCCGGGCCCTACTATTGCCAACTGGGGCCTGTTGTGCTGAGATCGGGATCGGTTGTGTGACAGGGTGTGGCCCAAATGACCCTCAGGAATACAGGCCACAGAGCTAATGAAGAGCCCCAAGGAGAGGAAGACCCACCCATCAGCTATGAATCCTCTCCCCCATGCCATAGACCTGAGGGCACGTGACCTAGGAATGTGCATCCAAAGATAATACTACCTTCAGAGAACTCTACTTATAGGTAAGTAACTCTCCTTTATAGGAGGTATCTTTGTGTGGCAGACTGTTTATGGGAGCAATTTGAATTGAACTTTAAATGAAAAAGGCATATCTCTGTAAGTGGTAATAATTTTAGTCATCTCGCTGTGGCTAGGGGTTGTGGAATTCATTAGCACAGATTAACATATAAAGTGGGTGAGATATCTAATAGCAAACGGAGAGGTTTAGGGGCCTTAATTCATCACTGAATGAACAGCGTGTACAGTATTAGGGACTATGAAATTTTTAATTTACACAAAGTGTCCAAGAATATAGGGAATAAATTTAAACCCAAAACAGATAATGGAGCTATGCCCTGCCTGGCTGGCAAGTTGAATTGTTTTTACACTGAGTGAAGAAAGCTAATTATCCCAAGCACAAGGAGACTGCTAAAAATAATAAGATTATAAGGAATAATTTGCTGATATAATTACAACAAAATTGGGTACACACAATCGTCAGATACATGTATTGCTTGACCTGGGTGAGAAAGTGAAATAAATCCTCCTTCTATAGCCTTCGTAAATTTGTTTTTATCATCTCCAAGTGGTGTTTGCACAGGCAGCACAATTTGCATGTGTAATGTGGCTGTACAAATTGACAACAAGTAAATTATTCAAGGAAATAGGCTGGTCGCGGGTCTGAACTATCTTGCAAAGCCTATTCATTTTGAAGAATCACTGAGACGTGAAGCTCATACATCAACCGTTTTCTGACAATCCTCAGACTTATTGTCTCCTAAAATGTCATTATGGCTATTATTTATGAAGCTAATTCATTTATTAATATATATTTAACTCTGACTTGTCATGCACCTTAGCAGACATTCTGTGCACTGCATATTTTTGAATAGATGAAAGACTTTTGCATGCTTTAATGATTACTGTAAGCTGCTATAGATTTATAGAATGCAGCTTTATTATCTACTTGCATTAATACCTTTTTATAACTTTTTTTTTGCTTAAGGCCATCAAATATAAATGGCAAATGACATATTCAAAAGATTGTGCGGAATAAGATTTTCTGAGAGTTTGTTGAATTTTAGAACAAAATAGGTTATCTGTCAGTTAAGGCCTAATTCACCTAAAAAGATGGGTATATACCAATTATGTTGAATTTTCCTGCAAAATATAGGCTGCAGTTTTTCAAGAAAAAAGAAAAGATGCATGATTCTTTGAGCTTTTTCCTTGTGAGAAGACAGCCCACCCTTTTCCATGCTGGAGTTGGGCGATACTTTCCACGGGAGCTGAATTTGGACTCTGCATTATTCCACAGGGCCCTGCCTGGGGCTTTTATGCTGTCATCAATCAGTAGATGCGCGTAGAACGAAGGAGTGAATGGACAAATGGACTTCAGGTTCTCTAATAAAGGCATGAATGGAATCAGTAGAATCAAGCATCCACCTAGAACATGATTTTATGTATTTCTGTGTTCACACTTCCAACCTCTAGAAAATGTCTTTTGACTCCTACTATGATCAATAAATAAACCACATGTATATGCAATCAAAATACATATATACACATGTACATATACATTATATATTTGTATGAATGCATAGGAATATCTCAGTACTGGACATGTACTGCTTCTTGTCACAGCATGAAGCCTGATCATTACATGTGACTGTTACTTCTGGGTGTGTGCATAGCGGGGGTGTTGGTGAGAGAGAAGGAACTGAGAAAAAAAATAAATAAAAATGATAAGGTTGTCTGAGTGAGGCTCAAGCTGACCATTCAAATATTCACAATCTTTCTATGTAACATCTCTGGATTTGTGTAAGAATAAATTTAAACCCTTAGAGCACTAACCAAGAAGAGGGCATCACAGACAACTTAATTCTAGGGCAATTCACCCACGGATTTGTAATTGTCACAAACCAGATATTTCCCTTCAAAGGTAAATATCCTAAGAAGAATAAAAATGCCACTACCTGACTATTGTGTTGAATGTATTGGTTTTAATAAAGTCATAAAATCACCAAAACGTTGACATGATTAGAAATCTGCTTTAAAATGCTGCCTGATCTATGCATACAGGAAGTAGATTACTGATGTGTGGGGCTGTTTTAAAGTTCAATGGTGGTCGTAATTGTGTAACCGTGTGAATCAACTAAACACCATTGAATTATACACTCTGAGTGGGTAAATTACATGGTATGTGAATTATATCTCAATAAGGCTATTTAAATAGTATTGCTTGATTTATACCAAAATTAAATATTTTACTATATTTAGCCAACACCTATACTATGAATAATAGTTAAGGAAATAGCTACTTAAGAAACTAGCTTATGGATGGAACTAAATTCAAATAGAAAATGTGATCTATTCACAAAAGTATAGGAAGGACACCCACTCTCTCAAAACTCAGCCTTCCACAAGAGGGGTATTTGTGTGGTGGGATCAGATGAGAGAGAGAGAGAAAAAAAAAATCATTTGTTTCCCAAACACTGATATAAGTTACCAATCAAAAGATGGATTTTTTCAATCAAGCTAAATCTTTACCAAATGCATAGGAAGATACCATTTCTCATGTGGAATTTTATTGTATAAAACCAACACAGCATCAAGAATCTATTTTTAAAAGAAATGTTCTTGTATTAAGCAGTCTCTCCAAATGTCCTATTAGATGTGGAAAGCAAGCCACACACATGCATACAAAATGTGTTTCCAACTGCATCACGCTGGCAGGGAAGGTTGATGACATTTTTATTAGTAATATTAATCACATGCTTAAAGGGAAAACCATCTCGCTTTTCCAAGAACCATAATATTTACCTATTTACACCTTTTAAAATTTCAGTAACTTCAACTTAGAACCCTTAACCCCCATAACCTTAAAAAAACAAGTAAAATGAAAATTAATAAATGTTCCCTAGTGTGCCATGAACCATTAATTGTATAGACTGAAAAGCTTTCACCTAATAAGAAACACGCCTTTGGCAGAAATGGAAAGTCACCTGATGCTCAAGATTTAATGATAAAAATGTGCAGTCAATTTTCAATGAAGTTAAGACCTATAACCCAGGAATATTTTAACTCACAAATTCGTGCAGATACCTGAGGAACTTTAAAAGGTGAACGACCAGAAGGACTGAAATGTTCTCAGCATGAATTAAATAATTCATCTCGAAAGTGGTCTGAAGGTAGAGGGAAGGGGATTTCCAGCAGTGACAGGTGACCAGAGATGGATGTGATTGGCCTCTCCAAAAGAAGCACAGGCATTTCATTAATCTAGCCATGAAATGATTTTATTGGTTATTTTTTAGAGAAGAGGCATTTTAACATTAGAAATAAAGACGTGTTAATAAAATTATTGGCCATAAATCTCAGATAAGTTTTCAAAATCAGCTCTAGGCTTTGCTCTTGAAAGACCTAAGCATAATTCATTCATTCAAATAATTACTTAGTTCTCACTATGAACCAAGCCAGGGCTAAGCATTCTGGCACTAATGTGGGCAGATTTGGGGCAGGGAGATATAAAGGTCACTAAAATACATTCTTGTCCTTGAGGAATTTAAAATCATGAAAGGAGTGTGATGTGTTTACAAAAACTGTACCCTGTTGTTGGAGCTATTTACAATGAGCAATGTTTATAATCAGAGCTGAAAGCATTAAGATGGATTTTTTGAAAGGTACTTAAATAGCCTTGAGTGAAGCGCATGGTTTAGGTGTTTAGAATAGAGATTCCCACCAAGGAATGAGGGAAGAGTTGGCATGTGAGCTGGGCCCGATGGATGGCCCATAGGAGGACCAACTGAACTGGAGAAGGTGGCCAGGTGGAAAGCAGGACAGGAAGGCTGCTGGGTAGGGTGCGCACAGAGCAGAAAGAACTAGAAGGTGATGCTGGGGCTCCACTGTGGGAGGTCCACCTGGTCACATGTGGGAACTCAGATTCAGTCTGTTCGGTTGTGCATGTGTGCAACTCAGCACACAGTCCTGGGCGTGTCCGAAGTGCTCAGGAGTTAGGACCCATCTGCATTACTGTTCCAAGTACCAGAAGGAGACAGAGAGGGCAAAGACTGGCCATCTCTTAGGGGGCCAGTTCAGTCTCCTCCTTCTGTTGCACAGGCAGGCCCTGGGTGAGTGTCCCCCAGCAGGTAGGTCTACATAAGGGCATGACTCACTTTCAGATCACCCCTGATCTGTCTCCACACTCAATACGCAGCATCCAGTTGGAAAGTTTCTTCAATGCAAGGACCAGGTCCTCTTCTGCACTTTATTCCCAAAGCCTTCGCATGTTTGGGTGTTCAGGAAATGTTTGTCAAACCAAGTCTCGTGTAGGTGTGAAAACTCCTGAATAAAGGGATAAATGGGTATTCTGGTGCATGTCAGAGTCTACGGCCTATTACTTTAGTGACAAGTTGATCATCACTGGACATACTAATGACAGCTTATTTCTGGATCTGCCATGTTTCCAAAAGGAGTTTTGTCCTGAGATTTCCCTGTGTGCAACCTTCTGGATGTTAATATACTCTCAATTTTCCACTTCAGCCCCAAAGTACCATGCCTACCCCCATAAGGTATTGTGAATGGAATCAGGATTGTCGAGTACCTGGCATTGTGCCTTATGCAGACTAAAATTCACTACGCATGCTCTTTTTCCTGACCAGAATTTCCAAACAATCCACCCGTAGCTATGACATGATTCACTATGTGGTGTACTCTTTTGTGGCAAGTGAAATAAGAGAAGGCTCTTTCATGATTTTCATTTGAATGTCTCCTTTCGACAGATTCTGCTGCTCATATGAACATTAACATATGCTCTCCTTTTCTATGATTATCTGCCGCTCCTTGTGTCTAAGCTTAATTCTTGAAACTCAGGATTATAGAGTTCAGAGTGGTAACTATAGAGTTCAGCATTATCGAGTCAAGTTTCTGTCCCCATCGAGATTTAAGGGATTGAAGTCCAGAATGGTCAAAGATTGAAAGATGAATTGAGACCCAGATGGCCAAGTGAGTTGCCTCTGATGAGCACTGTTAAAAAGTGGGAGACAGGAAGAATTTCTGGCTTTAGTCTTTGTCATCATGAAGACAAGGGACCATAGTGGTTAAGAGCAGGAGTAGGTGAACCATGACACCTCATCCAAACCCAGTCCACCTATGGTTTGAATTGGAATAGTGTTCTGCAAGGGTTCACATATTAAAGGCTTACAATTAGGAGGTGATTTGGACCTTTAGGAGGTGGAGCCTCATGGGAGGTATTTAGGTCATTGGAGGTGTGCTCTTGAAAGGGATTATGGGTCCTCGCATGTCCTCTCTCAGTTTCCTAGTTCATGATGAGTGTGGTCTGCTCTGGCACACACTCCCCGTCATTGCTATGTGACTCCCTTACCAGAGGTCCAAAGCAATGGGGCTGCTTAATCTTTGCAGACTCCTCCAGAACCATGAGCTAAATAAACTTTTCTACCTATAAATTAATTGCCTCAGGTATATCATTGTAGTAATGTAGTAACTGACTAATACAACCTGCTTTCGTAACGAAAGCTTTGTTGGAATGGAGCCATATCCATTTGTTTGGAGCCATATTGGCTATGGCTTCTTTCACATTAGGAGGGCAGAGGGAATAGTTACAATAGAGATCACATGTCCCACAAAGCCTAAAATATTTATTTTCTGGCCATTTGCAGGAAATGTTTGCTGACCATGGTTAAGACTAATATCCAGGGCTGGGAATGTGGCTCAGTGATAGAGTGCTCGCCTAGCACGCAAGAGGCCCTGGGTTCGATCCTCGGCACCACATAAAAATAAAATAAAGGTATTATGTCCACCTACAACTAAAACAAAATTTTTTTAAAAAAAGAGACTAATATCCAGAATATATAAAGAACTCAAAAAGCTTAACACCAAAAATAATTAATAAAGGGGCAAAAGAACTAAACAAACACTTCTCAAAAGAAGAAATACAAATGGTCAACAAATATATGAAAAACAATGTTCAACGTCTCTAGCAATCAGGGAAATACAAATCAAAACTACACTGAGATTTCATCTCACTCCAGTCAGAATGGCAATTATCAAGAATGTAAGTAATAATAAATGCTGGTAAGGATGTTGGGGGTAGGGACACACTCATAAATTGGTGGTAAGACTGCAAATAGCACAACCACTCTGGAAAGCAGTATGAAGATTCCTCAAAAAAACTAGCATGGACCCACCATGTGACCCAGTTATCCCACTCCTTACTCTTTATCCAAAAAAACTAAAACCAGCAGGCCATAGTGATACAATCACAGCAATGTTTTAGCAGCACAATTCACAATATCCAAGTTATGGAACCAGCCCAGAAGCCCAGCAACAGAGGAATAGATAAAGAAAAGGCGGTATACATACCCAGTGGATTTTACTCAGCCATAAAGAAGAACGAAAGGATGGCCTTTGCTGGTAAATGGATGGAACTGGAGAACACCATGCTGAGCGAAACAGACAGACCCAGCAAGTCAAGCAAGGGCTGCCTGTTTTCTCTCATATGGGGAAACTAGACCAAAATAAGGGGACAAGGGGAAGAAGAGGGGGATGAAAATATAAAAGAGATCAGTAGAGGAGAGGAAGGGGATTGAGGAGGGAGGAGGAGGGAGGAAAGGAGGAACGGTACAATGAAGCTGGCCCAACTACCCTATGTACATATGTGAGCACACCACAGTGAAGCTCACCTCCCTGCATATCTACAATGCACTAATTAAAAAAACTATAAATAAATAGAAGAAACACCGGTAGAATAGGAAAAGGAAACGGGTGGGGAAAGGAGAGGGAAAGGAGAAGGACTAGGGACTGAACTGGAGCAAACTAAATTCTGTTTATATAATTATATCAAAATGAACCTCAACATTATGTATAACTATAATGTACTAAGTTAAAAAAATTTTAAAAGATACTATCTGCATCTTTGAAATACACAAATAATTAATACCTTAAAAAAAAAAAAAGAATGACTTTGTCAGAACGGAGTTAAATCCTAGTTCCATCCTAGAAGAGTTAACCTCTTCATATCTCGGTTTCTTCATTTATAAAGTGGGAGTAGTGATAGTGTCTACTTTATAGGGTTATTATGAGAATTAAATGCCCAAAAGTACTTAGCACAACATGTAGATCACAGGAAGCTTATTCATGAGGGCATTTGTGACAATGACACAGATAAATGTAAAATTATCATCGAGTGAACACTGTACCTCAAACATGTTTTGCAAGTATGTTTTAAAATGAATCTGGGTTTTGTTTTAATCACGTATGTGAAGATACGTGGACATAGACGTGGCCATGAAGGAGGAAGTTCTATTCACAGATCCCTAGAAACAGGAAGCAGGGTGGGCACACCACGCAGGGTCAGGTGGGGAAGCCGTGGGTGGTCAGCGGGCAGAGCCAGGGAGTACGTGGACAGGAGCTTTCATTGAGGCTTCTGTGGGACAGGCACCCGGGGTAACGCAGTTAAGGTTCACTGGTTTGAATACCTTCAGTGATCCTAGGCTACAGGTACCGTCCTGTCGTCTGGTTCCTGGCCCTAGATGATCAGGGCAGAACAGTAGCCCTGAGCACAGGAGACTGATAAAAGAGGAAGTGGGAGTGTGGGCTTTAGATGGTTTGGTTTGCATACGAAAGGTGGACTCCTGAGGAGGTTTGTTTCTTTGTTTGTTTCTGGTACCAGGGATTGAACTCAGAGGCACTCAAACACTGAGTCACATCCCCAGCCCTATTTTGTATTTTAGAGACAGAGTCTCACTGAGTTGCTTAGCACCTGGCTTTTGCTGAGGCTGGCTTTGAACTCACCATCCTCCTGCCTCAGCCTCCAGAGCTGCTGGGGTTACAGGCATGTGCCACTGCACCCAGCCTGAGCCAGTTTTTACTACCTAGGAATTGACGAGTCCTGGGAGGGTAGTCCTCTCCGGTGTTAGCAAGACCCCAAGATGTCAAGGAAGCAGGAAATACAGAAAACAGGAATTGAACACAGAGTAGCTTGTTGAAGACTATAATATAACATAGATACATAGGCATACATTTACCTAACATGAAAAAACATGTCTATGTGTGAAGATGTGAGTAGACAACACACAGACACACAAGCACTTGCCATATATATGAAAAAATATGGTTCTAATGCAAGTATAACACACACACACACACACAAATTCTGTACCCCAAAGCACTTTCTCCACTCTGGGTGTGATATGGTCACTCTGTGCTGCAGCTTCTAGATTGTGCGACGCTTGCACTAAAGAGGTGGCCCAGAGGGTCCAGACGAGGTAGATGTGGCCAGGGTTGAGCAGGGTTTTCTTTGCCATATGCGCCTTGGCAATTGCTCTTTTAACTCCTTTCATTTTTTTCCCACCCAGTGGTGAAACTGAGTCACTGCAACGGCTGACAGTTCTTCAGGGATTGCTGCCAGTTTCTTAGTTTTGGGAAAATAACAACAACAACAACAACAAAAAAAAACTGTCAGCAAAGTTCAGGGAACTGGAGATGCCGGGAATGACTGTGAACAGTCAAAACTACTTTGGGAACGAGAAGGAAAGTGGGAAAGGACCACCTTCTAACAAACTATGATACTTCTTATGTCCGTCGTTTATTGTCTGTGTCCTTTTTCATGATGTTAACTCCCCAAAGGCAAGGACACCTGACTGGTCTGTTCATCATTGTGTCCAAAAAGACCTACCTTGTACCCTGTAGACAGTCAGGGAACATGTCCTGAGTTGAATAAATGCTGCAGATCTATAGGTTATGGCACTTTTGGAGAACATGCTAAGGTGTGTCCTAAGATGCTAAGGTAATTGATAGCTTATCCCCATCTTCTCTCTGGCCCCTTGGACTTGGTTTGAGTCTCTATGGTTAGAAAGATGAGGCCTGTTGAAACAGTTTTCAAAAAAGGCTGTGAGACTCTGGCCAGACCCCTGGGTCCCAGGGAGGAAAAAGTGATACATAATAGAGAAAAAGAAAAAAAACTATGAGATACAAACAAACTGAAAAAGAAATGAAATGAGCTTCTGGTTCTGTAATCCTCCCGCACATAACAACTGTAAATTCTGGACAAGCCATAGGAAAGCAGCTATCCAAAGGCTCTGGAGAGCAACCAAGCAGACAGACCACGGAGGGAAATCTGCATTTGGAGATGGGGATGGCAGCGGAAGGTTGCCCATTATTATAACTCTTGGCTGGAAAGCAAAACCCGTCCATGCCAAAGAAAGATGACTAAAATTTGGACAGAAAACCTGTAGTCTTACTAGCATGAAGAGCCAGGAGAGAGGGCTTAGGTGATTAGAGCAACTGGAAAGTGGACGAATCTTGGAAAGAGAACCAAAGAGTGGAGAGAGACATGGTCTGTAGGAACTGCGCAGGCCATTGGGTGACTCCTGAACCATGTGGGCAGGTAGCCCAGCTAAGGCTCAAAGAACAGAACAGAGGTCTCTGTGGCTGCTCTCCACAAGGAACGCAGTGCAGGGGCTGGAGTCAGTTAGGCCAGCTGCCTCTTTGAACAGAATCAGTACTCTTTGGAGGAATTTAACAGAATCTAGCAGCTCTCCAATGCATCATTCACGATGTCCTGAATTCTAGAACATGAGAGTTTTCAATGTTCAAAGAGAAAGTTTAGACTTCTTCTAAGTTTCATATTATTATAATTTTAAATTTATTTTAAATTCCATGTATCACAAGCAACCTAAAATAATATTGTACACATTTGCATCCTTTCCACCTAGTTTAAGAAATAAAAAGTACCAAGTACTGCAGGACTCCACCGTTGGTCCTTCTCCGATTTTACTTCTCTCCATGTACCTTCCTTCTGTGGTAACCACATATTAAGTTTTGTCATTACTTTAACTTTTTAATTCAAGAAGACTTATTGTTAAACAATGTATAGTCTAATTTTGCAAACTTTTGAACTCAAAATTAATGATATTATATTCTATGTTTCCTTCTGTGAATTTTTAAAAAATATGATACCGTGCTTTCTGATGCTCATTCAGGTTGATACATGCCATGGTTTGAATGTGTCTCCAAAAGTTACTGTGGTGCAAACTTAACCCTCATTGCAACAGTGTTGAAAGGTAGAACCCTTAAGAAGTGATGGAAGTGCAGAGCCCTCATGAATGGATTAATGCCGCTGTCACAGAACAGGGTTGTTATCTCCAGAATGGGTTTTTTATAAAAGTGAGTCAGGCTCCCTCTTGCTTATTTGTGCTCTCTTGCCTTTCTGCCTTCCACCATGGGATGACCCAGTAAGAAGCCCCTTGTCACATGACTGTCTCTGGGTCTTGGACTTCCCAGCCTCCAGAATTATAAGAAATAAATCTCTATTCTTTATAACTCATCCAGAATGTTATTCTCTGATAGCAGCATAAAATGAACCAAGATGGTGTGCATAATTGCTGTTCATTCATTTTCACTGTTCTATAAAATTTTAGTACATATTACAATGTATTTTTTCATTCTTCCTTTCAGGAATATTTGAAATGTTGCGACTTTGTTATTACTGAAAAATGCTGCTACGAACTTTCTCATATGTGGATTCACAGTACACGTGAACTTTCTTGTATGTGGATTCACAGTGCATGCGTAAGAGTTTCTCGAGAAGAGTAGATATCACAGTGTAGTCCTGTATCAACAGCCTCAGTATTACTTGAGATCTGGTTGGCAACACAAATTCTTGGACTCCACCATGGACTCCTGAGTCAGGAACTCTGAGAGAAGGAACATCAGCCTGTGTTTCAGCCCTCCGGTGAACCGGCAGGGCTGACAACCACTGCTCTAGAAGTGGAATTACTGGAACACAGGGGGTATGTGTATGTTGGCTGGATGATAAGGAATACTCCCTTCTATCATTCCAGTGAGCTTCTACTGATTCCAATACTTCATATTCTTGGAACTTCGAATTTTCTGACCAATCCAGTTGGTGTAAAATGGTTTGTGCTGTGATCTTATTTTAGTCTTCACTGATTCTGATAAGGTTGAACACCTTTCTGTTCATTTGTTAGGAATCCATGTTTTCTTTTCTATGGCATTTCTGTTCCTTTTGTCCATTTTTTTCTACTGAATTGTTTTAATCTTTTTGATTATTGAGAATTTCTTGTCAGATATTTTGCAGATAACTTCTCCCAGTCTGTGGAATTTTTTATAACTTAAATATTTTGATATGCAAACACCTCCTTTTTAAAGTTCCCCAAGATACATTTTGTACAAAGTCAACATAGAATAATATCCACAGACATGTATATAAATACATGCATATATAAATGTGAACATGCATATGCACACATACATGACTATACCTTAAATGTATACATATAAATACCCAAAATACCTGTATCTATAATATATAATCTATGCCTACCCACATATATCTAATACTTATTATACTGTCTTTTCCCTGTATCTTTAATGGTTCATTATAGTTGTACATAATGGTGGTATTCATTGTGACATATTCACATGCACACAACATAACAATACAATTTGGTCAGTATGGTTCCCCAGTATTTCCTCTTTCCCTGCCCTCCTCCTTCCTCCTAGTCTCCTTTCTCTACTCAGCTGATTTCCCTTAGATTTTCAAGAGCTCACCCTAACACATCTTTATTTTCCATTTTCCTCTCTAGCATCCACATATGAGAGAAAACATATGATCCTTGACCTTCTGAGTTTGGCTTATTTAGCTTAGTATAATATTCTCTAGTTCCATTCATTTGCCTGCAAATGACATGATTTCATTTTTCTTTAGGGCCAAATAAGACTCCATTGTGTATATATACTATATTTTCTTTACAGACATCTAGGCTGCTTCCCATAGCTTGGCTATTGTGAATTGTGAGGTTGAAAACACAGGCATGCATGTATCACTGTACTAGGCTGACTTTCATTCTTTAGGATAAATACCAAGGAGTGGTATAGCTGGGTTCTACAGTGGTTTCATGCCTAGTCTTTTTAAAAAGTATTTTCTAGATGTTGATAGACCTTTATTTTATTCATTTATTTATATGTGGTGCTGAGAATCAAACTCAGTGCCTCACCCATGCTAGGCAAGCACTCTACCACTGAGCCACAACCCCAGGCCCGCCTAGTCTTTTAATGAACCTCCATGCTGATTTCCATCAGAACTGGTTGTACTAGTTTAAAATCCCACTGAAGTGTAAGGGTGTTCCTTTCCCCATATCCTCTCCAGCATTTATTATTGATTGTGTTCTTGTGACTGCCATTCCAACTCAAGTGTAATTTTGATTTGCATTTCCCTAATTGCTAATGATGTTGACCATTTTCCCATACATTTGTTCATCATTTGTATTTCTTCTCAAAAGCCTTTACTTCTAATGTAGTTATATTGGCCTTTTTTTTCTATGTGTTTTTTTAAAATCTTGCTTAAGAAACCCTGCCCTACAAAGGAAATAAAGATATTCTTTATTTTCTTCTAAAAGCCTTAACATTTTGCTTTCATATTTAGGTGTTCAAACCACATTGGCTTTATCTTGTGTAATGTGGGAAAGAAATTCCTTATTTTTTATACAGTTAAGCAATTGTCCCAGTTATAGCAAATATATAGATTTGGGGGAGGAGAAGTGACATCCTTGTAATAATGAGTCTCCCTATTCATACATATGAGTGTAATATATCTGTTCCTTTAGTAAGGTCTTTTAAAATTATATTTCAATGACATTTCATACTTGTAATAAATTTATTCCTAGATATATTTTTAGTTGCTTTGTGAATAATGTCTTTAAAAGTAAGCTTATATGTTCCAAATGTTTTGTGCCAGAGTAGAAAAACAGTTGATTTTTGTGTGATGGTCTTCTAGACAGTAACCTTGCTTAATTTCAAAATGATTAAAACCAGACTATCCTTATATTTTTCTGCCATAGCAATTATTGGAAAGTATTGGAACGACATCTATAGAAGCAATAGGAAAAGGCTTGGCGAGCTTGGAGTTCTCCCTGTAGCCAAGCTGTCATCCCCACAGAAGTACAAGAAGGATGCTCTCAGATGGACAAAGTCATAGACTCTTTTTGGCTGTTTGCTGTGGCCAGAGTATTAAGAAAAGAATTAGAATTTAAAAGTACTGAATGGAGATGTTACCACTAAGATGAATCTGAGGTACCCACTTGTGGAACTGGAAATAAGTAAATAAGAGCTCAAAGTGAGAGCTCAAACAGCTCTCTCATGTAACTTAAAAAATTATTAGCAGACAAAATTGGAAAATATTCTAGAATGAAATGGGGGTGAGAAGGAGTCCCTGAATCTTAGATTCAAGATACTAAAGAGGGAAAGGTGGAAATTCAAGGCACAAAATCTCTTGACTTTCATGCAAAAAAAGCAACATTTTATAATTTTTATCAGACACCTTTCAAATTTAGAAACATTGGTAAAATATGTTCCTGTTTGACCAGTTGAGTAAAAATAAGAGGCATTTACATTCCAAATTGTTTTAAAACATCAACAGAAACAATGTTGCACATGTGATAAAAGGTATATAGAGGACAACAAAGAAGTATTAAAAAGGGAACAATAACTATTTAATTATTATAATGAATATAGTTATATAAATTTCCCACAGAGTCATACTGAATTGAAAACGTTTAATAATATTTTACCTAACAGAATTTTTTAAGGAACACGCTATGGACATGATTTAAAATGTCGTGATGGTTAGTACATGAAGTTTAGTGAAGAGAACAGTTTTATCTGGGAAAGGAGTTCTGAAGATTTTGTGCTTTGTATGACAGGCTACAGAAAGACAGGCTAAATGTAGACTGCAAAAAGTTTCTAAATCTCATTTATTTTATTTATTTGTTTATCAAATACTTATGCAGAGCTCCCCATGTGCCAGCTATTATTCTAAGTGCTTGACAAAGAACTTGTTCTATTGGTCAGGATCCTGGCAGGAAACAGATGGCATGCTCAAATTGGATAAATAGAAGTGAATTGAATAAAAGAAATATTTACAAAGGTATGAGTAGGATTTGGAAAATGCAAAAGGGGATCGTGCAACACCTTGGCTTGGCAGCAGGAGCCTTCACCACCCTGGGCCTTCCTGAAGGGGCTTGGAAAGGGGGTGGCTAGGGATACCAGAGAGGGTGGCTTCCTAGCGGGCTGCAGATGACCCCAGGCAACCTGCAGGGAGGGAAGAGGCGGGGTGAACACCCCAACCTCACTCTCGTCCCAATTCCAGTTCTCCTGCAAGGGTCACCTGTCAACCAAAGCAATGGAAATCCTGTGGGTGAAAGCTCAGCGATGCCCCCAATATGGGCAGTTTTCCCTGGGTACAAGAAGCAGGGTAAAGAAATGTTGGAGGTAGAATTAAAGGGGTAAAGATACTCAGTACACTCATACTAACCCTATTAGGCAGGAACTCTTGTTGCATGTGTTTTATAGAAGCTGACACACAGAGGATTTCATTAAGTCCCCCAAAGTCATACAGTTGATAAATGACGAATCTGGGGATTTTAACTCAGGCACTCAGCTATCTCTTTTATCAAATTATCATACTATAAACTTACATGTTGTATTTAAGCTATTCTGTTTTTTTTTTTTTTTTTTTTTTTAATGTTGTCTGATATTCTGAGATGTACACAGAGTTTTAAAAAGACACGGCAAGTCATTTCGGACTTCTTTCTACCACCTGTTTAAGGACTGGGAGGCATTTTTACGTTATTGTAGGCACTTAACTACCAGATTCCCATTATGATCAAAGATCATTTTGAAAATTGAGCAATTTTCATGATAGGCATGTTTCCCAGCAGCTTCTTAGTGGAGTTTGGTAGATTATAGCTGGTAGAAGCAGGAGGTGAAAATTTGGTCTCCTTCTTAAGGGACTCAGTTGAAAATGTGGATTATGGTAGCATTAAATTTGTACACTTTAAGTCTTTTACTTTTCCAGTAGAATTATGGGAATCTGATTTTTCTTAATAACAAGGCTCAAATCCCTCTTAGATTTCTTTTGCTAAATATTTTCAAATATTAAAATAAAGAGCCATGAGTTCAGTATAAAATAAAGGTGCTCCAGCAAACAAACTATAAGGCATATTTCAAGAGAGGAAATCATGTTTTCATATTGATTTCTATCATTGGGTTGGAATTCTGTTGAATAAACTACCTACCAGAAGGTTCAAAAATGGGGCTATGCACAAGCTAATATGATTGCCAATTCCAACATGATTTCCTGGAGTTTTGTATCGTAAGTGCTTGTGATTTCTTTCCAGAACTTCTGCCTTTCACATCTATGGTCCTGCCGATTTGTGCAGACACCCCTTCTACACTTACTCCCTGTCTCCCCACCATACGCTTCACACACCAGGCTGACGTGCGTCCCCCTGCTCTGGAGAGCATCCCTCCCTGCCTCCAACATCCTCTTCTTGAGCTTGGTAATTCCTGCTCTTCATCTAGGGGTCCAGATTCTGCCTTTGGGATAAGTTTCTCCTGGCTCCCTCGGAAAGAGATGACCACTTCCTGATAGAAGCTTCCAGGATTTGCCGACACGCACGCCCCACTCTCTGCAGTCCTCCCTGTACTGTGTGAAACCTTAATCATTTGTGCATCTATTTAACAAGCTGAACTGTGACTTCCTGAAGGCCAGGATCACAAAGAGTTTCCAAAAAGTTATTAGATGAACAATTGTAACTGAACCACTTAAGACCTAGTTCTGTGATTCTTGGCCATCATATGGGGACCAGCAGTGCCTTCAACATCTGTTTACATTTTTGTGTGTCTGCTACCTGCAGAGAGAGATTCAGAGGGTCACCCAGTAGCATGGAAACTCAAATCCACCTTGCTTTGCATTTCACTAGCATTTGGATCTATGAGTTCAGTCTGAGCCTGATGTAACAAGTCTGGATCTAACATTCATTCCCTCTGTGCACCAGAATTCCCAAATAATTAATAAATTCCTTGGTGTTTTGCTTGCTGCAATGATCCCCTCAGTAAATTTATTTAATTTGGGGCATACTAAAAATTATATTCATGTAAAACATTAAAATTATCTAGGTTCTGTTTCTAGTTACCTTCCTCTGAATAAATGTTAAATTCATAATACCAGTCAGGGTTATATTAACACAAGTGGGGATGAAAGTTTGCTTTTAAAAATGTTCTCAGTACCCCATGTGTTTTAATGAGTACAACATGTGTGTTTGTCATTTGTGTGGAAGGGTGATCTTTTGAAAGAGTGAAGTGACCGAAGACTCTCTGGATCTCCTTTGGGGTTTCAGGTGTTTTCATCAGCTGGTGCCATTTCAAACTGCCACCCTCAGGTGGCACATGGTCCACCTGCCTGTTTACTCAGGTTCTCCAAGTGATCACTACCCACTCGATTACTCTAAATCCAGTTTACATGAATCAATTATTTTCTTTTATCCCATCCACCATTGAACATCCCTCTCTCTTCTTTATTTGGGAGTGGAAGAGTGTGAGACCCAGTTTACCCATTATGAAGCTGCTACAGGTGGTGCTGGAGCTGGAGGGAGTAGCGAAGTTGCAGCCTTTGCTGGGGCCCCTCTCCCTCCAAGTGTCCCAAAGCAAACATTATTCTCCTGACCACCAGCATACCTCACCCCACCTGAGATGAAGCTAAGTGAAGATCATTCCCCGGGAGAGCCTTTCCAGTCTCCGTGGTCACACATCATTGGCATTGCCCAATGGTAAGCTACTCTATGCGGAAGTGTCTTAGAAACCAGGAAATAGTATGTAGGGGTAAAATATGACCCTTATCTAAACTGTTAAAGATCAAGGGATTTACAAATCATTTTTGAAACTGGCATTTGTGTGAAGAAAATGATTCTGTCAAGAGACTTCAATATGTTACTTAAGGACTTAAAACTCAGCAATATTTTTCTTGGTTTTCAGAATTGCATTCCTGTGTACTAAGAGTTTGTGATTCTAAAAACGATATCTAAATCCTCATGTAAATTGGCTAATGAGTTGGAATCTTTTTCAGAGCTATTAGTTTGATTTTCTGGTATTTTCTGCCCGTTAATCTGCCATATGGCATATATTTACTTTTAACATTAATGTGAATTAAAATTAATTTTGTTTGGGGAATTTGGAAGAATTTCATGAAATCCCTTGAGGTAGCTGCAAATGCCCCGGAGTGAAACAAACTGGGCTTGGGAGACGCTAATCTAGATTAATGCTCTAGCGAGCACGTCAGGGTTCATCCTGTTCTTTTGCACTTTCTGTCATGGAGTGGAGCGGGGCAGGTGGTTGAGTTGCAAATAATCCCAGTGCACTGAAAATAAGGTTCAGTTCTTCACTATTTCTCTGAAGTTCATTCTTGCAATGAAACCATGACTCATTTTCTTCTTTTGGTTTATAGCTCCTATTTGGAAGTTAATAGTCAATGAATTATAGTTCATTTGGTAACTCTAAAAATTACAGCAGAAATCTACCTCTTGGTTTACTCAAATGAACAGTCATAAGATTTGAAACAAGTGATTTATAAGCAATAACATAACAAGAGCGATTTTACCATTAAAGAAATGCACAGTGAATTAAAAAGCAGAAGATGAACGATAAGGTCTGGGAACTTTCCTTTGTTCCAAGCATGTTGGCAATTCCTGTCGTTAATAACACTTGGCTTTACTGTGGCCAATTTCATTTTGGATGTTTAGAAAAATCCAGAAACATTTGTCTGTTATTCTTCACAGGGTTCCAGGTCATGGGTGCCCTACCTTAGAAGAAGATTGGTTTCATTAGGACTTAAAAGTAGGTTTAGGACCTAATGAAAGTCAGCAAGCCTTTTGAAGGAGAAACTGGATTATACCACATTCCAGTGGCTTCTCTGCCAGCTCATGAGCAGATACCTCTCCTTGAACCTTGAGGTGAATGAAGCAAAAGGGATCCTCTCTTTACTGCCTCAGAATGAGATGAATCATTCCACCGTAGGTGAACCTCACACGAACTTCCACCTGTGGGTGAAGGACAGTCAGCACTCGACCTGTGATTGCTGCTCAGTGAGCCATGGTTCATTTGATGCCTCCAGTCCTCCCTAGTAGTCTGTTTTCCCCTCTCTCTCTTGCTCTCTCTGTTGATAACTCATGATCTCTGAGCAGTAATTTTCTGCTGAGAAAACTACGGGACGTCTATCACCTCTGCTTGAGTGAGAGCTACTTGAGCGCTGAGGTCTGGCTTTTTCATTTTTAAAAATATTCAGATTCTAGCAGAATCTGGCACGAGGATACTCACACACAAAAATGCATACACACGTGCACACACACATGCACACGGTGGTGACTCGCTGAGGGACTAGATGAATTCATATCAGTTGGTCTGAAACTTTGTCCTTGAATTCTATAAATGCCATTATGCAATATGCAGTCATTCCTCAAGTCAGGCTGGACACTCCTGGTTCTGACAAATGCTAAGGAATGGTATTACTTATCATCTCCAACAGCCATTTTCTCTTACAGCAACTTGAACCTCCCTAAGTCATAGTTCTCAAGCTTCGAGCTGCAGACGACAAGCAGATCCTTAGAGTCTTTGGTGGTCTGCTGTCAGCAAAGGTTACTGGAACTTTCTTAGTCCCCTTAAATAGTCAGTAGGTCTAGCACTGGGGGGACTTTCGACTTGCATTGGCGGACACTAATAAAATGCTATAGAGGAACTAGTCTCATTTTTCCCTTTGTGACTACAGATGATTTTCTCATTGTGTGTAACAGCTTTAAAATACTTTAGAAATGTTGAAGACAAAGAATACAGGTGGGAATGAAATGGAGGGCCGGGTTGATTCCACATTTTTGCAAGCGGTTTAGATACTGAAGTCAGATGTTCTCAGATTATATTGTGCTTTGTAAGCATGCCAAACAAAATAAAAACAACCCTGCTTCAGATCTTGCTTATCGAATATATTCCTGTTTAGCTAACAGAAACATCGCTCTTTTGATCTCCAGGTTAATCTTCAATTTTGTAAATGCATTCAGAATTGGTGTAAATTGGCATAATTAATGGAGAATGAACAGATTTTACTGAGGATTATTTACTTAGGAATTTGGAATATTGTGGCATTCTGTAGAAATAAGCTGAAGATCTTGATCAGACCTGAAGTATCGCAAAGTTTAGAAACCATATACCTTTGATACAATAAAACTTTTACCTTTGATTTTCTTAGGAAGAGTCACAGAGAGCTTTTGTTATTCTGAGGCGATATTTGTTTCTTAGATTACAGGAAATCTTAGCTTAAAAAAAAATCAGTGTTAGAATCTGAGCTTTAAAAAATTCGCATTAAAATATAGGGAAATGCCGTCTAAATTATCTCAAGGAAATGAGATTGAAGATGGCTTCCCTTCCCAAGGTCATAACTCTGTGTCCTAATTCCATGTCTAAGTTGTACTTCATGGGTTTAGGGTGGAGAGAAGAAAGCAGGATATAAATCATATTGTGACAACACAGTAAATGACATGATCTCACATATTCAGCTCTCTTCATATTAGTCACTTTCTCCAGTTTGGTTATGAAAACCATAATTTATTAACACCATTCTTCTGCAATGTATCAGCACACTTGGGAACTGCATTTTACAAACACGAAACCTATGCTAAGGAACCATTCTCTTTTTTATTTCACTTTAAAAAGTGGAAGGGATATTGGAGATGCTGAACGCTGAGACTGATTTTTGTGATTTGGAAAATGAGAAGGTCTCTTCCTGCCTTCTCCAAGAGAAATATGTTAGCATCCTAGAGGATAATGCTGGAAACAAAGAAAATGCAGGGAGGATTTAGGGGAACGCCCCAAAGCCCTAAGAGCCGTGCAGCTGACCCCAGAAGACTAGGCAGGTGGATCAAAAGAATGAGGATGTGATGGCAGGTTCAGGAGATTGCTCCTCTTCCAACATCCCTGTTCAAACAGAGGTAAAGGCTTGGGGACGTATTTAAAGCCAGGCAAGTTGAAGTAAGTAACGCGGGATGTCCAGACCAGGCTCCTGTGCCTCCACCAACACAGAAGCCCATGTAAGTGCCAAATCCCAGGAATCAAAGCCTTAGATCCCATTTTCCAATATGTCTACCAGGATAAAGAGCCAAGGGGGAGAGTCAAGGAAGAAGACAATGTGTGGGATCATTACTGCTGATTTCATTGAACCTGAAAGCTGGAGTGGGGGTCATGGTGTAGATTCCAGCTCTACCACAGAAGTCACGTGAGAAGTCTCTCGTGTTTGAGTTTCCTCAGCTGTTCCATGGATACTAATTGTAAGTTCTTAACTGTGAGAGTTATTCTCTGAATAAAAATTAATAATAGCTAATATTTAGTGCCCATTTACCATGTCTGATATTGTGCTAATCCCCTTGCATTTTTTTATTTGTTTTAATCCTTATTATTTTCCTCATGTTGTAGATGAGGAAGCCAAAGCTTGGAAAGATTGCATAGTTTGCCCCAAGTCACTCATTCTAAAAGGTGACAAGGCCTTAACTAAGAAAAAAATCCTTGTTGTATGTGATACTGTGCAAACATCAGTTAACATTCAAAAATGTCAACTGTTCTTATTCCCATCGTCATATACAAGTGTGGTGTTATCAAATACTATGTTGGGGGCAAAGGGAAGGGTAAGCTTGCACCATCTCGGGCTGAGAAGGTAATTTCAGTGGATAAGGCAACAGTGTCCTTTTGCATGACTCCTTCCTTAGCACACATTTTAGGTTTCCATCCTCTGTTCAAATAAATAAAGCACTCAGTGGGACTCAGGAAAAACTGTGATCTAACCCCAAGATAGGGGACACCCTGATCGCATACCCAGGCTTACATCAACCAACTGAGGTCTTAGAGATCAATAATCAAGGGCATGTTGCTACCTCATTAGTCTTTCTCTTGGGGTTGGACATCACTAGAGATTAGGCAACCTGTGCTCCAGTGCACCCAGTGGGTGTCGAATATGACAGAGGTCACCTGGCTGTCCCCCTCAGCTAAGACCTTATTGGAACTGATACAGACGCAAAAGGGAAACCAAGAATATTCATTTTATTTTTGAATGCTTTAATGTCTTAAGTACATAGAGATCTTGATAAACAATTCCGTAGAAATACCTACTGAAAAAAAGAGAGAGAGCTTTTACAAATTGAAATTATTTTAAACAGATTCATTATAAAATGATACATTTCCCCGTATCATCATTTCTGCTTCAGTGACCAGCCTACAAAATTAAAACAGAGAAAGCATTCCCATAGCATGACTTGTCTCTGATGTTGACAATAACTAGTCTGAGTTACCCCCTAGGTGACAAAGGGAATCCAGGACACCAAGAAGATATTTTCTTACAGAATCTAGCAGGCTAATGTGTAAAGATTTCAGATGTGTAGCTTCTATTAAAGTTAACAAGAGTTGTACTGTTAAAATCCCCTCCTGACACTTCACATTATATCGTGGGAAGTCTGGAGAAGGTGCCGAAGGATCATCAAAACATCACTATCACTTTGATAAACTTGTCACCAGGTAAAATAAAATACATGTATGTTTGCTTCTTTTCCTCTGAAATATAAAGTAATTATGACTATATAAAAACCTTTTACCATAGCTAATTAACTAGAAGCTCCTCATAAACTATGTGTCGACAGCACCGTGTGTCTAATTATCTTTTGGCGCTTCAGAATTGTGATGTTGAATAATGAAGAAAACATTACCTGGCGAAGTCTTTTATTTTATGATGATATCTCTGGAGACAAAGGAGACACAAAGGCTTAAATGTCATCTTCTATTACTTCTTGGCTTTGTCAGGCTTTCAGCTGGTTTTGATTTGCATGGAAACCATATTATTTAAAGGAAGGAAGGAAGGAGAGAAGGAGAGAGGGAGGGATTGTAATAATCACAAGATATGCTCTATAGCTGTTTAGTCACTATATTAATCCTAGGCATGGGAAGAAAATCATGGCAGAGTTACTTCTAGCCTATTCTGTGGGGCATTATAGCTTGGGTTTTGCCAATTCCATTAAAATGCCTCTTCTCTCCCTGCCCTATAACAAAGCATTCTAATTCAAACCAGACAAGCATGCACTTATATGACAGAAACAGGAAAGAGTTTTTGTTTGCTTGTTTGTTTTGTTATTTGGCATGTGTCTTGTCTTAACCTCGGGAAGCAATGGTTCCAGTCTGTACCTGTGGGCACTCAGGCACACTAGGGAGGACACCTGCCTTCCTTCCTTGCCTGCACCCACGGTCCAGGTAGGTCTATATTTCTATCGGAATTCAGGGGTATATTTCAACAGATTAGCCACCACGCATCTGAAGCCAACCCTGTCCTTGGAGACTCCATGCAAGGTCACCAAAGTCCAGGACATTTGCCAGAGGGAGTGATTTGGGGCCTATACAGCTACAATCAAGGCATACAACAGGCTGGGGCTTCTTTACTTGGGGTCTCAACATGCACAGGTTGATTAGCTTCTTCTAATGAGTTGGTCCCTCAGCTGGGATGTGCATATGGATCACCTGGAGACTTGTTCAAATGCAGATTCTGATTCAGGGTGTCAGATGAGGCCTGAGTCTCTGCATTTTTAATCAAGCTTCCACACAAAGCTGGGATTGCTGGTCCTTGGACCACACTTAGTGAGACTCACTCAACCGAGTTGCCCCCTCCACTGTGATTTAGTCTCAAATAAATCCTTTGTCTTCCTCCTCAGTCCCCCTCTGGAAACACAGATCCGCAGTAGTTGGGATTGATCTTGGGACTTGGTCTCCGTCCCACCTGGTGGGTGACTATTTCCATGTGTGAAGTTTATCTTCCTGAGTAGATGCTAAGCTCCGCTTCCTCCTTCACCTCCTGGCAACAGCAACCATGATGACTCAGCACAGGCCACAGGATTACTTGTCAAATTAATAACTCTTCTTTCTTATGCTAATTCTAAGCAATGCACTGAATTCAAGCAGGATTCACAGATTGACATATGAGAGCTTTTAGGGAGGATTCATATGTTTAAATGCAAATATTTAAACATATGAATGAAACATATTTGCAGTGGTTCTCAAATAAGCAATCCAGTTCTAGCATTGGATCTCAGACCTCATCTATCCAACCCGTCCTTAAATCAGAACACGAAGTAAAATGCAACCAGACACTGAACCTAGGTGCAGCCCCCTAAAGACCTTTCCTCGGTCCCCAGTTCTGCCTACCCCATCCCTCTCTGGACCCAACCAGTTGACTTGAGACTTGCAGAAAAATGAAAGCAATTATCTTCTTTCCTTTAAAAAGCAAAGGGAAGAAACTCTTAATTTGATAATTTAGATAAAACTCTTCTTACAATCCTTTTTTTCTGAATCAACTGCCTGCTAAATGAATTTAATTTACACCCCTCCCTCCAACTTAAAAAAAATAAAATCTGTGCTGTTTTATTCTTTCCTGCTACCTTTCCATCTCCCCGTAACACCCCTCCACCTCTCCTCTGCCCGCCTGGACCCTGCACATGCATGTGGGTCAGGTGCAAATCCAACTCCTCGTGGTCAGATTGCCTTCTCTGCCCGAGGCTTCTCAGAAATTTTAGCGCTGTCACGATGTGGATTACCTTTGGCCACTAGTTGGGTGGTATCCTCTGTGCTATGTTGTTCTTTGTTGCCTCAGCCAGCTATTTAAATATTTTACAGTTAGTTAACTTTAGACATATTTATGCCTTATCAAAAGATGTTAAATTAAAATTTGCTAAAGAAATCCATGACCTACACCTGTACGTTCTCCTGTGTGCCTGGCATTCATTCATCCATTCGACAATTAATTTTTGAGCCCTGTAATAGTGAAGTGATTGATTAATAACCAAAATAAGGTGAGATATATGTACATAATTGAATTTAATACCTGATGTTTCACAATCCAAGTACTTTACCATATAACATCTCATTGTCCTTGTGACACCCTTCTGAAGCAGATGGGGGAAAGTAATATGTCATGCAAAGCACTTAATTAGCAAATTCACTTTGACAGTGTTTCAAGCCAGCATGTAAAAAAAAAGAAGATATTAAGTGGAATAATATATAATTTAATTGTGACATGTCAAACAAACTCTTAGAGTAGATTCATAAAAATCCCAGAGAAGCACAGTGAACTAAACAATGCTGGATCGATTTATGGCTTATTTAACCAAATCAGCAATCTGGAAAAGGTACCTCTTAAATTTGGACTGAAAGCTTGACAGAGAGTAAGACAGCCTGACCTCCATGGCTAATAAATTCCATAAGTAGAGAGCAAACATTAAAAATGCCCCGTAGCTCAATGTCTTCAGCCAAAAAGAACTAATCCAATTGAGTGAGACCAAAGAAAACGACTGGGGATGTATGGTTCCAGAATGTCTCTGAGGTATTCAAACCCAAGTCAATTTAAGGACTTGTAAGTTAATAACTAGGACTTTACACATAATCCTGTACTTTACAGGTAGCCAGTGAAGGTTTTATACAACCAGGGTAATGTGATTTTCATGCTTGGTGTCAGTCAAAATGTCAGTAACTCAGTTCCAGACCAGAGAAGTTCCTCAATCCATCCATTAAGAGCGTCCCCTGGAACACCGACAGGCAGGCACAGAGGAAGTGCCAAGGAGGTCAGCGCTGCAGATACGTGAGGGAGGTAAGATCAGGGGACGGCGGATATGAAGGGCCTGGGCCAGGGGGGCTTTTAAAGGTGTCTCTAGTAAATAATTAAATGGGAAGCCTAAAAGATATGTCAGGATGAAAGATTAACTGCAAATTCATAATAGAAATCTTAGAAGCGAACAGCCTTCAAAGCTACAGTTCTGGGCAATTTACGGATTTGCAGTAATGGTGAGAACCCAGAAGCGATGAGAGTTTCTTCTTAGTGTGATTCATCATCAGCTTTTAATAGTCAGGCAGAGAATATCCGGAGGTTAGGTGGTTAGAGAGTGAATTTAAGTTTCAAAGGGGTGAAGAGGACTACTTTTTAAAAAATATATGCATAATGTAAGATGGATAATTTAAATGCATCGATTGGAATTGTTTTTTAAAAATTGAGCCAAGAGCTGTATATGTGTGCTTGTGTTTTAATTGTCTGGTGGAAACATTATGCTGTCAGATGATAAGATCTTTACAGATTTCATGTTGACTTATGATGAGAAAAATAAAATGGGAAAAGTAACCAAACCACAAATTGAACACACCTAATGACATTCCGATCACAGCGCTAGGTTCTTTGCACACATTCAGTCATTTTAATATTGCAAGGCAGGTAGTATTAGTCCCAAACACAAACTTGGCAACGAGAGCTAGCAGCTCGGAGCTCTCGCTCTTGGTCACTCCAAATCTGTCTGTGGACCAGCAATGTTAGCATCATTTGGGACGTGCTTAGACTCCTTACTCAGCAGCCACAGCATTCTCAAAGGCCCACTCTGTCATCCCTTGATGAAGTTCTGATAGAGAACCTGGGCAGGGAAGCAGACCAGTAATGTGACCAAGTTCAGGGCTGACCAGCCAGCTCTGCGGCACAAATGAGCTTCAGCCCAGGGGCTCCTTTCCAGGAAATGCTGTCACAGAGGATTCCTGAGAAAATGCCCCGTGTTGAAAAAAGAAGAAAGGAGAAATCTTTTGTCTGGCTTTAGCAGGGAATGCAAGAGTTTGTGGGTCCTCAGGAAGAACCATTTCACAAAATGTACTGAACAACAACCATAGATTACAACTTATCCAATTCTGTCATCCCTCAGTTTTGTTATTTGTGAAATAAAGAGAGCACTCCATGGATGCTGGCTCCCACTGTTTCTCATACTGTGCTATGGGGGTCTGCCCTGGCCACCTTTGGAGGAGATACTATCTCAGTAATGCCAAGGCATGGCTGAGAGATGGTGAGACTTTGAGTGGTACTGGAGGTGAGAAGCTTGAACCAGGTCCCTCCAGGAAGTTGAGACAATGCAAGAATGGATTAGGAGCTCACTCACCTGTGTCTGGGTGGAGAGAGAGAGATCATTAGTTTCATATTTCAACAATATCATCCTCACTACAGATTGGAGGAGAGCTAAGTGGTATGGACAAGTGAGTTAAGAAGGTCAACCTTCAAGTGAGATTTTCTCCTTGCTTTGACTGGGACAGTAGCAGAGCCAATCCATACCCCTACTAGCAAGATTAATTCCAGGTCCAAAATTGTCTCTATAAGTGAACAATGAAACTTCACAAGAAGCTTATAAAATGACCCCAAAAAATGAAAGTGATCAGCAACAAGACTAGAACCAGTGAGAGCAGTAAAATCCAGGTTGTAAGAGATTTTGGCAAAGTTAGCGTGGGACCAGCCAGGCCAGGAAAAGAATCCCTGGGGTTAGGCAAGAGGGCCACCTTGACACCCTGGAGGATAATGAGGTGTCTACTCCTGCAGGAAAAAGAGAACTGCAGAGTAGCCCCAGGCAAAATTGGGGCTGGTCTTTGGATTCACATTTGGAGTTGAGAATTCAAATAAAATTCTGGAAAGGAATAAAAATCCCACCAGAAGAAGCATGTTGCTGATGTAAAATTATTTCATGATAGGAGACAGTTTATTCTAACACCTTGTGTAGCTGAATAAAAAGATGAGAGCTGTAAGATCAGGTCTGCTACTCAATGTGTGGTCTGTGGACCAACAGCATCAACCTTATTAGAGACAGATTAGAAATGCAGAGTTTTGGCCCCTCCTTAGGACTTCCTGGACAAGAATCTACACTTTAACCTGGTTCCCAGGGATTCCTATACACATGACCTTTGGTTTAATGATGTGCCATGGAAGACCATGTTGCCTAAGTCATCTATGACACAGGATCAAGGATATGTGACTGAGGATAAGGGATCTTCCATAGTGGAGTATGTGAAGATGGTTTTGAAATATTCCAACTCACTTCAACCAAACCAAAGGTAAAAGAGACTTAACCACATGTAGGCCAAGGTAACTAGGGATATTGGAAACTTCCTATGAGTCAGATTAGGTAGTCACAACAACAGGATGAAATCCATTCAAAAAAGCGATCGGGAATGAGGCAGAAAGAGAGATGCAACCTTGATGAGTAGTTCAGTGTCCTAATTTCTAATTTCTTCCCACTCCCTTCAGGTTCAATGAGTAACCAGTTGACATCAGCCCCAAACCTACTACGCAAACTTAAAATACTTACAAATAAAATTATTTTAATTTTAAATTCACAGGTATAGCAACTTTGCACTGAAACAATGTCCCCTTGCCCACAAAAATTCACTAAAATTCTATATGACTCTTGTGGACCATTTAGGGTATCTTTCACCCATCATCAATTTGAGTTATTATATGACGTCACAAAGGTCAACCTCAATGGTACTGCCATCCATTCTTCCAGGGATGCATATTGAGCATCTATCATGTGCTTGTGCTGGACACTGGAGAGGCAGCAGAGGACGTGAATGTTGACTTGATGTGGTCACAGTACTTCAAGTCCACGGGATCAAACAGAATGATCGGATTTCTGGCTACTTAACTAGGTGTTATTAACACTGAAACTCAGATTCATTTTTGTAATGCTATATACAGTAGGCCAAGAAATCTTTATATTTGCATGCCTGTTATTTGTTTTGTTAGATAACAACATGATGAATACATCAGAAACTTCTTCTGTGTTATACTTGTAGAAATATTTTCTTTCAACTTCAATCTACTCCTTCCCGTAGTGAAAAGCCCTGACGGTCCTAAGGGATGACAATTGAACACATAAATATGTAAAATTCTCATTGAATTAATAGACTTGCTTTGGGTATTTTTTTTTTCAGTTGCTTATTAGAATATAAAAATCTGGCAAGTTCTCTAAAACTCCATCACTTAGGTCTCTGGGGGGGAATGTGAGAACCGAGTACAGCATAAGCGTCAGTAGTCTTTGTGTCTCTAGATAGCTCTGCTGGGTCTCCGCGGGCCGCAAAAGATGATTTGTCAGCTTAATTTCAGCTGCAGCAGCGATGGAAGAAAGCAACGACTTCTCTTCTAGCCACAGAGGTGCAGAAATAGCTTCCAAGCCAGAAATGCAGGCAGTGGGAGTTGGACCCTCCTGCCTGTGTTTCCATGAGTCTGCTCCCTGTCTCTCTCCACCATAGTCCCAGGTACGGGCAGTGCTTACACACTTAGCTATGTCAATGTTACAGCCGACAGATTAAGACAACAATCTCAAAACTGAGGCCCTCGGCACAAAGTCAGGTAGAGCTTTGAACTTGCTGCCTAGGAACAAGAGACAATCAAAGTAGGTGTTATGTTAGTTTTTACTGGTCTCATTTGGGTAGAAGATAGAAAAAATATGTCCCATGTATCTTATCTTTGTCTTCTCCACTACTTTTGATTATGCAGCAACTCACTTCTTGTCCCCCAAGAGGGAGAGGTCTGTGAGGGGCGGTGTCCTCATATCTAGTGCCCAGGAGCTGGTGGTAATGAGCTCCATCTGGTTGGGAGGAGGCCCTCCTGAGTATGCGGGAGAAGGACAGGCCGTCTTCAGATGCCTCGTTTTTGCTGGCAGCTGCACGCCACTCCTGTCTTCCTACGGTTGACACTTTTTGTCCTTCACGGTCCATTTCCAGGCATCATTCGGCACTGCCAGTCTTCCCTGGAACTATATTTAGATTCACTACCTTCCTTGCCATTCACATGAGGACGCCCCCAGTGCAAGCTTTCTCTCCTATTCCTGTGTTCACTGATCTTCCAGGGTCTGCCCTTGCCTCATGCCTATCTGTCCCATCAGGGTGATCATATGTAAAGGTCTCTTTTGTTTATTGCTTCCTGGCTGAAAAATCCTAAGTGGAAAAATAGCTCTGCACAATGTAGGATTGAAAGAGTTGGGTTTGAATCTCATTCCCACCTGTTACTTATCTGCATATTCTCTAATTTCTCTCATTTTTAAGTCTTTTTTTTATTTTTGTTTTTTATTATAGTAAAATATACATAACATAAAATTTACCATTTTAATTACTTTTAAGTGTGTGATTGCAATTTGGTGTCCTTAATTATTACAGTTGCAATGTTTTATAACCACCATTATGAGATCTATCTATAATCTGTGACTGTATTTATTTATTCATTAATTTAACTTATTGTGTGACTTAGCAATGGGTTGGACCCAAGATTAATTGAATTAAAGTTTATAATGGATAAGTTACCTTTTTTTCTCTATAGATGATTCTTAACATACAGTAACTTTATTAAAAATTTTACTGTAAAATATATGTAACATAAAATTAGCCATTATAACTATTTTTAAGTGTACATTCACTGTTATGATTTCTATATACAACTATCTACGTGTGACTATCAGCATTATCTCTTCTAGAACTTTTCACCACCCCAAGCAGAAACACTAACCTCATTAAGCAATAACTTCCAATTCCCCTCCTGCCAGCCCCTGGTAATTTCTAATCTCCTTTTCTTAATATTACTCGAATCCTCTAGTCTCCAGAACTGTAAGAAATAAACTTCTCCTGCTCAGGTCTCCCGTCTGCTATATTTAGTATGGCAGCCCAAGCTGCCCTGCACCCCTGGGAGTACTTTATTTGGTTTCTGAGACACCAGCAGGCTGGTCTCCACGGGGCTGTCCTGTGCCTTCGAGAAGAACCCAAGCAACACATCAGAGAAAGTTCCAGTTTCTCCACACCTGGCCAATACTTCATTTGTGTGTGTGTTTGGGGGGGGGCAGTTATTTTATTTTTTTTTAAAGCTGTTCTTGCAGCTTTAAAAAGTGGTGCCTCATTTTGATTTTGATTTACTTTCCCCTAATGACTAATAATGCTAAGCATCTTTTCATGTACTTATTGGTCATTTGTATATCTTCTTTGGAGAAATGCCCTTTTAAAAATTGGGTTGTTGGGTTTTTGTTGTTGTCATTGTTGAGTTCTATAAGTTCCTTTTATATTCTTATATTAAATCCTTATCGTGTATATAATTTACAATTACTTTCTCCCATTGGGTAGGCTGTCTTTTCACTCTCTTGATTGTGTCCTTTGATGCACAAAATTTTTAATTTATATTAAGTTCCATTTCTCTATGTTACATTTTGTTGCTCGGGCTTTCAGGTCCAGCTAAGAATCCACTGCCAAAATGTCATGAAGATTTGCCCTATGTTTTCTTCTAAGAGTTTCATGGCTTTAGTTCTTATATTTAGGTCATTGATACAGTTTGGTATATCTTGTATTTGGTGTGAAATAGGGACTTACCTTTGTTCTTTTGCATGTTGTCCCAGAACCATTTTTTGAAGACACTATTCTTTGTCCTATTGAACGGAGTGACCCTGTGAAGAGTCAGTTGACCATAGAGTCACAGACCATGGTCTGGGTTTATTTCTGGACAATTAATTCTACTCCATTGGTTTGTTCTTGTGCCAATACCAAACTTGTTTTTCGTTATTGCACTTTTACAATAAATTTTGGAATCAGCCAATGTGATTCCTCCAATGTTTATTCTTCATTTTCAACAATGTTTTTTGTTTTGTTTTGTTTTTTTGGGGGGGAAGGGGCTTCTTAAATTCTGTATGCATTTGAGGATTTCAAAAAAGAAAAGGATCTTGGAAATTTGATAGGAATTGCCTTGAGTATGTTGATCACTTTGGGGAACATCATTAAAAGGTTACTCCAACCTGTGAACATGGAAGCCATTCCATTTATTTAGATCTTTAATTTCTTTCATCCATGCTTTAAAGTTTTCATTGTACAAGTCCTTCACTTCCTTGGTTAAATTTATTCCTAGGTTTATTATTCCTTTCGGTGCCATTGTGAATGGATATGCTTTCTTAATTTTCTTTTCAGATTGTTCATTACAGGTGTATACAAATATACATAATTTTTGCATGGTGATTTTGTGCTCTCTGAAACTTTTATGAATTTGCTTATTAATTAATTTTAGTAGCTTTGTTGTGGATTCTTTGGGATTTTCTCTAAAAAGGCTGTAATTCCCCAGACAATGTCGAATAACAGTGGTAAAAGTGATTTTCCTTATCTTGTTCCTGATGGATAATTTACTTTTTAAATTCATGTTAAATGAAAAGATCATTTTAAACACTTTTATGAAAGCTAATAATCATTGAATTCAAAAGTATCTTTTACATTAACTCCTTACCTATTGTATCTGAAGATGGACTTGTCCATTGAGAAAGGACATTATGATGAATTATCCCTAAGTGATTGTACCCATGTAACCACAATCAGATAAAAAAAAAATTAACATCACACTCTCAAAACTCCCTGCAGCTCTTCCCAATCACTGTCCTCTCCCTTTTCTACAAAGGTAATCACTTCCCTGACTTCCAAAACCACAGATTACCTCTGCTGTCCCAGTGGCTTTGTGCAAAGAAAATCCGCAGCATGAGCTCTTCCTGGCTCTTTGACTTCTTTCGTTCAGGCTCCCCCAATTTATTCCATATTGGTAGTTTGTCACACAAATGAACCAGCATTGATATTATTAACTGAAATCCACTCTTTACTCAGGATGCCTTGGTTTTACCTCATGTCCCTCTCCTGTCTCAGGATCACATCCAGGACACTCCATTAGGACTGGCCACCAAATCTCCTTAGCCTTCTCTCGCTTGTGACAGAGCCTTGGATCTTTCTTAGTTTTGATGCCTTGTGGTAGGGGTCCTGTATTTTGCAGCCTGTCCCTCATGTTTTTCCTCATGATTAGACGAGGATATGGACTTTTGAGAGGAAGTCCTCAGCAAATTGAGGGTATGTGCCATCAAACAGGACTTAGGACTGATCCCTGACCTTAGCATTGTTGTCAGGGGTCTCCTTGGTAAAGTAGCTCTTTCCCCCACTTTTCCATATTATCCCTTTTGGAAGGAATTCACTGTGTACAGCCCATTCTTCAGGAGCTCCACCTACTCCAGGGTGGATTATTGAACTACGTTATTTGTAATTCTTCTGCAGGTGGGTTTGGTCTATCCTCCCCCTATTTACTTGATCATTTATTTATGGCAGTATGGATAGTTGTTCTGTGGGTTATGATCCAATACTAATTTATTTATTTTGTTGCTTAAATGGTTCCAGTTTTGAACTTTGGAACTTTTTTTCAGTTGATTCTTGTCTCTTCAATGTATTCATATTTTTGTGGTTGTTTTGCTTTTTAAATTTTTTTTAGCACTTCCTTACATTCATGGACTGAATGTGTCCCCTCAAAATCCATATGTTAAAACCCTAGTCTCCAATGTGATTTGGAGATGAGGGCTTTGGGAGGTAATTATGTCCTCAGGTGGACCCATCAGGATGAGATTTGTGCCCTAATTAGAGGAGGCAGGTGAGAGTTTACTCCCCAGCCCATCGTGTGTTATGATCTGAGGACTTAATAATAATACATCTTACACCAGGGCCTCACCAGAACCTGCCCATGCTGGCATCCTGATCTTAGGCTTCCCAGTCTCCCACACCATGAGAAGGACATTTTTTCTGGTTTAGGCCACCCAGTCTATGGTATTTTTGTGACATCGACCCAAACTAAGATACTTCCTGGCACTATGAGATAACTGGAGTCACCTTGTCTGTTTCCTGCCTTAGGGCTAGAGACAGACATTTCTCTAAGAGCCCTGGTTTGCTGTACTAGAGAATGAGAGTAGAAACCAAGGTATGGGCAGTAGGCAAGTTCATCGTTATTGGGGGGTCTTTGCTTGTAGAACTGGGTTAGCTTTCGCAATGCCCAAAGGCCATACAACTCTTCTGCACCCCTGTGTACCAAGAGTCAGCAGTTTCCTTGAGCACACCGCCAGAGGAAGAGCCAGACCCCACAGCCAAGCAATAAATTCAAGGACCTTGTCCTGCTTCCTAAATGGACTCTTTGGCAGGTTACTACATTCCCTAGCAGGATGACCTAACTTTCCACCCCTCCTGGATCCCCTTGGAATTCTCACTAAGACATCTGTTGAGGAGGCCCTCTGGATGCATTTCAGATTTTATAGTTAAGTATTTGAATGCCATAATCTCATTCCTGACTCTATCCACAAGGAAAGTAAGGAACAGGCTTCTCTGTCTTAGATACAAGATGAAAATAAAAGCACTGGGGTAGTGCCTGTGAGAAGCTATAGTAATAATCCTTCTTGATTATGAATAAGTAAACGCCCATTAGCAGTCATACACAGCACACCCATAGGTAGAAAATACATACAAGGCAAACAAAGTTTCAGTTCTGAGGCCCAACACCCATTGTAAGGTGCACACATACAAATGGTCTTATAACCATTTTTTGTTTTGTTTTTCCTGCTTGCTGAGAATTATTTATGATCACAAGATTTTTGAGTTATTAGGCTCAAATTTTAAAATTCCTCATTCTGCAAATGAAGAAACAGGTAGACAAATATCTTGCCATTATGTCTACATTTTAGGAAGGCTTTATAAAAATCCTAATTTTGTAAGATGGAAAAACTTATTGCGGCTTAGAAGAATTATTTTAAGTCTTGATAAACTTTTGCAATTTAATAAAACCTCATTTTAAGTCTTTGGATTAGGTGAGATCTAGAGTAATCTGTAGTTTTCTCTATTAGGCAAGGAAACAAGGATATTTTCACTCTCTCCTCAGTTCCTTATAAATCATTGATTATAAATCATAAGGGATAGAAAAATGAAACAAAGTGACCCATGGATTGTTCTAAGGAAAGATGATACCTAAAAGTCCAAACTTCCTAAACAAATAAACAAATGCATTGCCGATCTGTACATTGCAGATAAATTATTTGCCTTCTAAAATTCATCCCTCCACATTCATTTGTATAACAATCTATCTGGTGTCTATAAAATTATTTGCATAAAAAATTCTCTATATGCTATATGCCTAAATTGAGAAGGGAAGCATGCCAATACCTCATTAGAAAAGTACACATTAGGAGATTCATTAAAACCCTACTATGAGGCAAACTCTTATCTACTAATTTATTTATACTTTCTTAAAGCTCAATTTTTAAAAATCCTTGAAGTTTTTATTCAGCAAGTCATTCCTGTGATCTTGTTCAACCTTAGGAAAACATAAAACTGGGGTTTCAACAAAACATATTCCTGAGCCACAGGCTAAGCTGAGATCTGTATATTACTGTCACTGATGTTATCAATGTTAAGGAGATTCGTGATCTTTACTGCAGAGAAATTCTTTGCTCATATCCTGGCCATCCAACTCTCATGAGAACTATTTCATGCCATTGTGGGTCAAGACAAGTAGTTTATGTTTTTTTTCTGAACTTTGACTCACTAGCGGTATTATACACCTATCCAGTGGCACATATGTTATGAGGGGCATTTTGTACTTAAAAGAAACTTCTGGAAGTTCACAGGCTACCAGCAGGGCAACACTCTGATAGACATTGCATTTCCTGTGCACTCTTATTTGCACCTACAAAGGAAGCGCCACCCTCCAAAGACTTTGGAGGACAAACTGAGGGCAACAGCTTTGATACCAGTTGAGGCCAGTTCCTTCAGACTCTGGTGTTAAGATGATAAATGGGTGGACTGTTTGGCCTTACCAACTGACACAGAAATAATACAACCAATTATAGAGCATTTTCTGTTTGGTTACATGTGTCCACTCTCAGTCTTCTAGATGTATGAATAAAGGAAAATTTATATTGTCTCTGACATTTCAAGATAAAACTTCTAAGGAAACTTCCTGTACTGGACTTCCTGCTTTTGGCAGTAGCCAGACAGGGTGTGGTTTTATTAAAATCACGAAGGTCTGCATAGCACCATCCAGACTCTCTGCCCTCCTTCCAAATTATAAATAATATGTACATTCAGATTCCATCTAAGCCTCTTAGCAGCCAGGGAATATTCCTTCTGCCTTCTTAGCAGATTATAGATATTTATATTTTTCATTTTTCCGCTCTTCCTCAATTGCATTTACATATTTGATGCAGGAAAGAGGATGTTTTAAACACATTTATCCAGGTCTTAAGTTGGAGGTCAGAAATGCACTGCCCCCCGACACCAGTCTGGAAACATCTGGCATCCCAGATGGGAGAAAAAACAACTCTGCTCTTATTTTCATAACTGCATTATAGAAGATGTTCACTGGTTTCCTCCTTGGTGAGTTTAATTCACACCAATATTTTAAGGAAGATTAGACTGAAAAAAAAATAGAAGGGTCAGGGAAGGAATGAAAAAAAATTATTTTTGACAGTACAGAAAGCTTGGTCTCCATACTCCCATTGTACAAAAGATTCTAAGATAATTATAGCAGATAGCAGATCTTTTAGGCTTGTTTTGTGAATCAGATCAACTGCATTATTTTCTATTCCAAAGCTCAACATGCACCACAAAATTGCTGTATTTGTAGCCCAAATTTAGCATTTGCTTTTTCCTTCAAAATGATTTTCACCAGTGAAATAGTTTTTATAAAACCAGCTGAAAATCAAGTCATGTGGTGGAGTTGCTGTATTTAGTGTTGCCCACGTCCAGTTTCACTTGATACATTGACCTCGGGAGACAAGAAGTCCTGTCTGCTGTGCTTCCAGCACCATGCAGCCCTGCACTAAGGAGCACGGGTGCTTTCTCATGGCTTGCTGCATCTCTGTGATGATTTTCAGCCACTGTCCACATTTGCAGTCGTTGTTTGGCCTCCAAGAGCAAATCAGAGCCCCACAGGGAGACTGGCAAGTCCCGCCTGAAAGAGGTTTGTAAGGAGGGAACCCTGGAATCAGAGACCCAAAGCTGGTGAGGCCTGGAGTCGCAAGTGCATTGTCTCCACATGTACAGGACGAGGGAGGGGTAGCATCATGTCTGCACGCAGGATTCCTTAGGAGGAGACCACTAAAGGCAGTGCTGGCAAGACTAGGGGTTTCATCCCTTTGATCAACTCATTTGTCCTAAGTAGTGCTTAGGAATAGTTCTTGGCACACAGTGTGCCTGCAATAAATATTGCTAGAGCCAATGCGTGTCTGTGACACCCAGCTTCTTGATCAAGATCATAAGCCACTGCGTACCAGAATTGTCTTTCTCATGTGACCAGGGTGGGCTGCATGAGTCAGTGAAAAGAGCACCCAGATGTAGTGTTTGGCTTGGACCCTTCCTCCTGGGACCTCAGCCAAGGAATTATATAACTTTATTTCCAAGAGCAAATAATTCAGAGTCTTAGCTTTCTCATCTGTAAGCTGGGGCAATACTGCACCTACCTGTTTCATAGGGTTTTATGCATGCCAAATTGGATTGTTTCCAGCAAGCTCTGCAGTGCTATAGGAATATCATCGCCATCAACAAACAGACTTGGAGATGTAGTCACTTTATGAGAGGTGCTGGCTGCACAAAAGCTTTGACAGGAATTCTCCCATGTGGTTTGAGGCCTTAGCCAAGAGAAAACCTGGGCTCCAGCCCCAACCTGGGCTGTTCATGGGCTGGAACCATCTTTAGCAGAAACTGGGGACACTAAGGCAGTCCACTGTGAGGTGCTAGGTGCAGTGGAGGAGCTGAGGGGAGCAGTCCAGGAGAGGGTGGGACGGGCAGAGGTTCAGGTTGTCCCTGAGAGCCAGCCCAGGTGGTAGAGTACACTGCAGTGTTGAGAATTCTGGGTAGAGATGGTTGTCAATATTCAGAGAAATGTAGGTCACTGTAGATGGATCCATTCTCAGGACCAGATGCAGACAACGGTAAACGGGGAGCTCTCAGGGAAGGGAGCTGGCAGATCCTAAGTGAGAGGACTGGAACTGGGGCTCTGCTGGTGTCAGGGATACACCAAGTAGCCAAAGCTGGGATTAGAAGGGCCAGATGACAGGTTTGTTTCACACTGGGGTAAAGGAACTTAGGACTGATGGGACATTCAGGGCTTTGTCCTCTCCAGGTACAGGTGGGGGTTGAAACCCCAGTGGATCCTGAAGAGAGGTTCAGAATGTGCCAGTGTCCAGACATAGGCAGAGTGGAGCCCCTAGGGCCAAACATGACTCTGGATACATGGATAGCTAGGGTAGAAAGGCCTGAATTCCCTGATGAGTAGAACTAGCAAGAAAGCTTTTTTTTTTTTTTTTTTTTTTTTTAACTTTGAAGGATGCTGTCTTTGCTATGAGGTGATGGAGGGTCACATGAGAATGGTGCTCAGAGGCTGATGTATGATCTTGATGCAGAAGCTGGGAGTTACATTCATTCATACAGTTCCCAACTATCCAAGGATGCTACTTTGTGACCTCTGACAGCACAGCGTTAAAAGGTTCTGAGTGCACGCTCACCGTTTTCCCAAAACAAAAAACATCAGGCAGTCAGGATCCGAGCTACGGAACTACTCAAAGAATGATGGTGTTGTGCCCATTTTTCAGCCAGGCCCTGTCCCTGCAAGTCATTCCACCTGTCTGTGGAACACTCAGCTGATGGCCACAAAGGGCTTAGGGACAGGCAAGTCCAGTCTGTGGCTGTCACTCAAGACCTCCTCATTATTCTCCCTGATTCCAGGTCCCCAGGGTTCTGATTCTTCACTCTTTCCTATTTCAACTCTCTCCTGCCCATCGGCATTGAAAAATGACTGAAGCTTTCCCGCTCAGTCTCAGGGTATCATAAGCACTCTGGCCTTCTCGGCTCCACCCACCCCTGGACATCTCCAGTGGAGCACATGCCTGGCACCACACAGCCCCATAGCCTGACCAGCAGCGGATGGGTGCACTCTAGTCACCAAGGGCTGAGCATTGCAAACCTCAGCTTCTCTACAGGGCCCCTTCCAGTCACCGCTGTGAGAGGCATTGCAAGGAAACCTAAAGCTTTCAGCAGAACGGGTCATCCCCATGTGGAAGAAACAGCAAGTGTAGAGGAGGAACTGACCCAGGAACATCCCGCCAGGTCCAGGACATGCCTACCCCAAATACCTGAATTTTAAAATTTTAACGTAAGAACCATCCCTTTGGAACATGCAAACAATTCTAAAGTTTGGAAATCTGAAACTGTCCATATTCACCATAAAGCAGTTTAATACAATTGTTTTCTTCCCCAAAAGTTGAAACAAATATGAAATATGATGGGCTGGGGGAAAAGGCAAAAGAAATGCTAAAATTGAAACCTTTTAGAGACTGAGGAGGGAAAGCTTTCTTAAAATAGACCCCTAGGTCAGAGGTCAGGGCATCTAGGAGGCAGAGGGCAGCATAAGAAAGAGAAATCCAAAATCCCTTTTAGTTGTTGCTGCTCCCCCAAATTTTATCCAGGGCCAGCTGTGAACCAGGAAGGAAGGTGCAATCCTCCCAGCTCACCTCCTGTTCCTGAGACTGGTGCCAAATATTGTTACCCTCCCTTATAGGTGGGCCTTCACTTTTTTAATGCAAAAGTTAAAATAGATAACCTTTCTGATGGTGTAAAATTCAAACGGCGCAAAATGCTCCCGTAAGTTGAATCTTTCTGGAGTTGGGCCATCCTCACCCTGGCAGGAACACATCCCCACTGCGCTCCTTTTGCCCCTTATGCTGATATTTTCCAAGAACATTTTAGGTTACATCGGCTTGGGGGTCCTGAGGGAAACTATTCTCACATCCACAAAATCAACTTAAAAGTAAATGTTTAGACCCAAGCACATCCGTAAGTTGGGAACTTCCCATTTGGATCTATGTGAAGCAGTGTGGCATCAGCAGAGATATGAAGAATAGGACATGAAAGGGAAAGTGTGTACGCCAGATTAAAGTTTTCGCTGATTTTTTTTTTCTCCCCAAAGTACCTTCAAGACAGGCTTTTTAGAAGTCAACGCTTTTAGGGCTGAAGTTTAACAAGAAGTGAGAGCAGGAAAAAACTCTTTCATGCTATCAATATCCTTCTTCCTTCTGCTAATTAGAAGAGATCTCCATGCAAGAGGCTCTGAGACTGTCCACAGAAAAGCTCTCCAGTGGGGCCTCTGCCGTCCACAAGACCCATCCAGGTGGGAATCCATTAATTCCAGACTTTATAGAAGAAATACCTTAACAAAAGAAGGGGTCAAATAATGTCATGAGCAAGTATCTTCAGGCAGAAAGTTTGTACTTGTTTGCTTCTATAGGAAATGTGAAAAAAAAAGTTTGTGTGGATGACCTTGTCCAAAAATGCCAAGGATGACACCGTGTTTGCAAACAGTTCACCAGTCTGAGTTGCAGGTGTCACTTCTTGGGGACACTTTGGTACATTCACAACTCATCCACACAGCAGGTTTATTACAAAGCCTGTGTACGAACTGCTGTGAACCTCCCTTAGAGGACCAAGTTCAGACTTTCCACCATAGGAAGCAGCAGGGCCATGATCAAGGTGGAGTAATTGGATTCCTGTCTGCATTTGATTGAACCCAAAAAGCCAACTCTTCTTCTCTTAACCAGAACTAACCAAAAAACAGCATTTGCTGCAAAAAGGAACAACACTATCACAGACAAGAGCTATGTGCAACTGTCAGTGGATTTCTTAGTTTCTCAAAAGGCAGGGCTTCCAGGTTTAGCAAAGCAGAGAGAGGGAGATGGACAAGGAGAGGAAAAGAGAAGGAATATGGGATTCCCAGTTAAATTTGAATTTCAGATGATGTCATACTCATTGTTTTATATTTCACAAGGCTTAGAAAACAGATTTGTACATTGTAGTCTTTCCCAAAGTTGCCTGCCAAACTGAATTAGACACCATTTCAACATATTTATCAATTTATTAATTTAGCAAATACTTACACATGACCAACTCAGTGGCAGGCATTTTCTTACAAATCATAATTTATTCAATAAAAAACAGAATCTATGCATATAAAGAAATCACAGATAATAGTTCCTTTTTAGAATTTTGAATCTATATCCATAGGGTTAATACAATCTGAATCTGGTTGCCCTCAGAGGAAAGTTTTTATATGTCACTTTTCCTTGATTATAAAAGTAGCACATGTTCAAGTAAAAAATGAAAAAAATTATAGAAAAGTACAACGATGAAAATAAAATCACCCTTCACAGAGATAGCCGCTGTTAGCCTATTTCTTTAGACACAGTCTTGAATAGCCATGAAATAACTGGCTACGATTTCTGCTCATTCTATCCAAATAATGTGCCAGACCCAGCCAGTGTCCTGTTACCCTATTCCATTGTAACACTTGTGCCTATCTCTGTCTGAAATTATCTCATTTATTTACTTTTATTTGTGCTCTGTCTCCTGGTACTAGATCAAACCTGCTATTTCCCCAGTGCCAGATACATAATCAATGTTCAATAAACAGTTCTCAATTGAATTAACATTCTCCCTCTGATGTGCATAGGGCCAGTGTGATCCATTCAGGGCGACACCCCAGCACATGGGTCTCTGGTATACACACTACATCTGAAATCATCGTACTCGAGATTTCTTAGGCTCAACATTGAAAAACGTGAGAATTTTTGGCTCCAATTTCGTGGCTACCATATCTGAAAAAATTAAAGTAGTTATAACATTGCAAAAATACTTTCAAAATGCCAGTGAGGTCTTATTCGTTTCAGATTTAAATGGATTAATCCTTTCCCTCCTGAGAATATTATAGGCAGAAACTCGACAAGACAAATTTTAAGTGAGAACATGTTCAACAAGGTCAATAGAAAATGTTATCCTCATATGTCCCATAAAGCCAAAGTTATACTTTTTCCCCAAATGCTTATTTGACAGAACAGCATTGTTGGGTATGAAAAAGTTAATATGTGCTAGAGGAAAATAGAACAGGGCATCTGTTGAACCATAATTGGCGTCTGAAAAGATTTCTTATCACAGCCCTAGGACATACTTAGACACAAAGAAGAGGGCCTGGTTTGGCTTATGGATTTTATTTTTCATTAAATTATATCTCATCGCATATATTACCACAACACATCCGTAAACCAGATAATGAAGACACTGTTGTTATCCCTGCACTGCAGGGTTGGAAACTAACAACTCAATAAGTACTTAAGCATCCACTGCTTGCCCGGTTCTGTACCAAGTGGACCAGGCCTGAGAAAAGGAGTTTTCCATACAGCTGGGAAGGTCAAAGGAAAAAGCTTCAAGCAATGAGAAAAAAGGAACCCAAACACCAGTGGTACTTGTTTATCATGGGCATCAAGTTGGGGGACAGGAGAGGTGGTTAAGGGCAACTCAGAGAGGTCACAAGTCCGAAGAATCAAGAGAAGCTGGGGAGGAACTGAGCAAGGACAAAGGCCAGGGTGGCCCCTGGCTGCAGGGCTCCCTGCCAGCCAGCACCTTCCTAAGGCTGGGAACCACTTGTTCTCCTCACAACAGTGCCATGCAGCTGACCCTCGATCCCACAGACACACTGCCCAGATCACGGGACAGCAAGATTAGGGAGAATCTTAAGTTGGAGAATGGCATACACAAGTCATGAAATGCCTCCCAATCAGAGGTGGAGCGACCCATTGCAGCCCCGAGGTAGATGTAGGTAGTGAGCGTCTTAGAAATGGCAAGTGTTAGGCCAGTCTGGTGGTGACCAGAGCACGCTTATCTATCTGCTCCTATGCGGGACACCACGGGTGTGGTCAGATGGGAAAGCCGAAGAAGCTAAGCCCACCTTATCATGACACACCTAGGACACCAGCTGGTTGTAACCGCAGGGTGGAAACCCACAACCAGAACTTATAAGCTGCACTAAAACCCCAAGCCTTTTGGAGTAGCAGAACCGGATCAGGACTGGATGACATCAGAGAGAGCGCCTGAGCCGCACTCCCGGTGACCCCTGCCACCGCTGAGGGGGAACCCTACCCTAGCTCCTGACTAAGACATATGGAGGTGAACACGCTCCAGGTCCAGCACTAGGAGAAACAGCTTAGGCTTAGAGTAGGTCTGAAGTGATGTGTGATACCTATGTGGTGCATAATAAAATGAGTTAACTTGCCAACCGACTCCTAGTCAATAAGATGCTCGCGACAGTAGGGACAGCCCTGCTACCACAACTTGGAGTCTTAGTTTGGGTGTGCAGTCCTGTCAACCAGCAGTCCGCAGTCCCCCAGGATTCAGGGTTGGGACCCCTTTATGCTCTTGACAATGGCTGAGAGCCCAAAGAGTTTCCTTACATGGGTTTTATTTATTAATATTTGCCATATAGAAATTAAAAGAAAAATTTAAGACATTAAAATTTTTAATATTAAAATGCTAAATGAATGAATGATAAATTCCCAATATGATAACATAAGGAATACTTTCATGATGAAAGTATTGGTATTTTCCAAGACAGAATTTTGGAAGAATAATATCGCTTTGCATATTTGCAAATTTATATTATGTCTAGCTTAATAGAAGATAGGTGGATATATCTGCTTTGGCATTTAATGTACTTTGATGCATTATTGTGATTGAAGAATATCAAGAAATGCTACTGTAACACACAAAAGCTGTAGGAAAAGGGAGGAGTCTTTTAGTAATCTTTCCAGACAACTTGTGGATAATCTTTTTTGATCCTACACCAAGACTTGAACATTTATAGTTCTTCTCTTTTTCTGTTTGGTAAGGTATTATTTTTAGGTAAAGAAATTTGTTGGTTTGAGAGGTTATGGTGTGATGAAATGTAGTGCTGATCTCAGTGTAGAAGAGTTGCCTGCAGAAGTGCCTTTGTCCCCTTTCACTCTCTTGGCCCACGTCACTCCCAGATCCTGGCAACCAGCGGTCTTTTTGTCACTATCATTTCATCTTTTCTAGAATTTCACCTAAAGGAGTCATTCATATTCTTTTATGTTTACCTTCTTTCATTGAGCCTCATATTTTTTGATTTACCGGTTGCACGTATTACAATGTTGGCCCTTTGTTTTCGGGTAGGATTCCATTGTATGGACAGTCCACAGTTGGTTTGCATACCGACCAGCTGTCAGATATTTGGGCTGCCTCCAGCCTTGGAGTAAACAGCAAACAACTGCACACACATTTTTACGTGGATGTGTATTTTTACTTCTCCTCGGTAGACAGTTGCGGGTGGAATTGCTGAATCACACTGTAAATGCATCTTAACTTTACAAGGCACTGGTGCACTATATTCCACACCACTGCCGTTTAGCACCCCAATCTATAGCACCTGAGTAATCCTGTTGACGTGTGTCCTCAATATTCCTAGTTTACATTTTCTAGTGAGTATGTAGTGGTTTCTCACTGTAGTTTTAATTTTCACTTCTTTCATGACTCGTGATGTTGAAATATTTTCCTGTTTATTGACTGTGTTTTTTTTGTAAAGTTTCTATTCAATTCTTTAGCCCATTTTCAATTGGGTTTTTAATTATTGAATTTTAAGAGGATTTAAAAAATATTTTCCATATAAGCCAGATGTTGGATTTATGTTTTGCAAAATGTTCTCCCAGTCCATGGCTTCCATTTTGTTTTAACTACATCTTTGAAATCTTCATGAAACTTGTTTTACCAGTTTCACTTTGAAATTTTTCTATTTTGAGTTTGTTTTGGGTATTGCGTGACATTATAGTTAAGATTCTTTCTTTTTCTTTCATTCGGAAGGTTGTCCCTGCACCATTTGTTGAAAGAACTGCCTTTTCTTCACTGAATTCCTTTGGTATCCTTGATCAAAATCAATTGGCCATATAACTGTGAGTTCATTTGAACTCTTTATTATGTACTTTGATTTATTTTTACCTAAATACACCATTGTCTTGATAGCTTTAGGTCATAAAATTATGTAGTATGAGTCCTCTAATTCTGGCCTTTCGTTTTCTAAATTGTTTTAGCTATTGTATGTCCTTTGCTTTCCATTCAATTTTAAAATCAGTTTGTTAATTTTTTCAGAAAAGCCTATTAGGATTTTGGCTCCTCTTGCATTGAATCCGTGGATCAATTTGGAAGTAGCACCATCTTCACAATATTGAATCTTCTATAGAACCCAGGATTCAACATGCTATGATCTGCAGGCCAAATCTAGCCTACTTTTGTATGCCCCTGAGGTAAGAATGTTAAGAATGTTTTTCACATTGTGAAAGGATGAAACGAAACAGAACAAAACATTTCCTTTTGCAATGTTTTGTAGTTTTAAATTTGTGATTTTCCACACGTTTCATTAACTCTATGCATAGGATTTTTTTATTGTGGACCACATCCCGAGGACCATGGCTCTGGGCAATGGGGGCAGGAGACAATCATAGTTTTCTTTTTCAGGACTCAGATTACATGGTGGAAATACTAAAGCATTATTTCAATGATACTGTGGAGGGAGCCACATAAGCCAGAAGCAGGGAAAATAAGGAGAATATTTAAATGGAGTGGGGCTAGAGACAGGGTTAAGGTAGTGGGAGAAAAAAGGGAGTAAATTCAAAAACACATTTCAAAGGAAGGAAAGGCAGGATTGGTGTGGATTGGATAAAGAGGATGAAAGAGAGGCAAGAGTCAAAGACAACTTCAAGGTTTCTAGCCTGTGATGTTAAATGGCTCGTCCATGGTGATTTTTATTTGGTTTACTTTTATCATCTGGATGCACAAATGGGATTTTCCCACATCTAGCCATTGTAGCTCTCTACATTCAGATTTACCATTGAAATTACCTTCTATCTCTTCACACCCTGTTAGTGAACAGGTAGTATTTTGATGGATGTTATATGATCAGAGAAATCCCGGGTCTTGGTGGCATGTGGAACATAACTCTCTTTAAATCCTTGCTTTAATTAATCATTCCTTAATATTTGAAACCTTTTGTGGTAACGCAACAGAACATTATTTTTATAACCTTGTTTGTTCAGAAATCATTAGCCCTTTAATACATTTATATTATTTATGACATTTAATTTTTTCCCCTCTTTCCATCCTTTGGCTTTCTTTTGAAGTCACACTATTAAACCGCCTTAAAAATATTTATGTGTGTTTAGTTAACAAAAGCTCCTGTAAGTTGAATCCATGCTGGGAAAAGGTTCAGGTAAGCTCTCTATATAAGCTTACAGACAATTGTGTAAATCTTCAGCCATTAAAGAGAAAGGAGAAAAAAGCCACCCTCATTACACTGCTGCCATTTGCTCTTCATCTCCTGTCCTCTTTAGCAGCATTAAGATGGGATGTAAATTTGCCAGTTAATGCTGTTAGAAAATGGATGGTTCAAGAAGGGCAGGAATTAGAGATCAGTATTAGGTGCAGATAAGCTCCTTTGCCTCCACAGTGCGGCTGTTTAACATTCATGGGAAAATCATCATCAAACAGCGTTATCACAGCTCTGTTGATGGCTGAGGAACTTCATCACTATGATAATTTTTTTTATAGCTGTGAGCCAAAAAGCTCCCTTTTATTTCTGCTGTCTCGAGCTGTGATAGAAGCTTGTTTGTATGGGTAGGATACAGCAAACCCTGGGCTCCTCGGACGGGTTTGATTTCTTCTTCCCTCCCCTCTGCTCTCCCCTCCTGCACGTCGCACTAAACAGTCCTGCTGATAAAAATATACATATAGATGTGTGTATAAAAATGGAAGTCCTCCAACAATCCTTCAAAGCAGAACAGATATTTTTATGATCAGTAATTCAGAGTTTGACAAGTGAGGCCATTCTGTAATGAAACTGTCATCCATTTTATTGTGAGCAAAATGCTAACTTGATAAATGGAACGCAGAGGGCTGGGGGCAGGCCAAAGGCGGGGGACATAACGCCCGACTCGGAATATGTGGAAAGTGTCTGTTCCCCGCAGTCAGTGTCTCTCGACTGCATCTTCCTCTCCAATAGGCGAGGTCGCCCCGGCTCCGCGGTGTCATTATTCCTTTCTGAGTTCAGCACAGTCAACCAGGGCCCATCCTCCCTCGCCCCTTTTGGCTCTCATCGCTTTGTATGTTTGCAGTGTGTGGGGACAACATTGGTTGTGTTAGTCTAAATTTACCGAGTTTGCTTGAGAACACACAATCTTTGCCCATGATAGCTCCCCGACATGTTTAGACATCTTCAAGTATATGGGAGATAGAAGTCCCAGTCCTAGGTGGCAGTGTCTGTGGGCAGAGACGAGCGGTATTCTTCTGCAGCAGATAAGGAAACTATTCAAAGGAAATTCACGTTTATTAAGGTTCTCAAGCTGGTGCTTCCTGGCAGCTTTGACCTCATTTTTGGAGGCTTCACAGCTCCGAGTGACTGTCCCCGCTTTGGGGATGCAGTTAGCAAGGCGTGGTACTTAAAAGCACTTTTGTAGTCTGGACAGAAAGAGTTGGGATCTGAATTCAGGATTGATCTAACTATTTCAGTAATTTACTTTCCGCCCCTGCTCTTTCCGTTTCCTTCCCTGAGAGCAGACTCCAGTCCTGCCAGGATGACTTGAATTATGCTTGGAGTTGGGAGATAAGGACTTTTGTCTACGAGGCTCAGCTTAGACGACCAAACTCATTTCCCAGAAGACTAGAGTTTGAATCCAGTTAGGATCCTGGAGGTGAAAGGCTGGTGCCTTATCATTTAAGTATAGCTATTTAAACATAAGTTTAAAAGAGATACTGCAGGATGGAGGGACAGTGCTGTCCCTCTAAGGATAATCTTGGGGACAGCTGGCTGGCTGTTCTCTAAAGATCAGATAACCCTTTCCATCCCCAAATAGCTTTGGCCACCTCTGACTTCTCAAGGCGAAGAGCTAAGGGCGCTTTCCCATTCCAAGACATTCTGTTTCCTGCTTGTTAAAAAAAAAAAAAAAAAAAAAAAAAAAAAAAAAGTACAAGGATGTGTGTAATTTTCACAAGCACACTCCTTGAACTAACAATAGGTATAAGTCTTAACTCTAGAAGCTTCCCTCTCTTGGTGAAAAATATCAGAGCCACCCCCACCCCCACCCAGAGCTATGGGGGTGCTTGCTATCCCTTCATCTCACTGGACCTCTGACACATGCAAGCCAGAGGTGACCTCTGCCCAGTGTGGGCGGTCCTTCTAGTGACCCCCCAAATGAGTGCCTCCCCTGACCAAGGCTACTCAGCCAAAGGGATCCCACTCTTTCCTTCCTCTATGGCACATAGTTTCATTTTACTGGTCTACCTAATGTAAGCTCTCTAAGGGCAACATCCGGGTCTGTCTTTTCTTTGGCTTTGTTTTCTTTCTTCCTTTTATTTCCGCTCTATCTCCAATGCCTAGAACACAGCCTGACTTGTAGCACGTGCTCGAGAAATATTTGAGGAACGAATGCATCCTTATCTGGGCCAAAGCTTGGAAGAATGTCATGATATTAGGACACAGAGCTCAATGGCTGGTATAGCCAGAGAAGTGCCAAGGGCAGGAAGGACATTTCAGGACACCAGAAGTGACCACGAAATCCCCTTGGCTTCCTAGGCACATGAAGGAAAGATGGCAATTTGTTTAACTCTGCAACTTGGCTTGAGGAACCAGACTCAGAGAAAGACTTGTTTTGCATGTCTCCTCAAATGTAACGGATGTGGAGAGGAATCCGCAGGGATGTGTTGGGGGCTCTTTTTACCAACAATTTCGGGAAATATGTTTATTACCAGTGGTCCCTCGTAGCCCTTCCTGTGGAAAATCAGATCAGCAATTCTTCTCGTTAACTGTAAAGACTATATAATTAAGCCACGAGTCACAGTGACCTTTATCCAGGGTATAAGAAGAAAGGGGTCCTCAGGAGGAGAGCAGGTGGGAGTGTGGCCGGAGAGGGTCCGACAGGAAGTCCCGTTCCCAGACGGGGTCGAGGTCCTTACTATATCAACCTACAAAGCCTGAGAGCAGCACTTCAGACCCACGTGAAGTAGGCCCAGTTGCATTTAGCAACCACTGAAATCACACATTCTCTGATTTAGTTCATTTTACACTAACAACTTCAAGAAACGACTTTGAGTTCACAAGAACAAAAGACAACGAAGATAATTTCCTTTGGCTCTTTTGGCAAGCCAACAGCAATTTTCTAGCTCTTTTTTCCCCTTAAGCCCACCCATCTATCTCATTATCTTGAATTAGCTTTATTTTTTTTTCTTAGAAATAAAAAAAAATTAATTAACCTTTTAGTAACTAGAACCCATTACAGAGCTATCTTGTGTTCACAGTATGTAGGCTATGACTCAGTTGTTAATTAATGCATTTTTACCTAATTTTGACTTTGGAGTTAAGGATAGTTAATCTCATAAGAATTTCATTTTAGCTTTACTAGACATAACGGCATGCATTAACCCGTACATACTCAAATACATGTGACAGAGTTACAGCATAGGTTAGTTTTGAAGCAAACCTAAATTTATATAAATCGGTATCTGTGTGTGTGTGTTTGTGTGTATGTGTGTGTGTGTGTGTGTGTGTGTGTGAGAGAGAGAAGAGAGAGAGAGACAGAGACAGAGAGAGAGATCGTTGTTTTTGTTTTTTTATCTTTTCTTTGGGCAGCGCCAGGGCCTTGTGCCACTGAGCTATACTCCTAGCCCGAAAGCTTTATGTTTTCAGGTTTGCTGTGGATATCAGGACTTTCTCTGAAAATGAACTCTTCAATTTCTGTGACCCTGTGAAAGAACTGACTATCTGCCCCGACCCACAATATATACACTGCTGGACTTGAAAGTGTTCCCCTAAATTCATGTGTTGGAAACTTTGCCCCCAATGTGACAGTGTTGAGAGGTGGGCCCTTTAAGAGGGTCCAGGTCCTGGGCTCTGCCCTCACGAATGCATTAACATAATGGCAGGAGCAGGTTAGCTATGGCAGGCATCATTTCCTGATGAAGAATGGGTTCAGGCCCCTTCCTCTGGCTCTCACTCTCACCCTCTCTCACTCTGCCGCAGGATAACACAAGACAGCCCTGACCAGATGTCCACACCTTGATGTTGGACAACCCAGCCCCCAGAGCCATAAGATACAAATTTCTTTTCTTGATATAATGCCCAGCCTGTGATGTTCTGTCATAGCAACACAAATCAGACCAAGACACATACACCAATGACAGGGCCAGATCAGTGGAATGATGGGTAATATGTTTTCTTGGGAGAAGGGCTAATTTATTTTGGTCCATTTGTATTCTTTCACCCAGCACACACCTGTGAGCAGCTGACCTACTGATGGAAGCAGCCGGAGGCCACAGTACAGTGACAAGCTGTTCCGAGCTCAATCCCTGAACACTGTCGCCAATTCCAGTAACCATGACTCTAGGGCTAGGCAGCCACACCAGCAGACAGGCACAGGGCCATGCTGGTGAGAGGTGCCCACCCCAAGTTCTACCCTACACACTGCACCTCATTAGTCAGAGCCCAACCAGGCCGGAAGAAGACACCAGAATGTCTCTGTCACCTCTAACAATTCACAGAGCAGATTCTCCATTTCCTTTGTTATGCTATGAATAATTCTGCGGCTTCTCGGGTCTTATTAAGAAGCCTTTCCCATGGTTTCTCTTTGTTCTTCTCATCTAATCTCTTAATAGAAGTTGCTAATTAAATTCCTATAGCCATTTTTTTAGCAGTGTTTTGAATAGCAAAGTCTGTCAACTGCAGAAAGTGTATATTCTTATCAACACGCCTGTTGCCTGAAGGAGCCAAGGGCTCGCTGACAGATGGCTGCCGAGGGTGGCCCAGCAGGCTCACATCTGCAGCACCTGCCGGCAGGAGGACGGGCGGGTGCGGACTGGAGAGGAGCCTCGTTTGGGTTCAACAAACAGAATCCAGTTTGCTGGAGTGTTTCCGTGAGTCTCAAGTGGAACTCTGCAAGTTTAAGCCAAGAATTCTAGGCGTGTACTTGTTTGTGAGCATCCTTTGACGCTGTCCCATTAACATCACGGATCCCTTTAAATCTAAGTGGTGTCAAATCTCTAAAGGAATTTAAAAAGCAGTTGAGTGCTTGATGTGTACGCCGACACATCCTTTTATCGGACAGGAGTCATCGAACTGAGATCCGTCCATTTCCTTGCTGCTATCTGGTATGAGGGTTCAAGATCCTGGTGAATAAGGAAAAGTCTTCTACACTGAATTTACATGAAAACTGAGGATGTAAATGTTTCCCTCAGACCAAATCCACTTCTACCCCCGACTCAGGTAGTTATTGGCACAATGTCTTACAGCTAGTTGTGAGTGGTTAATTGAAGGGTAATCCAGAAACACAGAAGCTCATACCAGGTCAATATCCTTATGGGAACCTGCATTCTTTGTATCTACCTGAAGCAAAAATTTATCTATTCTCTCAACAAATATTTTTCCATGCATCGAAGTTGTCAAGTACAGATGCTGGGCATGGGACATAGAGTAGTTGTCCCAACTTGGCTAAGCTCACAGTTCTACCCACTCCCCAGGATCTCCGGGGACCTTTAGAAGTTTTGTGCATGCATGTATCTATAACAGTGCTGGAAAATACAAGAGACTAACCAGGGATTTGAGAAATTTCTGCAAGATAGGAAGACTCAGGTCTATGGAAAAATAAACCTACAGTCTTGCTCAAACTATGGGGAGGGATTCCTTTGAGATAGAAGCAATTGCAGGAGGGCTCCAAGTGCAGAGGCAAGGGAAGGGAAAGGAAGTGTATCTGTGGAAGTCATCAGAGTGGGTAAAATTTCAACTCAGCAACTGTATCTGTCCAGAAGAAATCCTTATATTGCTGCACTGGTGTGTAGCACAAGAGGAGACTTGCTGCCTGGCTCATGATAGTGAAGCCACCTTACTGTCCACCGAGCAGTGAGTGAGGCACTATGAAATCATGTAGGTCACTGTATTGAGATGAAAAACTCACCAAGTTAAAGGGAAAAGCAAGTTATGGATAAGACAGGGTAAGGTGAAAGATTAGATAGATGATAGATGATACATAGATAGATAGATAGATAGATAGATAGATAGATAGATAGATAGTTAGATAGATAGATAATAGATAGAGAAAGAATGATGGAAGGAGGGATGAGTGAGGAATGTATGTCACATGATGTGAATGCCAAGATGTACCTGTGGAGGGAGGCTCACCAAACGATTTTCAGGCTTTAACATTTAGACATTAAATGACGGCATAGTTAGGATGAGGGGGAAATTCATTTTTTACTATCCTGCACATGTAGTGCCTGAAGTCATATTACATGTGATGTATGTGATGACATAAGTGGAGCAAAAGACCAAAAAAGAAAAAAAGAAAGCAGACGCACTTCCCCTTCCCAAGGAGCTTATATGGGAGGTAAAGGCAGGTAGGAAAAATATCTCCAGCAATCCATATATTGTATCAGATGCACTGATAATGTCAAGGAAGCTTAGCACTCCACAAAAGATGCATAACCCAATCTCTATCACAAATGGTTTCCCCAAAGCAGGATGAGCCAGCTGAACTCTGACAAGGGTGTAGCATTGGTCAGATGGACAGAGAAGAGGAGGGTGAATAGTAGGGAGCCCATGAGCAAAACTGAGGTGCTCAGCTTAGAGTCAGCATCAAAGATGAGCCTGGAAGAGGACCAAGAGAAACCCAAAGGGTCACGAGGGTCCTCGTAAGCTGTGTTGAGGTGTCTCACCTCCCTCCTGGACCTGTCACTTAAGGAAGCAATGTGTCAGGGCTCCAGGCCTGGAGTGACAGCTACAGAGAGCACACCTCCACCTAGGTCACCTCTCGGTGTCCCTGTTTCCAAGGACACTGCAGTTTGGGAGAACTGCAAATGGCACAGAAGCACCTGACAACCTCTACCGAGATCTGGTCCCCAGTCGGAATTCTGCCCTCGCAGTCTGGCCTATGGCACTGGCTGCCCTCAGGCCATCTTTGTTTTCTCTTTCCCACCCAACCAGGTGCCCAGAGCTCTCTGCAGGTGGCTGAGATGATTCAGGTAAGGGTAACAGAGCAGACGCCCCTTCATCCTTTCTCTGTCTTCCACTGAGCTCAGCCAATGACTCATAATAACCCTGACCAGGACACTTCACCTCCTAAAACCTTCCTGCAAGTTTACAGGGGAGTGGTCACTCCTCCAGGGGGAGGTCTGTGCAGATGAAGTCAAGCACAGGGACTTCCCACGATGCCACGGGGCAGGTGAACAACATGGCAAAGCCAGAAGAGGCAACATCCTGCCCTTGAAGTAGCGGCTCATACGCGCCTGACAACACTGCAGCTTTCTAGTGTGTCTTATGCGTGGTCTTTCCTGAGTTGAAACTGGCATCCAAGGAGAAGAGAGGTGGCACTGTGTGCCTGGCAGAGTCCCATGCAATCTGCAGTCAGGTTTTGCCTGTGACCCCTGGGTGGGAATGACAGGCAGCCACACCAGCAATGGATTGGTTCCTAGGGTCCCATAACTAACTGCCACAAACTGGGTGACTTAAAATGACAGGTATTTATTCTCTCACAATTCTGGAGTCTAGAAGTCTGAAATCAAGGTGTTGGCAGGCTCACTCCCTCCGAGGTCCCAGGGAAAATTCTTCCTCTGTCTTCCAGCCTCTGGTAGCTCCAGGCATTCCTTGGTTTGTGGGCACATCACTCCAATCTCTGCTTCTGTCTTCTCTTTGACTTCCCCTCCTGTCTGTGTCTTGTCCTTTTCTATCTCTTTCTATCTCTTGACACCTGTCATTGGGTAGGGCCCACCCAGAAACTCATCTTGAAATCCTTAACTCAGATATGTCTGCAAAGGCACTTTCTCTAAATAAGGTCACATTCGTTAGTTCCAATGATTAAATGTGGCTCTATCTTTGGGAGAGACTTAATTCAGCACTGTATGGATACTTAACCTGTGTGGTTGGTTTTCCAAAGGACTTTTGTCTCAACTTTCTCCACCATGCTCAGGGGCAGTCTTACACCTCTTACTTGGTTTACCAACTATTCCTGTAGAAGGAGAACAGTGGAGGTAAAATGGTATGGCTTTAGAGATGAGATTAGCACCCTCATTATTCAGAAGGAAAGACTGGCAAAAACTCACAGCTTAGAACCAGAGCTGGAACCCAAATGCAGGATTCTTCCTACCACCCCACGCTCCGGGTGAAGGCTTCTGGGTACTTACGATCAGCCTCGGTTACAGGTTGGCTATTTGGCAGATGGCAATTACATTGAGGAGGAAATATTACAAGTTTCTATTACTTCATCTTGCAACTCCTTATTCCATAGCAGGACCTTGGAAATTCTACTCTCATTGGGCAGAACAGAAGCAGGATTAGGAGGACTCCTTATGCTCTCTGCTTAGGTGTCGCCCTGCTCCAGTAAATGAATCTGTCTCTTTATTTCAGAAAATTCTGATGTGGTGCACTGTGCTTTGTTCGAGATAGGGGAAAAAACTATCCCACATGCTATGAAAACAAAACGTGAACTTGAAGAAGTGTTATCAAGTCCTTCAGTTCAGTCTGGTGAACTAAGGAGTAGAATTGCTCACTTCAAAGGCTGGCCAGTATTTTTCTTGGGACCTGGATTAGGAAAGAATGGGACTGGGGTGGGGCAGCAGGGGCCCTCTGGACTCCCTTACAAGGGTCGGTTTGATAGGAGCGCTGGGTGCCTGTGAATATCTGTTATGTAATGCAAACCCCAAGCAGTTGTAAAGTCATTCAGACAATGGTCCAACTTGGGAAGTTCCCAACTCATGAATATTGCAGATAGCCCATTTTCTTCACCTTCAGTTGAATCTGATACTTTTGAATAGGCTGCGAGGTGTCTGAGACTTTATCTGAGCCAGAGCTGTGGAGCTGAAAGCAGCCGTGAATGGATGGGGAGTCATTCAAAACATGCTTTCATTTGGTTTCAGAAACACTTTCTTTGTTTTGATGTGCTCAGAACATCATCTATTTGAAGTCTGGCTCCACTAGAGTTTTTATCTCCAAAGCAAGAAAAATATGGTAATTTTAAATAAATAAGCCACCACAACAAAATGTGGTTTTTAAAAAAAAAAAACTGTTTCCAGGAGATTTGCACATTTCGAACGTGGGTAATGCCTATATAAAAGCCTAAACGTGTGAATCTAAGCTATATTGCATCTCTCTCTTTGTTCTTTATGAAAATATTCACATCTATCCAACTAAATTAACATACATTATCACAATTCTCAAATTTCCTGAGCCTGGCTTATCACTCACCGCTCTTTTCTTCATGCTAACGACTGTCTTTCTGCAAACAAAACAACATTATTCACACCAATAAGTGTAAGAGGCACAACGGGAGAGAGGGCTGGAAGCGACTTCTTTGTTCTTATCGGGTGACCTCTCGCTCTGGGTCTTTCCTTTCTTCGACTCTCTGGAGTCACACTCTGAGAAGGGACGTGGAACCCTGTGCTCCATTCCAGTACCTCACGCCCATCGGTCCTCTATACCCGCTTTGTGCTCCAGGAGTGTCCAGTACCCCAGTCGAATCTAACTCAGGCTTCAACCTGCACTTGACTCTCCAACTCTTAATTCATAGATGGCTTAAACGGGTAGAGAAAAAGGCGTAGGTGGATGGTTTCCTGGTACTTTAAATAGGAAAGGAACCACTAACAGTTCCATTTGAAGCCAGAGCCCCTCGGGAGAGCATTTGCTCCATTCCCACACCTGGGAGTGAATCTGCCTGATAAACACCCGGATATGCTTAAATCTACAAGGATGGTGGAAATCTCCATCCACTCTAAATTCTAATTCAGTCCAGGGAAAGAGAGTTCCCTGTAAGATTTCTTTTGTGTTCAAGTTTGGAATTCAGAACCAAGAGAGTGGAAAGGGATATTTAAGAAGTTTCTGTCTAATGCGGGGAAGGAGAGTGTCTTAAAATACTGCTTTTAGGTTCACCATTTAAACTAACTCACCACCAAAAATATGTTTTGCTTTTAATAGAAACTGAGCCTTACTACTAGATCCCTAAAAACAATTTGGTCACAGTTTTATGACTCATTAAGATAGTATTCTCTTGACATATGCCTCTAATCCCAGCAATTTAGGAGGCCAAGGAAGGAGGATCTCGAGTTCAAAGCCAACCTCAGCAAAAGCGAGGCACTAAGCAACTCAGTGAGACAAAAAAGGGCTGGGGATGTGGCTCAGTGGTTGAGTACCCCTGAGTTCAATCCCCAGTTACTCCCCCTGAAAAAAGATAGATTACTCTGTGTTACTCAAGTGGTATTTACACAGGTTGCTAAATGTTGATGGATTATAATAATGACATGAAATTGCTTGATTTTTTTCATTTTCCCAATACGAAAATTTGAATATAAAGCAACAAACTCATCTTTGCCTATTTATATTTCTTACAAACTTTTTAGTGGTTCATTATTTAAATCAATATATTACCAAGACCTAGAGATTGTTGAGGCCAAAAATACATGTTAACCATGACCATTATAGACACACTAGTGATCAAAAGCTCATTTACCAATGACTACCAGAAACCTAAGCTTTGTTTGAAAGACTAGAATAGAAACGAACTTTGGCGTACCCTGGATTTTTACTTTTGTTTCTGTTGTGACAAACCTTACCTCTATCTCCAGCATCTTAACATTATGTGCAGGCCACTCACCATTATCTTTGTATATTCATGCCTTTTACCGAGGAATTCAAGATATCATTGCCCACGTGTGCTGGGATACTCTGGTTCCATTTCCATAATGGCTCCTATTATCATCTACTATGAGCAGAAGTGATGTGTAAACGCCCTAAAGAGAAGGCAGGTGAACCTTTGCTTAATTCTGCCCAGTCACTGCAGATCCACATTTATTATTCTTGCTCAAAACTACAAGGTTGGTGTGTGTCTAGATGCTTGTTAAGCCTCTGGTGACTTGAGAACGCTAAACCCTGCTGGGCATTGACAGGCAGAATATCTGTAAAATTACTCTGAACACTTGACATCTTCATGGCTTGGAGACTAAGAGACTTTCCCTCAGTGGAGGTATTTTCTAGTATAGACTGTTAAAATTGACTTGGCTTTGATGAAGCATCAATGTTCCTACATTTTCCTTCTAAGTCACTAAGGAGAATGATACGGGGATGTATTTTTTTGGTGCCAAAACACTGTATAAACTGTACCCATATCAGGGGGAAGCATGGAGTCTTTTTAAAAAAGACTTTTGGTGTAAACTTCTTCTAAATAAGGCTTTGGGAAAACAAGAAAAGGAAAGAAGCGGGGGTGGGGGGAAGCAACCTACTCCGATTAAGCTCACAAAGAGACTACAGTACTCCACATTATCTCAAGAAAAACAAAGCCCCAAAGCCCAGCCACGGCTCTCCACCAAGTAGACAGACATTAAAGTACATTAGCACTATCATTTGTATGTCTATAAATATCAATAAAGTATGCGATTTGGCTTCACTTTCACACAAAGAAGGGGGACTATCCTTTTCAGGAAATTTCACAGAGATACTCACCAACAAAAGTTCAGTAATTCGATCTTTGGAAAGCTCAATAATGCTAAGTTCGAAATTGCAGGTTTTAAACTAATGTCCCTGATAAGTGAAGACGGCAGAACCGCAGCTACCCATTATTAGGCAATCGGATAGCCCCCGTCCCGGAGATCTGTAACAGAGAAGGGTCTCCCTCACACAGCAGGGATGGGTTCACATCTACGTTCATCTCTGAAGTCAAAAAAGAGGCATTCTTCGTAGGCTTTATCTGCTGCCAGATGTCTGCCTCCAGAAGGAGCGATGTCGCACTATGGAACAGCTATGCAAATGACCCCAGGATCTTTGCCTCTTAGTGCCATCTCGCTCGGGTGCTTGGGGTACTATCCTGCAGACTGGGCAGTCACAGCTGTCTGATTTTCATGTCTGCAGGACTTGGACTTTGAGCCAAATGAGCCTCTGCTTGCACTGCTTGTAGACAGGAGAACACCTGAAGTCTGAACGTGTGTGGCGGGGGTGACGTGTGAGGGGTGGGGGCAGCTGACTGGGCTTTTTTTTTTTTTCCTCTTCTTATGGGTCACCCGCTTGCAACTTTTCTCCAGCACGAGTTTCCCCTTGGAAGGCGTCCTGATGCTGATAGAGAGGTTTGGTAGCACTCGCCTCTTTAAAATTTATTCACACAGGGCCACTTATCACTGCTGGTGGTTGGAAACATCTATCTTTTTTCTCCGGAATGGCAGGGCCCTATTTCCAGAGCTGAAATTAACATGGTCCACAAGCCATCCATTATTCAGTAACATGCTAAGCGATAACGTGGAAAAGTTAGATCTTGTTCAAGGTGATGGGTTTGTCCTGCCTCCCTCTCAAGACGACATTAATAGCAACTGGGGAAATTCAGTTTGGTGATGCACGGTTTTACATGTTCTGATTTGGATTAACATTATTTCCCTTTTAAACACATATTTTTTTAAACTGGTATCTGAGCCTGAAGTAAGATCCTCTGTGGGGATCCAGTGGACAGGATGGCAGGGGATCACAGAGCAGGGTACCACGTCTGCTCTCCACAGCTTGACTAACTTTTGCCTGAAAACACAGATTTCCATAAATGAGTGTAGTGACATTTAGGAATTTGCATACTGTGCCTCCTTGTCCCACAGAACTAAGCTCATAAGTATGATCTTTAGCAAGTGCATTTAAGGCAAGAGTGTCATGTCCCTGAAGGGGGCGTGATAGCAACCTGCTGAGTAGAACACTAGTTATCTTTGACTGACATCCCAACCTGGACTAGTTCCCAAAAGATGTCACAGGATGGAAGAGAAGGTTAGAAATGAGGACAGTCCTCAAACACAAGTCCTCTAATATTTTGTTTTATGAGTCGCTGATGGTCCTAAGTTGATTGAACTCAGAAGTTGTCTGAAACGGGAATTCTCCAAGAATCAGCAAGCACTTCTCTCATAAAATGATCATCTACAAAAGGTATGTTGTTTTCTATTAAAATGTTGGCTAGCTCCAGAGTCAAAAAAAAAAAAAGTAAACAACAACCCCATTTACTCAGAACAGTTCAAGAAGGTCCAACCATTCCCTATTGCTAAATGTTATCATCTATATCAAGTATGGATTATCAAATTTTTAAACTTATTAAACTAAACTACATCAAATTACAAAACTATCTCGAATAAAATTGACCTAAATTCAGGAATTTGCAGCCCTGCCAAGTAATGCTGAGTTCACCAGTTAGCATCCCATACTCCTATCATTGTATAAAATGCATGCGACTGAGCTGGCCACATATTGAATTTATTAGGATACACCTGGAGGAGTTGGCCTTTTAAACAAGTCTGAGACTTCAGCTTATTATTTTCAACTGTTTCTTGCTCATAAAAGTAGAACATAGAATTTCTAAAAGTCAGCTGAAGTCCTGGAGATGTAATAGTGTGGATGTTGTGAGCAACCTTAGCAGCAATGGGCAACACAGGTCACGGCCAGAGCAGAGATTCTCCAGCATGCTTTTATGATAGAATAACGGAGGCCCTGTTGAAACAGAGCGTGGGTTCCCGGCCTCGGGGATTCCTATCTAGTAGGTTCAGATGGGGTCTAAGAATTGACATCTTTAGCAAGTTCCTAGGTGATACTGTTGTTCCTAGTCTGGGGAGCACATTTGAGAACTTCTCAAGAGTACCATGAGGGTTGCTTGGTGGGTTGGTATCCCAGTTAACTTGACAAGATCGGCGTAAACTCAAATGGTTCTACCCATAAAAATCCCCTTTGTGCCCTCAGAAACATAGGTTGGCCTGGTTGATCAAATTCATCCAATATATAACAGGTTTCTATTTTATTTTGTTCCACTTGGATACGGAATCATAAACTTTTCACTCTGTGCCCACAAGGAGCTTTTAAGCATTTCCATATATTCATGCATTGTTAAGGCAGAAGGACCTGGGTTCGTAAGCAGCTGTCCTTTCAGGTTATATGACCTTTGCAGATACTTTAGCAGCTCTAAACCTTCATCCTCAGATCTACGCAAGAGGGCTGATAATACAAACCCCAATGGATTGTTGCGAGGATTATAAATAAAAGGCTCCTATTTAATGCACCTAGAATAGTTGGAACCTAATATTATCTACTCATTTCAAACAATTCAATCCAGTAAAATTCTAATGACTACAGAGAACTGTAGACCACTCAGAGAAAACCAGAGGATTCAACTCCCCAACACATAATATCGTAACATTCCATTAAACATTTATTCACTGGACACTGAGGCTTGATTCAGTTTTCTGATTAGAAAAGTCTTCAGCTACTCCTTGCATTGACCCTGTCTGATTCCTCCTATGGAGTAACACAGGTCCCCAAATCATCCTCCATTGCTCAGACAGCATCTCACACTGCCATAGTCAATCACTATGTCATTGTCTTACTGCAGTCATAGAAGGTACTGGAAAGAAGACTGTGACTATAGATATGACCCAAACTTTTACAAAATATATCATTCTAATTATATATTTGATTTCCTGTGGTGGTTTCCTCACCAGACACAAAAAAATTATTGAAAGCACAGGAAAAAAATTCTAGTAAATAAGTGATTTAGTTAGGGCTTAATCAACCAATAATTCAGCAAGAAGCACAGGATCTTGGAATAGTTCAAAAGGTTATGTGGGTTGTTCAACAGCAGATGGCTGTGCTAGTCACATAAGAAGTAGTGTTTTGGTGAACATTTTTGCTTCCAAATTTATTGACTCAGTGTGCTTCAAAAACTGATACTCTTGTGTGTCTCCATGATGAGTTTTAGAGACCACCAAAGTCATCACAGCTAGGATTATTTGGTCCTCTTTATATATGCTCCAAGGTCAAGGTAAGAAGCCCTGGCTCCTCTCTGCAACCCGGAGGCTGCCAATGAAGAAAGCCTGCCTTAAAAATGTTTCTCATAGTTGTTCTGTTAGCATCTGGGGCTAAATAATACTCTTGTGCCTCAAAGAGGCTTAGCTGCCTCTCTGGCCTCTGCCCACAAGATGCCAGTAATGCCTCCGCCCCAAGTTGAGATAATCAAAAACGTGTCTCCTGGGAGGCCACATTGACCTCTCCGCCCTCCGTTGGAGGCCAGACCTGGATTAGAATGTTAAGGGAAGATGGTCTTCTTGCTGTTGCCTCTAATATTAATCAGTGTGGAAGTGACCGATGACTTCTCTGGCGTCTGACCCTTTTTCTCTCTCTGCTAATTCTTTTGATTAAGCAAGTAAAGCAGAGAGTTTTTTTCATTCCAACAATCTAAGAATAGTCAGCTTAGGTCAGATATAAACGTATTCGTGGAGGAGACTGTAGAGCTAACCAGTCAGGCTACACACACACACACACACACACACACACACACACAGAGTTTCAATATTTTTTGATGACAGATTTCCAAAATGTTCTCATTTCTACCAAAGACAGGAGTCTAGGCAAATCTCACCTAATTAGATATTCCGAGAACAACTCTGCTGATTCCTTGAATTCCTCGATTAACTGAAATAAACAAGGAAACCTTACCAAAAACCTAAGTGTGGGCCATTTCATAAATACTTTATACTGAAAATAATGAAAATATTGTGCACAGATTGCACTTGTAAAGGATCTCGGGGTCTCAGTTCTGATTATACATGTTCATGTTCTTTATAGTTAGGTGATAGAAGAAATGGAGCTGGCTATGAATACCTTGAAAACTTCTTGGTTTTGTTTGTGTACATATGTTCTAAAACCAATTTTTATGATTTGCATTTGATTCCTCTGAGTATGATACAAAAAACTTAAGAAATACACAGGCGCCATGTGGTGTATCAGTGAAGCACGAGAGGGCTCACTACCCTCCAGGGCTTACTCACCATCTACGTGGGCAGATAAGGCTGATGCTCAGGAAAGAATGAGGACACTACCACGAAAGAGAGTAGTGCAAGCTCTGAGGGAGAGTGCAAGGTAGTCGGAGGAGGGGGCCTAGGGAGGGCCGGAGTCCTCCGAGAAAGCTTCATGAAGGGCGCTGACCTGGCCCGTGCGCACAGCTGCCTGGGTAATGCTTTCCCTGCAGGAAGTCTGGACACAGAGGCAGAGAGGTAGCAGGGCAGCTGGACTGAGTTCAACACATGCATGATCATGACCAAGGGATTTTTATAAACAGCCAAGTATTACAGAATAGTAAGGGCATTAAAATATGCCGCGTTCTGACTTATACACTGTTGGTGGGATTGTGAATTAGTACAACCACTGTGGAAGTCAGTATGGAGGTTCCTCAAGAGACTAGGAATGGAACCACCATAGGACCTAGACACCTTTGGTATTTATCCTAAAGAATTAAAGTCAGCATATTATAGCAATACATACATACCCATGTTTATAGCAACAGTTCATGATAGCTAAACTAAGGAACCAGCCTATGTGTCCATCAATAGATGAATGGATAAAGAAAATGTGGTGTGTGTGTGTGTGTGTGTGTAGGATACATATATATGTGTAGTACATATATGTATATGATATGTATATACACACCACACACACACAATGGAGTTGTATTCAGCCTAAAGAAGAATGAAATTATGTCATTTGCAGGAAAATGAATGGAACTTGGAAACATGATGTTAAGTGAAATAAACCAAATTCAGAAAATCAAGGGTCCTATGTTTTCTCTCATATATGAAATCTAGAGAGGAAAATGGAGAAGAAAGGGGAGGGAGGATCTCATGAAAATCAAAGGAAAATCAGTAGAATAGGAGAAGGAGACCAGAAGCGGGAGGAGGAGAGAGAAAGGAGGAAATAGTGGTGAAGTACATTGGCTCAATTATATTGTTATATTGTGTGCATGTACAAATAGATAACAATGAATCCCATTATTACAACTATACTGCACCAATAAAAAATACCCATGTTCTGGTTAATTATAATTTCCTCATAATGGTAAAATCCAAAAGGAATTTACTAAAATATTGACATACTTCAAAAGTATCCTGAAGTTTAAGCTGCACATTTCAGTAACACCAATGCTGAATGGAAGTGAGACGTGCTAAAGGGAGCGTGTCATTCCCTCTCCCCTTGGAGGCCACACGTCCTCTTATCCATCAGTCTGCATCTGGGTTCACTCTAGATTCATGGACAGCAATCAAGTGACCACCATGCACCAGGAACACACCACAGTACCCACTGTTCCAGGACCTGGAGACACAGAGGCAAACCTGACAGTCAAGGTCTCTGTTCTCACAGAACTTCCTGTTCTAGTGTGGGAAGATGTAGACAGTGGACAATCAGAAGGTAACTCCAGAGAGGACTCATCCAGCGAAAGAAATTGAATAACATAATGTTCTCGGGGCAGAGGTAGGCAACTGTGGCGTACCGCCAAACCCAGCCCACTACCTGTTTTTATATGGCCTGTGAGTTAAGAATGGTTTTTACATTCGAATTCCCATCCAGTGAGATGTTATGTTCCCAAAGAATTCCTCTTTTATCACTGCTAGACCTGTACTGCAATATATATATTTATATATATATACACACTCAATTGTTCTATTTTGAATTCCATCAAGGAAATGGCACACATTTATTTCTTCTGTTGTTGTTTCTACATAATATCATCCACATCACCTCTTTGCCTAGTGTGTCCTTTTACATAAAATGCTTGCCAACCACTTCGTTGGAGACCAACCACATTAATGGGGAAGTTAGTTCTCTCTGAGGAGGTGACATTGAAGCTGAAACCAGAATGGCCACAAGGAATCATAGTTCTCATCTAGTTCTGCAGAGTTTGTGACCACTGAGCCTCCTCTCCCTTGTTTGTAAAATCACTAAGTCAAACTGCACCCGCTTCCCTAAACCATTATAGGGCTACTTCTTTATCGACTATACACACAGTCCATTTCTCTGTTTTCCGGACCTGGTTTGTCCTTCATTGTTACTTGTCTTTCATCCCTCATCTGTCCCTCGAGGGCACAGAGAAGGAACTGACCAGTAGAAAGAGATGTTTACAGACACCATACTGTTTTTGGCAAGATTTGCAAAAGTCCTGTAAATATGAGTTCCACAATTAACCTCTGAGATTTTGACAAGACTTTTAGGAAGTGTACAGAAGTTTATCGGGGTACAAGTCCAGATGCCTTACAATTTTCAAAACACTACTAAAACACAGCCCACACTTCCTCTGAATTATTGTGGTCTTTCAAAAGCTATAGAAAGTAATGTGCAAGGAGACAAAGCCATTTTACCAAGCAGACAGATATTCCAAATTACTGGTTCTTAACAAGCATGGTAATACATCAGTCAAAAGCAATAAATTTAAACTTAATGAAATCTCAATTTGCCTACAGTGCATTTCACTTTGACATTTTCTATATTGCCACGGTGCTTTGATAAAGTTTTTTAAAATGCAAAGAAAGTGTCTGTAAGGCTAAAGACCAGACTTGGTGGCATTGTGGCCAAGGCAACATTACAGTACTTAAGTTCCATCACTCCATGCCCTGTGGCAGGCAGAGCCCCAGCGCTACACAGGTTGAGTTTTCATTATCGTCGTATGATTATACATTTTACTGCATTTAACTGATAATACAACTACCAGCTCACCTTAAAAGAATTAGCTTGGAGGTTTCATTGCTTTCCAAATGGAATTCATTTGACAAACAAATGACAATTAGCCTAGTCTCCCTGTTCTGCGTCAGGATGTTTTTTGATTGAACCTAGACCAATTTACAATTTTTAAATGAGTTTAGACATTTACATTTAAAATGTCTAGAGGAAATTAGCCCTGGGACATCCAACAGCCAAAATGCTTTTTGAAGTTGATTATTATTTGATCTAGTACCCTCTACCTGTACATTTTGTTCTGACTTCAAAGTTTGGGAATGTAAATGCCACCTCACCTCAAAGCACAGGGAGAAACTTAAAAGCGGTTTTGCTCATTATGTTATGCAAAGGAGCCCATATTTTAATATTCGTTTAATATGGTTAGTTAGCTTTAATGACACCAGTGTGACAGTGTCATAGTTTTGGAATCTGAAAGCGCCGATTGAAGTTTCTGGCTGCTGCTTCTATTTTTCTGCACAGAAAAGAACCATACCCTTTGAAGGACAGATCAGCTCCTGGCTGTGTCCATCACGGTGTGGGCTAAACACAACAACTTCAGACAAGGAGTTGGCCTGCCCTGGCGAGAAAAGCACAAATCAGGACATCAGGGACTGCGGGAGACCCCTGTTTGTCAGATCCCGGTTCTGTGTGTTTGGTAAGAGCAGGCACTTCACCCACAGGTGCTGAGGAAACTTTGGGGAATTTCATTATAAATATGCAGTGCTGATAACCCAGTCGTGGAAACTAGTGTTGCTCTGGAAGTAAGCCCACAGATTTCCAGTCAAGAGCATATTTATTACTATTATTATTATTATTATTATTATTATCATCATCATCATCATCATCATCATCACAGCCACATTATTCTCAAAATAAGAAAAACTACAACCTTTTGCCCAGGTCACATTGCTCAACTGCAGATGCGAAATACAGTAGCAGAAAAGGTCACAAAATAGACTGGTATATCATCACTGTTCTGAAGGCTTCCTATCCACAAGCCACTCACTCCAAGGAACACTCCCGAAGAAACGGCAGGAGACACAGGACTGAGTAGCAGCCAGTTCATATCTGTACAGAGTTATCACAGCTTTCATGGATCAACCTTGAGAGTTTACCAGAATAGTCTGAATTTCTAGTTTTGTCTCTTACTATGGGACACAGACCCCATGTTTTCAAAATAACTTTGAGTTCAAAAGAGTTCCCAAGCGATAACACAGCGTAGCCCAGCACAGAATTAATGGTGTTGAAGACCGCTTTCCCTATTAGATGCTGAATTCATCGGCCCAGCCTCTCATTAGTCTTCAGGAAGAGTGTCATAAGGCACCGGTGTCAGGAGGGTGACAAACTCAAACGTAAAAAGGCACAGAAGGGGACAACACGGGTCCCCTGTGTTGATCTTATCACCTGTTATAAAAACAGTTATAAAATTAAGCACAAAAAAATTTAATTTTTTTATCTAGGGTAATTCCAGTTTATTAGAAAAGAGATTAAACTTCCTCTTGGTCCCTTCACATCTAAACTGTGATTGCACAACAGCTCCCTTCCTGTCCCTGCTCCCTGCCTTTGCTCTCATTTTCCTTAATGAAAATGGAATTGGAGTTCCTGCCAAAGTGTCCTTGGAGTAAACTCTGTTTTGATTCCAAATTTAACACACAAGCACCAAATTTTCTCACACACACCATGTCCAAACTATGCCAGAGATGTGCCAAGTCCTTCTATCAAGGGCTTTTCAGTCTCTGTTTTTCTTCCGGGACCAATAGGAATTTTTATTCTTGTACTAATGGCCTGGCAACAACCATCTTACACAGCATCCTCAGCCGGTGGCTTTGAAGTCCCCGGAGCTGCCCAGGAGCCGCCCCCTCCAGCACTCAGAAAGCTGAGGATTTTCATTACCTCGTCTGCCCTCTGCTGGACGGACCAACCACTCACCGCTCACTGCACCCAAAGACAGCCCTTCCTCGGTACCACCGTGCCTTCCCCCAGACACAGGCAAGAATTTGGGTGTTTTAAAAAAAACTATATTTCTTCCTTCCAAGACTTCTTAAAATGCACTCTTCTCCATCTACCTGTGGTGATACCAGCTTACTCTGCCTGTTCCATCTTCAAGCATAACTACATTTTTTAAAAAAATACCTGGAGATTAATTTTTAGGATTAAAAACTATAAAGAATTCTGGCATCTTTCCCTGGCGCTGCAGCACTCTGGGACTCTGCTCTGGTGCCAATGTCCTGGTAACACGCAGAAAATAAAACCCAAACAGGTCAGTTCTCGCAATATTCTCATAGCATTAAGCAGAGAAATGTCATGAAATATTCATATTTCATAAGATTATGAAACCTGCTTCCTGGGTTCAAATCATCCCCTGCCACTTATTAACTGGATGGCCTTGGACACGTTAAACAACCTCTCTAGGGTTGTGTTTCACTCTGTAATAAGAAGTTACAATACTTTTTGCCTCCTAAGGCTGTAAGGAGTTAACCCACTTCTATACATCTCCTTAGATTAGTGCTTGGCACAGAGAAGTCTCTAGATCAGTGTTGGACAGTATCACGTGAATAGCAACACAAGACTCTCAGTTAAATGCTCATGCTGGAATAGAAGGGGGTACAAATTCTTCCAGATCTTTATTTTAAGGGTTTTTAACATTTACTCAAAATGGATGAGTGTTAACAGCTTCAAAACTGAGAATGGACACATATCCAGGAAAAGAAATAAAACCTTCAGAGGAAACTTTACTTGGAGAAGTATCTTCTTTGCCTCCTCTACCAATAATATTTTGAACCATGCAATCAACCATACTCACTCTATTACAATTCTCGAGAAAAGGGCTAGCTCTACAGGAATTGTTGAACTCTTTGCAGACTTTGTAAAGAAAGGCTAACAGTTGAAAGCGTTTTCTGCATTGGGCACACATTAAGCAGTAGAGCATCCATTCATTCACTTGTTCAACACATATTTAATAGGTGTTTCCTACTGTGTGCCTGCAGATCCTAGGCTAAGTAGAGAGGATACAGAGATAAACAAGACAGACCCAGTCCCTTCGCTACGGGGCTTGTAGACTGTTCAGGAATACAGAGAGTAAACACATCATTAAAAATGAAGACTGGACAATGAGGAGAAGAGCCAGAGCCGTGGAATACAAAACCTCACCTGGGGGATCCCACTCTTCTAAGTTCACAAGGGATTCCTCTGTATGGTGAGATCAGTGTGCTAGAAAAGTATTATAGTGCTCTAAAAGACTGACAGAATGGCTATAAAGTTCCCACTATCCAGGGCGGAGGAGAATTTGTATTTAGAAAAATCAACAATTTGAAAGGACATGTTTGCCCACCAAAAACAACTTGGATTTTCAACATCTATTCAGTAATTTGCCAGAGCAAAACATGGCATTCTGAGGCCCAAGTTTTCTTTTATATGAAATGAAATTTCATTTTCAGTGCTCAATAAAGCTCCAAGCCACTGTGGCAAGGAATATTCTTGAAGGGTCCTCAGAATTAAAGTGGGTTGGTAGACGCATGCAGGTGCTAACTCAAATACTCTTCAGGGCTGCTCAAGAGTCACTGGGGAGATGGCAGGTCTTCCAGAAGATATTTTTTTCTCTGCTAAGAAGTGGAGCATCTGTAGGTATAAGATGTAGATGTTACACAGAGTATGCTACATATAATGAATCCTCTCACTTATCAAATTTTCCAAATAGCTGAAGTGATATGAGAGAAATAATTACATAGGGTTCATCAGGCCAAATAAACCACATCTGTAGGAAGCTTCATGTTAAATTATTTTTAGACTCTATGGTATATTGGACTATGTTTTTCTTTATGAATTTCCACAGGAGGAAACAACTTGAGGTTAGTGTTCTCGGGTCACAGAACAAGTCACTGATGATGGCCTTGTTCTCACCCGTGCGTGTGTGAAATCCCTATTTTTAGAAACCTGCATTATGCTCTTGCTACTTTTTCTCGCTCCTTTAATCTCCTATCTTAATAGCTAATCACTTTTAGGTCAAATCTATAAACACACAGTCAAGTAAAAATGAGGTGCATGTGAGAATGGTACTGCTCAAGTATCTAAACCACTGGATTAAACCACCCAGACGATTTCCTAGTACTTAGCACATATGCGTACATATTTACATACATGCATATATACCATCTTGGAGAATAGCTACGTGAAAAAAACGGTTGAGCCAATAATTGGAGTTGCAGAGACAAGAGGGAGAAAGTTGATTTAAATTCAAGAAAATGTATTTCACAGACTTATTCTTCTAGAAACATACACAAAGTTGAAAAATCTTATAGCTAGGCACACCCACCAACCTGTGACCACTGACTGGGAACTAGGATACATAGATCATTAGACAGCTTTCATTTAATGTAATTAAGTGTAGAGAAAAATGCTCATCTTGGTAAATGTTCCTTTAAATTTCCTCAGAATCAGAGGCTTTCAGAAGATAATAGAAGAATCAGAAGAAAACAACATTTGTATGTGGTATGATGTATACATATATATTCTGTATATGTTTGTGTACACACATTATCCACCTGCTCGCCTTCACATGCATTCATGAGCACACACAATTTATCCCCTAGAAAGTAAACTACTCATGTACCAAATGGACCCACAGAACATGTTTCAAATCTATTATCTTTGTGGAAAACATAGTAAAATAAGCAAACTCCATTTAAATAAGAAACAAGCTGCCTTTCTTCCCTTTAAAAGTCACAGTCTGAACAACCTTAGAGTCTAAAATCTCACGAGTATGGCTGATGACGAAGTGACTTGACATTTGCAGTAAGATATTAAATCTCCTTTGAGGTGCATTAATATTTGTATGACACTGAATTCTCTGTAATGATTTGTCATCGTTTGCTGATCACTGCCTCTGCTGGAAACAGCAAGGTTTCTCCATCCACACGCAGAAATCTCATTTGGTGATGTTGTGGTAGAGATGGGTGGAGCTCCCGTTTGGTAGGACTAATTCTTAAGTGTAGGTAAAGGGGCATTCTATTCGCTTGGGACAGATCCAAATGAAAGTCAGCATTCATGGGTCCGGAGCCACCTCCTGCTCACTGTGGCCGCAGGGCCCCTCTCCCAAGGTGCAGTGTAAGTGACACCCGGGATCTTCCCTTGACAGACCCTTTTTTCATGTGAAACATACGAACTCCTTTTCCCTCCGGACTCGGTTGTTTCAGATCATTGTCTCTTCCGCCGTACAGGAAGAGAAGCTAATCTATAAAACAATGAGACTTCACCATGGATGCCAAAATCTGCAATTACATTGTACCGAGGGGCCTCATGAATAATTCCTGGGGTATGATCTGACATTAATCTGGGTGGTTAATACGAGTTGGGGCATTGCCAGCAGAAAGCTGACTGATTTCTTCATAACAGGACGCTTCCAAGGTGAGGGTACAGCCTCGACTCTGAGTGATGCTCTCCACCCACGCTGAGCCCAGCTGCCATCCTCACGCCCTGTTCCCTCCCCTGAGCAGGATGTCCAGGCATTGGCAATGAGACGCCATTGTAGAAAGAAGACACTTCAGTTAGGCAAGACAGCAGCAAGAACGTAGCTGTGGCTGAGACATCAGTTTTAAATGGCTTCCTTGTAAGAAAAATCCCCTGGTGTGCCACCTCTGTACCTGTGTTGCCGTTCCTGACCAGGGTGGGACTTGAGGCACCAATCTGTTCCCAGAACCAGTGTCTGCATGGCAGCTGGCCCCAGTAGGATAATTTCCTAGAATTTCCTTCACACGTTATCCATGGGTCAGTTTTGATAACTTCCTCAGGTAGCAAACCAGAATTCCAACGAATAAATGGTCTTTTCTTAGTGAAGACATCCCACTGATTCAAACGCAAACTTATAGGGTGCATGTCTCACATTCAGTGTTGGGATAGAAATTGCGAGAAATTCTTAAAGAGCAAAAGAAGCCCCCAAAGCCAAAAACCAATCAATAAACAACAACGTTCTTTCTTCCAGGGAGATCTTCCTCTCCAGTTAGAGGAATCTGAGTAGAGTAGAACAGAAAATAATATTCAGAGAAAGGGGAAGTGCACAGGACAGAATCCTGCGAGGGGCATCTTGCAGGGTGAAGTTCAAAATCTTTGAAGAGTGGAGTTTGGGTTGGTGAAGAGGACTTATTTCTATTGTTTTTATTATTGAAAATAATAACCAAGCAAAACAGCAGCCACAACACATTTTCTTGTGAAATATTTAAAATACTTAACCACAGATAACATATTCAATAGTTCACAGGTGTGGTGCAGTTACCAACCCATCACAGTGCACACAATCTTTCACCAACAACCAGCACAACCCAGCAGCACAGAACAGCGGCATCTCAGTCTGGCTGGTGACCCCTGGAGGTTTTCTGGTGTTTTTTGCTAGTCTGGGGTCTGTCTCCCTTAGTTAGTCTGTAAATGTACCTGCAGCAGGCGACAGAATACCTGAATGGCCCCCTTTCTCAGTATTTGTTCCATGACTGAATGTTTATAAAACTGAATGCAATAACTTCAGATTGCTCTGACCAGAGCTCAACGGTTATCTTAGAGAGGTGCAAATGATATCACATATAGATGGATCAGGTAAAATGGTGGTGGACTGTAATTTTCAAGATTAGAAACTTGAACAGCATAGACAATAAAAATGGGTAAGCCAGGATCCAGCAACAAGGATAAGTCAGCACCACGTCCAAAGCTGCGGTCACTGTCATGACCTGGATGAACTTCTGCTCAGTGCCAGGATCAGAACTAGGCTCCCTGCACGCATGACCTCACTCGCCCTGCAAGCTCCATGGAGAGCATCCTATGATTATCTCCTCATTACAAACAGGCACAGAAGCTGAGTGATCCCCAGTAAACTGTCCAGGGTCACATAATTGCCAACCACCACCTATGTGTGTGTGCATCACGTACAAACACACACACACACACACACACACACACACACCCATCAAAATGGCTTTCCTAGCAAAATCACGTAACAATTTAACAAGGACACTGGCCCATAATTTCAGCATGGTACACTCCTAATTTCTTCATACTTTCTTTTGGGCTATTATTCACATTTTATATGGTTGTACCATAGCTATTAAACAATTTTGTGATGTGCTCTATTTTACTTAATGCTATCAAGTAAAACTTTTCTTTATGGTTGCATGATATTTATAATTATAATTTCTAAAGGCTGTCGTTGAGTTCCCTTTTTCCTTGTCTGTTTTCTTTTGCTATTACAAATGATATTTCAGTAAACACGTTGCTTCACAAATCCTATTTTACTTTCTAATTATTTTCTTCACATTGTTTCCCAAGAGTGCTAGTACTGTGTCAGAGAGAATGAACATTTCACAGGTCCTCAATGAGATTACCGGATTCTTTTAAAGCAAGAAGGTTAGACTAACCTCTGCTAATTGCAACAATTATTTCACTTAAAGTCTCAGATCACCTGTTATTAGAGTGGTTAATTTTACTTAATAAAATAAATGGTACTTTTCACTTGTATTTTGTTACTAGCTAATTTAAACATTTTTAAAACAAATTATACATATTTTTATACTTTTTCCATACTTAAATTGTCTGGGAAACTCTTTGGCCCACTTATTTATCAGAATCTTAATATTACCCTTACAAAGTTGATTAGGATATTGGCAAACTATAGAGTACTATAGCTCATCTTTTTTAAATGAACATATTTTCTAACAGGCTGCTTTAAGTTGTTTTTATTTTTCATATTTTCATTGTAGAGGCATTTTGAAGCTTATTTTAATAGATTCTTTATAACTCCTTCAGTTGCTTCAATTTCAGAAAGTTATTTTCCTAAATGCCTCAGATTCTATTGTATTTTGGGCCAATTTTCATTGATTTGATTTTTTTCAGCTTAATCCTTTTCTCATATGGAAATTATTTGGGGTACATAGGAAGGAAGGAACAGAGCAATTTTCCTCGCTCTCGGCATTTATTAAGTAATTCTTCATTTCCTTGTTGCTATGATGCTTTACTACATATTACATTTTTCTATTTAATTTATGGGCTTCTCTCCTGGTCCACGGACCTGTTTTATTTGTTAGCTTTCTCATCTTGTCTTTTTTACTGCCGTTGTTTTACAGTACGCTCTATTTGATAGGACTGGGGTTTTTTAAAAGCGTTTTGGAGTGTCATACCCATTTACTTTTCCAAAGTCATGAATCATTTTTGTTTGCTTCCAAAATAAATTTTTGAAATTTCAAGAGAGCATTTCAACCTAAAGGCAAAGTTGGGGGGAAAAAAAATCGACCGTATTTATACCTTGTCTGTTCCAATCTTTCCTACTTATTCTAACTTTTTCTATTTTCCCAAAAAAGAGTCATTGATTTTTTAAAATTATGCTCTTTCTTAGTTCTTTTTTACAGATGCTCCTCAACTTGCACCAGGGCTACCTCACAATAACCACCCCCCAAGTTGAGAATTTTGTAAGTTACAGTGGGTTTCACACACCTAACCCACCGAAATCCTAACTGAGCACAGCATAGGGGTTTGGTTACTTCCCCCTGTGTTCATGGGGCTCACTGGGCTGCAACTTGATGCTGTTCCCAGTACTACCAGAGTGTCCTCCCCTGGTGGCTAGCCCCAGTAAGAATCAGAATTCAAAACTCCTAATGCAGTTTCTAACTGAAAGCACTTTAACACTGTCATAAAGTTAAAAACTGGCTAGTCAAACTATTTAAGTCAGAGACTACTATAATTGATTTTGATAGTTTGCCTTTTTTTTTAATGGGAGCAAATTTGAGCATTTCTATTTATGGTTTTAATTAACTAGCTAATTAATTAATCCAGTCATTTGAAACCTGTTCATTTGAAGGTCTACTGTGTGCCAGGTAGTACTTTAAGTGCTCAGGGTAGTTAATGACTACCCAGGAATGAAATAATTACTACCACACTTGACCTGTCTCTTGTTTCTCAAGAAATCCACAAGAGAGAAGTCCTTTGTCCTAAAATCACAAGTGCAATTCAGTCTCTGAGCCCCACTCAGCCTTGGTTTCCAGCTTGTACAATGAAATGATCCATGACACCTGCCCCAAGCAGAACCCTGCTCTCGTTTGGCGATTCTGTCGCACCCTGCGGTTACTCTAGGATTGGCTCCACTTTTCTTCTTTGGCCTGTCAGCTAGGGTTCCACCTTTGTGAGTGGGGACAGCGATTGCTGTGAAACATTTGGCAGTCATCCTTGATGCTCTGTCTGACCACAACTCTCACTGAGACCTTTGGATCACTTTTTATGGCAGACTATTGTCATTCTGAGATTCCCTCTTTCTCCTTCATCGATTCATCTTTTCCTTTATTTAAAATTCCCAAACACCTCTATTTTTTCCTTTGTTGGTCTTGACTTTCACGTTTCACCCAGCAGCAGCTCCAGCCAGCTGGGCTTCCCGGCAGCAGCCCTGCTCTCTGCACGAGATCCTCATCTACTTCTTGCCAGCCGCTGGTTCGTGATCACAGCACCTCCAGCATTTTTGATGAACAACATCGAATGTTCTGAGTCAGTGGTTCTCAAGTGCCCTTGAGTTTCAGTTCACACTCTGCTATCCTGGTCACTGCTCTGTCCTACAGCATCACCCACTGCACACTGAAGTCACTCAAAATCATATTTCTGCCCAATCACACTGATTCTGTCATCTGCCCACAGGATAGTTCCATGGCATATACCTCCAAATTTCCCAAAGCTACTTCTCCTTAACCCTTTACCCCACAGAAGCATCAACATCATCTTCAAGTTCACACTTGCTCTTCTGTCCCTTGTCTGCCCTCCACCTGCATCTTCTTTTTAAATCTTTTTAGTTGTAGATGGACACAATACCTTCGTTTTATTTGTTTATTTTTTATGTGGTGCTGAGGATCGAAGCCAGTGCCTCACACACGCTAGGCAAGTGCTCTGCCACTGAGCCACAACCCCAGCCCCTCCACCTGCATCTTCAATCTAATGTTTGCTTCTTTCTACCCCCATCACCCCACCCCATCCAAGCTACCGTCATTTCTTGTCTGAACAACGGCAGGAACATCCTTACTCACCTCTTCCTCTGACCTTGATGCATCTTTGGTTCATTCTCTTCTGGCTTTAAAATGCAAAACTATTTGTCAAAGCAAATAGTTGTTGAAACACTTAGCCAGCTCCCCAGTGCCCTAGGGCCAGAGCAGAGCGTCCTCAACCCAGTCTGTCTGCCCGGTGCCCACACAGCCTTGCTTCTACGGGTCCCTCTCCACTTTCCTTCTCTGTCCCTTTCCCTAAATGGTTCCTTCAGGCCCCGCCACCACCTGAAAGGCTCCCATGTTTCCTTAGGGCTCTGAGTTCAACCTATAGGTGAACCACAGACTCAGTTGCCTCAGTTGGTGAAAAGCACTCGGTCACGTTCTTTCTCCCTGAAATGTTATTCGGTGGTTTCTCATTTTGATCACATAAGTACAGGAGGACAGGAGGCCTCTCCAACCTCTTCTTCCTGTAGGCAACCTCAATTTTTCCTTCATAACCTGGAAATATTCCTTTTGTGTTCACAAGACTGGATTTTGGTGTTGGCCTCTGTCTATAGCACATCAGCCTGGGTCATCTTGGTCCCCGGACCAAGTCTTCACACATTGCTGTCTCCTTCAGGAATTCCTATGATTCCCTGGATCTGTTCTTGATCCTCCAGTTCTATAAATATTCTTGCTACATATTCAGCTTAGATGACTTCAGTTCATCTTATATTTTACTGGTCTTAGTTTTAGTATCCTAATTCTGATTCCTGTCACTTCTAATGATGAGGTAATGCTGTTTTCTTTTTTGTTTCTTTTGCGTTCTTCTTCCTTCCTTTCTCCTTTCTCATTTTTTTAAAATTTATTTCTTCCCTCCCTTCCTCTCTCCATTTCTTCCTTTCCTTCCTTCTACTCCCTCCTTCCCTGACTCTCTTCCCATTTGAGAATGCACACGTTTGAACTGTGCATCTTCAGTTATCTGAGTATAGATTCCAGCCAGGCTCAAAAATATTTTGAGGCTTTTGATAAACATTCTTTCATATGTAATCTTTTGTCAAATTTCAAATCTTTTTTTCAAAGCTACTTTTAATTCTGTTAACACGTGTATCCCTTAATTTGCCCAATATTTGCTGAAACTTCTGAAAGAGGCCTATGTTCCAGATGTTAAAGATTTGCCGGTGGAATTTAAGAGGAGGAGGTGTCTGTTGTTCCTGCCTGATCGCCATTCCAAGTGTCTCCTTGTACAGGAGATACTTTTAGAGGACTAGTTGAGAGCTAACACACAGGATGGGTGAGGAAGGGTGGGTGCAGACAGTGAGTAGGGTGGGTGGGAGACTTTGCAGTAACCCGTAGCTAGAGGAGCTCATGCAAGATAACAGTGGGAACGGAAAACCCACAAACGAGGCTGATGATGGAAAATGTTCTCACGGACTTCATCCAGGTCAGAAGTTCTGCAGCATGAACTCCATTGATGGGTCACTGTCATTGAACCCATCCAACATTGTACAAATGTAAAATGCTAGCTCCTCTCACTTTTATTAGACATTAATGACAATCAATATTATTTCTCAGCATTCTTAGAATGAAGGAGCACACATTTCCCTAACAGAAATCCCTAAGAGCTGCCTTTTCTCCTGCCTTCTCTGTGCAAGCACCCCTGTCACCTAGGAAACACAGCTCAACATGACAAAGGTGACCAGGGCCCTAGAAGCAGGAGCATGAGGCCTCCCTGCTCTACTGGGAGCCCAGAGCTCGCCCTCATCCCTAAGCGATGTGAAAAGTGAACCACAGCAATACAGTTAATGCTTCCTTTCACATCGCCCAACATTACCCACAGCGTTATTATGTAGTTGGGTCACTTAAGATGGATTCTGGAAAGATCTTGCAAAGAGGCGTTAAAGGCCTGCCTGTGTTGAAGAGTGACGAAAATGTAAATTTTAGTAATCTTACCAGCGAAGTAGACATATTTCATCAAGGCCAGACTAATTTAACAGCTCCATGTTCATTGCTGTGTGCTCTTAAGTAAAAACAGACCCACACAACCGTCAAGACAGCTTAAGGGAGTCTCTAAATAAACCGGCATGCAGAGACTCTGGCCAGCCAAAGGACCCCAACGGGGTGCCCACTGGTTCGTGGTGCCACACTGAAGAAGAGAACAGAGCTTTTCACCCTATTGGAAATATTGTGCGGTTTAGGAATGCTTGAAAGCAATATGTCAGGTCTGTTTTGAGGTAACTGGCAGGAAATGGCACAAAGATATTCTTCTACTCTAGATGGAATCAGGAGCTGTGTGTACCACTCTTCCCCGACTCTACCAATTCAACACGTGACCATAAATTTCAAAGGCGTGGCCTCTGTTGCTCAGCAACTTGCTCATGCTATAGCCCTTAAAAAGCCACCAATCCTCTCACTTCCTCCATTTTTTAAAAGCCTTGCTTTTATTTAAAAAGCACATCCATAAATATTTCTGGGACTTTCACTGTACCATAGACACTGAGGCAGACCCTGTGCCTGCCCTCCAGGAATGGCCAAAGAAGGTACCATCCTGGCCCCAAGAATCCCGAAGGCAGGTGATGGCTCAGTGGGAAGTTATATGAAACTGAGCTGAAGAGAAAGAGTGAATTTGAAGAGGGGACAGGAAGGAGAGCAGATCTGCCAGAGGTAAATGCAGAAGGCCCTTGTCTTCTGTGGGCCTGGGTGGCACTGCCATAGGCCTGGTAGCATTGCTAGCTCTGTCAGAGTCGATGGCTCCTAGGTCATCTTACAACCCATGATGGGCTCCTCAAAGTCAGGCACCTTGTCATGGTCATTTTCTCCCTGCAATGGCTGGCATGTAGTATTTGTCCAATAAATGGATGGATGACATTTTGTCACCGGAGTGGGAATTGAGTGGCCATGTCCACAAACAGGAGAGATGGACTTCCTGCCTCCATGCCAATGGGAGCCCTCTGTGAGGGCAACACCTGCTGGACAAGGTTTGATAGCTGTGTGTCCAGAAGGTGTTCCTGATGGAACCGTCCTCAGGAAGGAGCCAAAGACTGGGAGGTGGAAATCAGTCACACCTCAGAATCGGAGGGGCTGAGACCAAGTGGGAATTAAGAACCAGTGAAGACGTAAAGCAAAGCAAGCAGGTTTCACGTGCACGGAAAGAACCCAGGCTCAGGATGTGACACCCCCTGGTTCAAATGCAGGCCATCGCCTTACCTGTGTGCCCTTGAGAAAGACATGCCACCTGCATGTCCTCGTTTGCTAAGTGAGGGTGACAGCAGTAACCTCAAAGTGTGTGCTGGGGGGTCAGAGATAGGGGCATGCTGTGGTGAATGTGGTTCGTCCCCTTGAGACCTGCGTTGAGGTTTAACCCCCAGGGTGCAGCATGAAGAATACTTTAGAGGTGGGCCTCAGGGAGCCAATGAGCACGAGGTCATCAGTCAGAACCCCAGGACTGAGTCCCAGTGGCTTTAGGAGAGGAAGGGAGGCCAGAAGACATCCCTGTCTCTTGCCAAGTGATGCTCTGCACCACCTGGGGACTCTGCCATCCCTAAGACGTGGCCCTCCAATCTGCCCCTCCAGATCATGAGCCAAAATACAGCTCCTTTCTTTTTAACTCCTCTAGTATGGGGTGGTATGCAGCTGGCCACATGACAGTAGGTATGAAATGAAAAGTAGCGATAATTATTTGAAGACTCCTGCCAATTAACTATGAGTGTTTTTCTTATTTAGATAAAATACACCCCCTTTTAAGAGCAAACTTTCAAAGACTAAGTTCCAAATTATTAACTCTATGATGGATTTGCCATTCAGCAGAACCACTAGAGAACGATTGTGAAGGTAACCCTGGATTGCCTGGACTAACCATGGTCACTGAGCCCCACGATCATGTCACTAGAAGAAATCAAAAAGTGCTTCAAAAAGACACACCTGTAGACCCAGGTTTGGGGCACTGTTCTGCATTTTTAAGCCATCATCGCTTTCTTTAAATACATAAAATAATTCTTGAGTCAAGGAATGTTTAGTTCTAGATGAAGTGCCACCTTGAAAGCCCTTAACTTTAAAACATATTTTGTACTCAGATTCCCACTGAAAGAAGGCTATAGAACTCAAGGTCATCAAAACTACTTCAAGGACCAAACAACAGACAGACTCATGGACTCACGATGATCCTATAAGATGGCTTTGGAAGGATGTTGGCATTTACTTGACAACTGTAGCCCCATGAACTTTTCACAAGGATGAAAGAGAATCATAGACGTTATTGCAATATTTAGATCTTAAGAGTCCAAATATGGGCTAGAGAAATTAGGGTAAGCTATTACAAACACACAGATGTTTAAAATTTGCCAGAATGAACACACATGCCAGAACTTGAGAAAATGAAAGAAGCAATAGCGTCAGAATTCTTCATTATTTGTAAAAACGTCTATATACAAGCCAATTTAATACACACGACACAAATAGCAATGACTTGTCCAAGGAAATATTGAAATCCATTAGGATTGCACGTGCGTAATCTGATTCAACAAGTCGGTATATTTTTTCTCGAAAACATAATATCTTTTCTGCATTGTGTGAGATGAAGGTTAGATTACATTTCTTGCCTGTGCAATAATTCCCACATCATAAATTCTGATGAAATTATATCAATATATAAAGCAAATGGATGTCTGACCCACCATCGTTTCCCCGTTCTCAGCGCGAGAGGGGCTGACGCACAGGCAAATCCCCAGCTGCTTGGAGCGGGGCTGTGACAGGCTGCCTTTGCTGGGAACCGTGATTAACTATCTTGACCAGGAGCGCCTGTTAGAGTTTGTGGTTTCTGCTCTGAATATTAAACTTGGGCATACAAGAGTCCTTATTGTGGGGCGCACTGGGAAACGGTAATACAAAATTGCTTTATATTTGCGGGATTTGATTGCTTTAGATGATACAGCCCTAGCTGGTGGGCCTCTCTTGCTGCTTGTATTTCCAGATTATAAATCATTCCTTTGACAGGGTATCTGCCACAACCAGGTCTCGGTTTCTGTGGTATCATTTTTTTATATTACAACTGGCAACCGCTCTTCGGGGCTGTTCCTATAAATGACACACTTTGCATAATTTATGAGAATGGGGTCGAAATCAAAGCAAAGAAAGGCCTCCCCAACTTTTCTTGTACGTGTCAAGGCATCTCAGGCTTCAAGTTTTGAGGGGACCGTGTCGTGGAGAGAAGTCAGATTGTTGTCTGGCATGGGTAGGCATCGTGTTTACACATCCTGAAATCAAATCCCCTAATTGCAAAGGTCAGCACCAAGCAAAGGTCCATTCACAATTAGCCCATCCGCTGCTGGTACTGAACCTTCAAGAGCAAAGCAATAGCTCCTGAAAATTTCTAACAAGAGACAAAAGCCTTGGTTGCATCGACACCTGGAAGGGTGGACAGAGGCGAGTGTCCCCTTCTGAAAATGAGGCTGCTGAGGGAGATGCTTTGACCGTCCTGACATCTTAGTGGTCCCAGAATTCCCTGGCGGAATGGAAGGACAATAAACACAGGTGACGGTAATGAACTTGCGCTTCTTCTTCATTGCAGGACCCGAGCTGAGATTGAAATCTGAGGTTTAAGAACCTGAACAAACTTTCTTTCCTGGAAGCCATCCAGCAGCGCTGTAGCAGAACCATCCTTAGAGTTAAATGTCTACAGACTTCTCCTGGCTGAGCCCACACTGCTCTGGTTTCTGTCTTTGTGAATTTAGGGAGATACTCATTTGGAAGACGATGCCCAAGAAGCATAGTGAAATCCAAACCATGATCTGCGATGCCTCTGAACTATGCTCTTTCAAATTTATGAGTGAAGGAATCAAAACTTAAAGACTGGTTTGAAACAACCTTGGCCAAGAAATAAGAAGCTCTCAATAACGTTCCAGCAGAGGCCTGGCTCACCCTGGTCCTTCTTATTAGCCCACTGCTTCTCTGGCATCCCATCAGTCATGATATGAAGCAGAAATCACGAGTGGACCAGGGCTCACCATTACCCGGAAGTGGTTTCCAAATTAATCTATTCCAGCACTTCCTGAGCTACGCATTGTCCTTCACCAACCAGAACAGGTCTATATATTTCATATAAAACAAAAATATCATTGTAGTGTAAGCAGAGAAATCTGGTCGGATAGATGAGGCAGAAGAAATTTTTTATTGAATATTGGAATTGATTAGGGGAGATTTTTTTTTTCTTAATCATTGTATTTTAGGACTGCGGAGATTTGGGAGACATTGTTGAATTTTACACAGAGAAACTGAGATGATTAGAGCAAAATATCTTGATCCCAAGTCATAGAGGCAGTGGCAGAATCAGAAGTAGACCCCAAGGCCTCCTGCTTGGTGGACAATGGTGTCCAGGCTTTCTCGACCAGGAACGGTCATTGGAAAGGCATTTCCCATCGTGATCCAGTGGCACCTACTCACGTGCAGCTGGCACAAAATTCCAGAAAAGAATTCTCACTGCTCTGATCCTTCCTGCTTTATTCTATTTCATGTATTTTTTTCCACCCCAGTCCTGAATTATTAATTATTTAGGGTCCTTGCTTATGGTTAAAAACATTATTCTAAATTTCCTTTGCTCAGAAAGTATGTATGAGACTTCCTTAAATAAAGACCTTCTAAAAATAAGCTCTGACTTTGCTGTCAGAGAGCAGGGTGACTTGGAATAATCCCATCCAAACCTCGGATTCCGCTGACCTGCCCCGATAGATAAAAACAAAACTGATGCCTTCGAGAAGTTCCCATTTTCCCTTAATATGAAATGACCAGAAATGTTTAAAGAACTAGAAAAGAAAATCCAAATAATACAACAGCCAGAAGCAACAACTTTACTCAGAGGTTAACTCTTCTCAGAGTGGAAGCCTGCTACTCTGCAGAGACCCCCGTGTAGATTTTGGCCTTATTTCCAGGCTCTTTGCTTTGGAATGAATGGCTTTTGTTAGTAACTGCTCCGTAAAGCAGTTTTGTGGCGTTTTGGTTTCTTTGGATGGCGGCAGTGAACACCCACCATCATTATTCCGGTTTCACCCGCAGTGGGGAAAGTTGGCTTTTGCTAAGAAGCTAAGCCAGGCCTTCTAACCTGGCAACAAATAAAGAGGAAAACATCTCTTCTAGAGTGGTTTTGGGTATTTGCTTGCGGGCTTCTAAAGGATACCCTCAGGTGGTCAAGGCCTCCAGTCTCCTCACCAGCAAAGCGCGGGAAACCCTAGTGTCAACGGATGCGACGTTCAACATGTGGTCGTATTCTTTCCCCACCGGGAAACAGAGCCAGAAATGGAGCAGCGGTAGAAGTGCCCAGATGCCAGGAACAGGAAGCATGGATGCATTCACAGGAGACCTCGGACACTCCCTTGGGCACACCTCCCACCTGAAGGGCAGCAGGCCAGCAGCAGGACCGTGGCAAGCCAGAGCTCCCTCTGTCCACTCCTTCCACAGGACAAGGTGTGGACTTGCGTCCTATCAGCTCCAACCCTCGGGCTCATCCTTCAGACGGGGATGGAACAGCTGAGCCTCTTTTTCTGTATGTGCCCATGCCCCCTTCTGTGGTGACTCTGCACCAGCCAAACCTTGTTTTCCATTCAGGACTGGTTTCTGGCAGAAGGCCACCCCAGGACTCCAGCACTGACAGAGGTTAATGGGTACCATTTAGCCACTCTCTGCAGCTTTGGTTTGATCTTCTTGGCTCTGATACTCTTCCTCTTCTTGGCACAAGAAGATTCAGCTTTTGCCCTTTATCTTGTTATCCAAGAGCCTGAATGCTCATGACGGCCGTGGATGCAGACGCTGCCCCTCTAAGTCCTTGGCAGACGGGCAGAATGCGGACCAGCATGGGCGACGTGCACAGAGCTCTTCATTTCCCCTCAACAGCCAGCTGGCCTGCTGCTGAAACCAAGACCAATCAGAGGAGACACACGCGTCTGTGACTGGCGCTGCCTCGTTTCCTTCTCCAGGAAGACGGCAGAGGACCAGACAGGGGCCGCAGGAAGCAGCTGCTCCCAGAAGCAAGGAAGGCTTACCGAATCTGCCCCTAATCCAAAGAATTCTTGACTACTCTGTGTTCCCGAGCCCCAAGAGTGGCTTTAGCCCACACAGCTACATAACACCTTGACTTTGGAAGAAATGTCAAGATAAAGTTGATCAAGGCACATCACTTCCAAAGGGCCCCTCCCTGGCTCTCCCACTGCTACTAAAATCCACTTGGACAGTTCCTCTCAGCAGAAGATCCCACTGCAGAGAGGAAGAAGGAGAAGGGGACACTGCATGACATTGCATTATTCTTGAAGAAGCCTCAAGTCACCCATGTGGTCCAGCACTGCCTCAAGCCTCCTTGGGGAGCACAAACTGCCAGACCACTGGGCACACGAGGCTGCCCTTCAGTCCAGCACCAAACTGCCAGATGAAGTAGTTGCTTAGACTTAGGAACACAAAACGTGTATCTTTTAATCCAAGACTTGGGATAGCAGGAACAAGAAGCTCCAAACTGGGCCTGGGATGTGTCGTGATGTTGGGTCACTCTGGCAGGTGTCCCCAAGGGGGGTGGCACACAGAATCGCTACACCAGGTAAACATGCACGTGACTCACTTTCCATGGGGACACTCCCTCCCTGCCTGGCCTCCTCTCTTCCATCTTTTCTTTCCAATCAGAGTTGAAATTTGCTTGGGTTAAATGAGCATGAGAAGTAGCTCCATTGCACAGGGTTTCTAGAATCTTCATCCTTGAATTTAGCTGGGAAAGGATCTCAACTTCCTATTTAGAAGTCCTATCCTACCTGTTGCCCCACTCTGAAGACCCCAGAATCAATTCCTCTCTGTAGGTACATGTGAGATTCAGATGTTCAGACAAGTTTCTGAGGGTATTCTGGATAGAACATTCTGTTGATGAACTGCAGAGGGAAGGACTGCGAGCTCAGCAGACTTCACAGAGCGGTAGACAACCTCAGTTTAGCCAGCTGAGAAATGGGGACGGCAGCACCCTCCTCTTCAGAAAAGGTGCAATTGGGCTAATTAATTGGCTTCTTCAGAGCAGAAAATGTGTCATCCTCATCTTCTCCACAACCTAAAGATGAAAGGTGTGAAATGGTGTCATTGTCCCATAAATTGCTGCATCAAACAGGGGACGCCTATAAACCTACAGCACGTAATTATCATAAAAATAGCACGCTGTTAAAACTCCCAGGCAGAGCTGGGCATATCTGACGGTAGGGGAGCAAGAGGAGTACAGGGGCCAGGAGCCCAGGGCCCCGCCCCAGGCCCCCTCCCGCCACCACCTGTCCCCGTGGTTGCTGAGGCAACTCCCTGCTTCTGCCTGGCCACCTTCTGTCTGTGCGCCACACAGCAGCCAGAGCAATAGAGGGCACTCCAGATCCTCTACCTCACCCGGATTCGAAGCCCAAGTCCCTGCAGTGGTCTAGCAGACTGGCCACCAGAGCTTACCTGACCATTACCTGGCCATTACCTGTCTCACCTCAGCCTCTACTCTTGTCCCCTGTCTCTGAGTTCCAGCCTGCTGTCCTCACCCTGACCCTCACCAGGCCAGCAGGCTTCTGCCTCAGGGCTTGCTGCCCCCTCTCTGGGAGCTTTCTCAAATAGGTGCAGAGCCTGGTCCTTCCCCCTCTGGGGCTTTGCTCAAGGGTCACCTCCATAGTGACACCTTCCTGACCAGCTGTTTCAAAATGGCAACCTCGTCCCTCACATCTTCCTCCTTCCCCTTTCCTGATTTCTTGTTCTCCATAACAGACCCATCTGACCCATTTGCTTACGTCTGTCTCCCCACAGGGATCGAGTCAGCTCTAGGAAGGCCACAGCGCTTTGTTGCCTGTCACCTCCTAGGAGTCCAGGTTGGTGCCTGCCACATGGAGGTGCTCACGGAGTTGTTGGATGAGTGAATGCATTAAAGTTCTTCCAAGTCTGCAGGTTTTTTGCACTTTCCTTAAGATAATTCTGGGCAGGCCCTCTTCTTGTTCTGCAGCTTCCCTTTGAACTATTTTTAGATGTGCGCATGTGCCTTTGAAGGAGGTACTCAGCAGAGATGGCAGAGCCCAAAGGAAGATGGCACTGCCTGAACTCTTAGTCTGTTCCACGAAGGTGGGAACGATGCCTTCCACTCCTTTATATCCCATTTCTTCGCAGTCTGTCAGCTACAGCCCTGAGTGGCGGTTAACGTCCTTGGTAAATAATGGAGTTCGTGGGTTTGCTGTGAGACTTTGACTTCCTGACATTTTGTGGTGTCATCCAATGGAGCCCTGTGAAGATGGTGCTGGGGAAGGAGACAGACTCAAGTCCCTGCGAAAGGACCCATGTAGTATCAAAGGCCATTGGGTTGCAAATAGCAGAGACCCTGTGCCAGCAGGCCAAAGCAATATAATGAGTCTTACTGAAACTTGGGACAGATGTCTCTCCTGATATGATTTTTGGTGGTGATGGAGATGACATATTTTACAGGTCTGCAATTCCCTATTTGAAATTTCTGGATCCAAACGTGTTCCATTTTTTGCATTTTTCTCTGTCTGATAATGGTATTATGGTTCATGGACTATATACTACATAATGTCACCACTGGGTATAGAACCACACTCTAAAATTGAAGTCCTGAGCATATCTGTATGAAAATGTATAAATAGTCAGAATTAATGAGACAAATAAAAATGATAAACAACTTCAGTTCAGGCCAGGTCAGGCTTTGCTGCCAAATAAATTCAGATCAGGTTTGAATTTGTCCCAAATGAGTTAGAAAATCTTTGGATTTTCAGAGTCATTTGGATTCCTGATTGAGGATAAGTAGGGTGACGTAATTTATCATCCAAACTTTATTTCTGAGAACAGGGAATGCTATTAAGAATTACACTAAGAAGAATGCTGAGAATACGCAGTACTGGCAGAGTAGCTATTTGATTTCCCAACCCTCCTAAGAACAGCCAGCCCTACTACAGCAAGATCTAAAGCCAAGGAACACATCCATGCAGGAACAGAATGGCAGGTATTCCCAGAGACTCCAAGGGCAATGAATCTTCCAGAGCTACAAGATCTGTATGGACTCCATGTGGGAGGAAGTTATGGGGCATCAAATGGACTTTGAAACAGGGCAACCCCAAAGCAGGTACCTACCAGAAATGTGGCAGTTCCATTTGAAAACAGCAATCGAAATAGGGAGAGATTTAGCACATCCCAATTCTCAGGAGAGTGCAAGGGTTTGTGGGAAATACCTGAAAGGAAGCAGTGGTCTGGGTCTCATGGACTCTCAAAGAGCAAAATTTCCATCTCGACCAAAGCTCCTCACTGAAGAGAAATGTTGGGAGCATAATCTAGAACAGGACACAAATGACGAGGAAAAAATAAGATCCAGATAAAATTGTGGAAAGACAAGGAAATGGGGAGTTCTCTTAGGCATCCCCTCCAATGCTGGGGATGGAACCCAGGGCCTCATGCATGCTAGGCAAGGGCCCCTCCACTGAGCTCCATTGCTAGCCCTGTGTGTGTGTGTGTGTGTGTGTGTGTGTGTGTGTGTGTGTTACTAGGAATTGAGTCCAGGGGTACCCTACCACTGAGCCACACCCCCAGTCTCTGTTTTGCTGCTGTGGTTTTTAATCCCACTGTGGAACAAAACAGAAGTGAGAGCCCTGGAGCCATGATTCAGGAGGAAAAAAAAAATGTCCCCACTCCCCCATCCCACCTAGAAGTAAAGGAAAACTAGTTCCACAGAACAACCAGCAAAAGAGGATTGTAGTCAAATCCCGTTCAAAGTTAGCATTTTTCAACAAGGAGAACAAATAGCAGGTCAGAAACACATGTCCACAAGACTGACGAAAAATAAAACTAACATTTCAGAATAAGCTAGAAGAAATAAAATGATCTAAAATTACAGAAAATGTGAAAGAAAATAATAGGTCAGAATTTTTAAAATTTAGAAATGAAGTTATAGAAGTCAAGAACAATTTAGAAATAAAACCATAAGTGACCTCAGAAGACCAAATTGGAAGGAATTTGTAACTATGTGAGCGCACATAGTGCCTTACAAGATATAAAGGCAAAAAGAAGAAAGGATTAAATGTTCATAATCTTGGTGGCTTGGGAGGCTAAGGCAGAGGATTGTGAGTTCAAAGCCAGCCTCAGCAATTTAGCAAGGCCCTAAGCAACTGTCTCAAAATAAAAAATAAAAAGGACTGGGGATACAGCTCAGTGATTAATACCCCTGGGTTCAATCTCTAGTGAAGAAGAAGAAGGAGGAGGAGGAGGAATAAGAGGAAGAGGAGGAGGAGGAGGAAAAAGAAAGATATTTTTTGAAATATTCAAAAGAAAACAACATGTATAGGAGATAAGTCCAAAAAGGAGACAACATATGTATAATAGGAGTCTCCCTGCCTCAGTGATAGAGCAGATCAAACACCAAGACCTAAATTACAGAAAAATGTCCCTGAAATGAAAAGTCACTTAAAACCACATATTGAAGGACATAGGGTAGACCTGAAGAAAGTGGAAGGAAGAAAGGCAGGAAGACAGGCAGGCAGGCTGACTTTGAAGTGTATTATTGAAAAATTACTGAACTTGACAAAAAAAGAATCCTTTGGATCTACAGATAAAGATGAAGTCACTTAGAAAGAATATAAGATTATCACTATGCTGTCAAGTATTAATGCTTTATGCCAAAAGAAAGACGAATGAATACTTTAAGATAATCGAAGAAAGAAAATGCAATTCCATGTTCGATATCCAGTTAAAGTTACATTAAAGTATAAGGACTGAAGATAAACTCTCATAAAGATAAAATAACTCAAAATATTTTTCTTGTAACTTCTTCCTGAGGAGGCTGTTAGATAACAAGCTGGGATTCAGATTACTGCTGGGAGAAAATGGAGATACGAACATCAGGTAGAAGTTTTAAAAATCCTATCATCCTGAACTTGAGTTGGAAGTCTCAATATCATGTTTTATCTTTAAAATGTCCTAGCCATATCTACCAAAGGGTCTAGAAATCACAACCAATCAATAGGATCCAGCACCTGGAACAGATGTGGTCTCCAGCACAAGACCCACTGAAGGAGGACGGGGCCCCCGGAGCAGCGGCTGCTACAGGAAATGAGCCAGGCAAGCCTGGACCTTCCTGAAGTGTCAGAAGCAAGCAGCCCATCAAAGGCTGGCGGACACCTGTCAAGGAACTTAAGAGCCAATGTGAAGCGGTTCCCACCTGCCAAACCCACAGTAAGTTGAGCATCAATAAGCATAACAGCCATAATGAACTCACACAAGTAAAATACACTCAAATCCACGAATTCATAATGATGCAAAAATAATCAATTGAAAGAAAAAAGTAAAATGAATGAAGAGGGAATCTGGTGAGGAAAAGAGATTTAACAGACATGTTTATGTGGGCTCTTATTGGAAACCTAGTTCAAACCAAAATAAAAAGCAAAAGCTGAGAAACAAAATACACTTAAACCATTTATGAGAAATGGTTAATCACACTGACTTGCTGTTTGATTCTATTAAGAAATTATTTTAGGTGTGATAATGGTATTGAAGATATTTTCTAACATATTTTTTAAAAATGTTCTTATGAGTGGCTTGGGAGGCTGAGGCAGGAGGATGGCAAGTTCAAAGACAGCCTCAGCAACAAAGCAAGGCCCTGTCTCAAAATACAACATAAAAAGGGCTGGGGATGTGGCTCAGTGGTAAAGTATCCCAGGGTCCAATCCCTGGTACAAAAAAGAGTTCTTATCTTTTATAATTCTGATACCTGGAATTTGTTTAAAATAGTACAGGAGAGGATAATAATCCATGGAGCTTTATTGTTCTATTATGTATACTTTTATATATTTTGAAAGTTTTACAAAATGAGTTTTTTAAACATTTACATTAGGATAACTGACATCAGTCTGGACTGTCCCAGACAAACTAGGCTGTCGGTCACCCTATGGATAAGGGGTTATGGAACTAGAGTCCAAAACTGTTAAAGAGGCACCCAGAGGAACAGAGGCAGTTAGGTCAACCTCTGCAGAAAGTATCCAGTATGACTCTATTCTGATCATTTAGTATTTTTAATGTTATTAACTAATCCATTTTCGTTTTCTTTTTACCTGCCTCGATCCATGTTTAATTTGTGTAATAACAATTTCTTATATGAGAAGTTCTGCCGTGTTTTTTTTTTTTTTTTTAATCTAGCTCAGTTTCTCTCAAAGAGCCTCTAGCAAACAGGCCACTAAAATTTGGCAGCTTTATTGTTGAATGCATTCAATTATCATTTCTTAAGTCTAGCACCACATTCCTTTAATGATTTAGGACCTTGCACGGTTTTAAATGTCTCCCAAAGCTTTCATTGTAAATTGTGCTAAACATCAAAGGAGGTGAGCGATGCCCAGATGCAGCTCACCGCCTGTGAAATTCCCAGCACTAAAGAGGACAGGCAGCCCTCGACAGATCTGGAATTGGAGCTGGGCATAAAGAAGCAACCTGCATTTTGGATGCTAATCCTACGCCTAGCACTGTGCATGAAAAACCGCATTAGGAAATCTTTTTCTTTTTTCTTTTTTTTAATGGACCTTCTGCAATGATTCCCGACTTTTTTTTCAAGTGCCACCAAGAAACACAGTGACAATTCTAATGTCCACCAGAGCCAAGAGGTCCCCTGAGACTGCAGCTGGCCAAGGGTTATTGTTACTAAGTTTCAATGGTTTCTGTTTAGACTGGGACCCTAAGTCAGAAACTTAGAAAAATCTTCTTATTCTTCACATGCTGTCTTAAAACAAAAGCAAAACAAACATTTGGATATCCTGAGTCTTTTCTTTGTGATGTCCTGCTGGGGGATCTTGTCCCTATGCCAGAGAAGGTTCCCGATGCTTCTACCCACATCCTTTGATGTTGGGATGTTTGTATCATTTGTAAGAGGGTTGATTCTGAAGATAAATCCCATATGCTTCCAGGCCTTTTTTCTTTTTTTAAGGAGAAACAAAACTGCAATTTCTGCTCATCCCTACCACCATGAAAATTTGACAACTAGTATTTTTCTGGATGGCTGATTATTTTGCCAACTGTGAAAATTTAGCACTGGCCCGTGTAGTATAGAAACTGAGTGAGAAGGATCTCCAAGCGCGGTCACAAGAGGTCCCGGCCTTTTTCGTCTCACGCTGATACTAGTTCCCTTCCTGATAGACACTCTTGTCTTCCTTGCCCCGGACATTTGTCCAGCGCCGATCAGGCTGCACCACAGTGCTGGGCTTGGTGGACGGTCATGAAGCCCCTGGGTTTCCTCTCTTTTCTTCAGAGGCTTTGTTCAGTGCAGACTGATCTGTAGCGTAGTGGTCCCCAGACCCTCTCTGCAGCCAGGCAGTTGGGTAGCGCTAAGACAATAGCAGATGCTCACAGGCCAGGCTGCCTGCCTCTGGGCTCTGGCCTTGGGACCTCACGCAAGTCCCTGCAACCTCAGTTGATTCAACTGTAGTATGGGGACCCTAACGCCCTACCTCCTAGGGCCATTGTGAGACTGAACATGGAAAAGCGGCTAGAACAAAGAGGAACAGGCCGAGGGCTCATTGTCATTAACATTGTAACCTCAACGCAGGGACGGCCCCCAGGCCTGCACTTAACCCTCCCTCTCCTCTCTTGGACCCTCTGCCACCCTCTCACCCTCTGACCAACAGCCGGTGACCGTGACCTCGCACACCTCCTCCCCTCCCAGTCCTCCTCCTCCACTTGAAAACAAAGCAGCGTGAACTCCAGTATCCCGACCTACTTTCTAAAACTAGTGTCTGTCAAACCTAATAACACGGGGCTTCCTGGACAGAGCAGAGCAGGGCCTCTTTCGCCTCCCTCTCCCGAGGGCAAAGTGTCCCTGGCACTCAGCAACTGGCCTGGCTCTGGCTGATCTGAGGCCTGGATGGTGCAGATCAGAGGAAGATGAGACCCTCAGAAGGTGGGGAGGACACAGCTCATCAGACAAAAAAAGCACCAGGGATCCTAGAGGGCGGCCAGGCAGCCTTGGGAGCCAGGGGCAGCTAGGCAGGGCTGCTGGCTGGAGTTCCGTGAAAAAAAAAAAAAAGAAAAAAAAAGAAAAGGGCAGAGAAAATTTTTTGGAACTCATTGACACTTTGGAGAGAAAGGTGAATAAAGAGGACACTGAAGACACGTGTCCATATGCTGTGTAATTTTTCCTGGGCTGTCCTTTAGAGACAGGGTTCTGTCTGGAGGTAAGACTATCAACAAGGCTTTGCAATCGTGTTTTGTGCTTCTTTTGGATGCTGGATGCAGGAGGGCCGAGGTTCATTCTGGTGACATTGCAACAGCACTTACTGAGTACCGACTGCATCCCAGGCACTAGCCGGGCATCGGATGCCACGCCCCTGATCCTCACCACCACTGTGCACAGTAGGTGGCGTATTCCTTTCTTCCCGGTGAAGTGAAACAACTAACCTCAAGTCACGCAGCTAATAAGAGGCAGAGCTGGGATTCGAACCCCAGCCACGGTGAGTCCGAGGCTGGGCCTAGAGTGCACACTCAGCTCATGGTTAGAGTCCTATTAACATCACAACTTTAAACTTCAGCGAAGCGCCTCCTGCAGGACGCCACGTGCGTGTCTCGGCGTTACATTACCAAAGTGGTCCTCAGCTCCTGGGTAAGATGCCATCTCAGAGCGAGGAGATGCTTTTGATTGTGTAACTATTAAAGTTTCCTTTCAAAACTTTACATCAGGGGTCAAAAATGAGACTCCAGAAAACCGATCATTTTTCAAATATTCTGTTGTGTGTGTACATCCTGGCAGAGAAAGAAGAGCTCTAAGGAGACTGTTTAAGATTTTAGTGCAGCTACTTAAAAATAAGTACATAATGTTGTTTGATTTCTGAGAGGCCTACAGGAATAGTAAACAAATCAGGCAGCCAGTCCTTTATAACGCACTACCTGGGAAAAGCATTGTTTGTTCACAGCAAATATGTAACCGCAAAACACATTAAAATGCAGAAAAACCATCTGACCAAACAAAATAACGATAAATCAGCTTGAAACTTGTTGCCATTACAGGATATTAAATATGCTCATCTAGGGGAGAGTATGCGTTAGTCACCTACTGAATTGTGCACATAATTAAAGGGGTTGCTGCGCCATGATTTATAGGTTGGATCTTCTAATTACTTAGCTGTAGCAATTAGGATTTTCTTTGTATTACACTTCTTCAGGCCAAAGATGCCTTCTATCGCTTGGGCCAGATTTAGGAGGGCAAATTCTGGCTCCTGTCCCATCCCCCAGTGCCGCCCCCCCGGTTGAAGTTGTTCCCAACTGAGGATCTTAAAGGCAAGTCCAATGCCGTTGGGAGGGGATGAGAGGAAAGAAAGTCACTGTGGTGACCGAGCCCAGTCTCCCCTTGAAAGCCCAGTTTGCTTTGAGGTTTCTTTGCAGTTCCAGGAGGCCCACGGCCTTGGAGACTTGGGGTTCTGTCTTCAGCCAATACAGTACTTGCCAGATTTTTCCTTACTAGAGGAAGATCAGAAGGTCCAGGAATTAAATAGAAATGTATATCACATTTTGTTAGGCCTACATTATTCCACAGAAGTATAATTATTTTTAAAGGCTTTCAGAGGCCCTGCAGCATGATCAGGAAAGGGGAATCCATCCATTCTTTATCTGACACACTCCGAGTGCCACCAACTCTGCTGTTAAAAGAATGGGCTCTGGAGTCCTAAGGCCTGAGTTCAAATTACAGCTCAGAAACATATAAGCTGTGTGGCATCAGGAGACTTACTTGACCTCTCTGAGCTTCAGTTTTCTTATCTGTAAAATGGGGCTAACAAGAAGAGTTAAAGAGTTTTGAAGATTAAATGTGATAAAACTTTAAAGCAAGCACTTAACATCGCTCTCGGTCACTTAGCAAAGCACTCAATGCATGCATTATTTGTAGCATATTTAATATTTTTAAATGTGAATCATTCATTCATGCAGGCAGCAAATATTTGAGTACCTATCCACTGACCCAGAAGGCCATGTTCTTTTCATTACCCTCTTCCTTTCCCTCCCAGAATGCAAACCTTAAACCTTCCCTCCTAGGCACGGGGAAGCCATTTATTATGCTGAATGAGAAAAAGTCCACTTTTTGAAGTGTCAACAGGCTTGGATTTAAGCTCGTGTAAATCAGGTTTGGGACATTACAGAGCTCTGGAGAACACGCAGGCAGGCCGGCGGAGCTCAGCCACGTGGCTGCAGCGCCTCGCAGAACAGCGTGTGAGCCAAGATGGCAACAGAAAGCGCGGGGCCTCCTGAAGACCACCTGCAGGGGCTGCAGAGAGAGGCCAGATCGCTCCTCGTAGGCAGATGCTGGCTGAGTTTCGCCATGTGCCCGAGGTGCTGGTGCCTGGGCCCTAGAGGCAAGCAGCCTCCCGCGGTGCCTGTCCTCTGTGGCCTTGTGGTCACACGGCTGTGCCAGCCATGCGGCCAGGGCAACTGAGGGAAAGCGCAGCTGATGTCGCTGGGGATTTCATGAGAAACCAAAGAAAGCCTCTACTAAGAAATTTGAAACTACATAACAACAATAATACAAATCACAGGTACTGAAGATCTCATCAAATTCAAGATCCATATTAAATATCTTTTTTTTTTTTTCATTTAGAGGATCTTGCTTGTAAGCTGTCATAAATGACTTCTCCAATTCGAAGGCATCTCTCCCAAGGAAGGTCCAATTAAAGACAAGAGGCGGGTGTCCAGGCGGCTTCAAAAATCCACCTTGGCCCCACAGACACTCGGGAACCACGCTCACCAAAGGTGCTGCCCAGAAGTTCAGCTGCTCTTCCCTTCTGCTTAACCTGGGAGGAAAATCAACATTATACCTTGACTGGTCCCTTGGGTGAAGAGTACTACCATAGTGTGTGTGTGTGTGTGTGTGTGTGTGTGTGTGTGTGTGTGTTCTATTTGTGAAAAACCAGTACTCCAAAAAAATCAGGCTATTTGTGTTGGCACCATAAGGAAAGGTAGACTGGTTGCCACCAAATAAGGTCCAGGCCATGGGATGCACACCTATTGAACTTTCAATTAAACTGGCTCCTTTACCAGTAGAAGCAAAATAGCGTGGTCAGCAAGAAAATAGCCTCGTTGGAAACATTACCGTATTTCATGTGGAGAGTCACTTGACTTTGCGTTAGTGCGCCTGGGATTCTGATAAGTGCTTGGAGTGTTTTTTTTTTTTTTTTTTTTTTCCTTTTCAATTTCATTGAACCAGCATTTTCTCTTTACAAGAGTTAAAGTTTTGATCTCAACAATTAGGAAATGAATTTCTCTCTTTCAGCATGTGAAAGAAAAATAATTCAACTGAGACAGACCAGTAGCAAGCCATCCTGAATGTCTGAAAAACATCTCTTTAAAAGAAAAAAGTTTCACCAGCTCAACACACTGAAGTTGAACTATAGTCTGAACTAAAGACTCAATATTTTCCTTCAGCCTGTGGGAAACCTGTGGGACTCTCGTACTCATTCTGCCCTCTGGTGGCTAATTTTATAAACTGCACCTGAAGGACCACATTAGGAACTTTCTCTTTTCATAGGATTCCTATGATTTCCTGTGATTCTTCTACAATTACAGTGCTGCAAAACCACTGTCTTCTGACCCGTAGACCTTGTATTCAGTTTACTATTCAAACTGAGTGAAATACTGACTTTCACTTAATTAAACACAGACAGAGGGTTCAAACGTGTCCCAACAGCCAGCTGCACGCTGGTTCATGTGGGCTGCAGATGAACCACAGTAATGAGTAAATTCACCTGGTGGGTGAACCCCAGCACACTGTGTTTTTAAAACCTTGAACACTGCAAGATCTGTGAATTTAATTCATCTGATGAGTTCATGGTTTAATATATTCTAGACCCACTGGACAGAGTTAATATCTAGGTGTCCAAGGATAACATAGTCATTCAGAGAATTAGAAGCGTGGCTTACTCATTATAAAGATACTTGAATCGGTATTAGCACAGGAATAGACAGCGTTCAGAACAATCCCACATATGCCTGGAACTTGACCTGGAGAGAGCAGCAGTATCAATCAGAGTGGAAGGATATACTCCTCAGAAAGGTACTGAGAGAATACTTTATTCTTCTTTAAAAAATAAATTTGGATCATATATCAAGCTATAGAGAAAACAATACCCTAAGTTTAGAAGAAAATATAGGTGGCTACACCCAAGATACCAAAGAACCTAGGGGTGGGAAAGCAAGGATAGATATGTACAATTATACTGAACAAAACTTTTATGAAAGTCATCTTAAACAAAGTTGACAGATAAGACTAGAAACACACATGACCAGTGACATCATAGTGTCCAGACCATATAAAGAATTCCTATGACTTGATTTTTAAAGAAGCAAATAGCACAATAGAAAACAAGAGAAAAAGGTGTGGTGCCACATGCTCATAGTCCCAGGTGCTTGGGAGGCCAGGACAGAAAGTTTGCTTTGAACCCAGGAATTCAGGAGCAGCCTAGGAAGAGGGAAAACTACATGAACAGGCAGCTCACTGGAAAGGAGAGCCAAATGGCCAATATGTTGTGTCATCTATCAACAATAAAGAAAATGCAGATCAAAACATCACTGAGATAGCATTTGGCTCCCATCAGACAGCCATTCAAAACAAATGTGGCAACACCCGACCCAGAGGAGACAAGAACATGGAGAAAGTGGGCTTTCTCCACATTGCTTGTAGGAGTTTTAAATTGGCAAAATTATTACCTGATATTTAATAAATAATAATACACAACCAACAATGGCTAATTAGCATATCTGTTGTTATTCGACAACAAATATCTAAGTAATGTCTATAAAGTTCTGCACACTCTTTACAGCCACACTCTTCTGGGGCTACAGAATGTTTGCACATGTACACCAGGAGAGGTGTCAGCAGGGATGAGATCAATGGGACATCGTTGCACAACCAACCTCCACGTCCTCCAGACCCCCTGATGTGCTTCTGTCAGAGCTCAGCATGGGGTCTGCAAGCATGTGTTTTAGAGTTTCATAGAAGGAGGGGGTTTTACTTTGTAGCTGTGCAGACTTTCAGTTGCATGACCTTCTCTGGATCCCAGTTTTTTCATTTGTCAGTGGGGATAGTCATGTCTCTGCCCTAATTACGGTGAGACATGTAAATGACCGATCTATCAGATAGTTTGCACAGTACCTGGCACATAGTAGCTGCTCAACTAACGGTTGTTATTGCTTTCACTGCCGTCATCATGACTATCTGAACTGGTGTTACAGTTTGGATCTGGAACATCCCCCCAAAACTCATGTGCTGAAAGTATGGTTCTCAGTGAGTAAAGTTCAGAGGTAGGGCTTTTAAGAAATGAGTGGCTCATGGCGGCTCTCCCGTCATCAGTGGATTAATGCATTTGATGAATTAATCCACTGATAGCTAGATGGGCTACAGGGAGCAGGACCTAGTTGGAGGAAGTAGATCACTTGGGCGTGCCCTGGAGGGGTTTGTCTTCTCCACAGCTGTCCCCAACCCCATTCTCTTTCTCCTCCCTGGTTGCCATGAGCGTTCTGTTCCGTCCAGCGGAACCGGCACGGAGAAAGGAGACACCACTAATCTTTAGTTTGACGAGATTTATTGCGTCCTCCCTGTTTCTCTGCCTCCTTCGTTCTCCCTCTCTCTTCCTTCTTCCTCTCTCTCCCTCTCTCCTCCCCCAGGCTCCTAGCTTATCAGCCAATTATAGCAAAGCTTTCTCTCACGCAGGAGAGCATGCAGAGGAATGTCAGCATAGCACTGTATGAATCACGAGCTGTCCACGCGCGGCATGATATTAGATAGCCAGTCCTTGAGCTTGGCGTCAACACGTCATAAGTCTCCAAGGAACTAGTAAGCAAGCAGCCTTTTTGGGTACTTCCTTATTTTGGTAGCCAGTGCCCTTTGGCTCACTGCCAGGTGCCATCTTGTCCAAGACGGCCCTCAACATTGAGCTGACAGCTTTGGCCTCCGAGTCCTTCCTCCATGATACCTCTGCCCGGAGCCAGTCAATCGTGAACTGGATCCTTTGAAGTCAGGAGACAAAACGAACTTTTCCTTCTCGAAGTTGTCTTTGGCAGGTATTTTGGTTATAGCAACACAAAGCCGCTGGACACCCCTGGGGGTTAATAATAATTTATGATCCAGGAGAAATTATCTTTCTGATGAGAGAGACAGATAGCAAGAAAGAATCCTCCATGCTGAATTCTAGAACAGTAAGACTAGCGGTCAGAGCATTCCAACGGGGAAGTGACAAGAAGCGAGTGAGCAGGCTCGCCACCACGGCCTTGCAAACCAGTCTCACCAACCCCCAATCATCGTCTACCACAGCCATTTGGTTGGTCCCCTCCCACTGTGGAACACGGCCTCTCACTACACCTCCTCGGGTCCTGGTTCTCGATAAGATGCACGCACTGACCTCCTGGGCTTGATGCGCCAGCCCTCACCTGGCCCAGGCGAAGACCAAGAAGTCAGCTGACTGTCCCTAGTGAGCTTGACACAGACCACAGGATTGGAACCACAAGGTTGTCAGATCAGGTGAAAAGAAATAAGACTGAAGTCGGCCTTTGTTTAAAACAGAGAAGAAGACTTCTCCACCCTCAAATGCCCACCAAGCTAAGAGGTAGGTCACTATTGGGGCAAGGCGGGCAAGACATCACTTCCTGTGAGCGAATGTTTTGTAGAATCACTTTGCCAAACCAACCAATCAACCCTTAATGCCACCTTCGTCAGTGTCTGCCCTTGGAAGTCATAGCTCAAAATTTGAATGGACTGTCCTTTACACTATAAACAGAATTTTCCCGCCAGAAATCATAAATATATCTCTATCATAAATGCAAAGTAGATGACCTTTTTGCCTGACTTTACCAGAAACTCTCCTCGAGGGCATAAAGTGCACTTAGTAATATTTTATAGAGATACTTCCTCCAGGTTGCCAAAATTCTCACTTTCCCTTTAAATTATGGCTAAGGCAATTTATAAGTAGAAACCATCAAAATTGCTCTAAGTTTCATTTTCATTAGGAATTAATCATCAGCTGTGATTTCCTTGGGTGCTAAGACTATAAATTCCAGGATTCTGTCTTTGAGGTTAAGTTCTTTTTCTTCCTCTAAAACTTAAATGCATATATTCCCTCCCACAAGATCCAGAGGGGGGATTATCCACGTGCAAAGAAGCTGTTCATGATGTCTATTCCCCTATTAAAAACAAAAAAAATGGCCCTCCTACGTTCTGTGGGTCACTGTTTCTGACATTCATTTGCGGGACAGTTGGTGCAGTCGATTGTAAGAGCAGATTGACAAGAAGAATGGAGAATTTTCAAGGCATGCCAACTGTAAAAGGGAAATGTTTGACAAGCAAAGGAATCGGTACCAAGTCAAATAACTTTACATATATGTAAATAGGCTGGAATTGTGCCCGTCAGCCATCACTTGTGTCCCAGAGGCCTGAACGCTGAGAGGTACTCAGAGTCATAGACAAGACTGGGTGCACCCTACCAAGCCAGCAGCCCTTTCAAATGCTCAAGCAGTCGGAGCCTGCACCCTGTGGGGTCTGGGTTGTGCCACCCTCTGCTCAAGGTCCCGCTGTGGACACTGCACCATTCACCTGCTCCTGGATTTTACCTCAGGTATTAACGAAGCCCCTCCTACAGGCAGACCCAGGGGTGTGACCCCTGCCGTGAGATGCTTGGCTTAAGGAAGAGCAGACTCAGGATCTTCTTTCAATTCTTTGCTAGCAAGGTAAGATTATTCACTACTCTTCCGCTTATCCAGTCTGCCCAGACCTTAACATGACGACCTGCCGACTACAGTCTAAATGTTTGTGTCCCCACCTCCAAAGTCCTATGTTAAATCCTCATGTCCAATGCCATGATATTTGGCGGCAGGTGATATTTAGAAGGTGATTAAGTCCCGAGTGTGGAGCCCTTATGGATGGGAGTAAGGGTAGTAACCCTTATAAAAAAGGCCCCAGCGAGCTGCCTTGCTCTTTCTGCTACATGAGGAGGCAGAAACCAGAAAGCAGGACCTCACCAGACACGGAATCTGCCATTACCTTGACTTCCCAGGCCCCAGAGCTGTGAGAAATAAATGACTCTTGTCTCCAGTCACACAGTCCTGGTGTTTTGTTATAGCATCTCAAATGTATGAAGACCTTGCCCCCCAGGGAGCACGTGAGGGCTCTTGGAGCTGCCAGGCTCCTCACCCATGCTCCTGGGTGCCCATGCCTTTCCCTGACTTTCTGGCTCTGCCCAGAATTCTGCCTGCTCTGCTGCCCAGCAGGTGCCTACAGACCCCTGAATTCTGCCGCCATGACACTTGAGCACCTGCTGGCAACAGACCTTTCCTGTTCTCTCCCTGGACATCATGTTGAGTTCTTCCCAATGGGCATAGGATGAACTTTCTAGAAGCTGACATCATGGTGGAGTTTGGGCTGCATGGTGTTTATTAGGGATCCACACCTGTAGAAGAAGGGGGAGGAATTTGGGATCAGATGGGAGAAGTCCACAGACTTGACGGGACTCTGCCAACCTGGCCAGGACCTCCGGAGGGGACATTGCCTGGCAGTGTTGCTTTATGTGACGCAGCCTGGCCGGGCCTTTCTCCTGCCATGCCCAGTCACTGCATGTGGGTTTCCCCAAGGGAGGGCATGACCCTGGGCAAAGTGGCTGTCCGCAGCTCAGGCAGACCCTGAGGAGCCACCAGCTGCAGGCTTCTGCTGACCCCACTGCTGGGCAGTAGATCCTTCCTGGACAGAGGTGACCTGCCTTTACATCTTCACACCTGTCACCTCCAGTACAGACCTCTGCTGGCCTTGACCTCACAAATCTGCCTGTCCAGGGCTCTGACCTGTCTCCAGTGAGTGTCCACAGACCCTCTTTTGACTTCCAGCTCTGAAGACAGCTCGACTCCCTAGAATTTCGGATTGTCGTGTGAACACCCAGGAGACACCTTCTTGTCACCCATTGTGGTCATGGATACGAGCAAGCTCTGCTGTCAACTCCGATGCCCCTAGCTATGGTGCCTTCCCTGCCTCCCATCCGCACCGTGGGTCCCGTTTCTTGTTGACCTCCTGAAGGACTCCTGGTGGAGGAAGGAGATCAGAAGGGCAGCGCTTCCAGGAGGCACGCCAAGGTGGGCCCCTCCAGAGGCCTGGGTGCAACCTCAGGGCAGGTGCCTTGAGAAAGAGAACCGGGGCCTATGTGCCCATAATCTGCAGGATGGTTGCAACTCCTTGCAAACTACACTGGAAGATCTGGGGGCCTGTTGTATATTTGAAGCTTCAGAGGTCATGGGAAATCAGTGGCGAGGTCAGCTTCGAGGGTTCAGCCAATTCTCACTGTAGGAGAAACCCCCCTCCCTCCAGCATCATTCTGACATCCCAGCCCAAGGACGCACTGCCTTAAAGCCCTTTCATCTTGCCCCTTTCCATCTTGACTTCCATTATTCCTCCTTTTTGAACAATTTCCCAGCTTCAATTTCCTCCCCTGTCTCACAAAAGAAAAGGAACACCTCCACCTGAGAGCCTTCCTTGATTAACATCTCCTCGGTCTGATTATTCTGAGATTACTCAGTATTAGGTTTATATGAAAACCAAATGGCATCATATAAAATTTCAAAGGATTGCCCAAACTATTATTTGTATTGCATCAGTTCCTTTTTAAATCAGTTAACCAGCAAATAAGATGGGGGAACGTTTTGGTGCCATTAGGGACATTTTGGCTTGCTGATTTTTTGCTTTTTTTTTTTTTTTTTTTTTCTTTTATAAACAATTGGTTGAAATGAGATTTGATCCGCTGGTTATTTGCATGTGGCTATTTGGTGAACATTTGTAATTGTTTTTAGCATGGCATCTATGAAATTGATCTGTTTCAGCCACAATCAAAGGAACCTATTATGATGTGACACCATTTCCTGTAACCCTAGATGCACTGCATTAAAATATCATCCTTCATTAGGAAGCTTTAGGACAAAAAGGTGCCAGTGTGTTTCAAATGTTTGTCCCTCATTAGGTTTATTATTAACCATGTGGCAGGTGACCCAGGATAATAACCATGCCCTCCATAGACAGTAGCATCAGCAAGCACTTGTGGGCTGTCCACTCCATGCCAGGCACTGAGACAGGGCCTTATGTGGACTAACGCATCCTTTCAGTGACCCCAGGAGAAAACTAAGATAAGTGAGGTACAAAATTCGTCCAAGGTCCCAGAGATAATGAGACAATATAGGAATCTAGTTCCAGATTTTCTTCCTAAGTCCCTTTCTATGCCAGGCATAGAAACATGCACCTACATAGTCCCTGCTACTCAGGTGGCTTGAGTCTAGAAGTTCAAGGTCAGTCTGGGCAACACAGCGAGACTCTGCCTCAAACAAATTAAGAAGTAAATCAATCCCTACGTCTTTTCCTCTAAGCACTTTGCTACTAGCCCACAACAGACTCAGTACAGGTCTCCATGGCTCAACAACTCAAGGTCGGTCAACCAGGTTTCCCATCCCCTGGAAGTCGGGATAGAAATAAGTTTTCCTGAACAACGGAGAATTAAGAGGACCCCGCTCTTCCTGAGCCAAGAGGGCTGCTGAGCAGGGGACTTGACGCCTGCTGTAGCCCCTCTCTGCATTGCACGGCGACTTCCTGATTCTGTCCTGCCACAGCACCGTCAGGTCACACAGGAAAGAAGGATGACAGAACCTGAAACACTTTGCCATCTGTCTGGCCTTGGAACTGAGATTTCGGGAAAGCCCCAGGGACACATTTCTAGGTGAGCCTAGTGGACTCACCTGCACGTTGCCTCTTGAAACCCACTCAATTAGCAGATGGGCTTTTGCCTAAAGTGACTATTACTGGGAAGGACAGCCTTATTCCATGTTCCATCAAATTATCTCCCTGGGATCTGTTGTATTTCACGTCATGTAATAAGCCAGTTTTTATCTCACTAAAATGAGCTCTGCTAAGCAACCTGGGAGTAAAGCACACCTCCGACCCCCCCACCCCCCATCTGATGGAATGAAAACTGCCACCGTGAATAAAGATCCAACCCCTGCCTGCGCTGTTTCCCCGGTGGAGGACCCGTGTGGCTCAGCAGCTCTGCCACGGCCCAGGCAAAAATGCAGAGTTTGTCTCTTTTGTCAGTCTGGAGATAAAATCCTATTCTTTGTAATCCCTGAAGAAACAAATCAAATAAACTCGGGCTGAGCTAACCATTTTCAATCCATCAAAGCAATCAAATTCTGTTTACTTGAATCACAATGATTTCTAAAATGTTATTAAAAAGTAAAATGGAGTTTAACTATTCCAAAAAACCGAAAATGATGTGCAAACACAAAAGGGATAAGATTTCTGTAATTATGTAGACACAAAGTCGATGCCGTCATTTGTGCTACAATACATTGTAGCTATGGCATGTAAAGATAAAGAGCCCTTTGTCTCACAAAGCTGCTGCAAGTGATGCATAAACATAATTAATGTAAGAAGTCTTCAAAGGGGTGACTATTCATTTAGTTAGTTTTATTGCTCTTTCGGGCAAACAATGGTTTTATAATTTAATAAACCAATTAACTGATTATGTCTCACCCAAAATATTTGTATATCACCCATTCTATCATCTTCGAAGTCCTCATCCCATTTCTTACCCTGACAGCGTGGTCGGAATGCGACTAATTAGTATATTTGGCACATGTTTGGCTGGCAGGTTATTTTGAAGCCAGTTCTTGGGGAGTCTGTCTTGAGGTGCTATTGTGAACACTGACAGCAACAGAAGGCCTCGTTTTCATGTCACTAAGAGCACAGATACCACGTCCTCGGGACCGCTCAGAGCCACTCTGCGGGAAGGAGCGAGCGTGGCCACGCTTCTACAGGGTGGCCCCTCAGCTCCTCGTGGAGGCACGATGCCTCCCGAACGTGCCACCCGTTACCACGGCTGCTTCCTGCGCTCAGGCGAGTGGCCTTCCCGGGCTCCAGGTGCCTGTTGCGGCCGTATGGTGGCAGGGATGCTCGCCACCCCACAGCCTTCCCATTGTCACCCGTGTTATCAGGAAGAGAAAAGCCGGCTGGGAAGCAACATATCCGGGAACACAGCTCCACATCCCGGCAAACGGCAGGAAGTTCCAGCCTGGGCACATTCTTTCAGCACTTTGACACGTGAAATTGTCATGACAGGTTTTCAGGAGCAAGAATATCTGTCAATAAAAGCCTCGAAATGGAGTCATTTAAGAGGATTTGCTGAAACCCTCAGGAAAAGATGTTTTTATTATAGGTACAAATGCACCGCCTGCCCCCGTGCCCAGCGCTGCTGCCGATGTCAACCAGCACTGCGTGGTGAACGTGGGCTGACCCGCAAGCCACTGGCTCCCCCACTCTCAGCACAGAGTTCATTCATGGGCTTGTTCAAGAGCCTTCGACCTGAGCATCCTGAATGAGGCCGGGTCCCTGTCTTCAAGAAGCACATCCTCTAGGGGCAGTCGAGGCAGGTACAGTAAATGTGGAGGACGCTACCAGGCGGTGGTCCACCGCAGGGCAAGACGCACAGAGGACGCTTGGCTCGGCCCAAGAGGAGCAGCAGCCTTTCCCACAGGAAGGGATGCGTATGCTCTTGCGGGACAGCGTGGGGTTACCTGGGTAACCCAGGAGGGGACAGAGCCTGGCAGTTGGTCAAAGGGACAGAGGTGAGAAAAAATGCACATTGGAGCCCTAGAAACCCTTCACAAGGCAGAGTCTGGCCCCTGAGGGCCATGGGGTAGCAGAGAGAGCCAGACATTGGCAGGACCACACTGTGCGAGGCTGGGGTCATAACGAGGAGTCTGAACTTTGCCATGGGTGCACTGTGGAGCCGTGGGCTTGAAGCAAGAAGCTATGCGTTCTGTTTTACATCCAGAAATAGACACCTATCCAAAAACTCTTCTGTCCATACTAATCACTTCCCCAAAAAAAGTCCTATTGGTTTATGGTTAATATAATAACAACCTCATGATTTATGGTTCATTTTCTCAGGAAAAATAAAACTGAGGCATTAGTACAATCCTTTCAAAAGCCACAGCAGAGCATCAGGCTCCTGGGTTCCATCCATAGACTCACTGGAGTCTCTGTGAAGGATGCTTTGCTGAGACTGAGGAGAGAAACCATGAGCCCTAGTAAGTGCCAAATTAACAGAAGACCCCTCAGGCTCCATAGAACAGGAAGTTCCAGAAGTCTGAAGGATGGATTGCTGCAAACAGGGTGGTCAGGCAAGGTTCCCAGAAGTGGGACTTGCTCTGAGAGGGGTCGGAGGGATGACTTGGACAGGAGGCAAGGTGGAGGGAAGCACAATGGACAGCCATCTCTCCTGTCACAGTGAATGGTAAGACCAGGACAGAGATGAAATGAGAGTCCAAGCATGAAAGATAGAGGAAGGTTTTCTGACTCCATCTTGCAGGTGACTAAATAGGGTCATGGTGACATCAGTACCACCAGCACCACCATGGATGGTGTTCTTGGGGTGCTGCTTGTCCTCACTGCTCTGAGCTAGGACTTAATCCTAGGTCTTCTGCCCCCCACTGCCTTCCCAAGTGCCAAGAGCACTGGGGGAGCTGGAGAGGAATGAGTGACAGTGGCACAGAAGCATGAAGCCCTTGTGGAAGAGGGGTTTAAGCAGAATCCAAGGAGCCTAAAGAACCTAGTATGTCATGCATGACCCTTTATGAACTGGCCCCACTGATGTCTCTAGTTTCACACTCCCTAATGCTCCCTGAACCCAAAATAGTCTTATGCACATGCCATTCTTGCTCCTGGCTTTGTGTCTCTGTGCACCACCCCTACCTACTTTCATGCGAACTCTGAGACCCAGGCACCCCTTTCTCTGGGAAGCCCTGTACAACTAACTGCCCTAGTCAGCTTTCTGTTACTGTAATAAAAAACTTGAGATAATCAACTTAAAAAGAAGAAAGGTTTACTTTAGCAACTGGTGAGGCAGCACACCATGGCTCCAAGTGTGTGGTAGGACAGAGCTGCTCACCTCATGGCAGTCAGGAAGCAAAAGAGAGGAAGGAGCTGAGTGCCCAGTATCCCCTTCAAGGGTACGACCCCTAACTACCTAAGACTTCCCCCTAAGCTCTGCCTCTTAAAGATGCCACCCTGTCCTAACACAACCGAGCCAGCTAAGCTAAGGCTTAATCTAGGGGTCTCAGAGCAGGTGCTTTCTAGATGAAAGTACAGCATTACTCACCCCGCTTTGCCTCACTTGCCCTCCACTCTGCTCCTGCTGGAAAATACTAGTACAGAACATTGCTTTGTTGACCATATGTTCACTGTCCCTTGTCAACCCCAAGTCTGGTGACTTTGTGATTAAGCACAGAGTTATGCGTTTGGTCTCCAGTTTATCCCAAATCCCCCTAAGACAGCACCCAAATGCAACAGCACCTCAATTAGTGTTGGACAAAGATAAGGTCGGACAAGTGGACCCAGGGCAGGGAGGGCAATCCTGCCCACCTGCAAATCCAGGCCTCTCTCCAAGCACGTGTTATGAAAGCCAGAGTTGGGAAACATCATGTTTTCCAAGTTCCAGAAAATGATGGTGGCCCTCAGGAGAATTGTCGCATCCAGGGTGCCGCTGATACAAACGGACCTTTGGGCTCCACCTGCACCATCTCCACGCAGTGGCCAGGGGAAAGAGTCCATTCTAAAGGGGAAAATAATCAACTCAAAGGGTTTGTTGGATTTCTTTGGCCTTTCAACTCAATCCAAAAGGCCACTCTTACAACTGTGTGTAAACACAGCACGGCCTGCAGGCTGAGCCCCTCGGATCACGTGACAATGTTAGCTCACTAATCCCTGTGAAGCAGGGAGCAAGTGTTGCTGAACAAGAGAACAAGGATGGCCCAAGGGCCTAAACCTCCAATCTCCAATCTTAGGGGGCCATGAGAATAACCTGGAAGGTTTAGGATAACACCGCCGGCCCCACCTCCGGGGTTTCCCATTCAGTCTCTTCCGGCTGGGGCTCAAAATTCCAATTTCTACATTCCCAGGCGAGACTGATGCTGCAGTTCCAGGGACCACGCTTCAAAAAGCACTGGCCTAGACCCTCGATGAGAAGCTTGCAGAACTTATCAGATCCCAGACACTGGCTGCCAGATTGACTCCAGCAGCTAACACCCCGGTCGCGACATCAAGTGACGGGAGCAAGCTCACCTGCTCTGACTGCTTCTCCTGTGGTTCAAAAAGGGAGCGGCCGCTTGCCAGCTTCCACCAGAATACAGGGGGAGAAGGCCAAGCGTGGAGGGGTAAGTTTTCAGACAAGAATCCTTGAGATCAACTGTGGGGACCTTACTCCCGCGCTCCCTTTGAGATGTTCCTGGTAGGGATTTGAAAAGAGGGTCAAAGTGAACTTGAGTTCTGACTCAGATTTCACAAAACTGGGTTTTCAAATCAAATCAGACGAACGCTGTAGGTGCATCGGGCTACTCTACCCCCACCCAAACGTGACCTCTCCAATAAGAAGGGGAAAATGCTTGAAAAACCTCTTCAACATCAAATAGCAACTTAAGGGCATTTTCTGGTGATTTAAACTTCAACGAATCAGAAACATCTGGACTAAATTTTACTCGAATTCTACACAATCTAAACAATTAAGGTGGGGGAGGAAGCACTTGGCAAACTGCCCTTGGGTTTAATCAAGCCCCGAGCATTTGAAAATTGGTCTGAGGTGTTGATGAGCTCTGGGTGCAACCGGGAGCCCCAGCTTTACCACTTGGAAGGTACCACCTTCCCTTCTCCCAGGACCTCTGGAGCGGCCTGGCTGATCTCTATTTGCTTCCTGGCCCCATGAGGACAGCAACTTCACAATTCAATGCTCTGGACATGTCTGGACGCCTAGTGACCAGGAGCAAGTGGGCACTGAACACTCAACAGCCCAACCCAGGGGCTCAGAGCCTGCAGGTGGGCGTCAGGATACTGCAGCCAGCTGCTGCAGCAAACAAGCCCCACATCTCTGGGGCTTCCTACAACTCGGCTTCTGTGTGACCCAAGCCTTCTGGGTTGGGTGACTCCGCAGGGTATCTCTCTTCCAAACAGCCACTCAGAATCCAGGCTGCTCCAGCATGTGACTCAACAATGTTCCACGTTACCTGTGTCCCCGTGATTGCTGCCAAGGAGAAAGAGGATGGAAAGACAAGTTTGGAAACTCAGATCTGCCGTTTAAGGGCTGTGAAGCATTCTGCAGAACACATGACCTCTTTAAGCTTCCATTGGTTTCTTCCTCTGTAAAATAGGACTCAACAAAAGTCCCCCCTCATGAGGTTCATGGGAGAATCAATGAGATTTGGCTCTGAACCCTGGTTTCTCAAGGTGAGGTCTGCTTCTACCAACACTGGTACCAACCGGGACCCCACTAGAAATGTGACCCCCGGACCCAGCCCAGACTTACTGAATCAGAATCTGCATTTATTTAATGAGCAGTCCAGGTGATTTGTGCATATAGCAGTTTGAGAGGCATAGTAAGCACATAATAAATGCTCACAGTAAGTACATAGTAAGTGCTCAATAAACATTAGCTGCCATTGTTATCTAAACTTCAGCTGCCACTGCAGTCTGGAAATGGCTGAGCCAGTGAGCCAATCTTCAGGGTCACGGGTGGTGATGACCTGGTTAGAAAGCTGGCTTCTCATCACAAGGAACAGTTGACACTTCCTACTGATATCCTTTCATGAAAGGGCAGAGAAGGGACCGTTATGTTAACTGACAAATCAAAGCAAGGCAGGACTAATACTGCAATCATTTTATCCCCATTATCCCAAGAAATTCAGTCCATCTGGCCTGTCGCCCTCACCATTACACACTGATCACAGACCCCGGGTGTTACCTGGGATCAGCCCAGGAACGTGAAAGGTAGGAACAGACCCGGATTTCTAGACAGGTTGTCATGGAAATTTTCCCTCCTTGGGGGGCTAGGACAATCTCGAGGAAATCACTTCCCCCACCTCCTGGTGAAGCACATTTCCACGGTTCGCCTGGCTTTCCAAGACGGGCGCTGCCGGCTCGCTCAGTTTCTGGCATCTGGTGCTCTGGGATGTGGAGGGCTTCTTCTGGCTGCCGGCCTAATTTCCATGATTACACCAAATCATCACCCAGAAAGTGCCCTCTGCAAAATGACTAAACTCGTATCAGGTGTCTCTCCTCCGCCCTCTCCCCTGCCTCCGCCTCCCCTGACAAAGGCCCTGTCTGCCGCACGTGAGGCTGAGTGCTCTTGGTGACGGATCACAAGACTTCTGAGGCCCCATTTCCTCTCCCGGGCATGTGTCTCCTCCTCCCTCAGGATCGAGGTGACCCAGAGGAACCATCCAAGAGCATGGGGCAGCTCCCGTCTCCCTCCCTTCGCCTCTGTTCCTTTCCCTTCCTCTCTCTCTCTCTCTCTCTCTCTCTCACACACACACACACACACACACACACACACAAAATGCCGAGAACATTAAAGAAAGCTGTTAAGCTAATCTGGTGCATCTAAATGGGCAATATATATTGAATCCATGCTCCATTGATCATAATTATTGCAGGCGCTTTATCAAGTAGCCATCTTAAACCATTATTTAGAGATCACTTTGCTTTCCATTACTGTCCCTATATTGCAAAATTCACAGGGAATTGGATGCCGGGCGATTGAGGGGTGTGCACAGTATTAGCCGAGACTGCCCTTGTCATCCAGAGTGTTTCCACCCGGGGAGACTTAGCCGCAGTCAGTGAACTTTCGAAGAGCCCGCATCCGCTTTATGGCAGAAAAATAAATCCTCCACCAGGGTCTGGTTTTCCACCTTGGCTCTGCAAACAATATCACCATTATTCTTGCCTCAGATAATCCCTGGTAAGACCCTCGACATACAAAGCCCCGCTCACACCGGGCGTTCTGCAGATGAGGTGCAGTCGCTGCGAAGCGTGTGGATGTAGGCATCTGGCCTGCGAAGAAAACAAGGGCGCCTTATCTGAAACGGCCCAGCCCCCAGACGGGAGCTCAGAGCAGAACCACGCGCCCTCTCCTCCCCTCGCTAAGGACGCCCTGGCTGAGGAGCCCAGGAGTCTCCTCCAAGGCCCGGCGCTGCTGCTCGGGCTCCCTTCTCCATCCATCCTTTAGAGCAGACACCCGACTTGACCACACCGAGTGGAGCTGGACCGAGCCGTGGTTACGGCTCTCCATGGACAGGACCTCAGGGCAGGCTCAAACCCGCCCTAGCCTCATGCTGCCGCAGAGCTCAGGCAATCTGTTCACCCTCCCATCGGGCTGCAGCTTCTGCAGAGTAAGCACTAAGGTGATCATCGCCCCGCCTTGCTGGGCCGTGGGACAGCTCAGGTCTGGAACCCAGTGAGGGCTCAGTCGAGGACAGCTCTCTGATTGTCTCCAGGGGCAGGTTCTCCAATGTTCATGTGCAATCAAATCACACAGATAACTGCCCTGTCCCTGATCCAGGAGGTCTGGGGACCCCAGGATTTGTGTTTCCAGCAAATTCCAGGTGGTGCCATCAGTCTGCAGATCGTATTTTGAGAACCCCTGCTCTGCTGATCTGAGAACTCAACAGTCTTTACTCCCTGGCTTGGCTTGGTGGTTAAAAAAAAAAAAAAGTATGAAACAGACCCAAGACAGGCCTATTATCAAAGAAAAAGCCTGAGATTTGAATTCAGATTGACCTGAGTCTGCCTCCTCTGCCTCTTACTAGCTGTGTGATTTAAAATAACTTCCTTAACTTCTCTGGGCTTACTTTTCCCACCTGTTGATTGGAATGAATAGTTCCCACTTCATGGAGATGTTATGCAAATACAATTAGACGACTATAGGAAATACTGAAACAGACGCTGGCATGTGATAGCAAACAAATGGTGATTATTAATAATAGTGCTAGGTTGGGTGGTATGATATTGCTGATATTTGACCATATTTTACCTACTGGAAATGGCTGTTTTAAATATGGATCATGCTGATAGTAACAATAATAGTAATAACAATATCACTGAACACCCCAACTTTATATAACTAGCTAACGACATCTACTGAAGCAAAGTTAGGACCGTGACTCAGTTAAACGGTGGTGTCATTTTAGCTACCATGTTCATCTGCCTAGGTGCCTAATTTGCCCTCCTGCCCCCAAGAAGACAGACAGACAGACACACACACACAAACACACACACACACACACACACACACACGCACACAGATTTAATGTGCCTGGTCATAGATTGTTACTCTGTTTGGTAGGAGCTCCCCCAGTGACCACCACGAGTGGCCAGTGTGTGAACCACACAGACATGTTCTGTGTGGAGCTTTGGCTTTTCCCGGCCACCTCTGAATGACCACGCCTGCTTGGGCCCAGCCCTCTCCTTTCCCCTTGGTGCCTTCTAACTTGCTAAGAGTGGGGAAACCAAATAACTTGGTTTTTCTAGTTTATCTTTGTGTCTCCATATTTTAAATAAAATGATTAGTCATAAAACAGATGTTAGGCAAATGTGAATTAAAAATAATTGTAAAATAGGGCAATGAAGAAACATTATCATCTTGATAGATCAATCCTGAAAGGACCTTTAATAAAATGTAATGTCTACCTTAAAAAACACAACTCAAAGCTAACTCTGAATAAACCAGGAACATGAGCTACTAACAGATTCAGTGGGTGGGTGGATGGATTTGTGTGTCTATGTGTGTTTATGTGTGTGCACAGGTATGTTTTTCCCAAACAACATCCAGCAAAATGATTCACTGTAAGACATGGAAGACACTCGTGTTAAAAGACAAGGACAAAACAAGGCTGTCCACTCGCTAGGGCTACTGAACATCTTCTAAAAGCACCAGCTAAAACAAGAGAAAAGAAAGTTAAATAGGAATAACTGTTGGAAACTACAGACAAAAGTCATTATTATTTTTAAACGATATAATTAAGTGCTTGGAAAACTCATGAGGAAATATTAGAAATAATGTGAAGCTTCAATGAGGTGGGTGGTTATAAAACTAACTCACAAAAATCAATAATGTGCCTATAGTGCTTCAGAAAATGTGTGCTTCGGATCGTCCATAAAGATTGGTGCCTAGAATGGACCTCTCAATTAGGGACTTCACCCTATGAATAGAGCCACACAGTCCTACTCAGGAACACCAGGGGGTATGTGAATAATTACAAAAGCCACATCAAGTTCCAGGATGGGAAGGATGGTCACACTGAGAAATCCTGCTATACACGGAATCCAATCCCAGTTAAAACTCCAACACACGTTTTTCAAACTGGCCTAAAGTTTACTTGAAGATTGTGTGAGAATGATCAGGAGCAGAGAAGTCGGAGGGGGAAAGGTTATTGAGAGAATATTTATCTTTCAACTGTTAAAATGTACTAAAAGTCTGGTAATTATAACAAGATCCAAAAGAGACAGACGAATCACATGAACTATGAAATCTGGAAATAGATCCAAGCATATAAGAAATGTTGATATACTACATATAGTTGGGATTTCAAATCAAGGTGATAAGCTAAGACTACTCAATAAAAAAAAAAAAAATAGGGATAACTATTTGGAAAAACACAACTTTCTCCAACATGAATTTCATATGTGTTTAAAAAAATAATGTAAAAAGACATAAATATTTATATACTATTTGTTGGGAATTGCCTAAGAATGGCACCAAAGTAAATTTTTATAACATTAGAAATTACAACTTCTAAATGGGGTGGGGGGAGGACTAATAAAGTTAAAAGGCAAATGCTCCAGAAAATATATTTTCAATAGACATGATATTCAAGGAATTAGTATCCTTACTACTTAAAAATATATTAAATTTCATCAGAAATATCAGATAGAAATTTGGGTAAAGGGCACAGACAAAATTCAATGAGGAAACAGTCAAATAGCCACACGCAAATGCTCGAGATCACTAATATCAAAAAACAAACTGAACGTATTGGTCCACCCTATTTACTTATTATATTATTATAGATTTAAAAAAATAAGCTGGGTGCAGTGGTACACACCTGTAGTCCCAGAGGCTCAGGAGACTGAGGCAGAGGATCACAAGTTCAAAGTCAGCCTCAGCAACTTAGTGAGGCCTCAAGAAATTTAATGAGACCCTATCTCAAAATAAAAAATAAAAGGTCTAGGGATGTGGCTCAGTTGTTAAGCACCCTTGGGTTCAATTCCCAATCACCATCATCATCATCATCATCATCATCCTAATTATCAAATATGTGGGGCAAATAGAGAAGAATAAAATTATGGCACTTGCTGGTAAATTGACAGAGTTGGAGAATATCATGCTAAGTGAGATAAGCCAATCCCAAAAAACCAAAGGCCAAATGTTTTCTCTGATAAGTGGATGATGATACATAATGGGGCAGGGCATAGGGGTTAGGGGAAGAATGGAGGAACATTGGATTGTGTAGTGGGAAATGAATAGAGGGGCGGGGGTGGGGGGAAGGAAAGATGGTGGAGTGAGACAAACTTTATTGCCCTGTGTGCATGTATAATTACACAAACGGTGTGACTCTACACCATGTACAACCAGAGAAATGAAAATTTTGCTCCATTTGTGTGCAATGAATCAAAATGCAGTCTGCTGTCATGTGTAACTAAATAGAACAAACAAAATGAAATTGTGGGGTAATACAGAGGCATTTGCACATATTGTAAGTAGAAATGCACATTATTTTTGTTGTTGTTTTCACAGTGCTGGTGATTAAACCCAGGGCTTCATAGATACTCAGCAAGCACTCTAACCCAGTCCTAAAATGGTCTTTTAGAGGACAATTTGGAAGTTTCGAAAGTCTTAGACTTTGACTCAGTAAATAACACTTCTGAAATAAGACTGAGGAAATAACTAAGCTAGTGCACAAGGGTAAAATAAGGATGATCTTTACAGCACTATTTATAAAAGCCAAAAAATTAAGATATTATTAAAAATTATGGCAAAGCCATTAAAATTATGGCAAGATTCTCTATGTATTTAAAAACAAACACAGTCATGGAAGCATGGGTTCCCAAACTTTAGCATGCGTCAGTATCACCTGGAGGGATTCTTAAGACAAGGATGCTGGCCCCACCCCTGAGATTCCGGCTGAGATGCTGGATTGCTGCTGTAGACTGTGCAGTTTCTAAGAAACGCCCAGGAGATGGCGATGCCGCTGGCCCAGGTATCGCACTGAGGAGCCGCCGTGATGGAATAGCGCTTAGTGAAGAAAGCAAATTACAGCATTGCAGAGAGAGTGTGATCCAGTTCTGTATGCAACTTATATATGCATAGGAAAATATCCTCAAGGGTAAACCCTAAAATATTAACAATGGTTATTTCCAAGTGTCAAGGTTATGGGGGCTTTAAATTTTTTATGATCAACGTGAATTATTTATATAAATTTAATTAATCGGCCATTTCCTCCTCTAATAAGCGAATTTTATGAAAGCCACATGTGCCTGAGACCTCTTGTGCCACCTCTTCTCTTGCCCTAAGTCAGTTGGAACCAGACTCAGACCTTCAGGGTCTATTCTTATTGTTATTAATAACAACTTCACTAAGATGTAATTCAAATACCATACAATTCACTCATTTAAAGAGTATACTCCAGTGGCTTTTAAATGTGTTCACAGATTGGACAGCCATCAGCACAACCAATGTTAAACATGTTCATGTTCTAACACAAACAGGGACCCTTCACCCCAACACCTCCCGTTTCCCCCACCTGCTCCCTCCAGACCCTGGCACCCACTGATCTACTTCCTCTTCCTCTGGATCAACCTCATCTAGACATGGCATATAAAGGGACTCATACGATATGTGCTCTTTTGTGACTGGCTTCTTTCACTGGGCATGCTGTCCTTGTCATGCAGAGCATCTCCACAGTCTACCTCACCTTGCGAGCCCCACAAAAGTATGAGATTCCACCCTGGGAAGGTCCCAGGTATGTGGAGCTAAGTGCGTGAGTTTTAATGCACTCTGTAACCTCCTCCCCTGGTCCCAGAAGTTTGGGCTCACAGTTGGGTTCTCATCTCTACTTTAGACTTGAGTTTTGAGACACACTGGCTTCCTGATAGGCATGATGGAGGTGCACTATACATCTATGATAAAAGGGTGGACCTGGGTCTTGCCACCTCCTCCCCCGAGCTGCTTCCTGCTCTGGGTTCCTGACCCTCTTTTGGGACAGGTAACAGAAGCATCACAGAGACACGAGAGAGCTCGATAGTTCTCAGAGTAGCATCTGCTACTCCATGAATGCTCAGCATATGTTAGCAATTGGCCTTATCATAATAGTTAATTGGATTTCAATACCAGGCAAAGTTTCTTCATCATGAATGATAGGGTCTCTGAAGCAGATGCCTGCAATAGAATTGGCTAAAGTCTTACCTTATAAAAATGTCTTGCCGGACACTGTGAAAGCGGTACTAAGAGGAAAATTCATTGCATGGAGCGCATTCCAGAAAGAATGAAAAGTCAACAATTAAATAACCTAACATTACAGCTCAAAGCCCTAGAAAAAGAAGAACACAGTAACAGCAAAGTAGTAGAAGACAGGAAATAATTAAAATCAGAGCTGAAATCAATGATATTGAAACAAAAGAAACCATTCAAAAAATTGACAAAACAAAAAGTTGGTTCTTTGAGAAAGTAAACAAAATAGACAAACCCTTAGCCACACTAACAAAGAGAAGGAGAGAGAAACTCAAATTACTATAATTCGTGATGAAAAAGGAAATATCATGACAGACACCACTGAGATACAGAACATAATGAGAAGCTACTTTGAAAATCTGTATTCCAACAATAGAAACTACCGAAGACACTGACAAATTTCTAGAGACATATGCTCCTCCCAAACTGAACAAGGAGGACATACACAATTTAAACAGATCAATATCAAGCAATGAAATAGAAGAAGCCATTAAAAACCTACCATCCAAGAAAAGCCCAGGACCAGATGGATTCCCAGTCAAGTTCTACAAGACCTTCAAAGAAGAACTCATTCCAATACTTCTCAAAGTATTCCAGGAAATAGAAAAGGAGGGTACCCTACCAAACTCATTCTATGAAGCTAATATCACCCTCATACCCAAACCAGGAAAAGACACATCAAGGAAAGAAAATTTTAGAACAGTATCTTTGATGAATATAGATGCAAAGATCCTTAATAAAATATTGGCAAACCGTATCCAAAAACATATTAAGAAAATCTTGCACCACAATCAAGTGGGGTTCATCCCTGGAATGCAAGAATAGTTTAACATCCGTAAATCAATAAACGTAATCCATCATGTCAATAGACTTAAGGATAAGAATCATATGGTTATATCAATTGACACAGAAAAAGTGTTCGACAAAATACAACACCCCTTCATGCTCAAAATGCTAGAAAAAAATTGGGATAGTAGGAACATACCTGAACATTGTAAAGGGTATTTATGCTAAGCCCATGGCCAACATCATTCTTAATGGAGAAAAACTGAAACCATTCCCTCTAAAAACAAGACAGGGAGCAAGACACGGATGTCCTCTTTCACCACTTCTATTCAACATTGTCCTCGAAACTCTAGCCAGAGCAATTAGGCAACTAAAGAAATTAAAGGGATACGAATAGGAAAAGAGGAACTTAAGCTGTCACTATTTGCTGATGACATGATTCTATATTTAGAGGATCCAAAAACCTCCTCCAGAAAACTTCTAGACCTCATCAATGAATTCAGCCAAATAGCAGGCTATAAAATCAACACGCATAAATCTAAAGCATTTTTATACGCAAGCGACGAAACATCCGAAAGGGAAATGAGGAAAACAACTCCATTTGCAATAGCCTCAAAAAAAATAAAATACTTGGGAATCAATCTAACCAAAGAGGTAAAAGATCTCTACAATGAAAACTACAAAACATTGAAGAAAGAAATTGAGGAAGACCTTAGAAGATGGAAAGATCTCCCATGTTGTTGGATAGGCAGAATTAATATTGTCAAAATGGCCATACTACCGAAGTGCTATACAGATTCAATGCAATTCCAATTAAAATCCCAATGACGTACCTTACAGAAATAGAGCAAGCAATCATGAAATTCATCTGGAAGAATAAGAAACCCAGAATAACTAAAGCAATCCTTAGCAGGAAGAATGAAACAGGGGGTATTGCAATACCAGAACTTCAACTATACTACAAAGCAATAGTAACAAAAACGGCATGGTATTGGCACCAAAGTAGACAGGTAGATCAATGGTACAGAATAAAGGACATGGACACAAACCCAAATAAATACAATTTTCTCATACTAGATAAAGGTACCAAAAATATGCAATGGAGAAAAGATAGCCTCTTCAACAAATGGTGCTGGGAAAACTGGAAATCTGTATGCAAGAGAATAAAACTAAACCCCTATCTCTCACCCTGCACAAAAATCAACTCACAATGGATCAAGGACCTCAAAATCAGACCTGAGACCCTGCATCTTATAGAAGAAAAAGTAGGTCCAAATCTTCAACTTGTTGGCTTAGAATCAGACTTCCTTAACAGGACTCCCATAGCACAAGAAATAAAGGCAAGAATCAATAACTGGGACAGATTCAAACTAAATAGCTTTCTCTCGGCAAAGGAAACTATCAGCAATGCGAAGAGAGAGCCTACAGAGTGGGAGAATATCTTTGCCACTCATACTTCAGATAGAGCACTAATTTCCAGAATATATAAAGAACTCAAAAAACTCTACACCAAGAATACAAATAACCCAATCAACAAATGGACTAAGGATATGAACAGATGCTTCACAGAAGAAGATCTACAAGCAATCAACAAACATATGAAAAAATGTTCAACATCTTTAGTAATAAGAGAAATGCAAATCAAAACCACCCTAAGATTCCATCTCACCCCAATTAGAATGGCGATTATCAAGAATACAAGCAACAATAGGTGTTGGAGAGGATGTGGGGAAAAAGGTACACTCATACATTGCTGGTGGGGCTGCAAATTAGTGCAGACACTCTGGAAAGCAGTGTGGAGATTCCTTAGAAAACTTGGAATGGAACCACCATTTGACCCAGCTATCCCACTCCTTGGCCTATACCCAAAGGACTTAAAATCAGTATACTTCAGAGATACAGCCACATCAATGTTCATAGCTGCTCAATTACAATAGCCAGACTGTGGAACCAACCTAGATGTCCTTCAATTGATGAATGGATAAAGAAACTGTGGTATATATATACACAATGGAATATTACTCAGCCATAAAGAATAAAATTATGGCATTTGCAGGCAAATGGATGAAATTGGAGAATATCATGCTAAGTGAGATAAACCAATCTCAAACAACCAAAGGACGAATAATCTCGCTGATAAGCGGATGATGACATGTAATGGGGCGGGGGGGGCAAGAATGGAGGAAGGAGGGACTGTATAGTGGGAAAAGAGGGGTGGGGAGGGGTGGGGGTGAAGGAAAAAATAACAGAATGAATCAAATATCATTACCCTATGTAAATGTATGATTACGCAAATGGTATGCTGTTACTCCATGTACAAACAGAAACAACATGTATCCCATTTGTTTACAATAAAAATTTAAAAAATTTAAAAAATATAAAAAAAATCAATGGTTTCTCCTAGAAACAGAGACTATGACATAAATTAAATCAGCCTTACAATTAAAAATGAAACAAAAGTACTCCCTTTTTGAAGTAAAAAAAAAAAAAATGTCTTGCCCACATTTCCTTAAGCAGGATGGAGAGAGGACAGGTTGAGGACAAGATTTCTGGATGATTCTAGCCTAGGCAGTTGCCTCTTGCTAAAGGCTTAACACTCAGTGGGGGGTGTTCGGAAGTTATTGGATCAAACACAAGGACAAACCATAACAATAATAATCCCAATAAAAGTGCACATTAGAAACAACTCCATGTATTTACATTTCTTCTCAAGAGTTGTCTGCTCTTGTTAATCAATGCAAGACTTCTTCCCAGACACAAGCAATGTCTGTGGGTTCCTGACCTGTCATGCTTAGTTCTAAAGTGTAGGAAAAGCCAGGAACAAGTGTATGAAACAAGAAGAAGTCCATGGTCAAGCATCCCAACACAATGGTCAAGTCAGGCTGGTGATGCTAAACACCACGAATAAGACATAACATTGTTAGTTGCTCAGAATTTTCTTCAGAGTGTTCAGATTCCTTTCCATTTATCCATTATTTTTTGTTTCTTCTCCTACTCAAAGGCATCACTGCTTCTAACTTTTCAAACTCAACCTAATCAATAAGTAGCCTTGGGAGCAGCATGTTATGAGGGTTACTGAATTTTATTTTTCTAGGCAAGGCTAATCTTTTTGGTGAAAATATCTTAACTGTTTGCTTAGACTCCCTTCCAGATGAAATGTCTCAGTCCATCTTCTGTTGCTCTAATGAACTTCCTGAGACCACACAATTTATAAAGAATAGAAGTTTATTGGCATCATGGTTTAAAGTCTGGAAAGCCCATGCACATGATATCAGCATCTTGTTGGCATCTGCTGAAGCTTCGTGTGCATCAGAACATGATCAATGGAGTCAAATGGCAAAACAGAGCAAGTACCCAATCGGAGGTCTCTGTTCCTCCTTTTATAAAGTCACTAATTCCATTATAAGGTCCCCATCCTACAGCTTCAGCTAATCCTAATAAGACCCATCTCCAAATATCATTAATACATGAGTTTGGAGATTGTTTCCAACACATGAAATTTGGAGGGACACTGTCCTGGAAAAACTCTGTCTGGGAGTTTGAGAAGTGGCCACAATGTCAAAAGACTGAACAAAGAGGCAGACACATCCAAGGTTCCAGGATGGCACAGGGCACAATCTCTTGGACATATATACAGAGCACTAAGGTGGGTGGATGCCTGTGATTTGGGTCAGAAAAGAAGCAATTTCATCCAAACCAGAATGTACATGGTTTATCCCAAGCCAAGGACAAGGACATCGGGCACAGTTGTGGCCCCGATGGCACCAGGGTCCAGGATGGAAAGCTCACATACCACTCTCTTAGCTTTCTTTATTTACAGTGCACTGCCAAGTCACTCGAGGAAAGCAGACTGGGGTTTCTCGGGAGCAACCACGAGTGGAGCTATGCTCATAAACTGAACCTATGCTGTGACTTCATTCTCTCCAGAAACACTCCACTGAAGCCATCAGACCCTCCCAGCTCTTGGGCAACCTCCATCTTCAACTCACTCCAACCTCAGAGAGCAAAGTTCCCAGAGACTCCTGGCCTCTGCTTCTCCTTTATCCCCCAGTTTCTAGATCACCAGTAGCAACCGCTATTGTTGAGTAGATGGTACAGACTCTTAAAAAGCATGATTGATCTACTTTTTCTTAATCCCCAGAAACTAGTTCCAATTGTTTTCCATAGCTGGTACCTCCCAAGTGAAACCTAGCAGTCCCACAGGGCTCCATGAGATAATTAAAGTACAAAATCCCAACACGGTATTGCATAAGTCATTAACGGTGGGGCCATTCACTGAGGTGGGGGCAGAATTCATCCATGCCTTGAGGTCTCTGAGCATATTACCATAACTCCCTGAGTGGAGCAAATGTTGATCCTTGCTTTACAGGCAAAAAAACTAACATTACATTCAGCAATTTTACATTCTCTAGTATGATCTCAATTAAAGGTAATAAATTGGTTATATATTCACACCACTTTTTAAAAGTTAAAATGAATGATGTTTTTACCATTCAAGGACTAAAATATAACGGTTTCAAAAACAATGTACACACATCAGATGGTCATGTCCAGTGGCGATCAGATAACTCGAGTGTTACTGTACTTATTTTAACTAACAGAATGCAAATGTGCCATTGTTTCCCTTGAGTCATTACAGGTTCTTGTTATTAGCGCCTTCCAGAAAATTAAAAAATTTATGAAACTTGGAAATGCATAATTAATATTTTAAGACATCTCCCTATTTTATTAAGCTTCTCCCTTGCCAAGTGTGAAACTGGCTTAGTATCATATTACAAAAAAATGTCGGTGTGTCTTTTCACTCTTGGAGTTGGAAAATGCTTCTTGGAGCCTTGAGGATGGATATAATTATATTTATTTATTCAAACAAATAAAGTTGAAACTGCTAGGCTGTATAAATAATTGTCACCAAGGGTTAGAGAAGATTGCTTGGCGATATCCCTCGTATATAAACTCGATGAGAGAAAACTAATGAACCAGCTGGGTTTTAACTATTTTTGGTAGAGGGACTTGAATGTGCCTACCACGTTGCTTTGTTGTGGGAATTAAATTTATTTTATTTTTATTTCTTCAACAAACATGTTACACTTAGCATGAGTCAATCATTAATCAAAGGCCACCTATTACATGTATTAATCAATTTACTTCTTATAAGCATGCTTTGAGGTTGGTCCAATATGGTCATTTTATGGATAAAGAAGGGCAGACACAAAGATTCCATACTCACCACCTCAGATGCAGGACGGGACAATGGTGTGTGACTCACGGCTGGAGCTTAACCAATGTCCTGGACCATTTCCTCCCAGGTCACACTAATACTCAAGTTCAAGAGTGGATGAGGCAACATCAGCATCTATAAGCTGGAAGGAAAATGGAACATTTCTGATTGACAATGATATTAGACCATGGTGTGCATAGAGTTAAACCTTTGTGTTAATTCCTCAAAGGAAATTGAGACGTTCAAAAGAATAGCTGACGAGTGGACTAACAGACCCGTTTCTGTATGCACACATCAGCGTTATATGGTCCTCAGCTCTTAAACTTCAGTGATTTTAGTTTCTCCTAGTGGGAGAAACTAAATATTTACTATTTAAAATGTTTGAAACTTTTGTACTGTTTTTCCTTACCCTTATTTTCTTTATTTAGTTTTTTTTTTTTTTATGTAGTGCTAGAGATGGAACCCAGTGCCTCACATGTGTCTAGGCAAGCATTCTACCACTGAGCCACAACCCCAGCCCCTGCATTGTTTTCTAATCAATCTATTGGAGATAGTTTAGGAGAAACAGCTGCTCTAAGTAGATATTTGCCCATATCGAATCCTAGTTGGGGTGGTTCTGTGGTAATTAACCATCTGCCCCGCCCCCCCAAAAGTGCCAGGCATGTAGAATTCCTGATCACTGTTCAAATGGCAGAAAAAATTTAATCACAGCACTTGAAATTAACCAATCAACAAATGCATGGTTGTGTTGGAGTATATAAATACATTGTGAGCCTGCTGTGTGTGAGGAATTTGGCCTAAAGCACTGAAGGAAATACAAGAAACATTAGACAGGAGGACCTTCAAAGGCTTGTGGTCTGAGACAGAAGTTGAGGCAAAGCCACGGTCAAAGTTAACAAGGAAACAAGCAGCAACGCATAGCAGCCAGGAGCAAGACCACGGTGGACTGGGCTGCACTGGACAGCACTGGGCAGCAGCGGTGGGACCATGACCCAATCCTGGGACTTGTGTGAGTCACAGAAGCAGCCAGGGATTTGGTTCAGTGAGGAAGGCAGAGGGCAGCCGGGTGGTGTGTTCATTATCGCTTCAGTGCACATTGCTATGAGCCCCTCAGCCTGATTCATGTTCCTTCTATTTAAGTAGAATAATCCAGATGTAATTTTTCTGCCTATAATGCTCTGCTCTTCGCTGCGTTTGGTGGCAGCGTTTCTCTTTGTGTGCGCCCTCCGTCTGGTAAGTGGCTGTGTTTACTTTACTCTCTCATTCCCTTTCAGCCTCATGAATAACAAAATTATAGAAGCAGATCGAACATGTTTGAAATAATTCTCGTGTGGGAGCCATTCCGGGTGACGCCCTCACAGGCCTTACCCCTTTATCTTCTCTCCTTTCTCCCTTTCTCACAGGGCCTCAAAACATCAGCGGTCAATGGGAAGGTGCTAAGCAGATTTTCCTCTCCAAAGAACTGCTACCACAAAGGGCGCAAAAAGAGTGCCAATATAGGTGTCATCGTACATACTCGCTTTTGTGGTGCTTAGGGAAAGATCTGTGTTTTCTTTAGCTTTGGGTCTGATATGGGAATATCAGAAATTAAGCAGTCAGTGGAGGTCGATTGTCCCACCTGGGTTGGGGCAGGGTTCTTCACGCTGGGGCCTTGCAGACATGACCATCTCGGGTAGTAACAGGAAGCTTGGATCAGCATGCAGGTGGACAGATGCTTGGACATGGTTTCTCAGGGGTCCAGAACCTGAGAGAGGCCTCAGAGAGGCCTAAAGTAATTGGAGGGCCTACCAGGAAGTGGACATGTCAGCAAGAGGCTGGAGTCATGGGGATTCTCCTAGGTAGGTGACTTACCTGTCAATATGGTTCAGCAAGATCATGACAGGAGGCTGAAAAATGGGCTTAAGGTATGTGGGGACAAAGATTCTGGCAGGAAACGAGCCTGCTATCAGTACCCCCCTCCCCCGCAGTGATCCCAGGGTTAAGGCAAAGCTACATGCCCATTGGGAATCCACTCATGAAATATGATAGGAGCACAATGGTCAGGAAAAGCCACCAGGCAGAAGGATGCTAAGAGGGCACCAGATGTGGCCAGGTACTGAATTCCCGGTATCGTGAGCAGCCCCATATATTCCTGGTAGGTCAAGGTCACGCCCTGCATCAGCATCAGCTTGAGAACAGCTGTGGGAGGTTTCTACTGGGGCAACCTCGGAGACCCTGGGTCCACTGCAGGGCCCAAGTTCAGTTCCCAATTACATGTTCCTGACTATTGCCATTTCTTCTTCTGTCATTGAAATACACCGAACATCCGGTAAAGCACACAGAACTTAAGTGATGGGTCTTCACAAGATGCACCCGCCCTGTGACCAGCACCCAGATCACGACACAGGACATTCCACCTCCAGAAATCTCCCTCACACCTTTCCCCCCAGCTTCTATCTTCCTGCATTCAGAATCCCATGATGTGCACCTTTTAGTGTCTGACTTCTTTCGCTTCACATTATCCCTGTGACACACTCTATGTTGGATATGGCTATGACTTGCGTTCGCTCTGTATGGAATTCCATTGTATCACTAGAGCACAATTTCTTGTTCTGGGTGGACATTTGGGTTTTTCCAGGTTTGGGCTCTTAAGAAGAGGGCTTCTGTGAATGTTCTTGTGTTGTCTCATGGTGGACATACGTAGTCATTTCTGTTGATTCTTGGGGTTTGTCATTGAGCTTTATCCCTTGAGTACTTTTAAGAATAATTTCCCCACCGGTCAGTTTAGAAACTAGTAAGGCTAACCCCAAAGTGTGTTTTGAAACCAGCGCAACTTTGATTACTAGCTTACAATCTGTCATTTCATCCTACAGCACAAAACAACTGCAGTTCGTGAAGACCCTTCCTGCACTCAAGTGGCACCTGTCTAAACAGAGGCCGTCGGGGAGCTGACTCAACAAATGAAATGCAGTGACTTTGCCTGAGACTCAGAGGGTGCATCCTGCTCCGTGAGGTGCTGCAGAGCTTACATGAGAACACAACCACAGGACCCCATCAGCCTGGCACTGGGGCCCAAGAGGTGACTGAACCCTCAACAACGGAGGAGGGAGAGGCCAGCCTCACTCGTCACTCCACAGCCTGCCAGAGAGGGGCCTCGCTGCCCTACGTCCAGCATGACCTTCCCAGGGGCCCCCACCTGGGGTACATGCAAAGGAGGACAGGCACAATCCCCCTGGGATGAAGGCAGGGCATATCCCACACGGTTCCTGTCCACCTGCTGGGTCCTGCCCACTGTCACAGGCTCCCCTGCGCCTAGGACCTGAGAGCCACAGTTTCAACCTTGCTGTCATAGTTATCCTGGGTCTTCGTCATGTGGAAGGGCCCTTCCCCTATCTTTAGACTGTTAAGACTGAAGGAAAATTTAGGGATTTTTAAACCACGTTCACCCTCTGGTTGAGAAACTGCAAACTTGCATTATTTAGTTGCAGATGAAAGACTAGAACCCAGATGCGCTAGGTCCCCGAGGAACGCCCCAGCCACTATGCTGCCCATCCCCTCCCCCGGCCTCCTCTTTATTTGACATCCTAGAGGCTTTGGACACAAAGTAACAACAGGTGTCCACCGAGCACCGGCTGGGTGGCGGGCTCTCGTTGAACTCATGACTCCTCCCGCCCTGGGTTCTGCCATCGTCCTACATAAAGGGAGCTGGGTGCTGGCAGAATGTCAAACAGCCTGAGGTGGGGACGCTGGAGTGGCAGAGCTGGGAACCGACTGTGGACCATCCCACATCCTGCTGCCTGACGCTGCCCTTCCTCAGGAAAGATCACGGCGGCCCACGTGGCCCTTAGAGCCCACCAGGCCAGAGAGGGGACCAGACCAGGACAAAACTCGAATCTGTCATTTCTGTCACTCGTGCCAGACGGGGCTGAGATGTTTAGAAGGAAGAGAAGATTACGCTCCTTCCTCCGGTTCTGCTGAGTCATATGTAGGTCTTAGTCCCCTGAATCTGTTTCCACGGATAAACCAGAGGCAGTGATTTGCACAGACATGAAGACAGACCCATCTTCTTGGCTGACACAAACATGGAAGCACTTGACGATACCCCACGGATGGTCGTGTTTGCGTAGGGAAGAGCGGGGAATTCTGGGGAATAGTCCAGTCAGCTCTGAAACCACATCCAGCTGTTCCCCGTCTGGACACCACAGTGGGGAGCCTGCCTTACCACCCCCGGGAGTACCACAGGGAACCTGCTTGGTGAGTCCTGAGGCCCAGCAGGAACCCGGATGGAGAAAGGGCTATTTAGTTGGACCTGAAGGGAGGCGCTTCAAAGGGGCCTTTCAAATTATCTCCTGTGCCCAAGGGCTCCTGTGTCTAATTTCCTGTAAATGAATTACTACTACAGGAAGGAACGTTTCCTGAGGGAGAAAAATTACATGAGGACTTCAGATAGGCTTCCTGCTAAGGTGAAAGGAAAGGGAGAAAGAAAGACAAGGAGGGAGACGGGAACAATGTCAGCAGGACCAACTGTCAGCAGGGACAGGGCCCTGAGAGTCAGAGGTCCCTCCCTTCTTCGCTGCCTGTCCTGGAAAGTGCGCAGTCTGTGCAGCTGTCCTTGGCAGTCCTGGAAGGACTTTCCAGCCTTCCTTTCTCCTTTTGCAAGCTCAAGCATTTAAAAAAAGAAAAAACTTTCCTGAAAAACAAAAACTCAAGACAGAGTTTGTGTTGGACAATTCTTGAGGAGAACAGGGAGCAAGGGAAAGGCTTGGCCTGTCAGAGGGGATCCTTCCTGACATGAAGGGTTGGTTACCCATGCTTCTCTGGAGAGGGGAGTTGGTTGGTTCTTTCCTAATTCAAGGCTTCAAGTGGATCAAGGATGAGATTTAGCTAAGGAAATACAGGACGAAAGGAGGCCTGGGTCTGGACGAAGCCAAGGGAAAACTCAGCTCAATCTGCACACCGTTTGGGTTCCGCTAAGGAAGGGAGCAGCGTCAGTTCTGCAGCAGGGTCATAGGACAGGACTCCTTTGTCATCTGTTTCAACACGTACACTCAGATCACGCCATGATTCTGTAGCTGTCTTTCGAATCTGTTCATGCCATTTGGACATCATCTAGTAATTTCAGGCGGCCCATTCAAAAGGATTATTACAAAAGCATTTAATTTGGGTTAGCCTGTGCCACAAAACGTTACCCATAGAAGAAGGCAAGAAAAAAAAAGCAACAGGAGACTCAGACTATTTCCCTGGAAAGCAGGAAGTGTGGTTGTAAAGCAGTAAGGCAGGTTCGCATGCAGGGCCTCACACCTTACTTTCAGCCACATAGTCTCGCATTCCTTGAAAAGTTAGTGGACATTTCTTGTGGGGATCCTGTGAGGAACATATTCTTGGCGACCACATTACCTACCCAGTGACTCACTCCTGTGGTTCTGGGCAGGAGGCCTTGGTTCCTCGGTGCATGGCGCTCCCCACAGGCCTGCTCGAGTGTCCTCATGACATGGCTGCAGCCACCACCACCACCATCCCCACCCCCGCAGAGTGAGTGAGCCACGTGAGAGTAGGGAAGAGCCACGACTGTTACCCAGGAGAACCTAAATAAACCCTCTAGCTTGGCTGGCTCTCAGTGAACTTAAAAATAACTGATTTTTAGAGTCCACACAGCTGGGCAATACATCATGGGTCTCCCACTAGCTCTGCAGTAGGTCACACCTCTGATTGTGGCTTATGATGATAACGGTTGCTCGGGTTACATTTTAGGGACCTGAAGGCCACTTTTTTTTTGAAAACACTGAAATGGGATGGAAAGGCTAGGCCAGCATCTCTGCCTTCACATCCTGTCTGTCTCCTTTGCTGCTCTAGCCTGTGAGTTGGATTCTGCTCGGCTCTGCATGGAGACATGTTGAACATCTGAGAAATGTTTTATCCATAACACAAGGTTAATGTGACCTAGACTTGCCCAGCCTCTCCCTTCCACACTCAAGGCTAAAGATACCCACCAGCCTTCACCGCTGGGAAGCACACTATCAATAGAAAGGAGGCGAGTTCCCGCAAGATCTCTGCCTATTCCCAGAAAAGACATGCATATCCCTCCCCTTATCAACCTATCATGCTCCTTCATTATTCCTATTCCATATCTATAACCCCTCAACACCCCTGGGGGTGAGAGGTTGATCTGGGAGCATGGGCTCCCCCCTTTCTTTCTCCCCCTTACTCAATACTCTCGGACATTGTTTTTCCCATGGGATGAGAGTCTGGACCTGGGTTAGATAACACGATGTCTTCTATGACCCAATCTCAACAGCCTCCCCCATCACTTCCACAATGCCCTGTTGGTTACGCTGCTGGCCTCAGGGCTCACACAGGGCATGGACACCGGGAGGCAGGATCCGCCCCTGGGAGCCATCCAGAAGGCCAGCTGCCCCTTCCCACCACCAGAGCTCATGAATGCCTGGCCAGGATGCTACACTCTCCCAGTCTTCCTCCCTCTAGACTCTTCTTTCTGCTTCTATGGCCCTTCCTCTTCTGCCCATGGCCTCCACTGTGGTATTTCCAAGGTGGGCACCTATAGACAGGCAGGCAGGGAAGACCCCAGCCTCTGTATTTATCCTGGATTTCTCTCCAAACCTCAGGCCTGCATTGACCTGTCCTTGCTCAACTAGAAGTGTTGATGGGATGTGCTTCACCTGCAGCCAAGCTGATGGCTTTGTCATGACCAGCTGACACACTAACTTTGGCCACAGAGGAAAAAAGTCACAACGGGGCCTTATGCCTCAGGTGCCATCTGAGTTTATGCCCTTGACCTGAAGTCATTACTAAGATCATTCCCTTTCACTCTCTGAAGGGTCACATTTGGAACAGTAGTTACGAAGGCGTCTTAAAGTTCTTCGGCAATTCTGGACCAGTTGTTGTTGATCTGTAGTGTGCAAATGGTATAAAATGTGTAAATGTTCTAAAAGCTATCTGCAGTCTGGATCCAGACCAATGCAGGGTGACAGTTGGCACCAGGGGAACTGACCATTGGAAACAATTAAATGCTGTGTTAGGGAATGCGATTTCCGTGGTATTTAACATCCTTTGGCATTTCAGCGACCTTTTATGAGACATGATACAAGTTAAAGACCTCATTTATTCCATGATCATCCTATTTTACCAAGAGAAAATGAGAGACCCAATGCAGGTGCCCTAGGCTGAGTCACATATCGCATTTCAGAACCTATTGATGGGATGTTAATCTCTGCCATTTGCACGGGGGCCCTGCTCTCGTCCCTATCACAGTATCTGTGTCAGCTCAATTTTCAGAGCGGCTGTACTGAAACATTGACCTGCCACCGATTACAGTGCTGTAATGAAGTGCAGTGAGCCGGTAATTATTCTGCATCACCCTGATCAAGTAACATACAGCCCCAAGTTATCACAATGAGATCCCAGTGCTTGGTCAGGGTGGAAAAAAATGGCCCTGAAAGTCATTTAAAGGGTGTCATCAAAAACGAGTTGGCAAGGCTAGCAATGGAAGAGGTCCCAATCCCAAGATGGTATCTTGGATTCCGATCTCATAAACGCCTCACAGTGGGTGCATGGAAGCCCCCTCTCGTAAATCTGTTTCAAGTAACTTAATGAAAAGTCATATTAAAAGCCACCTGTGAATTGAGAATGATCCTTTGGGAGAGAAGAGTTCTGGTGAGAGGATGGAGGGAGGAGAGGAGAATCTACTAACAAAGTCTTAAGTAACTCTGTATTCCAAGCATTGAGTCTCTTGCTTTGGGAATCAGTATAACTGCTCTGCTGGGTGCTGGCAAAACTCAGGATGCTGCTTGGATGGCCCCTTAAAGTCCCTAAGTGTGTCTCCTATAGTGAGTATAGCCTGATTAAAACTTGCTTTTACATGGGTATGAAATCTGCAAAGAAAAAGGCAAGTCCCAAAATTAATGGAGCACTCACCTCGGAACAGCTGACCAAGTTCACTATTAAACAACTGCCACCTGATTATGTAAAGACATTCCACAATTCAGTCTCCCCTAGTGCGTAGCACTGGCTCTGGAAATGGTTACAATCTGAGTGTACCACTGTTGAAAAATGTGGACTCATAAGTTTGCAATTGCAAATAAAAGTAAGGATGCCCCAGCTTGACTGTTTCTACCATAAACAGCCACTGGGTGACACCTTTATCTGGCCCTTGTGTAAATATGGATGCATCTGTGTGTGCCCACACCTAATTGTATACTCTCAAAAGCATAATAACTCAGGTATTAGAGTCAGCTCCAGGATCCACAGAGACAATCATTCTGCAGCTAAGAGTTCACCTCCTTCTCCTGTGCAGCCCCCATCCCCTGCCTGCTGCCCCTCCCACCCCAGTACCCTGTGTTCTTCTTCCCATCTCACCATTGCTCCAAGGGCTGTGCACTGCTGAGGAAGTCAATTTGTCTTTACAGGGAAGAGGTAGAATCTGGAATAGCTGAAGCTATGGGCTCTAGGCAGGGTGATTTCAAGACTCACATAACCTTCATGTCCCACGGCACATCAAATAGTGAATCACACTAACATTCTATAGAACTCTTTTGCTACAAAAATTTTTGGAATAAATTTTCTAATGGTACTGGTAAAATGATTTAGCTCAGAGTAATTAATCTGATATATAATTAACTATGATATGGCAAAAATTGCCAGGGACCATCCGGAATTCTTGCAAATGGGAAAATGTAATTGCTTCAAATCCTAAACTTGATAATAAAGTTTATATATAGTGTCATATCTATGGATATTCCATCCTACAGGTATCCAGCTTGGCTTTGAACTTGGACTGCATTGTACAGTTTTGTTTGTTTCCAATTTTCTACAATTTTCCACAGTTCTCTGGAGGCTCAACATCCTTTGCCCTTAGTGCCCAAAATGGATTAAAACAGCCCTGATGCAAGACCTAGGCAGCCAGGGTTCAAATCTCTCTCACTGATTGAGCAAGTTATTTGATTACTGGAGTCTCAGTTTCCTCGTCTGCAAATTAAGGCTAATAGCCAGACCACCCTGGAGGCCTGGAAAGCATTTAATGCCAGGGCAGCGACATAGCATGCTCCTGCATAACATTAGTTATTATTCTTAGTCATTTATTTCAACTTCTTGCATAATAAGCTTTATAACAATAAAGGACTTTCAAAGAAAAAACTACACTCTCAGAATCAAACATTTTCTGTGTTATATTCTATGCATAATTTCACGAAGCTATAATCTTTTCATATTTAAATGTTAATATTCTGTTGTTTCCTCTTTTTTCTTAAAGCTTTGGATCAAAAATGCTTTTACAATGTTTTAGTTTTCATATAATCACTCTTATGCTGTATAACATTCAATAATGTTAATTTACCATAATTTGTTTAACTGCTCCCATATTGCTAGTCATCTGGATTATTTTCATAGACATAATTTATGACTATGTCATTTGTATCTTATAATTCATTTATATTCCTAGCCCTCTTCGCTTTTGGAAAGAAGCATTCTGTGAGGTTATTTTCTACTCTGTAAAGTAACATTTCCTTTAATTTGTCCAAAATGTAACTGGATCCAGTTTCAAAGGGCTCCTTCCCACAGTTGGCCCTCTCTGTGGGCCTCAGATAAAGACTGAGCAAAGGAAAGAGAATAAAGGGAAACTCTTGGCCTCTTCCAGGCTTTGGGGGTAGAATTTCCTATGCTTTGGCATGTGTGAGGCAGGACCTGACCATAGGCCAGTGTCTCTGGGACTAGCTCCATCTGCTTTTGTGTACAAGGAAGCTGGTCACTGCCTGACCAGCCATGTGGCATCATGTGATTCACCCTGGCAAAGGCTGACACACCCATCAAGGTAACCCACCTGGCCTGAGGCTGGGTTGTATGATATAGCCAGGTATGAACAGATAAGCTGGGTTGTTTCTCTCTTTCTGAAATTTGAACTCAGAAATAACGAGAAAATGAGCCAATGGCAGCAGGAGTTTGGGCTGGGACTGTCAGGGTGGAAGATCACTCCAGGATCCCCCCACCCGGCACTCCTGCCTCTGCAGGACCCCTTCCCCTTGAGCAAGGCAAAATCCGTGGCTTGCTTCTAATCAACAGAACATGGCAAAGGTGACCCATGTGTAGGATGGTTCATACCTCATTAGGAGTGTTAGGAAAGATCTCATTGTCCATCCTGGGAGAAGACTCTCTCTCGTGCTGGCTTTCGAGAAACAAGTAGCCCTGTGGAGTTGCTGTTGACCCACCTGGCAAGGAGCTAAGGAAGCCAACAGCCCTCAAGGAACTGAGGTTCTCCCTCCAGCAGCCTGCAGGGGACCAGAGTCTCTCACTGAGCATGAGTGTGGAAGTGGATCCTTCCCCAGTCAAACCTCGGATGAGACCATAGTCACAGCTTACAGGTGATTACAGCTTTGGGGATCCTGAAGCAGACGACATAGCTAAGCAGGACCCATGGACTACTGTTCCATGGAAATTATGAGATAATAAATGTGCATCATTTCAAGCCATGACATTTTTGGTACTATGATAATGCAGCAGTAGAAAAATAATGCTATTGATCAAGAAGATGATCCACACGAGCCAGAGTCATGAAGGTGCAGAAAGTAGGAATAAGCTGAACTTGAAGTAGGAAAAAAGAATCAGAGCATGGAAGGCCAAGACTTCAGCTGGCAGAGAGAAAAGACAGAAGTTCCATTAGCGGTGAAGTACTTGGGCAACATCCACAACCTCTTAGGCTCCTGGTGTTCACAGTTGTACAGTAACTACTTGCCACATTAAATCAAATCAAAGTTTGAAACCCAGTTCTTCAGATGGACCAGCCACATTCCAAATCCTCGATAACCACATGTGGCTAGTGGCTACTGAAATAGTAATAAGAGAAAATTCCTATTGTTCCAGAAAGTTCTGCTGGCCAGCACTGCTGACCAATGTTCCTGGAGCTGCCTAGGGTTGTTCCAGTCCCTGAGTGGCTCAGCTCTGCCATTACTGCCTTCCTTTGCCTGACTCTCCATCATTATCCGGTTTGTTGAGCATATGGACATGAAGTAGTATCCAATATTTTGACATCTATTCTTCTACCCCCGACCACCCATACAACACCCCCTCAGTGACAGCAGTCAACACCATCCCATATTGTCCAACGCACCAGCTCTCATGGGCCTTCCTTTCCTGTCCCCAGGCTACTCTCAGCATTTCCCACCCCCACCCCCCTCCCCTGGGTAAGTCAGGAGACATCCTATGCGTCAGCTGATTTTTCCTTCCAGCCTCTTGGGAACGAACCTGGGGTGAAAATCTTACACCATCTGTCAGGCAACATTTCTCCTCTCACTCGGGTCCCAGCACTTTGGCAGAAGTACAGGGTTTGCTTTCCCCGTTGACCTTTGCCCTACCAAACATGGTTAGCTCATTAACCATTTTGCTATTACTGTACCTCTAAATCAGTCACCAGAAAACCTATTCCCCTGCTGGTGGAGGTGTCTGGTGTAAAACTTTATCTCTCCCTCAGCTCAGGTAACAGGATATTAAAATATTTGTATCAAGCATGCTGAAAAGTTCAACTGTCAAAAATAGTAATTTTGTGTCAAGTTCAAAATGAAATAGACAGTCCCAGAAGGACAATTTTGAAGAATCTGCTTTTGTCCAACCTGGGCCTAGGGGGGAGCAATGGCAATGAACGAGCAGGGGAGCCGAGGGCCTGCCTGGGGCGAGACGGGAAGCTCGTTCCATGGGGCTGGATTTTCACATCCAACGTGCATGTAATTCACACGTAGTAACTCAGGGAACGGAAAATCGCAGCTGATGGATCGAGTGGCACAGAAGCCCAGGGATTTGCTGTCTAACTGTCCACCACCGAAGGCTCCATTTCCAACCTAGCCCCAGTCGGGAAGAGAAGGAAGGCGTAAGGACGGAGAAATGGGGGTGACGAAGAGCAGGGAGACAGAACGCAGAGCGAGAGAGGGAGAGTGAACTGCTCAGCCCCGACCTGCGCATGCGCTCAATGCTTTGCGTCATCTCCAGGTGGTCGCAGGTGAGGACCCTGAGCAGGGGCTGCGTCCTGTGCACTTCTGGATCCCGGGGCCAGGGCTTGCCAAGAGTCCGTAAAGGCTTTGTGTAGGTGGAGGTAGTCCCAATATTAAAGAATAGCGTTGAGGTAACCCAGTACCCTCCCAGATCCCCCCTCTCGTTCCTCTTACGGAAATTTTCTGGCCTGTGCTTCCCCATCTGGAACACACTCCCCTCACGGCCGGCAACACGCCTTCGCAATCAAAGCGCTTGAATTCCGGAGCCAGTCTTTGGCTCAAGACGAGCTGTGCAATTTATCAGTTATGGCCCTTGGGCAAGTGATTTCATTGTTCTTAAACTCATTTCCTCATCAGTAAAATGCAGATATAATAATCCCTGCCTCACAGGCTTTGTGGAAATCAATTGAGATCATTTAAGATAGCACTTAACATACTCTCAAAGTCCGTAAACATTAGCTGTTAAGTTGTTGTGGCTGCTGCTACTGCCAAGATCATGATCATTATTATTATTCACAAACCCACATAAGCAGCACCTGCTTTAATAAATCAGCCCATCCCTCCTGGCCCACACTCAAAATTCCCTCTTCTGACAATAGAATCTTTGTCTGAATCAAATCTTTTGTCCCCATGTTTACCTTCATTAACACATCCCAGTTTGAAATTTTATGTGTGCATATATAAACATGCACACATATGTCTGTCATTTCTCCATTTAATAGAAGAGTTCTGTCTCTGTTTAATAGTAGGGTCCTATCTGTCTTGTTCATCTCTTGAATCACTCAATTCACATTAAATCTTTAAACGGGGTCTGTATTCTCTCCAATGACACAGCCAGGGTGACATCACTAAATCAGAGTTCAGATGAAGCCCTTGAGCCTCTTGTACTCTTTATCTCTGGACTCCACTTGCTTTTTCTTTGCTCCTTCATCAGATACTTTCTCTCACCATGGAGACAATGTGTTCAGTAGCCATTCCAGAGAAAAAAATAAATGTTCTTGCTGAGTAAGCTTCTGGTGGAAAGTCCTAGGGTAGACTCTGATTGGTCCATTTGAAATCACATGCTCTTGCCTGAACCAATCACAAATGGCTCTGGTATACAGAGCACTCTAGTAGTCAGGGGCAGACTCCAGCCTCCATAGGGTGGAGTCAGCCTGGACCACAGTAACAGAGGGCACAGGGATATTATGGGATGAGAAGTGGAGGGTAGTTTCCCAAAACCTATTGAGCAAAGCAATAAGTATCACTCCACTGTACACACAACGCCTAGAAGGGAACAATCACAGCACAGGGGCTCCATACATGTGCCCATGTCTTGCCTCCCTAGTGCCTAGAGAAACAAGGGCATGGAAACTGAGTCAAGATCCATTCAGGGCCTACTCCATCACCTAACAGCAGGGTTATTTTGGACAAGTTACTTTCTCCCCTCTGAATATCTGTCCTGCCCTATAAACAAGAAAGAAAATGTTTCCTCTATCACCAGCTCTTGGAATTATTATGAGTATTAAATCAGATGGCATATAAAAAGACCTCTTAAATTAAAATAGTACATAAGCAGGTGTTGCTTATAATCCCATGATTGGCAGCTGGCTGAGGGTTACAGTCATTGCATCCTTTATGTCTGGAAGCTCTTTCAGCACTTGGCATGTCACCTGGAATGTGGTGGCAATAGGACCCTGCCACTCTTCTTGTATCTTTTAATATCTATATAATACTTCCACAAGTGCTTTGACTAAAGAATAATGAGCTGTGAGTTCATGCATGGTGTGTGATTGTGTGTGTATTTTAAACCACGATGTCACTAAACCTCAGGAGTTTTCAATCTGTTTTCCTAATAAAGTTTACTCAGAAACATTGGATCGGCAGTGACTGTGGAGAGACCCTAGGGCTCTTCGTGTAAATTGAAAAGACTCCTGAGCTTGCTCCTGTTTTTATTATGGGAATCACACTAAATGTGATAATTTTTGAGAAGCTTGTTTGCTGTCAACTTCTAATTGTGCCTGTTCATAAGCAGCTGAATGGGAACAAACCATCTCCTTCCATCTGTGATTACAGTCACCAAACATAGAAACCTTCCCATCAGACAGAAATAGAAAACCCTCACCTTCAGTAACTTCACACAGAATAGATGCTGGGTCACAGGCTCCCAAAGCAAAGTGGCATTGAACAATCTCTCCCCACAGCTTCTTCTTACAATTCAAAGTGGTGTGTGATTGAAGTTTGACTTGGGACTGCATTTTCCACTGCCAAATCTGAATGCTCTCTCTACACTAGCCACCCAGATATACCCAGTGACCAGACTTTTCCACCTCTCCTTGGCAGCTGTCATTTTGCACTCTGAATTAACCTGATTGCTGATGAAAACAGAGACTTGGTTATATTTTGTTTTATGTATTCCTTCTTATAGCGTAAGTAAATTTATCCTCCCAAAATCTTTTAAGCTCCTGGAGACTTCCTCTTAGTTTAGAACTGGGAAAGAAACAAACACCATCACCAAAACTTTGGGGTTTTTGAAACCATTTAGTCCAAGCTTGATTTAATAGATGAGCTCATTGAAACAGATAAATTAAATATGTTCATCATGGATAGTGTAAGACCTCTAGTAGATGCTTAACAAATTCTTGCTAGAGTGAATCAAGTTGAATTTTAGCTGGCGATTTACCTTTTAGCATAATGAGTGATTTTCCATGAAAAGAATACAGTATCTCTGGACATCTCAGTTGTGAAATATGCAGGGTCAGCAGAGGCCCACCTCCTAGTTACATCAATCTTGACCTTCCAGGCCCCGTACAGAGGCTGGAGAGAGGCTTCAGAACCTGACCCCTTCCTGAGATCTAGGAAATTCCTTGAAAGGAATCTGTAGGGAGTTCTTCCAATTCTGTGTGAGTCAGGTGTCCACCATCCAAGCAAATACCTGAAATAACCAACTTACGAAGGAAACAGGTTCATGCTGGCTCACATTTTTAGAGGTTGCTTCGGGCCCATGAACAGGCAGCAGCTCATCATGGTGGGCGGCACATGGTGGAGCAAAGCCACTCATATTCTGGCCTGGAAGCATGAGAGAGAGGGTGAGAGCCTGGGTCCGATTATCTCCTCCAGGAACCTCAGACCTCCCACTAGGCAGCCCCTCTTGAAGGTTACGGTCACCTCCAATAGCACCAAGCTGGGGACCAAGCCTTTAACACATAGGCTTTTAGGAGACATTCTAGACCCAAACCGTCACAGACGCCTTGCGCCCAACACTTCCATGAATCCATGCTTTTGCTTCACTGTTCCCTGTGTCAGAAATGTCCTGTTTCCTTTTCCCCCTACTCTCCCCTCACCTCCGGTTTCCACCTCAGCTTCTCTGGACCTCCAGACCTGGGGACACAGCCCCCCTCTCCTTGGAAGTCCAGTCACAGTCCCAGCTTCTGTGTCTGTGAACCTCCCATCTCCTGACTGCCAGGCCTCGGGGGAGGAACTTTTCACTCATACCTCCTGTAACTATCCATAAAACCCCAGAAATACATGCTACCGTGCCCCTTATACAGATGAGAAATCTGAGATGGAGATTAGTTAAGTGAATCATTCAAGGTCACACGCATAGCCAAAGAGTATCCATGAGACTTGGTCTGGTGCCAAAACCTGGGACCATAACCTCTCTCTGGATGCGACTTTGCTTGGGTAGACCACCTTAGAACTGTTTCACACTCTTGGCTTTCCTCAGTTTGGGGATTTCCTGAGTTTAGGGATTGAGGTTCAGGTGCAACTTCTTAGGCCATTGGCTTTGCACCATGGGCCTGTATTTGGTCCCTGGGATGGCCATGATGCTGTTCCTTTAGCACAGGAAGGCCCACGCCTAAACTCAAGGCCCACAGAAGTGAGCCTGTCTGCTGCGGGTGCATGGGGATGTGCTGGAGCCTGTGTCACTGAGATCCCATCAGCTTGGTGCTCCTGTCCCCTCATGACCAGCTTGCATTTTTGGAGTATTGAGTATGGGCGAGAGGCACCTTTCTGTGGGCTCTCTGCAGGATTCAGGCATGCTGGGGCATTTGGAAAGGACTGTGAGGCAGGCCTGCCGAAGGTCTCTGCGCAAGGGGTCAGGATCCCGTAGGGAAGGGACTCACCCTCATTGAGAGAGGATCAGGTACATGAGCTTGGGTTGGATGGGACAGGAAAATCTCAGTGCAGAACTGCATGACGAGAGTCCTGCTTAGCTTGCTCACTACCATGTCCATGAATGGATGAAGGCCAGAGTTGTGTCCTGCTGCTTTGTCCTGCTCCCCCTGCCAGCACCCAGGTGGCATTACTGCTTCACTATCCCAGGGAACGTGGCAGCCAGCTTGGCAGACAGAGAATCCAGAGTCTCAAATCCAGTCAAAGCAGAATATGCCTGCATCTACAAACGTGCCCCGATTGATTAGCAAATGGCCACCACCACTCTTTCTCATGCATGTTGGTGTCAAATTTGCTTTTTGCACTAAAGAGGTTATGTTTTCTCAAACCAGATTTTTGCAAAATTCTCAACTGCTCACCAACCTTTAGTCCTGTTTGTAGAGTGGATCAACTTGCAATTCTAATTGGGCCCAATTGTCCAATTGCAAATGGGCCCTTGCAATTCCACAAGGAAGACAAAAAGGAATGGTTCAGAGAGCCACTGGGCCTGCAGCTCGGATTAAATACAATCCTATTTTTTTCCCATGCAGATTTCTGGCAAATTCCACCCTCACATGCAGTTGGCTTTAATGTCGTCTTAAGACTTCATAAAGATTTTGTCATTGACTTGGGCCTTTCTGATGACTTAATTACAAGCAATTGCTAGAGGTTTGTGCCTTGGAAAATATAAGGCACCAGCCTTTCAGGCCTCTGAGTTCTGAGTGTGCCTCCCTTGACCTGGAACCCCTGTAACGGCTGGCGTTAGCTGAGCACATTCTGCATGCCATGAACTGTGCTAAATGTGTCACCTCACTCATCAAATAGAAACTATTTGCTATTAACCTAATTTTGTAGCTTTGGGAAACTGAGGCACAGGGTAATAAATGACTTGCCCAAGTTCAAATAACTAGCAGGCAACTAGAACTAAAAGTCAAAGTTTATCTGCCTAATATCAAAACTGAGCTCTTGACTGTCCTAACAAATCGCTTGCCAACAGAATGTTCTTCAAGCCCACTGGCCATCGAACCACTGAACTTTTATTCAGCCTTTAGAACCCTGTCCAGGATGGCCACTTTACAGAGTCCTTCCTGGCTTCTTCAAATGGAGGCAAGCTCCCCTGAGCCACTTTGCCCACTATGAACACACTGTTATATTCTGTTACCAGAATTATTTGTTATCGTGTCTGACTTTCACACGGGACTATAAATTCTGCAAGGACAGGGAGCAAAATCGTGACAGATGTTCAGTACACGTTCAGTACATGTTGATCAACTTACTTGAAGAAAGTTATTGAAAACTAGAGTTTCACTGCCATTTGGGAAAACACAGGGCTTTTACACTTCCTGGCCCCTTTGATCCTCTCTGCAGCCTGGAGCATGCAAGAGAGACTTCGAGAAATGATCCCTGAGGCCTCCTGGCTCCCCTTGAGAACAGGTTCCTGGCCACCTCCTCCTTAGAGCCGCCATTAAGAAAGTGAAGGGGACTCACAAGTGCGGTGACCACACTCACTGTCATAAGCACCTCTTGTTCCACCACCACCGATTGTTCCTGTTTCTTCTCAGAGCTCTCTGCAGGCAGCTTCAACCAAAAAATTTGAGCGTGCCACAAAAACGACAGACTCTAATGGTTGTTTTGCATTCGAGCTTATTGATCCTCTCCTTACAACTAACCCATAATTACTGCTCAGCGTTCTCTGCATTCATTCAGTCGTGATGAGCCATGCGTTCTTTCCTGAGCATATCTAATTTAAATGGTCTTTTCTAAATGGTAGGTACGACATGGTGACAAGATAGTACATAAGCTCAGATTTCTGTTGTCGTTAAGTACAAATATTTTGATAAGTGCAGCTAATATGAGATATTTCCTCCTAGCTGGATATGATACACATTGAAATATGACATTGGGACCATCTGTTCTTCATCATAAATATAAATGGAGTGATAATGAGCAGAACGTGTTAAGGACTAGCAGGATGATTTGCACTCCCAGGGTTTAATTTGGATCTTCATTAATCTAAAAATAAAACAATCTACAAATGACAAATGAACACATTTTTACTGATGCTGTGCAAGTATCTTTTAGCCTATGGAATATGTTCTTGCCACTTAAAATAAGAAGCGAAGAATGCAAAAGAGATTCTTTTTAAAGCGCTCACTGAATTCTCTGCTCAAATCATTAACACACTGTTCCCGTGGGTCTGTATCAAATCCTAGTATGCATACCTGGCCTGATGGGGCGGGTGGTGCAAAAACGACCTCGATCTGGGCACTTCCTCACTGTGTGAACTTGACCAAGCTACCTCACCTCTCTCTCTCCCAAGGTTGCAATGAGATCTTCGAGCCAGCCCACACTCGGTACCCACGCAACGCTTGGCACTGCATAGTGTTCAGTACATAGACTCGCAGCTAATGGTTTCTGGGCACTTGCTGAGAGATTAGATGGATCGTACATAGGATATCATATTCATTATCATTTCTATTTTACACATGAGGAAACTGAGGCATAAAGAGATAAGCTACTTGCCAGACTTGAAGTGTGGGACCTGAGATCCACCCTAGGCAATCTTGTCCTTCAGCTTGATAGTTTTCGTTTTTATTGTTATAATTGCTATGCATCCCCAATTAGAGAAAAATGACATTATTTTCTAGCCAAAGTCTACATGACAAAACAAAGCAAAAGTCTGTCATGGTTGCGCAGGAGCCCGGCTATGGTGAGATCTCTGTCCTATTACATGGGGGCACCCAGGGTGTTGAATTGCCTTTCCCCGCTCATTAGCCCACCCCGGGAATTCTTTGTCCCTCTCTCACTGAGGTCTGCCTGCCCACCCACTCTTCCAGGGGAGAGGAACTTCCAGGAGCCTCAGGTCTTGCTAGAGATGTGCCTCAAAGCCCAGACAACAAGTAACGCATCCCCACCCCCTGGCCTCTCTGGGACAGTCCACGTGACCCCTACCCAGGAACTCTCTGCTGCTGCCTGCAGTACTTGAGCCCCAAGAGTGTCAAATGGGCCTTACAGCTGTTCACTGAATCCTCTCCCCCAGTCATCAGGGCTCCCGAAGACCTACTGTGCACCAGACACCATTCCAGGCAACTGACATGCATTATGTCATTGCCTGCTCATGACAACCCCAAATTTGTCCCCTCCATTTTAGAAAGAAGCAGTTAGGAGTCAGAGAATTGAAATAAATTCCTCGTTTGTCATCTCCGGCCTCTCTCCTTCCTCTGGCTTAGGATATTCTTAAGGTGTGCCTGCCTCTGGGACTTCCCCGACACCCTTGCCCTCTGCACCCCACTGTCTGTGTGGATGCCCGTTTTGGGGTTCACACGGCACAGCAGCTGCTCGACACCCTACAGCTCCTCGCCTGGCTTCCCCTCTGGACTTCATGCTCCAGGGGACCTGTGGTGCCTAACGGGGTGTCCATGAATGATTGATGAACAAATGCATCCCAAGGTCACAATGGTCACAGAGCACGGTGGCAAGGCACAACTGTGCAAGCAGGCCTACCTGGCTTGTGCTATGAGCTAGCAGTGTTTCCCACACGGTGGCTTAGCCCCCCGGGCCTCACTCCTGCCATCTCTAAAATGGGGGTAAAGGGAACTGCCTCTGTGGGTTAGGACGTTAAATGGATTCATATCTGCTGGCTTTTTACTAGTAAAAAGCAGTGAGACTCACTGTCCACCGTCATTATCCTCATCGCCACAGTTGAGCCCAGGCCAGACTCTTCAAAGCCCAGGGTTCTCCAAGCTTGAGGTCCACACACTTCTAGGTAGGCCAGAACCCTGATTCTCGTTGGTGAGACATTTTCTTCAGCTTCGCTTAGCAGTTCAGTTAGGCAAGGAACTTCCAGTGGTCCCTGCCAACGCAGCTGGGTCTAGTCAGTTTCCTCTTAGTCTGGCCAGGGGAGGCTTATGTTCTGGCAGAGTCAGCCTCAGGAGCACCGGGCCTTCCAGGTGGGAGGTGTTCTGCCTGGAACTCAGGTGTCTCACATTTCCAAATCCATCTTTTCCCTTCCAGCCCAGCTCTCTCCCAGGCATTCTCAGAGATCACTTGAATACCCACAAGCATCCAACTATGGGAAATTTCTACCCTAGGACGGTCTGTCCACCCCACCTTCCCGAGCTCCCTCCTCCAATGAACACATCATGATGTCAAGAGTGGTTTCTGAACTCCCAGAAACTTGGGAGGCTGAAGCAGGAGGATTGCAAATTTGAGGCCAGACTCAGCAATTTAGTGAGGCCCAAAGCAACTAAGTTCCTGTCTCAAAATAAAAATTAAAAAGGACTGGGGATATAGCTCAGTGGGAAAGCACCTTTGGGTTCAATCCTCAGTAACAACACCAACAACAATGGTTACCGTGGCACACTGAACAAACTTGGCCAGCAAGGCCAGAAACACATACAGCACCAGGGGTCCCACACTCTGTCAGGTGAATGGGGACCACCCAGAATCATTCCCTCACACAAGGCCATTGCAAGGAACTGGGGAAAATTCTTGGATTCTGTCGATTGGCACACTGATGGCTAACCATGTCAAGATCCTCTCTCTGTCCCTTTCCTCCAGGAGAACAAAAAATCATCCAAATTTTAAGCTTAGGGAAAAATTAAGAGACTCAGTTAAAACGCTAAATTTTTATAAATACAAATTTGTAAAATTGAACAAAAAGTGTGATCCCACCATTGATAATACTGGGGCAAAGGTGTAGAAGCACCCACCACCTCGGACACTGCCCTGACCACCACTGACCCCTTCTCCTTCCCTGGGGCTGGAGAGTTCAGTGGTGGTGAGGAGAGAGCTCAGGCCGAGCCCCATGGGTCACTTTGCTGTGCTCTGGGCAGGATTTCCAAGGAGCCCACCCATCATTAGCCTTTCTATAAAGACATTTCTAACCACAGTGTGCAGGCCACTCCACCAACCCAAGACTGCCCTTCCAGCAATCCTCAGTATCACTCTCACACCTAGAAACCATGGCTCCCTCGGTGACAGAGGGGGTCTGTTCCCAGGCATTTGCTGTGAGCCTGCCCTGGGCCCAGCTCTTGCTTCGGGGGTCCATTCTGCCCCATTTCACCTTCGCCCATCTCCCTGGCTCCCTCAAGTCACTGGTGTTCCACACAGTCTCTGGCTCCTCTGAAACCCCAGCAGGCACTGGGCCAGCACGGGCCTGTAACTCTTGGCATCCGCGACCTGCAGCCCCACACCTGCCGGGCTGCCCGAGCACAAGGCCTGTCAGATTCTGCTGCAAACACCACAGACCCTTAATAAATACGTGTAGACTGAGAGATAAAATTCAGTGGGTGATGAAAGAACCCTGTGATGCTCAAAGAAGATTTGGGGCTAAAATCAAGTTCATGTGATACCGAGTGTTTGGAAAATTGTTTTTGTGCGCTTCTAGTGGAAATGGCTTTTTATCACTTCAACTCTGGGTTTGTTTGGTTTTTTCGCAGAGTATTTTACCTCTGCTCACCATGTGTGAAGGAATAACTCTGTGGTCTGTGGGGAAGCTCTAAGCCAAAGTCCAGAATGATGAAGTCAAGCACGAGAAGAGATTTTGAGCTCTAACGAGTAAAATACATGAACCGTTTGGGGGGAAATGGGCGTCATTCACCAGCGCTCCACACGGCTATTTATTCCTCTCAGAGCCCTTCTTACTTGGATGAAAAATATGGATAATACACTGACATATGCCACCATCCACTGGGTTCAAAGATGTTATCCTGATCCCTAATGGGAAAAAAATAGCAAGTAAATAGAGAAAGTGGAACAGAGAACCAAGTCTTAATTCTTGTTTTTTTGAAGGTCTATTTTTTTTTTTTTTTTTTTTGCAGGATTTTGTATAAGGTTCTCTATTCATCCAAAAGTGATCTGAAAATACTGGGAACAAATTAAAAAAGCAGAATACTGGTTTAACCATTTCTTTGAAGTTGTTAGTCAACTGCACCTGACTCTTAGTGCACTTAATTCAGTCTTGCATTTACCAGGGTAGGACGCCTTTAGAAACGGCCAAACACTTAGATCTTGAAAAGGATGTCTTAACTGTAGTTAAACCCACCTATGTAGTATAAGCTATCTACCTTTTGATAATAAACAGAATTAAGTGGTGTTGTGAGCATGATAACAATTTTGCTTAGGTGTTGTAGCTCCGGTTACTGACTTTGCTCTTACCTCGCTCCCTTATAAAAAGTTTGTGATATTTTGATGTGTAGCAAAGATAAACAAATGACACCCTCATGATTGCGACTTCATTGTAATTATGTCTCCGGCCCTATGAATAACTGCAAAAAGAACATCAAAAGTCAGAAGAGACGACTGCTCACAAACACGACAGGTTTCCTGTTAACAGGCAAGTCAGAAAGTTGGATTAGGAGAAACACTTCTGATGCGAAGATGATTATGCATTTGAAGAAGGTAATATTCCTGTTTTCTGCAATTAACTATGTTCTTAAAAAGCAACAGGCGTGGAAGAATCACACATCTACGGTGATTTTTTTTCAAAGAAAACAATTAGTACCCATATCAAAAAAGCTAATTCAGATTAATTAAAGAACACCCACATCAGTTAAATATAATACTTCCTCTTCCACTTAACTCACTCTGTACAATGCGTTGCTAAAAAGTGTTGGGCTTCAAGATAATAAAGAATGACAGTTGAAGGGGCTGGAGCTTGGAAGAAAACTTTAGGGTCTATGACCATTTTAATTGCACATAATTATGGATAAGGAAGTGGAACAATTTAATTTCTGGGCCTTCATGCTATTAGAAGGCTAATGGAACAGTATCAAAATTGGTTATTTAAGTAAAATTGCAAGAATCTGTTTTTCATTCTGAAGTCTAAATGGAAACTAAATGAAACGTCGACTACGTTCTCTTCCATCTTTTCATTATGGGATATAATGGTAATTCGAGATCTAGTGGAAATTATTTATGGCAATTTAGGACAAGTAAAGTGAAGCGCACTTTTGAAATATTTGTTTTGTTTCTTTAATTGAGAAAATACAGAAAAGTATGATGAAGAAAGGAAAGATTGCCTCGTGGGTACAAAACACCTCTGGAAGCAAGCAAGAAACCTGCAAAGGTCACACCTTGGGGGAGCTGGTTGTGCAGGGGTGTGGGTGGAGAGAGTCTGGGCTTTCACTAGCTACCTTTTGTTGTTAGGACATTGTTTTTAAAAACCACATTGAGTTAAATCTGGAGGCAGTTATCCCTACATCACAGTACTTACAATACTCTTCTGTGGACTGATGTCCTTTTTCTCTTTTACAAAGTTGGGAACATGGTATGTTCCGTAGCCTCCTGCCTTCCGAGCCTTCTCTCTATTATCGAACATCCTTCCGAAGCTCGACCATCCATAGACGAACAGTGACTGTTCACAGAGGAATCCTTTCTTTCGGTCAGTCCTCTGGTGTGGGCAGTTAACTTATCCCACTTTCTGTTGATGTAGAAAGTTCTGCAATAAACATTCTTACCCTGGGCTCTTTTGATACATTCCTGATTATTTTCATAAGAAAACTTCTACTGGAGTTGAATTACCAAATCAAACAGATAAACATATTAGAGGTTTTGGTACATTTGCCAAAATCTCCTGTAGGACAGGATTACCAGTCTGGACTCTGGTCAGCCATGGCGAGCGGCGCAGCACCTAGGAGTGCCCTCCTTGGGCGCCTCCGGTACAGGGGCAGCTTTGGTGACTGCTCCCACGAAGACAGGTTCTACTGAAATAGTCAGATCAAAATAGGGATTTCCACAGACAGGCCTGGAATGAAGCGGCAAAGCCACTTCAAAGCCACGACTTCTCTGACACTAGGACCTGGTCCTGGAGAGCTGGAAGTGCTTCGTGGACCACCAAGTGCTAGAGGTCGGGAAGACTCCTCTAGAGTCTTCTGTCTTTGGCAGCATGACAGAATTTCTGATTGAGGGTCATCTGTGTTCCCCAGGAATTCAACTTCCCAATGGTCACCTGTTCAAGAGGCCTCACCTCCTATGTCGGGTCCACACCAGACCCTCCCTTTTGGAAGGTGGAAGAGACCAGCAGAGCACCTTGGACATGGTCCCTTGGGACACTCAGGGAAAGTGATTCTAGTCTGCTTTTTCATTTAGAACTGGAACATATGCCTTTAGGATAATGCAGAAGTAATCCTCATTCAACATGGATAAATTTCGAAGTTACAGAAAAGCACAGAGAAAATGAGTACTTCCTTTCATTCCACCGTTCAGAAATAATGTTATCTGAATCTGTTGATATTTCAGCGTTTTTGGTAACCAATATCTAGTCTTCTGAGCATATCTGTATTTTTATTTGGTAAATGTTTTATGCTTTCTGTGTTATAACCTGACTTTTCACTTAATATATTATAAACTGTTTTCTAGGTTATTAAATAAGTGACCAAACATATCTTTGATGCCTTTATATATTGTCACATAAATGTACCTTTAAAAAAATCTCTAATGTTTATTTGTAAATTCATCTAGTAAAGTATGAGCTCTCTCACCCATCTGTATTCCATACAGCAAGTGCCCCAAGCACAGGCAATGGGTTGTAAGCTAAACCTAGCATCCTCTAAGACAGCTGGAAAGAGTGAGACAATTTTTTAAATGTTCAATCAATTATGGAAGAGAAAATTCTAAACTACAGGCAAAAATTAAACCTCGAGCAATTTTCTGCTAAACTTACTTCCCTAATACTTTTAGATTCTTGCTCCAGTTGAAAGAAATAAACTCTGGGAAGGGCTGGGGAGATAGCGCAGTTGGTAGAATGCTCACCTTACAAGCACAAAGCCTTGGGTTCAATCCCCAACACTGCAAAAAAAAAAAAAAAAAAAGAAGAAGAAGAAGAAGAAATGAACTCTGGAAATGAGAGGCAATGCCTATGGGTTCATTGAATGCAAGAAATACAATATGGAATCCAATCAACAAGCCCACACTCACAGAAAAGATCATGGTCTCATATCAAAATATTAGAGAATTAAGCACATATATGTTTTAAATAAAAATAAAATATTTTGAGTATGGAACTCATATGTCATTTTTTATAATGCCCTGCTTCGGACCAACTTTTTCAATTAACTGACTGATAACCATTTTTAATCACATTGGATAAGAGGATTTACAATCTATGGATAACCTTGTGGGGGAACAACATCTTTATGAACAGGACAGATGACATCATTAACTTGTCCCTGAAACAATGAAAAGCCATGTTGATCCAAGTGCACATGAAGACACACCGAATGTGAATAGCTTAAGTGATTAATGACATTTATGGACATCAGCAGCTTCATCGTCGCCATCATCATCATCATCTCCACCAGGTTTACAGGGACATTTCTCTCCTTACCAGAAGTTCCTCTCCTGTCTGGAAGGCATGCTCCCTTAGTACATTAAGCAGCTGGGAAACCTACTTCTCATTTTTAGAGACATGTCTAATGTCTTAGTGCCTCAAGACAGCTTCCCTTTTGTGCAGATAATGGCTGGACTGGGAACATTTAATATGAGCAGGACTAGGAAATGTCACACACGGGAGGGCCGTATTCTTTCTGTTGTTAGAATCAACCTATCATAAAAATAAAAGATGAGAGTATTTCCCAGCTGCCAGCCTTTCTAAATGAGGTGGCAGCCCCAGCTCATTAAAGATGCCACATCGTAGCAACAGAAACTTGGTTGTGGCGACATACGGACAAAACCAACTCTGATTTGGAAAGTCATCAAGTGATTCCACATTATGTGACATTTTCCTTATTGTAGTTTTTTCATACAATAACACCGCTTATTGTTCCCATCATGAGCCTTAAGAAACTTGCTTTCATCAACTGTTAATATTATTAGGATAAAAATTCTCTTATTTATTATCAAGTTGGCTTTCCTCCATAGATTCTCTTTTTCTCGGCGGGTCATTTAATTATTTCCCATCTCCACAAACATCTGTTCTGAATTCCCATTCCACCCAACATCTCCTTTCTTTCTTTCTATTTCAGCTTCAATTAGAAGTTTGCTAACACTGGGATCTCCACTCAGATCTTGGACCTTTGCAATTAATTTTAATCAGGCTTGTTAACACTTTTTTAATATGTAAGAAATAAGCAAATATGTAACTAAAAAGCCGTTTATGTCTTTTATGAAGGTAACAAATATGCAATTAAAAACCCCTTCTCTCGGTGACTTTGCAATAAATTAACTTGTTTTGTCACTATTGTGCCTGTGTAATGTCATTTACTCTGGAGTTTTGACAGTCAGTTTTTTTTTTTTTTTTATCCCTGGCAAAATTAGCAAGTAATATTAAGATCTAAGAAATGACAATTAGTTTGTGAATTAGGTGGGATATACAATGTGTTAATTATTGAGGGACCAGACTTCATGCAATTAAAATTTAGCATCCAGATAATGATAATATAGTAGGCTTCTGAGTATCTAATGAAGTTGAAAATGTTCATTACCAATAAATTAATTCTCAGTTGCTTAACCAGTCTTTAAAATGTCTATACGGAGGGGGTAGATCATAATAATCAGTACTGTTCGCAAATAGAATCATAACACAAGCTCTTGAAAGTCTAGGAGGACTATCATTTTATTGTCAGAATTCCCCACACGCTGACAGGGAACCTTTCCAAAGACTCAGAAATATGATAGCCACAGAGGTCTTTGCTTCTCTTAAAACATCCTTTCAAGTCATCTAAAGATCAAAGAAAGATGAGAAGAGGGAAAGGGCGTGGAGAGGGAGGGAGGTCTGGAAAGACCGCACGTGCTCAAACAGACCCTTCCTTCCCCTTCGCTTTTTAGTGGTGATTCTTAACTTGACCTCCACACCCTCCTCTTTGTAATTTGGAAACTCGGTTACAAGTGAATTTCCTCCTGTTACAGGATCCCTTACTGTCCTAGGTGCTGAAGAGGCAATGACAAGTCTGTCTGGGGGAGACAGAAGCAGTCATTATATTGCAGCATGATAACAGCCTGGCGTAAAGACAGACTCGTGGCTGCCTCCCACGGGGTCCCTCTGGCTGCTGAATGGAGAGTGGAAATGGAGACCAGGGTCTTGTGGAAGACGCGGTGACCTGCACCACAGTGGCAGCCCCAGAGACAGGGAAAGGCGGAAAGTGCGGCGGCAGGGGGGTAAGAGTATTTTGGAAATAGAACAGTACCAGAATTTGCTTGAGAAACTGGAGAGATGGCACTATTGTTTCCTGGCTTGGGGTTTGTTAAGACTGCAGGATCTACAGGAGATCTGAGCAAGGGAGTTGTGATAGCCCTGGTGTTGAGAGGGGAGACTGGGCTGAGGCAATCATCAGCACATAGATGGTTCTGAAACCCTGGAATGGATGAGCATGTCTAGGGAGAAACTGCAGAAGGAGAAAAGAAATCCTAGCAGCAAGTAACTCTGACATTCAGGGGACAGGATGGAGGAAGAGAAACTAGCAAAGAAGACTAAGAAGGAGCATCCAGAGAACTTAACAGGACAGGCAGGACGGCACGCTACGTGGGAACCAAGAGAAGAGCGAGCTTTGGGGTGCAAGGGAACTGGGGATCCCCTAGCTGTTTTTAGGTCATTCACCAAGACACTGTTGTAACAGCAGAAGATTAGAAAGAGTCCAAAGGTCCACGATGGGAGACTGAAGAAATAACGTTAGGCCCATCCATGCGGAGGGATGCTCTCTAGGTTCAGAAAAGAGGCACGTGGAATGATTTCCAAAACCAACTATCACAAAATTTACTCAAGTTAAAGAAAAATTTTTAGTATATTTGTGCCCATAAAAGGGAGGAGGAATGAAGGGAATTGCTTTAATATTTACTGAATATTTCTGAAAGATACAAAATAACACTTGCCTGTAGAGAAGACAACAGAACAACTCAGGAACTGAGGTGGAAGGGATAGGATGGCTTTTAATCCTCATGGTGTCGCTTTTAGACTTTAAAATTCATATTTTATGCTATGGACCTTGACTAAACAACATCGATGATGATATTGCTATATTGTTTTTTGTTATCTTTTGTTCCCAATAGTTATAATATTCATATTGCCTTAAGATCCTGTTTATCACCATCATTTGGATGCTTCTGTGCTGGATTAGTTTCTGGGCTCACTGATGCTTCTCTGATTTTTCACCTCACATTTCCTAGTTCATGAGGTTGTTGTTTACCTCTTATTGAGCTTCAGCGTACGTTCAGATAGTTTTTCACATAGATGTATAGCTCCTAAGTTTTTAAATATGTGAGAATTTCTTTTGTTATGGGGCGCAACTTAACAACAGACCGATCACCACTGAGAAGTCCAAATTTGAGAGTCTTTGTTAAGCCAGCTGACTGTCTCACACAATGCCCCAAAAAATGGCTATTGGGAGAACAACCCAGATCATAGGATCATAGGCGTTCTTATACCAAAAATCACATCAATCTTAAGTGTCTGTTGCTATGATTTGAAATTACAAATTAACATCATGAGATCATCAACAGAGGGGAAAGTGGGTCAAAATGACCCTTACCTAAGTACTAACTAAAGAATGGGTACTAACATCCACACAATCACTATTCACATGGTAAATTGTTTAGGAGCAATAGGAATCAAAAGAGAGCAATTTTTCTTTACATAGGAATTGTCATTCTGTTTTGTTAAACATGTCACACTAAGTAACTGATGATGGGCACAGAGGTAGGGTGTTCCCATGGGAGAAGCTTATTTCCAGTATAACATGGAGTCTCAGAGCAAAATGGAGTCTGTTTAGTCATTTCCCTTAGAGTCTGGCCTAGAACATTCTCATGGAGTCAGATCTGTCAGCCCATCACACTTTCTGTTGCCTTCATACAACAGGGGTCTTAGTTTAGGCTCCACCCAAAATGGAGCCTACATTAAGGATTTAGGTGCAGATAGTTTATTTTGGATCTGTTCCCAGGAAAGAGCATGAGGGAGCAGGGAGAGACAGGGAAGAAGGAAAAATAACAGGTACGTGATTGGACCGTCACCAGGAGCTCTGAGGGACCTTGCATATCCACAAAGGGTGGAAGGTTAGGGCATTTTTTTACCAATTCTATCCCCAAGTGGTCAAGACCTGCCCTCAAGATGATTTCTACAATAGAGAAAAGCCCCAAAGAGGCTTGAAGTGAGAAGCTGATAGCACGTCTGAGCACTGTCACCTCAGCTACTAACACAGGCAGCCAGAATCATGAGTGACCTGGGAGATGTGGCACAGGACATAAAAGACATGTACTACTGCTGATCATAGATCTTGCACCATGGTCCTTCCTACTTTGTATATCTTTGAAAACAAATAAATAACTTAAGACACATTAAATTCAGCAAAGTTTAATTAAGCAAGAAACAATTTGTGATTCAGCCCCTAGAACCAGAATAGCTTCAGAGTGACTCTGTCCTACCACATGGGCAAGACATATTTATAACCAAAGAAAAGGAAGTGACACATAGGAAAGGGAAGTGAGGTAGAGACAACCTGATTGGCTATAATTCAACAGGGTCCCAATAGTTGGCCTGTTATGATTGGCTGAGACTCAGCTACTTGTTACAAGATTACAGCCTATTTACACATGGAGTTAGATTATAATTCCTATATTTGGAGAAACTTTTAGGCCAAAATTAAAATGTGTGTGAAAGTAGCCTAAGGGTAAATTTAATTCAGTTTAGTAAGTCTCAAACATCTATAAATATTGTTCCATATCTAATGGAATCTAACATTGCAGAAAAGTCTAGAGCCAGCAAGCTATCCATTTCCATTCCATCCAAATGCTTCTAAGATTCAAAATATGCATATTTCCTCCAGATCTCAACAATTTTTAATTTTTCTTATGAAGGGTGCACCCTTTCAATCCACAGATTCTGATCTTTCTTCAGTTCAGGAAATTTTTCTTAGATTTTATCCTTGAGTATTTTTCTCTTTTTCAGTAACTCCACTTAGACACGTAAAACTATGTAATTTCACTTTCATATCAATTATCAGCCCTCTGATTTCCTCTCTTTGGCCCTTTTCTCTGCATTCTGGGAAGGTTTTCTCAAGTCTGTTTTCCACATGTGATAAAAATTTTCAACAGGTCTGTTCTGCTCTTAAATAATTATAATATTTTAAATTGTATTTTGGTATTATCTGTTCCATAAATGTTCTTGTCTAGGCCAACATCTCTTTTATTTTTGTCTAATCAGTAAATCATCTCTTATTTCATATAAATACTTTTCATATTCCTATTAGGATTTAATAAAATATTTCATTAGGATTTAATATCTAAACTTCATTTCCAGAAAATTAAGCTTTCTGTCATTTGGCTGCCATATATATATCACCACTATGGCACAGAAGCCTTTCACAGTTCCCTTACGGTTGGTTTTCCAAGTTTAGAGGTGGTTGGCCTCTCCTGCAATTCCTTTCCAACAAGTGGGGATGGAGTGACCTAGGAGCTCTCTGGATCTCCTCCCTGGTTCCTTGAGCCATGTTGGAATCATCACAGTATTTACGGTGGGACGCTGAATGAGGCAGTTTTCTGGAACGATGTCAGCACTCGTTAGCCATGGGGAGTCAGGAGGGGATAAAGAAGCAGGCAAGGGGCTGTGGGCTAAAGCCCTCGCAGCAGAGAGCAGTCTGTTACTGCCACTCACAAGAACCAGCTTTCTGCATCTGATTTTCTCCTGGAGCCTAATGTGACCCCCCAGAGAGATGCCTTTCCTGGAACATCTGCCCACAGGTCAGGCCCTGTCCCTCCCACATAAGGGAAGAGAGAGAAGAATTCCCCTTTAATTTCTCAGGAAGAGGAGTTGAGATTGAGACTGTGCTGGCTTCCCTCATCCTGTCCTACATTCAGCACTGAGAGCCAAGGCTGGTTTAATGAGTATGCGACCTTCGCTGGGTCCTGCTGCTGCCATCTCGAAGTTTCTCATAAGTTCTTAATTAGGCACCTGCATTTTCAGGTTTACTGGGCCCTGAAAAATATGCGCCTGGTACTAACCAGAAGGCACTGCCTGAGGTTTGTGGTAAAAGTGACCCTCTAGTCCTGGTCATGCCCTCCCAACTGCACTCAGTAGACACTGCAGAAGGAGGTGGGTGAGCAGAACAAGTGTTGCCCAGAAGGGTAAGAAGCTGTGTGCTTTGGCTGTGTGACCCCGAGAAACGTCAGCAGACGCGCAGCCACTAAAAGCTGCAGCAGATGCCACTCGGTATCTACACTTAGCAGACCAACTGTGGCTCTATTCTTAGGCTAACCTAACCAAACAGCATCCAGCACCCCACCTGGGGACTCTCAGTGAGTTACACGGATGAGGCCCACAGTCTCGGCCTGGATTTGAGTCTGTCACTGCAAAGTATCCTAGTCCATTTTCTATTCCCTTCCTTGAGTATCAACCTACCCCAAGCCTGCAGGAGAGACCCACAGACTCCATGCAGCAGATCCACGAGGTAGTAGCCTCTCTGGATTCTGATAGGCCATCCCTGAGCAAACTCACATCTGTGCTGAAAAATTCAGAAGTCACCTTTTCAATAAAAGCCTGATGGACAGAGGTCATGTGAGCCTGCATGTCTAATAAGCTGATTTATATTTATTTGTTAACATGAATCATTTGGCCTAATAAAAATAATATCTTACAAACCAGTTGCTGGGATGGGAAGCTGGCCTCCCAATTTGAAAATAAATGTCAAGTCTTTACCTCAACATTTATTTTTGGTAAATGCGGATTCTCTGCCTTGGCATTTAAATAACAGTGGGAGACCTTCATCAGACCAACGGGGGTCCCCAGCACCGGCTGGAGAGAACAATTGACTTTTGTTGACTCAAAGAAGTTCAAAGTGTAACTCGGACTACTGTATATTCCCTGGGGTGGCATCTGGGGGAAGCGGAGGAGTGATTATCCAGTTATTTGGATTTGTTTGTACATTTGAGCCAAAAGCAATGACCTTCTTGTAGTCCCCCTTTTGTAGAAGCAGGAGCACCGCGAGGTCAACTAACTCACTCCATTTGCGTGTTCAGAGCCTGTTTCCAAACACCAGCAGCACGTGCCTGGGCCGGGTGCACCAGTACAAGCTGCAGGGCTAGAAATGGGAATGGGAGGCAGAGAACGTGTTGTCTTCCCAGGCCGATTCGCAGGGAATGTGCTATTTATGTGTATGTGAGCCTTCTTCACCTTCTACCATTAACAGCAACAACACCAAAAAACAAAGACGCAGCGTCTCCTAATTACTCCTGCCTGGCTCCTGATCGACGCTTTTCCTAGGTTTTTGAAAGCACTGTGTCCAAGAGGCAGAGGTCCTGCTCACGTGACCCAATCCAGAATTCAGCGCGGGATTAAACTGCAGGCGGGTGTCCAGCAGCCAGGACCACTGACCACCACAGAACGTGCCGGCTGCTTCTCTGCCTGGGTGCAGGAAGTGCGGCAGCTCCCAACGCCCCTTCAAAACAACCGAAAGAGCATGTGACTGTCAGGCCACGTGCTCTAAGACTGTCCCTTAACCAGGACAGAAAGCCACCGTTTTTACTAAATATGAAACAAAGCAGAAGTGTCTGGGTGTCTCCCTGATTCTTGGTTCCAGGATAGAGCTTACTAAGGGAAGGACCAAAAACCTCCGTCGCCCTGGCCCTCCTGTCACAGTGGCTTCCCAGACCCAGGCCCAAGCCACTGCTTCCTTCCAACGAGCATGCAGAGTCTCTTGGCGAGCAGGTGTCACTTGCTAACCTGAAGACTTCAAATTGCCACCTGCCAGATGCACAATGATACAAATTCCACCCGAGGAGCCTGAGTTTGAATCCACTTGCCTATAAGCCAAGTGAACCATTGCTCCAGGGAACATGGAGTTGTCTGCAAGGATCTGCAGTAGACCAGCGGCACACCTCTGAATGAGATGGAGGTCATCCTGTGGCACCAACACCAAATGCATGCTAGACAGGGCTCTTGAGGGGAATGGATTTTTATTTTCAACTGGACAATTTTGGAACTAACAGCATGGGGAGGTGGAGGTTTGGCAAAGAAAAAGGTGCTATTTCCTCCCTTCTGTGAGCATCTTTCTCCACCTCCAAAGCACCGGCCAGACCAGGAGGAAGGCATGTGGTGTCAGCGTGGTTTAGTAGAAGCGCTTGCACATTGAGAATCAAATTTTCAATGGTTCTGACCCCATTTTACAGGCTCTGGTCCTCTCGTTGGTGTTCCAGATAGACAGAGCACCTAGAGTCCAATCGGGCATGACTAAAGGAGCGTCTTACCAGAAGAGACGCAGGAAGGTGAGGGAGGACATCACCAGGTAATGATGGGGGCAGAGGTTGGAGCCACGCTCCTGCGAACCAAGGAACAGCAAGGACTGCGGGCAGCCACGGGAGCCAGGAGGGAAAGCGCGGCCTGGCCAACCTTGATTTCCTACTTCTGGCCTCCAGAACTGAGAGACAGTACATTTCTGGTGTCTGGATCCCCCCATTCATGGTACTGCTACAGCAACCCCAGGAGACCAAAATGCATTTGGGGTTCTAAAAATTGAAACAAAATTTTGAGTTTTTGTCAGAGCCCCAAACCTGGGTTTAGGGACATATAAGTACTTAAAGCACCTGGCAGTCCTTCTCAGTCACATGCACAGGTAACTTTTACTCCTCAGAAAGCACTTCCGGCTGTATTTTGAGCCTTTTCAGTTTTTGCTGCATGTTTTAATACATGTTTGATTTAATACTTAATACGTTTTTAAAAATGAAAAAGCACATTTACAAACATGTATGTAAAAACACATACATACATACATACAAATGGAAACATATATTTAGTTTAATACTGTAGTGTCAGAGTAGTATTGCTTAGCTATTTATTTAAATGCTAATTATTTGCATGGGACTCTTCTTGTATATCTCAGGGTCTTTAGCCAAGCAGACGTTCAACTCTTAATGGAACAAATGAAAATCAGTATTAGTTGAAAGAGAGAAGTGATTTTTGCAAAAAACATTCATCTAAGGAATCCTTAATTACAGAATCAAATCATAAATCAGAGAGCCAGATAGGAAAATGAGCCTTACAGTTAGTCATTCCATCCCTGTCCTCTAAGTCATTTGGGGTTTTCCTCCATTCTTGTTTTTATGTGATTTCCTCTCTCTCTCTCTCTCTCTCTCTCCTCACCTCCTCCCTCCCTCCCTATTGTTTTTTACCAAAAAATGTTTAAATCTGCACTTCTGTTTTGTGTCTCACTCTTTTTATTTAAAAACCCATCATACACTTCTATCTTTATTCTATTTTTAAGATCTCTAGAGAAAAAGAATTCCCAGCTGCCCTTGACAAGGTACAGCAATGAAGCTGGATCACAGTGTCTTTAACCTGAAGCAACTGGGAAGGAGACAGACCTCAGACCTCAGAGTAACTGCCCCTGATCTCATCTCCAACTGTGAAGGGAGGCTGGCCTTCAGAATCCCGCCTCCCATGTTTGCCTGGTTTTCCAGTGTATTAGCAAAAACCCAAATTGTTCCTCTTGCCTGGTGGGAATTCCCGTAACCCAAGAAGTCTCCTGCAGCGTCTCACAGAGATGATGGGGCCCAGAGCCAGGTCAGCACCCCAGTCTCCTTGCCCCATATCCCACCCCCTCGCTCGCAGTGGCTCAGTGAGGCCCTTGCCACAGGGGTGTGGCCTGGTGCACAAGACAACAGGAACAAGGAATGGCCACACTGCTTCCTGTGGATGTCAGGACCCTCAAAGAGACAGGATTCCTTCATCCTCTGTTTAATGGGCACCATATGCAATTCATTGATTTTTCCTTTCCCTCGTCGTTCTTTGCAAACTCTTCCCATCACGGCCAGTGAGCAAGCTCAGCTGGGGCACATGCCCTGCCATCAGGATCTGGTTCCTCTGAAGACTTTTCTTTGGATCTGCTTTTAGATAGGGGGAGAAGGTCCCGGGGACAGGGGGAGCAGGGGAGGTGGATTGTGCACTGGCCCGGGATGGAGGGAATGATGTCATTCTAAGTTATCAAAGGGAGCCAGGGTCAGGATACATTTATGGGAAACTGCTGTCACTTCCAACTGACTACATGCTATCTCCTTTAATATCATGATTAGTGTCATTTCATCATTGGGAAAAACCAAGACTTTTCCTGTTCAGTGGCATAAAGCAAGCATAAAATCAGGCATGTGGTTCCTGGAAATATTCATAGAATGCTTTTTAAAAAGTGACATAGTTCAAGAGTTGGGCAATAAATTTCCTCCCTAATGAGACAACAAAAAGAAAGCGAACATTTGATGTTATGCCCGAGGAGAGTTGGTTATTGAAGATTTATAGACAATCTGTGCAAATACTGTCCTTTCCTTCCAATGAGTTTTTAATTTTGGTTTGATAGTCTCCAGGTGTCTATATTTGCCTGAGACATTGGATGCATAAAACTGTAGTAACAGACATGCATTTTTCTTTACTCCTCCATCCATACCTCTCCCCATGCTCATTCACAGCCTCGTGTACACACTGCTCGCTCGTCAGCTGTGCTTACACACACATACATACAGAGATGACATTCAACAAAGATAGGCCTCTATCCACCCACACCAGCAGATGGTGTGAAAAAAAAAACTTCTTCCCACAAGTTTTCCCCAGAAAAAGATGGCCTTCCAAGCCAGGACCGCAGAGCTTCCCCGCTGAGTCTGGGATGCTTCACTTAGCAATGTTGTGAGGCCCCAGGACAGGGTGGGCCCTTGCTGGGAACATCTTGATCTTTCAGCAACAAGGGGCCTGGCATTCATTTTCTATCAGTGTTCAGATAAAAGTTTCCTTGCAAGGGATCCTTCTGGAAGCCTGGCTGTACCAGGTCTGTTATGTTGTCCCGGGAGAAGCCACGGTGGCCCCTTCTTTGCCATTATCCTGAGCAAGGGGTTGGCCCCTGCCATTTGCACCTTTAATATCAAATTGCAAACCAGAGAGTGAACCTCAAAGGTCTTACTAGTGATCGGTCATGTACATAGTACCCCGTGCAGCAAAGCTGTCCATTGTTTGAGCTCAAGTTACCTGTTTCAGTCTATAGGTACTTCTCCACAGGTGGGAGGTGGTATCCAGCCACTCTGCCCTGTCCTTCTGAAGCAGTAGGCCTTATTTCCCACACGAGGGTGATCCACACAGTCACTCCTCTTCTGGTCTGACAGGGATCTTCCAAAGAAGTCAAAAGATGTGAAGAGGGACAAATATGCTGTGTAGAGAGAAACTTCTTTCCCCAGGTCTTCCGTCTTCTCTCCAAGCTCCCCGAATGTTGTTAAACTGTATGAAAGGCCTCTGCCAAGGACCCAGGGATGGCAAGTACATAACACATGCAAGACGTTCTCCAGTCCACGGGGCTGTAGACACATGCTGGAGGCAGCGGTGGTGGTGGTGATGGTGGTGGCTATGGTTATGGTGGTGGTGGTGGTGGTGGTTATGGTGGTGGCTGTGGTTTTGGTGGTGATTGTAGTGGTGATGGTGGTGGTTGTGGGTATGGTGGTGGTGGTGGTGGTTATGGTGGTGGCTATGGTTATGGTGGTGGTGGTGGTGGTGGTTATGGTGGTGGCTGTGGTTTTGGTGGTGGTTGTAGTGGTGATGGTGGTGGTTGTGGGTATGGTGGTGGTGGTGGTGGTTATGGTGGTGGTTGTGGGTATGGTGGTGGTGGTGGTGGTGGTTATGGTGGTGGCTGTGGTTATGGTGGTGGTGGTAGTGGGGATGACAGTGGTTGTGGGTATGGTGGTAGTGGTGGTGGTGGTGGTGGCTATGGTTATGGTGGTGGTGGTGTTGGCTGTGGTTATGGTGGTGGTGGTTATGGTGGTAGCTGCGGTTATGGTGGTGGTGGTGGTGGTTATGGTGGTGGCTGTGGTTATGGGTATGGTGGTAGTGGGGATGACAGTGGTTGTGGGTATGGTGGTGGTGGCTGTGGTTATGGTGGTGGTGGTGGTGGTGGCTGTAGTTATGGTGGTGGTGGCTGTGGTTATGGTGGTGGTGGTTATGGTGGTGGCTGTAGTTATGGTGGTGGTGGTGGTGGTTATGGTGGTGGCTGTAGTTATGGTGGTAGTGGTAGTGGGGATGACAGTGGTTGTGGGTATGGTGGTGGTGGTAGTGGTGATGATGGTCATAGTGGTGACAATACTGGTGATGGTGGTGGTGGTGGTGACCATAGCAGTTTGCCTATATATTATTATTTCTTCGCTTCAGTTCCACAAACCTCTGATAAAGTATCCTATAGAGACAGGAGCAAAGGACAGATAGCTGATTATCAAAGAAAAGGAAATAACTAGTAGCACTTCCCCATCAACTGGTTGCTAACCCTTTAGGAGAGGGGAAGGATCACTTTCCAACACAAGCAGTCACCCCCTGGTGACTCTTTTCCTGCCTTATGTTCTTTTCCTGCCTTCTGGTCAGGTAGGCATGAGAAGAAAGAAAACCTAAAATCTATAAAGGGGCAAGACACCCCCAGGCCCACAGGCACCAACCCTGGACCTTCTCCTCTCTGGAGGAGTCTCTTTCTCTCTCTCTCTCTTTTTCTGTTCTACTTCTTAAATAAAATCTATTTTTTGCTCTTGCCTCGGCATTTCTCAGGTGTTTAATCTTCAACACTGGGGGGCACCAAGGACCTGATCCTGATTTTCAAGACTAGTATCTGCCGGGGGTTCGGCTGGAATCATCACCAAGGTAAGTGCCTCTGTACCTCACCTCTTTCTGAGGTGCACCTTTCTGTCTCTTTCTTTCTGGATGTCAATAACAGGCACCTGTTGACTAATTAAACACAGTTGGTGCAAGTCACCAATCTACACGACTCAGGTGAAAGGATTCGTGTTCTCAGCAGCTCCTAATTGCTTGTCCTGCAGGTCAGGCATGTGGGGTTCTGACAAAGCTGTTTCTCACTGTCCTATCCAGGCTCAGAGATTGGCATCAGTAGACAGTGTCCCTAATCCCAGTTTTCCTAGAGATGCTTGGAGAGACAAAGTGTTGACACAACTCTGAGATTCTGGCCAGGGTGACTGGAAGGTTTCTTCCTCGACCTCTCTCCCAACAGCCCCAAAAGGGTATTGTAAGTCGATCCATCGGTGCTGAGCATGCCCAGTGACATACACCTCCTTCTGAACCATACTGCACTCACCCTCCCTAGCTTCTCCTGAGCACCCCTCCCCTGGTCCATCACTCTAGCTGCAGGAGAGGGATATTTCACGTGGGTGGTTCCTAAGGAAGTGCCTTCACTTGTTAAGCCCTCACAAGCCTGTAGGGAGTCTCCTCCTTATTTTTGCTGTTTCTGTGCTCTGCTGCTGATTTCTTTAGCTACAAAGAGGGAAGCTTTTCCAATTCCTCTTCCATAAACTCCTCCAGGAAAAGGGTATTACGCATCCAACAACCACTAGATGTCCTCCTCGCCTTCTGGAGAGTTCTTTGGCCCACAATGCGCTTCAAATCTTTATTCCAGCCATTACCCCTAGTGTTCTGCTGCCCAACATGGCCCCAGTACAAACTCTCTGATAGAGAATCATGCCCATCAGAGGGAAATATAAATTTTAATACTATTCTACAGCTTAGCCTATTCTACAAAAAGGAAGGAAACAGTCCTACGTGCAGGCCTAAAAACTTCTCAGACCTTGTTTTAAAAACCCAAATTGCACTAAAAAGGTAAATTAGATTCAATGATGATCCTCCATTCTTTTTTTTTTTTTTCTTCTTGTGGTGCTGGGGATTTGAACCCAGGGCCTTATGCGTGTGAGGCAAGCACTCTACCAACTGAGCTATATCCCCAGTCCTATGATCCCCCATTCTAAGCAAGACCCAATTTCCCCAAAAAAAGATCCTTAACTAACAGTAGATTCAAAATAAACAGATCAGGGTTCATTACAAGACTTGTAATGAAGGACTCCCAGGGTTACAAGTCACACGATAAGGGTGGGAAATCTGGAGGCTTACATCATTTTCATGACCGCCCCAGAAAAGCACCAGGGTTGTGATCACACTGGTAAGGTGGCATTTGATCCAGGGGTCATGCATGGAAGGAGGGGTGGAAACTGGTGACTGCTAGAGGCTCCAACATCTGGGAGAACAAAGAGACAGTTCCTCCATGGAGGCACCCATTCTTTTTCAGCACTGAGTAGATCCTCCAAACAAAAACTAAATAAAGAAGCTATAGAAGTAAAAAATGCAGGGCTGGGGCTGGAGCTCAGTGGTAGAGCACTTGCCCTGCATATGTGAGGCACTGGGTTCAACCTCAGCACCATTTAAAACAAATAAAATAAGGGTATTGTGTCCACTTATATCTAAAAAAGACATATATTAAGAAATTCTTTTTAAAAAGAAGAAGTAAAAACACAATTGATATTTTAGACCTAACAGACATGCGTATAATGTTTCATCCATCAATGACTGGATACACTTTCTCCTCAGCAGCACACACAAGCTATCCCATCTGTTGGTATACAACTGTAATATTACCTTAATATATTTTTAGCATCTGTATGATTATTTTGAGAGCTCCTTTTCCATTGATATTAATTTTTGTTTTCTTGGTTTTTTTTTATTCGATGTGTTTCATTTTTATCAAATTTTAGCTGTATTATTTCTTCTCTATTTCATATATTTGTGCTCCTAATCTTATTTTTTCCTTTCTCCTACATAATTTGAAAATAATTTGATTGTTATTCTAACTTCTTTCTGATACAAGTAGTTTAAGTTATAAATGTTCATCTGAGTACTGTTTCATCCCAGTGATCCTGATATTTTAAGCTTTTATTATCTGAGCTCAAAGCACTTTTATTTATTTTTATTGTGCTTTCTTCTTTGAACTCTGAGATATTTATAAGTATGCTATTTAATACTGAAATAGTTGATGTGTGGAGGTTGTGTTCTGTACATTTTAAGGTGATTGATTACTAATGGAATAAATCATGCAAGAAACAGTCTGCATAATTTCAAAATTTTTTAAAAAGTATTGTAAATACCTTCTATATTGATTATATTGGTTACATACATATCAAAATTGATCAAATTGTATATTTCAAATATGTGTAACTTATTGTTCTTTAACTTTACCTTAATAAAGATATAGGAGGGAAAAACAATGGATTTCATCTTAATAAAGTGCAGTAATTATCTACATTCAGGAATTTCATAAGGATTATTTCAAAATGTGAATCTAAAAAGGGGTCAACAGTTAGGAAAGCAATATAAGAAGGTTCTAGGAATGGAAATGTATTTTAGCATGAAAGTAGAAGGAAAGAGAAATGCTTCTGGATCAGAAAGTCTTCTGTGGGCAAAGTAAAAAGTTGTAGAATGTCTAAGTAAGTTGCAGAAGGTTTGTGGAGAGTAAATCTCAAAAAGTTTGTTTGTAACTAAGTTGGCAATAATTGGTACAATCAGTTAAAGCTATTCAAGTTTTTTCCTAAGGTCAAATATTAATATACTGACATACACCAAAGGTTAACCCTCTATATGTTAAAATAACAAAGATTTCTTAAAACATTAATCTGCTCTTATCTAACAAGGTAATTTCTTGTGTCTTTTAAGTTTTATTCTTTAGAGAAACTAGTGTTAAAGGAATTAGGGTTTGTACAACTCTGGTTAAACAACAATTGTTATTTTAGAGTATTACCCTATACTCCAGATTCTGAATTTTTCTTTAAAAGCTAAACTTGGTTAATAAAAAAAATCAGTGTAACTATGGTACTGTCACTGGATTCTTTGTATACTAGTTGTATTTATATCTTCCAGGTGTACAAACCTTTAAAATATAAGGTTTAGAGGAGCATTCTACCAAACTGGTGTTCTCCAATCTAAAGTTGGAAATAAAGATTTGAGATTATAGAAATTATGTTCATAGCTATTATACAAACTCAATATGTTTTTACTCTTGTTAATTTCATTTTGTATTTTCACTGTAAACTGCATGACTGTTAACTGTCAGTGCTTTAGAGATACAACTTCTAACATAACAACCAGAGTTAATTTGAGATAACAGGCCATCACCCATAGGACAGATGGGATATAAGGCTGACCTTCAGTACTAATACTGACCCTGATTAAATGGGAGGGGTAAATAACTATAAAATTATAGACATTAAAGTAAAACCTAGTGTTCCTACTTCAAGACTGGTGTAAATGGCTTGCTGGATGTTTAAAACCAAAACATACAGACTAAAGTCAAGGAAGTAAAAGGCCCAAGAAGAAAATAGCCAATATTTGGCTCTTGTCTTCTGGGGTGAGAATGACCCCAGAGAACAAGGGAAATTCTCTAGGGGCTTTGCAACTCTAGACCACTTGACCTCACTACAAGGGAACAATGAGACCCTAGAGAACAGATAGCCAACCAGTGCACATGCTGCAAAAAGGAGGGTCATTAGAGAGAAAAAATTCTAAGAGAAGCCACATGGTCAGCAAGACCCTGACCTATCCTGACAGATATCACCAAAGAAGCTAAGAGGCTTCTCCAAAGTTCTCATGAGTGACCCCCCTATTTTAGTCAAGTTTTTTGTTGCTGTGACTAAAAGATCTGTTCAGAACAAGTTTAGGGAGGAGAAGTTTGAGGGTTCAAAGTTTCAGAGGTCTCAGTCCATGGACAGCCAGCTCAATTCATTGGGGTTCTGGGTGAAGCAGGACATCATGATGGAAGAGTGTGGTAGAGGGAAGCAGCTCACATTATGATTCAGAAGCAAAGAGAGAGGTCCCCACTTGCCAGGTATAAATATATACCCCAAGGCCTTGCCCTCCAATGCCCTACTGTCTCCAGCCACACCCCACCTGCCTTCTGTTTCCATTCAGTTATTCCCATCAGGTGTTTAATTTACTGATTGGTTTAAGGCTCTCATAACCCAATCATTTTTCCTCCAAACCTCCTTGCATTGTCTCCCACATGAGCTTTGGGGGACACCTCACATTCAAACCATAAAACCCCCTGAGGAAACTGGGTTGACTCTTAACAGTAAACAGGAACAAGGTCAATTTGACCAGTTTGGTCTTGGACACCTGACAAGAGAGTTTTAACCAAAACACAACCATACCTGGGTATTTAAAAGGAAAGACACTCATTCTTTAAGTCTGACTTAAGATGTATACTTGAGGGCTGAGGACATAGTTCAGTTGGTAGAGTGCTTGCCTGCCATGCATAAGTCGCTGGGTTCAATTCCCAGCACCACACACACACACACACACACACACACACACACACAAATGATGTACACCTGCGTCAGCCCCAACAAGAGTAAGTAAGACTGGAAGTTATAAACGAAAGATTCTTAGGTGTGCCTAATAACTTTCAAAAGAGAGTATCAGAGTCAAAATCTTCTTGTAGTCAATTTAAGGTCTATAAATCTTCCTGACCTCCTACAGAGGCAGACTTGATCAGTTTGCTAGTATGATTACCTAGCCCTAAGTGACATAAATAAAGGAATCTCTACTAAACATATAAGTTACGCCAATAAAAAGGTATTTTACAAAAATCAGGTAACATTAGATATTTTAACTACATCTTACGGGGGCATATGTGACATTATAAAAACTAAATGTTGTGTTCACATTTCTGATAACTCTGGCAATGTAACTAATATCCTTAAAGATTCACATTCCAAAATAGAGGCCATGTCCTCACCAGCCTTGTCATAGGAACAACTTCTTAGCTCTTGCACTTCCTGGTGGAAAATTACTGGTTTATCATCATCATGATGATATTCATGGACATTTCCCAGATGCTACAATGTTTATTTTGCATTAATCTCATTCCAGTACTAATGTCTTCTTGTTTCTCTCATAGAAGCACCCACCTCCCAGATGACTTTATAGCCAGTTCTTCCTGAGCATTATTTTACCATGGGTCCCTCGACTGACTCAAGACATACCTAAAAGGGAATCCCAAATGATTTGCCCCACATTGCCCCCTCTCAGCCCAAAGCAGCCAGAGTGGTCATCATCCATTTCCCCTTAGAGCAGGAAGGGTTCCCTTAATCAGAGGAGGGAATGAGACTGGGACAAAGGACAAGTAGCTGATTATCAGAGAAAAGGAAATAACTAGTATCACTTCCCCATCAATGGGTTGCTAACATCTCTGGGGGAGGGGAAGGATTGTACTTTCCAACACAAGCAATCACCCCCTGAATGACTCTTTTCTTGCCTTTTGATCATATAGGCATGAGAAGAAAGGAAACCTAAAATCTATAAGAGGCAAGACTCCCCCATTCCCAGGGGTACCAGCTCTGGGTCCCCTCCTCTCTGGAGGAGTGACTCTCTTTCTTTCTCTCTCTCTCTCTTCTTAAATAAAATTATAAAATTTATTTTTAGCTCTAGCCTCAGCATTTCTCAGGTGTTTAATCTTCAACACCGGGGGAATGAGGAGGACCTGATATTGATTTTCAAGACCAGTATCACTAATTCTTAAGAGAAACCCTTATTAGACCCTTCCAAACTCATTCTATGAGGCTAATGTCACCCTGATACCAAAACCAGACAAAGATACATCAAGGAAAGAAAACTTCAGACCAATATCCCTGATTAAAAATCAGATGCAAAGATTCTCAATAAAATTCTGGTAACTCACATACGAAAACACATTAAAAAGATAGTGCACCATGATCAAGTGGGGTTCATCCCAGGGATGCAGGGTTGGTTCAACATACAAAAATCAATAAACATAATTCATCATATCAATAGACTTAAAAACAAGAATCATATGATCATCTCAATAGATGCAGAAAAAGCATTTGACAAAATACAGCAGCCCTTCATGTTCAAAACACTAGAAAAACTAGGGATGTAGGAACATACCTCAACATCATAAAAGCCATAAATGCTAAACCCAAGGCCAACATAATCCTAAATGGAGAAAAATTGAAAGTGTTCCCTCTAAAAACTGGAACAAGGCAAGGATGCCCTCTCTCACCACTTTTATTCAACATTGTCCTCGAAACTCTAGCCAGAACAATTAGAAGACAGAAATTAAAGATATACAAATAGGTAAAGAAGAACTCAAACTATCACTATTTGCTGATGATATGATTTTATATTTGGAAGATCCAAAAAATTTCACCAGAAAACTTCTAGAACTAATAAATGATTTCAACAAAGTAGCAGGATATAAAATCAAAGCCCATAAATCAAATGCATTCCTATACATCAGGAATGAATCCACTGAGAGAGAAATATAGAATACTACCCCATTCACGATCACCTCAAAAAAAAAAAAAAAAAAACAAACTTGGAAATCAATCTAACAAAAGAGATGAAAGACCTCTACAACTAAAACTGCAGAATACTAAAAAAAAAAATTGAAGAAGACCTTAGAAGACAGAAAGACCTCCCATGCTCCTAGATAGGCAGAATTAATATTGTCAAATGGCCATGCTACCAAAAGCATTATACAAATTTAATGCAATTCCTATTAAAATCCCAATGACATTTCTCATAGAACCAGAAAAAGCAATCATGAAAATCATTGAGAAAAATTAAAAACCCAGAATAGCCAAAGCAATCCTTAGCAAGTAAAATGAAGCAGGAGGCATCACAATACCAGACATCAAACTATACTACAGAGCTATAGTAATCAAAGCAGCATGGTATTGGCACCAAAACAGACATGTAGACCAATGGTGCAGAATAGAAGATACAGAGACAAACCCACATAAATACAGGTATCTCATACTAGATAAAGATGCCAAAAACATTCACTGGAGGAAAAGATAGCCTATTCAACAAATGGTGCTGGGAAAAATGAAAAGCTACATGTAACAAAATGAAATTAAACCCTTATCTCTCACTTTGCACAAAACTCAACTCACTATGGATCAAAGATTTATGTACTAGAACAGAGACCCTGCAATACTAGAAGAAAAAGTAGGCCCAAATCTTCATGTCAGCCTAGGGCCTGACTTCCTTATAACAAGGCCCCTAAAGTGCAAGAAGTTAAATCAAGAATCAATAAATGAGATGGACTCAAACTAAAAAGCTTCTTCTCAAGAATCAATAATGTGAAGAGAGAGCCTACAGATTGGGAGAAAATCTTTACCACATGCACCTCAGATAAAGCATTAAACTCTAGGATATATAAAGAACTCATAAAACTTAACACTAAAGGAAAAAAACTCAATCAATAAATGGGCTAAGGAACTGAACAGACACTTCACAGAAGAAGATATACAATCAATCAACAAATACATGGAAAAATGTTCAACATCTCCAGCAATTAGAGAAATGTAAATCAAAACTACTCTAAGATTTTATCTCACTCCAATCACAATGGCAATTATCAAGAATACACACAATAAATGTTGGCAAGAATGTGGGGGAAAAAGTACACTCATACATTGCTAGTGGTATTGCAAATTTGTACAACCATTATGGAAAGCAATATGGAGATTCCTCAGAAAACTTGGATTGGAACCACCAATTGACCCAGTTATCCCACTCTTTGTTTTATACACAGAGGACTTAAAATCAGTGTACTACAGTGACACATCAGTGTTTATACAGCTCATCTCACAACAGTTAAACTATGGAACCAACCTAGATGCCCTTCAACAGATGAATAAAGAAAATGTGGTCTATATACAATGGAATATTACTCAGTTTTAAAGATGAATGAGAGTGTGGCATTTGCTGGTAAATGGATGGAGTTAGAGAATATCATACTAAGTGAAATAAGCCAAACCCAAAAAAAACAAAGGCTGAATGTTTTCTCTGATATGTAGATGCTAATTCACAATAAGGTGGGGGGCCTAGGGAAGAATAGAGTTACTTTATATTAGTTAGAGGAGAGTGCAGGGAGGGGAAGGGGTAGGGGGAAAGGAATGATAGTAGAGTGAAACAGACATTATTACCTCATGTACATATATCACTGCATGACCAATGTGATCCTGCAATATGTATAATCAGAAAAATGAGAATACATTCCATTTATGTATGATCTATCAAAATGTATAAATGCATTCTACATCATGTACAACTAATTAGAATAAAATAAATTTTTTGAAAAAGAAATCCTTATTAGTCCTTCTCTCAGGTAGATTTGCACTGAAGTCAGCTGAACTGCACAAACACTTGGCCAGAAACTGTACTGTTGCTGCCTCATCTTGGGGATCAATGTCAGGCAGCATGATGAATCTAATCTCTCTTCTCCTGGAAGTTTTGTTTTTGTTTTTGTTTTTTTTACCTAACCCAAAGCAAGGAAAATAGGGTGCCAATATAGAGAAAGGCCAGTTCACTCTTTGGATTCACATCTCCCCTCCATAGTGGCTGGGTAACATCAGCAAGTGGCCCAAATTCTCTGTCTCAGCATCTTAGTCTGTAAAATGAGGGTCTAAATACCCACCTTCAATACTGGCTATGGCGTGAAGATTAAGCACAGTGGAGATGGCTCCCAGCATGCAGCTGCCAACCAGTAGGTGCCCAAGGAATGTAGATGATGGTGTTATTCATAAAATAGATGTTACTCAACTAACGATGAGGTTATGCTCCAGACCCGGTAAACCCATAGTAAGCTGAAAATTTTGTAACTTGAAAATTCATTTAATACACCTGACATACTGGACGTTGCCACTTAGCCTAGCTGGTCCTAAACATGCTCAGACACTCAGGTTAGCCTACCTCCAGGCTAAATCATCTAACACAAAGCCTTTTGCAATAAAGTGTTGAATATCTCATACAATTCATTGAATACTATACCAAAAATGATAACCTGAGTGGTTGTATGGGTACGCTTTTATGACTTTACCACTACAAAGTCAGAAAATAAGAAGTCTAACCATCATAAGTTGGAAACCATCTGTATACTCAGAACATGCTGATACAGTCTTAATAAAATCCAAACTCCATCCTCCATTCATTCACAAGGCCCCACCTGAAATGGCCCTTGCCTATTGCTCCTGACCCTTCTGACTCTGCCAACCCCGCCTTACCAAACTGCAGATCCTCTCAACTCCCTTCACTGCCTCACAGGCCCTGAGCTCTGCTTCCAAGTCTGGGTTCCTGGGCTTCCCGCAGGTAGAACTTGACTCTCTCGCTCTCTTTCTCACACTCTCACACACACACACACACACACACACACACACACACATACACACACACACACAAAATACACTCTTTTTTATTATGGAAGACTTCAAACATGCAAAAGTAAACAAAGAAAGAATGTCATGAACCCTGTGATGGTATAGATATGAGGTGTCCCCCAAAAGTTCACATGTGAGACAATGCAAGGAAATTTTGAGGTGAAATGATTGGGTTATGAAGGTCTTAACCTAAGCAGTGCATTAATGCACTTGAATGGATCAACTGGGTGGTAACTAGGCAGGTAGGGTGTGGCTGGAGGAGGTAAGTCTCAGGGGGCATGCTTTGGGGGTGCACATATCTTGACCCTGGTGAGTGGCACTCTCTCTGCTTTCCTCCGCCGCACCCTTCTGCCGTGATGTGCTGCTTCCTCACCTCAGGCCCAGAGCAATGGAGTTGGCCAGCTGTGGACTGAGACCTCTGAGACCATGAGTACCAAATAAATCTCCTCCTCTCGTTGGTCTCGTCAGGCCTGTGGTCACAGAAGTGAAAAAACTGACTGAAACAAACCCCACGTGCCAATGACCTGATTCAATTCCCAAGCAATGACCAACGTCGTCTCCACCCCACCCCACGTTTCCTTTCCTCCAGATGCATTTTGAAGCAAATCTTACAACAATTTATCTGTAGATATTTCTGCAGGTACTTCTATATCTTTTTAAAAATTATCCTCCACACTGCTCTCCAGAGTGGCTGCACCAATTTGCAACTCCACCAGCAATGTAAAAGTGTGCCTTTTTCCCCGCATCCACGCCAGCACCTATTATTGCTGTGTTCCTGATAATAGCCATTCTAATTAGAGTAAGATGAAATCTTAGGGTGCTTTTAATTTGCATTTCTCTAATTACTAGAGATGTTGAGCTCTTTTTCATATGTTTATTAATCACCTGTATATCTTCTTCTGTAAAGTGTCTGTCCAGTTCCTTGGCCCATTTATTGATTGTATTTTTAGTGTAAAGTTTTGTAAGTTCTTTATAAATTTTGGAGATTAGTGCTCTATCTGAAATGCATGTGGAAAAGATTTTCTCCCACTCTGTAGGCTCTCTTTTCACGTTATTGATTGTATCCTTTGCTGAGAAAAAGCATTTTAGTTTGAATCCATCCAAAACTTGGAATGGACCCACCTTTTGACCCAGTTATCCCACTCCTCAGTTTAAACCCAAAGGACTAAAAATCAGCATACTACAGTAACGCAGCCACATCAACGTTTATAGCAGCTCAATTCACAATAGCTAGATTGTGGAACCAACCTAGATGCCCTTCAACAAATGAACAGATAATTACTCAATGGAAATTATTCAGCCATAAAGAAGAATAATATTATGACATTTGCAGATAAATGGATGGAACTGGAGAATATCATGCTAAGTGAAATAAACCAAACCCAAAAAAACAAAGGCTGAATGTTTTCCCTGATAAGTGGATGATGATACATAATGGGGGTGCAGGGGGGTGGGGGTTGAGAGAAGAATGGAGGAAATTTACATTATATAGAAAGAAATGGTGGGGGGCAGAGGTATGAAAAATGGTGGAATGAGACAGACATCATTACCCTATGTACATGTATGATTACACAAATGGTATGAATCTACATTGTCCACAACCATAGAAATGAAAAATTGTACCCCATTTGTGTGCAATGAATCGAAGTGCAGCTTGTAAAAATAAAATTTTTTTAAATTTAAAAAATTATCCTCTAATTCTAAAGTCATAAATAATATTAGAACTTTATAAATGATATCACATCCCTAAAAATGTTAATAATTCCTTAAGTTCATTACATATTTAATCAACAGTCCAATTTTCAATTGTCTCATAAATCATATTTTTTTTACAGTTTGTCTGAATCTAAATTTTAAAAATTCACATATTGCAATTGATGAAGTGTCTCTTAAGTCTCCTTTTGACTTACAGGTTCCCACTCTCTCCCTTGACATGTTCTCACAATTTGTTGAAGAAACCAGGTCACTGATTCTATAGTTCTCCACTCAATATTTTCCTGGTTGTACCCCACAGTATCATTTAACATGTCCCTCTGTTCCCTGTGCATTATGTTAACCAATAATTAGGTCCAAAGGGTTATTCAGATATAGGTGGTGGTGTGTTCTATTAGAGACAGACAACATCTGGATTTCTGTCTGTCTGACTGTGTTATGCTACCAGGTACAGGTGAGCATTGTCCAGAACCATTGTTTCATTAGAGGATACAAAGTGATAACATCCTAATTTCATTGTTCTCTTTTATTTATTATAAAATAACAAAGAGGAACTATAAAGAAAAAGTTTATTTCATCAACCATTTGGTCACTTCATGTATAGGATAACTATAGTATAAAAAAAGATGGCAAAAGATTCTTGATTTTGTTCTTTTAAGTCTTTACTAATTTTTGTCTTTACTGGTTTTTTTGTCTACTGATTTTTTTATTATTGTTCTATCAATTAATTTGAAATGATACTAAATCTTCAACGATGATGGTAGACTCTTTGTCCCTTTACCTCTATCCCTTTGCATTCGGGTCATGCCCTTTGAAAGCCTATGTTAGATGCTTGCTCGTTAGTGTTCTTTTCTGAATGAATTGAGCCCTTTTCACTATGAAATGTCCCTCGACATCACTGGGGATTCTCCTTCAGAGTGGAAGCCTATCTCACCTAATATAAATATGTCCACTCAGGCGTCTTACATTTACTTCCTGCTTGGTGCATTTTGTGGCTCCATTTCCTCAAACTACTCATGTCTTTTTATTTAAAGTACATCTTTTGTAGAGAGCCTGTGGTGGGAGCTTGCTTCTTTATTCTTTCTGACACGCCTTGCCTTTTATTTGGTGTGCTCCCTTCACTGATGACTAATGTGACTATCGACACAATCGTGTCTAAGTCACCATTTTATTACTTCTTTTCTAATTGTCCAACTCCCCCTCTTCCTCGGCCTCTTTCTTCTTTTCTCCTTTGTTCCTCCTATCCTGTTTTTTAAGTAGGGAGGGGATCGAGTCATTTATTATTATGCAGAATTTACACTTCTGATTCACTTTTTAGGTGTAACATTTGCATTATATTGACGACTGAAGTTGGAACCTACCTACAGCTGGTGCCATTCCATTTCACTTAAATTACAGGCCCAGTCCATGTGCACTGTTGTGATACTTGAGCTGTTACGTAACGTCCGTCTACATACGTTGTGAACTCTAAGGACAATGTTGTGACTTCTCTTTTCAACAATCATATGTACCATAGAGAAATTAAATCTGAGTGTGGAGAGAATAGCTTTATATACATTTATGTACTGAGCTGTTTATCATTTCCAGTGCTGCTCACTCCTTCCTGAGGATCTGAGGTAGCATGTCCTATAGTTCAGTTTAGGTCTGCTGATGAGGAACTAAGTTAGTTTTCGTAAGACAATGTCTTTAATTCACCTCTAATGCAGAATTGCACCTTCGCTGGGCATAGGATTCGAGGCTGATGTGTTTCACTTCCACCCTTTGAAGATGGTGCTCTATTTTATTCTTTCCTCCTTAGTTCATGGTGAGAGGTCTGCTGCTGCTGAGAGTTACTGTTACTCTCTATACCGTACATCTCTTTCTTTTCCTGCCTTCAAGATTGCTCTTAACAGTTGCCTCTGTTGTGCTCAGAATGCTCTTCTTAGTGTCTATCTGGCTTGTGGTTCATGGAACAAGTTGAATCTATAAATCTACGTCTTATGACAAACTTGGGAAATTTGGAATCACTATTTCTCCAACTGTATCTTTTGTCCCATTTGCCTTCCTCTCCTGGATTATCAAATACATGTATGTCAGTCTGTTGGGTATCATCTAACAGGTTCCAGAATTTCTATTCCTCTTTTGCTGTTAAATCTATCAAGTTTTTGCTTTATATATTTTAATTTGTAAGTCCCAGAGGACCATTTAATTCTTTCAAATATTTCCATTTTTGTGCTGAGATTTCCTATGTTTTGTTTATTGAGGGCATGTATATTTTACATCATTGAACTTGAGTATAATAGCTGCATTAACACTTTCATCTAATAATTCCAGTATGGCTCTTTTGAGTCTTTTCTCTTGAGAATAAGTCCCATCTTTTTCCACATTCCTGGTTCACTGTATGTCTGGTAATTTTAAATTCTCTTAGACCTTTTTGGATGTTTGACTCTTGAATCTGATAAATATTAGATTTTGCAGACGCTATTCCTGTATATTTTTGCCAATGACCGATGTTTCTGTTTTAGCTGTTAATTGGTTTGGTTGGACACAAACGGTAAACACTGTTTCTTGAGTGGAAACTCAAGGTTTTTGTTTGGGGGATTTTGTTTTTGTTTTTGTTTTGCTTGTTGGTTTGTTGGTCCTTAGCTGGGAATTTGGGGATCCAGTCAGAGATGGAGGAGATCAGAATTGGGGATTCCCTGTCCAGCTCTTTCCTACCAAGACTCCTCCCTTCTCCCCCATGGCTCCCCATTCAGTCTCCTGATCTCCAGGCCAGAGACAGTGTTCCCAGCCACACCAGCACCCCACATGCCCACACGGCACCTGCCCAGGACACAGGCACAAAAGCCAGGGCTTCCACCAAGAGAACTCCCCTCCTCTGCACGTGGATGCCACACTGCAACCTGCTGCTTACACTCTCCAGAAGCTTCAGGGAGCTGCTTTTGGTGTTCAGATTTTATAGTTGCTGTCTGCTGGAGGGTCAGTCCAGTACTGCTTTACTCAGCTGGAAGACAAGGTCCAAGTTCCTGGTAGTTTTAATTTATGTCTCTTATAATTAGGTATAAGCTTCTTTTCATATGCTTTTTTGACCTTATCTCTGTTAACTCTAATCATATCTCTTACCCATTTTCCTATTGTTGATCTTTTTCTTATTTTTAGGTATCATTTGCACACTAGAAATATTGTCTTTGTGATAGAAATTGCAAAATTTAAAAATCCAGGTTGACATGTTGATTTTTACCTTGTGTATAGTGTTGTTGACCTTGAAAAATTGTTATGTAATCCAATCTATAGATCTCTCCTTACTGTATTTGGGTTTTATATTACAGTGAGTGAAGTTTTTCTCAATCCAGCTTCCATCTCTTATAGAGTGTCACTTTCTTACATGTAACTCTCTGGTCCACTTGGAACTCATGCTCATGTTCAGCATGAGGAATGAGTCCAACGTTGCCTGGGGCAGGGCCCTAATGTCCCCAGAGTGCCTACTGCAGATTGCTCTGTACAGACACAGGCCTGCGCTCCATCATCCCAGGGCACATCTTTCCATCTCAGGTCATTTACTGAATTTCTTATCAGCTGGGACCCATTATTGTCCCTAAAGAGTCACTGGCAAACGCAGGAATTGCTGTTAGCCCCCAGCTGAAGAGAACAGGGCACTGTGCATGGTAGAGTTACTGGTTATCTTCCTGGTGCCGCTCTTGTAAGCACCCTCCCTTCCCCCATTCCACAAGGCCCCATCGGGCACGGTGTTTGTACACCTGCCAGAGCTGGCAGTTCCCCCAGCCTGGATAGTCCAAGAGTCCCACTCCCCTGGTGGTGCCCATTAGTGCAGGAGAACATGACCCAAGCAGAAGGCCATCTATCAAGGTGTAAAACTTATTGACTACCATCTTCATCTTCTCTGGCCCCAGCCAATCCTCTTAGAAAGAAAGAAAGAAAGAAAGAAAGAAAGAAAGAAAGAAAGAAAGAAAGAAAGAAAGAAGGAAGGAAGGAAGGAAGGAAAGAAAGAAAGAAAGAAAGAAAGACAACAGAGGAGAGTCAAGAGGTGGAAATGGGAAAAAAGGATCCTGATGAGCTCAGTTGGTCTCCTAAATCTAGCCGTGCCTGAAGTCAATTCCAGTTCTTTATTTCTAGAGACATAGATACCAATGAAGCTCCCACAACTGGACCTCTGTCACATGAAAATGAAGGCATCCCATAGCCACAGGATCAGAGCCTGTGGAGGCAGAACCAGCACGGACCCCTTGTGCTGCCCTGGTCTTGGTGCCTCTCCAAGGTGGGCCATGCTTCACTTTCTCCAGCCCCTTCCCCTCTTTACGTTGCCCTGTGCAGAAGAGGAGACCAAGAAATTATTGAACTCAGTAGCTGTGACTGACAGGAAGCCATGTAGAGCACTCTGTGACTCAGTTTCCTCATCTTGAGGGCAAGAATCGTCCTGCATGCACCATAAAGGTGCACTGAGCCACGGTAAATCAAAGCACTTTGTCTTCTAAAAAGTGCTGGCGGATGCAAAGTATTAGTTAAGGGGAAATGTCTGCTTTACGCTCTATCACATACAATCTCTAGGATCTCTTCCAGATCTAACATTAAAATATTTTTAAATATATGCAATTAAATCATGAATTTTGCTTATCTTTGTATATAATTCACTCATTTATTCTGTATCTATTTGTAGACCATGCCTTAGTTCATGCGTTATCTGTGTTGTAAACGTAGGGCTGCATGCAGATGTCTCTTATCTATACCAAAACTAACTCTCTTGCCAAAGCAGGTGCTCTGTCCTGTATGCAGGATGGGGATCCAGACCAGCCTGCAGTGAGCTTGATGCTTGGCATGTGCTGGACATGCTTCCATGATCGCTCTTTTCATGCCCTCATCTACCTGTGGGGCAGGAGCATTAGAGACAGAAACGTTAAGGTCACCCAAAGGCACACCAGAAGGTGGCTGAACCTCAGGCTCTGCTGCCCGTGCAGTCAGGATTCAGCTTCAGGTCTGATGGGGAAGATCTCTCTCTCTCTCAATCTCATCAGGCTGCCTTCTTTTGGGGACAGCCAAACAGTGCCTGCCAGGCAATTTCCTGCTCTAATTGGGCCACATCTGTATTAAGGGGGCCAGAGGAAGTCTGGGGTCTCCTCCATTTCTACGATGCAGTTTCCAAGGCACCTCCTCAGGCCAGCAGCAACGAGGCTGACCCAGGTCCCAGGTCTGGGCTTCTGGGCATGGGATTCCTGCCATTGCCTCACATAGACGTGCCTTTTCTTCTGTCCCCAGAGCCTCTCTGAATTGGAAAATCCTGATTTCCAGTTTTCAGAAGAATCAGCCAGCATCCCTCATCTCCCCAAACAGACAGAAGTCACAGAAGGATGCATACATGCTCGGCTCCAGGAGAGGGGCTGTCACCGTCTTCTGGGAGAATCTAAGATTTCTCTCCATCCAACCCAAAGTACAAGGTGCCTGGCAGCTCTAGCAGAATCCCTGGTGCCATCTGCTGGTCATGTTGAGTATGTCTCCCCAGGAAGTTAAGTGGGTGCTAGACGTACACACCTTTCAGGAGTCACCTGGCCTGCCCAAGGCACTGTGTGGGCTCTAGGGATGGGTGGAGTTCAAGTCAAGTCCCTACCCCACAGGCCATCTGGAAAACTGGGGGATGTGCCGAGAGACCATTGTCTTGGTCAGCTTTTTCACTACTGTGACTTAAAGACCTGACAAGAATAATCAGAAGTGAGCCTCTGTGGGGGCTCACAATTTCAGAGGTATCAGTTCATAGAAGGTTGACTCCATTCCTTGGAGCTCAAGGTGAGGCAGACCAACATGGCGGAAGAGTGTGGTGGGGAAAGGTGACTCCAGACATTACCAGGAAGCAGAGAGAGAGAGAGAGAGAGAGAGAGAGAGAGAGAGAGAGAGAGAGAGAGAGGCACTCTGTTCAACAAGCACAAAATGTAAACCCCAAAAGCATGCTCCCAGGGACCCAATTCCGCCAGCCACACCCTACCTGGCTTCAGTTACCACCCAGTTAATCCCTATCAGGAGATTAATTCACTTATTGGATTATCATTTCACTTCTAAACCTTCTTGCATTGTCTCAGACATGAGCTTTTAGGGAACACCTAATATCTAAACCATAACAATCATATAGTGACTGGGGACAGCCACATGATTTCTGGGTCAGGAGAATAGAAGCAGGTGAGGCATCACATCACATCCCAGGGAGTCCCTAAAACTGGTCCTAGGAGACGTGGATTAGGGGGACCTGGCATCTTAGGGACAGGAGCAGCAAGAGGCAAGGAATATGTACTGTGCCCACCTCAGTCCTACAGCAACAAAAAACCCTTAGCAGAAGCACCACCAGTCATGGCAGAAGTGTGGGGGTGTTGGAAATGTGGACCCATACCACTGGAGAGGGGCCTCGAATGACAGGCCAACAGTTCAGCCTGCTGGTGTCCCCCAGAGTGTGTCCAGAGTGGCCAGGTTAAGAAAAACATAAAAATGGGGCCCATTTTGTGAATATTATACTAGAGAATTTGGGAGAGAAATGACGGTGATTTAAAAGACTTTTAAAATTAGGAAAATGGTAGTAATTTTAAAGATATTTAAAATTAAACACATATCTTATCCAGTAGAACATAATGGACTTAAATGTGCTAAAGACTAAGGAGCAGACGTGAAAGGCGCTCTCCACCTGCAGCAGCCCCCTTGGGGTGTCCACCTGGAGTCTAGGGTTTCCAAGTGGGAGAAACTGAGGCTCACTACACAACACGCTTTGGAAGTTTGAGGGGGATGATTTCAGAGCAATGCACATTTTGTTTGCATGCACATTTTAATTGTTTTTTAAGATAGGATCCTGCTCTATTTGAAACTCTTTGTCAAGACACAGAGCTCAGCCTGCCCCTCTCTTGCATTTCGCTGGGCTCCCCATGATTGATTTAATCCACCTGCTGTTGGAGGACGTTTCTTCACCCAACTTCATCAGTGAGAAATTTGAATCTTGGTGTGTCAGTTGACTTTCCACCACTGTGACCAAAATACTGGTATAAACAACTTACAAAAGGAAAAAGGCTTTTGGTTTCAGAGATTTCAGTTCATGGTTGGCCAACTCCATGGCTCTGGGTCAGAGATGAGCCAGAACATCATGGCAGAAGGGCGTGGCAGAGGAAAGCTGTTCAGCTCACTGCGGCCAAGAAGCAGAGAGGGGACTGGGGACAAGAAGCACCCTCTCAGGGCATACTCTCAGTGACCTACGTCCTCCACCTAGGTCCTGCCTCCCACAGCCTCCACCACCTCCCACTCAGACTGTGAATCTACCCATAAATTCATCCACTGATGAGGTCAGAGTCCTGGTGATCCACTCACTTCCCAAAAGCCCTACCTCTGAACCCTGCTGCACTGAGAACCAAGCCTTCCACACATGAGTCTTCGCTTCATATCCAAACAATAACACCTGGAGAGGTTACTGGCTTGTGCCGGGTAGCATAGATAATTAGAAGTAACTCCCAGGCTCAAAACTCCTCACAACCAACCAGTCTTTCTCCTACTCTGGATCCCCCTTGAGCTTCTTGCTGCAGTTCTAGGGTAGGAGCAGGGTCTATACTGGAGAAGACCTCAGGGTCAGCTTTCATCCCAGGGATCCCAGAGGAGGACTGAGGACAATCAACGTCACAGCTAACAGAACTCCAGCCCAGCCTTCTCACTAAAGAATGAGTTAGACACATGCCATCCTACTGAATTAGTGAGAACTTGGAGACAAAGAACATAAAAGAATCTAGAGGGGGGAAAAATCCTGGTGTCTGGTCCTTACATCAATTTTTGATAATGAGTGTCACATATTTAAATGTTCACACATAATCATCACGTTAGCATTAACCATACCATCAAAGACAATCTGATTATATAATATGCTTCTTCATGTATCACCACCATGAACTTGTTAATACATGTAATTATAAATGAAGAAGTCGATTGGGGGCAGATCCAGTGGAAGCCACTGGAAGTCCAAATGTGCTTTCCTGCTGTTTCCCATCAACCTGAATAAAACGAAGCTGAACAACTGTCCAGGCAACACCAGTCCAGGAAACTGTTGGCCACTGCCCTCCACTCCTGCTCCTGCTGCTGTCCAGGACGCGTATTCTCTGTGCCCACCATCCTTGATCCTTTGACTGCAAGAGGTTGATGCCCAACTACTACCTTCTTCTGCAGAAAAGCCACTGGGTAGCACCCAGGGCCAAAGGGGGACCAGACAAGCCAGAATGGAGCAAGAGGCCGCGGAACTCATGTCAGGGCTTATCACGAGGATGACAGTCGGGGCAGAGTGGGGAAAATGGACCATTGTGTTCAGCTGGGTTTTGATTCTCATCTGAGAAACGGGACTAATTTCTTAAAATGAACTCCTTTTAGTTCTAAAACAATGTGTATTACTACAGAAAACAAGTCACTCCTCTTCATACTGTAATGGTAATTTCACAAGCTAGTCAGCTTGTGGTTGGACAGCTACATACACCCTTCACAGCATCCCACAGATCTGCGGTTTGCTAGGACATTTCTAGTTAGAACTCTTTTATAAGACACGAAACACATTGAACAATGTGCCCAAATCTCAAATGTGTAGTTTAATGCATTTTTGCATTTGTAGAAACAAGAGTAACCAACACCCAAATCAAGATACAGAATATTTTCAGTGCTCTAGGGGGAGGGTCCCCTCATGCCCCTCTCAGTCAAACCCCTACTGAGTAGGTGACCACTGTTCTACCTCCTGGCACTGTGACCCGTTTTCCAGGTCTTGAGCTTTATATAAATGGAATCATCCAGTATGACTCTTGTATGTCTGCTTCTTCCCCTCAACCCTGTGTCTGTGAAGATTTAGTCATATTACCGTATGCTACAGTTGTTCTTCTTTTTGGCTATATGATATATGAAATTGTGACATTGTACAACTATGCCACGGTTTATTCATTCTAGTATAAATAACCATTTGGGTTGTTTCTAAGTTTTTTTTACTACTATGAGCAAAGATTCTAGGAACATTCTGGGCATGCCTTTTGGTGAACAGGTGAAATCATTTCTCTTGAATGTACATCTAAGTATGGAATTACTGGGTCACAGGGTAGGCATAAGCTTAGCTTTAGCAGGCACTTCCACGTGATTCTCCAAAGCAGTTGTACCCATGTACACTCCCACCAGCAATGCCTGAGAGTTCTAGTTGCTCCATGTCTTTGGCAACACTTGAGAGTGTCAGACTTTTTCATTCTAGTCCTTCTGGTGACTGCGTGTGGCATCCTGTTGCAATTTGCATTGCATTTTTTTTGGCCTAATAGTGACATTGACTGCCTTTTCATCTACTTACTGGCCATTTAGATACTCTCTTTTCTCAAATGTCTGCTCAAGTCTTTTCCCCATTTTTTAAAATCTGAATGTCTATCCTTTTCTTATTGATTTGTAGGAATTCTTTTTATACTCTAGATACCAGTAATTGTCAGATATGTGTATTCAAAATGTCTTTTCCTAGTCTCTGCTTTGCTTTTTTTTACTCTCATAATATTGTATTTTTGTGAACAGAAAATTCTTAATTGGGGCTGGTGTTGTGGCTCAGCGGTAGAGCACTCGCCTAGCATGTGTGAAGCACTGGATTTGATTCTCAGCACCACATAAAATAAATAGAGGCATGTGTCCATCTACAATTGAAAAATATATTTAAAATATTCTTGATTGTACCGATTTTCTTTTTGCCTCCTAGTGATGCTTTTCATTTTCTGCTTGAGAAATCTTTGCCAACTCCGAAAGACATGAAGATAAAGTCCTAAGTTGTTTTTTATTAGAAGAATCACTATATGTACATAAGTGTGTAGGATGTATGTGTAGGACTTTTTTAGAAGAATCACATATAAGCATACATATATATGCATACACACATACATCTACATATTTTGTCTATAATGTTTCTTATGTTAAAATTATGTTAATTATTATAAAATTATTGCTAATTAATTTTTATGCATGATGCATAATATAAGTGGACATTGAGGCACAAGTCATAGTCTTTGAGATTCCTGAAGTTTGAAAATCACAAAGAAGAGGAAAGAGGTTTTGGACTCCAAGAGACCTCAGTTTGAACACCACACGTACTATTTACTATGTATGTATCCATGGGCAAGTAATTTCACTGCTCTCAGACAAAGCTCCTCCTCTGCAGAATGGACATGGTAACACCTCCTTTAATTTTTTGTGAGATGTTGTTATAGGGATTATCACAAAGTACACAGAACACAGGTCGCACGTTACCTAGAGCATGGGGGACAGGCTGTGTTCTTCTCCGGGGCAGGGTGTTTTCTCCACATTTCTAACTCACTGAGCTCCCCTCCTGGGTTGAATACTTGATTGCTGAATAAGTACTTGTGGTTTTACCTTTTTCTCCACTAAAAATATTTTCATGTAAAACTAGACCCCTGCCACCCTAAATCCTGAGCTACTGTTATTCAGCATGGTGGGATGCAAGATAGTGTGGAGAATGATCAGTCCAAAGAGAGCTTCCAATTACAAATGGGAGATTAATGGAGAGAGCTCTTGTGTGGGGGGCACAGGAACACTACAGTTCAGATGGTGACGTGAAATCAAACTGCCACCTGCAATGCTATGTGAATTATCTGTGATAGTCCAGATAGCCCAAAATATGTTCAAGGAAAACATGCAGTAGCACACACTTTTAAAAAATAAATTTGCTTTATTTAATGTGTAAATGGATTAATTGATAGAGGATCACAGAAACTTTTGTCATTGACAGTCGATGATCTTATTAATGAAACATAATGGAATTTCTCCAGGGGAAAAGAAAGAGGAGTTTTCTGATTTGAACGTGGACAAGAAGGGGAAAATGTTCTTTGCAACACAGCAAATTTAAGAAAAGAAGAAGAGAATTAATACTATAAAGGGGGGAGATTAGTTAATCAGGAAATGAGAAAGAAGAGAACACAACAAACCCAAGTAACCTCCAGGTACTGCAGTTAAAAAAGAGAGAAACAAGAAAATAGATACTGATAATCAGAAATAAGGGACATGAGCAAAGATATAAAAGACATTTTAAGTCATGGGAAAATAAACTGTATAATTCTGTGAAAATAAATTTGAAAAGTTTGATAAAATGGATGTATTCTAAGACAAAATACATTTTTATAAATGGGAAATCTGAGTAGCTTAGTAATGCTATAAGAGAGCCAAAGGATAGTCTAAAAACTAAAAGAGAGAGAGAGATTAAAAGGACCCTGGGCCCTAATGATTTTAAAGATTTTTTTTTTGAACTCACAAAAAACTATCATTTCCATTTTATGTAGGTATTCCCATAAGTCTGTAAAAGATGGTAAGTTTACCCATTCCATTCATTAAGCTTCTTATAACCTTGATGTGGCACCATGAACAGAAAAAGGAATGTGAATATAGACACAAATTGAAATTGCAAATCGAATCAAGCAATGTTCTCGAGTAATGACCTCATAATCAACAGTGGCGTGGAATATGAGAATGGGTCCATACCTGGAGAGCTAGTGACATAATTTCTCTCATCAATAGATCAAAGAAGGTATGCCGCCGAGGGGCCGGGGCAGCTGGAGACCCCCAGGCAGGTGCTGAGGCTGAGCCTAGGCCTTTATTAAGCAATCTGGCCTCTCCAGCGCCTTGGTTCTCTTGTTGGAAATGATGGATGGATTACAAATTCTATTTTAAGTTTCTATATATGTTTTTTTTTTAATTGTAAACAAATGGGATACATGTTGTTTCTCTGTTTGTACATGGAGTAAAGGCATACCATTTGTGTAATCATAAATTTACATAGGGTAATGCTGTTTAATTCATCCTGTTATTTTTTCCCTTCCCCCCACCCCTCCCACCCCTCTTTTCCCTCTATACAGTCCTTCCTTCCCCCATTCTTGCCCCCCTCCCTAATCCTAACTCTAACCCTAAAACTAACCCCTCCCACGCCCAATTATGTGTCATCATCCACTTATCAGTGAGATCATTCTTCCTTTGGTTTTTTGAGATTGGCTTATCTCACTTAGCATGATATTCTCCAATTTCATCCATTTGCTGCAAATGCCATAATTTTATCATTCTTTATGGCTGAGTAATATTCCATTGTATATATATGCCACAGTTTCTTTATCCATTCATCAACTGAAGGACATCTAGGTTGGTTCCACAATCTGGCTATGGTGAATTGAGCAGCAATGAACATTGATGTGGCTGTATCTCTGTAGTATGCTGATTTTAAGTCCTTTGGGTATAGGCCAAGGAGTGGGATAGCTGGGTCAAATGGTGGGTCCATTCCAAGTTTTCTAAGGAATCTCCATACTGCTTTCCAGAGTGGCTGCACTAATTTGTAACCCCACCAGCAATGTATGAGTGTACCTTTTTCCCCACATCCTCGCCAACACCTGTTGTTGCTTGTATTCTTGATAATTGCCATTCTAATTGGGGTGAGATGGAATCTTAGGGTGGTTTTGATTTGCATTTCTCTTATTACTAGAGATGTTGAACATTTTTCCATATGTTTGTTGATTGCTTGTAGATCTTCTTCTGTGAAGTGTCTGTTCATTTCCTTAGACCATTTGTCAGTTGGGTTATTTGTAATCTTGGTGTTGATTTTTTTGAGTTCTTTATAGATTCTGGAGATTAGTGCTCTATCTGAAGTATGATTGGCAAAGATTTTCTCCCACTCTGTAGGCTCTTTCTTCGCATTGTTGATAGTTTCCTTTGCTGAGAGAAAGCTTTTTAGTTTGAATCTATCCCAGTTGTTGATTCTTGCTTTTATTTCTTGTGCTATGGGAGTCCTGTTGAGGAAGTCTGGTCCTAAGCCGACATGTTGAAGATCTGGACCTACTTTTTCTTCTATAAGATGCAGGGTCTCTGGTCTGATTCTGAGGTCCTTAATCCATTTTGAGTTTAGTTTCGTGCACAGTGAGAGATATGGGTTTAGTTTCATTCTGTTGCATATGGATTTCCAATTTTCCCAGCACCATTTGTTGAAGAGGCTATCTTTTCTCCATTGCATATTTTTGGCACCTTTGTCTAGTATGAGAAAATTGTATTTATTTAGGTTTGTGTCCGTGTCCTCTATTCTGTACCATTGATCTACCTGTCTATTTTGGTACCAATACCATGCCGTTTTTGTTACTATTGCTTTGTAGTATAGTTGAAGTTCTGGTATTGCGATACCCCCAGCTTCATTTTTCCTGCGAAGGATTGCTTTAGCTATTCTGGGTTTCTTATTCTTCCAGATGAATTTCATGATTGCTTGTTCTATTTCTGTAAGATACATCGTTGGGATTTTAATTGGAATTGCATTGAATCTGTATAGCACTTTTGGTAGTATGGCCATTTTGACAATATTAATTCTGCCTATCCAAGAACATGGGAGATCTTTCCGTCTTCTAAGGTGTTCTTTAATTTCTTTCTTTAGTGTTCTGTAGTTCTCATTGTAGAGGTCTTTCACCTCTTTTGTGAGATTGATTCCCAAGTATTTTATTTTTTTCAAGGCTATTGTGAATGGGATAGTTTTCCTAACTTCTCTTTCTGAAGATTCATCACTTATGTATAAAAATGCATTAGATTTATGAGCATTGATCTTATATCCCGCTACTTTACTGAATTCACTTATGAGTTCTAAAAGTTTTCTGGTGGAATTTCCTGGTTCCTCTAAGTATATAATCATATCATCAGCAAATAGGGATAGCTTGAGTTCTTCTTTTCCTATTCATATCCCTTTAATTTCTTTGGTCTGTCTAATTGCTCTGGCTAGAGTTTCAAGGATGATATTGAATAGGAGTGGTGAAAGAGGGCATCCCTGCCTTGTTCCAGATTTTAGGGGGAATGCTTTCAGTTTTTCACCATTTAGAATGATATTAGCCATGGGCTTGGCATAGATGGCCTTTACAATGTTAAGGAATGTTCCCACTATCCCTATTTTTTCTAGTGTTTTGAGCATGAAGGGGTGCTGTATTTTATCAAAAGCTTTTTCTGCATCTATTGAAATAATCATGTGATTCTTGACTTTAAGTCTGTTGATATGGTGAATTACATTTATTGATTTCCTGATGTTGAACCAACCTTGCATCCCTGGGATGAAGCCCACTTGATCATGGTGCACTATCTTTTTAATATGTTTTTGTATGCGATTTGCTAAAATTTTGTTGAGAATTTTTGCGTCGATGTTCATTAAGAATATTGGTCTAAAATTTTCTTTCCTCGATGTGTCTCTGTCTAGTTTAGGTATCAGGGTGATATTGGCTTCATAGAATGAGTTTGGGAGAGTTCCCTCCTCTTCTATTTCATGGAATACTTTGAAAAGTATTGGAATGAGCTCTTCTTTAAAGGTTTTGTAGAACTCGGCTGAGAACCCATCAGGTCCTGGACTTTTCTTTGTTGGTAGGCTTTTGATGACTTCTTCTATTTCATTACTTGAAATTGGTCTGTTTAAATTGTGTATGTCCTCCTCATTTAGTTTAGGCAATTCATATGTCTCTAGAAACTTGTTGATATCTTCGAAATTTTGTATTTTGTTGGAGTATAGATTTTCAAAATAGCTTCTAATTATGTTTTGTATTTCAATTGTGTCTGTTGTGATATTTCCTTGTTCATTCCAAATTTTGGTGATTTGGGTTTTCTCTCATCTTCTCTTTGTTAGTGTGGCCAAGGGTTTATCAATTTTGTTTATTTTTTCAAAGAACCAACTATTTATTTTGTCAATTTTTTGTATTGTTTCTTTTGTTTCAATTTCGTTGATTTCAGCTCTGAGTTTAACTATTTCCTGTCTTCTACTACTTTTGGTGTTGGTCTGTTCTTCTTTTTCTAGGGCTTTGAGCTGTAGTGTTAGGCCATTTATTTGTTGAGTTTTACTTCTTTTCTTGAATGCATTCCATGAAATAAATTTTCCTCTAAGTACTGCTTTCATAGTGTCCCAGAGATTTTGATATGATGTTTCTTTGTTCTCATTTACCTCTAAGAATTTTTTAATTTCCTTCCTAATATCTTCTGTTATCCATTCATCATATAATAGCATATTGTTTAATCTCCAGGTGTTGGAGTAATTTCTGTTTTTTACTCTTTCATTTATTTCTAATTTCAATCCATTATGATCTGATAGAATACAAGGTAGTGTCTCTATCTTCTTGTATTTGCTAACATTAGCTTTGTGACATAATATATGGTCTATTTTAGAGAAGGATCCATGTGCTGCTGAGAAGAAAGTGTATTCACTCTTCGTTGGATGGTATATTCTATAAATATCTGTTAAGTCTAATTTATTGATTGTGTTATTGAGTTCTATGGTTTCTTTGTTCAATTTTTGTTTGGAAGATCTGTCCAGTGGTGAGAGAGGCGTGTAAAAATCACCTAGGATTATTGTATTATGGTCTATTTGGTTTCTGAGATTGAGAAGGATTTGTTTGACATACATGGATGAGCCACTGTTTGGGGCATAGATGTTTATGATTGTTATATCTTGCTGATTTATGCTTCCCTTAAGCAGTATGAAATGTCCTTCTTTATCCCTTCTGACTAACTTTGGCTTGAAGTCCACATTATCTGAAATGAGGATGGATACCCCAGCTTTTTTGCTGAGTCCATGTGCATGGTATGTTTTTTCCCATCCTTTCACCTTTAGTCTATGGGTATCTCTTTCTATGAGATGAGTCTCTTGTAGGCAACATATTGTTGGATCTTTCTTTTTGATCCAATCTGCCAGTCTATGTCTTTTGATTGATGAATTCAGGCCATTAATATTCAGGGTTATTATTGAGATATGATTTGTATTCCCAGTCATTTGACTCATTTTATTTATTTACTTTATTTTTGACATGATTTGGTTTCTCCTTTATTTGGCTATTCCTTTAGGCTAGCGCCTCCTGTTGCTGATTTGCATCGTTGTTTTTCATCTCTTCCTCATGGAATATTTTGCTGAGAATGTTCTGTAATGCTGGCTTTCTTTTTGTATATTCTTTTAGCTTTTGTTTATCATGGAAGGATTTTATTTCATCGTCAAATCTGAAGGTAAGTTTTGCTGGGTATAAGATTCTTGGTTGGCATCCATTTTCTTTCAGGGCTTGAAAAATGTTGTTCCAGGTCCTTCTAGCTTTTAAGGTCTGGGCTGAAAAATCTGCTGATATCTGTATTGGTTTCCCCCTGAATGTAATTTGGTTCTTTTCTCTCACAGCCTTTAAAATTCTGTCTTTATTTTGTATGTTAGGTATTTTCATTATAATGTGCCTTGGTGTGGGTCTGTTGTAATTTTGTGTATTTGGAGTCCTATAAGCCTCTTGGACTTGATTTTCCATTTCATTCTTCAGATTTGGGAAATTTTCTGAAATTATTTCATTGAATAGATTGTTCATTCCTTTGGTTTGTTTCTCTAAGCCTTCCTCAATCCCAATAATTCTTAAATTTGGCCTTTTCATGATATCCCATAGTTCTTGGAGATTCTGTTCATGATTTCTTACCATCTTCTCTGTTTGTTCAACTTTGTTTTCAAGGTTAAATATTTTGTCTTCAATATCTGAGGTTCTGTCTTCCAGGTGTTCTATCCTATTGGTTGTGCTTTCTATGGAGTTCTTAATTTGGTTTATTGTTTCCTTCATTGCAAGGATTTCTGTTTGGTTTTTTTTCAACATCTCTAACTCTTTATTGAAATGATCTTTTGCTTCCTGTATTTGCTCTTTTAACTGTCGATTGGTGCAATCATTCAATGCCTGCATTTGCTCTTTCATTTCATCGTTTGCTTCCCTTATCATGTTAATTATGTACATTCTGAACTCCCTTTCTGACATTTCTTCTGCCATGCTATCATTGGATTTTATTGATGTAACATCTAGTTTTTTTGAGGCATTTTCTTCCCTTGTTTTCTCATGTCGTTCAGGTATCAGTGGACTGCTGAGATGTTGCAGATTTCCTCTATTGACTTATAATGTCCCTGAAGATTGCTAGTATATCCCCTCTTATCCTTCAGTAGCCTGAAGTCTTGGAGGAAGTTGATAATGCAGTGCTCCCCAAGGAAGCTGCCTCTCTAGGGGTGGTGGCCTTCAGGTGGGGTATATTCCCTGCTAGTGGGCAGAGGTGCCTCCACTTGTTGACCAATGGTCAACCAAAGGGGAACTAGGCTGCGGGCTGAGGCAAGGCCTGTTTGTGCCTGTGTCTCTGGTTTTACCGTCCTTGTGGGAAAACCTCACCCAGCGGGGAAGACTCACCCGGTGGGGAGGTCTCGCTGGTCAGTTCCCCTCCTGGAGGTTCCCCTCAGTCCACAACTACCGCCTGGGCAAGGCAGCCTTCGTAGGCACTGTTCCAAGGGGCCCAGACCTACCTCCTGGGCCTGGGAGCCCTGCCCTTCACAGACGAGTCTCCTTAGGCTGCCCCTCCTCAGAGAAGCTGCCCGCAGTCCTGGAACCTTCGCTCCACCCCTCAGCTTGTGTCTGTGCAGCTCTTCCACCAAGAAGCCGCCTAGGTCCCAGGACCGTGCTTTGCACCTAATCGCCTGGCTATGCAGCCCCTCCTCTGAGCAGCCACCTGGAGCCTTGTACAGATGCTCCGAGCCCCAGCAACCTGCCGCACGCCTCTTCCTCCAGGCAGCCACCCGGTGTTCTATGTGGGCGCTTGGAGACCAAGCAACTCACTGCGCACCTCCTCCTCCTCAGGGCAGCCCCCTGCTGTTGTTCAGGAGGTTGCTGAGTCCAAACAGCTCGCCACCCAGCTCTTCCTCTGGCAGCCACCGGAGCCCCAGCGGGTTGCTCTGAAACCAAGCGTTGTGCTGCGCGGCCTCCTCTGCAAAGTTCCCAGCTGTCCATGTTCACTGCTCCAGCGGGGAGAAGGGTATCTTGCCGCCTGGGCAGGGCAGCCTTCCCAGGCAACGTTCCCAGGGGCCCGGACCTACCTCCTGGGCCTGGGAGCCTCACCCTTTGCAGACGAGTCTCCTTAGGCCGCCTCTCCTCAGAGAATCTGCCCACAGTCCTGGAAACTTCGCTCCATCCCTCAGCTTGTCTCTGCAGCTCTTCCACCAAAAAGCCGCCTAGGTCCTGGGACCCTGCTCTGCACCTAATCACCTGCCTATGCGGCCCCTCCTCTGGGCAGCTGCCGAAGCCCTGCAGGTTACTCTGAAACCAAGTGCTGTGCTGAGCAGCTTCCTCTGCAAAGTTCCCAGTGGTCCGTGTTCACCGCTCCAGCGGCGGGAGGGGCGTCTTGCCAGGCAACTCTACTTCACAAAGTTCCCTGCGTTCCGGGGCTACCGCCCCATCCGGGACGCCTCCCCAATGGGAGAGACTCACCTGGTAGCTTTGAGTTGGTCCCAAGTCTCTCACTATCTCCTCTTTTGAATCCTGAGTCCTGGAGCAACATGAAATGCAGCCGCCCTCTAGTCCACCATCTTCTATCTTAGTTGTTGTTTAAAACTACTGAAGATAGCCAATTCTGACCCATTCTTTTGAAAAAAGAAAGATTGTGAGAGTAACAGCTTGTCTTAGTCTCCGCAGGTTCCTATAACAAGTTATCATAAATGGGATGAATTATAAATAACAGTAATTTATTTCTTACAATTCTGGAGGCTGGAAGTCGAAGATAGATGGACTTCCAAGATGGAGACTCTGGCCCTCTATATATGTTTTGACATCTTTCAATCTCCCCTCCCCAGCTGGGGAGAGGCTGCCCCTCCTGAAGACAGTCAGTTCTTCAAAGTGCCCAGCCTGGAACTCGCCTTTGAGATGCAAACCCACCAGTCCACAGCCAGCTCTCCCCTACCAGTGCCCAACATCCCCGGGGGCCTATTCCTCTGCCTCCATCATCGCAGGGCCAGGTTGCAGCCAAAATTATTCAGACTTCCAATCCCAATGCCTTGCCTTTCCCTGGAAACCCCTGGGGAAGGGGCCTAAACCTTCCCACACTCCTGTCTCCTGACCACACAGGTGTCTTCCCCGAGGCCCTGAACGGCGAGCCTGGGCATCCTGTCTCTAAAACCGGCCAAAACAGTAAGCTTTGTTTTTTCCTGAGTCTCTCCTCTGACCCCTCTTGTCTGAATGATCATCTCACAGAAGATGTAAAACGTAACACATCACTTATGGGGTAACAGTGAGAGTCAAATCGATCAACATTTGTGAAGATGTTGTACCTTATGTAGAGCAAGTCCATGAAAAGAAGTGCATTCTGGGCCAAGAAGAGCCTAAAGCATCACCTCTGTCGATGCGAAGACGTTTACCATCGCTCCCGGATAGGAAGCCTTGGTAAACTAGGAAGCAATTTCCTCAACGCCTTAAGGAATGTGTGTCCCAGACCAACAGCCAGCATCACTCTCTGGACAGCAAAGGGACCCTGATGACCACTGTTATCCCCTTGGCCTCTGCCTCTCAAGTCCCAAGGCCCCCCGACCTTGGGAAAGAAAGAAATATCTAACGGTGCAACTTATTTTACTGCAATCCTTTGCTTCTTTACTTTCTTGACCTTGGTGAACTTTAAAGTAAGTCAAGTTATTGAATCATTTCTTCTCGTACTAGGGCCTGGCATAGAGCACTCTGACATCCGAGCACAAGGATGTCACCAACAGGACCACAGCCCCAGGAAAGAACTGGACACGGAAGGGAATTCCTTGGCTTGGGCTAAGTCACTCTTCCTCTCCGACCTGGGTTTGTTCCCTTTAGTATAATAAAGAGTGTGATCCAAGTAACTATCAATAACAACATTTGGACATCATGTCTTTGTATTGAAGGTCTAAAAGAACCTGAAATAAATACTGAACATAAGGGACTTCTTTTTCCCCTCTACAGAGCCATTAGCGATTCTGAGTCTACTTTCCATATATTCCAGGAATGAGCAAATAAATAATAGAGGATCATGGAAACCAGGTTTCCGCCTGGTGAAGAAAGGAGTTGCAAATATAGAAAGAGAAGTCTACACCCTGTGGTACAGGGTTGGAATTGGAGGTATCAGCAGGAACTAAAGGATGCTAACACATTGCTCAATGTAAAAGCAGCAAAGTATGTGTTTGTGTGTGTGTGAGAGAGAGAGAGAGAGAGAGAGAAACCAGTGATTTTACAGTAGAGAAACCCAGCAGGCACCACCTTAATCAAGAGATCAAGGTCAACATCATCAGCACTGGGTCAAATCGATAGCGTTCGATAACACTACCTTGAGAGGAATCCACCATCTCTCCTGAGGGATTCCTGAGAACGCGCATATTCTGAACCTGACCACGAGGAAGCCAAAGGTGAACTCGAAGGACGGGCCTTCTAGAAAGGAACTGCCCCAGAGCTTTCGAAACCTAAATTCATGAGACACAAAGCGGTGAAGGAGATACAATAATTCTTTAAACTAGCCTCACAGCTTTTCTGAAAATCTGAAATTGTGTCAAAATTAAACATTAAAATTAAAATTAAAACGTGACTTTGAATTCTGTAGTTCTCTCCCCTCTGAGAGACAGTCCTCTCTCCTCCCCTTGAATTGTGGGTGGACCGAAGTCTTCTTCTGCCTTGGACAGTGGTGGAAGAGAACCCAACTAACTTCAAGACTGGGCCAAGGGCCAGGTAGACTCCACCTGGTTCCCCAGAAAGCTTGCTCCCGAAGCCCTGAGCCACCCTGATGGGGAGATCACATGAGGACCCCAGCACTCGGCAGTTCAGCCACCTTAGTCCCGGCACCAGACGGTTGAGAGAAGACGCTACTTTGGAAATAGACCCTCCAGCCCCAGCTGACCCCACCTGCACATATTCTCATCACCTCTAGCCATCGAAATCATCCCCACGGTGGTCCCTGCTGACACCACAGGACAGAAAGAGTTCCCCCTCGGGTCCCTCCCAAATTCCTGTTCCACAAAATCTGTAAGCATAAAAAAAAAAGTTGTTGTCCTTGGTCACTTGGTTTGGGGTAGTTTTCAGGTCACTTGGTTTGGGGTGACCAGCACATGCAACTAACGTTGCTAGCGCTGACTAGACGCCAGGCCCAGTGCCCCGTTTCACGTGCATCATCTCTGGCAACCCCGCCACAACCCTGCATAACAGACACCCAGGACCACCCACAACCCAGTCGTGCTGGGGCAATGGAAAGTTACCAAGAGACCAAAGACTCCCGGAGATGGGGTTTGAGGCATAAGGTTTACTGAAAAACGCTTACAGGGAAGCCCAGTAGTGAGGGACTGGGCCCCTAGCACCTCCATTTCTCACACAGCCTCAGGGACTTTGCCAGAAAGTACACCTCTGTCCCTCATGATGCTGTGTCCAGGGGTGGCGGCTGGACAAGCACGTGTCCTCTCCACAGTACTCTGCTCTCTACTGGTTACCACAGCGAGGGGAACTTTATAGGTTAGGTTGACTTTATCCCATTTTAGGACGAGCATTCCACAGAACTGCGTACATGCAGGAGCGTCTAAGCAGTTCCACAGAAAACCCTAGCCGCCCTGGTTCCCGTGTGTGTGAGAGTCAGCGTTCAAGACCGTCCGTATCTGGAGCTTCAGCCCAGCCCTGTGTCCAGGCCCCCTTGACGAGGCTAGGTTCTTGGGAATGGAAAGGGGCATATCAGGCACATGGTGATTTACTGCCCTACTTTTCTTCAAAGATGACACACACCCTGATTCTTCCCATCTCACAGAGGAAGACACGGAGGCCACAGTGGTCTTAGTAACTTGCCCAGGCCACGGTCAGGTAAATTATGAAATGAGGAATTTTTTTTTCGCCAGAGCAAACATTGACACCAAAGCATCAGGTCGCACTCTGTCTCCCCGAATGCATGCATTTCTCATCTATTTGGCTCTTCAGCAGAGAAGCCACATTAGGAAGGAGATACAATGGAGGCCAATGCAGACAGGGCTCCTGCCTTTGTGGAACTTACAGTCAGAGGACAGACAAGTCAAGCAGTGCCAGAAGGACATACAAAGTGGCGGTTCCGAACGGTGCCATGCATGAATGGAGAACAAGTCCTGATTTAGCCAGTGACATCAGCATCGCTGGAGGACTGAACCAGAGGGCCCCGCAGTACCTCTCAGGGCAGAATTCCAGGGATCTGGCCGCCTCTCTTCTTACCTGGCGGTACAGAGTCCTCTCCCTGCGCCGGGCTCTGTCCTGCTAGGTGCAGCGCAGATGGTCAGGAGAGGCTGCTTCCCCAGGAGATCCCCTGAAAGGGGAAAAGGAGTGTAGGAAACATGGCCATCCTCCTCTCCAATTCAATCAACAGAAAAAGACGGATTTCAAATCCACCCCTCTGTCACCCACCACGAAGAACAAAGGAGATGGGACTTGGCGATCTGGGGTCTCCATGTGACTCCCGTGTTCTGAGCTCCCTGGCCAGGAGAAGGGCTTCCAGCACACGCCTCGCTCCCTCCTCTCTGGGCCAGAAGAGCCACCTCAGCTCAGAGCTGCAAGAGCCCAGCCTGGACCCGAGAGCCAAGACCCCTTCCCAGCCCTCTCCAATTCTCTAACCCTAGGGGAGCCCACGTCCCACGCTGGTGGTGCTGCCCACTGGCAGAGCTGAGGACTTGCTTCCATGCACAGCCTCAGCCTGTCATCGGGTGGAGAATCGTGAAGTGGCACATCTAGTCCAGTGATTAAGGAGAGTAGCTGGAGCCCCGGGCAGGCAGAGCCTTCTTTGGGCTGCAGGGAAGGTGTCCAGAGCCAGCCTGCAGGCTTCCGAGTCCCGGGCTTTCCCTGAGACCAGGGAGAGCCAACACAACCTCTGCCAGCGCTTCTCTTCCATTAGCCACTCCAGCCTCAGAGTGGCCAGAGAGGCCACTGGGGATGGGGATCCACAAGAGAGGTCACATCGTTCCGCTGGATGCACGGCCAGAGGAAGCTGATACAGCCAGGGACATCTGACCACTCTGCACTCCCCCCAGGGAAAGGCATCTGACCAAGGAGGGGACGAGTCCTTGTGGCCCCTCAAGGTCAGCCAGTTCCATCTGCTCAGCCAATAGACGCTCACTATGAGCAGGGGCCTGTGCTTGGCGTTGAAGCTTGAGCAGCCCATACCAAGGGGTCTTCCTGAACCTGCCGGAGGACAGCCGTCAGGGGTCCAAGGTACACACACACCTCCTGGGCCCCATGTCAGGCCCCTGAGCCCTCCTCTAGGGGGTAGGCCAGCACCCCTGGGGCCTGTTCCCTTCAGGTTAACTTGGGAAATCATGGCTTGGCAGTGTGGTGGGCCTGGCTTCTTCTCACCAAATGCAACGTCCAAGAAGTGGCCCTGAAGTACTCCAGAACCTGGGTCTGAGGCGAGGCTAGAGGCCACTTCTCAAGGTGCCATGCAGCACCCTCGTCCCCCCAGCCGGGTGGCTTCCCTAACATGGAAACTTGGCCAAACCAACTCTCCATCTTGGACTGACCTGCAATTTCCTCCCTCTCCCCGCTGAGCCAGGGGCACCACCCGCCAGCCAGCTGCCGGACAGGGTAGGGCTGTCACCCCCACACCCTCTCTCCCTACAGCCCTGGCAGCCTCCCACAACTCTGCTCCAGCCACGGTCGGGCTTCACTGTGCCCCGTGGGACCTGGCAGAGGCCTCGGGCTCCTCCCCCACCCCCATCTTGCCACTTTCTCTCTTGCCCTTCGTATCAGCGGCCCAAGTGATTCTTTTTGAAAGGAAAATTTGATCAGTCCCTGCTTCAAATTCCCAACACCACTGAAATCCAACACAACTGAAATCCAGCCTCTGTTCCTTCCTAGAATATTCTCTCCATGGGGGAAGGAGCATTTGCATCCAGTTCACTGCTCTACCCCAGGACCTGTAAGAGCATCTGGCACCAGCTCATAAATAATTGTTTACATAAATAATTATTTCTTTACGATGGCACAGGCGGCTCCCAGATGCCTTTTATACAAATGAAACAGCTGTCGGAGTGTGGCACTAAGAGACCAGAGCATCTGAACGTGGGGTGAGCCGCAGAGGACGGGCGAGCACAGGCATTTCAGCCCTAGCCAGGGAGAGGGCTAGTGCCCAGGGGCCCTTAATTGGACTCAGTTTCTCCCAGCCAAGGGAGAACAGGGTGCTGGCAGACCTTGTTACTGACGAGCTTGGGCCCACAGAAAGCCCCAAGTCCTGCCCATTCAGAGGAAGGGCAGATAGAAAAGACAAAGTCACCCTGTAGTACTCGGGGTGTTAGAGGCCTCCCAGGACTCCAGACAGCCTGCCCGTGCCTGGTCACTTTGCTCTCCCAGCTCGTGGGTGCAGAGGATGCATCAGGAAGAGAACAGATTCCAGGTGGAGGGTGCCATTTATAGCAGCGCGTCCTCAGGCTTGGTGCTCTACAGAGCTATGTGTATGCGATGAACTCTTCACTGGTGGGGGGCGGTTAGTGTCAAAGAAGAACCAGAACTGAACAGTAACATAGTAGAAACAGGTTCCGTTCAAGACCCTTGCAACAGGGGGAAAGAGATCTCAGTACAGAACCAGGCTCCACCCAAAGACAGCCTGAGCAAGTGGGGTGGACAATGAAGGAGCAGAGTGGATGGAAACCTGAGGGGTAGGAGGGTTCTGGCTAACCTGACCTAACAGGGTTCTTGCTGAAGACAGGCCCGGGTGATCAGACGCCCCCCAGTGGTGGAGGTCAAAGAATCATCTTGGATATGGAGGGTGAGCAGATATGGGATATGGGGCTGGCAGGGATGGGGTGGTGGTCTTGCTCACTTTACCAGAGTTCTTTTGATAAAACTGGCTTTTAAAGGAAAGGCACAGATGGGTCAGGGAGAAAGTTCAGAAACCTGGCTGAAGTTTGGCCAAGCAGAAAGTTTGACCAAACAGAGAATCTTGGTCACTCACAAGGGGAAGTATCGATCCTAAAATCCTAGGTGGAGAGGCAAATCATAGGCCAGCAGTAAGAGAAGAAATGTCAATAAAAATTGAGAAAACTGGGAATATGCCACAGAATATGCCTGTAGTCTCAGGAATGTGTTCAAAGGAAAAACAGAGCGGATAATAGGGAGTCAGGGAGGAACCATTACCTATTCACTCATTAAGAATTTACGTCATGCCTGCTCTGGGCTGGGCTTCGCATGTCAGGCTTGGGGGTCAGAGAGGAGACGCCTCCATAGGGAACACTTTCTGGGTGCTCCGTGGACACCTTCTGTATTTAACAGTGTTCACCACATCATACAGTGTTATCAGGGTCAGGGGCTCCTTGTGGTGGGGACTAGCTGAGAGCCGTCCACTCGCTATTTCACAAGAACAAGTCTTGCAATGCTCCTGCCACAGTTGAAGGGACTGATGGTACCCCATCAGGCAGTGCAGTGACACCTGAACCATGTTCTTTTTTTCCCCTCTGCGGTTCTGGGGATCAACCCAGGGCCTCCTGTGTGCGGGCCGGGCAAGCACTTTACCACTGAGCCGCATCCCCAGGCCTAGTGCAGGAACATCTGAATACTTAGTTCACTGTGGCCTTTTCCCTGGGGAAAATTTCATCCCAGGAAAATACCACTCTGTACCACAAGGTGGCGATCAAGGCTCACACGGTTTGGACCTGGATCTCAGAAGCTGAGGATGTTCTTGAGCATCAAAGTCCCAGAAGGGTTTGAGTTGAGTTTAGTTGTGTATTTAGTTTTGTTTTGTTTAATATCTGGAGGGGACGCCACTCCCCTCACCATCACAAACCACACTCAGGCCTGGGTAAAACCAGCCATCAGAGGGACTTCTTTTCTTTTTTTTTTTTTTTTTTGCGGTGCTGGGGATCGAACTCAGGGCCTTGTGCTTGCAAGGCAAGCACTCTACCAGCTGAGCTATCTCCCCAGCCCCCATCAGAGGGACTTCTAAGAGCCCTCCAGCACCCCGCTGGGTTAACCTTCAGGTGGCTGTGAACTGCGGATTGGACCGATCCTAACTCTGTTCTGAGCCACCTGGTGGGTTGGGAAGAATACTGCTACCTGGCTGGCCTTGACCTCATGGGTCTGATCTGAGTTCCTTCCATGACTTCTGTTGGAGTCACTGGGGTCAAGAAATTCCTTTACAGCAGGGTTTGCCCACTATAGCTATAAACCTGCGCTGCCAGTCCGCAGTCAGTGTGTGAACTGCACAGAGCAAAGGAGAAGGAGAGCTGGGGGGAGAGAAGGAAGCCTGAGGACCTCATTTGAGCCCCTGGATTCAGTTGTCAGTCAGTAATTTTCCTCTCGGCTCAAAGCTAGTTCCAGTTGTTTTCCCTGTGCCCACACTAACAGAGTTCCATGAACACATCTGGAGAAAAGTCCTTGTTCACCTGGCACAGGTAAGTGCTTGGACTCTGGGGCCAACTGCTTGCATTTGAGCCAGGGAGGCCAGGCAGCAGCTCCAGGAAACTCAAAGGCAGCCTCAGAGCTGTCCGGCATCTGATCCAGATGTTGTGCCAGGCACTGGGCATCTCTCTGGGAGACTGGAGGAGAAGTAAGGCAGCCTCCAAGTTCTAGCTCTAAGGGACAAAGGGTGATAACTGACGCTCATGTGCCAGATCCTAGCATGCCTGCTCTGTGTGTGGTTTTATTTAATCCAAATAGTCCTACACAGCAGGTGCATCATCCACCCCACCAACAGGTGAGGAAACTGGTTCTACTAAATGCTAAGACATCTAGCCAGGGTCATTTGTTGATAAGAAGGGGAGGTTGACGTGAGAAGCCCACACGAACCTCTTCTGCAGAGTAGGGAGGAGACATGCCTGACCGGCTATTGTCTAGACCCTCAAATTCCCCCAGCCCTGTACCACCACCCTGGCCAGGACTGGAGCTGGTCCCAAGCATGAGTGGAAGCCCAGCTCGACTCTGTGGGCCAGCGAGTTCTCCCTTCGGGAGGGGGGGCAGGTGTCACTGGCATGAGTTGAACTTTGGAACTAGACCCAGGTCCAAATCCTGGATATGTCCCTGGCCAGCTGGGCCTTCACCTCCCGAGCAGTAGCTTCCCTGTAAAGTTGGGATGACAACGAAAGGTTCGTAAGGACCCCAAAAGGTCACACACTTGCCCAGTGCCCAATCAGCTCTCATTTTTAAAAGGCTCTTTATCGCAATTATCATTTTCTGTGAGATAAGAAAGGTGACAAAGAGATTACTAAAAATTTCTAAGAGGCTCCACGAGTTTGAAAATGCAGGAGAAAAGCCGTAGAAAGGTAGTGATTCTGTACAGTGGATCTCAGCCTGGCGAGCCCATCAGAATCTCTTAGGGGAGATTTTTACAAAATTCCCCTGCCTGGGCGCCATCTCTGGCCCAATTAAACCAAAATCCTCGAAGGTGAGGTGGAGACATGGGTCTTTTGTAAAAGCACCCCAGGTGAGTAGCTTTGAGCCAGGGTGCAGAGTCATGCCTGGGGCTCATGAGGATCTGGCAGAAACTAAGCAGTGCCCCATTGCCAGTTTTCTTCTCAAAATAGGAGGGAACGATCTCTCCCACCATAAAATCAAGGCTCAGGCCTCATTGTGACAGTTGAAATTTACACAAGGTTTGGACAGGTCTGTTCTCAACCTTGGTGTTGCAATTAGCAGCTTCTCCTGGCTTTGGTGGCATGGTGACAGATGGATGAAATGAATACACTAAGAGATTAAATAAGGCAATGTTATGCCAACAAAATTAACTTGCCCAGTCCCGTTCCTTAGCAACTGCATTATTATTTCGGGTTTCCTTCCGAAGCCTCTGGTCGTTCACACCACTCCCTTTCATTAAAATGTGAAGTAGTTATTTATAACTTTAATGAAAAGGACAGAAAAGCAAGGAATGAAGCAAGAGAAACTTCTAACTGCCCTTCACATGACATCAAGCCTGCCTCAGACAAACAGGATCAAACTGGTGACTCGTGAATCAGGGTACTTCTTTCACATTCCTTCAGAAGTAGCTTCTCCAGCCCTCCCAGGGCTCCACGATGCAGCCCTGCCTTTGACGAAAATGCAGTGCTAATGTTTGCCAGTCCAATCTGGGCTTGCCAGGTGGGCACTGTTCCGGAGTCAGGCCCTGGACACAGGAGCTCAGAACACAGCGTTCTTGGAGGAAAATCACTTTTGTGCAGCAGGAACAGGCACAGAGAGGGTAATTGGCTGGTTGAGGAAGGGGTAAGGGAAACCTTCTCTCCAAATTCTGTTCAGCTGAGTTGCCAAAGACCCATCCTCTTCTTCAATGGAGTTATTCCTGGTGACCAGCAAAGGTCAGAGCTTCCCTGAGTCTTCCCATTTGGCTATCTTGATGTCTCCAGTCCCAGGTAGCAGGAGTCCCTGAAATCCAGCGTCTGGACCAAGGATTTGGCTTCCTATCTCCCTTGATCTGATCCACCCATGCTCTTGTTCTTGCCTGATCATCTTACTCATTGGTCACTGTGAGCTTTGGGTCTCAAATGCTTTAAGTCTCTGCCAGAAATCTTTACAAAGATTTGTCTATTGCTTCTCTGGGTTTGAAACTAATAACACTAACGATGTCAACTTTATCCTTTAAAGTGGGGGTTCTTATCCAGGATTAAGAATTCAGTGGCTCTGTGAACTGGAATCAGAAAATACTTGACCTTTGTTTTTGACACCTATAGCTACAACTTGGCACTTCCTTCAACTATGAGTGTAGGCAAAAAAGTAGAGACGATAGTGAAACCAGTGGCTGGGTCATTAGTAAAACTCACAGCTCATTCGAGAGGACGCTGCAACTGTGACAGATTCTCAGAATGTCATTTATGCAGATCATTTCTGCAGTATTACAGTAACCATCAGACCGGCCACTAGATATAGTCTTTAATGTAGTAATAAAGAAACACATACATCAACACATTCCAAAGACAGGCTTTTTATGTTCAAATAACTGTGTTTTAACATGATTGATCTTTGTAGAACTGTATGTTTTTTGTTTTGCATTATCTTGGAACTCCAGCTTCCAGGAAGATAGAGTAGGTATACTTTTGTCTATTTCTCCTGTTAGGTACAACTAAAAATCCAGAAAACTATACTTAAAGAAAACACAAGAAGGCTAAAAACAGGTAGAAGGAAGGCAGACCAGATCTAGCCAAATGGGGAGCCCAGTTTTCCACTCACGAGACACCACTGGGGCAGTGTCAGGGAGCCAGGCTTTCAGTGCAGCCAGAACTAGTATGCTACTACGTACAATAAATGTAAATGGCCTAATGTAAAAGACCTTGGGAGAATAGATTAAAGCATTTGGCGCCATGTCTAGTCAGCTCAAGCTATCATAACAAAACACCATAGATGGGGTAGTTTAAACAACGGCCATTCATTTCTTACAGTTGAAGGCCAAAAGTCCAAAATCAGGGTGCCAGCATGTTTAGGTTCTATTAGGGACCCTTTTACTGACTTATAGATGGTCACCTCCTCATTGTATTATCACAAGATAGAAAGAGAAAGCTCTGGAGTTTCTTCCTTATGAGGGTTCTGATCCCATTGTGTGATCTATAGCCTCATAACCTCATCTAAACCTAATTACCTCCTACAGGTCTGTCCTAAATAGCATCACATTGAGAGGTGGGGTTTTAACAGGTGGATTTGGGAGGGGACACAAACACTCAGTCCATAATGCCCAACTACATGCTGTGGACACAGAGCTCACTTCAAAACATAACGATATAGACAGGTTGAAAGTTAAAGGATAGAAAAGATAACCCATGCAAACATTAATCAAAGGAGAGCAGGAGGGATGCTATTAATATCAGATAAAGTAGCTTTCAGAGTAGAGAAAAATCACCAGAGAGAGGGGCAGTACAGACTGATAAAAGGGTCAGAACTCTAAGAACAGGTAGCTACTCCAACGTGTGTGCACCAAACAACAAAGTTGCAAAATAAGTGACCCAACAGCCTTCGGAACTAAAAGGAGTAAAACAAATCCACAGGGATAGTTATACATGTCAATATCCTCCTTTTGACAATCAAGAGAACACCTAGACAGAAAATTAACAAAGACATAGAAGAACACAGTAACACCCTCAGCTCACAGGGTGAAATTGGTATTTACAAAACACTCCATCTAATCACAAAATACTTTTCAAGCACCTATATATTCATATTCTTTTCAAGCACCTACAGACCATACACCAACATAAGCCATGCCTGGGGCCACAAAACAAACTTCCACAAATCGAAAAGCACTGAAATCTTACAGTGTGTGTTCTCTGAACACAATGGAATCAAACTAGAATAAATAACAGAAAGATAACAGGAAAATATCTAAACTTGGAAACTAAATAACACAATCCTAGACAGTCCATGGATCAAAGAGATAATTTCAAGGAAAAGATTTTTAAAAACATTGAACCAAATAAAAATTAAATATATCAAAATTTGTGGGACACAGCTAAAGCAAATCTGAGAAGACATTTTATAGTACGAAATATGGCCATTAGAAAAGAGAAAATGTGGCCAGATGTGGTGACACGTGCCTGAAATCCCAACTATTCAGAGGCTAAGACAGGAGGATTTCAAGTTTGAGGCCAACCTGGGCAAGTCTGTCTCAAAATAAAATAAAGACTAGGGACATAGTTCAGTAGCAGAACTAGTTCAGAGAACTAGTATGTGCAAGGTCTGGGGTTCAATCCCAAGTACAAAATAAAAAAGAAGAAGAAAGGAAGAAAAATAAGTGTGGAGGGAGGGAGGACAGAAAGGAAGGAAGGGAAGAGAAAACACCACAAATCAAACATTTAAGTTCACACCACAAAGATCAAAAAAGGAAGGACAAAATAATCCAAGTAAAATATACTAATGTAATAATACAATAGAATGTAATAACAGTCGAAGACAATAAACATGAGAGCAGGAATTAAAGTGAAAACAGAAAACTAATAAAGAAATCAAGTTTAGAAAGAGCTGGTTTTTTGGAGAGATCAATACAATTTACAAACATCTTGCAAGATTAACAAAGGAAAAGACAGAATATATAAATCACAATATCAGGAATGAAGCGGGGATATCACAACAGACCACACAAACATCAAAAGGAAAAGGTAACACTAAAAACAACACTGTACAATCTGACAAATCAGATGCGATGGACCACTTTTTAAATACGAACCATCACACTCATGTATTTTAAAATGAATAAGCTCTATGACTATAAAGGAAATTTAATGAGTAATTGTTTAAAACTCCCAAAAAGAGAAAATCCCCTGGCCCAGTTGGTTCCACTGGAGAAGTCTACCAAATGTTCAATTAACAGCAATTCTACACAATCTCTTCCAGAAAGCAGAAGAGCATGAACATTTTTCAATTAATTTTATGAGACTAGTATTACCCTTATACCAAAATCAACACGAACTTTTCAAGTCCAGGACAGCATCCCTCATGATTACAGATGCAACAATTTGACCAAAGGGGCGTTCATTCCAGGGACATGAGGCTAGTTTGATGTTTGAAAATCAATCAATGTAATCCACTGTTATGGTTTGGATGTGAGGTGTCCCCCAAAAGCTCACATAAGACAACGCAGGAAGGTTCAGAGGAGAAATGATTGGGTTGTAAGAGTCTTAACCCAATCAGTGAATTAATCCTTGGTGGGATTAATTGAAGTGGCAGGGTGTGGCTGGAGGAGATTGGAATTGGGGCGTGGCTTTGGGGTATATATTTTGTACCTGGAGAGTGGAGTCTCTTCTTCCTGTTGATGTGAGCTGCTTCCCTCTGCCATGCTCTTCCGCCATGATGTTCTGCCTCACCTGGAGCCCCAAGGAATGGAGCTGGCCTTCTGTGGACTAAGACCTCTGAAACTGTGAGCCCTCAAATAAACCTTTCCTCCTCTATAATTGTGCTGGGCAGGTCATTTAGTCACAGCAGCAAAATAACTAAAACATCCACCACGTTAAAGAAGAAAAATCTCATGATCACTTAATGCATGATTAGCATTAGACATAATTCAACACTCTTTTATGATGATAACACTCATAAAAATAAGACCAGAGGAAAACTTCTTCAACTTGAAGAATAGATCTACAGAAAAGCTACAGCTAACATTAGGGAATGAGGTAAGGACGCACACTCTCAGCCTCTTATTCATCAAGGGGTAGGACATTTAGCCAGTACAATAAGGAAATGAGAGATAATAAAAGGCATGCAAGACCACAAAGGAAGGAAGAATTAGAGCTGTCTGTCCCCATCTGCAGATGTCATGATTGTCTATGCAAACTATCACAGAACATGCCTACCAAAACCAAATAAAACCTTCTAGAACGAGTAACAGATAAAAGATAAGTAAAATCAATTCTAGTTTTATATACAAGTAATGAAAATGTAGATAAATTAAAAATCAAGTACCATTTATAACTGCTCAAAAAAATGAAATATTTAGGTGTAAATCTGGGATTACCTACCGAAAACTACTAATGAAAGAAATCAAAGATCTAAATAAATAGTCATACCATGTGTGTGTTTCACTAGGCTCAACGTTGGTAAAAACATCTGTCTTCTGCTTCCTTTCATACGAATCATGTAGAGGATGAAAATTTTTTGAACATATTTGCTTTGTCTTCTGGAGAGGTGGGGAGAGACCCTGAAACCTCAATGCTCTTCCCAATTTTCCTGCGACATGAGGAGCAACCTGAGACAAGCAGTCTCTTTATCTCGTGGAACACTCAAAGCATGCTGGGCACTGTGAGGTGTCACCCAGGTCCGTCTTCAGGGAAACGGATGCTCTCCCCAGCCACTGGGTACACCGCCAGAAGACCGTCCTCAGCTGTCAGTCTCCTTCAAGGACTGCTTCATCTGGAAAGAAAATTGCTTCTCCAAATGTCTTGTCCCTCCAAGGACAGCCTATGTCCAAAAACTCAGGGAGCCGGGGCATAAAGGCCCAGCCCCTTGCCCCGCTCAAGATAAATCCGGAGGGTCGTCCCAGCTTCAGAGTAACCTGTAGAATCAGCTGGGGTCTCTGTTCATACTGATGGCAACTCACCTCCCTGCCTGCAGTCCCTCCGAAGAGGCTGAAACAAAGAGCACTTACTTCCATTTAAACACTCTGCAGGCGCATCTCCAGTCTGCTCCCTGTGCAACCCAGCCTGTAACCACTGGTGCCAAGAGTTTTCCAAGAAAGCAGACATGGGCACAGACACGCTCCACTGGCATGTGAACCCCACCACTAGCTGTAGGTGATGTTCAGATAGCTCCTGGCACAGGTAGTGGGGCAACTCTTAAAACTCTGACTGGGAAAAAAAAAAAAAAAAAAACTCTGACTGGAGGTACTAGACTGGTAAACCCATGGAGAGGGGGTGTGTCGGATGGTGCAGTGTATGACGTGTTCAGGAAATACGGGAGAAATAGCAACTACGAAGATCCCAGAAGGCTACTGACTGCTGCTAACCTTATTGTCACTTAAAAAAAAAAAACAGCAAAAATCTGAGAGTGATTAGTTGGCAATTTAAATCCATATGTAGAAGCCATTTTTGTGGTCCCCAAATAACTATAATAAACTCACTTCCTAGTATAACCTGCACATGGGCTTCCTGACCTGGGGGTAAGAGCTACTAGAACAGAGACGGCCATTTGGAAAACTCTACAATGGCCTCTCCAGCTAAAATAGCAAGTCAAAATGATATTGAATCCCAGAAGGAAGAGCACAAACTTAAAGACCAAAAGATGCAGAAGTAAGGACTACTCATTAGCTCTATCTCATTCTCCAGTCTGGCACCTGCAGAATCTAGATGGATACTGGAAGGTGGCATTGGAATACCACACACCGAGGCCATGTTAACATATGGAATGTGAACATGAACGCAACCTTGGTGTGTGGTACACACCTTTGATCAGGTAAACATGCCCTTTCCCATCCCTATCAGAATAAAAGAATCAGAAAGCATTCGCATTAAATGTTGCTAGCCTTGTTCCAGAACTGATCCATCTCTCCTGCTCTCCGGTGTAACATAATCCAAAGAGGCCTACCTGGCTTTATTCCCTTTGCCACAGAAGGCAGGGAGTCTGACTGTGGTCCAATGAGTCTGAACCATGGAAAAAGAACTAATTACCCTAAAGAAAGTGGGAGTGCATCAGAACGGGGAAGTAGGGCCTGGACAACCCCAACACGAACGAGCCCAGAATAATCCCCTGGCACAAGGCGAAGAGCCAGGCCCTTCCAGATCTTCGCTCCCTCGCTCATTATGTTTGGACACTAGCGAGGTTCTCAGCAGTACATGGTCTCTGTCCTAGAAAGTTACAATCGTCCTGGGTCACAGGGCAGGTAAGGAAATCCTGACCAAACCACAGAGGTTAGAATTCAGACACGAAGACTGGAGTAGCCATCATCCAGACCCCAACAGAAGTCTGTCTCCTTTGAGATTCAAATAAAACCAGCCAAAATCAGGTCCACCAGATGTCCCCTCCCTGTCTTTTTAAGCTTGATTCAAGGAACACAGAGAGAGGAGGAGGAGGAGGTATTCACTCATCCCATAAAGCCCCAACCAGACAGTTCCTGCATCAGACCTACTGATAAAATTCTTAGATGTCCTAACCCACCCCCTGGAGGCTTCATATTAAACACATCCACTAATACCCATCTCTTAAGGGTTACTGAAAAGATAAAAAGAAATAAAAGCAAACCCCAAAGAGTAACTCCTGAATAGAGGGATGTTTTATCAGCTTTTTCTGCTGCTGTGGCTAAAAGACCCGACAAGAACAATTTTAGAGGAGGAAAAGTGTATCTGGGGTCTCACGTTTCAGAGGTCTCAGTCACGGGCAGCTGTCACCATTCCTCAGGGCTCAAGGTGAGATGGGACATCATGACAGAAGAATGTGGTAGAGGGAAGTCACTTCCATGATGATTGGGAAGCAGAGAGACTAAGCTCAGCTCACCAAATATACACCCAGAAGCCACGCCCCCACCTCCCTGTCTTCAGTCACCACTCAGGGGACGAATTCACTGGTTGGCCAAGACTCATAACCCAATCGTTTCACCTCAAGCCCTCTTGCATTGCCTAATACATGAGCTTTTAGACACCTCACACCTAAACTATATCAAGGAAGCTCAACGGAAGTGAATCTCCCCATCTCTCACCTTTCTCTTCTCCCAGAATCCCACAGGCCCAGCAAGGTGCTCCCTTATGGAGCCATAGGATATGTCAACATCTTTGCCATAAATAAGCTTCACCTGGAACTCTGACCTGTGATCATTGTAAAAGCTGTGTGTGTGTGTGGCGGGGGGGTGTTTTCAATGAAGCATTTTGAAAGAAAACCCATCAATCAGGATCTCTGCTATCCAGTTCTCTGCCAGTTATTCAGATCTTCCCTTTATTCTTAGTGCTGTCTGAAATAAGCCTGATCCTACAGAAACTTGGCGATACATTGTAGAGCTAGAGAAATCACATTTTCCCATGCCTTCTGTATACTTTTATTTATCAATTGATTTTTTTAACATAAGATTAATGCTTTATAAAATCAGGAGAAAAACTAAAAATCGAAACCAAATCTTTGACATATATCTCTGCTATGCCATGTACAGGCTCTGTGCCCTGGAGAAAGCCTCACACCCTCTCTGGGCCTCAGTCACCTCATCTATTAAACTAAGAGATGAGCCTGTATGCTCTTTGGGGTCCCTCTGAGGATCCTGAAATCTACGTGTATTCCGGGGTCTCTCAGCCATGGGAATAGGGTGTTTGCTTTGCAGCCGGACCAGCCAACAGAAAGCACTCCATCTTCAAGTCCCAGCTGGCACACCTGCAGCCAGAATTCCGCAATGTGGGCAATGCCTGGCCTGGCCTAGAGTGACAGACTGCAGTCAAACAGAAATCAGCCTATTCGGTCAAGTGCAGGCTGCATCTGCCCCCTTAGGAGTTGGCCTGTCCACCATGAGCCCGGTTAGGAGTTGATAAAGAACAAGATGAGCTGCTGTTCCCAGAGCAAGTCTGCGAGCCCAGGGAAAGGACAATGAGCACCCAATGCTGAGTGCTAAATGGACTCCACACCAAATTGCACTTACCCAAAGGATCCTCCATGACCCACCGCCTAACGACCTTCACAATAAGCATGAGACTGACGTGGCAGGACAGTCACACCAGGATCGGTCTTTTCTTAGTCCAGGCAGCCTGATTTCTATTGTGGCCTCAGCAACAGCCCCAGAGTATCATTCCTCACTTATTATCATAATGAGCACCTGAGTAGTAATGGGCTGATAAATGGTTCATGCACTTGTTTATTTTGTGGTGCATCCATTCAAGCCCTGAAGCATCCTCTCCCCTTTGATTCAAGTGGAAAATAACCAGCAGCAAAGGCAGAAAGACACAGGTAGTAAATGTTTGCAGGAAACAAACAAACAAAAAGGAAAAGGGAAGAGAGAGGAGAGGAGGGGAGGAGGGAGGGAGTAAGGAATTCCATCTAAGAATTCAGACATCCTCGCTTGGTTGGCATCCACAGAGGGCAAGGACTTGCTTGGGAGACCCACTGTGGGTTTGGCTTTGTCTCAAAGATAGCCTTGTGCAAAATATGCAAGAGACCAGCTGTCTGGGTACAAAGGACACTGGCAAACACAAAGCAACTGGACAACCACCACTGTTTGGGAACAACATGCTCTGGAGGGGTAGTATGGAGTGGCCGGAAAAGCTAATGGGCTTTGGAGCAGCCTGAGTTGATTCCAGTGTTACCCCTGAGTTACCAGCTATGTGGTCTTGAGCAAGCGACCTGATCTCTCCTTGACTTTGTTTCCTGACCTGCAAAGTACAATGTCGGTAGATTGCAAACAGTCACAAATATTTAGTAGTTCCTACCAATAAGAGTGGAACCATTTCTCCACCCCTGGCATCTGGGTTGCCTTGTGGCTGATTTTGACCTACAGGACACAGCAGAGGACATTGGCTGAGTTCCAAACCTAGGCAAGAGAACTTTGGTAGATTCCACTCCCTCTCTTGAAATGAGCAAGCCCACATTCATCTACTGGAGAAAGGAAGGCCCTTGGAGAGGAGAGAAGTGACTCAGCTGAGGAACCCATCATGCGCAGCCCACGGGTCGCTACACCAGTGGCCAATCCGTCAGCAGACAGAAATCAGCTGAGTCAACCAGACCAGAAGGACCTACAGGAATGTGAGAAATAATATTTGTGGTTTTAAAACAATATGTTTTGGGGGACTGAAGTTGTGACTCAGTGGTAGAGCACCCGACTAGCACGCAGGAGGCCCTGGTTTTGATCCTCAGCACCACATTAAAATAAAATAAAGGTATTGTGTCCAATATATATATATTTAAAAAAACACAGTTTGGGGGTGGTTTGTTATGCATTAAAAGCTAGCAGAGACATGAGGAAGCTGCAGTTTCTATACACCTAACTATGTATCTACAAAATACTTGGCTGCCTGGCATGTAGTAAACTTTCAATAAAATGTAGCAAGAGTTGTTATTACTATTGTTTTCCTTGCCATAATTATCATGTCCATGGTGTGGTACAGGACAATGTGACAGGAAGGGACCCTGGGATCAGACAGATCTGGATTCAAATCTTGGTGCCACTCACTGCATTGGGGAAATTACTTCTCTGAGCTTTAGTTTCTTCACCCGTAAAACCAAGACACCATGTTGGCCCTGCAGGGTTATGTGGGTACTGGAGATGAGCGAACAAGGGAAAGAGAAGACTCTTGGGAGAGGACGCATCGGCCACCCTCGTGCTGTCACTGTGTGCCACGGACACCCAGCACCCTTGCCATGAGCTCTGCCCAGGCCCCCACGGCTGCTCTGCAGGACCCGGAGAGAGTGTGGAGCACTGAGGCAGCTGCAGGGCTCTCTGCCCTGGAGAGTTCTCCTCTCTTGCTAGAAGCTGGACTGAGAAAACCCTCCAAAGACCAGTCCCACACTGGAGGCATCTGAGAAGCATCCTCCCCAGTTTAGGGCAGTTCACCACCAGGATTCTGGTTAGCAACACAGGGATGCGTTTCCTAGCAGGAGACGCAAGTCCATTACATAGCAGCACTTTTTAAAATTGGTCACCAAACACCATTGTGGAAAACACACACTTCCACACCGAGGGTTTCCTATCTCGTTGGTCTCAGGGCCCTGGAAAGGGTCCTTTCTGCTGCTGGTGCGGGGCAGGGGCAGAGCCCTTCAGGGTACTGTCACTGGCCAATCTCATCTGCGTTTGGAGCAGGTCACTTACCTCACTTGCTTTTGCTACTTCAAAAGGGGAGCTTCGTCACCAAGTGATTGAGGGAAGCCAGAAAGGAAATCCAGACAGCACTGGGGTGCTTTTCAGAGACAACGATGAAAACACGCTGGGATTCCACAGGGAAAGCCAGAGCGGCACCAGGAGGAACGAAGCTTGGGTGTCGCCGCCCTCCTGGTCCAGCCCCGCTCACTGCAGAGAAGGGTAAAAGAAGGCGGGCCCCTGCCTGGGCCTGCAAACCCAAGTGTTATGGTTTGGATGTGGGGTGTCCCCACAAAGCTCACGTGTGAGACAACGTAAGAGGGCTCAGAGGACAAATGATTGGGTTGTGAGAGTCTTAAACCAGTCAGTGAGTTAATCCCCTGAAGGGAAGAACTGAGTGGTAACTGGAGTGGTGGGGTGTGGCTGGAGGAGGTGGGCATTGGGCGTGGCTGGAGGAGGTGGGCATTGGGCGTGGCTGGAGGAGGTGGGCATTGGGCGTGGCTGGAGGAGGTGGGCATTGGGCGTGGCTGGAGGAGGTGGGCATTGAGAGTGGTTGGAGGAGGTGGGCATTGGGCGTGGCTGGAGGAGGTGGGCATTGGGGTGTGGCTGCAGGAGGTGGACATTGGGCGTGTCTGGAGGAGGAGGGCATTGGGGCGTGTCTGGAAGAGGCGGGCATTGGGGCATGGCTGGAGGAGGTGGGCATTGGGACGTGTCTGGAGGAGGTGGGCATTGGGGCGTGGCTGGAGGAGGTGGGCATTGGGGCATGGTTGAAGGAGGCGGGCATTGGGCGTGGCTTGGGGGTATATATTTTGTATCTGGACCATGGAGTCTCTTTCTGCTTTCTGATCGCCATGTGAGCTGCTTCCTCTGCCATGCTCTCCCGCCATGAGGTTCTGCCTCCCCTCGAGCCCTGAGGAATGGAGCCAGCTGTCTATGGACTAAGGCCTCTGAAACCGTGAGCCCCTGAATAAACCTTTCCTCCTCCATGATTGTGCTGGTCGGGTCTTTTAATCACAGCAGCAAAGAAGCTGACTAAAGCACTAAGGCAGCACAAAGTGGCAGATGAGACCTGACTTGGATCCAGAAGAACCGTGGCCTGGCATCTGGACTACTTCCCTTGCCCAACTCCTCCCTCAATGGGGACAACACCTGCCCCACTTTCCCCTGGCATCGGGGAGAGGCTCAGACACACTCGTTCATCCGGCATGTTCACACAGTGCCAGACATCACAGGGGAATTTGGGGACACCCTGGTGAACGATCAGGTGCTTCTAGCCACCTGCAGCTCACATGGCCCAGAGGACAGGAAAGTAACACAGTGCTACAAAGAGAACAAACGAGGTCGAACTAGGGAAGAAGAGGCCTGTCCACTTTACATGGGGCAATCAGAGAGGGCTTCTCTGAGGAGGTGACATTTTACCCGAGACCTGAAGGATGAGCTCTCTCCCTCCCCAGGGAAGAGTTGTCCAGGCAAAGGGCACTGCAGAGGGAACTGGTGTTATGACAACAAGCATTCCACAAGTGCCAGGCTGAGCCTAGGACTGACTGAGCGACCCAGGGTGCCTCAGGATCCTCATGGATCCCTCAGGGTGGTCTCGCAGGGAGAAGCCGTGCCCCCGGCAGCCTGATCTCTGAGCAGCCTGGCCACAGACGCCTGGGCCTGGGGGTTGCAGGCCTGAGCCAGCACAGCCAAGCCTCCACAGGCTCCGGAGGCCTCTCCGCACAGAGCCCAGGTTTGCCACCCTGTGCTCCAGAGCGCACAGTAGGCACGTGCTGAGCCCGGGCGCTCACGGCTGGTGGACCAGAAGAGCAGAGGCAGATGCCACGCCTGCAAGATTGTCCTCGAGGTCCCCTGCTCCACACCTGGGGACAAAGCACATGAGTTCGACAGGTCCCCTGTCATCTGAAAGAATTAACATACGCAAGAAAGAAGAAGAAGAAATCAAAGTAATTAGGACAGTTATACTTTACCACAGAGCAGCTTCACGTTATCGTTCATCCATATGCATGGTCTTCCCATCTCCGCAGCTTATGAATATCTTTTGACTTTAAAAAGAAAAGAAATTAAACTTTCTGGAAGCTGTCTCTGAGCTACACTGATGACTCGCAAAACCTGAATGAGAACCCCTGCAGGCAAGGGCAGAAGTCACCAGTGAGCCCGGGCTCTGTGACCCCAGTTCCTCCAGCTGCCATCTGCCACCTCCCCCAAGCCAATCCATGCATTCATTTCACGTCAGTTTTTCCCTGAATGTGGATCAAGACCTGAAGAAGATATTGCTCCTGGGATTGTGTCACCATGAACTAAATCTCACAATAATACAGTTGAGAGAGGTAAAGGCCTTCTTCCCTAGCCTCCCTTGCAGTTGGGGTAGAGCACCCAGTTCGTGTATGAAAGGTCCACCTGAGAAAGTCTCCGCTTCCCTGCGCTGAGGGAGGCTGCTAGGGCCACCCGCCCCGCGCCTTGCCTTGGATGTGGTTGAGTATCTGGAATCCCCGCAGCCATTTGGAGGACATGAGGTAACAGCGTGAGGGCAAAGATGAACCAGTTGAAGATGGATGGTGGCAAAAGAAAAAAATGATCCTGAGCCCTCGGGGACATCACTGAGCCGCAGGGTCAACCTGAAAACCATCTGCCGCCAGACTTCTTTGTAAGTCAGTGAGTACAGGCTCAGGATTTTTGCCTTAGAGTTGGTTGGTGTGCCCCTAGTCTACGGGAGGCATTCCTGAGTGACAAGTGCTGGGCACAGATGCATGCATTCCTCTCCTGCCGAATGCGAGTAGGAAAAGTCTAACCAGAGAAAACATCCAGAGGTGGACGCAGATTTCTCTGGAGGGGCCTTTCCCACCCGTCTCCTCCACTCTCACTTCGGCGGCTTGGGATCTGGTTCTTAGCCTCCCTGTCCTGGACTACGGCCATCTCTCTAACTCATCTCCCTGCTTCCTGTCTCCCTTCCCACTCTTGCCAGTTAGGTCCTAGAGTCCATTCCTGAGCAAGTGATTCCTTTAGCTCCCACTCATCCCAGGCCTTCGGTGGCCTCCTCAGGCTGGAATTCAAGACAGGATCTGCAGTGTTCAGGAGAGCAGGCTGAGTCCAACTCCCAGCTCTACCAACGACCAGTTGTGACACCTTGAAAACGACTTGACTCCTCTGAATATCTGGTCTCCCAGGTGTAAGATGAGAATGAGGAAAATGCCTACTTCCTAGAGCACTGCACAATAATGGTGTCATGTGCGGTGCTCAGCACCGTGCCTAACACTGCCGGGGTCTGGCCCTAGCAGGGGTCGTGGTGGTCTCAGGTGATGGAGTAGGCAACGGCAAGGTGGAGAACAAAGCAACACAGACTCAAGGAATGGATGCTAAGTTCTAAATTTTATTTTTCCCAGCCAGCTTTTTATACATTAAAAGGTAGGCAGTTACACATGTTTTTTCAGAACAGGACAAGGTCACAAGGAGAAAAACAAAAATATCTTGTATGATCATTACTAGACTAGACAATGAAGTATTCTAATTATTCTAGTAATTTTTTACTTGTGATAACCTATAACTAAACAATAAGACATATTAATATTTACCTAATCATAAAGGTTAAAGCAAGTTCAGCAGGGTTAAATAAACGTCAGTCATGTGACTACTGCTGTAGTTAATAAATGCTAGACATTTTAAGCTAACAAATATATGATATCATCTTATACAGTGTGAACTTAACATTGAGGAACCCTTTATTTCTTCTGTTCCTTTTATGCCTTCCTGATGGGGTTGGAATTATTTGCCTACGTGTTTCAGGTCATCTGAGAGTAGTCAACAGGGGATCGACAGCTAGAATCTGTTTTTGTATTTTCTCATAGCACTCTTGGTTACTCAGAGTTTCATAGCAAATGAGTAAATCTGAAATCACTGTTCCACAAGAAGTCTGATTTTTATGTTCTAACCCTGGTTCTGTTAAGACCCCTATTTTCAGGGAAAACACATAAAATATTAATAGTAAACCTATACATATTAAGCAAGCAAGGAAAGAAAGCCCGCAACCCAAATTCCTAACTAGATGAGACTTTGCAAACATCTTTATTACTCAGCGGAATCCTTGTCAAGCACTGAGGGGAATTGCAGGTGGCGTAACATAACACAGCGAGATCTCAAACAGTGGACGTAGTGTTACTAATCTCCCATGGTCTAGCCTCGGCAAACCTGCCTCTCACTGCGTCTCCCATAAGCACCGCCCACATGGACATCACGCCTTCCTGCCTTTGCTGACATCCTCTCCTTGCCCTTGACATGCCCTCCTGCCAGCAGCCTCTTTGTTACTCCACTAGGCTTCTTTCAAAGCCTGGCTCAAATGTCACCTCATGCACATAGGTGGCTCTGAATGGCCCCTTCACTAAAATTGCATGGCACTAAGAGGTCACTTTTCTGATACCTACATGTCCAGGCACATTCTAGTTTCTTGTGAATTTACCTTTTCCACTGGCTCCCTCACCATGGAGAACCTGGGGCTGGCTCTGTCCCTCCATCTGTCCCTCCACCTAAGGCCATGCCCCTCTGGGAATGGGCTTCTCCAGATGACTCTGCCCTTTGGAGTTTCAGCAATCCCTCTTTGTCCTCACATCCCCACACTGAGGGATGGTGACAGCGCCTCTGCTTCCACTAGCTACGGGTTACTGCACCATCTCTGTTGCCCCTGTGCTTCACGTTCGTCTTTATAACAATCTCTTTGTTAATAAACCCTCCACTGTGTTGGGATGCTGGCCGAAGCACTCACCTGTGTCAAATAAGGTAAAGGTCTTTATGCTCCATGGACCTGTGACCTTGTAGATTTGTGGCCAAAAAAATAGATCCTACCACACCTCCCACCTCCTGGGAAAATCCTTCCCACAGTTGGAAGTGTCTCAAAGCCCAGCCAGTTTGCTGGGTACAGCTGGGAAATCTGCATTAGCCATGATCAGGGTGTAGGATCTGAAAACAGCCTAACTGTATTGGCCTCCAAAGAGGACCTCACCCACCCTCCTGAGGACAGAGGCAACCCTTCAGCATCTGTGACTACGATAGACTCAAACTGCTCTGCACTTCTTGTTGGGCTCTGGGAGTTATACTAAGTCTGAGATTTATATCTTCCAAACGATGCCACTCGCCAGCTAAAAAATGATGAAATAGGGGTACAGCCAGGCCATGGACTCCTCTCCAGTCGGAGAGCCTGGGACCCAACATGGAAGGCTGTTCTTGATGTAATTTTAAGGGGGAGAAGGTGGAAGTCAGTTACAGGACAGTAATGTGCACATGAATCCCATTTTGGTAAAATACAAACAATGCATATGTTTGTGTCTGCTCCTGGTGAGGCCTGGAAAGAGAAAGCACAAACTCCAACACCTCCAGGGGGAATGGGTGGGAAATTTTCACCTATTACTTTTTAAAGGAGCTCCCCATCTAGGCACCCTTGCTCTTCAGCAGGAGACCAAGCTTCAGGTTAGACACTGCTGGGGGCACTGGGTCAACGAGGTTCTGCTTTCCCTCAGGGCTGCCTCTGCTCTGCCAGCTGACCCCACCTCTTCCGCAGAAATGCAGAATGGGTGTCCACCAGATTGCAGGACCCAAGCTCCCAGCACTCGAACCCAGCCCTGGCAACTGAGGGTTTGCACACAAAGAAAATCAGCAAGTACCCTGCTCCAGGTGCACCCCTGGGAGAGCCCTGCACAGGGCCATGTACTCCTCTTGACCCACAAATCAGCTTCCTTCCTCTTTTGCCCCCAAACCTGACCCTATCCACTAGCAGGAAGTTGGAAGGATGGACAGTCTGGAAGCCCAGCACTGCATAAACAAAATCAGTGGCTTCATGTTGTTTTGGTCATCACTTGGAGATGACCCAGAGGAAACGGGCAGAATGACTGAAGGCGCAATAATGCCTGTAGGGTCAGGAGACCTGGCCTTAGCTAAGCGGCGCCCCTCCCCACATCCACCCACCTTAGAGGCTGCCAGGTCCCTGCTTGCTTCCCAGGTCCCTGCTTGCTCTGGGAGCTCCAAATTATTCCTTGATAGTCAAGATGTTGTTTCAACAGTGATCAAGGGACACCAAAGGAACTAAGGATCACTTAGAAGAAGGCGGCAGAACCTACCAAGAGGAGTCAGGGGGCCTTCCCTGAGTCTGCGCTCCTGGAGGAACCCGCCCTACCGAGGCTGGGTCACCAGCTGCAAAGGGCAGGAGAAGGTCCCTTCTGACTGCCTGAGTGCCCTGTTTGTGAACATCTTCTCCAACTCCCGCCACTAATACCAAGACCTCTGGATGACCAGCAGGTGCGGGTCACCTGGCCAGTGGGACCAGGCGCACTGCCTGGCGGGGTGCAGACTCCCCCTACAGCGGCCCCCCAACATTTCCCCTAGCCCACTCCAGCAGGACGCGCGTTGCCAGGGGCTGGGGCCAGGTGCCCTTGGGTTTGGAGAGAAGAGTGGGGATGAGAGGCAGAGAATGGAGAGGGAGGCAAGACCGGAGTCTCCCGGGGCAGGGCGGGTGCGGTGTGCTGATGTCCGTGGCTCCAGGGACAGAGCGGTTGCAGGACACTGAGAGAGCACAGGGACGAGGCTCAGGTCCACCCCTGCACGCGCACACACACTCCTCAGAGCAGGTGAAAGATGCTCAAGGATAGGAGTAGATGACAGCAAACGTCGCACTTCGCCCTAGCGAGCAGCAGAAGGCGCAGTGACAAGGGCGACCGCGCTTTGCCTGGGGGCGCGCGGGGGCAGGGCGGGCGGCTGGGGGCGCGGGAGGACCGAGAGACTCGGCTAGGGTCCGCGGGGCCGCGTCCACCGCGGCGAGCCTCGCTGTAGGTCTGGCGCTTTATTCCCAGCGAGGTCAGCAACAGAGGTGCTCTGCCTTTGGGAGCCGCCGAACAACCAGAGAGGACAGGAAGAGCGAACAGACAAGTGGGCAGCTGAGGAAGACTGGCTCTCTAGGCAGTGGCAAGCCACGGACACAGGATCCCGTCCCAGGAGGCCAGAGTCCAGGTGCACAGCCATGCGGAGGTCGGGCACTGCTGCTGTGGATGGAAAGGATTGCCGGGGCTCCCTCCAAGATGCTGGCAAGACTGTCCCAACAAGCAGACCTGCGCAGCACACTTGGGTGGGGAGAAGGGTCCTTGCAGCTGTTTCTTAAGAACAAGTCTCTATTCAGCCCCTTTTCCTTCCCATCCCAGACGTCTCCAGCAAACCCTTTTCTTCTGTCTATAATATAATTACAGAACTTGGGGCATTTACTTATTATCAATTTCTGGGAGGGGGGATGTCCCATTCCCCAGGAGTCAGCTCTCTCCCTTGCTGGGTGGGAGGCCATAGTGAGGGCTGTGGTTTGCAGGCACAGCTTGCAGGCTCCAGGAAGGCTCCTGTCCTGCACAGCACTGCTCCAGGCCTACGATCCCCCTTAGCCGGGATCAGAACACCTCCTCTACCAGCAGACAGCAGGCCCCAGGGCACCCACGTGGAGCCCGATTCCTGGCAGCTAAGTCAGGTAGAAGTTGTTGCATTCAGACTTTGCTTTGGTGCAGTTGCATGGGAGTCTGACTGCTCACTTTTAGTCCCTCTCTCAGCCTTTAGAAGACACCACACACACACACACACACACACACACACACACACAACACGCACACTCAAAGAATAATGTGAATGCACAAATGCCCCAAGCTTTGTAATTGTATTATACAGGGAAAGCAAGAGTTTGCTGGAGGAGCCTGGAGTGAGCGGGAAATGTGATAAAATAGACCTTAGGCAACATGTGGGCATCAATAGTGCTCACAAGCCCGCAAGGCCTTTCTAAAATGAGGCCAGTATGCCCTCAGCACCTACCCTGCAAGGGGCAGTGGCTTCAGGACTGTCTTTTTGCAGGAGCCTGCTTGTAAGCATACTGGTTTGGCCAGGCCACCACACCAGACCAAACTAGGGCACGTCCTTACGCTGCAGTACTGTGCCTCTTACCCCATAACTGGGCCAGCCTCCTCCAGGGAAGAACCAAGGGTGGCTGAGGTGTTCCAGGTTAGGGAGAAAAGCCCAGTGCCTGACTTCAAACCCAGGCCTCAAACTGAAGTCTTTATGTGGTTTTTCCAACTCTCTTTTTGATTGCCTGAGGGTCTAGGGGGTGGGTGGTGACAGTGTAGCTTTCCGTGCATCATTGGATGTCATTCCAGGAGGAGATGGGTTCTGGGACCAGGGAATTTAATCACCTGTAGGTCAAGAAGAGGATTTGTGAGTCCAGGGAGGGCCTAAAAACAGAGACTGTTTGTCCTTTGCTTTTTCTAGCTCTGGTTTCTTTATTCCAGCACGAAACATCAAAATGAAACACATTTGACCTTTTATTTTTAGGCCCCTCTTGACAGCTCTCAGTGAGATTTCATCAGTTTAAGGTCCTAGGGAGATTCAGGGCAAACTCTGTTATCCACCTTGGCCAGGAGCTTGGCCATGAAACGACTAATTGTGTGACCTCCCAGACCCCACTGTAGGCAAGAGAGACAGTGAACTGCAGCCCCCAGCCAAACAGTGCTTCCTGACTTCTGCAGTGGGATTTGCCAGGCCTTCTCTCCATCACTCACCTTAGGGACACCAACCAGAAAACAGGTGCTTAACTCCTATTGCCTCCCCTTCACTGGGACAGAAGAGGATTCATAGAGGTGGTATTTTATAGATAAGATAGAGAGGTAGCAGGAAAAAAAGAGGAGCATAGAGGAACAAAGAATGAGAAAAGAGAGGAATCAAGTTGAAAGGCAGAGAACAAGTTGAATCCTGTTCGAAATGTACAAACTCTGCTGTCAAACTAAGACTTGCTGCTTCCAAAAACTGTTTGGGAAAGTTCAGTCTCTCAATAAATCATGCCTGTAACTCTCTTTCAATCCAAATATTGTATCTTTCTGACCCTTTAACAATAGTTGATCTTACTTTTCAGGATAAATGTATCCCTTGAAAAGTTGCCCACAAATTCATTTTTAAGCGGTGTTTTATATGTAACAGAAACTCTTGTTTATGACTCTGTCAAGAATATTTTGGAATCTTCTAGATCTTATTTACCTACACACTTGATGTTTTTAGAATTTATCAAGTTATATGTGAGAAATGGGTAACAAAATGCCAACCTTTAAATAATGATCCAGATTCATGATGGTATAGAAATGAAGCATGAAATTCTCCATTTTATTTTGATTGTGAATTTAGGCACATGCAATTTTGTGCCATTTATTAAAATGCTGATATTTCTCAGGTGGAGAACAGAGGGTCACAGAAAACCCAAAATGAACTGTCATCTCTGGTATTCAATGGAGCTGACAAATCTAGATTGAATAGTAAGTTTTCCTTGGCATGATTTATCCTTGCTTTGACCTTGGCCATCCTTCGGTTGTATATAAACTGGCTTGGTTTATTAACCCCATGGCTAGAGACAGTGCAAGTGATTTAATATTTATTGAGCACCCACAATGTGTCAAACACAGTACAAGCTTCAGACTGAAGAGCTTTACACAGTGACTCAGCAACACAAGCATCACAGGAAAGACATCAACACATGAAAGTAGATCCCTCAAGGACCTGCCTTGAGAAATGAAGGTGATTCTGAGGACCTGTTCGTGGAGGATGGGCCCTGTGGTTCGCTCTAGGATCAAGCCACACTCCTGCCTGGGTCCGCTGAAATAACTTCCTGCCTTGCATTTGAAAGACTGTCAATGTTCAGACATGCAAACCACAGGACAGAGGTGGTTGACTAGCCTTCCTGAGATAATAAATATGAAAATGAGCTGCCTGAAAATTCATAAGAACAATAACTCAGGAAGGTTACATCAATGGAATATTGTTACATCTCTCCCAGTTCTTTTTCCAGGTTCTGTTGCCAACACATATTGAAACACTCCTCTGCCGATTTAGTGAGATAAATCTATTGACTGACTGCCAAAAGTAAGACCGGGTGACAAGGTTCGCAAAAAGGATTACAGAGCCTCTATCAGCCTTGGGCATGGCTGCTGCCAAGTCCAGGCTGGCTAGGTGCCCAAATTTTTTCCTGTCTGACTCCCTGCAGGAACAGCCTGGGTATACATACATCTTAGGGTGCTTGATAGTAAGCAAAATGAATTATGAAATACAATTTCCTAACTACAATACCACATGGATTTCTCCATAACTCAGTTGAGAATTTTTTTTACAATTCAGTTAGTCTCAAATAGATGTCACATGTGGTAACAATTAATTGCTGTTCAGGCACCAATTTTCATAATTTGTAAAGATGATCATAAGTCTAACATAATTTTCCCACCTCTTTGAGCTCTCCATAAATTCTATACAAATGTCAAAACTTTACATTGTAGACATAACAGGAGTTGGTGACAACTTTTCTAATAATTAATAGGGATACTTTCTTCTCACAGTTGACATAGACCTGAATTAAGATAATCGAAGAACATTTTAATTTTTTAACACCCTGACAATGAGAACTTAGAGTAATGCATGCTGTACACTGCAATTCATCTAAAGTTGATGTTTCTTCCAAGCACAAAGTAGTGTTTCACACAGGAAATATAAGAGAAAACCATTGAATGAATACCTGTTTATACAATCAAAAGGATTTCCTTCTATGTGATAAATCAGGTATTGTCTGAAGAGTTTTATGACATGCAACCCGCTGTCAAATTCAACTCCAAATTCTTAACACCTTTGGCAGATACAATTGAAGCTTCATTCAGATGTTTTGGATGTTCTTTGAAAAGAGGGGAATTCTTCAGGGGCTTAATGTTGGATGCATGTCAAAATTATCGGAAGTGCTATGGAAAATGCAAATGCCCAGGCTCCATCTCAAGTCAACTGACTGTCTAGGGGTAGGACCTAGGCATTGATGTTTTTTGGAAAACTCCCCCAGTTAATGCTAGGAGCACCCAGGACTGATAAACAGTGATTTAAACCATCCAAGAAAGAGACCTTGGCTGGGCACAGTGATGCACACCTGTAATCTCAGTGACTCAGGAGACCGAGACAGGAGGATTACAAGTTCAAGGCCAGTCTAAGCAACTTAGCAAATAACTTTCTTAAAATAAAAAATAAAAAGGGCTGGGGGTGTAGCTCAGTGATAAAGTACCCCTAGTTTCAATCCCTGATACCAAAAAATAAATTAAAAAAAAGAAAGAAACCACAATTAATCACTCATTTCCTATCCCCTATACTCTCCACATGTAACCATCAAAGAATGCTCTGACTTTGAGCCTGCAAGGAAACAGAACTGCTGGAAGCACAGGAGTCAGTTGCTGGTATGCCTGGGAGATAAGCTCATTTGGGGAAGGGGACATGGTGCTGTGACAATATGCTATGGCAGTGGAATGCAATATTAGATCACAGATTCTTTGTCCTCCAGTACTTGGATGAGGCTAAGTCATTAGTGACATTTCCAGAGGTAGCTTCCACCTCCCATCTTAAACTGCCTAGTCCTTTGTCCCAAGTCAGCTTTTCCCTCCCCTTTCCTGTGCTGTGAAAAGGTCAACCATGTAACTGCTGAAGACTCTTCTGGCTGCCTAGCCCCATGAATACGTCCTCTACCATCATGGCTGACGCTGGTTTCAGGATTTAATACTTGTCATCCTAGGACCAACCTTTCTTTCCTTGCCAGTGAATGAGCTCATTTCTGAGAGTTAGAGAACCCAGAGGAGGAGAAACATTGATTCTTCTGTTCAGTGAGCTAGGGAAGTACTGGACCCATGCAGATGGAGACAGAGTCACTGCAGACACTAGTTCATGCCACACGGACCACAGGGACTGATCTGACAGCTGGATATTGTGTATCATTTCCCAGGGCTCCTGCTCTCACTGTCCCAACTGCTGTTCCAACATTCATTGTGAAGACCCCTGTCTCAGAGCACTTGTCCTCCTTAACAGAATTCTCAGGAGATTAACATGGTGATTATCAGTCTGGTATCATGCCCAACAGTCTTCACCCGTTCCCTTAACCCTGGCAGTAATTAGTGTTGGATCTGTGCATCTTGTGGATGGCAGTAAATTTTTCTGTGCTGTACTTAAGGAAACATCTCCTAGTCCTTCTATTCTGGGTTGATATGTTCCAAGTGTCTCCAAGGAGCAGGTGCTGAGCAGTCAGATGACAGCTACTGACATGTTGCAATTGAGCAATTAGAGAAAGCAAGAGAATGCTGCGGCATACAGTTTACATGGAGTATTCAGGAAACCAGTCAAGTATTTGAGTGCCCGCCTTGTGGCAAACACTGGGTGTGCGCGCGCACACACATGCACAATGCCTGTTCTCATGTCCTTTAGTTATATGTCCCCTTAAGTGAAATGAACCTTTTACTCGTTAGTTATCTAATCATTGTCTAATTCATCTTGTCATTTTAAAGTAGTAGTTGGGGAGTAAGAACAAAGGACAACAAAAGCAAGACCTTGGGCTGGGGATATAGCTCAGTTGGCAGGGTGCTTGCCTTGCAAGCACAAGGCCCTAGGTTCAATCAGCACTGCAAAAAAAGCAAGACCTTTTGAAAGGCAGTTTGTAAATGGTTTTGTACTCAAATGGTTTTAAAACTAAAACTAAAGTCCTTTGTTTTTAATGATCTTATTCAGGAAATGCTAAAATCCTAAGGATTGTAAAACATATTCACCTGAAATCCTACAGTCAAGGCTTCAAGTTGATTTACAAACATCAGGCATTAAATCTCAGCTGGGTTCTTTTAAAAAGGCAAACTGAAAACCTTTGCCAGCCCCAAAAGGCCATTTGAAATCCCACCCACAGTGTTCCTTCATCACCACAGAGCAAGAGGCAGAGAAAGCAAGGATGAAAACCATGGTACTAAAATGTTTTCTGAATCCGGAAAAAAGAGATCTGCTTGTCTTTCAAGGACATAAGGAAGAAATAATACATCCTCTTCCTTCTCCCTGGCCTCCTACACCCCAAGGCCCATTTAACATTTTTAAAGACACAAGAACCAGGCAGGACGCTAGACAAATGGGCTGGGCTGGAAATTTTCCCCTGTGTTGGCTTAGCTCTGGAAATAAGGTCTCCAGTCGGACCTCGGAGGCCAGTGAACCTGGAACTCTCCAGCTCAGGCCCAGCACAGTGACATCAGATGACCACGCTGACCGTCATGGTCTGGCCATGGGGTGCGATCTTGCGGGGCCAGGTGAGTAACAGTTTGCGCAGCTCCTCGCGGAAGCTGTCGTGCAGCCACGCGTAGATGAAGGGGTTGTAGCAGGCGGAGCTCATGGCGAGCCAGTGGCAGAGCAGCTGCACCAGCCCAAAGGCATAGGGGTCGATGGCTTGCGGGTCAAGGTCCCGCATCAGGTTGAAGACGTGCAGCGGCAGCCAGCAGACTGCGAACACCACCACGACCATCACCAGCAAGCAGAAAGTGCGGCGACGCCGCGCACGGTCCCAGTCTGCCTGGCTCTGGGTCACGCAACCCGGCACCACACGGTTCCGAAGCTTCACCGACACCCGGACGTAAGACAGGAGGATGACCAGCAGGGGGAGCAGGTAGGTGACGAGCAGCAGCCCCCAGGCATAGAGCTGGCGCTGGCGCTCCTGGGAGCCCCAGAACTCCTCGCAGAGGCGCACATCGTGTGGCTTGAGCTCAACGTGGTAGGTGTGCACGGCTGCAGGCAGCGCCAGCACCGCGGACAGCGCCCAGATGGCCAGCACCGCATAGGCGCTGAGGCGCAGCGAGATGCGCCGGCGCAGCGGGTGCACCAGCACGACGTAGCGGTCCACGGCTATCGTGGTGAGAGTGAACACCGACACGTAGACGGTGACCGGTTGCAGGAAAAAGACCAGGTGGCAGAGACCGCCGCCGAACACCCAGCCGCGTGGCTCAAAGGCGTAGGCCAGCGTGAGCGGCACGCAGGCGGCACACATAAGCACGTCTGACAAGGCCAAGTTGCCGATGAGGAAGTTGGTCACGTTGTGCAGCCGGCGCACCCGCGCGATCACCAGCACCAGCAGGCAATTGCCCACCAGCCCCACGACCACCACGACGCTGTAGAGCAGCACGATCAACCCCTTCAGCTGATGCACCAGCTGCAGGCTTTGGAATGGCGTGATGGCCTGCGCGCCGGGGCCTGCTGCCGACGCGTTGCCCGCCGAGGCCTCTGCGCTCTGGTTAGCCGGTGTTGTGGCTGCTGCCGGCAGCCCAGAAAACAAGTCAGGGACCCCAGGCTTTCGAGCGGGTAGTGAGGTCATGGCCACCTGTCCAAAGATAATCGAAGTCCGTCACGTTCTGTTCTCCATCTGCCCTCCTGTATCAGCGCCCGCCCCTCACCACCCAAGTCCTCCCTTTGGAATAATTGGCCACACGACAACAGAATCAATAAAAAGTGCAGTCCTGCCACCTCGGTGAAAGAATCCAAGCATGGTTAGACATGCCCGGGTTACTGAACCTACTCCTACTTAATTTATAGCCCTTGGGATCTACGCAGTCCAGACCCAGGAGCGAAGTCCTACCTGGGAGAGGGGCTTGGCGGATGGGAAAGCGCTCCGGAGCGGGAGAGAGAGGCAGGACTCGCGCTGTCCTCTAGCGACCCTCCGCCCGCGACGGCAGCCCGGGCTTCTGGCTTCTCGCAGCCGCTGAACGGATCCAGGGGTTCCGGGTGGGCTTACAGCTTTTGAGAGGGGCTGGGAGCGCCTCCCCTCCGCCCCGCCCTCCACTCCAGCGCTGCCTTGTATGGAAAATGGGGGCGGAGCGCGCGTGGCCCAACTCGGCGCTCAGGGAACTAGTGGGGAGGGCAGCGCCGGGAGGACGGAGCCTGGGAGCGGGTGGGCCGGCAAGCCCGGGCCGGAGAAGCGCGGGGTAGTCTCGCTGCCGGAGCTTGCCACGCCTCTGAGGATCGCGCTCCCAAAGAACGTGCGGGAGATGAGGGCCGAGGAGAAGCGGGAAGCGCCAGGCTGTCAGAACGACGTGGTGCGATCTCAAGAGCGAAGGCGCAGGGGAGGGAGTTGGGTGGGGGTCGAGATGCCGCAGGGAGGCGGGGGAGACACGACAGACCTGCCCTTCAGTTCTGGATCCTGCGGAGAGTCCCAGCTACGGTTGACAGAGGGGTTCTGGCAGGGGTTTGCAGCGTGGAGCCCGGAGTTCGTCGCGGAACTTGGGGCTCTCGCCCTACCGCGGACCCACTGAGCCTTTTGCCTGGGCTGCAGCGCGTTTCGCGGGCGCAGGGTCCGGCCAAGCCAGGAAGGCTTCGGCACCACGAACAGCTCCCGCCAGACCGCCGGCTCGGTGCTGGAGTGCTTCGGGAACGGCGCCAGAAAACAATTAGAGAGTCCCTTCCCTTCTATGGGTCCCAGACGTTCGGAGGAGGGACCCGGCCTGGTTCCAAGAGTTGCCTCCCTGTTTGCTTCCTGGGCTCAGAAGAGTCGAGTGGATGAAGGAAGATGAGCCGGGTGTCCGGAGGTCGCAGGGTTGGTGACTTGCTCCTTTGCAGATCACCGCACAATGGGACAATGCAATCTTTTACTTCTCTGGGTCAGAAAATGCAGTTCTCTCTCCAGTTAACCAAACACAGACAGGCTTCAGTGTCTGCCCCACACACACACACTCTCTCTCACTTTCAGCTACAGCGACCCATGCCCTACCTGCCTGATGCTCCCACTACAAAATGTTAAGTTTTTGGACCAGTAGTGCATCCTTTTCTTCTTTGAATAAATGCCCTCCTCAACCTTTTTTTTTAACGATAAAAAAATAATACTAGTAACAGCAGGATTTCTGCTCAAATAACAAAAGTGATAAACATTTGAAAAAATATTTCATAGAATCTTTAGCAGTATTCAGTTGTCATTGAAATGCAAATTTACCTGGACCATAGAGGGTTCATTGTCAGGGGAGTGAGACTTTGTAAACTCCTTCATCCCATCTATCTCTCTTTTCTGCCTCTCCTTTCCTTTTTCCGTAGAACAGAGCTTCATTCCCTTTCTGCTAAGTCCTGTGCTTTGTCTTCTGAGGCTATAGATTTTCCTATTCCAGGTAGTCTGAAAAGAGGTGGTAAGTTATTGCACCCTCCAATTCAAGTGAGTCATTCACACAGGAAGAAAAGTCAATATTGGGTACAAAACGATCGATTTTATGCACCTGTATCCATCCTAAACCCACACTCCCTGAGTTACAATTTAGCTAAAGTCAGTGTGAATTTTTTGAAGTGCAAAGCTTCAAATAAGATACAATCTGCACCTGCCTTATCTCTCACTGAGTAATTTTTCCATCATGCTCACCAGCAGGGTTGTATGTACCTGAAAGCAGAAATGTTGCTTTGCTTCAAAATACCTTAGGGGAGGAAATGGTAGCAAAGTAGGTTATTAAAAAAAAAAAAAAAGGATTTGGGATGTAGCTAGGCCTCATCTCCAGAGCCACTGCTATGCTCCACATCATTTACATACACAGAGAAAGCAATCAGAAGACAACATTCCAAAATTGGTACTTTGGAATAAAGAATATTTAAATATTGGTTTTTGAAGGCTCAATATTAGGGCACCCTCCAGAGAAGAGAGTGAATCATTTTCCACATTAATGCTCAGACTGTTCTGGGTTAATACCGCTCCAAAAACCTGAAAGGTCACAAATAAACAAAGAACGCTGAAGACAAATTATCATAGTCCTGCATAAGGCACACAGCAAACTAAGGACTTTATTTCCTCCCACTCTCAGAAAGCTTCTGATGGCTCATCAAACCAAGGGCAGCCTCTTGAGCACGGCACTTTCAACCAGCAGTCCTTCCATTCCGGTGCTCCCTCTTGTGCGGGGATGGAGAGCTCCGTTGGCTATGGACATACCCTCACCATTTCCGCCCAATAGCTCTCTTGGGGTTTATTTCCTGTGTTTACAATGTTGGCTGCTTTGTCCCCACTCAACTCTAGATGTTCACATTCTTCACACCCTACAGGATCCAACTCAAATCTTACCTTGTGCTCAAAGTCTTCTGCCTTTCGTGATCCTTCTGTTCTATATTATTTTCTACCTTTGAAACGGCAAAAGCGTTTGGCTTCCCTGTCTCCAGCAACATTGACTAGAAACTCCTTATGGGCCAGATCAACGTCTTGAAACATTTTTGTACCTATAACATGCCACGAACCCAGTCAATACCCAATACAAGTTTCTTTTGATCGAATGAATTAAAGTAGGCACCATTTATTGAGGGATTTATGCATGCTAGGCACTGTGCTCAGTACTTCATGTGTTTATTTCCCAGGGAAGAGAGTTGATCATTTGCCAAGTTCCAAGTTAAGTTTGGTAAGGGTTCAAAATATTTAACCATAATGACATAGCTAACAGTCAGAATTTCAGCTTAGATCTGCCTGGTCCTAGAGCCAAACCATTCAACTACTTCACTATACCGCCTATGAATGAATGACAGATGTATCTTCAAGTGGGAGATTCAAATGGGATTGAAAAATGTAGGTTTATTAAAGGAAACTCTAGAAAATCAAGTGGTTTATTAAAGGAAGCTCTAGAAAACTCAGGTTCAACTCAAGCACTGTCCTGTTTAAGTTAAATAGATCTTTATGTCTTACCCAGAATTTTCCTTGCTTCTATCCTATAGAGGAAACAAACTTCTGGGCCATATGAACTTCAGGGGATGATATTTGATAATGGTGGTTGCTAAGGTTTGGATAAGTGTCCCCTGAAGGACCTAGGTGTTAAAGGCTTTGTCCCTAGTCCCTGGCAATATTGAGAAGTGGTAGAAGCTTTAAGAGGTGGGGTTTAGTCACAGAAAGTTAGGTTATTTGGAACCTACTCTTGAAAGGGATTGTGGAAACCTGGTCTCCTTCTCTCTCTTTCTGCTTCCTGGCAACTTGCTCCACCACATACTCTCTGTCATGATGAGCACAAAACAACAAGGCCAAGACATCATACACTGAAATTGTGAACCAAAATTAATTTTTCCTCTTTATAATTGGATTGTCTTGGATATTTTATTCCAGTAACTGAGAGCTACCTAACACAGACAATAGGCAATGTAATAATGGAAAACAGAAGACAGAAACAATAAAAGTAAAGACAAATTAGGGGCCCGGGAAGCTTAATTAGAGGGATCCAAAAATTTGACATGAGTTAAGTTCATGCCGATTCATTGAAGTTAGTCCAAGCATCTAAGAAAACACTCTGAGAAAACATTAGAGATCATCTTTAATTACTAGCAGAAAGAAAGCAATTATTTGGAACTTGTCTTCTAAGTCTAGGCAGTAATAGGGCAGAATCTCCCCTAGAAGTGAGTTTAGTCTTCCAAGCCTGTCCTGTGTGTGTCCCAAGAGCCAGGGCACCCTCTTGGCTCCTCAGGTTGACTCAGGAAGACTCTCCAACATGGCAGAGTTAGCTACCTAGGACAGAGAACTACCTCTGACAGGCACTATAGAACTGACATAACATCTCACGCAAAAGCAAAGAAAGCACCACGTATTTTCCTTAGATGACTTTGAGAAAGTGACTTTTGTCACAGATCCAGACATACTAATTATATCTGCGATTCTTGATTTCCAATTCTTCTAGACTTACGTATCTATTATAGCCGTTTCTTTCAATACCTTCTTATTTTTTTGACTTAATGGTTTGTCCCACGAATTACCCATTCAACTAAAATGAGACCTTGAGTTAGCAGTCAAGGTGTACAGAGGTGCATGAGTGTGCTCCATCCTGCTGGGCACATCGCATCAACCCCGGGCGACTGTTCACGTGCACACCCCTGGAAGAAATCAATTCAAAAGACATTTCACACAAGCACAAGCTTCCCTCCCCCGTGCATTGAAAATGTAATCAATATGTAAATAAAATAAAATATAAAATGCTTCTTTAAGCAAAGCATGCATCATAGCAGGCAAAGAGTTCATCTTCTTGCTATGGGCTGTAGTAAAGAAGGTACCCACATAACTGAGGGACTGGCACCAACACCAAGCTTCCAAAACCACCCCATGAAGACACCTCCACCCACACACTCCCACCTACACTGTCACCTCCACCATTGCCACTTCTGCACTGGGAACTCAATCTTGCAGTCCTCACTGTGTGTTCCCCAAAGCCAGACACCCCATTCCCACAAGATGGGACCCCAATTTCCTCAAGTGCCTCATTTGTCAATATGCTTCATTCGTAGACACTGAGTAGCAGAGCCCAAATCCACACCTGAGTTCTAATTGCAAAGTGTAAGGATTTGGGTTTCAACTTTCACTTTGGTAAGATAATGAGGAATTTCCCCCAAATACAAGAAGATGATACTTAGCTATGAGTAAGGCTAAATATCCACTATGCCCTGTTTTCAGTCTTTAATAGCACAGATAACTATTTTTAACATCACCCATTGCTACCCCACTTCATCATTTTGAATGAAATCTGAGAAAAACACAAAAGGATTAGGAATATATATATATATATATATATATATATATATATATATACACACTTCATATTGTATTAATTTAGTTAACCCTAATGTATATGATCATATGTGCTCTACTTTACGGGAAATAAAACCTAAAAATAAAATTAGCTTCCAAAGATGTGAGACATGTAACGACACCAGGGTTTCTTACACTGCTCATTGTGACATTTGGGGGTAGGCCATTGTGGGGGGTATCCTCTGCATTGTAGCATGTTTACCAGCAGCCCCGCCTCTACCTCCAGGTGACCTCCGCACCCAATTGTGACAATCACAAGCATTTCCAGGCACTGCCAACTGCCCCCTCTGAGGGCACAGGCAACAAGGCTCCCTGCCTGACTCTGAAATGAGAACACAAGCAACCCTCAGAGTCCGCTCTCTGCAGACACCTTGACCCCAGAAAAATATTTTATTTCCGTATGGTCCTCTGTCTCTCTTTCCTGAAATAGCAACAGGGCAAATGGACAAAGATGATGCTTTTTAAGAAGAAAGACTCTAGAATAGAAAAAGTGAATTACCAAATGGAAGAGAGAATTAGTCACCGTGCCTTAAGACAAAACGAGGACTAGTGTCCAGCTCCTGGGCCTCAGTAACAGCTCTGCCACTGTTAAATGTGAGTCTGTGTGCAAAGTGCTTATCCTAGAAGAACTCCAGTCTTGGAAAATATAAAAAGATCATAATAGTGCCTGCCTCCAGGAAGCTGAGTGCCCTGGCGATGTATTATGTGTGAAGGAACAGTACTGGCTCCTAGCAAAGCTGCCACTACCCTTGACAACCTTCTCGTCCGTCCTGCCTTATAGCACCATTTCTTGTCAAGGAAGTTCCTGGGGTGCAATTCCCAACTCTTTCACATGATGGTTACTTTGCAAGCCTTGTGGTGAGAAGAATGTGCTGTTTTTTCAGTCTATTCCATCCAATCACTATTTACCAGGGCCAGATACAGTAGGAGGAATCAGGTATTATTGCCTAAATTTTGCAGTCTGGTGAGTGCAAAGGAAGTCTACAAAAATCACTGTTGTATGAATGATGATAAATGCTACAAAAGAAAGAGATTAATGATTACTGGGAAGTGTATTAATTGCTTTACTGAATTAGAATTATGTTCGCTTCCATAGATCATATTTTTTCAAATGCACGACAGTCTTTCAGGTATTCATAGCAGCTTTTATTCAACCATATCAACATAGGACGATTTGCTTAGCTGTGATTGTGTACGACATATGCAATAGTTTGGGCCCATCATGGATCTCCATGAGTTGAGTGCTCAGATGGCAAGGAGAAGTAGAGTTCCTTATGTCCTTTGAGTCGCTGGAATGTTCTTCAGGCTGCTGTTTGTCAGAAAACCACTTCTCCTGATTTTCCAACCACCCATTCAGCACAATTTCTTCCTGGGGAGGGGCTCCCAGAAATCTCATGTGTGCCCATCAGGCCTGAGGTAGAACCACAGGGTGAACTCCTGCATGGCCCTGCCTATCTCTTGTCTTTCCTGATCATGTCACTTAATTTCATAATTTAAGTCTTTCCTAGTATCCCACATGGTCCATGAACGATGCTGACAACAGGGCTGATTTGTGCTGTGATTATCCAGGGCTGGGAGGAGACCCAGGCAGACTGAGTTTCTGGGGCTCCAGTTCCCTGGGGGTTCCCTCGACTTGTCTGGGTGCTCTGTCACAGGCAGTCGGTCCTTTCACCATCCCGGGACCTCACTCCATCCCTGAAGATCCAGCCTCCAGTCGGGGCACCTACTCTCATGGCACAGTACAAACACACTGCTCCCCTAAAGACACATCCAATTCAGGATCTCATCACGTCTTCATTTTTAAACTCTTGATTGGTCTCTTATCAATACTCAGACATCAGTGGCATGGATAGTATATCTCAGCTTAGTCTATTAGAAAGAGAAAATCCACGCAAATACACAATGATGTAAATAAATATGGGTATCAAAACAAAACACTTAAAAGCCATTTCTATTACATGTTTTCCCATTGGCAGGGACAAGGCAATTTGCTTTCCCATTTAGGTTCCAGCCCTCCTTTATTATGAACAGAAATGGCTTTTACGGATGGTAAAAATCATCTGGCATCTGCATCATGGCATTTGGCCGTGAAGAGCTCTCTGCAGTCACATTGAGGTGGGGACCTTGACCTTGAAGAAACCCCTCATTTAGGTTTCCATTAATATGACTCATCATGAAACACAGTGTTGAACCCAAACCACATCTCGTTATGCCTGTCTCTGAATAATTATCCACACACATCTAGGTTTGTTCCAGAGTCATTATCTAGGGGTAGGAAGATCTCGCCCTACTTGTATCTCTCCCTCTTCCTCCCTCCCCTCTCTCTCTCTCTCTTTCCCCCTCTGACCAAGTACTGCACTGAATGGCCCTCAAGGTGTTTTTCAAAAACATCACAAACATGCACTCATACACACTTGCCACTCGGGAATGGCACTTTGGCGATTTGAATGTCTAGGGATGGTGTGTCCTCCCTGTGCTTTATCTTGGCAAGGGGGCCTTTGTCACCAGGGAAACCTGGCTTCTATCCTGAAGGAGATCATGAGGCAATGTCTCAGGAAAGGTTAAATAACAGGACAGTATTATTCTCCCCTCAGTGTGTCCCACTGGCCACCTTTATCAGAATCATCTCTGGTGCTTATTAAAAAATGTAGATTGCTGGAACACAAAACAGACTCATTAAGCCAGAGTTGATGAAGGCGCAGCCTGGGAAAGTGAATTGATAACAAGCAGAATGTGTCGTTCTGACTCACGCTCAGGTGTGTGGACCACTGACCTGAGGCCTGGCGTTAGGTGGAGAATCATGTGGTCCTGGCTGCCTTTCAGGGTGTCAGAGCAGCTGCCGAGACTTCCCTCTCGCCTGAAGAGTCCAGCAGAGGATTTCGGCCCTCCTGCCCTTCTCCATGGGAGATATTGGAAGACCATGTATTGTACCAGCTTGGTGCCTTCTGTATATTCTATCCTTTTCTTTTTGAATGATTTTTAATACATAGTACCACATGACCACCTTCTCCTGTTTCATAAAAAACAGATAAGCCCAAAGTCCCCTGTACCCACACCCTCGATCCCAGTTTGTGGCTCAGAATTTACACTCGGTCTTCTGGACATATGTGTTTACACACACAGATCTGAACCTATAGAAAGAACGCAGTACTGATGAGCATTTAGGTTGCTTCTACAACTCTCACTCTCAGAGACGTGTGCGCAGACACCTGTTTGAGGAGGATTTCTCCAAGGGACACTCAGCAAAGAGAAATTTATGAGTCACAAGTGATGACCCAATTCATCCTCCCTAGCTCCACTGGGCGCCTGATTTGCTTAATGAAGTCCACAAGCTCATTATATATGTCTTGAGTTCCCACAGTGGTCAGGAGCACGGGAAGGGATGCTACTGTTGAGCCAAGACATTCTTCATAAATGCTGATGTTTTTTCCCCCAAACTTGCTCCTCCTTGCATACTCCCCTGCCTTCTAGTGAGCATCCACACTTGTCCAAGGCTCCCACTGACACAGACTGCCGTTGTCCTTACACGGCACACTGCCAGTCAGGGCCTCATGAGGCTGCTGGGAAGCCTGAGCGCTCTGGGGAGGGATGTTGGATCTTCCAGCAGGGTCTGTGTCTGGTGCATGCATCGCCTGAAGCGAGCTGTCTGCCTGGTTCTGGGACAACAGAGGAACCTCTCCTCTAATCTGTTTTTAAGTTTAGATGTCCATGGAGACTTGATTTAAGTCACTGGACTCCTCATGAAGCCAGAATTAAGGACAGGCAGTTAGTGTAGAAATAGGGGATCGGGTCAAATGGAGGAAATGAAGCCATGAAGCCATCTGCCTCTGGAAGTTGGAGACTGCCCCTGGGAGAAGGGAATGTCAAGGATCTCCGGAGCCCATTCATTACCAAATTTACCTGCCTTTATCAAGGACTGCAAGCAAGGAGCTGCTAATTAATGCCCCCTGGGCCCTTACCTGCCTGAATCACCTTGGCCCTCCCCCTGCCCATGGCTTCTCACTTTATGCAAAACCGGGCCTAGTCAGTAGGCAGGAAAGAGAGATAAGTGGGGAGGGAACTGGAGAACAAGAGACCTTAACCTATAAAAGATGTAAGGTGCGCTCACTTCTTGGGACTTTAGAACATCAGCCATGGCCCCCTTCTCCCTCCCAGGAGAAGTCTGTATTATTATTACTTTTAAATAAAACCTGCTTAATATGCTTGCCTTGGCGTCCTTCTCCAGTGTTCAAACTTCAACATTAGAGGGAGCAGAACTCGTCACCGGTAAACGGCGGTATCACCCAGATGAACTGGGCTCAGTAAGACAGGCTGGGGACCTCTAGCCAGGCTCCTGTAAAAGTGAGCTGAAGACTAAGGGAGAAGTCTAGGGAGAAGACAGTTACGTTCCCAGGCCTGCAGATCAGGTCTTGCTTTGCAATCAAAGTATGCCAGTCCCCACTCTGACAATAGCCACCCGAGTCGCCCAGGGCAGCCCTCTCCAGCTCAGTATCCCTACTTCCTCATATAAACTGGATCTCATATGCAAACCTCCAAATCATTATCCATGCACATCTAAATTTGTTCTCCTATTGATACCGCCGTTTACCGGTGACGAGTTCTGCTTCTTCTAATGTTGAAGATTAAGCACTAGAGAAGCACGCCAAGGCAAGCATATTAAGCAGGTTTATTTAAAGGGAATAATACAGACTTCTCCCGGCAGGGAGAAGGGGGCCATGGCTGATGTTCTAAAGTCCCAAGAAGTGAGGGCACCCTACATCTTTTATAGGTTAAAGTCTCTTTTGTTCTCCAGTTTTCTCCCCCCTTATCTCTCTTTCCTGCCTACGTGACTAGGCCTGGTTTTGCATTACTGAGAAACCATGGGCAGGGGAGGGCCAAGGTGATTCAGGCAGATAAGGGCCCAGGGGGCATTAATTAGCAGCTCCTTGCTTGCAGTCCTTGATAAAGGCAGGTAAATTTGGTCATCAATGGGCTCCGGAGATCCTTGATATTCCATTCTTCCAGGGGCAGTCTCCAACTTCCAAAGGCAGATGGCTTCATGGCTTCATTTCCTTGAATTGACCCGATTTTCTATTTCTACACTAACTACCTGTCCTTAATTCTGGCTTCATTCCCCCCTTTAGCTATAGAAACTCCTAACTGCTTTAAGGAAAAGGGGGCGTCGGTCGTTCTGGCTGCTTCGAAGCTGAAAGGGGGCAGCGAGGGGCAAAGCAGTTTGGAGTTCCTTTTTTTAAAAATCGGGTCAATCGAGGGGTCCAAGATAGAAGTCTGGTTGGGGAATAGCAGGTTGTAAAGTCAGCTGGGGTGGGTGCTTCTATGATAGAAGAACAAAAAGACATGAGTACTGAAATGAGATCAGTACAAAGTCAGTTTTGATACAGACAACACCAGACAGCACGACATACAAATAACACAAAATCAAAGGCTTGTAACTTTATAGGTGAATCTCCATTGCAATGTAACAGATGTTCAAAAGCTGTAGTTGAATAAAAAAATAGAACTTATCAAAAAAATCATGAGCTCAAAAAATATATAGAATTAAAAAAAAACAAGAGTCCTGGAAAAATGATACGGCCGTTAATTACTTTAGTAAGGCACCATAAAATTTACTTTTGCTGGAGTTTAAGTAAGGCTCTTTTTTACCTTTTTTTTCTTGGGTTTGAGACTGGTCTCCTACTGAGCCTTTAGGCTTCCTTTATTTACATTTCAATGTAAGCCTTGACTGAGATCTGGAAGGATCTAACAGGTTTTAACAGAAACCTTGTGCCTAGGGCATTTTAGTCATTTCATTAGGACAGGTTGGATGTCAAAGAAAATTATGAGACCTTATTTTCCATTTCTTTTGAGAATGAAGCTACTTTGCTAAGTTCCTCACTGAGATATGCCATTGGTTATTGAGTTGCCTATGGCTGCCTATCCAGGATTTATTTTCCCCTTTGTGACAAACAGGTTAAATCTTGCTTCATAGGTAATCTGAGGACAGGAGCTTGAAGTAAGGCCCCTTCTTGATATTCCTGAGACAGAATATTGTCCTATGGTGACTATTTCCTGTAGTATTGAACCTGTTGATGACATAATTAAGCTTTATTTTTTTGAGATCTTTTAATTCCTCTTAGCTAAGAAGTTTAGGAGTTCTGCAATGGCCTTTTGATATTCCTCCTGGGTGGAGGCACATAAAGGATGTACTTTACTTACTGGAGAACAATCACAGAATGTTTTATCTCTGAATTTTGTTAAATCCTTAGCTAAGGTTTGTCCGGAACAGGTGAGGACCATCTAAATCCTGAGGCAATACTGTCTAGGTTAGTTGAGATACAGTATCTGGTTCCTCAAAGGCTAACAGAAATTGCCATTCAGAGTCTAGCATAAACAGGAAAAGCCATCTTTTAAATCTAACTTAGTAAACCAAGCAGCAGTTAGAATCCAAGATAAAAGTGTATGGATTAAGAACTACAGGATGGGGGAAATTACTGCTTCATTATTCTAAGGTCTTGGACTAGGTAGTTTGCTTTTTAACTCCTAAAATGGGCAAATTGCATGGACTATTGCAAGGCATTAAAAGTTTCTATCAGTTTGAATGATCTTTAATAAGTCCTTTTTCTTGCCTATATGTTCCCTTTTTTTCTTTTTGATGTCTATTAAAAACAGAAGATGCAAGCTGGAGAAGATCATCTAAGGATTGATCAGGGCCATGTGCCAATTTTGAAATTTCCTCTAAATATTTGGGGCTGACTAAATGATAAATTTATACTTTAAAAGTAGGTGACCCTTTATGGATTCAGGATTCAGAGTGGTGTGCTTTCTTATTGCTTTCCTAAGTCTCCCCATGAAAATAGCAGGACTTTCGTGAAGGCTGCATAATAGTTTTTTGGCATTCTACTCATTATTCGAATCCCAGTTAGGATGGTTTCTGGGAACTGCCTGTTCTCTAGATGGTTAATAGCATAATCTTCCAGGTGAAGTCAAATACCTGGCGTAAGTTTTGTAACATCTCAATATTTATTAGGATCCTCCAAAAGCCTCCTTAAATTTATTTTTGCCTATCTTAAGTTGGGAGGGTTCCCTCAATTTTCCTCCCTTAGTGGGCGATTCCTCAAGGCTTTCTCCTCTCATGGTAGAGATTATTGATGTCAAGCATGGTAACATATGAAAGGCATTTTTCTTGATCATTTGCAATTTAGCAGTATGCAGGCTAGTGGTGAACCTGGCAATACTGTTGAGAGAGAAGCTCCCTTGTGAGTTAGAAGTATTAGGGACGTCTCCCTAACTGAGCTTCCTTACGGTCCAGAAAAACCCGTCTCTCACCACCTGGCTTTGCCAAAGTTATTTCTGGCCTTCTTCGGCAAAGTGCAAGGGTCCTAGTTTGCCCTGTGCTAGAGACCCTGGGAGGATTCAGACTTAAGGGCATTACTGCTTTCCTCCCTGCCACTATAAACTCCTAATTATGAAAAACGATGACAAAAGTAAAAATGTGCCTTTTACCTATCTTCTTGCCCTGTAAACTAAAGGAATCTCCGGAGGGTGAGGGGACACCTATTGGTTGTTAGGCGTATAACGCCCTTTGCTTGGAGGGTCTCACGGGAGAGGTTTTTAAATGCCTCCCTCTTGCAGCTTAAAGAGAACACAGTGAGCACATTTAAGCATGGGAACAGTAATGGGGAGACTCTAGATGTCTAGACTAGTGAAGGCTAACTATGCGAACAAAGGGAACCTGGGCATTTTCATACTAATCATCCCAGGCCTTAATCCTACAGGTTGAATTCCTAATGTCTGACCGGCAAGGGAAGGGGAGCATCCAGGAGGGAGTGGATGTGCGGGAGTGTTGTGCACTGTACAGCCCATACGGAGGCAAGGGTGATTGGCGCTTTCCCTCAGTGCCATTGTCTAATGATCACCTGGATACCCCTCAGGGCTGTCGGGAGGGGGAGTCTGGAGAAGGAACCTTTGGGGTCCACCCGAGAGTAGCCCAGGCCGAGAACCCCGCAGTTGCTCCAACCCTTCCTCCACCTCCACGAATCCTGGGCAGATCAGGACTAGGGACACTGTGTACTCGCGGCAATTGCGCTCCGGGCCTGGACAGAAAAGTAGGAAACGGCTTCAGCAGAGCCCCAACATGCCTACAGAGCAGGTGATTGGAAACTTGCCTGGGCCAGGAAACCTCTCACCCGAGTCTTAAGGATGGCGGCTGCACTAACTGCATTTAAGTAGCCGACGGGTGCCCATTTTGCCCTCCAAAAATAAAGAGACAGAAAGAAAGATGCACCTCAAACAGATGTGGGGTGTGTGGAGAGAGAAGCTTACTTACCTTGGCGTAAATCTCGGTGGGACCTGCAAATCTGATACCGCCGTTTACCGGTGACGAGTTCTGCTTCTTCTAATGTTGAAGATTAAGCACTAGAGAAGCACGCCAAGGCAAGCATATTAAGCAGGTTTATTTAAAGGGAATAATACAGACTTCTCCTGGCAGGGAGAAGGGGGCCATGGCTGATGTTCTAAAGTCCCAAGAAGTGAGGGCACCCTACATCTTTTATAGGTTAAAGTCTCTTTTGTTCTCCAGTTTTCTCCCCCCTTATCTCTCTTTCCTGCCTACGTGACTAGGCCTGGTTTTGCATTACTGAGAAACCATGGGCAGGGGAGGGCCAAGGTGATTCAGGCAGATAAGGGCCCAGGGGGCATTAATTAGCAGCTCCTTGCTTGCAGTCCTTGATAAAGGCAGGTAAATTTGGTCATCAATGGGCTCCGGAGATCCTTGATATTCCATTCTTCCAGGGGCAGTCTCCAACTTCCAAAGGCAGATGGCTTCATGGCTTCATTTCCTTGAATTGACCCGATTTTCTATTTCTACACTAACTACCTGTCCTTAATTCTGGCTTCACTATCAGGATACAGAATGATCTTGGCTCGTTTGTTCATTCTTTCTTTCTTCCTTCCTTCCTTTATTTATTTATTTATTTTTCTTTCTATTGTTTTCAAAATGCAGAACTGGAGAGGTCCTTGGGGTGTTTATCAAGGCATTGCACATCTGTGCACCAGGCCTGGAGGACAACTAGACAATCCCTGAGGTCACTATGAGCTCTGCTGGCCCTGGGGCTCAGAGACTGCCATTCTGAGATAGTCCTGCCAACTAGCCACACTGCTGGATGGCATTCGTTGTCCACGTACACCTGAATGACACCTTTCCCAAGGTCCACCTTTTTAAAAGGTGGTCTGCTTCACATCCAACGCACCTACAAGCTTTTCAGTCTCACATTAGCTTTTCTCTCCACAGGCCTGGTCTTCCTCTAGGAAATAACCCCAGACCCTTGGATTCACAATTCCCTGAGGGAAGAATCCAGAGGGAAATAATTTAGGCCAGGATGCACTGCTAGCAACGTTTCCACTCTCAAGCTTTAAGTACAGAGAGGAAAGAAATTGCATAATCATCAGCAGTCTTTGGAGTTTAGTAAATGGTGTTTTGTTCAATTTCTATGATTCACCTCAATCGAAACTATTCACTCTCCTCCAACATTTTCCGGTTAGGTGAGACTCTGCTGCTTACAAAGATGCTTTTGCATGCAAGATCAAAAATAATTGTGTAATAGTTGTCTAGTCCTTTCCCAACCATTTTGCTTTCATATCATAAATTTCATGAACATACTTGGTGGATGTGATAGGTTTCTTTTTCTTACAACAAATAACAAGAATAAACAGAGTTAGAGAGCTCCCAGAGATGTGCCTTATGTAAGTAACTCCATTAACAAAAAGAAAGCACACAGGAAGTGACAGTAAGGTATTTCCCTGGAAACTGGCCTGTCCGAAATCTAGCGTTTAAACGTCTGGCAATCCTAGGAAAACAACAGGACTCAATACCTTCTTGCTTCCATTTCTTCCTTTTGTTTTTTAATTCTGTTTACTGGTCTACCAAAAATAAGTCTAAATGTTTCAGGGGCTCAATACGCAGGGTGGTGCATGAACCTGCAGCACCTGGGAACTGGTTAGAAGTGAGGTTCTCAGGCCCCAGTCCTGCATTCTGAATCACATCTGCATTTTCATAAGATTACAGGGATTGGCACACCATCGTCCTCTGAGATGAACTAGAAGCTTCCTTACCTTGCCTTCAGTCGCATACTCTGAACTGTATCCCTCATCCTGCATCGGAGTAGACACACCACCAGTATTGTGTTAGTCAGCTTTACATCACTGTGACCAAAATACCTGACAAGAACAATTTAGAGGAAGAAACATTTATTCTTGCTCATGATTTCAGAGGTTCAGTCCATGGCCAGTCAGCCTCATTGCTCTGGGTGAGGCAGAACATCATGGCAGAAAGTTACAGTGTAGAAAAACTACTCAGCTCATAGTAGCCAGGAAGAGAGAGAGAGGGAGGGAGAAACCAGAGGGACAAGAAATAAATTCCAAAGGCACGCCCCCAGCGACGTATCTCCTTCAGCCATGCCCCACCTGCTTAGAGTTACCACCCAGTTAGTGCATTCAAATTATTAATTCATCAAATGGAATAATCTACCAATTAGGTTATGCTTCTCATAATCTAATCATTTCACCTCCTGCATTAACACAGAAACCTCTGGTGGACACCTTATATCCCAACCATAGCAAGTATCATTGAAGAAAAACCTTCGAAGGCTTTGCAGCTGCTGCTGTTACCTGGAGTCACTGGTCACCAGTTCTGGTCAACCCCACAATACTCTTCAACTCTGTAGCAAATCATTGGGATGCATCTCCTCTGAGCTCTTTGCAGATATCGTTCCAAAGACAACAGAAAACTGTTGTGATATGAGCACTAGAGGGAAGGGATTTGGTTATAAGGGTTCTTGTTTTCACAGAATTATTCCAGGACTTATGAGCCAGGGTGATGACTTCATGCACCATAATGGCACTAGATCTACAGGGAGAAATTCAATGATAACTTCATCCTGAAGCATCCAGGTCCTGGCATCTTGTCCACGGAGAATACTGGACCCAAAACAAACGGTTCCCTGCCAATACTGTGGCTGGATGGCCTGCGTGTGGTCCATAGGAAGATAAAAAATGGCTTGAACATCATGGAAGCCATGGAGCACTTTGGGTCCCAGATGGGCAAGACCACCATTGCCAATGGCATCTAATATCTCTGACCTCTGTTTTACCTTAACCCAGGTCGTTCCTTCTGCAGCGCAGGAGAGCGCCTTTCCGCCCCATCCGCTTGCAAAGCCCTATAATCTTGGCAGGCTCACTGCCATTCTCTGGGTTCCATATTGTGTGTATTTCCCTCCATGATTGACTGAATTGCAGAGTTAAGTTTATGATCATTAAATAATAACTAGATAACAAAAATGAAGAGGAAAGAGAAGGAGGAGGAAAAAGCAGAGAAGAGGAAGAAGGTAACTCAGGTCCTGAAAATCCCTGAATCTGTTTAGGGTTTGTTCCAACCTTATTTGGTTTTTTTCAATGAAAATGTCCACATTACAGAGCACAGATGACATTTTGGTCCCCCCTTATTTTTATTCTCCACATCAGGGGGTGTGTGCATGCAGGTATATGTGCACGCATGTGATGCATACGTTCCGTGTGCTCACTTTGGCTGGGGATATGGCAGAGTCCTCAGTTCCTGCCTGGCACCATCATGCCTCTGAACAAGACCCTTCTATTTTATTATTATTATTATTATTATTATTATTATTATTATCATTATTATTATTAATTATTTGGTACCAGGGATTGAACCAGTGGGTGCTTAACCACTGAGCCACATCCCCAGCCCTTTTTATATTTTATTCAGAGACAAGGAATTGCTAAGTTGCTGAGGCTGACTTTGAACTCACAATCCTTCTGCCTCAGCCTCCCACACTGCTGGGATTGCAGGTGTGTGCCACTGCACCTGGCTCTGGGCCCTTCTCTTATAAATATCTATTTTTTTCCTCCTTTGTCCCCTTTCTTAGACACCCACTCTAATGATTTTATATATGTCCTTGAATATACATGAGTATCCTTGAAATAAAGCAGTGTGGGTTCGGAGAGAGGTTTAATTTACACAAGTGTTATTGCACCATAAATCTTGTTCTGGGTACTCATTTTTTAATTCAACGCCGAGCTCTGAAGGCTTATTTGTTCTGCAACACGCATTTGCAGTTCGTGGCTGCTCACTGGTGTTTGTAGACCAGTGAAGACGGCTCGACCTGGTGATGAATGTGACACTTCCAATTGGGGTGAGAGGATGGACTGGATGAGCCCCATCTCGTTTAGTCAGGAGCGGCTACAGCAGGGTCCAGGTCAAGCTGCTTTTCAAAAGGTTCCCACTAGAGTGGCTTCAATAAGGAAAGGTTTCTGTTCCTTCGTGGAACGGCCCAGAGGTAGCGTGCAGGGTTGGAACCAGCACAGGTGGTCTCCACCTCTGGGTCTAGGGTCCCGCCCCCAGCATGAAGGGCTTAGCGGACCATGGAAAGCACACTCAACCTTCCCATGGAAAGACCCAGAAGCAGGGCACCACTTTTGCCGCTGACCTGCAGTCATCTTTTGCTCCAAGGGAAGCTTGGGAATGCAGCCACTTCCCAGCTACACTTTGTTCTGATAGATGGAGGAGCGAAGTCTACTGGAGACAGCTAGTGTCCTGCAGCATTGCACGTCCCGAGAGCTGGTGGGCAGCTTTTGAATTGTGCCACTCATTGCACATCCACTAGGTGCCCAGGGCCCCCAAGGCTCCACCTGTGGCTAGCTCGAGTGGGTGCCCAGGACTTGCAGGCAGCTCTGTGAGGAGCAGGTGTGCTCCTGTCCTCCCGCGGATCCACTGGCCTTCACCCTGCTCTTCACATGATGAGAGAATGATTTTTAACTTATAATTCATCTGCATTTTAAGAAGAGCTTTCCCCCCAAAAAAGAATTCTTTGTTTGCTCAACTGGGAGAGAAGAAAGAGATAGAAAGAAAGAGAGGGGAAGAAGCTACCTGGATGGAGGAGGTGGGTGGCTGGGTGGACTCTGGAGGACAAGCACAGGCACCCTGGGGGAGAAGGGGAGAGGCAAACCCCTCCATCCTCTCCAGTTGGGCCCCAGCCTACGCCTTGCCAGTGCATCTGTCATTTGATATTGGGGGTAGAAGGACCTGACACAAAAAGCTGTGTTATCAGGTGGTTGCAGGGCAAGAGCAGATGCTGTCCATGGGACCCAGTCATTCCAGGGGGACTCCACGTGTCATGGAGGAGGTTGGGAACCAAGGGCTGTCAGCACAGGAAGTGCTGTGAACCACCTGGACTCCTGGTGAGCTGGCTGCTGGGAACTCTCCCACGGTGCCCAGGTGCTCCCCAGGGAACCCGGAGAGAGAGAGACAGCCAACCACCAGGCAAAAGGGATTCTTACAGAGGAGGCTGAGGCCAGGCTGAGTAACAGGCCACAGCCACCCAATTATTCAGCAGCAAAGCAAGGCCAGGGCCCGGTACTCTGGTGCCCTTTCATCTGTATGGAGGGTGTTCTCGTGACACTAATGACTCCCTGAAAAAGTAACTAGATTCCACCTGGCTTCCCAGACCTTAGGCTATGTCTCTTCTGCCCATTCAAGCTAGAAACCCCGCTGTTGGGCACACAAGATGAAAAGAGAGAAGAGAGGGGTCCATGCAGGAGCCCAGCTTTGCTCACCCGCCACCCGGCACCCTTGGTCTAAGCCAAAGGTCCCTCAATCATTCTATTCTTTCAAATCCTCTTCATCTTACAAAACCAGGCAATGCGACCACTTCTCCCTGCGCGGCCTCAAGCCCAGGCATCCCTCCCCCGTCCCCGCTGCTCTGCAGCCCTGTTGACGCTCCATCCTCTGGTCCATCTCCCAGCGACATTGAATGCTTTATCCTCCACTGGGGTTTTATTTGTTTGGCTTAATTGTCCCCAGGAGACCAGTCAGGGATGGTGATTTATCTGTCTCCTGGTCCCCACAGCATCTTGTGCGTTCTGGTTAAATTAAATCTAGATGAAGGAGACTTGACAACTTCCAGAATTAGTCAAAGCCAGCCATACCCATAAGACCGGAGGATGGTTCCAGCCAGTTGGGACAAGACAAGGAAAATGTTTTCCCTGGAGAATGGAAGTCAGCATGGTATCTGCTGCGTAAATTCAGCCTTGGCTTTTTCCTTTGATTGTTTGCAAGCAGAGCTTTGATTTTACAGGACAAAGAATTGAGGTGTATGACGTCTGTTCATCCCATTTCTGCTCCAAATGGCCTTAGAGTGGAAGCAGGCACTGCAGAGGAGTTGAGGAGGCAGAGCATCTGGGTGTGGGTTTCCCTGAGGTATTAAAAGAGCGCGCCCAGTCTGAAGTCACTGGCAGGTTCTCTCACACAGTCTTCAGCCCCACTCCCTTCCTGTGTCCCAAGGTGACCCAAAGTGTCCCCAGGTGAGAGGGGGCTTAGCAGCATCAATGCATCCCATCCTGTGAATTGGTTCCATTTTCTGCTGCACACCCGCTGCCGCCCTGGTTCATCTTCTTTGTGCAACAGAGGTCTGGGACCCAGAGCTGCTCCCTCAGCGCCTCAGGATCATGGATCCCCAATATCCAACCTTGTGCAGTTCCAGGATCAGACCCAGAGGCAGGGGCAGGGGAAGCAGAAAGGGCAGGGAAGACGCTCAACCGCCACCCCAGCCTAGGCAGCTGCTCTGAAAGCAGAGTCCAGTGAAGGGAGCGGGCTGGAGAGGGTGACCAGCGGACACCAACTTGAAGTGGCTGAAAGACAAACTCGGGGAGGTGTTGGGGGGAGCGGGGCCACCAAGAGGTGTTGGTGGGGAAGACCTCCTGCAGGAGGAGCAGGACCCTTCAAAAGCACTTTCTGCGGAGGCCGGCGTGGGAGCAGCGTGCAGGGGCTCGGGACCTGGGCTTGGATGTCCTGACAGTCCCTGGCTGTGTGGTGCGCAGGGGTCCTTCTGCACCACTCCCGGGGCTCAAGGAGACACGGGAGGGAAAGCGCTCCCCGCAGGTCCCTGCAGTGCTCCGCGCTCCGCCTGTGTTGGCAACAGGGTCGACGCGCCCTTGACAGCTTTTTTGGTGCTGCTAACCTTTCTACGCCCTCACAGTCGCCCTACAAGTAGCTGAGATCCTTATGCTTATTTTACTAACGGAGAACTGAGGCTGGGAGCGGCTGAACCTCGAGCTGGAGGCCGGGGCCATCGCCTCTCCGCCCACCCCTCGTGGGAGGGCCCGGCATCACCCGCTTCAGAGCATCCGGGCGTGGGTGGTTCCAAGACCCCCACCAGCAGCTGGAAGAGTCGCCGTTTTGATTCCTTCCTAAGACCGGGTGCGGTGGGCTCCACTCAGGCTGTGCAGCTCCAGGTAAGAGTGTGGTGTGGACTAAGGAGCCAGACTCTGGGCTCAAATCTGGATTCCACTTTCCAGATGACTTGGGCTGCTCTTTAACCTCTTGGTGGCCTCAGTCTCCCCATCTCTAAGGTGGGCGTGGTAATTTTATACCTGCCTTAGCTGTTATTATCCACATTCTTCAGATAAACCCCTCGGTATTAGAGGGGCAGAGGCTGTAGGTGCTGTGTCCCTCCCACCCTCCCTTAGGAGCCCAGCCCTCTCTGCCATGAGACACGCAGAGCTGGGGACACTGGAGTTTCTTCAATGGCTCAATCCCCTGCCCAGAACGATCAGCCAGCACCTTCTAACTCTATTCAGGCACCGTTCCTTCTGTGATCAACAGGCTGCTTTTTAAAATATTAAATAAATGCGCTTCTTAGTTCCTGAAGCTTTGTCACTTTTTAGCATACAATCAAGAATTAAAAGCCTCCGGGGTGAAGAGCAATGTGATTATCCCAGAGATTAAATCAGCATTTAAAGGCTAATTTTGACATGTGCCTTGAGCAACCAAAGCCAGATGCGTTACACAGGTTGAGAGCTCGGAGGAAGCTCACGCCTGCCCTGCACACCCTGATGGGGAAGGCTTTCAAGTTCAAGTGGAAACACTGTCTGGAAATGTAATATGCTCTCCCTTCCTGTGGCTAAATGCAGACCTAATTAAGTCACAGAATGTGCCCTGGAGGACTCTGATGAAGGCGTGATGTGATCACTCAAGAGAAGGCCCGCGCAAGTGCAGCGATCACACACAGATGCAAGACCTCAAGGCGCCGGTCTGTGGGATTCACATGAAGGCGGTACTGAGCACAAATCACAGGTATCAGAGCTCTTGAGGCACTGCGAGGAGGTACTGGTGTCTCCAAATCCACGTTTAAACATCAGGAGGACCAACTCTTCATTTTCCAACAAGGGCAGAGCTCAGGCCCTTGCTTCCTAATTTGGTCTGGGTGTGTCCCCAAAGGTGGACCAAGCTTGGTCCTCAGTGTGGTGATGTTAGGAGATGGTGAGGAACCTTTAACAGGCATATCCTAGTGAGAGAGAGGTGAGTGGGTTGCCTGGGGCCCTGCCACTGGAAGGGATTGAGACCCTAGTTAGTTCCCTTGAAAGGGGTTGTTATTAAAGAGCACTGGCCACTTGCTGCTCCCTGGCTCTCTGTTTTGCCATGTGATCTCTCCCTCCACACACACTCCCACCATGCTGCCACCTCACTCCTCACTGGAGAGAGCCACCTGTTGGACTTTTAGCTTCCAAAAGTCAAACTAGTAAACCTCTCTTCTTTATAAATTATCCAGACCTCAAGCATTCCATTATAGAAACAGAAAACTGTCCAAGAGACTTTCTACTCATAAGTAAGGGCTTAGACTAAGATGGAGTCTCATTTTTATTTTTTAAGGGTCCCAAGTCCTGTTCTTCCTGAAGCCCAGCTTCCTTGATATGTCCACAGAATATTTTTCCCAGGCTAGTAGCAAGTTATATGTGTAAGATGTGAGGAGTTTGTATCTGGCAGCAAGCACAGCAAGAACTCACTGTGAGGGATAATAAGAAAATAAATGCATACTTAGACAATGTGGATAATAATGATTACCATAATGGCTAACAGAGAAGAAGGGCATGAGGTTAAGATGACTGTCCCATCATTCCACTTATTTACATAGGACCCAGCTGGACCTAGACCCAGTCTGGAAGCACGCTGTGAGCAAAGACATCTCTAAATGACAAGAAGACATGCAAACTGATGGACAGGCTGGAAGCTACATCCAGGAGGAAACACTGAAGTCCTAAGGCTATTTAGGATTTTAAAAAACGATAGAAGAGCAGTTAATTAGACTTTGAATCAGAGGGGGAGAAACACTCAGGGGCCCAGGAAAAATATATTAATAAGATTATCTTGAATATGAGGATTCCTACAAATATATTCCTTATTAACATATTATTTATTCATAAGAAGATTATAGCCAGGAACGTTCTTTATGAATATTTCTTCTTGAACACATTCTGAATGAATTAATGATATCCAGTGAATAGACGGGCTGGAGGCTCTTGTCCCAGGGACACATTCGTACGCAGCCAGGCACGGTTCCTACTTATCCCTTCTTTTCCCCTGCGACTCCCCCTCTGCCTCTGCCTTTGGCAACAAGGAGCCAGGGCAAAGGTTGGTGGAATATTCCTTAGATCATTCTATTCAAGACAAAGGAAACCCAGTAAATGAAAACTGCCCAGTTTTGTTTCATTTTGCTTTATTAGCAGGTGTAAAGAGAGGCTCAACAGTGTCCAAGCACCTGGATCCTGCACTTCCTGCAGCCCAGGGGCATCCCTGATGTGTCCTCAGGAAGAGGTAGTCCATCCCAGCCTGAGGGGATGGATCAGGTCGACTTTGGAGTGAATCTGACACAAGATCTGAGCAGCCTAGGTCAGAAGTGCCGGGGGGCAGGAGGCTGAGCAGAGTTGGCAGTGAGGTGACGGTGACAGTGGCTGGAGAGGCGGGCCCAGGTCTGGTAGGAACCTGTAACTGGGCTAGGGAGTTGGAGTTTCATTCTCTAAGAACCAGGACCCACTGGTGTGGCTCAAATACTGGTGTGGAGGGCGAAGGGAAGCGTGGAGAGGCAGGCGCTGGGCACCCAGTGGGAGGCTGTGGCAGAGGTCCACAGAGAGGACAGGAGGCTCAAACCAGTGGGGAAGGTGGCAAGAGAGTCCTGCCAACTCCCTGCATCCCCTGCTCCCAAGCCTTCCCACCTCTGCCTGGGTCAAACTTCTGGGAGTCGGGGGCAGGACCAAAGGGCAAGGAAAGCAACAGCTCTGGATCATTCTATTTGCTGTCCAGCGCACACACCTACCTCTGCCCTGCCTGGTGGCGATGCTGGACCCCTCCCAGGCACACGTGGTCTCAGGCACAGCCAGACTCCTGCGTGTGCACTGCAAGACCTCTATCAGTCAACAGGAGAAGCCCAGGCCTGCAGCTCCCAGGACAGGACTCTCTCTATTCTGGGGGGGCACAAAACTTATTGATCCTTGTCTGGACACATTATTTGTCTATAGCAAGAACCATCCCAAATTCCTGTCACCAGGGAGTGCCCCCAAAGCAGAAGTACCCACATCACAAGGGGTCCTGCCCCTGATTAGAATTTGCTTTCTTGGTTTATCTTCATTTCATTGCCACCATGGGAAAACAGGGACCTGTTGCCAGGAGAGTGGCAGCCAACCTGGTAACTCTGGACTTGGCCTGATGGATGCCATGTCCTTGTCCACCAGCAGAATCAACCTTTGCCTCCGTCCAGCAGTGGTGGCCGACTTTTCATTGTTGTGAGCACAAGAACAGCTGAGGAAGGACGAGGATGGAGGTTCACAGTTCCAGAGGTCTGGGTCTGTGGTCAGCCGCCCTCCTTGCAGTGGGTGTAAGGTGAGGCAGAGCAACAGGTGGAAGGTCATGGTGAAGGGGAGCCGTCAGCTCATGGCAGCCGGAAAACAGAAACAGCGAGGAGCCAAAGACAAAATATAACAGCACAGGGCACGCCCCAGCGACCTACTTCCTCCAGCCATGCCCACCTGCCTACAATGACCACCCAGCAGTCCATTCAATTATTAATCCACCAAATGGATTAATCCACTGATTCAGTTACAGCTGTCATAGACCAATCATTTCACCTTTGTACATTCTTACATTTCCTAACATGAAGTTTTCAGGGGACACCTCATATCCAAACCACACAGAGCCCAGCTTCCTCTGGCTTCCCCCACTTCCTCTGAATTCCTTCTCTCTGCCCCTCAAGGTCTCTTGGTCAATATTTTTCTCCTGAATTTGCTCATTTAGCTCCTGGGTCTCTGGCAAAATTCAATGCACTTCTCCTCCTCCTAAGCCTGAGACTAAGGTGCCCTCTGACAAAAGTCCCTCTGCCCACCTCTCCTGCAGTTCTCTCGAGAGGCAGTCTACGCCTTGTGCCTGTCTAGAAAAGGGGTCGGATGTGATGAGTTCCCCACCTACCCCTTTGGTGGCATTCTTCCCTCATATTGCTCTGCACTGAAATATAACACCAATGAAACGGGTATCTCTGCAAATGTGATTTTCTTTGTTATGCTATATAATCAACCCTGAGTCCTTCTGAAGGGCCGCGCCTCTCTCTCCAATTGCTATGATGCAGAAGCTTCTTTCCTTTCCGCCACTGCAGGAAGAGGGCTTTGGCTTGCTCCTTTGTCCCTTTGTTCCACATAGCTCATAACCTCTGCCATTTGTCACAGTGGGTTTTTAAGTGCTGTGTTGTCCATCGTAACGGTAGCTGCTTTCCAGATGAGAAAGCAAGTTCCTTTGTCCCACTGCATTTTCCAGCCTTCTGGATGTGAAGAGTGTGGTGCTTGAGGGCTCCTGTCCTCAGAGCTGCTTCAGAACTCTCTGTGACTAGTGGCACCCTGGACAGAACTCTCCCAGGAGAAGCATCTCAGACACTCATCCCTCGTGACCTACCCGGGGGTCACCCTGGGATTCCCCCAGGGAGAGTGCAGGATGGGGCATGTGCTCTCCAACAGGGTTGGTGATAAGCAGGGCTTCCATGGGGCACCTTGGGAGAAGCCGGTGGGCCTTCCATGAGTATCCGAGCTCTTCCCAGAACTGTGGCTTCAAGTCCCCACTGAGAAGCCAGATGAGCTTTCGTTTCCCTGCAGGGAAATGGGAAATGACCTTGCTTTCTTTACCACCATGTGCAGAACGAGTGGGATCCAGCCCCACTCCTGCTTCTGGCCCAGCTCCCCCACAGCATCCCGGATGATGGTGGGACCCCTGTGACCTGCCGACATCCCATGCTTGACACCAGTACTGCCCACCTGAGCTCACCTGAGCCCCAGGCATGTTACTCCACAACCCTCCTCCCTTTACCTGTTGTCTGCCCACAGGTGCAGCATCGGTTGAAAACAACCCGCCCACCCCGCAAGTACCGTCCACTAATCTCCTAGGTTACCGAGCAGAACCTGTGTTGAGATACTGTTCTCAGGGGTCACACATTTCCACTTCCTTTCCTGCTGGGGACTCGTGGCTCAGCTTGCTGGGATTGACTTCAGCGTGTGTAGAAGCAGCCGTTACTCGCCCAGGGGGATCCTTCAAGGACCACCTGTCTGCACAGAGAAGCCCAAATCTCCCCCCAGGGAAACACCAAAGGCCCTAGGTACATAGCCCAGGGCACTTGAATGGGAGAGAGCTTAGGTGATTATCAGCTCTTGAAGTTTTGCTTAAAACTCTCTAACTTCCCAGCTTGGCTCCGCATTTGAACATTTTCTCTTCTCCTTTAAATCTGCTGTTTGCATTGGCTGGTCATTCTTTCCCATCCCCGTTCTGAGATCGTTTCCCCAGGGAGCATGAAATACATACACCACCTTCGTGTTCCTGGCCTGTCCTTCCTTAAATCCACCAAATCTATCCAAAAAAGAGAACCAAAGTAATATCCACAGGTATGCAAGAGAAGTGCCATGGCCGAGATGGCCCTGGACCCAGACTCTGTCTCCTTTTTCTCCTGCACACATGGGACCACATTTCCCAGCCCTTTGTGCAGTCTGGCGAGATCCGTGACCAGGCGTTGATAATTGGAATAGGAGCGGAACAGTTAAACACGCGTCTAGGTCTGCCCCTGATGTACATCTTTATGATCTCTCTTTTGCTATCTGCTGGCAGGGTGCAGAGGACAAGACCATACAAGATGAAAATCCCACACCTTGGACCACAGCCTGGGTCCCTGAGTAACAGTAGAGAGCCAACTAAGCCCTGCCCACCCCCTCCCCATGACCACTAGTGACCCACATTGGCCTGTGGCATGATCAAGAAATAAAATTCTACTGTACTAAGCCAAGGCCACTTGGTAAATTTGTCATATCAATTCGTCAATCCCAAATTATACACGTCCAGGTAAAAAACGCTTGAGTCCTCCACCTAGAAAGTGTGCATAGAACCACCAGCTTATATTTTCCACCATACTGACCACGCCACGTTCCTCAAGAATCAACCCACAAAAAGCAAAGACACATCCAATTTTGACATTTTGGTCTCAATTCTATAGTCATCTTACATTTACTTATTTCCCAGTACCATTATAAATAATTACTATCTTTTTTATATCATTCTTAGGAGTTTTGATAGCCACACTAAAAAAATTAAATAAAAATTTAGCCTCACAATCACAGGAAGTTTTGGTGCAAATATCTAAAAATCTGGTGTGGATGAACACATGCAGGTTCACAGCATGATGCCCCATGGCTCAGAGGCCTCCTTCTCAGCAGATCTTGGTCAAGACATTTCCCCACTCTGACTCAGTGCTTCCACCCCAGCCCCAGCCCTCTCCTCTCTGCCCCATAGAAACAGGGCTCCTCAGCCAAAGTCAGATCCCCCATCTGCCCTGCATGCCACCCTCGCCCAGTGCCAGTCTGTGGGCAGCTGGTACCTTTCTCCTGGGGGTTTCTCACTTACATAGAACAGTAAGGCGACAAAGCTGTGGATGTCGCTTTCAGTTTGGTCTTGTCCTACATGACCACCTCAAGAGCTGGCAGGTCCACGGTTGGTTCTTCACTGCCGGAGTTTTCTCAGTGACTCCCACTCCAGAAATCCCAGAAATACAAAGGCATCAATTCCGATGCGTCTTGAGTCTAATACCCAGTTCTCATGTCCTGCTGTCTCCCCTCATTTTCGGTTCCTCTCCTCCTCCGATTCGTTCTCTCCTCAGTGCTAGCTGGACCACTGCCTTGCTTCTGACTTGGTCAGTCAAGTCACTAATGTGGATACGCTGTCCCTCAACCACTATCCTCATTCACGTTGAGAAAACAGGTTGTGGCAGAGAGGGACAGAACAGGGACATCACCAGCAAGAGGTCAGTGCCGCCCTGCGCCCACCTTCACTGCAGAAGAAGCCAGCCCTCCCACACCGGGGCCTCCCAGGCTTTGGCAAGGCACGTCGGGGAGACTGCTCACACCAGCCTGTTCCCACGGTCACCTCAAAAATAGAGTGGGGGCAGCTTGGGAAAGTCGGGGGTCCATGCCAGGGCTGCTGGGGTTTGCCCAACCTCCTGGGCCCTCCATTTTCTGATGCCCCCTGAAACTAGGAAACCCCTCTCCAAGACACTATCCAAGGATCCCTGAGCCAAAGAGAACTGAAAGTGGTTGCCGCATCTACTTCTGACTTGCTGTGTGACCACAGGAAAACCACTGCCTTTCTCTGGGTCTAACTTTCTTCACAAGATGCTTCAAAAGCAGCCGGTGTGGTGGAAAACCTCATCGCAAATGCTCCGTGACATCAGCCATTATCCCATTTCCAAGGTACGTTCCTGTCTTGTAGCTGAACATGTTTTTTACAAGCCAGGCACTATGTTCACATCATTTATTTCTCATTTAAAAAAAATCTTTTAAAAATAGATAATATGAACTCTTATTTGGTATATTACTTAATTGGGACCCAGGGCGACGAATTACTGTGCCCAGGGACACACAGTTAATACACGTGGAGCTCCAATTGGAACCGAATCTTTTCATTATGCCACCAGCCTCCCACATAAAGGAGAGAAGCCCTGTACCCAAGGTAACCACACGACTCACACTGCAGACCAAACTGGAGCGTTTCATGGCGCGACCCACCAACCTTGCTTTGCTCACAGTGAGGGGTTTCTGAAGACAAGGGACTTCCAGCAACAAGATGGGCATGGCCCTGGGCAGGCGGGGATGGGCAGCCACATCCCTCCTGAGAGGGCCACCGTTATCACCCATTTGGGGTACTTTCTGATTCCTCTGTGATTTCGTCTCCAACTGATGGATTATTGAAAACCGTGTTACTTCATTTCCAAATATTTGGAGATTTTCGGGATATCTTGTTTCTTGTTTCAAGTGTAATTCCATTTGGATTAGGGAATGTACTTCATATGATTTTAACCGGGCTCCCTGATGCCAACTGGTTCAAGTTGGTTGCTAGCACGTTCACATCTTCCCACCGCCTTTGTCTACCAAAGATCCTCTGCTCTATCAATTGCTACAAGTGACTTCCTAGGAGAGTAGATTAGTCCCTGTAATGCTGTCATTTTTTGGTTTCTTATTTGTTGGAGCTCTGCTACTAGGTGCGTGCACAGTTACAAATATCATGTCTCCTGATGGATTGGCTTTTAAAAAAAATCCTTATGAAGGGTCCCTCTATCTCCAGCAATATTCCTTATTTTGAAGTCTAGGTTAAATAATTCATAAGCTTCTTTATGATTCCAAAGAGACAAAGAAAAGGAAGCTTGTTTGTCCTGACTCATTGATAGTCAAAGATATTTGTTCTCACTCCTGCTTCCGGCAGGACTGATCTTGATGTTTAGAGCATCCTTTTGTGCAAAAACAAATGGTCCATTTGGTTACAACCCTCCAGATGTGACTCTGGCTCTGCTGCTGGGAAAGCAGCTGCCATTTCTGTCCCCTGGGCTGATGAGACACTTTGTCTTGGGAGGAAGCAACAGTTCATCAGCCCTCTGAGGCCCAGATCCCAGGGATACTGGATGATGGCACTGGTGAGGCAGATGCTCATGCTGCCCTCGGAAGTCACGAGTGACCCTCTCGGGTAATGTCCTCCTTCCTCTGGGCTTGTCTCAACCACCTACTTACCAAGGCTATGACACCAGAATTACAGAGGGACCAAGGGGATGTGAGTTGACAAAATGCGGATGGAAATCAGGGCCTCAGGCAGGCCAGGCAAATGCTCTTCCACTGAGTTACACCCCAGCCCTGGTTGGAGCGACTCATTTCACACGGTATACTTCATGTCCCGCCCAGTAGGTGCTTCATACTTATTTTTGGATGGTGCAATAAATGATGGAATGAAATTGCAGTCAGCGTGCTCCCAGAGAAAGGAAGAGAGGAAATAAATCAGAAGTCAAAGACTCCCCTCATTCAGGGACTCCATCAGCCTGGGCGCCCTTGTGGAGAGCAGCAAGTACCCTGGCTGGTTTAAGCAGCAGTAGGTTTAAGACAGGTGTTCACAGAGTCATCAGAAGGGACAGAGGAATAAATAATCTCTAGGCGGAGAGGAGATTCCAAAGACACCCACAGAACTGGACCACCAAGGGAGGGGAGTTGCCCATTCTGCCATAATCTAGAAGCTGGGGAGGCAGGAAGCAGCTGAGGGCTCCAGGTCTGCGTCTCTGGTGGCCAGGGGTCAGGAAGCAGCGCCAAGGGCTGTTGACTCCAGACCCGCAGGGCGTCTGCTGGAATCCACTAAAGAAGGCCAGTGTTGTGACACTATTTCACTCTCTTGTGAATCTGTGACTGAATCTCACCCAGAGGTATGCCTGTGGGGCTTGGGAAATCTCAGCTCTTCAGCCACTTCCGGAGAGGAAGAGATTGAATAAGGAGGTTGGGACAGATGTGGAGTAAGCCAACCTGCGTCTCCACTACATACCTGCCAAGCAGGTGTCAACGTGACTGCTGTCAGACAATGGGGTGGTACGGGGGCGGGGGCTCTGGTTCAAAATGCCTCAAGAAGAGCACTCTGGCCAGATGAGACCCATCTCCACCACATCTGCCGCACAGTCAACATGAGGCTCCTCGTATAACAAAGACCAGGGAGACTGGGGCAGCGCCTTTGGGGAGCATCTCAAGAGGGACAGAGGCTGAGACAGGAGGCAGGAAAGACCAGACTGAGCACGAGGGGAGGAGACCCAGGATGGTGGGAGTGAGGCCCCTCTTCAGAGGAGCTGAGGCTGGTCGGGCGAAGAGCAGCAGGGAGAGCTGGAGGGAGGGAGGGAGGAGAACGGGGCAGCCATTGGGCAGGGTTCATGCTGTAGTGTGATTCTTCCTCTCAAAGATCCATGTGCTCAAAGTTTGTCCCCAGTCAGTGGCACGACAGGAAGGTGGTGGCACCTTTGAGAGGCAGGGCCTAGTGGAAGGAATCTGGGTCCCTGGGAGCCGGCCCTTTCCCATCTCTCTCTTTGCTTCCCAGGCACCGTGGGGTAAAGTCTGCCACAGTGCACTGTCCCCACTGCAGGCCAAATAATGTGGCCAAGTGACCATGAGCTGAACCTCTAGAACAGTAGGCCAAAATAAGCCGTATCTCAGGTATTCTGCTCCCGTGATGGAAAGCTAACAGTCCAGTGGACTCAGGGGGACAGGTGCAGACACAGCCTCACAGAATTAGGGGAAGCTGCCATCCCACATGAGTCCGCCAAAGCAGAGCCTTCACGGCGGGAACACTAGACAAGTCCAGAGAAAGCACAGGCTGGCCTTTATCCAAAATGCTTGGGACCAGGAGAGTTTGAGAATTGGATTTTTTCAGATTTGGGGATTTTCGTATATGTATATATAAAGAGATATTGTCTCGCAAGCACAAGGCCCTGAGTTCAATCCCCAGTATCGCAAAAAAAAAAAAAAAGAAAGAAAGGAAAAAAGAGATACTGTGAGCATGGGTCTAAACTCAGCTCTAAACACAAAATTCACATGTTTCATTTACAACCTTATTTCACATAGCTTGAAAGTCATCTTGTACAATATTTAAATAATTTTGTGCATGAAAATGGATACAGTAGCACATGCCTGTAATCCCAGTGACTCAGGAGGCTGAGGCAGGAGGACTGCAAGTTCAGAGCCAGCCTCAGCAATTTAGCAAGGCCCTAAGCAACTTTGTGAGACCCTGTCTCAAAATAAACACATAAAAAGGGCTGGGGATGTGACTCAGTGGTTAAGTGTCCCTGGGTTCAATCCCCAGTAATAATAATAATAATATTTGTTCCCGCCTCGGGATGCTGAATAAGCCATGTTGTATGTCTCTATTTTGACTACGACCTATCACATGAGGTCAGATATGGAATTTTCACCTTGGTGCTCAAAATCTTTCAGCTTTGAAGCATTTTGAGTATTTGGCTTAGGGATGCTCAACCCACATGTGTGTGTCACTCCAGCCTGTGTGTCAACATAGATTTCAAAATCCAAGACTGGATGAGAAAAGCAAGAAAACAGATGATACAGAGAGAACGATACCAATTGTGCCATTTTTAAAGCATGTGCACCGATGTGAATCCTCCAAGTGTACACCGTGCACACGTGTGCGTGTGTGTGTGCGTGTGTTTGGGTGCTCAATGCAGACTGCACGTGTCCATGGCAACCTCCTGCTCGAGGTTACCTCACTCAGGGGCATGAGGGAGCAAACGGAACTGGACAAGACCGTCTAAAAGGACTTTGTCCCCATTGATAATGGTTTTCTAAATGTGTAGAAGAAAACAGGAACAAGATGTTAGCAGCTATTAATTTAAGTAACAACGATGATTGTTGGTTATATCCTCTGTGTGCTTTTCTATGCAATTTGATGTCTCATGAAGTTTCTTTTTTTTTTTTTTAAGGAAAGAGGATGAGTGCTTCTAAAGTGATTTGCACATTTAATGCAACTCAATGACCATTAGTTTCTTGCTGACACGTTTGCATTTGCTGTTCAGTGGGGCCTGGCCCAGCGAACCCTGCTCTCCTGAGGTCTGACAAATTTATGGGGCTTCGGGCGGCTCATTCCATAGACAGAGAAGCAATTTTAAATCATCACGGCTCTGCAGGAGGAGAGCAGGTGGGCAGGCCTGACAGCTGGGGCAGGTGGACGGACACCCCTGGTCCCTAGAGCCCGGCTACCCCTCCGGAGCAGAAGGGAGGGATACCTTCAGTATCAGTGGTCCCCTGAGCTTTCCCCTCACCCTGCAAACTCAGAAGGAAGTGAAAATAGATCCATAGAAAAAGGCAGTTGTAGTCTCCTGAGAGAAGAGGTTAACCCAGGTGGGAGGTGGACAGTCCCTACAGTGGGCAGGGCCTCAGCTCCCCAGGGAATGCCCACCTCCCTTTGGTTGCTTGTCCACATTCATGAACGCTGCTCTCTGGGCAGAGATGGAGGGGACCTGTTGCCTGTGTTCCCACACATCCTGGGCTCCAAGTCAGGGTCTTACCCAAGAGAGAGGTCCTCACTCTCCTGACCCCCAACAAGCCTGTGGGTGACTTAGGACTCTTTGCTTGCAAACAAGAGAAACATCCAAGCAAGAGGAGTCTAGCCAAAGGAGCCTGGGTAGCTCATGGCAGTGACAAGCTGGCTGGAGAAATGGGCTCAGAGGAGGACCAGGAACCCGGGCAGATACCAGGCTCTAAAGAACAGCCTCTCTAGAGTCTCCTCAGGGGGTGGCTGCCAGAACGAGGAGACCCGATCATCCTACAAGTGTCCCTGGAATCACTCTAATGGGCCCAGTTTGGTTATGTGCCCATCTTAGCACCTGAGGGCTGGACACCTTGATTTCTACCCCTCAGGTTGTACACAGTGAAGAAGGTGATTTCCCAAAAGGTAATTAAGGAACTGTTACCAAAAGAGGAGGAAAATATGTTGAACAGTCAATACCTGCCAAACATATAGGATGGTTATAATCACAGCCATTTTACAGATAAGGAAATCGAGTCAGAGAGACAGTAAATAATTTTCCTAGGACCACACACTTAGTGCACAACTGAGATTCCAGTTCCATTTTTGGGAGGCCCCAAAACTCATCCCATTTACCATTCCCAAGTCTCCACAGCCCATGAGTAGAGCCAAGGAAATAAACATCACTGCCAGAGTGAAGGCCCTGCCTGAGTCTTGCCTGTGTACACTGGCTATCTGAAAGCTGCGGCTTCTCGAAATGTCTGTGTTTTTTCACCCCAGATGGAAATCAAGGCCGTGACCAAGCTCAAGACTTGCCACTGTGCCATGGGACACTGCTGGAATAATTTTCTTATTATAGCAGGCCCAGAGACATAATTTCTCAAACTGTCTGAATGGAAACGTGTCTGGGAAGGACAAATTAAGATGCCCTTGAAGAGACTAATCAGATAATAAATGGCAGACCCGCTCCCAAGAGTGCTGGTTCCTGGGGAAGGTGCACTGCGTGCAGTCAAGGACTCTGAGTCCTGGACACTGTCCTGGAACCCGCCCTTCACAGGGAGAGAAGCCTCCCTCAGGCGATTGCGGGGGTTATGGGGACAGAAAATTGGGTTCTAAATGAGGGAGCTTTCAGCGAAAATGAAATGAGCTTGTTTGTTTCCTAAAGAGCCCGATTGATCATACTCAGAATAAAACATTTTAGATACAATCCCCCAGTACCCTTGTCATCATGATAATAACTAATATTTAGGCTGCACTTTTCTCCCAGAGAGACTGGAACAAGCAGGGAGGGCGGGCAGAGAGGGGCAGTACTTGTAAAAACATCTCTGATTTGAGAATTACCTTGGGAACAGGAGGAGGCAGCCTGGAACTGGCCCGAATGTGTTTCTGTTGAAGAGGTGGCACCCGCTACACATTAAGTGACAATCTCCTACTGAATTGCTGTGGGTTGGGAGTGCATGGGTGCATGCTCAGACATTCTGTAAGGACCTGGACAAACTCACACAGGCAGGAGTCACCCAGCCTGGCACAGAGCAGAGGTCCCCACCCTAGGCACTAGGGACATCTGCATTGGTGGCTCCCTCTCTGGGGCTGGCCTGTGCATCGGAGGACGCTGGGCAGCATCTCAGGGCTCCACTTACTGGGTGTCAGGAGTGCGCAGTCCATCCCACCCCTCTGCTCTCCTGCTCCTTCATCCTTCCCAGGCTGCAGCCTGCCCATCCCACCAGCCACCCTGACAGCCTAGGTCCACAGCTGTTGGGCTGTGGGCCACGTCAGGCCTGTTTCATTTGGTTTGTTAACATTTTAAATTCTTTAATTATCATCTGGCAGAATAAGTCTGATGTCCCTCTCATCCTGATAATTCACAAACTTGGAGGAAACTGAGCTGACTTGCCCCGCTGGGATAGGTTGGAGCTTCCCAGCTCTGGTACCTGCTCACCATAGCAACCTCTCATCCTCCTCACACCCACTCCCCTGACTGATGGGACCACCTCGCCTCTGGGTCAATGCTGGGCCTGAAACCTCAAGCCCTGAGCCCGTCTGGAAGCTCCCCCTCCAGACTAGAGGTGGCCTGAAGCATTTGACAGTTCCATAGTATTGTCCCAACTCTCCTTTCTCCTATGGGGTCACTCTTTGCAGGGCACCTGACAACTTATGAGGCTATTTCTTCATCCTTCTCACCTTTATAACTGCCCCAGAGGGTGGCATGATCTCCTCCCAGGGTACAGAAGGGGAAACAGAAGACCTCGAAGAAGTCACATCACTTTACCCAAATGACCCAGCTTATCAATGAAGGATCAGGTCATGGTGCAGAAATTGCTTGTTATGGGTAAATTCATATGTGGAAAATCTAACCTCTAATACGGCTGTATTCAGAATGGAGTCCTCCAAGGAAGTAAAGCAAATGAGGCCTAAAGGTGGGACCCTGGTGCAATAGGAAAAGTGTCCTCATAAGAAGGCACACAGAGAGCTCGAAATGTCTCTCTCAGAGTGCAGGTGCCCCCCCCACACACACACGTACACACAGCAGGGAAGGCCACGTGACCACACAGCCAGAGGAAGAGTCTGCAAGTCTGGAAGACGGCTCACACCAGAATCCTCCATCTTGGATTTCCAGCCTCCCAAATTGTGCTAATGTTTACTGCTGAAGCCACCTGGTCTGTTGCCGGCAACCCTACAGACCAAGAAGTCCCTCAACACCCCTCTGCAGAATGTGTCTCTACGCTGCATTATACAATAAATGACTTGCTTTCCGGCCTCCTTGCCCACTGGAATGTGAGATGATCCCTGTGTCCACAACAGTGTCCAGCACATAGTGGGTGTGCTATGTGCTAACCTACTATGTTGAGAGGTTATAACAAAATACCAGAGACTGTGTGGCTTACTGACAACAGAAATGTGTTTCTCAGTCCCAGAGACGAGGAAGCCCAAGATCACCCCAGTTCCGGTGTCTGTAAGAGCCTGCTTCCTGGTCCCCTCATGGTGGAGGAGACAAGACAGCTGTCTGGGGCCCCTTGTGTAAGGGCAGTAATCCCGTCCAGGAGGGCTTCACGGCCATGAGCTAGTCCCTTGACGAAGCCTCGCTTCCTGATACCCTCACCTGGAGGTCCGGCTGGTGTCTTCATGAGAAGAGCGGCGATACCAGAGGTTTCAGTCCCCTGTACACAGGGAAAAGGCCAACAGGGCGCAGCAGAAAGTGGCTTCTGCAAGTTAGGAGGGAGGTCTCACCAGAACCAGCCCCAGCACTTTGATGCTGGATGTCCAGCCTCCAGAACTGTGAGAAAACAAACGCCTGCTGTTTAAGCCTCCAGTCTGCAGGATTCTGTGATATCAGCCTGATCTGATTAAATCACACTCTATGCATCATTTTATATTATAAACTGGTTTTTCCCCACCTAATAGTATTTGGCAGACATCCATTCCTACATAGCTACATTTTCGTGTGTGTGTGCGTTTTACTGGGGACCGAATCAGGGGCACTTTACCACTGAGCTACACCCCCAGCCCTTCTTATATTTTATTTTGAGACAAGGTCTTGTTAAGTTGCCCAGGCTGGCCTAGAAGGTGCGGCCCTCCTGCCTCAGTCTGCAGAGTAGCTGGGATGGCAGGGTGCCTGCTGCCCCTGGCTCACCCTCATTCGCAATGCCCACCTTTAGCATGTGCTCAATGTTTCTGAAATTGGGGCTTTTGTGTGTCCAAATGGACGTGTTCGCCCTAGAGCACACACTCCCGCAGCGAGGCCCATCCCGACAGCTACATGGCAGGGACGTGAGTGCGCCGCGGGCTCAGGACAGGCTGGCACGCGACCCGTGCGGTGCGAGCAGGCACTGGCGACGCCCTGGCCTCGCGCTGCCGTGGGGACTTTGGCGCCTCATCAGTGCGATTAGGGATAATGGCGCCGAGTCAGACGGGAGGTCTGTTTTTCAGCTGTTTTTCACATTAGGGTTGAGAAACCATTTCCACTACCGGGGTGGGCTGCTAGCCGCCGCCGCCTTCCTCCTCGGCACAGGCCACTTCCAATTAGAGGGCGGGAGGCGCGACACCACCCAGCCGCCAACGCCAGCTGGTGCCGAAGCTGCTGCTGCGCGCCCTGCCGCGTGCGCGCAAAGCCCAGCTCGGAGGATCTGAAAAACGGTGATGCCAGCCACCTGCCGTCCTGCAGGGCGCCCCTCCACCCCGGCAGAGGCCCTCAGTCTTTGTCACGTGGAGTATACACAACCTCCCGTGGAGACCAGCCTCCTGCCCCGGCTTCCTCCTCCCCGCAGGCTGGGCTCTCTGGACCCTCCCCTCTCCAGCACCTCCCCTGCCGCCCCAGGGCGGGTGCTGCCTCCGAGCCCCTCCTCCTCCCGCTCCCAAAGGCAATGCCAAGGACCAACAGCGCACCAGGCACCCTCCCAAGCCTTTCGGATGGGTGGTCTCACTGAAGCTCAGTGCGTCTGCGTGCTGGAGGCGCCAGGTCCTCATACTGCCCCTGCTCCACAGGGAGGGGAATGAGACGCAGCTAGGAAGCTGGAGCTGGGTTTGAGCCCAGATCGCCAGATCCTGAGCAGGAGGCTAGAGTCTCATGGAGGGTTGAGGCCTGAACCCGCCCAGAGGATGAAGGAGGAACACGCCACCGGGATGGGAATGGGCTGCTCCAACCTCACCCTGTTGGACACTTGATTGGGTCAGTGGTCAGGACAGAGGGGGTCCCCACCTTCATCTACTCTTGGGGGCACAGCAGTGGCACGCACTTATCTGCCATGGATCTCTGTATACGCACTTTGAGGGTTCATGTCAAGATACCACCCACAGGAAAACTGGGAGGCTGAGGCCACGCCTGGCCCTGTGCCCCCCTAGGGTGCTGGGGCCATAGCTGAGTCTCATCATCACAAGCCTCTCCTCCTGGGGGCTGGGCTCTGTGGTGGGGGGCAATGCCCAGCCTGAGCCCTGCAACCCAGCAATTGCTGCATTCCCCAAATCCCCAGCATTATCACTCTTAGCCCTTGATGCCTGCCCTGCCGCGCCTGTTCCCCATCAGAGGAAGGGATGGTAAGATGTGAAGGACACCTGGAGACAGTGGCCCAACCCCAACTCTCCAGCCCAATCAAAAACTGGCGGGCTCAGGCCTGTCTCCTCCAATACAGTTCACCTCCTGGGGCCCAGCTGCCTCATCTCTGCAAGGACCATGAGATACCTACCTGCCTGAAGGCAGAAGCCTGGACCAGATGACTTTCTGAACGTGTGCCTGGGCTAATGGGCTGGTTGCCGGCGCAGGGCCCACGGTGTGCAGAGAAGGCTGCAGAGTCAATCCCACCTCCCCGAGTTCCTGGGCAGGGCTTGGTCCTGGCAGTTAGTGACTACACCTGTGCACCCCTCCGTTCCCCGCTGCAGGCTGATGTCACATCATCCCCTCTTGGAAACAAGGAAGCAGAGGAATGGCAGACTCAGACATCTGCTCTCTGCCTCTGAAGCCCTTGATGGGTCCAAGTTTAAGAAGCATCCTTTTTTGCCCCTGCCATGGAGGGAGACCGGGCTGAGGATCCCTCAGAGGAAGACAGTCAAGCCACTAGGGTTGTGGGGGATGTAAAGGTGATTAATACCCGCCTCTGCCTGGGCTAATTCTGGGTGGTGGGCCAAGTGATCCCTCCCTGAGGAAGGCGAGCCTGCGGCATCAGGGTCCTGGCTCTGCCCGAGTTAACACTGCAGGACCTACAGCATCCATCTGGGCTGACTGGGTTGTGCAACCTTGGGCAAGATGCTTAACTTCACTGAGCCTCCTGTTTCTCCAATATCAAATGCAACATTTTGATAAAAAATGATCCAGCTTTCAAACACTTCCAGTTGCAAATCACTCAAATGTAAAAAGAGAAGCAGAGCCCGATGGGTTTGAGGGGTTCTGGGAGAGTTGGGGGCTCACCAGAGACCTTCCTCTGTGGTCCCACTCCTTCACCCCAGGCTGTGTGGAGACCCCTCTATGGCCTCCTAAAGCAGCCCATCATCAAGAATCATTCTGCCAAATATCCAATTATTCAGACAAACTGAAAGATCTTACATGTAAATTTTCATGCAAATATCTAAAAAGCTAGCATAAAGTCTAAAATTATTAAATGAAATGCAATTGGCTTCCTGTAGATAAAATATCTTAAGCAAGAATGAACTTTTCTTGAATAAGTTACTATTGTGTTTAGCAAACCACACAGGAAATCTAGTTACGTAGACAAATTGACCATTTGGCAAATGGGCAAGTTTTTTTAAGGGCAGAAAATCGTGTTCCCCGAGACCCACTGAACAGGACCTGCAGTTTAAACAGATCCCCAGGATTCCTACTGCCCCTCAAGGCTGAGGAGTCCTGATCTGGAGCAGTGGTTCTCAGCCTTGGCCACCCACTAGCATTACCGGAAGCACTTTTAATAATGATCAGTGCTCTGGGACCACCACCAAGGACCAAGGGTGGCGTTTCCTTGGCCTGGGTGGACTAGCTGCCTGGAAGTTTTAAAGCTTGACAGGTGACACAGTGTGCAGCCAGGACCCCTCTTGCCTGGCTGGACAGCCTGTCCAGAGAGTCCTACAGAGCTTCATCCTCTCCCCACCCCCTTATTGTTTTGGGGACCTTGGGGCTCCAAGTTCTGAAAATGCTCTTGTCAGGGAGCCTGATTTCTGTCACAACAGGCCATCAGCTAGGAAGGTGCATCCTTTTCAGAACAACCAAGTGGCGTCCCCGTCCATGCCACTTCCTGTGTGCTAATTACTGGGAGGCTAACAATCTCGGCTGCTCCCTAGGGGTGTGGAGAGCAGCCAGCCCACACTGACCGCTCCCCTCTGGTCCATGCCAGACCAGTGGGCAGGTCTGGGTGGGTGGATTCCCCTCAGGCACAGATGCAGAGCAGTGAGTACAGAGGGAACAGCTGGGGGTTGGTGGGGTGCTGGGATGAGCACCAGGGGAGAGTCCACTGGGACTCAAGACCAAGACTCCAGAGACCTCCACGGACTTGCTTTTCTACCAGTCCTAGGCTGATGTGACGGTGCTGGTCCGGAGAGTGCCTTTGAGAACCACTCCTCAGAACATGGTCAACCAGAAATAGTTTGGTATAATGGCTAGTGGTTAGGTTCGTGTAATGATCTGAGACCCAGCTCTGCCACTTCCAGCTACCGTTTCACTTCTCTGCCAGGTAGTGTAAGGACAGCAGGGACACCTAGGAGTTGTGGTGTGGAGCAAGTGAGGGGAGGGAGGCACCTGGGCATGGGAATGCCCTCAGTGCTCACTAGCCAAGCTGTGGTAGGCATGAACCTGCAGGACTGTCTGCAGGTCGGCCCCCTTCCAGTTCAAGGGCACTTTATCAAATCCTCTCCTTTAGTCCTCAAAACACCACTTTAGAGCAGGTGCTAGTAATATACCATTTCACAGATGAAGAAATCTGTTCAGAGAGCCTAAGTAACCTGCCCCAGGTCACACAGCTAATGAGGTCTGGATTTAAGCCTGGCTGTAGCTCTATTGCTCTTGTTTCATTCTGTTCATAGCAGGAACAGGTGTGTTCAGCAGAGCCTGGAAGCACTAACAATGGTCCAGAGTCTTCTAAAGTGTGGGCCCTCCAGCTCTCAGAAGTTTTGTTGCCTCTAGAGTTGTGCTGTCCACTTCGGCAGCCACCAGCCACGTGGTGGCCCTCAGTGATTCCTTATAATTAAATACAGCCTCAGCTCCAGTTCCTTGGTGGCACTAATTCCTTTTTGGGGCTCAATGGCCACATGCGCCAGTGGTCACAACGGCCAGGGCAGCTCCAGACACTCCCGTCTTCACATGTTCTATTAGACGGCATCGCTCGAGAGCCTCCTGCAGCGATTCTTGCATCTCTTCCACTTCTAACGTCAGAACTGCACTGAAAATGGCTGGGCCTTTTTGCTGATGGTCAGGGTCACTCTGCCATAGATGCAAGCACGAGCCCCTTCCAGGTTTTCCTGCGGACTGGTGAGCTCAGAGGGCAGTTAGGGGTGGCGATTACTCCCTCCTTGCAGTTTTACCTGTCTGCACCTGAGAGCGGTTTTGTAAAACCTCTCATCTGTCATGTTCCAAAAGTGAAGCAGGGCCTTCGGCTGTCTGCCATGGAGACTGTCAGCCTCCCCAGGGACCAGAGGGCCAGGGAAGGACTGAGGCTGGGGCCCTGGACTTGTGCTTGGAAGCTTTAGGACCCCACTGATCGTAAGGATCATGCCTGGCACAAAACAGACAATGAATGATTGCTGTCTGAACGATTAACCGACTTGATTGGCGGCAACACTGGAGCCAGAGCACACAAGTTTCCATCCATGATCACCAGCTGTGGGGCAAATGAATGCCTAAGCCATCTGAGCCTCTTCCGGACAATGAACCAAGATCTTGTGTGCCCAGAGCTCGACAGAGCTCAGGAAACAGTGTCCATGCTGGTGAGCAAGTGGAAGAGGGCTCCCACTGCCTCTGGGAGAGTAGCTCCATCTGACCTGCCTCTGGCACCAGCTTGGCCACCGTCTGTGCCAGGTCAGCAGCATGTCTTCAGAGAGGATTCTGGGCAGCTGTGAAGTGGCATGGAGACTCACCGGGATCTGCTGGCCAGAGGTCCCCTCCCGGTCCCCTGGGGTCCTGCCCCACCTCCATAGAGCGTTCTCTCCCCTCCCTAGCTCTTGCTGTCCTCTGCTGTCACAAGCCACAGCTGGGATCCCAAGGGCAGGCAAGGTGGAGAGCACTGCATGGCGAGGCTCCACTCCACAAGGTCCCAAGAGCCTCGCCAGGTCCCCTGCCTTTCCTCACTGCCCTCTTAGCCCTGAGCCCTGCTAGCTCAAGGTCACTGCCAGGTCAAGTTCTGAGCCTGGTCCTGACATAACTGAGAATCCTGCTTCTGGCATGCAAGGCCTCAGGGGATGAGCCCTGCCCTCCTGTCCAGCCCACTGGACACCACCTAGACCTGCTGTACTTTCTGCCAGGGCTTGGCTTCATGCTGAGGGGTCAGTAGAACCTCTGAAGTGACGACTCTCCTCAATTCACTTACAGACTCACAGATTGCAAAATATAAGGGGAAAACAGATCCTACCACGCTAAGCCTCCTTTTCCAGGATAACAAATGAGACCAGACTTGGTTGCCCGAGTAACCATTCAAAATCCATCCGAGGAAATGGAGAACCTTCTTTATGCCCATGAATCTAAGCCCTCAACTGTAGAAGGCACTGGGTGGGGTTTCCATTTCAAAGCACATGACCCATGCAGCTAGCTGGACACCACCCTGACTGGTCCAAAAGGCAACAGGCTCCCAGGGCTGAGCAGACACCAGGATGTGACCACCCCACCGGCTCTGTGCAGCTCACTGGCCTTGAGGGTGAGGAGCCAGCCCTGAGCAGGGCCACCTTGGGATACCTGTAGGAGAGGCTGAGCATGCTCCAGGAGATGGGGCAGCATGGATTCTGTCAGGGACTGCATGCCCTACCCTCTGGACCTCTGCCCATCAGAGCCCTCAGCTCCTTGTGGCTGCTGCCAAGGGTTAGGGACCATTCTGTGGAACCTCAGGGCTGTCAGAACTGAATAGAACAGAACCCAAATTAGGGTTCTAAGTTTAGCCCAAGATCAGAAAGTGTGAAAGATAAGAATTAGTCTTCAATTAGACAATATAGAAATTGGAACCTGAGACCTGATCCAGCCTACACATCCCTCACTCCCATGGTGGGTGTCTGGGTCCTGCTGTAGATCTGCAGGAGGGGGATCAGCAGGTCAGGAGAAACCGTGTTACCGACAAGCCCCCCTAGTGCCAGTCCTGCACACTGGAACCCCTCTTCTTGCCAGAGAGGAAATGGGGCAGCCAGGTGGCCAGGCCCCAGGCAGGTCACGGCAGGGCCTGGAGCCCAGCCCTAGCAGATGCTGCCGGGGCTGGGAGAGGGGAGCGGGCGGGGGCCAGCCCTTGATCTGTGAAAGAGGTGGCACAGGCCCTGGATTTTAGCCACAGGATGATCTGTTGCCCCCCCGGGAACCTGAGCTTCTGGCAGGAAGCTCTTTAGCTAGTGATGAAGCTGCCAGGCAGTGGAGCACCACTCAGGGGGGTCCTCAGGGAGGAACTTGGTCACTGTCTGGGGCGTGGTTTCAGGCAGGGTCCTGATTTGGATCTGGCCAACTCCACTCTGCTGCTGTGACACCGAGGACCTCCCTGAGCTCAGCTCCTCTGTGAAGGCAGAGTATGGGGGCCCACTTCCCGAGGGGCGGTGGGAGATGTGCAGGCTGATGTCTGCCGCCCAGGCTCTCCCCTGCTCTCGTCACCCGCTTTCTGAGCAGACGGGGTGGGGCATGGACACGTTCTCCCGCTCCACCCTCAGACCTGAGCATCACACTCCAGCCTGGGGACACAGCCCTCCCCTCCCCAGCCCAGCCAGACTCCTAGCTCTGGAAGAAGCGAGGTCAGGGACTAACTGTTCTCTGCCTTACTTGTCACATCTGCCTACCTGGGCTACTTCAACCAGCACGAAACCCCCAGGGTTACCTTGAGTGAACAGCTCTTCAGCTCCAGCTAGAGGAAGTCACCGATGGGTGGCCTTTCCGGGAAATCTGTTCCTGTTAAGTGTCCTTAACAAGGACTCTGGAGGCTGGGGCTCAGCCTTCTTCCCACCGTGACACTCTAGGTCTGTAATGTGGCCTAGGACCAGGAGCACACAGCCTAGGGTCAGACCTGAGTTGGACGCAGCTCCATGTCCTGGATGTTACTGGCTTTCTCGGAATCACTTACCCATCTGTAAACCGGGATTGCAAATGTTAGTGGCTCCCTGGTGAGACCGTCTTGGCAATCAAATGCCAGGCGTACGCAGCAGCTTAGCGCACAGCCTGACAACGGACGCACTCAATAATTGAAAGCTGTCGCTTCCACCCAAGGACGTCCTTTCAGGGACGCAGCCTTGGATGCAGGCCTAGGTATGGATTTAATAAGATGTGGGTGCTTTGAATTACCATGGAGATCGCCTAATCTAATACACGGAGGATGCTCAGTGGCTGTTGATTGAGTTAAAAGAAAACACAAATCTAATTTTAGCCCCCAAAAGAGCAAGTTAAAAGGCAACTTGAATAATGGGCTTTGGTCAGACAACATGTTAATAATTGCTGTTTTTTCAATACTTACTGATAACTGCTTTCCAGAAAACAGTCATTTCAACTCGCTCCGCTCGTAGCTACCATCACTTTCTGAGGTGCTAGTTTATCCTGGCTCCTTGTAGGATGTCCTCCGTGTGCTGATGGGGAACAAGCACCTGAGTTGTGCTGTTGCAGTGGCAGAGCTTGGACCCCTGTGCTCCTCACCAGCACCCACACTGGATGCTGGGAAGGTGACCCAACACCGCTGGCCCTCACTCCTCTCAGCTCACTGAGGAAGCGGGTAGACCTTGTCAGCTCTATCCTCTGGCAGGTGGGGACTGGAAAGAAAGTCCAACGCAGCCCCCAAAAGGCAGACCCCATGGTGCTGTCAGGACCCTGGTATATGCAGGTGACAGCCCTGGGTAAAGGGGAGGCCTGGAAATACACGTCAGGCCCCCAGTGCCGTTGGTACCAGAAGCCTTGTTAGGACCCAAGAGCAGAACCTTGTAACAAATGGAGCGAAGGAGCGAAGCACCTAGTGGCAGCATTCTGCTGGGCGATGGTGGAAAGGGTCTGGCACAGAGCAGGGGCTCGTGCGGAGTTCCGACCCAGACCCGCGGGTTCGTGTTCTGCAGGACACAGGCTGCTGTGGCTGTCGAGGGCTCCTTCCAGCTGTCATCACTAGAGCCCGCGGTGGGGGCAGAGGGCTGACCTCCACCTACGCCCTGCCGAGCTGGCCTGGCTCCCGCCCTCCCAGGACACCCTGACACTTGCTGGGGTGGCAGGAACACCTGCTGCCTGGAGATTGCATGCATCTTCGCGCTGTGGGGCTCCAGGGCAAAAGCAATTCACAGCCGGCCAGCGCGGGAGAGATGCGAGAAGGGTCTGGCAGTTCAGGAAACAGCGCAGACCAGTTCCGGACACCTGCCAACACGGTGCAGAGGCATTCGCTCCCTCGGAGCCCGCTGGGCAGCTCAGCCTGGCCCGGGCAAGGGCCCAGTGACACCAGGGCAGGGCTGGACTGACAGGACTCGGGTTTCTCTGCGAGTGGCTGACGAAGGCTCACTCTCAGGGATGGTATTGCTGGGTACTCCACTGTGGGAATCCTGGACCAGGGACTGTTATGGTTTGTCCCCATGAAAACTGTGTTAATTCCTCAGTGTGGCACTGCTGGGAGATGGGGCCTTTAAAAGGTGATTGTTACGTCATTACAGGGGATTGATGCCCTTCTCATCCTCTTGTGGGTTAGTTCTTGTGAGCTGCTGTAAAGAGGACATCCCCACTCGATTGGCCCCTTCTACTTCTTTGCCATGAGGCAGGGGGTGCTCACCAGAAGCCAAGCAGATGCTGAAGCCCTGATCTTGAACTTCCCTTTCTCTGTACCTGTGGGTTAACTAAACCTCTTTTCTTTGTAACTTATGCATCCTCTGGTATTTTGTTGTAGCAACACAAAATGGATGAAAATGGAAATGAACCTAGATAGTCTCCCCTTTTTTTCCAAAGTGCAGAGGAAGAAACTGGCAAGTCACTGCTTTAAATGTATACATTTAATTGTTCAATACCTTCTTTAAAAAAATGTTCCAAAGTGGCTAACAAAACCCCCACTTATGGAAAAAGGGTTTACATGGAAAGCAAGAGGCTCCAGGAGATTCTCTGAGGCAGCAGGGTTGGGGGGATTCCTTAGGGCAAGTGGCCTAAAGCAATAAACACAGACCCTCACCTCTTAAGGTGAAGAAGGAAAGGCTGTGGTTGGTGGAGCAAGGCAGAGCTGAGCCTTTGGGAGGGCAGGCATCAGGCAGAACCAGACCACAGCAACAAGAGCCCCAGCAGTCTTGGGGTCTCTCTGCTCCTGCCTTCTGCAGACTGCAGGCTGACCCACAGACACTTCCCGCCCCAGCAGAAGGCCTCATTGGCTTGGGTCACTCTCCACGGTGGTGAAGCAGGATTCCTCACCAGCCGTCTCCTTGCGACATGCTGAACCCGAGGGACAGTTCTCCCAAGCAAATTACATGAAGGAGGGCAAGCAAAGGCTAAGCAGACCCGAACACAGTCCACCACGGTGGGCCAGTTCCTTCTATTAAGAGATGAGAAGACTGGAGGTTAAGAAGGGCTCACTGACTTGCCGGTAATTAATGGCAGAACCAGAAGTCCCAGTCTGATCCAGATTCTATGAAGAATTCTCCCTGCCAGTGCTCAGCCTCCCGTGAGTCTGCCTGACCCTGGCCAGCATCCCTCCCTCTGATCAGCAAACAACGGTGCTTTCTGGTCTCACTGGCAGGAGTCCCTGTAGCTGAGGGATCTCAGGCCTGCCCAGAAATACTGCCTCACAGCCCTGCTGGGCACCTTCCACGTGTCGGAGCACTTGAGCCATCTGTGGGCTCAAAGCCTAGGGCTCACTGTCCACCAAGGCATGCTGCTGACATGGGACAGCCCCCAGAGCACAGGGCTCGTCACTGTGGTCTCAAGGCGGCCCAGTTCACGGTGCTGGCAGCTGAGCTGTTGTGAAGTACCCTGAAGCGTGACCAAATGTGCACCTCCTGGCACCTGCTCTGTGCTGGCCCATCGTGGTTGCAGCTTGAAGCCTGACACCAACTCTTGACGGTGTGACACAGTTAAGGACCAACTGCTGTTACCGTGACAACAGGCAGAGTGCTCCGCCACGCTGCAGGGCACACCGTGAGCACTCAGGAAGCAGTAAGGGCAAGTGTGCCAGGAGCTCAGTGGTGGCAATTCTGATACACGAAGGACGAGTGACCAGAAGAAGCGAGAGCAAGTACTCTGACTTTACAAATGAGGAAATGGGCACAGAGGGCGGGAGGAGTGGCAGAGGGCACACGCAGTGGTCCTCGCGGGCCCCGAGCCTGAGGCTGACATTCTTGCACTGCAGTGTGCTGCCACCCAGGAGTCCTGGTCGAAGTCCCAGCTCTGCCCTGGCCCCAGGTGGCCTGCTCAGCTCTACATGGCCAGGGCCTGATGTGAGCAGCAGTCTGATCCAATCTTCCCAGAGCACCTGCCCATTGTTCCTCCTAAGGACCTGACCCAACAGGCTGGACCCTCTCAGGAGAGAGTCCTCATGCCTGCTTCCTGCTTCTCACCTCATTCCCTCCTCAGCAGATGAATCCAGTGCCTTTCATCTTCTCCTTGTCACTCTGACAGTTTGGAAGCAATTCCTCACTTGCCACAATTATCCTGACTGAGCATGGTTTTCAGTAGACCAAGGAAGACACCCAGCTGCAAGGAAATCAGCTGACTAGGACGTCAAATGACCCTCTTCCAAGCTTCACCTGGATGGCTATGAGGACATTTTGGCTGAAGTTGTACTAATGTCAGTTCAATTCTCCAGTCTCTGACTAGAAGCCAAAATGTACTGTCAAAGTTGGCAAGACAGCACTGTTCACAAAACACAGCTGAGTTCACATGCCAGGTTAAGCTCAGACCCTTGATTTTCAGATAAACATTCAAATCATCTCAAAACGAACGGCCCCATTCTCCTCCACAGTTACTAGTTTGGGGATGTTCACGTATTCCTAACTTCCCCAAGTGGAAAGGGAAGAGTAGTGGGTGTCTGGGCAGTTTTACTGATCCTGAGGAGTCGCTGGGCAGGAGTGGCCCTCTTCAACTGGTCTGACAAACGAGCAGGTAGGTGAAGGCCCAGAGGGAAGCGACACGAGGACCAAGACAACCTGGCCAGGCAGAGAGCTGGAAGAAACATGTTTTCAATGATGCCATGGCTGCTGTCAACCCTGGAGCCGCCCAATCTTGAGACTTCCAAGGTGATCAATCTCCCACACTGTTTAAGTCAATGGTCTCTGCAGTGAACAAGATGACCCACTGAGCCGGAGGAAGAAACGAGGAGCTACACATTTTTAGGAGTAAAGCAGCTTTACCAACACAGAATACACTCTCAGATCCCGTGCCGAGCAGCCAGGGGACCCAGGCAGGTGAGGGATCCTCACAGGACTGGAAGAGCTCCAGCAGAGAGGGACTGATGGGCACAGTTCCCCTCCAGAATGCTGTAGTCCCTGTGTCCTGGACTTGCAAGACTTCACCATCTTACCTAAGAGCACGTTGGCAGTTCATGAGACAAGGAAACGTAACCCTCTAAGAGATACGCTGCTATCTCACAGCAACGTTCTCAAAAATACTGTCAACCTAAAGATGTTCTATCCAGGTTTTTACAGATTAAAAAAAAAAAAATCAAAAAGCTACATTTTGCCAAGTTTTCTGGTGATGACAAGTGTGTAATATACAGCCCAGGAAGTATTTTAAAAAAATCAACAGGTTTTATCTGACCCTTCGAGATAAAGAAAACAACTATTAATAAGAAAAAGAATCTCTTTTCCAAAACAAATGTTAGGAGCACTGTGAAGTGTTGGTTACACGTGTATTCAGCTTAATAAAAATATCCTGCCCAAAACTGTCCCCCATAAAAAAGAGAACTAACCTAGAAAATGAAATCCAGATAAATGTTTCAATAGGTTTTCAACCCAGTGATTACCAAGAGTAAAAATGCAACTCTGCTAATTATTCACCAAGAACAGTTACTGACACCGGGTAAGATGGAAATCGTAAAGATTTCTACATCTTTGTAAAACTGACAGATGGAATAGAAAAAGTCTTGTAGTAAGCACAGTCATCTAGAAATCCAAAAATCAATGAAGGTGGCCTTTTCAGTTGCAATTGCCACCGTAGGACCAATCAGAACTCGAGGTGCTTTCATAGTGTTAAAACTAGGGAGTTTCAAAAACAGAGCATATTTTATAATCAGGTGGCTCTCAACAAAAGAAAAAACTTAAAAGAAAAAGCAGGTTTAAAAACAAAAATACTAATATTCTAAAACGCCTTTACTTCATTTTTGAAACGCTCTATTTCTTCTGTGAATTAGTGTAAGAGCATATATTAAAATTAAAACATTTTAAACACACATGCCTACACACACACACAATCCCGCTGGGACAAGTGCTCCCCGGAGCTCAAAGGCAGGTGACTGCACAGGGTCGTGTCTTACACCATGCTGGAGTTCTCAGAACGAACTTCTCTAACCTGACAAAGAACTATACGGTTTTCCATTTTTTTTATAATCCTTTAAATTTCTACAGCAATACCAGCACCTTTCACGGAATAATCCATTATGGCCAGAATTTTTAAAAGCTATCTTTAATGTACTCTAAATTCTTCAGATTGAGTTTGTTTCTATTTTTAAAATTTTTCCATTAACTTGCTGTGTTTACACCAGTGTAACCATTTTAATTGTGCTTTTAAAAAATGGGATGTTTGGTACAGCAAGTTCCTTCTATTTTTTCATCTTTCAAGGAAGAGCTTCCTATTTTCATGTTTATACTTCTATGTAAGTTTTTAAATTACACTAAAAAATAGTCTTTTAATCTGGGTTGGCTTCGTACTGAATTTGCACAGTAACTCAAAGGGAACTGACATGCTTACAAGGGTCAAATATTATCAAATGCTTATAAGCATCTGGGCTCTTTGCATTCATTCCCTCTGCTGCCCCTCCACTGAGATCATGACTCTGAATGTTACCGTTTCCCTGGTGGTTTTACTAAGTGTGTATGAGTGACACTGTTTTCTGATTTTGAACAATGTTAATGGCCGTGCTGGCTCTCCTCGAATTTGCTTCCCTCACAGCCGTCTGACGCCCTCCCTGCTCCACAGAACTGCACTGCACAGAGACCATTTCACCCACTGTACTGCAGGAGCACACTGGCTTTTTCCTTTCCTTCCTTCTTTTGTGGTGCTGGGGAGGAACGCAGGGCCCTGCGCATGCCCGGCAAGCGCTTTACCCTGACCTATGCCCCCAGCAGAGCTCGGTGAACACTGACAGTTGCTCCTGTGGGCACTCCTGCACATCTCCAACACACACGTGCACGGGTTCTGAAACGTTGAGCGGGCTATCAGATGCGCCCTGCAACTTCACCAGGCTGCACTGTTCCTAAGGGGACAATTTCCCAACTTCCATGCCATCAGTAGCAGAAGGTGGTCACTGTTGCCAAAATCTCTCCAAATGTTGGTATTTTCTGACGTTTTATAATTTCTGCCAATTGGATAGCTAGAAAATGATATTATGGTTTTGTTTCCTGAAGATTAAATAAGGCTGAACATCTTTTCATGTTTATAAGCCACTTCTGCATCTTCCTTGAAATTCCTGCCTGCTTAGTACCATTTCTCCTGGGTGTTCTCAATATGGATGTGCATCCAGGTGCTCTTTAACAGGGTTGTATATACAGTTTTTTACTCTGGCCTGTCTGGTAAACAAGACTATTCACATCAATGTAGCCAAATTCTTTCTACTCACTGAGACTCATACCATCTTGTGTAGAAATCCTTCCCTACCCCTAAGTCACTGTTTCTTTCAATCACTGCATTTTATACTGTTTTATATTCCTATAGTGCTAATTTCCCTTACACTTCATTCTTTCTTAGGAACATCTTGAGTATCGTTGGCCCTCTGTTCTTTCATTAAAATTTAAAATTGACTTTGTCAAGTTTCACAATGAAGATCATGGGGGGTTTTATTGAACTACACTGAATCTATTAGTCCATTTAGAGAAAGATAGGGATCTTGGTAAAATCAAGTCTTCTCATCCTTACTTAAATTGTCCCCTCATTAAACACAAGATACTTAAGATATATGCTTAGGTACTTTATATTTTTTTGTTCCTCCTATGAGTTGTACTTATGTCTTAAAATTTTTAAAACCATCACATTTGTACCTGGTACCTGAAAATGAAATTGACATTTGCATATTGATTTTGTCCCAGAAACCCTGATAAGCTTTTTCAAGGTAAAACAAAATTCCACTTGCTTAGAAGCATTCATAAGCAATGTTTTTAATAAGAAACTTTGTTATTTACTTAGAAGCAGACTGCATTTTTAACAAAAAAAATTTATCTACTTAGCAGCATTCAGTATTTTTTAAATTAAAAATAACTATAATCCTGATAAACCCTTAACTCTTCTATTTGCCTTGTAGAATTGTTTTTTTTTTTTTTGGTTTTCTTTGGTTACTGGACAAGAACCCAGGAGCACTTTACCATTTAGTTATATCCCCAGTCCTTTTTCTCTCTAATTTTGAAACCGGGTCTTGCTAAACTGCTGAGGCTACCCTTGAATCACAATCCCTGAGACACTGGGAATTCTAGTATGCAATATCATGCTTGGTTGCCTGTATATTCTTTAGATTTTCATAAATAATCTGATCTCACAATTTTTTTTTTTTTTTTTTTTTTTTTTTTTTTTTTTTTTTTGGTGGTGTCACTGGAGACAAAACTCAGGGGTGTTTTACCATTAAGCTACACCCCCAACATTTTTGAGATAGGGTCTGGCTAAGTTGCTAAGGGCCTTACTAAATTGCTGAGGTTGGTCTTGAACTTGGGATCCTTCTGTCTCAGCCTCCTGAGTCGCTAGGGTTAGAGGCATGTGTCACTCATGCCTGGTTTGATCATACAACTCTAATCTATTAAATTAACAGCCACATTGATTTTCTAATATTAAAAAATCTTGCATTCCTGAGATAAATCCAATTTGGTCACCAATTGTTATACATTGCTGTACACTATCAGACTTGGGTTCATAAACAGGCTTCCTATTGAAGGTACAATTTTTTTACATACACACATTCACCCACACACCCACACACACCCCAACTGTTCAAGTTTATTAGCTGTGCTATTTGGTCTTCTGTTTCCTTCCATGATCTTACTCACTGGGTCTTCTGCACCATCTGTTAGTTGCTGAGGGCAATGTGCTGACCCCCACTGTGTTGGAAGCTTCAGCCACTTCTTGTAGTTGCATCCATTTTGAGGTATTTTATTAAACACTTCAGTTAGTAGGAAGTTTTAAATTGCTATACTCTTCAGGCTATCACTAGCAATTTGGGGAGGTGAGGACTTAACATTAATATAGGGAAATGAAGATTCAAAATAACCTACCCAAGAATACAAAGCTAGTTAAGCTGGGACAAATGTCTGCTCTCAGATTCTGCGTGATTTTCTATTATCATGCTTTTTAAAACTCATGATTTTAGAATTTTGGATTACTGAGAAAAAAAGGCTAATAGAAGAAATAAACAAATACAGAGCGGATTCTAGCATGATTCTAGCAGAAAAGATTTATACTCAGTAACAAAAAGAAAAAAAAAAAAGAATCTGCTAAAAAAAAGTGAGTGTTTAATAGCACCCTATTGGCTGAAAGGAAATCAAAGGTAGCTGTCAGGCAATTCCAATGCAAAGAAAGAAAAAGTCACTGAAACCTGCTGTATCTGGTAACCAAAACATAAGATACTATCACAACAGGGCTTATATGAAAAGCTGGGGGGAGTTGGTGGTGGTGAGAATTGGCGTTCTTATAACACTGCAGGAAAGGACACTTCTAAAGAGACAGCAAGAAAAACTACAACTGTGAAGTCAGGCTAAAAAAACTACTACTAGGGATTACTACTAATTTCACAGCAGGAAAACAGAAAGCATCACACAGAAGCATGGTACAATCCACACAAAAATTCCCAAGCCAGAGAGCTCTGAATCAAGGTCTACAAAAGAAAGTGTTTGAAAAAAGACATATTATACATATACCTCTACATGTGTTCTATATGTCTACAGAATCTCCCCCCCACACACACACACTCACACAGAATTTCTATCACTGGTTCAGAAGGAGTCAGGATTGAGACTCACTCTGCAGGCTGAGTAACTGTGGCAACAACATGTGCAGGGTGAGTGTCAGTCCTGACCTCTGCACCAGACTGTTTTTGTTTTGTAAGCAAAGACCAAATGTCTGTATTATAACAAAGTTCAAGTGAACCAGGTATCAAGGCCAGGGACATCTGCCCTGTACAAGATTTATAACATAACATAACAAGGCCAAGGATATCTGTACAAGATTTATTTCATTAACCACAATGTTTTAGAGTGATAGTATATACCCTAATACAGAAGGAGTGACTCAAAATCCAACCAGGGTTAAAACTCGAAGCCAAAGTCAATGACTTTGTATCCCAGGTCAGTTAAGTATTCCATCCACCATTTTGTTTTTTCTTGGACTAATGAATGAGTTCATGTGCACAGCACCTGCTCTTGCCTGGTCATGCCTTCTGACAGTACTGCCAAGGATGAGACTTCACTGCCACAACCTTGCCCTGGCTGCTGGGCAGGTGGCAAAATCTTTTGCCTGCATTTCATCCCCAAATTACACAGAAGCATTCCTGATTCTGGTCACAGCTCCCCCCAACTTCAAATCTGAATAACTTCACCTGAATTGCATGGTTGTAATATCAACAAATAGGGTTTATGAGGGTGAGTAAACTACCCTCTTCTAAGAGAACATCCACAGACTTATTGCATTAGTACATAGTCACAACACTGAAATGACATGTGAGAATCAATACAAAATATTTATTTTTTCCAAACCACAGAATTCTCAGCCCCAGGGTCATCCTATAAATTTTCCAAATTTGTAATCCATTAACATTTTTCTAAACAATGTAGTCCAACCTGAAAGGAAGACAATTTCCAACTAGCAGAGGTGCAATATATACCGGGGTCCTGTAAGAATGGATCTATGATTAGCATTTTCTTGAATTCTCCCCCAGCCGTCCCACCAGCGTAAGCAGAAGCAGCACCTGCACTGTGCCACTCTGCTCTGGAGAGAGGTTCAAACTAGGGTTTTGGAGAGTGGAGGTGCCAGGGACTAGTTACTCAATACTGGGGACAGAAGAGGAATCATTTCCCTTGGGAAGAATGGAGCTCCTTTCATATATTCTGGTTGCCAGAAGCTCAGGCAAATTTCAACAGGGTAATGAAAAGTATTGGGAAAGTATTTCTCCACCAACTCCTATGACCTCCATCATTCTAACTTCTGAAAAAAATGAACTTCATCTCACACAAACTTATTGAAAACAGTAACCACACCCAAAAAGGTCTTCTAAACCTCTTACAGGTGTCAAAGGATTCTTTCTGACTTTGAATTTCAAAGTTCCCTTAAGAGGTCTAGACTTGGATTAAAGTAAACATAATATCCCAAGCTAAAAGTTCAATGACACACAAAAAAAATCAACTCAAAACATCCAAACAATGGCTGGATAGCTAATGCAGGCTTTTTTCTTTTTCTTTTTAATTGTAAATTTTTCAGTATCTCAGATTAGTGTATATCCATAAAACAACGCTCAGTTAGTTTAATAATAGCTGCTTATTAAACAAGTGAATTTTAACTCAAGGGCAATGCCTCTTACTTAATAATCACAGAAATAATTAACTGCTATAAGAAAGGGGGGAAAAAGAAAAAAACACAGGCTGCCTCAATAAGAAGACAAAATTTGGAAGGGTTATTTACTGTATACAGGGAGATTCGAGAGGAATATTTAAATACTATGGTACAAAAGCTCCTGCTCACTTTATAACTGCAGAAACCAATTGGGTTTGCCAGATCACCATTACCTTTGCCAGTAGGTGTACAGACCATGCTGAAGTTACCCTTTTGTGCTGAAAACCTTCAAATTCCTTGTTTGGTCAGTACAGAATATTGCAAGGTGATACACATGCAAACTCTTCCTGAGGAATTATTTATGTGTGCAAATTTGCAACCTGACAGATGCGTGGCATGCAGCAGGGGAGTGGCTGCTTGACAGGTCTGAGCACTGGAGACGTGTGCAGCATTCCTGGCCGTGGGCATTCATCCCTTTGCAATCCCACCCACCCACAAATTAGCTTCCATCCTCACTAAAGGAAGGGAAACTGCTACAATTTTGTAACAAGGACAGGAAAAAAATGTGACTTTGTCATGAAAGTTATAAAGCAGCAGTCATACAACAGGCTGGTGCTTCTTTTCACTGATTCTTCCTAGGAACTATTGGGATAAGAGTCACGACACCAGGTTTTGCTTTCTATCCCAAAGAAAACGAAGCAGTAATTCCTGCCGGGTTATGGTGCAGCAGTGACAACAGAAGTCAAGAGATAGGACACTGTTACTGAGGCTTAAGGCTAACCTTTAAAATATGTACCATCTCTCCAAACAATTATCATTCACTTACTTTTACATGTCATTAATTCAATATGACTGACCCAGCTTTCGTGTTAAGGATCTAGTTTTAGGCTGCACATACATACTAGTCAGTTTAGCCAAATCAACTGTATGTGTTGTCTAACCCAGACAATCAACCAGTTTATACAATATTCTATCTTCAATGATTTGGGTTTTCAATGATTTGCTACAAAAAGCCAGTATTTAGCTGGGGTGGAAAAACTATACTATTGCTAACAAGAAGAATACAAGAATACATGAGAGGACAATACTTCCTGGCAAACCATACTCTCAATACAAAATGGTAGGGGGACAAGTTTTTCCTCTCATGTTGCAAACTAAAAAACCTGTCAAGAATTTCAATTAATAAGCAAGGTCACTTTCAACTTAAAATTAAAAAATGGATTTTCATGCTGCAACATACTTCAAGGGGCTAAGATGCATTCACCACCAGGACACATGCCTGGGAAAATGTGCACACCCTTTCTGTATGCCTTTTAATAATGGCTTTGTGGTACCAAACCTTAACCCACAGCTGGCTAGAGTCATTGTGCAAAATTTAGAAAAACTAAATTCTGCAGACTTTCTTTCACCTACTTTTTAACAAATACACAACAATAAAAAGAAAGTATTTCTCCATTAACTTATAATGCAAAACATCCAAAGATTTTAATGCCAATTCACATCATAATACAGTGCTTTCAAAGGGAAAGTTCTGTTCTTGGCCAAAAATGAATGCTCTCTCTCAGAAAAAAAGCACTTGATTAATATTATCAGGATACTGAAGAATTCACCCATGTTTAAAGAAATGCTCCAATTTTATTCCTTTCAGAAGTATCATTAAAGCCACTCAGGAGAGACTTCAATTTCAGGTGTATTTTATAAGCCTACAGAAAGCACTCCAATGAGAAAAGTAAAATTTGGGCTTCATGATAAAATGGAATTCTTCCTTGACACTAGAATATTACTGGTGTAGCAAATCAAGCTATACAGGTCGTGGTGAGAGCCTGTATATGTTCTTACAGTAATTCAGTATTCATCAATACAATCCAAGATGCTCAGAGTGAAATGAATCCAGTTAAAGCACTCCACAAAATCCACCAATTCTGGATGATAAGTACTTAAAAATATATCTGAAAAACTTCACTTAATTTTACTCCTCTGCAGAATAATTTTACAAATCAAGGACTTCTGTCAGAAGACGTAACTTGCTCCCAATATCCCACCTTCTAGCTTTTCCACCCATCACACTCCCAAAAAAAGACACACTGAACTGGCAGAGGCAGCTCTACTGAAAACTTGCAGATCAGGTGTGTCTTCTTTCCTTGCCAAGTTCTCTGAAGAGATCAGCATCAGTATTACTAGTCTGACAAGGCCCAAGAAAGGGAAGTATATGTTCAATCAACATTTAAGAAAAAAAAAAAGAATGGAAAAATATTCTCCCCTTGCCACACTATTTTTCTTTGACTTTCAAAACCAACCAGAATTAGCTTCAGAGACTTTTATGCAGAACTAATCGGCACTGTAGGTATGGTGAAACAGAAGATATGGCTTTGCTACAGCTGGAAGGGAACCTTGAAAGAGCAGAATTTCTTCCCTACTGTGCTCAAATGTCAAATATAATATTTAAAGGATGCAGAGCACAAACTCTACCATTTTTAAGTACTTATCACCCATTAAAATGAAATGGATCAGGAACCCCACACCATGGATTATATTTGGTTTTAATAACTGTATCACTTCCCAGAAGGTCGCAGGAAGCATTTTTTGCTGTTGGACATTCTCCACAGTATTAAAAGGGGGCAGGGCATCAGTGCTACAGGGCTGCCCACCCCTGAACTAGGGCTCTGCCCACACTAGAACGGCTGGTGAATCAGGTGAGGTGATAGCAGGAATGGAAAGGCTCTACAAGAGTTGGTCCCCACAAGAACATGAACTCGCCTGGTGCAGCAGGGGCCATCTGACCAATGTGCAACACGCTTCCACTCTCCCACGCAATCAGCATCCTGCTGTAAGTCACCCCCCATCTCAGCGGGTTGGTTTGGAATACCATCACCTTCTCCAGGAAGTATCTGTGAGTTTGACAACACTGTCACACAGTTGCAAAGTGCACAAAGCTCAAGGCACAGAGTAGAAAAAAGTTGTGAACTGATGAAGGAAAGATTCTAATGAAAGTAGTTATTAGCATTCTCCTTGAACAAGACTTCCTAATACTAAACAAAGACTGACTCTTATTTTTAAAGGGGCTATTTGAATTAGGGGTGAAAAATACTGTATTGTAACCATCTGCTTGGGTGTAAAGCAAAAGATATCTTGACATGTAAAACCAATATGCTGTTAGGTCCAAAGTCCACAAAGGAACAAAACAAGTGCTTTAAAAAAAAAAAAAAAAAAAAAAAAAAAAAGGTTCTTCTGCCCTTATATTTTTGGAGGAAGCTGCTGATTTTGGCTGTCAGATTTCACTCAGCAATGGTCAATTTCCCAGAAGCTTGTTCCTCATAGAATCTGTAGATAAACTCACTAAAAGATTGTCCCGTTTCAAAATCACCCCCCAAGTCTAGCAGCAACTGTTTTCATGTTTTTGTTTCTTGTTAGTTTTTGTTTTTTTTTTTTTAAATTACAAACCAAAGTAAGAAGTCCGGCATTCTCTCCCAAGAACAGCCTTGTGACAGAGCTCCTGAGTGTCGCAGGCCCCGCTGTGCTCAGAACACAGTCTCTGCAGCTCCAGTGTGTTCTCTCCTCGGGAGGAAAGTACATTCAACACATTCACTATCTGTACCCCCTGGAACTTGCACATGCAGATGAGCTGTCTGAAAAAAGGTCAGAACAGGAAAAGGCATGAAGAGCAGACATGGTCCCAGGATGGCAGGAGTCTGATTTTCAACGTACATGTCTTATGTCTTACTCCTCTCCCACAAGAAGACTTATAAAAAGAGCCCCATAAAATCAGGGGTTCTGAGTGAAGTCAAAAGGGGCCAAGAGCATCAGAAACTGACTCTGGGTCGTTGCCCCATCCGTGCAGACACTAAGGAATCCAGTGGCCTCCTGGAAGCTGCCTCAACAGCCTGACCCTGGTCACACATGACACCTTAGTGAGCAACACCAGGGACAGGACACACCCACTGTGTCGGTACCCCACTGGCTGTCCTAGCATAAGACCACCCAAAAAGGGAAGGAACTTACTGTAAGCCAACTCATCCCCAGCTCTCTTCCGGGACTGGTCACCTCTGGAGAAAGGAAAGAGAAGGCAATCAGCAGACCTGACCGATTTCTTTACACATCCCGACAGAAGAAATGAGTCAGCACAATTTTTAGTTTAAGTACAGCAAACATTTCAATTCTAATCCTGTTATAGACCACCTGTTAAAGACATTAAACATAAGCTGAATTATAACCTGAATATTCTTAGCTAATGGGTGCAGTCTTTTAAATACAGAAAGTTATTAAATGAAGAATTATCTAAAAGCATGGTTTACACCGAGTTCTAGAAATAGGTTTAGATTAAAATATGTCTTTGAAGGCAAATTTGGGTTCTGCTATCAACCTCCCAAGCGACCTGCATTTACTAAGGCAAATTTCAAATATGAAATAAAAAAAAAATTCAAATATAAAATAAAAACCAAATACTCCTAAAGCCTTTGAAAACTCTCAGAACCCCGTGACTTTAAATTTCCACAAGCCAATGGCTTCCAGATTTAATATAAAGCACTGATCTATGTTATTGTTTGGATGTGAGGTATCTCTCAAAAGCTCATGTGAGAGACAATTGGAGAACATTTAGAGGAGAAATGACCAATGGGTGGGTGAATTAATCCCCCTGATGGGATTAACTGAGTGGTAACTGAAGGTGGGCAGGGCGTGGCTGGAGGAGGTGGGTAACTGGGGGTGTGCCTTTGGGATATATATTTTGTATCTGGAGAGTGGAGTCTCCCTCTCTACTTCTAGCATCATGTGAGTTGCTTCCCTCTGCCACACTCTTCTGCCATGATGTCCTGCCTCACCTTAAGCCCCAAGGATTAGAACTGGCTGTCTACAGACTGGGACCTCTGAAACTGTGAGCTCCTGAATACACTCTTACTTCTCTACAATTGTTCTGGTCAGGTCTTTTAGTCACAGCAGTGAAAAAGCTGACTAAAACAATTTCCCTCTATATGCTTTGCGTTTGTAAGCCCAACTGCCTCATCACCTTATCTATGCAATCTAAGTTTATTATGGCCAGAAAACAGTGCTGACTGCACTCCATCCCCACACCTTCCTCAGTCTTCCAACTCAGTGACACCACCAGCAATCCCAATTACTCAGGCCAACATTCTAGGTCATCCCTGATTATCTCTTCCCTTCACTCTGGGGAATTCTGCTCCAAACACAATCCTGAGTCCAGTTCTGCTCACCAAGTCCACCGCTACAGCCTCAGTCCAAGCCACTATCATCTCTCTCCTATGCTTTTGCAAGAGCCTGAAGTCTAGACAAAAGCCACACTGATCTTATGTAAAAGCAGATTAGTTCACACCTTTAATTAAAGCCCTTTATGGCTTCCCATTACTGTTAAAAAATCAATTCCAATTCTTTTTCCCAGCCTGGTGACATGGCTCCTGCCTATCTCTCCAACCTCATTTTCCACCACTTTCCACCTGTTTACAGCCACCCTGGCTCCCTCTCTGTTCCTTTGGACACGTCAACACTTTTGTATTTAGGAGTTTCTCTGTCTGCAACTCCCGCCTCACGCAGTCACACGCTGTCTCATCTCTGCCTAGCTCCAACATTCAGAGGACATTCCCATTAGGTCATCTGGAACAGCCCCTCACACCATCTCATTCTCTGTTTAATTTTCTCCATAGCACTTATTAGTACTTGAAGTCACTTGTATTTTTATGTTTCTTATTTGTCTTCAACATTAGAGCAAAAGTTCCATAAAAGTTGGTACTTTGCCTGTCTTGTACATCCCAGTATCTAGAAAAGTTATAGCACACAGAGACACTTAATATTTGTTGAACTAACAAATTGGTGAATAATTCATAATCTCACAGATGGCCTATTAAATGCTAGCTTGAGCATGGTCTACATCATCACTTCAATTACCCAAACAATGAAGCCTAAATATTCCTACCACTAAGCCACAGCCACCGCTTACTCTGAAAGGTCACAGTAATAGAAGATTTCAAAGAATCTTAAAAATATTCAAAGTCTCCTCCTTTCTCTGATTATGTTTCAGGTCAGAGCAGATACCTCTTGCTGGGGTGGATGAGGAGCCTTCATGGCTGGCAGAGACCACACCACCTGACCCCCAGAGAGAATTCAAGGAAAATTGTTAGCACATCCAGCTAGCATGAACCAGCCTTCAGCAGATCTCTGAGCTGTCTGCCCTCACACCCCTTTCTAAATCCTTGTGTTGCTAACCTAAACGCCTTGCCAAAGCCAGTCCAGTGACTTACAATGTTATTTACATTGGTATCAGAGTACCGTTCAATAAATATTTAAAAAAATAAATAAGTTAATGCTAACTAAAAAAGAAGATGCATGATTTTATATATGGAACCTTAACTTCTGCATACAACTTTTATTATCACCTCTCAATAAATAAAAACCAAACATGCACAAATAACAGGAGAAAAATGCAGATGTGAAAACAGCAGCAGGTGGGAAGAATCTGAATGTGATGTATGCCAAAGATGTTGTCTATGTCCATGAGTCTTCATAACTATAAGATGCCCTCAAAACAAGAAACCTGCTAATAAACAAAAAGCCAAAATTTGGGGGTGACCCTCTCAGCTAAAAGACCAGCAATAACTTCACAAGGTTCTATTTTGTTCCAGAAATCTGGGTAACCATGTCTTAGAAAGAACATCGTGTCTGCCTTTACAAGTTCTTTGGAACACTCTCTGTAGGAGACCACAGGTTGGTCTGAATGAGGATGCTCCTGCTGGGGTCTGCATTTTTAAATAGGTTCCCAAATAAGCTTATCTTCATGGGATCTTTTTGATAAGAGAAACCAAATTGCTGCTTCTCCCCAATCAATTCAATTATTCAGGGAAGAGAAAGAGAAAATTGATGCTTTGAGCTTATGTTAGTTCTAGCTATGAAATAAGTATACCCTATATTTCCACAAAAACTCCCACTCAAATGAGCATCTGTCCACTAACTGCAGAGGAGGATATATTTGATAACATTCACATAATATTCATGACATTTCAAATACTTCCTCTGCAATGGTCACATTAAAGCTGCGGGCTGCTTATTCAGGAACCCTAATCACTTAAGTGGAACATCATCTTAAATGAAAAAGCAGTTTGTAACATTGGAACCGCAAAATGATTGCATATGGCAGAATAACCAGTAACAGAATTCTTATTGATAGTGTGTTCTTTAAATATGTTTTTCTATCAGTGGACACCATTTCTTCCAAAACAACCGTAGCCAAATAACGATTACAGAAAGCATTAAGTTTGACAGGACAGACTGTGGAAGGTGCATGTATAAGAACAGAAGCAGACTTTTCAGCAGCAGCAGCGACTTGCAGTGAGCTCAAGAGTGGGTGCAAAATGTCAGTTTTGTACTCTGTACTAAGAACCTATCGGAATTTATGAACCAGAGTTTAACCCTTATAGTAAAGGTATAATAAAATATTAATTTATTTTTTGGTACCAGGGACTGATTCCAGGGGTGCTTTACCAGTGAGCCAAGTCCCCAGCCCTTTTTATTATTTTGAGACAGGATCTCGCTAAGTTGTTCAGGGTTTCACTAATTTGCTGAGGCTAGCCTTGAATTTGTGATTCTCCTGCCTCAGTCTCCCGAGTGGCTGGCATCAGAGCCACCACACCCAGTCTATAAAGTGTTAATAATTATAAAATGGTCCAATTAAGTTTGTAAAATAAAACATTTTAATTTCACTACCTTTTGGAATATTGCTTAATGTTTAAATTTCAACCAGAATGTACCAAAGAATTCTACTAAGAATAATAAAAATTCCAATTTAACACCAAAATCTTAAGCATGACCCACTGACCTTGGCTAAATGGTGTCAAGTTCATCCTTCTAATACTAAAGAGTTAGTTACCCATCTATCCCAAGCAAATGTGATGCAAGAGCTACTACACAGAAGCATTCCTACACCCTTTTCTCTTGTTCCAGATTCAAACTTGGGAAATGTCTCTGGATGTGTTTAAACAGTTCAACATCCTGTTCTGGGAGGTGAACTCAGGGTGCTCAGATAAGTCCAAAACAACTATATTCCCTTACTGCTTCATAAATACCAGTTTTCAGGAGACTGATCTTTAAGAAGATATTAAGAAACTCATCTCTAAATCTAAAAATACTCAAAATATGAATTAAAAATATTTTTAAAAACTTCAAAATTACTGTGAGCGTAGGGGAAAAAAACAAGTTATACTGATTATTTTCTACTTATTTGAAAATATTTGAGTAAAAACTATTAACTATAATTCAAACTATGTACTTAAATCAAAAAAAGCTGTAAATCTGGTATAGTCACAGAAAAATAAAAACATTTCTGCATGACTTAATAAGCTACGGACATAACTGAAAAATGCAAACAAAATATGCTCAGCTTTACTTATGAGAGAAAAACTAAACCAATTCTAAGTCTTTTTTTTCACCTGTTAGACTGGCAAAAATTCAAAAGTCTAACAACATACTATACAAGCAAGGCCATGAAAAACAAGCACTTTCAAACTTTGCTATTAGATATACATAAGGATATTCAAGGATACAACCCTTATGGTATATCTATATACATAGATATTCATAAGGATACAGCCCTTATGAAGGGCAACTGGCAATACTAACCAAATTTACAATTGCATTTACCCTTGACCCAGCTGTGCCACTTGCAAGAATTTACCCTTCTTGGTATATATGTAACAGGCACAAAACTATACATGTACTAGGTTCTTCATTGCAGCACTGTCCAAAACTTCAAAAGACTAGAAATAATTCAGAGGTCAACTCCTGGGGACTGGTTACATAAGCGATAGTCTATTTAATACACCCACACAATGAAATGTACAAAGAAACTAATAAAAATATGGACATATTTTATGTTTTCTTATATCTGTATATGAAAAACACTGGAAGGAATTATAAGAAACCACATAGTTACAGTTACTAAACCAGGTGAGGGTAGACAAATTTCTCATTGTATATTTTTTGTATCATTTTTATTTTTAAATCATGAGTAAAATTAATATGGCCTTCAACAGTCATGCTGTGTACAAAAACAATACCCCTATTTCTGCCAGAAACACAATTAATGTGAAATAATACCACATCCCTCAACATCAAAGAGAAACATTCCAGCATTTCTCTCTGGCCCTTCCTTCTCCTAGCTACAAGAAAGTCAGGTCTACCTGGCCAAGTCACACAGCTCCTCTGAGCCTCTACAGTGCAAGTACCAGGGAAGACTGTAAATGACCAGTGGGTTACTCAGTGCCCCCATTACCACATGAATACAGATGCCATCAGGACAAAAAAAGGAGAATAAAAGTCAATCCATGAACTAACAAAGAACAGCAACAACAAAAAAATTACCTGCTTTCTTTCCTAACCTGGGTTGAAACAGAAACTTTAATAACAGTGATCCTGGTCAAGGCTAGTTTCTCTTAAATTTAGTTTGACCTTAGAACTTATGAAAGAGAAATGTCCATCCCCTAGAGAGATAAATGACTATCAACACTCAACCTAATATCTGTGGACACAACTATGAAAAAGACATGCGTTTTTACCACAAGTTTCTTCTTTAATGCCAGGAATTCAAATACAAGATGACACATAAAAGTACTAAGAGTAAGGATTATGAAAATACAAGATATTACTATGCCCTTAAATGATGTGGCAATCTAACTCAGTGTTTTCCCACAAGGAAATCACAAAAATTTTACGTTAATTTATTTTCATTGAAAACAGGTACTTTGCAAGATTTTCTGGGGTATGGCCATTATAAAGACTTACAAAAATGGAAGAAAAACAAGCAAAATGTAAACACCAAAATCAAGAGAGGTAACTTTTCTGGATACATTTAAGGAGATACTATATTTTTTAAGAATAAACAACTGGAATTTAGAGAAAACAAAAATCTGAATTGTAGGATTTAAAGCTTCTTTGGTAGTCATAAATGTATATTATAACCGATCATAAATTTTCTACAGTGTCTTTCCACATGTTGAAAGTTAATAAGTTAGAAGAGCGCTTGGAAGTTGTCCATCCTAATTGGCTACCCAGTGAGAAATCCCTTCTTCCAAATGCATGAAGTGAAGAGTAGCTTCCACGAGCTCAAAACCCAGCTTCAACAACTGTGCCAACAAGGAGCTAACTATTTCCCCAGGCAGCAGCACTTTGGCTCCTGGACAGTAACTCTGCGTTCTGAGCCCTTGGCATCCCTTCCCCACCATGCCGGAGCAGACTAAGGAAATGGACGTATTCTGTCACCAAAGGGGGGAGAAAAAAACTTGCCTTGTGAAACCATTCTGTATAAGCTCTCTTTGAAGTTTCTGATCTTGAGCAGCATATTCAGAAAGTTCGGATTCCACTGCCGGAGGGAGAATGTTTGGAATAAATTTAGAAAATAGAGTTGGAGCCATCTGAACCCACTCTGTGAGGGAAGGAAAAGATTCATTAAGGAAATCACATAGATAAATGAAAAAGGGAAAGTTGATTTTCATTTAAAGAACAAAATATATATTTAAACAAATATGAAACATGGTGGTTGGGTAAAAACTCAAGGCAACCCTGTTCTGGTAAAAGAACACTACTCAGTGGTTAAATTTTCTCTCTAAAAAGAATTTACAGGATGAAGAAAGCAGGCATTTTTACATTTTACTGATTTATCAGAATTTAATGAAAATCTCTAGGAAGTTTTTTTAAATGGATCTTGTCAAAAATTCTAAATACAAAGAAAAACATGAATGAGAATTCCAAAGATTTCTGACTAGGAAGGGACTTGTACTGAGGGGACTGGAAGGATATACCAGCCGTATTAGCCAAATAGCTAGTATTAAAACAATACACTGGCTGGAGAATACAACACTACAGAGATAAAAATAGACATAAAAAGGAAGTCAAAACAAAAAAGGGGTGGGGAGACTGAAAATTTGATTAGTGGGCTAGAGATAAATGGTCAGTACTTTGGAAAAAACTCATTTTGGCCCACATTAAATTGTGAACAAATTTACAAATAATTATTGTATATGTATGGAAATATAAACAAAAGAACCACTTCTTTGTTCAAATTATTAAGATCATGAGAATAATCTATAGAAAATGAAAAGGCAAATAGAAGCCACAGGAAAATATTTGCACTGGACATTAACAAAAATGACTTTGGTATCTTTATTATAAATTATTTGTACAAATCAGTAAGACCAGATAAAGGAATGAAAGATAGGAATGGTAATTCCCAGAGGTGGGGGTAGGGAGAACAGAATTAGGTAGTCTTGTTAACATTCAGAAAAATTCAAGTTTAAAAAAACCACTTTGTTCCCCCTGCTCAGTGAACATTAAATACAAATAATGCCCACCTGTCCCAGGGCACCATGAACCACTACTCCCTTCCTTGGTGGTAGTCTTCAGTGACAACTCTATTAGCCCTTTCCAACTGTTTTAATCTAGCCCTTTCAAAATTTCTCCTTTGTAAAGCATTTTGGCTGTTTGCATCAAAAACCATAAAAATGTCAATGTTCATTACTCCAGCAAGCCCACTTTAAAAAGTGCAATCTGAGTAAATAACTCTAAATCTGAAAAAGGTACATCTGATGTTAAATGATGCTTGATCAATGGTAAGTAAAACAGTGGAAGTAAACAACATCCACCCAAGAATAGCTAAGATAAAGATGGGAACTAAGAAAGCATTGGAAATAATACAAAGGCTGATCCACTCAGCCTTTGTACAAACTCATGGCAAAATGTTCTTGATAGTGTTCCTACTGCCAGCCCAGCTCAAATCTGGCTTTAGAAAGAGCATCACTGTCATGCTCCAAGGAAACAACTAAACAGAGAAGATGGAAGTCAAATCTTTCTGCCACTTTATGGAACTTCAGGTAGTGATTTAAAATAAAGATGAAGAAACAAAGGCTACGTATTAGATGGAAAAAGGCAGGGTAAGACTGCCCCAACTATTTCCAGACTAAGCCTCTGCAGACCAAGGGAAACACAGCAACAATGGTTGAGTCCTCATAACCTTCTACAATAAGGCCTGTGGATCTAGTTAGAAACCTTCAGAGGTGATTCAGATGCAGCATTGTAAAAGACCAGCACCTGAGAAACCTTACAACCGAAGAAACTTTTACATTTAAAATTCAACTTTTGAAATATTCTAATTTTCATCTGTCAGTTGAATGAAATTCCTTTAATAAACTAGGAACATAACCAGGAACCAAGACATGTAAATGCCAAAATATGTTTAAAAGGATCTCTGAAAATGCCTAGGGCAGCAAAAGGTTGGTCTGTGATAAAATTCGCCTTTTGAAAAGGACAATTCTCAAATGCAGAATCTTCCTCACAAGTAGTATAAATCCTATTACAACAGCTCAAGCCTGGATAAAATAGCATTTAGATAAACATGTATCTACAATATTTTCTACCCATAGTGATTAGCTTTATTCTGCAATTTTGTTACTTATGACAAAAGTCAGAACTGATAATACTGCCTACTTGGGAGGCAGAATTTGTCATACTGTACTTGGAAGCCTTCCAGATATAAAAGAAGAAAAAATTTATTCATAAACTAGCACACAAAAACATTTCATGAGCCATTTTCACCACACTGTGGTAAAATGAAATTCAAATGTCTGAAAAACTAGAAAATGAAAAATATCAGTTTACTGGATACATGCAATGGAATCTTTCTGCAGCTTTATACAGGCAATCATTTTATACAAGTAATTCCTGTTAGAAGTTATAAATAGAGCTCAAGACCTGACCCAAATTTAAGTCATGATAAATTTGAATATTCCAGACATCACTAATGGTTTAAAGTAGCCTGAGAAAGAAGGCATTTTGAAATCAGTCTATTTCTGTAATTCCACAATATTCACCTGGTTTCCATTTCAGCAAGTTAAATTCTGACATGTTCTTAAAATTAAATAACAAATCAAGCCATCAATTAACTAAAATAAAATGACAATTAAGCTCAAATGAATAGTAGCAAACACCTATTATATTATCATGTACTGTGTCAAGTTCTTTATTATGCTTTATTTTATTTAATCCTAAAACAAAATAATTTCACAAAAAGGTAATTACCATCAAAAAGGCACCCTTTGTGTTTACAAATTAGGGGACAATATTCTACCCTGAGAACTGCAATCTCTCTCCCATCAACATTTTAAAATTGGCTAGACAACTTTATGACGTTTGACATTCTGATTAACAAACGGGAAGATGCTTACAAAGAAGGCACCTTGGGATTTCTTTAAATCTTTCTTCTAAGATACATTAGGATAATGTGCAAACCAAGCCTCTGAATGCCTAGTTCTTTGATTATGTATCTTCTCAAAATGTCCTCATGATATGACTGAAACTTCACCAACTCAAGATTCCTTGCTAGTTAGACATCAGGCCTAAGAAGTTGAGCTGTGAATGTGTGTGCAACCTAGAGTGGGAAGTAAAGGAGGAACTCTCTAAAATTAAGGCCAAACATGAGATTCAATTTTATCCAAAGCATATCCCACAAATTATTTCTTGTTTTTCCCCCTTACAGATATTACCAAAACCAAACTAATTGGTTCTCACCAATAGAGAGTCCTAAGTGAGCTCTGAGTTTCCGCTGCACATTGATGAATAACTACTCAATTTTTTTTTGCTATAGGATATCAAATACCACTGGGTCTCACAAAGTACATAAAGAACTATTGCCCTCTTGGGTAAGGCTGTAATAAAACAAACAGGTACAATCCCAATGAAAAAGACAGATGTTTACCTGGTCTGAGCGTATACAGGCCTTTCACAATATTTGCCATAGTTGAAGGTGTGACCTGAAATGGTGTTGACTGGGCTTCTAAAAGTAAAGCTGAAATAAGAGACCAGGTTAAAAAAAGCACACCATGCTGATTCTCAAGGTTTTATTTTTATTATTTCTCTCAAAAGCTGAAGAGTAAACAAGTGCAAGAAAAGAACAGCACAAGAGAACAAAATCAAGAGTTTATATACTAAGATTTAAAAATATATATATATATCCCTGTAGTAGTTCAATTGCACAGGTAATACATGAAGGTCTGCTAGAGCCACCAAGGAAAATGAACCAACCCAGGCAGATTGCGAAAAGAGGTAAGCTTTCTAAAAGCAACAGCATCACGGCCTTTGGAAGTGAGCTGAAAGTGCTCTCATTACACCTGGGGAATAAAATACCATGTGACAGACTTCCTCAATCATTTCTTCTTCCCTCAAAACACCATATTTAAAGCTCTTTACATTTACAGGTTAAGTACCCCTTAACAAAAATACTTAGGTATCAGAGTGATTCATGTTTCAGAGGTTTTTTGGATTTGAGAATATTTATTGGTTAAGCATCCCTAATGCAAAAATCTGAAATGCTCTAAAACTTGTCATGCTCAAAAAGTTTCAGATATCAGAGCATTTTAGATTTTCCAATTGAGGATGCTCACCATATAGTAATTTTAGTAACTTGATTACAGACAGAAACCTGCTTTCCCAATGCCTAGCTCTATCTACTTTCTTCTTAGAAAAGCTAAGGTCAAGAGATGATGATGATGATGATGATGATGATTCATTCATCTTTCTCATGTTTAAGACTTTGGTAACAAAATAACCCTGACTCTGAACATCATAATAGAGTCAGTTTTTCTGAGGTTATTTACACTGTTCTACAACAGTTTATTAAAAACATTTTTTAAGTAAGGAGGAATAATTCCTCTAAATAACATCACTAACAGATTCGAACAAATTCCATTATTTAGTGGATAGAACTCAAGCACCTGCAATTTACTAACAAATAATTATATTAAAACCTGGCATATTTTATTCTAAGTCAGGTTTATAATGAACTATTTTCCCTCTATGCCCTTCTAAAAGTGGAAACAACATCTTATTTGGCTAAAATGAGAACTAAATAAATCAACATCTGTAAAGTATGTGGAATAGGTCTTATCGAAAATAAGCAGTATGTTTAAAAATCTTTTTGGTGATCACCCACAAAACACTGTTAAACATTTACAGAGTCCCAAGTTCTGGAGCCCAAACCAATGTGACTAATGTTCACTTGTTTTATATATCTCATTAAGTATAATGCCAAGTAATTGCTCAATAAATATGATAAATTCTATTTTATTCAATTTATGAAGGCTTAAGGACCTTTATCAGTTTACTCTGAAAAGAAAAGGTATATCTACCTTTAAGTTGATTTTTATTGAAAACCAGAATATACAAGAAACAAAAGAAGGAATCTATTTGTTTTCTCTCTCACCAAATCTGGGATATTATAATTTCTTTTGATTATCCTTTTCCTATATGCTCAAGAAAACTGATTTCTAAAGTGCTAATAAGCACAAGAAACATTTATACAGGAAATAGGATTTTCTACCAGATAGTAGCATTTCTCTATAGAATTTTAACAGAAGAAAAACATTGTGTTATATTTTGAAACAAAAGCAAAAAAAAGAAAATGTCAAGATCAACTGAAAATATGTACATGGCTATAATTAATAGCTGAAATTATCTCATTAGGTAATATTCAAAGATGTCTGTAAACATCTATCCAGTCTTTTTTTTTCTTTTTTATAGCAAGTTATATGCCCAAGATTCTGGGCCTCCATTCTAGAATCTCTTGGGAACATAATAATAAAACATGTCTTATCATCATCTACACTATTATTTGAAAACCCTGTCTCTAAAATAAACTGGCTCAAAGTTCAGCAATTTCTTAATTTAAAACAAAAATGAAAAAAGAAGTTTGTGGTCAAGTTTAGAATAATTCTGGTAAAAGTATATTGTAGCAAGTAATTATGACTAATAGGAAGGCAAAAAATACTGCAAATCCCAATATGTGTCAAATTCTTAAAAAATGCCTTTAAGAACATAAAACAGGAGCTTTTAGAGGATGCTGGGACATGAAGTGATGGGGTTTCCTAACTCACTTGGAGAGGGATAACTCTTTTAGGGAAGGCAGAATGAGATGTCACCTACTGCGAGGGGGCAGGCCACCTGGAAATGGGAAAGAGGCAAAACTCATTTACTTAATCATCTGCACAGCCATGTTAAAAATTTTCCAAATCCTAATTCACAGAGAAAATGTAGACCACAAAAGGCTAAGAAGCTTGCCTATCAAAGTGACAGCCAGACTAAAGAAGGGTTTCTGCACCAAAGAGTAAAAACTAGAAAGGATTCTGCACTCCAATCTCAAAGATACAGCACAGTACTCCTCCTTAGTAAAGTAAGGAATGAAACTCCTAATATTTCTCCCTGGCCAGGAGAGAACTGAAAAAGGCACCAAGTATCAGGTGAGACATAAGACATGTCCAATAACCTGGCTAAGCTATTCCCAGTTCACTGGCCCACCCTGAGGTCAGTGTCTCTCCCTATAGACTAGGGCAGGCTTCAATGCCTCCTGCTATCTGGTTCAGAGATGTCAATATTGGGTTTTTTATTGGAAGGGAGGGAGGGAAAGAAAACAACATTGTTAGTAGTCTCTCACCCTCATAACAAATTTAATTACTTACGCATCAGGCTGTAAATGTGCTTTTCTGCAACATGTTCCGTAAACAGCTTTATAAGGTCATCTTTTAAGTCTCTATTAAGCTTGGTTTCGATGTAAAACTTATTCTGAAAAGGAAATTATTTTTCATGTATCAACTGGGGGATACGAGTAGTCTTGTGAACTGAAGCACTAAATATTATTTTAGGAGACATGCATAAAGTCATCAATTTAAAAAAACCATCAAACAAGAGCCCACCACTATGAGTTACAAGTCTTTCTGGAATGAGGTTGACAAAGTAAGACGATAAATAACTATGAACCATACATCTCCAAAGAGCACTGGAAGATCTCAAATATTAACTCAACAGGAATGTAGACTTTATGGAATCACACTGTGTGACATCCCCTTTAAAATCCTCCACCATCACCTAAAGAAACACTAGCAAACACTCATTAAAGGCACCCCATTTACTAACAAGATAGGCTAAAAGCAGGCAGTGGTGACTCCTGCACATATTCCACTTCCATGACTAGCCAGTCAGCTTCTGGCATTCCACAGAGTCCATCTTTGCTTAAGAGGTAGACACACTCAGGGTAGCATAATCAGACTATGAAAAGGCAGGCTTGAGGGCAAGATTCTTAGGACCACAAGGAGAACAAGATGAAACAGATGTGGTGGACAGCAAAGAGACAAAAAAAGAACCATGGATTCAAAACACCTGGAGACTGCCTCCTTCTACAGTTCTAAGACAGGACACAATGCTTCTCCTTATGTACTTAATTCACAGACAGAGGTTTAATCAAGTTTTCTGTTTCTTGCAGCTGAATGACTACAGTGACTGGCAAGTCAAAAAAAGATCAAATTTGTTCATGCTTAAATGTCAAGGCCTAAGAGTAGAAAACACAAAGTTAACAAGTTGCTCACTGGTTCTAAATTCATAATGATTTCTCTCTTTTAAAAAAATCATAACAAGATGCATATGGTTAAAAAAATAAAAGCATGCAAAAAGGTATGCAATAAAAATAAGTCTCCTATAGAAGACCTTCTGTCCTATTCCCAAAGGTCCCACTCTGTATTGGGGAAATTACTGTCTATTCTTTCTAAAATGTTCCTCACATAAGTAGATATGTACTCTTTTTCACTTAAAAAGAAAACACCTGCTGATGAGGAACCATTACACACTGCTTTGTACCTTGCTTTTTCACACCAATGTTGTGTATGGCAAAATTTTTCCCTATAAGAACTTAGACATCATTATTTTTACATATTTCCTATTGTCTTATTAAATAGGTTTTTTCCCCAATTTTCTGTTATTAAAAACAATACTGCACAATTCTTACATATATACAGTATTTGCATATATTTATGAGTTTATTTATAAGATAAATTCCTAGAGATACAATTCCTGAGTCTTCCAATATTTAAGACCTTATGGCATAGTATCTTAATGTATGTTCTCTTCCTACTCTTTAGTAACCAGACTCATTCAACAGAAATAGTATGAAAACTTCAGAAGCACTTAGAAACTCTTTAAGTTATTTTACCTCTTTAAATAACAGATATCCAACTTTTTTTTTTTTTTTTTTTTTTTTTTTTTTTAGGTATAATCATGTTAAGTTTCAATATCCTAAACAAAACACAAAACACATGATGTCTTTATTTGATCTCTATGTCTTTCAATGAGACTCTTTTCTGATAATTCAGTGGCTTGGACACAATCTATTTTCTAACGACTTTATTTCTTAAAATAGTAATATAGAATTCTAAGAGAATAATTTTGACAAGTAACACAAAAATTTGACTTCTGTTCTGTGATTATAAGGAACATGAATATGTTCCTAACAGGTTATTAACATTTCAAACTATTATTTAAATAATGTACTTTTCCACCATAAGAATACCAAAGGTTAAAATTTTAAAAAATAAATTTAACAAACTTTCATGAGTAACTAGAAAGCAAATTCAAATTCTTAAGCTATGTGAAAAGGTATACTTAAGCTTTTTAATTTTACAACCTAATATCCTTTATTTGAATTTTGCTAGGTAGAAGAGTTAAGTGTGAGGTTCATTTATTCTTACTTGATACAAACTTCTTAAACCCCAGGATCCCACCATAAAGTTTAAGAAAGCAATAATGGCAGCACAGACAAGTATAAGTCACTTTCTTGCCTTTTCTTTCTTTTTTAATTTTAATTTAATTTAATTTTATTTTATTTTTACAAATTAGCTATTAGTTTTGATCAAAATCCAAGTTATGCTCATTTAACTGTATTTTTATTTCTAACTCACCTAGCCAACATGCTTATAGATAAATGCCATTTAAATGGCAGACATGGAGGTAAATAAACCTACTCATCTACCTTTAATTCCCCTTTTCCACAACTACACCCGAGACCCTATCCTTCAAGCTCTGCTATCACTCATCATCTCTACTGAAAATTTTAGAACAGCAAGAATAAGGAATTTACTAGAATGAGAATGAAATATCTGCTCCATCAGCATAAGATATTTATCTAATAAATACTCCTGATAACCCTAGAGGATTGCACCAAATTGCTACAATGTGGCCATCTCCCAGGCTTCCTGACCCTTTCCAAGAACTAACCCAGCCCACCCAGGTACACTAATACTATGATGATGATGATGATGACGACGATGACGATGATGATGATGACGATTTTTGGTGGTACTGGGGATTGAACGTAGGGTATAGTGCATGCTAATCAAGTACCCCCCACTGAGCTACATCACCAGTTCTTTTCTTAAGTCTTATTTTGAGACAGGGTCTCAACTAAGTTGCCAAGCTGGCCTCAAACTTGTGGTCTTCTGGTCTTAGCTCTTTGAATAGCTGGAATTATAGATATGTAACACTTCACCCAGTTAATATGTTTGACTAGTATGATTCATAAAGAGGTTCAGGCACTTAAACCAAAAGCAAAGTCTCTTTTATCAATTTCTTCTAAGGTAAGGTCTTGGTAAAACAATAGGTAAATACAAGCTTCTTCTGCATTAACTATAAACCCTTATTAATTTTTACAACTCTTATCAGTACCCAAAGAATAATTAAGTTTAAATGAAAATCCTGCACTACAAGATCTTTTGGAAAGTACCTTCTAAGTCAGAAATAACTGGAGGTAGCTTTGTTTTTGTTTTAAATAAAGTACATTTTACAAAGACTAAGTCATTTTTAAGATTGATAGTCCACACATAGCAACGTATATGCTACAGAATGCAGAAAACAACCAAATACCCCATTTCCTAATCTAACAAAGAAGAGTTGGAATAATGGTTTCTACAGCTCTTTCCATTAGGAACGCTAACATTAAGATCCCATGATTCTATAATTAAAAGGAAGAAGTAGTTAATCAATAAGTTACAGTCTACAAATTATACTTCTAGCATAACTCTCCAAGTAAACAAGATCATCAGAATGGAAGCATTTTATTTCCCACTTCTTATGCAATGACTTACTTGGCATTTTGCATACATCATATTTTTAGATACAAGCCTTAACTGCATTCTAAGGACAAGAAATCTTATGTATCTTTTATTTTCCCAAGACCAAGCACAGTCTGTTCCACATAACCATAGATACAATAAACACTCATTGGGTGTTTGCTAATTACTAATGCCTCCTGGATTATTCAAGCGGGAATTAGGGAATTTCAAAACAGACAAAGGGAAAAATAAATAATTCTTCCATGTCAATGACTATTAAACATTAGTGAATGAATTTTTCATTTCACAATATGGAAATTCCACAAAATACTAGTAAAAAAAAAATAACTAGAATGTTTAACTCTGCTTCTTTTGGAAAGGAGAAAACAGCTCTAACTTACCATATATATGAAAAGAGGCACAATACTCTGCAATGCTCCCATATATTGTCCAAGAGCTATATTAAATCTTTCAATATAGAGATCTGGAGGGCTGGCCTGTAAGAAAGAATGTAAACATGATCACTCTAGCAAACCAGAAAAAACTCCTTCCACCACAATTGGAAATGCAAATAGGCTTCGAAGGAATCCAAAATTCATACTGAGATTCACAAAAGAAAAGGAGAGACACTTCCTTTACACTCTGAAATTTGGTTAAGACTTTGTTCCAAAGTCTGTTATGTAAAATTGAGCTTTGGCTTAGCTATCTTTAAAAATTATATAACCTCAACACACTCATTAAAAGTTATAAAATGGTGCATTCCAAATTAAGTATGATTTAAAAAATTAACACTGAATTTAGACATTTTCTATACAAACCACACTATATTGAGGCACCTGATGGGTGGATGAGACTCAAGGAAGTAACACAGGCTCAATGTTATTAGAATGGTGAATGAATAGGCACAGTAACATTGAGATCTATGCCAGGTGTGCTGTAAACAGCTTCTGTAGCTAACCAGTTATAAACATTGTTAGAGCAGAAACGAAATATTCCATGTGTATCTGCAGCTCTAGAGAATAGTAAAATTATAATGCATGTCTCCTTATTTAACTCACTGTTACAAAATATCAAGTCACAAAGCCATAAAGAGAGCACTTCCAACTTTATTGCGTTCGACACTAAATATGTAGCATGTTGAAGTCCTAGTCCCCCAGTGCAGCTGTATTTGAAATAAGGATATAATTAATATTACATGAGGTCGTTAGGTAGGGTCCCGATCCTATAGAATTAGTGTTCTTATAAGAAAAGACACTAAAGAGTTCACTATGTCCTACCCCTCTGTCCCCCCAACATGGCTTAGAGGACAGGCTACATGAGGGCTTCAGTGAGGGGACAGACATCTCTCAGCCAGGAGGGGAGCCCTCACAAGGCACTGAGTCAACTAGCACTTTATGGTGGACTTCCCAGCCTCCAGAACAATAGGAAAGAAACCTGGAGCTGGGCATGGTGGCACATGCCTGTAATCCCAGCAGCTCAGAAGGCTGAGGCAGGAGGATAATGAGTTCAAAGCCAGCCTCAGCAACTCAGTGAGACCTTGTGTCTAAATAAAATGTAAAAAGAGCTGGTGGTTCAGTGGTTAAGCACCCCTGGTGTTCAATTCCCAGTATAAAAAACAAACAAACTTGGACTTGGTTAAATAATCCATCTTTGGCATTTCATTTAAATCTAAATTTCTATTTCACTATTTAACAAGACTATGTGGCATTGGGCAAATCATTTAGCTTTCTGAACTTCAATTTTCATTTTAAATAGGAAAAACACCAACTGTGCTACTTCCAAGATGTGCTGAGAATCAAAGAAAATAACGTGGAAGTGCTTTGAAAAATATACAACTAGGAAGAATAAAACTCCTTTCCAAATTAGCTTCACACATGCCCAATTCTTTAGGAAAAACCCATTAACCTTTTTAAAAGCATTAAAATGGTTATATATTATAGGCAAACTTGAAACTATCATTAATAAAAAGAATCACAGTATCTTCTTTTAAATCACCTCAAAGGACTCTCGAAGTGATATTTTAGAATTTAAAGAAATAAAATTTACAAGTATTATGTGAGAAAAGAAAATCTTAAAAGCTATTACATTAAAATAATATTCCCTTTTCATAAAAGGACATTTTATCCAAAAGTTAAAAATAAGAACACTGATCAAAAGGCACATTTAACAGCAGGCAGCACAAATAAAATTGAATTCCTTAGTTATTCTTTACAAGAATTCCCAAAGCCTCAAAGGTTATGAGTATTAAAAAGTACTTTTTGTACTGAATCAAATGTTAGCTTACTTTTTTTATTTCCACATTTCATGCAACACTTATTCGAAACCTTTTAAATGACAAGACTAGAAATTTTAAGTCTTCTAAGATAAACCCAATCTCTTCTAGAAACCTATAAATAAGTGCCATTTTAAAAATTCTAATCAAATTGTATTTCCTTAAAACTTAAGTTTAGCATACCTTAGGCCCCATTAACTGCTACCTAGTTGATTTACATTATTTCAATGTAACAGTATTTGGCTTGGACATTAAATTATTTTCTCAAATAAAACAAGAAAAAGCAAACTGCCAAAAAAACTAATAATCATTACTCCAGAGTTGCTCCAACTTTTCATAATGTGCCTATACTCTCTGAAATTTGTAATAGAGCTAAGTGGGAATGTTTTCTCTTTCCTGGGTGTGCATGCCTGACCAGGGGAGTGTGGGGGGATGGATATGCATTCATTTGGTTTAAAATTAAAGTTAGTTCAAATGCATTTAGAGTTTCTTTTTTTACATTCATAATTTTTTACATGATGGAATATATTTTGAAATATTATACAGATATAGAATAAGTATAACTTGTTCTAATTAGGATCCCATTATTAACTCCTTTCTCCTTGAAGCAACTATCACTTAAATTCTTTCATATCCTTCCAGGAGAATTTTATGCCATATAATAAAAGCACTGCTTCATTTATAGCTCTTGAGGCACAAATGCAAATGTGTAACCGCACTGATCTGCATTTTTCCTAACAATGTATCTTGAAATCAAGGTTATTCTAGTGATTCTCAGATATTTTATTCTCTGGAATCCTTTGCACTCTTAAAAATAACAGAAGATTCCAAAAAGTTTTTGTTGACATGTGAGTTATACTGATGACTATAAGAAATTAAGCCAGGCACGGTAGCATGCACCTGTAGTCCAAGGTACTGGGGATACTGAGGAGGAGGAATCACTTGAACCCAGCAGTGTGAGATCCCATCTCAAAATTAAATAAGGCCTTAAAAATATGTATTAATTCTTTCTAACTTGTCAACGAGATTATTATTACATCTTAATGTGTTACATCACATCTTAACATTTTTATGAAAAAATTACACAAAACAAAAAGGAAATTCAGGTAAAATGTCATTACTCCAGCATTTCTGCGAGTCTCTTTAGAATCTGGTTTAAGAAGATACCTGGATTCTCGTATCTGCTTCAGTATTAAACCAACTTCATGTATTATTTAGAAAGTAAATTAAGAAACTTTAGTCTCACACAGCTAGGTAGATGGAAAGAGAAGACTTATTTTAATAAACAGTCTTTCCAGGTAATTGTAGATATTTTTCTCTGGAAGTTGGCAAGTGGTAGTTTCTTAAAGGTTAGTTGCCATGAAATCTAAAACTGTCAGCAATTTTTACACACACACACACATATATATATACTTTTAAATTTCCCATTTTTTATTAGCAGCATAAAATAGAATTCATTATATAATCATACATGCATACAATGTAACAATATAATTTGGCATTATCATACCCTAGTATGATAATGGGACCTTTCCCTCTCCTTGGTTCCTTTCCTCTACTCTACTGATCCTCCTTCAAATTTCCTGAGATCCTTCCCCAACCCAACCTTTCTTTTCCTTTTAACTTTCTTGCTTCCACAAGAGAGAAAACATACGACCCTTGACTTTCTGAGTTTGGTTTATTTTACTCAATAAAATGTTCTCAAGTTCCATCCATTTTCCTGAAAATGACATTAATTTCATTATTCTTTATACCTGAGTAATACTTCACTGTGTATATATACATTTCCTTTATCCCTTCATCCACTGATGGACACCTAAGCTGGTTCCGCAGTTTGTCTATTATGAATTGTGCTGCTATAAACATGGGTATGCTTGTATCACAGGTATGCAAGAATCATGATGATTTTAATTCTTCAGGATAAATACAGAGAAGTGGTATACCTGGGTCATATGACGGTTCCAACCCTAGTCTTTTGAGGAACCTCCATGTTGATTTTCATGGTGGTTGTACTAATTTACACCCCAACAATGTAAAAGTACTCCTTTTTCTCCACATCCTCCCCAATATTTATTATTGTTCATATTCTTGATGGTTGCCATTCTGACGAGAGAAATGAAATTTCAGTGTAGCTTTGATTGGCATTTCCCTAATTGCTAAAATGCTGAAACATTTTTTCATGTATTGTTGGCCATTTGTATTTCTTCTTTTGAATTATCTGTTTTAATTCATCATTTGCCCACTTATTAACTGGGTTATGTGTGGGTTTTTTTTTTTTTTTTTTGAGTTCTTTATATGTTCTAGATGTTAATCTTCTGTCAGAAGAACAGCTGACAAATATTTTCTCCCATTCTGCAGGTTCTCTCTTCACTTTCTTGTTTCCTTTGATATGTGGAAGCTTTAAAACTTGATGCCATCCCATTTATCAACTCTTGGTATTATTTCCTGGGCTCCGGGGGTCCTACTGAGAAAGAAAATCATTGTGTGTGCCTATGTGTCGGATTGTTTTCTACAAGGAGTTGCATAGTTTCTGATCTAATTCCTAGGTCTCTGATCCATTTTGAGTTGACTTTTGTGCAGGATGAGAGACAAGGGTCTAATTTCATTCTTCTACATATGGTTAGCCAGCTTTCCCAGCACTTTGTTAAAAAGGTTACCTTTTCTCTAATGTATGTTTCTGTCACCTTTGTCAAAGAATGAGATGACTGTGTCTGTGTGGGTTTGTCTCTGTCTCTTCTATTCTGGATCACTGGTCTATGACTCTGCTTTTATACTAGTATCATGCAGTTTTTGTTACTACAGCTCTGTAGTATAATCTGAATTCATACATTGTGATGCTTCCAGCATTGTTGTTGTTGTTTTTGGCTTAGAATTGCTTTGGCTATTCTGGTTCTTTTATCCTTCCAAATGAATTTTAGGACAACCCCCCCGGCCCCCTGCAACCACCAGTTCTGTGAAGAACGTCACTGATATTTGGATAGGGATCGCACTGCATCTATATACTGCTTTTGGCAGAATGGCCATTTTAACAATATTAATTCTGCTTATCTATGAGCATGGGAGGACTTTCCATAGTGTGTATTCTTCAATTTCTTTCTTCAATGTTCTATAGTTTTCACTGTAGAAGCCTTTCACCTCCTTGGTAATTTATTCTTAGTTGTTTTATTATCATGAATGGGATGGTTTTCCTGATTTTTCTCAACAGATTATTAGTACTGTACTTTATTACATTAAAACTCTGCTTTATTTTCTACTTTAAACAGATTTTTAACATACCTATTTTCTACCATCATGCAATGGTCATTTGGGAAAGACGACTGAGATACAAATCTAGCTGCTGGCACATTTCATTATATAATATCAAAAAGACATATTTTTAGTATTACTGCCCATCTCATCAGTTAAGTCTTTTTAAGTACTGGGAAGTTATCAAGGTCACAGTGGTAGATAAAATTTTTCTAAAATTCTAATACTGGCCACAAATATTGTCCATTATTCTCCCTGAACAGAATTGTTTTATTTATTTTTGAGAAATTGTTGGTCAAATACCTAAGTCTAAATAACCACAGTTTGTCAATCATTCAAGTGAAAATGGCATTTCATGGGGCAGAGGGGGAGGGGTGCTGGTTTACTCAAAACTCATGTAACCATACTAGGGCTTCTTTTCAAAATCACCTCTAGACATTGATGGTTTTCCATTTCTTCACACAGAGTATTTTTTAAAGTATATCAAAGTCATAATTTTCACTGCTTCATCTAGGCATTCATAAGTGAAACTGGCTTTTACACACACACACACACACACACACTTTCTGGCTAATACCACCATATGAAAGTAAAGATTTTTGTTAAGATCCCACGATTTTATTCACACTACTTCTGCACCATCAGTTTAAATGTCAACATAATGGAAAGCACAAATAATATCCAAATAAAAGTAGAAAAAGAGTTGATTTTTCTGACCCTCCAAAAGGGTTTCAGTTACTCTCAGAGGTCCTTGGGGGACATTTATCATCTAATCATATGCATCCTTATATTAAAAGATAATTTTAGTGTTTAGTTTTAAGTAAGCCAATCTATTAAATACAACTAAAAATGTATACTTTAACAGTGTATCAGTAAAGCATGAGAAATGCTTTAAAGCAAGAAAGAAAAGGTCTGATCTGATACACATACCATACTCTCAAAGAAGAAAGGGAAAAGAAAGCTTGTCACCTTTAATATCTAAAGCTAAATAAGGAAGTTTGGGTGACAAGTCTGTCTCATTAGTTGTATATTAATTTTAGAAGAGGATAACTTATTTAAGTAATATTACCAGCCATAAGCCTTAAATACACTATGATCTAGGTCAGTACTGTCCAATGAAACTATCTCCACTGTTCAATATGATAACCACTTATCATTTGTGCCTATTAAGCACTTAAAATATGCTTAATAAAACCAAGGAACCGGGCTGGGGAGATAGCTCAGCTGGTAGAGTGCTTGCCTTGCAAGCTTAAGGCCCTGAGTTCGATCCCCAGTACTGCAAAAAAAAAAAAAAAAAAAAAAAAAAAAAAAACCAAGGAACCAAATTTTTACTTCATTTTAATAAATTTTAACTTTTAATAGTGGTTACTTGGATACTATAGATATAAAATATAAATAGATTCTACAATTTCATATTTATATCCTTCTCCTATGCATATCCCCCCATTATCCTCCTATCCCACCAAAATGAAGCTTAAAAAAAAGTTTTAAATATATTTTCTAATCTTCACAAAAGCATTGTGGTTAGCTTCAAGCAAATAAAAAGATATTTGTATGTTCAAACGAAGTAGGAGGTAAAGAGGACCTAATAAACATGACAAGGCAACTAACACAAACCTTTGAAGAAGTAACATAGGTTCACTAAAATTTTAAAAAATTAAAAAACTATAGAAAAATAATCACTACCAACACTGGCGATAACTACCATTAACATTCATGTTTCTTTTCTTCTGTTTTGTTGTGTATCTATTTTTAAACAAATATGAATTATTCTGCTGCCTGCTTTAATTGCTTAGCTAAGTCTCATCAACATCTCTCCCAGGTCCAAGTTCTTTTCTGCAACAAAATTTTACCAACTCTCTGGACACATCATCATCTTCTTCAGTCCCCGCCCCTGCACCCAATGTCTGCTAAGGCTGCTCCTTGCTGTTTATGTTATCCAGGTTTATGTGGATTCTCCCAAACTCAGACCAACACTCCAGGAGTGCAAAGGTGTTGAGTGGCTTCAGCAACACCACCTTATACCTAAACATAAGATATTGTGCAGTCCCTGTCTCAGAAGAAAGAGATGGGGTTCAAGAACAAGGGTACATTACAACAGGAAAGTGGACCTCAAAGACTGTCACTCTGCAAATCACTGGAAGGGTGTGTGAATGATGAAGATTCTCGGCCACACTCTAAAGTCCTGACTTTGAAACTTTCCAGAGGTTCCTTTTTTTTTTTTTTTTTTTTTTTTTTTGAGGTTCCTATTTTTAATGAGGGCATCAGGGATTCTGTAAACAGCTGGCCAAATTGGTAGAAATCTCTACCTCAGGCCTCTTAAGCCCTGTGGGAAGGAAAGCTGGAGATCCAGGCGGGTGGGCAGGCCTCAACCATGCAGCACGAGGCACCCACTGCACACCAAGAGGCTGTGCAGACGCAGACCACACCACGACTAGGAAGACAGGGTCCAATAACATCCTAACTCTCGGCATTAGACTACAGGTGAATTTTCTTTTATATTTAACAGCTTCTTGACCAGTATCAAACTCAGGGATTATAAAGTGAGTAAAATATACTGTGAAGTTCTACCTCATTCTACATCATTCTCACCATTTTTTTTTTTTTTGAGAAAAAAACTGATTCATCTTGATAATCGATTTTTTTCAGCTTATCGGACACCTTAGGTTTATCTTACATTTGCAACATCCAACCAAGTGAAATGAATTCCAAAGAGTGACACACTTCAGGAAGGAAGGAAAGGACACATGAACTGCTTCTCCTCTGGTAATTAGTCATAAAAGCAGGTAAGCAATCAAGAAGTTGGTCTGCCTGTTGTGGTTTGGGGATGGAAAGCAGTAAGTGAAGAAACCCAGGCATGCTTCATTTGGGTCCCCCCTGAGCAAAATGTTGGTGATTAGCAGGCAGTAGAAAATATGAAAAAATACACCCCAGGAACCCACTCAGCTTCAGAGCAAAAGCCATTTGCCACAGCAAAGAGTAAGGAACCCACCTGAACCCTTGTTACCTTTATTTGACCTGAGGCAAAAACTGTAGCTCCCTTCTGTGACAGGCAAAGGTCAATCACCATTTTCAGCCTGCAGATCTCTGCACTACTACAAAGCAAAAAATACACTGCTGCTAAGGGAGGCAGGAAACAACCTCACTCCCAAGATCCCTCAGATTCAAGTAAACTTTGGTCATGAAAGGATTCAGAGATTAGAGTGGAGGGAAGACCCACCTGCACTCTAGACCACCCATGAGAGCAGAGCCTGCAGGTCAAATCTGGTTTACTCACTTAATAAATTAAAGTTTTTACTGGAACACAGCATTGCCCATTTATTTGTGTAAGGTCTCTGGCCACCTTCACACTGCCACAGAAGAGCTGAATAGTTGGGAGAGACCATAAGGTCTATGAAGATATTTATTTACTGTCTGTTCCTTAACAGAAAAAGTCTACCAACCCTGTTCAGGACTCCCAACTGAGGATGAAAAGTCATCTGCAACAGGGATGGGGAGAAGGGAGGTGGGGCGCTTACAGAGCACCCCACTCCAGCCAGGCTCAGGGACATAGGAATACCTATGACTGAGGCAGGAGAGCAAGAGAACAACAACAACAACAACAAAATCCACACATAGAACTTGCACTGCCAGCCCAGGCCTTGGACCAAACAATAACAACTACCCATGCAAAGGGAGGGACAGTAATGCAAAGAGAGACACCCCAGCCCCAGTGAGACAGGGCCTGTTAAGACTTGAGGGAAGAGCAAAGCACTGAAAAGAATCCTTCTGGATCACTTAAGAACAAGCCAGTCACAGCCTACCACTGAGGAATCAGAGGCTGAGAACAACTGAACTAGGACCCAACTCAACTACTGACACATGGATTCAACAGCTTGACAGAGGATAGGCACATCTATTTCTAGGCCTAAGTATCATGCATGTCAGTCTCCACTGGTTTTTCAAACACAATATCCAACATTCAATCAAATCCTAAGAGACACCAAAAAACAAAAACAAAAACTACAATCTGTTGTCAAGAATTAAACATTCAATAAGTCCAGAAGCAAAGATGGCCCACATGACATTATCCAACAGAGCCTTTAAAATAACTATGACATACATAGTGACCCAGTGTTATAGTTTGGATCTGGACTGTCCCCCAAAGTCTCACGTATAAAAAAGTCTTGGTCCTAGGCTGGTGGAGCTCTTGGGAAATGGAGGAATCTTTAGGGGGTAGGGCCTAGCTGGAGGAAGCAGTCAGTAGAGGTGCATCTTTGAAGGGTACCATCAGGACCCTGGTCTCTTCCTCTGCCTCTTCACCTTTTCTCTCTTTTTGCTTTCTGGCCACCATGACACACTGCTCTGCCATGGGCTCCCTACCTCACAACAGGCCCAGACTTAACAGAGCCAAGCAACTAAGAACTGGAACCTTTGAAACCATAAGCCAAAATAAATCTTTCCTCCTCTAGGTTGATATTCTCAGGTATTTTGTCACTATGACAGAAAGCTAACACACCTAATAAACAACATTCACAAAAAGATGAGAGTTTTCAGCAAAGAAATTGAAACTGTTTTGGAAAAAAAATACTGAAATGGAAATGCTAAACATTCTCAAATAATTTCTTTGTGATCTTTTAACACTGACAGCTATATTACCATCTACGACTCCGGCATTTTGTATGCTATACAAATAGACCCGGATGCCATCTCACATGATCTTCATATTTTCTGAACTGAGCTAGGAATTCCTTTTTCAAAAAAAAAAAAAAAAAAAAATCTGCCCCTACATGATTAATTTTGGCAAAAACAACTCGGGTATAATGTGGTTTGAGTCTAACTAGCTTATCCCGTTACTCTCGAGAATAAGACCATGCCACAAAAGATCTGTCAGGGCCCTGGAAGTAACCCAGTGTAAACGAAGCTGACAGATATGCTACATAAAAACAGAATTTCTTCCGAAATAGACAAATACCCCTGACATTACATTTTCATTGCATTCCCATTCTTACTGGACAGGTATTATTTCTATATAACAATGTCCCCCAAAATAGTAAGTTATACAGAAGGTAAATGAACCTTAGGACTATTAAATGCTTATAACATTATGTACTCCTAAGAGAAGGTTTAATAATGGTTTCAATAACAGCTACGCAGAGGAAGCCAAGTGTGCCTAGCAGAAGACAGCAGACACTGCTATTTTCACTTAGTCTCAACCAAGTGCCATTGTTGTTACTACCACCGTTTGGAAAGCTGCTCAGATTTCTAAAATAATACTGTACTCATTTCCAAATACTGTTTGGGCTTGAATAATAAAATGAGTTGAAGCCTGGCTTCTGTGATCCTAGATTTTTGTAAATTATCCACATAAGTATGAAGTAATGTGGGTCCTAATTCTAGCTTCTAAGCTGGCTGGGTGATAATGGGACAGTTACAAAGATTTAAGGTTAGTTAATGGAGTAAATATCCAAAAGCCAGAAAAGACAGAAGCCAGAAAGACTAACAGATGTGTCACTTTTCTATAAAGTGAGCTGATAACACTTGTGAGCTTGCTACTTTATGCTTATATGCTTGTTTTTTAAAGAAAATATTCTTCCTTATCTTTTGAAATTTAAGTATACAGCACTGTCTCAAAACAAATATTCATAAAAATGCAATTCATGATTCTACTCTGTATACTCTGATGACTAATGCAAATAACCACTCATTATTTAAGTGATTTTACTCTCTTGCTTATAACAAATTCCATTTTCAAGTTCAGGATACAGTTTCAACTGGAATAAGGAGATGCCTCTAAGCAACCTCAACTGTAAAGTAACAGACTTTCTACAGACTTACAGTAAGTTATTTACTGAATCTCTACTTGGGAGCTGGTCTTTGTTAAACCCTATGAAGCCATATGTGAAAGACAACACAGTCCCTATCTTCAAAGTTGACAGTAAAACTTATTAAAACTGTGGCCTAAATGAGATCCTATGGAATGACTGTGTGTCAGGGTATCACTCACTAGCAAATTCTCTGAGATAAGTACAACAGTAACAACAGCTGAAGTTCTAGTTTGGATTTAAAAATAGATCTCCAAACACATTCTCCAGAAAAACTCAGTAAAATACACAAGTGAAGACTTCCTCACCATCTGGTAATGATATTTGTTTTACTTGCAATCTATGAAGAAAGGTACCAGGCAACTCTCTTATTACTTAAAATATTCCTCACTCTATTCAGGAGTAAACAGTAAATAGCATATTTGAGGGAAGAAAGGGTTTTTCCCCCCCTTTTTAAAAATACTTTGTAGTTCAACAGATATAAAATAAAAATTAAAGGCTTAAAAACACATACACAAAATTTCAAAGACCATGAAACAAGACAACTAGGTTGAGTTATGCTGCCACCCACTGGACAGAAAATAAACATCAAAGTAATACTTGTCCTAATTTTAAATACCAGGACATTGAGTTTACCAGCAGTTTGGCAGAGTTTTTATATGCAATCCGCTTTCTATAAAGGCTGAATCATATATAAAATATTGACTAATTCTGGTTTAGCTTCTATTAGCTTCCATTACTAATTGGTTTGAGAACCAAATCATATATTTAACTTGAAACCAAGATACATTCTGCATAAAAGACATCAAATTACTCTAATTTTATTAAAAGGGTTTAAATTTAATTAGCTAACTTCCTTTAAAACAGCTGACAAACAAAGTTATTGTAAATTCATCCATATTTGAAATTAAAAACCTCCAGAATATTCCTCCGAAGCCTCCTCTGTTTTTGTGGTCTCTCTGCATCGAAATACACTGACCCAGGTATTATCAGTGCTATTCCTCCCACTTTGTTACCTTGGCCTGAGAACCAAGTCTCTGTTTAAACACTGTTTACTGGGGGTGATGAAGTGTTAAGTTTCAAAACACTAAAAAAAAACACCTATTAATGGATATTAACTATAAAACTATCATCAAAAGGAAAATATTTGGTGAAAATGAAAATATACTCACAAAATAAATTAAGATGTACAATAAATTTACTTATGTTACTTGAGGGGGATGACTCATAATTGTTTCAGTGGATTCTCAATTCAGACATACACATTTTTAAAAAAAGTCAACAAGTGGGAATGTCATTAAGACAGTTTTAAGAGTAAAAAATTTTTCATCCATTAAATTCAATTACCACATTGCAGTGGGGCAAAAAAGTATATTCTAAATGTTGTCATTTAAAATACTTATTATATCACTCAAAAAAAGAAACCACATCAAACTCTCAGTGACTTAAAATGTAGCTTAGAAAAGTGTGATACATCCACAAAATGGAGTATTATATAGCCATAAAAAAGAAATGAAGTGCTAATCATACTACAGTATGACTGGATCTTGTAAAATTTTGCTGTCAGACACAAAAGGTCACATTCTCATATGATTTCACTTGTATGAAATGTCCAGCATAGGCAAATCTGCAAAGACAGAAAGCAGATTAGTGGTTGATAAGGTCTGAGGAGCATAAAGAATAGGGAGTGACTGTTAATGGGTACTAGGTTTCTTTTTAGGTGACTAAGATGTTCTGAAATTAGTGGTAATTGCTGTACAACTTTGTGACTACTAAAAAACCACCGAGTCATACATATCAAAAGGTCTTAGGGTGTGCGTTTTACCTCAATGAAAAATGCATTTCGAAAATAGATTAATAAAAATATAGCAGAGGTTCTTTCTCACTCATGTCATATTCCTCTCTTGAGGGTCTGCTCCATGTTACCCTTAGGCAGGAAGTGAGCCTCTGCCATCTGCAGCACTGTGGCAGAGCTGATCCTAAAGGCTCTCTGGGTACACACTCTACTTTCACTCACAATTTATGTGTCAAAGCAAGTCACTTGGCCAAGTCTAACTTCAATCCCACCACATACCAGAAGGGGACTGGACACATCTGTCAACAGCTCTATGACCAGCACATTTATTTAACAAGTACTTAACATTAATTCAAGCCTACGACAGGCCAAAAAAAGCCAACATTAGAAGTCAGCATCCTTGCCTGCAAGGAGCTCACAGCACTGCAAAGATGACCTCCTGTCTGGTAATTAAATGTACACCAAGGTGTTATACTAAGCACTACAGTAAACAACAGAAAGTGCTGCAGAAGCAAAGAAGAAAACATGATTAATTAAGCCTGCCTGGATAGGGAAATGAAAAGCTGGGCGAACTCTAACAAACAGAATGCCCCTCTCCCAGAGGGAGGGGAGGAAATAAGTAGTGGCCAAAGAAACTGAGAGAAGACACGATGGAAAGACAGTCCGCTTCAAATTAAAAAGACTAAATACTGTCACTGCATTATCTTGCTGAGTAGAGTGTGAAGAGCCATCTAAGTTTATTAAGGAGCAGAGTGTTTGTTCTGTAGGTAAGTGGAGAGTCAAAAGGTTCAGAAAATGGACTTGGGGAAGGTGCAGGGCCCAGAGACAAGGTAGCAACCTTTTCCTCTTGTCCAGACAAGCACCCATGAGGACTTAAATTAGGGAGGCGGTAGAGATAGAATTGAGACATTCCACAAGAGGAAAAATTAGCAAGACTTTTAACTCATTTCATATTCCTATCCAATCTATTAGAACTACCGTTACACCTTTCCCCTAAAAGATGCTAAAAAAAAAAATAAACTTGTATGCTAGTTTTTCTGTGCCCTTAGCATCTAGCATCCTGCCAGCACAGGGACACTGCTTGTTAAACTATACGTCCTCAAACCACCATCCTTACCCTTTCCCTGCTCAAGTCCCCTCAACTCCTAACGTTTCTAAGAAAACCAAAATGATCTTTGTATCCTGTAACGCTACCTCTCTTCTAACCATGAAGTTACTGTCTTACACTGTCTCCTTGACCTCTACAATGCATCCCCAGACTGACCCTTTTCCCCGTTTGTTACTGTCAGGTCCACAGTTTCTGATCCAAGATTCCTGAGTCACATGAGACCCTGCAATCAGAACTTCTTACACATAGAAGGTATCGTGATATATATGCCCTACAATACACTCTAATCCCATAGGCATAGGAACAGCACACTGATACTTCTGGGATAAAGTATAGGAATGTTCCCATTAAGTTCCTCATGAGTTTGGTTAAAGTTTTACTACCACATCAGTTTGGGAGCCAGTTTTTTAAAAAACATTCCTTTTTCAGATTTTTCCTCTTTTTGTAATTGCAGATAAGGGACTGGGTAGCTGCTGTAACTCACCTTGTCTACCACAATCACCACCTCCCTACATCTCCTCCTCTTCTACTCTAATGCACCTTATATTCTTTTGTCACACTGATCTTCTAAGATGCAATTCCTGACATTTAAGGGATTTTACCAGTTGGCTCCAATCTGCCTTTTTGAGTCTTTTCTCCTTCCAGTCTCCCTGAAATACCCTTCACTCCAACTGCGCAGGACCACTCCTCATTATCAGTCTGCTGGGTTTCTCCACAGGACAGCCTCTGTGCACCACGTTACCTGATGCTGCCGTCCCCTCAACCCTAACCTGGCTGGGCTCAACCACCTTTGCATAACAAAGCGCCTTCCTCACTCTTCTCTGTGCCACGTTTCCCTGAAAAGTTCTCATCCTCTTCATGGTCTGCTAGCAGAGATTGTGATTTAATTCCCTCTTTGAATTTCAACTGTTATTCTTTTTCTGATTTCCTGAGATAAATGCTAGAGTCATTGATTTTCTGATCTTACTTTCTAACACGAATTTTAGACTTCGACATTTTCTAAGACTGGCTTAACCCCACAAGGCGTGACCGGTGGCACAAACACTACCATTCAGATGCAGGTGCTGACTGACACTCAATTTCCTCTATCGCACATAGGTTTTTGGAAGTATAGTTTTACATGTTCAATCACAGAGCTTTTTTTTTTTTTTTTTTTATTCGAGTTTTCACTATTCGTTTCTAACTGAATTCTGGTGTTAAGCCAGAAAACATGCTCTGCATGATTTAAATTCTTTGAAATGTGTGAGGACTTACATCAAGCATGTATCATCATCTTTATAAGTGACATAGGTTTACTTGAACAGAAAGTGTACTCTACAATCTCCTATATTCCTACTGATTTTTGTTTATTTTGTCTGCTTACTGAGAGAGAGAGATTAATTTCTCACAATGTTACACTTTTCCCTTTTGGGTCTATTAATTTTTGTAGGTATGTTACTTTGTGCATACAAATGTAGAGTTGTTATCTTTCTAGTTACTAAACTTTCTGTCACAAAGAAAGTTTTCTTTATAGCCAATAATACTTCCTGTTCTAAATCTACTTTTGCTGATATCAGGATAGCTACCACATCTTCCTTTCAGCTAATGTTTCTGCAACTTGCACTTTGAATGTTTCTGTATTTTTACAGACAGGCTAGCAACCTTCAGGAGGTTGCAGGATCATCTAGTCTGATTACTGATTTACTTTTTTAATGCAACATTTAGGTTTTTCTTTTTAAATTTGTTCTAAAGAGACATAACAGTAGAACGCCATTTTGACACATTGTACACAAATGGAGCACAACTTCTCATTCCTCTGACTGTACATGGTGCAGTCACACCAGTACTGTAGTCATACATGTACACTGGGTAATAATATCTGTCCCATTCCACCATTCTTCCTACCCCCACACCCCTCCCCCACATTCTTCTCTGCCCATCCAAAGTTCCTTCATTTTCCCCTAACCACCCCCAATATGGATCAGCATCCACTTATCAGCAAAAATATTCGGCCTTTGATTTTTTGGGTTTGGATTATTTCATTTCACTTAGCATGATATTCTCCAATTCCATCCATTTACCAGCAAATGTCATAAATTCATTCTTCTTTAAGGCTGAGTAATATTCCATTATGAATACAATACCACATTTTCTTTATCCATTTATCTAGGTTGGTTCCATAATTTGGCTGTTGTGAATTGAGCTGCTATAAACACTGAGGTGGTTGCATCACTGTAGTACGCTGATTTTACGTCCTTCAAGTATAAACTGAGAAGTTGGATAGTTGGGTCAAATGGTGGTTCCATCCCAAGTTTTCTGAGAAATCTCCATACTACTTTCCAGAGGGGTTGCACCCATTTACAATCCTACCAGCAATGTACAAGTGTACCTTTTTCCCCACATCCTCACCAACACTTATTATTGCTTGTATTCTTGATAACTGCCATTCGGACATGAGTGAGATGACATCTTAAGAGTAGTTTTGATTTGCATTTCTCTGATAGAGATGATGAACATTTTTTCATATGTTTGTTGATTGACTATTTCTTCTTCTGTAAAGAGGTTCCTTCAGTTCCTTAGCCCATTTATTGATTGGGTTATTTGGGGTTTTTTTGGTATTAAGTTTTTTGAGTTCTTTATATATCCTGGAGATTAGGGCTCTGATGTGCATGTAATAAAGATTTTCTCCCATTCTGTAGGCTCTCTCTTCATGTTACTTTTCCTTTGCTGAGAAGAAGCTTTTTTGTTTGAATCCATCTCATTTACTGATTCTTGATTTTACTTCTTGTGCTTTAGGAGTCTTGTTAAGGAAGTCAGGTCCTAAACCGACATGATGATTTGGGTCTATTTTTTCTTTCTATTAGACACAGGGTCTCTATTCTAGTGCCTAAGTTTTTGGTCCACTTTGAGTTGATTTTTGTGCAGGGTAAGAGATAGAGGTTTAATTTCATTTTGTTGCATATGGATTTCCAGTTTTCCCAGCACCATTTGTTGAATAGGCTATCTTTTCTTCAATGTATGTTTTTGGCACCTTTGTCTAGTATGAGATAACTCTTATTTATGTGGATTTGTCTGTGTCTTCTATTCTGTACCACTGGTCTACATGTCTATTTTGGTGCCAATATCATGCCATTTTTGTTACTATTGCTCTGTAGTATAAAGGTCTGGTATTGTGAAGCCTCCTGCTTCACTCTGCTTGCTAAGGATTACTTTGGCTGTTCTGGGCCTCTTATTTTTCCAAATGAATTTCATGATTGCTTTTTCTAGTTCTTTGAAGAATGTCATTGGGATTTTAATAGGAATTGCATTAAGTCTGCATAACACTTTTGGTAGTATGGCCATTTTGACATTATTAATTCTGCCTGTCCAAGAGCATGAGAGTCTTTCCATCTTCTAAGGCCGTCTTCAATTTCTCTCTTTGGTGCTCTGTAGTTGTCATTGTAGAGATCTTTCACATCTTTTGTTAGATTAATTCCCAAGGTTTTTGTTTTTGTTTTGTTCTGTTTTGAGGCTATTATGAATAGGGTAGTTTTCCTAATTTCTCTTGCAGTAGATTCACCACTGATGTATAGAAATGCATAGGATTTATGGGTATTGATTTTATATCCTGCTACTTTGTTGAATTCATTTATGAGTTCTAGAAGTTTTCTGGTAGAATTTTTTAGATCTTCTAAATATAGAATCATGTTGTCCACAAACAGTGATAGTTTCAAGTTCTTCTTTCCCTACTCGTCTCCCTTTCTTTCTTCAAACTGCTCTAGTAGTTTCAAGAACTACAGTGAATAGAAGTGGTAAAGAGGGCATCCCTGTCTTGTTCCAGTTTTTAGAGGGAATGCTTTCAATTTTTCTCCATTTAGAATGACGCAGCATTTAGTTTTTAACATTTCATATAATGTGATATGCTGAAGTTGAAATTTATTATCCTATTTGTTTTCTACTTGTCCCATCTGTTCTACCTTTTTCTATCCTTTCTTGACTTTGTTATTTTTAAACGATCTGATTTTCATCTTCTATTATCTTATTTGTTACATTTCCTTGTACTGTTCCTTTAGAGGTTGTGCTAAGACTACAGACTACATTCTTGTCTTATCAGACTAAAATAAAGCAGGACTTTGCTACTTTCTGACTAAACCAAGGGCCTTAGAACATTTTAAATCAATTTTCTCCCACCTACACAATACTGCAATGAGTTCTGATTATACCCTACAAGAAATTAACACTATTGATCTACATTCACATATTTACCTTTTCTGTTGTTCATCATTCCTACCTGAATTTCCAAGTTTTCATCTAGGAACATTTTCTATCTGAAGAACACCGTCTTCATTTTCTTTCAAGTGAGGAGACTATTGGTGATGAATTCTCTCTATTCTTGTCTAAAAGTGTATTTCAGCATGTCTCCTGGCTTTTTATAATTCCCTAAATCCCCTACCTTGGCTAGTTATTTGTGGCTGACACTGTTTATGAAAAACTACTGAACAACTACAGGCCTAGGATAATGTTATCTTTCTCCAGAGAGAATTCACTTTTTCTTCTGGTAAGTGATAGAGGTACCAGTGAATTCAAACCATACTAATCTCATCAGGAATGAGGTTTCAGTTACCAAGAAGGATAGTATATGCTGCTGGGATAGGATCTTCTGGGTTGATGGGCCTTAATTTCCAATTTTCTCTCCACACTTGACATACATACCAAAGTTCTACTGAAAGCTTACAGCCTGTTACACACCTCTTCCAGAATAAAGAGGTGACCCTATAGAGAAATGGTCCAAATATTAGACTCTCCACTTGAATTTCCTTCTACCAGATCTTGGCTCTGTAATTTTGTTATAATTTCCTTGTTATTTCTAGTTTTTTTAAATTAGCAGGAGGAATGATTCAAATTATCAAGTCTTATCCAATATACACCCACTGCCCTACCTAAGAACCTTGCCTATTTGGATAGAAAAGTGCTAGCTGCCGCAGGCTTCCCACCAGGAATCCTGGTGACCCATCAACAAGTTTTTGTTGCTGTTGTTTTGTTTTTTAAGAGCAAGAACTCAATTGCTATTAACTGAGAAAGGCAACTGGGAGTCTTTAAGAAACAAGAAAGTATGCCAAAAAAATTAGGATTTTTGGAGGATTATTTCAGTCAAAAGAAGAGGCAAGTCAAGAGAATAGAAGTATGACTCCATAATGACACAAAAAGAATGACAGAAATGGGAATGCAAGAGGTAAGAAACAAAATATTACACCAACTCTGACTACCACCTGGAAAGAACAGTGAGAGCTGGATATGAAATCTCACACCTGAAAAGAAAAACTGATTCCGATGAAGAGTAATTTTGACTCCGTCTAAATATCTACTAGTAATAATTCAAGTTTAACAGGCAACTGGAGGTCCTGACCCGAGTCCTCACCAACAGTCTGGTGATTTCTAAGCTTCCAACAGAACTTTCTAACTAATCAGAATATTATTTACTAAATTGCTAAAATGATTTTCTCTCTACAATTACCTTGTATATTGAAAAATCAGAATTGGAAATCCAGAGGCTTTGGAAAGAAAAAAATAAATATAGAATTTCATTATCATAATGACAGAGTTTCATTAAGGTTAAGGGAAAGGAGAATGTTTAAAAAGAAGGCTGGGCTGAAGGTACAGCTCAGTGCTTACCCAGCATGCACAAGACCCTGGGTTTGACCCCTGGGGCACCACATGCGCACACATGCGCACACACACACACACCAAAATACACTCTCACAGTTCAAGAAATCCAGCAGTAAGTAAAAAAAGTACAGATATACATTCAGTGAAATACAACAGTTAAGGAGAATACTAACTGTAGGCTTAGTTATTTGCCAAATGGTTTTATTAATTCTACGACAATAACAAAAACACTTTTTAAAGCTACTGAGGTGGTGGAAAAGCCACTGTTACCAAGATGAAAGAAATGTATTTTTTAAAAAAGAGGCACAGGTTAGATTATACTGTCATGTAAAAATATTTTGGTTAATAAATTAAAAAAACTATTAAAATCTCTGCAACCATAGTATCTAGTTTTTAGGTCAGCACCAAAAATAACTGGGGAATATGGAACATTATTTCATATAATCTCTTCAGTATCCCCAACAGGATATATCTTTAGATATGATAAATAAGTCACCTGCCAAACTACACAATCCAGCAGCTATTTTAAGGTCCAACTCATTGATTTATCAACTCAACACTACAGCTCTGATTACCTGCCAAATCCAACTCCATCCCACGCTTATGTTTTGACTCTAAAAATTCATTAAAAAATCAGAGCTGCAAACAAAATGATTCTATCCAAATATAACATTTCATTTCTGACTCATGAGACCTGGCAAGTATTCCTGTGTGGTACCGCCATGAAAACGACCTACAGCTCTCTATAAAACAGACATTACACAGAGTCATAAAATGTCCAGGAATTTGAAGAACATAAACATTAGCAATCACAGGACACTAATTATGCTATCTTTCCACTGGTGCAGGTCAGACTTAACTGCCGAGCATAAACATTTACTGACTTTTAGTTGTGCCAGACACTAAGGATAAAAAGACAAATGAGATGGATTCCCCACCCTCTAGGGGGGCCTGTGAGATAGTGTAAAGTAAAAATGATAACACAACACAATCAATGCCCTAATAGAATTGTTATTGCCAAGATGTTAGGGGCCCATAAAGCAAGAAGCACCAACTGTTCATTCTGTTCTGTTCTGTTCTGTTCTGTTCTGTTCTGAAGGGAGTGCAAGAGTTCCAGGAAGGCTTCACACAGGTGGACAGAAATGAGTTGAATATTGAGAAAAAAAGGAAAAGATTTTGCCATGCAGGAAGCAGAAGAAAAAAAATGTCTTACAACTTAGTATAAAAGGACCACATATTTTAGTAGAGCTATTTGATTTTAAGGTTGAGAAAATTTACAAGAAAATGTTAGTATGTTTAACCAAGAGATACACAAGTGCTAAGTGGCAGAGCTGAGACCACAGCTCTGGGTCCCCATGTTTTGAACCACTCCTTCTTGCTGTTTAATAATGATCACAGGCTTCATAATCTTACAAAAAGAGATCATTTTGAAGCTAGTTTTTTTTTTTTTTTTTTTTTTTTTAAAGGACCAACTGTTGAACTCAAGGTGGGACATATATTGACTTTAAAAATACTTAAACTCCCCATATCATGTTAACTTTACATTTATTAATACACTTGTTTTTAAATACTAACATTAAGAGATATAACCCTTATGTAGTTTTAATCTTTAGGAAGAATCATTCCTCTGTTAATATAAAATTAAAAATGATTTAGTTTCATAATATGCTATATTAGCAGTGTGAAGGAAAACACACTCTGATACACAGATGACTGGAGTGTAACTTAGTAAAACTTTTGTGAACCTCAAGATGGACTTGGTAAATGATGTTACTTATGAGACTAATAATTCACTGCAGCACTGTTAGTAGTAAAGCAACTAGATATTCACTAGCAATAAGAAAAGTACATATTTGACTATAATAAAATTTAGCTCTGATGATAATTTTTAAAAAGCTACTCAATGCAACAAAACTGTTTGGAGTAAACAAGAGACTTCAGACCACAAGGTAAGTGAGGAACATTATCCAAGAGAGTCCATCCCAGCACTTACCAGAAAATGTGCTTTATTTCAGAACTGTTGGAGCAGTTCCTAATTGTGTAGCAATTCCTGCTAAAGGACTTTCTAGGTATCATGTTATTTCTATTCCAGAACTAAAGTGAGATCTGACCCTGGCTGACCTTTAAGCACTGGAAGCTATACTGAAGCTTGTCAGTACAGAGGAAAGGTGGGGAGCAGGAGGCCAAGTGCCCTCTTAAACTGAGCATTTCCTACAGTCAGTCCTCTCACCACAGAATGTAAGAGCCAGCATGGTACTCATCCGCTATAGGGAGTTTATCAATAGTTGACCTCAGTGTTCATCATGGCAAGTAAGAGAAATAAATAGGCAAACTACTCATCAAATAATATGAGTTCCAGAAAAAAATTAATAATGTGTTGTATATGTATATATTTATGCTATGAAAGTCACCAAATATTAAAGTGAAAAGAAAAATAAGGTTTCAAGTTAAAAAAAAAGTTTACATAGTAATTTAAGACCTAGAACCAGTCAAGGTCTTAAATATATTCCATCTAAAAATTTCTATAATTTATGTCATATATATATATATATTGAACAGTCTAGTTTCATCCAGCCAGAAATATCCAAAGAAACAAAAATCAACACCATCAGTTCTTTACCTGCAGCTCCTTTGAAACTCTCTCTAAGTGGTTAGTTATCTTTTTAATCAGATCACTATACATCTGTTCCGAGTGTTGCTGGCATACACACTTATACACACAACTGTAAAAACAAACAAAAACCAAGTTAATGAAGATGCACTTAACTCAATCTAAGGTGAACACACACTCTAAATATACTGCCACTGATCAAATAATTCAAACTTAAAACCAGTGACTGACCACAACTTTTAATAAAAATTTGCCCTCCCCAATCAATGTCTGGATGGAAAAGATATCACCACTAACTGCAAATAATCTGAAGCGTTCCAGCACTCGCTATTCTAATACTGCTGATAATCTAGGGTCTGAAATGATAACTTCTTAAAAGTCAGGTTCTCTCTTGCTATTTTTTTTTTAATAAATCAATGTCAAAATAAAGAAGAGAGCAATAATCAGTAGAGAGAAAGTTTCTAACTCACAAAAATGTTTGCAGTACAATCTCTTTGTACATGAGTTGTGTGGAACAACATAGTTGTCATTTTTTCTTCGTGTCACTGTGCTGATCTCATATCCCACCCCAGTTCCTAATCTATTGCTTTCATTTACCAGGAGCTGAAAAATAAACTAATCAAAGGGAGTTAGAACTGTGTGTCAATAAACATCAATGGGTTCAAGTAGAGTCTCTCTGTGACACTAAAAAGTATGTATCTCTACACTAGACACTTCAGTCACTCTTGTTTCCTTGATGATCTCCAATTTCTGCACTGCAAATGGTAAAGGTGGCAGGCTGAGGCAGCAAGAAGTCTTAATTTGAAAACCATTTTGAATCAAAAAGCATATATCAAACTTGCTCCAATCCACAAGTGCAGAGTACATAAATACTTCAAGTCTCACCCTGTGTATTTTATATATCACATGCATGCATGCTGTCATAACTCAAGTTGCCCTGAACCTCAATATACCCTTTCAAACCCAGATAAATTAAATCTTGACTTACCTGTATATCTGTTCATAGGATATGGGGATATAGTCACCAGGACTCTGGGTTAAAAGTTGATCTATGGCACCATCCAATTTTGGCCAGTATGTGCTCTTATAATCTTCAATAGTTATAACATTCATTACTACAAGTAAAAAGTAAAATAAGTATTACTATGTGCCACGTAAAGTGAACACAAATCATAGCATTTTACACTCTCAAATTCCTTCTTCTATTACCTACCCATCATATTTCAATTAAAAGGGAAAATATCTGGTCAGGGAAGTTAAGTAGTTATGAATCTGTCCATCTTTAAAAGTAACATAAATATTATTTGCTTCCTTCCCAGTTTTCTGTAAGTTTCTGTCATCAATGAAGCATTTTCAAACATGCTGACCCTCAAAAGACACTGTCAATTTTACAACAAAGTGACCTATCAGTGAACCACAGAAGGTTCTACTAGGAAACAACAAACACCAGTGATATTTACAGATGTTCCTGGGAAAATCTACCTAATGATAGGACTATAGGTATTAAGATCTAAATCTAAGTCATAGAAGAGGCTGCCAGAAAATGTACTGAGCTTTATAGTGCTGCAAGTAACTCACCAGAGCTCTAACCTGGGCTCTTAACTATGTGCAACTTGACAAGCCCAACCAAAAACCTGCTCATGTTCTGGAGCCTGACATCAAAGGCTTACCTTATTCCTATGGGCAGACTCATTCTTTCACTATAGGTCTTATAAAGCATTTGTAACAGCTGGTCTTAACAATTTTGAGATCCTGGGGTGACAGCTGCTTCACAACAATGGAATGCTAATGTTAAAAAAGAGATACCCAAAGAATATATGATACCCTGAGAGATAGGAGCTAACAAACACTGAATCAGGTATTTTGCTGTTTATTCACCAGAAACTGGGGTGCAGAAAAGTTAAGTGGCGGCTTCCCCTAAGAACACATGCCTAAGTACTGGCAGAAGTACCAGGTAAAGGAAAGTCTTTGTATCATATTGACTTCCAACTGTGGTCATTCAGTTTCAAGGTTTTTTTTTTTTTTTTTTTTTTTTTTTTTGCGGTGCTGGTGATTGAACCCAGGGCCTTGTGCTTGCTAGGCGAGCACTCAACCAACTGAGCTATCTCCCCAGCCTTCAAGGTTTTTTTAAATTTATCATCTTTATTTAATATTTTCTTTAAACCAATTCAGTTTTGCTTAAGCTTATCTTAAAGGACACTTGAGGAATGATCTACTGAATCACAGAACAAAATAGTATAACCTTAAAATTATTTTGCTGGGGCTGGGGATGTTGCTCAGTGGTAGAGCACCTGCTTAGCATATGTGAGGCCCTGGGTTTATTCCCTAACATGGAAGGAAAAAAAAACCAAAATTTTCCTGAGTTAAAGAAGCCAGACCCAAAAGCCTCCATACCTTGAGCTCTACTTATATGACACTAATAAAGGCAAAACTATAGGGAGAAAAACATATCCTGATTCCCAAGGGCCGGGTTTTAGGTAAAAGGATTATCTATAAAAATTATCATGGGGCAATTTTTAGGGTAATAAATTGTATTGTATGAACTATGGTATTAGATACCACATCCATGCATTTGTCAAAACCAACAGAACTGTATGCCACAAAGTGAATTTTCTGGCTGTCAAAAAAGAAGAAGAAATCAACAAGGCTAATAAACTAGTAAAGGTGAAATGCAAACTGTGACAAATGTATCTAATTTACAAATGAATCAGAACTCACAATGAAGAGAATGGAAAGGAAAAGAGTATTTGGATTAAATGTAAAACTAAAGACAAAAAAAACTGCATGCATGTACACACACACACACATACACACACACGCATGCACGCACACGCACACACCCCGAAAAGGTCGCCAGACCACATAGGGCTCTGGACCACTGTAGACTGAACTCTGCTCTAAGATGGGAGCCTCTAGAAGGTTTTGAGCAGGAGTGCCAGGTTTTGGATGGACCCATTCCAGTTGCTGTGCTGAGAGTAAACCAATTTAGTAGGCTATGATTTCGAGGACAGGGTAGGGGTGGGGCCAAGTGGTGGCCTTGAAGATGATAAGAAGAGGTCAGACTCTGAATATATTTTAAAGGTAAAACCAGTAAGATTTGCTGATGGATTGGAAGAGAGATCTAAAAGAACATTCGAGGATAACTCCAAAGTTTTTGGCCTGAGCATCAAAAGACAGGGTTGCTGTTTACTAAGACGAGGAACAGAAAAAGCTTAGGTTTCTCTGGGGGTATAGCAGATACTGCTGGTTTGATCTTAAATGTTCTCCCAAAGCTCATGTGTTGAAGACTTGATCCCAAACACGGACTGTTCAGAGTTCTTTGGAGATGACTGGATCATGAGGGCTCCAACCTCAGGAATGCATTTACAGATTCATAACATAACGGGTTTTGATGGTGGTGCTTTGTGATAAAAGCCAGCTCTCTGCTTCCCAGCTGCCATGAGATGAGCAGCTTTGTTCCACCACAAGCTCCTTGCCATGCTATTCTGCCTTGCCAGAGATCCAAAGCAATGGGACCACATAAACTCTGAACCCATAAGCCAAAATAAACCTTTCTCCCTTTTAAGTTGTGCTCTGATATTTTGTCACAGCAATGGAAAACTGACTAACACACCCTTGTCCACAAAGGTCAACTTTCAATATCTACAACTGCTTGCCTCAGTGTTCTGTCTAGCTGCCAGAACTTGCTCTAGAGAGGGGAGAGGCAGGCTGTGAGTGGTGGAGAATTAGCCATACCCCCCAGCAGTTTTCAACCAATGGCTAATGAGGATTCAGCATCATTTCCTCAGGAGCTCCCCTGTGCTGTCAAGTGAGACAACGGAGACACACTGACACGCAGAGTTCCCCACAAGGATTAAGCTCACAGTGGTGAGACTGATTCTGCCAGCTTCCTTACGTTCCCAGTCTCACTTCCTCAACTTCCTTACAAGTGCTTCCTTGTCTCACTACCCTGTACTTAAAACTATTTGTACTTTAAAAAAAAAAAAAAAAAAAAGGTGGGGAGGGTTTCTTAAAAACATAAAAGCCACATCACTTGCCATTAAACTGATGGCAATATAGAAATAAATACAATGTTAAATTCTAGCAAGATCCTGCTTCCTGCCAAATGTTCTGAACCTGAAGTTTGCTTTCCCTGTTACATAGGAGATTGGCAGATGTTAAAAGATATTATACACTAGCTCCAAAATACTACCTTTCTGCTTATGTAATCTAAAGAATTCAAAGAAAACTGAAAAGGAAATTTATACTCTATGTGATACTGTTAGTGAATCCCTTATCAGTATACCCCCAAAGCACGCTCTACACCAGAAGCTGAGACCTGAAGAAGAGGAGTAGAGTGCTCACAGAGAAGCTGTGAGAAACACAAAGCCAAGACCCCACACACCAGTCCCTGGGCTTCTGGCTGCTGAGCTCAGCACACCACACCACAGGGTCAGCCGCAGCTGAGCACTCCTACTTCCCACCTCAGCAAGCTACTAAGTCAGAGACATGAAGGAGGAAGAAACTAAAATATAAAGTCCTCTAGCTGTTAAAAAAATATATATTAATAATTTTTAAAAAAAGAAAATAAAGTCCTCCAGCTCTAAGGACAGGACGGAGACCCGCTCTGGAAGCAGTGACTTACTGATGCCACTCAGGTATCTTTCTCATTTTTTTTTAAATGCTTTGCTTTTAAAGATCTTTGAAAAGTGACATTTTTCAAAACTGACAACAACCCGAGGAACAGTAAAGAATCTTAAAGCCTCTTTCCACATACAGAAAAGTTACATCTATTTCAAAACATACATAATATGCCTCTATTTTCAATACATTTTATTTGAAAATCAGATGAAGAAGTCAGTTCAGCTGACCTCACATGCTAACTAATGTACCCTTTTTCTCAGGCCAGCCAGTCCTCACCAGTGGCAAGAGAAGCAGAACTTGGGTGGGTGAGCAGGGGCAGAGCCAGACATGGCCTGAAGAGTGGGCAGAGCTGATCTCTGCGTGTCAGTGTAGCACATGTGTCTCCGTTGTCTCACTTGACAGCACAAGAGAGCTACTGAGGAAATTATGCTGAATCCTCATTAGTCATTGGTTGAAAACCGCTGGGGGGTATGGCTAATGCTCCACCACTCACAGGGCACTAGTGCTCTATTAAAGCACTCTGAGGAAGGCCCCCCACGGTCCACACTCACGATGACAATGCAGGGAACATTAAGATATTGATTATTTCCTTGCTATCAGCAACCCAATCCCCGATCAAAAAAACAAAAACCATTAGCAGTTTGTTCCATTTACCAGCAGTTTTAACCCAGAGCCTCAGGTGTGTAGGTGTGTAGCCATGAACTTTAAAAATCAGATATGCGATTAGAGAAATGAAATCCCTTTCAACTTTCACCACTGAAAAATGTGGACTAACCAAAAGAAACCACAGACAAAATTCATGCAATAAAATAACTAGTTTACTATCTTAAAAAGGCAACATGCAGTGCTCCAGGGCAGAACGCAGATAACATGAGATCTTAGGAGACTGAGAAAGTCATATAATTTAGACAATATCTTTCAAACTTATGTCTTGATTTCAGTAGTGCAGCATTAAGTATATATTAGAAAACATAAGCAAAAAAGAAAAATCACTCATAATTCCCCACCAGGAATTATGAGTACACCAGTCTTTTTTTAACATATATCTTCTGTGGTTAAAGAGTAAATAAGATTCCCAGCGAACTAAGGAATTCTTGAATTCTACCTTTTAAATTCCCTTTCTGGATATAATGTGCAACATCAGCAAATGTGAATCCAAATTAAAACACAGAACCTAGATAAAAATTAAATCACCATTAAATTACTAAATTTTATCTAAGATTTTCCACTTCAAAATAGTGGATTACTTTTTAAGCCATTTTTTAAAGCACTATAAAGACTGCATGGTGCTGCACACCTGCAGTCCCAATTACTTGGGAAGCTGAGGCAGGAGAACCACTTGAGCCTAGGAATCCCAGAACAGGCTGGGCAACCTGGCAGGGTCCCAAATCTTAAAAAAAAAGAAAGGAAAAAAAAGGGGGGGGGGGCACGTGGTTGTTCTACAAACTCAGATGCCTACAAAGCTAGGCCAGTAAACATAAGTTAATAAATCAAGTCTGGTACAAAAATTTTTAAAAAGAGTGAACTGCATGTACCCTCTAGAGACATTTAAGTTAAAAAATATTAAAGATCCTTGGTGTAAGCCTCAAAGCATCATGTTACACAAGGCTTAAACCTAGAAACAGATAACAAGTTCATAAGGCCTAAATCCCACTGAGAAGGCAGTTTAACCAAACTTTACTACAGTAAAATGAAATAAAGTCTAAAATACATGGAACAGTTAGAATCAAAGGTTTAAGAAATACTAGGTTGCTAATAGGAAACTACTACAGATGTATAATTCATACCAGGAATAAACACTCATCCTTTTTTTTTTTTTCCTTACCAAATAACTTACTAAAACTTGACTTTATTTATTTATTTATTTACTGTCGATCCATTTCAAACTAGACTTAAGCCCCATGGAGAAGAAATTCATAGAGTACCATAGGTATTCAATAATGCTTGAAGTGGACTAATTCAGTGTCAAAATGAATGGTTACTAGAAAAAATCCAAGGCATACTACTTAGTAGTTGTTTTGGAATTAAGGCTTAATTCATATTTCATTTCACACAGGCTAAAGTACATCAGGTTAACCCTCTTAAATGATCCTTTGGGTGATTTTTGGTGTTATTTCTTTGAATTTATTCAAGAGGGGAATAAATTCAGAAATTACAATCAGCATTACTCTTTCACACTTGGTTTACTGTGAAGGCTGATCATTACCTGCTTTCAGTGGTTCTCAAAAGTCTGACCTCCAGAGCAGCATCAGCAAAGGCAAACTGCCAGGTCAGATGCTAGGTGGGACTCTGTATCTATCTAACAGCCTACTCCAGGTAACTGTCAAGGTTGCTCAAGCTTGAGAACCTGTAACTAATGCCACTGCATCAGTACTTAGGACAGTCAGGGGATCACCTCAGAGTTTCTCTTCTGTGGCTTGATAAGTGGTTTGTCAGTTGGCAACAATTTGAGTTAGAGTCAAATAACAATATAATCAAAGAAAATGTTAAAAGAGTAGCCATAAACTGTTTCATATCAAAGACTCACTCAAATTCTACTCTATATCCCTACCCACATCAAAAAAAAGTTACTTTCAGTTAGAATTGATAAGACTATAGTAATGGCAATTCTAAAAGACTTAAGCCAAATTTAATAAGCTAAATCACATCTGAAATAAACTTTTTAGATGAACTAAAATTAATTACAAATTTGGTAATCAGAATGGAGTAGGAAAAAAGAACTCTGGATTATCTAACTCTAGCCAGTATCTGCTTTCTAAAAGAAAACTTACAACTTCTTGTGATCATGTGTACTCATCTATCAATAACCACCTAGTAAATCTCTGTTGTCCAAAACATTACGGCTGGGCAGAATGTTCTGCTCCCTGAAGCTCACAGGGATGACTGAACTCTTTCAAGTATAAGAGAGTAAAGCTAAAGGTCAAGAACAAAACTTTCAGCACGAGAGAAGCCCCTGGCAATCAAGAAAGGGCATAATCAGAGTGGAAGAGAAGAATCAGAAGCTGAACCAGGCAGTATATTCTAATAAATAAATGGGGGGAGATAAGCTTTATTTAAGACAGAAAAATCCTAGCTAGTATTTACTCAAAAGGAAAGTAACTTTGATACAAAGCAAACAGTGATATTTAGTTGATCCTCAGAGAAACTGACCAGTTTTAAAAAAAAAATAGTAAAAGGAGTTAGTAAAATCTTTAAATATCCTTTTCCTTATTAAGAGAAAAAAGCAAAACCTGCACTACCTACACAGGTATACTTTGATTTGCGAATAGAACAGAGTAGCTAATTTGTTAAGTCCTAGTAAAACACTTATTTTTAAGTGGGGTAAATACTTTTAAAACCTGTGAGCTTTAGGTGTTTGAAGAGTTTCTAAGTGATAGGGTTTGTGGTCTGCGTAATTCAATTGAAACACTATGGACAATTTCAAATATCTGTGATCATTCTCTTCCTAATAACAGTATACCAATATCAACATGAAATTACATTCATTACATACATAATCAGATAAAACTAATGTGTTATTTTATGTAAGTCCTCATTAACACATTCTTTAAGGGTTCTGTGCTACCTAATCTCTCACCCCCATATAAAAACAAAAACAAAAACATAAAAAACAAACAAAAACCATTTTGATCCAGGTAAAGTTATAACTGTATCAACATCTGACACCATCTAAACTGTCTGGCTTTCTATAAAATGAACTACCTCTTCCCCCAAAACACTGTAAAACTTGTATGAGAAATACAATGATACTGTTTTACTGCTTAGGAATTCACACATTTTCCAACATGAGGAAATGTAGTAGGAATAGCAAAAACTTCCTTCATTACTACTATTTCCAAACAAAAACAAAAACACTACCTAGTTATCGTGGCTACCAGAAAGACTAAGATCTTTGTTCCTTTAGAACAATGATCACACAACACTGTTTCACAATTACATCACCTTGAGCCTGTGACATAGTTCCTAATATGAACAGGTTATGACAATACACATATGAAATGGTCAAGGACTCCAGGCCATCTATTATGGTGCCAACTTCACCTAATCCAAAATTTCAAAAAACTCAAAGTTATTCAAACTTCAAAGTATAAAGTATTATCAACTGGGATTATATAGGTATAAACTGCTGGTTCCAGGTCTTCCATGATTTTAAAATTCTCTGGTGTCTTCCAAGATTTAAACTGGTCAACTCTCCTTGGTCTGAAGACCAAGAACATATGAACTGCTGGGTACAATGGCACATGCCTATAATTCTAGCAACTTGGAAAGTTGAGGCAAGAAGATCGAAAGTTCAAAGCCAGCCTCAGCAAAAGCAAGGTGCTAAGCAACTCAGTGAGACCCTGTTTCTAAATAAAATTCAAAATAGGGCTAGGGATGTGGCTCAGTGGTTGAGTGTCCCTGAGTTCAATCCCCAGTAACCGCCCCCCAGCCCCCCCAAAAAAAACTTATGAACTTTGAAGAAGTCAAAAAAGGCAGGTGCTGATGTGAATCCCAACAGTAAGGGAGCCACTCTTGCTCTGCCAGACCTGAGAGGTTCAGGACTTGAGGACAGGATACAATGAGGAAGAGATGGAAAGGGGTGGGAGATGGAATGGAGATTGACAGCAAAAGTCTATAGGCTAAAAAGTAAAAAGAAGCTAGAAAAGTATTCTTCCATGACAAAACTGGAAGACAAAGTATTAGAACTTGGAGACATAGATACACGTGAGGCAGGGGTGGGAGGTGTGAAGCACAGGGCCAGTGGAGTAAACCAAGTCAGAAGTCAGCACAAGAACCACTCCCGCATCTACCTTGCTCCTTTGCTTCCTGCCCCACCTCCAACCCTATCTCTTCTCAGAAGATCCTCTACAAAACTCAAGAGTTCAGAGAAAAGACATTCACATATGAATATTTAGAAGTTCCTCAACAAAACAGCAGCTCTGCATTTAATCAGCCAAAGGTTTAAGACCAACACGCTTGACAAGGTCCCTATACACACAGAACTACCTATTAAACTTTTTCAGTTTTAAATATGAATAGATGGCTAAGGATTTCCAAAGATTTGCACTAAGTCTCAGAGATGGAAGCTCAAAACAAAAACTGACAAGCTTTAGCTTTGTTTTTAAACAAAGATAATTTAAGTAGAATAAACTTTAAAAAACAAAAACTCGTACACTCAAAAAGATAAAAATTTTAAAATTACTAGAATGAAAAAGAAGTCATCTGCCCATGTATAAAATCCAGCAGAAGGATGAAGAAAAAGAAAACATCCAGGAACTCTCTCAGAGCATTAAGGGTAACAGAATATAATAAAAGTTAAAAGACTTAAAAGATCAAAACAGGAAATTCAACGTTTCACTACCAACTACCATGTTCAATACCAACAATTTGAGAGAAAGGGGATAATAGTAGTACAGAGAATACTGACATGCTACTATAAGAAAATACCCCACAAATTTTCTCAAAGGGAAAAATGTCACATACAGAAGAACAAGAATTAATATTCCACCTGATCCTCCAATTCATTGTACCATGCAAGTTTACAATTGATGAAGCAACACTTAAAAAATTCTAAGGCAAATTTCATTTAAGAATCCTATACCTGAATTGTCAATGAAGTATAAAAGCACTATTAAGACATGTTCTTCCTATATAGCTGGGCATGGTGGGCTCAGGAGGCTGAGGCAGGAGGATTGCAAGTCAGGAGGATTGCAAGCCAGCCTCAGCAACTTAGCAAGGCCCTATGCAACTCAGTGAGATCCTGTCTCAAAACAGAAAAGGCTGGGAGTGTGGCTAAGTAGTTAAGCGCCCAGGGTTCAATCCCTGGTACCTATGCATTGGCCCTAAGCAATAAACAGGAAAAGGGGAAAAAAGAGGACAGCTTCCCAGGCAGACAGAAAAACAAACTGATTTGTTTGAGCATTTCAAAAACACCAGTCATTAGATGGTCAATCCAATGAAGCTGCTAAAAAGTTTAAGACTATGTCCAATAAAAAGTATGCAAACACAAATAGGGCAACTAATAGCAAAATTCTAGGTGAAAGAAAATGTAATCTGAGTATACTTTTGGCCCTTCAGAGAGCATTTATGTAGCTATAATGTAAATGTGTTTTTTATTAAACCAAAAATTGTGGTATTAAAAGAATTGGAGAGATGAGGTATGTAGAAATATGAAAGAACTAAATTCTCATCCTAATAACAGCAAGTCAATAACATATAAGCATGATAAATTAAGCAGTAACAATATTAACACAATGAAATATGTGGATAAATGCCAGAAGAAACATATAAATCAATCATAGTCAAATGGCTGGCTTTGGGTAACAGTTTTCGGAATAAGAAGGGATAGAGGAGGGAACCACAGATTTTTACTGTATGTTTTTTCCCACAATTTGAACTTTTAAATTATAAGTCTGCACTATTTTAATAAGCACAAAATTTTGTTCTTTTTTAAAACCGAAGAGTTTGGTGAATCTCAAATTCTTAAAAATGGAAAAAGAAATCTATCATGATTAAAGACTTATTTCAGGGTTTCCAATATTCTTAGGTGTGGGAAAAAAAAAAAAAAAAAGCCCAGGATTTACCAACTGCCCTAGACCTCTCTACCTGAAATGTTCTTAAGAGACATCCACACTCACACCTTTATTCCTTTCATCTGTGGGTCAAATTCAGGGCCAGCTGCACAGTCATCCAAACCATCAATCCTGAGTCTTTATCCTCTCTCTCTGGCACATTTTTGTAGACTCTAGTCCCTAAACATCTCTAAAATCTGAAACCTCCTTGCCTCCAAAGTTTTATTTGTTCAGGTGTCCACCTCTTGTGTAGACTTAATTATAACCCGCCCACTAGTCTCCAGGCTCCATTCTCTCCACTCTCACACCAAGACACAGAAGTTTTCTCCCTTAACATCCTTCAGGGCTCCAATGCCTACAGAAGAAAATTCTCCTCCTAACATGGCAAGTCCTTCACAATCCTGCCCTTTCTATCCACCCAGGTTTGATTTGTGCCACTCCATTTCCCACACCCTGTGTCCCAGAAGTCATTTTAACTCCCGGCCTCTGGTGCAGCCTGCCTCCTCAGCAAGGAAGTCTCTGAGTTCAGTTCCGCCTCTCCCACAACCCCAAAGTGTCTCTCCATTTTCATAGGAGAATCCCTCTTTCTTCTAGGCTACCAAGAAGGTCACAACTTTACTACAGCATTTAATCATAATGTACCATAAATCTTTGTCTCTCCATCACCTCACATGTTAAAAATATCAACCTGGCATACAATAAATAAATACTTGTTGAATTAAAAAAATGACGAGCAGATGTCTAATCAGCACACCTACAACTACATATTCAGATCTACAGAGGTTAACAGCCAAATGTCCACAAAAGTAGAAAGTAAAAGCCAGTCTGCCCTGCCAAGACACACTACAAAGAGATAGCTACAGTGAATTTTTACACAGCACGTAACAGTTTACAATGTGGTTACATATGGTGTATAGTTTATAGAGAAAGTAAACAGCATTGATTTTCTTTAGGGATATGACCTGGGCTTACATAAACATTAAAATGGCTTTCTCTTACAGTTTCATCAATGACATTTTATGTAATAAGTGTTTTTAAAAAAAAAAAAATGATAAGACCAAACCCCAGGAAAGATCCTGATACTGGGTCTATGGCTCAGTGTCACAGCGAGCTTGCTGCACTACACCCCCACTTCACTGCAAGGTAAGAAAATGCCAGACTGTCACCAGAGATGTTGTGAACAGTGCACACCTTAAGATCTGAATGCACTTACTGATCTAATTGAAAAAGAATCAACTCATCTGCAAACCAGCAAATAGGTCCTGATCAATTACAGGATGACTTTAAGATTTAATAAAATCAGTTAACACTTTCATTCAGTTCATAAGTCACACTTTTGAGTCAAGTTAATTTTTAAAAAACAGTAATTTCACTCAATTTGACTTAAAATTCTATGAAGTTTCTGTACATCTGGAAAAGAACCATTAGTGACCAGGTTAGTAAATGTCCTCTGATCCTGGAACATCATCATCAGTCAGTGCGAGATCCCTTCATTTGGTGTTTGTTTAGTCGTGTAGCCTCAGCCCTGCCTGCCCTCCTTGCCCACACATACAGAAAGCCATTCTATTCTGTTGAATACATTTGGAACACAAGACATGTGGCATTCTGATGTGATAAATCAGATGTGCTAATCTGAGTTTAGAAGCTTTAAAAACCATATATGTTTCTATTTCTTCTCTTTGCCTCTTCCAAGAAAGGCAAGGTTCAGAAAAGAGTTGCCTGCTCTTTACAATGAAGATGGCATATGGAGAGCAGCAGGCAATTCTCAGCCACTAATGTAACATGAGCAAGAAATAAACCTTTGTTATATAAGTTCCTGAGATTTGGTGGTTATTTTCATAGTATGCTGACTAATGTTGAATGGAAAGTTACACTAAAAATTACACTTTCCGGTCGGGCATGGTGGTGCACACCTGTAATCCAAGTGACTTGGAAAGCTGAAGCAGGAGGACTGCAAATTTGAGGCCAGTCTCAGCAACTTAGCAAGACCCTGTCTCCAAATAAGAACTAAAAAGGGCTGAGGATGTAGCTCAGTGGTAAAGCACCCGTGGCTTCAATCTCCAGGACCTCCTCCCCACAAAAAAATAATTAGGTTCCACCAAGAGAACACATTTAAGTGATATTTGGAAGACCAAATCAAAACAAAGAACATTATTATTGTTGCTGATGTTCTGGCAAAGTAGAGACATGAGAGTTTGTAGCATTCAAATTCCAAATCTCAGTGGCTTCTTGCTTTGGATACCTAGAGTAGTTTCTTGCAGTGAACTGTGACTGATAAGAGTATTTGCTATTAAAATAGTTATAGGAAACAGACTCTCAAAGGCTAGAAAGTCAATTTTCTGATCTCGATGGATTTAAAGGCAGTGATGACACAGTTCCAGTAGTGCCTGGCACTGCTGTAGCAGCCAAGTGTTACTTAACCATCACTGCAAACAACTGGAATAAAGTTCTTGAAGAAAACAATTTGGCAGATTGCTGTGATAATTATGATGGAAATAAGAAATGCAAAGACTATGGAGTGGGTTATCTGACCTGATGCACTTCTTTAAGCTTTGCACTAAATGATTAAGTCAATAAAGAGAGGACCAAAGAGTAAGCATCCATGGCTGCCATCCACACAGATGCATATGATACACACATGGTTGTTTTGTTTTGTTTTGGTTTGGTTTTTTTTTTGGGGGGGGGGTGTTGATACCGGGGATTGAACTCAGGGGCACTTAACCACTGAGCCACATCCCCAGCCCTGTTTTGTACTTTATTTAGAGACAGGTGTCTCACTGAGTTGCTTAGCACCTCACTAAATTGCTGAAGCTGGCCTTGAACTTGCAATCCGCCTGCCTCAGCTTCCCAAACCACTGGGATTATAGGCAAGCACCACTACACCCAGGAATACACATGTCTTAAAAGAAAACAAACAAAAAGACACTTTACACAGATAGGAACAAAGATAAGACTATTCCAACCTTTATTATAAGAAATAATGCAGTTCAAAAGATGGAAAGACATCTAAAAAGTACTGACAGGAAAAACAACACAAAGCAAAACAAAAAAGGCTGAGTACGTAGAAGATTATATCCAGCAAAAATAGCCCTAGAAAATGAAAGTAAAAACAGACAAAAGCTGAATAAATTCAAGGTCAACAGAACTACACTATAACAAATATTAAAGGACAAGAAAAAGAAAAACAGATAAGGAAACTTGGACCAAAGGAAAAAACAGTGATAAAAACACTATTTAGGTAAATATAAAATTCTTTTCCAGCTTCTGATTATTTAAAAAATTAAAGTCACATCTTATGATTCTATTCATATGAAAAATCCAGAACAGGTAAACCCACAGAGAAGGTAAGCAGATTGGGGGATGCCACGAGCTGGGGGAAGAGAAAATCACAGACCAACTGCTCAACAGGCATAAAGTGTTACCACAAGGTGACAAAAATGTTTAACAAAAATATTAAACTAGATACAGGAATAGTTACACAAGCCTGTGAATGTACTAAATGCCACTGAATTGTTCACCTAAAATGGTTAATTTTGCCGAGTGTGGTGGTATACGTCTGTAATCCCAGAGACTTGCAAGGCTGAGGCAGGAGATCCCAGGTTCCAGGTCAACCTCTCATAAGCGAGACCTTGTCTCAAAATTTTAGAAAATAAATAAAAAGTGCTGGAGTTGTAGCTTGGGGTACAGCACCTCTGGGTTTAATCTCCAGGACTGCATAAAAAATGAAACAGCTAACTTTATGTTGTGAATTTCATTTCAGTTTTTAATAAAGATAAATAACTTTTTAAAACAAAATGAGTAACAGTGTATTTGAGGAGTTATGACATATATAGAGGTAAAGCTATATATAATAACTATCATAAAGTACAATATGGGAGAAATGGAAGCATTCTGATATTAAGTTTTTATATTATATATAAAGTAGTCCAAATTATTCGTAAGTTAACTGTTACAAGTTAAATTTTCATGTTGTAATTCCTAAGGGCAAAAGAGTATGCTAATAGGCAAAACTGGAGACAAAACTAAATTATAAAAAGACAAGAAAAGAGGGAATTAAAAAAAAAAAAAAGAATAATATATGAACTAAGTGAAAACAAATAGCAAAATAATAGATTCAAACCTTACTATACTGGTAATTACATTAAGGGTGAAGAGTCTAAACAAGGCCATCAGAAGGCAGAGATTTTTTTAAAAAGCAAGATCCAATCATATGTTGTCTACAAGAAATGTACCTTACACAGAGAAGTTAAAAATAAAATAACTGGAAAAGCTGTATCACATAAAAAATAATCCTGATAAACCTAGAACGTCTATCAGAAAAAGTGCTTTTCAGGGTAAGACAGACAGCAATAAAGACAGACATTATATAATGATAAAAAACCAAGAAGACTAAGAATCCTAAACGATACACCAAATAAATGACTAATGGGCATACATACATGGTCAGTTTTTTTTTTTTTGTTTTTGTACTGTTTTGTTTTTTAACAAAGTTGCCAAAGTCAGTATGGAAAAAATAGGCTTTTCAACAAATAGTGCTGACATAAGTAGACATCCATATGAAAGAAAGGAAGTTCCACCTTTATCTCATGCTACACGCACACATCAAGTCATAATTCAGATCACAGAACTAAATATAAAAGCTAAAACCATATAATTTCTAGAAGAAAATGCAAAAAAAAATTTCTGGACTTTGGGGTATGCAAATACTTCTTAGGATATAAAAAACACAAGCCATGGGGGGGGGAATCGATAAATTGGTTAAAATCACTGTTAAGAAAAAAAAGACAAGTCACAGAATGAAAATACTCATAATATGTATTATCTCACAAAACATGAAACTAAAATTTGCAGCGAATTATTTACACACAGTAAGACAACCACAAAAATGAGCAAAAGCTCTAAACAGACTCACAAAATTGTGAGACAGGCCAGAAATCACATGAAAAAAGCCAAAGGGAAATGTACAAGAGAAATGCAAAATAAAACCACAATGAAATACTACTACTCACCCACTAGAAAATCTAAAACTTAAAAGACTGACAATATCAAGAAAAAGAAGCCTGGCCTGTACACATATCAAAAAGTATTTGGAACAATTGGCACTGTCATATATTGTTGGTGGGAATGCACAATAGTGAGTACACTTTGAAAAATGATTTGGCAGTTTCTCACAAAGCCAAACGTATAACTAACATATAAACAAAGAATTCCACTTGTAGGTTCTTATATGACAATTTATGTCCAAATGAAACTGGTTGTTCATAGCAGCCAAAACTGAAGACAACTCAAATAAATAGATGACGTATGATAAATCCAAAAAAAAATAAATAAAAAAACCCTACATAGCCATAAAAGGGAATAAGTAACTGATACATGCAAGAACATGGAATAACTCAAAAACAGGATAAGGGAAAGAAAACAAGCACAAAATAATACAAATTGTATGATTCCACTTACAAAAGCCTCTCCTTACAGAAAGCAGATCAGTAGGTAGCTGGGGTGAAGGCAGGGTTACTGACTGCAAAGAGGAATAGGCATATCTTAGAGTGGTGAAATAGTTCAGCTCTTGATTAATGCGGTAGTTACTATTGGAAGAGTTCTCCTTGGGTTTCATGTACTCCTGCAGGGCTAAGTGCAAGGCCCTGAGCAACCCTTCTCCTAAACCTTTGCTATTCTGCATCTGGTACACTTGAAAGATAAGGGAGTCTCCCCCCTAAACAAGCAGCAGGTTTGCTTACTGCTTTCTATAAAAGCAGTGGATTCCCCCCAAATTCGGTGGTCTTCAATTGCAAAACAAACACAATAAAGAAGCATCCATTGTACTAGTGTGTCATCCTTGTGGAATTTGGAAGGAAGGGGAACTTAGGCAAATATGGTGATTCTTATGCTGTTTGTTGTGCTGTGATACATTCCTTGTCTCTGACCCAGGAGTCTCCCACTTCTGTCAGCATCTAGTAACAGTAACAGGCCAGCTTTTAACTTGCAAGTAGGATAAAATCAAATCTCTGACAAATAACATGGGTCAAAATTCATCAAACTGTATACCTAAAACGGGTACACTTTACAGAGCAGAAGGGAGATGTGGAGAAGAAAGGAAATGGACAAGGAGGAAAAGGTGAAGGGAGGAAAAATGAGGAGGAGCTAGAATAAAAGAGAGGTAGGCAAGAGGAGGTTAGGACACCAGAAATTCCTTAGCATGTGGAGGAATGAATCCAGACTTATGAAGACTTAGAGTGGATTTACTCTATCTGACCCTCCTAATTTTGCCCCTCCTATACACACACACACACACACACACTGTGTTCTGAGAAGGTCTTCACCAAGGAACTGAGAAGTATATTAGTGAGGGAGGCACTAATTGCGGGGGGGGGGGGGGGGGGGGGGGGGGGGGGCAAGGTAGTTGTCCTTTATAGTTCTGGGTAAAGATGAACAAAAATGCCATTAAAGACACTCTCTGGTATCAATGGGCTAGTTCAATTCCAATAGTGACAAAGGATAAGTAGAAAAAGGTCCCAGATATAAAGTGAGCATGGTTATTTTAATGAGCAGCAGGGTCAGAGTGGTTATCAGAATGGCTTGGATCTCTGGTGGTAGCTAATAATGGTGTCATAAGAAAAACAAAACAGGCAGTATACTAAGATGTTCCTTGATCTGTATAATGGGAGTGGAGGACTCGTAAGTATACCAAAGATCTCACTTGAGTGAACACAACGAAGAGCCATAAAACCTCACCTAATACCCAGATTGAACCTGTTCAGACACAGAACCCCTGGAACAAAGGACAGGATGGATTCCAAAACTGCTTCAAGAACATACCTAAGTCTTCCTTCTAGCCTGTTTCAGTAAAACATGTGGCTATCTGTTAGAGACAAAGCATTGGGAAATGGAAATCACTCAGATTTTTCAAGGATTATTGAACGTTGGCTCTGAGCCCATACTAACCTCAGGGACCAGCATGTCACCAGTCAGATCAGGGACTTAAGGATATCACAAGATAAATGGCATTTTGGCCTCAATCCAGCTCACAAGGGGCCCAATGGATCCATTGTCCCACCCTGTAATTTCCCCAGTTCCTGAACACACAGGTAACAGCTCCCTGCAGTTAGGGTTACAGTGTAGGAAGGGTCAACTAACAAATCCCACAACAACAAATAGTACATCCCTGTGGGAACAACAGAGAATACCAACTTCAAAGACTTGATGGTTGATTGTTATGACATTCGAATTTCACCAGTCTCCCTGGCCAGAGCAGATTGTGGTAAATCACACCTAGTAGAGACCTCAATAGCAATTGCTCTTCCAGACATGGCCTGATCATTAGGACAAACCAACCATCCCAAGCACATAGTATATATTCAAGTTTCCCATTTCAAAAAACACCAGCAGTTGTTTTCTCCATCACCGTCTTGGTTCAGGGTCACATCAACACTTGGGCTATCTTTCATTATCTGGTCCACAGCCTTTGAGCATCTCAACAACACACAAGTCCACCGAAACTGTCAGTCTACCGACAAATGTGAGTTTTCCTATATCCCCATCTACACTAACACTATCCAGCTTTTTAATTTTTGTCAACCTAATAGGTGAAAAAAGTCATTCCACTACTGTTTAAATCTGCATATCTCAGATAGTAATACTTTCATCCTTTCTTATACTTAAGATTTCCTACTTTGTAAACTCCTTATTGATATCCTTTGCATACTTTTCTAAAGAGGTGGCTGCCCTCTTATTATTATCCACAATTCTCTTGTCTACTCAAATCCTTCATCACATTTAGGCTCTTTAAATATTTTCTATCATTCTTTCACCTGTCTTTTCATAAATGAAAATTCTTAACTTTTATACAATCAAAGACACTAATTTTTCACCTTTATAAGTTTTTGAACCTCTAAAGATCCTTTCCTGTCCCAACATTTCCTATTAACTTTATAGTTCTTTCCACATTTAGGTCTTTAATTCCCAGTCCATTCTATTTATGCTGTGATTTGTTTTCCATATACTGAACCAAACAACCTATGGCTCCTTTATCTAGTGATTTATAATGTCACCTTAAGTTCTCAAATATACATAGGTAATTCACTGACCTCTAATTTGTTCCCTGGATCTATTTTTCTGTTCTTGCACTTACACCAGTTGTTATTACTACAGCCTTGAAATATTATGTTAACTTTTGATAATGCAAGCCACCCAACAAATCTTGAAGATTGATTTAGTTATTCACAATCTTTATTCCATTCACCATGTAAATCTGAGATTTAGATTACCGAGTCTGTCAAACAAACCAAATGTCATTTTGAAAGCATTTAAACTAAATTTCTAGATTAAACTGGAGAGAACTGACATTCTTCTAATAACTAATTTGGTCCAAGAACATGGGAACTTATACAATTTAGATCCTCTTCTAGTTCCTAAAGTTTTTCTTGGATCTCATGTATTCTTGAGTTCCTTCCTAGAGACTTTATAGTTTTGTCGCTACTCTTGTATATGATATCTACTTTTGACTACTAATTTGTGTAAATATTAATTTCTGTAGGTTGATGGTAAAATCCAACAATCCTTTTAAACTCCTACTAATTCTGTTTCTCTAATGATTCTTCTTGGTAAGTGATTAAATTATCTGTAAGTTATTAGTTTTATCATTTCCCTTCCAGTCTTTATACCTTACTTTTCTCTTACTGTAGTAGCCAGGACCTTTCCTACCATGTTAAAAGTAATGATGACAGGGGACATCCTTATCTCATTGTATCTTAAAGTGAATATAGCTAACTTTTTTCCATTAACTATTATATGCACTCTATGTTTTTGGTAATGACTTTTATCTAGTTACCTTGTACTCTCAGCTTTCTAAGACTTTATCATAAATAGGTGCTGATTTTATCAAATGGTTTTATGGCATCAATTGAGAAAAGTCATGGTTTTTCTTCTTTTGTCTCTTAATGAGATAAACTACATTAATAGACAAGCGTTATAGATGTTAATCTTTCACTAAAGCAGTGCCTTGAAGACAAATAAGGTTTTTTGCTATTCTCATAAAATTTCTTTTGTTTAAGGTTGTGACTTCCTATCGGCATCAAAGCAAATATTTTCTCTGCACAGCTAAGTGGACAATAATTGCAGTGCTTGATAAGATTAGTAACTAGAAATGAAATCTCCTGCTTTACCAGATGTCATTTAAAACTTGCAGTCATTAACAGGAGAGAAAAACCTTGGCTGTGATGCTCAAATTCATTTCCATCACCACCAGCACAAGCACCACCACCGAGGGGGGAAAAACAGTCAAAGCAAAAGCACTTTCTTTCCCTAGCTATGAAAGCACACATTCTGGTTGGGGTCAGTTTTGGGTTACAAAACAGACTTTGGTCTTAAATCTTTCTGCCTGCAGCTGAGGGTTAAGGCAGATCGCTAACATAACAAAGTTCAACCTGCAACAGACTTTTGTGTTTGGACACATGCTGAATTGCTTATTTTTATGAGCACTGGCTCTGGAAAGTGATTTTATACACTAGCTTCAAAACGGATGTCGCGGCTCCCCACTGCCTTAGGATGCAAAGTGTGCCGAGACGCGAAGAATACGGTGTAGATATGGGTCAGCTTTCGATTTCTGACTTGTTTAACGTACGCAGACTACGAGCACAGCTACAAGCACACGAACACACGAGTTGCCAGATTTCTTTTCTCTTTCTGGCTGCAAAAAGGACGGAAAGCCTCTCCTAACGAAACTCGGGCGGGCGGGCGGGCTTATTTTCCCCTCCCCTCTGAGGCCGAAACTTTAAGAGGGGACGGAGGAGAAAGGAGCTGCCTACTGCTGCGAGACGGCCAGTGGCGATAAGGATCGCGCTCGTGGCAGAACTCGGGGTGGCGGACGTACCAGGCTGCTTCCCTAGGCCAGGTAACACAAGCAGCCAGGCCCGCGCGGGCACCCGGCGCGGGGGAGGGGCGGGAGGGGAGCAGAGGAGACCCAGGCCTGAAACAAAGGACGCGGGGCTGCTCCAGGAGGGGTGGATGCGGCGTCCGGGCGGGGAGGAGAGGCCGAGGCTGCCGGGGAAAGGCTGGACTCACAGAACTTGGAGGTGGAGGTGTTGATGTTGATAGTGGAGCCGGGCGTGGGGGCGGGGGCCGCCTTGGCCACGGCGGCCGCGTCGCAGCTTTTCAGCATCATGATCACCCCATTGGCCTCCGGCCCCAGCGGGAGCCCCTCCTTGGGGCCTTTCCTGTCCACGGAGACGGCGGGCACGGCCAGCAGCTGTCCCCCCGGAGGCTCTCGAGCAGGGACTGGCATCGACGAGGGGGGCGGCGGGGGCTGCCGGAAGCCGTCCACGGCGGCCTCCCAGTTGTTGTGGTTCTGGTCGTCCATCATCGTTTCGTAGATGAGTACCTCCTCCTCCTCCATGCTTTCCTCCATCCTGCTGGCCCCCGGCACCCGCCCGCCTCACAGGCACCTGCCGCCCGTCTCAACCCCCGGGCCAGGGGGCACCGCAGCCTCCTCGAGCTCACATCGCCGGGGGCCGAGACGGGCACCACGGCGAGAAGGGCAGTGGCGCACCGGATCTCTCGCTCTGCACCGGGCCGACGCTCCTGGAGACACAGCTGACGGCGGTGGGCGCTCCGGGGCTCTACTTCAGGGAGAGGCAGCCGTAAAGCAGCGGCGCCCCTCACGCCATTTTACGGCAGCTTCCAACAGGCGGTTGGAAAGGGCGCCGGGGGAGCGGCCAAAAGGGCACGTGGTGCGAGTGAAGAGCCTGGAGAAAGCAGAGCGAAAAGGGGCGGGAGCTGTTAGTCACCCCCACGCAATAGGTAGAGGTTTGCCCCTCCACGGCTGGCCGGGCTCTGAAAAGGGTTGGGCGACGGGTGCCGACGAGCTTCGCCGGCCCCGCCCCCGAGCCGGCCTCACGTGATAAGGGAGTTTGACCCGCGCACGCGCGTTCGCAGTCTGGTTACCAGGACGACCAGGAGCCGGACGGCACCTGAGGACTACTTCCAAGTCTGAGTCGGCTGAAGCCGGGGCGCTGGCCACCGCTCGGTGGTGCTTTTTTCCCACGCTCGCTGGGTCTCCCGGACCTTCGTACCGCGGAGCGCCTCGGAGCCCCGGCCTTAGCGTGGGGACAGCGGTGTGAGGCCAGGAGACGCCTCGGGGTGCAGGTTATAAACGTGCCCAACCGCCTTGGGCGGACTGTTCACCGACCATTCCTCAGCCCTGGTGACCCAAAAGCGGCAGAGTGGCGAAAAACATTAATGCGTTCGAAATATTGATTTTTTTTGTTGTTGTTGCTGTTGGGGATTGAGCTCGGCTGAGCTGCTCCCTCGCCCCGCGGGCGTGTTGTCCGAGTTCTTTAGCTCTTCTGCACGCTGCGGACGGAAGTCTTTTTTTTTTTTTTTTTTTTTTTTTTTAAATTCTTTTAACGCCACGCTTCCTGCACAGTTCCGCAAATCTGACTACCAGTTGGAGGTGTGTGTCTTGAGGCCCAAGGACGAAAATGACGTGATTCTAATTTCTTTCATTCATCAGTTAATTTGCATTTTGAAATTATAGCAATAGTGGTAGTACATGAGAATATATTTTATATTTTTTTTCTTGTGGAGCTTAGTCTAGCTACTGATGATAAGAACGTTGTCTAGGAAAACCCTCAATTAGTAGATAATGAATCTTTATTTCCACAAGATAAGTTATTAGTGTCAAGGAAAGAACTGCTTCAGCAAATTGTTACTTATGAAATACTTAAGTATCCACTTTTGTTTCAGCTTCCCTATCTTTATTTTCCCACTTGGTTCTGAACTATATTTAATTGAACGTTTTTGACAATCACTTTGGTATGATTTACTCTCAGACAATGACCTTTTTTTTCTTTTTTTTTTTTTTTAAGCAGCATACGTTTTAGTCTATGACCCTGGATCATTTGGGAGGGTTTTTTGTTTGTTTGTTTGTTTGTTTTAATTTTTTAAGTAGAACTGAACGAAAACATATAAACTTAGAATCACAGGCATAATTTTTTTAAATAGAAAAAGGAAGCCCAATCATGCCTTTTTAAGATAAACAATTGATAGTTTTGTCATCAGTAAACTCTCTGGATAGATGACAGGTGGAGCGTCCAGAGACAGAGGTCCAATACACAGAGAAGATATAAAAGATCCAATATGCAGGTAAGATATGAACATTATAAATGTTTCTCTCATACCACAGCAACAAAATACACAAAACAAAAACTTGACAGGATAAGAAAAAGAAAAACCTGCCAGAGTAGGTGTATAGTGTATTTTATACATATATCTAATAGATTGCAGCAGGTTGAATGCAGCCCCACAAAAGATGGTTCCAATCCCTAATCCCTGGAACCTGTGAATGTAAGCATATTGGGGAAAAGAGTTTTTGCAGATGTAATTAACTCAAGTCCTTGGCACATGGAGCCTGCATTATCCAAGTGGGCCGTAAAAGCAATGAGAGAAGTCCTTAAAAGAAAAAGGCAGAGGGAGTTTTTTTAGGGTTACAAGACACGGGGAAGAGGAGGCAGCCTGTGACCACAAAAGCAGGGACTGGGGTAACATGGCCACAAGTCAAGGAATGTTAGCAGCCACCCAAAGCTGAAAGAGGCAAAGAATGGATTCTCTAGACCCTCCTGAGGTTGTGCAAACCTGCCAGCACCTTAATTTCAAACTTCTAGCTTCTAGAGCTATAAGAGAATACATTTCCTCTGTTTTAAGCCCTCTGTTTGTAGTGATTTGTTACAAAGTCACAGGAAACTATTACATAGGTCAAAAGGACCAAAAAAATTTTTTAAACTAGAATCAATAACATGAATTACCAAGCTTCATGTAGCAGTTATGTATAGAATGTTGTCTAAAAACTATAGAATACACATTTCTTTCACATTTCTTTAAATGTTATGTGAAACATTTAAAAAATCAAACATACTGGGACCTAAAGCAAGTCTCCACCTAAGGATTGGTATAGCAACCGCAGTCTCTGACACCTGTGCAGTTAAGTTAGACACCAGGAACCAAAAGATGACAAGTAAGTCCCCACATTTCTGTTCTTCCAGTGAACTCATGGGTCAGAAAACCATAATGAAAATTTGAAAACTGAAGGGACTAACAGAATAATGTGACTTCATCCTAATAAAGCCCTGTTCCATGAATGGTATGAATCTACATCGTGCACAACCACAGAAATGAAATGATGTGCCCCATTTGTGTACAATGAATCAAAATGTAGTCTGTAAACAATTTTTAAAAATTTAAATTAAAAAAAAAAAGTTAAAAAACCCTGTTTCAGGAATTCTCATGGACACGTGAATACTGAACTCCTTATGTGCTCACTGTCAAGATGATCAACATAAGACATCTATTTTAAAGTGTATTATACTTTAATACTTTTTGACTGATTTGTTCTTTTTTGTGGAGATAGGTTATATCATTATTAGCAACACTGACAGTGGACACAGTTAAAATGACTACCTTCCACATTCCCAGATATTCATCTATTTGTTTGATTTTTTTGTTTCTTTTTCCTACTAGGTTATGAGTTTCATTGAAACAGGATAAATCTACATGTAAAGTATATTTGTAAGTTTGTATACAAAAAGAAGACTAGTTCAAAACATTAGAAATTGTTATCAGTGATGATAGAATTTGGATGGTTTTAATCTTATTTGTATCTTTCAATGTTTTTTTTTTGTTCTCTACAATGAACTTGATCATTTTAATATCAAATATCCCAACCTTATAGTTTAAAAATAAAAATAATGTTGTGGAAACATAAATTGGGATATCATAGGTTAAAATGTTTTGTCTTTCAGAAACAGAACTCCCAAGTCAAAATTGCTCAAAACTCAAAATATTCATTGGTTAGCAGACCGATGAAGTCTAGGAAAGAGGCTCCGAGGCACAGGTCGGCCAAGCCTCCAGTTCTGCCTTCTCCATGTTTTTCATCCCCCTTCTCAGGCTTCATCCTCAGTGTCAGAACTACGTCAACCTCAACCCAGGCCTCATATATGTGGACAACAACGTCAAGATGAAGAACGCCCATGAATTCTAGTTGCTCTCTTTTCAAATTTTTTCCCCAGAAGCCCTCAGCAAACTTCCTCTCAGTATCTCATTATCTTATCCCTGACACTTGGGCCTGGATTCCAGAACATTTTACTAGAAAAGGCATGGATTTACATGTGGAAAATAAGGATCAGTTTCTCCTTTAGTACATTGGCAGAGAGGGAAGGGATAGATAATAAGAACAAATATTGGAGTTAACTTTGGAGACTTCAGTGGGTGCCAGGCAGCCAACAATACCTATTACAGACTCAAGTCCCTAATCCCCTGGAACCATTCTTATCTAAACTCGTCCCAACCTTTTCACTTACTTCCCCTTAATGCCCCTTAATCAATAGAGTTGTACAAAATTGTGCATGTACTGATTAGAATCAAGAAAGAGATGCTTATTTAGTTACAAAATGCATATGTGATAAGTTCTCTAAAATAGTTAAGACTGGGGGGGGTGGAGACTTTATCACTAAGAATTAGTCTTTGTATTACTTTAAATACCTTAATGTCACTTTTCCACAGAGTATTTCATTGCAATTATTCAGTATTTCTCAATGAATAAATACATGATTAGCTTAAATCTACTTGTAATCTCATTTCATATCAAGTCTTTTTCTGTCGCCAACTCTTAAAACGTAGCCTTTACTGAGATACATTTTTTCCTAAGAAAAACCAGTTTTATTATTGCAATTTTTACATCTTTTGATCTATCCTATCCAACTAGTTCTTGCACTGTTAATAAAGGATGAAATTGCCCAGAGATATGCAAGAAAAGCAGAAAAACATATATGAAAAAATCTGCAATCCATACTTGCCTCTTTTTGAGTAGGGAAGTAAGAAATAATTAGGTCAGAGAAGAGCAGTAGGCCACATGCAGACATAAATGATTTCTTTTAATTACCATTTCACTTTAAATTGCAATTAATTACATGAAGGAATTAGCATGGAAAACTTGAAAAATGCAACTTTGGTAAAGATAAACTATATTAGGATTAAGAAAAATGAATACGTCTTTAAAACCTAAGCGATTATAATTGTGCCAATACAGCACTGACAAATGATTTCTGAATGTATGATGCAGTTGGAAATCTAAGTGCAAAGCTACTGGAATGTTCTTGATTAGAAGGTAAGAGGATTAGAGACATGTAAATAATTCAAGTCTCAATACTTGCACACTGAGATTATTACTTACAATGAAGATGTGTAGCCACTCGGGGGAGTATTCTCTAATTTCTTTCCATATTGGATTTTGTTTCATTTCATTTATAGAAATCTTAGCATCTGAATCTGAAAGTCCATCCTGGCAGGGAAACTGAGATAATGATGCACATTCTATGGTAAACTTGGTGAGTTTCAGAGCTGAAAGAAATGACTTAAGCTAGTAGAGGATGAGGGGTAGGGCTTTCCCACCAGGGCTCTGCTGTAGGCCTGACCCTTTCACTCAGTCATTCACAAATATTTTGTTGTACGATGGCTGCAATCGTATGCATCTGCCCTTCATGGGGTTCCATTGAGATGTCAGGCATCAAGCAGCTAACCACAGCATGACAGGCACCTTAAAGGAAAATACTAGGTGCATCACAGAACAGTACTAGAAGACATCATAGAGAAAATGTTTTACTTTAGGGGATCAGGGAGAACCTTTCTGAAAATATTTCTGCTAAGATGAAAAGATGGCTAGGAGTTAATAAGACAACAAGTTAGGCAGAGAACACTCCAGGCAATAGAAACATGACAGAAGGCATTTGGTTCTGTCCAGGAACTGAAGAAAGAAATGAGAACCACGTGGAAAGAAGGGGAGAGCAAGGGGCTCGGCTCCTGGTGGATAAGTGGGCTATGGCTGGGTTATGTATGTCCTTTTAAGTCCTGTTGAGGAGCCTGTGTTTCCGTTTAAATGCTGAAGAGATAGGGAAGTGTCACATGATGTGACCTAAAATTTTATAAGGGCATTTTATAACTGTCCTGCAGCAAGTGGCATATAGGAGAAGAAAGAGTGAAGACAGAGCCCAGGCAGGGAGCTATGACAACACTGCAGGCAACAGACAATGGTAGCCTGGACTAGGGAGATGGCTATGGACACAGGAAGAAGTGTAGACTGCAGATTTGTTTTGACTTTAGGATCAAGGGGACTTGATATTGAATCAATGTTAAGGATGAGGAAAGAAATTTTGCCAGTGTCAACCTACAGTGGATATATTAGAGATTTGTTTTGGTCTTTGTTTTGCTTCCAAGCACCCGATTTCCTTTTTGTTTGGACATTCACATTTTGCATCCTGCAATGAGGGGCAAGGCCCCACCTACCACTGTGCAGGAAGCCTAAGGGCACCAGCCATTCTCTTTCCCCACACGCTATCATCCCCAGCAAGGTCGCACAACCTATGCTCAGCCAACCTTCTTGCCAAGGGACTCAGAGTGTGAAGACAAGGACTTGAAGCCAGAGGAATCACTGGGAATGATGCATGACATCTGCAGAGCCTGAGCTCACAGCAAGGGCAGCACTGGAGGCAATGTTAAGCACCAGCCCCTCAGGCATGACCTCAGCCTGGACTCAGAGGCCCAGCTACACCTGGCTTCTGCCTGTGTTCCAGGCCAGGTTCCCCAACCTTCTTGTTGATTCCATAAGCTGCTCAGCATTCTTCCAATAAATTCCTCTTTTACTTGAGAGTTATTTTCTGTTTAACCAAAAATACGGAGAGATATAGCGGGACTGTGGGAGGGGTTGACCAACATGGAAAGGAAGCAAAAGTCCCTGTAGTGAGACCTCACCTCAAAAGAAGCTACTGCTCTGGGTCCCACAGTTCCAACGGGCTCTGTATAACACATGACACACATCAAGTTTATCAAAGGCCTTGTGGGCCCCTCTGCCACTTGGGTTTCATGCTCAGCGGGTATGACATGACCATGACTGAAACATTAACACTCAGAACCAGCTCCTCTCAGCTCCCCGCAAGTGCTTCCCTAGGCTCTGTGTCCTCAGAACAAAAAGCAAGCACATCTGGCTGCCATGAAGGTTTCTGGGTTGTGTCCACCACAGACACACAAAGACTGCTTCCAAGTGCGGGAAGGAGCTGAGCAGCACAAGCACTTAACTGAGAGAGATAACAAATTAATTAACTTCTCAAATCCTTTCCACTTGGCATTAATGTGGTAGATTCTTGCATAACAAAATATCATTTCCCAGTTGTGCCAAGTGTCCAATTTTGTGTTCTAATTCATGGTCCTGGAGCTACTCACTGTGTTAAAGCAATTTGATTTAATTTAGACAAGATAGATGAGATGCCTTGGAAGAGTTAAGTGAAAACAATAGAAGAGTCTCAAATGTGAGTGAATCGTGGTCCTTAGTAGAAAATGAAATTACTTTAGTATTTGTACCATCCACAATTATAAGGAGTGAACTGTTATGAAAGAAAACCAGTTTTAAGTTTTTTCACCTTTTAAAGGATTATTTTTTAACCATTAAAGAAAAATTCAAAGGAAACAAGCACATTTGCATGACTGTAAAGAAGATTTGTGTATAATCTTCCCAAAATTGTCTTGAATTTCTATAGAGACTATTTTTTGGCCATTAACATTAAGAGGTATTTTGGAGGAGAAAGATTTTAACAAATTGAATAACATGCTTCTGATGTTGATTTTCTTTTTTCTTTCTTATTTATTTATTTACTTATTGGTACGGGGATTGAGCCCAGGGGCACTTAGCCACAGAGCCATGCCCCAGCTCTTTCTATATTTTATATTGAGACAGGGTCCCCCTAAGTTGCTTAGGGCCCCGTTAAGTTGCCTAAGCTGACTTCGAACTTGCGATTTTCTTGCCTCAGCCTCTGGAGCCTACCACCATGCCCAGCTATTGTTGATTTTCTTTTTAGATTCTAGCACTGGAGATTTGAAAGGAAAATACTTAAAAATACTGTATGGATCTTGATGCTGCTTTAAGAGGCAGTGAAATTCATGATATTAGTGACATCAACTTATATAATGACATTAAAATATTTTGTGCTATATCTGTGACAATAACTGATCACATACAATGTCACCCTATTAAAATGTCTTTGCATTGCTATGGTTTGAACACAATTTCAGTGTGTCCCCCAAGGGTTCCTGTGCCGGAAACTTGATCGCCAGTGTGAGTTTGTAAGAGGAATCTTTAAAAGTTGGGCCATTAGTTGAAGGTGATTAAGGGTATTGGTGGCACAGCATACAGAAGGGATTAATGTAGTTCTACAAGACCCCACTTAGTTCTCTCAAAAGTTGTTATAGAAAAGGACCATTGGCCCCTCCCTGGTCTTGGGCTTCCTGACTCACCATTGTAGTCGCTCTCTTGCACACCTCCCGCCGTGATGCCATCCATCATGTGATGTAATCTGGGGTATCCTCAATGAGCTGAGCAGAAGTCGGAGCCAGACCCTTGGAGCTCCAAAAACTATGAGTTAAATAAACCTCTTTTCTTTAACAAAGTACTCAGTCTCAGATATTTTATTATAGCAACAGAAAATGGACTAATATAAGCAGGATACACTAAATCCATGGTTCATTTCTGACCTAAGTATTGCTGTCATAATCGACAATTCCATTTACCCCCTCTCAGCAACATATAGTTCCTCCATTTCAAAATTAATGATAAACACCCTAAGAACCACAATGTCCCCAGAAAGGTTGTCCAATCTGTCATTACTCTCAATAGAACACAAATTATGTGAAAGTCTTGATTATAACAACATAATTAGCAATTTACTTAGGAGAAAGCAAGAAAATTAACTTTCATGAAATAAATATAATTTATGAATTATGTATGACTTTATGACTTATCCAACTGATCAAAAGAGCAAACATCATAATAGTTATAGCCAGTTATCTTCAATATTGGACCATGAATATTTTTACGTATTTTTTTATTTTGTCACAATTTAAAAGTATTCTAACAAAGAACAGAACACATGTTCAACCATTTATTAACTGGATCTGTAAAATTTGAATATTTGGACACACAGATGAGCCTCCACTGGGATTCTTGCTGCAGTCATTAGAACGGGCCTGCAGAGGAGGCAGGAGGCCTGGAAGGGCCATTCACGTGGATGTTGAAGTTTCCCTCTGGAGAATGTGGCAGGATTGGAGTGGAGAGAAAGGTATTCCAGAAATGAAGGTGAAGGGGTAACAATGACCAGGAGACCAGAAGATAGGCACTCTGAGGAGTGGAGGTAAGTAACCCCAGTCGTGAGAGCCTCCGTGGGGCTCAAGGGAGCAAGGGAAGGAATGGAATGGAAGCAGTTTTGGGAAAAACCATCCCCCTTGCCTGTTGGAGGAATACCGAGCGCGAGGGCTAAGCGCGCCCCGCAGAGGACACAGGATGCAGTGTTCAGAGGATGGCTGAATCCAGGTTAAGGCAGTGACCTGGAAGGAGTATGTGAAGAAAATATACGTAAAAGAACATGCTGATCATGGAGCAGGCGTTGGAGAAGGCACAGGGAGGGGGGATCCTGCAGGAGAAAAGCCGTGGGATGGTGTCCGAGGGTCCCAGAGATGTTCAGAGACAAGAATTCAGAATCCAGTGGAGTCTTCAAGAAAGAGGGAACCTAGGCCCCATGCAGTTCAGCTGTGGCCTGAAAGGGACACCCTGCCTGGAGTCAAATGCAGGACTGGCCCTCTGCCACCACCCAGCCCTGGCAGGGGCCAGGGCATATCTAGGGTTGGCAGCAGTGAGCACAAGACACCTGGTTTTTCATGGCCAGTCAATCTGAGCAATTCTCATTGGCATTCCAGGTGCCTGGACCAAGACGCTTCATGAGCTTGGCACCGACAACCTCTCCGTGGATCAACCCTGGGTAGAGTCCAGGGCACCTTTGAAGGCCATGTTGATTATCCAGGAGGAGTTGGTTTATATCTCATCACGTTTAAAAAGAGGCAGATACAAATGATTCTCAACTCGCGTTTGTTTCACACACAGTCAGCCCTTTCACACCTCAGACCTCCAACTGCCTCCCATTCTCTGGCCCAGTGCTGCCGCCCGCCAGCCCACAGGTCAGTTTTGGCAGCATCCCTGTTACATACTGTTACCTGGTCATTAGTATATGTTTATGAAAATTGCATGTTTTTACCCCATTGTTTTATCAAAATGAGTAGAAAATGGAAGACTGGATGAGCCAATCCCGATGATTTTTTTAAAAACTACAAAGGTAATCCAGCGTAGACACAAGCATAAACCGTTAGGAGTGAGGCAAGCAGGATTATAACCTCCATCTGTCACTCAGTGGTCACTCATGTCTTCAACTGTACAGAACAAAATTGGGGTCGAAGACAACAAATTACTGCCAACGACTGTCTAAAAGGACTAGTGAAATTGAGGATCATATAATGGCTTTAACTTTCTGAGAACTCCAGCCTCTCACAACCACGCGGAGCCGTGATTCAGCTTCCACGCATCCACGTGTGCAGACATGCGGAGGTCCACCTGCTGTGCCGTCCCCGGAGCCTCAGAGCCTCTTTCCTGGAGCACCATGTCTCCAGCTTAAGCATCATCCTTGACGTTCTACAGGAAAGAAAATGGGGAGGTCATCGACATGGTTCTAAGACAGAAAAGGCGACTGTGTGCCTACTGTGTGCCAGGCACATACCAGGGTTTAAATCAACGTCAAGAGGGCATCTGAGGGTCAGGGTACCCAGAGCATTTGCCAGCTTCTCCAAGTGCCCAGAATAAGATGGATTATCATATTAGCAATACTGAGGTAAAACAGAAATAATAATAATAATAGCAAACACCCACTGTACGCTAACTCCATGCCAGACACTGTGCTAATCAGGTTCTATGGATGATTCTATTTAACCCCCGCAAGAACCCTGGGGTAGAGCTTTTACAGTTAAGGAAGCCGAGGGTAAGAGAGTGTAAGGAAATTCCCAAGATCAATGGCAAGCAAAGGAAGCCTGGCCCCAGGCCCACCCACTTGCTCACCACATCCATTCCAGAAGTGGGCCACACAGGGCCACAGAGGGAAGCACTGGCCCTGGAGAAGCCGTGGGTGGCTAACCAGCAAGAAGATGGTTGCTACTGGAGGCAGCCTCGAGCAGTAGAATAATAGCGTCTGGGTCAGACAGACGCTCCTTACCTCCAGGATGGCTAGCTAGGAGGGCTACCTGAGGTGCTGGGGGCCAGTCTCCCTCTTTCAGACACCCTCTTTCCAAGCGGCAGATCACAATAGTCTCCAGAGACATTGAGGTAGCTTGGTCGTTCCCACAGCCTATACACTCTTCTTCCAGTCGCTTGCCTCTTTCATTGCCTTCTAGAAGGTTCTCTTTCCCCTCTCTTTTCCATCCTTTTCCATCTAAGTGTACTGCCAACAGCACCTTCATGCCAACACTGAGATGGCAGATATCTAATGGAGAGTCAGAAAGCAAACATTTGCAGCTGGATTCATTTGCAGGCTGGGGCTGGATCAGACAGACTTGCTTTGGCTGTGGTCACATTGGTTCCAGGTGGGGACTGCTGATAGCCAAGCCAACAAACACTCCCTACAGCCTCTATTCATTTGCTGGCAGGAAACCATGGTCTCCAAAAAGGACCCTTCTTGAATCTTAGATTGCCCAAGCTAATCATGGCGATTCCTTGGGAATAGCAATTGACTTGAAACAAGTCTGAACTGCAGACCTGGCCAAAGAGTAATGAGGGTTCTGCTGGAGGTAGAGGGATGTGAGGAAGCAATGTTCTCTCCTGGGGGGACGGGAAGGCGGGGGCTGCAGCAACCATCACACAGCCAGCCAGGGACTGGCCTGAGCAGAGACACCAACAAGCTAAGTTGGCAGAGCAGGGCTATGGAAGGAGCCTGGGTCCTTAAGGATGTGTTGAGAGCAAACTCCGGACCTGTCTTACCTCCATTGTTCTTATCATGAGATTTCAAACCCCCTTGGGGTTGGAGCCACTTTTCAGTTGAATCCTCCATTATATACAGCCAAAGGCCCAATACAACAACCCAGCAGCATCTGGTGGTCTTTGCCCCCAACAGGATAAGTACCAGGTACAAATCTGCCCCAGACCGAGTGTGCCCTGGGAACTTTGGTCACTTCCTACCACCCCCAACCTGTAGGCAAAATGAAAGGGAGTAAGTGGGAAGTTACAAGGAACTTTCCTGGAGGCCGGTGAAAAAGTGTCAAAGCACTTTACAATCAAGCCTAATTGAAAACAACAGCTCTTTAATCTAAATTTACAACATAATCAGCCTTCTGGTTACCTAATTATAATTAAATTAGATTGGCAGTGTATTTCATATATGCTAATTAAAAGCACCAAAAGGAAAAGCTGCGTTTGGTAACTGCCGATCTGTTGGCTCCCTACTGAAGCCAGGTGTGGAAGAGCTCAGAGCTCCCCGGGCTGCACATCTGCAAATCGGAAGACCCAGGTTCCAGTCCCACCTCTGCTTGCCCCGGCTGCATGACCTAAGGTGAGTCACTTACTCCCTCTGAGCCTGTCACATTTCAATCAGAGGAACTCTTCTGGGGAAAGTACTTGGCATTATACCAAGTGTCCGCATCGATTGTTCTCGTTCTGCCTGTTCCTGAACATCATATGACAAATCATACAGTGCGTACTTTCTGTGTCCAGGAAGAAGCCCACTGAACTTTCAAGGACGTTTGTTGCCAAAGAACTGATGAGCCCAAAGCGGGAATCATTTTGACTATTCAAGCATTAAACAACCCTTGGACCCCCAACTTTACACAGGCAGGAGGTCACCCCTGCAAGCCATGTACCCTCCGAGTGGGGCGGACTCCCCACTGCTCCCCTTAGTTCTGGCCCAGGAGATCCTCGTCCAAAGGGAAGCTCCCTTTATGGTGTCAGGGCCAGAAAGCCCAGTGGAGCCAGAGGCTCCTCCCAGAAGTTGGTGTGGGTCTAATGGAGGGATGCCCTCCGTGGGCACACTGCTCCCTGCCTGCCCAGCTGATCCATGATTGTAGTGGCCCAAGCTCGCCGCCTGGGCACTGGGAATGTCCTTTGGCTGGACATGCTGACCTGAGAGGTGAATGGGTGTCCTGGGGGGCTAGAAATGTGCTCATAGATACTGAATCGGTCACCAAAGGTACATCTCCCTCCTAAAGTGTGGGGTTGTCACTAGGAAGAAAGTAGCAGCTGTCTAGTCAGGAACCACACTTCCCATTCCCGCTTGTGGTTTTTTAAAAATGGAGGTGAAACATAACACAAAAGGAACCATTTTAAAATGTACCATTGGGTGGTATCTGGTACATTTCCGGTGTTAAGCAGCCACCCCTTATAGCAAGTTCCAAAACTCTTCCATCCCACTAAGGGAAAACACTGGACCTATTAAGCAGTTGCTCCCAATTCCTCCCTCCCCTCAGCCCCTGGCAACCACCAATCTGCTTTCTGTGTCTATGGATTTACTTATTTTGGACATTTCTTAGAGAAGAAATCATTCAACGTGTGGCCTTTTGTGTCTGGATTTTTTTCACTTAGCCTAATGTCTTCCAGGTTCATCTATGTTGTAGCATGAAGCAGTATTTCTTTCCTGTTTATGGCTGTGTAATATTCCATTGGGTGGATATACTGCAATTTGTTTATTCATTCATCCATTGATGGACATTTGGTCTGTTTCCACTTTGGGACTACTAGGGATAATGGTGGCTACAAACATTTGTGTCCAAGTATTTGTTTGAATACCTGTTTTCAATTCTTTATTGTGTGTATTCAGGAGTAGAACTGCTGGGTCAGATGGTAACTCTGTTTAAGGAACAGTCATACTGTTTCCCACAGCATTGGCCCCTTGTATTTTGGTGAGATTGTGTGACTCATTCTTACCAATGGAAATGAGTGTCAGGGATCTCTGACATTTGGGCATGTGTGCTTCTCCACAGGTGGAACCTATTCTTGGTCTAATGCTGAGGACACCACAGAAGCACAGGAGGGAGAGGTCACAAGATGGAGGAATTCAGGTCTGGATGAAGGCTGCCTGGCCAGGAACAGCTACACACCATGGTGTAAACAAGAAATAAACTTATACATATTATGTTAAGGCCCTGAGGTTGTATCTGTCACAGCATCTGGCGTTAACTAATACATTGCCCTCGCTTCATTCTGAGTTTTGTAGTAGAGTTCAGCATGTAGGGTCCGCTTGCTCATCTCAACTTGCCTGTGCCTGAAACCATACTCATCATTCTGCTCTGGATAGGGATTTGATGGTTTCGGAGACCAGAAACACACAACTGAACTGAAGCACAAGAAACTGAAGTCACATAAAACGATCAAGAGCTCTTGAATTTTGGAGACAGAAAACAAAGTGCATCTAAACCTTCTGCAAACTCAGAGGCATAGGAAGGGGAGGTCAGAGGAGACATGTCCCTGCCAGTCAAAGGGGCACCACAAAAATAGAGGCAGAGGATTTCTACTATTTTGGTTTTGCACTGAGTTGCTAAGTTTAGATGTGCTGCACTTGAAACCTCTACTTGCCATGTGTTTGGTATTCATTTCCAGAAAAATTCTGGTCCCCAGGCTCCATTTCCCTTTCTCTGCCCTGGGACGAGTCTCCTGATGTCCTGCCACCATATGCAAAAGCAAGTGCTGTCTCCCGCATCCAGGCGGCACAGTCTCTGGTCTCTGCTTCTCTGGTCTCTGGACTGACCCGGGGTGAGCCTCCCTGCTGCAGGCCTCACTCACCCAGCTCTCCTCTGAAATCTGAAGTTGGGCATGGTCCACTCCCACTCGTCACCTGGAATTTCCTGTCCTCTGTGGCCAGCTCGCTTTCTAGTGCACGTCTTTCTCATTTTGGGACAGAGGGAGGGACCGCAGTTTCAGCTGGCTGCACCCTGTGGCACCTTGTGATCTCAAACAATGCTGTAATCTCTCTGGCCCTCGATTTCCTCATCTGTAAACGGGTAGATGGATAATACCCGCCTTGGTGTCCTTGCGAGGATTATATATTTAAAAAGATAATACAGGTGAAGTGCTCAGCAGGGAATGGAGACTCGGCCCCTGAGACCTGTGGTTCCGACCCCCTCCTCCTCATAGCACACGGCTGCCAGGTGAGTAGCAGTTTGGGTCATTGAGCCCGTCAGTGGTCCTCAGACCTTCAGAGATCAGAGTCGGATAAGGTATTTTAGGAAGGTTCCTGGTCCCAAGCCCCATGCCACCAGATGAGCATCCAGGGTTGGGTTTGTGAGTCTGAGATTCTAATGATCAGCAGGTCTGGACACCCTCAGGGACACCCCACCAGGCCGGCCAGCCCACCTCCAGTGGAAAGTCGGGAGGAGTCGCCAACGTCCTGGCAGCCTTTCCCAAGCGGGCACGGGGATTCCTTCCCAGCGCGCAGGCCTGGTTTGGTGGGCCCTCCTCCAGCGGGGGTGGTCTCCTCAACTATCCGCTCCCCACCCGAGTGTGTTCCTCTCACATCATCAGCCCCTCTTGCTCTGTGCCTTGCACCTGCCGGTGCCCCGCATGTGGTGACCGACTGACCCGGCCTCCTCCTCCCTTCCCCGTCGTTGACCAAGACCTCGGGCAGGCCCGAGCTGCCAGCTCCCTCCTCACTCAAACCGTCCGAGCCCCAATCTCCATCTGGTCCGAGGCGACCGCACAGGGGCCTGGGGCTCCGGGACTGGCATGGAATCCGCGGTCTGCTCTCACCCTTACCTTCTTGCTTTCTGAGGTGGAAGTAGAGGGAGCTTAGTCTGCCTCTGGGCTGATCCTGCCCTCCTCCAGCTTCTGGGGTAGGGCTGGGAAAGGTCAGAGGTCCCCTGGTGTGGCTGTCACATGACGGTCCTCTCTGGCAGGCCCACGCACGGTCTGCTTGGACTCGGGCCTCCCTGGCCCTGTTCCCTGATGTGGGCTATCAGGTTCCGCTCCTCCACCTGCCTGAGCTGCCCACGCTCGTGGCTGTACCCACCGCCGCCCGGTGCTGGGGTCCTTCCACCCAGAGGCAGCCAGCCCCCATCGTGCACCCTGGATGCCTAGGAGACCTGGCGAGGGAGGACAGCAGCCTGCCCCAGGCCGTCCTCTCTCACGTGCAGGGGGGCCTGTCCCGAGGTGAGCTCACGAAGGGCCTGGGCTCCTCTGACTGGAACGGCGGGTCACCACTCCTTCCTGCGGGCAACCAGGACGTTTTTGAGGGATTCTTGGGCAACCTCTCCCCTTCCTTGGTTTTGGTGGCACAACGAGGGGGGCAGCCCCTCCCACATATGCACCTCGGGGAGAGAAAGATCGTCTCTCCCACACAAGGCCCAGGGCAGAGTGACTCCCTGTCACTGTCCTAAGTCAAGGGGCAAGTCCCACTTTACAGCCTGTTCAACAACAAAGCACCTCTTGCTGTTCTGATCAAAGCTACCAGCCTAGAGGCTCTGCTACGTGCAGTGAGCCCACAGACTTTGTGACAGCCAGCGTCCTAGCTCAATGACAGGGACGGATTATTGCACCCTTCTTTCCTTCCTTCTTCAAGTTCTCCAGCAGCTGAAAGAATATGAAGTGAATTATCGCATCGTGACTTCCAGGAAGTGGTCCTTAAATTCAGAGGTGGGAACTTCCTTCTTCCTGATGACAAGAAGTTAAGCATGATGACTGGCGCTGCAGCAGCTATCTTGGGCTATAATGTAGCCTCTGTAGATAAGGGTGCCAGAGCAGCACAGGACTCCTAGGTTCCTGGCAATCGTGCAACCCTGGGCCTCCCACCTCAGTTCATTTACCGGAGAGGAACATGACTTGTCTTGTTACACCACTCTTTTCCAGCTTTCTGCCTCTTCCAACCAACCCTCATGCTGATAATCTGCCTCTGTGCCTGAAGCCTCTTTTTTTCTTGGAAAAAGTATTTCCTTAAGATAATCAGGACTGAAAGCTACGTAGAAAGGAAATGTTTGCACTGTAATTCAATATTCTCTAAACACACATGAGCATGACTTACATTCTCACTCTTATGGTGGGTGGTGGCCAGTCAGACCCCAGTTAGAATTTTGTTTCTAAGATTTATTAGCTGTGCAACCTTTGGCAAGTTACCCAACGTTTCTGAACTTTAGTTTCCTATTTTAATACAGAATGATGATGTCTGTTTTCAAGAAGTCATGATACATATGTATACACACTTGTATGTATGTGTGTGTAAATATATGTATATTTATATATGCATGTACACATATAAGTATGTATATTAATATATATACATATGTGTGTGTGTGTGTGTGTGTGTGTAGGGATTCACCAAGTTTCCCAGGCTGACCTCAAACTCACAATCTTCCAGCCTCAGCCTTCAAAAGAGCTGGACCACAAGCACGCACCACCACACCCAGCCACCGTACACATTTTCATCGTGTGGCTACTGTCTGCGCGACATTGTGCTGAAGACACCAGAGAGAAAAAGACAGGCAAGACTCCAACCTTCACGGAGCCTGGGGCAGAGATGGTGAAAACGCAAATGAAGAAGCGAACAGAACGATCGCAGTGAACAGCTCACTGAAACAGAGAATGGGGAGGGCCCGCTGGGACCGGGACGCCATCCTCCCCACGGCCTGAGAGGGTGAGCTCCTGTACAGATGCTCCGGGCGCCAGCCCGCGCCCCTTAGCCCACCCTTAACAAAGCCCAGACCCGACCAGGCTAATGCAATCTGTGCTGCTTCGGTCCATCTGAGCACGGGCGGAGGCCAGGCTGGACAGACAGAAGGCCTCACGCGCTGCTACCAGAAAAGCGATTGGCCGCAGAGCCCTGCCTGGCACAGACCCTCCACTGAGCTGGCTTTGTTCCTGCCCATAATGGGCACCACCTGGGTCCCAGGGAATGCAACTGGAATCAATCAGTTCTCATCAAGCCCAAACTGGAGCGGTACCCTGGCTCCCCTCCCAGGGGCTGTTATTGGAAGCAGCCAGCTCCTGGCTCTGCGTCTTTTACTCCTGACGCCCTCCGTTGGTGACCTCCTCTCAGCCAGTCAGGGCCACTAGGCCCACAGCTGCCACCATGGTGAGAAACCTGGTTCCCAGGGCTAAGTCATCGGACCCAACCGCCACTGTATGCGTAGAGGGGCTGGTGACTGAGGACAACTTAGCAACAGAGACGCACAGTCTCTCTGCTTCCCATGCTAGAATCTCCTTCCGTGTGGAACGGTGGGCAGCTGCTGTGAAGGCAGGTGGCGGAGGAGGACCGTCCCTGCTCTGTGTCTCCAGTGGGCTGATCTTGGGCAAGTGCCTGAGCTTCCCTATGCCCTGGTTGTCCATCTTAACGTGGGTAGTATAATCATAGTACTTACCTGATATTTGGAGCAAATAATTAAGGAGAATGATCCATGTACATACAGATAACGAATCTGTGCAGGCTCATCTGATGACTGTCTGTTGTTTAGGATGCAGTATTTTTAACATGAATAGAAGGCCTTATGCTGTATCTACCCCACATATTGCTTAACTTTTGCTGTGTAACAACCCACCCAAACGTAGTGACTTCAAGCAGTAACTCATAACTCTGCAAGTGACCTGAGTAGTTCTTGTGACCTGAGTCAGACTGGCCAGTGCTGGGGGATGGTCTAAGGGTGGCCTGTGCACCATCCTGAGCCTCAGCGGGGATGTGTGCAGCCATTCTTGCCTTGGTCTCTCCACCCCCAAGAGGCTGTGGTAAGTTCCTTGAGCAGAGACTAGAAGGCCCCACGGTAAGGAGGCAAACTCCAACTCACAAGCGCCTTCCAAGCCTCTGCCTGCCTCCATGGGCCAAGGCCAGAGTTCTCTGGGGGGCAGCCCTCAAGGGCATGGGACCTGGGAAGCGAGAACAAACAGGGTCTTGGCTGCCAGTCACCCACACTGTACCATTCCTCAATGTCCTGGGTCACACCGCCCTGGACTAGGGAGCTGGGCTGCCATGGCAAGATAACAGACCAAGTGGCTCCAACAACACAGATCACAGCCCGGAGCCTGGAAGTCCAAGCTCACCAGCACAGCACAGTTGGGGGCTGGTGAGGGCTCTCTTCCTGGCTTGCAAATGGCCATTTCCTGTGTCCTCACACAGCCTTTCCTTCCCACACGTACATGGAGAGGGTCCCCCTTCCTCTCTTTATAAGCCCATCAAGCCAATCATATTAGGACCCAACCTTTATGACCCTATTTAACTTTCATTATGTCCTAAAAGCCCTATCTCCACATAGAGCCACATTAGGGATTAATGTGGGGGTATCGCAATTCAGTCCAGAGCAATCCCTAATTCTTAAAATTCTACATCTTCAATATATACATACTTATGAATTATCTACTTCAGTCTATTAAAATGTTTAAGTAGACAGAGTTAAAGATTAGAAGTAATATTTCAAGTATTAATTGATATTTTTACTATTAATAACCAATATTCTAAGGCATAATAAACATTAAGGGTGAGCTCCCCCACGGATGGAAGTCCATCTTTCAAGTTCCTGTCTGGGTCGTTTGACTTTGGAGGGGCAGGGGAGTTGTCTTCTTGTTGGATATCATTTTTAGCCCATGACATACAGACACAGAGCTCATTCTGAACACATCTGCTCCGCTAAATTCTTATTTTCTGAAAATTAGTCCAGTTAGTCTTCTCTTTAGTCTTCAGCTTGCCTACAATTATCTGTTAAAACTGTTTTTCTATTTCATAAGGAGAAGTCTAGTGATGTAGATGACTAGATTAGTAATGTAACTACATTACTAGTCGTAATCTACTAGTAAACCCACTTGCCCAAGGGCACGTAGACCTCAGTGACCAAATCCCCTGAGCACTGGGGTGGGGGGTTGCCCCACATTGTAGGGCTTTGGGGGACACAGGGGCCATGGTGATGGAGGACACTCTCACCTATGCACTCAAGGGGGCCACCAGTGTCCATCTGAGCCTTCGTGGATTGGGAAAGGACAAGTGCTCTCTTGTTTTTTTAGCTCCCAAACAGTGATATTGTCCCTATAATGCAGTGAATTCTGTTGAGCACCCCATTTAGAGATCCCTGATTTGCTTTGTCAAAGAAAAATATGCAGTTGCAGATTTGCACCTATTAAAATGTAAAACAATCTCTTATGCCCAACATTAGTAATAACTGAATAATTCGTGTAAAACTGTCCGGTATGTAGAGCTTGTATTTTTGTTTTGTTTGTTTGTGTTTGGGGGTTTTTGTTTTTTGGTACCAGGGATTAAACCAAGGGACACCTAACCACTGAGCCACATCCCCAGCTCTTTTTACTTTTTATTTTACTTAAGTTCTCGCTAAGTTGCTTAAGGCCTCACTAAGTTGCTGAGGCTGGCCTTGAACTTGCCATCCTCCTGCCTCAGCCTCCCGAGTGACTGGGATTACAGGTGTGCCTGAAAAGGGCTTGCTCCCAACATAAAATTGAAGGTCTAGGGGATTGTGGGTTATTTTCTCATAAGAAACCAAAAGAGGCTTCACATTTGCACCAGTGTGTGACCCTTCTGGAGAACTTTCTCGGCATCTTCTCCATCCCCAGCCCCCACACCTGCACTGGACTTTAGGACTCTGGTCCTATGTCCTATCAGATTCCTACAGCTGTCATAAATGACCACAAACTGGGTCGCCTGAAATCCGGAACTCTGTTCTCTCACGGTTCTCAGGGTTGACGTCTACCCTGAGGGGTGGCCAGCTCTGCACTCCCCAGGGGGTCCCTTCCTTGCTCCTCCAGCCTCCAGTGCTGTCAGTGTTCCTCGGCTTGGACCCTCCGCTGCGTCTTCATGTAGTCTTCTCCTCGTGTGTCTGTCACCTCCGCTGCCTGTCCAGGTGTCGTTGGACTTCAGGTCCACCCAGATGATCCAGGATGATCTCACCTCGAAGTCCCCAATCACATCTATGAAGGTCCCGTTTCCATGTAAGGTCATCTCTCAACCACTGCCCACGTCCTTCAGTGACTTTCACGCAGGGAGCGGGACCCAGGAGAGTCGGAGCACAACGCGGCCAGCTGCTCTCTCCTCCCGCGGCTTCTCTGCACACCCGTCTTCTTCCAGGAGGCTTCCCGGCTGCAGGGAAATGCTCTCTCCCTGCGTCTCTCAGTAGCCGCGGCTCCAGATGCTTGTGACGTGGGAAAGGCACCCCAAGAGCCGTTATAGCTCCTTCTCCCTGTCCCCTAACCACCGTGTCCACACACCTCTCTCCTCAAGGGCTTCTTCAAGGCGTCCTCTAGGCTGGGACCAGCCTGGTTTCTGTGGCAGGGAAGGGGGCAGCTGTTTGGGATCTTGTCATGTCAGCATACGGGAAGCAAAGCCTGGCTGCCCAGCGGCGGAGCTGGCTGGGGAGATGGCCTCCTGGCTTCAGAGTCTGACCACTTCCACGTTTAGCAAGGGGTTTGTCCATGATTAGAGTTGCTGAGCTAGCAAGTAAGGGTGCAGGGGTCCTGTTGAGTTTGTCTGTGGTGCTTTTGTATTTAAGTATGTCCTATTGAATATTTAAAAACCTGTGATGTAGTATTCAGAACAGTCTTCCAAAAAATCATGTGCTGTTCCTCAGGAATTCAAATTTAACCAAGTGTCCTGCGTTTATCTGTCAGCTCTACCCAAGACTCTGTCCTCTGCACCCTCTTTTCCTTTTTTCCTTCCTCCCCCGTCCCTCTCTCCCTCACTTCCTTCCCCTCCCTTCAAAAATTCTTTGTTTACAAGACTGCGATCTGCACAGGTAAAGGACACATTTTCCTTCCAGGAATTCAGAGTCTGGGAAAGCAGGGGCCCAATGCCTTCCACACAAAGGGACTGCCCACCACAGAGTTCCAGGCTCACGGGAAAAGGACAAATGAATGATTCGGAGCAGAAAAGGATGCGGTGGAGGAAAAGAGCTCGGGAAGAGGTGCTGGGGAGAGAGGCTTGAGCCATCCTCGAGGGCCAGGTGTAAAGAACAGGAAGCTGCTCAGGCCAATGTGGGCTCAGGTGGAGGAAGACGCGCTCTGCTCTGGAGCCTGAAGGTCTGTTGTGACTGGTTGGCCAGGCAGAGTGGGCTGTCTGGACGGTGGTGGTGCAGATATCAGGAGGTGGGGTCAGAAGTTTTACACCCTGCTGAGGAGCCAGAGATGGGTTTTGAGAGAGTGGATTTAAAAACAGACGATGGTCGGACCCGAGGTGACAGTAGATCTCTGACCCACCACCTCTGCTGCAGTCTGCCCAAAGCCACACCACGGCCTTGGCGGCAATTAAGTGGCCAGAGAGATGGGCCTTGCCAACCATTGATTTTTTGCTCCCACTTCCAACTCAGCATCCATCACATAAAACGCCCCATTTCTAGTTCGCTCACCTCCAGCTTCTTCAGGCGCCCCCTCCAGCCAGAGCACATCTAAAGCTTCCTGTCTCCTCACCACAAAGCACCCCACCCACAGGCCTGCTTTTGCGTTTCTGCTCTAAATAAATAGTTTGCATGTTCTCACATGAGTGGTTTCCATTTATTCTCTCAATATGGACTGGACACTTTGCTTTTTAAGAAGGGGAGGGGGGCAGATGGGAGTAGTTAGCCCTTCTGTAGCACCTCATAACCACAGGCAGTGACAGCATTTGGAGCTAGAAAAATCTGCTTTTGAGACCCTCTGCAATCTACACAGACATGTGCACCTGAATATACCCAAATTCCTTTAGATACTAGAGAAAGGTTTTGGCCATTTAAAGTACTGTGTGTGTGTGTTTTTAAGTATCATTAAAGTTACCCTTTTCTTTTGGATTCAATAGTTTGTTTGCTCTTAAGGTAAATTGTGTCATTGACCCCAAATCCTCACCTTGCAGTTCACCCATGCCCTCAGCCATTCAACTCTGCAGTGCGTCCCACTACGTGGTTTCCTGCCCCTGGATGCTGAGGTCCCCAGGAGACCTGTTTGGACGATGGGCTGTTGGCAGACATGCTGTAAGCAGAGGCTTGAAACAAGCTTACACACCAGGCATGGGCTGTTATTCCTCTCCTTTCACCATGAGAAGAATATGCCCAAGGTGGTCTTGCTTGTCACAGGAGAAGGACAAGAGTCAGGTGAAGCTGAGCTTTTTTTCCATTAGGCAGTGACCAGTTGACCCAAGACTGGTCATTGGTTATTAGTCTGTACTTTTGAAATCTTTGGGGCTGTTTGTTATGCAGCACTCCTGTCCCCATAACTAACTATTACACCCCCTGATTTCAGAATTTCAAGAAATATTTCATTATCATCTGTGATTAGTAATAATAGATCTTATTGGTTGCCTACCCAAATCCAGTCTTTCCTGCTGGTAGAACTTTAACTCTTTTTCACCCTCTGCCCAGTGTGGACAAATGCTCTCTTCAGTCCCAGGGGACAAATCTTAATGAATGCAAACCCATTTAGTTTTCTGGCAATTGGTTGAAGACAGAGCCTATAACAGCTATAGCCAATCAAGATGTGAGCAGTCTGCTGAGGGCTTTCTGGGAAGTTCCCTTCCTCTTTAAAACCGCCCGTGAGGCAGTTGACTTTTGGAATTGTCTTGGAACCACAGAACCACAAACCTCAGAGTTGCCCCAGCTCAGGACCACTTGGTACATGCCCTCCTTGCTCTGTGCCTTACAGTTCAGTTCTCCTCAGCCAATTCTAATAGCTCCTCAGAAGAGGAGAACCCGAGTTGGGGGGGGGGTGTATGGGTTTCCTTTCTCATGTTTTCATCCAAGTGACTCATCAAGGGGACAGAAACGCTAACAGAAGTTTTAAAGATGAATGTAAAACCCAGGGGATGATTGAGATTTGACTTGCAGATCTCCCGTGGCTTTAAAGTAAACCGGCCTCTGGCATCTGCACGAGGCTCTGGATGACTTGTCCAGGGATATGGGAGCCCCCAAGGACAACCTCAGAACCCTGAACTGACCCACAAATGCAGGAAGAATTTCAACAACCATAAGGTCCCTTCGTAAATATCCATCCTTCTGAAGAAAGACTCCCAGAATCTGTCACTGTGGAGGTGCCTTCTTTGGCCGAGGGGAAGTGCAGCCTTCTGATAAGGTGGCAGCTGAAGTAAGAAAAGCAGTGAGTCCACAAGAGGGACCTGTCTCCTGGACGGGGAGCAAACTCCCCCGTATGACGCATTGCACGTCCGCAGATGGCACTTCCAGGACACACATTCAAATGTCATTAGATTCCACCTAAACCCGCTGACCACTTAGATATCCGCCCGCATCCTGGGCTGAGTAGGGCGAGCTCAGGCCAGGTTAGCACTGGCTTTGCTAGGGAGTGCCTTCCACCACACAGTGAATGAGATCCGAGAGTGTTTAATCCACTGAACCTCCGGCTACTCTCTTGACTCACCAACTTTCTCCCACCGGGGTCCTTTTGCCCCTGGGACATCTCTCTCCCAGTGGTTGCCTGGCAAACCCCTTATCGTCCAGCAATGCAAAGTTCATATGCTGAAGAGGGGGGGTGCCTGAAGTCAGGTCAACCTGATTGTGCATCTGCTCTGTTCCCAGTTAGGGGGGTGACCTCGGCAAGGAGCTCAGGTTTTCTGAGCCAAGTCTCAGTTTTCTCACCTGTAAAATATGAATCCAAAATATGAATCATGATTGCCCCACCTCAGGCCTGAGCTGAGGATAAAATGTGGTAACACAAGAGGCCCTGGCACAGATCGAAGGCCTTGATCTATGTTGGCTGCTGTTCCGGAATAGCTCACCACAGAATCATAAAGCTTTATAGCCAGAGGGACGGCAGGGCAGCTCCTCTGCCATGTGCCAGTGAGCCACCGGGGGATACTGTCAGAATGCGGGTTCTGAATCAGAAGTTCTGGGGTACAGCTCAGTTTGGTTTTTGTTGTTGTTGAAGGTTTTATTATTATTATTATTATTATTATTATTATTTTGCATTTCTTACAAGTTCCAGGGTGTGCAGATGCTGATGGTCCCATGACCACACTTGGAAGAACAGATTTTAGGAGACACTGACTTCCTAACTGTTTGATGGAACCGGAGGAAGACTCAAGGAGATCCAGAAAGCTGCTGAGAAAAGCAACCCAGAACAGTCTGCCCGGCAGAGCTGAATGAGTCAGAGCCACTGCCGACCCCAAACAACCAAGGGAGGTTGATCTGTAAATCGTGAAAACATTTCCTCCACCCGAAAGGCCAACGCTCCAGTTGCTGAACAAGGGAAGCTGTGTCCAGACTCTGTGATGGGAAGAAAAGGGGGTGAACTGGACAATTTTCAGAACAAAAGCATCCGGCTCAAGGGAGTGGGGTGTCACTGAGGAAGAGCAGAAGCACTTGGCCTCAGGGTTGGGATGCAAAGCGTAGCTGAGAAGGCACAGCCATAGACTTTAGTCCTCTCAGAATATTCTTAAAAAAAACAAGATCTTCAGGAGGCTGGGGAGGGTCTGGGGACTGTCACTCCTTTTCCAACAGGAGATGTAATCAGATTTCCCACATGAGGGAAGCACACAGTCATCCCTCTCTGGCGAGGCACCGGCTGCTGCAGCTCCGCGTGGGCCACACAGAGATGGTCCTGCAGGTCCCCTAGCCTACCCTGAGTCATCCCTTAGTTAAGAGGACAGTCCATTCTGTGGCACCACCTGTGGCGCTGTCCCCCCACCCGTCCCACAGCTCAGCATCGCAGGCTCTGCTGCCCGTTCCCCACACCGACCTTCCTCCCACCCAGCTCATGCCAGAGCTCAGCTCCTGCTCCTAGGCACGGTGAGAAAGGGACCAACTACAGAAATGCACTGTCCACGGAAAGGGCTAGAATCCACTGCCCCATGACGCCCTTGTATGGAGGAGGCTCGGCTGGGCCCTAAGGCTACTGGGTAACCAGCTCCATGGAGGTCAGAACAACTTTTCTCGTCAAGTTTGGGAAGTGGGATCAAGATGATCTACCAGGTGTCACTGACACGCAGAGGGCCGCAGGGGCCAGGAGGTGTGGCTCCATCAATCCGTCTCTGTTACAACGATGATTCCAGCAACTCTCGTCATTTTCTATCAAAGCAGAACCAGCACAGACAAGTGAAGACAGAGGTAGAGACAAATGAGACAGTGGCTCTCGTCCTCGGCAAACACGATCTAGTAGAAGGAAGAGGAAGCAGCACAGATGGCCAGGGAACAAAGGCAGGAGGACTTTAGGAGGAGGGAATGGAGCCCTGGACTCGCCTGCAGGCCATGGTTCATAGTTAACTTCATGGTCCTCCATTCTCCAGTTCCCTGGGGGTGTATCAAACACAGGACAAGTCTTCGAATTTGAACAGGAAATACTGGATTATATGTAGGTAGTCCTCTGCTTTTATAAATATGAAAATGTGTATCATATCAACTGTATAGAAGTAGAGCAAACAACTTACACATGGTAAGTGCTTACTCTATCCCGGGGAGCGCTGTACTATCGGGCAGGTTTTGCACTATACAAGGGCATCTGGCCAAGGATTACGTGGGGCCTGGAATTCAGCTGTGTAGGTTGGTGCAGGATTGTCTTTATCCAGAAAAAAAGGAGTCCCTTTTCCCAATTTGTATAAGACACCATTCAGCTAGTTGTTAGTGGTCCCGAATCTGAGAGGTCAAAAACATTCTTACATTCCAATCAAGTATTTACAGTATAGCTTTTTCTCTCCTGTTGTCCTTTCCCTTTACCACCAAGTCCACGGCAGACCCACAGAGGCCAAGGAGCATCCAACTGAGGCCGAAGATCTGCAGCTGAGCTCCAGCTCAGAAACAAGGGTGTTAGGCATAGAAAAACTAAGCCACTTATCTCTAACACTGGCACTTTCTTTTTTTTTTTTTTTTCTACTTTCCACCAGATTTTTTAAAGCAACTTGGGCAAGATGCAATAGGATTTCCCAACGGTGGCGCATGCATGTGGTGTTTAGCAGAGAGAGCGGTGACAGCAGCCAGCCTGGGCTGCGGGCGGCATCCTTTGGGGCGATTCTCTTTTCCAGCGGCCAGTGTGTTACAGAGCCAGCTTGTTACAGGGGTGTCGGTGCGCAAACTGTTTATGTGGCCTCCAGCTGAGGACAGTGCTGCACTGGCACCAACGTTTCGTGGTGTTGTGGTCTGGGTGAATGTCCCCTGCCACAAGCCGGGGAGTTAAAGGTCGCTCCCAGCCTGGGGCACTGTGGGAAGGTGCTGGAGCCTGTGGAGGTGGGCTGGGGGCAGCTTTAGGGACACAGCTCAGAGGATGGTGGGATCCCAGCCCCTGCCCCTCTCTTCCTTTCACCTCCTGGCCACCAGGCATGTGGCTGTGCCCCAGCATGTGCTCCTCACCATGGTGTGCGGCCTTGGCACAGGCCCAAAAGCAAAGGACCTATCAACCTTGGACGGCACCCTCCGAAACCCTGTGCCCAAACAGACCTTTCTTCTTATCAGCGGAGTATCTCAGGTACTGGCTACAGTGACGGAAAGCAGGGTCACACAAGTGGGTGGATTTCTGCTGGGGGCTGGGATTCCTTGTACCTCCCTGGATTCAACCACTAATGCTCCTTCCCTTCCCGCTGGTCAGAGGCCTGGGCTCCCGTGCCCTCCTGTGTCTTCCTCCCTGGCTGCCCATGACTCTCTTGGTCTCTTTGGCCTTGCTGGGAGCAGCCAGGACCCAGCTCTCAGCTCCAACTCTGCAGACCCGCCCTCCTCCTACTGGCTCCACCCGCAAGGACTAGGGATGCCGGAGTCACATGGTGGCAGCCACTGGGGTTGCCCATTCTCCCCCAGAGGCCAGCGCTGCTTGCAGGTGCAACCTGGTACAGAGACGCACTTACTGTCACTCCAGGCCCCCGCTAACCTCTCCTTCCCCTCACCTCCTAATTCAGTGCTTCACTCGCAGGTTCCACAAATGTGGGCGCGGGACTCCTTGCTCTGTGCTCTGTGCTGGGCGCCTGCAGGACACCAATGGGCACAGCGCAGGGCCATCGCCTCAGTCCTGGGAAAGGCAGACAATGGGCAAAACCTGCAAACGCATGTGGTTAACAGGTGCTGTGAAGCGACCTGACAATGTCCTCAGAAGCACGGGCAGAGGGCCTGTGCTGGGCAGGATGAGGGACGGGGCTGGGAGAGGCAGGGCACCGGGAAGGCCACAGGCCTAACCACCCACCTGGAAGAACCACTGAGTCTGGACATGCGTGGCTGTGGGCTGGTGCTGGAGAGGCCACAGCCTGTCCCACGGGGTCCTTCATCCCCTGGGCTCACAGGGAATTCCGTTCTCACCCAGCCTGGATCCTGGCCTGCCCCTTTGGTGCTCTGGTACATGCAGCCCATTCACCCCGCCGGTACAAACTGCTCCTGATGAAGACCTCTCCTGTCTCCTGCTCAGGTGCCGTGAGGTATGGCGACCTAGCCGGCCCACCGGGTCCCCTCAGAAGGAGCTCCCGAGGTCAGGCAACTTCTGAGCGCCCTGGGTGCCAGACGCCACCTGTCACCTGGTAGCTGGGCAGCCCTAAGGTCTGACCAGAGGTGGAACGGAGGCAGGACAGGCAGAGGCAGAGGGCGGCCTGGAGAAAGGCTCCCAGCAGCCCAGGACGAGGGCCCAGCGTGTTGAGGACGTTTCTCGCGCAGGTGACCTTTGACTCTGCGCTCACCCTGCTAGCCGGCCCTTCTGGACTCGCTCACAAGGAGCATCAAGATGCACGAGTGTCTAACCCAAGATGCTACAGCAACCCAGATGGCTCCCCACTGGCCACGCAGATGTTGGTCCCTCCGTGCACTAGACGACTCTGCATGGCGTCAGGACCCAGGGGCCTGAGAGCAGAGGGCCTGCAGGCATAGTATGGAACGGAAAAGCCCGAGACAGCACAGGGGGTGCGCCCTGCTCCCCGGTACTCCTCCTTCAAAATCGCGTGTGATTACTTATGTGCAGATCGATGCGCGCTGCCTTCCCCTCCCACGGGCCCCTGGTTCCGGTGCAGATAGATGCGCACTGTATTTTTTTGCTGGTGCGCTGCACGGGAAAATTGGGAGAGACTGATTAGGAATCAGGGAAGGGGAGGGAGGCTTCTAGTCTTTTTTATTCTTTCTCCTAGACATTTCTCTATTGTTCTGATTTTTAAAATTCAGTGCAGGTATTACTTTTAAAGAGTGGGAAAAAGGAAGGAAGGAAGGACAGAAGGAAGAGGAGGGAAGGAGGGACACAGTGTGTCCTGGGAGGCCTCCCTGCTGACAGCTCACTGCTGGGGAAGTGGAACTTTCTACAAGGGGCAGCAGGTCTTTGGCCAGAATTTGACCAGGAGGACATTAGGACACTGGCTGCTTGGGGACCAGACCTCATGAAGCATACGCTTCACTAGAAACTCAGCTCCATCCAGCAGTCCATCTCCTGAGGACCTACTATGTGCCCCTACCGTGCCAGGGCAAGGGACAGAATAGACACAGAGGCAGCTTAGTCCCCACCCAAGGCCAACAGGACCTTTCAACTGCAGGTGAGGGGGAGGTGCCAGCCGCAAGCAGGGTGAAGTGACTCAGGAGGAAGAGAGCTTCCCTGGGGCCAGAGGGACAAGGAAGGCTTCCTGGAGGCAGGCTGGGGACAGCCCCAGGCTGGAACAGCTTGAACGAAGGTCAGGGGAGGAGGAGGAGAAACGGGAACACAGAGGCCCGTCGGGGAGGGGAAGGCAGGAGAGCAAGGCCTGCGGGTTCCAGCTCCAGGCACCTGAGTCCTGAACACCGAGTGCTTCCAAGCCGGCTCCAGGGTCAGAGTGAGTGTGCAGCTGATTGTTATGACTGGTTTGTGAAAGTCAGTGACACAAAACATGGAGGTGCCACTGCAGCCCGTGCTGGCATGCAGGACAGACAGGAGCACTGTGCACAGCACCCCTTGCCCTGTCTTGCAGACCAGCCAGGCAGCGCCCTGGGCTGGGACCCTCTGTGGGCTGGCCCGGCTCCGTCCCAGGCCTCAGCTAATGCTCAACAAGGACTGGGCTCCCACCTCCCTCGGTACAGTTCTAGAAGACGCAGCTGCCCCCAGTCCCAATCAGCCATCCCTGTCATTGTCCTGGAAAAGGCAGTCCATGACCTCGGGCAGAGAGGACAGCAGGCACACAAACGAGCTCCAATGTCACTCACTTTAAAAAATAAAAATCGACTTTTAAGGAAATAGGTTTCCTGTTTGCTTCTCTGAAGAGGAACTTTTCTGTAACTTCTCCAATCTCTGGACAGCAGCACTGGCTCTTCTTCTGCTCAGGAACCCACAGCCTCATCCATAGCTGAACGTTTCCCTTTCTGCAGTTGGAAACACCCAAGTCCAACTTTTGAAAGAGCCGTTTCCAGCCCCGAGAGCACAGGACTATAGAGGCTAATTAGAAGGTGCCATTTTCCAGAAGGTCACCACATTCTGAGTCTCTCAAGAGCAGTGTCCTCTAACCTAGCTTCTTGTTCCAGGTAGCCCCCTGCAGGGGGAGAGGCCAGAGAGACTGCTAGGTCCCTCTTTCAGTTCCACTATTTACAGGTTGTGCGCCCTTGGGCAAATTAATGAACCTCTCTGAGCCTTAGGAATATACTATTACCTACTTCACAAGGTGTCTGAGAACTAAATGAGTTCATTAGATAAATTTCTAAAACTTGTTGATAAATGTTCACAATAGCCAGAAAGTAGAAATAACTGAAATACCCAACAACTGATGAATGCATAAATAAAATGTGATACATCCATACAAAAGAATATTATTTGGCAATGAAAAGGGAATGAAGTAATGATATATGTTGAGAATGAACCTTGAAAACATTATATTAAGCGAAAGAAGTCAATCACAAAGGACCTCCTTTCTAGTGCATGATTCCACTTATAGAAAACGTCTAAGAACAGAGAAATCTGGAGACAGAAAGTAGACCGCTGACAGATGGGGCTGGAAAGGGGGGAGGATGGGGACTGCAAATGGATACAGCATCTCCTGTTCTGGCAGTGAGAATGTTGTAAAATTTATTGTGATGGTAGCACAACTTTGTAAATATACTAAAAACTATTGAATCACACACTTAAAATTGATGAAGTGGATGGTATGTGAATTATATCTCAATAAAACTGTTTTTAAAATTTCTACAACAAGGCCTGGTACTCATTAAGCACTAAATAAGAGTTGGCTACTTCTATTTGGTGCTAGGGAAACAGAAGTGGAAAAGATGGACAGCTGCTCGGGTCTGCATGTCTGTGTGCCTAATACCCCCCCCCATTTATATGTTGAAATCTAACCCTCAAGGTGATGGCTTTGAGGGGCAAGGCCTGGGGGCAGAGCTCTCACAGGTAGGATGAGAAACCCCTTGCCCCTGCCACTGTGTGAGGACACAGCAAAAAGACAGCCATCCACGAACCCAGAAGTGACCCTCTCCAGAAAAGATCTGCCAGCACCTTGATCTTAGACTTCCCAGTTTGTGAGAGGTAAGTCCCATTGTTTATAAGGCTCCCGGTTTATGGACTTCCTTGTAGCAGCCTGAACACACTGTGAGAGCAGAGGCCTGCCTGGCACCACCTGGGCTCCTGGGATCCCCCCGCCCCCCCAGTGCCACTGTCCACTGAACTCCGTGTGTTCTACCCAGTCCAGGGCATCCTATGTGGAGAGGTGACTGGTCACCACTGGCTAAGGCTGTCTGCCTGGCTCTTCTCGTCTCTCAACAAGGATCATCCAGATAGGTTTCAAGATGGCAGAACTGAGGAGGTCACTTTCCTGGCTGCTCTGTGGCATTAAACCAAGAAAGAAGATAGGCAGCTTCTCAACTAGGTGGGTAAAAAAAGGGGGCGGGGACTTTACTGGAAATTAACAATAGTCTTTCAAAGCAGATCAGGGTCTGGGAGGTTGGATGTAATAAAATAAGGAAGAAATCCCCAGCACCACCTCCACTGCCACCACCACCAGCCAGAGTGGCCACCCCACAAGCAAAGTGGAGGGATAAGGAAATTAAAGGAACTTGCATTTTTAGGTGGCCTGGGTGTGTCTGGGTATGGAGAGATCAGAGATCAAAGACACAGACAAACTAATCTGAAAGGCATGCTGCACAACATGCAGGAAAGAAGCCCATCTCTCCTGACTGCCCACGGAGGACACAGGAAGGAGCCATTTTGCAGCTGTGCTGTGCGAACTAGCAGCGGGGGGAACTGATTCCTGACAAACCCAAGCTGGGCCCAAAGTATAGGCCTAGCAAACCCACACTGCATGACACAGAGTGTGCCTAAGGGACCAGGAGAAAGCCAAATGTGGAAAGGGTTTTACACAGGGAAATACGGGTTGTGGAAATCTACCTGGCTTCCCCCTTCCCCCTTGGCAGGACTGAGAGAGAGGAGTCCAGCCAGGAATTTGAAAGGGCAAGGGCAGGAATGATTGAGTTTGGAGACTGAACCTGAGAGACCAGGAAATGCAGGACTTGTGAGTGATGGAGAGGTCAAAGGTTGGCTCCTCCACAGCAAAAGTGGAATCCAGGGGAGATTCCTGAGGTGCAGTCTCCCAGCCTGGATCATCAACTTCCAGGCCCCAGAGGTGCACTGATATAAAATCTTCAGACCAATCGCCATTCAGTGAAGAACCTGGAGCCTTCCTAGGCCTAAACCCCACCTCCAGGGGTTCCGCCTATGGGATCTCCATTCACACTCTAATGACCCCACCTTGAGGATGAAAAAGACATCACACTCCAGCCCACCCCACCTAACACTGCTGAGAAGGGAAGCTGTGAACTTTCTGAACTCCAATGGAAATAATTCTTTAATTTTTCACCAAGAAAAATTTTTTTCCTTTTCTCTGTTTGAGACCTGAATGGTTCATGAACACTTATACATAAACACATTTGTCTCTTTTTTCTCATTTCTCATTTCTAGCACTTTTTGAAGGCAGTTATTTTCCATGGCTCAGTTTTTGAGGGCTAGGATATTGGATTAGTATATTTTGGTTTTGTTTTGTGATCTTTTATATTTATTTATTTTATTTTTTAAATTTCTATGTTATATATTTTTTCTCACTTGTGTTTCCCTTGATTCTCTTTCTCTCTTTTCTTCTGCTAACAACCAAACTCTACTGTTCTCTCTTTCATTCTTCCTTTAATTTTTTACTTATATTTTCTCTCCTCCTTCTTCATAATCATCACATCCTATGACTCTTCTGTTCTCTTCCTGTTAATCATTCAAACTATAAATCCTTTTGCAAACTTACTGTTATGACTGTAGATGATAACTGATCACATCATTTCTGCTTATTGTGATAATTAACATTATAAATGTCATAACAGAGAACTACTTGGTTTAATGCTGTATGCTGTTTGCATTGGTTTTTGTTATTATTTGTCTCCTCCTAAGTTGTGAGATACTGGAAACCTTCAGGGACACATTAAGACCACAGTGTAGAAACTCTACTGCCTCAGATCCATACTGTTATATGGGTAGACACACAAACAACATGACAAAGCAAGGGAACAAACCACCCCAAACAAACCAAAATATTTCAATAATATAATCCATCCACCTCACAGTGGAAGAAATGTCAGAGAAGGAGTTTAGAATGTATGTAGTTAAAGTGATCTGCAAGGTAAAGGACAATATAAGGAGTGAAATCAGAGGGGAAATACAGGAAGTGAAAGATCACTTCAATAAAATCAAGCAAAAATCCTTAAAATGAAGGAATCAATAAACCAGATTAAAAGTTCAATGGAAAGCAACATCAACAGACTAGATCACTTGGAAGAAAGAGTTTCAGGCAATGAAGACAAAACATAATCTTGAAAATAAAACTGACCAGGGAGAAAAAGTGTTACGAGACCATGAACAGAACTTCCAAAAAATATGGGATAACAAAGACCAAACATAAGATTTATCAGGGGAGATGAAGGCTTGGAGATACAAACCAAAGGAATGCACAGACTTTTCAATGAAATAATATCAGAAAATTTCCTAAACCTTAAGAATGAAATGGAAAATCAAATATAGGAGACTTGCAGAACCCCAAATATACAAAATCACAATGTGCCACACCAAGGCACATTATTATGAAAATACCTAACATACAAAAGAAAGATAGAATTTTTAAAACCTGTCAGAGAAAAATGACACGTCATCCTTAGAGGAAAACCCATTGCTCACAGCTGATTTCTCAACCCAGACTCTCAAAGCTAGGAAGTCTTGGAATAATATATACCAAGCTCAGAAAAAAAAAAGGATGTCAATCAAGAGTCCTATACCCACCAAAATTAAGCTTCAGTATTGGCAATGAAATAGAAACATTCCATGATAAACAAAAGTTAAAAGAATTCACAACTAGAAAGCCTACACTACAACACATACTCAATAAAATATTTTAAGAAGAAGAAATAAAAAATACAATTGAAAACCAGCAAAGGGAATACTATACTAGAAGAATAGCCAAGCAAAGGAGAAACTAATTCAAAGTGAAAACCAGAAATAAATCAAAATGACAGGGAATAAAAATCATTTCTCAATAATAACATTGAATGTAAATGGCCTAACTCATCAATCAAAAAACATATAAACTGACTGATTGGGTTATAGAACAAGACCTAACAATATACTGTCTTCAAGAGACTCACCTTATAGACAAAGACATCCATAGAGTGAAGGTAAAATGATAGGAAAAAATATATTATTCATATGAATCTTGTAAACAAGCAGAGATTTCTATCCTCAAATCAGACAAAGTGGACTTCAAGCCAAAGTTAATCAGAAGGGACAAAGAAGGTCATTTCATACTGCTTAAGGGAATTATACATCAACAAGATATAACAGTTGTAAATATGTGTGCCCCAAATAATGGAGCATCTATATACATCAAACAATCTTCTCTCAATTTCAAGAATCAAATAGAGCACAACACAATAACACTGGGTGACTCTAACATGCCTTTCTCATCATTGAATTGATCTTCCAAACAAAGACTAAAAAAAGAAGCTATATAACCAAAAAATACAATGAATAATTTAGACTTAACAGACATATATAGAACATTTCACCCATCACTTACCAAATGCACTTTCTTCTCAGCAGCATAGGGGTCATTTTCTGAAATAGACCATATCTTAGGCCACAAGAAACTCTTAGCAAATATAAAAAATACAGATAATACCTTGCATTCTATCAGATTACAATGGAATGAAATTAGAAATCAAGGATAAAATAAAAATAGAAGCTACTGTAACACCTGGCAAACAAATAATATGCTATTCAATGAACAATGGATAGCAGAAGAAATCAGGGGTGAGATTAAAAAATACATGAATACAGTGACACAACTTATCAAATCTCTGGAACACCATGAAGTTGGTTCTGAGAGGAAAGTTCATTGCATTGAGCTCATAAATTGAAGGAATAGAAAGTCACCAAATAAAAAACCTCCTAACATTATATCTAAAAAAAAAAAAAAAAAAAAGAAGTACAAATCAATACCAAAAGCAATAGAAGACAGGAAAATCTTTGATATTGAAACAACAACAACAAAAAATCAAAAAGAACAACAAAACAAAAAGTTGACTCTTGAAAAAATAAATAAAATTGATAGCCCTTAGCCAAGCTAACCAAGAGAAAACCTCAACTTACTTAAATTCTGAGTGAAAAAGGAAATAAGAGGACACCATCAAAAGCCTACCAACAAAGAAAAGCTCAGAATCAGACAGATTCTCAACCAAGTTCTACCAGACCTTCAAAGACCTAACGCTAATCCTCCTCAAATTATTCCATGAACTAGAAAAGGAAGGAACCCTTCCATTTCATGAAGGAGGGAACCCTTCATTCTATAAAACTAGTATCACCCCAATACCAAAACCAGACGAAGACACATCAAGGAAAGAAAACTTGAGACCAATATCCCTGATGAACACAGATGCAAAAATTCTCAATTAAATACTGTAAATTGCATACAAAAACATATTAACATATTTAAAAGATAGTGTATCATGAACAAGTGAGTTTCATCTCAGGGATGAAAAGTTGGTTCAACATATAGAAATCAATAATCGTAATTCACCACATCAATAGACTTAAAGATAAGAATCACATGATTACCTCAATAGATGCAGGAAAAGCATTTGACAAAATATAGCATTCATGGGCTGGGGTTGTGGTTTGGTGGTAGAGTGTGAGGCACTGGGTTCAATCCTCAGCACCAGATAAAAATAAATAAATAAAAATAAAGGTATTGTGTCCATCTACAACCAAAATAAATACATTCTTTAAAAACATGGCATTCATTCATGTTCAAACACTAGAAAAACTAGGGCTAGTAGGAACATACCTCAACATTTTAAAACCTATGTACATTAAACCCAAGGTCAACATCATTCTAAATGGAGAAAAATTAAAACTGTTCCCTCTGAAAATGGGAACAAGACAGTGATGCCCTCTTTCACCACCTCTATTCAACATAGTCCTTGAAACTCTAGCCAGAGCAATTAGGCAAAACAAAGAAATTAAAGAGATACAATTAGGAAAAGAAGAGCTTGAACTATTCCTGTTTGTTGATGACATGATCCTGTATTTAGAAGACCCAAAAACTCCACCGGAAAACTTCTAGAACTCATAAACAAATTCAGCAAAGTAGCAGGATATAAAATGAACAGCTATAAATTAATTGCATTCCTATAACCAATGATAAATCAGCTGAAAGAGAAATTAGGAAAACTATCTCAATTACAATAACCTAAAAAAATAAAATAAAATACTTGTGAATCAATCTAACAAAAGAGATGAAAAACCTCTACAGTGAAAACTACAGAACACTGAAGAAAGAAACTGAAGAAGACCTTAGAAGATGGAAAGATCTCCCATGTTCTTGGATAGACAGAATTAATATTGTCAAAATGGCCATACTACCAAAAGTGCTATATAGATTCAATGCAATTCCAATTAAAATCGCAATGACATATCTCATAGAAATAGAGAAAGCCATCATGAAATTCATTTGGAAAAATAAGAGACCCAGAATAGTCAAAGCAATCCTTAGCAGGAAGGGTGAAGAAGAAGGTACAACTATACTACAGAGTAATAGCAACAAAAACGACACGGTATTGGCACCAAAATAGACAGGCAGACCAATGGTACAGAATAGAAGACACAGAGACAAACCCATTTAAGTACAGTTATTTCATACTAGACAAAGGTGCCAAAAACATACAATGGAGAAAAGATAGACTCTTCAACAAATGTGCTGAGAAAATGGAAAACCCATATGTAGCAGAATGATTTTTAACCCCTATCTTTCAACCTTTCCAAAACTCAATTCTAAATGGATCAAGGACCTAGGCATTAAACCAGAGATCCTGTACCTACTAGAAGACAATGTAGCCCAATTCTCCATCATGTCAGCTTAGGAACCAAACCAAATTCCTCAACAAGACTCCTAAAGTGCAGGAAGTAAAATCAAGAATCAATGAATGGAATGTTATCATACTAAAAAGATTCTTCACAGTAAAGAAAACAATCAAGAGCAAGAAGAGAGAGCCTAAAGAATGGAGAAAATCTTTACCACCTGCACCCCAGATAGAGCATTAATCTCCAGGATATATAAAGAACTCAAAAAACTTAATGCCAGAAAAACATAACCCAATCAATTAATGGGCAATTGAACTGAACAGGCACTTAACAGAAAAGAAATACAAATGACCAACAAATATATTAAAAATTGTTCAACAGCTCTAGCAATTAAAGAAATGCAAATTAAAACTACAACTGAAATTCCATCTTATTCCAGTCAGAATGGCGATTATCAAGAATACAAGTAACAATAATTGTTGGCGAGGAAGTGGGGGAAAAGGCACACTCATACATTGCTGGTGGGACTGCAAACTGGTGCTACCACTCTGGAAAGCAGTATGGAGAGTCCTCAGAAAACTATTTGACCTAGTTATCCCATTCCTCAGTATATGCAAAGGACTTAAAATCAGCATACTACAGTGATGCAGTCACATCAATGTTTATAGCAGCTCAATTCACAATAGCTAAGCTATGGAACCAACCTACATGCCCTTTGACAGCTGAATGAATAAAGAAAATGTGGTATATACACATAGTGGAATATTACTCAACCATAGTTGACTTTTGCTGGTACATGGATGGATCTGGAGACTATCAAGCTAAGTGAAATAAGCCAATCCCAAAAAACCAAAAGTCAAATGTTCTCTTTGATATGCAGAGGCTAACACACAATAAGGCAGGGGAAGTAGAAGTTAATTGGATTAGACAAAGGGAAATGAAGGGAAGGGAGGAGGATGGGAAAGACAGGAGAATGAACCCCTCATAACTTTCCTGTGCTCACATATGAATATACAACCAGTGAAACTCCAAATCATGTACAAACACAAGAATGGGATCTTAATTAGAATAAGTCATACTCTATGCATGTTTAATATGTCAAAATACACTCTACGGTCATGCAGATCTAAAAAGAATTTTAAGAAGAAAGACAAAGCAAGGATTGTCTCATGACCCACCCAGCAGCTCACCATCGAATGGAGCTTCCCTCAGGCCCCCGGGTTTTTATTTGCACCAGCTTTGTTCATGGATTTTCTCAATTCTGGACCTTCTCACTTTGTCTCACATTCTCTGATGTCCTTCACTCCCTCATCCTTGAACTTGACAATGCCTCTCAGGTTTGGACCTTCCGCTCCCCAGAGAGGCTTGCCCCCTGGTCCTGCTTCACTCGGAGGTGGGGTGATGCTGGCGATGCTGGTGATGTGGGACACCCCACTCTCAGGGTTCAGCAAGGTGCCCAGTCACTGGTTCTTAGTACATGAACTTCCCGCAGAGGCTCCCAGTAGGGGGACGGGTGAAGAACAGACCTTGTCCCCAGGAGCCACACTGGGCTCCCCACCAAGCTGCCTTCCTGGAGAGGTTCAGGGAGCAGGGGAGCAGCCCTGTCCTCCCAGAAGGGCCACTGTCTCACCAGCCCACTCCCAGGAGGCCCTGGTCTCAGACACTCTTCCCACAGCTCAGTGGCAGGGGCTCTCCCTCCGCAGGTCCCTGCAGCCCCCGCTCCTCCTCGCTGTCCTTCTCCAAAGCTGGTGACAGGTAGGGTGGAAAGAGTAATGACCGCAACTCGCCAAAGACAGGAAGCCAGAGCCAGGCAGCAAGCACTCTGGGGCACTGGCGTCCACGTGAGGCTGTGAACAACGGAACGGAGGAGCCAGGAGACGGCCCCCTGCGCCCCTGCCCAGGCAGCGGGGAGGTCCTGCTGGTGCCAGCCGAGGAGGCCCACGTGGCAGCTGAATCCACAGGAGGACCAGGGCATCTGTCCTCCCAGGGCCTGGACCTGCCTTCAGCCTAGCTGAACGCCACATTGGCCCCTGTGGCCGCAGTCTGAGCCTCTGCGCCCCACCCCTGCCTGGGTGACAGCCATCATCCATCCTTCAGCGCTGGCGGCCGTGGGCATTAGGCAGAGTGAAGCAGGCGGAATGAAGACAGGTGGCCACAGCCGCAGGCCAGGGCCAGCACAGGGGACCCTCAGCACCAGGGACTTGGGAATAATGACACTGCACAGGAGCCCCTGTGAGGACCACAGCTGTGTGGACCTCCCAGGTCCCCACGGCGTTCCCTGCAGCCAGCCTTTCCATCCAGAAGAGACGGGTCACAGGTGCGATCTCTCAACAGGCCAGGAGTGGCCGGGCCACGTGCCCACAGAGGCGAGCCGAGCTGCAAACCCCACAGCAGAGGCGCAGGCCCTGTGACCCCTCTGCACCCCCAGGTGGGTCCTTACCTCTGCCTCAGGTCCAGGGTCAGGGAAGGGGAGCCGTCCTGGTGGTGACAGGTCACACAGGCTTTGTCCCTTCCTCCTCTGTCCCTCTACCCTGCAGAGGCCCAGTGGGGGTCTGGGTGGCACTGTGGGCCCAAGACAGGCCTCTCTTACCAGTGCTTCCAACATGGCTTCAGGTGGGGACAATGCCAGGTGCCATATCCCGGGCAGGGTACCAAAGATGTGACCAGTCACTGGACCTCACTGTGGTCAGGTGAGGGAGGGGGAAGAATGGGAAAGAGGGGTGACATGGGGAGAGGCCAGCACCCAGGGGGCTGAGAGGGAGCAGAGAGGGGTCAGCCAGGGCTGGGGCTTCAGAGCAGGCGCAGCTGCTCTGCAAGCTCCTCCCGTGCTCCTCACGGGCTGTGTGGGCTGGCCAGGTCCTCTGCGCCCAGAACTGGCCAGACCTGAGGTCATTTGTGATGTCGTTTTGCAATGGGATGTCCTCTGGCACAGGACTTTTTCACCACCAGCACTCCTGGGGACAAACAGAGAAAGCATGTCAGTGTTAGGGACAGGCTCCTCTGCTACTTGCTGTGCAACTCTGAGCAAATTACTTCATTTCTCTGGTATTTTAACCTGTAAAAATAGAAGATGAACCCCCAACGTGTTATAGCAGCTGACGGAATACACCGAAACGCTCCATCCGGAGCGCGGCACGGAGCCGGGGCTCGGGAATGACTGGCGGCTAATTGCCACCGTTGAAAAATTCCCAGACAGAAACGGAAGCCCTGAGCCCTGACGCTCGGGAGGTAGGCACTGGTGTGCGGGGCACCCTCCAGCTCAGGACGCCACACCAAGGAGGCTCCCCGAAGGTTCTCAGGCCCTTTTAAAGATAACAGTCACTGAGACTTTAGCATAAAGTCCTGCAGCCAGGTCCTCGGGCTCTTCCCTCCCCAGCCCTAGAGGACATGGGTCCTGAGATGCCCCTGGAGACAGGCCTGGAGGGGGCTCTCTGCGTGGCCAGGACCCTGGGGTCTCTTCTCATCTGAGTTCCCTCCCCTGCTCCCCGAGCTAGAGGCCCTGCACCCACCTCCCGTCCCAGCACCACCCAGCCTGTGACCATCCTCCTGGGCAGTGAGACCCCCTGGGTAGTGCTGGCCCCTGGGGCTGTGATGATGATTCCTACTGCCCACGGGCCTAAGGCCAGATGGCCAGGTCACCCAGAGGGTCGCGAGCCTGCAAGTGGACCCCTGTGTTGGACCAGCAAGAAGAATGAGCTTCCTGCCCCAGTTTCCTGCCCAGCACGCCACCTGTCACTCCCCAGTGAGCCCAGCTTGAACTCCCCTGTCTGCTTAGTTGGGGCCTAACAGCCTCCCGAGCTTTTCCAGCCTCCTTGTAGAGGCTGGAGCTTGCTTCCCAGAGTTCCCCGCACCTGCCCCTCCTGCGGGGCCCTGGGCGGGGGCCTTTCAGGTGGCCCGGCCAGGACCGCTCCTGCCTGTTCCCCTTCTCTCTTCCCACCAGTCCATCAGCGGGCATCACCATGAGCCCTGTGGGTCTCACACTTGAACTTGTCTCTCTCCTCCCTTCTCTTTCCACATCCATTCCATGAACTGGACAGCGTGACTCTGTGGCTAGACAATGCGGTCATTGCCTTACTGAGGGTAGAAACTAGAAGAGCCCAGTGCCCCCGAGGGAGACAGGTGCAGCTGCCAGGGGGCCCAGAGCAGAGCCAGAAGGGCAGGACGGAGAACCAGGAGGAGGCCCTGCACAAATACAAACACAGATATCTTCCAAAAACCATCGCCTCTTCGCTCAATGTCCAGGCTCTGGCCTCGGGCTGCCCAGATGAGCTTAGATAAATTTCTCCATTTCTCCGCAAGTCATCTGAATTTCCTCATCTGAAGAGCAGTGGTAATGAAACCTGGATGGGTCGCAGGAGAATCAAGAGGGCTGGGGGTGTGGCTCAGTGGTAGAGCACTTGCCTCGCACGTGTGAGGTCCTGGGTTGGATCCCCAGTATTGAAAAAATAAAAATATTTAAGTAAGACAGCATATAGACTGCCTGGCATGCAGTAAACACTCTAGAAATAAGCACTGTTTTATGGGACACTAAAGACATCATGCTTTGGGTACAGGAACATCACCTCCAGGAAGCCCTCCAGACTTTCTTTTTTTTTTTTTTTTTTTTTTTTTTTGCGTTGCTGGGGATTGAACCCAGGGCTTTGTGCTTGCAAGGCAAGCACTCTGCCAACTGAGCTATCTCCCCAGCCCCCTCCAGGCTTTCTTTCAAACTTCTAGTGCACGGGGGTGGGGAGAGAGGAGGTTGTACTGGGCATAAAGATAAGGAACAGGATCATGCATGCATTTGGCACCTACCTGGGACCAAGCCCAGGTAGACCCTTGATGTACTACCTCATTCTACCCACCCTGCAGCCCAAGAAACATCAGCTAGGGGCAAGGGTTCGGTGGACTGGCATGGAGAGGAAGCCCTCTCTTCCAAGGCTGAGGGGTTGTCAGCATCAGAACTTTGCACAGTGTTCCTCCTGAACAGCAGGGTGAGGGCAAAGCTATCCCCAGGTAGCTAGAAAGCAAGGACACGTGCCTATCAAAGGGAGCATCTCCACTTGATGCAGGTGACAGATTGGTTTTGTCACTGTGCTGGGTCACATCACAGGATAAGTGGGGTGGAGCTGTTTCGAATGATCTGCTTAGCTCTTCGAGAAAGGCTGTTTGCCATGGCAACAGGCGCTGCAGAGATCCTGCGGCTCTCCCATGGGAAGCTGCTCTCCAGGGACATTTCCAAGTTCTTCCCCTGGCTTTGTGGGAGCAAGTGCTTACCAGGAGGTTCCCCGGGCCAGAGAGCAGCCTGTGCTCCCCTCTCCCTTCCTAGAGCCAGTCCACCTGCCCCACTTTCCGAGCGCGTTAGATCCACGGACAGCAGGTGTGGAGGAGGGAACCCTCGGCACGGGATCCGGGCAGGCCACCCGGGCCCGCCAGCAGAAGTCGGCCAGCCCCCGGGCCCCCAGGCCCGTCCCCTCACCCCTTGCCAGCCAAGCACCTCCTCGGCCCTGCTACCAATCCACAAGCTGTCACTGCAGAGATTACAGAGGAGACTGTGCCCTGAGTGGAGCCTGCCTGTGGGAGCTCAGCTGGGAACAGCCCAGGTGTCCACAGGGAGGTGATGCCCCACCTCACAATTGCTGAGTCCACACCATGGACCCCTCCCTCCCCGGGCCTCATGCCCACATCCAGCCCACCAGTCCCCCTCTGGACTCTACCTTCGAACTCTAGGGAACACACTGCCTATTCCCACACCTTGGCCTCTGAGCTGGCCTCTGCCTCCCACCACCTGTCACACCTTGCCTGTGACTTCCCACCTCACTCCGAGGACAAGCCACTGCCCTGACATCTAAGGCCCTGCAGGACCTGTCCCCACCTCTCCTCAGACTTCTTCCTCAACCCCTGTCCCCTCCCCAGTTTGCTCTAGTCACAGGGACCTTGTGGCTGCGATGAGCCACCAAGATGCCCCTCAGGATAACAGACACAGTCCCCTCCGGATGAAGGATGGCCCTCCACTGCCAGCCCTCTGAGAATGGCCTCAGCTAAAGGAGATGCCCTTGCCCCAGGTCACGCCTCCTCGCCTGATGACGCGGGTCAGGGCGCCAAGGCTGACCCTCTCAACCCAAATTGGAACGGCTCCATCTTAGTGATTTGGGCCGTTATAGCATAAACTGAATGGCTTGTGAGCAAGAGAAATTTATTCTTTACAGTTCTCAAAACTAGACCATCCAAGGTCAAGACACTGGTAGACCCTGCGTCTGTGAGGGCAGCTTCCTATTCGCGGATGCGTCTTCTTGTGTGTCTTTGCACAGTAGGAGGGAGGGGTTTCTCCAGCTCCTTTCGCAGGGCAGTCCTCCTCTGCCCCTACAACCAAACCACCTCCCAGTGCCCCACATCCTGACAGCCTCCCCTCAGGGGTGAGGATTTCCACCCAGGGAGGGAGGGCAAGATAAACACCCAGGCCTGGGCAAGCCCTCCAGGACCAGCCCGTCTCAGGACTCCCCACAGGGAGGCTGCGGCCTCCTCCACTTCTCCCAATGCCGGGGCCTGCTGCCTGCCTGCCTTCCCGCCTCCTGCCCCGGTGGCTCAGATCAGCCTTCCAAGACCAACAGCAGCACAGCTGCACACAGCTGACTGAACACCCTCCACGGGGAAGCTTCCATGGCACACCGACAAATCCCACTGGCCACATCACTTTGAGCAAGTTCATCAGCCTCCCTCTCAGCAGACAGGGGTGACAATAGTGGTATTTACCTCATGGGGCTGCTGTGACCATCAAGTCAACACTTAATCGATAAGAAGAAGAATTCAAGTATCAAGTCAAGTTTATGAACCCCCTAGAGTTGTGCCTGGTGTGTGGTAAGTACCAAAAATATCAAGATATTACTTCTTAGCTCCCCCATGCCCCTCAGAACTGTACTCCAGAGCAGAGCTTGCTTTTGGGTATTATCACTGTCCCTAGGGGACATCCCTCACCCATGCATGTGTATCCTGGCTTCACATAAGTGTGCAGGTTTGCAAGGTCCACCTTCACAGGGCTGAAGAGAGAAAGAGTTTGGGCAAGGCTGCAGGTCCAGGCTAGGGTGGGGTCTCTTGATCCATGGATGCAGTTACCTTACAACAGAGCTGGACAAGGATTCCGGAACACAGAGGTGCCACTACGGGGAAAAGCTTAGGTTCTGAGTCAACTCTGGATTTCGATCCTGACCCTAACACCTGCAGCAGTGTGTCCACAACCAAATGACTTGGTTCCTATGATTGCCAGTGTCTGCATCTCAAGACCGGGGTAGCAGTGGGCCCTGCCTTTCTGTTGTAAGAACATGAACATGTTCATGCCTGTGAAATATCTAGCTATAAAAATAGGAGGAAATGTTCTCCTGCCACCCCTATACTAGTCAGTCAAGACTGCATAACAAACACTCCCAGATTTTACAGCTTAAAGAAGCAACACATTTCTTTCTCACATGACACTATGGCCTTTGCTTTGATGAGTGAGCTGCAAGGTTTGGCAGGGGCAGCTCATCTCTGTTCCATTGGACATCAACTGGGACAACTTGAATGTTGCAAGCTGGAGTCCCCTGAAGTCTCCCTCCCCGAGTACCTGATGCCTGGACTGGGACTCCGGCTCCATGCTTCTCTCACTCTATCTGGTGTCTCCAGCACGTTGGCTTCAGAGCCTCTTACCTGGGTGCTGGGGCCTTCAGGTACTTGTCCCAAGAGGGAGAAAAGCAGGCAGAAGCTGGCTGCCTTTCATGAGTTAGCCTAAGAAGTCACTTCATCGTATTTACCTGCTCCAGGCAGCTACAAATATCTCTCCCGATTCAAGGGAAATAGCATCAATATCAGGCTGTAAGAAAAGCATGAAGCGTGGTATATACTGGAAAATATGATCTGCCCCACACCTTACTGTGCCTGGTCCTGTGCTAGCACGTGCCTACCCAAAAGCCCACAGGGACACTGCTGCAGCCTGGTTTCCCTGGCAGGGCCTGTTCCTCTGCAGCTGAAACTGAAAGAGCACATCTGTGTCTCAAGCTCCTCCTTCCTTACCCCTGTGGCCTGTAGGAGCTAAGAGCCGCTGTTTCAGCACTTTCCCTTGGCTGCCAGGCTGAACCCCATCCTCTGCTGAGAGGAGCCAGGTGGCTGAGCTTCCAGAGCCATTTGCACCTAGGCTGGGTCCCTGGCCCAAGATCCATGTCCCCCTTGTCCCAAATCCATAGCAATTCTTCCAGTTTCCAAGTTCTGCCATTCACTCCCCATCAGTGGAGATAAAATCAGCAGAATGAAAGAAACATTTGGATGCCCCAGATCCTTCCCTGATGCCCACTGACAACACTGGGCCTCAGACATCTGGACTGCAGACTCTTTGCTCTAAAGGCCAGTGAGGTAGAGACACTGGAATTGGCAGGAAACCTGCCAGGAAGACAGGTCAGCATCCCTGAGCAAACCCTCATCTGCCCACCATCAGCTCAATGCTCAAAGTCACTTGTCCAAAGTCTCCCTGCCCCTTAAGATCTAGCCACCATTGCCTCAAGCCCCTCCCATGCCCAGCCCAGTCCCCAGCTCTGCTTCCCCCTCTCCTGAGTTCCATGTTCTCTGGAAGCTCTGTGCTCACGTGGCTCCCACCCAGCCAGAGGGCACAGACCCCAACAACCACCCAGACCTGAGCAGAAAATTGCACTGGTGACTTGGAGGCATGGCAGGCAGAAGAATCCACAGGACGAGTCTGAAATGAAGTCGTGGGCACACCTGCTCTGGGAAAGAAGCTCAGCCATTCCTTCCACAGCCTGGGGCCAGTGCCGACCGGGTTGTTCCACCTCCTCCTGGAAGTCTTCCCTGCAAGTTCAAAAACATCCCACTAATTATGCGGAGTCCCTGGACTCTCCCCAGCTCCCACCATCACTGGAAGCCCCTTTGCAGGATGTGATGGCATGCTTTGTCACAGGGCACTATTCACGCAGTCTTACGACACACGAGGACTTCCTCGAATGCGTATGAAGATGCCACCCTCTCCCTAGGAGGAAGGCAGCTTCGAGTCAGCTGAGGTCTTTGACGATGATGGTTTCTCCAGGTCATGGAGCTGATCTCTCCTGGTCCCGCCCTGCTCTCTCTTCTGGTCTCACTCCCCTGTTCCTCCAGCTGAGTGGCGTTGGGGACTCTGGAGAAGATGGCCAGTCGGGAGGCATAAACTTGGTGGTGATCCTGGTCTCTCAAGCACTCTACTTAAAACCACTGGGGCCTTAGAGGATGTCAGTCACAGCCCTAAAAAGTGGGGTCAAACAGTTTGACCTGAACATCTCAGCCTATGGCCAGGGGTGCAGGGCGGGCTGTGGAGTTTCTGAACCTGTGACCTCCATGCCCGTCACTCCAGGAAAAGGGAAAAGGTTAAAGGTCAACCCAGCCTAAATCTCCTCTCTTTGACATCGAGTTAAGATGGCCTCGGAGCAGCCAGAACACCCACAGTGCCTTGCCTTGCTAGTCCTCTGCACTGTGTAAGTGTCCAGCTGACAGGTTCCCGGGGACGGGGACAAAGAATAGAAAGGAAGGGCACTGGAAAGAAGTCAAGAATACTGAGCGACCCAAGCCAAGCAGAGCACACCTGCAGCCCTCCCGCAGTGGGGTCGGGCGCCTTCTGTTTGGCTGGACCCCCGTTCCCGCTGCTCCATGCCTAGGCCTTCCTGGGAGCGTTTTCATCCTCAGTTAGGCACCATCTGGCGATGTCGCTGGGAGCCTGGAGGGTAGCCAGGAGCTGGCACAGACTGAGCGTGAAGATTTGGGGCCTGTCTGCGAGGCCTGGCTTCGGGGACCTCGGCCTCTCCTGGCTTGATGGCTGGGGAGGCTTCCAGCGGCTCGGAGTGTGCCCCTCAGGGCCGACAGATGGGCAGCCGGGAGGAGCCACACGGCAGGTCCATGTTGTTGTTAAACGCAGCTCATTAGGTTTTATCCACAAGATGCTGCTGGGTTGGCAGGAGCACACCTGCCCCCAGCAGGAGTGACCCACGGACGTGCCATGGCGGCCCTGGGAACCCGCAGGCGGGAGGCTGGAGCAGGAGGTGTGCTCTTGGAGGACGGCGTCCCTGCCCCGGCCTCAGAGACCCCCTCTGTGCATGGGAGACCGCAGAGAAAGCCCGAGGGCATGTGGCACACCGTGCTGAACCCTGCGTCCTGCCCACCCCAGGGCCAGGTGGTCAGGAGGGCAGCCAAGACACTGGCAGGTCCAGGTCTCTCCACTGGCAGGACTTTGACAATGACAACACTAAGAACTGGCTAACTTTGAAAATACCCAGATAGAAATCATTTTCTGCTTTGCAGACCAAGAGGCGAAATGGAGACTACCGTGGAAGTATTTGTACGAATACTTAAAATTTAACATTTAAAAACGTGAAGACCTTTCTCAGTTCATGGACCATACAAAAGTAGGCAGTGGCCATCTCTGGTCACCCCTGGTCTATAATCCCCTGTGTGAGGACGGCAGCAGCAGAGGCCACCTGCAGCTCTCCTCCAAAGCAGATCCCTTACACGTGGGCCGTGTGAAGGTGCCGGGTCTGGGTTAAGTTCGCACAGTCCCTGTCCATTCACCTCCACACGACACCCCAGGTGGGAGACTGGGCCTGCCTGGCATGTCAGCCTCTGCCCAGCACTGGCCTGCAACGAGGGGCGGGGAAAGGCTCTGTCTCCTCCAGAATCCCAGGGCCACCCTGTGTCATGCCGAGGCCTCTCCGCGACCCTAGATCCCACTTGGTCCCACAGGCCCCAGGCTGCACTAGGGTGGTCCTGACATCTCGTGGTTACTCACACCTTCCTACAGGATGCAGAAACCAGTCCAGAGGGTACTGTGTCTGGAGACTCCCAGCTGTGCTCAGGAGTTGTTCCTGTTGTCCAGAGCCCTGTCCCCTGTGCCCTGGTCAGTGCTGGCTGCCCTTCTCGACTGCCTCGTCCTGAGTCTGACTCCTTAGTTCATCAAATATATACCCTCTGGTGGACCCACGCCCAAGCCCAGCCACCTCTGCCTCCACTTAGCCCCCTTCTGACCCTGGCCTGACACGTTACACTATCTACCCCACACCCATCTTACGGGGGAAACTAGCAGAAAGAGGCCTGAGTGACCCTAGGCAGCCTGGCTAGAAGCCTTGGAACCAGTCCCTTGCCTTGCTCAGCTCTGCCTTCCCTGCCTGTGAAACGTGGTGGCCTCAAGCCCAGCTCGGCTTTACATCACACGCTGGCGATGAAGTGTCCAAGAGAGCACATCTATGGCCTGGCACAAGTTAGTCCTCAGTGGCCACTTATGGAATCCACATCTGAAATGGAGATGCAGGTGGGGGAACAGCTATGGGGAGGCAGAGAGAGGCGGTGACCAGAGCAGAGCGGGAGGGAGCACGAGGGCAGGCTGGGAGCTGAGCTGCTACACCTCATTCCTTAGGGCAGGGCCCACTGGTCAGTGGCAGAGCTGAAGGAGGTGGGGGAGGGCAGCACAGGAGAACCTTGTGACCACCTGTCATGAGGCAAGACCTCAAGTCAGAGCTGTGCAGTACCCAGTGTCCTTACAATCTCCTCCATCTCCTACTGGGAACAGATGCCTTCCTGTAGATGCACCTGGGCAAGGGCCACACCACCAACCTGGCAGGAGGAATCAGTGACTAAATCCAGACTACTCTGGAGATAGACCTGTCATTAGCTGAAGCTACTGTGGCATGCTTGATTTAACTCTTGGTAAACTAGACTGCACACCTTTTGTGGGGGTGGTACTGGGGATTGAACCCAGGGAAGCTCAGTTCACTGAGCATCATCTCTGGTCCTTTTTATTTTGAGACAAGGTCTTGCTAAGTTGCCCAGGCTAGCCTCAACTTATGATCCTCCTGCCTTGGCCTCCTGCGTTGCTGGATTACAGGAGTGCGCCAACGTGCCAGGCTACGCTGCACACATTTGATCTTGTCGTATGGACTGACTCATTCCATTGTTACCTGTTAAAAGCCTAGAGTTAAAAGAAGCATTTAAGCACATCACTCTCAAAGTTCACTCACCCAGAAGTTAAACCTCAATTAAAAGTATATCATTCTCCCCCAAAAAAGTCTATCTTCTTGTTGAAGAAAGAGCTTGGATCAGGATAACCAAGGAACATTCCTGCCATGCTGCTGGTCTCCAGAGAAGACTGAGTATGCAACCAGTCCTGGTCCCCTCTACATCTGTCCATGGCCTTGACCACCATAGTTCTGACCATGGGCCCTAACTTTTGCTCTTTGTTCCTTGTCTTTGGTGGGAAGGTTCTGGCTGCAAGCAACACCCCAATAAGCCTGGTTTACACAACACATGGCTTTCATCTCACATAACAAGAAGCCTGGACATAGGAGGCTCGACGTTGGATCATGACTAGAAAGTCAGGCTCCAGGTCATGTCCTCTGAGAGTCTATTGTGTTGGCCTTGCCTTCCTGGTTCTAAGAAAGCTGCTGCAGGTGTCACTTCCCCCCAAAACCACATCTTGAGACCTGAAGTGGGGGTAGGACGTTCTCATTTGGACCCAAGTCCCATTGGCCAGAACGGGTCATAGACCCTGCTGCGCACACTGTGTTCCATACCTGAGCATGGGTGGGTTCTTTTGGAAGAAAGATGGTGGGTGGGATGTTGGGTTGGAACCTAACTGAGCTGCCGGGGCTTGTTGGGATTCTTGCTTTTTAGTTTCTGCGTATTTTTAACTAGAGATATTATACTATCAAAACAAGTGAGTCATTATGTCCTTCTGACTGAAGCCCGGTGGATTAATGCTTCCGTCCAAATTCCCAGGGAGACACAGATGCATGGATGGGATTAGGCAAGGAACTAGGAGGCTGCCCTTGGAAGAGCTTGATGTCATCACAGCAGGAGTTGGGATGCTGTGTTTATGGAGAGGATCTGAGCTGGGGACCCATGCGCAGGGACTTGGTAATTGATGACTTGTATTCGTTCACTGTATAACAGGCACTCTGCTAAGACACGAGAGAAACAATCCATCAAATGTTAAGGGAAAACCTTGAATTCTCCGAATATTTCATGCGTGGCCTCACCAGGGAGGGGAGCCTTCTCCTGGCCCCTAGTGATCATGGAATGGTTCAAAAAGCCACGGGGATACCAGACCAGGAAACAGGAAGGAATCCAGCATTCTGATTCCATTTGAGCCATGTGCCTGTTTCTTCATCTGTAAAAATCAGCATTGGGTGTCAAGGTCAAGTTCCTTGCAGGTCTGACTTTCTATGACTGCAACCTTGTTTCTCAAATGACAAGCAGAACTCAGAGGTCTGAAACCAGCACCCCTCTGGGTCCTTGTCATTCCTTTTAGACTGATAGAAGTAACATTCTGGTGACAGAGATGATGGTGGTGATACAGCACACTGACGCTTTGCTACATGCTCTGTGTTGCTGTACATGTATTAACTCATTTAATTCCCTTGAAAATTATAAAACATACTTTTATTATCCCCATGTAAAAGATGAGGCAATGGAGGCTTAGAGAGGCTCTTGGCTAAGAAGTCACTTGTTATGAGCTGAATTGTATGTCCCCTGTCCCCCAATCCCAAATTCACGTTGATGCCCTAACCCTCAATGTGACTGTAATTCTACACGGGGCCTTTAGGAGGTAAGTAAGGTTAAATGGGGTTATAAGGGTGGGACCCCAATTCAATATAACTGGGGTTCTTATAAGAAAAGGAAGAGAAAACAGGAGTGCACTCATAAAGAGGAAAGGTCATGTGTGGACCCAAGGAGAAGGCTGCCATCTACAAGCCCAGGAGAGGGCCTCTGAAGACACCAATCCTGCCAATACTTGATCTTGGACATCCAGCCTCCAGAACCGTGAGAAAGCAAATGTCTGCTGTTCAAGTCACCCAGCCTGTGGTATTTGTTGTGGCAAATTGACTAATACAGCGTCCAACGCAGAACCAGCGTTCGAGCCAGACATTCAGGCTCCAGGCCACATTCCTAAGACCTCATCACCTGCGATCCGACCCTTTAATTGGAGTGTGGCTGGATTGGAGGAAACAAAGTTTACAGACTGTCAGATCTCACCTGCCGGCCTCCTTCCTCAATAGAACAAGTGACAATTCATTCAGGAGTAGCCAAGATGGAAATTATTTAGATGGAAATTATTCCAGCAAAATGTGGGCCAGTATTCAGTGGGGGGCTAGAACTATCTGGGCACTTCACAGAGCTGGGTCATGGCTAAAATGGTGGTCAGCACCAAAGAGACTTGGGAAAGGGATGCACAACATGACCACCATCTGCTTCCCTGGAATAGCGCTGGATGCTGCCTCAACCAAAAAGGCCTAGATTGAAATCCCACCTTCCCCTAGGTATGGGGCCTAGGACAAATCATGTCACTCTCTGAGCCTCAGTTTCTCCCTCTGTCCCACGGAGAGAGCCATTCCGAATCTGCATCGGGGCTGCGAGGATGAAAGAAGTCACGAGGTGGGAAACTGCTTCACAGATGGTCTGAATTCAGTAACGCCGAGCCCAAGGGGCAACCTGAAATCCCCTTGCCTCATCAAAGCGAAGCCCGCGGTTACAGATCCCCTGGCAGACAGCCGCCAGTCCTTTCTGGAAGGAGCTGGGTATAAATTATAGATCACAGGCTCCTGGGTCAGCTGCTGTTCTGAATCTTGCCTCCCTGCGTATGGGAATCTGGGCCAGCTCCTTCCAGAGCTGCTCGTGGCCCTGGGGGGTCCCTGTTCCCCATGCAGTGCCTACCTCTTGCCCTGAAGAGCAGATGCTCTTTGGGCTGGTATTGAGGGGATGCTCTGGAAGTACTCCCAGAAAGCCATCCTCTCCTCTCTTCGGCTCCCCAGGCTTGGAGCTAGCCATGAGCCCCACTGAGCATGCCCAGGTCTTTCTCCCCTACCCTTGGGGAAAGCTCAGAAGACCCAGGAAGAGAGGCGGGATGTCCAGAGGGAATCTCGTCTTGAAGTCGAGAGGCTGCAAGGGACCCTGTGAAGTAGCCCCAGGTGGAGAGCAGGCTGTGTCCTGCTCAGTTGCTCCATGGTGCATGGAGCCGGCTGTGTTACTCCGTCTCGTAGAGCGGGGTTTGCCACAAGTGATTCCATTTTGAGTTTCAGTGCTGAGGTACACCTTGTGGGTACAAGTACACAACCACCACCTGCCTGGCACAACCAGGAGGCACACTCTAATAAATTAATCACACTGATAAGGATGCCCACCTGTTGACTTACCGAATTAATCAGAAGCACCTGGATGCTTGGGTGTATCAAGCTCATGTAGGAAAAACCAAACCCTGGAGCTTATTGAACACACGAACCACAAAATGATGCAACCCCCTCACTTAACGGCCATAAAAGGAGGAGCACCCCAAAACTGATTGGCTAGGTAGCACCCGAACCCTGTCATCTGGTCATTTGTCCTGATTCTTGCCCAGGAAAAATCGCCACAGAGATGAGCCTCCACATCTGGGCCTTTAGCACAGGGCAGTTTCTTTTGCCCATGAGGACCACACAGGACCTCCTCCGAGCTGACACTCCAAGTTGACGCTCTGAGACTACAGTCCGTCCCTGGAGACCTCGCCTTGCACTTTGACAGCTCTGTACCCTGTACTCCGAGTCTTATCTGACCACCTACAGGGACTCTTTGCATTCCTATCTGCTCTCTGCCTTTGCCCTCCTCAGCCTCCTGGACCCGGAGGCTGCCCTCGCCCTTTCTTACCCCTCTGTGACCTCTCTGCCTCCTGTGAGAAGTGTGATGTGTGACTGCAGTGTTACAGGTATTAGAAATTAAGATCGGAATTAAAGAACTTGTGTTTGCCCAGTTTATAACTACCAGGTGCCCCACAAGTATTCAGTGACCTGCCACTGATGGAAGTGGGTGGATTGATTGTCACCCAATGAATTCTGACACTGTGTCTGGCCTCTTAATGACACAGCTCGCTCACAACACTCTACCTTCATCAGCCGGGAGTGACTGAGGGAGATTCCTGTGCCCCCTGCTCTCCACGCTCACCCACGCTGCAGCCACGGTCCCAAGGCCACATGAGGCACTGGGCTTCCTGTCCCGTCCCAACCCCTCTCTGAGGAACGCCATCCAGGAAAGGCCTGAGCAAGCAGCTGAGGGCAGATGACATCCAGGTGCAAGCATTTCTTTACCTGGGAAACCCGAGGGTCAGTCAGAAGAACAAAAACACTTTGGTCCTGGGGCCAGATGGCCAGCATCCCAACCAAGCTGCGACCCTTCCCAGTCTAAGCTCCCTTTTCCTCACCAGTAAAAATGGAGAGACCCATCACTGTCACCAGAGCTGCGGTGAGAATTAAATGAGATCATATAACAACGTGCTTAGCACAAGCTCAAAACCCATGTCAGTCAGCGTGATGCCCCAGGCTTCCCAGGGCACAAACTCTGAGGGATGCGAGTGAGGGCTTCCTTCATTTGGTGCCTTACTCACCTTGCTTACCTCAACCGAGTAGCAATCCTGCTCTAAGAATGTGTGCAGGTGACATCGAGAGGCAAGAAGCCCTGAATCACCAGACATTGGCATCAGCCTCCAGGAGGACCAGGGAGAAGCAGCCTCAGCCTGCAGGGGGCGCCATCTGGGCATCTGTGACACCCGTCTCCACTGCTCTGGCTTCTCTGGGGCTGTGTTCTCATCTGAACATCTCATGAGGTCTGTCCCCCGCACCATCCCCATCACAGAGCTGTGGACCAAACAAGATAAGAACCAAAGGACTCTGTAGACTCCAGTGAGCCAGGCCACTCAACATGGCGCTACTCGCCGATCCTGAGACGGAGTCTCTCCTCCCCGCCCCAGCCCAGGCTTTCCCCAAGGAGCCGCAAGTCCCTCCCATTCAAGTCTCCATTAAACAAAACCAAAGCCTCGAAAGCTTGAGTCTCCTGCTTCTTATCTTTGTATCTGAGGAAAAGAAGCAAAATTATCCAATACATAAATTGGTAATAAAGTCCTTGATGGCAAGACTCATTTGTCTCACCTCCAATTTAATTTTTTAAACAAGAACCACAAATCACCAATCGCCACTTCCATTGAATTAAATTGTAAGGAAAACTAGGAAACAGTTCAGATTCTAATCAATGTTTGTATTGACCATGAAAAAGGAGGTTCCTCCTCTGCCTGTCTCTAATCAGGAGTGGTAATTATCTTGGTTACATGCTAGCAAATTAATTATGAGCTAATGAAGGTAAAGGAGGTCATTTGTTCAGGGAAACTGATCACATATTGTTAGCGCTGGGGGATTAACTGGAAAACCACTGTCATGAAAATGGCTTTAAAAATTAGACCCAATATTTGATTTGTGAGTTTGCCCAGCAGGATGAGTGAAAGGCACTGCACCCCACCCCCACCCGCAGCTCATGGGCCCTGTGACCCCACTCCCGCGGACCACAGGAGACATTTACCTGTTAACCTGACCCAGGTTAAAAGACAGGAACACTAGGTGTCCTTTCCTTGATGTGTAAGTTGATATGAAAGAGAGGGGGGGGGGGGGAGGGAGGGGAGAGAAAGAGAGGGAGGGAGGGGGAGGGAGGGAGGGGGAGAGAGGGAAAGAGAGAGGGAGGGAGAGAAGGGGAGAGCGAGGGGAGAGAAAGAGAAGGAGGGAGAGAGAGAGAATGAAAAGAGCGGATGGGGAGCCTAGGGAGTGGGGAGAGCAGATCTGCTGCAGGCCGCAGCCCCTGCCCTAAGGCGCCAGCATCTGCCAGCTGAATGGGAACCGCCTGCCCACCTGGGGCGCAGAGGCGGGTCCTGGCAGCTCTGCCCTTCAATCAGGCCTGCAAGCTGAGCCCAGATGCAGGATGCCTGGCTGGGTCAGGAGCCCGACATGCAAGTCAGGGCAGACGAGTCCAGGAAGAGGACCGGCCATTTCCCCATGTCCTCCCATCCTTGTGAGTCAGGCCCATGATGCAGGAAGAAGGACAGAATGCGTTCCCTGGAGTAAAGTGTCCAAGGCTTTGACTCTATGCAAACGGGGACAGAAAGGGCTGCTTGCCCACCAACACCCGTTCGCCCATCCTTACAAACAGAATCCCTCATTCATTCGCCCAGCTAGAAAACAGCGCTGCCCAGTCCCTTTTGCACCTCTGACTAAATTCCAGTCAATGACATGTCAGCAGAGGTTGCTCAGTGTGATTTTTTTTTTTTTTTTCCTTCTCTCTTCCTCTTTCCCCTGCATGGGTTGCTGACGTGATGGCTGGAGCTCCAACAGTCCTTTGGAGTAGAGGCAGCCTTCACTGATGATGGCGGAGCAGAAAGGCAGGAAGCTGAGGGCTGCAGAGCTCCGTACTAGCCCACACCTTCCCTCTACATGACGTGTCACTGCAGAGGCATCCAAGGAGGTGCCCCAGAAGGGAGGAGGGGACTTTGACTCAGCCCTGGCAGGTTCTTGACTTAAGTCACAAAAAGAAATTTTGGGACTTATCAGAGGTGTCGCAAAGCTTTATTTATCTTAAGTGAAGAGATTTACTCAGGAAAGCAGCAATGGAGCAGGAAAGGCACTCAGGGTAGGAGCCGGCGTTCGGGAGTTAGACGCTCTGTGGGGTCCTGGGCTCTTCTTTTTAAAGGAGTCTTTGTAAGTTGTGAACATGGAAAGTGCGTGGGGGTGACACGCGCCTGGAGAGTTCAGCTCCTAACCTTGGGGTGCAGGGTGGGTCCCGAGGCCTGGTTCCCTCAAGGTCTCTAGGTTGACATCATCCAGTCAATAGCTACCATCTAGATTATACCCACAGCACGGGTCTCTTACCATATGTTCCCTTTGCTTTATTTCGTCTCAAAAAAATAGGCTGTATAAACTAGCAGGGTACGAAGGCATTCGGCATCTGAACTCAGGACATGCTGAGCTTCAAGGGTTTTAGGAACTCAGGACTGGAGGGAAACAGACTTGGGAGTAAAGCAGGTACGCATGCAACTGCTGAGTTCTAAAGTCACAGTTCTTGTCCCTTCCCTGTTGATGTCCCTTCCTTCTGCCTCTCCGATCTACCTGCCTTCTATCCCACCGCAGCAGGAAAAGCCGTGTGTGCTCGATGGTGGTTATTAGAGGGTGGGGGAGGTGTCGGTTCAGCAGTGACTGCTATGCTAAGCCAGGCAACGAGGAGTGGCCATCTCAGTGTCAGCCGCAAGTAGCCACCACCACCCGCAGAAAAACAGTTCTCTGCAAGGTTGCCAGACTGGAAGAAGCAACTAGTTATGAGGAAACTCTGGCTTTGGTGACCACTCCCAGACACACTGGCCCCACCCTCTCTCTTCCAACTGACTCAGGTAAATGGAACCCACCTGGCCTTGGCGGCTTGGCTGGGAGCTGAGCTACAGGGATCTTGGCTTCCTCTACCTGCTCCTCCTCTAACTCTGCTTAGCAGTTCTCCCTCGAAGGCCCCCACCATGGAGACCAAGTCCTTTTAAGTCCCGAAAGTCTGTCCATCTACATCACTGAGAGTCAGGCCATGAACGGTTGCCATAGGAGCACCCTTGATCCACCAGGCTAATGGAGGGCGAGGAAAGCATTCCATCGGCCTCTCTTGGGGCAGCAGAGGCCTTGGAGGGGACCACACACCTCCATGTCAGGTACAAGGGGAAAAATGAGACCAGGTGGGGTAGGGATGTGCCCAGTCTCCAGTTCAACAGCCAGAAACCAACCTCAAGTCCTCCAGTCCCTTGTCCCAGGATAGGAACATGGAAAAGCTTAGTCATGGTGTCCCCATTAATAAAGGGTTGGGGAGAGTCAGACCCTGCCTGAGCCTGTGCTTGGCCCACAAAAAGTGTTAATTCATCCATTTTCTAGAAGGTCCCTGTCCACTAAATCTACATGCAATTCTAAATTTTCTAGTAGCCCCATTAAAACAAGCAAAAAGACAGGTGAAATTGATTTTAATAATATTTTAGTTGACTCAGCTCCAAAATATCACCATTTCGACCTGTAATCAATATGAAACATCAGGAGGGTGGCCTCTCACATCCTCTTCAATCAGGTGTGGATTTTGCACTACAGCACATCTCAGCTCCGGCCATTGCCCAACAGCCACATGGGGCAAGTGGCCACTGCACCGAAGGGCCAGGTTCTGAGAGGTCAGTGGGAGAGTTTCGCTTCCTTAAAACCTCCCAGCCCTTCAGGGATACAAACACCCACTTACAAATCCCAGTCAGGTCGGAGGATGCTTTTTCTCCTGCATCCTCACCACAATTTAATGTCCGTTTTTGGAAAACTGTCAGTCGAAATTTCTAATAGCATCTCTGCTTTAGTTGGCCTTTCCCTAACCATAGGGAAATGGCAAAGTGCCTTTTACAGGTTGCCTGCAATGACAACCTGTCTTCTACTGATTGAACCACAGCCTTCACCCTCTTAAAAATGAGCTTCTACTTTGACTTTTTCTCGTTGACTCTCTTGAGTACGCTGGTTCTTTGTTATTATACCCTGTTCCACTTACGGAGTTTTCTGTCAGTCTGGGTCTTCCTGGTTTTCTGCCGTCCAGGATGCCAGCCTCGTCCTTTATTGCATCTGGGTTTTGTGACTCGCTGAAGAAGGTTTGCACTCCCCCAAAATGACAAAAATGCTCTCTGTATTTTCTGCAAATATTATTCTATTCTCGTTTTCTTGTTTGTTGAGCTCCCTGCTCCATCTGGAATTGATCTTTGCCCAGCACTGTTCTTCACTTACAAAATGTCAGCCCCTGGTGCTTGCCTGGGGAGAGGGGAGCTCTGGGGAAAGACACGGCCCTTTGGGGGTGAAATGAGGAAGCACAGCGGGGGAGCCACAGGAGCAGAAGCCACAGGACAGTGGAGTTGGAAGCTCAGGCTTAGTGCCCTCCTGACTCCACAGCCGCCAGATGGGTATCCAATCCCAGGCAGATGTCTCCCCCCTTGAACCTCAGTTTGCTGTCTGTGGAATGGGGATGTTAATACCTCAGGGCATTATTGTGGGGGCTGTTCGGCTTCTACATCACCTCCTCTCTCAAGGACATCGAGATGACTTCCTCTTGGTGTGATAAAATGACTTGCAACACCAGCTCTCAACACATGTCTCCAGGCTGACTTGGCCCAGCTCAGCTGGGTGGGTGTCACCGGGAGTTGCCCGTGTCCTTGCAGTCAGATGTCCCCTTGGGCTACAGTCATCAGCAGGCTTGACTGAGCCAGATGTCCACAATGGCTCTCTCACGTGGGCTGACAGTGAAAGGGCTGCTGGGAGGGGGCTGCTTTAGACAGGTGGTCCAGAAGTTTCTCTCTGAGGGGTTGACATTTGAGCTCAGGTCTGGTTGGTGAGGAGATGGGTCCCAGAGTGCCTGGGGCAGCCTGTTTCCAGCTGAGGGACCCGTTTCGATGGTTTCTGATCCAGGAAGACCTCCTTCCAACCTCCCTGCTACAAAGTGGAAGTCCCAACCCAACTGGCCAATGAGGGTGCAATGAAGAGGTGGGCTGTGCCGGAAGCCCGCCTCGCTCGCGCCTCTGGAAGCAGGCTCAGGCGTTTCCTGCTTCATCTGGGGAACGACTTCGCTCGTGTAGCCAGAGCCTTCCAACAGCACTGGGACGGCTCCCTGTTCTGCAAGCTATATTCCTGAATTGCCACCAGGCGAACGTCGGTGACAGCTTACCCCGGCAGAAATAGCACTGCCGGAAACAGAATGCAAGATAACAAGCCTTCTTTCATGAAGCAAAGCCTAGCAGGCGCCCGAAACACCCCTCGCTCTGTTCCCTTCTCTTTGACATGAACAGCTGCACTAATGTGAGTTTATCCATCAGATTAAAAATAATTTGCTAAGTATCACAGTGGAGTTATTTCTGAGTGGCTTTGGTTATTGTCATAACATGCAGGGCTCATGGTCCCTGGTTAACAGTGAGGTGCAACTGAACCCCAAAGCAAGATTTCGAAGCCAAACTCCAGGTAAATGAGACCTGTGTTCACATATCCATTAGGGGGTACTGTGGCCTGGATTAGTTAGCACTTGGTTCACAGTTGTCCATGTTATCGTGGTCAAGATGCATTCAAACATATGACATGACCAGAGATTGGCAAGGACCAAATACAGTTGAATCTTATTTCTTTCCAACAGAAACTAAAATGAGGCTAATCTGAATGCAGCACAGAGCTGAAATCATAAAGTAGAATTAAAACCAGTTCCTGCCCTTGGGGAACTCACAGCCTGGTGGGAAGGGGGGCACAGATATATAAACAAGTAACTCTCAAGAAAAATAAGAGTTGATAGAAAGGGACTGAACACTGGACATGCACAGAGAAAGAATTAATTTGGCTGGGAGGGGAAGCAATGTGGCTAAGCTCATGAAGGATGTAGCGTTGACCTAGGCCTTTGGCTGCAGGTGTTTGATTGTTACGAAAACGCCAGAGGAAGCCACGCCTAAAGACGTGAAGTGCTACAGCTCCAAACATCAGCACTAGAGTCATGCATCTCCCCAGTTGGAATTTCAACTCATGCATTCAAATCAGTTCTAGATGCTCTTTTGGATCCCCTGGGGATTTTTTGGAACATTACCTGAGCCATAGCCTGCAAAAATTCACAGCCTGGGGTGAAGCTGGGTAACCACAGAGTTTGGAGTCCCCAGATGACTCCACGTGCAGCCAGACTGTGTTCTCTAAAAACAAAGACTGAACCAGTGATTTCTAAGGTAAAGGTACCAGCCTCACCTGGGAACTGGTTGTAAATGCAGAATCTCAGTCCTTTTGGTTCAGATCTGGGGAATCGGAAAGCTGGGTTGCAGGCAGACCTGGGAACGTGTGTTTTAACAAGCCTCCAGGTGACAACGTTGAACGCTGCTGAACTAATGAGAACAGTGACCAAAGAGTGAGCAAGATGCACGTGTCGTTCTTATAGTCTGTCCTTACAATCCTATGACAATACACACTGCTGTTTACTGAGCATTTTCTGTATACCTGATCCATACATTCATTTACTCTATTGATGCTCTTTCAAGTGAGAGTGGGTCTTACTATCACCCTGTTGTATGGATGAAGAATTTGAGGCTCAAAGCTATTAAGCCCACTGAAAGCCATATAGCTAATGCCAGGACATTCAGATCCAAAGCCAGGGCTCTCTGACTTCACATGTGCACTGCCCCGTGTCACCAGACACCTGTCTGCAGGGTATATCATCAGTGCTGTGTAGCAGGTACTGTTTAGAGGAGTCTGGGGGTGGGTGCCTAGACAGGAGTTGTGGAGTCTCCTCGTGAGAAAATTTCATTTGTGCCTGGAGTTCTTTCTTTGTAGAAAGAACATGGTTGCCTGGGAATAGGATGCTGGTCTGGACCCCACTGAGCCTCTCCCAGCTCTTTGGACCCTATTAGGTACCACTCTCTTCCTGGACACAATTTGTGTGGGTTACAAGGAAAGAGCCTCACAGGAAATAATGAAGAAACAAGCAGCCCCTTTAACAGCCTTGCCTTCTCCTCCCATGTGGTTTTGGTCCAGCAAGACCATAACCCAGAAGTCCCTGTCTGACTGATGAGGAATCCAGAAGTTTTTACAGGAATGTCCCCTCCCAGTGTAGAGAGGAGGCCTTGGAAGGCAAGTGTGAAAGGGACCTGTCTTGCTCTTTTGTGACCTACCTCTGGCAGTAGCCACGCTGGACGGCTGGGAATAGGGTGGTGGATGCTACAGTGGCCACCAGCCCACCCCCCTGCTTTGTTGCTTGTTTCCTTTCTCCTCCCCAGAGGACTTCCTGGCCCCTTCTGCCTGCTGGCCTCTCGCCAGACCAGCACCTGGGAAGTGGATGAAGCCAGGTGAGTCATGGGTTCCTGGAAAACCATGGTCTAGACAAACCCCCAGAGGGCAGAGCTGGGCCCAACTGGCATCTCCAGGAGTCTCATCCAGGGTGGAGAAGGCCAGGCCCACAAACTGTCATCTGAAGAGACTTGGGAACCAAGGTTACCCTGCTTATGGGTCTTGGTTTTCTCAGTTCAGTTCAGTTCTGTGCTTCCAGTCGGCTGCAGGACTGAGTTCATGAGATCAAGGCCCAGGAACATTTCTAATTTAATGTGTCCCAAACTTGTAATGCTCACAAAAAGTCACCTGGAGGGGTTGGGATCTAGGTCAGTGGTGGAGCACCCTGGGTTCCATCCCCAGCACACGGGGGGAAAGTCACCTGGATCCTGCCCACAGGTTCTGATCAGCAGGTCTGGGAGGAGCTGAACCTCTGCATCTCTAACAAGCCCCTGGTGGTGCTGTGGAGCCTGGCCAGGACTACACCCTGAGGGTGAGGAGCCGTGGACTTGGCCTCCAGCGTTCCGGTGTGCTCTGGAATGAGGAGGACACGTCCCAGGGGCTGGCAGACATGCATGGGCCATGTGGACTGGTGAAGACATGCGAGCTTGGGTCATGTGATCAGCCCCCTCACGTGGCTGAGCTCTATGTTTCCCAGCTGTAAAATGAAAATAACTATATTATCATGTTTTGGAGGAATTACACATGCTAAAACTTATAAAGTCTGAGTTGCTACGTTTACCCAATCAGAATATCAAAGGGCAAAACATTTGCCTACAGACGTGTGTTCAACCAAGATACGGATACCAGGGCTGATTTCACCCTCCCACCTGAAACAACCAAAAAACAAAGAACAAAATTCATGCAACAATGGTTTTCGGTACTGTTGGACAGTGATCCTGGAGACACAGGAGACAGGATAAGACCTACGATTGTCCTGGTTCATGGCCTTTGGAAAGTTCCCAAGAGAACATGATTCAGGAAAGAAGAGACACCTGAGAAAAGCCCAGCAGACTCTCTGGGTTGAAGAGGTGGAGCTGGGCACTGGGGGACACCCAGGTGACTAGAGATTAAAGGAGAGAATATTGGAGGGAAAGCTGTACAAAGAGACGTCCAGAGACCCACAGAGCATTGACTCAGATATTTAGCAGAGAACTGATCAGCACATGCCTGGAGAAGGCAACCCAAGGCTAGAGGAAGAACTGCCCAGAAGGAAAGTCAGGAACAATGGCTGTTCCCACTAGCCAAACTGGGAAGCCTCAGGACTCTGGGGCACTAGATATTCAGAAAGGTCTTGCCTCAGCAGTGGGGAATAATCAAGCCCAAACTGAGCACAACACTCTTCTTGCCTATCCCATCATTAGAGCAAGACCCAAAAGGGTCAAATGGTGATTTAACTTTCTCCAAAGGAGTTCAAGAATTTAAAAATGTCCAACATCTAATAAGATAAAATTTACAACAACTGACATTCAATTAAAGATTGTAAACACACCTCAGAGCAGAAAACCATGACTACAATGAGAAAAAGGAAGCAATCATCCAATCAGTTTTTCTTCTATTCATCCCATCTATCCTTCCATCTACCACCCAACCATAATTTACCCATCCATCTCCTCAACATGTGTCTATCTAGGAATCCAGTTAACCATCTATTGTACCATTCATTCAGAGAACACTTATTGAACAGCTATTCTATCCTGGGCACTGTAATAGTTGCTGGGAACACAGCTGTGGAAAAGAGAAGCATAATCCCTACCTTCATGAAGTTTGTCGTCTTGTAGGGGAGACAGACAAGTAAACACATGTGTGTGCACGAACACACACCAGAATTGAAATTGTGTTTGGTGCTATAAAGAATACAGGTAAAACCGGCCCAATTAAGACTAAGGAAGGTGTATTAGTCAGGGTTCTCTAGAGGAACACAATCAACAGGAAGTATGATTATAAAAGGGGATTTATTAGATTGGCTTACACGACCAGAAGCTGGATAGTCCACAATGGCCACCTGCAGCTAGAGAACTGGAAGAACCAGCAGCTGCACAGTATAAGATGCAGAAGCCCCAGAACAAGAAAGATCAACAGTACTACCGTAGTCTGAGACCAAGGCTTCTGGAAACTACCTGGAGAATCACTGACAGAGTCTGCTTTGGAAGAGTGAAGAAGCAAGAGTCCCATATCCTGACCACCGAAGCAGTGATCAAGAACCCGTTCAAGAAGAGCAGAACTTGCATCTGCATCTGCTTCCTTGTTCTTCCAGCTTTTAGTCCATCCTGTTGGGCGGTGCTGCCCACACATAGGGAGGGGCTCCACTTCAGTTCCTATCCCACATTCCAGTCATTCCTAGACACGCCCTCATTGACACACCCAGAAACCTCCTAATCATCTGCATCTCTTAATCCAATCAAGTTGACAATTCAAGTTAACCAGCACTAAAGGCTTCCTTGAAAAAACGACAAAGTTGGAGCTGGGCCCTGATGGAGAAGTAGAGCAGCCAGGCTGGGCAGGGAAGAGCCATCCAAACGTGAGAGGGAGCTGCATGTGGGAAGCCCCTCTCTGCAGGTGCTGTTTCCAATCACCATAGACTGAATGGCTTACAAACAACAGGAGTTGATGTCTGGAGATCCAAGACCAGGGTGCCGGCACAGTTGGGTTCTGCTGAGGACGAAAGTGAGCTCATGCCTTGGACTTCTTACAAAGGAACCACTGCTCATCCTATTCCAGAGGACCCTCCCCTCAGGACCTAACCACCCCCTAGCCCCATCTCCACCACACTGGGGATTGAATTCCAGTTTGGGGTGGAGGGTCACGAACATTCAGGCACAACAACCCCAAAGCAAGAAGGAAGTGGCAAGGGCGTAGGAGCAGTAGCTGAGGCTGGGCAGGAGGAGGCCCGGAACGGGCCCTGGGAGTCTCTACCCTAGCAGGGTTTGAGGCAAAGTACTGGTGTACAGACTGATAGAGGGTGGGCTTGGTATGGGTCAGAGTGGAAACAAGTGGACAAGTTCAGAAGCTGTCAATGGGTGACAAGTGACAATGGTAGTCTTGGGAGGAGATGGACATGGAGAAGAGTAGACAGATTCTAAACACAGGCTTAAAGAAGTCTCCAAGCTGACTGAGGGGGCCCTGGGAGGAGGTTGGGGGTCCTGGCCAGGAAGAAAGGAACCTTCACAGGACTCTAAGACCACTCCCCAAATTCACCACCCTCCCTGGCCTTCCCATCACTGTCAGCTGACCTGCCTCATGGAAAACTCCTGGATCAACAGGGTAGACCAGCACCAGGCTCACCCAGGAGCGAGGGGTTTCCTAGGACATGGGACACTCAGTTTGGGTTGCCCGAGGCCCATTATCCATTTTCTTCATCTAGAGGGAGGTCAACATTCTTGGGAGGCAGCGTGGAAAGATAGACCAAAGGTCTAGAGCATAGGGTACAGGCACGTGCCTGGCTCCAGACTAGCAGGAACACACATATTGAGCACTGGGGAGCCTGTCCCCACCTGCATGCCCTTCCCCACTCACAGAGTCCTCTGTGATCATGGTCTCTTTGGACCCTATGACAGTCACATGGGATGAAGAGAACCAGTCAGGTATTGAGAGCTGTGTGTTATAGAGAAGGACATTGAGGCTGGCGTGTCTCAGGGAGGGGACGGGGGACAGAGTTGCCGTGAAAGGGCTTGCCTGAATGTCCTCAGCTAAGGAGGAGCTATGTGGAGGTCAATGCCATGCCTCTGCCTCCAGCAGCTGTCCTGACCACTGGGGACAGCTCCCTTATCTGGGCTGGTGTGGAACCAGGGTTGGGCTTAGCCTAGTGCTTTGGTGGGGAGACCAAAGTGTACCCCCAAACCTGGCCTTACAAAGCTCACAGCCTTGAGGGGCAAAGAATGGTCTTCAAAACTGTAATGCTACATGTAAGGAATCCCACGAAAACCATGCCGGACATGGGAAATTACATAAGGGAGTTTATTAAGCAAACAGAGTGTCTCCCTGCAGGGTAAGGGAGAAAATGAGAGGAAAAGAAAGGGAAAGAGAAAGGACGCGCGCAAGAAAGAGTGGAAAAGCGAGGAGGAGAGAGAAAGCAAGTCAGGGGGACAGAAAAGCAAGAGAAAAGATGGCGGTGAAGCTATCTTTAAGAATCCTGTTGGGCTAACAAGGGGCCAATAACAGAGTAGGATACTTGCAAGCTGACTGATGAACCAATAGCTAGCTAGGATGTTCACAGACTGACAGTAGTTGGGAGGCGGGAAAATGGCTGCAACAGAAAGGGTGGGGAGAGCAGCTTTGTACATTACACTACAGGTCACACTGAGCTCAGTGTGGTGTGACAAAAGAAGAAACATAGGGCCATAAGAACTCAGAAAGATGGGGTGCTGGTGGAGGCACCACTGAAGACAGATCCTGAAGGATCACCCCCATGAAGCCCTGAGGTGTATGGGCCAGATCACAGCTCCCCACCACACAGAGGCCTGCAACACCGAGTGGCCAAATGACAAGACAGCCTCACTCCTGACCTTCAGCCTTCAGAATCAGTTTCACCCAGGGCTCCTGGGTTGTTGTTGTTGTTGCTATTATTGTTGTTGTTTTAGTTGTTGATGGGCCTTATTTTATTTGTTTATTTATATGCAGTGCTAAGAATTAAACCCAGTGCCTCACCCATGCTAGGCAAGTGTGAGCTCTCTACCACTGAGCTACAAACCCAGGCCAGGCTCCTGTCTTTAAGAGCCCAGCAAGTGGTTGTGACAGTGACCCAGGTATGAAAATCTTCTCCAGCTAATTTTGGTGGCTTCTCCCAAATGCAACTCCCATAAAATACCCAGAAACCCTCCATCGTCGAGGTCTTCAGAGGCAGCGATGGTATGAGATGGGTGGTTAATATGTTCATCTTGCAGATCAGGGGGTTGACCCAAATTGAGAACAGCTAGTTTCCCTCAATCCTAATTCCATCCAGAGCCCAAATTTCTCACACCCTTGCTTCTAAACGATGCCAATTCACAGGTTGGCAAATTTTTCTGTAATGAGCTAGAGAGCAAATGTTTCTGCCTTTGCTCAAAAGCAACCTTAGGCACTATGTAAATGAGTGAGTGCAGCTGTATTCCAATAAAACTTTATAGATACTGAAAATTGAAGTTTCTATGTTTTGCAGGTCGCAAAACTTTTTAAATTTTTCCCCAGTCATTTAAAACTATAAAATATCATTCCAAGCTCACTGGCTGTACAAAACCAGACATCAGGCCATATATGACTCACAGTCCATGATGTACTGGCACCAATCCATCCACATATCAAGCAGGTAACTCTCCATGGCACTGAGCCTGGGGGACTGGGGCCCTGAGGCAGTGGTGATCTTAGATCCAGCGCTTCGCTCCATCCTTGCTCCTGTATTGTCCTTGGGCCTGCCTTCGTTCTGAGATTCGCATTCACTCTTCTAACTGAAGACTGAGTGAGCGCTGCCCACTCCACCACCCTACCTCCATGAGCCTCACTCCAGAGCCCTCATGGACGGCTCCTCCTCCCAGAGATCAGACACCTAATTGGCAAAACACACAGAAATTCGAGGTCTGGGCAAGTACTTATTTTCCAGGAAAATCCTATCCTCACAGTTTGCAGCCACAGCCTAAGGCGGGGCAATGCCTCGCCCAGGGTAAGCCTGTTGAACCTTCCCAAGTCACCCTGGCTTAATGCCTTTCACAAACAGCCCCTTCTACATTCTATCCCCAAGTTCTCGTGACACGGAACTCTTTTTCAGTGGATTATTTTAGCTACCAGCCAGTTCTATAATCTCTATCCCCTGAGGTCAAGTTCAAAGAGAATTCCAATGTGATTAGGTAAACATATTCAAGTAGTAGATTTATGTGCTACTGTGCTATTCTTTGTGATGTTGGCTTTGGGGGCAGGGAATTTTAAGAGCTCTTCTGTGCTCCAGTTATCTCCTAAGAAATTAACTCATCAGTCCCCACTGGGGATGAAAGCACTTCTTAGGCCATTTGAAATTCAAACTTGCCTTCTCTTAGTTGAAGAGGAGGAGGAGGAGATCAGGAGGAGAAGATGATAAACCAGTAAGACTAGAGATGAATCTGGCTGTTTGTGAATGCACGTGGCTCCTGAAGAGAGGCGGAAGCCAGTTGCAGGTATTTCCGTCCATCACAACTGTGAAATTGAGCTGTAAATGGTACCTGGAGTAGTGGGCTGGAGCTGCCCCACGCAGGGGGTTAATGGAAATGTGGAGAGCTTCTGTCTTTTAACAAAGTACTTGAGCAATTATCTCAGCACACCCACAGCTCAGGAGACTGCGCAGGCAGCTGGGTTACCCAGGGAGTCCGAGGCAAAATAAATTCCTGACAGCCTTTGCCAGCCAGATGCTCTGGTCCTGATTTGCCACTGGCAACAAATGGCACCTGGAACCAGAACCACCCCTTCTGTTCCAGGTCCAGAGGTCTGGCCAAGGTATTCGAGCCACAGCCTTCTGCCTATGTGTGATCCCACTGTGTCTCACAATCCCCCTCTGAGGCGATGTTATGATCACCCCACCATTTACATAGAAGAATTCCACTTCACTGTAGAGAAAACCCAGTCCTGCGAGGCTACCAAGGCAGAGCTGGGCTGGAAATAAAGTTGGCTAACCCTGAATCCTGAACCATTTTGGTTTTCAACAGTGCTCAGACCCTCAGCATCCTGAAATACTCCCACACAATCCATCTTCAAATCAGGACCAGAACAAGCTTTGAGGTCAAGTCTGACTGGGGATGAGGAAGCAGATGGCCCTGGCCTTGAACTAGAGAAAAGCTAGACTGGGAAGCCAGTAACCTGGAGTCCCTCAGGTCCGTGGGAGCAGGCCTGTGTCTGGGAATTGAGGGGTGGTTCTGCTGGACCTGCATTTGCAGGAAGGCCACATTGCCCCTGGAGAGGACCCAAGCCTTGGGGAGAGGGAATCTAGGAGGAAGTTATTGGCCTAGGAGACAGACTTCTGTGGGGAGAGAGTTGGGAGTGGTGTCTGTACTGCTTGGTTTCCCAGCCAACTCCTATGGATTCCTGGCAGGATTGTCCAGGGAGCAGAGGCTGTAAGAGGCTGGTGGTTGTGTATCTGCTCCTTAGTAGTCAGATTCTGAGGCCAGGCAGCCTGGGTCTAGCTCTGCTGCTACCCACGTGACCTCGCATGTTTTACTCCACTTACCTATGTGTACTTGAGATTAGAAAGAAGAATGGTTTCCCGACTTTCTAATTATACATCTCAGATCCTTGGCATGGGAGAAAAGAGATATATGTAAAGATAGGAGAAATCTAGTGAAGTTCCTGTGGTTGAATGAACTAGTATTGATATTTCTTTTGTTAGGAAAAAAAAAAAAATGAACCTGAATCTGGTCAAGCTTCTAGATTCAACTACCAGTTTATAGGAACTACAACAGACTAAGGAGCACGTTAAAAGACACAGGGGTGAAACCACAAAGCCCGTACTTCAGAAAGCCCCATGTGACAAGCAACTGAACAGCAAAGGGGGAACTCTAAACAGAAACCTGAGAGATAGAGCACCCAGTCACAATGTCCAAACTTCTTGTGGATCCTGATTCAAATTTTAAAAACTGTTACAAAGTGCGTCATCTATGAAACAACTGGAAATCTGAACACTGACTTCATAGCCGATGATACAAGTTATTACTAATTACTTTTAGGGATGATAATACAATTATTGACAGGCTTTTACAGAGACTGTATGGAACATTGTTGAAGTGAACCAAACAACTTCCATTTTGCTTTCTGACCCCATTTTGTGAAACTTATAAGAAACATGTTGCTTGCTGTGATAGATCAAAACAAAATGTGTGTGTAGTGTTAAGATAAGTAAAGTGACGAGCGGTGACGCACATAGTGACTATGCAGTCACTGAGAAAAACATTTGGCCGTTTGTTTACACCAAATTTGCATTAGTTTTAATGGTAAAACTGGTAAAAATATTTACTAGATGAATTTGCAGAATCCAGGACTTGAAAAACAAATGAGGTAATGTGTGAACTTGTTTTGATGTGACTATATAAACTGCAGACTGATCAGGAGCGAGCGGGCACTACTCCACCGACAGAGTCCGTCACTATGTCCCGCTGACAAGTGACAAGATAGTGCTCCCCAGCTCGAGGCCCCTGGTCGCTGCATGCTGTTACTCCGATGACTGATTGCTGTTTGCTGTGAACCGAGCATCAATAAAACCTCATCTGAGGACCAACAACCGGCTACGTGAGTGTTACCTTATTCCTACCCGGTTCCTGATCCAGCACAGGCCGCAAGTGTTGCGACGTGCTCGTGACAGAGTCCTTATGTGCTGACACCTTATCTCAGATGTATCCTGAACTATTTAGAAATAAAACAGGATATTAGGTATCAGAATGATATGGGGAAAGGATCTAAACACTTCTTAGAAGACACGCCAATTGCCGACAGATGTGTGAAAAAATACGCTCATCGTTGATCATCGGGGAGATGCAAATTATGACCACAATGCAATATCACCCGCACCTGTTGGAAAGACTGTTACCAAAAAGACAAAAGGCAAGTGTTGGGGAGGGATGCTGAAAAGGGGACTCTCGTGCACTGTTGATGGGATGCACATTAATGGGGCCATTATGGAAGATAGTAAGGAGGCTCCTCGGAAAACTGGAAAGACTATTGCCAGATGACCATTAAGCCCACTTCTGGAATATACCTAAAGAAACTGAAGTCAGGCACACTGAAGAGATATCTGGGCCCCCTTGTTCTTTACAGCATCCTTCACAATAGCTCAATATGGAAGTAACCTCGTGCCCATCAATGTGTGAACAGATACAGAAAGTGTGATATAAGTACACAAAGGAGTACCACTCAGAACGGAGGACTACTCCCTAAAAGGAGGACAAGCTTCATTTTCCAAAACACAGATGAACCTGGAGTGAAGTAAGTGGCATAGGCCAGGCGCAGAAAGGCAGATACTGCATGAGGTCGCTTCCGTGTCACATCTAAGGAAGCTGAACTAGTAGGGTGAGGGTCCCTAGAGGTAGCTCATGACTTACAAAAAGGGGAAAAATTCTTGCTCACACTTGGAAGGGCTTTTCCTAGATATTCAACTTGGCAGTTCCCTGTGGAAAGAGAGACAGTGGATGCTTCTGTTTAAGGTCACTTAAGCCCTGGTGTATTTGGCTACTTAATCCTGAGCAAAGCTCAGGGGTCACAGAACAGAGCTCCTTTCATCTTCTGAGCAAAAATTTCCCAAACCAGTTGTGCTCAACCTTTAGAGGGCAACAGGATCACTGCTGAAAGTACAGGTCCTGGGCCAGCCTCCACCCCAGACTTCCGCTGGTGATCCTAGGAGAACCAGGGCCCTTAACAACCCCTCAGGACTCCAGGATGGGTTGTTCTCTGGCTAAAGGAAAAAAAAAAAAAAAAAATCGACACATTCTCTCCTTTCCCGTCCCACTGGTTCCAACTCAGAACACGCAAGGCCACCACATCCCTATCCTGTAAGGCAAATGCTTGCTCTTTGAACTGATGGAGCCTCACAGAGTGGACTCATGGCCAAGGCCCACTGATGGCCATTTCTGTGAAAGGTGTGCTTTCCCTGCTGCCCTAACCAGCTGAGAGAGCTTCAACCCACCCAGCTGCTCTGTCTTCCTGTGGCTCGTGCTGGAGGGACCTCCTGGTAGAAAGTTGACTAGGGAATGCGAAGGGATGATCAGCCGGCCCCCGCTGTGAGCCCCAAAGCTCATGTGGGAAACACCAGCATGAGAGAGGCCCTCAGGGACTCAGGCTAACCAGCACCCTCCACACCCCATCCATGCCCACCCTCCATTCTACCCTTGCTCAGCCCTGCCGGGCCCAGCCTGCCCGTCTCCCGCAGGACCGTCTGGTAATCTCTCTGTTCTTCCCAGCCTCTCCTCTTTCCCAGCCCTTTTACTCTGTGGCACTTTCTAAAAAGAGGTGGGGCCACATGCACTGCAGCCCTGCTGAAAACCCACCTTGGGCTCCTCTTTACCTCCAGAACAACGGCCACACCCCGGGTCCCACACCGAAGGCCCCTCCAGCTCTTCCTCCTGCTGCCGGCCATCTGTGCACTCACTGTCGTCTGCTGCTCTTTCCTCCTGCCAGTCCCTCTGCCAGGAGCACCCTCTCCCTTCAAACTTCCCCTGATGCCCCCTCAAAATGCACTGCCCTCTCCACCCAGAGCAGTTTCCTTCCAGTTGTAGTAGGACGTCGATTTCATGGTCATAAACTCGGCGTCGCTTGCTAGTTGTTTCTCCCACAAGGTGAACTTCTTTCAGAAAATGCCCAGTTCGGTGTGAATTCCATGCTGGGTACTGAATCTGTCAACTGACTACACAAGCCCCCTCTGGTGTCTGGAAAGGGAGACTTTGTCCTCTGCCAGTCCTTCAGGTGCCATCTGCACTCCTGCCAGCACCACCAACGCCCAGCATGAGTGAACCTGGCGCTGAGCTGGGGTCCTGTGTCGAGGTGTGAGAGGGTCGGGCCCCAGCGGGGGTCGGGTCCCTGGTCGGGGGCGGGAAGCTGTAACTTCAAGCTCTGGAGGTGCTGCCTGAGCCGGATCCAGCTGCTAGAGCCAATGGCCATAATCTGGGTGGCTCGTAAAGGACCGAAATGTGTCCCTCATGGTTCTGGAGGTCTCAGATCAGGGTGCCAGCATGGTGAGGGCCCTCTCCCAGGCCTCAGACTCCCTGAATCCTCACGTTGTGGAGGGAAGGGAGCGTGCCTTCTGGGGTCTTTCTAAGGGCACTAATCCATTCAGGAGGGCCCCAGCCCAAGACCTAATTACTCCCCAAAGGTCCCAGCTCCTAATACCATTCCCTGGGGGTTGGGATTTCAGCATATGCATCTGAGGGGCGGCAAACCCTCAGCCCATGTTGGTGAGAGCATCTGTGGTGGTCCACAAGGGTCCTGTAGGCAGTGCTCAGCCCAAAGGAGCCTCCTTCCTCCTGAAGCCTGGTAAGACGGGGAGCCCCAGGGCAGGGATGCCGTCAAAGCACTTGCCAATGAGCTGCACTACCTGCAAACACAGTTTCCAGCACCTTCCCGCACGGATGCAGCAGGTACACAGTCTCCACACCCAAGAACAAGGTCAGGGCCAGATCCTGAAGCTCTGCAGACACGGGACACAGTAGGCCCTGCCTTAAATACACACCCTATGGGTCCTGGAGGAGATTGGGCCAGGCTGGCCCACATCGAACAGCCCTGTTAGCAGAGAAAAGAGCTCCTGGCCTTGCCCTTCATGGCCTCACATCTTACACTGACCACAGCACAATGCCCGGAGTAATGGGGACCCACGCCCCATCCCATAGAGTCAGAAGCACTTCATGAATGTGCTCAAAAAAGATCTCTCCCTACAATGCTTAGTGAGATGTAGGTTACACTCACTTTGGCAGGAAGACAGTTTATATCGATTTACCACAAGGGGATGCTTCATAAAAATCACCTTCAAAAATTCTGTTCTCTGCAAACACCCTCCCAGGGTGCTAGTCATTTTGTCCCCTTTTGTCAATGTCCAAATTCTTCTACTGTCCTCAGCTCTCTAGATTTCACCTGAAACTCTATTAAGCAAAAAGGGCACCAGCCATCTACTGTAACTGAAATTTGCTTCCTATCCTCCACTCCCACTCCAGGCTGCCTACAATATACTCTTAAATTCACCCCCCCCCCCCATCCAGCCCATATAGGTTTCTTAATGGGGCGAGATTATGCTATCAAGAAAATGGGCCAGTATTACAATGGCACAATAATCCTAAATTATTTGGGCTTCTTGCATGATTGGGGCACTGGGTTAGGTACCACCTTGGGCAATCCCTCCTGGTCACCTGGTGAGGTAGGTATGTATCTCAAGGTGAGTAAGTTGAGTCCCAGAGAGACTGAGCAACCACTCCAAGGTCAAACTGCTAATGTAGCAACAGTATAGGACAACTCAGCTTTTCTCCAAATGGGCAAAGATTGAAATGGATGTTTCTCCAAAAAAGATATTAAATGGCCAATAAGCACATACAGAGGGACACATTGCTGGCCATTACAGAAATTCTAACCAAAATGACAATGAAATACCACTTTGCACTCACTAGGATGGTTAGAACCTGAAAGATGGTGTTGGTCAGGATGTGAAAAAAATGGAACACTGCTACACAGCTGGTGGGACTGTGAAATGGTGCAGCCACTTTGGAAAACCACCTGGCAGTTCCTCAAAAAGATAAACATAGCATTGTCCTAGGACTCAGGAATTCCACTGCAAGGTATATATGAAAGAGAATCAAAAACGCGTTTGGAAATGTTCAGAGCAACATTACTTAGAGCCAAAAAGTAGAAACCACACAAACACCCAGCAGTGATGAAAGGATAAAGAACATGTGGTATATCCATAAAATGGAATATTATGCAACAAAAAAGAATGAAGACTGACTCATACTATGATATGGATGGATGAACCTTGCAAACATTACACTAAGTGAAAGAAGACAGACACAAAAGGTCACAATGATTTCATTGACATAAAATGTTCAGGATAGACACGTCTGTCCCCGTAACCATGGCTGAGGCCTGGGAGAGGGGAACAGGAAGTGCCTGCTGGCAGGTATAGAGTTTCTTTTTAGGGATGATGAAATATTCTGGAATTAGATAGTGGTAATAGCTGCAAAACATTGCGCATGTACTAGAAACTACTGAACTGTGCTCTTTAAAAGGACAAATTTATGATATATGAAATACACCTCAAAAAAAAAAAATCCCCAGTTGATAAAAAGGCAGCCAAGGGTCCAACCCTAGCAGCCAGCCTCCAGCCCTCCAACCATATAGGGTCAGTCATAGCCAAGCATAACCTGAGTCCCTCAGGAGGGAATTTTGCAGACAGGACAGGGTGGGGATTAGAACTGACATTTTTTTACCCTGAACTCTGGGAAGGAGGCCCCACACTTTTGGCTAACTGGATGGAAGGGGGACCCTGGGACACCATAGCCAGCCAGAACCTATGATGTCAGTGGCTCGACTCAAGAGGATGGACAGGGTCAGTCAGATAGATATCTCCATCCCCCTTTGGAATCTGTAACTGGGGAGGAGTGATGGAGAACCAGGGCAGGAGAGCGGGGCAGGAGCCCCTGAGGGGGCATGGATTGCGAGCAGCCTTGGAGGGGTGAGCAGGCAGAAGTCAGGAGGAGGCAGTAGCAGCTGCAAGAGCCAAGTGCATAGTCAGAGGATGAGAGGGGCCAGCGAGGGGCGCAGATGCTGCAGGAGAGATGCTGGCTTCCTCTTGACAGCGTGACTCCCAAGGAGCTCCGTGGCTCCTGGGAGCCTAGCAGTGCCTGAATTCCTGTTGAGATTCCCAAGAGTCCCCACAGTGTCTTTATGTAACCACCTGCCCTTCACTTGGGCTAGCTTTAGTGTCACTGAAAAGATCCCACTTACAGCACCAAGCAGGCACGTGTAGCCTCTGACCCTGAGCCCAGATTGAAGAGGCCGGCTGCCCTGGGTAGGCTGGGTTCCTGGGTGCATCGTCCCTGTCAAAGAAAACAGCAGGTCTCCAACGGCAACTTCAGGAGCTCAGCCAAGAGAGCACAGGGCCATCTCCCTGAGATTCAGTGCATGGGACCCAAGAGTCACTTCAGACCTGGGCCTTGAAGCAAGAGCTCAATCGAGGCTGCAGCGCATGAGGGGGGCTTCCCGAATCCGCACGGGTGCCATCGGGTGTCTGTCTTTCCTTTGTCTTCTGTTTGATATGCTTTAGATGCTGCAATTCCCTTACTTAGCCCAATAGAGAGAGGATAAAAATTGGTGTGGAATAATCAAGGCAGTCTGACCAGACATCTCTGGAATGACCTTGAACTCATCCGCATTCTTCAAAGTAAGGAGAAGACATTTCACGTGTTACTTTTAATGAGAAGCAGGGGGGAAAAAAAACTATTGCTGGAAATATTTACCTTCACCCACTCTGCTGAGAGATGGGGGAGATTTGTCGGCTTTGATCTCCACTTGTTTAATTACCGGGAAACGAAGCACACTTCAGCCAGCGGGATCTGCAAGTCTCACTTCTGCCGCAGAAGTTGGCAGCGGGGATGGCAGCCTGGCCTTTCATTTCCCAGATCAAAGCTGAGCCAGCCCCGAGACCAGAGAGGTTTCCAGATGAGGTGGTGGGGTCCTGCCTGGAGCGGTCCCTGGCCCGGCCCGACTCATGAGTTCTCCCCTCCATCCTCTCCCTCCCCAAGGGAAGGGCCTCGTGTGGCTTGCCTGAGCCCCAAACACCAAGACCCAGCACCCTGCATGGCCACCACCTAAGCTCTGACTACATTCCCTGGGGCCTGTTCGGGACCTCCCAGATATAGCCTCAGGCTGGTCCTTTCCTGAGCCTCACCCACAGAGCCCAGGCAGGGAGGGTGAGGTCAGGAGATGGAATATGAGGCTAAGCTGGCCTCCTCTGAGGACAGAAGGTCCTGAGATTTGACCTCTCAGCAGGATGGGGGAGGGGACCGGTAGCCATGGAAACGAGGGTGGGTAGCATCAGGAGGCACTACTGGTGGTGATCTGTAGCACCCAGCCCTCCTTGCTATGGGGGTAAGTCCCTTACGCTCATCTCTCAAATAAGAGTTGAATTACACATAACCTTAAAGACCCCTTCGCACTTTGACATAATCTGGCTTTACAGTCCTGTTTATTGAACCCTCCCCTGTACCCAGAACTGTGCTACCTCTGAGGGAGACAGACCAGATGCAAGACAATGATGACGATGGTGACCGTGACTAACACTTACTAAGGCTTCCCGCTGTGCCGTGTGCAGCACAAAGATAAACTCACTTAATCTTCCACACATATGTATGGGGTCAGTTCCATTGTTATCCCCATCTAACAGATGAGGAAACCGAGGTCAGAGAGGTTAAGTAACTTATCCATGTTCTCACAGCTGTTTGACAGAGAGTCATTTCAGGATATTAAACTTCCCTTAGATTCCAACCAAGATAACAAGACTAATCCACATGAAATGACATTTTATATATATATAGCGTAGAGTTATATCTATATATAGCACAGGGTTAAATTGCATCTTTAAAAGCTAAGCTCCAGAGAAGAGTCAGAAAACTATAGCACAGGGACCAAAACTGACCCATTGCCTATTTTGGTAAGTAAAGTCTCACTGGCACACAGACACAGCCATTAGTTCTGTATTTTTGAGGGGCTGCTCTCACACTGCTTTGGCCAAGTTGAGGGGTTGCAATGGGGACCTTAAGGCCCACAGAGCCTGAAATATTTACAGTCTGACCCTTTCAGGTTTGCCAACCCCCTCTCCTATGGTGACCAACTGGTTGGGTTTGCCAGGGACAGATGGAGTTCCTGAGATACAAGCCTTTACATTCTAAAACCATGACGGGTATGGGCGAACTGGGACTCACTGGTCACCCCACCCACTTTAGAGTGTCAGAGGAAAGCAAAGCAAGGTCATGGCAGGTGCAGAGGGGAGGGTGCTGGGCCTGCAGACATGCAGGAGTTGGATCACAGTGTTGGGACGTGGGACATGGGAAGGGCTGGGGACCAGAATATTCCCAACAGGAAGGCCTTGCAGGGGGCTGGAAGAAGCAAGTGTCTTCACCTCCTCCCAACTTGAGAAGTTCGTGGGAAGTGAGGAAAGCGATGGGTCCCCCAGAGCAGAGTGCTTGCCGGGAGGCAGAACCGGGATCCATTAACTGAAAGCCCCACCAGAGAAGCTCGCGCGGGGCTGGCGGCATGGTGACAAACAGGTCCCGTCTGCTGGTTTGTAAATATGCATAAAGGTGTTAAAGACAGGTGTGTTTGGCTGCCTACAGGAGGGTGATTACCGGAAGGACCCCCAAGTCTACACCCGCGCCTTATGAAATGTGACTGTAGTTCTTCTCTATCCCTTGATTTTGTTTTCAGCCACATGATTTGCTTTGGTCAATGGAATGTCATCAGAGTTGACTCCGGCAGAGATTTGAAAAGCCACTGCATGTTTCTTCTTCCTTTCTTCTGCTTTTCACTGAGAACATGTCTGGCCATGGAGCAAAATCAAGCCACCCTAGTTGTCCCAGCCAAGGCCATCTGAGGTCACCCTAATCACAGACTTGTGAGTGAGCCCAGCCCAGCCCAAAAGAACACTCAGTTGAGCCCAGTCTAAATTGCCAACCACAGGATTGTGAGCTAAATAAATACCTCCAGTTTTAAGCTATTGTGTTGGGGGCTGTTTGTTACACAGCATTATTGTACAAATAGGTAGCTAGCTGACGCTGCCTAATCCTTTTCTAGGAACACATCCTGTGGAGTCAGTCACACAAATGGGCAAATCAGTGAATAAAGACTTTCTTTAAAGAATTATTTCAATAGTTTAGAATTATTTCTGAAACATCTAAATGCTCAGTAATGGAGGATAAGTTTTTTTTTTTTTTAATTAATTCCATATGATGGAATTCAGTCATGAAAAAAGGCAATGCTTATCAGTATTTATGGACATGGAACAATACCCATGTCATGTAAAATTTTAAAAATAAACTGTAAAATAGTGTTTAAGGTATAAACTACCTTGTCAGATTTGGAAGGGAGATCACCAAAACATTAACACCAATTACCTTGGAGTAGTTGGAGTTTTAAATTTCTTTATTCTGTTCTGTGTTCTTTGAATTTTTAAAATGACACTCTACTATCTTTACAGACAAAAAAATGGAAATGTCACCAAGTAAATTTCTCTCTGTGTATATGAAGCCTTGGCCTTCTAGGCCTTAGAATACCTCTCCCCTCTCCCCTAGCGCCCCCTGCTGTCCACTCCAGGGATGAACTCTGACCTTCAGGTTGCTGGTCCCACTGGCAGGAGATTGGATCCCATGACCTGGGGCACGGGATGGACACCAAGCCCCAGAAGGTTTTCTGAGCAGATGCCAAGGAAAAAGTCTCCATTCAAATAGAGCAAAGAAACTATCTATGAAACCGGCTCAACCATGTTTTTAAAAAGTCCTTCCATCCAAGTCATAATATTTTTGGAGTGAGATTTACTTTGTAATATTTTAATAACTGCAGCATTGGGACTGGAAGTCCTTTGTAACTGGTCTCAGGGGCCTTCCTGGGATGTTGCCCTTAATGAGGTTTATAATTCAATATAACTACATCTGCATCTTTAATTATGCCTAACATTTAATCTTCATTGCTCCACTTGAATTGGAAGAGCTAAAATTAGGCCTGCTGTAGTTTAATCTGATAATAAACATCCATGACATTTAGAGCAAAAATGTACTCATTTCATTAGAGTGGCCGACACATTTACCATTTGCCTGAACTGAACAAATATTCTCAAGCAGCCCTCCGGACTGTCTCAGAGAACACTGTTTAACAATCTGCCCGTGGCCACCTGGAGCCTTAGGGCAGACAAGAACCTAGGAGGTTAAGTAGTCCAACATCCTATTTTACAAGTGAGGGCAGTGACAACCTTGGAAGCCAAGTCATCCATCCAACGTCTCACTGCAAGTGAGCAGGTAGAAGGAACCATGGGAAGTCAGACGCAGGAATCTTGCATCCTTGATCAGTGGTCATTTCCCTACTGCCACCTTGGCACAGATGGCTGCATCAGGACATAGCTTTTTGTTAGCCAAGAATTCCTCTGGATAACTACCACCTCCCCCATTTCCTTTATTTTATTTTATTTATTATTTTATTTTTTTTAATGGAATTCAGGCAAGACATGATTCAAGTGCTTAGATTGAGCCTCATACCCTAGCTAAAAACTCAGATCAATAGCAAATACAACAGGAAAAAAATGTAAAGACACACCCTCATAACAAACAAGTATCTCCATGAACCAGACCCTAGAAAATAAATCATTAAATGGTCTGAAGTTTGGGCCTATTTGACTGCAGGTCCAGAAGGAGGCAAAGGTGGTCAGGAGATTAATTTTTGGGATACTAAGGACCAAAAATGCTCCCATCTGGGACAGGGAATGGGACCTAGGCTCATTGAGTTTAGTTGGGCCTGTGGCAGAAGAAAAAAATCTGCCACTGACCTCTGCTGGGGCTATAATTTACACAAACTGAGGAAGCAGATAGGTTTCTCCTGCAACACTGGGGCCAAGTCACCTGCTGGGTTGGTGGCAGGGACAGTGGTACCTCTCTCCCTGTCCACCATAAGACCTGACCCTGTACCATAAGACCTGGATTTGAACTGGGCCTCCAGGGATGAATGAAAGTAACTGCAAAAGCACTTGTCAGAGAAAAATAAGAGCAGAGAGGAAAAGAGACAAAGACAGGTCATTCAAGATGAGCCTGCAAACAAAATCCCAAAACAACCAGGAAAACTATAGAAAACAACAGAATTAACCAAAAGTGAAGTTTGCACAGAATAAAAATAGCAATCTGATAATGACTAGACTGTAGGTTAATAATCCTTGAAGAGATAGCATTCATGAAAAAGAGCAAAAAATAACAAAACAAAACCAACTATGAAACAAAATAGGCATACATAAATATGGGGGGGGGGTTCAATCCCTACCATCACAAAATAGACAAAAGATGAACCAGACTGGAAGAAAATACAACCTAAAATATAACCTATCTGTATGAACTACAACCTCTGTGTATATATACATATAGATAAAGATGTATACTTTAAGTCAGAAATCCTGGCAATGACAAGCATAGTCACTGAGGGAGAAGTAGTCACCTGACCAAGTCCAAGCCGCAAGGGAGGCTGGGAAGGCATTTGGGAACACCTGCTGCTGCCACTACTGCTGGGATGCACGTGCTGAAGGCCTCAGCAGTCTATGAAAGCAGGAGGCCCTTCCAGCAGGTGGGAGAATTCCAGTCAGGACGTTCACAGGGCCCCCTGGAAGGACTCAGCAGCTCCCAAGGGCTCAGCTTTATCCAGGTTCCCATTCATCAACTCCAGGACCCTCAGGCCACAAAAGGTGAACAGAAAGCAACACCCTGCCCTCTCCAGCTCAGACAAGACCACAGGGCCCCAGGGGAGAATTTCCACTCTGTGTTAAAGCAAGGGAGTGTGCTAAGGACCATCCAGGCTAGGAATTAGCACATCCAACAAGAAGAAAAGGAAAACCACTGAGAAAAAGAAAGAAAGAGAACAGAGGGAAGGAGAGAGGGAGGGAGGAGGGGAGAAAGAGACAGAAAGAATACTCGAAAAATAAGAAGTGGACCAGGGGCATAGGTCAGTGGTAGAGCGTTTGTCTGGCTCACTCAGGCCCTGGGCTCAATCCCCAGCATCACAAAAATAAATAAATAAAAGATGAACCAGACTGGAAGAAAATATAACCTAAAAAATAATTCTAAAGTGCTTCCTATCCTGAAAGAAACTTAATGGGCATACAACTTCAATAAGATGAGAATTTGGGAGAAGAGGAAAGAAGATTACAGATGCAAATTGAGTTCCAAAACAACACCATTTCAGATCCAAAAAAAGATGAGAAAAAGCAAGGAACAAAATAGATACAGCTGAAAATCAAATTACTGACACATAGGAAAGCTTGAGATCACTGTAATGCTGCAGAGGAAATACGTGCAGCCCTCAAATGACAGCAGAAAAGAGAAAGACCCGTGTGTCCATGATGACTAAGGAAGCTCAATATCACACAACCCTGAAGCCCATCCTACCTGTGGATGCCAGCTCAGGTAAGACCATAAATAAAGTTTTAAGCAGGGCCACGTTGATTTATGTGTTAATATCCACTCAGAGCATGCTACCAGTGCAGATGCACTTCCTCTGGGGCAGCTTGGCCAAAGGAACCCAGCATCCTGGATGCCCTGTTGAGCTCCAAGGCCATCACGCCTGCCTCACCAGACTCAGCTGCCCTATCTTCCTCAAATGGCTCTCCACTGTATCTAATCCCTCGAGGATACCGTGGAAGGCTGTTCATGGCACTGTGAGTCATCCTAGGAAGGAGCAGCACAGTGCTAAGGTGGGACAGGGTGCAGAGGAGTCTGGTCGCAGTACCCACCTCCCCTTCCCCTCCCCTGCACAAGGCAGCTTTCCTCTGGAATCTCTGCACATTCTGTTCATTTCTAAGTACACCAGCAGGTTCCAGTCCTGTCGCTTGCTACTTCTGGTTATTCACTTGGATTGTGAGCTGCCAGGAAGTCAAAATTAGCCTCATCCTACCAGCAGGAAATAGAAACGCACAGCAGTACCTCGGCTTCGCAAGGAGAGAGTCTTGGCTTTTCCTCCTCTCTCTGTGAACACCACAACTGGGGTTCACATGGAGCTCCGCTCACACAGTCGTGTGCAGTTTTTTAATGTCGTTGACCTTCTGTAAAGAAGAGACAGCAAGAGAAGTCTTCCAGAGGAGGGACACAGAGCAGCCATCTGGCTGCAAGTCACACGTTTCCCCAAGTTGTCTTTTCTCTGGAGCCGACAACCAGCTGGCTGCAAGGGGCAGGGTGCTAATGACCCTAAGGCATGCTTGACACCATATTTATGCATTTTAGGAAGCCTTGACATCTTGGGTCCTTGCTAATGGTGTCCCTCCTGGGGTTGGCGAATTCCTGGAGATAGCAAATAACTCGCCGGCAAACATCTTTTATATACAAACCAACCAGTCCAAAGCCTGTATCTCCAGCCCCTTATTTTATTTAACACTCACATACCAGGCCAATATTTCCCCTGCCCTAAACCACCCCAGGGCCAGGCACCTCCATGACCCAGAGCCCCCAGAATTGTTGAAGCTCTCCAACCCTCAGCTAGCATACCCTGCCTCACCCGGCCCTTTTCACAGACACCCCAGGAAAGTCCACTCCTGCCTGATGACTGACCGGGGTGCTTGCCCACGTCCCTGCAGGGGCGGCATCGCCTCTGTCTCCTTTGGAGTTCCAAGTCATAAGCCATTCTTTCGAGGCAGTTATCTTTGTGTCTGTCGTCTTACCACACCTGACTAAAACAAAATCCCAGGTACAGTGAAAAAAAAAAAGACCCACCGATAACTCACCATGAGCTAGGTAAGCATCACCGTAGGTCACGCCTGCCACGCTGCAATAGGAAATATGAGCTCCACACTACGGGTGAGGAAAGCAAAGCCCAGTAGGTTACCCTGCCGATGTAGGTTGACCGGGAGAACCAATCAGGAGCTAAGATGCCTCAGAGGACTCCTCTTTATAGAGATATACGAAATTTTAAAGATAGTGGTGTATGGTGGGAGAGTTGAGTACCATCCATCAAAACTGAAGCGTGCTTTATTCCAGGAGGGAAATGTATTAGGCTTAGTTGGTGGAAGTGAAATGTGTGAGGATATGGCAAAGAGACTGGGGGAGACTGACAAAATAACCGGAAGGAAAGCGCCAGTCATGTGGCATCCAATCTCTGGAGCTCTTGCTTACATTCTCACAACCTCGGGCAGAGGTGAGCCAGCTGGAAGGCAGCCAAGCGGGACAAGGTCCTGCAGAGACTGAACTCCACAGCCGCCTCTGCAGGGTATCCCAGATACGAGACCTGCCGCCTCAGCATGCAAATGATGTCATGAGAAAGCCATAGGCAGGCTGTAAATAGCAATTAGGGAGGAGCAAGATGTGGTCTTCGCTCTCCACCACTCCAAGTCTGGTCTGCAGACAGCATCGCCTTGGGACATGGTTAGCGATGCAGGGTCTCAAGCCCTGGTCCCAACTCACTGAATCAGAATCTGTTAACAAGATCCCTGGATGATGCCTATGCATATCACAGTTTGGAAAGTTCTAGTCTTCATAGCCTGCCCGTGGGAATGAGGGGAATGATTAGGGTGTGGGTGAAGGATGAGACCAGAGATGGACTTAAGCTACAAATTGAAGAGCCGGTACTGAGGCTGCCTACTCAGTCCTCCTTGGGTATCACAGACCTGATGTAGCTCCCACTGCTTTGGTCACAGTAGCTATGAGGTTATTGTCATTTGGGACTGGACAGGTCTTTGGGGGGCTACTCTGTGCACTAGATGATATTTAACAGCATCCCTGGCCTCTACCCACTAGAGGCCAGTAGCATTCTCTCATCCCTCCCCACACTCTCCCGAGTTGTGACAACTTTTTCTCTGGACATCACCATTCGTTCCAGGGCAGATGGAGGGGAGGGAGAGATGTAAGAATAACCTCACCTGGAGAACCATTAAGTTAGACAAGCAATGTCATGAGTTCACACTGCTTCACCTGCTTCCAGGACCATCAGTGCCAGGGAAGGAACCCCAAGACAAGGAGATGGTGGCATTTATTTTTGTGATCAGAGTGAATTTGTCACTGTGATTGTATTCCAGCTCTCTGCTGCCACCAAAGAGAGAAAAGCCCTCAAAGGGTCAGGAGGCAGGTCAACAGTATCTTAGAGAGAAGCCAGGATAGAAAGTCATCTGTCTGACGTCTAAGGCCATGTTATTTCCATTGCGTCACACCACCTGAAGTTACGGGCAGTGGGAAGGGCCTGGACACCAAGTGTGAGACCCAGGTACTAGTGCCAGCCTGGTTCCTGTTGGCTACGTCCTTTGAATGAGTCACTTTTCCTCCACGGGACTCAGTTTCCTCTTCTAGGTTCAGTAAAGAATTTCCCTTCCAGTTTGGTCATTGAATGGAAATCCTAGACATGACAAGGGTCATCTTCGCCAACTTCTCAAGACTGAATTCCAATCGGGAAACATGGAGTTAGACAAGGGAGCTTGTTGATTGTGAGCTCCTAGCTAAGCTGAGAGGAGACAAGGCCACCAGGGAACCACAAGCCCAGGAGGGAAGTCCCCCCACTTAATAACCAGGTCCAAAGCAGGAAGTGGGCAGTGAGAACATGTCTCAATCAAGGCAGATCCTGCCTTCTCTGAAACAGGGGCACGGAGCACCTGTGGCCCCAGACTTCCAGATTGGATCTTCTGTGACTTGAAGGCTGTTGAAGCCACCCCTGCCACAGGGGCCACTCAGATGGGGAACACTGAGTCTCAGTAACCAAACCATCCCTGATCCTAGGGTTCTCTTCAAATTATTTGCTAGAACCTAAATAAGACTGGGTCTCTTCCAGGCCTGTCACTGTACAGCCTGCATCCAAAGAAATCCAAATTCAATTCCTGAAAGCTTTAGAAAGAAACTACGTATAGAAATTTTCTTGAGGAAGCTGCAAAAGGGAAGCTGTATCACATGGCACAAACCAAGGCTGTCTAAAAAAACACCCTCTCTCCCTGCAAGCGTCTCCTCAACACACCCCCAGCCCCCTTTCTGCTGCCGCCAAGCCGGCCTTGGCGCTCGTTATCTTTTCTTCCTGAGCCCTCTCCCACTAGACTGTCTCGTGTAGCGCCTCTGGCTTGCTCCCAACCTCTCTCTCCTCCCCACTACTCACCCTGAATAGCACCACGAGATCCCAGCAATGGGCTGTATCCACCAGAAACAGATTTGGCTGTGTGAATCAGAAAACTAAAATTATCAGTGGCTTAAACACTCAAGGTCTCACATATCAGAATTCTGGCAGTCCTCAGCACAGAGCCTGCCCCGTGGTCCCCTCACACCTTCCACTCTCCCCTCTGTCCATCTGGGAGGGGTCTCTGCTGCCAGGTGTGAGATGGCTACTGCCGCATGTCACCATGTACATGTCTAGCCTCAGAAAGGACAGAAGGGGACGAGAAGGGCACATAGCCACCCTTAAAGGATGCTTCCCAAAGTTTTGCTAGGATTGATGGTTAGAGGGACAAAAAGTCTTGATCCTATAGTACTATCAAGAAAAGTATGGACAAAATAAAAATCATGCTTTTCTGTGGATCTAGCAAAGAGCAAGTGATGCAAGGAAGCCCCAAGGAACCGAATTCCAGAAGGAAATGAGCCCTTCCTGGGTAGACAGAGGGCCATGACAGCTTCTCTACTTGAGAAGGGGTGCAGAATTGGTCTGGGTACATGCAGTATGGCATGAGAGGAGAGATTTTTCCAGAGATGAGAAGAAATCCACCTAGACTTAACTGACTCTATGTCAATCAGAGTTAATCAAAAAAACACAACTCTAACCCCTGGCACAAAATCAGAGTTATTTATTTCTCGTGAGTTCGATCTAATGCAATATGCAAAGCTGGGAGAATAGTTCACACTGTTGCCTCTGTGACTAGTGTTTACCCAGAGATCACTAGCAGTCAGCCCAATCAGCAGTCAGAAAGGAACGCTAAATGTGAACAAAGGCAAAGACAAATAGGAAACACAAGAATGAACTGGGAGGCGTAAGGAAAACTGGCTGAACATGCAGTGGACCCTCCACCCAGGGAAAATGAAGGGGATCTACTGGAGTCTAGAGGAGCTGGGGGTCACACAATAACTAGCATTCCTGCTGCCCTCGCTGACCTTCAGAATGTAAAACAATTCATCGGTGGCTTCACTTCCGCTTTCCAAGTCTTGAGCAAAATGTCTCTTGTGGCCTAAACTAACCCAGAAACACAAAGAAGGAAATTCTGGGAAACATAACTCCTGGTCAGCCAAACTGATGAAATAAAGAGCTACCCCCAACTATCTGAGCAGACAGGATGGGTGGAATCTAGAACAGTCCCAAATGCAAAAGTAAATTACTCAGACCAAGAATTCTCCTTCTGCTAAAGATGTTGCCCAGGAAGGGAGTCATGATGTAAGGGTAGGTAAAAAGAGACAGATCCCCTCAACTTCAAGGGGATTTTTTGGGACTGTGAGGATTTGACTGCAAAGTGAACCCAAAATATCTAACCTGCAATTCACCTTTCCCCAACTCAAATACTTACCAGACAAAAAAAGTATGAGGTCAAGAAGGACCGATAATAGATGAGATCCATCTAATTAAGGGTGCAGCTCAAATGGACTCTAGGAAGGATCTGAATGATCACCCCTCACCCTATCTGCAAGACAGAGGAATTTCTTTGGAAAACAAACAAAACAAATAGACCGGAAATATTCTACTTCAGTCTCTACAATAAAAATAAATAAATCACTATGAAACATGCAAAGAAGTAAGGAAATGTAATTAAATGTCAGAAAAATCAATAGTCAATAGAAGCAGAACCACAGATGGCCTAATTGTTGGAATTGATGGACACAAAATTTTAATCAATTGCTATAAATGGTAGACATGTTATAAGAAAGCATGGACATAATGGCTGATTAGATAGCTTATTCCAACATAAAAATAGAAATAAAATTTTGAAATTTATAAAAGACTCAAATAGAAACAATAGAAATGAAAAGTAATAACAATACAGATGTTTCCCCATGAAGATGGCTCAACTTACAATATTTCAGTTTTACAGTGGTGTGAAAGCATACCATACAACCACTCTTTTTTTTTTTTAACTTTCAGTACTGTATTCAATAAGTTATATGATCTAGTCAACATTTTACTTACTATAAAATAGACTTTGTGTTAGAAGATTTTGCCCAGCCATGGACTAATGTAAGTGCTCTGAGCACATTTAAGGTAGACTAGGCTAAGCTAGAATATTCAGTAGCTTGGGAATTTTAAGTGCATTTTTGTCTTATGATATTTTCAACTTAGGATGGCTTATATCAGGGCATAATCCCATTATCAGTGAAGTAGCTTATGATGGCATGTTGTAGTACTTGTAACATACATAAAAGTAAAATGTGATAGCAATCACACAAAAGAAGAGATAAAGATTCCTATCTTATTCATGAATATAAGACTATGATAAAGTAATGTTATATGCCTAGAGAAACCATTACAAAAATACTAAGAAATATATCTAAAAATCCAATAAGATGTATAAGATAAAATATATAATATATGTACTTAATCCAAGAGAATATATAAAAGCATAAACCATAAAAAAGGAAACTGATAACTTGCACTTCATCAAAATTAAAAAAATCTACTCTTTTGAAAAACTCTGTTAAGCAAGCCAGTTAGTGGGAAAAATACATGTAAAATAAATTACTGTAAAGGATTTATATACAGAATATATTTTAAAATTATAACTCAATCAGAAGATGATAATCTAATAAAAAAAAGGAAGAGGTAAAGATTTGAAAAGCCATTCCTTAAATAAAATACGTGGCAAATAAGCACATGAAAATATACTCAACATTATTGATCACAGGAAAATGCAAGTTAAAACTACACTTATATGCTATTACATTATTAGAATGGCTAAAATTAAAATGATTGACAACACCAAGTGTTGGTGAGAACACAGAGCAATTAGAACTCTCATACCTCAATGCTGAGATTGTAAAATGGTGTCATCATTTTGGAAAATGATATAGATGTTTCTTGTACACACACAACCTAGTAATACAAGTCCTAAGTTTTTATACTAGAAAAATGAAAGTATATGCCCATGTTGTATGCAAATATTTATTGAGGCATTATTTATAATATTCCAAAACTGGAACTGATTCACCATCTGATGTGCTGTCCATCAACTAGCAAATGGATAAACAAATTATGGCACTTAAATACAACAAAATGTCATCTGCCTATAAAAAACACTACCAATTCACAAAATTATGTGTATAAACTTGAAAACAATATACCTAGTGAGAAAGAGGACATAATGTGTAATTTTTTTCAGTTGAGGTTATACAAAGGGTGGCTGGGGCCAGGAGAGGAGAGGAAGGATGCGGCTGGCTACAAAGAGGCATCTAGAGAATTGCTGTAGATGACAGAAATGTCCACGTCTTGTTTGAGGTGGTGCTATCCAAGTGTTCGCATTTGTGAAGACTCTTTGGACTCCACACTTATAAAGGGGTGCATCTAGGTATATGGAAACCAGGCGTTAATAAAGTAGATTTCAGAAAAAATATAAGCAATCCAATTTTACAATGAGCAAAACACTTAGATAGAAGACTCGTGAAAGGATATAGTCATGTAATAAACACAAGAAAAAGTTCGGCATCACCCATCAAGAGTCCACTGGAAATACAGGTGCAAACTGTGATCTATACCAAGAAGCTGTTAGTGTATCTCCTAGCATGGTTACAATTCAAAGGATCAGCAATACTGAATGGTGGTTGAGGACGTGAAGCCACTGAAACTCTTACACTTTGCTAGCCCAGCCTGAGGGAGGAAAATCACTTTGAAGAACTCTTCGGCAATTTCATATCAAGTTAAAAGTACCTTTACCCACTGATCCAGCAATTCCATTCCTAGGAGAAATGAAAAGATTCCACAAGAAGATTGGCACAAGAATGTTGATAGCAGCTTTCTTTCCAATAAGCCTCAGCCAGAAACACACCACGTGTCTGCCGACAGGAGAATGGATAAAATGAACGCCTCGATGCGGCAGAACACTATGTGGCAAGAAAAAGGAATAAACGATAGATTCAAGCAACAGGGTGAATCTCACAGACACTGTGCTGAGAGGAAGAAGTCAAGCACAAGGGGTGTGTGCTAGAAAAGTCCATTCCTGTGAAGTTTAAGAACAAGCAAATCTAACCTAGGTGTGAGTGGTTGGTCCCAGCTTGGAAGGTCACCTCATCTGGAGCAAGGAGAGAATATTTATTGGAAAGGGAGAGATGGGGAATTTTCTGGGTTAGCAGAAATGGTTTTTGTCTCCAGTGGGGTAGGTATATTAGCCAAATTCTCTATAGGTAACCCTGTACAGCTAGAATCTGTATGTATACAGCTGGCCCTCTGTATCTACTGGATTCAACCAACTGTGGATCCAAACTGAAGGGGCTAGGAGTGTAGCTCAGTGGTAGAGTACTTGCCTAGCATGCGTGCAGCCCTGGGTAAGATCTCCAATTCCACAATATGTTTGACTAAAAAAAATTTCATCTGCACTGAATATGTACAGACTTTTTTCTCATCATTATTTCCTAAGCAATAAAGAATAACAACTGTTTACACCGTACTAGGTATTGTAAATAACTTAGAGATTGTTTAAAGCGTGTGGAGCAGAGGGATGTGGCAGGTTATATACAAATACTATCCCATTGTATTGAAGGGATAGAAGCATCTGTGAGTTTTGGTGTCCATCCACGGAGGTCCTGGAACCATTCCCTGTGGATACTGAGGGATGACTATACTTCAGTTTAAAAAAATAATAATGAAAGAAAAGAGAACAAAAGAGATTGAACACATCACTTCTGCTCAGATCTCATGGCCAGAATGCAGTCACATGGTCACACTTGGCTGCAGAAGAGACTGGGAAATACAGTCTTTATTCCAAGTGGCTTTGTGCCCATTTAAAATTTGGAGGTATTTTTACTGTAGGAGAAGCAGAGACTTGACATACAGGGACATTAATAGTCTCTTTCATTGGCCACACAAGTCACGGTCCTCTTTCTGAGGTGTTGGGCTCAAGGAAGATTTCAAACACTTATCATTTAATAATTCTTATAATTGTCACTATCAGTGCTGCTTTCGGTAATTCTCAGGGTTGGCTTTTCCTCATTGTAATCAGGGAGGGTCACTTTTCCACAATGACCATAACCTTGAGAATCTGCCAAGGGGCACACAGGGTGACAGGGACATGAAGGAAGGAGGGTAGCTGGGCTGGGAAGAAAATGAAACAGCCTTCAAGTGTGACTGAGGATGAAAACCTGCACAGGACACTCGGTGTGTGTGACATCTGCCACCCTCCAGTTAGAAGGAGCCACCTCCTTTGTGTTTAGCACTCATCTTGGGGACCACATAGGACTTCCCTGGGTTTAGCCTGTAATGAGAGATGCAGCAACAGCAGCATTCCCAGCCCCTTGGAGTCCTTCACCCCTGCAGAGTTGATGCTAGAGATGTCTACGCTTTTTCTCATTAGATAATCCCATGTTGGTACTGCTATCAGGCTAGAACTTCCTTGCAGAGAATCTTATTCCCTAGGCAGGAACTGGAGAAGCATGCGACTCTCATGCCCCATGGAAACCCAGCACGATGGATTCCACTGCTGTCAGCGATCCTGTGATATGTGCTTCCTCAGTCTCCCTCTCAGTCAGTCAGACAACAAACATCTGTTGAACTCCTGCTTCTGGCCCGCCCATTGGCTTAATCCCTTTGGCACTGATGTCAGCTGGTACAATGCCCAGAGAACCCCAAGACCAAGTACTGTGGGGGTGAGCCCTGATCTATTTCCCCAGCCACTTCCCTCTCCCATTCTCCCACACTGGCCCTGCTACCAGCCAGACAAAACCTCTTTCCCAATATAGACGGATGAGAGATGAGCAGGGCCTGTTTGATGAAATTGGTCCATGGGCTGCCTCCAAGATCTGGCTGCAAGGAGAGTGGACTGGCCATTATCTTTGCTGACAAGCCCCATCCCCATCTTTTCAATATAATGAATTGCATGGAGAGCTCAGCTGTCGCAAAAGCTTTTGAATTCCAGCCCCACCGTCCTCCCAGACAGCCTTAGAGGTTATCTCAGCAAGGCAGGTGGGAGAGGAAAGAGAAAAGCTTAACCCTATAAGAATAATTATGATGTATTATTAGCAACTGATGGCAATCTAATGCAGGATTTTCAATATAGACGCGACTGACTGCAATTTTTCTCTGTCATATGTGCACACACAAAAAGACGACATTTAATGACTCCAAAGTTCAGAGCAGTTTTTCAAACTAAATTTAGTTCCTTGGAAGCAGTGTCTTAATATCAGGCATTTTAATAAAGTAGAGATATGTTTTGAATATTGAAGGCACTTTTCATGGTGGAGGGAAATGTTATGATTTGTATGTTTACATGAAAAGACCACTAGTTGGCCTTAGTCTTAGGTTTGTATGTCCATCCTGATGGCATCTGTGCAGAAATCAGAGGACTCTCAAAGTGACAGATCCTCATTTGCCTTAGGGTCTAATCACACTGTAACTTGCAGGCAGGAAGTCCATCTTATTAGTTTCTCTCTTTCCAGCTCTGGCACAGAGCCGGCCACAGCAGAGATCTGATAAGTGATTGGCAGCTGGATAGATGAGTGGGGTGGATGAATGGAATCTTTATTTAATGGATCGATGGATTATGAAGATGCACCTCTAGGTTTATTTTACTGTGTCAGGAAACCAATCTGGTTACAAAGAGGCTGAAAGACTGAGGATAGAAATTCAAAACAAGTGATTACCTGGGATAGGTTTGACTTGGTTAAAAAGCATCCATAGCTGTGTCTGTAAACTACTTTCTTATGCCTCTCTGAACTGGTCAGATTTGGAGCGAAAAAAAAAAAAAAAACCAAACAGAAACCTCCACAGGTATTTATTAGCTTGAGTTTCCCCCAAAGCAGACCCTGGGACAAGAGCTGAGGTGCGGTGGTTTATTTGAAGGTGATCCTCTGCAATTCAAGAGAGGAAGTAGGGAAAGTGAGGCAGGAAGGGAGAGAAACCAACGTGTGCAATAGCAAGCAGGTTACCACCATGGGCAACTGGGCCTCTGTCTCAGTGGGGTTCCTCTGAGAAATTGTGTGGAATGTGCCCCCAAATTGCCCTGCCAGGACAGAAAGCCGGGCACCTAGCAGCAAATCCTATACCATATCGGCTGATGGTCACCCAAGGACATTAATACCTTTGCCCTCTAGATTGCCCCTGCATTTAGCAAACGGCACGTGCTGGGAAAAGCTCTCAATCAGAACAAGATCAGCTCTGGCATTTCAGGAGGGAAGCTGGGAACTGCCGACCACAGCTGCAGGTGAATCCGGTGGGCTTCCTTGTGGGACCAGAGGTATGGGGCATGGAGCATCAGCAGCATGATGGACAGCCTTTGAGGAGTCGTTCCACACCGTCTCCAGGAATAGAACGGCACCACTTTCAAGGCCACTGTTGTCACAACCCTCTCCACAGTCAGGAGGCCACAGAATGGACTTGCACCATGGCTGCAGAAAATCCTCACACTGCTGTGACCTTTGCTTACCATCAGCAGGCCGATTAGAGGGACAGGAGGAAGGTCCCTGCCACATGTCCCCTTCCCAAGTCCCATGCCTGCCTCTAATTGACAGAGCCTAACTTGCCACCAGGACCTTGGCTGTGTGGGAGTCTGGGAAGTGTGGTGTTCAGCTTCCCAACCTCCAGGATTGAAGCCCAAGGAAGCCGACGAGCTGTGTCCACCATGCTCTCACTGACCCACCTCCACCTGGGTTCCATCTGAGCTCCTCCCTGGAGGGCAGCACACACCGGGGCCCCTGCTCTGCCTACCACAGAAGCCAGCATCCAAGGAGGACCGGAGAATGTGAGACTGCCGCCCTGTGCTACAGATACCCAACCCTTCCCTCGAAGTGAACGTGAACTGCAGTTTGAACAACAGCTCCTCCAGGAAGCCTGATTCCCCAGACTAGATCGACTCCCCATTATACGCTCATGTAGTATTACGGCATTTGTGCATTATTAAGGGCAGCTGAGACTCCCTGGCCACCATAACAATGTGCCTGTGAGTCCTCTAGACTGCGACCAAATGCAACTCAAACTATGTCATGCCCACCACCAGCCACTGTCACAGTCCTTGTCCTCGAGGTGCACTGAAGCTGATGGCTTCATCTGCACATTGTAATATTACCCTTATATCACAATATTTATCCTACTAATATCTGCTAAGTCTTGTTTATACTTTATTGCAACACTCCAGACAAGCCACATGTCCCCAGAACACATGACAGAGCAGTTAAAGACACATCTTGGCTCCTATCTTGGCTCTGACACTTCCCAGTCATGTCACAGGTCACCTCACCTCCCTGAGCCTCCATTTCCTCACCCTTAAGCAGGGTAATAAATACCAACCCTGGAGAGTTGTTGTAATAATGAAGTGAAATCAATCAAGTGAAAGAGAACACTGTTGCCTAACATCCAAGTATACTGTGACCACCATCACCATCACGTGGCGGGAGGGGACTTGGGGTCTTGGTTGGATGGTAGGCAACGTCAGGTTCTTTTCCGAAGAGGTCATTTCTAGCTCTTCCTCAGGAGGTTAGGGGTGGCTTTGGTGGCTTGGAATAAGACAGCTGGGGATCCTAGGCTGTGTTCTGTCCTCACGGATCTAATGGACTGCAGAGAGCCCACTGGGATGGTATTGGGGGACCTTGACTCACCCTTTTGGAAAGCAATGTGGAAATAATTATCAAGATCCAGATAAATATGTACACCTTCTTACCCACTAACCTCCCCCTGGACTGCATGCCAAGGGAATGTTCAAGGGAAGCAGCCGCTGTCATTGTGAAGGTGCTCATTACAATAGCTCAAGGTCGGGAACCCCTTCCATCACCCACAGCGAGGGATTGATCTGGCAAATCAGCACGGTGAGATTTTGCAGCCATTAAAAGATCCACTATGAAGTCTCTGTAGAAACATGGGAAAGCACCTCCGAGAGAAGACCCCACACCTTCTGCCTGACCACACAAGGGCAGAAAGGGAACAGGAAAGAATGGAAAGTGCTGGGAAGGGGGAAGGTCAAGGAGATTTTAAGAAAATGTTCTTTGGCATTCATTTTAATGCTATTCAGTTTTTATAGTTTTAAATAACTAGTTACTTATGACCCAGTGACTCAGAGGGCTGAGACTGAAAGATCGCAAGTTCAAGGTCAGCCTCAGCAACTTAGTGAGACCCTATCTCAAAATAAAAAATGAAAAGGGCTAGGGATGTAGCTCAGTGGTAAAGAGCTTCTAATTTCAATCCCTGATACAAAAAAAAAAAAAAAAGACTAGGCTACTGAGCACCTTTTAGCAAATGACTAGAAGCCCAAGGAAACCCCTTCTTAACTTGTGGAAATAAATGGGTCTTCCTCAGTAGAACTATGTTTGACATGTTGAAGTCCGTACTTTAGGTAAAGATTTCTGGAACAGACAAGGCGAAAAACATTGGAAAGAGAACTAGTTACGAGTAGGAAAATTGCACTTCTTCCAGCCCGGAGTGAGATGGAACATTAACATCATTTAAAGGGCCATGAACTCTTCAAATGAGTTTTAGACTCTTGATGAGACAAACAGACCAGTTGTGCAAGCTGAGGCACCAGAAGTGGAGGAGCCTGCTCTGGGGACCAGGGAAGGAGGTGGAAGCGGCCAGAGACATGCACCCAGACTTCTGGGCAGAAAGTGAAAGTTCTCTACAACTTGGCAGCACACTTAACAGCTAAGACTCAGGTTATTTCTCCCCCGGTTCTTGAACAAGAAGCTGACTCAGGGCTGTTTGTGCCATCAAAACACCTAGGAACAGCCTTGTCCCTGACTTCCATAAACATAAAAATACCCTCAGACTAGGACTTGGGAACTCACAGATGTTCAGCACTGGTGGCTTCAATTTACTAGAATTCCGAATTTTTAAGAAGGAAAATGTGATGAAATCTAAATGCATTCATATCTCACTGAGACCAAGACATTTCAGCCTAGTCTCCTAACGGTTCTACCCTAAATCTACTTCAATACTCAGAAGGGTACCTCTTTGAACTTCCAACATCCCAGCAAGAGCATCCAGGAAGAGGAAGTTAACCACGGTACCCATTCCTGGGGTCCTCAGTTCCAAAGCAAGGTACAAGGTGAACTCAGAACATTCCAAAGCTAGCCGGAGCATTACCCATTGAATATAGGCATAGAGGACGCGGTGGCAGCAGTGGGGACAATGGAGACTCTGCTGTGAAGGTTAGGGTGTGGGAGTAGCAGCAAGAGATTATCAGAGAAAGATTTCTGTTCTCATCGCAGCTGAAAAGGCCCCTCACAATGTGGTGCCTGGGAGCTCAGGACATGCTCACCAGCCCCAGCTCCAAATCTGTCCTACTGTCAGGCCACAGGTGCCTTTGTCTCTTAGACAAGATATTCACTGTCTTAGCTGGGGCTTTCCTGGAATCAGACCCTGAGATAAGGATAGGTCATTTATGGGCGATAAAGAACAAATGTGTGGAAGAATGAGGGGCGAGGCAGGGAAGGGCAGCCATCTTCATGCAACAGCTGTGTCTGTGTCCAGCCAACTACCATGGTGGGCAACAGAAACTTAGTCCCCCTGGGAAAATTCAAGGAGGCAACATAGACCAAAACCCCAGAGTGAGCACGTCAGAGGAGTGAGGGCGCTGGGGTATGTGTACCCACCAGTCCCTGGCACAGGGACACATGGGCAAGGGACATTAATTCCCTGATATTTCTGACATGAGCAGCAGGGGCAAGCAAAGTGGTCTCCAGGCCACCAAAATGCCTTTAGGTAGTGATGCTGACTAGGGGGTTAAATGTTGTCCCACTCAATGATGCAGAGGGGTAAACAGCCCTTTGAGGAGCTCACAGAACTTCATCCACACTGTCCCCGGTACTGGGGGACTCATTACCCAGCTCCCAAGGCCACCCGGCATTTCTGTTCTCAGCAAGAGCCCTGTGGTAGGAAGCTCTCCCCCAGGGTGCTGACATCGGGCTTCCTGCCGCTTCCACCTGCTGGTCTTAGCATGACTTTCTAGACCTTGCCAGCTGCAGGCAACCGCCCTCCTCCAGGAATTCAATTCTGTTCACGATGGTGGTTCTTCACTCAGGCAAGACGGCAAAGCAAGCAAACGTGCTTTAGGAAGAATCCCACAAAGGACCTTTCAAACCAGAGTGAGATCTGAGTTAATTAATACCAAAGTTCAAGTAATCAGGCGAGTCCACTCCTAGCCCTTCCACTGAAGGCGACGTCCACGGTAGGCGCAGTTGTTCTTATCAGGCGGGCCAAGGGCTACATGCATTTATCATAAACTACAAAGCTTAAGTTCAATATCAAGATGAAAGCTAAACCAAGGCTCCCTGGGAGACAAGAAGCTCTGCTTTTACAAGTCGAGAGGGGAGAATATTGCCTTTCAGCAAACAGTACTTCTAATTTGATCCCGCAAAGATTCCGGCAAAGAGGAGAGCACCCGATGGCGGGAGGACGTGACGGCTTCTCTATGTATTTTTTATCATGGCTGCAGTCTCCAGGATCTCAGTCATCAATTACCTGTGACAGGCGTCAATTGTTTATCTTTCAAGAACATTACCACTTCCTTCCCTTTATATATCTTCCCTGTATTCTTGGGGGGACAAGATCATCTATTTTCTCCTCCCCTTCAAGCCCCGCTGTCACTTACTGCCCAGCATCCTGGAATAATATCTTGGAATGACAGACTCGCGAGGCTACAGGAGAAAGGACTTTGTGCATCCCCCTCGCCTAGGGATACACAAAAGGGCACCAAAGCCAGTGAGGAATTCAGCTGCACACCAGGGTCCTGCTAGGGAAATTCACCACCATGTGCTGGAACAGGTGTCCCTGTGAGATTCTCAGGGAAGCCAGAAGGGTTAGAAGCAAAACACCAGCCTCCTGCCACCCCACCGCCCCACTTCTGTCCTGAAAAAGGGAAGCGAGTCTCTGCCACGAAAATCATTTTTGCTTAAAACACCAGCCTGAAATAATTGCATATTTGTTGGGGATTGACAGCAGAGGTTTTCGTGAATTTTGCTATCTTTTGACAGTGGCAAATAAGTAGGTAGAGAAATGCACTCTCTTGGGGCTTTTAACAGGGAAAAAGAAATCACAGTAGGAAAATTGCACCAAAGAGCATAGCAATATTTCCATACTTTGCTGCACTTAAAGGGAGAAAATGGGCATTAAGGGTAACAGGGTCGTTATAAAAACAGCAGTTCTATTTCCGGGTCTTTCACTTGCCAAAAGCCTCAATACACAGTCACTGAAAGTGGAAGAAGGCCAACCCTGAACTTCTCTAATCTGCCTTACAAACAATTGGATTTCTTCTTAATGGGGACTTGCTGCATTTTTACATCATGCAGCATGTGATTAGCTATTAAATGACTGAGGAATAACTGGCCCCCACTTATCGGGCTGCTGTCTGATGAATGATTCCATGCTGTTCTTTTAAAGCAGCACTGTGGTGGAGTTGAGGGGTTTTTGAGGGAGACATGTTAAGGATCTCCCATTTGGGGAACCTGAATAATGATGCAATATTAATTATGAGCTTTTTAACCAACCTGCTGCCTCCAAGGTTATTCTGGGTGGCACAAGTTGAATTCAATCCCTGCAAATCATTCTTCAGACTGGTTCAGGTCTTCTGCTCTTCAACACAAGACACAAAACAAAAGACATCAATGTCTGCCTTTTTCTGTTTGTCAGAATTTTTTCATGGGGAGCTAAATTACTAATCATTTATGAAACGCTTATCATATGCTCAGAATGGCCGATCCTGGGCCAGCAAGGTCAGATGTTGAATTGTAACCTACATTTTGTTTTTGCTGCATTTTTCTCACCTACCCCCATTCCTTTTCCCAAGAAGATACTAGGGACCCAAGTGGCCCCTCAGGAAGCTGGTGGCCCCCAGGGCCTAAAATAGAGAATGCTTGCAGAAGTCCTCTCCACCTGGCTCTGTGGAAGCATCAGCTCACTGAGCAGGCAATGCTGGTGACCCGGAAGGTGAGGAGAGAGAACCAAGCGCCTCTGAGGCGGAAGCAGTGGGCAAGTGGTGGGGGAGGCACTTCTCCAAGCCTGGGAGGATGGCAGAGGTCCCTGGGCTCTGGAGAGAGATGCAAAGCAACCCAGAGGGTGGCAGCACCCCTGGGAAGTGACTGTGATGCCCACTCTTCTGCTGGATGAGGGGCAGGCTGGGGCTCCAGGATGCCCAGGGCCAAGCATGGGCAGCTGCAGACGCTGCGGGAGCCTGGCCAGCCCGAGACTCCTAGGGTCTGACGTGGTGTGGGCTAGGAGAGGGAGTCCCGGTCAGAACGGTATCAGGAAGGATGGCAGTGCTCATCAGCCAGGCAGGGCCAAGGCACATACCTGGAGTTAACACGGTTTTAAAGAGGGATTAGGGCAGTCCTTACACATCCGAGCTTGTGGGGCAACAGTCCTGACCCCCACAGCTACTGATCCTGACTGGCAGCCTAGGGGTGGTCACCTTCTCCAGTCCTCATGCTACCCCCTCTACCAAGAGTCAGAGTTGAAATGACAATGACCATGACTTAGGTCAATCTAAATCCCTAGCCAGCATTCCTGGAATGAGAGTCTGTAAGCCTGCCAGAGTCAGGGGCTGGGGCAGGGCCATTCCTGGGTCCCAGATCCCACCGCCCCTTGGTCTCTTTTCCATGAGTGTAGGTAACTCCTTGGCTGGGGTTCCACTCTGACTCCTACTCAGATCTTCCTGGTTCCCGTGCTCCCTACAAAGCAGGCCCCACTGTGTGCTGGATGTTCAGGATCCAACAAGGAACAGAACAGATGGTATCCCTGCCCGCCCTGACCCCAGAGGCAGTTCTGCCAACTCTGCACTACCACCTGCCATGCTGGTCACCTCTGAGTGCTTCAACAGCTGGAGCTGGAATCCTGAGAGGCAGCCCCAACATCTCCTTGCCCAACCCTGCCCACCCCAACCCTGCCTGTGAACCCAGAATGCCTTGCAAAATAAAACCTGGCCATGCCAGGAAACAAGGCTTGGCCGCCATCTTGGAATGAAGAGGGATATTAATCACAGCGAGGAAAAAAGGCATAAATTAATATCTCCATAAATCATTGAGCCACAAAACAATTAGAGAAAAATGCAATGCCAAGCAGCACAGGACACAAACAAGGGAAGAGAGAGCTGCCTGGCCTGGGAGTAGAGGGCTGAGCTGAGTGGGCCTGGGCAGATGGAGGATCCAATAGCCCAGAGATGGAGTCCATCATGGCTTCCACTTTCCACAGTCTGCTCTGAGTTATGGAGCATTCTATGCAGGAAGACAGGAGAAAACAAGCAGCTGTTGCTCAACCGTTGCTGACAGGAGCAACAGAGGGGCTCTGTTTTCAAAAGCAACATGCCAACCAATTCAAGGGCCATGAAATCCTTCTAACCATGGTTCCAGTAAGCCATTCTGGAGAAGGAATTTAAAAACATGCTAAGAAGGAAGATCACAGATTGAAATGAATGAGCACCTACTCTAGCCAGAGGCCATGCCCAGCACCTTGTCTGTGTGTTTTCTCATGTAATTCACAGCTCTAGGAGATGTGCACTATTACCACATCCATCCTACAGATGACAAAACTGAGGCACTGAGAGTTTAGACAATTTTTTATGTAGTGATAGAAACAGGATCCAAATCCAGAGTTCAGTCACTGCCTGACACTGCCTCCCAAAGATTAAGACGCCAGTGTAATGTCACCATGAGTGTGGAACACAGGAGTTGCCTTTTATGTGCCATAGTATGTGAGAGAAGACTGTAGGGGTGCCAGCTGACAGGCTCCCAGGCAGGCTTGGCACTGGTGCTAATGAGGGCTACACTACCACACAGGCCGTGTGCAGGACCACAAGGAGGAAGGGGCTGAATCCAGAGGATGAGGGAAAATCATCGAGTTTGCTTACAGAAATACCCGGGGTGGGCGGGGAGGTAGGAAAGAATAGTTACTTTATATTAGGTAGAGGGGGTGAAGGGAGGGGAAGGGGTAGGAAGGATAGTAGAGTGAAGCAGACAGTATGACCTCATGTACACGTGTGCCTGCATGACCAGAACATGTACAATCAGAAAAATGAGAGATTACATGCCATTTGTGTATGATCTATCACAATGTATAAATGCATTCTACTGTCATGTACAACTAATTAGAACAAATAAAAATTTTTAAAAATTTTTAAAGAAAAGAAACCCAGGAGCTCAAGAAGGGTGAAAGGGAGCTCCAAGCGGAGCAGGGCAGAGGGAGGAAGGAGCCTGGCTGTCCAGGAAACTAGGGGTCCTCAGAATGGCCAAGGCCCCAAGACCAGAGGGAAGAGTAAGCAGAGGCCAGCAGCCCAGAAAACATGAGGCCACTCTGTCTCCAGACACACAGTAGCGGGGGACCCCAGGGCCACTGGGGCAGAAGAATCAGCAGGCGTGGTGGTTAATTATGTGTGTGAGTCCCACAGGACTCTAGAGTTCTTGGAGAACAATCTGTCTGTGCTCAGTGAGAGAGAGAGCACAGAGCAAGGAGGACCAGGCGCACGGCAGATAACCCGGGTTCTTGGAGAAGCTGGCTTGTGTGACTGGGCACTCGCTTGGGTAGGGACAGCCTGCATAGTTTTCTCTAGCATACACATGAAGTATACACTCCGCACACTTGTGTGTCTATGTCTCCACGAGAATTAAGCTTTGGCATTTGCAGCTATTGAACTAATACTGTTGAGAGTGCAGATGAAGTACAATGTAACAAAGATTGGCAAATGGCCCAAACTGTGTTTAAGGAGGAAAGCAGACCCTAAAAGAGCTGGAGAAGATACAAATGCCATTGCATGTGACCCGGTTCAATGTATAGGCTGGGGATATAGCTCAATTCAGAGAGTGCTTGCCCGGCAAGCACAAGGTCCTGGGTTCAATCTCCAGCACTGCCAAAAAATTAAAACAAACAAACAAATAGGAAAAGTTTAATGCAGAAATGGCAGGTCACTTGGGTTACTCAGCAATTTCAGAGACAAACATTTAGGTCTCCACTGGGGCTACTCCCTCCCTCAGTTCTTGCACAGCAGTAGGGGGTTAACCCCAAGATTCCATATAATCAAAGCCCTGCTAACTTCCATGAAGGACATGAAGCAATGTATCGATGTCTCCTAGGAATAGCCCCTGTCCCCAGAAGTGCCCCCTGTCATTGCAGTAGCGGCACTAAAATGAATCTTCATGAACCGAGGTCAGCAACATGTCTTAGATAGAGACGGGGCATACGTACCAGGGCCATCAAGATCCAACTGATAACTTGGTCTGGTCCCTACACAGAGGCCCTTCTTCCTTGAGTTGCTGGGGAGTCCGTCCCCAGCTACTCCAGAGTCCAGGGCCCGGCTTCCCACCTTTCTTCTCCATTCCATCCCTGAGACCCAGGCTGCTCCACTCTCTGTTGCCTGGAAGTCTTTGGGAAGAAAATGGAACTCTCCACCTTCCCAGAGCCATCATGATGAATGACAGTACTCCCTGGGGACTCCTGGGTTCTGGATTTTTTCAAGAAGTTGGAGCTGGATGGGGCCACAGGAACCCCCTAGCCAAGTCCCTCCTTCTACCAGGGAAGAGAAGTGCCTCCATCCACAATCCACAATGAGGAACTGGACCCTGGGTTTCCTGACACCCAAGGCAGTCCTAGGATACATTCCTCACCCCCAGAACTTCTCTCAGCTTTGCCAAGGTCCTCGGAAGGACAGTTTACTTGAACTCTCAAAATGAGACTCGGCCTTCTAGCCCCCTGCCACACAGGCCCAGATGGAGGAGCTTGGGTCTCTTACCATTTCTTCCTAGACACGTTCCTGTAACTCCCATTGGTTAATTCGGCCACAGGTAATAAGCAGTCCCTAGGTGCCAGGTACTGTGCTTTGGGCCCAGGAGCTCAAGAACAAAAGGCTGGGCCTGTTCACCTCCCTCCACCCCATGCCGTGAGCACACCAGCCTGCTCCCCTCGGCGCTCTGACACTTGCTGGTTCCAAGATGCCACTTCAGGATATTGCCCCAGCCCCTCCGACTCCCCTCTGCCCCATTCTTCCTGCCCTGTGTTTTCCACCCAGTCAAATGCTGGGTCCACCAACCCAGCACCTACGTGTGAGATCAGAGGAAGTGACTGAGACACGGACCTCTTCCAGCTCCCAGAGAATTCCTTCCTCCCCTGCATCCCTCCCGCGTCACCACTGTGGACCAGGCACCAGAATGTAAGAAATGACCACGGAGACCCCTTTCTTTCTGGCTGGAGGGGCCGAGCAGAGCACACCTGCACACCTCCAGGGGCGCTGTTCCCATCAGGCACAAGCCAGTGCTGCCCGAGGTGGGCCCTGCTCGGCTCTGCACTGGGCGTGGCTGCCAGAGCCCTGAAATCAGGAGGCATGCGCAGAGTGACTTCAGAGAAGCCAGGAGAGGGACCTTGCAGCGGTGCCGGCAGGTGGTAGATGGCCCAGGAGCCTGTGTCTCAGGGCGCCCGGAACACGATTTGGAGCGAGCTTTTTGAGTCCTGTCCAGACTGTCGTGGCCACTGATGAAGACAATACTGGGGAGAGTCTGCAGAGCCGGCTGAGGATGACGGGGGAAATCAGTTCCGACAGCTCGCTTTAGATTTAATTATTCCATTTCGAGAATCCGTCTGGCTGCCGGTCTGGTGGGCCGGGCGTCTGGGGCTGGGCCAGGCTGGGGGAGGCACTGTGTCCCCTGATTGAATTATCGCATCTCCTGTGCTCAGGGCAGCAAACGCAGCCCCTGTGTCCTTCCTGCCACGTCTCCTGCGTCACTGCTCCTGGCCCACACGGAAAACTTTCACAGTTAATTTAATGACAGTCTGTAGCCCAGAAGCCCCAGAGCAGGAATGTGACTGAGTGTCTCACCTGATACCAATTTCAATCATCCGGCCCCAGCAAGGGACAAGAGGAGACAACAGAGAGAAGGGGAACATGGGGCAGTGGGTCTTGTCTGAGACCTCACCAACGTTCTGATCCCTTCCTGATACACACCACGAATGTCACCTGTCATCACCAGACAGGGCCTTCCTTACCATAAGTGAGGAGGGAGGGGCAGGGAAAAGGCCCTCTCCTTTCGCTCAGGCTTAGTGGGTGATAAATGAGGACACACACACCCACGCATCCTTCTCCCTTTGGCAGGTGTTTTATCCCTAAGAGGGGCCAGTAGATAGAGCACTTGACTGGGAGTTGGGAGATCCAGCTTTAGCACTGGATCTGCTGTTGGTACCTGTGCATTACTGAGTGAGCCCCCCTCAGTTGCAGGGATCCTAATGAGAGAGAAGGTGGGGTGACCAGAAGCAGTGAGGTGGGGAACACTGCACTGCTGGCTGTAGGGATGGAGGAAGGGCCGTGAGCCGAGCGCAGGCAGCCTCTAGGAGCTGGAAGAGGCAAGGAGGCAATTCCCGCCTGGAGCCTCCAGAAAGAGCCGGCCCTGCCCACACCTTGGTTTTCGGGCTTCTGGCCTCCAGAAGCACAAGGTAATAGGTGTGTCCTGGGTTTACGTTAGTTTAACACAGAAGTCATGGGAAACCCATAAGCCCATGGTCTAGAACCTGTGAGCAGAGGAGACACCCACTGTCATCTGTCATCTGTGGGGAGGACTGGAGACCGTCTCCCTCATCCCTAGCTCCCCTCTGCCTCTGGGTCATCAGAAGGAAATTTGTCATTGGAATTTGTCTAATGAGAACTTCTCTGTGCCTGTCCCTGAGGCTTCTCAGCACCTTGTTGACTCAGGAAAGAAACTTGGCCCTCAGTGGTCCTCCCAAGTCTTGGACCCCAAAAATGGAGGACACTGAGTTTTACCCCATCCCCAGGTTTAGTCCTCTCAGTCCCCATTTATCCCCCCACCCCCTACCAACCCCTTTCTTCAGCTTTCTATTTGGGAGATTAGAAAAGAAGACTTTGGATTCAGTTTGGGGACTGAATTCAAGGTCATGAAGATAGACGAGTCCACTTCCTCCTACAAACCCCTCTCCCAGGCATATTTTCCAGTCATCAAAATTCGAGCTGCCCTTTGTCCCTTCCATAGGGCCTACATGGATGCCAACGGCCAGCATTGGTAGCTCTGCCCCCAGCACACCAGGACATGTGACTTCTGTGTCACATCAGGTCAGCTGCTGCACAGAGGGAGAGCAGACACAGAGCCCAGTGAGTCCAAGGAGCCAGGCTGGGCAGTGGAACCAAAGGTCCAATGGCCAGAGGCCAGAGCTCTGGAGCCTGGGACAGAGAAAATGACTGCCTCCTGTGGTCACCCCCATTCTGGGTTTACAGAGATCCATCCCCTGTTGAGTGAGAGTCCCACAAAATTCATGGGACTACATTTCCTTACCCAGAAGTGTCTCCTCGAAATTTTTAAAGAACTCACAGGTGAAACGACGGTACACATACCACATCTCTAGCTCAGGCAGAACTACTCCTGAAAACGTTGTCCATAAAATTCAGTGTTCTTCCATCTTAAAATACAAGAAGATGGGCCTCCCCTTGACCCACCTCTCTCCAGCTGCCTCCCTTCTCTCTTCCTTTCACAGAAAACCTCCTCTTGATGAACTGCCCCCACTCCTGTCTACTCCCCTCCCCTCCTAAATCCACCTGGTCCAGCGTGGGCATCACCATCGCCATCGCCACCACCTCCCATCGACATCGCTCTTGCAAGCGTCCTGGGTGACCTCCTAACTGCTAAATGCCAAAGGCGTTTGTCAGTCCTTATCCTTCCTGATCTTTCAGTGGCATTTGGCATTGTTGACCTTTCCGGCCTTCGCAAAATCCCAATGGCCAACTTTGACAGCTCACTTCCTGGGGCCTCCATTACACCATGCTCATTTATTTTGATACCTACCCACCCCCTGCTGGTTATTCTTTCTCCACTAACCCTTAAATATCCAAGCTTTGGGGGTCCAAGCTTTCGGATCCTCTTCTCACGCCCCTCTTTCTCCCTGGGGATTTCTGTATGCTGATGGTGGGGCTGGGGCGTGGCTCCGTGGTAGAGTTCTTCCCCAGCATGTGTGAGACCCTGGGTTCCATCCCCGGTATGTCCAAAAAATGTTGTTAGAATGAGCTAAGTGCTGAGGACTTACAAACCCTGTCTGAGTGACCCAGCTCTGTCCTAGCAGCAGATCCACATGCTAGGAGACATTTCTTCTAAGGTGTCCTACAAGATCCCGACATTTTTTTATTGTCCCCAATAGAGCCTGCCCCTCCTCCTGTGTTCCCCATCTACTGAGTACCCATGGACTCCCCAGTCACCCGAGGCTCATGTGTCCCTCACCCCAACCCCCTCCATCTGTCCTCTTTTCCCCAAGCCCTCTGCTCACGCCTGTCCAGGACACCTTCATTCCTCAACCAGGTCCCCAGTCACCCTGCATTTAGTCGTGGTCTTCCACCTGTTCAAGCCCGAGTCATCCTTCCACAGGCCCAAGTGCCATGCCTGACTTTTGGGGCTGCCACGCCTTCACGGTGAAGTCCAACTCTACCTGCCTCTACGGGCCCCTGCCCATCTCTCCACCCCGCCCTCCCTTGTCCACCTTGTCTTACAAGTGACATTCTCTCTGCTGAACAGTCTTCTCCCCTTGCCTTCTAATTCCTATTAGTCCTCCAAGTCTTTGGATGTCACTGCCCCAAGAAACCATGGGTCTCTGAGGTCTGGGTTAGATCTCCCTCCAAAGGCCCACAAAATACTGGGGCTTTCCCTAAAATTTTTTTTATTAAATTCCTTTTTGAGACCTCTCTGGTATGTGGAGACCCAGCAAGACAGACCAAAGCCCTGTCTCCACAGAGCTCATAGTCCAGCAGGAAATGCAGACATAAAACAACAAAGACAGAAGAGGAGGAGAGAGGAGAGAGCTTGATGATTTCCCCAAGACTGAAACCTGGGACTTCTTTCAGCAAGCAGGGACCATGAGAGAAAAGGAGAATGAGGAGGAGGGAGAGGGGGAGGGGAGAGGAGGGGAGGGGGAGGGGGAGGAGGAGGAGGAGGAGAAGGAGGGGGAGGGGGAGGAGGAGGAGGAAAGAAAATAATGGCAACGGTAGAGCCCCCTAGCACCAGCTCAGAGGTCTCAGGGTAGGCCTTCCCTACTTGCCGAGTGAGCACACCTCTGTTACCCAGTGTTCTGTATATGTGGATTCAGGTGACAAATTCCTTCTAGAACTTTGTGCCTGAGGGAAGCCACTTGCCTTCTCTGAACACTTGTTTCTTTTGATTAGACCAAGAGACTAAAATCCTGTCATGGTACTCTTTTTGTCTTGGCTGCCCTAGAGTCCAGAGCCAAATTTAGACCTCCATCACAAGTAATCACTTCCTTTCTGGCTTCAGCCACCGTCTCGCCTTCTCCACATAGCACCTGTCACCTTTGACATGTGGGTCCCTCTGTGCCCGCACATGTCAGCTGGAACGCAGGGTCTACAGGGAAGGAGCAGCTCCTGGTCTGCCAACCCCAGCAGGAGTCAGGGCCCTCGCCTGCCCCGGTCCTCACCATAGCCCCCATTTTGAAGGCTTGACCCCTCCTCCTGCCCCTGCCCCGGCCAGCAGTGCAGTTCCAGGTGTGAGCTGTTAGTCTGGCCAAAGTCCTCCTGGTGAGGCGACCATGGCTGGGTCTCACTCCTCCTGCACAGCAAGTGTGCTGCCCTCCCACGCCTTAGGAAGCAGAAGGAAAGAAGCAAACATCAGATAAGGGACAGGCTGGTGGGATGGAGAGACCTCAGCATCACATTGTGGTCTCTTTTCCCTTTGTCACACACTCCTGGAAGAGAGGCTGAAGCAGCCAACACCCCAAAGACACCTGGAAGACCTTCTGATGCCACCCACAGGTCTAGTCTCACCCACTGACTCAGTTTCACACTACAGAGGTTACAGGAAAGGAACAGCAATCTGAGATGGTGTGTCCTCTCCCCCACATGCTGCTTCTCTGGACACCCATGTTCCCACGTGGGAAGGCGGACAGTCATTTGGCAGGTGCTGTCTGGTAATCACTGGAGTACACAGCTGTCACCAAGCAATCACTGCTCTCAATTAGATGGAGCTCCTGTCTGGACAGAATCCCTCACAGGTAAATGATACCTTTACAAAACAGTGCCACACATCTGTTTTCTATAAATTGATGCTCATAAGCAGCCCCGGAATATAAGCAGGGTAGGCGTCCCCACTTTACAGACGAGGAAACTGAGGCTTCAGGAGGCTTGGTGATTTCCCCAAGACTGAAACCTGGGACTTCTTTCAGCAAGCAGGGACCATGTCTGGCTTGTGCACATGTAATGCCCATCGCTCTGCCCAGTGCCAAGCACACAGAGGTGGCATACAATTTGAAGTTGAAGCATTCATGTGGAACACTCCCCGACCAATGCTGCTGCCTCCCCTGACAGCCAAGAAGCCTGTCAGAAAATGCACTACCGTGAGCGCTGTCATCAGCTGGGCAGCTCCCTGCCTGACCTCTGCCCTCTCTGAGTGTCTCATCAACATGGTTGGAACATCTCAAGGAGGTCACCCTGCAACCAGGGTCAGAAACAGAGTCACAGCAGGACAGCTGGGGACCTCACAGATCTCCCAGTGCCCCCCTGTGCTCTCCAGCTGGTAGTCACTGGCATGCTCCCTCATTATGCCTAACTTGGGTGGTAGCCCAGGCCACGAGCCCCTGGCTTCTCCTGCCTTACCAGCGCTCTTCCCTGGTGAGACCCACGTTGTCACTGAACGGCACTAAAGGTCACGTGGCGTCAGCAATGGGATGAGTCTGCTGTGGGCAGCAAAGAGCAGGTCATTCCACACCCTCCATTCCACACTGGCCCCTGGACTGAAGCAGACATCCCGTGCCGTGGTGCCAGCGCCTCTCCCTCTGCCACTGATACAAACACCCGGCTGCTCCTTTAGGAAAACCACCCTCCCCACTTTCCTTATGCCTGGTTTGCCCGCTGTAGGTCCTTCAATTCATTTAACAAGGGGCAGGACATGTCACACAGAGCACCCAACAGAACACTCCTTCGCACTTATGAGCCTGGTCGGATCTGAGGAGGACACGTGGCCTGACCTGAGTCAATCAAAGGCTTATTCAAGACTCTGGTGTGAGAGAGGGTCTCTCTTCCCCAGTGTGGAACTGCTGGATTCATCTTATGTAAAGCCTTCAAAAAGCTGTCTGTGGGGTGAAGCCAACACTCCAAAACGCTGGGCGAAGAGGACAGGAGAGGCAGCCCTAAGAGCAGCATCTGAGCCTCCAGACCAGCCACAGGTAGTCACCTGGTAAGCCCGTCAGTCTTCTTCAGCTGGCCTCTGGCTGCAGCTCAGACCGCCAGTGCAAACACTCTCGCCCTACTTGGCTAACGTGAGGTGGGCTGCGTGGCTGCCCCAAGCCTTTACCCTTCCTCCTATCAACACCCTTCATCAGATGACTTTGGAATTCTTCCCCTTCTATTTACCCGCCTTTTGATGCATGCACTGAGTCATGTGACATACCTAGGCCAATAGAATGAAACAGACAATAAACCCAACTCAAGGCTAGGACTTGAGAAGCCTGGCTTGTTTCGGCAGCACAGGTGAATCCCTACCCTTCTCACGAGAAGGAGGGTCCTGGCCAGCCTGCTCCCTGAGAGGAGAATGGAAGGCTGTGGGGACTTGCCAACTGTGCCCGGCCTAGATCAGTCAACCTCCCGCCCACCCAGTTGCATGAACAAAATAAGCACTTACTCTTGAGCTTGTCCTGAGGGGTTGGTCACGCCATATGTAACTAGACAATATACCTGTCATTCCTACTCTTGGGCTCCTTGCAGATGCGAACTGTGTCTCATACCCTGCTCTCTCCCCAGTGACCAGCAAGCTACCAGCACGTGGAAGGAGGAGGGAAGGGACAGAGGGAGGAAAAAAGGGAAATGGGGAGACTCCCAGTTCTCCAGCACCATTCTACCAGGTTTAAAGTTCTGACCTCAATAAGGAGGGACCACCCACATACTAATGGTGAAACTCTGTTTCCGGAACATAACATACACTGTGAGCACTCTGCTTAGGGCACTATGCTAATATTTGGGAGCTGATTTCTAATAATGTATCCCACATGCCATTGTCCAGGCCCTGATCCCAAGGGTCTTAGATGCTCCCTCGTCAGCCTGCAATTTGAGGGAGGCCATAAAGCCATCTTTGTCCATTTCTGCCCCCATGACAGTCAGGCAGGCTTAGACTGGTGCATAACTGTGTGCACAGTGCCACGGCAAACCTGCCACAAAAGCCTGCTAATCACACCCAGCTGATACTTGCCATTCGCCAGTGAAAGGCATTTTCCAGTGTCTCATTAAAATTGGGAGAAGGATTAGGAGGTTCCTTTCTTGATTAATGACTTTCTCTGCCTGAGAGATATAATCCTATCTCTAACCCCAAATAACTAGAAACAAAATTAAATTTCTACTGTGAGATCATTCAGGGCACGTGTTATACCATGCCCCTAAGTCTTATTTTCTTTACATATTTTATCCAGCTTAAAGGCACAAGATATTCTGAGCCCCAAAACCAGAACTGTTTTACAATGAGTAGGAGCAGCGACAGAGGAGATCTCCTGGGTTTTCTGAAACACTAACAGGTTTTTACTTTTAAGAGAATAGCCACCTCCCCTAAGGTGACGAACACAGGCATACCTATGACGTCTAGAGCACTCGCCTCATCAGATCCTTTTGGAGACACAGGTGTGCGTCGGTAAATCAAAAATGAAAGTTCTCCTTCTGACTTCATTGATTTTCTTCTCTACATCTGTTATCATGAGAAAATTCAGGGGGTCATGAACTATTCAAACTAGAAGGGACTTTTGAGACCCCTAAGTGAAACCGCACAACCTAAGAGACCAATGATACCCAGGGTGATGTGGGGATTCAAACTACCCGTGACTCATGAATTGTGTCAGCTGACTTACAGTCTAGTGTTCTCTCTCTCTCACACACACAAACACACATACACACATACACACACACACACACACACACACACCCCAATACTTTCTGAGCTCCTTCTCCACGTGAGGCATTATGGGGAATCCAAACAGGGACAACACATCTTATAAGAGCATCTTGAATTCAATATCTGTTCCAATCCCTTTTACTACGCAGAGGTTGGAAAGCTCACACACCAGTTGTCCCCAACTCTCTTGCAGTTGGAGTTCAAGGTATGATTGAGGTCCAACCATCACACAGACAAGACCTTGATTCAGAGCCAAGTTGCATGGAGAAAGGGCACCCATCATGATCCCTGACTTGGAAGGAATTACATGGAGACAGAAGTACAGTGCACCCATTTTGCTGGTATGGATGGAACCTGGCAGAGACAGTTCTGGAAATAGGGGCCAGAGCAGGTGGTCTCTCCATTCAGTAACATTATTGTTATGGGGCGCAACTTAAGAACAGACCGATCACCACTGAGAAGTCCAAATTTGAGAGTCTTTATTAAGCCGGCCAGCTGACTGTCTCACACAATGCCCCAAAAATTGGCTATTGGGAGAACAGCCCTGACCACAGGGTTGTAGGGGTTCTTATACCAAAAATCACATTAATCATAAGTGTCTGTTGCTATGATTCAAAATTACACATTAACATCATGAGATCATCAACAGAGGAGGAAGTGGGTCAAAATGACCCTTACCTAGGTACAAACTAAAGAATGGGTACTAACATCCACACAATCACTGTTCACATGATACATTGTTTAGGAGCAATAGGAATCAAAAGAGAGCAATTTTTCTTTACATAGGAATTATCATTCTGTATTGATAAACATGTCACAGTAAGTAACTGATGATGGGCACAGAGGCGGAGTGTTCCCATGGGAGAAGCTTATTTCATACATAACATGGAGTCTCAGAGCAAAATGGAGTCTGTTTAGTCATTTCCCTTAGAGTCTGGCCTAGAACATTCTCATGGAGCCAGATCTGTCAGCCCATCACATTTATGACTATGGAGAGGCTGCAGTACCCATAGTGACCCAGTTCTAGGTGTGGTTTGGAGAGTCACTCATCCCAAACATTCACTTGCCTAGCTAGACTTCCTAATGAATCATACCTACTTAAACCAGAGTGGATTTTGTTTCTTTTAGTTAAAAGTCCTACTTAGTAAAAAGGAAGCCTGAATTATTTAAAATATATTTTAGGATTCAGATGTTTTCCTAATCCAGATTGCCCTTCCCATAAGTAGTTCAAATTAGACATTTTTTTAAATAATTTTAGTTGTAGATGGACACAATACCTTTTTTCTATTTATTTATTTTTATGTGTTGCTGAGGATGGAACCCAGTGCCTCACAAGTGCTAGGCAAGCACTCTACCACCGAGCCATCACCCCAGCCCTCAAATTAGACACGTTTGATCATATACATGGGCATTGTTATGAAATGTTTATCCAGAGATTTAACACCTTACTCTCAGGAAGTAGGAATATGCTAATTTGTATAAATGTCTAATAGATCATATGATCACATTCTTTTCGATATGATTTTTAGAAAAGAGTTTCAAAATGGTTAGAATCACACCTGAGCGTAGGTGAGGTAAGTGGATTTTAATGAACTGGAATCAGGAAGAATCCATGGAAATATCCATTCAAAACTGAGTCACCAATATGAGCAGTCATTTCCTAGATGCGGGAAGGAGGGTCCCCCAGTGCTACAGAATACAATTGTTTGTCCCACATGCCATCTCTCCAACCTCCTCTCCTCTTTTATTCACCACTACATCTTGGTCTTGCAACCTATCACAGTATCCAGTTTTCCTGGATAGGGTTAGCCCAGAGGAGACCATGATGCCCAAACTGGACCAATAAGTACCCCCCACACCCCAAGACTTGCTGATCTGGAGTTGAAGGTCCTAGTGAGCCTTACAGTGAAACATGGAGGAAAGGGCCTGTTTCAGGTGGGGAGAATAGACCAAGCAGAGACAAGAGGGCATGCAGGACATTTTGTGAGTATCTAGTAGGTGCAAGGCTCATGAGTTGCTCTGATCCTGTGTAGTCTCAAGGAGGTGGTACTCCAGTAGGAGACAGTTCAGAGCTAATTGCAAGGAAGCAAGTGATAAGTACAATAATTAGAGGAGAAATGCACACCTTAAGGGGACATAGAGGAGAAAATATACCCAACTGGTAGATGGAAAATCCTTTATGGGAAAAGAACTAAAATCCTTGGGCATAATTTCTGAGGACAATGGGAGTCACTGAAGATGTATGAGGTAAACCATGATCAGAACTGTGCTTCACATAAAAACCACAGTATCGTGTGTGGAATGAGTAGCCTAGGGAGATAGAGGCTGCTACCGACCAGTGATAAGAAAGGTTTGGTCTAGAAGAGTTCAGGGGGAGAAGGGAGGGACCAGAGGAGAACCCTGGAATGAAGGTGTAGAAAGGTTTAAAGAAAAGCAATGGCAGCCCGTGTAAACAGATGTGAAGGACTCCCTGTTCCTTGGTGCACAGGTGGGAGGGTGAAGAGGAGATGCGTGTGCGTAACACAGGATTGGTCAGACAAGGACTCCTGCATTCAAAGATGAAAGTCAATCAAGAATAGTGAGTAAAAGTAGAATGCTTGAAGTGACAGAAGTCAGTGAGAAGTGTGGACGTCTTCAAAACATTATGGAAAAGCAGATTAGATAAGAGGAAGACGGCAAAATGTTCTGATTCTTGTGATCACAACAGTGAGTTAAAAGCAGAATATAAGTGGAATCTGACCACAGGAAATCCTCTTGCCTAAACCCACTAAAAAAAATTAGGAAAAAAAAAAAAACTGGACAAAAATACTTGAAACAAGAGACTGAACACATCAGGCAGTGAAAGAAAGTTTCCTAAATCAGATGAAACTTAAAATTGTCCCATTTTGCTGCCTTGGGAGAGTCACCAGACTGCAGTACAAAGAGAATCTGGGCAGCCCAGAGGCAGATACCTGAGTTGAGAAGACCCAAGAGTCCAGACAGACCAAGCAAGCAGAGAGGTGACAAAGAACCAAAGAGGAGCCAGCTTCACAGAGAAAACCCCAGAGGTAAGGAGAGGGCCCAGAGTAGTGATCAGCACACACACGTGAGGAAACTGCCCGAGACCCAGCACTGAACGCCCAGAAGAATTAGAGACCATGGCATATAGCCCTCACCCAGGGCTAGGAACAGTGCCCATCCTACCCCACAGCTCGCAGGGAAGGGTCCTGCTGTAGTGCAGGGTACCCAGCCCCAGACTAAGTGCAGTTCTGGCCCTGTGTAACCTTAAAAGCAAGACTCAAAGGAATCAAGCTGTTTCCAAGTAATGCAACCACATCTGGGAACAATGTTCAATAGTATTTACAAGAAAATAAAAACACCCAAGACCTGAAAGTTAAAATTCAAATGTCTGCAGTCTAATAAAAAGTTAGCAGACATGCAGAGAAGCAGAAAAATAACCCAGTTTGAAGAAAAACAAAATCAGTCAGTTGAAATTTCCCCAGAACTAACACAGATAGTGGAATTATCAAATAAGAACATTAAATAGTTATTATAACTGTATGCTATATGATTGAAGAGTTAAGTAGAGCTATATTAAAAAATCGCAAATCGAGATTAAAATTACAATGTCTGACATTTCAAAACATATATTCAATAGTATGGATGGCAGACTAGACATTACAGAATACATAGCAATAAAAACTCTCTAAAGTGAAAAAGAAAAAAAGAAGTTTTTTAAATGAACAAAGTATCAGTAAGCAGTGGGACAACTTTAAACAATCTAAAGTGTAAGCAATTGAATTCACAAAGGAGAAGAGAAAGGAAGGCAAAGGAAATTAATATTTAAAGAAATTATGGCTAAAATTTCTCTAAATTTAATGAAAACTGTAAACCCACAAACCTAAAAGCTCATCACAGTCAAACACAAGGAACATGAAGAAAATGACCTCAACACATTCTAGTCAAATTGTTCAAAATTGATTATAATGAAAAAAAATCTCAAAAGCAGACAGTTTTAAAAGACACATTACATACAAAGAAATAAAGGGAAGGAGGACGGCAGATTTCTCCTCAGAAACAATGCAAGAAGAAAGTGGGGTGACATCTTCAAAGGACAGACAGAAAAATTCCCAACCTCAAATTGTCTACCCTGTGTACTGGTCTTCTACTGCGGCATAACAAACTACCATGATCATGGAGGCTTGGAGCAGCACAAATTTATCACCTCACAGTTACCATCGCTCAGGTTGGATATGTTCATATCAGACAAAGAACATCTCTCCAAGCAAGGAACATTACCAGGCATAGGTAAAATTTCACAATGACAGAGGAGCCCGTCCATAACATGAACATAACAATTCCAAGTGTTTATGCTGCTAGTAACAGAGTTTTGAAATACATGAAGCAAAAAATGACAACATCAGAAGGAAAACTAAATTTATAAATATAGTGAGATATTACGATACCTCTCTCTCAATAATTGATATTAAAAGTAGACATAAAATCTGTAAAGACCAAAACTGACATTTTGAAGCCTTCATAAGAGAATATATATTCTTTTCATGTACACACTGAACATTTGCCAAAATTCTGGTCTGTAAAACAAGCCTCAATAAGTGTAAGTTTTAATTCAGATGATGTGTATTTCTCATTCCATCAGAGAATTCAGTTAAGAAATGACAGAAGAAAGATCTCAAAAGTCCTCAAATGTTTGAAGACTCAATGACAATTTCTAAACAACTCATAGGTCACAGAGGAAACCATAAGGGAAATTTTAAAAAACATTTTGAAGTAAATTAAAATGTTATATGTACCTTATGTTTTACTGGATGCTGCTAAAGCAGTACTTAGGGGAAAGTTTATCACATTAAATGCCTAAATTAGAAAAAGGACAAAGGTCTCAAGTTAATGCCCTCACCATTCACCTTCAGAAACTAAAGAAGAGCAAACTAAACTCAGAGAAAGAAGAAGATAGGGAATAAGAAAAATCAGAGAAACCAACTCCTGGCCCAGATGCTTTTCCTGGTGACTCCTACCAATAATATAAGGAGGAATAATTCCAATTCTATACAACTCTTTCAGAAAAGTATAGAGAACAGCTCCCAGCTGTTTCTCTGAAGCCAGCATTACCCTGAAACCAAAGCCCCACAGATTCAACAAAAACAATAAGCTACAGAACAACACCCCTCAAGGACACAGAAGCAAAAATTCTAAACAAAATTTTAACAAATTGAACAGCATATGTAATGGATATACATTATGATCAAGTGGAATTAACTCTAGAAATTGGCTTAATATCCAAGATTGACTTAACATTCAAAAGTTGATCAATATAATTCACCATATAAATAAACTAAAAATAGGAAAATCAGGATTATCTCAACAGACATAAAAAAGTATTTGACACAATCCAACATCTGTTCCTGAAATAAAAGAAAAACTCCCTAGGAATGAGGGTATGTCCCCACCTTAAAGGAACATCTACTTCAAACCTATAGCTACCTACATACCTAATAGTAAAACCAAAAGCCTTTCCCTCTAAGATCAGGAGCAAGACAAGGACACCTACTTTAATCACTTCTTCTCAAAATTGTACTGGAGAATCAAAAAGAGGATCAAAGCTGGAGAAAGTCACAGTAATCGAGTGTTATATTACCATCGAAATAGGCAAATATGTAAATGGAACAGAATAGAGCTGAAAGTGAGACCCACATACACACTGACAGCTAATTTTCGACAGAAGTGCAAAGTAATGCCGTGGAGATAGGGCCATCCTTTCAACACAGGGTGCTGAAGCCACAAACAGCCCCACGAAAACATAAACTTTGACCCATACTTAACAATTCAGTCCAAATGGATCATAGACCTAAGTGTAAAAATAAAGCAATAAACTTGTAGTTGGAAGCAGAAGAAAACCTGTGTGACCTTGCTTGGGGAGTGAGCTGTGTGGAGCCTGTGTTTTGGACATGATGGATATATTCATTTTCTTAATTACTCCACCATGTATGATACTAAATCACAATTAAGAAGAGAAAATATTAATAAACTAGACTACGTCAAAAGTAAAAACTGCTTTTCCAAAGACTCAAGACAAACCACAGACTTGGAGAAAATATTTACAAACATTTATCTGGTAAATGACCTATGTATAGGATATATTTTTAAAATCTTTCAAAACTCAATAATAACAAACAACCTACTTTTTTAAACTGATCAAAATGTTTAAGTAGACACTTCGCCACGTAATACATAAGGTGGCAGACAAGCACGTGAAAAGATGCTCAACACCATTGTCTTAGATGTATTCATCCATTTTGTGTTACTATAACAGAATACCTGAGGCTGGGTCACTTTATAAAGAAAGAAGCCTTATTTGGGCTCAGGTTCTGGTCCAAGAAGGCAAGGGCCTTCTTGCTGGCACAGTCCCAAGGCAGCCTCAGAGCATCACATAGAAAGAGAGAGGCAGCAATTGAGTATGTCTCCTGGTTTCTCTCCTTCTTCTTATAAAGCCACCAGTATCCCATCATGAGGACTCCACCCTGATGACCTTATCTGATCCTAATCACCTGCCAAAGGCCCTACCCAAGGGGAAACAATGATATGATCTCCAAAGCATGGCATGAACTAAGGCCACAATGAGGTACAACTACACATCTGTTGGAATGATTAAAATCTGCACGAATGTGCAGAAACCAGAACGTTCACACACCACTGGTCGGTACACAGAAGGTTAAGAAGCCATCAGAAAACAGTTTTGACAGTTTCTTAAAAGGTTAGCAGACATCTACCCCTCCAACCCAAGAGAACTGCAACCATATAGCCACATACAGACTGTACACAAATGTTCCCACAGCTTTGTAGGTAAGAACCCCAGACTGGAATCAACCCAGATGTCCGTCAATGCGTGAACGCATACATAGCGGTGCCTCCCTGCGGTGGAGCTCAGCAAGGAAAAAGAGCAAACTATTGATACACACAGTAATATTGGCTCCTCTCAAAATACTTCAGTGAAAGAAGCCAGACAAGAGGGTCCATTGGATGATTCCATTTACGCAAAATTCTTTTAAAATGCAAACAATTAGTAACAGAAAACAGATCGCTAGCTGCCTAGGGCAGCTACTTTTTTCTTCTTGTAGGAAAGAAAGGACAGGAATGAGAGATCACCAACTTTGGGGACTGAGGGACATGTTTTCTTGATTTAGTGACAGTTTCTCAGATGCACACATTTAACGAAACCTCAAATCGTACCTTTTAAATTTGGGCAGTCTATTTGTCTGTTAATTATACTTAAATAATAGTGTTTTTTAAGAAAAAGTTTTCACTTAGACTAAACTTCCCAAGTAATTTGCCTTGTGTTAATAATATTTTATTGAGAAGAAAAGCTCAGGCACATTTAGAGATGGCCAGGAAGGACCTGGCTGACCCCACCCAGAACAAGGGTCAAGGGAGGGCTCCCAGGGGATTGAAGGACAGAGCGGGTGAGACAGACTGTGCGGCCCCTCTGTTCCCTGAGGCTCCTCAGTCCCACAGACCTGCAGACTGTCTCGTTGATGTGACTGATGGACAAAAGACAGTGCCCGAAACATGTGGGGACCCACATCATCTCTCTGTCCCATCCTATGTCATCCTGCATCGAAGGCATCTCCAGGGAGAAGGGCGGTTGAGTCCACCATATTTCTGAACTTGGGTTTTGGGGGCCGTAGCTGGTCTCCTCCTCATTTCCCATCCCTACCCCCAAGTCCCTACTCAGATGTCTGGAGTTTGGGCCCACCAGAGAGCAGGGAGCAAGACAATTGCCACCTGTCTCTCTGCCATGTGCAAGAGAAGTCCCTGTCATCCCTGTTCAGCACAGAAGAGCGAGTGCTGGTGGGAATGGCACCGAGCAAAGCTGTGAGCTGATCCACCCCGGACACACCCGCTCCGCCGCTTGTGCCAACAATGACAGTGAAATCAGAGCCACGCCAACAGCATTTCAGCATTGATCCTGAGCTCAGAACCACGCCCTCCGCAGGACTCCACATTGCCTGCCCTGAGGTTCACTACAGATCTCTGGGGTGCTCTTATTCCCTGCTGTATAGAGGGTTTGAAACGAGTCTCAAAGCAGTGACGCAGCATCCCCGCAGGCCGCACGGCTAATGCAAGCTCGAGTGGAAAATATACCTGGACACCTGACTCCAGAGGCTGAGCTTTGCCCATCTTCCCCTCAGTCCAGATCCAGAACAAGGATGAGCAGAGGCACCTTCAAAAAGCCACCCGTGGTTTCCGACATAGGCCGTCACGGGCAACAGCAGCAACAGCAACTACAGAAGGCAATGAGCTACTCGGTCACCTCTGGACACTAAACCATTGCATTCAGTTCTGTATTTCCTGCTGTACTTCTCCCACAGCCTTCTATATCCATCCCTGAAATTCAGGATTTTTCACATACCAAAGAGGGATTTCCCAGGACACAGGACTTTACATATGAAAACCAGGACAGACCAAGCAAATCTGGATGGCTGGTCACCAGACAGTGGTGGCCAAACCCAGTCAACCACACAACATGGTACCACTCCTAAGCAGTCACCAGAAGGGTGACGTGGAGCCAGCTCTGGTCACTGAACACCAGTCCCCCTCAGTGTTAGCTGAGCTTCCTCTGGCTCTTTGCTGCGAAGGCATGGTAGCTAGATAAAGGCAGATCATTTGCAGCGATCCATAATTAATTTATGCCGCCTGAAACGTCCCACTAGGTCAGTATGGCTCCCCACCCAGTTAATGAAAGGACTGAGTTTAAGAACACCTTTGATCATTAAAAGCGCGATTAAGACTTCCTCCTCTCCCCTTCTCCAGGAGCGAGCAGAGAGCCTCCGCACGGCAGATCCCCTTCAGTCCCCCCAACAAACCTGCAGGCTGCAACCTTGGGTTTAATTAGTTTCTTTGGATGAAACAACCATGCTCCTGAGCTCTGGATTTCATTTATAAGATCACTTGCTTTGAAAGTAGCAGGCTTTTTATTAACTTCCTCACTTACTAAGGGGCCATGTGTGCCCTCAGAGCCCAGCAAAGACACTCCAGGCCTGAACTCCACACAGCTCAACAGGAGTCGGCAGCCAGCTGACATTTAATTGACCATCTACTATTTACTACAAGCCAGCTGAGGGCCTGAGGGACTCAGAGACACGCAAGAAGCATAGAACCCTCCCCTCACACAGCCAAGTTCAGCCTCAGCAGTGCTTTTCCAGGTGTTGCTAAAGAGCATCTAGTCCTGGGAGCAGTAGTCACACTCCTGTCTGCTCCAACACTGTGAATTTCTTTATGTTGGAAGAGGAAGTGAGCATTCGTCACCCACTAAATCTGGGGCCTGCAGGACTCCCCACACTCAGGACTCCAAGGACCCCAGAGAAAGAGCCAGAGGCTGGCCCTGCCTAACAGAAACTCCAAGGAGACGTCCTGGAACCCTAGAGCACACAGGAGTTAACTGCTAGGAATAAGGAGCCCCTTGAATGTCATCCTAAAAGACTTGGCTTGTGAGGACCACCTCTGTAACATCAGGGTCTTCCACTGGGAAAATGCAAAGAACCCTAGTGTCCAAACGCTGAGCACCTTTAGGCGCCTGATCCAGTGTCACGCTGGCAATATTCCCATCACTCACCTGAACTTCTGTTAACGAGGTGGCTAACTATGGGGCCTCCAGTCGGGACACACACATTTATCATCTGATTAGGGCAGATTACCTATTTTTAGATAAAACATATATCCCCTAACAGAGGGAGACAGTTATAAATAACTTGGAAAACTCTAGCCGACGCCCAAAACATCATGATTTAGGTTGAAAGAAAAAGCCTTTCTGATCACTGTCCTTTCCTTTTCCCCAGCACATTTTTCATGTTTACTTGCTGTCACCCCAGATAAGTGATCACCCAGGCTGTGTCCCATTTGCTCATAAGCTGAGCTGGGAGGAAGAACCTCCACATGCCAACAGGCGAGACCAAGGCCCCAGGGAGGAGAGGCAGGGGTCTGGGTCCTGCCTTGCAGTCAGTGAAACGGGCCACCTCTAATTCACATCTGACAGCTACGGAGCTCCATGTTAGGCCTCCACTCACGCTGTCCAGTGGAAGAGGGACTTGGATTGAATGTCCCACAAAGGCCCATGTGTTGATGGCCGGGTCCCTAGCCTATGACACTACTGGGAGCTGACAGGCCTGTAGGAGGAGGGGCCTAGTTTAGAGGCAGTTAGGCACACCCCTGAACGGACTACTGGGACCCCAGGCCCTTCCTTTTTCTCTCTTTGCTTCCCAGCCATGAGGTGAACAGGTCTCCTCACCATGAGCTTCCACTGTGATCTACTATGCCACCCACAAAGCAACGGGACAAGAGAACGTGGGCTGAAACCATGGCCCAGAACGAACCTTTTCTCCCTATCAGTTGTTTATTCCAGGTATCGACAGTGATGGAAGCTGACTAACACAGACTTGTGAAAGAAACCTGGCCTTTTCTTCAACACTGAAGTGGAGGCCTGGCTCTTCCACGAGGTTCCTTTTGTCCCTGGACATTGAAGCAGCTCAGGGGGATTCTAATGCAAAAAGTATAACCACTTCCAATGAACACAGCTGGAAATGTTTTAGAAGGAAGGAAGAGTGAATTGGATTAGAACCCAAAATATAAATACCCATGAGTCTAGAGACAATTTCCACTCTTACGAAGATGAATTAGAATTACTTTTCCCTATTTCTTCCACTACATACTCTAAATATTCCATATGAAGCATATATAAGAAGACCGAAAAGTGGAGGGAAGAAGGCAGCCCATCCAGGACAGTCAGGATTCAAGGACTGACACAGTGGGAAGTCTTGGCTTTTCTTTTTGCCTTGTATATCCCACACGTGGAGTAGAAGCCAACAACACAGAAATGCCAACACGTGAAAAAAAATTCAAAAGCCCCAACAAAATCCCGCTCTCTCAAACACAAAGGCCAATAAAGAAACCGCCTAGCCAGACAGAAAACTATTAGCCGATGACCACTCCATCCTGCCAAACACCATGATAAAAACTGCCATTCACTTCTTCAACATCAGTAAGGGCATCATGAGGCTGTAACAAGGTGCCCAATGTCCTTGCCCAGGGCGTATCAGAGAAGGCCAATTAGAAAGCCAGGAACTTCGTCCTATCCCTGCCAGGTGGTAATGAGCTTTGTCAGTGAAGACCAGATAGAGAACCAATCTCCCACCCAGTAAGAACAAAGATTCCTCCACTTCACATGTCAACAGACACCAAGTGGAAACCTCTATCTGGCAGTCACAAGAAGTGCTGCACGCAAGTTTCCTTGCTGAAGACATGCCAGACAAATCCAGCTAAGTCAAAAGGCTTAAGTAAGATACAGAGTCTCATAACACTGCACACAGGTCCAGGTTTCAGTCAAAAGTTACTCATTGTGCCAAGAACAAGGAAGAGTTCATGTTAAATGGAAAAAGACAATCAACAGATATCAACACCAAGATGATAGAGATGATGGATTTACATGACAAAAATGTAAAAGCAGCCATGATAAAAATGCTTCAGCAAGTAACTACAAATGTGTTTGAAGCAAATGAAAACTAGAAAGTCTCCAATTATGGTAATCATGTTACAAAGCACATCTATATCAAAACATCACATTGTATACCTCAAGTATATATAATTTCTATTTGTTAATCATACCTCAATAAAGCTGGGAGAAAGAAAAGAACACAAAACAGAAAGTCTCACCAAAGAAATAGAACATGCAAAGAAAGATGAACCAAAGAAATTTTGTAACTAAAAAATAGAATAACTGAAAATAAGAAGCTATTACTGTTTAGATATTAGGTGTCCCCCAAAAGCTCATGTGTGAGACAATGCAAGAACATTCAGAGATGAGATGACTGGGTTATGAAAGCCTTAACCCAATCAGTGAACTAGTCCCCTAATGGGGATTAACTGAGTGGTAACTGAAGATATGTATATAGGGTATGGCTGGAGAAGGTGGGTCATTGGGATCATATCTTTGGGGTATATATTTTATATCTGGTGAGTGGAATCTTTCTGTTTCTTACTAATCATGTGAGCTGTTTCCGTCTGCCACACTCTTCTGCCATGATGTTCCACAGCAAAGAGGAGGGAACAGAGAAAGAATTAGTGAACTGGATGATAGAGCCATAGAAACTACCCAACATGAATAACAGAAAGAAAATTGAATCTTTAAAGAAAAAGAATTTGTAATACAATGATTAAAAAAATCTGATATTCATATCATCAGAATCCCAGAGAAGAGAAATAGGATGGTTGAGAAAGTACTCAAAATAATAATAATAACAATAATAATAACATTAATAATAATAATAGCAATGGCTGAAAACTTTCCAAATTTAGCAAGAGGCATAAACCACTGATTGAAAAAGTCAAGTGAACCCCAAAGAGGATAAGCCTAAGAAAATATACATGAATACATATCACAATTAAACTTTCAAAAGTACAAAGACAAAGACAAAACTTTGAAAGCAGCCAGAGAAAAATCACACCTTACCTTCAGTGGGGGAACAATTAGAATAACAGTGGACTTCTCATTGAAAACCATGGTGATCAGAGAAAGGGCACAGTATTTTTCAAATAATGAAAAAAAAAAAAAGAACTATTAAACAAGAATTCTATATCTAGCAAGAAAAAAAAATCCTTCCAGAATGAAATGAAAAATATGTCCAGCTCATTTCTTTACAAAGATATAAAAGCAATTTTTGGCGGGTGGTACTGGGTTGAACTCAACCTATCACTTGCTAGATAAGCACTCTATTGCTGAGTCACATTCCAAGGTCCAAAAACTATTCAACTTTCAATGAAGAGAAAATGGTCTTTTAAACAAATCATACTAGAAAAATTAGATATTTGTTGGCCAAAATAGAGGAGGAGGGAAACTCAAACTTAGCCACACATCTTATATAAAAATTAACTAAAATGGATCAAGGACCTATATGTAAAATATAAAACAGTAAAACTTTTAGAAAATAGAAAATCTTCAGGAACTATAGCTATGGGACTAGTTCTAGATTTGACACCAAAAAAAATGATCTATAAAAGGAAAAAATTGATTAATTAGAATTCATCAAAATTAAAAATACCTGCTCTGCAAAAAGACCCTGTTAAGAGAATGAAGACACATGCTATAGAGTGGGAGAAAATATTTGTAAGCCATATGTCCAACAAAGGGCTAGTATTTTAAATATAACAAATCAAGGGTGAAATAAAAACCAAACCAATTAGAAAACAGGCAAAAGACATGAACAGGTATTTTACCCAAAGAATATACAATGGCAACTAAAAGATGCATGAAAAGATGCTCATCATTAGTATTACAGAAATAATTACAAATTTAAATATAATGTGATATTACTATGAACCTCTCAAATGGTCATTTGTTTAAAGAGTGAACCTAATGCTTTCAATGCAGAGAAAATGGATCATTCACACATTGCTGCTGTGACTAAAAAAATGGTACCCACTCTGGAAAATGTTTTGCAGTGTCTTATTTTTTTAAGTTTCTTTTAAAAATTTAATTAAATACGCAACTACCATAAGACCAATAAATTGCACTCCTTGCCATTTATCTCAGAGAAATGATGACTTGTGTCCAAGCTACCATAATGAAGGTTTACAGCAGCTTTGATTGTAATAGACAAAAGTTGGAAACAATTCAGATGTCCTTCAACAGATGTACAGTCAAACAAACTGTGGTATCTGTTATGGAATGTTAATTAGTAATAAAAGGGAATAAATTGTTGATATCTGTAATCACATGGATGACTCTTCAGAGGATTATTCTCAGAGCAATCCCCCAAAGTTGCATTTATATAACATTCTTGAAATGACAAAAATATATAAATGGAGAACAGATTAATGGTTGCTAGGGGTCAAGAAAGGGATGGGGGCAGAAGACAAATGGATCTAACTGTAAAAGGGCAAGATGAAGGATTCCTGAGGTGACAGAAATGTCCTGTATCTTGACCATATTGATGTTAATATCCTGGTTGTGATACTGCCCTGTAATTTTGCAAGGCAAAATTGTGGGAAACTGCATATAGTATACACAAAACCACACTGTGTTAGGTCCTGGTTTTTTTTTGTTTTGTTTTGTGTTCTTGCTTAGTCTTTTGTTTCTTTTTGTTTTTGTTTGTTTGTTTGTTTGTTTGTTGGTGGTGGTGGTGGTTTTTGTCTTTTCTACTGCTGAGGGTTGAACCCAGGGCTTTGCGCATGGGAGGCAAGCACTTTCCCCCTGAGTTACATCCCACCTGTATCAGGTCTCATAATGGTAAGTGAGCCTGCAATCATCTCAATTTAAAAATTAATTTAAGAAACAAAACCACAGGAGGTCATTTCACGTACCAAAAGATTTCACAAAGTAGAACTCTATTGGATGCTGACCTTGTGCAAATACAAAATGGAAACCGTGAAGTGGCTTTGCCAAGGAACATTGAGTATTTTCATCCCAACTAAGGAAAATGGCAGTTTCTCCACAATATGCTTCACAATATTGGGATAGATTTTAGAGATTCTGGGATGGAAGAGAACATTTGACAGAGGCCTTGTTTTAATTTTTAAACTCCCTTCCCAGGCACACAGTAGCTTAACCATCTCCTGGCATATGTCTTCACCAAGGTTTTTGTCTGCTGATCCAACAATCTTGTAGAATAGCTCAAGACAATATTCATGTTAGGGAAAATCCAATTTTTCCAAAGTTCCAACTCTTTCCACTTGAGCTTTCATTCAGACAAAAGAAGCAGACCATGTATTTTAGGACATAAGGGACCACTTCAGCATTGTTGGCTTCATGCTTCCATAAAAAGAATCTTGACACACAAGACACCTTGTGATTTTTGCATTACACCATATTCAATGATACAAGTAAAATACAAGGATGTAGAATATTGTCACACACTCTTATGTGACATTTTCCAACCTAATCAGGCTTCAAGGTATAAGTAAACAAATGTCCATAATCATTGTGACATGCTATGTTCTCAATTCATATCACAGAAAACTATTTTCATATTATAACACAATGATAAGAACTATAGAATGTCAAACTCTGTATTGCTTTGTATGCTGCCTTTTATTTAGTATGAAAGACTTTTAATAAGGATAAAATTTGTATGGAAAAGCATCCCATGTTCATGGATCAGACTTATTGTTAAAATGGTGATAGTCCCCAAACTTATCTACAGATTCAATGTAATTGCTATTAAAATACCAGGTGACTTATTTGCAGAAATTGACTAGTTCTCCTAAAATTCATCTGAGAATTCAAGGGACCCAGAATAGTTCAAATGATCTTGAAACATAAGAACAAATTTGAATGATTCATACTTCCTGATTTCACAACTTAACATAAAGCTACCATAATCAAGAGAGTGTGGTACTAGCACAAGGATAGACAAATAGATCTATGGGATAGAATTGAGAGCCCAAAAATAAACCTTCATATTATGGACAATTAATGTTTGGCAAGGGTACCAAACCATTCTATGAGGAAGAATGGTCTCTTCAAAAATACTGCTGGGACAACTGTATATTCACATACATAAACCCCTCCCTCATCCCACATACAAAAATTAATTCAAAATGGATCAAAGTCCTAAATGTAAACACTAAAACTACAAAACTCTTAAAAGACATGAGCATTACTCTCCACAGTCTTAGATTAGGCAATGCTTTCTTAGATAAGATACCAAAAGCATAAGCAATAAAATTTAAAAACGGATAAATCAGGTTGAATCAAAGTTAAAAACCTTGGTGTTTCAAAGCATATCACCAAGCAAGAAAAATGAAATGAAAGAACACATTTCCCAGTCCTATGCCTAATAGGATACTAGTATCTACCAATAAAAATATTTATCAAAAAGAAATTTAAAACATCCTTGTGTCTAGAATATATAAAGAACTTTTACAACTCAACAATAAAAAGACAATTCAATTTTAAAATAAGCAAAGGCTTTGAATATTTCTCCAAAGATATAAAAATGGTCAATAAGCACATGAAAAGATGCTCAACATCATTAGCCACCAGGGACATGCCAATTAAAACCACGATGAGAGGCTGAGAGTAGCTCAGTGGTGAAGTACACAGCACTTGCTTATCATGCATGACTAGTATGTGGGAGGTCCTGGGTTACACACACACACACACACACACACACACACACACACACCACAATGAGATATAACTTTATACCATTAGGATGACTACTATTTAAAAAAGGGAAACAAGAAACGTTGACAAAGATGGAGAATAATCGGAACTCTTATTTACTGCTGGTGAGAATGTAAAATGATGCAGCCACTTTAGAAAACAGTTTAGCTGTTCCTCAAAAACTCAAGCATAAAGTTAACATATTACACAATAAGTCCACTCTGACTTTATATAGTCAAGAGAAATTTAAAGTATAGGTCCATACAAAAACTTGTACACGGCCATTCATAGCAGTATTTTTCATAATAGCTCAAAGGGGGCAATGATACAAACAAACTGATGAGCGGACAAGGGAAATGTGGTACATCCATATCATGGAATATTACTGGGTAAAAAAGGGGAAGCACTGATACTATACTTCAGTGTGGATGGACTTGGAAACACCGCTAAGTGAAAGAAGCCAATCACAAAAGTCTACATGTCATTTGTATCAGATGAAATGTCTGGAATATGGAACTCTGTAGAGACATAAAGTAAGCCAGGCATTGCCTGGGGCTGGTGGAATGGAAAGGAAATGGATGGGGAGCGATTGCTCCTAAGCAGTCTCTTTGAGATGATGAAAATGTTCTATATAGTGGCAAGGGTTGCACAACTCTGTCGATTTAATAAAAAATAGTGAACTGTACACTTTCAATAGGTGAATTGTATGGTTTGTGAATAAATAAACCTCAGTAAAGCTGTTATAAGAATACGCATGTATAATTTGTGCTCCCCAAGGGAAGGAATTCATAGTAATATAAACAAATGGTTGAATAAACCAATGGTTGTATATAAAGGGGAAAATCAGCAAACCTTTCATGCAGGACAATTCCAAGTTTTATATATATAAAATTTCTCTCAAGGGAGTGGAAGCATAACTTCTATTCCTTAAGCACAGGCTACATAGTAACTTCCATCCAAAGAGTGTATGAAAAGGAAGAAGAAAAATTAACTCTATATACAGAAACCTGGTAAACACTACCTCAAGTACATGATCAAAGTCAGCACCACAGTGATAGTTATGTTAACAGCATGAACCCTGATGTTATGGTTTGGGTCTGGAACATCCCCAAAGGCTCATGTGTTGCTCCTAATGGGAGGTGGTGGAAACTGTAGGATAGGGGGCCTAGCTGGAGGAATTAGGCCACTAGGGGTGTGACCTTAGAGAATATATCTTGTTTCCAGCCCCTTCTGCTCTCTCTGTTTCCTGGGTACTGTGAGGTGAGTGGCTTTGCTCTACTGAGTGTTTCCTGCCATAATGTTCTGCCACACCACAGGTCAGAAACAGTGGAGCCAAGGGACCACAGACTGAAACCTCTGAAACTGAGCAAAAAAAAAAAAAAAAAAAAAAATCTTTCATCCTCTAAGTTGGTTTTCTCAGGTATTTTGTCACAGCAACAAAAAGCTAACACACCTGGAGATGATAAAAATGATGTTTTACCTTTGTGGTCTTCCTCCCCAAAATGCATACCCTTAGTCTAATCAAGAAAAAAAAAAAATCTGACATGACCCATTAAGGAGCATACTACAAAATATCTGACCAGTGCTCCTCAAAACTATCAAGGTCATCAAAAACAAGGGAAGGCTAAGAAATTGTCACAGCCAAGAGGAGCCTAAGGAAATGTGACTACTAAGTGTAATGTGGAACCCTGTAAGGGATCCAGGAGCAGAAAAAGGGACATATGGTGAAAACTAAAGAAAGCTGAATGAAGTCTGCACTTTAGTTAATAATAACATACTGATATTCCTTCATCAATTGCAAGAAATGTACCATACTAATGTAAGATGTTTATAATAGGTAAAATTGAATGTGATGTATATGAGAGCTCTCTGTACTGTCTTTACACTGTTCCTCTATATCTTAAATTGTTCTAAAATAGAAAGTCTTTTATGTTTTAATTCTTCTAAAAAGGAACAGCCCAGAGTTCTCCTCTTCAGTTCACAGAAAAGCAAAGTTTCAGATTTCTTTGGTTGACTGTCTTAGTCAGTTCAGGCTGCTATAGCAAAGTGTCATAGAATGGGTATCTGAAACAGTAGTAAATTATTTCTCATGGTTCTGGAGGCTGGGAAGTCCAAGAGCAAGGCACTGGCAGATTTGATTCCTAGTAAGGGCCCTCTTCCCGGTCGCGATATCACAGAGCATGGAGCAGGGGAAGGCCTTTCCTGTCTCTTCTCCTAAGGGCATAGTTCCAACATGAGGATTCCAACCTCATGTTCTCCAAAGGTCCCACCTCCAAATACCAACACATTGGGGGTTAGGGTTTCAACATACAACTCTGGGTGGGGCACAGACTTTTAGTCCACAGGAGTTGTTCCATGTCTAGGTTTATTTAACACCAGATGTCATGCCTGGCCCCAGAGATGGCACCCACTAACTAGTCCATCTCCAAAATGTTCTAATGACAAAATTACCAAGACGACTGGGCACAGAAAAGTAACTAAGGACAGTTGTGAAGTAAGCCCTTCAGAATGGAGAAACCATTCTAAGGTGGTATTTTTGCCTCTTTCCTGATCATCAATACCCTCAAAGAAGCAGCTAGGACAGAAAAGAAGGACAATACTGAGAAAGAGGAAATATTATGGCAAGAGGGTCAGCATGATCAGCACAGGAGACACTGAGCATTGCCCGAGGACCTCTGTAGACCAGGGGAGGGGCTTCCAAGGTCTACCATGTCCAGGGCTCATCTCCTCAGCATGTCAGTCACGTGGTGGGTTGAGGTTAGCCAAGAGGCCCAGGGAGAGCATTTCTACAAATGATCATTTCACCACCGCTGCCACCAAAGTGAAGGCACACAGCATGTTTTTCACATCTCTGTTTCTTCTCTATCCTGGAGAGAGTGAAGTGAGTCCACTTCAGGAAAACGAATTGGTATGGTATGTCAAGAAATGTCAGGTACAATCATACATTGCTGGTGGGGCTGCAAATTAGTGCAGCCACTCTGGAAAGCAGTGTGGAGATTCCTTAGAAAACTTGGGATGGAACCACCATTTGACCCAGCTATCCCATGCCTCGGCCTATACCCGAAGGACTTAAAATCAGCATACTTCAGAGATACAGCCACATCAATGTTCATAGCTTCTCAATTCATAATAGCCAGATGGTGGAACCAACCTAGATGTCCTTCAATTGAAGAATGGATAAAGAAACTGTGGTATATATATATATATATTGAGATATATATATATATATATATATATATTGAGATATATATATATATAAACACAAACACACACACACAATGGAATATTACTCAGCTATAAAGAATAATAAAATTATGGCATTTGCAGGCAAATGGGTGAAACTGGAGAATATCATGCTAAGTGAGATAAGCTAATCTCAAAAATCCAAAAGGCGAATGATCTCACTGATAAGCAGATGATGACACATAAGGGGGGCAAGAATGGAGGAAGGAGGGACTGTATAGAGGGAAAAGAGGGGTGGGAGGGGTGGGGGGAAGGAAAAAATAACAGAATGAATCAAACATCATTACCCTATGTAAATGTATGATTACACAAATGGTATGCTGTTACTCTGTGTACAAACAGAAACAACATGTATCCCATTTGTTTACAATAAAAATAAATTTTAAAAAAAGGAAAAAACAAATGTCAGCAAAAAAAAAAAAAAGAAATGTCAGCACATCCGTTCACGTGAGACAGTCCTTTCACTTCTAGGAACCAAGTCAGAGGAAATGGTGCAAACTGAGGCCAAAGCCCAGGAAATGTCCCTATTGTTAATAATGAAAAAGTGCTAACAGTTTTAAGTGTCCATTTGAGGACTTGACCAAGTAAATCATGGCATCTAATTATAGCCATATGATAGAATCTAAGGTCATCATTAAAAATATTAGTGAAGAATTTCCAATGGCATGCAAAATACATGGTGAAAATGCAAGATATAAAATCAAATTTAAGATATGATCTCAAAACTGGGAGACATAAAACATTTGTCTACAGTGCTTGCTCATCAGCTTTGCATCACTATAACCAAAACACCTGATAAGAACTACTTAAAGAAAAGTTTATTTTGGCTCACAGTTTATTGAGTCTCAGTCCATCGTTGGCCAACTCCGTTGCTCTAAACCTGAGGTAAGGTGAGCATCGTGGTGGAAGGGCATAGTGGAGGAAAGCTGCTCGTCTCATGGCAGCCTGGAAGCAGAGGGAGAGGGAAAGAGGCCAGAGAGAAAATAAACACCCCAGTGACCTACTTCCTCCAGCCAGGTCCCACTGCCCAGGAGCCCATTCAGCCATCAATAAATTAATCCACTGATGAGGTCAGAGCCTTCATGAGCTAATCAGTTCCCAAAAGCCCCAGCTCTGAGAAGACAAGACGCTGAGGGCATCCCAGATCCTAACGATAACAATGCTTGTGATGGTCATCTCTAGGAGGTCGAATCCATGCCCGCGGCATGTCTTTTGAAATTTTTTAATATTTTGCAAATTTTTATCAATGAGTACATTGGTCTTTTGGATTTAAAATAATAATAATAATAATGATAATAATAAACAAAAGAAAGAGCGTCTTGTCCAAAATAAAGTAAGGGACCTAGAGTCAGACTACAAGAGAATCCAATCTCCATCTCCCCTCCTTCCTGCACAAGAGAGTCCGAGGTTTAGGTGAGCACAAGGACACCTCGCTGAAGGACTGGTTCCCTGTCTCCCTTGTAGCTGGAGGAGAGTCATGTGACTGAATTGCCAGGAGACAGAGTCCTGACAGGCAAAGAGGACTACACCTAAAGTTTTGCCTGGATCCTGGGGTCTGGAGCCAGGGCCGTGCTAATCAGAGTCGGCTGGTGAGTCTGGTGGCAGAGACATAAGAAGACTAAACTGGGATAGCTCCAGGAGGACGGGTCACCCTCAGCTCCAGCCCTGCGTCCGGGAGGTGGCTCTGTATTCAAGCACTCAGCAGGAGCTGGTTAAAGCTCCTCTGGAGGTTAGAGTTGGCCTTGGAGAACCGGAAAGCAGGGAGAGAGGAGAGCCCGTAGGACCAAGGGACCCTCAGGCCCACCCCAACCCACCTTCAGGCCTTCCACAAACTGCCTGTAGGAATCTCAGTGGTTGCCTTAAAGGTGACATCTCCCGGACAGGCTCAATGCCTGGTGACTTTCCCTTCTTACCAAAAGCCATTTGATAATTGTCATTTAATAACCAAAATCATAAGACTGTGTAGTCAGATGGTTCTCTCCAGCATCAGAGTCCCCCTAAGATCCACCAGAATGTGTGCCATTTGATGGAGGACAGACCACATTCACCAAAGATCAGAGGTTACCCAGTTCTGTGTTGCATCAAAGCTGATCTCAAAAGAAGGGAGGGGAGGGTTCCCACGGCTGAATATTTTTGGGGAGCACCCCATGCTCTGTCTCCATGTAGGAAATTCACACTGCATGTTAACACACACTAAAGGCTCTGAAAAGTTCTGCAGTACAGAAATATTTGAGTATTTTTCCCAACCATTTAGCCAGGAACCCTATGAACTTCTATTAGGACACACACAATTGGAAATGCAGCCCTCACTGCTTAAAACCATCTTATTTTGCCTCTGATTCGATAAACATGGTATCTGTTGGGATAACCATTGTCATCATTACTTCTGGGATTCCTACATCTTGACCTTGGAGTAAATTTCCTTTTGGTTGAAAAACGCAGTCTATTTGATTGCAGGACCAAGACCGATCTTTCTGGGAACATTTCCTCACCTTGTTTTCTGATTTTGTCAGTGTAGTATGGGGACATTATTCACATCTGAACTACTTCTCCTATATCAGCGGGAAGTGATACAAAGTTCAAACAACTAGTTCATTCATCATTACTCACCATACACTTATTAAGCTCCTACTGCATGCCAGGCCTTACACATAGTTTTTCAAGCTCTTACACACTGGAGGGAATTGTTATTGGACCCATTTCACAGGTGTGACACCGAAGCTAAGACTGAGTTGCTTTTCCAAGACCACACAAGGACCCTGACAGGAGCTGCATGGCTTGCCTATTCCGGGAGCCTGTGCTCTCCCTCTCTGTCCTGTGTCACAGGGCTCTCAATTATTGCTTGACCTGCATCTTTGACACTGCATGGGTTTCAATTTGCTGTCCCTAATTGGAATCAAATATTTCTGACTCTGGAAATAAATACTGTTAAACAGTGACTCGTGCACAGAATAAATGAATGTCTGTTGCTAAGGAGACATTGGGATGCGGGTGGGAGAGTGGGAGCCGGATTCCAGCCTCACAGACCCCGACCCTGCCCGCCCCAAAAGGGCTCCACCTGAATGGCAGCAGGGGCTCCAGGTGAAGAACTGAGCGGAGCCCCAGGTGCCTGCGGAAGGAGCAGCTGCCTCCGCACCCTGGCCTGCAGCTGGCCACTGTGCCAGCTGCATTGTTCAAGAGAAGTTAGGAATCTTGTGTGTGTGCATGCGTGTGTGAGACACCCATCCAGTTTTAATTACTAGCAAGGATCATGGGTAAATAATGTCCTCTACAAAGTCGTCCCACCTGGAAACTCCAAATGTGAACTTGACCTCTGCAAAAGTAGCAAAGGTAAGGATGGAGATGAGATGGTACTGGAGTTGGGGAGCCCCAAACCCAATAGATGTTCTCCTACAAGACACCCAGAGACACACAGAAGGCAATGTGAGATGGACTCAGAGCCTGGAGTGATATACACTCTAGCCAAGAAAGGCCAAGGCCTGCCAGCCACCACCAGAAGCCGGGAGGGCGGCACAGGACGTCCCTCCCTGAGCCTCCACAAGGACCCAGTTCTGTGGCCACCCAGACTTCCGAAGCCTGGCCTCCAGAACAACAAAAGATTAAATTTCTGCTGTATTAAGAAACCCAGTTTGTGGTAATTGGTTATGGCAGCCCCAGGAAACAAAAACAGCAATGAACTTTAATTTTTAATAATACCACATGAGCCAACACAATCCATTTGTGTGCCAAGTTAGGCCTGTGAGTCGCCCGCCACTCCAGCTGAGTCAAAGGGCACTTCCTGCCACATAACCTTCTCCCAGACAACGATGATGCCACTTCCGCAGTGACTCTGCCTAGACAGAGCCTGTCTGCTGAGGCCCGGGACTGTCTTTCCAACGTCCTCTCCAGGCATCTTCTCTTGCAAGATTTGAAAGTCTCGCAAACTTTGGAAAGTCTTGCAAAGATTGGAAACTCCAATTTAAAGTGTCCCAAACCCGGCTGCATTCCCTAGCGTGTGGGCTTCCCAGAACTTGTACTGGTGTGCCGGCGCTGGTCACAATGGCTCCCAAGAGGCAACATTTAATATTCAGAAAAACATATCCGCCGGTTGTTAAAGTGTTGGTCCCTTAAAATCAATCATGCTGGGAGTATTTATACCAAGGAGGTTGGCAAGTCCTGTAACGGGACTCGTGTGTTTTGAGAGTCAGTTTACCAGCACGCCCCCAAAACCTCCATTCCATCTTCCAGGTGAAAAAGCCTGAATATGTTTTATTTCACACTCTCTCATCATACTTCCCATCCAGTCACAAATCCCATTAGTTCTCTCTCTGCAAAGTGTCATTGTGTCTCCTCCTCTCCCTTCCCATTTCCCTGGCCCTAATTCAGGTCTCATCCTTCTTGCTTTTGAGGAATTGCAAGGGTTTCATGATTTTCACCCTCCCACCAATTATATTCCTTAAACAAGGAGTTAGACATAAATGTCTCTCCTTAGACATTTTTAACATCTAAACGCCTTTGCTTGGCATTCAGAGCAATGTTAGTTGGGCTTCTTTCCATTGTAAGTGGCAAGAGCTCAACTCACACAAGGGAACTTGCTAATTCATATAACTAGGAAGTCCAAGGGGGATGAGGCTGCAGGTACAGCTGGATCAGGGTTCTGGCTTCTTCCTCACTACTTGGCTCAGTCTCCCTCTGCCTGGTCTCATTCTCAGATAGGTTCTCTTTCAATGGGAGGCAAAAGATGCAGCAGCTGCCCTGAGTCACATCCTTCTAGCTCAGCACAGGGTGATAGCATGATTGCCCTCATCTGCTCAATCTTTCAACCCTCCCCAAATCTATGCCTTGGCCATGGGACTTTGCAGTTCTTCTTACTAAGGAGGCAGAATCCATTTCCCCCTCCCTTGATTCTTAGTTGGCCATGTGACCAACTTTGGCCAATGAACCCGTGCCTGGACTAGCCCACCGCAGATGGTGCCTGAGGCTCTGTGCTGAGCCACCCCTGCCCCAGCCAGCACAGATCAGCAGATGTCCAGGCAAAGCCACGTTCAGCTGAGCCCCACAGACTTGAGAGCCAAATACATTCCCATTGTTGTGTGCCACTGAGGTTATGTGATCGCTCGTTATACAGCATTATTATGGCATGACATGATCGGTACACTTAGTTAACCCACTGCAGAGAATTTCTCTGTCTGCACAGCAACCTCAGGGAATGCCTATTGCCTCAGCTTTTGCCCTATGCTCAGCCCCTGCACAAGGGATCACAAAGTCTGAACAGCCTGGGTCCCAGGAGTATGGGTCCCCTTGATGGACAGTCTCACAAAGGCTCCATGGAAGCTCTGGGGGAGGGACATCCTGTGCCGCCCTCCCGGCTTCTGGTGGTGGCTGGCAGGCCTTGGCCTTTCTTGGCTAGAGTGTATATCGCTCCAGAACTGCACACCCCGGAGAATCCCTCCACCCACACTGCCATTCTCCCCGGCTCTACCCCAGGCAGCCTTGCTTCCTTCACATCCTGGACCACCTGTTCTTTGCTAAACCTGCCACTTGTGTTTGCATCTCTTCTTGCGCATGATGCTTCCTCTCCCTCCTTCTGCAAAGCCTTCTCTACTCTCTTTTATGGGGCGCAACTTAGGAACAGACCCATCACCACTGAGAAGCCCAAATTTGAGAGTCTTTATTAAGCCGGCCAACTGACTGTCTCACACAATGCCCCAAAAAATGGTTATTGGGAGAACAGCCCTGACCACAGGGTTGTAGGGGTTCTTATACTAAAAATCACATCAATCATAAGTGTCTGTTGCTATGATTCAAAATTACACATTAACATAATGAGATCATCGACAGAGGGGGAAGTGGGTCAAAATGACCCTTACCTAGGTACAAACTAAAGAATGGGTACTAACATCCACACAATCTCTGTTCACATGGTACACTGTTTAGGAGCAATAGGAATCAAAAGAGAGCAATTTTTCTTTACATAGGAATTGTCATTCTGTATTGTTAAACATGTCACAGTAAGTAACTGAGGATGGGCACAGAGGCGGGGTGTTCCCATGGGAGAAGCTTATTTCCTACATAACTTGGAGTCTCAGAGCAAAATGGAGTCCGTTTAGTCATTTCCCTTAGAGTCATGGAGCCAGATCTGTCAGCCCGTCACACTCTCCAGACCCTCTCCAAAGGGTCGGCGAGGAAGACAGAGCCAAACCAGAAGCTGAGAACAGAGTCCAAAGCTCAGGGCAGGGCCACTCGAGGAGACATTGCTGGACGCTCTACCAAGATCGCCAATCTAGGTAGGAGCCCGGGACCCAGATCTGGAGCAGTGACAAGAGCTAAGACCAGTGAGCAAGTTCAAGGACCTACACCACCCCCTGCAGGGTCAGTTCAGAGGTGGGCAGAGGTGACAGAGGTGCAGGCAAGCCAAGGAGTAGGAAGCAGGGGAGCAGGTGGCAAAGGACTACAGTCCTGGGCATGAAGCTTGCACTGGCCTAAGGCTGGGAGGCAGGATCAGAATGGAAGGGGCTGAAAGCAATAGAGAAAAAATGACCCCAACACAACACCACTTTTCAACCCTGTAGGACATTCCAGTCACTGTACTAACAGCCAATTCACGTTATCTCACTGGATTCTCACAGAAATAAATGATAAAGCAGACACAACCACCATTAACAGAGGCAGGAGCCGAGGCAGGAGAAGATGGTATAGCTTCCAGCTGGTGAACAGCAGAGGAGAGGGGCACGTCCGGCCTCCAACTGCACCGCCTATCCTGCCTGTCCCAGTACTGAGGACTGAACCAGGGGCACTCAACCACTGAGCAAAGCTCCCAACCCTTTTTAATTTTTCTATTGAGACATGGTCTTGCTAAGTTCCCCAGGCTGGGGGCAACTTAGCCTCAGTCTCCCGAGTAGCTGGGATCACAGGCGTGCCCCATGGCACCTGGCATCAGAGTCTATCCTTAACCATTGCACTTTCTTGCCCAGGATGGGATCAGACTTTCCACTTCCCAGATTGTAACTGCAGGAAAGCCTCAGTGAGCCCCACCTCCAGCCTCGACTTGGTAGCCTCAACTTGGTAGGCCTCTGCTCTGCTTCTAGGAACTTTTCTAATATCAACTACTGACTGACTACATGGACTCATGACTTACTGCAAGGACCCCTCCTCCAAGAAGACTCCCCAGGTTCCCAGGTAATTTGTTTTTGCCTGTGCTCAGGCATTTAACCCCAACTTTGGGTTCCAGGGTGACATCTGTGCTCAACTCTCCCTCTGACTGCATCATCCTGGAAGGACTGACCATCCGCTGACTTCAGGTCCCCCAGGGCTCTTGTCCCAAGGCGGCAGATGCTAAATTACCACTTGTTGAGCAGAAAGCATGTATTGGTATCAACCCGAAGGAAATGACCATCATTTCCTACAACAAAGTAATCTACTGAATCCATCTTCTGCCAACGACAAACTGTTGTGAGTAGAGGTCACACGGTTGCCCTCAGCCAGGGTTGTAGTTCTGGGAACCCCACCTTCCCAGCCCCTGTTTGAAGATCACGAACCGAGAATCAGCCTCAGATCCTTCCTCTGGCCCAGTTCCAAAAATAACTGGGGATGGTTAGCTCCTCCCCAGGAAAGGAGGTACAACAATCCTCTTTCGGTGGAAACAAAAAAACCCTAAAAGCTTTTCCCTATGTGGTGGCTATGCCCAGTGGGTGTTTGGTCCTTTTTGAGCGAGTGACTTTTTTGAACTTGACTTTGCTGGTGCCTCCAGCAAATTAGAGTCACAATTACACTGTGACTTAACAGGATTAGTCATGCACATACATCCTGTGCACACAGCTCCATTCCCTGTTAAAGGACACCCAGGCCTGAGGCTGGCAGTGGAGGTGAGAGAATTGCCTTCCCATCTCCTCAGGCCCCCTGGGCACAGGGCCACTGATCAAATGCAGGATCCTCCATTATGCTGGAATTTTGGATAAACAATGAATAATTTCAGTGTAAGTATGCCCCATGCAATATTTGGGACATACTTATACTAAAATATTTAACTGGGCAGCCTGTTGTTTTATTTGATAAACGGTAATATTGTTGAAGCAGGATCTTAAAATGCTGAGGCCCAGGACCCAGAACTGCTTCCTGGGAGTGTTCCTATAGATGACAGAAGGAAGATCAGAGAAACCATAATATGGAATCATCTGGGCTATTTGGAATTCACAAATGAATGTCCAAACACATGGCATAAAAAGCCTGATCAGACACTCAGTGCAATTCACACAAAATATTTTTCAAGGGTATAATAGCTTGGATAAAACCCATTAGCACACTTAAATTAATTCCGTACTCAGCATAATAACACATGGCTCTTCCCTTACTTGCGCTTCTCAGGGGAAATATTTGACCACTTACGTCAGTCTCCTGCTTGAACGCTCGGGTAGACCAACTGTGTGACAGTTATTGATTTTTGATGAATGACCTAGCTCTCTCTTCTGGGCTATTACTGCTTTGTTTTCAAACCTTACTTAATTGTTCGATGATTTTTGATGTTTTGGTCTTTTTTTTTTTTTTTCCTTTCCAAAGAAGTAAATGCAAAGTGTTTATTCTCCAAAGGCCGTAAACAGAGCTTGCGGGTCTGGTTTCTATGACAACCCCACTTGATGCAGCAAACCTAGATTATCTCTAATGACAGACATGAAGTTTAAATTGCACATTCTGAACAAACAGTGCTCTGCTGACCTTTTATTGAAAAATGGAATACAGGGTGATTAGCATAATGTGTTATATAAAAAGGAAAACCATGTATTGGTGGGCATTATGTGCCGGCGATTAGCCGCACCGCTAGTCTTTAACAAACTGCTTGCCAGGATGGAGAGATTGGGAAATTAAGATTTGCCATCTATCATTTTCAAATTCAGTAAAATCTGCAGCAGTAATTGCACTAAACAGTTTTCGAATAGCACATGTGGTTGTTTCTCTTACTTATTCAATTGAGTCTTCTAGCAGGAGAGCAAGTAAGGAGAGGAAAATTTTACCCATTGTATAAAAAAATAATAATTGTTGGCTCCAATAGCTATTCTGAAACAATCTGTGCCTCTTAATCCCCTCACATAGTTCCTGGAGCAAGCCGAGGGTCCCATGCATCCTGGCAGCTACCACCTGCAACCTCCTTGGCAGTGCAGGGCAGTGGGGTCCCGGATTGGTTAACCAGAGGCAGGGTCTAGGTGGGGTCCAGCCACTGGATACCAGGACACCTGGCACCTCTCTTGTCAACCACAAAATGAAGGGCTGGACAGTCTGGGCTTCAGAATAAACCACCTGGCTCAAGTGCTAGCTTTGCCTCTAACCTCCTTATGACCTTGGGCAAACCAAGTAGCCTCTCCAAGACCCGAGCAACATGGGATGTGGAAGCAGCACCTGATTGCTCCTGCAACCATGGGTACCGAGTGGTGGCTTCATGGGAATATGATGCTGAATATGACAAGGTCCAGTCAGTGGCTGGCACCAGTGCCCTTAGCTGTGTGGCTTCATGTTTGTCATCTAATCTCTAAGAAGTAGCTGGGCATGGTGGCATAGGCCTATAATCACAGCTACTCAGGAGGCTGAGGCAAAAGGATCGCAAGTTCAAGGCCAGTCTGGGCAACTTAGCAAGAACCTGTCTCAAAATAATAAATAAAGAGTTCAGGGGTACAGCACCCCTGGGTTCAATCCCCAGTAAGGCAAGAGAGAGAGAGAAATAATATGTACGTCATTTGATTCTCAGAACAACCCAGGGTGAAGATCATTCTTATCAATCCCACTTCACAAACGGGATATGAGGAGCCACAAAAAGGTGACTGTGTGGGGTACCGGCGTTTGTCACAGTACTTTCCAGTTATCACAATGCCTCCCCACAGAGGCGTCCCTTGTCCTCAGTGTTGACTGCCCACATTTCACTGGTGCCCTCTGAGTCTGCCTGGGTGCTCCTGGGCACCACAAGGCTCCCATGAGCTCAGGTACAACCAGCCTCCCCCCACGCATAGAAAATATTTTCATGTATAATTTTTTTAATTTCCTGCCTAGGGTTGTGATGTGGCTCAGGGGCAGAGCACTCACCTAACATGTACAAGGCATTGGGTTTGATCTCCAGTACTGAAAAATATAATAATAATAAAAATGAATTTCCTTCTAATGACCTGAAAGTCAGCTAGGCCCTGAGCTGCTGGGCTGCATGCTATACTATTATTATCCCTGTTCTCAGAGGAAACACTAGACTCAGGAACTCAGGTGACTTGAAGAGGTCCCACCAAGATAATAAAGGATGTACCTGAAGCTTGAACCTACCCAGGCTGACTCCAAATCCACACATCAATGCTCTCTTCCCAGCCTGCCCCTCGGAACTGGCAAGAACTGAAGTGCTCAAATTCCACGGGAGTTCAGGAAATGTACAAACCCTCTGTTCACCAGGATAGCAAACTGCACACAGGGTCTTACTTGCTGTGACCATTGATTATCCTTCAGAACATAACTGCACACAGGATTCAAATGAATGAACCTGCAAATTGTGTCATTTCCAGGGCAACCAGAGGGCAGCAGATAACCTGACAAACAGTCAGGGCTTGTGCCAGGGCACTGATCCTGCCCTGAACTGTGAGCTCCCACTCAGATCATCAAAAGTTCACCCACTGCTATCCTGTCATCTCAAAAGAGACATTGTGTACTCCTAGCAAGTGAGAGGCCACCAACTTCCCTCTCAGGTAATTCAGTTACTCCTGGCTCCTGGGAGCAGACCCTGTCCTGCTGAGAATGCACCAGCTATCTCCAGAAGATGAACCACATCAGGCTTAGGCCCAGGTTTCCCAAGTAGAAAACAGATGTGCACAGCCCGAGCCCCAAACCAGCTGTCAAAACACCACAGTCCTATGAACAGTACCACCCCATGTCCCCATCATGGGAGAAGGATGCACCCAATACTCAGAACCCTTTACCACAAGAAGCCACCACCAGACCTCCTGGAAAATGATAAAGAGCACAGGGCTTGAGTCTAGTCTAGCATTTGACAGCAGATGGACCTGGACCCTGTCCCTGAGAAGAGCAAGAACAGAGGAGGGCAGAGAGGTGTTTGCCATTCCCTTCCTGGGACAAAACTCATCCCACACCCCCACATTCTGAACAGAGTATGGGAAGAGAAAAATGTGTCTTCATCATAGAGAGACCTGCAGGCAGCATCTGGGCCACACAATCACCTGGTTAGCACCACCGGTGGTAAGCTGTGTTGGCACGACCCTCTGTGTGAGGGACAAGGGGAAGCCTCTGGTATCTTCCCTTCTTATAGAATACCAGTCCCACTGGATTAGGGCCCAACCCTACAACCTCATGTAACCTCACATACCTCCATAAAGGCCCCGTCTCCAAATATAACCACAGTGGGGGTGAGGGTTTCAACATATAGATTTTTGGGGGGACACTATTCAGACCATATCATATGCCTAGCCACAAGTGGTGATTTTCTTCCTGAAAATCTATATTCTCATTTACGTGTGAGAAAACATCAGGAAAACCCAAATTGAGGAACATTCTGTGAAACACCTGATCGCTGTTCTTCAAGTGTCCAGATAAGGAGAATCAGGGAAAGGGGAGGAACTGTCCCAGACCAGAGGAGACCAAGGAGACGTGACAAGTAGAAGCCACACGGCATCCTGGATTGGGTCCTGGAGCAGAAATGCACATGGTGGAAACCTTGGGGCCATCTGATCAAGCCCCTAGTTTAGTTACCAGTGATGACTGACACTCCATGCTAATTTCTGAGTTCTGACTGAACACATCATGGCTACATAAGATGGTAACTGAATCCGGGTGCTCAGGGAGTCTCCGTGTAATCTTTGCAACCCTTGGGTAAATCTAAAGTCACTTCAAAATAAAGTTTTAAACCCAAAACAAAACTTTTTTTTTTTTTTTTTTTTTTTTTAATGCTTGCTTTCTCCTTTCTCACAAGAAAGTCATCTAAATTGTCCTTCCCTCTGCCTTGGGGCTCCGTGCCTTGCTTGCTCTGTCCATCTTCTACTCGCTGGTATTGGTCCGCTCACCTGCCCATCCTGTTTCCTGCTCACGGAGCCCCTTCCCAGGAAACCGAGGCCACCTTCCCTGGAGAGGTGACACCCCATTCTCAGACCACCTCTTTCAAGATGCTGAGCCCCACCCCACAATGGGCAGGCCCAGGAACAGACTTAGCCAATCAGCTCGCTTCTCCCCGCCCTGCCACAAGGATTGGTTCTGATGTCCGTCCTTTACTCAGCACCCAGCGAAGCATGATTTTGGTGGGAGACAGGCCGGCTGAGGCTGGCCTGGAACTTGCCATCCCCCTGCCTCAGCCTCCAGTTGCTAGGATTACAGGCGTGAGCCACACCACGAGAGGCATGACCTTTTTTATTTGGGTTGCTTGCTGGAAGGATATAAACAGGCCTGAGTAGAGGCACCACGTGGTGAGCAGGAAGCCAGCAGAAAGAAAAAGCGGAGCTAAGCAGCGGAGAGATCTGATGTCTATGTCCCAGTCCCCGGATCCAGCCGTGCATCCGGCTGTAGCATCGCGAGACTTTTCAGTTCCCCGTGCCAGGATTTCCCTGGTTTACGCTGGAGTCGTCTTTCTGTTGCTTACAACCTCCAATGTTGAGTCCTCCTGGTGGTACCCTACTCAAATCTCTCCTTCATTAATTAACATAATTAGGAGGCTGGGGTGCAGCTCAGAGGTGGAGCGTATACCTAGCATGAGCGAGGGCCTAGGTTCCACCTCCAGTGAGGGTGAGGGAGGAAGGAAGCGATGTTAATTAGCATTATTGGCAGCCCTGGGAATAGAGTGGGCACATGCCCAGGTGGAGTATCAGGTGTTTCTGGAAAATCCATCTGCTGCACAGAAGGCAAGTCCCAAGGGGACGGGCAGGGCACCAAGGGCAGCTGCTACTCCTGTGGGGCCCACACCAGGGGCACTGTGCTGTTTCCTGCCTAGTTCTCCAGCCTCTGGAGTCCCTCTGGTTCCTCTCCCCAATTTCCAGACTTTGCACCCTGCCTCCCCATCAACACCCCAGTGACATCACTTGGGACCATTCCCTGTAACATGGGCACACTCCTCTATACAGGTCTGCCTGCAGCACTGACCCCAACCCAGCTAGAGACTCTAGTTCTGGAGCCGCCCCTCCAGGTGTGCTCCACCATGCAGGGGTTAACCCAGTGTTGCCTGGCTCTCTGAGCCCTGAATACCTGCCCCTTCTCCTCTGACCCTTCTGTCCACAGCCCCCTTCCTTCCCCACAGGAACCCTTCCTTCATCCTAACACTCCTGAAGCTCCTGAAATCCTGCTCCTCCATAGCGCTTTCCCTGTTTTATCCCACACATCCCCCCCCCAAAAAAAAGTGATTGAGTGGCAATTTAGTGGGAAAGAATAGTTTTCTTAACAAAAAATGCTAGCCCCAGTGGATATCCTTCTGGAAGAAAAACACCACTGGATCCCAACCTCAAACTATTTACAAAGATAAGTCCTAGAAAAATAAAGAGGAGGTACTGGGGAATTAATCAAATTATATCATGTGCATGTACTAATAGGTCACAATTCATCCCACTATTATGTATAATTGTAATGCACCAATAAAAGGAAGAAAGAAAAGAGAAGAAAGGAGGAAGGAAGGAGAGAAGAGCAACAGATATGAACATAAATTCACTAAGGATCAAATCCAAATGGCCAATAAATATACGAGGACAAAAAACAGAGAGCAAGTAGAAAAGGCTCTTGGTGGCAGCACAGGCACTTCACCTAAAGCCCGACTGCTCACGGCCACCTGAAGCTGCATGGCACCCAAGCCAGGGCAGTGTGGGCATGCAGAGCTGGGTTAAGTCCCCAGTCACCACTGCCTGGCTGTGTCACCTAACCTGCTCATTGTCCACTACACAGAGGTAAATTAGAGAACTGAGTAAGGCTGATAAAATGACATTCATAGAGCACTCCACTCAGTGACTGCATGCAGTAGACACTCAATAAATGCTAGTTATGGCATGTGATGCTATCACTGTTTGCAGTGAACTCCCAACCCAGAGCCACCTGCCATGGAAGGGCTTTTGCTTTGAATTGAGTTCCCAGAAAAAAGATAGGTTGACATCTTAACTCCACTACCTCAAGATGTGATCTTATTTAGACACAGGATCCTGAAGATGTAAGTAGTTAAGATGAGGTCCTACTGGAGCAGCTTGGATCCTTAACCAAATTGACCGGTGTCTTTTCAGGAAGAGACACAGAGACAGACACAGGGAAGACGACCTCAGTGAAGACAGAGGCAGAGAGTGGTGGCACGGCCCAGGAACACCACGGACTGAGGCCACCACGAAGCTGAAAGGGCCAGGAGTTCCCTCCCCCAAAAGGGTGCAGAGGAAGCAGGGCCCTGCGGTCACCTGGATCGGGACCAGAAGCACCTAGAACTGCGAGCCATTTCTGCTGTTTCGAGGTCCCCACCTCATAGCCCTTTGTCATAACAGCTCTAGGACACTGAAATAGAGTCTAACTGATTTTTTTAAGCTTCAAAAAGTAGATTCAACCATAATGAATGTTTCCCAAAGTATGTCTGGAACTACAGGAACCTAGACAGGTATAACAAAAAATATCCTGTGGAAAGGGATAAGTAGAAAAAGCACTGAGTTAAACAGCTTCAGCGTGTGAGGAGCAAGCAGGCCGCGCGTGCTCCAGGTTACTCCATGAGGAATGGAACAGCAGTTTCAGGCTGTGCCTACCATGAGTTACTCAAATTCATAATCCAGAAGTGTTTCATGAGTTACCTCATTCTGAGTACAAGTACCAAGGTAGAATGACTCTATACCTTGTTTGTACAAGTGAACAACCATCTGCCTGGCACAGCCATAAGACACAAACTGACGAATTAATTGTGCTAATAAAAATGACCACCTGTGAACTTATCCAATTAAATCGGTAGCCCATAGATGCCTGGGCATATCAACCCTATATCAGAAAAGACAGGCCCATGAGCTTATCACACACCAGACCACCAAATGAAGCAACCCCCTCACCTGAGACCCATAAAAGAAGGAGCACCCCAAGACTAGCTGCGGCAGCACACATCAACCTGTTATCAGACCATCCAGTGAATGTGGCACAAGGTCTGCAGGTAATGAACCTCTGCCCCTGTCCCCAGGCTTCTGATCAGCTCAAACTCCCTGCTCGACATTGCCCACTTTGAAATTTCCCACCCAAACTGCCTGCCTTCCTGCCTTCCAGAACCTGGCCAAGAATAAGTTCCACACTCCATCAGCTTCTGTGGTTGAAATCTCACCTGACCACCGCGGGGACTCTTCCGCATGTGACTCTACTCACTGCCTTTGCTTCCACAGCAGCCTCCTAAAAACCTGTGGCCACCCTAACCCACTCTTAGCCTTCCTGTAGTGTATGTATATGTATATATCGTTGTGTAAAGTGTGATGGGTGGTTTGGTGTTACTGGCATTAGCAATTGAGATTTGAATAAAAGAACCTGTGGATTGCCTGGCTGATGACTTCCAAGTGACCCACAAGTACTGGGTGAATTGCATCTGATGAACGTGAATGTGAACCAGTTTCAGCTTGCGAATTAATTGTTGTCAATAAATTCTGAAACTGTGAAAAGACATCTATGTTGACATCACGGCTCACTCACGACACACGGACTTCCTTAACGCAGGATTTGCCAGGGCCTTGAATGTACCGATGTGCTTTGTGAATGCCCTGGAAGGGGTCCGGGAATGGCCATCCCACATTTATTACTACCAGAGAACCTTCTTCTCAGAGCCTCTGGTGGGACTAGTTTCTGCAGAGTACAGCACAGCAGTTAAGGAACAAAGAAGCCTGGCTTATGGGAGTTTACAGTCACGGTCACTCATGGAGGATGCATTTGCCCCGCTGTGGCCTCTCCAGATCTCTGGGACACTTTAGATTCCTGAGACTGCGAGCTGCTGCACATGGTCAGCAGGAGCTTCATGCTCCTGGTCCCACTTTGTGCATGAATCCCAGGCACCTCCTGGGTTCCCGTTCCCTCCTGACCCCTCCCACACACACAGTCAGCTGGCATTTTTACCTGGCTCAATGTCTTTGGTACGAGAATGTCTTTGGTGAGAGAATGATGTGGCTCCTTAAAAAAGAAGGCAGATTTCAAATTGCTGAATCATTCTGGAAGAGAGTGGTGCCCGAGAGAGAAGTAGGTCAGCCCTGGGCAGCGACATCCCCCACCCACGGTATGAAAGGCACCCGACTGAACAATGCCGGCCGGCCCAGGGCCTGGCTGTTCCAACGCTCTACCTGATTCGCTCATGTAAGCCTCGCCACAATGAGACAAGCATGAAGTTCAACTCTCTTCCAGCTCCTGATGAGAAGCGGAGGGATGGAACCCCAGAAACCAGCCCACCCTGCTCACCAGAAACGGGGGGTTGATCATCCCAGGCACAGCAGCAAGAAACTCAAGTTCAGTAGCTCATTCCTTCATTCACTGTTTTTAGTCAACTTTGTCAGCACTGTGACAAAAGACCTGAAGAGAACAATTTTAAAGAAAGAGAGGTTTATTTTCGACTCCCAGTTTCAGAGTTCTCAGTCCACAGACAGCTGACTGCATGGTTCTGCCCAAGATGAGGCAGAACATCATGGCAGGAGGGTGTGGAGGAGGAAGGCAGCTCAGGACGTGACAATCAGGAAGCAGAGAGAGAGAGAAGTCAGTTCACTAGGGACAAAATGTATACCCCAAAGGCACGCCCCCAGGGACCTGCCTCCTCCAGCCACACCCTACCTGCCTACAGTTACCACCCAGTTAATCTATATCAGTGGGTTAAACCATGGATGAGGTTACGCCTCTCATAACCTGATCATTTTGCCTCTGAACATTCTTGCACCGTCTCACACAGGGGGGATTGCCTGTGGATTGCCTGGCTGATCACTTCCAAGTGACCCACAAGTCCTGGGTGAATTGCAACTGATGAACATGAACGTGAACCAGTTTCAGCTTGCAAATATATTGTTGTCAACAAATTCTGAAACTGTGAAAAGACATCTATGTTGACATCACGGCTCACTCACGACACATGGACTTCCTTGGGGGACACCATATATCCAAACTATAACATTTATTGAACACAGAAGCAGTCCCTAGCCTCTAGATGTATGCACTGGTGGAAACCAACAAGTAGAGCCCCAGTTACAATAGTAGTAGCCAATGATCTGCTCAGGGAAACCCAGGAGACTTCAGAGCACCAGGAGAAGCACCTTCGTGGACTTTGGGACAGAGGTGATCAGGGAGAGCTTCCTGGAGGAGGCAATCGCTCAGCCAGGTCCTGGGAACAGGTGGGAGTTAGTCAGGTGAAAGGACATGCCAGCCTGGGAAGCCCATATACATAGTGGCTTAGAAGCCAGAAGATAGCTAGGGTCTTTAGAGGAACTTGGGGAGCAGAAGGGGCAGCAAGAAATGGAAGCCAGTTATAGCCAAGGAAGCACCCTTCCTTGGATCCACAGCCATATTTCAGACTGGAAAATGAAATTTGAATCCTGACTCCACTTACTTCCACCTGTGTGACCGTGAGCTGTTAAACAGCCCCTCTGGGCTTTGGCTTCCACACGTGGAAAGTGCAGAGAGGGCGAGTACCTCCCACAAAGGACTGTGCGGGGCGGAAGGACTTCCTGTGTGGAGAGCACTTGACCCCCACCTAAGGAAGCCCTCTCAGGTGGTATCCTCGTCCTCATCGGGCAGGGGTCAGCCCTGGGCCCATCCAACACGAAGGTGGACTGGGGACTTCCAGGACAGGAATAAGAATGGGCCTTCAAGCAGTGAGACACCAGCAAACCCCAGCCTCCGCCCTGCCTCCACACCTCCACTGCCTCCTCTTCCCAAGATAGGGCTCTGCCAAGAAATTCCACTGAAATTCCAGGAGGGGTCCCTTTGAGTGTCTCTCAGCCCTAGGAACGTGCCCACGCACACGCACTGCAAGGGGAAACCTGGGGCTTTTATTTTCTGCCCCCGTGAAGCTGCGTGGCGTAGAAAAGCCACGCAGCTGCCTCTTTGTCAGGCCAGCTGCCGTCCTGAGCACGAAGGCAGGAGGCACACCTGAGATTCATCTATGTTGGTCCCCTGGTGGGGCATGATCTCCCACGGGAGGCAGGTGAAGGGAGCAGGGATGGGGCACCCTCTGCCTAGACTTGAGGATTCAGAAGGGATGGAACTGATTCGACTTATTAAAAAACATGCAGACAGAAGCGAGGCAGGGCCACCTGCGCCTGCGGCCTCCCAGGAGACCTTCCCTGAAGCCTCACGGGGAACTTCCCAGGGGCATTCGACCACACCAAGCAGGGGTATCCCTTTAAAGCAGGGTCCTGGCGCAGATGACCTGCCCCGACAGGTGAGCACTGTGTCTGATGGGCAGCTTATCACCAGCGGCCTCCGGTTAGTGAGCAACGGGGAGGCTCCAGAGCCTTGCCCTCGGCTAGCTCTGGGCCTCCCGGGCTCACGCCTGATCTACACTGTGGCTTTCAGGAAAGCAGCCACCACAGGCAGACACCACTCTTCTGACTCATAAGCCCCCATCCTTCCCACGACCTGGATTACGAAACCATACGGAAGAATCCGCTTTGCCAAAGGAAGCGTTTTCATCTTATCTATTAAACAAGTAAAATAAATTCACCGATTCATGAACGCCACCAACTCCATCTGGTAGCTCTGGGGCTGTGCCAGGCCCGTCAGGGAGAAGGGGCATGCAGAGCTGAAAGGCCAGAGGCAGCCAGTGAGGGACCTGAGGACAGGCCCCCGAGAGCACCCTGTCCCAGTTCCTTCTGGACTGAAACTCTCCCGGGGCCCCTGCCTCGTTCACACACCTGGGCTGCCCCGCCTCAGCCTCCAGGGTCCCCAAGACCAGTGTCCCCTCCACCCACTCCTGTCTGCTGACAGCCCCTCACCTGCTCCCTGCCTCTTCTCTAACCCACCGTGGAGACCAGTTGCTGCACAGTGCAGGGGAGCTGGGCACCCCTAAGCAGCCTCGTGTGCATCCAAGGCATGTGCCGTAGGACCATGCGCCATCCCAGGATCCCAAGCCCCATTACTCGCCATTGACAGGTACCAAGCCCTGTAGCAGATTACCTAATGCCCTCCTCAAGGCCACCCGAAGAAGCAGATTCTGCAATTATTCCCACTTTGCAAATGAGCAAATAGAGGCCAAGCAGCTAAGGCACAGGAAGAGGGAAGACACCCAGTAAGGGCCAGAACCCACAGCACAGGATCCCCCATGGCCACCAAAACCTGCTCTTCTCTCTGGTGCTGCCCCCGCTGGCCCACCTCCAGCCCACTCCAGAGTCCTTGTCTGTTCCCTCTCTTTCCATTCTGCCTTGTCCCCTCAGGGTCCCCTCAGGACCCGTCACCACCCTAGGGTGGGCATATGTTATGGTCTGAATCGTGTCCCCAAAATTAATATGTTAAAGCCCCCACACACACCACGTGCCATATTTGGGGACAGGACCTTTAAGGGGGTATTTAAGGTAAAATGAGGTCATGGAGTGTGACCCTAATTGACAGGACTGGTGTCCCTAAGAGGAAAAGACACCAGAGCTCACAATCCGTCCCTCCCCATGCCCTCCGCCCCACTCCCACAGCCCCCTACACACACAGGAAAGGCCATCTACCGCAGGGGGACAGGCCTGCCAGAACCTTGACCATGGACCTCCAGTCTCCTGAAGTCTGTGGCTTCGGTCACCCAGTCTGGAGTTTTGTTCTGGCAGCCAGAGCAGACCAAGACCGCGCGTGACCCAAGACCGCGCGTGACCCACGCCCATGGCACCTGCCGTCCCACCCCGTACAAGACAGGGTGGAGCGGGAACCGGCGAGGACACAGGAGGGTGGCTATGAACAGGGTGGTCCTGCACGAGCCGGGGCCACAGCTGCCGGGAGAGGTGGCAGAAGGGGGAGGATGCCGGGTACCTCCTTCAGATGCAGCTGGAGGGAGCCCTGCCTTAGGCCCCCCCTCACTCGACCGAGGGGCCCAGAGTCCAAACACCTGGGTTTCCTTCTAGCCTCCTTGGGCCTCCGTTTCCCCATCCGTAAATGGGGATACCAATATTGACCACACCAGGTGATCACATGAGGATTACTAGGAATAAAAATATGTGATACAATACAGTAAAACCACGTCAAGTTATAAAGCCAAGCACAGTGGCACACGCCTGTGGTCGCAGCTACTTGGGAGGCTGGGGCAGGATGACGGCTGAAGCAGCTTCTGAAGCGGTCACCACTCTCCCCACCCCACCCCACCCTAAAGAGTGTGCTCCCTGCACCAGCTCAGCTCACGGGTTCTTGCAATGCCAAGAGAAAGACGCAGGCATAGAGAGTGGATCTGCCTGGCACGGAATCAGGAGAGGGGAACTGGGGGAGAAAACCATGCAGGTTTTCAGAGAGAGGCTGGTGTTGAGGGCGGAGTGGGGGCGAGTTTCTGGAGAGGCAGCCGTGAAGGCTCTGGAAAGCAGAACAGAGGGAGGGTTTCTGCAGAACTTCCCACGCTGCCCGAGTGCCCTGCCTTCGAGAATCCACAGGCAGGAAGGCAGCATCTCAACCTCCCGTCATTGCTCCTGAGGTGACACACTGCATTTCTTTGAAAGTGGCTCCCCACAGACACTGGGACCCACAGGGCCCAGAAACAATCAGGTTACCCAGAAGAGGCTCCCAGAGCTCGGGTTTCAACATAGGGGGTACTAAACAAACGCTCTTTCGTGGGGCTATTGTCGATAGTAGTAACTTCACGCTGGCTGGTTGTAGGAGGGAGAGCCTCAACTATAAGCTTCAAAGCCCTGGGGGCCTGTCTCCTTCCCATATGCTCAACCCGGGCCTGACACTTTCCATGAATTCCTGCATATCCAGAGTTAAGGTGCCCCAGGAGAAGAGCTTCCTGGCCAGGCCTCGGCACCCAGGAGTGAGTCAGCCCGTTGGACTCTTCAGGTGAGTGAGCTTCACAGAAGGTTCTGGGACATGGACCAGGGACCCCAGCGCTCCTGTCCTGAGTCCACTGCGGGCTCAAGTCATGTGATTCATCCCAGAAGACGAAAGGACTCGGTGATCATCACCCTGCTATTTCTCCAACTCTGAGACCCAGGCCAGCTGTTGGCAGTTGGCAGGAACGCTGGCGGCCCCGTGGGTCTGCCTTGAAAATCGGGAGAAAGGATGGACCCGCAGGAGTGCAGCTGGGAGCCCTCTGGGGCACCCCGGTCTGTGTCTGGAACTTTCTCTGCATGAATCTGGTATTTGGGGACTATGACATTTATGTAGTCTTGAAATTTATTCAGATTTGTTCTAGAAATCTTTATGACTTTCATTTTTCCCTCCAAAAAATAAAATCGAACAGTTCCTAGGACAAACAGGTGGCTCCCACCCTCATCCTATCCTGATTGTGAAGGGCAAGGACACAGAGTAGACACAGAGGAGCCCCCAGTCCCAAGGCCCCAGGTACACAGGGAGCCACACCCCTTCCCAGGTCCTGCAGAGATGAAGTAGGAATTCAACCCCACTCTGGCTAGTATCGGTGACCAGAAACTAATCCACAACCATTCTCCGCCTCTTTCAGATATCGTAGGAGGCATGAGCGAACCTGTTTTGGTGCTTCAGGATGGTGGCCCACTGTCAGTGTGTGCCAATGCTGCCTGGGGCACAGAGTGGCATGCCTCCGGGACCTCCATAAACACCTGCCAGATGGCTCAGAGTCTGCAGCAACCAGCCTGCCCTGGCCCCCTCCAACTGAAGGATCTCCAGGAACAGGAGGCTGTGTGGACAAACAGGTGACTCCCCACCTCGTGGGCCTCCCCTGAGCCCCCATCCCCAGCACGTAGGGCTCTAGCTCTTTCATGCTGGCTCTGGTCCTCAGGAGGCCCCAGATGACCCAAATCTTGTGAAGGAGCAGTGATGGCTGCCTTGGGAGCATTTCCCAGGGACAGCTGTAACTCAGAGGACTTACAAGTCGCATCTGGATCATGCCCCAGAGGACAGACACCAGAGTAATTGCTTATCCTTCCTACTCAGCAGTTGTTGGAGAGCCTACAAAGTCCAACTCACAGTCCCGCAGTACCGCTGTGCGGGGAGCGAGGCACGTCTGATGTTCCCTTGGTACAGATGAAACAGTGGAGGCTCCCTAAGCGCCTGGGGTCCTGCATCTGCTTTAGTGGAAGAGCTGACTGTGCGATGTCTGCTCTGCCCACAGATCACCAGCTTCTCCCTCTGCTCCTCACCGCTCTCTTCAATGTTCCCGAGGATCTGAGCACTTGCCTTGAAACACTAATCCACAAACCAGCAGCCCAGACAGGGTAGCCACGAACAATCTTACAGGTTGTATATTTCACAACTTTAGGGGTGTTATGGTTTAGATATGAGGTGTCCCCCAAAAGCTCCTGTGTTAATACAGGAATATTCAGGGGTGAAATGATTAGATTATGAGAGCTATAACCCGATCAGTCCATCGTTTGAATGGGCTGTGTGGTAACTGAAGGCAGGGGTGCAGCTGGAGAAGGTGGGTCACTGGGGGAGATGCTGGAAGGATGTGTCCCCTCTGTGGCCCCCTCCCCTCTACCTCCTGGCCACTGTGAGGTAAGCATCTTTCCTCTGTGGTACTCTTCCACCATGATGTTCTGCCTTACCTTGGGCCCAGAGCAATGCAATCAGTCCACCATGGACTAAATCTTTGAAACCATAAGCTAAAGTAAACATTTCATCCTTTAAGTTGTTTTTGCCAAGTATTTTGGTCACAGTGACACAGAACTGACTAACAGAAATTGGTACTAAGAAGTGGGGTAGTTGCCATGACTAACCTGACCGAGTGGTTCTGAGCCTTGGAAATGGTATACAGATAGAGTTTGGAAAAGTTTGGAGATGCAGGATGGAGAAGCCTTAGAACGTTGTAAGCAAAGCTTAATGATTATGGTGGGAGCTCAAAAGACCAGAATGGGAGAGGAATGCAGACAACAAAGACTGTACTCATGAGGTTTTAGAGGGAAATGAGGAATCTATTGGGAACTGGACTAGAGGCCACCCATGTTACATTCTGACAAAGAACCTGTCTATGTTTTGCCCATGTCCTGAGACTTTGAGTAAGGATGAATAGGAATGATTAATCTGATGGAGGATAATTCAAGATACTACAGCATTCAGTTAGTGGCATGGACTTTGCTGGCAGCTTTTTGCCAGGTTTACTGTGAGAATTGGGAGCTAGAAACAGGAGAGGATTTTCAAAATTTGCAGTTTGCCCTCTCCCCCAAAAATGCATGTAAAACTGGAGCTAAAGGAGGTATGGTTGTTGAAGAGATTATAGCCACTAAAGAGATGTTAAGTACTTGGCACAGAGACACTAGGAAAGATGTCTTGAGGATATCTAAGGAATTAGCAAGACCACATTCATCACAGGCTCAAGAGTGTAGAAGTAAAAACTTCTTTTTTTAAATTTTTTTGGTACTAGGGAAGTAAAAACTTCTTTAAGAGAACTTGGGTACACCCTGCTCACATGGAGTACCCAGAAGTTGTTTCCCCAGGATTTATTACAGCATTCAGCCACCCAGGCACTCAGAGGCCACTTCAGCTATAGCCCAGGGGAGCCCAGATCTTGGTGTCATGACATGGGACTGGTTCTACAGGAATGCAGAATGCAGAAGTTAAGGGGTCACAGAGACTTCTATGGAGATTTCAAAGGAAGTCCTTTGAAAGGAAAAACAGGCAAAGTGGGCAAGCCCTGAGAGGTGGATCACTGGGCTTCATAGCATGAAGCTATGACGGTGAAGCCAAAGGTGGAATGGAGATCAGGAATTTTTAAATGCCAGTAACACTGACCTTCTGCCAAGAAAAGCTGTTGGATGTAGAGAAAAATGGGATAAGAGAGAGGCCATGTGTAGGGGTGTGTGCCATGCTAGCTCAGGCACAGGTAAGAGCCCACAGAGCCATAACCCAGGCCCCGGGAGTTGGGTAAATGCAGGTTTGTGGCGAGCAACCTGCAAACTCATTTATTGCAGGAGAAACCATACGTTTTACAGACTTTTAACCCAATCACAATGTGCCACAGGGGATCAGACCACCAGACCCCTATACAGGTTCCCTTGGTAACACTAGGTAAATTTGGGGACAGTTGTTTACTTTTCTAAGTGACCAGAGCGGAATGCTCCTCTCTGTAGGTATTCCTGATGAGTGTGAATGTGTGAAGGTTTTCCTTACACACTTGAGACATTCACAGCTGCTAGCCAAGACTTAGGACTTCTCCCAAGAGACATGTAATCAGCAAGACCATAGGGGCAGAGCTGCACAAACCTTTTGAGAAAACATCTGTCATGTGCTCCAGATGCTGAACATGGAGCTAGGAGACCTAACATTGACCTGGCTGGGTTTCACCCTTGCTTTGATCCCCTTCCTTCTTTCTATGCCCCAATTCCCCTTTTTGGGATATAAATGTTTATTCTATGTCACAATATATTTGATGTATGTAATTTGCTTTTGATTTTTACAGGGTTTCCCTTGAATCTAAAAGGAGACTTTGGACTTGGACTTTCAGGAAATGTTGGAATGTTAAGACTCTGAGGACTCTTGGAGATGGACCAGATTCATTTTGCATTGTGAGATAAACATGAGCTTTTGGGGACCCCAGGGCAAAATTTTATGATTAGCATCCCCCAAAATTGCCTGTGTTAATGCAAGAATGCTCAGAGGTGAAATGACTGGATTACGAGGTGTAACCTAATCAGTTCATTGTAGTTTGAGCTACAATGGATTGACTGGTGGTGCTTGTAAGCATGGCTGAAGGAGGTAGTTCACTGGGGATGTGCCCTAGAAGGGTTCATCTTCCCGGTGACCCTCCTTTCCCTCTTCCTCTCTTTCCTGGCCGCCATGAGGGTGAGCGATGCTCCTTCACCATGCTCTTCTGCCATCATATTCTGCCTCACCTTAGGTCCAAAGCAATGGATTCAGCCAAGCATGGACTAAATCTCTGAAACTATGAGCCAAAATAAACTTCTCCTCCTCTAAGTTGTTCTTGTCAGGTATTTTGGTCACAGCAACACAAAGCTGACTAACATAAGAGGGTAGCCATTCACATAGACTACGATGTTTGGAAATGCACTCGAGTCCAACCCTTGCTGAGGCCTGATCCAACATCTTCAGGGCTCCTGTAGATGGCTGGGACCACATCAGCCTGTGCAGATCATTTCACCCAAGAGCCTGTCCTAATCTTCCCTCAGCCTAAACCACATCCAACCTGATAGCAGGACACAGCCCAAGGAGACTGGGGGGCTGTTACTGATGTCAGGTTGGTTGGAAACCCAGACTCCTTAGCTCCAACTGCCCTCATGTCCACTCTGCCTTCCATCAGGCCCTGCAGAGCCAAGATTCATGGTCCCCTGCACAAACATCTGTACCAAAAGAATCCAGCCTGAGTTCCCAGGGAGAGAACTTAAGGCGACCCCAGCACTGCAGGCTACTCATGAAAACGCCAACGCTGGGCCAGAACCAGACTCACAGGGGGAGTAAGCCCTGCTCCCTGAATTCTCCAGCATTACTGAGCCACCAAGAGGCTCATAACCATGCAGCTTGTTAGCAGGAAGAGGGGAATAGCCCTGCGGCCCCATTGTTCAGAAGCATGACAAGCTCGGCTCCTGGCCCCGGGTCTGCTGCATTCCTTTGCAGCCCTCAGATGTGTGACCGTTATCAATTGAGCACCAACTATGTGTTGGGCATCTTTGGAAATTTTTTGTGCACATCACCTTCTGTAGATCTCACAACCACCCAGGGAGGCTGGCACGGTTATGGCACCCATTTCAAAGATGAGAAGAGAGAAGCACAGGCAGGAAAAGGCATAAAGATCTCACCTGAGAGCATTAGGCCAGGGAGTGGGGTTGGCCTGGGCAAGCTGACTGCAGTCGTTAGCTCTTGGGCTGCCACTTCTGCTGTTCCCACTGGTGTGCCTTTGTCCACCAGGTGCCCTCTCTGTGCCATGCGCTTTCCAGGTGCCAGAGGTAGTGATGAGCAGAATCCATCACAGCCCACCCTTGAAGAGCAGAGGCTGATGGCCAGCTGGACGTTAATCAGCCACGCACCATGGACTTGCTCCTGTGCTAAGCGGCAGAGGATGCAGCAAAGTATGTCATAGGGACCTGCAGTCGGGAGGTCTGAGGAGGCTTCTCTGAGAAACTGCTGCCCTGAGGGATGTTAACTGGGGTGTGGGGAGGGATGGCAGAAGCAGCGAAGGCCAGACCCTGCAGCAGGAGGGCAGGGATAGCTCCCCAAAACTGATAATAGTCCAGTACTCAACACCTACAGGGCTAGAAAGTGCAAACTCAACCATAGTGACAGGGGACGGGGCAAGGCAGTGGGGGGCCCGAGGAAACTTTAAGGGTAACCAATCTGCTTATTATCTTGAGAGAGGTGGCAGTTGCATGGGTGTCTACATGTGTCAAAACCCATCAAATCACAAGCTTTACATGCAGGGAATTGTAAGGCTCTCGTGGCCCCGTAAAGCAACTGTGGCCCTTGGGTATATAGGAGGCTGGTGTGTCTGCAGCCACAAAGAAGCCGGGAGAGGAGACAGAGGCTCGAAGTGCAGAAGCCACAGCTCAGTTGGGCTGGATTAATGCCTGAGAACTGGACCACCAGCTTATAAGAGGTGTCTACGTCCTAGGTCTGTCATAACGGTACCACTAACCGGAGGCCTGAACTACATTAGTGTACTGTCTCGGTTCAGGAGACCAGAAATCCTAAGTCACGGATCCTCTGAGTCTGTGGAGGGATCTGTTCCAGGCTTGCTCAGTCAATGGTAATAAGTGACATTCCTTGGCTTGGATAAGCCACCCCATTTCTACCTGCATCTTCCCTGGCTCTCCCTGGTGGACCTCTGTCCAAACTCCCCCTTTTATAAAAGGTCCATCCTGATCCAGAATGGCCTCATCTTTACCAGTTACACCTGCAATGGCCCTATTTACAAATGAAGTCATATTCTGAGACACTGGCAGTTAGGATAAGAACCTCTGGGTTTGGGGTGAGGTGACAGACACAATTCAACTCCCAACAGGCAGTTTATGGAATAAAGACTGAGCAAGGTGGGGAGAGAGGCTAAGAGGCAGGTGAGGGGGCCATTAGGATTCTGCTGTCACATCCCCTTGGAGCCTGGCCGTCACTGAGCCCCTCAGAGCCTCTAATCTCTCACCTGTAAAGTGGGACCGTGATCTGTGCTTATTTCCCAAGGACCAGAGAAAAGGATGCACATAGGTGTGATAGGACAGCCCCCTGCTCCCGCCAGAGCCCCTGGGAAGTTCTCTGCTAACAGCCTGGGAGCTGCTCTGCGCCCAGGGTCAGCCCGAAGACTCGCTTTTCACCCCACAAATACTAGGGACCCAGAGAGAAGATGCTCCCAGTTAGAGACGAGACCTACCAGACAGCACCGCCACACTGCAAGAGAGTAAATACACCAGGGGTGTGGAGCACAGAGAGCCGGCAGCCACAGGGAGGGCTTCAGAGAGAAGGCCCCTCTCCAGTCCCCAGGCCAGCACCAAGGGGCCCAGGCGGCCTCAGAGGCCAGTGGAGGCGAGGAAGCGATTCTCCCCTAGAGCCCTGCTCACTCGGCACTGTTCACCCAGGGCTGACCACTCCCCCGCCAACTTCTGACCTCCTGAACTGTGAAAGGACGCATGCGTGCTGTTTTGTGCCACTACGATTGTCGTCATTTGTACAGCAGCGGTGGATGAGTTCAGGTGGAGTGGACACTTGGTTCCTCCAAGGAGGCGGCTCAGGCCTGGAACAAGCAGAGGGGCTGGACCCTGCTTATCAGCAGCCCCAGGTGAACTGCCCATCCTGACCACCTCACAGACGGGGCACAGGGGCGGCTTGGGGACAGCTTTGAAGCCTTGGGTCCTCTGAATGACGGTGACTGATCTGGGGCGAAGGGACCCCAGAATGGCAGTGCCAGCAGGGCCCTCACACCATGACCCACTCCTGGTGTTGCCGATAAGAAATCTGAAGAGAAAGACTCACCCCAGGTTCCATGGGAACCAGAGGTCAAAGCCAGGACGTAACAAAGGCGTCCTCGAGTCCAGACCCAAGGGTAGGGGCCGCTCAGGAACTCTGCAGCCTTCCGAGGCGGCTCTCCACTCCGCAGTGCAACTTTCCCGACCAGGCGTTTCATCGGAGCTCGGCTCTCGGACCACACAAGAACACCGCGCTGCGTGCACACCTGGAGCCCTGGCTCAGAGGCAGCCCGGAACCCCCGCTGGCACCCACCCCGCCTGGCTCCCCACCCCAGGAAGCTCACTGCAGCTGCCCACAGCAGTTAGGCCATTGCTCGGGCCACCAGCTAAGCTCGTCCCTCATTCCCAGGTCGGCTTGGAGGCTGGCTCTGCACGAGGACTCATTTCCACCCTCCGGCCCGGAGGGAATAAGCAGACCCAGGTGGAGGCCTGGCTATCAGGCCATCTGCACAGGCAGGGCTCCCGGGTGACCGCATGCTGCATGTCGGCAGGTGAGCGGGAGATCAAGCCTTCTTTAGGGCCTGGGATCCCACTTCCTAGTTTAAAGAATCTTTCAAGTCTCAGGAAACTCACTGAACATTCCAAACGGGTCCACTGGCAGAATCCTTCCCCCTCAGTACCGATTGACAACTCACCCTCCACTCTTGGTGTTTTGTGTTCACAGAAAGCACATCGTAAAAACAAATAAGCTATTGGCCATTACGTAACTCTATGGGGTAAAAAGGGTCTTGCACAAATGTTAAAGGATTTTTGAACACAGCATTGTTTCCAGCATGGCGGGGCCTTCAGAGGAAGTCTGGGGGAATCAGTCGCGACACTCTTCATTAGAGGACCTTGATGCACAGGAAGCACCACGGGTAGCAGCTTCTCCTTTCTCTCTTCCGAGCGCCAGGATATTTATTGTCATCATGTGAAGGTCCATTAGTGACAGTCCTGGAAAATGGCTCTTTCAAGGTCAGTCAAACACAAGCAAAGGGGCAAGCTAAGAAATGACTCCAGACGCAGGCAGCTCTGCGGCCCTCGGTGGCGAAGGGCGCCCAGTCCAAAGGAAAGCTGGACACCGAGCTGCAAGCTTGGCTCGCTTTCGGATTAAACCAGCCACAGCCTGACCGCAGAAGCCAGCTGCTGCTTTCGTGCCACACGCTGCTAACTGCAAGTGCCGGCTGGGATCCCCGGAAGTCCCGTGGGCTGAGGTCTCCCGGGGACCCACCTGCGTCTTGCCCTGCTCAGCTCTGTTCCCAGGGGCCCACCCAGCCCCAGGGCCCCAGCTCCCTATTGTACCCTCAGCAAGAGACTAGAGGCGGGAGCGGAGGGCACCTGGAGAGGCTGCTCTCAGACACTACAGATGGGCAGAGCTGGCTCCTCGCCTCTGGGCCAGCAGCTCTGGCCAGGGACCCCGCTCCAGCCCCCAGCACTGTCCTTCCTGCCCTCTCTTGCCAGAGTAGTAGGTGCTCTGCTCTCTGCTGCTAGTGCCAAGGTCCTGTTGCACCCCAGGTGGGTTTCTCTTGTCCCCTCCTCCCTGTGTGGACAGTCCCTGAACTCTCCTCAGGTTTCCCACTTGAATGTCCCCTGTTTCCTGCAGGACCTAAGTGACCTCCCCGCTCCTCGAGGAACCCTCCTTGGACTGCTCCAGCCCCCTCCTTGCGCTGCCCTGAACACTTGAAGTCACTAGCCCTCGATTCAGAACAGAAAGTCCTGAGCCTCAAATAGCTCACAATTGTTCCAGGAGCACCCGTGTCGTGTGCCAAGCCACATTCTGACCTTCAGGTCAGGGACCAGGACATCCACATCCTCCAGTCCACACAAGGTCTGCTAAGCAGATTGAGCTGGCCATACCTGCCACAGAAGACCCCCTTCCCTGCCAAGCTCATGGCCCATGAAGGTAGTGGCTAAGATGCCAGGTGGGGCCAAGGGTGGGCCTGGGGAGGAGAAATCTGTGAGTGACCAGAGGGAAGGCCAGCAAGTGGCATCCTGTTCCCCTCCCCACTGTCCCACCTCTTCCCCTTTAGCCAACAGCCTGCTCTAAGGAAGAGGCAGCTGTGGTTTCTGGCTTTCCCATCCAGTGACAGATCATCTGGGGCCACACTGAAGTCAGGAGTTGAGGCCAGGAATCCCCAGGACCTCCACCCTGTGGCCTGGAGTTCTGGCCTAGTCCAGCAAGTTTCCACAGGCCCGACAACCTGCAGGTGGTGAGGGGCTTGCGCCAGCCAGGGAAGGGCCAAAACTCAGCTTCACCACTTAGTAGGTGTGGCTCCTGGGTAAGGATCTCGATCTGGCTTCCCCGAAGGTGGACTCCGACACAAGGCCTGGGTGCAGGTGGTTTCTCAGGGACACTGACCCAGGAGGCACAGGCAGTGGGTGGGGAGGTGCCACAGAGAAGGGAAGAGAGCCAATGAGAGTGAGGGACTGGGCCTGTGCCTCCATGGGGAGTGAGCCCCACAGGGAGCCCTGGTCGCTGGTGGAACCCCCAGTGCCCACCGCAGGCGCAGGCTGCCGACCTCTGCCCTCCGTGGCCGGGGATCCGAGGCGGGCTCCAGATGTCTGGTCTGGGCTTCAGACCAGACCAGCGCGCAGCCCACTACTCTCCCTCTGCCAGCGAACGCCCTTGAGAAGAGAGATGGCAGTCACCAGCGCGTGCAGGGACAGTTCGTAGGCGACCTCGGACGTGGGCTGAGGTTCACCCACAGCACGTCACTTCACTTCGCTGAGCCTCACTGACAAGCAGGACGATGAGACTGTTGGGCCCGCCCAGCAGGATGCACCCGGGACAGCTCTGTGTGCGCGGCTGTGGCTGCTCCAGAGTTGCAGGGCACCGTGGGTGTGGGCCTCCCAGCACGGGGGTCCCGGGAGGGACTCGGGCAGGAGGTGAGCTCCCAGCAGGGGCAACACTGAAGGCTGGGGCCATTTTGATCAGCGAGAGGAGGATCCAATTTGATGACCAGACACTTCCCCTGGGGAATCGCTGACACTGACTCTGGAAGGGACATCAGAGGGACTCAGAGGGCAGCCCTTCTGTGGAAAAGGGAAGGAGCCAGGGCCCAGAGAGGTGGGGCGACTCGCCGCCAAGTTGGTGTCCTGACACTGAGGCCTGTCCCTCATCACCACCACCTGGCCTGTACTGGGCCCATTGTCCTGCCCACAGCCTCCCAGCTCCACCTCCTCCAGATGGCCACAGTGGGCCTGAGGCACCATTAGGACAGGTGCCAGCTCTTAAAGGGCCAGCTGCCCGGTTCTGCCGTCCAACTCCCTCCTCATCAAGGATCTCACAAATGCCACTAGCAACTGTGATAAAGCCAAGTGTCACAACGCAAGAGAGGAACTGTCAGGCGAGCCCAGCCTTGTGCTCCCTGAAATCTGCCATATATGTGTCATTCTTTGGATTTAAATCCTCTCAATTCTGTAACCCATTCCTGAATACTTTTAGAAGCCAAACATTGAGGAGGGAGGTCAGAGGGGACACAGACCCAACTCAATGACAATCAAACCATAGAAGTTGGAGGGTTAAAGGATGATGGGCAAGCAGACAAAGGAGCAGCAAGTGTATCTGGGCCACAAAGGGCTGGCAGTCATTGGGTCTGAATGGATGCATAGGAGTTTGCCAGGAGAAAGGAAAGAAACCTTAGGAAGGAACACATGGACAGAGAAGCGGGTGTGAGCAGCCCAGGCGGAGGGATGGGCTGGGCCACAGTGGAGAAGCAGGCGGGGGAAGAGCGTTTGCAGCCAGGGTCCATCCTGATTGCCCGGTGCCTGTGCTTCTGCCAGTTGCTAAACAAGCTGACCATCACGCATGGTTGGATAGCACTTGGGCAACATACTGTCGTCAAAGAATTGAGGGTCGGGCTCACTTTTACAGAAAAATCCCTCTGTGAGCACCGTCAGGGTGGCCTGGTGCTGGGGAGGGTGCAGGGGAGGAGAGCCCGGGTCTACTTGCCCGGCCTCTCCACGGAATCCTCACGCAGCTGCCAGGTGGACCCAAGTCCCCACGCTGCTCGTGAATAACAGTGATGCCACATCCCAGTGATATCACTGTAGCTAACTAGTGTTGCCCTTCAGTATCTGTGGCCTCTGGACTTGTTTTTTTTAAAAAGGTTTATTGCATCAACGCTCAACAGGAGGCATGTTCTGGAAGGTCCCTCGATTCACAGGTGAGTCACCGATGAGACTGGAGCTGATGGCACATGTCCTTCAGCCAGTATTGGAGCAGCCCCTGGGGTGAAGCAGACCTCAGCTACCGACGCGGCCGAGAGTAAAACAACAGAGACCTCGGCCCTCGTGGGGTTCCTATTACGGCAGAGAAATAGAAAGTAAAATAATAATTCCACTGCGAGAGGCTCTGTGAGGGCGATATGCCGTGATTAATGGCAGCGTTGGCCAAACTACGGCCTTCTTATCAAATCCAGCCCGCAGCCTCTTCTGTACAGCAACAACCAAAACAAAAGGAAAAGAAGTGCCACCCAGAGCTCAAAACCCACAAGGCCTAGTATATTTGCCATCTGTCCCTTTACAGAAAAACATCTGCCAAGGAAGAAGCAGGGGCTCTCCACCAGCAAGGTCTGGGTTCCTACCTGAGCCATGGTCATCTTCTACTTCCTCAGGGCTGCCTCTACCCCCAGAGGATGAAACACCGAAACGGTTCATCCAAAGTACCCTTACTCAGTCGCCTGCCTGTTAGCCAGGACTCGGGAATTCCAGGTGCCTCCTTCCCCACCTGCTGTCTGGGGTCTCGCTCAAGTGGCCAGACCTGAGCAGCAACAGGGCCTCACACTGGCAGACCAGGGAGCCACCCGGGCACCAGCTTCCCACACTGCCCTGGTCCCTCTGCTAGACCCTCCTCCTGCCTGAAGCCTTGGTTTAAAAAAAAAACAAAAACACATAGATGCTGCCTCAGGACCCCTCCCTGGAAATCCTAGTTGCATTTATTTCAGTCAAATAAATTTCTCAGTCCATACCTCAGATTTTAAAGCCTGGCATCGGACAACAGTCCGGCGCACCTGGAGAGGCCATCCATAACACACTCCAGCAGCATGGTGGAGGGAACCCACGCCGAGCAAGAAGGGCAGCCGGGCCCCCTCAGCCCTCGCACCATCTGTGAAACGGTCCATTACATTTCTGAGCTGAAAAGGAACCAAGGTGACTCTTTCAAAAAGTTTGTCGCATCAACGCTCAACAAAGTCTTTTCTCTCTCACCTGCTCGCCACCCTGGAAGGTTCCAAGTGACTGTTTCCTTCCCAGTGAAACTTGTGCCTCCGTGGAAAATAAATCACACCTGAACAGTTAACTTTGACATGGGAAGTGAGCCTGTCCCTGAGATTAAAGAGGCTTCTGTGTCCACACAAAGTGACTAGACAAATTCTTCCTGCTGTCAGGGTGAGCACACTCCCTTTGGGGATTGTATGCACGTGTGTGCTGGAATGGAACCCACCCAAGGCTTTGCAGTTCCTAGATATGTGCTCTACTGAGCCCTACACCCAGCCCCAGAAGGGACCCTTGGAAGGATCACACTGAACAAAATGAATGAGAAACAGCAGGGAACATAGTAGCTGGTACCTGATGAACCAGGATGGCTGAGTGGGGAAGCTGAGGCCCAGGTCGAGGGACTGCAGAGCGGGGACCTGGGGGTGTCGGTGGGGTTAAAACAGGAAAAGCAGTTACAGGTGGTCACAGGACGCCTCAGACCCAATTCCTTCTCCCACTCTTCAGGCCAAATGCCCTCTGGCGCCAGGGGAACAGTGGACGTGAATCCAGCTCTGTAATAGGGACACCGAGGACCTGTGGGGAAGGAGGAGCTGTATCCAAAACAGGAAATTGAATTATAGCTTAAATATTGGATCCAAGACCCACAGGTTCCTTCCCACCCTCAGATCTCAGACCGCTGGCAGAAACACAAGCCAGAGCTTGCAAGATTCTTCCGGGAGCAACCTGACTGACTCCAGAGAAACACTGCAGGACCCAGGAATTGGTCTTGTGTCCTCTAGGGACAGATCTGCTAGCCGTGCTTGCCCTTGGGGAAATATGTCATTTAGAACTAACCCCTGTCAGAATACACAACTTCCTACACTTGCATTAGCTCCTGCCATCTCTCGTTCAGAGGAGGGGAAATCACATGCCGTGTTTGACGTGTGTGGTTACAAGTTCCCAGAATCCACTTAGGTTTCTGTTATGACTGTCTCTCAACAGCTGAGCCAAATCACCCCAGAGCAAGGGTCTCAACTCTGCAATCAGAACCACCTGGGGTGCCTTAACCAACACCAGTCCCACAGTTCCTCTGTCCTGAGATTCTGATTTAATTAGCAGGCAAGAGCCAGATTTCCTAGTTTTAAAACCTCCCCCCAGAAAAGAAAATAAAAGCTCCCCAGGTGATTCTGAAGTGCAGGAAGATTCAGAAACCATGGCCTCTGAGTGAAGAAATTGATTCCCCAACTCCCATGAGAGGAGCAGTCAGCCTTTGAGAACATACTTTTAAATAAAATTGTACAAGCAATCATTGCCAGATATCTAAGAAAAACTTTTAACATGCAAGACAGACCAAAATCATCTATGTGCAGGAAACAGAAATTACACAGGAAGATCAAATATTTGGGCCAGGGGAGAGATCCTTAATTTCTCAGGCTCTCAGATTAGCACAAATATTAAATCCATGAAATCAGAACGAGACACTTAAAAAAAAAAAGAAAGAAAGAAAAAGAAAAAGAAACATTTAGGCAACCAAAAATAACTTTAAAATATCAGAAATAGAAAAAAAAAAAAAAACTCAATGAAGGTTTGGAAGCTAAAGATGATAAAATCTCCCCACAAGTAAGCAAAAGGTAAAGAAAACTAGGAAATAGGAGGGTAACCCCAAGAAGATCAACATCAAAATAAGATGTCACAGAGAGAGAGAGACCAGGAAAACAGAAGGGAAGAAAATGTCAAAGAAATAATTCAAGATGAAGGCCCCGAGTTTTCAGATTTTAAAAACTTTTCCAGGAACCTGCAGAGGATGGAAACAACTCTACGAAGGCAGGAGTTGAGGGAATTTAGTCACTGAGTTTCTCCCCATTAGAAGCTAGAAGACAATAGAGCAATCTTCTGAAGGAAAATCACTTCTATTTAGAGCCCTCTATCTAGGCAAACTGCTAAGCTACCAATTAAGCAAAGAATAGACACTTCCAGATCTGAAAAGTCCAAAATGTTGCCAGGTGCATTGGTGCACCCCTGTAATTCCAGCAGCTTGGGAGGCTCAAGCAGGATTGCAAGTTCAAAGCCAGCCTCAGTGATTTAGCAAGACCCTAAGCAACTTATTGAGACCCTGTCTCAAAATAGACACATTAAAAAGGGCTGAGGATATGGTTCAGTGGTTAACTGTCCCTGGGTTCAATCCCTGGTACAAAAAAAAAAAAAAAAAAAAAAAAAAAATTCTCTCTCTTGTAACTTTCCTCAGAATATTTTTAGAGATATTCCACCAAAATAAAGAAGAGGAATTACACAGGCAAAGGAGAATATCCAGAAAAATGTGGCACCCAGGATGACCTAAAGAGCAACTAATTCAGATGGTACTGGGTCTCTCCCAGCCTCCTGTGCAGCAAAGGCCTGAGCATGTGAGCTTAGCTCCACCAATGGGCTGCATCCACAAGAGATTTCACTTGTAGAGAAAGCCATGTAAAGAACAGGTGTTGATGGGAAACTACTCTCAGGAAACGACAGAGAAGGAGGCATATGACCTGCTGGGACAGTAGAGTGGATACCTGGGCATCCCTAACATCTAGCTCTGCCCCGACGTTCAACCTTCAAACCCAGGCCTCCTCCCTCCTAAAGATTCTGGAACTGGTGAACAGCATGTAACAAATTGTTCTTTTAGCATTCTGCCATTTGCAACTAAAGCTCCTGAGGGATAGAGTGTAACCAAATATTTAGGGCTGAATTCATAACTCATGTGGCGTGTAAAACATTTTGGTTCAAAATGGACCACATATACGATAGTGTATCGAATTGCCTGGTGATGATGTAATCAGCTTAGTTTGGTAAGCACACTCTGTGACATTGACACAATGACAAAAATCACCCAACGATGTGTTTCTCAGAATGTGTCCCTGTCATTAAATAATGCATGATTGTATACAGAAAAAGAATCAAACAAAAAGGCAATTATCAACTCCAGAGAAAAAAAGTATATCAGAAGGAAGGGTAATCATAGTGCATATACTACATGGATCACTTGGTAGCAATATGTTCAGCCTTATTAGTGTAGCATTGAACTTGATTTAAAGTTATATCAGGAGAGGAGATAGGGGAAGTGTGTGTGCGTGTGTCTGTGTGTGTCAGGGTGGAAGAGGTATTAGTTTCCTGTGGCTGCTGTAACAAATTACCATGAATGTGGTAAGCTAAAATGACACAAACTTAGTCTCTTACACTTACAGGCCAGAAATCAGAGGGTCTCCCTGGGCTGTAAGCAACCTGAGAGTCAGGCTGCCTTCCCTGCCGGAGGCTCTAAAGAAGACCCACTTCCTCACATTTTACCAGAATGCAGCTCCTCTCAGTGAGAGGGCTGAGGCGCTGGTCCCCTTGCTGGATGTGAGCTGAGAGCAGCTCCCAACTTCTGCAGACCTCATATCCCTTTACTGGGCACACGCCTGCCTCTAGACGCCCCCTTAGCCGCCACTGACCCTCCTCCAGCTAGTAGCCCAGTTCTGTTGCCACAGCACCTCGCGTGTCCCCTCTTCTAAGTCCCTTGTAAACTGAAACGGCACAGTTCTACCTACTGAAGGAAGCTTATAAGTACTGGAGGAGGGAGAGAAAATAAAGTGACAAGCCAACCAGAGATAGAGAAGGCAAGGACCCGTGAGATGCAATGAGGCATCGACTAGACACTCTGGAGAGAACCCCGCTTTCTTGAGAGTCAGAGAAGCTGAAGCAGAAAGAATGAGAAGGCCGAAGCTACTGCAGCCATTCTCTAACTCTCAGGATGAACCTGGAGATTGGAGCCCACACGGAAGCGAACAGGAAGAAAGAAGAGAGCTGCCACATCCCACCGAGAGCACTGAGCTAACTCGTGTTGCCCTTCAGCGTCTGTGGCCTCTGGGACTTCTGATCCTAATAACGATAATTTCCCTGAAGCAATGGGTGTATATCAGAATCACAAGGGACACATTAAAAAGGAAAAAAAAAAACCCCAAGTGTGGTCCCATTCCCCAGATTCCTGATTCTCTTGATCTGGATAGGAACAGCCCTGGGAGGATGGGGAAGAGAGGAGAGCCAGGAAAGGACAGGAAGAGAGGAGGAGGGTTTCTGCGAGCTCTTCTCATTTTGATAAGGTTGGTCTGATAAGGCTTGGCTCCTGCCTCGCTGTTCATGCAAAACAAGCGCCAGGTCAGTTCAGTTTCCTTTCTCCTCTCCTTTGCCTGAGGAAATGGGAACTCCCTGACATTTTGGTGGAGCAGAAGCAGAGATGGTGAGGACTTTGTTCTAGAGGGCAAAAGCAGGGGCTCTGGCCCTGGGAGAACAGCGTTCCACCCTCGATGCTCAGAAGGTGCTGCCGGGCCCAGGAAGCCTGAATCAGGAGGGAATAGGAGGCCATGCCGAGGCTGGGATGGGACAGGAAGGCTGGCCTGACCCCGAGGCCCTCCTGTGAACTCCCAGAAGAGCCAGAGGGAGAGCAGGCTGAGGTGGCTTGCTGGGCACAGAGACCCCACCCATGTGCTTGGAGACAGGGTCCAGCACACACTGGCCTCTGGGACTGCTGTAGCCCAGGTGCCAGGCCAGCCCCAGGTCCTGCATGGCCCTGGGCACCACATGGAGTCTGAACCGCCTGGTTGGGCCCTGAGGCATCCCCAGGTCCACGCTCAGGCCCCAGATGACAATTCAAGTACATTAAGACCTGGGGCCTGAGCCCCTGAGACAGCACCCACTCATCCCTCAAATACGCTGGGGCAGCAGGCAGGAGGGAGAAGCAGCAGGAGCCCCCTTGGGGCTTGATGTGGGCCCCGCGAAATGTCCCCAGACCTGTCCCATTCCTAAAAGGAGAAGCAGCCCCAGGTCAGGGCCAGCAGGTGTTCAGGAGGCTGTGCTGTGCGGCCGGGCACAAGGCCCCTTCCTGCCCCTGAAGGTGACTGCAAGCACCTCTGGGCTCAGAGGTCCTATTTTCCTATTTGGAAGAGCAGGACTCCTGGCCATAGGTAAGGCTGGGCCCAGCTCAAACTGGCCTGAGTGGCCATCCTATGTCCCCGCTGCTGGTATCCCCACTGCTCACTCGAGAAAGGCTCTCCAAATGGAACTTCTGAGTGAATGGTGGGGGAGGCCAGAGAGGATGTAAGGATAAAATGATGCAGATGAAATGCATTACTCCTCCTCCTCCTCTTCTCCTCCTTATTCTTATTCTTATTCTTATTCTTATTTTGTACAAGGAGTGCTTGACCACTGAGCCATGTCCCTGGCCCTTTTTATTTTTTGAGACAGAGCCTCCCTAAGTTGCTGAGGCTAATCTCAAATTTGGGATCCTCCTTCCTCAGTCTCCCAAGCCACTGGGATTACAGGCATGCGCCATGGCGCCCGGCAGCATTTTATTATTTTGATAGCTGATACCTATGGGTAGGTACTACCTTGATTATATCCATTTTGCAGATAAGGAAACTGAGGCTCAGAGATTTGCCCAAAGGTGTACAGCTAGTCCATCACTGAACAGAAGAGAAGGGCCTGATGCTGCCCAAGAAGTACTTTCATAAAAAATCATTTTGTCTTCAACAACGTCAACTACTCTGGCTGGTTCTTTCCAGCTGCAGCAGGTAACTGTGGAACAAAAGTCCTCAAACCCCTCCCAGCTTTGAATTCGGCATGGGCTGGGGCCAGGTGGTAGGAGGGTGAGGGTATGAGGCCCCTCTGGTGGGGGGATCAGCTGCTGAGAAGAACATACAAGGGGCCCAGGCTGCAGAGCCAGGCCTCCTCCCAGGGATCCACAGACCCTCTCCTGCGCCTGTTCGGTCTTTCCTCAAGTGTCACCTTCATGACACCCTGACAACCTGCACCAAAATCACCACCCCCCTTCTCCTGTCTTCTCCCCGCACTTTCACCATCATCGTGAGCCTCGCTTCGCTCAAGTCCAGCCGGCTCTCCCCGAAGGCCCTGCTCCTGGCTCCAGGCTTCAGGGCCACGTTGCAGCCCGGCCCCTGGTGAGCAGCAAACCTGGCTTCTCCCGCTGAAACCTGCAGGAGGGCTGCCAGTCCTGAGAATCTGCATTTGTGATGAGTTCCCAGGATGCTGTGGGCGGGCCAGGATTGAGGCCCTGAGGCCTGAGGACCAAGCTTCTTTCCATTCTCTCTTCCTCCTTCATCTCCTCCCTCCCTCTCTCTCCATCTCCTCCATCACTCCATCTCTTCCCTTCCCTCCTCATCTCTTGCTTCCTTTTCCCACTCCTGCCCCAGGAATGACCTGGCACCCTCAGAAATCGCCCCATCCTGCTGGACTAGAAAGCCAAGACCTCTGACCTGCTCCCAAGGGGCTTGGGGAGCTTCCTGGCTCCTTATTTGCAGAGGCAAAAACACAGCTCAAGCAGGAGGCCCTGGAGTTGGGCGAGTGGGAGCTGGGCACCGGTTCCCTCCTTAATAGCCACATAATGACTCCTATTAACGGCCCATCAAAGGCAATTACTCCTCCGAGAAACAAAGCCCCCCACAAGCCATTTTTCTCTGCTTGTAGAAAATGCGCTCCTTCCACACCTGCAGCCTGGCTTCCCGTCCCACTCCCTGGGCGGGCGGCTCCGACTGGTCTGTCTTCCTCTCCCCCAGCGGTTTCCCAGCTGACAGCTCCCGACCACCCACCCTCTCCCACGCGGGTAGGGGGCTGGAGGAGTCCCCTTAGTCCTTCATCCGTTTCACATCCGTGAGGGCACTGGACGGAGCCATGAGGAACCATGGGGAGCCACCACGGCCTGTCCTACAGGAAAAACTCCCCCGTGCCCACGTTTACAGGAGGGTGTCTAGGCGCATGGATCTGAGAGTGAGAGGCATACCACCTGCCGAGCAGCAGCCCATGGCCAGGAACAGGCACTGATAGTGAGCCCCGAGCCCAATTTTGCCTCCTGGGCACCTGCCCCTACGCTGAGCGCTTTCCCCTAATGCCTCATTTAACGTCACAACACTGAATGTGAGGCAGGGACAATTCCCCAGCTAAGGAAACCAAACTTAGAGGTTATTACTTGTTTGCCCCAAATTGGATTTCACTCCACAGCTGTCAATCTCCGATCTTAAAAAAAAATCTGCTAAAATTTGTTTAAAGTATAAACTATGAGAAGTAAAATAAAAGCTAGGAAGTACTTGAAAGAATATCTTCGTGACCTCCAGTTAAGCAAAGATGTTGTCACAGGGACACAGGAGGTGGTGCTCGAGAATTTTCTCAGCATATGTGCCTGCGTTCCACTTGGGTCTGGAACTGCATTTGCGGAAGAGCTTATGAAGGCAGAGAAGAGGAAACCTGTTGCCTGGGATCCCCAGCAAGGTCTGAGGATCCAGGTGGTGGACACCAGGGGGCGCCCTTTGGTCGGTGCCTCTTCCCCAGCAAGCCCTCTGCTCCTACTCTGCCTGACCAGCTGTCTCCTGACAGCAGGACCAAGGAAGGAGTAGGATTTCCTGTTAAGGAGGAGCAAAGGCCCCGGGGTGGTGTGGTCTACAATCCTCTGGTGGCCAGTTTCCCCTGCAAGTCACTGGCAGTGCCGCTGAGGTTCAGGTCAGTGCATGCTGAAGCCTCCCAGCAAGTGCCCCACGCCAGCAGCGATGCCAGAGTTGGGGGACACTTGTGGTACAGCTTCCTTCTGCTGCTAGGAAGAGGTGAGGGCTAAGTCCAGAAACCAGAACCCAGCCGTGACTCGTGTTCCCACCAGAGTTTTCAAGCTGAGGCCATGAGCTGTTGTAGGCCTGACCGCCTGACCCAGGCAGAGGCCAGGGTGAGCACAGGCTCCGAGGCAGGAGAAGGTCCTTCGGCAATCCACTCAGGGCTGGGAATACCTACCAGGGCACAAGCTCTGCACTCAGGCTGGGACCTGGCCTGTCATTTCCCTTCTCTGAGCCTCAGCTGTGCCCTGAATAAAAAGAGGATAATAATCCAGCTTAATCCATGAAGGGAAATGGGATGAGGCCCCGTGTTCACCTGGCTTCACACAGACCCGGCCCTCAGATCTACAGCTGAGCTTCATTTCTGTCCACTGAGTGGGAGAGACTTACTCAGGCAAGGGATCCCATCTCCTCGACTCCCTCTGGGTTGGCTTCCAAGTCCTGTGTGTCACAGGCCTGGGAGGGAGTGGACAGAGATGCACCCAGCTGGCCTCTATCCAGGTGACCTCTCCTAAGAGGTCCTGCTCTGTCTGGTCATGGGGTCTGTGTGACCTGCCTGTGGGGTCTCTGCTGTCTCCCTCTCCCACACCAAGGCCCTTCAAGCCATCAGCACTCACCCTGGCCAGGGTCTCTCACTCTCATAGCAAGTAACATTTGGACCAGATAATCCACTGTCCGTGAGCCCATCCTGTCCAATGTGGGGTGTTTAGTAGTGTTATGGTTGGGATGTGAAGTGTCCCCCAAAAGCTCACCTGTGAGACAGTGCAAGAAGGTTCAGAGGAGAAATGATGGAGTTGTGAGAGTCTTCACCCAATCAGTGAATTAATTCCTGATGGGATGAACTGAGTGGCAACTGAAGGCGGGAGGGTGTGGTTGCAGGAGGTGGGCCCTGGGGGCGTGGCTTTGGGTATATATTTGTATCTGGCAAGTGGAGTCTCTCTGCTTTCTGATCATGATGTGGACTTCTTCCCTCCACCACACTCTTCCACTGTGATGTTCAGCCCCGAGGAAGGGAACCAACCTTCTGGGAACTAAGACCTCTGAAACCATGAGCCCTCGAATAAACTTTTTCCCCTTTAAAATTGTTCTGGTCAGATCTTTTAGTCCCAGCAGTGAAAAAGCTGACTAAAACAAGCAGCATTCCTGGCCTGGACCCATGACATACAACACATCCCCACACAACGGCAGTGCCAACCAAAAATGTCTCCAATACTGGGAGGCAAAACTATCCCTGGTCAGGAACCACAGAACAGGGCATAGAGCCCCTGCTGCTCCCCTCTGCACATGACGTGGTCTCCAGGCACTTGGTCCTGACCCACCTGGCTGGCTCTTCTGCCCTGACCACTCTGAACTCTGAGTAGCCCAGAGCCCCCAGAGCTCTGTGAAGACCCTGGACACCAGCTCAGGATGAGGGGACTGGCACAGGACAGGCGGTATCCCCTACAGGAGCCTGCAAAAGATGCAGCCCCAGGCACTCAGGAACAGGCCGTGAGGAGGGGCCCCCACCTTGGGAGACGGGCTCCACCCTCAGGCTCCCTGCTACAGTGTGAATGTGTCCCCCACGTTCATGTGTTGGAAACTTAAGTTCAACAGCATTGAGCAGTGGGGACCTTTAAGAGGTGATCAGGTCATGAGGGTCCTGCCCTCACGGATGCCTCAATGCCATCCTGGAAGAAGAGGGTTACTTAACAGGGGTGGGTTTCTGACAAGAGGAGGAGACCGGCCCCTTCCCTTCTCCCTCTCAAGTGCACTCTCTTGCCCTGCCTTTCTCCAGCCTCCAGAACAGGAAGAAATAAATCTCTGTTCTGGATAAATCACTGTCTTGGGAATTTTGTTACAGCAGCACAAAATAGAGTGAGACTCTCACCATTTCAGATGTTCAGACCAGCTGCCCAGCACATCTGCCCTGCCCTGCAGATCCTCAGGTCACTTCAGTGCCTGCCCTCATGGCACCCATGCTGCAGCCTGAGCCACTGAAGTCAGCCTTGGAGTCACTTCCCAGACATGCACTTCCATCACCATTAAAAGGAAGACCAAAGACCAAGCGATGCCATGCGCGTGTATGAGTATGTCACAACGCATTCCAATCTTACTCAGAACCGTAGTGCACCAATTTAAAAAACTAGAAGGAAGCCCGATGGGGTAGAGAAAGGAGGTTAGGAGGAGGGAAGTGGGAGGAGGGGAGGGAAATAGGAAGCACTGGAAAACTGAAATGCAGCAAACCATGTTATATGCATTTATGACCATGTCCAAATGAACCCTCTGTTATATACTATAATGAACTAATAAAAAACGAATTTTAAAAAATGTCCCGGAACCTCCTACCATTTTGAGTGCTGCCCAACTCATGAATTGTTCTTTGCTTCAATAAACTCAGTTAAAGAAAAAAAAAAAAACAAAATACAATTACTCTAACTTTGCTACTTCTCTCAAAAAGGTGCAGGGAGCCGAGTCTGGGGGTGGGGGAACAGCAACATTAACTGCAGACATCAGGAAGCAGGAGATGCAAAGACAGAGCCCTGTGGCAATGGACTGGACTTTATGAAATCTGTTTGAATTAAAATGTGTTTTGCCTCCTTCTCTTCCAGAACAATGTCTCTTCAGAGCATCTACTAACCCTCAGTGCTAAAAGGCAAATCTGTTCTTTTTACTATTTTATTGATTTTGTTTGTTTGGGGGTTTTGCTTTTGGGGTTTTGTTTGTTTTGTTTTCTGGTACTGTGGATTAAAACCAGAGGTGCTTCACCACTGAGCCGTATACCCAGGCCTTTTGGAGACAGGGTCTCAATCAGTTGCTTGGAGCCTTATTAGTTGCTGAGGTTGGTTTTGAACTTGTGATCCTCCTCCCTCAGCCTCCTGAGTCTCTGGGATTATAGGCATGTGCCACCATGCCCCAGTGCAAATTTGTTCTCCCATCCAAGATGGAAGTGGCTGGGGCAGCCAGGTGCCCCACGGTCAGGAGGAGAGCCTTTAAGACACTCAAGGTCTTCTTCTAGCCCAAATTCTCAGACAACTACCTGAACCTTCCACCCACCCCTACAGTGGGGTTTGGAGATCCCTTCTCCACGCCTTAAAGATGGACCTTCAGGACATTCTGAAATTCACAGAGAGAACTGATTTGATAATGACTCCAAGGGGCAACCAACCACTTTGTACAAAGAACAGAAACAATGAAACACCCATGAACCTCAACAGACATAACACGATCAAACCACGGATGGCCACGGCAGCCCAACATGGGAAGCCACTGTACCTGTGCCTCCCCTAGAGGTCTGCCGGGGCCATCTGCCGGGGGTTGTCCTGCTCTCCCCGGATAAAGCAGGGCTGCCTGTCCACATGCATTCCAACGACAAGTGTGCTGAGTGTCCACACTGTCTTGGGAGGAGGGGCTGCAGCACGACCAGGTTCCCGTTGCCTCCACTCCTCGTCCTCATGGAACTTGAGGGAGACGAACTCTGAGCAAACCAGCACAGCCCTGGGTGAAGTCTCCGCCACACCACGCCAACTGCTCTGGGAGGCAGTGACCTCTGCCCTTCAAAATCAACAGGGGCATCTTGATGTGTTCAGAGACAAACTCAGGTAAGCAGAGGTGGGAGTGTGGGTAGGACACCCCCATTCCCCTGCCCACACATCAGACTCCTCTGCAACAGACCCGAGAGCTGTCCACCTGGGTCTCAGGGCCCACGTGATCAGGCTGCATAGGGCAGTTGGAGAGGAAAATCTGGACCCCCTCTCAATCCGTCTGAAGAGGACATGTGTGCCTTTCTCACCTGTATGGTCCTGGTGATGCCACTCTACCCTTTATCCCATCCTTACCAGATCCTGTGAGGGAGGCAGAGCTGTGGCCATCACTCCCATTTTGCAGGCAAGGAAATGGAGGCCCAGGAAGGTCATGTGACTCTGTAGCCACCAGGTCCCCTGGCCAGAGCTCTCCCTGCCCCATGCTGCCTCCCAACCAGGCTGGCATCTCCCAGGAGGTGACGGTCTCTATTCCAGGAGGCTTAGGGAGTCCTTCTCAGTGGAATCAAGGTCTGGGTTCCAAGAAAGGCCCACGACCTCCCTTGATGATCCCGACTCCTGGAGCCCCTGCCTGAACCCAGGCAATGAGGCAGCCCGGCCACTGCCCCCCAAACACCTCTGCAGCTCAGAAATCACCCTCAGATGTGCGGAACCAGGAAGCGCTCTTCAAGAAGCCAAAACAGAGATGACACGATTGTGTGGCTTGGGTCACTTTCCATATTTCTTTAACCTGGATGTCAGGGCAAGGGCACCTATGAGTGGGTGGCAGGTGAGCACAGGGTCAGAGCCACCCTGACGTCCCCTGCATCTGCCATATGGCCGAAGACCTCAGAGCCAGCTCCAGAGGAGGAAGGTCTCTCGGGCACCACCGTCTCTCGAAGCGCGGCTGTGCTTGGGTGACAGGTTTATTTTTACAGGCTACATTTTCTCCTTCTAGAACCAAGTAGCTCCAGGGGAAGAAGAGGACATTTACACTGCCAAGGGGAAAACCCAGGACAGGAAAGCCAGGACCACAGAAGCCCCCACACTAAAATCCCAGGCTAAACCTTAGGCTTGCCCTAGGCTGCCACTGCAGCCAGGAATTCCATACTGTTATGGGCTGAAACATGTGCCCCCAAAATTTATATGTTGAAATCCTAACCCCTAATACTGCAGAATGTGTCTTCATTTGGAGACAGGGTCTTTAAAGAGATAATTAAGGTTAAATGAGGTTCTTGGGGTGGACCCTAATCCAATATGATTGGCATTCTTATAAGAGGAGATTAAAGAGGATTCTGGGAAGGTGGCAGATTAGAAAGCAATCATACTAGACAAAGGTGCCAAAAACTTACAATGGAGAAAAGATAGCCTCTTTAACAACAGTGCTGGCAAAACTGGAAATCCATATGCAGTAAAATGAAATTAAACCCCTATCTCTCAACGTGTATGAAACTCGACTCAAAATGGATCAAGGATCTAGTAATTAGACCCGAGACCCTTCACCAAATAGAAGAAAAAGTAGGCCCAAATCTCCATCACATTGGCTTAGGATCAGACTTCCTTAACAAGACCCCCATAGCACAAGAAATAAAAGCAAGAATCAATAAATGGGATAGATTCAAACTAAAAAGTTTTTTATCAGCAAAGGAAACAATTAAAAATGTGAAAAGAGACTACAGAGTGGAAGAAAATCTTTTCCACACACACTTCAGAAAAAGCACTAATCTCCAAAGTTTATAAAGAACTTAAACTTTACACCAAAAATATAAAAAACCCAATCAATAAATGGGCTAAGGAAATGGGCAGACACTTCACAGAAGAAGATATACAGGTGATCAACAAATACATGAAAAAGTGCTCATCATCCCTGGTAATTAGAGAAATGCAAATTAAAACCACCCTACAATTTCATCTAACTCCAATAAGAATGGCTATTATCAAGAACACAAGCAATAATAAGTGTTGGCGAGGATGTGGGGAAAAAGGCACACTCACACATTGCTGGTGAAGTTGCAAATTGGCGCAGTCACTCTGGAAAGCAGGATGGAGATTCCTTAGAAAACATGGAATGGACCCACCATTTGACCCAGCTATTCCACTCCTCAGTTTATACCCAAAGGACTTAAAATTAGCATACTACAGTAACGCAGCCACATCAATGTGCATAGCAGCTCAATTCACAATAGCTAGATTGTGAATCCAACCAAGATGCCCTTCAATTGATGAATGGATAAAGAAACTGTGGTATATATACACAATGGAATATTACTCAGCCACAAAGAATAAAATTATGGCATTTGCTGGTAAATGGATGAACTTGGAAAATATCATGCTAAGTGAAATAGGCCAAGCCCAAAAAACCAAAGGTCAAATGTTTTCTCTGATATGACAATATACAACGAGGATGGGTAACGGGGGAAGAGAAGAATGAAGGAACTTTGGATGGTGTAGAGGAAAGTTGGGCAGAAGGGGTTGGGGAAAGGAAAGATAGAATGAAACAGTATCACCCTATGTATATATATAATTACATGACTGGTGTGAATCTACATTGTGCACAACCATGGAAATGAAAAGTTGTGCCCCATTTGTGTACAATGAATCAAAATGCAGTCTGTAAAAATTTAAAAAATTAATAAAAAGAAAGCAATAGGAATCTGTCTTTCCACCTAGAGAACAATTATACTGGAAGAATCTGTCTGTGTAATTTGGAACTCTGGAGCCTTTTGGAGGCTCATCACTTCCAGGAAAATTACAGTTAATTTCTGTCCATCTCAGCACAGCAGCTGCTCCCCATTTCCCAGCCCCAGCAATGTGGCCAGCAGCTGTCCGCCCATTCCTAGGGTGACCCGCACATAGCTTGTGGGAGTCAGAGTGGACAAAACTGGACCCTGTCCTCCAGATCCCAGGGATCTGTGCTCTGATCATTGACTGCTATTTGTGATCCCAGGGTGCAGACCGAGAGGCAGACAGCTACCCTTGTTGCATCCCCCTTTGTTGCAAGTCCTGCCCCTTCTGGCTAAAGTGGTTTCCATGAGATTTTAAGGGCCATACCCTCCCCCTTCATTTTTCTCCTTTATTCCTTTGAAGACCCTTACATTAAAGACTAGGATGTTTGAAAGCAAGTGCATATCGAGGAAAACTCAGAAAGTAATCTTGCATGCCCAAGAAAAGGTGCAGGTCTAGAAAAGATCTTCTTTTCTCAGAAAAGAAGGCCTTATGTTAATACCTCAAGTGATCGTTGACCCCAAGGTCACCTACGATAATAATTTTTTACAAAAGTGTTTCTGTGGGGCAGAAAACTATGGGAAGTGGGGAAAATCTGATTTCCAGAGTTACTATATTATTAGATTCAAATGTTTAGTTTTAAAAAAAAAATCACAAACATATAAAGGAACGGGGGGAAAATGGCCTATTCAAGAGACAAATATACATACATACATATTGTCTCTGAAAAGGACCTGATGTGGATCTACTATTAGACAAAGATTTTAAAACAACAATTATCATACAGATTATCTAAAACTAAAGAAAGATGTAGCAAAAGTCAAGAAATGGTATATAAGCAAAATGAAAAAAAATCAAAATAGAGCCGGATGTGGTGGCACATGTCCATAATCCTAGTGATTTAGGAGGCTGAGGCAGGATGATTGCAAGTTCATAGCCAGCCCAAGCAACTTAATGGGATCTTGTTTCACATTTTTTAAGAAGTAAAAATAAAAAGTACTGGTGGTGTACCTCAGTGGTAGAGTGCCCCTTGGGTTCATCCCCAGTATGAGAGGAGAGGGGAGGGGAGGGGAGA